>NC_072385.2:95501730-98001730 GCF_028885625.2 Pongo pygmaeus
GTGTGCTCTGATACATGTAGGCCTGGCAGGACAACCAACCCTTTGTTTGATCACTTGAGCCCAGGAGGTCGAGGACAGTGAGCTGTGATCGTGCCGCTGCTCTCCAGCTTGGGTGATAGAGCAAGACCCTGTCTGTCTGTCTCTTTCTTTCTCTCTAACTAACTAAATAAATGGCTACATAGTTGTTTCACTTTGTTGCTGGGGAATGTACCTTTCCTTTGGTAAAATATGAATTTGTTTCTTACTGTTTAGAATAGGTAAGGTTTCTTAATTGCTGATAATCATATTATGTAGAACGTCTTTTTGGCAAGGGCTGTATTTATTCACTATTTGATTGTACTTAAACTTCAGGCTGGGCATGGTGGCTCATGCTTGTAATCCCAGCACTTTGAGAGGCTGAGGTGCTGAGGTGGGAGGATTGCTGGAGCTCAAGAGTTCAAGACCAGCCTGGGCAACATAGCAAGTGAGACCCCATCTCAAAAAAAAAAAAACTTCTGGTGATTTCAGATTGCCTTTTGCAGTTGAGATTTATTCTATAAGTACTTCTTTTTTTCCTATTTACTTTATATTCCTGGTGGAATAGGATTACTTTTGCATTTCTGAGTTTTGAGGCTTTTGTCTCCATAGTAGTAAATAGTATTAGATTAGTGTTTTTGAGTTTTTAGGTTTGCTTTTAGTAAATTATCACAGCAAATAGGGTCTGTTATCAGCAAGGCTGCCTTTAGCTCTCACTAAAATTGTCTTTGTGGGCAGAAATGTTTATTCTTGTTCACTGCTGTATCCCTAGAAAAATGGCTGGCACATGGTAGAGGTTCCACAAATATTTAATGAATGAATGACTGTATTTTATGAAAGCTGTCAGTGTTCACTATGTTAGAGAAATTATAGACTTTTTCAAGTTTTAAAGAATCTGATTAGTTCTCTGATTTAGTTTTTCGTCTTTGTTGTTGTTGTTAAATGGAGACAGGGTCTCACTCTGTCATCCAGGCTGGAGTGTGGTGGCGTCATCATAGCTCACTGCAGTCTTGAACTTTTGGGCTCATGTGATCATCCTGCCTTGGCCTCCCAAAGTGCTGGGATTACAGGTGTAGCCACCACACTCAGCTTCTTTCATCCTTTTGCTGACTAATCAGTTTAGTTTTTTTTAAACATTTCCGTTACAAGGTAACCTAGGAAGAGATGATACATAGTAGATTTTTATGAGACACCAATTCTTTTTAAAGTTTCTTTGGAAGAGGGGGCTGGCAAACATATAAGCCTATGATTTCAGTCATCTGTACTTTTAAAAATTTATTTTTAATGTCTTCTTTATGTGATTGTATTGTTTCTAGGAATAATAACAAAGATCATGTTTCTTCTGGATTTATTACCCATGCTCAAAAGGGAGTACATTGACGCTTATAAGTAAACTTTTTTGTTTGTTTAAGAAATACTTAGAGTACCTACTACAAGCCAGGCACACTTCTCTGTGATGGGAATACTTGTAAGAATGAAACAAACAAAACTTTGGTGAAACTTACCTTCTTGTAGAGGAGATAGAAATAAGTAAAAGGTAGAGTAAAACCAGAGTTCTCTTGGAGGAGTTATTTGTGTAGGCTGTAACTTTTACAAATAATAAATTCATTAAGTACCAGATTTTTTTTTTTTTTTTTTTGACATTGTGGGGGAATGAGATTCTCCATGTCAAAACTTACAACAGTGTAAGGCACTTTGATAGGAGCAGTTTGGTGAACAAAGATGATTCTTTATAGCCTTTGCTCTCAAGAGACTCACATAAGAACTGCAAAATATAAAGGTAACTCCATGCACCATCAATAATACGCTTTAAGAGTACAGAAAAGTTGGAGTTTCTTGACTGTTGGCTGAGTCTAGGCAGAGAACAGGTGGAACAGAGGTATAGCTAAGCTGAACAACATGCATTTGGGGAATGGTAACTTTTTTTTTGGTATGGTAGAATCAGGAAGATGTGTGTTGAGATCTATGGGGAGTATCAGGAGCACAGACAAGAAGAGTAAATTAAAGATGGATTGTTATCAGCCTGGGCAACGTGGCGAAACCCCCTCTCTACAAAAAAATACAAAAATCAGCCGGGTGTGGTGATGTGCACCTGCAGTCCCAGCTACTTAGGAGGCTGAGGTAGGAGGATCGCTTGAGTCCGGGAGGATGAGGCTTCAATGAGTTCTGATTGTGCCACTGCACTCCAGCCTGGGTGACAGAGTGAGACCCTGTGTCAAAAAAGGAAAAAAAAAAAAAAAAAAGGAAAAGGAAAAAAGGATTGTTATGCAGCAGATCTCCAGATGGTCTTATTGGTAGTACGGAGCCACAGATGACTTTTCAGCAGGACAGTGGCACGATTACATTTCTTGTGAACATTCAGTGACTATGGAAAAATGGGTTAGAGGATAGAGCAGGAGTTGCATAGAGACCAATATGAAGTATCCAAATATGTAGTCAAGGGGCAGGATCACCAGTTTTGCTTGTCTGGGGAGTGTCAAAATAATCTTCTGATTCCTGTGAAGGGTGCCTCCTGAAACACAAGTCCATCATATATACTGTGAATGGAATTGTCTCAGGTGGCAGCCCCTTCTGACCAGCATAGATGAGGTCTTTAAGTTGAAGGTATTGAAAACTGAAGAAAAAGAAATGAATCCAAGAGAAGTTTGTAATTGATAGGATTGGTGTCCTACTGGGGATGGGAGTTTTGTGGAATAATAATAATAATTAAAGATGGTTTGAAGTTTAAGGCTATGTTAGGTGATGGTCTGAATGATACTGTCTTTGTTTTGTTTTGTTTTGTTTTGTTTGAGACAGAGTCTCTCTCTGTTGCCCAGGCTGGAGCGCAGTGGTGCGATCTCAGCTCACTGCAACCTCCACCTCCCACAACCCACCTGAAACCTGGGTTCAAGCGATTCTCCTCCCTTAGCCTTCCAAGTAGCTGGGATTACAGGCATGTGCCGCCATGCCTGGCTAATTTTTTTTTTTTTTTTTTTTTTTTGTCATTTTAGTAGAGAGAGGGTTTCACTTTCACCAAGGCCAGGCTGGTCTTGAACTCCTAGCCTCAAGTGATCCACCCGCCTCAGCCTCTCAAAGTGCCGAGATTACAGGCATGAGCCACTGTGCCTGGCTGACACTGTTTTGTTTTTGTTTTTGGCACTGTGTGTCTGCTTTTCATAAATTGCTTCATCCTTCATTGGTCCTGTCTTAACTGTCTCTCCACTCCTAATTCACGCTTTGTAATTTGTTTTAGACTAGATATCCAAGCTTATTAGAAGTATTTCTGAAACAAAGGCATTTTTCCTGTGGGGTACATTGAGTAAAGGCTATGTGGGCTTTAAGTATAGTAAAGTATAGGGATCTTGACATCTGTTAAAGGTACTCATTTATTATGTCCCACATTTAATTTTCTAGAAAAATTACCTTATATGTTAACTTTTGTATTTCATAATAACAATTTAGCCCTGTGGTTCTAGTTAAAAACTTTCATTGAAAATTTTAAACATATCCTAAAATAAAGAGAATTGTATAATGAACTCCAGTGTACCTGTCAACATTTTGCTGGTCTTGTTTTATCTGTTCTCTTTTTTCCTTACCTCCCAGAATATTTTAAAGCAAATGCCAGGCATATCCTTTCACTGCAGATACTTGAGTATCTAATAGATAAGGACTCTTTTATTTTTTTTTTCTTAACCACAGTATCATTAGCACACGAAACAATCTTCTTTACCCTAATTTAACACCATCTAATGAGATAACCAGTTTGGGTACATATTTTCCTGTTGGTTTCAAAAAAGGCATTTTAAATAGTTGGTTTGTTTAAATCAGGTTCCAAACAAGTCTTGGGGTTATTTTTTAAATTGATTTTTTTTGTTTTTGTTTTTGAGACGGAGTTTCGCTCTTTTGCCCAGGCTGGAGTGCAGTGGCGCGATCTCTGCTCACTGCAACCTCCGCCCACGGGCTCAAGTGATTCTCTTGCCTCAGCCTCCTGAGTAGCTGGGATTATAGGCGTGTGCCACAACACCCAGCTAATTTTTGTATTTTTAGTAGAGATGGGGTTTCGCCACGTTGGCCAGGCTGGTCTCGAACTCCTGACTTCAGGTGAGCCACCTGCCTCGTCCTCCCAAAGTGCTAGGGTTACAGGCATAAGCCACTGCACCCAGCCTAAAATTGATTATTTTTTAAAGAGGAAATGGAGGCAGTATGAAAACAGTATAAGCTATTCTAAGAAAGCAATGCTGTTTTGACAGTCATTCTACCTGGAACTTAGTTTTGCTTATCTATGTAACAACATGTTAAAATAATTGGTGCCGAGTTTTTTATGATTTTTAACATTTTAGGAAATCTTTCTCTCTCTCTCTCTCTTTTTTTTTTTTGAGGCAGGATCTCACTCTATCACCCAGGCTGGAGTATAGTGGCACAATCTCAGCTCACTGTAGCCTCAACCTCCCAGGTTCAGGTGATCCTCCTACCTCAGCCTGCTGAGTAGCTGGGACTACTGGAGTGTGCCACCACGCCTGGCTAATTTTTGTACTTTCTGTAAAGATGGGGTTTTGCCACGTTGGCCAGGCTGGTCTCAAACTCCTGGCCTCAAGTGATATGCCCACTTCAGCCTCCCAAAGTGCTGGGATTACAGGCGTGAGCTGTCATGCCCAGCCAGGAAATCTTTCAAAAAAGGGGGAAAGTGAGTATGACCCCACTTATTTAGAAGCCTAGAGAGTAGTAATGTGAGCTGATTTGAGAAGATTCAAGTTTGGAGGAGACTACATCTCTATAAGAAAAATAACCCCACATGGGATTTAAGGACTGCTTTGTAACTACTTGTTTGTTACACAGTGTTTTTTATCTTTCTGGGTTTAGCTTCCCCATCTGTAAAATAAAGAATGGGTGATTTTTTGGTTTCTTTTATTTCTTAATTGTGTTTTATTTTACATTTATCCTTGACTTCAACAGGATTCTCAAAGTTGGATTGGTGGAAACAATGAACCGTTGACAGGCTTTACATGGCGAGGTGGCTGTGAAAGAGAAACAACAGGCATACAAGTTTGGAATGAAGTATTTGTGATTGACAGACCTAATGGAACTAAAGTAAAATTCTGTTTATACTTTTCTACCTTGTGTTCTTTCTTGGGCTGTTTTCCAGTATTAAAAATCAAAACAACACAGAACTATTAATGTTTGATAACTTTAACATACGGATTATTATGTCAAATGTATGAGATATAAGTACTTTTCTTGATTTAATTACTGATTTTCAAATTTATCATTTGATTTTTTTTATAGTCATTTTTGGTGACTGTTTTACTAAGTATTTTAAACTCTCAAATTCCTAGGTTGCTGTGCTGCTTATGGATACCCAGGGTGCCTTTGATAGCCAGTCAACTATCAAAGACTGTGCAACGGTGTTTGCTCTGAGCACTATGACTAGCTCTGTCCAGGTGAGATACAAGATTAAGTGGTGCGATCAGTTCACGTAATCATTTGGCCCCTTTTTTTTTTTTTTCTTTTTTGAGACAGAGTTTCACTCTTGTTGCCCAGGCTGGATTGGAGTACAGTGGCGTGGTCTCGGCTGACTGCAACCTCTGCCTCCTGGGTTCATTCTCCTAACCTGAGTAGCTGGGATTACAGGCTTCCGCCACCATGCCCAGCTAATTTTTTGTATTTTTAGTAGAGACGGGTTTCACCATGTTGGCCAGGCTGGTCTCGAACTCCTGACCTCAGGTGACCCGCCCGCCTCGGCCTCCCTAAGTGCTGGGATTACAGGCGTGAGCCACTGCTCCTGGTGTTTGCCCCTCTTGAAAATGCCTTTTTAATTTTTTTTGAGATGGATTCTCACTGTGTTGCCCAGGTTGGAGTGCAGTGGCTATTCATGGGTGTGATCATGCACACTCTAGCTTTTGGGCTGAAGTGATCATCCTGCCTCAGCCTCCTGAGTAGTTGGGACTATGAGCATATGCCACCTTGTGTTGGCAAAATGCCTTTTGATTGAAGGGAAAAAAAAGAAAGAGAGCTATTTACATTTCTTGAGAGCTATTTACATTTCTTATTGGTTATTTACATTTCCATGCATGGTTTTCTGGCTTAGGATGTGAAATTTTGTACTTTGGATAGTTACAAAGGATGCAATAAACCAACAACCAGTCTCTAGTTTTTAATTATGGAATATATACTTTTTTTTTTTTAAAGGAAAAAATATCAAATGTTATCTGTAATTGAAATCAGTTAGATGGCTGCCAGACACAGTAATATGGAGAGTATATTTTTGTTTTTTGGCTAAAACAAAAAACCCAGGTAATTAAGCTTAGAAGTTTAGTTTTTTATTCTATATCTATGACAAGTGGTACTCAGTTATTTGAACTAAAGGAGATAAAAGCAGAATCATTAATTAATGTTTAATTTAGGAAACCCAAATAAGGCTTATTTAATAATAAACTGAGGATTTTTAGCACCTTCATTTAGGAAGGGATAAAATCCCTTCTCTTTTTCACTTATATTCAAATTGTGTTTGGTGTTCTATCCGGTTCTGGTTTCTTCAGGCTAGGCCATTTCTTTTCTGTATAATTTAGAAATGGATTGAATTAAACTACCACACGTCATTTGGTATTTCTTTACTTTTTCTTTTCTGAGATCATCTGTGGCTGATACATCTCTGAAAAATGAATTATTGAAGTATGGCGGTTAGGCCCAGCTGGTGATGGTGTATCAAGAAATATATTTGCAAATATTTTTTAAAAATGGGTATGTGATCCTCCCAAGATAAGAAATTGTTCTTATCAATGGTAGATCATAGCTGATGCTGTCACAGCGTCTTGGATTTTTTTATGCTTTCCAGTAATGTCTGGAACATATGACTCGTCTCTCTAAGCTCCCATTTTCCTCCTTCCTCAGTTTGAAGTACCTAGCCGTCAGAGTGGAAAGAAGGTTGGCTGTTAACATGAGCTAAAAGAAGAATACTCTTCAGCTTGGCTTCAGTTTATTATAGGTTTGGGATATTTGTCATTACCCTCTAAGTGATGCTGGTGGGGACCCTCTAAGTCTCTTTTTTTCTCTGATCTTGCAAGATGGCCCAACTGTGATTCCCTTGAAGCAAGCAGAAGCCCCCTCAGGTTAGCTGGCTCTAGAGGGAGTTCTCGAGTTCTCTGTCCTAAAACTTATCCCTTAGTCTTTTTTTGTTTATTCAACTTTTTGATAGTAAGAGACCTGGTTTTAGACAGCCACTTAAAGCTGTGCAGCCACTTTGTTGTTTGTAAAATGAGTTTTACTTATCCTGCCTATCTTGGATGTGGTTGTTGTGTGCAGTCAGAAATGAGAGCTAAATGAGATAATGCATATGAAAGTGCTTTGTAAAGTATAAATAACCAAGAAGATTAAGATTATGATTATTTTCTTCCTTGCCTTTGGGTGGGGGGGGGGTAGTTTTCTTTCCTTATGTAAGATATCTGGCTGATAGATAAATGATAATTTGATCTGCTTGTCATTTATTCCTTTAACAAATACATACTGAGCACCTGTTACATACAAGACAGTATGCTAAGTACTAATGATCTAAGTTAGATAAATCTCTTTCTCTGTTTGCTGTTTGCAACCTGGCCCTGACAATGAAAGGATCCAGACCTATTTTCTAAAAGCAAAGGCGCACATAGGTTGGTCATGGTGTCAGGGTTTATGTTAAAATCTAAAGTTTAATCACCTCAGTCATCAGTTACTTTTTAAATCCTTGTTTGGAATTAGTAGCTAAGAATATCATTTTAGGTTTGCTGGCCTAAATTGACTATATTCTTGACCTCCAAGTGGTTTAGCTAGAGTATCACTTATTTGCTCTTAGAACAGATTGTTCTATCTTTGGAGTCACCCTGGTTCCTAAGATGTAAGTTATTTCTTAGCAGAGGTGATATTTGTTGATGGCCACTTTTCTCCTGTGGCAGTGTAGATTACCTTCTAAAGATCTGTCTTAGAATTAATGGATGAAAATCCCCGTTTCCTGAGGATACTTAGACCCTCCTTTATCAACTCTAGTCCCCTCCAAAAAATTCTGGAAAGGGCAAGAGTGCCACCTACTGTTATTTTTATTAGCTTCCACAGGCCAGTAAAATTGTTATATACAAGCTGGGTATTCAGAACAAAACACTAATAAAAAACAAAATAAATTTTGTTTTAACAGGTATATAATCTGTCTCAGAATATTCAAGAAGATGATCTTCAACATTTGCAAGTACGTATTTCTTTTTTTAATTTTTATTTTTTGAGGTGGAGTTTCGCTCTTGTTGCCCAGACTAGAGTACAATGGCACAATCTCGGCTCACTGCGACCTCCCCCTCCCAAGTTCAAGGGATTCTCCTGCCTCAGTCTCCCAAGTAGCTGGGATTACAGGCATGTGCCACCATGCCTGGCTAATTTTGTATTTTTAGTGGAGATGAAGTTTCACCATGTTGGTCAGGCTGGTCTTGAACTTCTAACCTCAGGTGATCCGCCCGCCTCGGCCTCCCAAAATGCTGGGATTACCCGGCATGAGCTGCTGCGCCTGGCTGCAAGCACATATTTCTTAAAGAAAATATGCCAACTGTTGAAATTTAATTCTCACTTTATTATGAATTTACACTTGGAAGCTTATAATACTGGTAACACGATTGAATGTTATATGGGTTTAAACTGATGTATGACTTCTTAACTGGAAGAAATTTTTTACATGCCTAGTGTGTTCGAAAATTAAATGTTTGGCTTTCAAATGATTTTAAAGGTTCTGGTACCTGGAGCTTTGGTGTAGACAGGTTTAAACATGTCTTCTTTCAATCTCTTTAGAGGCATTATTTTAACTAACTCAATTTAATAGTTATTTACAGAGTATGGAAGACTTGCGATGGAAGAAATCTACCAGAAACCATTTCAGGTAAAAAAGTTATTCTAACATTTTAAAGATTTGCCTATGAGAAGTTGTGAAGCCACCTCAGTTTCTAATTTTGGAGACACCAGGATATTACAACGGACTCATCGCTAGCAACAGATTCAGTGCAATCGAAACTAACCTTTGGTAGTGTCATCATCAGCATACTTACCAGTAATAGGCTAACAGGATAAATAGAATAAATGAATCTAGACTAATTCTTAATGCTTTCACTTAGATTAAGGGGAGTAATGTTTCTCTTAACAGGTGTTACTCTTAAGACAATAGGAAATATATGACAGTCATGCCAATTTTTTTATACGTGATAACTACAGAATGTTACAGGTTTCTTTTTTGTGGTTTACTACAAGTCGAAATTAGTTCTGTTACTCTTTATTTTGGTTTCATATAGAAAAGTTCCAGATAGTTTATTTTTTGAAGCAAGTGTAATTTGTAAGTTGCCATCAATAATACTGTTTGGTGAGCTGCAGTTACAGTAGGAGAGCATGACTCTACCATGTTTGCTCCTAAGTGTATTTGCTCCTAAGTGCACACTTAGTATGTGTGACAGTAGTATGACAGCATTGCTACTGATTGTTAATCTTAATGGGTTTATATTGATTCTGCCTCACTCTTGTCTGGGTAGTATGGTCACTTTTATTAAGTAGTTGAGCAGATTATGCCTTCATTTTTGGATATATAGGTGAAATATACCCTATTTAGCCTATATCAGCTTTTTCTGAACTGGGATAATTTTGCCACCCAAGGGGACATTTGCTAATGTCTGGAGACATTTTTGGTTGTCACAGTTTTGTGGGGGGAGCTTAGCGCCACTTGGTATCTAGCACATAGAGGCCAGAAATATGGTTCAGTGTTCTGCAATACACAGGACAGCCACACACAACTAAGAATTAACTGACCCAAAATGTCAGCAGTGCTGAAGTTGAGAAATCTAACCCTATATGAGTAAAAATATCCTCTGTGAATGAAAATGTCCCTATTGACACGAGATCTATCAATCAGTCTAGATAGCCATCTAGAATTAGTTGGTCTTGTAGTTACACAACCATGATTTAAAATTATGATCCGCGTGTCCTGATAAACCCATTTTTCATTTTTAAAGTCCTGTGTTATTGCTTGTGGTGACTCTTTCTTTATATTTAGTGAAGTTTTCCAGTGGTGGCGATTGGTTGGTATAGGGCCTGGGAATGTTGTTTAAGTGGGTCCTTGATATAGCCATGACCAGTACTGACCATTTGGTTACTATAACTTTTGATAAGGATTGTTTAGGAGAGTAAGAGAGGCTTCAATTGTTAGAGCTGTGATTTTTTTGTAAATTTTCTTTATTGTAAAATAAACAATTTTTATTTTTTCTGTGTATAGACATTAATGTTTTTGATTCGAGATTGGAGCTATCCTTATGAACATTCATATGGTTTGGAAGGTGGAAAGCAATTTCTTGAAAAGAGATTACAGGTAAGACCCTAATGCTTAAAGAGGAGAACATAAGCACCAAGCCAGGCAAACGGGTGGGCTGTCCGGACTGCTGGTCACATTACCAGTATTTACGTGTCGTTGGAATAAAGTATTCCAGGTTAGTCCAAGTGACTCTGTTTGTAATTGATGAAAAGTAAAGTGGTTGCATTCCTACCAAAGAAGACAGTGCCCTTGAATCAAAATTAAGGATCATGGTCCTTTATTCCTAAAGGTAGCCCCCCATGGAAGTACTTGTGTATTAGTCTGTTCTCACACAGCATAAAGAACTACTTGAGACTGGGTAATTTACGAAGAAAAGAGGTTTAATTGACTCACAGTTCCACAGGCTTAACAGGAGGCATGACTGGGAGGCCTCAGGAAACTTACAATCATGGTGGAAGGTGAAGGGGAAGCAAGCCCTTCTTTTTTTTTTTTTTTTTTTTTTAGACAGTCTCACACTATTGCCTGGGCTGGAGTGCAATGGCACAATCTCGGCTCACTGCAACCTCCACCTCCCGGGTTCAAGCGATTCTCCTGCCTCAGCCTCCCGTAGCTGGGATTACAGGTGCCTGCCACCATGCCTGGCGTATTTTTTGTATTTTTTAGCAGCGGCGGGGTTTCACTATGTTGGCCAGGCTGGTCTTGAACTCCTGACCTTGTGATCTGCCCACCTCGGCCTCCCAAAGTGCTGGGATTACAGGCATGAGCCACCGCACCCAGCCAGCAAGCACCTTCTTCACAAGACGGCAGGAGAGAGATGGAGAGTGAAGGGGGAAGTGCCACATGCTTTTTAACAACCAGATCTCGTGATAACTCATTCACTGTCAAAAGAACAGCAAGGGGGAAGTCTGCTCCCATGAATCACCTCCAACCAGACCCCTCCCCTGACACATGGGCATTACAATTTGAGATGAGATTTGGGTGGGGACATAGAGCCAAACCATATTAATTTGGGAAACCTGCAGGTCAGATACTTACAGGCTACCCATCTACTCACACACACAAAGAATACATAAAGACCCCTTTATTCATAAGTAGGAGGGTGCTGTCTTTGGTTAATAAGATTTTATTTGTCTATGGGAATGATGCATTTGGTTTCTCAACCACATTAAAGACTTGGGGTATGATATAATTTTCTTTTAGTTTTAAAATGAGATTAAAACCAATTCAACATTCTTAGATTATTTGAAAGGCATTTCCGCTTTTGGAAATAATTTGAGTCATTGGCATTTTCTGTCTCTGGTTTGTTCAGAAGAAATTAACACAAAGCACAATAGACATACTAACTAAACTCAGAATTATGTAACTCAAAGACAAGAAGGTTTTTTAACTTTTTATTGAAATGTGATACATATGTTCACAAAATTACTCAAATCATAAGTGTGTAGCTTGATGAATTTGTAAAAAATGAACATAGCCATTTAGCCAGCACCTAGAAGCACTCACCTCCATACACCAACCTTCCCCCAAAACCCTCTACCACTATCCTGACTTCTCACAGGCTTTGTTTTTGTACTTTATATGGATGGAATCACATACAGAATGTATTTGTTTGAGTCTAGCTTTTTTTACCCAATATTATGTTTCTGAGATTAATCCATGTTGCATATAGTTTAATTCATTTATTTTCATTGCTGTATAGTATCCATTGAATGAATAGACAACAGTTTTTCCATTCTGCTGTTGATGGGAGATTTTAGGTAGTTTCCAGGTTTTAATTATAAATAGCGCATATTTTGTTAAAATTGTTTTCCAGAAGAGTGTTTAGGAGACTATGTGAGTTATATTGGGATAAATGAGTAATTATCTAAAATGTGTCTAAGTTTTAAGATTTTTTTCCCCCCAGTACATGGCAGTTTCCCTTCTCAAAATTCTGGTAACTAGCCTAAATCATAAATAATCATGTAGAGAGGGACCTGAAATCCTAACACATTTCTAAGGTCTTTGTACTGCACTGTAATTTTTTTATCTTAGCGTTTACTTTGCTCAGGGGCTAAACTTTTTATTTGTAGGCAAATTTATACTTTTTTTTGTTTTGTTCTGTTTTGTTGCTGTCATAAGTACTTTAAAGGTAAATTCTTAATTTATTTACTGGTGTATAAGTCACAGCCATAATTTGTTGTTTGGTTATTAGATACTGTGATTAACTACCTTATTTGTAGTTTTTGCTGTTCCGGGCAGCTTACTGGGAAAAACATCTTTTGTGGTTTAAGAAAATGTGGAGTTGGCTGGGTGCGGTGGCTCATGCCTGTAATCCCAGCACTTTGGGAAGCCGAGGCGGGTGGATCACCTGAGGTCAAAAGTTCGAGATCAGCCTGACCAACACTGTCTCTACTAAAAATACAAAATTAGCTGGGCGTGATGGTGCATGCCTGTAATCCCAGCTACTCGGGAGGGTGAGGCAGGAGAATCACTTGAACCTGGGAGATGGAGGTTGCGGTGAGCCGAGTTGCACCATTTTACTCCAGCCTGGGCAACAAGAGCAAAACTCTGTCTTAAAAAAAAAAAAAAAAAAAAAAGTGGGATCTTAAAGTGGTCAGAAATGTGCTTTCGTAATTTTTTGTATTGTCAAAAAAGACTCCTTAGGAGTACCATCTGAGTTAAGTGTGCATGCGAGTCTGTGTGTGTTTTCTTTAAAAAAATTTTCTTTCTGCTGTTTACAATTTCACCTGTCTCTCTCTGCCCTCAGGTAAAACAAAATCAACATGAAGAGCTTCAGAATGTAAGGAAGCACATACACAATTGTTTCTCAAATCTTGGTTGCTTCCTTTTGCCACATCCTGGTCTTAAAGTTGCAACTAATCCTAGTTTTGATGGGAGATTGAAAGGTGGGAATTCCCATTCTTGCTAAAATCTGAACTTATTTATTAGAGGCGGAAAGTTTTTTAAGAAAATACGTGACGCCTTAAATGTCCTGTCTTATACTGGAGAATGTTCGGATGCATTGTTCATGTTGTGATTGTAATGCTCTGTGTTGTTTCTCTAGCATTCCATTGATTTGTTTGCAGCTGTCTAGTATATTGATTAACCTATTTTATAATGTGTCTGTTGCTTAGCACTGATGTCCTGAAAATTCTGAAGGCTGAGAGCATTTCTTTTCAATTGATTGCAGTCTGCTAAAAGGCTTTATCATTTTATTATATTGATGAAATCAGATATAAGTCTCTGTTTCAGGAGTGATAATATAGTTTATGTATGTTGTAGGATTATTTTGAGTGTGTTGGCAAAACGCTTGGGGATTGACAAAACTTTTACAGTATGGCTGGTAAAACAAAATCTAGTGGTAAAATTTAATACAATTTTATGAATTGTTTGCCTCTTGAAAAGGATATTTTCGTTAATACTAAATGTGAAATTTGTCTTGGTAGTCCACAAATTTATTTATGTTTTATTTATTATTTGAACTGGCAGTGTTACTAGGGGGTTGGGGAAAATGGGCTAGTAGAGTAAGGGGGATTATATTTTTTCCTATGAGATATGGCATGTTGGATGAGCTTTGTTTTAAAAAATGAATCCACTTCAGTAATAAATACTATGTATTCTTATTTCATAAAACAGAATTTTATGAAATCGTACCAATGGGGACCTAATTTTTTTTGGACTAATATGTTGCTCAATTTTTTGTTTTCTAGATATTGATGAAGACTTTAAACGAGAGCTTCGAAATCTGGTTCCATTGCTGCTTGCCCCTGAAAATTTGGTAGAAAAAGAGATAAGTGGATCTAAAGTCACTTGTAGAGATCTTGTAGAATATTTTAAGGTAGGTGAGCTCTTAAACAGCTTTGTCTAAGATAGAAATGTAGTTGACTTAAAACTCATCTGTATGTATAAGAAATTCCTTGTCTTTATTTTAAAACAAAAAAGAGTAAGATTTGTAATTTATCTTTCTGCCTTGAATTAGATGTATCTGTATTTAAGGATGTTTAAAAGATTATGGCAAATTTCTGTCTCCTAGACAGTGATTTAATTTATTTACAGAATTATCTTACTTTTTCTCCATCTCAGATATGGAGAGAACAAGCCATTCATCATACTCTAATACTACTCTGTCATTAGTGAATGATAATAGGAATGGAAAGCATAATTTTACATCCTAAGTTCTCACAAAAACACTCCCTCAGAGTTCTGAGGACTTGGTAAGAACAGCTGAAAGTATTTATATTGGTTCAAGTAAAGTATTCTTAGGTTTTTTTTTTCCCCCTCTGTTCTTCTCTAGTCTTTATAGCTTGCCTGCCAGAACAACACCGTTGTGGAAGGTTGTATTATTTGTAGTAGTTTTAACTAAGAGTGTATTTTGTTCACTTACTGGGTACTTGATAGTTACTCTCATATTATCTTTGTTTAGTTATGGATGAATTTTTTAAAATTTATTTTTACTTTTAATTTTTGTGGGTATGTAGTATATATACTTATGGGGTACATGAGATATTTTTGATACAGGCATACAATGTCTAATAATCATATTAGAGTAAATAGGGTGTCTATCACCTCAAGCATGTATCCCTTCCTTATGTTACAGACAATCCAATTATACTTTTAGTTATTTTAAAATGTACAGTAAGTTATTATTGACTGTAACTACATTGTTATGCTGTCAAATACTAGATCTTATACTAACTATATTTTTGTACCCATTAACCATCTCTGCCTCCCCTCCACCCTCTGACTACCTTTCCTAGACTCTAGTAACCATCATTCTAGTACTCTCTATCTCATGAGTTCAGTTTAAATTTTTAGCTCCCACAAATAAGTGAGAACTTGTGAAGTTTGTTTTTTCTGTGCCTGGCTTATTTCACTTAACATAATGTCCTCCAGTTCCATCATGTTGTTGCAAATGACAGGATCTCATTCTTTTATATGGATGAGTAGTACTTCATCGTGTATATTTACCACATTTCTTTATCCATTCGTATATTGATAGACACAGGTTGCTTCCAAATTGTAGCTGTAGTAACTAGTGCTGCAGTAAACATGAAAGTGCAGATGTATCTTCTATATATTTTTTTTCTTTTAGGTATATACCTAGCAGTGGGATTGCTGGATCATATGGTCGTTTTATTTTTAGTCTTTTGAGGAACCCCCAAACTGTTCTCCATAGTGGTTGTACTAATTTACCTTTCTGCCAACAGTGTACGAGGATTCCCTTTTCTCTACATCCTTGCCAACATTTGTTATTGCCTGTCTTGGATAAAAACAATTTTAAATGGAGGAAGATGATATCTTTCTGTAGTTTTGATCTGCATTTCTCTGATGATCAGTGATGTTTTCATATCCTGTGTCCCATTTTTGTTTGTCTTCTTTTGAGAAATGTGTGTTCAGATCTTTTGCCTGTTTTTTGATCAGATTATTCGATTTTTTTTTTCTTTTCCCTGTAGAGTCGGTTGAACTCCTTATATATTCTGGTTACTAATCCCTTATCAGATGAGTAGTTTGCAAATATTTTCTCCCAGTCTGTGGGTTGCATCTTCACTTTTCTGATGTGCAAAAGCTTTTTAACTTGATACGATCCCATTCGTTTGTTTTTGCTTTGGTTGCCTATGCTTGTAGGGTATTACTGAAGAAATCTTTTCCCAGACCAGACCAATTTCCTGGAGAGTTTCCCCAATGTTTTCTTCTTCTTTTTCTCTTTTTTCTTTCTTTCTTTTTTTTTTTTTTTTTTTTTGAAATGGAGCCTTGCTCTGTCGCCCAGGCTGGATTGCAGTGGCGTGATCTCGGCTTGCTGTAACCTCCGCCTCCTGGGTTCAAGCAGTTCGCCTGGCCTCAGCCTGGGCGACAGAGCAAGGCTCCATTTCAAAAAAAAAAAAAAAGAAAAGAAAAGAAAAGAAAAAAAGAAGAAAACACTGGGGAAACCCTCCAGGACATTGGTCTGGGAAAAGATTTCTTCAGTAATACCCTGCAAGCACATTATCAAGTTAAAAAGCTTTTGCACATCAAAAAAGTAGCTGGGATTACAGGCAGTTGCCACCATGCCTAGCTGATTTTTGTATTTTTAGTAGAGACAGGGTTTCACCATGTTGGCCAGGCTGGTCTCGAACTCCTGACCTCAGGTGATCTGCCTCCCAAAGTGCTGGGATTACAGGTGTGAGCCATCATGCCTGGCCACTGATGTGTTCTTTTAGTAGTTTCATAGTTTGGGTCTTAGGTTTAAGTCTTTAATCCCTTTTGATTTGGTTTTTGTATATGGCTAGAGATGGGGTCTAGTTTCATTCCTCTGCATGTGGATATTCAGTTTTCCCAGCACCATTTATTGAAGCCACTGTCATTTTCTCAAAGTTTGTACTGAAGTACAACTTTCAGTGCTGTGTAGAATAGGAGTGGTGAAAGTGGGTATCCTTGTTTTGTTTCAGATCTTAAAGGAAAGGCTTTCAATTTTTTCCCAGTTCAGTATGATACTAGCTGTGGGTCTGTTGTATATAGCTTTTATTATTTTGAGATCTGTTTCTTCTGTACCTTTTGAGGATTTTTACCATGAAGAGATGTTGAATTTTATCCAATGCTTTTTCAGCATCAATTGAAATGGTCATATGGTTTTTGTCCTTCATTCTGGTGATACGATGTATCACATTCATTGATTGATTGATTGATTGGTGTATGTTGAACTGTCCTTGCATCCCTGCCTGACCCTAGGTGATGATGAATGATCTTTTTAATGTGTTGTTGAATTCAGTTTGCTAGTATTTTGTTGAGGATTTTTGCAACGATGTTCATCAGGGATATTGGCCTGTAATTTTTTGATGAGTCTTTGTCTGGTTTTGGTATCAGGGTAATACTGGCCTTGTAGTATTGGTTTGGAAATATTCCCTCCTCCTGGTTTTTGGAATAGTTGAGTAGGATTTGTATTAGTTCTTTAGATGTTCGATAAAATTCAGCAGTGAAGCCATTAGCTTTTGGGCTTTTCTTTGTTGGGAGACTTTTTATTATGGCTTTGATCTTGTTACTTGTTATTGGTCTGTATGGGTTTTAGATTTCTTCATGGATCAATCTTGGTAGGTTGTATATGTCTAGGAATTCATACATTTCTTCTAGGCTTTCCCATTTATTGGCATATAGTTGTTCATGGTAGCCTCTAATGATCCTTTGGATTTTTGTGGTATCAGTTGCAGTGTCTCCTTTTTCATCTCTGATTTTATTTATTTGGGTCATCTCTTTTTTTCTTAGTGTGGCTAAAGGTTTGTTGACTTTGTTTATCTTTTTAAAAAATCAACTTTTTGCTTCATTGATCTTTTTTGTATTGTTTTTACTTCAATTTCGCTAATTTCTTTTCTTCTAATTTTGGGTTTGGTTTGCTCTTCCTTTTCTGGTTTTTTAAGATGTGTTGTTTATTTGAAGGGTTTCCTCTTTTTTGATGTAGGCACTTACTACTATATACTTTCTTAGTACTGCTTAATGCTGTATCCCATATATTTGGTATGTTGTGCTTCCATTTTCATTTGTTTCAAGAATGTGTTTATTTCTTTCTTAATTTCTTCACTGACCTAGTGGTCATTCAAGAGCCTATTGTATTAATATAATTTCCATGTGTTTGTGTAGTTTCCAAAATTCCTCGTTATTGATTTTATTCCATTGTAGTCAAAGAAGATACTTGATATAATTTCATTTTTTTTGATTATTTTTTTGACACCAAGTGTCGCTCTTTTGCCCAGGCTGGAGTACAGTGGAGCAATCTTGGCTCACTGCAACCTCTGCCTCCCAGGTTCAAGTGATTCTCCTGCCTCAGTCTCCCGAGTAACTGGGACTACAGTAATGCACCACCATGTCCAGCTAATTTTTGTATTTTTAGTAGAGATGGGGTTTCACCTTGTTGGCCAGGCTGGTCTCGAACTCCTGACCTCAAGTGGTCCACCTGCCCTTAAGTGGTCCACCTGCCTTGGCCTCCCAAAGTGCTGGGATTACAGGCATGAGCCACCATGCCCGGTCCTCTTTCTTTAGTTTCTAATAATACTTGCTTTATATATCTGGGTGCCCCAGTGTTAGGTGCATATATATTTACAATTGTTATATCCTCTTGCTGAATTGATCCCTTTATCATTATATAATGACCTTCTTTGGCTGATATAAGTGTAGCTTCTTCTGCTCTTTTTTTGGTTTCCATTTGCATGGAGTATTTTTTTCCATACCTTTATTTTCAGTCTCTGTGTCTTTATAGATGAAGTGTGTATCACCATTTTTTAAAACCCATTCAGCCACTCTGTGCCTTTTAGTTGGAGAGTTTAGCCCATTTACACTCAATGTTACTCATAAGTAAGGAGTTAACCTCTGTCATTTTGTTACTGTTTTCTGGTCTTCCTACCTGCCTGTCTTCCTTTTAGTGAAGGTGATTTTCTCTGGTGGTATGTTTTAATTACTTTTTATTTTTTGTGTATCTATTATATGTCTTTTGAGGTTACCATGAGATTTGCAACTATAATATATTTATTTTAAACTGATAACACTGATTGCCTAAACAAACTAAATAACAAGGAAAGAGAAAACTAATAAAAATTCTACACTTTAACTTCATCCCCCCACTTTTTAAACTCTTCGTTGTTTCTATTGATAGTATACTGTCTATGTCTGGAAAAGTTGTGATTAATATTTTTTATAGGTTCGTCTTTCTACTCAGGATATGAGTAGTTTACATACCACAATTAATGTTATAATATTCTGTTTTTCTGTGTATTTACTATTACCAGTGAGTTCTGGACCTTCACATCATTTCTTATTGCTCATTAAAATCCTTTTCTTTCAGATTGAAGAACTCTCTTTAACATTTATTATAGGACAGGTCTGATGTTGATAAAATTCCTCAGCTTTTGTTTGAGGAAGTCTTTATTTCTCCTTCATGTTTGAAGTATTTTCACTAGATATACTATTCTAGGAAAGATGTTTTTTTCCTTCAGCACTTTATGTCACGCTACTCTCTCCTGGCCTTTAAGGTTTCCGCTGAGAAGTCTACTCCCAGCTGTGTTGGAGCTCTTGTGTATGTTGTTTGTTTCTTTTCTCTTGATGCATTTAGAATCCATTTGTGCTTCTTCTTGTTGTTGTTGTTGTTTAATAGAAATGGGGCCTTGCTATGTTTAACAGGCTGGTCTCCAACTCCTGGCCTAAAGTGATCCTCCCATCTCAGCCTCCCAAGGTGCTGAGATTACAGGTGTGAGCGTGGCTCACCAACAACGTGCCTGGCCTGTTGTTGTTTTTAATAGAGACGTCATTTCTCTATGTTGTCCAGGCTGGTCTTGAACTCCAGGGTCAGGCAGTTCCCCCACCTTGACCTCCCAAAGTGCTGGGATTACAGGCATGAGCCACCATGCCCAGCCAGGATCCATTCTTTACCCTTGATCTTTGGGAGTTTGATTATTACATGTCTTGAGGTAGTCTTATTTGGGTCAAGTCTGCTTGGTGTTCTATAATCTTTTGTTCTTAAATATTGGTATCTAGGTTTGGGTAGTTCTTTGTTACTGCTTTGTATAAACTTTCTACCCCTATCTCTTTATCTACTCCTCTTTAAGGCAATGAACTCTTAGATTTGCCCTTTTGGGGCTATTTTCTAGATCTTATAGGCATGCTTCATTGTTTTTCATTCTTTTTTCTTTTGTCTCAGCTGTGTATTTTCAAATAGCCTGTCTCCAAGCTGACTAATTCATCTGCTTGTTCAGGTCTTGTGTTAAGCTCTGAGGCTGGGTGAGGTGGCTCATGCCTGTAATCCTAGCACTTTGGGAGGCTGAGGTGGGCAGATCACTTGAGACCAGTCTGGGCAACGTGGTGAAACCTTGTCTCTACAAAAAATACAAAAATTAACCAGGCACGATGGCGCATGCATGTAGTCCCAGCTACTTGGGATACTGAGGTAGGAGGATCTTTTGAGCCTGGGATGCAGAGGTTGCAGTGAGCCAGGATTGCACCATTGCACTCCAGTCTGGGAGACAGAGCAAAACCCTGTCTCAAAAAAATAAAATAAAATAAAAAAAGAGGTTTGGATGCAAACCTTCTTCAGTATGTCAGTTGCATTTTTCGGATCCAGGATTTCTGCTTGATTCTTTATAATTATTTCAGTCTCTTTGTTCACTTTATCTGAAAGGATTCTGAATTCCTTCTCTGTGTTACCTTGAATTTCTTTGAGTTTCCTCAAGACTGCTATTTTGAATTCTCTGAAAGGTCAGTTATCTCTGTCTCTCCAGGATTGGTCACTGGTGCTTTATTTCAGTTTGTTTAGTGAGATCATGTTTTCTTGGATGGTCTTGATGCTTGTGAGTATTTGTTGGTGTCTGGACATTGAAGAGTTAGGTATTTGTTATAGTCTTTGCAGTCTGGGCTTGTTTGTACCTGTCATCCTTGGGAAGGCTTTCTAACTATTTGAAGGGACTTGGGTGTTGTGATCTTGGTCACTGCAGCTCTATCTGCATTAGGGACATTTCAAGCCCATAATGCTGTGGCTCTTGCAGATTTGTAAAGGTAGTGCCTTGGTGCTCTTCGGTAAGATCCAGGAGAATTCCCTGGATTACCAGGCAGAGACTCTTGTTCTCTTCCATTACTTTCTCCCAAACAAATGGAGTCTCTATCTCTGTGCTGAGCTGCCTGGAGCTGGGGGAGGGGGTGACACAAGCACCATTGTGGCCACCATCCCTGGGACTTCACTGGGTCAGACCTGAAGCCAGCACAGCAGTGGGTCTTGCCCAGGGCCCATTGTGACTATTGTGTGGTTATTGCCTGTGGTCAGTCAAGGCCCAGAGGTTCTATAATCAGCAGGTGGTAAATCTAGCAAGTTCCCTCTGGCCTTGGGTGGGTCCAGAGATGTTCTCTGGTGATCCGCCAGCCTTGGCCTCACAAATTGCTGGGATTACAGGTGTGAGCCACCGCACCCGGCCTTCCCGTATTTTACTCAAGCAGAAGGAGACTCTCCTCATAGCCACAACATCTGGGAATGTGCTGGTTCACACCTGAAGCCAACACATTTCTGAATCTCACCCAAGGCCCATAGTGAGTACTGCCTAGCTACCACTACTGCTTATTCAGAGCCCAGAGGCTCTTGAGTCAGCAGGTGATGAACCCTGCCAGGACTTGGTCATACCCCTCAAGACAGTGGGTTCCCTTCCAGCCCAGGGTGTGTTTAGAAATCTTGTCTGGGAGCTGGGGACTGAAATTGGGGCCTTAGGACTCTGCCTTATGCCGCATTCTGCCATGGCTGAGCTGGTATCCAAATTACAAGACAAAGTCCTCTTTACTCTCCCCTCTCCTCTCCTCAAGCAGAAGGAAAAGACTCTCTCTCAGAGCTGTGAACTACACTGCCTGGGCTTGTGTGGAGGGAGTGACACAAGCAGTCCCTTGGCTGCCCCAGCTGGTGTCTTACTATATCCTATGTACCCCAGGTCCACTGGCTCTGAGCCCAGCCCAGCACCAGGACTTGCCCAGGAATTGCAGTCCTTGTGGCCTAGATGGCCTTTCAAGTTTATTCAGGACCTCAGAGCACTGTAGCCCATGGTGGCAGGACTGGCTGCCTAGGGCTGGTCTAAATGCTCCCTCCATGGGTGCTGGCTGAGTTCTTTCCACTGTGGCAGGGCGGCGCTGAGTTTCAATGCAAAAATTCCACTGTCACTGCTTTTGCCTTCCCTAAGCACATAGATTGTCTCTCCACACCATGTGGTTGCTGCTGAGAGAATGGGGGAGGGGTGGTGTAGGTGATTCAAGACTATTTTTTCCTATCCTCTTCAGTGCCTCTTTCAGTGATCTGAAGTTAAAACCAGGTACTGTGATTGCTCACCTGATTTCTGGTTCTTACGAAGGTGCTTTTTTATGTAGATAGTTGTCAATTTGATATTCCTTGGAGGTGGTGATCACTGGAGGCTTCTATTTGGCCATCTTGCTCTGCCTCCTTCCCAGTTATGAATGAATCTTGTCAGTAGAAAGTTGAGATGAGCCAGGCACAGTGGCTCATGCCTGTAATCCCAGCACTTTGGGAGGCTGAGGTGGGCGAATCACCTGAGGTCGGGAGTTCGAGACCAGCCTGGCCAACATGGTAAAACCCCGTCTCTCCTAAAAATACAAAATTAGCCGGGTGTGGTGGTGCATGCCTGTAATCCCAGCTACTCGGGAGGCTGAGGCAGGACAGTCGCTTGAACCCAGGAAGTAGAGGTTGTGGTGAGCTGAGGTCGTGCCATTGCACTCCAGCCTGGCAGTAAGAGCGAAATTCCGTCTCAAAAAAAACAAAAAAAAAAAGTTGAGATGAAAGACCCTATATGGACTTCTAACAAACTCTCATCTTTTCCTTCTTCCTCTTAAACCACAAATTAGGTTTTGTTTTGTTTTTTTCCTTCTTGAGCTGAAATACAATTTAAGCTGGTCAAAGTAAAATACTGGATAAAATGGTTTCTTCAGCTGGATGTGGTGGCACACACCTTGTAGTTTCAGCCACTTGGAAAACTGAGGCAGGAGGATCACTTGAGCCCAGGAATTCGAGGTTGCAGTAAACTGTGATCATCCCACTGCACTGCAGCCTCAGTGTCAGGGTGAGACCCCATCTCTAAAGAAAGAGAAAAAAAAGTTTTTAAAAAATATTAAAACACTGGCAATAGGGGGTAATTGTGAATTTCTTTTCATAAAGAAGATGGCATTTTATATCTAACTTTATGAGTTATAACTTTTATGTTATATTTGTTATAGAAATACCTAGGATATTATCTAGCAGCATATAATTTAATAATATTGAGAATAGGGTTAACTTTGTTGGAATAAGGTGATTTTTAAAGCCTAGAATTTACTTTTAATGGTGTTAATTATTTTTATATTTAATGACTTTTCTTTCTCTGGGGATGTGGAGCCAAATTGCATAACCCATCAGTCTAACAAATCTTCTCCCTTTTTAGGCATACATCAAAATTTATCAAGGAGAAGAACTTCCACATCCAAAGTCCATGCTTCAGGTAGAGAGAGTGAGAGAGTGATAAGTGTTGTACATATACTTATTTATGAGGGAGAATAAAAATCTTTGCTTTAGAGAGAAATGCTGAAAATGGGGGGTGCTTTTTTGCATGCAAATACATTTTGCTTAAGGCCGTATGTGTCGTGGGTCCTAAGATTTCATACAATTCTTTTTTTTTTTGTAACTGCAGATTGTAGGCCTTCCATGTGTCCAGGCCACCAGAAATAAGAGTCCTCAATACCTTCTCTTCAGATGCTCAAAGTATAGGAAAATTTCTATTTGATAAGATGGCTTAATGTGGGCCTCTCTGAACTAAGCTGCTTCTGTTCTGAGTCTTTGACAATGAATGTTGTTTGAAATAAGTCTTATTTTTATTTGGTGTTAATGATTTAGAGCTACTTCTAGTGAATATAGTCTCATTTTTTTTTTCTCTCTTTCAAATGGTGTTCTTTTGGGACAATGTCATTTTAACCCATTCATATTTTAAAAGATTTACTACTTTAGGCTATTTTTCCATTTTATAGTAGATTAAACAGTATTTTCTGATAAAACTTCGTGCAATAAGTTTGTGGGTTTGAAAATGTCTTGTATAATACTGATTATGAAAGAGAGAAACATATGGGTAATTCTCCATTCCTAACACCTGGAGATCCACATATTTTAGGGTTATATCTATTTATCTTTATCCATTTCCTGAGCATATGTGGTGTTTTCTACAGACACACTTTAACATCAACCTAAGCAAAACAAAATTAGGCAGGCAGTCCTATTAGAACCACTTACCATTATATCCTTTATACCAACATTGCCTTCCATAAGAAAGAAAAACTGGAAGTTACTTTCTCTGGTTCATTTTCAGACTTGTTTATTGTACATAACTTATTGTGTTAATCAGAATTTTTAGAGTCATAGAGTATTTTTTGCATAATAATGGCATATTTTATTTTTTAGGCAACAGCTGAAGCTAATAATCTTGCTGCAGTTGCAGGAGCAAGAGATACCTATTGTAAAAGTATGGAACAGGTTTGTACCTAAAATTTAAATTTGATGCTGGAGTGAGAAGATTTTTAAATTTAAAAAAAAAAAATTATTAAAAAAAAATTTTTAAATAATTGAGCTAATTTGTGCAGCTTATGGTACATTATTCCCTAATTCCCCTTTATGGTCTTTGCTGGAAATAAACTATAAGAAAATAATTCACATTATTAGAGAGCAGAATTTGAGTTAGTAAATTATTATATAAACTCTACTGAAATATCTTCTGACAAATGTGTGATTCAGAGTGCTGTTATTAGTGACTTCTGATGTTAGTAGCATTAGTTTAAGGCCAGTAGCAGTTTCTGTACTTGCTTGCTCAAGCATTAAAATATCTTTTTGGGGCATTATCTTTTACCCACTCTCTTGCCAGCAATTTTGTGTACTGTTATGGTATATGGATGGTCAAGTGAAGGCAGATACAGAGCGCAGTGTAAAATTTTTTTGTCTTCAGTTTCAGTTAGTCATATTTGGAAAATTATTTTGCTTGAGTAGGTTCAACATTAAACAATAACTAGATTATGATAACCTGTGAGGTTTTGTAAGTGAGTTTAAAACTGAATCAGTCATGTAAGTGGTTTGACTTTCTGAAACTAAAAACTATGAACAGGAACTTCTTTCAAGTGTTAATTATTTCTAGCATGTAATACTGTAATTCTGTCTGTCCAGGTATGTGGAGGGGACAAGCCTTACATTGCACCTTCAGATCTGGAGCGAAAACACTTGGATCTCAAGGAAGTGGCGATAAAACAATTTCGTTCAGTAAAAAAGATGGGTGGAGATGAGTTCTGCCGTCGTTATCAGGACCAGCTTGAAGCTGAAATTGAAGAAACCTATGCAAATTTTATAAAGCACAATGATGGCAAAAATATCTTCTATGCTGCTCGTACCCCAGCCACACTGTTTGCGGTCATGTTTGCTATGTATATAATCTCAGGACTGACTGGCTTCATTGGCCTAAACTCTATAGCCGTCTTGTGTAACCTTGTCATGGGGTTAGCACTGACATTTCTTTGTACTTGGGCATATGTTAAATACTCTGGGGAGTTCAGAGAAATTGGAACAATGATTGATCAGATTGCTGAAACACTATGGGAACAGGTTGGTATCTATCTTTTGGTTTTTTAGTGACTAATCTTATTTTCCTGTGACTTTCCATCCTTTGCAGTATTTGTACTCGGACTTTGCCTTCACGTGAGGAATGTCAAAAGGATGTCTTCTGTTTTGTTCAGATGTAGGATCTTTATGAATTGAATATTTTTTCTTTAAAGTTATAATTTTAATGTACTTTGGTTAGCCTAAATCTGTACTATCCTCTGGATAGATTGTTAGTTGTAGGCCTGATTATACCAGACGGTGGACAGGGTCAGAGTCTGTAATGATTTTTTTCTTTGAGGAAAGAAAATATAAACAATGAATGATTTTCAAGGTAAGGAAAAGAAGTTTGGAAGTGGTGCTTTGGGAAAGCAAAAGAAGTTTCGTCCTGTATTGGCAAGCAGCAATGCAGGAGAAATGCTGGATGGTAGACAGGTCTTCATTGCCTTCCATGAAGATAGTAGTGATTGCCTGATGTACTATGAGGAACAATCCCGTAGGGATTTCTTACCAAGGAAACTTTGAACTTTGTGTTATGGAATTATTAATTAGTAAAGCAAAGTGCCATGAACAGAGAACCATGCTCCGTCATAATCTTTTACGTCGAACCAGAATTCAAAGCTAGGCTGTGAACTCTTGCCTGCAAGTATCTGCTAAGGAAAGCCATTTTGTGTATCTGCTTCCTGTGTGCTGGAATTACCTGTGGACAGAAAATTCCACTTATGGATGTCATTAAGATGATCTTCGTGAAATACTTGAACATCATGTCAAGGACCAGAATGAAAGCTACAGTTAATAATGACGAACCTTGTAATAGGCATTTCAGATGCCATTTTTGGGCTCATGAAATATTGAGCTTATTTGAAGATCTAGGATATGCAGGTCCATGTTTGTTTTGGCTATAAACTCGAAGACTGAAGAAGAAGACCACTTTTTTGAAGAAAGTTGATCGGATATTGACTTTTCTTGTAATGATGTTATTTTATAAAGTGACCCACTATATTAATTTGGATTTTGTATTTACTCTTTAGAGAAATGCTCTATTCAGATCCAGTTGGGAAGTTTATGTTTGGATATTTATTCTATTTAAATTTTTATCTCAATCTCACTTACTTGATGTTTCTTGGATATCTTCTAATAGAAGATGGATGCAAAGCTATCGCAACTTTGCTGTAAAGAAAAAATTAGCTATTTTAAAATTTTGGATCATTATTTTCTGCAATATAATTTTCAATAATTGTACAGTATCTTCTTTTGAGAAATATTCATCTCTTAAACAGCATTGATTCTAGGATTTTAGAGGTACCATTATTACAAAACAATTAAATGGAAGAATCTAAAGTGTATAAAATCATTTTCAATACAGTTTAGGTAAGGTGATCAACTAGTCAGAGATCTGTGCTGTGTCAACAAACCTTGTCTAAATTTCTTTGCATTTCTCTTTTCTTTTGCTTCAGAGGAGTCCCAGGAAGGTGAGAAACCTACAGTCTCAAATTCTTGTAGTCTTAAACTCTTTAGCTTCGAGGCACTCTGATTCATTCTCCTAACAAATCACTTCATGTTTTAGGTGTTTTCCAAACTGTTTGAAGTTACTAGACGTCGAATGGTTCATCGTGCTCTTTCATCAGCACAGCGACAGAGACTGTCATCCAACAATAACAAGAAGAAAAATTAGACAGTATTTTTAACCTTTTTCTCTATCTGAAGTGTTCACACTTATACATGTAGGACAATAAGCAGGACCGTCTGGGCCGGTCTGCATAAATGCTGTATACATACCAGATTTGATGCTGCATATAGGGTATGGAATTGCACATCCATCTCATAGGAATTGTAAATGGTTTGAATAAGAGGAAAGTAATTTTTGTTGCATTATAAAATGTCTAGTAGCATCATAAGTTTTTTTTGAGAGAAGCAACTTTTTATTTCCCATATTCCTGGTTATTTTCATCATTGCTTTGAATTGAATTTTTATATCTATTTTTATATGTAACTCTTTTTTTACCTCATGTTTTTGTTTGTTTTGCACATTTCTCATACCACAGGTATTGAAGCCCCTGGGTGATAATTTGATGGAGGAAAACATAAGGCAGTCTGTAACAAACTCTATCAAAGCAGGCCTGACTGACCAGGTGTCTCATCATGCCAGATTAAAGACAGACTGACAGTTCATCTCCTCACGGACTCCACTCTCTTTTTTTTTTCATGCTTGCTGTACAATGAGAACTCAAATAAAAATAAACCAAAGTTTACAATCAACTGTAGAAGTAGTTTAGTGTAACTGGCTTCACAGATGGCTGCCACAGAGTGTGAAGATTGTTAGTTCTAAGCATTCTTTTAATGGCTCCTAAGACATGCAGATGGACTGAGGAGCATTGGTTAATCATGCACCTTTGTGCCGTGTTGAATTCTTTTATTTCTTTTTACTTAATCTAATGTTAGTGAATTTGTCTTATGTAAAAGGATATTTCAGGGAAATATTTTCAGAAATCTATTTAGAGTCTCTTTAACACAGTGTGTCCCATTGAAATTTTAATTTTTAAAGAATTTATGAATCACTGTTTCAAGAACCAGATTGGAATGACAATGAAGCCTTTATTGAGCCACTACATTAAAAGTATATATTGCTTTACTGCCTTCAATACCAGTATTACATAAATGCATGTATCAGAAACTTCACAGAAATTACATGACAACTCTTGTAGCTAAGAAAGTAATTCTGAGGTGTACATTTGTCTTGCCTTTTTAAATTTATAAACTTGCCCTAAAAGGAGATGCATATCTGGGAAACTGAACTGTCTTTTTGCAGTTTAGCCTTCATGTACATAAAATATGCCATTAATTTTATTGGGGAAGAAATTCCATCCAAAAATGTTGCCTACAGCTATGAGTTAAGAGTGTCTGTACAGTGTGTAGCTTTTATTTTCTAAAATCACAGATAGGGCATGTATATGACTTATAAATATATAAATACGATTTTGTATTAAAAGTTTTGTAGTTTATGGCAAAATCTGGTCCTGTGGTAGGCTAAATAAGTACAGTCCCTGTGAAAGGAATGTTTGTGGCTCATGTCAGTGTGTGAATGCATAGACAATTTGAAGTTTTTGATATATTTGTGATATTTATCTTGAGCACTGCAATCTCACTCCCCCCCCCCAAGGGAATTCAATGAGAATGTTTATTGTGACTTTGTCCTCTGTTGCATTTTAAAGTTATTTCCTGTAATTTATTTTCAGTACATAATTAAAAATTTGTTGTATATATAAAATGAAACTTGTGATTCTTTTTTAAGGAATTTTTCAAGTATGTATTCCACTACATAAACCACATTTGTTTATAGTGAAAAGAGCATGAGCAGGAAACACCCCAGTTGAGAGCTCTAAGGCATTGTACCTCAAAGCTAAGCTTGTAAAAGTTACTTTTCTGTGTCTGTCTCTATAAGGGAAAACCTATGATTAGCCTAGTTGTAGATGGGGATTATTAATTTCTTTCTCTTTTTTTTTTTTTTTGGTGGTATATGTAAGGCTAGCATTTTTTCAGTACTTTTGTGGTCTTCTTTATGAACACCTATTAAAGTACCTAGTTTTGTTTGTTTTTTGAGACAGAGTCTCTCTCTGTCACCCAGGCTGGAGTGCAGTGGCGCGATCTTGGCTCACTGCAACCTCCACCTCCTGAGTTCAAGTGATTCTCCTGCCTCAGCCTCCTGAGTAGCTGGGACTACAGGTGCGTGCCACCATGCCCAGCTAATGTTTTCTATTTTAAGTAGAGACGGGGTTTCACCGTTTTAGCCAGGATGGTCTCAATCGCCTGACCTTGTGATCCGCCTGCCTTGGCCTTCCAAAGTGTTGGGATTACAGGCGTGAGCCACCGCGCCCGGCCCTTAGTTTGCTTTTTAAGCAAAGAGAATGCAGGTGCTGAGTTGCATGCGTGAAAACTCTGAATTTACTTTGGTTGATACATCTTCCTTCCTACTCCCATTCAGATTCTGTTTTTATATGGATTGTATTTTCCATCTGTATTAAATTGCTAACTTATTTGTTCTTAAAGAATCCACCTGAAAAGTGTCTCTTTATTTCTTCTGCCACCCTGTTTTATGAATGCCGTGGACTGTTTTTTATGAATGAAAAAATAATTTGTTGTATAATAGCAGATTTTCTGAAATTAAAGACAGCTTACCTTTAAAAAGTTATAAAATCTAGACCCTTGGCTTTCTTACATTTCTTATTGGAAAAGAATGCTTTCCTCAAAGAAGACAATTCTGTACAGGATTTAAGTCCATTTCACACTTTTAAAGCTTTAGCCTAAACATTCATGTCCTGAATTCCCTCCTTCCCTCTAACTTGACCAGAATGGACCTGCACATCTCAGGTTTTTCCATTCGTGTCATAGTTGTGGAGTGAGGATGAAAATTAGCTTGAGTTGCTGTGCCTCTGGTAGCCATCTTCTCGCTTGGCCAGAGATTACTCATCAAATGACTGTTGTACTTGGATTCTGTTGGGAGCCTCTGCCATGAAGACAATGGCGATTTTGGGGAGTCTTCCAGTTATTGGTTCCTGTCAAAGCTAGATTGGGGGTTTCTCAAGCAGCACAGAGAATTGCTCCCTTACCTTCTCTACTGAAGTCTTAGATCCTAGGAACTTCTGTCTTTCAGATTTGCGTTTTGCTGGAAGTTAGACCGAGGAATTGAGCTGCCCTTAATGTACTCAGTGAAATACAACTTTTATGTCCTTTTAGGATTGTGAAATTTGCAGCCAAATGTATCAGCTGAATAGGTCCAAACTGCCTAGAGATACACATGAAAGGGCTTAGAGGAGGGAAGTCACAGCCTTTGCATAGCTCAGTAAGGCACCTCCATATGTATGTTATTACTCTCCATACTCATGGCAGTCCTGTGTGATAGATAGGAAACCACTTCATCAAAAAGAACCTTGGGCATCTCAGGCTTGCAACTTAGGACTCTCTACTACACACCTCCAGAAGTTTGAATCCATTTGAAGCTTCAGACATGATAAGTAATGTTCCCAACTCAAGATGCAAGGACTGTCTTGGCTGCATTCCTAGAGGCACTAAGTGGAGAAAGTAACATCTTGCTAATACCGAAACAAGCTGAAAATTACCCATAACGTTACCACTCTAAAAAATGAATCGATGCAAGAAGTGAAAATGTTCCTGTCCATTTGATTGTACACCTGAGAGAGAACCATTACTTTGGTGTGTGCTATTGAAACCTTCCCTCTGCTTATTGACATGTCTATGCATAAAACATACTCTTGTTTTTTGTTTTACACAAAAATAGAATTATTCTGCACATGATGTATTTTTTTTTTTCATGTAATGGGATATTTTCCTGGGTCATTATGTAATTATTTAATGGTTACTTTGATTCTTACGGTAGGTGGAGTTTTAAGAAGAGAACACTAGACCTGGGATCATCACTGAGATGGCTGGGCCCTGTGTCGCCACCCAAAGCTCATCTTGAATTGTAATCCCCATAACCACCATAATCACCAGGTGGAACTTGGTGGGAGATGATTGGATTGTTGGCAGTTTCCCCCATGCTGTTCTCGTGATAGTGAGTTCTCACGAGATCTATTTGATGGTTTTATAAGGGGCTGTTGCCACTTCACTCATTCAATCTGTCTCACCTGCTGCCACGTAAGACGTGCCTCTTTGCCTTCTGCGGTGATTTTAAGTTTCCTGAGGCCTCCCCAGTCGTGGAACTGTGAGTCAAACCTCCCTTTATAAATTACCCAGTTTTAGGTATGTCTTTACAGCAGTGTGAAAATGGACTAAAACAACTGCTAAGAGTTTTCTTTTTATGACAGTTTTCCTCCTGTAATAGGATTGTTGAGGGAATCAAATAAAATGTGAAGGAAGGGTGCTTGGGAAGCAGGTACAAGAACAGAAAATCGTGCCCTCAATTTTGCTTGTTTTAAGGCTGCATCTGCTGACTGGCCACCTGTACTTGAAGCTTGTCCATAACTTACTCCCCGACCACCCCCACCCTGTCCCCAGTATTTGGGCTGTTATTTAAGAGTTCTCTAACTTTCTGACAAATTTATATGGTAATTAGTAAACAACATACTCATTCTGGAGCCAAATGGGTCTGCAGCCCTTGACAGGTCATCTAAAACGGCATGGTTTAGACTTCCCGGTTACAAAACATGAAGACTACCTAAAGACTCAACCTAGATCTGGAAGAATGCTTAAATTTCAATTCTAAGCAAAGGAGATGACCTTATAGTTAAAACTGAGCTTTGTTCCTAGCTCCACCACCCAAGCTTCATGAATTTGTGCTAACCTTATATAGCAGTTGAGCCTCAGCTTCTTCATCTATAAAATAGGAATAATATTACCTCTCACGGATGTTAGGAGGATGTGATGAGAATTTCCACATCCTGGCAGACAGTTTTTTAAATCTTTTTTATGGCATTGATATTTGTAAACAAACACCTATCTTCCAAATCGTACTTATTTTTAACTTCCTCTGTTTCCTGAAGAGGATAAACAAGATGAATTTTGGAGGGTGGTGGTCATTGTTATTTTTGTCTATGGAAGAAAGCATTTGTCAGTACTTTCCCCTAAATGGATTGAGCTCCTTGGAAAGAAGAAACCATACTTTATGCACTTTTTTTTTTTTTACATTATCAAACATTTGTATGCATACTAAATGCTCAGAATGTTTTAACATGGACTGGATTAGTCAACTTCACCTCAATCTGCCTTCCATACTTAGGCATATGCCACCTACTGTAGGTAAGCTTGGTGGTTATTTGGCAACTGTGGGATCCTAAATATCGGCGGTTGCTTTTTCTCCCCTTGGCATCAAAATAATCAAACTATGAAGGAATATGATCATTAAAAAAAAACCCTCTGGTAAAATAACTTTGGGGGATGGTGAGGGTAGGCTACCTTATGGATTTGGGTTAACCCAATTTTTTTTTTTTTTTTTTTTGAGACGGAGTCTCGTTCTGTCACCTAGGCTAGAGTGCAGTGGCACAATCTCGACTCACTACAACCTCTGCCTCCGAGGTTCGAGCGATTCTCCTGCCTCAGCCTTCCGAGTAGCTGGGATTATAGGCACCTGCCACCACACCTGGCTAATTTTTGTATTTTTAGTAGAGATGGGATTTCACCATGTTAGTCAGGCTGATCTCAAACTCCTGACCTCAGGCAATCCACCCACCTCGGCCTCCCAAAGTGCTGGGATTACAGGTGTGAGCCACCGCACCTGGCCTGTGTTATTTTTAAAACTTTAGTATACTGATTTGGTCTAATGCAGTTTCCTAAGTATCTGCTTATAAGTCCTACCAGAATTGGGTTTACAGGCCTGCATAATGTGTGTTTATCTCCAAGAGGGATGTTTATATTATTTAGAGAGGACAGGGCAGTTTTTCCTGGGAAGACTGAAGGTTTTCTGTGTGTCAGGGGGTATAAACATGTTTAGTATCTGTACTGAGTGCTGCCAGTGCTCATGCAATAGCCTTGGGGTGGGTATTCTTATCTCTGATTTTATAGAGGAGGCATCTCAGGTTCAGAGAGGTCAACCACATTTACCAAAGTGAGGGTGCTCTGGGATTGGAAACCAGGTCTACTGGCTTTAGAGTCCAGAGGGCTATGTACTTACCCACCCTATCACACCGCTGTGAAGAATAAATAGTCCCACTCAGAGACAAGGAAAGAGAAAGAAGGGTCAACATCAAGAAGGAATACAGCAGTGGTTCAGCGTGGCTCTACTAGGGAGTTACTGAAGGGCAGAGATGGATGTAGGAGTGGAATTGAAGTTTAAAGACCTGGGCAAGATTGTGAAGGGCCTTTCAGATCAGGTAGAGGGGCTTGACATTTAGATATTAAGTTTACACGGACGATTCTTAGAAAAACAGAACAGCTAAGCGGCCAATTCTAATACTTTAGTATAGTTTCTCAAAGTATGAATTTTTATTTTTATTTTTTATTTTTTAAGGGATAGGGGTGGGGTCTCAAACTACTGGGCTCAAGCAGTCCTCCCACCTCAGCCTCCCAAGTGGCTAGGACTATGGACATGCACCACTCCACCTGGCTTGCTTTTTATTTTCGATCAGAGTCACCTGGAGTGCTGTGTGGGCCCCACCCACATTGCATAGTGAATTTATTTTTTTATTATACTTTAAGTTCTAGGGTACATGTGTGCAACGTGCAGGTTTGTTATGTATGTATACATGTGCCATGTTGGTGTGCTGCACCCATTAACTCGTCATTTATGTTACGTATATCTCCTAATGCTATCCCTGTCCCCTCCTCCTACCCTGCAGAGTCAATTTAAATCTGTATTTCTACCAGGTCTCTCAGATAATTCTAATACATACTGAAGCTTGAGATCAGTGTTAAGTGTTTCCTAATGAGTAGCAGAATAATGGATTTCTCCTGCTGTTTTTATACTTTTCTGACGAAGAAAGCTTTCTGCACAGACAGCTGAAATTATGTTGTTGTATTGTGTTGTTTCCCTGGGAGGAAGGTGGAGCTTGTATTGGGAAGGAAAGATCTTGGCAATAGATTGAAAGTGTGCTCTTCTTCCTTATTAAAGTAAATGTTGTCTCTCAAATTACAGACCATTCTCAAGCTTGGGTATTCTTTCAAAACTATGTCATTTTGCTTCACAAACTTTGTACTTGTTCTTTCCTTTTAAATACTTTTGTGAAGGAACACAATAGTTTTAGACATATCTGATGATTGCAGTCTTCTTTCATTTCATTAGGGAAGTGTTTAAGAATGATTAGGAGACTTCATAATGTTCTGTGTTCTTTCATCAGCTTTTGAATACAGAGAAAAGAAAGTCAGGACTAAATTGTATAAATCAGCAGATCGTACCTCCTATCAAAGTATAATCCTTAAAATTATACATGACTGTTGTCCAAATACACAATGAATACATAATAAAATTTATTCAACTCCTTAATGAGGAAACCAGAGATGGCAAAAGGCTGTTTCAAAGCAGAATTGAAGAAATAGGAGTTATGTAGTCCACCAGGAAGGGCATTTTGAAATGAGTATGCTGAGTAATGTGAGCCCTTAGTAGTAAATGGCAACGCCAAACAGATCTAGATCAGTGAGTCTCAGACTTGAGTCTCAGGATCCCCTTTGGCTCTTAAAAATTGAGGCCCCCAAATGATCTGCCAATATTTATCTTATTAGAAATTAAAACAAAAATGTTAAAACATTAAAAAATAAGCCCGTTATATGTTAACTTTTAAAAATTGTATATATTAAAAGTATGCAACATGCCATTTTTATATAGTGAAATGATATTATAGTCAAGCAAATTAACATATTCATCATCTCACGTGGTTACCTACTCCTTTTTTTTTGTACTAAGTGCACCTAAAAGCTGTCTTAGCAGACTCCCAATATACAATACGGTATTATTAACTGTAGTCCTCATGCTGTGCGTTAGATCTCTAGACTTACCCTTTGACCTACATCTTCCCATTTCCCCTGCTCCTGGTAACCACCATTCTACTCTCTGTTACTGTGTATTTGATTTTTTTCCCCTTTCTTTTACTTTTAGATTCCACACGTAAGTGAGATCATGCAGTATTTTTCTATGTTTGACTCATTTCACTTACCACAATGTCCTCTAGGTTCCTTGTCACAAACGGCAGGATCTCCTTTTTTAAGGCTGAATAATATTTCATTGTGTGTGTGTGTGTATATATATATATACACACTATATATACACACACAATCTGCTAGGATTCAATACATAAAGAAATATATAAATTTCTTTAGCAGTTTGCCTAGAAGCCTTCTTGATAGGCATGTTAAGCAATGTCCCTGTATGACTTTGAAAGGACATGATCTACTGCCTTTTCCTTTATTTTTAAGTTTTAGATATTTTTTCAAAGCTCATGTCATGCTCCTTTTACCAGAAACAGATTGGGTCAGACAGACCAAATAAATTCCATGTGTAAATAGTAGAAACTGAGACTGTATTATAAACTCCTTTCTTTAAGCAATCCCACTCAAACAAACAAAAGCCCGTTTTTAAAATTCAATCTGAAATATGCACAAGAAAATTTGAAAGTATAAAGACATTCACCCTTAAGATTTTGATGTACTCATCAGAGATAAACACCGATGCCATTTTCCCCCTTCTCATCTGTTATTTGTGTTAGTGTGTATAAGTAAGTGGTCCTCTGTATTTGTGGGTTCTGCATCCATGGATTCGGCCAGCCTCGGATGGAAAATTGAAAAGAGTGGATGGTTGCGTCTGTACTGAGCATGTACAATACAGACTTGTTTTCCTTGTCATTATTTCCTAAACAACTAGTTTCATAGCACTGACGTTGTATTAGTTATTATCAGTAATCTAGAGATGATTTGAATCATATGGGAGGATGTGTGTAGCTTCTATGCAAATACCAGACCATTTCCTGTAAGGGACTTGAGCATTGTGGATTTTGGTATCCACAGGGATCCTGGAACTGATCGCCCATGGATACTGGGGGATGACTGTATTTGAAAGTTTGGTTACTGTGCTGTACATACCCTGGCCTTACCCCCTGGAGATTCTAATTCAGTTGATCTGTGTTCAGGCATCAGTATTTTCAAAAGTTTCCCAGATGATTCTGTTGTGTGGTTGGACTGAGAACCACTACCTAATCTAACCCCACCTTCAACTATTCCGTGGCCTCCCACACCTGTCTTTTGTGTTCTCTATAATCCATGGTCTGTTATTAGCAATTTGCCAAAACACTTTTTCTCTGTGTGTGCATTTTCTTCATCTTTCACTTTAACTGAAACCCTGGTGTCTTCTGTTCCCCTAGTAGAAGGTCTCCCCTGCAGCCCTCTCAAGGCTGACTTTCTCCCTCCCTAGCTACTGCCGGTCCTAACAGAGGTGATGTTCCTTTGCTCCATTGCTCCCTTTCAAGTCTTTTTTCTATTAAACAACAAATAAAACAGCTTGTTTAAAGTTGTCAGACTTTTCCACTTGTCACCCCAACTTACTGTGGGCAATCTACTGACCTCCCTACCACACCCCCTCCTTCGTTGATAACTCTGGCACCTGGCTTCCAGCCTTTTTCTCTTGTTCCTTCTGTGGTCATTCTTGGATCCTTAATGCCACATGAATGACCCATCCCATCCCTTGATTTCTTCAGCCCCCAAAAGACCTCCTTTCCTCCATGTCTACTCACTCATAAGTCATACCCTTCTACTATGTCATTACTACCTCCCAAATCTAGATGTTATGGCTTCCTTTCAGTTCATTGACTGCAGTGTTTCCTTTCAAACAATCTTCTAATCTCATTGAAGCCTTGTCCTTTCACCCTACTGCTTGTTCATACATATTGCCCTCATCTCCTTGCCTTCTTACTCGGCTAAGATGCAGTGGTCCAGCACTACAACCATTCCTTTATAAATATCCTTAGCTACTCTGTGTACCCGCTTGATGAAACTTCAGCTCTGTTTATAAACCCAAGTCCTACCTGTACCTATACTTAGCAGCTGAATATTGTCGGAGAAAATCATAGAATCCTGCTGACTAGAGTATCTTTTTTTTGGCTGAGCACAGAGGACTTTATTGATGGTACATGACAAGGTGGGGCTCCCTAGACCCCTCCCTCTTCAGGGGGTCTGCATGGAAACTGTGAGGAGGGGAGATTCTCAGTGTGGTAGGAGACCTAGTGCAATAGGGAATTCCTAGCAGCTGAGGGCCTGGGGCTTGTGGTCTGGGGGTCTTACTTCTTGGAGGCCATGTGGGCCATGAGGTCCACCGCCCTGTTGTAGCCAAATTCATTGTCATAACAGGAAATGAACTTGACAAAATGGTCATTGAGGGCAATACCAGCCCTATCATTGAAGGTGGAAGAGTGGGTGTCACTGTTAAAGCTGGAGGAGACAACCTGGTGCTCAGTGTAGTCCAGGATGCCCTTGAGGGGCCTCTGATGACTGTTTCACCACCTTCTTGATGTCATCATATTTGGCAGGATTTTCCAGATGGCAGGTCAGACACATGACCGACACATTGGTGGTGAGGACACGGAAAGCCATGCTAGTAATCTTCCCATTCGGCTCAGGGATGACCTTGCTTACAGCTTTGGCAGCACCAGTAGATGCAGGGATGACGTTCTGGAGAGCCCCGTGGCTGTCACACCACAGTTTCCTGGAGGGGCCATCAAAAGTCTTCTGGGTGGCAGTGATGGTGTGGATCGTGGTCATGAGTCCTTCCACAATACCAAAGTTGTCATGGATGAGCTTGGCCAGGGGGGCCAAGAAGTTGGTGGTACAGGAGGCATAGCTGATGATCTTGAGGCTGTTTTCATATTTCTCATGGTTCATGCCCATCATGAACATGGGGGCGTCAGCAGAGGGAGCAGAGATTATGACCCTTTTGGCTCCCTGCTGCAAGTGAGCCCCAGCCTTCTCTGTGGTGGTGAAGACACCGGTGGACACCACAATGTACTCAGCGTCAGCATTGTCCCATTTGATTTTGGCGGGATCTCGCTCCTGAAAGATGGTGATGAGATTTCCGTTAATGACAAGCTTCCCATTCTCAGCCTTGACAGTGCCATGGAATTTGCCATGGGTAGAACCATACTGGAACATGTAGACTATCTAGTTGAGGCCAGTGAAAGGGTCATTGATGGCAACAATATCCACTTTACCAGAGTTAAAAGCAGCCCTGGTGATCTGGTGCCCAATATGGCCAAATCTGTTGACTCTGGCCTTCACCTTCACCATGGTATCTCAGGATGTGGCTGGTGCTACACGAGAAGATGTGGCTGTCTGTCAAATGGGAGGAGCAGAGAGCCCTGACTAGAGTATCTTCAACTGCATTACCACAATTCTGAAATAGGTACTCAGCTGTCAACCCAAAATAAAATTCTAAGACCTCCCCCAACTATCTGAATGGACTTTGTCCTTGGCCAGGGCACTCTTAAAATTTAACCTGAAAGACCAGTTCAGGCCATGATGGGAAGTGGGGGTCGGACATACCTCATTAAACCTCTCAGGCATTCACATCAACACGGACTTTAAGTCTGATAAGAAACATTTTACAGCCTATTCTCTCTGAAGCCTGCTACCTGAAGACTTCCTCTGCAAATAAGAACTTTGGTCTCCATGATCTTTTATCTTAACCCAGACATTTCCTTTCTGTTTATCCCAGGTCTTCAGATAGACTCAACCAATTGTCAGTCAGAAAATTTTTAAATCTACCTATAGCCTGGTAGATTTAAAAGGATGTTTAAAGACATTACTACGAAGATTTTCAAATATGAAAGTAGAGAGAATAGTGTAATGAAGTTTCATGTACACATCACCCAGTTTAAATGATTATCAGCACATATCCAGTCTGGTTTTATCTACACACTTCCATTCCCCCCATCTGAAGCTTGATTATTTTGAGGGAAATCCCAGATATTATATCATTTCTATCATAAATGCTTCAGCATATATCAGCAACCACAATACCTTTATCCTAAAATAATAGATCGTTACTTAATATCAAATATCCAGTCAGCATTCAAATTTCCCCAGTTGTCTTATTAATATCTTTGTTATCACCAATGTCCCTGATCATCCACTACAAGAGGTTGAACTTACTATTCATGTGCATTGCCTTGTTGGGTGGCACGAGCTCTATGCATCACTGATTTTCTCAAAGTTTAAGGAGGATCCATCTACCTTACCTCTTAATTCTTTACTAGTTGCACATCTAGCATGAATCATTCTAGGTTTCATTGATCAGGGCATGTTTTAGTACAAACAAATGAAAACACCCAGTACCTTCCTTCTACCTTCTCTTTCTACTATCCTCTAAACAAAATTACATTTCAGAATTAAAAGCTTTGTGTTCTTGAGATAGTTATCATTACAGTTGTAGGAGCCTGAGGAAAGATTATGCTGTTGGCTCAGTAACTTCCTGCTCTGAATCTCACTTCTTGCTCGGGCAGAATTTTTCAAGGTGAATGTAGAAAGTGAAGTTGGAAGGGCCAAGGAAGAGGGCTGCAGTAGTGGTAGTAGCAGTAGTAGTAATACAGCAATTATAGAAACAACATTTATTCATTCATTCATTCATTTGATCATTCAGTTTATTCATTCCACAAGTATTTATTAGGTAGCATATGTCATATATAAATACCAAATATTTATATGGTACCATATGTTGTATGCAGGAGGATAGCAGTTGTAGGAGCAATAATTATTCATCTGATCAATTTATTCATTTCACAGATATTTATCAGGTACTAGTTACAGGCATTAGGGAAATGTCAAAGAATAAAAGAGACAAAATGTCAGTCTTTGTAGAAAGTCAGGCAAAAATGTAATAAAGTAAATTCAGTGGTTTGTTAGAATGTGGTAAGTGCTATAGAAAAAATAGAATAGGATGAGGATTGCTGGGGGTGTGAGGGTTTACTATTTGAAATAGGATGGTGAGGGTAAGCATTCTTGAGAGGCAACATTTGAGCAAAGACTTGGAGGAGATGAAGCAATGAGCCATGCAGACATTTTGATGAAGAGTATTCCAGAGAAAAGGAACAGGCATGCTAAGGCCTGCAGAATGAGTGTGGGTATCATGTTAAAAGGATAGGAAGGAGGTGAGTTCTGACTAGGAGGGAATGAACAAGGGGCAGAAAGTAATGAGATCGGAGAAGTATTAGGGGGCATGGCCTTGGAGGTCTTGCAGGCTGTTGAAAGGAATTGTTAGTAGGACAGAAATTGGGAACTATTAGGGCATGTTGAGCAGAAGAGTGACTGAAGTGGACTTACATTTTGATTGGGTCATCTTGGCTATTGTGATGAGAATAGACTTGAGGGTGAGGAGGGGGTAGAGTAGAAAAAGATTAAGAAGTGAGAGAAATAATCCAGGCACAAGATAATAATGACCCTGGGTCACATGAAAAGAAGTAGACTTTGGATATATTTTGATGAATTGAGAAGTCATGATGTGAGTATTTCCTAGGTATAAGTTACTTTGCCTGTAACATTTCCAATTTTTACAACAGTGCTTGAAAGTTTTCAAAGATAAGGAAACTGAGGCCGAGAGAGGGAGGGCCAATTGTCCATAGGCACACAGCTATGAAACTTTCCTAGATGCATAAGCCTTCCTTGTTCTAACAGTGGAATCCACGCTAGATAATTTAAGTAGGAAGGGAAGCACAAAGGCTATTTGAAACTCACAGAAGTTTTAGAGAAGCTAGGCCGACCTTCTTGGAAAGCTCCCAGAACCATACCTCAAAATTGAGCATGCAAAAGAACTGGAGCCATAACATAGCCTCTGCCGTGGGTGGTGGAAACAGATGCCATCACCACTGACTTCATCACCAAGCTGCCTTTGCTGCCCCTGAGCCAGCGAAATACCTGTCTTGGGCCTTCTCAGACAACTCATTTTCATTTTTTTTTTGAGACAGAGTCTCACTCTGTCACCCAGGCTGGAGTGCAGTGGCACAATCTTGGCTCACGGTAACTTCTGCCTCCTGGGTTTAAGCGATTCTCCTGCCTCAACCTCCCAAGTAGCTGGGACTACAGGTGCCCGCCACCACGCCCAGCTAATTTTTGTATTTTTAGTAGAGACAGGGTTTCACCATGTTAGCCAGGCTGGTCTCGAACTTCTGACCTCAGGTGATTGGCCTGCCTCGGCCTCCCAAAGTGCTGGATTACAGGCATGAGCCACTGCGCCTGGCCATAGAAAACTCATTTTCAAAATAAAGTCTTGTATATGTAACTCTGATTGGTAGAAGCTAATACACCTATTGATAGCCTAATTTCAATGTACTGTATAAAAATTATTCTATATGAGGGAGGAAGGATTCATACTTGGGGAGTGATTAAAGTGGGGAGAGTGTGTTTGAAAGACTCAAAGTAGGCTCAAATGACAGAGTTCCCTGCAGTTCACTTTCTGGCTGTGCAAGGTCAACATAGACCCTTACTCTATCTTCACATCTCCAACCTGAACAGCCATGCAACTATCCCTTATACAAAACGTGCTACTCCCTCCACAAAAGAGGAAGCCCCAGATCCCAATTTATTGCAGTTAGCTCTAAATTCAAGATTTTTGTTTGATGTTTACCATTCCATCTTTATATCCCAAAAATTATATATAAATTGTAAAAGTAACTGACCAATTATATAGAATAATTGGAGAAGGATGAAGGGGAATAAAAAGAATTAGTATATATACTTATATATTTAAAACCCACCAAGGAAGGAGAAAAATAAGGCCATAGCTGACCTTATCTCCTGTTCCCATTGCCCTTAGCCACACCTTTGGTTTTACCTGGTGGAGTGACCCAAACCTCTATTCTTGAGGGATTGGAGCCCTTGATGGTCCTCTACTTCTCTGGGGTTGCTCTAGTCCTTTGGTAACTTTCACCATTAAACAAGGCAGTATGACAAGAGCCCTCAAAGGATCCCCTAATTTCCAGACATTCCTACCTGCCTGTTTCATGTAGTACAAATCCTATTTTCCCTTGATGTTCAGGATCAATGACCTCAGATAAAATGGTAACACTGCCCCTCCCCACTGCCCCTACCCATTATTTGCTTGTTTAGTGATTTTGTGTAAGGAACCTGAAATGGTGAGTGCCAGCCTCAACTGGTAGAAGCATTCCTCTGGTAAAACATTTCTCTCTTGGACATTCATATTTCTAAACTAGCAGAATCTAAAATCACAGGGATGGCAAACAAACATTTTGCAATTGGATCAAAAGGTTTAAAGTGGAAGTTGTCACACTCACTTTTATTTATTGATACCCAGACGTACATTCTGGCTGTTGGTGAAATACCATTCGATTCCTGTTAAGAGCATGTCCTGCACGTGGTAGGACAACACCCAGTTTTACAAAGTGCTGTCTCTTGGCTGGTAGTGGAGAGTTCAGAAGGCCATTCTGCCGTTCGATAAAGTTACCTGCTTCACAGCAAAAGCATTCACTGGTCTTGCCATATATCCTGTGAGCACTGGCTTATTGCATTATTACTTTCGTTGTAAAATAAATTTCTTCATAAAAAGCACCTTTGGGGCTTGGCGCAGTGGGCTCACGCCTGTAATCCCAGCATTTTGGGAAGCCAAGGCAGGCAGATCACCTGAGGTCAGGAGTTCGAGACCAGCCTGCCCAGCATGGTGAAAGCACATCTCTACTAAAAATACAAAAAAATTAGCCAGGCGTGGTGGCAGGAGCCTGTAACCCCAGCTATTCGGGAGACTAAGACAGGAGAATTGCTCGAACCCAGGAGGCAGTGGTTGCAGCGAGCTGAGATCATGCCATTGCACTTCAGCCTGTGCGACAAGAACGAGACTCTGTCTCAAAAATAAATAAATAAAAAAATAAAAGCACCTTTGGGTGGAATATTATGGTCATGATTAAGGTATTTAGTATGTCTGCAAAGGATACCATGCAGGGGAATCTAATCCATAGCCAGAATGAGTGTCTTGGTGGAGACAAATTGCAGCCTTTCTGTGATGAAAGCGGTTCTTTGTAACCTTTTTTTTTTTTTGGACAGAGTCTCGGTCTCTTGCCAGGCTGGAGTGCAGCGGCATGATCTCGGCTCACTGCAATCTCCGCCTCCCAGTTTCAAGCAATTCTCCTGCCTCAGCCTCCTGAGTAGCTGGGATTACAGACGCGCGCCACCACAGCCAGCTACTTTTTTTTATTTTTAGTAGAGATGGGGTTTCACTATGTTGGCCAGGATGGTCTCGATCTCCTGACCTCAGGTGATCCGCCTGCCTTGGCCTCCCAAAGTGCTGGGATTACAGGCGTGAGCCACCACGCCCGGCTCTTTGTAATCTAACCAGATGCCAAAGTAATCTCCTTGGGTTCCTGCACCGTACTGGAAGCTCAGAGTTGACAGATTGGGCTCTTAGCCATGCTCGTAGGCAGATTAGCTTCTGTGTGAAGTCTGTTTGCTGAGCCCAAGTGTCCCCTCCACTCCTCCTTCCATAATGATGGGGTTCCTGAAGCTATCGAGCAGGCACTGGAGTGGCTGGGGAAACAGTCTTTTACATTGTACTCAGGAATTCCTGACATCTCAACTTTATTTAGTGTAGGCCGCTATTGAGTCCAGATTTTAGGACATAATTAGAATTATGTCCTAGGGCAAACAATTAGAACCTCTCCTAGTTTGCCTAATCATTTAACTTTGGAACCTCTAAAGTGAATTCTTGTTACAATGTAGCCCAATCTAGCATGATCTATCATCCACAGAATCCCTTCTCACAAATAGTATTACTCAGGTTTTCTGAGTAAATAAGCAAAATTTGAAACGCTTTTTTTTTTTTTTTTTTTGGTTTTGGTATGTATTTTCTCTAGGGTTCGACTTTGTAATTGGCCTCATGGGATAAATGGATATAATTATAGTTTTAGGTCCAATAGAAATGACATGAGGAAAATTGGCATATCATTAGGGTAGCTATTACAGAGTCTTTAAGCAAGGTGGGGCTGGTTGCGGTGCCTCCTGCCTGGATTCCCAGCACTTTGGGAGGCCGAGGTGGGCGGATCACTTGAGGCCAAGAGTTTGAGACCAACCTGGCCACTGTATTCCAGGCTGGGCGACAGAGAGGCCCTGTCTCAAAAAAAAAAAAAAAAAAAAAAAAAAAGAAAAGAAAAAAAAAAGCGAGGTGGGATCAACTTTATCAAACAGAAGAAAAGCCGCTTCTCTCTCCAGAGCAGCTCAGGGCATGCTCAGTGCTCCATCTGTCTCTACTCATTCACTTCCCCCAGTGTGAAATGCTCGCTTTCTGCATAGGTGATTCATATCCATGTTTCCCAAGGCTCAGCTTCTTCATGCCTGAGAGGTCTGGCCCATTCGATATTTCCCTTGTGTGGAGTCCTCTAGCCGTTGTCTATGTCACATCTATTGCTACTTACCTATATTCCCTTTAGTATTGCCCCACACATGCACATTGTGTTGACTCCTCAGGGAAGCCTAGGCTGCTCCAACGAAGGTGTGTAGATAGGGGCAGGCACCCCTCATCTCATTGTGCCTTGCTTTATTGTTCTTTGCATATATCATGCTTTTTTTAAAGTGGAAAATTTGTGGCAACCCTGCCTCAAGCAAGTCTATTAGTATCATGCTTCCAGCAACATGTGCTCAGTCTGTGTCTGTTTCATTTTGGTAATTCTTGCAGCATTTCAAATGTCTTCTTTATTATTATATCAGTTATGGTGATCTGTGGTCAGTGATATTTGATGTTACTATTGTAATTGTGGTACCACAAACTGTGCCCAGAGAAGATGACAAACTTAATTGATACATGTTGTGTGTGTTCCGACTGTTCCAACCACTGGCCTTCCCCCATCACTCTCCGTCTCCTCAGTCTTCCCTACTCCCTGAGACACAACGACATTGAAATTAGGCCAATTAATAACTCTACAATGACCTCTAAGTGTTCAAGTGATGAAGGGGTGGCCTGCCCCTCCACACCTGTGGGTGTTTCTCATCAGGTGGAACGAGAGACTTGAGAAAAGAAAGAGACTCAGAGACAAAGTATAGAGAAAGAAAAGCGGGTCCAGGGGACCAGCGCTCAGCATACAGAGGACCCACGCCAGCGCCAGTCTGTGAGTTCCCTTAGTATTTATTGATCATTATCGGGCGTTTCTTGGAGAAGGGGATGTGGCAGGACAATAGAGTAATAGTGGAGAGAGGGTCAGCAGGAAAACATGTGAACAAATGTCTCTGTGTCATAAACAAGGTAAAGAAAAAAGTGCTGTGCTTTTGATGTGCATATACATAAACATCTCAATGCCTTAAAGAGCAGTATTGCTGCCAGCACGTCCCACCTCCAGCCTTAAGGTGGTTTTCTCCTATCTCAGTAGATGGAATATACAATCAGGTTTTACACCGAGACAATCCATTGCCCAGAGACGAGCAGGAGACAGATGCCTTCCCCTTATCTCAGCTGCAAAGAGGCCTTCCTTTTTTACTAATCCTCCTCAGCACAGACCCTTTACGGGTGTCGGGCTGGGGGACAGTCAGCTCTTTCCCTTCCCACGAGGCCATATTTCAGACTATCACATGGGGAGAAACTTTGGACAATACCTGGCTTTCCTAGGCAGAGGTCCCTGCGGCCTTCTGCAGTGTATTGTGTCCCTGGGTACTTGAGAGTAGGGAGTGGTGATGACTTTTAACAAGCATGCTGCCTTCAGGCATTTGTTTAACAAAGCACAGCCTGCAGAGCCCTTAATCCATTAAACCTTGAGTCGACACAGCACATGTTTCTGCACAGGGTTGGGAGTAGGGTTACAGATTAACAGCATCTCAAGGCAGAAGAATTTTTCTTAGTACTGAAAAAAATGGAGTCTCTTATGTCTACTTCTTTCTACATAGACACAGTAACAGTCTGATCTCTCTCTCTTTTCCCCAAAAAGTGAGAGGAAGTGTCACATGTCTCTCACTTTAAATCACAAGCTACAAATGATTAAGCCTAGTAAGGAAGGCATGTTGAAAGCTAAGATTTGTCAAAAAGTAGGTCTCTTGCACCAGTTAGCCAAGTTGTGAATGCAAAGGAAAAAGTTGTTGAAGGAAAGAAAAAGTGCTACTCTAGTGAAGACACAAATGATAAGAAGCAAAACAGAGCCTTACTGCTGATTCGGAGAAAGTTTGAGTAGTCTCGATAGAAGATTAAACCAGTCACAACATTTTCTTAAGCCAAAGCCTAATCCAGAGCAAGGCCCCAACTCTCTTCAATTCTGTGAAAGCTAAGAGGTGAAGAAGCTGTAGAAGAAAAGTTTGAAGCTAACAAAAGTTGGTTGATGATATTTAAGGAAAGAAGCCATATCTATTACATAACATAAAATCAAGGTGATGCAGTAAGTGCTAAAGTAGAAGTGGCAACAGGTTATCCAAGAGATCTAGCAAAGATCACTGATGAAGGTGGCTACACTAAACGACAGACTTTCAGTGTAGATGAGATAGTCTTATATTGGAAGAAGATGCCATCTAGGACTTTCATAGCTAGAGAGAAATGAATCCCTGGCTTCAAAGCTTTAAAGGACAGGCTGACTTTCTCGTTAGGGTCTAATGCAGCCGGCAACTTGAAGTTGAAGCCAATGCTCATTTACCATTATGAAAATCCTGGCCGGGTGCAGTGGCTCATGCTTGTAATCCCAGCACTTTGGGAGGCCGAGGTGGGCGATCACTTGAGGTCAGGAGGTTGAGACCAGCCTGACCAATGTGGGGAAACCCCGTCTCTATTAAAAATACAAAATTAGCCAGGTGTGGTGGTTGGTGCCTGTAATCCCAGCTACTTGGGATTACAGGCTGAGGCAGGAGAATGCTTGAACCGGGGAGGTGGAGGTTGCAGTGAGCCGAGATGGTGCGATTGCACTCCAGAGTGACAGAGTGAGACTCTGTCTAAAAAAAAAAAAAAAAAAAAACAAAAAACCTAAGGCCTCTAAGAATTATGCTAAATCTATTCAGCTTGTTTTCTGTAAGTGGAACAACAAAGCCTGGATGACAGCACCCCTGTTTACAGCATTATTTACTCAATATTTTAAACCCATTCTTGAGAATTACTGCTCAGAAAAAAGATTCCTTTGAAAATATTACTGCTCATTGACAATGCACCTGGTCATCTGTGAGCTGTGATGGATGTGTATAAGAATATGTATGAATATTGTTTTCGTGTCTGCTAACACATCATCCATTCTGCATTCCATGGGTCAAGGAGTCATTTCGACTTTCAAGTCTTATTATTTAAGAAATATACTTTGTAAGGTATAGCTGCCATAGATAATGATTCCTCTGATGGATCTGGGCAAAGTAAATTGAAAAGCTTCTGGAAAGAACTCATCATTCTAGATACCATTAAGAACATTCATGATTCATGGGAGGAGGTCAGTATATCAATAGGAATTTGGAAGAAGTTGATTCCAGTCCTCCTGGATGACTTTGAGGAGTTCAAGACTTCAGTGGTGGAAGTAGCTGCAGATGTGGAAATAGCAAGATAACTAGAATTAGAAATGAAGCTTGAAGAGGTAATCGAATTGCTGCAACCTCATTATAAAACTTTAACAGATGATGAGTTGCGTCTTGATGATAAACAAAGAAAGCGGTTTCTTGAGATGAAATCTATTCCTGGTGAGGAGGCTGTGAACATTGTTGAAATGACAATAAAGGATTTAGAATATTACATACACTTAGTTGGTAAAGCAGTGGTAGCATTTGAGAGGGTTGACTCCAATTTTGAAAGTAGTTTTGCTGTGGGTAAATGTTATCAAATAACATCACATGTGACAGAGAAATCCTTCATTAAAGGGAGAATCCATTGATGCCACAGACTTCACTGTCTTTAAGAAATTGCCACAGCCACCTCAACCTTCTGCAACCACCACCCTGATCAGTCAGCAGCCGTCAACATTAAGCAAGACCCTCCACCAGCAAAAAGACTCACTGAATGCGCAGATGATTGTTACCACTTGTTAGCAATAAAGTATTTGTTAATTAAGGTAAATCCATTTTTAGACATAATGCTATTTCACTTAATAGACTGCAGTATCACGTAAACATAACTGTATATGCACTAGGAAACAAAAAAATTTGTGTGACTTGCTTTATTGTGGTATTTGCTTTATTTCAGTTGTCTGGAATTAAACCCACAATATCTCCAAGGTATGCCTGTATATGAAATGTTGAAATCTTGGCCCTCGCATGACTTCTTTCATATTCAATAAATGTACCCCCAATTAAATATGATGCCTATCTTCCAATCTGTGCCTTCACTAATCCTTGAGAGATAGAGATAATCACTGGAGGACTGGCAGCTGCAGGGGTCACCCGGAGCGAGGGATGGGAGATGGCACAGGGAACTTTGCATGATCTCTGCAAGTTCTGCCATCTTGGAGAAAATTCGATGGTTTTTTACCTTAAGGCTTTCAGATTCTGAGCTCTCAAAAAGTTATTTCTCGACAGTCACATTTAGAAAATTTATCTATATCGTTAAGTCTGAATATTCTAATTAGTTTTTTTCAGCCTAATGGAATTATTAGAGGATAGCAAGTTTGAATTGCCGACAATGCATACTCGATGAGCACCAAGTTATTTTCAAAAACATATGAACATTGCAAAACATTTGCATTTTTTTCTTGGGCCTGTAAAACTTGGTATTATGTCTACTCAGTCTGTAAGCATACTTTCCTTACCTGTATGCTCATTCGTTCAACACATTTATTGAGTGCCTACTATATCCCAGGTACTATGCTACATGGTGGGGGACACAGTGGTGAAACACGTGCTGTCTTTTTTGCCGTAGCCTTTACGTTTTAGTGAGGGATGCCAAATAATCTTGTCTACCAATGCTAAATTAGTAAGTCCTGTTATTTACCTAGAGTACAGCAGGGGGCAGATGAAGCCCATCTTTCAAAATCATTTGTGGTAGTTCAGCATATCTGATGTAGCTGATTGTAATTGTTACTTAGTCCAGCTTTCAAAGGAAACTAGGATCTGGTTTTGCATTTATGCTCATTCATTATCTCATTTTAGGTATCCCTGGGATCAAATCTGGGGAAAAACAATGAACTGCAGGTACATTTCATCTTTCAGAGTAAATATTTTTCTGAAACAGTTGCTAGGAGAGGTTGCTAAATAAAATAATTCTACTCTGATTTTTTTTTTTCTTGAGACAGGATCTCACTCTGTCGCCCAGGCTGGAGTGCAGTGGCGGAATCTCCGCTCACTGCAACCTCTGCCTCCCTGTTTCAAGTGATTCTCCAGCCTCAGCCTCCTGAGTAGCTGGGACTACAGGCGTTTTATATTTTTTAGTAGAGATGAGGGTTTCACCACGTTGGCCAGGCTTGTCTCAAACTCCTGACCTCAAGTGATCTGCTCACCTCAGTTTCCCAAAGTGCTGGGATTACAGGTGTGAGCCACCGCAGCCTGGCCTACTCTGGTTCTTTTAAAAAATAAAGACTATTAAATTGATTTAATGTTAATTTAATACTTTACATAAATCTAAATTTTTATTCAGGCGTTTTCTTAAATTGAACTGTAGCCACATTTTTATTGTTGCTAAGAGGATGGATAAAGAAACCATCATTCTCATTAGCAAATCTTTTGTCTGTTTCAGCAATAAGAGCCCCCCCTCTACATTCTCAGACTTTGAGTGAATAAGGGGAAATTTTCAGAAACATAGAGAAAGTAAACGTGTGTGTGTGTTTTATATATTGTTATGTCCACAAGAATGTTGTCCGCATGATATTTGAAGGGGCTGGAGAGAGGAAGGTCCTGGGGATGCTGGTCTTGCATTTTGGGCAGAGACCTCAAAAGAATATTTCTAATTTTGGAATTTTAATGCTATGTTAGATTTGCTTGGTGCTTTAAAGCAGTAAGTATTTATTTGAGGTATGAAGCTACATATTTGAATTTCTTTTGTAAAGGAAAATCTGAGCTAGAGAGAGAAGTCACCTAAGCAACACCTTTTGTTAACCAGTGTCCTGCTGGGTCTTTTTTTAATCTAAGGTTTCCCTGGCCCTGCTGTTCTATTACTGTCTTAGAAACAATCACAAGAAAACTGTACTTACTCTCTCGGATTATGACTTCGTAGGGAGCTAGTGATTGAGTACATGTGGAAGGTGAGGTTAAATCAATTTCTAGTGGATCTCAGATCCAATCACGTCTTGTTATTCTATCAAATTATTTATCTTTCCCACTACCTAGTCAATTCTGTGGAACAGGGTCATTTATCTTTTGCTCACCATTGACTTTCCTATGTCCATTATGTTTTCCATATACCAGTGCTTTAAGATCACAAATAACAGCCCTCCTATTAACCTCATTTAAAAAAGTCTAAAGAGATTAAGAAACATGAATAATCCCAGGCATGATTTATTTGGTAATTGTGTAGTGTGTGGTGTGTGTGTGTGTGTGTATGTGAGAGAGAGATATTTCCGAGAGTTTTCCAATCTCTGTTCCTGATCCACCTGTGAATGTGTTGAAATGAGGCACTAAGTAGGAACAGCTAAGGGACTCTTTGGAATGCCTTCTAACTTGACCATCTAACATTGCAGATTCTTTGAATTAAAAGGCCCTTACCTTGCCCCACCCATCAAATTCAATATTCCTGAAGGGAAGTCACCCATATTTTATTGGAACAGCCACTAAATCTTGAGGCAACTACTCCATTATTAGACAAGTCTCGTTTCTTTTTCTTTTTGGGGACAAAGGAGAGATTTATTTGTTTATTTTTTTGAGACTAACTTCTGCTCTTGTTGCCCATGCTGGAGTGCAATGGCGCGATCTCCGCTCACCGAAACCTCCGCCTCCCCAGTTCAATTGATTCTCCTGCCTCAGCCTCCCGAGCAGCTGAGATTACAGGAATGTGCCACCACGCTCGGCTAATTTTTTTTTTTTTTTTTTTTTTTTAAGATGGAGTCTCGCTCTGTCGCCCAGGCTGGAGTGCAGTGGTGCAATCTAGGCTTACTGCAAGCTCTGCCTCCTGGGTTCACACCATTCTCCTTCCTGAGCCTCCCGAGTAGCTGGGACTACAGGTGCCTGCCACCACGCCCAGCTAATTTTTCGTATTTTTAGCAGAGACGGGGTTTCACTGTGTTAGCCAGGATGGTGTCGATCTCCTGACCTCGTGATCTGTCTGCCTTGGCCTCCCAAAGTGCTGGGATTTTAGGCATGAGCCACCGTGCCCAGCAGATTTTTGTATTTTAGTAGGGATGAGTTTTCTCTATGTTGGCCAGGCTGGTCTCCAACTCCTGATCTCAGGTGATCTGCCTGAGATCAGTGACTTAAATAAATTTAGTGACTCGGCCTCCCAAAGCGCTGGGATTACAGGTGTGAGCCACCGCGCCCGGCCAAGGGGGAGATGTTTTAAAACTATTTCAGAAGTCAGAAAATAGTGTAATGACATTCATATGCCCACTGTCTAATAATTAATAAGTACTAATGTTTTGTCCTTTCAGCCTCAGCTACACATGGCTGAGAAATAATTATTCATGGGTCTCTTACCGTTTTGTGCATCTGTGAGCGAAATACCGACTGTCCCTTATCCTGGACTATCTTTTCAAGGTTGTTAGTACAGTAAATAACTTTGGAAGAAGGAGACAGTGTTTCTTTTCAGAGTAAAGGGTAGGTTTGCTTACAACCTTGGAAGATACAGTGTCTCTTTCTGGAGCAAAGAGTAGTTATGCTTCATGCTTATTATAAAACAGTCAGATTCCTAAGCTCAGGATGCCTCTCCTGTAATCCAACCTTCTATATGTGCAGGTGTCAGCTGTGTCTCTTCACATCTGCCTGGGGAGATAGGGCTTAGGAAATTGGTGCACAGATGCTGATATCTGACTACTGCTATTGCTATGAGTAGTAAATCGTCTTTTGTCTCTGATCTAGGAGTGTTGTGTCAGTATCCATGAAACAGTAGCAGGCTATTATTTAAACTATCCTAGGCCATAGGAAAATATGAAAATAGCTCCAAATTCATTTTATAAAGCTAGAATAATTAATACTAAAGCATGATAAAGATAGAAAAAACTAGGCAACTTCATCTACAAATACAGAAGCAAAAATTCTAAGCAAAAATTAGTCAATAAAATCCTATAGAAAATTGTAAAAATAATACATAGAAATTGAATCAAGTTTATTTTAGGTGTGTAAAGATAGTTTAAAATTAGGGTATTTATCAGCAAAATATATCTACTAGGTTAACAGATGAAAAGAGAAAATAACTATTATAACAGTAGATGATAAAAGGCATTTCATAAAACTTAAAAATTACTAATAAAAACTTCATGTAAAATAGGAGAAGCATAAAACTTTTTAAACATAATAATCACTATAGCAAGTTATGAAATACTGAAGCCATTTTAAAATCAGGAACAAGAGATTGCCTGCTATTACCATTATTATTATTCTTTTTTGGAGATGGAGTCTTGTTCTGTCGGCCAGGCTGGAGAGCAGTGGCACAATCTAGGCTTGCTGCAACCTCCACCTCCTGGGTTCAAGTGATTCTCCTGCCTCAGCCTCCTGAGTAGCTAGGACTACAGGTGTGTGCCACCACACCCAGCTAATTTTTGTATTTTTAGTAGAGACAGGGTTTTGCCATGTTGGCCAGGCTGGTCTCGAACTCTTGACCTCAGGTGATCCGACCGCCTCGGCCTCCCAAAGTGCTGGGATTATAGGTGTGAGCCACGGTGCCCACCCTTTTAACCATTATTTAGTATTGTTTTGGAAGTTTTAAATAATGCAATAGTACAATGTGTAAAATATTGCAGAAAAACAAAATAAATTATCTTTTTTTTGCAGAAAATATAAACATAATTCAGTTACTTAGATAATCTGTTAGAATTTAGTGACTTAAATAACTTAGCAGGATGGAGAGGAGAATTAAGATGGCTGAATACAAGAAACATAAAAAATCAATAGCTTTTCTCTAAATGAGCACGTCCAGTTAGAAATGAAAATAAGAAAAAATTTTATTCCTGATAGAAACAAAAACTACAAAATACTCAGGAGTGAGTCCAATAAGATGAGTAAAAGACACACTTGAAAAAAACATAAAATTGTGTTAAAAGACATGAGACAAAATTGAATAAATGAAGATATATACACTAATTTTATAATGTAAGATTTAATTTACAATGCCAATTCTTGTTTATAATCCATATTAATATACAAATATAATTAAATTTAATTGGAATAAAAATGATTATTTAAAGTGAGTAGAGAGGAATAGACGAAAAGATGTTAAAGATGATATGGAAGAACAAGTGTCTGAGAAGAGTTAAGAGTGGTGACTTGCTTTACCAGGTAGTTAAATTTAAAACTAAGCTACAGGATTCAGACAGTAAGGAACTGGTGCTAAAATAGACCAGTGGAGAGAAGAAGAGAGTCTAGGAGTAGAGTGAATGAATATAAAAACATAATGAATGACAAAGGTAACATATTCAATTCAATGGGAAAAGGATACTTTAAAAAACAAATTGTACTACCATACATTGGTAGGCCTTAAGACAAAAATAAAACCCTCCTAATTCAGATCCCATTCAAAAATAAATTCCAGGTGGATTAAAAATATGAATCTAGGGCGTGGTGGCTCATGCCTGTAATCCCAGCACTTTGGGAGGCCAAGGCAAGTGGATCACTTGAGGCCGGAAGTTTAAGACCAGCCTAGCCAATATGGTGAAGCCCCGTCTCCACTAAAAATACAAAAATTAGCCAATTGTGATGGCCTTGTAGTCCCTTGAGGCAGGAGAATCCCTTGAACCCAGGAGGCAGAGTTTGCAGTGAGCCGAGATTGCGCCACTGCACTCTAGCCTGGGTAACAGAGTGAGACTCCATTTCGGAAAAAAAAAAAAGAAATAAAAATAGCATATTAGAAAAAGGATATTAATAAAGGGAGTTTCCATGTTTCCCATCCTTTCTACCCCAAGACTTTCACATGAAACTGTAAGTCAAGAATGAGCATCCTGCAAGCAGCCTAAGTACTTCATGGGCTCTTTAGGTTCCCAAGGCCCTGGGGAAGCCAGTCATAGAAAGGCAGTATGATGACATAAAAATCAGGGACTTGAGACAGACAGACATGGGTCAGAATCTCAGCCTGACTCCATAACAGCTGTGGGGCATTGGACAAGCTATTTAGTTTCTGTAAACTTCGGTTTTCTCTTCAGTGAAATAGTACAATAACTCTTGGAGGTCTTAAAAGGATCAAATTCACTGCTGTGAATTTGCAAAAGGGCCCAGCTCACTGCCTGACACATGTCAGGTATTCAGTAAATGCTCATTTCCTTCCATCATTTTCAATTTTTGAGGACTTGCAATAGAATTAAATATTGGATGTTTGTGAAAGCTTTCATTATAGCAATATTCACTCTCTGTAACTAGGAAGAAAACTGATATAGAGATACTCATTTTAATTCTTTTGGTTCATGCTTCTTCCAGAAACCTGAGAACTTTTAACACTGGCAAACCAAATGGATGATTCTGCGTTGTACAGAAGAAAATCAATAAACATTAGCTCTTCTGAGGCAGACAAATTACAGAAACCACAAGTCCCACAGTGTTTCATAATCTTATGACAAATACCATCTGAGTTACTTACAGCTCTGGATGAGGAATCTAGTCTTACCAGGCTCCCAGTGATTACGCCCAAAGTTGGCCATGTCTCCATCTCTTAGTTATGTTGCTTTGTGCATATGATTTGTTTGCATTTTGGCCTACTGTGAGCTTGGCCATCTCTTGGTTTGATGGGTTTCCCAGCCCTTCAAGTCAGCCAATCTCTGCAGAGGGTCCTGGGAGGCTGCCTGCACTGGCCACCAACTGTTGGCCCTCAGCTCCAGCAATAACATGCCAGGCTGATGCTTTATTTCTTTGGAACTTTTTCCTGGTTTCTGGCTCAATCTCCTCTGCTCATCCAAGAGAAGTATCTTTGAAATCCTCAGAGAATGACCACTCCCACCATCAGCCTTGGGATTCAGTTTGCCCTGGGCCAGAGGGGGGCCCTCATATTTACTCCTGCCTCCGATGAGTACATGTGCCTCAGCCCTTGTGGGTGTCTTTTTCTTCTCCTTGTAGATAAGACTGTACCTGTTAATAAGAGGTTGTATCTTGTTTTCCCAGTGTTTTAATGAGAGATTATTTGAGTGTAAGGAACAGATATTCCAACCCCCATTCCAACCCCAGCCTAAGCAAAGGATTTCTTCTACAATGTCAAGGGAAAATCTCTCAGACTTCCAAAGACAAGACACAAAGTACAGTCAGACTGGAAATGTGACTAGAATGTTGGGAACTGAGATCTCCTCTCTAATTCTAAGGCCCAGATGATCTCTCTCATCTCTGTCTCTCTGTCTTCTCTCTCTTTGGTTGCTTCTAGTGTAATGGACCAATATGGCTGTCCCAGCCATGACTCTACATAATGTTTCTGTTCAATCACCTACTTCCATCTCATGATTTATCATTTCTGTGACAGTTCAAATACTGGAAGAGTCTGGTTGGCAGTTTGTCAGCCAATAGATGAACAGATTTGAGTTAGGTGTCAACCTCAAATCCAATCGTTTTTGACCGGAGGGCAGGGGCAGGTAATTGGCATTGGCTGTGAGCCAGGGCAGGTCAGCTACCCAGGAACTAGTTAGGTCTCATCCCTGGTCCTTCACATTTAGATCAAGCCTGATAGTTGAAAAGACACGTTTATACACACTGTGTTACTTACTTGCTTGCTGAATTCATTTGTTCATTTAACATTTCTTGAGCACGTCCTATATCAAGTCCTGGAACAGGTATCACTGCACTAGGCCCCATGTCTAAATATGTGTATGTTGTCCCTAAGGCAATTCTATTAATGGCAGGGGTGCAGGTTTAACAAGTAAGCGGGAATGTGATGTAAGTGCAGTGAAGGAGAAAGTTGGGCTGCTATGGACAGATAGAGAAGGATATAACTTGGGCTTGGGAGTAAGGGGAACGAGTCAGGCTTGATCATCTTTACATATTGCAGAAGTCAGGAGGTTGGCAAGGCAAGTAAAAATGTCAACTGATTTGAGAGATGAGGTAACGCAGGCTCAGAGGGGTTAAATGATTTGCCTAGCACCACACAGCACTGGAACAAGGACTGGGGTCCAGATCCTCAGACTCCTGGTCCAGGGCTCACTCCTTTCACCTGAGGTACAGCCCCACCCACTCACCCCCCATGCTGCCCCAGGTCTGCTTTTGTGGTGTACTGGGTAGGCCTTATCACATGAGTGGGTGCTGGGAGACTTGGCTTGGTCACTGCCTTGGCACCCGCTGTGGGCACATTCTAGGCGGATCCTAAAGCTTTCAAGGCTAGGGTGTTGGGGCAGGATGGGAAAGGGGAGGAGGACGAGGAAGAAGAGAAGTTGGGGATTTTGTCACCATTTTTCCTGGGAAGGGGAGACTGGGGCTCAGAAGTCTAGCTCCTGTGACAGGGCACATCTCATTCACAGGCAGCATGGGCGGGAGAGTAGGGGAGACCTCAGGCAGACCCTCACCATGCCTCTAACAGGCTTCTGAGGTGGAACTGGCAGCACTGGAAATCCCTGCCCAGAGGAAGCCCAGCCATGTGGACCCTGCCAGATGGCTGTGTCCCGGCAGGCCACAGGGCTGTCCCTGGGAGGTGATATGGATTTGGCCTAGAGAAAGGTCTTGGGAGGAAGTCAGGGCAGGTAGAAGTTTCACCATCCTTTCCCTTCATCCGTCCACTTCCTGCACAGCTGGTTTCCCTCCTGACCCACATCTCTCTTTCCTGTTGCCAAATAAGAGGCGAGGACCATGTCATATGGACAGTGGTCACAGGGAATCACATGGAGGTTTTAGAGAGCGCATCCACACCACTTCCTGTTAAATGCACTTTCCTTAGACTGAGCTCCCCACATTTCTTGCTCTTGCCTTATTCCTCTTGCAGGGTGAGATTATCTGGGTCTGATATGGTTTGGCTGTGTCACCCAAATCTCACCTTGAACTGTAATAATCCCCATATGTCAAGGGCAGGGCCAGGTGGAGATAATTGAATCATGGGTGTGGCTGCCCCCATACTGTTCTTGTGGTAGTGAATAAGTCTCATGAGATCTGATAGTTATATAAGTGGGAGTTCCCCTGCACAAGCTCTCTTGCCTGCCTCCATGTAAGACGTGACTTTGCTCCTTCACTGTCTGCCACGTTGTGAAGCCTCCCCAGTCATGGGAACTGTGAGTCAATTAAACCTCTTTTCTTTATAAATTACCCAGTCTTAGGTATGTCTTTATTGGCAGCATGAAAACGGAGTAATACAGAGTCTGTTTCTGTTATAGACATATAGAGAATTCTTTTTTACTGTAAGAAAACCAGCATTATGGACGTGATCAATGGTAGCTGATGCTGGACCTCCACACTGAGTAGGCCACAGGACTGGTGCGACCCAAAGAAGACACAGCCCTGGAGGGGCCAACCATTTCTCAGTGCCCACCTCTGACTACCTCAGAGGCCTGGAGTCACTAGCTCTTTCTATTTTTTAAGAGACACTGGAAATGTGAAGTAGAAAAATTCAGTACAAAATTAATACAACATTTCTAAGAAACATAGGTTGGAACAAACAAAACAGGATTTGGCTTGAAGATAAGTCAGCTTGTAACTTCTGATCTACCTGTTCTTCTTTTAAAAAATCCCTTCCAGGCACTTCACCTTTGGCTTTTCTTCCTCAAACCCTATAACCCTAGTCTAACCAGGAGACAACATGAGACAAACCCAAATTGAGGGACATTCTACACAATATCTGACTAGTATCCTTCAAAATTGTGAAGGTCATGATAAATGAGGAAAAACTAAAAAACTATCACAGCTCAGAGGAAATGAAAGAGACATGTTGACTAAATTCAGTGTGGGATCCTGGATGAGATCCTGGAACATTAGTGGAAAAATTGATTAAATCTGAATCACGTCTGCAGTTTAGTTGATGGTACTGTACCAATGTTCATTTCTTAGTTTTGACAAATGTAGCATAGTAATGAAAGATGTTAACACTAGTGGGAACTGGGTCAAAGGCATATGGGAACTCTCTGTACTATATTTGCAACTTTTCTGTACTTCTCAAATTATTCCAAAACAGAAAGTTTATTGAGAAGAAAAAGTCCCTTCCTAGCCTGAGATAACCTTTGGTTGTTATGGTTCTGAAAATGAAGCTAGGTTTCCAACGTCAAAACAAGTGCGATCTCATTGGTATCTTTCCTTCAACCTGTGAACATCCATAGCAGTGATCTATCATCTCTTTTGGTTCAAATGGTACCAAAGACTCTTATAATGGGCCTGTGGGCCCTCAGGTTCAGGCAGCTTTGGTCTCTCCCTTCCTATTAGTAAAGGATGGTCAATTTCTTGGCCTCATACACTACTACCCTCCCACTCTGACTGCCCTACGGTTGCTGGAGTGAGTTTGAAATTCACAGAGTTTAGGTGCTGACATTGTGCCTAAGGATATGGTGGTTTGACCTGTTAGACAGGCTGTGCAGCTGGATCATTTTCTAAGTGGCCTCAGGCTTTGTGTGGCAGGATCTGAGAAGAACCTCCTCTTTTCTAGGAAAACATTCCCAGTGTCAGGAAAATTGATGAGGCAGAAAGGGATGAAGTGAGCTGTCAGAGGAAAGGAAGGGCCCATATGGTGGAGAGGAACCTTCGCATATATTGTCATCTCTCCAGAGGAGTTAAGTTTCCCCAAATTTGTGGTCCCTCTAAACTGCACAGGAATTAAATTACTCTGCAGGATTCCCAGGCAATTATCCCTCCTCACAAAGCAGAGCCTCTCCTTTCAGGACCCAATCAAGCGACCACAAATCAAAGATAGCTTGGACTTGTTCCACTAATAGCATGGAAAGCCATTAGCTGAAGTTGCTTGAAAAGAGAAGTGGTTCAGATATCTCTGGTCTCACAAGAAAAGCTTCTGTAATGTCAGATTATGGTTTCCAAATGGCTAAGTGGAGAGGGGCATCGCATTTCTCATAATGAGAAGTTATTTATTGCACCACAGAACCAACACTCTTCCCCTTGCTCACTTGTACAAGATAAGACGAAGAGTCCTTTCAAGTTGAATCAAGTCTGAAAAGAAAAGCAACACATGGATTCCCAGCTAATGTTTGGTTTTTAATTCTGGTGTGTAGGGAAGGAGTGTGGGGGCTCCCTCTGCGGGTGGCCTGAGGAGCTCTGCAAGGCTCTGTTGTCCCAGCCTCTAATGTTTGGAGTTGGACTCATTGTTCCTGAGTTAGAGTTTAGTGGAGGAGGCAAACATTAATTAGATCAGATACTATGTTAGAATATAGGCACTGCTCAAATACTCCAGAACAGGCCTCAGAACAATGACAAAGGCCTTGAGGGGTTGCATTTGAGCTGGTTCTTGCAAGAGCGATAGAGAGAACTGGACAGGAGGACTAAATTCTTAGTTATGGAATTCAGTTACAGTTACTTTGATTCTGAAGTCAAAGGTACAATCTTTTTGGTTAAGGCATCTTTTCAGTTATAGGAGTTTCCAAGAGAGTCTCTATCAAAGTATTAAGAACCTGTGCCGTTCGCCATCAATCTAACACAAGCCCTTCTTTCTTCAGGGAACTACTTCCTCCCGGTCTCCTTGCTGGTTGCCAGGAAGGAGCTGCCAATCCCAGAACTCTGCATCCTTGCAGTGGGGAGAACATGTGTCCATCCCTCTGGCTACAGTGATTGGTTCAGGGATGGGCACATGGCGGAATCTGGACCAATCAGAGGCTTTCCTAGGATTGTTTTAAAAGAAGTTAGTGGTGAGAGCTTTTTGGCTCAGGGAGTCTGGAGGATGGGAATCTGGAGGGATGGGAATCTAGAGGTCCCAGAGGCTATGTCTGCAGTCACACAGAGAAAACCCATCTCTACTGGAGAGAATGAGAGAGGAGAGACAGAGAAAGAGGGGTCCTCATGGCACTGAGGCTGGATTCTAGGTACTGGGAGCCCAGGTATGTGTGTAGATGTTCCACTATCCTTCCAATAAAGCCCCATTTTAATTAAACTTATTTGTATTGGGCTTTGGTATGGTTTGGATCCGTGTCTTCACTACATCTCATGTTGAGCTGTAATTCCCGTGCTGGAGGTGGGGCCTGGTGGGAGGTAATTGGATCATGGGGACAGATGTCTCATGAATGGTTTGTCACAATCCCCTTGGTGTTGTTCTCTTGATACTGAGTGAGTTCTCCTGAGATCTGGCTGTTTAAAGGTAGGTGGCTCCTCCCCCATGTCCTTCTCTTGCTTCTGCTCCTGTTATGTGAGATGCCTACTCCCCATTCACCTTCTGCCATGATTGGAAGCTTCCTGACGCCTCCCTGGAAGCAGATGCTACCATGCTTTCTGTACAGCCTGCAGAACCATAAGCCCATTAAACCTCTTTTCTTTATAAATTGCCCAGTCTCAGGTATTTCTTTATAGCAATCTGGGAACAAACTAATACAGGTTTCAGCCACTCTCAAGAAAGAATATTCTAACTGATGCACTCATCAATGTGCCTGTTTTCTCTGGTTTTCAGTAAATACCATTCCCAGATGGGCAAGAGAAGTTCTGCTGCTGGTCTGGCACTGCTGGCTTTAGAGGCACTGCTGTACCCATGTTTGGGCTCAGAGATGTCAGAGGCCTCTGCTTGTCAGGAATGAAAGGGAACTAAGGCATAAGAGTAAAATGATGAAAACATCATGGCCAGATAGAAGCAAAACCAGAAAGCAGAAGTGTGGATTGTTCTTTCTGGGTTTTTATAGGTTTTGCCTTTTTGACTTTCCGATAATGTTCTTTTAAAGAAAGCGTTGGGCAGCTAGAAGAGTTTTTAATTCACTGGCTTAGAAGATCATTAGTTGCCTCCCCCCAGTCTAAAATCCTTTATTATTCCACTTTCTTGGTCACCTGGCCTTTGCTGTGTTCACGGGAGGTACTGGCTCAGGCCAAGAATGTGGAGGGGGAGGGGGCAGGGAGGTGATCATGTGGATTGGAAATGGGACTAAGCTTACACCGAAAACTCACAGTGGCCTCAATTCCCTGTCCCCACTTCTGCAGGCCCCTGCTGAGATAAGCCTGGGAATAAGTCAGCCCTGGCGGAGTTTCCGCCTCAGCTGGCCACCGGGTCCTCGCTCTCAGTCTTTGATGCTCCATTGCAGTCAGAAGGGTATGTGTGGGCGTGCAGGTGGTCTGCGGGTCTCAGTCCAGCAGGAAGGCAGCTGTTTGCCAAGCACAGGTGCTCTGAGGCCTAGGGGATCTGAAGAGCCTGCTGTGAGTGTGGTCGGATGTCAGGTCAGAGGGGGAGGTGGGAAAAACAGAGGAGAAGCACGTGGGGAAGGAGAATAATAAATTCCTTCATGACTCTAAAGGCTCTCGGAGTCTGATTTTTCAATTATAAATAATCCCAGGATCTGTTCAGAGCTCAACAACAGCCCCTAGTGCCCTGCAGCTGGGCAGAGCAGTCCACGTGGCTTTTTGGATCTTATGTGTGTGACAACCTCCCGGTTCACAGCCTTTTGAAGTTGATGGAGGAGGCGTTCTGGAAACACAACTGAAAGACGTTTATCAAACTGAAATCAAAGTTACAACCACATTTACTTTTTGGGTTTTTGTGCAGGTATGTTAACAAGGAATGTTGTGCTTGCAGTGGAGAACATCTGTTTTAGACAGCAATTATTTACTGAGCATCTAATGTGTACTGGCATACCAGTCCAGCACTAGGCATTTGGGTGGAAGAGGAGGCCTGGAGAAAGAGTCATTGTTCCTGATTTTCAGTTTAGTGGGGGAGGCAAGCACTATGATACTATGCTAGAACACAGGCCCTGCTCAAGTGATCCACAACCAGCCTCAGAGCAACGAGGAAGGATTTGAGGGCTTGCATGTGAGTTGGCTTTCGCAAGAGCAGAACTGGACAGGAGGACTGAATTCTGAGTCCTGGCGACAAAATTCAGGAAGCAAATGAGAATCCAGAAGTCCAGCAAGTAAGAGCTAGTGGAAGGGAAGAATCCAGCCAAGGCAGAGGTCTGTGGGGAGGGCCGTGCGTGAGCGGGTGGATCCAGCAAGGCCCACAGATCAGCAAGGAAGCCGGAGAGAGGGCCTTTTTTGGTAAAACCTGCTGCTGGTGATGGCCTGGAAAGATGTTTTCTGAGAAAGCTTGGGCAGCTTGAATGCTGGGAGAGGGTGTGGTGGTTCCTGGGGCAGGAGACCCTTCTTTCTGACTCTGTAACCACAGCCCCAGTCTGCTTCATCACTCTGTGGGCAGTGATGGTCTGTGCCCAAAACGTTGTGATTCGAAAAGAGATAATTTGTAGGCAACACGAAAGAGTCCCAAAAAGGATATCATTAGAAGAAAATGTCCTTCAAGAGTTTTCATGCAGGTGGAGAGAAGGCAGGGTGGAATTCAAAATCATATTTTGAAAGGACATGGTGTCCTTTCAAAGCTGCAAGCGTTGCTTTGCTGTGCTCTGGGCATGCCTTGGGCTGGAAGGGAAGAAAAGTGAAAATAAAGTGTGTGTGCATACATGCATGTGCGTGTGTGTGTGTGTGGTGTTTTCTAAAATATCAGAGGACAGGATGACTGACAAAAGACTCTTGTTAAATGTGTTATTGAATCAAGTTGCCTTGGAAAGAATTTCTAAAAAAACTTTCAGAATCAACACTTCTCAGTTTCTCAGCAAGGATTTTGCCAGAGCAATAGAAAAAGACATTACGTTGTTCCCAATTCAGTTCTAGCACTCTGTTTTTTCCTTGCATACTGTCTTCATAGGAAGGAAAAAGTTGTCAAGGGAGGAAGACTCAGGGCGTTGCATCGGGACTCCACATTCTCCTCTAAATCTTACCTCTTACAATTCTTTTCAACTCTTTTTCCAAACTTTTAAAGGCTTTGTGGACTTCTTAGAAACCGAATGTTCCCAAGAATAGAACGCGTGTCCACTGGAAGTCCCCGTAGGTGCCCAGGGCTGGCGGGACTCTGTTGTTGGTGTAGGATCTTGCTTGGATGTTGAATGTGTGGGAAGGACACCCACAGGGGGAACCCCAGGATGGTGGACATGGGTCCAAAATATGCAGCAGCTGCAAAGGATGCTGGGTACTTGTCTCTATTGCCCTCTAATGTGAGAGAAGCCCAGATCAACATGGGAGGGAGTGGGCGTTAGAGAACCTGGAAAGAGACAGATCAGAGAGGTGCGGCTCCCTGTGGACTTAGTGTCTTTCAGTGAAACCCCAGTTCACTCCTGAAGATCTGAAGATGGAGGAAGTTTTTCCCATTCTACTCTCCCCTTTTAATTTCCTAAGTAAAATATCATTTCATCTTTCTCAGTCCATCTTTCATGCCTGATGAATGGATTGAGCTAGATAATCTCTAAGGTCTTTCCAGCACTAACCACCTATGCAAGGTTGGCTACATAATTTGCAGGGCCTGAAAATGCAGGGCCCTCCTTCAAAAATCAAGGAAAAATGACATGAAAATTACTAAAATATAAAATTCCTTCCTTTCCTCTGTGCTTTCTCTCTTGACTTGTCATGAAGTTTTTAAAATTTATTGTTGTTCTAAGAAAAGAAAAAATTACAATTTAATAATATTAGCATAAAATGGCAATTTTAAATGTAAATAGAAGAACATTTAAATTTTATGCAGAATCACTAAAATTATACAATTTATATTTCTTAGTTTGTATATTCATATATATTTTGTGTTTACCAGAACAATGGAAATGCTATACAAAATGAGCTAAGATTGTTTTCATTTCATTTTTTTGGATGCGGACTTTTTACCAACAGTCTGTACCTTCGAGTTACTGATGAGTAAAGGAAAACTGAGCTGGGTGCACAGGCTCACACCTGTAATCCCAGTTCTTTGGGAGGCTAAGAGGGGAGGATCACTTGAGGCCAGGAATTTGAGACCACCCTGGGCAACATAGTGAGACCCCATCTCCACAAAAAGATTAAAAATTAGCTTGGTGTGGTGTGGTGCAGGCCTGTAGTCTTAGCTACCCTGGAGGCTGAGCTGGGAGGGTCGCTTGAGCTCAGGAGTTCAAGACTGTAGAGAGCCATGATTGCAACACTGCACTCCATCCTGGGCAGCAGAGCAAGACCCTGTCTCTTTTTTGAAAGAAAAGAAAAGAAAAGAAAAAAGAACAACTGAAGGGAAAAGGAACTATGAGTTGCCCCATTTCCCCCTGTCCTTCTGTGTCACCATTTTCAGCACAATTGGTTGGCTAATACAGGAAAATCACATGAGTAAGAAAGCAAAAAGCTGATACAGGAAAAAAAAAATCACCTGTTTCTATAAAAAGTAATAAAATAAAAAGATCCATCACAGGATCTGGTAATATACGAAGATGTTACAAGAAGAAAGAAGGAAAGTAGCAGGAAAAACAAATATCAAATGAAGTGCAGACTCTAGAAGAATGTTGCAGCCCAGGTCATAAAACTATGACATTAAAAAAAGAATGAGGCTGGGCATGGTGGCTCATGCCTGTAATCCCAGCACTTTGGGAGGCTGAGGTGGGTGGATTGCTTGAGGTCAGGAGTTCAAGACCAGCCTGGCCAACATGGTGAAACTCCATCTCTACTAAAAATACAAAAAATTAGCCAGGCATGGTGGCAGGCACCTATAATCCCAGCTATGTGGGGAGACTGAGGCAGGAGAATTGCTTGAACCTGGGAGATGGAGGTTGCAGTGAGCCAAGATCGTGCCACTGCACTCCAGCTTGGACAACAGAGTCATACTCCATTTCGAAAAAAAAAAAAAAAAAAAGGGGTTACCACTACATACCTGTTAAAATGGCCAAAATCCAACACACTGCCAACACCAAATACTGGCAAGGATATGGAGCAATAGGAACTCTCATTCATTGCTGTGGGAATGCAAAATGGTAGAGCCACTTTGCAAGGCAGTTTGGTAGTTTCTTACAAAACTAAACATACCTTTACCATATGATCCAGCAATCATGCTCCTTGGTATTTACCCAAGTGAACAAAAACTTGTACACAAATGTTTATAGCAGTTTTATTTAAAACATGGAAGCAACCAAGATATGCTTCAGTAGGTGAATGGATAAACAAACTGTGGTACATTTAGACAATGGAATATTAATCAGCACTAAAATGAATGATCAAGTCATAGAAAGACATGGAGGAACCTTAAATGAATATTACTAAGTGAAAGAAGTCGATCTGAAAAGGCTTCATATGATACCTTCATATGATATCATATGATATCAAAAGGCCTCATATGATATATGACATTCTAGACAAGACAAAACTATGGAGACAGTAATAAGATCTGTGGTGGTCAGGGGTTTGGGGGTGGGAGGGCTGAACTGGCAGGGCACAGAGGATTTTTAGGGCAGTGAAACTACTCTCTATGATAGTATCATGGTAGATACATGTCATTATATATCTGTCCAAATCCATAGAATGTACAACTTCAAAAGTAAAGCCTAATGTAAACTATGGCTTTGGGTGATATTGATTTGTCATTGTAGGCTCATCATTTATAACACGTGTATCCCTCTGGTGGGGGATGTTGATAGTGGGCTGGGGGCTATATGTGCATGCAGTCAGGGAGTATATATGAATACTATATTTTCTGCTCAATTTTGTTGTGGACCTAAAACTGCTCTAAAAAATAAAGTCTATTTAAAAAAAATTATGGCTGGGCACAGTGGCTCATAATCCCAGCACTTTGGGAGGCCGAGGTGGGTGGATCATTTGAGCCCAGGAGTTCAAGACCTACCTGGGCAACATGGTGAAACTCTGTCTGTATTAAAAGTACAAAAAAATTAGCCAGGCATGGAGGTGCATGCCTGGAGGCTGTGGTGGGAGGATCTCTCTCTCTCTTTTTTTTCCTTTTCTTAAGGCAGAGTCTCACTCTGTGGCCCAGGCTGGAGTGCAGTGGTGCAATCTCGGCTTACCGCAACCTCTACCTCCTGGGTTCAAGTGATTGTTCTGCCTCAGCCTCCCGAGTGTAGCTGGGGCTACAGGCGTGCCACCTGTAAAAATTGCTAATTTTTGTATTTTTAGTAGAGACAGGGTTTTGCCATGTTGGCTTGGCTGGTCTCAAACTCCTGACCTCAGGTGATCTACCGGCCTCAGCCTCCCAAAGTACTGGGATTACAGGCATGAGCCACCGCACCTGGTGGATCTCTTGAGCCTGGGAGATGAAGGTTGCAGTCAGCCAAGATCATGCTACTGCACTCCAGCCTGGGCCACAGAGTGAGACCTTGTCAGAAAAAAAAAAAAAAAAAAAAAAAAGACAAACATTTTAGAATTAATTTAAAAAGTAATTAAACCAAGGACCCAAAGCAAAGAGACAAAAAGATCAGGGAGAGATGTGTTGAATTAGAAGTTGCTAATATATAAATAGGGATAATATAATTTACCAAATAAGTTTCAAGGGATGATAACATATCTATATAGACCAATTACATTAGAAGAAAGCGAGAAAACTGTCAAACATCTATCATCCCCAACAAGCACAGAGCCTAGAATTAAAACAAAAACAAAAACAGACCTTATAATTGAAATTAGGGCTCTGTTGGAAGGAAAATGAAGGAAAACCGACACTGTTGATTGTAGAGGATATACATGAGAAATCTGAGCAAAACAAAAAAGGATTTCAAAGGCTAGGAGACACTATTAGCCTGTGTGCTCTTAGAACAGACTCTTAACTTTTACCTTCCATAAAATGAGTTTCATCCTTCTACAAATTGATGTATGGATTTTTAAAAATAGTCTCATTTATAGTACTATATTAAGGATTTGAAGTATAAAAAGTAAAGGCACGCTTATATAAAAAAGGCAAAATTTCTAAAAAGTAAAAAGCAAATACTTTAAAAACAAAAAAGACAAAAAATTTGAGAATGAAAAAGAAAAAGGTTGAAAGAAAATGATGGAATGGGAAGACAGGGAAAGGAAATATGAATAAGTGAAGGACCGAGAGAAAAATTATGAAATTAATGGGACAGAACACAAATTTATTGATATAATTCAACTCAACTTCCTGCAATAAGTGACTTGAATGTGCTTAATGGAAAAGTAAACAGGGTCTCAGAGAAAATTGACCAAGAATGATCCACATGAAGACAGATCTTAATAAATATACTGCAATTCAACTCTATTTAAAGACTCCTGGGAGCATTGTCTGAGTTCATAATTGTAACCTCTATGTTCTTTCTGTTTGGCATTTTGCCATTCTTTTATAGTCAACCTTCCTAAAATTTTAAACATTTTAGTTATTTTCTTATAAACAAAATGAACAATAGATGGAATTAGATTTTGTTTTGTGAGATTGTCTGGAAGTCTTTTTCTTTAATTTACACAAGAAATAGGTCTGTTATTTCATGTCGTGTTTTTGTTTTGATCACTTCTGTAAATATTTCACTGTATAGATGCTTTGCTATGTTTTATCATCCAGGCAATAAGATCAAGTCATGTATAAAGCATAAGCAGACTGATCTTTGGTTTCTTCACAGCAACATTCAGTGCTAGAAAACAGGCTGGGCACGGTGGCTCATGCCTGTAATCCCAGCACTTTGGGAGGCCAGGGTGGGTGGATCACCTGAGGTCAGGAGTTCAAGACCAGCCTGGCCAATATGGCGAAACCCTGTCTCTACTAAAAATATAAAAATTAGCCAGGTGTGGTGGTGGGCATCTGTAATCCCAGCTACTTGGGAGGCTGAGGCAGGAGGATCACTTGAACCTGGGAGACAGGTTGCAGTGAGTGGAGATTGTGCCATTGCACTCTAGCCTGGGCTACAGAGCGAGACTCTGTCTCAAAAAACAAACAAAAAACAGCTGTGACTCCAAAATCCTCCCAGAAAGAAAGTTTGATTTGCAGATTTTATATCCAGCCAATCTTTTATTCAGTTATAGAGGCAACTTACCATTTGAACATCCAAGAACTCAGGGAATATAGTTCCCATGAACTGTTCTTAAGTAATTTACTAGATAAAAGAGTATATTCAACTGCAAGAAGCCTGGAAAACTGATAAAAACATTGGTGGTGAACATTGAATGAATCCATCGAACTGTAGAACCTAGACCTAGGTAAATATGGAAATTAGGGTGACATAAGAGAATGTAAATATTATTTTCCTTGATGATATGAACCATATGTAACTACAAAAGTTGGAAAGTAACAAGAGAAAGAAGGTGAAAAGTTATATAAGTGCTTACTATAATTGCTACATTAAAGCAGGGATGGGCAAGTTACCGCTCACAGGCTTAATCTAGCCCACCACCTGTTTTTGTATAAATAAAGTTTTATTGGAACACAGCCATGTTCATTTGTTACAGATTGTTTATGGCTGCTTTCATGCTATAATGGCAGTTAAGTTGTCGTGATAAAGATTGAATCACAAAGCCTAAAATATTTACTATTTAATCTTTTACGAAATAAATTTGTTGATCCCCTGGGATAAAGGATGCTATTTAAAACTGACAAATTAAGTAATAAAAGTGTATGTAACAATTGTAAGGTAAACGCTAAAAGAGTGCCAGGTGTAGTGGTTCACATGTATAATCCCAAAACCTTGGGAGGCTGAGGTAGGCGGATTGCTTGAGCCTAGGAGTTCCAGACCAGCCTGGGCAACGTGGCGAAACCCTGTCTCTACAAAAAATACAAAAACTAGTCAGGCGTAGTGGTATGTGCCTGTAGCCCCAGCTTTCCGGAAGCCTGAGGTGGGAGGATCGCTTGAGTCCTGGAGATGGAAGCTGCAGTGAGCCGTGATTGTGCCACTGTACTCCAACCTGGGTGACATAAGGAGACCCTGTCTGGAAAAAAAAGCAAGAAACAAAACAAACAAACAAAACACTAATAAAAGAGTGATCAGGAGTGGAGAAATGGAGGAAAGAGAACGATTATTGATAGCAGCAACAGGAGGCAGTCAAATGCCTAGGCAGACAAGGGTGGGTCCCCAGTGAAACCCAACCTTCAAGCCAAAAACAGCCTGAGGGCTGAAAGACTGGACTGCTGGTCCAGGATGAAACCCACGACCCAGAGTGAGAACTTCTGTTCTTGTTTGCTCTCCCTTTCCTGATTGATTCTTTCTGAACAATGCCTTTTAACCAATCAAATGTTGCCTTGTCCAATACTACCTATGGCCTGCCCCTCCCCCATTCTGAACCCATAACAGCCCCGGACTCAGCCACATTGAGGGGACTCTCTTGCCTTCAGGTAGGGAGACCCCCCCCATGTCCCCTCTCCACTGAAAACTGTTTCATCACTCAATAAAACTCCCCACCTTGCTCACTCTGATTGTCAGCACATCCTCATTCTTCTTAGCAGAGGACAAGAACTGGAGAACTCAAGAACTGTGCAAGCCAGGACTGGCCCCAGGCAGGCCAAGTGGGAGGGCCATCTCCTGCAGCAGCTAGTGTGGTTAAGCAAGGCCCGGGCAGGGTGTCACTGGCTAGAGGTCCCTGGCTTGCAAACTGACCAAGACAAAAATCCTGTGTCATTATTTTTACTGATCACAGTAGGGAATTGATAGATCTTACGAATATAGAGTTATAGGGTATCGGATGAAGTTTGAATTATAAAGGTAGCCGCTAGGATAAAAACACACATGTTTTTAATTATGAGAAGAAACATACAACAAAAATACAGCAGATTCTATATGATAAAATATTTACAAAGGCAATAAAAACAAAAACATAAAAATGAGACACATTGCTTTTATCGATTAGACAAAAAGACTTTTAGATATATCACAAGACAAAACCCAATTTTATGACATATATAAGAGCATAACTAAAATTTAAAAATTCGGGAAGATTGACTGTAAAAGAATGGCAAAATGCCGAACGGAAAATATCAGTGGTATGATTAACTTCAGACAAGGCTGAATTCAGGCCAAAATGCATTAAACGAGATAAAGAAGAATAAGAATATTTATATTGTCAAAGATCGAATTTCACGCTTTGACTCTCTGCTTTTTGGCACCCAGAATATCTTAAATTTATATAAATTTAAAATATGCCAAAAAGCATAACATCAACATTTTCAAGCAAAAAAAATAAGGAGAAATGGGAAAAAGCATTTTAATACTAGGCCATTTTAACTTATATATGTAGGTCTCTGAAAGAGCAAATGAACAAAAATAAATATGGGTATGACAGATGTAAACAATGTAAAAGATATACATAATGGAATTATACTAAACATACTGTTCTCCAATCTGCTTTTTCACTTAATATGTATTAAAGATATTTCCATATTATTAACTATAGCTCTATCTTAAAATGAATTTCTTTTAAGAAACTGCAACAGGCCAGGAGCAGTGGCTCACGCCTGTAATTCCAGCACTTTGGGAGGCCAAGGCAGGTGGATCACCTGAGGTCAGGAGTTCCAGAACAGCCTGGCCAACATGGTGAAACCCTGTCTCTACTGAAAATACTAAAATTAGCCAGGTATGGTGGCGGGCGCCTGTAATCCCAGCTACTCGGGAGGCTGAGGCAGGAGAATTGCTTGAATCTGGGAGACGGAGGTTGCGGCGAGCCGAGACCACACCACTTCACTCCAGCCTGGGCAACAGAGCAAGACTCTGTCTCAAAAAAAAAAAAAAAAAAAAAACCCAAAACAAAAAAAAACCCACAAAACCTGCAATAAAGTAATAAACTAGAGCTGACCCTTGAACAACATGGATTTGAACTGCAAGAGTCCACTTATACTTGGGTTTTTCTAAACCAAATGTGGATGGAAAATATAGTATTCTTGGGTAGTGAAACCCACCTATCAAGAGGGCCAATTTTTCTTATATGTGGGTTCTGCTGGGCCAGGCTGCGAGACTCAGATTTTGGTATACATGGGGTTCATGGAACCATCCTCTGCAAACCAAGGGACGACTATATTTTTTTTGAAAGTTTACAAATGAGATTTACAAAGAGTTGTGGAAACTAAATAAATTTAAAACTTCGCATTCTTCTTGGCAAATCACTGCTTACTTGGGTTTTGTTTTTTAAAATCATGTTAAGCTTTTTTGGGGGGTTTATATTTTGTGGCACTAACGGAGGCAATTATGTCATCTCAGCAAGGCAAAATGCCTCATCTTATTTGCAGGGTAAAGTGGGATTGAGGCGAACTATGAGCACGGGGTAGGTGGTTAGATGTGACCCTTGGGATAGCTGGAGTAGGAGCAGAATGCCCAGTTGAATGCTGTGTGGCAGCAGAAGAGTAGAGAAGGTGGTGAGGATCAGGTAACGTGGCAAGCAAAAAAGATGCCAAGTGATGGTGATGTAGACGATGATGAAAATGGAATTAGCTATCATTTTGAGAATTTATTACAAGCCAAATATTGGATGACGCATGTAACCACAGAACTCAATATAATACATACAAATCTGAATAGATTTTCACAAACCCTGTGCATGTGTTGCTTATGTAAATTAAAGAATTCAAGCCTACTTCCCAAAAGTGATATTCCTAGGCACTGTTTTTCAGCCTTTCAGAAACTATGGTGTATTTAACTGTGTACAAACCAGATAAGGCTTAAAAAGTGAAATATTTTATTATGATCATTGTGATTTTTTTTTCCGAAAATGTTAGGATTCCTAGATTGGTTTCCCTAGGAATTGCCCTCTGAGACAGACATTTGCACTTAGGTACTTTTTGAGGAGCAACAGCTATGAGCCTTGAGGCACCCAAGGCTGGGCAGGAAGAGGAAGTGAACTGTGATGCAGTAGTAACAGAGGTCTCAGCCAATCTGCAGGGAGCTTTGCAGCTGGGATGACCCTTTAAACATGTCCGGAACTGAGTCAAAGGGGCCATGCCTTCATACCTTTGCAGCCAACAATCATTATATGTGAACTCCAGTGGGGAAAGAACATAACCTTTGGCCTGGCACAAATCCTGGGGAGGGGACCCCCTTGGCCAACGCAATTCCTATAAGCCATCAGCAGCTGACTTTCCTGGAAGATGATGGAATGAGTGTCTTGGTCCTGACAGGGACATCTGAGTGGTCTACCACATCATCCACTAGAGTCTGTCTTTTGGTTGTTTGGATCCGTTTGCTCTGCATAGTAAGTCTGCTCCACCTGGGAAAGTTCGCCCAGGAACCTGTTTAATCTCTTTTTTTGGGGAAAATTATGATAAGAAGGTTAAAAGGACAAACAACATGCCCTGCAGCTGTGGCTGGTCTCACACCTGCAGAGGTGCTCATTGTCTCCTTTCTCTACCACCCATTGTAGATGCCCCTCGGCCTTGGTCTGCTTCTTTCCTCATCTAGGTGGCTTATTTGGTGAGGTGACCCAGACTCTCACTCTTGAGAGCTCCAAACTCCAGGTCACCATGCCCTCTTCAGGCTGTGGCTGTTGCACTTGCCCATTTATTATTAAAATTGGAAAAGTGGGTACCAAGAGCCACCCAGTGGATCACTTGAATGTCAAACACATTCTTCTCTGTCCTCACTGTGTGAAAGTAGCCTATCTCTTCATGGTAAGAGTCGATTACCCTTGTGAGAATAACACCTCCTTTCCTTCCTGGTCATCTCTTAACATAAGGAGGCTAGTGTGACAGGGAGGCTATTTGTAGTTTAAAGTTTAACTTGACTCTTACTGTCACCTTTGGTGGAGATGTTGCCCTTCTGGGAACTGGGACCTCTAGGTCTACAGAGCCTAGAGTTGGAGGATGGAAAACACTAATTCTCTAAGTAGGTCACTGGAGATGATTGTAATTGGGGCTCCTTCCTCCCTTTAATTTCCATAACCATGTATTCTATCTTTTGCAAACACAGCACAATATAATGGCTACTGATTTAGGGCACATGCTGAGTCCTGGAGAATGCCACTCCAGTTTCCCAGGGAGCATCTCCAAGCTTGTACATCTGCTGCACTTTAAAAAGGTCATTCCGTCGTCATACCAGGCTGGCAGCTTCTGCATGGTTCAGAATGTACCAGTGGATCCCATGGTTATGTGCTCATTGTTGCACTTCCTTTAACATAAGCTATAAAATCAGTTCCTAGGTCACATGCAATATTACATGGAATTCCAAATTAGTGGATCAGATACTCTGGAATCCCTCAGATAGTGGTGGTGGCTAAGGAAGTCCTGTTGATGGAAAAGATAAACCCTTACCTAGAATATGTGTCAATTGCAGGTAAGATGAATTGTTGTTCCTTCCTGGGTGGAATGGGCTTGATGTAATCAACTTGCCACCAAATGGTTGGTGGATGTACTTGAGGAATTGTGTCATAGCAGGGATCCAGAGTGATTTCTGTTGCTAGAAGCTTGGATATTTGGCAATGCCAGTGGTTAGATAATCTTTAATGAGATGTAACCCATGAAAATGGGTTTGTGCATAGCCTTCATCCCTGTCACCATTGCTACTTCATTTATGAGTCCATTGTGCCAGCCTCTGGGTGGTTGGTGATAGAGGCTAGCTAACGTCACCTGGTCAAATGATTCTGTCTACTTGTTTTTTATTATCTTATCTGTGGTAGGTGAGTGGGTGTTAACATGTGATACAAAGATTTTCACACTTTGTGTCCACTACCATAGGTCCTCCACATGTCTTTTTGCCTTGTCCCATATCTTCTAGTCTTTGTCCTTCCAGAGCCCTTACCAACCAGCCAAGCCATTCTGCACTGCCCATGAGTGTTTATATATTCTTACCTTGGGTCATTTCATTTCTCTTTCCATACAAAGTGATGACCAGGTGTACTGCCCAAAGCTTTGCCCATTGGCAAGTTCTCCCCTCACCCCTGTCTTTCAGGACCACACCTGGATAGGGCTATTTTGAAGGCCTGAAACATTTTCAGATTACACCCATGTGCCAGGCAGACTCATCTGTGAATCAAGCTTGGCCCTTTCCTTCCTCTGACAGGTGCTCATAAAGAATCCTTCTTTACCCTCTGCTGTGCCCCATTTCCTGTGCATGTAAGTGAGAGCTGAGGAGAGGCACTCGTGTAAAAGCAGTGGATGACTGGGGAATTGGGGCCACCTGCACATGCAGCATACTTGTGCCCTCTGTCCTTATGGACCACTTCCATCTTGCGATGGATGGTTGCTGGGCCTGACCTCATGGCTTATTGGGGCCAATGGTACCAAGCTCCAGATGCATAGCTTTGGTTTCAGGGTCACTTTGGGTTCCATAGGCAGGTGCTTCGTCTCCTCCAGGGCCAGTGGCATGCCAGGAACAGTTATATTTTGTTTTATTTTTAGAGAAAGGGTTTTACTCTGTCACCAAGCTGAAGTGCGGTGGTGCCATCATAGCTCACTGTGACCTCACACTCTTGGGCTCAAGGGATCCTCCTGCTTCAGCCTCCCAAGAAGCTTAGACTACAGGCATGCACCACCACACCTGGCTAATTTTAAACTTTTTGTGGAACAAAGTCTCACTATGTTGCCCAACAGAAACAGTTTTTCAAGTATTGTATAGTTCTTTGCTAAAGGTAGTATGGATATTCTCTAGAACTTTAGAGGGTCTACACTGTGATATTCCCACTGGAGTTTGACATAATTTCCACATGGTGTCTTTTTCCATCAGAGGTATCCCTAGTAGCAGAGGTTTTGCTTGACATGGGCCTGGACCTGCTGTGGAGCTCTTTCCTCTTCTGGGTTCTTAATAGAAGCCAGTAGCCCTTTGTGCCACGCAGTAAATTGGTCAGAACTGTATTTCCATGTGTAGAATACGCTACCTCCAGAACCTGAAGAGGAGGACCATGTGTTATTCATCCTTCTTAATAGGAGGTAAAACATGCAGTAATTTGTCCTTAACTTTGGAGGGGAGATTCTAGTATGTTTCAGACTACTAGACCCTGAAAACTTCGCTGACATGGCAAGTCTCCAAATCTTTGTAGGTTTTTCTATCTCCCACCCTCTAGAGTGCCTGTTTTACCAAGGCCTCCAATGTACTTCTCCCTTCTTGCTAAGCTGATATGACTGATCTGATGTCATAGATATAGTGAACCAATGTGATACCCTTCAGGCTATATTGTGACAAAGGGCAGGAGAATTAACACTGCTATCGAGCAAATGTATATTGTTGCTCCATAAATATATGGCAAACATATATACTTGTTGATTCTATATGAATAGGACTGCTTCTGATTATTCTTCCTGATAGAGTAGCAGAATAATGCGCCCCCCACCAAATATGTCCACGTGTTAATCCCAGAGATCTGTTAATATGTTACCTTACATTGGCAAGAGACTTTGCAGATACGATTAAGGGCCTTGAGATAGAGGAATTATCTAGGTGGTCCCTATATATTTACATGGGTCCTTAAAAATTGGAGAATGTTTCCCAGCTGGGGTCAGAGGGAGGTGTGACTATGGAGGAATGATCAGAGAAATGCAACGTTACTGGCTTTCTAGGAGCCAAAGAATGCGGGTGGTCTCTAGAAGCTGGAAAAAGAAAGAAAGTAGATTTTCCTCTAGGGCCTCCGGAAAGGATTGCAACCCTGCTGACCCGTTGATTTTCACCCAGGGAGACCCATGTCAGACTTTTTACCTACAGAGCTGTCAGATAGTAAATGTGTGCTATTTCAAGCTACTAAATTTGTGGCTTTTTTTTACAGCAGCCGTAGAAAATTAATGCAGATGGAAAAGAACACACCCACCAGTCAGGAGCTGTGCAGTAGATACCTGAGGCCGTGTTCATGTGCCCTGGCCACTGTGCCACACAGGCCCAGCAGCAGCAAGTGAGCAACTACCTGGTTGAGTTTTTGGTAGTCCAATGTCATCCTCAGGGTCCATTTGTTTTCTCCAGGAGTCAGACTGGTGAATTCAGTGGGGATGTGAAGGAGACTTACCACCCCTGCATCCTTTAGGTCTTTAAGGGTAGCACTCTGCCATTTCTCTCAGGATACAACATAGTTTTTGATTTGCTGCCTGGGCTGAGTAGAAGGAATATTTTCAGAGCCTCTACTTGCCTTTCTTCATTATGGCAGCTCTTACCCCATTGATGAAGGAATCAATAAGGGGGTCCTGTCAACTACCAAGTGTGTTCATTTCAATTCTACCTTCAGGGACCAGGGATATAACCAGAGGGTACATAGGCCCAGTGGATGGACTGTGAGACAGACCTGGGCCAGGCCTCTATCAATGACCTGGCACTCAGTCTAACAATGTGTGTGTGGGCAGCTGGGGTGGTGGGTGGTATCCCTGGGTCAATTTGGACCCTGTGTCCAACAGTCCTTGAAGTGATGTGGTATAGTCCTTATTTCTGTGTATGGTTACCCAAGCAAATGGGTGTAAGTGCTTTGTGGGGGAAGAAATGAGGTAATCATTACCATATATACTTGCCAAGGCATTGCAGGGTCTTCATTCTTGGACCTTGGCATCATCTTTAGTAAATGGGTTCCAGGTCTGAAAACTGGCTCAGCTCCAGAAGAGATCATGGCTTTTTAATTGAGTTGGCCACCCTCAGCCTCCTGATGGTCCATCCTCAATATCTTTTGGTGGTAGAGACTGAGCACTACTTCTTTAGGCTGTCCTCTTTATCCTGCCTATGGGGATGCCAAGCACTATTACCCACCTCCACAGCCATCTGTGGGTCAGGCCCTCTCAGATATCATCAGATAAGTTAGGGCTGAGATTTCAACGTTCTCTGGAACTCCTCAACTCCTATCAATGAGTCCCAGGTCTGAGCCTCAGCTCTTTCTGCCTTCCAACGTTAGGTGAGCAGAGTCTTCACAATTTGTCAAGGAGGACTTCTGGCTTTCTTACTTTGCCTTAAATTAGTGATTAACCAATATCTCCCAGAAATGGCCATAATTCTTATAATTCTCATAATTCTCAAAATGACTACTTCCCATGAACTTCTCATATGCCTGAATCTACCCACCCATGAGTTCCCTTCTATCTGTATTCCATTCCAGCTTATGAACAGTGACATTAAAAAACAGCAACGAGGTTGGACATGGTGGCTCATGCTTGTAATCCCAGCATTTTGGGAGGCCAAGCCAGGAGGATCTCTTGAGGCCAGGAGTTTGAGACCAGCCTCGGCAACATAGTGAGACCCTATCTCTACAAAGAATAAAAAATTAGCTGGGCATGGTGGTGCATACCTGTAGTCCCAGCTACTCGCGAGGGAGGATTGTTTAAGCCTAGGAGGTTGAGGCTGCAATGAGCTGTGGTTGTACCACTCTACTCTAGCCTGGATGACAGAGTGACACCCTGTCTCAAAACAAAAAAATCAGTGACAATTGCCTTGCTACCATATGCCAGGGTCTTTCAGCACACCCCCCACCATCATTGATAGGCTTCTCATTGCCAGCCAGCCAGAGGGTTATCCAGCTCTAAATCCTATTTTAGAGTCAGTCACCTTGAACCACTCCTGACATCTGCTGTTGTGGTTGGGTTCCCCAGGAAATAGACTCTCAGAGGGAGATTTGTGTGCACGCAATTTACTAGGGAATGGTCTCAGGAAAGATATCTGTTAGGGTGTGAGCAAAGCAGGATGGCAGAAAGAGAAGATGAACGGTGGTTCAATTGAAAGAGGCCTCAGCCTATCACGTGGGGAGCTCTGGAGCTGGAAAAGCCCTTCACAGATGTTCCAAATTAAGGCCCAGGGCTCAGGCCTCTGTCCCTTTGCATCAATCACCCATTGCATACCTGCTGCCTCCCTGGAGGCCCTGTAGCTTTGGGTGAGGCAGTTCCCTTTGACTGAGGGCATCGTTAGACAACACCCCCAGAAGCTGGGGCAATGAGCCTTGTTCCTGAAGTGGGGGTCTACAGAGCACCACAGCATTCAGTACATTACAGGTTGGAATTTAAAGCTATTAATTTGTAGAGTTTCCAATTTGTGCACAGATCTTTGAAAATAAGGAGAAAAAATAATCCCATAGCAAATAATGCTATTTCTATTCCTCTAGAGTTACCAAAAGCATGATAAACAAATCTTGGCTGACTAGTTTCAATAACTGAAAAAATGCTGAGAGAGAACAAGAGATAGAGCTAGAGATAGATAGAGGTAGAGATAGAGATAGAGATGATAGAACTTCAGAAAGCAAAGCAAGGAAAGGCTGAATTTGGCTTGGAGCCTGTATCATTGATGTTCTTCTACTTCTTAGTGGTTAAAGAACCTTGCTAGACTGACTCCAGGAAGGAAAACCTTACATTCAGAGGCACCTTGCAGCTAGTCATTCCTCCATGCAAGATTCCCAGCCAATCTCCCTTCCTTCCTGAGGACGTACAGACCTGCACATTTAGCTTAGAATCATTCAAATCTTTGGAATGCTATGGTTTCAGCTAAACTAGGCTATTTTTAGAGTTATTGATGCAGGGCAGGTTCTTGGCTTTGCCCAGGAAGGAATTCAAGAGAGAACAGGTGGAGGAAGAAAACAGCTTTACTGAGGCAGTGGCAGTGTGACAGCTTCTGTGGAGCAAGGCTGCCCCATAAGCAGCATGCAGAGAGTAGCAGTCTAGGGGCAGTTTTGCAATCATATTTATACCCACTTTCAATGACATGCTACTTAAGGGGCAAGTTATTCAGAAATAGCTAGAAAATGGGCGGTAACTACTGGATGTTGCTATGGTAATGGTAAGTTTTCATGGCTTTGGTAGGCGTGTCTCATGGAGAGGTGCTCTCTGTACCTCTTCCTGGTTTGGCCAGTCTTAAATCTGGTCGGGAGTCAAGTCCAACCTGCCTCCTACCTCATTACCAGTTAACTGGAGACCTAATTCTTTGGGAGGATTTCAGCTTGCAGGGCTCTTCTGCCTTCCTGTCCACAATACTCTTTGAACCTGGGCCATCTATAGCTGCCCTAAAACAGGAGGGCAGAGAAAACATCCCCTGCCTTCACCTGAAGATGCCAGTCAAACTTTTTCAGATTTGGCAACTCATGTTCCTGTCTTTCTGCCTTCTGCCCTCTTCTTTCTCAGGAGAATTTAACATTCCACCTTTCCAGCCCCACCTGCCTGTTGCAATTCCCTACCACACTCCTTGCTCTCCCTTAGGCAATGAAAGAAAAGAGCTTTTGGGGGTGATGGCCTGTGTCCCTAATGCTCATTGTCACTGTGGCTAAAATCCACTTGGTCGTTACCTCTTCTACCCAGTGCTGTGGAGCCCTGAGCAGGTAAGGCTGACTGAGGAGGCCCAAACCATGAGAATGCTTTCCTCCTCTTTCCACCTCTTTTCCTGTGTTAGTTCAGTGATACAAAAAATGCTTTCCTTGAGAGCGTGAGACACTCAGGCTCAGTGCCTCATCTAATCTGAAGCCAGCAGCAAGTCTGACAATTTGTCTGAACACCTCCCCTTGCCAGTTTTCCAGTGCACATGTCCAAGCCGAGGTGCGGCAGGTGCACTGCCATATGCCTCAGGAAATGAGTCAAGACAGGGCTTTGGACGAGGCACTCTGACAGTGGTACTCACTCAGGGGGAGTGCTACTGCCCCCAGGGAAGCATTTTGAGAGTTTTGGCCGGGGGGTGATTTTACTTTCACAATGATTGTAAGTGTTGCTGGCATTTAATAGGTAGGCTCAGGGACGCTGGTCATCCTGCTATGCAGAGCACCGTCCTGTGCCTTTTTTTTTTTTTTGAGGTAGGGTCTCACTCTGTCACCCAGGCTGGAGTGCAGTGGCACGGTCTCAGCTCACTGCAGCCTCCACCATCTGGGTTCAAGTGATTCTTGTGCCTCAGCCTCCCGAATAGCTGGGATTACAGGCATGTATCACCACACCCAAGTAATTTTTGTATTTTTAGTAGAGATGGGGTTTCACCATGTTGGCCAGGCTGGTCTTGAACTCCTGACCTTAAGTGATCTGCCCACCTCAACCTCCCAAAGTGCTGGGATTACAGGCGTGAGCCACCGTTCCTGACCCCATCCTGTGCTTTTTAATGTTCCACCACAAATTCATGAGTGTACAAAACCATTTGTAAGTGCCCGAAACTGGAGGTGAACTCCATTTTACATATAAACACAAATACTTTTATACATGGTGGTAAAATACACTAGTTTTCTAAGAATGCGAGTACCTTGTAAACCAATGGACTGTTTTATCTTCCAGTAAAAGTATCTCGACTTTTTGCTTATTTGATTTAGGTGCAATTTGAGAACTACAAACTTTTGCTTTTCATTTAAATTTTTCCTCCCTCAGCACAGATCCATGGGGAATAAGTCTGTGTAGCAGAAATATTTAATACACAACACATGTTGAATAATGTCTTGAGTATATTTTATAAAGCGATATTTATGAAAGAGAAGTGATTAATTAATAGACCACATTTCTCAAAATGTTTTTTGCTTACAATTGGATTTCTCAAGCATGAAATCTACAGATTTATCCTGCATTCTCTAGAAAATGCTTAAATGTTGTGTTTCTGTTACAATGGCAATCTAAAAGAAATTAAGCATGCTGGTTCTGATTACCCAGAGGATCATCTTCTGATGATTGCTGGCATGCAGTCTAGTGCCTGTGTTTGCAGTTGTTTACAATCATCTTGAAAACAGTAGCAGTGGTTTAATTGTTGTTGGCCAATGATAAAGTAACGGAAGGGAACTTAGCCTTCAGCTATGTGGAAAATTAACTTATCTGAAATACCCATTTCTTTTAAAAGCACATAGATGAGACAGACCTTACTTTAGTTCTTAGTCTAATTTGTTGTTGTGTTCTGACATGGAAGAAGAAAAATGGTGGATGTTACTTGGGTACCATTGGTTTAAACTTTGCTAACCTTGGATTAATCCTATTCCAGAATAACTGGGAATAGCACTTTAGTGAAGCTCAAGGGCAAATCAGTTCTTGTGGAATTTTGCTCAGGCACATATTTCATGTACTTTCCTCTCCCTTTTTATGGTTTTGAAAGCAAAGTTCTCTCAATAAAGCCAGTACTACCCTGTGCTATGAGATCCTGGCAAACACATTTTCCTGACCCTCAAGCTCTAGCTCTAATGTAATTTAAAACTCAGTTGCTCGAAAGGCATTCCATTAATATGTTAGTGCTCTTTAAGAGAACTGTGATGCTACCTCTTTGTGTGAGCACGGATGCTTCAAACCAAGACACCCTACTGCCTGCCAGCTATTTTCCAAATATTGCCATGGAATTTAAGGCCCTATAAGACTGGGCCCTGTATTATTTGGGGTCAGACAGTAAATATTTGTGATTCTGGAGTTTGTTCCAGAATCCCAATTACTGTTACTTAAATAAGATACAAGCTTCTTCCTTTCCCATGTGTCTACAGGTAAGTGTCCAGGTGTGGGTGGCAGCTTTGTCACCCTCTGCCTGTGGATGCCATATCTGGGTCCCAGGCAGCTGCGCTAGTTGTCACCATTTCCATCCCGGAGAAAGGGGAAAGAGGGAAGTCCTGGGGCAGTGCTTTCATAGCACATCACTTCAGCTCCAGGACCAGCACTCAGACCTAGTCACGTGGCCACACATTGCTGCAAGAGAGGCTGGAAATGGTAGCCTCCTGCTGGGCAGTCCCGTGTCAAGACAAAATAAGGGATTTTCTTACTAAAAGGAAGAGGGACAAATGAATACTAGAGAACAATTAGCAGTCTCTGCTTTTAGCCATGTCTCCCTTTACTTTTCCTACATTCCAGCCGCACAAAATATGTTACCCGACACGTGCTTTGTTTCCGAGGCTTCGTGCTCACCTGCCTTTGCCTGGGACATATTTTTTCTCTCCTCCACTTGTTGAAATACTCCTCATCCTTCAAGGCACAGGTAACAGACCATTTTCTCCATGATGTCTTTCCAAATTATCAGTCGTCTCTCTGTCTCTCTCTCCCCCTTTTCTGACTCCATTGACATTGGATAAATCGATGGTATATGCCCACAGTACACCTTATAAAATGTTGTTGACTTGTAAATATGATGCATTTTGTTCTTCTTCTGTGACTATGTCTTATTCATGGTTATGTTTTATTCTTCATGACAGCTTGGATGTTTCTTGGAGCATGACTCAAATTTTTGATATTTTGAGTTTGAATCCCAGCTCTGCCACTTAGAAGCTAAGTGACTTTGGCCAAGTCACTTAGCTTGCTAAAATTTGCTAAACTTAATTTTTTCTCTTTCCTCTGGTTAAAAAATAGGTGAATAAAATTACCTGCCTGAGGATTAAATAAAATACTTCATGTGAAGGCCTTAGCACAGTGCCTGGCATGTAGTATGTGCTCAATAAATAGGAACTGGTATTACTGTTTTTTTCTTGCTGTCACTTTCTAGTGTTAAAAGACTCTCTTATATTCTGTCTGTTGGGCATCATAAAATAAATCATTGTCCTGAAATGAGATATTTATGGTACATTTGCTATATTATTTGCTATCTTATGTATTATATTAGTCTATAATACATAAGATTTGCACAGCTCTTGGCCAAGTCATTTGGTCTCACCCCACGTTATTATGTAGGTGTTACTGCTCTCGTGAAATCATATGGGACAAAGTGTAAGGGGACCCTGGCTTGCCTGAGATGCTGTAGGTTGTCTCAGGAACATCTGCCTGGAGCACAGCTCTTTGGAACCCATGTCCAGTGCTCTTTCCACCTTTTACCCTGATGTCTGGTACTTTATACTGCCAAGGTTATGTTATTTTTGTGAAACAAGGGAATTTTTCTGCAGGATTAGGAATGAAACATTAAAGCAGTTGAAAAGGAGTGGGCTGTTTTACATTCTTTAAAAGACAGATGCCTGAAGGAGACAAGTGGGGATGGCAGCAGGGCAGGCAGAGCCCTCACAAGCTTCTGGATGTCTGCCTCCCCCAATCACAGAGACCTTGCCTTCCCTCTGCCAGCTAATTAGGCTGCCGGGCCTACCAAAGCGTGATGTCTTCTGGCACATACAGGTGTCCCGTGTCTGGATGACAGTTCCTGTGACAGCAGGTCTTAAAGGTGGACCATCAAGATCAGCAACATGAAAAACCAGGCACAGAAGTTGAAGCCCACAATTTCTGGGAATTAAAAACTCAGTTTAACAAAACAACACAAACATAAGCAAAGTCTATAAATTGGGCTTTACACATCCAAGTGAAACTGATTTCAAAGCCAGAGGCCCTCTGTACCCTGAAAGCTCCACAGAGGAGGTGTAAGTTCAGAAGTTGCACTTGTTGGATTGAAGGGAGAGGACATCAGTCGGCTGTGAGCTGCACCTGCTGCTGGTGCTCCCAAGAGCAGGTACCCATGAGCCTCAGCTGAGAAAAAAGCATTTCCTCTTACCTGCTCACAGCCCCTTCTGCATGTAGTAGGCAGAGGGCCAAGGTGCAGTGACCAGCTGGGGTGGCCACTTCTGCTCTTGGCAGGACTGTCATGTGGGAAACCATGCTGAGGCTCCCACTGCACAGACCCCTGGGAGTGACCTGCACAAACCAGAATCATAAACAAGCATCTGGTCTCAGTACAACCTGCAGGAAGGTAGAGCTTCATCCCAGGAGAAGAGCCATCCGTGGTCCATAAACAACTGGCGCATCTCGGCCTTGAGTCATCATTAGCGCTCCCAGCCAGCAGGCATCTCAGGGCAGAAGCAGCCCATTATTTTGCTTCATTAGACTATTGGCCCAAGTCACCCAAAATGAAACACATCTGGGAATACAGTTATTGAGAAATGTGGAGATTTGATGAAGAATACAGGAAACTTTATTGAGGGATATAACATAAGATTTGAATAAAGGGAGACATGTCATGAATGGAAAGACTCAAAATTCAACTCAATACGCTCAAGAAAGTGTTGAGATAAAATCAGAGAACTTGGCTACTGATCATTGCAGGTGGGAAAATCAGGGCACCTTTGGACGCTTAGGACCCAGCATCCCTCGGGGGAGGCCAGTCCCCCAGCTCTGTTTTGTGACCCTTGGCTGCACATTCTCCCAGATAGGAGCTACAAACCAGGGCCCTGCCTCAGCCCCCTGGGGATAGGGGAGGTCTAGGAAAACCCACGGAAGAAGAATAATGATACCAGAGGGAACTTTAACTCCTAGAATCAGGTACTGGGGAAACCTGAAGTTCAGGAAAGCTGCTAATGAAGTGAGATGGAAGCCATGTGCCTTGCCAGGAGCTTACTAACGTAATGTGGCACCCGCCAGCCTATTCTGCAGACATAATGGAAGAGAGTGTTTCCACTGCTCATTCCACAGGCAAGCCACAGATCCTGGCCACTCCTTGCCTTGGAGGCAGTACAGACATATTCATAGGGTTTGGCTCCTTTCCCTTGAGTTCTGCACCTTAAACTAAAGAAGTCAGTCACGCGAGGCTGGCTTGCTGGAACTGGCTAGAAAATGCAGCCCTAGCTGCCGCAGGGATCTCCTCCCGTATGCCCACACATATGAGTTCTGACAATGCCCATTAATGATATGGCTGATAGTTTCTTCTGTCTTGCTTCCAGGAACCTTTCTTGGTTTGAAGCCACCGAACCAGAAGAGATAATTTTTACCACTTTGGGGACTTCTTGTGACGAATCCAGTGGGAATTCCATAATATTCAGAAACAAAACATTTTGAGGGCCAACAAATTATTAAGCCCTTTGCTAGGTCTTAGAGATACAAAGATAAAGAAGACTGGAGTTTTCTTTTTTATTATCTACCAGACTGAAGGGCACTGCCTGGGGAGTTGATCTAAGAGAAGAAATATCAGGAGACCTGGGTTTGGCTCCTGGCTCTGCCAGGTGATCATGGAGCAGTCACGTATTATCCCTGAGCTTCTGTTTCCTCATCTACTTAATTAGTGATGGGCCTACAGGGCCTTGCTGGGGTCCACTTCTGACATTCTGTGTTGGTGAGTATGGAAGAATTGTGAGTAACTGAAAGACTTTTATTTCTGTATTCTCAGAAAAGCCTGGACACCTGATTTTTTCCTTTTATTCTTTTTGTTTTTCTTTTTTGAGACTATCATAAAACCGCAACCATTTATTATTTATTTATTTACTTTTTTTTTTTTTTTTTTTTTTTGAGATGGAGTCTTGCTCTGTCGCCCAGGCTGGAGTGCTGTGGTGTGGTCTCAGCTCACTGCAACCTCCATCTCCCAGGTTCAAGCGATTCTCCTGCTTCAGCATCCTGAAGAGCTGGGGCTGGAGGCACTCTCCACCATACCCCACTAATTTTTGTATTTTTAGTAGAGATGGGGATTCGCCATGTTGGCCAGGCTGGTCTTGCACTCCTGACTTCAGGTGATCCGCCCACCTGGGCCTCCCAAAGTGCTGGGATTACAGGCGTGAGCCACTGTGCCTTGCCTGTTCTTTTATTTTTATTTGCTATTATTATGTAATAGCTGATATATGCAAAATAACGTGAGTATCACACAGTTGAGGGATGAGGCATAGTAATAACAAGAAGAACACCTGTGAATCGTCCTTAAACGAGAACATGATCAATATCATTGCTGTAGCTGGTGGGCTCCTTTCCTGTGCCATCCCCTGCAGGTCCCTAGAAGTAACCAGCTTTCCGAATTTTATTTCTATAAAGCCCTGGTTAAAATAATAATTTAGCACATATGTAGACAACCTTAAGAAACATATTATTTGATTGTGTCCACTTTATCAAAATGGTATTATGCTACATGCAGTCTTCTTTTCATTTGCTTTTTTTTCACTATTTTGTTTCTAAGATTCATCTATGTTACATGTAGTTCATTATTTTCACTACTGTCTATAGCATTTTATTGTACGAGTAGTTATAAATATTCTTTCTCTGAACACTTTGGACACTTGGGTTGTTTCTGGTTGTTATTTTGATATTGCTGTGAACATTCCTATACATAAATCACATGCAAGAATTTCTCTAGGGTTATACTTAGAAGTACAACCACATAAATTTGTGTACATGTGTGAGGGTTTCTCTAGGGTAGAATTGCTAGGCTGTAAGGTATATGAATATATTTAACTTATTTTTTCTGAGGGGTTGTACCTACCAATTTAGACTCCTGCCAAGAGTGAATAAAGATTCCAGTTGAATCATACTCTTTCCAAGTTCTTTTTCTTTTTTTTTGAGACAGGGTGTGGCTCTATCGCCCAGGCTAGAGCACAGCGGTATGATCTCAGCTCACTGCAACCTCTGTGCGGGCATTTGTTCTGCAGACCCTGACCCAGCAATGGATGAATAATGTACACTGACACAGATATTCTGCCTGTCAGTCCAGCTAAGGGTCTGGGCCCCTCACAGACACCAAGGAAGGTTCTGTAAAGAGTTGCAGCCATGGCTCCATTCAGCCAGCGATGCTCTCATTTATTCAGTATAGATTAAATGACAAAGGTCTTGAGTAAATACCACTAGAGGGTAATTGACATTGCCGACCTCCTGAGTAGAGAGCAATCATGCATCCATGGTTGACCAAATGTTGGTCTTAGGACCACATGAATAAACAAGCTATTTAGATAAACTACTCTACATTCCTATGTATCCATGCCCCATGCCCTAAGCTTTTAAGAGAATTCTGCCTTCGGCCAAACACTTTATGCAGACCTCCAAGCCTTCCAAGAGGGTTTGTGTTTATTTCCTATAATTTTACAATTTCTCCCGCCATCCTGACTGAACCCCTACACCTCTGTATCCCAGGTTCAAGCCATCCTCCCACCTCAGTCTCCCAAGTAGCTGGAACTGCAGGTGTGCACCACCACACCCAACTAATGTTTTGTATTTTTTGTAGAAATGTGGTTTTCGTCATATTGCCCAGGCTGGTGTCGAATTCATGAGCTTAAAGCGATCTACCCGCCTTGACCTCACAAAGTGCTGAGATTACAGGCCTGAGCCACTGCACCCAGCCCAAGTTTTTGACAATATCAGCCTTATTAATTTTTGCCAATCCAGTGAGTAAAAAGTAAAATCTCACTGGTATCTTAGTGTCTCTGCAATTACTAATAAGGTTGAGTATTCTTTTATATATTTATGGGCTATTCATATTTTCTGCTCTGTGAACTGTGTATTTATTAACTTATTGAACTTTGAAACGATTTTAAAAAATACATTATCTTTACGTAGATTATATTGGTTATATATATTGCAAATATCTTCTCCTACATTGTTGCTTTTCTGATCACTTTCTTCATGGGGTCTACTGTTAAACAGAAGTTTTTAATTTGAATGTAGACAAATTTATTATTTTTCTTTCATAGTTTTGTGTTTTCTTTAAGAAACCTTCACCTCTCTGATGTTCTAAAGATATTCTCCCATGTTGCCTTCAAAAGTTTTAGAGTTTTGCCTTGTGTATTTAAATCTTAAATCTACTAGCATTTGATTCTTCTGCATGGTGCAAAGCAGGGATTACTCACAGTTTTCCCCCCCATGTAGGTAACCAATGGCCTTGCACTATTTATTGAAGAGTTCATTGTTTCCTTGTCATCTGCAGTGCCTTCTCTTCTATCCTCAAGTACCCACCCTTCTCTCTGTCTCTCTGTCTCTGTTTCTCTAGTCTGTTCCATTGGGCAGTTTGTCTATTTCTGTGCTGGTACAGCACTGTCTTTGTTATTTTAGCTTTGGAATAAGTCTTGATATTCCTTTTCAGGAGTGCTTTATTTACTCTTAGGTCTTTGTTCCTCCATATAATTTGAGAATTAGGCTGGGTGCAGTGGCTCACACCTGTAATTCCAGCACTTTGGGAGGCTCTGTTGGGAGAACTGGTTGAGCCCAGGAGCTCGAGACCAGCCTGGGCAACATGGCAAGATAGACATAGACACGTCGTTATAAGACCATGTGTAAATATAATAAACATGAAACATTAGGGGAAGTTAGGGAAAGTATTAGATAAGGTAACATGTATGAAGATCCTCAATGAACAAAGATTCTGTATTCTGGCTTCAGATGTAAAAACCCTGTCTGTCCCATTTTGTCAAACCCCTCAGGGCTGAAAGTAACTACCAAGGATACCCTCATTGAAACCCAAGGGGGGTTCAGTGATTCCACAGTTGGATCAGTTTGCCCTGGACCTATAAATCTAAACCAGCATGTCCATCTATTCTTTTTCTTTTGTATTCAAGTATGGACATCAGCTCACAGCATCTCTTCTAGTATTCTGTTCACCTACCTCCAGAGTGTTTTGTAGATCTGTGTTGTCTTTCTCTGATAGACCTAATTAGAATCTCTTCAGGTTTTCATGAAGCCAATTCTACCAGTTTTGCAAGCTCAATTTTCAATAGCTTTGCCTTCATGGTTTTATTCAATTCTGTACCAAATGGTTTGGGTCATACTTCAATAATGAATGAGTGCCTGTTATGGTGCTAGACACTTCATGGTGTCTGTTTTGGTGCTAGACACTTTTAGAGAATACAGAGTCAAGGCATTTTGAATTAGGTTGGCCTGGGTTCAAGTCTTGACTCTGCCATATAAGCTGGGTGACTTTGGGTCAATCATTTAGTATTTTTTTATAATTTTTATTTTTATTTCAATAGTTTTGGGGTACAGTTTTTGGTTACATGGATAAGTTCTTTAGTGGTGATTTCTGACATTTTGATGCACCTGTCACCCAAGGAGTGTACACTGTACTCAATATGTAGTCTTTTATCCCTCATGCCCCTACGACCCTTCCCCCAGAATCCCAAAAGTCCATTATATTGTTCTTATGCCTTTGCATCCTCATAGCATAACTCCCACTTATAAGTGAGAATATACTACATTTGGTTTTCCATTCCTGAGTTACTTCACTTAGAATAATGACCTCCATCTCCTGCCAAGTTGCTGCAAAAGGCATTATTTTGTTCCTTTTTATGGCTGAGTAGTATTCCATGTTGTATATATACCACATTTTCTTTAACCACTTGTTGGTTGATGGGCACTTAGGTTGGTTCCATATCTTTGCAATTGTGAATTGTGCTGCCATAAACACATATGTGCATGTGTCTTTTTCGTATAATGACTTCTTTTCCTTTGGGTAGATACCCAGTAGTGGGATTGCTGGATCGAATGGTACTTCTACTTTTAGTTCTTTAAGGAATCTCCATACTGTTTTCCATAGTGGTTGTAGTAGTTTACATTGCCACTAGCAGTGTAAAAGTGTTCCCTTTACACCAGATTCATGCCAACATCTGTTGTTTTTTGACTTCTTAATTATGGACATCTTGCAGGAGTAAGGTGATGTTGAACACTTTTTTTCATATGTTTGTTGGCTGTTCATATATATTTTTTGAGAATTGCCTATTCATGTTCTTTGCCCACTTTTTGATGGGATTATTTGTTTTTTTCTCGCTGATTTGTTTGAGTTCCTTATAGATTCTGGATATTTGTCCTTCGCTGGATGCATAGTTTGCGACTATTTTCTCCCAGTCTATGGGTTGTCTGTTTAGTCTTTTGATTATGTGCTTTTTCATGTGTAACATGGGATGATAATTCTGGGTTGTAGATGACATTACATAAGGGGTCTTGCACATATACTCTTTTAATCAAAGAAAAAAAAAAGTTAGTTCCAGAAATTAGAACAGAGGAAGATGTCTTGCTTCTGAGATAATTATTTTTTTCTCAGAGGAGCGTATGAAGTAGTGTAAGCTCAGACATTCACAGAGAACATGTACTGGGAAAAAAACACATGCCAACGTAGTCCAAAGACTCGCATGTTCACTCTATTCTTATTCAGAAAGGACTTAAGATATCATGTAAAAATAATCAAGATAACAAAGCAGATGAAAAAGCAAAGCAAAATCAAGGATGGAACATATGGTGAAGGGGGAAGGGTAAAGTGTGCAAATGCCCTGAGGGAGGCTGCTCCCCACACTTGCTTTATGGGGCCTCACATTCGATGCTGAGCTTTCCAGTGGCCACCACCAACAGTCATGGAGACAACTATGGATACCTGCAGTGAATGCCAAATACAGGAGAATAATCAGTGGAGGGAGGCTGGGGAGGGAAGGTTCCTTGAAAATGATGAGATTTGAGCCAGGTTTTGAAGGGTGTAAGAGCTACATATTCCAGACAGAGGGAGCCACCCAAGCAAAATACGCAGGAGGAGAGTCAAGAGGTGGTCCTGGCATACAGGGATCCTTTGGGATAGTCTGGAGGAAGAGCAGATGTCTGAGGCCTCTAATACCAGACTTTAGGTTTTCCTCAAAAGGAGCTGGTGAGTCACAGGAGAAAATGACCTGATGGGAGTGGTATTTGGAGGAAATTATCCTGGCACCACACAGCTACAATTTTCCCCTTTGCAAATTAAAATTCATCATGGACATTTAGCAAAATGCTGTCACGCATGTCTCTCCTAATGTGGTCCACATCTGGCTCTGCCACTGGCAAATACAGAGTATTTAGAAAATCTGTGCAGCATTAGTACCTAATAACCTTTTTTTAAACATAGTGAAGAAAACCACAAACTTAGGAATGGCACATATCCCTCCAGAGTAATTTAGATCAGGTTCCCTATGTGACTTAAGAAATCCCTAGTTGCAGCTGCATCTAGTAGTCTGGACAACAGCGTGAGTGTGGAAATCTAGGGAGGTTGAGATTAATCTTAGAAATAAGAGTAAACTTAGTGATGCTCACTTTCAGTTTGCTTTCCTTGGATGTATAAAGTTTTGAGAGTTTAAAATGGCTTTAGACTTAAAAGCATTCTGCCTAAAATACTTACAGCACAACCAGCAGGGGTTTCTTTTCTAAAAGAAAGTTGTATTTGTGTAGGACGTGGACATCATGATCAGTTCAAATATTTGTATTTCAAAATTTAGGCTTGAATTTTGGCTGCATTGAGTCTTCCTTTGCTGTATTTTGAGGGGCTAAAGAGGTCCTTCAGTTCCTAGAATAACGAGGTTTGATCATTCCTCAGGGTCAGAAGCTGGCAGAAGGTAGGGACACCAAGTACTGAAGGGGCTAAGCATTTGGGGGCAGGAAAATATTTGAGGGAACATGTACTTTCTCAGCTCAAGATGCATCTCTCTTTTATAAGACTGTACATAATTTCTTCTTGACCTGATTTAGTTGTAATCCATGTACAGTCTATTCTCTGGAACAGCTGTTACAAGACTATGCTCCTTTTCTCCCTTGGGAAAACCATGTCCTTGCTAAACTTTTGATGGGGAAGTGGGGAGGGCAAGGCCTTATTGCATTGGCTGTCATGTGTTCACTTAAATAATCCAAGTGACTGTTTTTTGGGGGGGCCATTCCCAATGGACTCTTGTGAAGCAAGTTAGATTCATTGAAAGAGGTGTTGCAAGATGAACAACAAACTTACTCCCTGGTTTGTCCCTGACTCTCCTCTGGGAAGATGATTACATCTGCAAGTAGGAGAGCCACTGGAGAGAGTCCTGGTGAGAAGATCTAGATTTTGAATTCTTCTATGCTTTGGTAAACTGTACAAGTTGGGCTGCTCGTTATGAACCTGGGTGACTTCTTTTCTCTGTAGGAAAGTGCAAGTCAAATCTAGGTGAGATAAGAAAGTACAGAGTTTTGTAGTAATTCATTTTTTCTTAATGAAATTCAATCATTCACTTGTTTATTTATTTTTTCAATTTGAGAGCAGGTACTGTTTATTAATTGACCAGTTTAGAAAAATAATCATAGTAGACACCTTAGTTCATTCTTTTAATAAGCCTGTTGATCTGGTCCTCCCTGTTGCCAGCATTTCTACAAAGTGGGTGGCTTTTTCTTCATTCCACCTCATGGAGAAGATAATTTGAAGGGCCACAGGAAGTTATTTGCTTTTTTCAAGCATTTTCCAACAGTATAGCTCTCATGAATCAGATCCTCCATGCAGACGACGCCATATTTACCAAGAGATTGAGCAATCGAAGTGTTATCTGTCAAAGCAATTCGCTTCTTACTGATTTTGCCATAACCACGCTTGTAGATTAGTTCATTTACTGACTTCAGATTTGGGTACCCCCATGCAATGTATGGCTCTACAATCCTCAGCATGTTAATTGAAGCCTTGTTGAGTTTCACAAAGGTTCCATTGAAGATTCGATGAAGGCGAAGAAGCTGCAACACCTTTCGGACCTTTGGGCTCACACCACTGACACCTCTGATCCTGATGACAAATGCCAATTTGGGTTCTTCAGGCACATAGAAGTCACCAGCTTTTCTTGCCATCCTCACCATTCATATTTCAGTTCTGTACATCTGTCTGTATGCCTTGTGATAGTGCTTTGCTTTTTCATAGATAAGCTTCCTCCTTGCCTTTCGAAGCATCTTTTGGGCAAACTTCTTTCAAAGGCACTTGATCTTCAGCTCTGCGAAATTCCTTCCCTTTTTCTTAAGAGTTTCTGGCATAGCAGGAACCTTCTTCTTCTTCTCTTCTACATCCTCCATGGTTCCAGCTGGAAAAAGAGTTCATTCACTTATTTAACAAGTATTTATTGAGAGTCTTCTATGTGCTAGTTGCTGTGCTTGATGGTAGGAATACTGAGAGCTATATTGACAAACAGAACAAATCATAGCCCATAAACCACTGGTGTGACATCTGGCAGAGTAACAGCTCTCCAGGTATGTACCAAATGACACCCATTCCATGAAATTCTCTTGTCCCCACTGGAGAGAGAACGAGAAAAAGGAAGAAAGCATAAAGGAAGAAGGAAAGAAAGGAAAAGCAGGGAGAATTACTTTTTCTCAAATTTGGGAAACACTATACTCTCTGTTTTCATTGTATCATAGAATAATAAATGCTTTGGTATGTTCTTTAAATAATTTTGTTGATTTTGTTTAATTTAATAGAATTCTACCTATTAATATTTTGAGAACTAGTTTTCTGTGAAACATTCTTTGAGGAAACTCAGTAGAAATTAGTGTCAAAAACTATCAGGATGGCAAAACTGCCTTGCCATAGTTGTTGGTGGTCAAGTGTTGCTGCCACTGAGTGAAATCCACCATGGAGCCACTAAGCCTGTCCTCTGTGGCTGCCAAACACACTTCATGCAGTGCATGGGGCTCCCTGCTGTGCACCTTCCCTGTGAGAAATGGCTCGTCTCGGCTACTCACCCACCTGTTCCAATTCATTTACTTTCATAATCCTGGCTTCAAATTTACTTCACTGGTAGCATTTTCTAAAGTGGCATCATTAGAATAAAGGAACATTTTATTATTTAATTTTCTTATGACAATAGCAAAGCATGTTTATCATAGAAACACTATAAAATGGTAGAAACTAGTAAAAGGAAATAAAAGCCCATCCAGAAATAGCTACTGTTCATGTCTTGGTGAGCATCCTCTCATTGTTCTCTCCCTACCTCTACTCTCTCTCTCTTTCTCTCTCTCACATACACACATCAAAAATGAAATCATTTGAACTTTTTCACTTAATACGATATTGTGACAGGGGCAGTCTTAGTTTTCACTATACTTGCAGTGCCTCACGCAGGCAGTGACACTCTGTAACTGCCCAGTGAAGATTTGATGAGAGGATGACCAGTTCTAAGGCCTCTGCTAGCTCTGAAACTATTTGATCTTTATCATTCTTTTTTTAAAATCATTCTCTCACTCTGTGAATCTTACATGTGGCAATTTACCCTGGGTTGATTTTTAAAGGATTATTAGATTTTACTTTTTAGAACAGTTTTAGATTTACAGAAAAATTGAGCTCATAGTATAGAACCTCCTCTCCCCAGATGTTCTATTGTTTCCCTGTTATTAACACCATGTATTAGTATGGAACATTTGCTGCAGTTAATGAAAAAATACTGACACAATATTAGTAACTAAAGTTCGTAGTTTACATTGAAGTTTATCTTTGTGTTGTACAGTTCTATTGGTTTTGACAAATGCATAATGTCATATATCCATCATTACAGTATCATAGAGAAGAGATTTATTGCCCTAAAAATCCCCTGTGCTTCACTGATTCATCTCTCTTCCCCTCCCATCTCCCAACCTCTGGCAACCACTGACTTTTTTTTTTTTTTACTATCTCCATAGTTTTGCCTTTCCAGAATGCCATCTAGATGGAATCGTACGGTATGTAGCCTTTTAAGACTGGCTTGTTTCACTTGACAGTATGCATTTAAAGTTTCTTCATCCCTTTTTATAGCTTCATAGCTCACTTCTTTTTATGAAAAGAAAATCATCCCATGTATGGCTATACCACTACTTTATTATTATTATTATTATTTTGAGATGGAGTTTCACTCTTGTTGTCCAGGCTGGGGTGCAATGGCGCGATCTTGGATCACTGCAACTGCCGCCTCCTGGGTTCAAGCGATTCTCCTGCCTCAGCCTCCCGAGTAGCTGGGATTACAGGCATGCACAACCACACCTGGATAATTTTTGTATTTTTAGTAGAGACGGGGTTTCTCCATGTTGGCCAGGCTAGTCTTGAACTCCCAACCTCAAGTGATCCTCCTGTCTTGGCCTCCCAAAGTGCTGGGATGTATGAGCCACCGTGCCCGACCACCACTACTTTTTAATTCGTTCACCTATTAAAGGACATCCAGTTTTTGGTGATTGTGATTTTACTTATTGCAAAAACTGCTATAAACGTTTGTGTGTAAGTTTTTGTGTAGACATAAATTTTAAAACCAACTGGGCAAAAACCTAGGAGCATGATTGCTGGAATGTATGATAAGGTTGTGTTTAGCTTTGGAAGAAATTGCCAAATGGTCTTCCAAAGTGGTTGTACAATTTTGCATTCCCACTAGCAAGAAACAAGAATTTCTGTTTTTCTGTGTTCTTACCAGCATTTGGTACTGTCAGTATTTTTTGTATTTTAGCCTTTCTAACAGGTGTGTAGTATCTCACTGTTGTTTTAATTTGCAACTTCCCTAATGACACATGATACTGAGCATCTTTTCATGTGCTTCTGTGTTTGTTTTTTTTTTTTTAAAGTTGGGTATTGATTCAGGTCTTTGCTCAACGTTTCCTTCCTTCCTTCCTTCTTCCTTCTTTCTTTTACTTATGGATGTCCAATTTTTCCAACATCATTTGTTGAAAAAGACTATTCTTTATTGATTGAATTGCCTTTGTTCCTTTGTCAAGGATTAGTTAACTATATTTGTGTGGGTCTATTTCTGGACTCTTTTCTGTTCTGATCTATTTGTCTATACTTTCTCCAATATCAAGACATTTTGATTACTGGAGCTTGAAGTTGGGTAGTGTCAGTCCTCTTACCTTATTCTTCTTCTGTATTCTGTGGCTAATTCATAAAATAATAAATGGGTCTTTTGCCTTTCCATATAACCTTCTGCTTTTCCATATAAACTTTAGGAGCAGTTTGTTGATAGCAACAAAATATGTTGCTGGGATTTTGATTGGGAGTACATTGAATCTATAAGTTGAAAATAATCAATGTTTTAACAGTATTGACTCCTCCTGTTTATGAACATAGAATATCTCTAATATTTAAATACCAAATTTACAGGTGAATATTTTGTAAATTTGTATATGTGTAAATTTGGATATTTATAGATGATTAAATATCATTTATTTTGATCTTTTAAAATTTATTTCCATCTTTTAAAATTTATTTCATCAGAATATTATAGTTTTCCTCACAGATCCTGTATATATATTGTTAGATTTATACCTAGGTATTTCCTTGTGTGTATGTGTGTGTGCTAATGGAAATGGTATTGTGCTTTTAATTTCTTATTCCAATTGTTCATTGACGGTATATAGGAAAGATTTGCCTTTTATATATTAACCTTGTTTCCTGAAACTTTGTTATAATCACTTATTAGTTCCAGGAGGGTTTGTTGTTGTTGTTGTTGTTGCTCTTGTTGAGTCTTTGGGATTTTCTATGTAGACAATCATGTCATCTGCAAACAAAAGACAGCTTTATTTCTTCTTTGATAATTTGTATAATGTTTATCTCCTTATTTATTATTTCACAAATTATGACTTCCAGTGTGATTTTGAATATGAGCAGTGAGAGAAGACATCCTTGCATTATTTATGATCTTAGGGGGAAAGCATCTAGTTTTCCATTATTACATAAAATGTTAGCTGTAGGGTTTTTTTGTAGCTGTTCTTTATCAAGTTGAGAACGTTTCCCTCTATTTCTAGTTTGCTGACAGTTTTATCATGAATGGGTATTGAATTTTTTCAGATGCTTTTTCTGCATCTGTTGATATGATCATAAGATTTTTCTTCTTTAGGTTGTTAATGTTATAATTACATTAATTGGTTTTAAAATGTTAAGCCAAGCTTGCATACCTGGATTAAATTTCATTCAGGCATATTGTATCATTCTTTTTATATATTGTTTTATTTGATTTTCTAGTATTTTGTTGGAAGGTTCGTATCTATGTTCATGAGAGACATTGATTGGTCTGTTTTTCTTTATTGCAATGCCTTTATCTGGTTTTGGTGTTAGGGTAATGCTGGCCTCATAGAATAAGTTAGGAAGGTTCCTTCTGCTTTTATTTTTTAAAGAACTTGTAGGGAATTGTTATTTCTTTAAAAATGGTAAAATTTATTGGTGACATTTGGGCATGGTGCATTCTTTTTTTGGAAAGTTATTAATTGTTGGTTAAATTTCTTTAATAAATATAGGCCTATTCAGATATTCTATTCTTTATGTGTGAGTTTTGGCATTAATAGTTTGTGTCTTTCAAAGAATTGGTCCATTTCTACCAAGTTATCAAATTTGTGAGCATAGAGTTGTTCATACGTATTTAAAAGTATCATTTTAATGTCCGTGGGATCAGTAGTATTGATCCCTCTTTCATTTCTGATGTTAGTAATCTGTGCCTTCTCTTTTTTGCTCTTGATTAGCTAAGCTAGAAGTTTATCAGTTCTACTGACATTTTCAAAGAACCAGATTTTGGTTTTGTTGTTTTCTCTATTAATTTGTTTTCAATTTCATGATTTCTATTCTAATTTTTATTATTTTACTCTTTATGCTTGTTTTAGGTTTATATTGCTCTCCTTTTTTAAGTTTCCTAATGTGGGATCTTAGATGATTGGTTTTAGATCTTTCTTCTTTTCTAATATATGGATATAATGCTATAAATTTTTCTATTTTTTTAGCATATCAATCACACATCTTAAAAACTGTTTTCTAGTAGTTACCCTAGAGTTTGCTATATACATTTACAACTGATCAAGTCTACTTTCCAATAATAGTATACTGCTTCCCAGGTAGTGCAGTCATGTTATAACAGACTGTTCAAAGTTCTTCCCTTCCTTCCCTTATGACATTGCTGCTGTTTACTTTACTTATCCATACATTATAATCACCCAGTACATTGTTACTATTAGTACTCTGAACAAATTGTCATCTATTAGATCAGTTAAGAATAAGAAAAATGAAGAATGTTACTTTCTTCTTCATTTGTTCCTTCTCTGGTGCTCTTCCTTTTTAAAATGTTGATCTGAGTTTCTGACCTATATAATTTTCCTTCACTTGGAAGGCAAGGCAAGGCAAGTCTTGCACTGGTAAGTCTACTCACAACAAATTCCCTCAGTTTTTTGTTTGTCTGAGAAAGTCTTATTTCTCCTTCACTTTTGAAGGATATTTCACTGGATACAGGACTGTAGGTTGGTGGTTTTTTTTTTTTGTTTTGTTTTTGTTTCAATACTTGAAATATTTCACTCCACTGTCTTCTTTCTTGGATGGTTTCTGAAGATAAGCATGATATAATTTTTATCTTTCTTCTTCTACAGGTAAGTTTTTTTTTCCTTCAAAATTTTCTCCATATCTTTGGTTTTCTGCAGTGCAATATGCCTAGGTATACATTTTTAGCTATTTAACGTGTTTAGTGTTCTCTGAGCTTCCTGGATCTGTGGTTTGGTGTTTGTCATTAATTTTGGGATTTTCAGCTATTACTATGTCAAATATACCTTCTGTTCCCTTTTCTTTTTCTTCTTTCACCAGTTTCATTTCACATATGTTATACCCTTTGTAATTGTCCTACAGTTTTTGGGTATTCTGTTTCATATTTTTTCATCCTTCTTTCTCTTTGTATTTTTGTTTTGGGAAGTTTCATAGACATTTCTTCAGTCACATTGATTTTTTCCCTCAACTGTGTTCAGTCTAATGATGAGCCCATCAAATGCATTCTGCATTTCTATGACAATATTTTTGATTTCTCAGATTTCCTTTTGATTCTTTTTAGATGTCCCATCCCTTGTTTGCATTATTCATCTATTCTTGTATGTTAGCTAAATTTCCTTTGGATTCTTTAACTTATTAGTCATAGTTATTTTAAATTCCCTATCTGATAATCTCAAAATCTATGTTATAACCAAGTCTTCTTCTTATGCTTGTTTTGTCTCTTTAGCCTGTGTTTTTAAAAATTTCCTTTTAGTTTATCTTTTAGTTCTTTGTTGAAAGCTAGACATGATGTGCTGGGTAAAGAAACTGAGATAATTGACTTTTAGAGTGAAGTTTTCTAGTAACAGGCTAGGAGCTGGGCTGTGTTTAATGCCTTTGGTAGCTGTGGGTGCCAGAGGCTTCACTTTCCTTTATCTTCTTTCCTGTTGTCTTTACATCTCCCCAAGAACTCCTTTTTCAATGGAATCTGAGCTGTGCAGCTCTCTCTGCTGCATTGTACTATTGTTACACTAGAGCCCTGCTGACATGAGGATAGACAGTGGGAATGGGGAAGCATTGTATAATCTTAAGATTAAATCCCCCCTTTTAAGAAAGTGGGCCTGAATCTCTGGACTGTGACTTTCAGAAGCATTCCTAGCCCTTTCCCTTTCCTTATATGAGACAAGAAGCCCGGAGGGGGTTAGAATTGGCTAATTTCTCTTCCCCTAGATCAGACAGGGCTCTGGTAAAGTGCTTTCTCTTAGAGCACAGGCTTTTGTTATGAAGATGCCCTGGGCATAGTTCCCCTCTGTTACTTTTCCTCTGTTGTATTCCCCTGTTGTTTACCCTCCACCACTAGAGATTTTTCCTTCATTCTGCACTGTGAGGACCTGCTGGAGATCCTTGAGATAAAAACCAGGAAAGCCTGCATACCCCTACTGCCACCCCAAGGCTGGGCCCCCAAGGTTTTTAAACCTCAAGTAGTCCATAGTCTGCCTCCATCAATTCTTCAAAATTACCATCAAAATGTTCCCAGTTACTGGCTCTAATGGCTTCTGCTTCAGGTAAGCTGATCTCAGCTGTGATTTTGTCTATTCACCAGTCTCTCCAGATTTTGGGATGGGCGATTTGCCCTGCAATTTCACTTCTCTGATGGTTCCAAAAAAAGTTGTTGATTTTTAATTTATTCAGCTTTTTTCTCATTGTGAAGACAGGAGTGATGACTTCCAAGCTCTTTACATGTGAAAGCTTAAACTGGAAGTCCTCTGTTGATTTTTACTTGATCCATTTGACTGTCATTTATTGAGCACCCTCTGTTGCTAAGACATTACACTAGAAACAACGGGGGCCACAGGCATAGCAAATTCAAGGCATTATCCTCAGGGGCCATCTGAGGTCATTTTCACAGTGTGTATTTTGCCTCTCAAACTGCGTCAAAGTTCTCCTCTCCTGGTGTGTATCCATATTCTGGCTTCCTCAGGCAAGCACTTCTCGAACAAGTCCCTAGATCCACCTTCTCAAAAGTTCAAGAGTTCTGTAAGATAATTTTACAATTTTATGTTTGTATTTTAATTATAATACAGTAGTCCCCCATTAACTGTGCTTTTTCTTTCTGTGGCTTTAGTTACCCATGGTCTGAAAATATTAAATGGAAAATTCCAGAAATAAACAATAAGTTTGAAATTGCATGCAGTTCTGAGTAGTGTGATGAAATCTTGAGCCATCCTGCTCTGTCCTGCCCAGGATGTAAATTGTCCCTTTGTCCAGCACATTCACAATGTATTTACCACTTAACCAGTAGCCACATCTTGACTGTCATGGTATCACAATGCTTGTGTCCAAGGAACCCTTATTTCACTTAATAATGGCCCCAAAGTACAAGAGTAGTGACGCTGGCAATTCAGATATGCCAAAGAGATGTTGTAAAGTGGTATAGTGTTTCCTTTAAGTGGAAAGGTAAACGTTCTTGAGCTAATAAGGAAAGAAAAACAATTATAAGCTGAGGTTGCTAGGATCTGTAGTGAGAACCAACCTTCTATCTGTGAAATTGTGGAGAGGGAAGAAGAAATCTGTGCTGGTTTTGTTGTCATACCTCAAACCTTTAACATAGGTATGTACATACAGAAAAAACAGTATGTATAGTATATATAGGACTCCATACTATCCAAGGTTTCAGGCATCCACTGGGGGTCTTGGAACATACTCCTTGTGGATAAGGGTAGACTACTGTATAAAATTTAAGACAATTTAAGGGTGTTCTAGACAGAGCTCAGCCAGCTATGGCCCTTGGACTAACTTTGGCTCACCACCTGTTAATTTGTAAAACAAGTTTTACTGGAACACAACCATGCCTATGTGTTTACATAATGTCTATGGTGCAGAGTTGAGTAGTTGTGACAGAAAATATGTAGCCCATGAAGCCTAAAATAATTACCATCTGGCACTTTACAGAAAAATTTCCTACCTTTGCTGTAGAAGATCTTCAGATATTATGATCTCATGATTTCAGTGTTAGTGCTTGTGTTTACGAACATGAGGTCAAATAACAATTTCAAATTTAGGTTTCTTGGGTGTTTGAAAATGGAAAAGTGGAGATTAATTGAGTTACCATATGGGCAATTTGAGAACAAGCTTTGGAACATGCAAAAGGATCTTCCCTGAAGCAGACAGAACCATGTTTATGTTGGGGGCTGACAGGATTTGGATCTGTGTCCCCACCCAAATCTCATGTTGAATTTTAATCCCCAGTGTTGGAGGTAGGGCCTGGTGGGAGTTGATTGGCTCATGGGGGTGCATCCTTCATGAATGGTTTAGCACCATCTCCTTGGTGCTGTTCCAGGATAGTGAGTGAGTGTGTTATCAGCAGATCTGGTTGTTTGAAACTGTGTAGCACCCTCCCCCGCCACTTTCTTGCTCCTTCTCCAGCCACGTGAACTGCTGCTCCTCCTTTGTCTTCTGCCATGATTGTAAGTTGCCTGAGGCCTTCCCAGAAGCAGAAACCACTATGCTTCCTGTATAGCCTGCAGAACCTTGAGCCGATTAAACCTCATTTCTCTATGAATTATTCAATCTTAGGTTTTTTTTTTTTTTTTTTTTTTTTTGAGACAGAGTATCGCTCTTGTTGCTCAGGCTGGAGTGCAATGGTGCAATCTCGGCTCACCACAACCTCCACTTCCCGGGTTCAAGCAATTCTCCTGCCTCAGTCTCCTGAGTAGCTGGGATTGCAGGTATATGCCACCAGGCCCAGCTAATTTTGTATTTTTGTAGAGACGGGGTTTCTCCATGTTGGTCAGGCTGGTCGAAAACTCCCAACCTCAGGTGATCCACCCACTTCGGCCTCCCAAAGTGCTGGGATTACAGGCGTGAGCCACTGCGCCTGGCCAATCTTAGGTATTTTTTTTTAAAGCAGTGCGAGAATGGACTAATCCAGGGGCCCATACAATGTGGATAGCCTGCCTGTGTATGTACTGACTTGCTGTCATTCAATAAACAACTGCAGTGATTATGGCAATAAAAAGTTTTTCTGTCTGCAATTTCTCTTCCAGAAATAATGAAGGAAGATATACATTTCATGCTGCTTCCAGTAATATCACAATGCTAATGTTAAATTCAACTGAAGATAATTATCTTTACATAATTAACAGGTGACATCTCATTAAAATTGGCATTGGAGAATTGCTTGCTGGCAGAATTTTAGTTAAGCATGAGGTCTAAATATCCTGAACCAGCAAACAAAGCTGTGCCTCAGTCATACCATTTTATACAGTATCTTTATTGTTTGCTCTGGGCAGGAATTCCAGGTTGTCCTTCTTAGGAGGCTTTCCACTGTATAGACATGTGAGTCCCTGAGTGTTCTTTACCATCCTACTTGTTCCTGTCTTGGGACCATGAGGGACACCTGGATGTTCTCTACTATTCCCTCTACCACAGCCAAGGGCCTGCCCCTGAGCCAGTTGTTGTTCTAGACTCCTTTCACACCTTTTGAGATTCTAATTGGTGCCATTTCTTGACTGAGAGCATCTGTTAAAGCTCAGTATATTACAAAGAATCTAATAATATTGGTTTCCTTAAGGGAAAAGCTGCAGGTCATGGTCCATTTCCTCCTTAGAAGCATCTTGAGCCCCATTAACATTTCCCATCTCTTTCCTCCAGAGTTCTGTACCAAGCAGTGGGTGTTGGGAATAGCAGCTTTTGATAAGCCACCAAAAATGCCCTGTTACATTCTTCATCCGGGACAACAGACATCCTTAGGAGTCCAATGAGTATAATGGGTGGACCCTCAGTAAGACCCTGGGTATTGGCTGAAGTCAGAGGTAGTGCAAACATTTTGCTTACTCTTTTTATGTGTACAGAAACCAGGAAAGGCCGGGCATGTACTTCTGGTCCTTCTGTGGGATATAAGGATGCCTAATGTACAACTCAGCTAGATGAAATTGGAAGCCATTTTTTTTTTAGGAACATTAAGTGCTCTAAGGCAATGTTCACTTCCATTTTTTGTAATAGCTTTATTAAGATATAATTCACATGCCATACCATTCACCCACTTAAAGAGTACAATTCAAAGGCTTTAATATATCCATGAAGTGGTGCAACCATCACCACAATGAACTTCAGAATAGTTCATCAACTCAAAAAGAAGCTCTGTACACATTAGCTGTCTCCCTCCAATCTCCCCATCCCCCTCAGCCCTAAGCTAATCTACTTTTGTCTGTATGTATTTGTTTATTCTGGACATTTTATATAAATGGAATCATACAATATGTGCTTTTTTTGTGACTGGCTTCTTTCACTTGTTCTCAAGGTTCATCTATGTTGTAGTATGTATCAGTACTTCATTCTTTTTTATGACCAAATAAAATTCCATTGTGCATATATAACACATTTTGTTTATTCATCAGCTGTTGGACATTTGGGTTGTTTTTAGCTATTATGAATAATGCCATTGTGAACATTCACATACAAGTTTTTGTGTAGACCTGTCTTTATTCCTTTTTTTTTTTTTTTTTTTTTTGAGACGGAGTCTCACTCTGTTGACCAAGCTGGAGTGCAGTGGTGCAATCTTGGCTCACCACAACCTCCACCTCCTGGGTTCAAGCGATTTTCTTGCCTTAGTCTCCTGAGTAGCTGGGACTACAGGCACACACCACCATGCCTGGTTAATTTTTGTATTTTAGTAGAGATGGGGTTTTGCCATGTTAGCCAGGCTGGTCTCAAACTCCTGACCTCAAGTGATCTGCCTGCCTTGGCCTCCTGAAATGCTTGGATTACACGCACGAGCCACCATGCCTGGTCCTGTTTTCATTTCTCTCGGGTATATAACTAGGAGTGGATTTGCTAGACCAAATGGAAAGTCTGTGATTAAATTTTTGATGAGCTGTTAGCCTGTTTTCCAAAGTGATGGTGCCATTTTATATTTCCACCAGCAGTGTATGAGGGTTTCAATACTTTCACGTCCTCACCAACACTTGTTATTGTTTGACTTTTTAAAACTACAGCCCTGTTATTGGGTGTGAAGTGGCTATATCATTATGGTGTTGGCATGTGTTTACCTAATGACTAATGATGTTGGACATCTTTTCATGTGCTTATTGGCCATTTGTGTATCTTCTATGGAGAAATATTTATTCAATTTTTTTTGTCTATTTTCAAATTGGGTTATTTGGCTTTTTATTATTGACTTGTAAGAGTTCTTTATATATTCTAGGTACAAGTCCTTTATCAGATATATGATTTGTCAATATTGTCTCCTATTCCTTGGGTTGTCTATTCACTTTCTTGATGGTGTTCTTTGAAGCACAAAAGTGTTCAATTTTGTTGAGGTCTAACATTTATTTATTTTTTCTATGATTGCTTGTACTTTTGATGTCATGTCTAAGAATCCATTGCTAAATCCAAGGTCATGAAGATTTACCCCTATGTTTTTTTCTAGTAGTTTTATAATTTAGCGTCTTACATTTAGATCTTTGATCCATTTTGAGTTCATTTTTGTATACAGTATGAGGTAACTTCCCTTCTGTCAAAGCATCTGGCAGTGTTTGCAATCCTAGCTTCTCTGACACTTTGGATTTGGGAGATAGGGTATGAGGAGCAGAGCCTCTAGCCAACTCACAAGTGACATATAGCGTGAACAAGAAATAAACCCTTATTGTTTCAGCTGCTATGATTTGAGGGTTGTCTTTTACTATAATATAATTAAGTCTATGCTGATTGATGCAAGCCTCTTATCAGATTCTCTTATGTTTGGTTTTATTCTCTCCCACCTTGACCATTGTCCATCTTGTATGCTGTTTGCAAATTTATCTTTCTGAAGTATAGTCCCAGTCAGGACACTCTATCATTTACTTAAGCTATTTGGTGGCTTGCAAACTTCTTAGTGTGACATTCAAGGCCCTTAGGATCCTGCTCCAATTGCATTGCCAGAATTAGTTCCTTCCTTCATATAATTTTGTTTCTAGTCAAAAAGAAATCACTTGCAATTCTCACTCATATGTTCTGCTTTCCCTTCTCCACATTTGTTAATGCTTTTCCCTCCACCTGGAGTGCTTTTTGTTTCTTTCTGGCCTGCGGAGATTCTACTCTTCACCTCCTCGATGCAGACTGATTTGCTGTAGCTGGGTCCCTTCCTTTGTTGAGTGCTCAATGTGCATGAGATGCACAGATATGATAGTTACTCACAAATACACCCTTTCCCCCAACACTTGTCTAGAGGACCCAGACCATAACCTCATCTCATTTTTTCTCTTCTTTGCAAAGAGGAGGTGCTCAGTACAGATTTGTTGAACAAACTAAGGACAAATGAATTCCTGATTTTGCTTCCTGTGTCCTCAAAATAACAGCAGCAGCAGCAGGATCCTTTTCAGTTCATTAACAATCATGTTGCACAAAACAGATGCTGGCGAATAGCAGATGTGCTGCCAAATACATGTGCTGCTTCTGGAGTTCTTCATTTTGACAGAAAAATGAGTCCTCGTGTACAGCCACAGCCTTTCCCTGGAAGCAGCCACCTTTATGTCAGTCTCCCCATGAGGAGGAGAGGTGCCTCCAAGCCCCAGGGGTTTACAATCCCATGTGATTCCTCGTGAATAGTCCTGTCTGCTGGCAGGGCTGGGGCAGCACAGAGAAGGTCTGGGGACACTGACCCAGAGCAGATGTGTAACAGCTCAAACTGCAAAGCCTCTCAGGAAACTGTCAGCCAGAAGCACAACCACAGCCATTGTCTGCTGTCCCCTGCCAAACCTCCACCTTTCCTCTGTCATCCTCATCTTTGATTCCCCAGGGGACCCGTCTCTGACTACCAGACCTCAGCACTCCCTGGAAAAGGCTCCCAGGGAGGATTTGCCCCTGACTCCTCCTAAACATCCCAAACCAGCTAGACAAATGGAGCACATTTTAGTAAAGTATTGGGTGTTTTTATAATAAAGGATATGGGGAAAAAATGTATTCTTTCAGGCAGCCCATAACAGCAAACAAGAAGCAGCTGAGGTGCCTTCATCCTATGACGGCACAGGGAGAAGGTAGCAGTCTGCGACCTGGAGGAGCACCCTCACCAGGACACGACCTTGCTGGCACCCTGATCTCAGATGTCCAGCTTCCAGACTATGAGAAATAAATTTTTTGTAGCTTATAAGTCAAATAAAAAAAGAAAGAGGCAGAAAGAAAGAAAAGAGAAAGCAAGAGAGCAAGAAAGGAAGAAGAATAGAAGGAAAGAAAGAAGAAGGAAGGAAAGAAAGAAAGAAAGAAAGAGAAAGTAGTTGAGTGAGCCTGTGGATCCCTGTAGCTTAATTGGGACTGAATCGTAAGGAAGACAGGGCAAAACTCTGTGGATGTGGTGTAAAAACATTGATTCTGGGTGCCAGCCTCAGCCCTGTGCCTGTGAGACCTTAGGCAAACTGTGGTTAGTTAATTCAGTTAATTAACCCCCGAGCCACTGATTCCTTATCCTAAAAACAGGGAAATGCCTACCTCACCCAATCTTCTATTAGGCAAATTAATGAACTAACATAGGGAAATTACTGGCACACGGTGAACACTCAGGAAATATTAGATTCTTTTCCTTTGAAGGAGGCATTGAGGATGGCAAAGAGGCTGTTACTCAGATTCAGGGACAGGCAAAACGAGGACAAATATTGATGGAGTTCCCACCAACTGTGGGAGCCCAATGTCTGCTGGCTGGTGCAGACAAGCACACAGGCAATTGGAGACAGGGTGATATGGACCATCTGGAGCTTGTGAGCTTATATGTGGGGCACCTACTCTTGGGGATAGAGGGAAGGGAGGGTTCCTGGAGGGGTCCGTATAAGCCAGGTTAGAGGATTAGTAGGAATTACCTGGGAAAAGTGTATGAAACAGCACTCTGGACAAAGGGAACAGTTAATATGAAGACTTGGAAGCCAGAAATCCTTGTGAATGGTGAACTGCTGGTAATAAAAATAATAACAACACCAGCTGTGGACCTACTAGGTACTAAGTACTCTGCTAAATGTTTTATATACATTGTTGCCTTAATTTTCACAACTCTTTGAGCAATGTATTATTAATCACACTGTTTCACAGATGAGGAAACTAAGATCCAGAAGCATAAAAGAATCTTTGATCAAGACTCCTTGATCAAAGAGTCAGTGCCAGCTCTTGCTCCTAACCACTGTACAGAGCTGTCATTAGTAACTGGTTGTGACTGAGGAAGTACTTTCTGTAGATGTTGGGGTGGCCACTCCTCTAGGCAAGCCTGTTAAATCAATGGTTAGGTAAGCAGAACAGATCCATGAAGCCAATCTAACTCTGCCCTTACACCCTACCTGGCCACTATGTAGATGCCCGTTGGGCCAGTGCAAAACCTCTCCCATGATTGACCAAAGAACTACTCACAGGGATGCAGTCCATTAAAGGTGTGTTGTGGGGGCCTGCCTCCCATGGATGCTATGCACACAGACTCCCATGTGAATCCTGCTCTCCAGGGTTGTGTGGAGTGGCAGTCTTGTGCCATTTGGATGATATGGTATGTTGGCATTTATTGAGAAAGTGAGTTACTGGCTAGGTCTTGAAGCTCTTTTGTTTTTCAGAATATTGAAGAAAACATCTTTCTTGCATTAGAGTTTGGCCCAATTTGAAACATAGTAATGGAGTTAGGTGATTTGGTAAGGAAGGGTGGATATTGGAGGAGACAGAGAGTTGTCACAATTTAAGCAAAAATATTTTCAAGTTTTCAAGTGAGAAGTACATTTGACACATAGAAAACGATTGGTGCTTGCGGAGTTCTATATATCTTGATACTTTTCTCTGTTAAATTTCCTGCCATTATCTTAAAAAGTAAAGACCCATTATGAGCACATGAAAAGACACTGAACATCACTAGCCATCAGGAAAATGCAAATCAAAATCACAAGGAGATACTACTTTGCACTCAGTAGGATGGTGAGTACAAAAAGGCAGGTCAAAAAGATGGGTAATAGCAAATATTGATGAAGATGTGGAGAAATTAGAATCCACATACATTGCTGGTGGGAATATGAAATGGTGCAACTGTTTTTGGAAAACAGCCTAGTAAATCCTCAAAAGGTTAAACCCAGAGCTACTGTATGACTCAGCAGTTCTACTCCCAGGTATGTACCCAAGATAAATAAGAACACATGTCCACAAAAACAAAAACACAAACAAAAAACCACCTTTGTATATGAAGGTTCATAGCAGCATTATTCGTTATAGCCAAAATATGGAAACAACCCAAATGTCCATGACTGGTAGATGGATAAACAAAGTGGGGTGTATCCCTGCAATGGAATATTATTTTGCAATAAAAAGAAATAAAATAGTGATAAATCTTGAAAATATTATGCTAAATTTAAAAAATTTGTTACAAAGGATTATGTATTATATGATTTCATTTATACAAAATATCTAGAATAAGCAAATCTATGCAGATAAAAGTAGATTGGTGGTTGCCTGGGGCTGTGTGTGGGCTGGGGAGAAATGGGGAGTGACTGCCAATGAGTATGGGGTTTCTTTCTGGCATGATGAAAGCATTTTAATATTGAATGCGATATTTGTACAACTCTGTTAATATACTAAAACCATTGAATTGTACACTTTCAATGAGTGAATTGTATGGTATGTGAATTACATCAATGAAGTTGTTTAAAATAACAACTATTATGAGCTATAACCCCCATACATGGGCTTATCAACACACTTTCCTCTCTATTCCATATTGATCCTAATTATAGCTCCTTGGGGCCAGCAGAAAAGGAGAGTCATGCTTACTAGATAAGGAAACCAGGCACAGTGAGACTGTGGTGCTTCCCCAAGCTCCATAGATTTGCAGAAGGTTCATCTGGCACCCTGGTCTTCTGGCAACTAGTTCCAGACATATTTGACAGACCTGATTTTCAAGCTATGCTCTATAGAACCTCTTCAAGGAAGGCTCTTGGGTAGGGGCTGTGGGATGGGGTGGGCATGGGCAGGTACAGTTGCTGATCAGGCCAAGCTCTGGCCTCCTACTTAACTTGAATCAAAGCACTTCTGGTTTTAAATCAACACATTGAGATCGTGCATATGCTTTCTTTGGAAAAAGGGTTACCCAGTCAAAATTCACTGTGCTTAGATCTATGATTCTCAGATTGAAAAGATAATGAAATAACACTTCCCTCAGCTTCAGCATCCAAAGTGCTGATATGTCTTCAGAAACAATGTCCACATTTCAAACAAAAAGATGATAACTTGGGCTGCCAAGGTCTTATTGCTTTCATGTTGATTCTTTGCTGAGGAATGCATTCACAAGGTGTCTATTTACAGCACTAATTGACAATAAATAAGCAAGAAATATTGCTCTTGGCCAAAATATATTCTGTTGCTAGAAAACAACACAGTGTGTTTATGAAATTATCAGAAAACACTGTCACCAAACACTAATATTGTATAAGAAGTCTTTGTCCCCAGAAATGTTCCTATTCTCACCCCAGATTGTTTTTAGAAGCAGAAGTTGTTTCTCAACAAAATCTAGTTCTGTTCTCAATTTGTCTTAATAAGGAATGACATAAGTTTACCAGACTAAGGAGTCCATTTTTCATTCCCTGGGTTTAATCTGTGCAGACAGAAAGCTGTAAATATCATAAGTAGTTGTAGCTGGCTGGCTGGCCTTGAAGGGGTCCATTTGTTAAGGACCATGGTTCGTTGATTTCATGTGTGTCTTTCAAGGGCCAAGAGGCTGTTTGCCCATCAACACTATGCGGTCTGGGGAACAAAAGCCGGGGGCCCAGAAGCCTGTGTTGAAGGATGACGTGACCTTTGACCACCACTAGAAAGGCCTGGAGGGAAGGAGGCAAAGTCAGGCTCCAGTAAGGTTTAATGACAGATCTTGTTAGGGTTAAAAAAACAGCCCAGGCATCCAGCTGGGGCTTCATCTGGGGAGGTATTCAAAGGGCCTTCAGTGACAGCCACCCAGGCACCGTGCACAACTGCACCAGGTCTTCTAAGCTGTCATTCTGAGCCTGCTCTGCTGAGGTCCGCCACTCTGCATCAGTCTGAGTCAATAGGAAGATTCATTCTTTTTTTTTTTTTTAAAATTACCTATTGCCACCAGCATATGTCATTCCTCCCGATGTTATGGTGACGTTTTGATTGTGGAAAGGCATTAATGTTGGTTTTTCTCTTATGAGAAATAATCATCAAGAGAGTGATACAGCATGCCTTTGGCATCTCTGGATTTAGCACTGTGGTTCTCACTGATCAGGAGCCTCCCTGGAAGCTCATGCTTGGTGGTAATTTGGCATTTTACTGAGGCATGGATTGTAGCAGCCCAGGACCTGGCACCTGCCCCCTGCAGCAGCACCAGGCTCTTGATTTTCTCTATGTCTAGTGGCTCTGGAGGAATAAGGATGTTGTTGTGGAAAATGAACATACAGGGAGGAGGAAGCACCAGTAAAAGCCGAAATGTGATGAGGTGGTGTGAGGATGTGTACAGGGAATGCGTGATGCTGCAGGAAGTGTGATGTGAGAGAAAGCCTATGCAAACATGTTCACTTTCCAGTATTTGAGGATTCTTGAAGGTTTGGACATATTATTCTCAAATGTCAAGGGTCTGCTATAAAAAGGAATGTAATACATAAAAAACTTTTTATTTGGAAACTATTATAGATTCATATACACTTGTAAGAAATAATACAGAGAAATCTTGTGTGTCCTGTACCCAGTTTCTCCCAATGGTAACATTTAAAAAATGTTAATATAATCATCCAGAATATTGACATTGATAGAGTTAAGATATGTAACATTTTCATCACCAGAAGGATTCCTCCTTTTTCTTTTTTTTTTTGTTTGAAACAGAGTCTTTCTCTGTCACCCAGGCTGGAGTGCAATGGTGTGATCTTGGCTCATTGCAACCTCTGCCTCCCAGGTTCAAGCAATTCTCCTGCCTCAGCCTCCCGCGTAGCTGGGATTACTACGCCTGGCTGATTTTTGTATTTTTAGTAGAGATGGGGTTTCACCATGTTAGGCTGGTCTTGAACTCCTGACCTCAGGTGATCCACCTCCCTCGGCCTCCCAAAGTGCTGGGATTACAGGTGTGAGCCACTGCGCCCAGCCAGAGTCCTCCTTTTATAGCCACACATACTTTCCTCCCATCTTTACCGCCTCCATAATCACTGGCCAACATTAATTTTTTATCCATTTCAATAATTTTGTCATTTCAAGAATGTTATATAAATGGACTCATACTGTATGCGACCTTTTTGACTTCCCTTTTTTCATTCAGCATAATTTTCTGGAGATTCATCTAGGTTGTTTTATGTATCAGAAGATTATTCTCTTTTTTCATTTCTCAGTAGTATTCCATAATATGGATGTACTACAATTTATTTAACCATTTTTCCATTGAAGGACATCTGGGCTGTTTCCAGTTTTTAGCTATTATGAGTGAAACTGCTATAAACATTTGTGTACAAGTTTTTGTGTGAATAAGAGCCTTCATTTCTCTGGGATAAATGATATGCCCCGGAGTGCAGAAGAGTAATTGCTGGGTTGTATGATAGTGGCATATTTGGTTATTTAGAAACTATTAAACTGTTTCCAGAATAGCTGTACCATTTTCTATTTCCATCAACAACGTATGAATGATCCAGTTTCTACACATGTGGCCAGTATTTGGCAGCATTGCTATTTTTTATTTTAGTCATGCTGACAGGTGTGTGTGTGGCATCTCATATATGATTTACTTTCAACTTGCCTATATATTATTTTGAGTGAGTTTCTTGTAGACAGAATATAGTTGGGTCATGCTTTTTAATCTACTTTACCAATCTCTGCCTTTTAATTGGTATATACAGACCATTGACAGTTCATGTAATTATTGATAGATTCAGAGTTAAGTCTGCTTGTTCTGTCTGTTTTTCATTTCTCTACTTTCATTTTCCTGCCTTCCTATGAATTAAACATTTAAAAGAATTTTATATTGATTTATCTACAATTTTTAAAGTGTATTTCTTTGTCTAACCTTTTAAATGGCTGCCATAAGTATTACATTAGATATACAAACTCATCACAGTTTACTGTTACTGTCATTTTACCAGTTTGAGTGAAATACAGAAACCTTACCTCCATTTATACCCCTTTCCCTTTATCTGTTTATAATTGTCTTAAATATGTTCTCTACACACATTTAGAACATTGTCAGGTGGTGTTATAAATATCAAATATCAAACATAATTTAGAAAATTCATAAGGAGAAGGAAAGCCTATTTTATTTAGCCACATTATTGTTTATTGAATTCTTCCTTCCTTCCTGATGTTCCAAGTTCCTTATTTTTTATTTTTCTTTTGTTCAGGAAACTTCATTTAGCCCTTCATTTCAGAATGCCTTAGTTTCCCCTCCATTCCTGAAATATATTTTCACTAGGTATAGGATTCTCAGTTGACAGTTCTTTTCTTTCAGCCCCTGGAAAATATTATGCCTCTTCCTTCTGGCCTTTATGTTTTCTGATGAGAAATCTGCTGGCATTCTAATTGTTTTCCCCCTAGGTAAGGTGTCATTTTTCTCTAATTGCTTTCAAACTTTTTTTTACATTTTTAGCTTTCAGAAGTAGGTTTATATCTTTTTGCCAAATCTAGGAAATTTGCAGCCCTGGTTTCTTCAAGTGGTCTCTTTCAACCCTCTTTCTCGTCTCCTTCTGGAACTCTGATGACATACATGCTAAATCTTTTGTTATTGTCCCCCAAGTCTTTGAGACCTTATGCATATTTTCTCCCACTCTATTTGCTGAGTAATTTCTATTGTTCTGTGTTCCAATTCACTGATTTTTTTTCTCTGTCTTCTCCATTCTGCTGTTGAGCCCATCCCCTGGGCTTTTTATTTCAGTTATTTTATTTCTTAGTTCTAAAATTTTCATTTGCTTCTTCTCTATTTCTTTTACTTCTTTCCTGACACTTTTTATTTTTTTTTGCTGGGAATTTATATTTTTGTATTCATTTCAAGTATGTTTATAATGCTTGTCAAAGCATTTTTAATGTGACTACTTTTAAATCTTTGTCAAAAACATTTTAACAGCTTTCTCATCTTGGTGTTGGCATTTATTGTTTATCTTTAAAAATTCAATGAGAGATATTTCCAGTTCTTGGTAGGATGAGTAAATTTTAAAGTTAAAATCTGGACATTTTATATTATCAGACTCTGGATTTTATTCCAATATTTTGCTTTAGCTGGCAAAATATTGGCTGGCTTTCCCTGATGTCACTGTGTCAGGGAAAGGTTGCAGAGTGCTCTTTTGTTAATTTCAAGTAGAGATAGAAGTCTAGGTTCCCCACTCAGTCTTTATGAATTCTTGGTAGGGTGGCTCCTCATTACTGCTGGGCAGAGGGCGTTCCAGCTCTCCACGTTGTCTCCACTGACACTGTGGTAAGGGTAGCCTCATTACTGCTGGATGATGATTAAAGTCCCAACTCTCTACCTGACTGATATCACCTTATGGGGAGAAATGCCTTGTTACTGCCAGGTGGGACTGGAAGAAGTTCATGTTCTCTACAAGCTGTCCACTGGTACCATGATGGAGGAAGGTGGGTTGTTATTGGCCAGCTGGGATGAGAGTCCTAGTTCCCTTCTTGGCCTTCTCTAATACCGCCCTGGCAGGGGTTTGGAGTGCCTCAATACAGCCTTGCAAGGGTGGAAATCTAGGCTTTCACTTGCCCTTGCCTGTGTGGGTGAGGATGGGCCCACAGGTTTTTTTGTTGTTGTTGTTGTTTGTTTATTTTTGTGATGTTTAGCTAGGGTAGAGTGGTTATTGTCTAAATTATCTAAAAGTTTTTTTGTCTTTCTATGCTGTTCTTTTCTTAGTCCTTTGGCTTGAGGAGAGTAAGCTTTTGTTGGGGGTGTTTTTTGGTCTGTGTTTGTTGGCATTTCTAGGTTACCTACTTCTTTAGTTCCAAGTCTGGAGTATATGAGGCAAAAAGAAAACCCATGGAACTCACCATATTTTTCTGTGGGTATCACTGTCCCTAGCTGTTCTACTGTCTTCTCTTCACCTTTCAAAGTGTTCTTACGTTTGCTTTATATACACTATCCAGCATTTTCACTTGTACTTAGAGAGAGGAATGAGAAAAGCACATCTGTTTCATCTTCCTGGAAACAGGAGTCTTTTTTTTTTCTTCAATTGTTCATTTCAAAAAAATTTTTTTTATTATATTTTAAGTTCTGGGATACAAGTGCAGAACGTGCAGGTTTGTTACATAGGTATACGTGTGCCACAGTGGTTTGCTGCACCCATCAACTCATCATCTACATTAGATATTTCTCTTATTGTTATCCCTCCCCAGCCCCCCACCCCATGACAGGCCCCAGTGTGTGATGTTTCCTGCCCTGTGTCCACGTGTTCTCATCGTTCAACTCCCACTTATGAGTGAGAACATGCGGTGTTTGGTTTTCTGTTCCTGTGTTAGTTTGGAAGCAGGAGTCTTGACACAATTTTGAGAAAAGAAAAAACTATCCACTCATTATCTATTCCTCATATTTTTTTTTTGCTTTTTTATATTCCTTTTGATTTCTTGTCAACATGTATACAATATTTTACAAAATAGTAATCAGTCTATGTACCTTTTTATTTCCTGTTTTTTCATTTATTATATTTTAAGATATAATAAACATTTCCCTATGTGTTTGTATAGACTTCATAATTACTATTTTAATAGTCACTAATACTTATGCTGTTTTCAGTCCTATTTTTAAAAACTTTTTTTCTATTGGTTATTACTCCTGCTTCTTTTTTCTATTAGAATTAACACGGCAAAATTACATATAGCTTTTTATCTGGCCTCTTTTGAACTTCTTCCTTAGGATAAATTTCTAGGATAAATGTATCCTTCCTTAGGATACATTATTTTTAAGTCAAAGAATGTTTTTAAATGAATTTTGTGATATATTGTTTGGCACTCTCTACAAGGAACATAGAAATTTATGCTGAGTGTTCAGTGTAGTAATTTCTTCACAATATCATCTCTTTTGGATTTTACATTAGTTTTCTGTGGTTGTGGTCCAGTCTCATCCTTACTTGAAACCCTGAAGGACTCAACTTGCAATACTTAGTTACATCATGTGCATTTCAGCCAGTGGCCTTCCAGTCAGTGGCACCATTGGAAAATAAACTTTAGATAGAACTGTTAGTTGGCCTTCTATGGACAATTACTTAGGACTCCTCCTCCTCTCTCTTTTCTGGGATGAATTTTATTGGAGAAACTTCTTAACCTCAGAAACAGAAACTCACCCCAGACATTACTTCTATAAGGTAAGTATATCTGCATTCAAACTTCCCAGAAAACTGAAAAAAACCAACGTTTCTTTCTGGATCAGATGACTTGAGGTCCCTTCCTAATGGGGACCTGAGCCAATATGTAGCCTCCACAAGTGAGTACTTTGGAACTAGAAAGGTTGGACATACCCTAGTGTCATATTAGAAAGCTGGAGAATCAATTTGTGGCCTTTTGGACACTGGCTGCTCATTAAAATCCTCTTTTTGCATCTACTTTCTTACCATACTTTGTAGCCTGATTCTAACTACTAAATCCAGCAACCTTTTCTTATACTTCTCATCTTTTTGAGCATTCTAGCCGCTGTTCAAACGAATTAACTTTATGAAGTAGTACCTACCAACTAGTAGCCCCATTTTATAGATGAAAATTGGAAGATTTGAATCCAGAAACTCTGGCTCCAAAGCCCACACTCTTAACCACTGTGCTGCTTTTGTGTTGATGATTAGCTGCCCCTCTCTCTTCTTTGAAGCATTCTTTAGCCTGGCTTCTATGTGCATGCATTTCTTGGTCCTTTTCCATCTCTTTGTTTTCTTCTTCCAACACCTACAGGTAAACATTCCCCAAGATTCCTTCTTTAGCTTTCTCTTCCCTTTCCCTTTATCATTATCTATGACTGTTGTAAGGAATGATATATTTATCTCCAGTAATATCCTGTCAACAGCAAGTATACGTCACTTTTCTTCCTGTTGGCTGAACATCTGTATTTCCACAAAAACCATCATTTTCAATTTCAACTGCATCATCTAACCCCAAAACATGTTTTACAGTGTACATTTTTTATTGACATATAACATAAATGCAGACAAATGTACCAAATAATAAGTGTACATCTGAGGAATTTTCATAAAGGGAACACACTCTTGTAGCCAGCACTAATATAAAAAAAACAACATCACCAGCACTTCAGACACACCTCTTGTGCTTTTTCCAGTCACTATCTACTTCACCCCAATAGTAAGCACTATCATAATTTTTAATATTATGAATTAGTTTTTCCTGTATTTGAACTTCATATAAATGTAGTTGAACTTTTGTGCTCTTTGGTGACTATCTTTTTTCATTCAACATTATGTTTGTAATGTTCCATGTTTTTGCATGTAGAGGTAGTTTGTTTACTGTATAACAGCAGTCCCCAACCTTTTTGACACCAGGGGCCACTTTCGTGGAAGACAATTTTTCCATGGACAGTGGGTTGGGGGAGGTGATGGTTTAGGAACGAAATTATTCCACCTCAGATCATCAGGCATTAGATTCTCACAAGGAGCATGCAACCTAGATCCATTGCAGGTGCAGTTCACAATAGGATTTGTGCTCCTATGAGAATCTAATGCCATCACTGATCTGACAGGAGGCGAAGTTCAGGTGGTAATGTTTGCTCACCCACTGCTTACCTCCTGCTGTGCAGCCTGGTTCCTAATAGGCTACAAACTGGTACTGGTCTGTGGCCTGGGGTTTGGGGACCCCTGCTGTGTAATATTCCATTATGGGAACATACCACTATTTATAAAGTCCATTTTATTGTTGATGGATATTTTGGTTGGTTTGCCATGTTGGGATGATATGAATAATGCTGCTTTGAACATTCCTGTGTAAATGTTTTTAGTGGTTATATGCATTCTCTGGGTTCATGCCCAGGAATGAATTAACTCTGTATTGCCTGTTTTTGTCTGTTTTCTTTCATTACTCATAACGATTTTGTGATTTGGCCATTTTGCTTATGTCAGTAGTTCATCACTATAATTAATGAATAGTATTCCATTGTATGGATATGATACCATTATTTATCTATTCACCTGTTGATAAATAGTTTCCAATTTGGGCTATCGTAAATAAAGCTGCTAAGAACACTCATGTACAATCTTTGTGTACATGTACATTTTAGTTGCTTTTGGTTAAATACTTAGAAGTGAAATGACTGAGTTGCAAGGTAGGTGTATATTTAACATTTTAAGAAGCTGCCAAATTGTTTTGGTGGTGGTTGTATGTGTTAGTCCATTCTCATGCTGCTAGGAAGAAATACCTGAAACTGGGTAATTTATAAAGGAAAGAGGCTTAATTGACTCATAGTTTCTCATGGCTGGGGAGGTCTCAGGAAACTTACAGTCATGGCAGAAGGGGTCTCTTCACAGGGCAGCAGGAGAGAGAATGAGTACCAGCAGGGGAAATGCCAGGTGCTTATAAAACCATCAGATCTTGTGAGAACTCACTCACTGTCATGAGAACAGCATGGGGAAAATCACCCCATGATTCAATTACCTCCCACAGGGTCCCTCCCAGGACATGTAGGAATTACGGGAACTACAATTCAAGATGAGATTTGGGTGGGGACACAGTCAAACCATATTATTGTACTATTTTATATTCCCCTCATTAGTATATGAGGTCCACTTCCCCATACTCGCAAACACTTGGTAAAAAGATTAGTATGTTCAATCTTTTTAATCTTAGGCAATCTAATGGGCGTGTAGTGCTATCTCATTAAGGTTTTAATCTGCAATGTATACATATGTCATAACAAATGATGTTGAACATCTTTTCATGTGTTGATTGGCCATTCATATCTTGACTTTGGTCAAAAGTCTGTTTACATTTTACCGAGTTTTAAGCGTTCTTCATGTATTTTGGATGTGAGTTCTTTACCAGATAAATATGTTGTAAATATTTTTATGAGTCTTTTGTTTTCTTATTGGTGGTTTCCAAAGAGTTAAAGTTTTAAATTTTGATAAAGTTCAATTACCAACATTTTTTCTCTTATGGATAGTGATTTTGGTGTCATATCTAAGAAGTCTTTGCTTGCCCTAAGATCTCACATATTTTTCCTGTGTTTTCTTCTAGAAGTTTCATAGCTTCACATTTCACATTAAGATGTGGAATACATTTTTAGTTGATTTTTGTGTATGGTAGGCAGTAGGATTGATTTTTTTAAAATATGGATATTTAGTTTATTGAATGACATTTGTCAAAAAGACTTTATTTTCCCCCATTGAGTTGCCTTGGCGTATTTGTCAAAAATCAACTGGTCTATTTCTGGACTTCTGTTCCATTGATCTATATGCCTACCTTTACCATAATATTAAACAGAACGAAGTACTATAGCTTTATAGTAAGTACTGAAGTCAAATAGAGTAAGTCCTTCAACTATGTTCTTTGTTCGAATTACTTTGGCTATTCTAGGTTTCTTGAATTTTCATACAAATATTAGAATCAGCTTGTCAATTTTTATAAGAATGCTTATAGAAATTTTGATTGGGATTGTATTGAATCTTGGGAGGAATTTGGGCAGCATTGCCATTTTAACAATATAGAGTTTTGTAATCCATAAGTATGCTATCTCTCTGCATTTATTTAGGTCATAGAAGTTGGGATGGGAGACAAGATGTTTTGACTTTAGTGCTAAACCACAATAAGTCTCAATTGTTCAACTGTTGGTTTCAAAAGTTGGAAATAATTCTCCTCAGCTACGTCCACTGCTACTTCTTTCTCCTTTCGTCTCTTCTTATTTTTTTTTTTCTTCTTCTACATCTTTTTCACTGAAAGCAAATTTACCACAGGCTTGGTGTTTAATTCATATCCTATCTCTGTCCTTCTATTGTTGAAAATTTTTATATTGTTTTAGTTTCTAAATATCACGTCCATTTCCCCAAAGAGGTGGATCTCTCCATAAAATGGATTCTCAATCAACTGGTTAAGATTTTCTTCACCTTGTTGCTCTTGAATTCCCTAGGCCTGGCACATTGGTGAATAGTTGTAGACTACTCCATGGATATGCACTGAAAAGGAAGACTGCAGTTTTCTAGATGCTTTAGGCCAAAAATCCTGCTCTTGAGATCAAAAGGGAGCAAATTGTTTCAAAAAACCTTGTTTATCTACTAAAATCAATTTCTCTTGAGTAATCTCTTAATTCATGTCTTCACTTTGGTCTTACAGGTGCCACATGTAAACACGTATCAGTTAGTACAAGAAAATATTTTCAGTCAAATGGAATATATGTTCTTTACAAAGTGTACCATAGAGTTCCTTGATTTTGTCTCACTTGTAGACTTTTTGCCGACCACATCGATGATCATAGTTTTTATATTTTTTGGTCAGGTGAAGATACTTTAAGAAATACTTTTAATAAATGTGATAGCCAGCCTGCAAGATGGCTCCCAGAGATTCTTGCCTCCTGGTATTCATGCCTGTGTGTATTCCCCTCCCACACTGAATACAGCTGACCTGTGTGACCACTAGGATATTGCGGAGATGGTGGGGCATGACCTTGGACACTAGGTTAAAAAATAATTTGTGGATTTTTTTTTCTGTTGGATTATTGCTGTAGGGGAAGCTAGCTCCCATGTCGTGAGGACATGCAGGCAGCTCTATAGAGAAGCTGATGTGGCAACAGAGGCCTCCTGAATAAAACTAACAGTAATTTGCCAGACATGTGAGCAAACCAAATTGAGAGGAATCATCCAGCTCCAGACAAACCTTCACATGATATCACAGCTTTGGTCAACATCTGCACTGCAACTTTATGAGGCTGCCTACAGAAACTATGTGAGATAATAAATGTTTATTGTCATTGATGCCACCATATTTTGTGGCAATTTGTTATAAAGCAATTAATTAACTAGTACAGCTAGTTAGAAAAGCTTGAAATATCTTTCTTAAATCTCATTATAAAAATCTTTATGTAATTTTGTTTTCTACTGTGATGTCACTAATTTTTGAGTTAATTTGTTATTCAGCAATCAATAACTAAAACAACTAGTTAGAAAGACTTGAAAGAAATGTTCCTAAATCTCATGACAAAACTCCAGTATAACATTGTTTAATATAGTGATAAGCTCTTTAAATAGAAAGATCTGAACTGTTTTTGTAACACACGAGTGATTTTTGTTTTAGCGACATGGCAAACGGATAGGTGTTACTTCCAGTTTTCCTGGGAGAGGAATTAAGCAGTATGAGGTGCACTCTCATCCTCACCTCTAGTATGAGGTAGAGGAGAACATAATGGTGATCTCTTCAGAGTGCCAGGCACTAAATGAAGGTCAAGAGAATTCCAGGGTTTCTTCTGTGAGTATCTCTGACTCTGAAAACTTGGGACATTTCTCCATTGTTTCATGGATGTATTTTGATGTGGCAAAAATCCTTCCTTTGTGCTACATATCGGCATTAAATGATTGAGGTATAGACTCTTGTGAAGCTTTCATTTAATTACACATGAAGCTCTATAGAATTTCACCCACAGAACAGGGGTTGTTTTGTCAAGTGTTCAAGACCTCAATTTGCCGTTGGCTCACCCCCAGCGCAGTCATGCGATTAGTCACGCAAGTAGTCACGAACACACTTTACCATAAAGGAATCATCACTGAGGGCCCCACCGGTGCTCCTTCCCCCAGATATGGCTCTGAAAACTAAATTCAAACATGTGTGTCAGTTCAGACTTATTTTTCATGTTTGTTTTGCCCAAAGCATGGACCATGTCAGAGAAGATGGAGACACCTTCACGGCCTGTTAGTCACATCTCACCAAAGCTTCTCAATGGGCTGTCAGACAAGAAAGGAGCCTCCTGTAGCCATCTTAATCAGCATCCCCCATCTGTGAGGTCATCGGGATATTTCAAACAATCTTCAGCTCTCATTAGTTGAGTGCGTTTCACAGGCAAGTCCTTATCTTTTGTAACTTTTGCTGCCACATCCTGAGAAAGCCTCTCTGCAGAATGACACTTTCCCTATGGGTCAGCCCGCCATAATGAGCCACCAACTGATGTGCCCTTTGCACTCACTAGCCGTATATGTTGATATTAACCTTTCGTGTTGCGAGATGTCGCTTTTACCCTTGGCTTCTGCCATGTAAGTCTCATTATTTCTAATAGGCTGTGGCAATTAGGGTCTTGGGGCTGTTGATCGCAGCCATGTGGAGCGGGGAAGGGGCACTGGGGAGAACAGTTGCTTTTTCTTTCATGAACAATGTGATGCATAGCTCAGCCCAGATCTGCAAACAGCGAGCTGTAGTAGACCTCCAGCCGAGGATGGGAAATTCCACACCCAGTGCTTTCACATGTCCTTTCTTCACACCAACTACTGGCTATTTGCAAATCCCTTTTGTGTAGAATGACATGCTTGGCAGATATTTCAGCACATTGGATTTGGCCTAATAAGGAATTTATTAAAGAAGATTATTTGGGGAAAAAATGGATACATTCAAAGACACTCTTTTTTTTTCTTTTAAAGATAGTTGTCTGGAAAAGGAAGAGGATGACACTGATGACCAGCCATCTTGAGGGGCTCACAGGCTCACTAAGGAGGCAGTATTGAGCCTGATGGATCTGTGAAGGCCCCTCCAACTTGTAACTGTAAAATCATGACTCTTGATGGAACTCTACAGTTGTTGGAACCTGGTGGGCCACCTACAGCTGAAGGTAAATAAAAAGCTGTTTCTTCAAGGTTAGAACAATAAATTGGTAGAATCCTAATAGGGATAAGGGAATGAGGAGGAAAAATTCCACAGTAGGGCAAATGCATAAGTAAAAGCTACAAATAACTACAAACATAACATAGGGTCAGCTCTCACATTCTCTTCATTTCTTTGACCTGAAGCTCTTACTATATTAGAAAGATAGCAAAACAAAATTAAGCATGATTTTTGCTTCAGACTAGAAGAGGTTGAAGGCTAAGGGACAACAGCCCAGAGGAAAGACATTAGCTTATGTATAGGTAGCAGAGCTTGAATATTCTACATGAGGGCAAGATTTTTCCAAAGAAATGCAAGAAAAAGCCCCTATATTAATCTGCTCTTTATGAAAATAACACTTGGGAAAGCCCCTGCAATGAATGTCTCATAAATTAAGGGCATAAATCTAGAAATCCTAGTGTGATACTGCTAAAATAATCCCTCCTGGCAATGGAGCAGTATGGCCTGCTGAGAGCTCCTTACTCCTGAGAGCTGATTTATTACTTGCTCTGCAAAATGACTAATTTAAAATATAAGTTCATTTCAGCTAGGTTGGTCACAGTATAAATATGTGGTAGTGGCAAGGTGGAGAGTTCAAAATATATAGCCAGTAAACATCAAAAATTAATTCTTCTTTGAATAGGTAAAAAGTCTCCAGTAGAAAGCATAAGAACCAATTTTCCTTCCTTCCTTCTCTCCTTCTTTCCTTCCTTCCCTCCCTTCCTCCACAAACATTTAATCAACTTGTGTTATGAGTAAGCATTGGACCGGGAGCTGATGATACTACGCACCTAGTAATGAAATCTATGGCCTCTTTGCATTCCTAAGTGCCTTTTCCAGGCTACTCCCCCACCACCCAGCTCCAATTTTATTCTTCTCCCTTACTCCATGCCTGGGAAGATAGAATATAACCCACATGGAGGGGAGGAAACTACTGGGGCACAGAGGAATTCTCAGTGGAGTTCAAATGCATTTACATATTTGTGGCATTGGCTCTTTGGTTTTTCTTTTTTGGATGCTTTTCTTCCCACTCGAACACTGCTCCCCAGACCTCTGGAGCCGTACAAAGGGCCTGGGGCTGCCTCACACATGGCAGGGAGGATTCTGTCCTGGGAAGTCCAAGCAGGAGCAGGATAGGACTCAGGGAAGGATGGCTTGGGCCAGCTTCTCTCAGACCCAGGGAGAAGAGCTCTGGTTCCTCTTATTTCTTGGGATCATCCTTCCTTACTTTTTTGAGTTTTTAAGGCTTTCCCACCTATGTATGTATGTATGTATGTATGTATGTGTGTATGTATGTATGTATGTATGTATGTATGTATCTATCTATCTATCTATCTATCATCTATCTGTCTGTCTGTCTACCTCTCCAGCACAGTACCTAAAGGGGACTTTAGAAGGTAATAAAAATGATTGCAAATGACTAAACCCATTGAGCAACTGCCAGATGAGAAAACTGAAGCTCAAAGAAGGCAGGTGACTTTACCAGGGTAATGCAGTGTCTGGTAGAAGCTGCTCACAATCTTAAATCTGTAGTGTTTAAATGCAGCATTTATTGCCTACGATGTTATGACTCTTGGAATAGTTACTAAACTTTTTTGTTCTTCTATTCCCAATTGGGATCCCCTTAGTGACCCTTATTGAGAAAAGCCTTCTAAGTTCAAGAATAGAGGACATGTGGGAGAGGGTGAATTATGGAGCTGGAGCTGGAAAGAATTCCGTAGCGTGACTGTGCTGTGTGTACTGTTGTCAGCTATAATTCAACAAGAGCTCTTACAGAGAACTTTATTAATTTATGTTTAAAGTTTTTTTCCATCTGGTGCTGTGTCCATAAATGGCCAGATTGTATGGGACCGTTTTCTTTGGTATTGTTTATAGTTATCTTGTACCAATACACAAAGTTGAAGCACTTCTTTCAGAAAATAAAATTATATTATGATAAACTACAGTTTGGAAGTAAATTTGGTGGTAAGTGAGCATTTCCTGGCTCCAAAGGGACTATGTAGGGCAGCAATGAGGTGATCAGCCCTCTGACCTTAGAACAAAGAACTTGGAGGAAGAGCGCACACACCTCACAAGAGGTTATCACTTTCTCCATAACTATTTCCACATTGGGTTGCAAACCACGATTCATGTCTGTTTCTAAGAGACTGTGAGATATTTTTCAGTTCAATTTCAAATTGCTTCTGACAATTGAGAGGGCTTCACAGCTTTACAAACTGATCAGTGGTTTGGGCTTTCAATTATTTGATGCACAGAGAGTTTCATGAAGGAGTGTTTTAAATGAAACTTTCAGATTCATTCCTTTTCCAATTGGACGGATGCACAGCAAAATTCAGTGGTGTAGCATCTCACAATGGACAGATTCCGTTTGACAGTGGGTAAAATTTCGTCCCCGGTGTTTTAAGGTTCAAAGTGATAAAACAAACCTTGTACGAAAATAACGGATTGTGGAATGCGAAGGACCTGTGATCATGCAAAGGTGACAGAGCAGGTAAAATGTTTTGGACGAGAGGGAGACAGTTTGCAGGTAAAGAACCTATAAGGGGCAGGAAGAGGAATGTAGGACACTTTGGGATGTGGGTCACATTTTGTCCTGGAATCAGTACTTACCAGCTTAGTCTGAGGCCTTGGGCCAGAAGTACTGCTCATAAAAGTAGATTGTATTTCTGCAATGAAATCACTGAAACTTCAGGAGAACAGCACTTGGTCAGCTTGCTTGGGGTTACTAGTTCAGTGGTGACATACAAGTGTGTGTGTGTGTGCACGTGCGTGCACATGCATATTTGTGTGTTTAGAAGGTGGGTGCTTGCTGCTTCAGAGAGCAGTTTCAGGGCCATCTGTTTTGAGCTCAGTGTGACTACCAAGAGTAGGAAACAACTCTGGGGTGATGATGGCAGCAACAATGACCTCAAAGTAAAGTGGTGAGTTTTTTTGACTATCTTCCCTGATTGTGTGGGACCCTCAAATATTTCCCCAATTATTTCTGGGAATCCCAAAGAGCTACCTCTTGAGTCCTCTAAGCAAATTATCTCAGCAGCCTGAGAAAAGGGACTTGCCATTTTCCCTCTTCTCTGCCTCTGAATCCATTTGGTAATTATGGCCAAGAAGTCACATGTAGACTGCATTGCAGTGGGGTGTGGCTGAGAGGACTTGCTTTAGGGTGGAGCGAAGTAACATGCTATTTATCTGTTCATGTAATCAAGCTATCTGTCTTTTATTCTACATATTGTCACATAGTCCATAGAGCATTCAAGGCCTGGAAAGAAAAGAACACTAACAACAAAACCAAAACAAGTAGACAAACAAAACAACTTCAAAATACAGCTCCTGTTCTGTAGGACCACATAGTCCATTGGAGGTCCACTTACACACACACACACACACACAAGGGTGTGTGTAAACAGTGGTGCTGGAGTCTCCTGACATTGCGCCCGGCAGCACTGCATCAGGAAAGACCCCATGGGAGCAGAAATTTTGAGATTGGAGCCATATTTTGAAGGAAGAGTAACATTTGGACAGATTCAGGTGAAAGGAGGGAGAACTTCCTAGGTAGACAAATGGCATGTGGCAGGAACTTGCATGAGGAGAAGCTAAAGCCAGCTGTTTGGTTGGTAGGAAGATCAGTTTTCTAGGAGCAGTCAGTCAGTGTAGATAATCCACACTGGCGAGGTAGCCTGGAGTTAGGCTGTGGAGGACTTTAAGGACACTCTCATTGGATTTGGGGCCCACCCTAATGCAGGATTATCTTATTCCAATCCTTACCTTAATCATGTCTGCAAAGATGGCATTTCCAAATCAGGTCACATTCTGAGGCTTTGGTGGAGGTGAATTTTTGGGAGATGTTATTCAATTCACTACAGATGAGTTAAGATTGGGGCTGACTATAAACTGCTATAATTGGGGTAACAAGGAAAGGCTTTTTGGAGGGAATCATATTTGAGTTGAGACTTGACCGAGGACAAAGAAGAAGCCATGTGAATGTAAATAAGCAGAAGGAACACCAAGAGTCAAGACTTTAAGATGACAATAAGTGTAGTGTTTAGAAAGAATGACAGCTTTTTTTGTCCTCCGTGATGTGAATTTTCTCCCTTGAAATGGTGCTAAAGCATTTAAGCCTAAAGAGACAAAATAGGAGACAATCTTGGAATTGAATCCACTCAATCTGCCTGCTGCTCTTGCTAAGGTCAAGGCTGTGTCGTGGATGAACATGACCTCGGCTGAAAGTATTTGAATACTATTGGTGCCCCATGAAGTGAACTAAATTATTTCACGATTCTCTTCCTCTGCTAAACTTTATTCTCAGAAATTAGAAGCCCAGAAAAGTAGCTCACACTCAGTATTCAAACTCTCATTGCAATGGAAGCAGCATTGCAGAATTTATTTAGTGCAAAGAGTTGGGAAATTTGGGTTTTAAATCCCAACTTTAACAGTGGCCAACCATGCATTTTAGGAAAGTCTCTTTACCTCTCTAGGCCTCAGTTTTCCTCATCTGTAAGGCAATGTTGGACCAGATCATGTGAGGGCTGAGGCAGAGTGGGACCCTTCCAACTCTAGCTTCCTAGCTTCACGCAATGCCCCAGGAATTGTCTGGCCTTCGCAGGATCTTCCCAGAGTTCATGGACACATTTGGCTCTTGGGTAGCCAAGGCTCTGAGTGTAGAATAGTTGTAAAACCAATATGCATGAGGGTACTTGTGAATACACTTCCACTTAAACTTGACCTCTAATGTGAGGCCCAGTTTCTGAGTGTGGATTTACAAAGGCTTTCCTCTATACACTTCTCCTTGCACCTGGAGAATCTGCTTGTGGACTTTCAGATCTACCAACTACCTTCCACAGAGCTCTCTGAGATAGGGAAGGAAAACCAGGCTTTACAGCTAGACCAGGACTTTGTTAATAAGACGACTGTTCACAGCTATATGTTTACCGCAGCCTCTTCTAGCTTTGCCTGTAATTACCTTGGCCCTATGCACTGAAGAATCTGTCTGCACTGCATTGGGACTCTTAAGTTCTCATTGATTCTGAGTAAGTCCCAAATATATTTTTGTTCTGTCCTCTGGTATTCTGAGCAGAGAGCAGGGTGTCTCTTTCCTGCTCTGTGCAGGAGGTGATGAGCTCCTTGAGTGGTTCTGCTATTAGCTCACTGGTGACCTGGTGACCATCTCATTCTAGTCTGCCCAGGACAATCCCAGCTTGAAAATGGAAAATTCTGGATCCTGGAAAACCCCTCAGTCTTGAGCAAACTGGGAGACTGGCACTCTACAGCAGTGCATGAGGGCTGCTCGGAGTCCAGGAACACATTTAGAGAGTAAAGAAATAAACTGGAGATAGGCTGGGCATGGTGGCTCATGCCTATATTCCCAGCACTTTGGGAGGCCAATGTGAGTGGATCACCTAAGGTTGGGAGTTCGAGACCAGCCTGTCCAACATGGAGAAACCCCGTCTCTACTAAAAACACAAAATTAGCTGGGTGTGGTGGCACATGCCTGTAACCCCAGCTACTCTGGAGGTTGCGGTGAGTGGAGATCGCGCCATTGCATTCCAGTCTGGGCAACAAGAGTGAAACTCTGTCTCAAAGAAAAGAAAAGAAATAAACTGGAGACAAAGCGTTAATCCTAACAGAAGGAAATGCAGATCCACAGGCAGTGCCATGGAGCCAGCTGTGAGCCCTGCTACTGCTCCCTTCTCCCAATGCATCCCCCTGCAAGGCTGCACAACGCTATGCTGAGCACAGGGAGTCTCTGGATGCCTCTGCCTAGCTGCTTGGCTGGAAATCTACCCACATTTAGATTTTCTAGTAATACTCACTCTATTTTTCTTAAGAGACCCTGGCTGACTAAAACAATATGTAGCAACATAATACATTCTGTAAGGAAAATCAGTAGGAATTGCTTACCCTGAAAAACATCTTTTCTGGCTCTGTCACAATATAGGTCCTAAGTGGTGGTGGCCAAAGGACCACCACTTCTCTTCACTGCTGATGCACAGGTGAGAAGCTTGGATTGTGATTTCTGATGCTATTCTTTTCTCAAAGCACTCAGATTTTCTTGGAAGTTAGTTAATTGCAGTCTTAGGGGAAAAAAAAGCGAGGATGGCTTGGAACATCTTTTTGTTGTGGACTGAAAAAAAGGCATTTTCGAGAATATCAGAGGCAGTGCTTAAAGGAGTTTCTCCTAGTCCCACTGTGAAAATGTGAACATCAAATAAAAGACAATCACGGCTTCATTAATGCAAGTTGTTTTTGTGAAAGGCTATGAGTTTGATATAATACTGTAATGAGATAAGTGTATGAAAACAAAGCTATCATACAAAAAGAAGTGAATCTAACAGACAAGCAAATTAGTATATATAGATATTCTGGCTTTTAAAAAATATTAAGTATATGCCTGTTTTAAAATATTGATTTGTATTTGTTTCTTTCTGCACAAGCAGGAGAGAACAAACTGAGGGACCTAAGAGTCAGCCATGACGCCCCTGGAGAAGTCTGTTTCAGGAGCAGGAGGGATTCCTCGGCATTGTGCCATTTAATAATTAGGAAGGAATGGGGCTCAAGAGATCAGGAGTAGCAGGAGAGCTCCACAGTGTACCCCGCCCTGATGAATTATTCAGTATCCTAAGGAGGGAGTTCATCTTTCATTTCGTAAGAGATGAAATCTCAGCATGGCTCCACTAATGAGAAGCAACTACTACTAAAGAAAGCGTTCTTTTTTTTTTTTTTTCTTTTTGAGACAGAGTCTTACTCTGTCACCCAGGCTGGAGTGCAGTGGCACCATCGTGACTCACTGAAACCTCCACCTCCCGGGTTCAAGTGATTCTCCTGCCTCAGCCTCCCGAGTAGCTGGGATTACAGGCGCCTGCCATCATGCCCAGTTAATTTTTGTATTTTTGGTAGAGACGGAGTTTCACCATGTTGGTCAGGCTGGTCTCAATCTCCTGACCTCAGGCAATCTGCCTGCCTTGGCCTCCCAAAGTGTAGGGATTACAGGCGTGAGCCACCATGCCCGGCCACGTTCATTTTTAAGAAGGCTAACAGATCAGGCCAATATATCCAAATTAAAGAATAATGCATGAATGCATCAGGACATTGCAAATTTAATGGACATTTTATTTCTGGGAAAGAAAAGTCATGCAAAAATGAAATCTCTATGAAAGAGACATAAGAGTGCCACATGGTGAAAAGAGGACTATATTAGGTATCTATTGCAGTGCAACAGATTATCCCCAAAACTTGGTGGAAAAGGGAGAATGAGAAGGACAAGAGAAAGAAAACCAAATATCTGCTCTGGTGGCCTAGGAATATTGCCTAATATCAAGACAAGGAACAAGGGAGGCCAAACACTCGGGATATTTCAGGGCAAGAGATGATTGTAGCGCCAGGTATGGTGCTTTTTAAAGCTCCCAGGTGATTGTGTCAGGCATCAGGGTTGAGAAGCTTTATTCCAGAGTGTGACTTGCCAATCTACATTTACTTTAGTCACAGTCAGCATGGTTAGTAGAGGTGTTGGGGGCGTATAACGAACACTCACTGAGCATCAGTGATGAATCAGGTTCTGTGCTAGGGCTCTTTTGTGTATTTCCTCATTGATTCCTCACAATAGCCCCAGGCGAGTAGACAGCACGACTGTATTATCACCATTTTATAGAGGCAGGAACAGAGGCTAGAAAAGTTTAGTGAACTGAGTCTTTCTCCTCCTTATGAAGGAAAATGGTGAGCAGTGGGCTGCAGAAAACAGAGTGTTTGGACTTAGAAAGCAATGCCCCAAATGAAGCAAAAGTTTTTCCCTGACCTTATCCTGCCGTCCTGTCTCAGTCCCAGTCTCCACCTAGGCTAGCCATAGAAACTAGAATCCCTCTTCTTCAAGGTGAGTCATAGAAACCAGAACCCCTTTTCTCCAAAGCCAGCCATAAAACCTAAAAATATTACTCTGACATTCACCTGCCTTTCTGCGTAAAAACTGGCCACAAAGAAATTATCTGGCCTACTTTGTTTGGCTGTAGGTCATAAGACCCCCATTCCAGTGAGGGTCCTGCCCATAACCAGAAGGAAGGAATGATGAACAGAGGCCAAGAGGAACCTAGGCAGACAGGCCTTGCTGGATCCCCACTCAGTCTGTTAGCGTTAGATTACAGCCTTTTTGTCGAATCATATTTCTACATGGCTGTCCATACTTTATTGAACTTAAGCTGTCATACTTTGTTGAACATGGACAATTTCCCTTGCATCTTTAGGTCTTCATTCTGAAGTCTCTCGTGTACACATTAATAGTAAATTGTATGCCTTTCCTGCTATTAATCTACCTCTTGTCTGTGATTTTCAGTAAGCCTTCAGAGGGCAAAGGGGAAATTTTCACTTGGCTCCTGCAAGGACGAGGTTCAACCAGCGGGAGCAATGATGGGTGCTGGAAGGGGAAGTGATGGGGGTGGGAGGGTAGAGGAGGGAAGATCTCTAGGCTTAAATCCAAGGCTGGGATGTAAATGTGGAGCTCTTTCTCCTTCTTTGCCCTTGGAACATGGTGCTGTGGCTCTGATGAGCTCCTACTGGGTGTTGAGTAACTTTGTGTGACAAGAGTAGAGAAACTGAGACGAGGCCCAGGAGGAAGGGTCAGGAAATGCAGATTTCAGGTCACTGAAGACGCCAGGCCAGTGAGGACAGGGATGATCCTATGGAACACGTCAATGCTGCTCCAGGAGCAAAAAGATCATCTCAGGATGGGGAGAAACTGGGTGTCTGGAGGCTTCAGGTTGCTGTTATCAGCAGTTATTGGAAAATGTTTTAAAGCAAATATGCACATCCCCACTCACCCATGCACACACATCTGCTTCTAGAAACAAACTGAATTTCTTTGCTACAACAAAGGGGTCTCATTACTTTATTTACGTGGAAAATGACATAGACCATTCCCTTCCCATAAGAGCTGCAAGTTCACCTTGAAATGCAAAGTGATTGATTGTGCTACACCCACTTAGTTTCTCCTTTTCTGAACGTTTGACATCATTCAGTCTTTGCTGATAGGGAATCCTGCAGCTGTGTATCTCCTCATGTGGCCTCAAAAGCATACCTGTTGGGGCCATTTCTTTACTCTGGTAATTTATAAGGCATCTTGTGCTACGCTGGTAAATGACTTGGGAAAGCCATTGGCGCCCGAAGAATTATTGAAATCGGGAGCCAAGACGAACTTGGAAAGATGGGCATGGTGCTAGGCACCAAATGAAAATAAAGGAAACAAAGCGACCACAAAATCAACCTCAAATGCCCTGCATTGTGCCTTAGAGGCAATGAAATGGTAGGGCTGGCTTCCTAAAACAGGAACCCTTCACCAAGCAAGAACTGCCCATTTCAGAGGCTGCAAGGTGCTCTTCTAAATCACAAAAGAAGCAAGAGTAAGTGAGGTCATGGTTAGAGGTCTGAGTCTGGGGTTAGAACGAGCCCCTGTGTCTATGATACTTAGGCTTGGGCCTTAAGGATGTTTCAAGACCTGGAGAGCCGTGCTTGGCTAGACCTTGTTGCCTCTCATCACCGAAGCTATTCCCAAGCACCACAGGCCCCTCTGGGAAATTAATGATGGTTGGAGTGGAAGCCAGCTCCACAGTCAAGCTGGGGGCATTTGAGGAGCCCAAGGTGAGGAAATAAGGGAGGGTATGAATTAAAGAGGCAGAGAATTTGCTTGAGTTCTGATCTCTGAGGCAGTATGTGGCTCAGATCAAAACTCTGTGGAGCTGTTTCCTATGCTGAATGGAGTTCTCTCTCACAATATGAAAGCTTTAAGTACTGAATGTAAAGTTCTCTATCAGCTATCTGGTGAGTCTCTCCTATGCACAGTGTTGTAATACATCCAGGTGAGAGGTGGAGCCCAAGGAGTGTCGTACAGGCTGGTTCTTCCTTTCCAGAAAAAAAAGGTAAGAATATTTTTGTTTAAGATGAAAATTAATGAAAGGCCTTTCTTAAGGGTTGTGGACTGAATATTTGTATCTCGCCCTCCCCAAACTTATATGTTGAAGCCCTAACCCCCAGTGTGAGGGTATTTGGAGATGAAGTTTATTGGGAGGTAATTAGGGTTAGATTAGGCCATGAAAGTAGGGTCCTCATGATGGGATGAATGGCTTTATAAGAAGAGGAAGAGAGAGAGGAAAAGGCCATATGGGACTTAATGAGAAGGCAGCTGTCTGAAGCCAGGAGGAGAGACTTCACCAGAACCTGACCATGCTGGCACCCTCATCTTGTGTCCAGCCTCCAGAACTGTGAAAAAATCAGTTTCTGTTGTTTAAGTCCCCAGTCAGTGGTATTTTGTCATGGCAGCCCAAGCTGACTAGACATTAAGTATCCACCTTTGCCCATGCTGGCCTGGGCTGTACTGAGAACATCTATCTTTTCATTGACTTTATCTGTCCCCAAATGGAATATTCCTTCCCTATGATTGTGGCTTCTCCAGTGGGGATCAGATGGCCAGTCTAGTAACAGGTAGGTGGCATCATAGGAAACTGACATTTTGTAGGTCAAAAGTTATTAAAAAAAAAAAAAAGCCATTGAAAATTACTGCCATTTGGCCTATAAAATGACTTTTCCACGTGGTTGTAACGTTCCTGGCATTGTGTACCTAGGTGTTGTGGGTGCCCAAAATGTAAGAAGCACTTTTGTCTGCAGAGGATTTATATTATACCAGGATTCAGCAAACTATGACCCACGGGCCAAGTCTGGCCCATCACTGGTATTCGTAGTCTTCCTGGAACACAACCACACCCACTTGTTTACTTACTGTCTATGGCTGTCTTCATGCTACACCACCAGAGCTGAGTAGCTGAGCAAAGACTGCACCACCCACAAAACTTAAACTATTTACCATCTGACTGGTTAGAGAAAAAGTTTTCTGAGCCCTGCATTACACAGTGTAAGTGTAATGCAAGTAAGACTCAATGATCACGCATAAACACTGCCATTTTTCTTATTGCAATTTCACACATCTCCTACCTTACCCTTCTTACCTTTCGTCACTATTTTTTTCACTCCTCTCCTTGTTTGAATTTCCAAAGTCTCTCCTTTCCCCACTCTTCATGATTCCTGCTGGTTTCTGGCCCCCATTCCTTTCCACTCTCTTCTGTTTGCTTTTCCTTCTTCTCTTGATTGGCTTCTGCTCTCCCATCCTTGCCCATCTCTTCCCACCTCTTCATTCACGTCTTCTTCTTCCACTTTGTTCCTTCCTCTTTTCCTCTGTGCCTCCTCCACGGAACTGGTTGGATTCTTTGACTTAGGATGGACGGATTGACTCACCTTCTTACCATTCACAGCGGCCTTTCTGGCCCACACACAATCTTGTGTAGATTTTCCTCTTTAGATCTTCTCTTTCTCTGAGGCAGGACTGATATTTAACTGGTAAGGAAGGTAGGTAAGAATCAGTGTTTATTTAGACTGTCTGCTCTGATTGGTCAGTGTTGAATGTTTTGCAAATCATTCTTGCCATCAGATCATCTGTCTCAACCAGCCAGACAGCTCAAAATTTAGAAATGTTGCCCAGATATCTTTCTCTTAGAGACTCTATGAATTCCTGTTTGTGGGCTCAGCCTCTGGGGTTTTAATGAGGCTCTTGTTGTTTTTATATCATTGTGAGGCAGTGTCTAGAATTCAGAAATTAAGTCCATTCAAAATTAGGATGGGTGTGTGTGCTGGGTGGTGCCTTTCTTCCCACAAAGAAATGTGTTTTGAATCTAAGATATTCTGTGGTCAAGTGCTTCTCAGAAGCATGTACCAGTGGTTGCTAAAGACTTTCTTATGCAATACTGTTGAAAACTACACCAAAAAACTGGGTAGTGTGGAGTCATTTCTAAGCAATTATCGGTGATACACCAAGCCTTGTCACACCACTCATCATTGATGCCAGACTGAAAAAAGACTTTATATTTCAGGGTTATTAACCATCAACCCAACCCATGATTGAATTGAGAGGAAATGGCCCCAGCACACAGCAGCCACAGACTTTGCTTGGCTTTGAAGAATGTTGCCTAGAATATATTTTAGTGACAAAGACTTGGCTGCATTTACCAATTTTTTTTTTTTTTTTAAGAGACAAGGTCTTCCCGTGTTGCCCAGGCTGGACTCAAACTCTTAGGCTCCAGGGATCCTCCCACCTTGGCCTCCCAAGTAGCTGGCTGGGACTACAGGCACATGTCACCATGCCTGACTTTGTCTAAAATTTGAATTTATTCACCCTAATTACTTTTCTTTCTCTTTAAAATGTTCTTGTTAAAGCTGTGCTCCATTTTTTCCATGGTGAGTATGGCAATTCTGATTTCTGTATATTTTCAAAACTTGTGGACAAACCACTTAATCATTGTATCTAACAATAAAAGTCATAGGCCGGGTGCGGTATCTCATGCCTGTAATCCCAGCACTTTGGGAGGCCGAGGGGGGCAGATCACAAGGTCAGGAGATTGAGACCATCCTGGCTAACACGGTGAAACCCTGTCTCTACTAAAAATACAAAAAATTGGCCAGGTGTGGTGGTGGGCACCTGTAGTCCCAACTACTTGGGAGGCTGAGGCAGGAGAATGGCGTGAGCCCAGGAGGCAGAGCTTGCAGTGAGCCGAGATCGTGCCACTACACTCCAGCCTGGGCGACAGAGTGAGACTCCATCTCAAAAAAAAAAAAAAAATAATAATAATAATAAAATAAAAGTTATAAACTTGCTATGGAAAAAAGAGAAGGAGATTTAGCCAAACAATGTCTAATAGACATTTGTTTGTTGATGCTGTAGCTTCTGTTATTTTCTTCCTAGCAGCCCTCACTGGAGTTTGGGAATCCATTTGGCTCTATGGAATCTGATTCCACCTGGGGCTCCAGGGGTGGAACATGTGACCCAGACCAGCACATTTGGCTTCCCAGTCATGTGGTTGGCTCTGGGTGGACATATGACCAAGCAAATCCAATTAGAGTGAATCCCAGGACTTTTGCTTGGAATTCTAGAACAAAAACCTTCTTTCTTTCCTGCTGGATGTAAATGAGAAGGCACACAGCTCAGGGACCTCTTGGTGAACATCTTGGGACTATGAACAATATTGGGCAGAGATTAGACAAAAGGAAACTAGGTGCTCAGTGAAACTGTTGAGCAACTGTTCAGTTGCCTCAACTGAAACCTCTAGACTTTACAGTTATAAGAGCCAATAAATTCCTTTACTTATTCAGGTCAAATTGGGTTGGGTTCTCCATCACTTGCGATCAAAAGATTTCTAGCTTATGCACAGGACAATTGAATAATGATCATAGGCATAGAAACAAGAGACCAAAGACTGGGTACTAGTGTCTGCTCCATGCCAACTAACTGAGACCTTCAGTGGGTCCTTATCCTCCCCTCTATGGGCCTCAGTCTCTAATATACAGACAGGAAGTACAAAATTGGGCTTGGTGCCTTCTAAGATCTGTTTTAAATTTAAGAATCTCTGAGTTCAACCCTCATCTTGATCCATTGCAAACTAGCTCTCGGTTTGCCGTTTCTATCAATGGCCCATCACACTCCCAGCCTCTGGATAGAAACTTTGAAGTTGTCACTGTATCCAACTCCAACTCCATCTCTCCTCACCAACTCCAACTCCTCTCTCCTCACCATCTCCTATATCTGGTCCGTTACCAAGGCTTGTCAGTTCTTCTTTCTAAACATCGCTTTTAATCTTTCCCTCTTTCCCATTCTTATGAACATTATTCATGTCCAGGCCTTCATCCACTTGCTACATGTCCCTACAGTTCCTAATCCCTTGAATCCATCTTCCTCATTCCTGCCAAATTAATATCCTCAAACAGACTTTTAAAAATTACAGGAGCCCCACGATGGAAAAATAAAGTCTATACTGCTCAGGAGGCCTTCTGTGTGCTCCATTCATTGCAGCCATCCTGGCTTTTTAACATGGGTTACTTATAGCCTTGATTGAAACACAGAAAGAGGACTGTTTTTGTTTGTTTGTTTGTTTTTGAGGGTATTTGGAAAGGACTTTTTCAGGAAGTATTGGAGGCTCATATAGTAAATCTGTTGTTGCTGGGCCCAAGTTGTAGGGGAATACATGTTGGTGAATGAAGCATGGCAGCCTCAGAGCTAACAACCTAGGGCCCCATGAGCACTGCGTCCTCTACAGACTCCCTCAGATGAGTGTGCCCTGGAAAGTGTGTGGCAATTTTAGATGTTAAATACACTTATCAAAGCAAGATATATCTTATATGTGGTTGACTGAAACGATGGGCATCTTAAACATTTGTGACTTTAACATAACCAAAACAGATATTGGTTAATGTCTAACTGCTCTTCTTTTTAAAGCATATATTAATGTATCAAGTATATATTTTACTAGGATACTCTGTAGTAGGTAGCCATGAAAAAAGTGACTGTTATTATCTTCTTGGAGTTATTGCTGGATTAAGAGGAGACATTCTCTGTTTTTTTTCTTTTCTTATTTTTAATAACAGAAACCCTGGCCCATGAAGGCCTGTGCGCTCTGAGAGAATGTGCTGAGGCGGCCTTGTTTTTCTCCTGTTTCCCGTGACAGGGCGCTCCTCCCCACAGGACTTGCCAAGTCCTCATGCATGTTGAGTCAACATTTTGGATATGAGCTCATGACATGGGAAAAAGTTTCAACAACAGCTCAACATGCAAGTGTACTATGGGCTCTTTCCTGTTAATGTTTCAGTTCAAATTTCCTGAAGCTTGGAAAATTGCATATATTTGTACAATATCTCAGCATTTTCCCTCTGGCCTGAAGTGAGGCAGTTGGCTTCCTGCTATAGACTAAACAAATGAATAAAAGATTCATGCCATGTATATAGTGTATCTACAGCTTTAGGCATTGTCTACTTTACTGGCCGCCTTGTGGGTATACTTATGTGTACAATGGCCCATTGTGCTAATCCAGTGGTCAGACTAAGAATTAACATTCTTGAAAACCACTTCAGCTGGTCAATTTTGATTTCAGCTAGCAATCAAGTCAATTTGAACATCTAGAAGAACTAGATATAGTTATTTTCTTTATATTCATGGGGGAAGGAGGGGATCTAGAAGTGAATTAAGCTTCTTTGAGGAATTAGGGTCAGGAAAAAACAGGTAAGAGATGAGAAGAAGATAAGAATGACTTGGGAAGAGAGACTGGGAGATAAATGGTGAATGGGTAAAGATGGAACTTAATCTTCACTGCGTTGTCATGTCACAGACCAGACATCAGTACCCACTGAGTACTCCCTTAATCTTCTCTCTGGGGGAATATTTAGCCCAGAATGTCGTGAGTACCCCTGGCAGATGTTCATTATCTAATTGGTGCTTGAATAACTGAATTTGATTTTTTGTGTGTGTTGCCTTAACCTGAATCCCTTAGTCATTGATAGTAGAACTGTGGAGAAGTATCTCTGGAGATGACCCACAATCTCAAGAAGGCTGAAGAGGAGAGGAAGAGAATGGATAACATCGAAACAAGTGTTTCGATGATCAAGGCCTTATAAGCCATATTAAGTTTAATAGTAAATAATACACAGAGGGAAATTTCTTCCTCTGAGTCATATGTGTTTATCAGTTTTCTATAGATGTTGATTGCCTTTGCCATATATAAAATTTTATGCTTTTATGAGACTTTTCTTAAAAATATCTCTTGGTCGGCCAGGTGCCTGTAATCCCAGCACTTTGGGAGGCTGAAGCAGGCAGATCACGAAGTCAGGAGATTGAGACCATCCTGGTTAACACGGTGAAACCCCATCTCTACTAAAAATACAAAAAAATTAGCTGGCATGGTGGTGGGCGCCTGTAGTCCCAGCTACTTGGGAGACTGAGGCAGGAGAATGGCGTGAACCCAGGAGGTGGAGCTTGTAGTGAGCTGAGATCGCGCCACTGCACTCCAGCCTGGGCGACAGAGCGAGACTCTGTCTCAAAAAAAAAAAAAAAAAAAAAAAAAAAATCGCTTGGTCAAAGTTGAACAAGTGATGAGTTGAATTTGGGGAGTAAAGAGTGGTTGCCCTTCAGAAGGCAGATGTGAGCTCAGTAAAATGTAGATTCACAGGTGAAGAGTTTCTGAAAATGTGGGACTCCTGGAATATACTATATGTCTTTCTTTTTCTCTTACTTCCTCTTTCAACTTTCCAGTTTTCAATTGAGAAAAAGCTTATCTTTTTTTGTGTGTTTGACTCTGAAGCAATGTTTACCACCAAGGGTGGAGGCAAGAGGTACACTCTCTTCTAAATAACTTGGGATTTTCCCAAATAACCCAAGGTGTGAGGCTCTTTGGGACCCTACCTGGCTGACGCCTTTTTGGATGCCTGCTGATGGGTTGAGTTTCTTCCTAGGTGATGGGGCATGCCTGGCATGGAAGGGACTTTAAATTCCCTGATGGTTATGCCCAGTGTGGTAGGAGAGAATTAGTATCCATGTCCTGATAGATGAGACTTTCTAAACTGAACTTCCCACCCCCTCAGATCTTGTCTTTCTTCCAAATCACATTTGTAATATCCCTACACACCTCAGAGGCATTTATCTTTTTATCAAGCCCTACGTCATCTTGCTTGATAGACATTTGCTCTTTTTTCCACTCCTCTCCAAAAAGGAAAGGAGAAACAAACAGCCAATATTAGATGAACAGACCTCTTTCTGCCTTGTTTTATAGTTTCGTAAATCATAGTAAAACCTCACTTATTCAGATTTAAAGGTTGAAGGGCAGTTCAGGTTCATGAATAATCTCAAACATTGAAAATTATAAAAATAATGTATTGTTAAAACTGATATGTATATATAATGGTATGAACTAGTGGCTGAGAAAGTGGCCTCACTACTCCCAGGTCAAGGTTCTTGCCGGCTTGCTCTAATGAATTGAGAAACGCCATTTGTATTCAGTGTGTTTCTTGTTGGTTTGCAAATATTTACTGCTAAGATGTTTGAAAACAGCTTATCCTTTTAAGTAGTACCCAATCCATGATTTGTATCCAATTCATGATTAACACATTATTCAGGACTGGATGAATCAGACCTTAGCCTAGGTTTCCTATGGGAAGTTGCTAAAACTCCACCGAGGAATATTTAGGAGAAGGAGCAAAGCTGAGTCAAGCCACTCAACAAATGTTTGTTGAGTCTTTCCCTTTGTGCTCAAACAGGACTGGATGTGGTAAACTGGGGTAACATAAGTATAGCAGCTAAAAGCAAAACCAACCAAACAAAAAATACCCACACATTTTACAAATCACACTTTGGCCACAAGCACCTCTTCACTCCACACATCTCTTAGCCAAATGGCCAAGAAAAAGTAAAGTAAAATGATTTGAGTTTTACTTCCTCTCTCTTATACTGTCCAAATGCTGGGGATCAGAGGATAGACAAGAGGAGGGAGTGAGAAGAGAAACAAAATTTGAATAACCACAGAAACAATTGGCTTTTGGGTGAATTCTAAAGCAGACCACAGGAAAAGGAAACCATTAAAATATTTTTGTTTTATCCCTCTTTCTCTCTCTCTGTGTGTGAACCTTAATTTGAATCTCACTTTTTTCAAATACCATCTAGTTTCTCTTGGCATGCATCTCCCTGCTCATAATTCCCTCCACATCTTGAATGAACTTCATGTTCACCTCTTTGAACATTATTTTCATTTGAAGTTCAATGCTTTTCTCTCAACTTAGCTAAAATTGCTACTGCTCATGAATTTATGTCCTATACTCCAGCTTCCAATTTTTTGCCAGGCTGTGAGAAGTCAGTTATAACTTACAGATTCTGAACTACAGTCTTCCCTACCTTCTTACTTCTCTTTCTCATAGTTCAAGTTTTGGTCTATTCCTCTTACCCACTCTCTCTCTGGGCACATTGATATGGTTTGTCTGTGTCCCCACCCAAATCTCATCTTGAATTGTAGCTCCCATAATTTCCATGTGTTGTGGGAGGGACCTGGTGGGAGATAAGTGAATCATGGGGGCAGTTTTCCCATACTGTTCTCATGGTAGTGAATAAGCCTCATGAGATCTGACGGTTTTATAAGGCAAAACCCCTTCCACTTGGCTTATTCTCTGTTGTCTGCTGCCATGTAAGACGTGCCATTCACCTTCCGCCATGATTGTGAGGCCTCCCCTGCCACGTGGAACTGTGAGTCCATTAAACCTCTTTTTCTTTATAAATTACCCAGTTTCAGGTATGTCTTTATCGGCGGCATGAAAATGGACTAGTTTATACGGGAAGGCTTTTTATTGACTGTCCCTCTCTGAAAAGTACTCTGACCCAAAGGTGCCCCTATGCTTATCCAAAACCAGTGAAGTGAGAGAAATGAAGGTAAAGCGTCATTCAATATGGTACCATTTTTAGATGAGGACATGAGATCCTGACTTATCCATAGAAAGTCAGTGTCATGCCAAACCAAACAGAGACTGTGGCTGCTGTAAATAGCTTTCAGTGTAAAGGAACTGTGGATAGAGAAAATAAAGAAGGTAAACTCTTTATACCATCCCTCTCTCCTATCTCCTTGCTACTGCTCTTCCCTGCTGGTCAGGGTCTCTGGGGGTTTTGATGGGCAAAACTGTCATTTCTGCTGTTGAGAACACAACACAAGAAGCAGCCCCGTTTGTTAATTTTGTATCAGGATCAAGAATATTTTCCCAATGAATTCCTGTTTTCCTAGGAATTGCTTGAGAGCTGGGAGGCTGTGGTGGTGTCAACCAGTGATTTAATGAGATGCTAGGGCCCCAATCTCTAACAGCTTCTCTTAAAATCACTCACAGCAGGCTGTGTGTGGTTCTCGGGCCTGTAATCCCAATGCTTTGGGAGGTCAAGTTGGGAGGACGGTTTGAGGCCAGGAGTTCAAGACCAGCCTGGGCAACACAGTGAGACCCCCATCCCTACAAAAAATTTAAAAATCAGCAATGTGTGGTTGTGCACACCTGGAGCCCCAGCTACTTGGGAGGCTGAGGTGGGAGGGTCACTTGAGCCCAGGATTTCGAGGCTGCAATAAGCTATGATCACCATTGCAGTCCAGCCTGGGTGACAGATTGAGACCCTGTCTCTAAAAATAAAATAAGAATTAAAACATCACTCACAGCAAGCATGTAGCAAAGCATGTGGTTAACATTACCATATAAACATATACATGTAATAATCGGGAAAGCATGTGATTAAAATTGTCATATAAGTCTACATTTTAAAAAGAATTGGCAAAGTATGTGTTTAAACTGCATTGCGCCATCATTTGTAGAAGGAAGATGCTAAGAAAGTGCTGTACTTTGGCACTGGGAAAATGCATTGTTTGAAAGGGGGAGATATTCTAGATTTGATTTTACTGAGTTTGTTTAAGAAACTGTCTACATGGATTTGTATTGGTGGTTTTGGCTGAGGGGCCGCTGGCAGATCATATCCACCACCTAAACACAGCTTCAACGGAGTGGCTGGCTACCTCCTCGTGCTCCTCTCTCATTGCCTTCTCAAGCCCCTCTTAGTTAACAATTCCCAGGCTTCCACTGGTTGCTGGTGAGGTACACAGGTGGATGCATCAGAACCGTGAGATTCAGAACTCAGAGCAGAGAAGGATTCTGGGATCTGTGGAGTCTGAAAACTCAGGAGTCGGCCTTCATCTTTGCTCCTGCTGCTGCTACTAGCTGACATTTATTTGATATTTCCCATCTGCTGGGAACTTTATATACTTTTCATCTGTAGTCCTTCCAACAGCCTTGAAAGGGAGATTTTCTTCTATTTTGTTGAGCTAAACTGGAGGGTCAGACAAGTTAAAACATATTTAATGTGGCATAGCTAGTTAGCAGCAGAGATCCCACAAAGATGTCTGACCACATACCTGACCCCTTTCCCTGCACCCACGTCTCCTCAATGATGGTGGACTGACCTGGAGAACATAGAAACCACTGCAATCATGAGATGACTATGACCAATTTTAGCCTTATTTGATGTACAATTCCATTTGATTATTCAGAGATAAACTCTCATTTCCCTTTGCAGGCACACAGGGCCATCCCTGCAGCCCAAAACAACACTGCAAACTCCTATCCAATTTCCTGTCTCTGTATCTTTTGGAGTAATTATGGCTAGGTTTTCTCATTGATATTTATGCTTTGTTGATTTTTCTACAGATGTGTTGGGGGCACATGTCCAAATTAAATATCATTTTATTATTTCCTGCCTCTTATTTTAATTTCTCTTTGTCCTTTACTCTCCATGGGGTTTGTATTATATTCCAATTAGTATCTTACACAGTTAAGCTGTAGGCTATTAGCTACACTTCCATATCACTAGATAAGCTCAAGGCATTCAATTCTACCTGTTATTTAATTTTGGACTCTTAGAAATTAGACCTTGATCATAAGTAATGCTTGGAGTCAGCCACTGAAGACCACCTCTTACTTTCAACTTGAACACTCAATTCACCACTCTCACCAGCCCTCCAGGCAGACAGGCTGGGTGTAATTGTCTATAGCTCATAAATAAGACAGTCAAGGCCAGCAAGGTTGTGAGGCTTGCCCAGGCTCATGCAGTGATTATAACCATGAGCAGCACTAAAAGCTTCTGACTTTATAAAAGATCAAAACCATTCATGCGCCAAATACATTTTATATAAAAATGATTGACAATTTTTTTATTAAACTGCACTTTATTTGTTGGCATAAAACAGCTTTCAGGCTTTTAAGTGAGTTATGGTCACCTTGGAATGGCTCTGGGTAAAATGCTGACATCGCTGAAGTATGTTTTCAGCTTTTGGGGCTCCTACTTTCATTCCTTACCCTGGGTTTGGTCCCCACCTCCGTATTCCCCTGGTAGAGCAGAGTCTCCGGCTGCTCCTACCCTCCCTCTGCCAACCCCACCTTCTGGGTCCCAACTTGGAAACTCTGGCCTCTTGATGCTCCTCAAATCACAGCCTGACTATGGGGGTCCTTTGCCCCTCAAGTCAAAGGTCCAGCTTTTGGTGGATTTCTCAGTCTGGGGCATCTAAGCTCAAAGTTCTTTTAACAGAGAACAAAGCTTTTCATTCCTCAATCAGAGCTAAGATGCAAGCATGTGCTTGGGAGAGGTGACACTTTGATTTAGAGCCACATGAAAAGGTAAGTGACTGATGTCATATCTGCTCTTAAGCTGGTTTTAATGAGCATGGAGAAGGGAGGGCAAGGGCATGAGTATCTGAGGGGGCTGGTATAGAATGGATGTCCCTGAGAGAGTGGAGGAGGGACCTGGGAAGCAGCTTGAGAATGCTCATTTCAGGGCTACTGGCAATGAATGGGCTTAAAAATGCTGCTGACTTCACAACTTCACTGAGTGTGGCCTCCCCACCATGGGCTACCACTTTTCACCTTGATCCTTCTTCCCAAGAATTCTTGGCGTCAATGTAAACAAATCAAGTCAATTATTTATCACCTGAAAGGGTGTGGGGAAATAGGGAAAATTAGTGCATCCCTTTGAAAAAACCTTGGCCTAGTAATTTAGGCCAAGAGTCATAAAAATGTTCATGCCCTTTGAATCAGTAATCTTTCTTCTGGGAATCTAGCCTAAGGAAAGGATGCCAAATAGAGCAAATAGTATGTAATCTGTTCCACAGTGTAGGGGTACAAATACTAACCTGTTTCCTAGTTAGTCGCTTGAACTTCTAATGCCCTATTAGTAGGAAGTCTAATGATGACTTTTGAGGCTCTGTTCCAACCCTACCTCTGTTGGTCAAGAATACTGCGAGTTTATTTAGTCCAAAGAGGGTCAGAGAAAGAAGATAATGAGATTCATCCACAGCAGATCTCCCAGTTTCCATTTCTATTGCTTCTGCTGCTAGCACCTGCTTCACTATTGAACATGGGCCTGGGCATCCATGGCCACTGGCATACTGGTCACTGCTAGATCCAGCACAGGCTACAAGAGTCCTTTGAAGCCTCAAAGCTCAGCTTATTAACAGACTCCATATGCCAGCTGTGAGGCCTGTGTGGCCATGTTCAGTTGTCCTTCCTAGAGCAAGAACGCTGTGCCAGAGTGGCTGGATCCAGAGTGGCTTCCAGCCTTGGCTGCGTAGTGAGTGCAATCATGCCCCATGTTTCATCTGCATCATAGCTGGATACTCTCTTTCTTCATCAGTCTTTGTCTCCAGGGCCATTATCTTTCTCAGCGATGGGATCTTGGATGGTCATACCAGTACACCCCTCTCAGGTTTCTCTAACTTTGAACTGTGGGAGGAAGCTTTGAATATTAGTTTCTTCTCTCCTATGGCCTTGCTCCTTAGACAATTTAACCATCTCCTTTTAGTCATCAACTTTGCACTATGATGGCTCTCATCAAAGACAATTTTGTGACAGTTTTGATAGAATTCTACTTTACCTGAACACCAGAACAATAGACACTTATTTCTCTATTGTTGCATAACTAAGGCAATCACTCAGTGATCTTTTATACAGCAACAATAACAACAGCAAAAATCAGCTTCCCTACTTTAAAAACAAAAATAAAACATCTGTATAGGCATGCAGACATTCATTGAAAATTGTTTATAGAAATAAAATGTGAGAAGACTCCAAAGATACAACATTAGGGGGACTGTAAAGTAAATTAGGATGTGTCTACTCAATGAGACAGCGTGTGCTATTAAAATGATAATTATGAAGATTATGAGAAAACATGGGTGTTTTCTCTCCCACTTTCTAAACTTTTAAAAATTGTCAGTTTAAATTGAATAAAAGATTCTTAAAATTAACTCTTGACATGAAACTGTTGCCAACGGGACTTGCCGATGATTCATTTGGGAAAGTGAGGAAGAGAGAACTTAAGGATGACTTCTAAATGTTTGCCTTCACCAATGGGTGAAAATTGCTGCTGTTTACTAAGATGAGGGAGAACAGAGAGAGGCAAAGATGGACATTGGGAAACCAAGACCTTTGTCTACACTACATTTGAGAAACTTCTTAGACACCCATGTGGTGATATAAAGAAGTCAGTAGGATATAAGAACTTGACCTTAGGGGTTAGGTCAGATAAATCAAGACCAGAAATTTTAATTTTGAGAGCCATCAGTATGTAGATGGTATTTAGAAGACATGAGACTGAATGAGCTCACTTACAAAGAGCTTGTAGATGAACAGTAGAAGAAGATCTGTGACAGAGCCTGGAGTCATTCCAGGAGAGATCAGACAGAGAAAGAGAAATGAGCAAAAAGGCCTGAGACAATGCAGCCAGGGAGGTCAGAGGAAAAGGGGAGAAAGTGGTGTCATGGAAACTGGGAGAGGAGACAGCTTTAAGAATGAGGAAGTGATCAACTATGTCAACTATTTTCGAAAGTTGAATAAGATGAAGACACAGTGGTGGCCACTGCATTTGGCAAAAGAGGTTATTCATGACCTTGAAATGAACAGATTCAGGGGCATGGAGAGAAGGAAGTTGACCAGAGTTGGCTGAGCTACGAAAAGGAATTGATGAAGTGGAGCAGTGACTACAAATTCTTTGCAGGAAGGCGTGCTGTGAAAGAGTTGAGAAATAGGATTGTGTCTGGAGGGAGCAACGATGTGAGAGGATTTTTTTTTTGGAAAGTAGGCACCAGAACACATCTGACTTCTCATGGAAATGATCCAGGAGGGAGAGAGAAATTGATCATGTCGGGGAGAGCGGGGTTTATTGAAGGAGGAAAGTCTTTGGGAAGGACAAGGGGATGGTATCCAGAGCATGAGTGGAGAGATTGGTTTTAATGAAACGGACATGCTTGCTCTGCAGATCCCTGGTGTCCATACGAAGAATCTTGGCATACATACTAAGTGCTCAGTAACTCCTTGTTATTACAAATGTCAGTCTCCTTGAATCACTGAGAGGAATGACTGCTGGCTGGTCCATCTCATTGCTCAAAAGTCAGGCCTTGAATGAGGCATTGGCAATTGATATGACCTGGACAAAGAAGAAAATGATGAAATGATAGAGAGGTATACCCTTCTCTCCTACAGCCCCGCTCAGACAGGCTATACTCCTACAAAAGGGGTGTTGATATGATATGCTTAAAAAATGAAAAGATCCCAGTAATTGATGAATAACTGATATGACTGTCTTTAAATTGAGCTCTTCAGAGGTCCTGAGAGTGGCCGCCAGGGAAATGGGCAATGTGGAGAAAACCACAACCTCAAAACCTCTGCTATTGTGCAATCAGGATGAAAACCACTCGAACTGCGCAGAAGCAGTCATGTGGTTGAACCCTGAGGAGAAAAGCTCCTAACCAACTTGTTTAGCAACCTAACAGAACACAAGTTATAGCTGTAGTTCCAGAAAGTGCTGTATTTAAGCTGGGAAGTCACAGCTTTTATCTACATGGAATGTTATTTTTTATCATTAGGCTTCACTGTTGAAACAGAGTAAGTAGATGTTCGTTGCCAAATAGCTCATGAAAAAAATGTCTATGTCTTCCAAAGCGTAGTTTAAAAAGAAGAATTTCTACAAAAACCCCGAAATTTTCACTTGATTTCTTAATCAATAAAAAACCTAGGTAACCCAATACAAATTTAGAATTAAAACAAATGTGGATCAGGCAGGATTCTTAGTTGCAAACATCAGAAGCCACTTCTAACAGATTTCTGCAGAAAAACAGTTTGTTAAAAGAATAGTGGAATAGTGGAAATAACCCTGATGTCCATTTAAATAAAATACACTGTGATGTAGTGATACCATGAAATATGACAATGAAAAAAGAACAAAACACCAATACAAACAACATGAATATATCCCACAGATGTAATATTGAATCAAAGAATCTATGCAGCATGTATTGAGTATGAACTGTATATTTCCATCTATATAAAGTTCAGAAAAAGGCAAAACAAACCTATGGTGCTGGTCTCAGGATAGTGGTTACATTTCAGTGGTAGGGGTGGTAAAAGAGAATATAAGGAGGGATTTGGGGTACTGGCTGCATAGATGTGCTCACTTTGGAAAATTCATTGACCTGAGTACTTTTGATATGTGCTTTTTTCCCTCTATCTATGTTTTCATGAAAGTCACACAGGAGAAATCAACCCGAGAGCTATTAGGTAGGTCAAAATGTCACCCAAGTGCTGGAAATGCAGATTTGGGATGTTAGATTCAAGCAGGCTTCTCAAATCTGGCATAGGACTTGAATGAGCACATCTCTGAGCCACACTAGATGCTGTTGTTTGCTCTGTGGACCCTCTGCCTGGGATACACACATATCACAACCAGACATCCAATTATAAATGCATTTATTTGTTTTCTGTCTCCCCAGCTAGAATGTGAGCTCACTGCTGGAACACAGTAGGTACTCAACAAATATTTATTGAATGCAGTTGCTTTGTTCATAACTTAGCAGAATTCTCCTTCTCACGAATGTGTTCTTTCTTTAGATTTAGAAATCTCATCAGTCAGGATCCAGTCAAATCTTGCTATCCTAGGAACACATTTGTTATTTAAAGTGGTTTCCTGTATTTCTTCTCTGATTCATTCTTAAAAGGCAATCTAATTTCTTGAGGTTCCAAGTTCATAGCACAGGGGTCATCCCATGGTAACCCCTGCATACTCACAACAGGAACATGTAATATACTCATGAACATGCAATTTGACACAAGAATGCACATTGGATGGAGCTGAGGGAAGTAGTAAGGAAAATGGTAAACTAAGAGATAGGAATATGCCCATCAGAGAAGAGTGATGAGGTGATTTCCTTGACCTAGATGAGATTGCACAAACACCATCTTTGTTTATTGCTTCACTTTCCCTCCCACTGACACTATGTCATTCATTTGCAGGGCCTGCTGAAGAATTCAGCAGTGGAATCTTGCCCTCCCACTGCACTTTCTGTTGTTTAGAATGGTTTAATAAAGAACTGACTGACTTCTCAGATGGAGAATCTCAGAGGGTGCCTATCCTACCAGCTTTAAGCCTCACCTCACCCTCCAAAACAAGGCCCTAGGCTCTGTGGCCTGTGTTAGCATCTCAGCCTGCTCTGGCCAGTAATGGCGGTGGTATCCTGGGATACTGACCAGGCCTTGGCATTCTTGTCTTATTCTGAGGCAAGAGAGAGAAAGAATGGGTTGCCCTTCATAATTTCAGTTAGACAGCCAGGAGTGGTGAGGCACACCTGCAGTTGCAGATACTTGGCTGAGGTGAGAGGATCTCGTGAGCCCAGAGTTTGAATTCAGCCCGGGGAACATAGCAACACTCGATCTCTAAAAAAGTTAATAATTTTACTTAAATTTTGCTTAGAATCTTCACACTTCTACTAAAGCTGCCTCTCTTCCTCCCAGAGATGGGAAGTCAAAGAATTATTCTACATGACCATTTTGTAAAATTTTGACCTACATTTCTCCATTTCATTCCCGAATGGGAGTAGATAAAAACTCAAAAGTCATCTCTATTCCAAGCTGAGTAAGAAGAAAAGAAACACCTGGGATGATTTTCTTCTGCCACCCTCCCTTGAGTATTTGCCCCTCTACTGCTTGCACGTGATGCCTCAGTTTCTCTTTCTAGCTCCATCTCCCCTCTTTAGCAACCAAACTATATTTCCAATGGCTGGATAGACATTTTCACTGGGATCTACTAATGGCATTTCAAACTCAATATAACTAAAACCATGTTAATAATCTTTTAATCGTTGCCAAGTCTTTCTTCTGGTTTCTTTATTTAGGTTAGTAACAGTATCATTCTTCTTTTCACCCAGACACCAAATCACAGACCTCCATAGGCTCTTGTTGGTGAAGTCTTGCCAATCCTACCTCTAAGAATTTGATCCCTCTTTTCCATTACTATCTCCAACTTCCTAATTCAGACCCTAGTCACCTACCACCCATTCTAGCTTCCTTAAGAAGCTGTCAAGCATAGTGATTAAGGGCAGGTACCTGTGTCTAGATTAAAACACTGCCTCTTCTGCTTTAGCTGTGTGAATTTGAGCAAGTTGTTTAATCACCCTAAGTCTCAATTTTATCATCTGTAAAGTGGGCTAATAATGTTTCTTGCTATGAGAATTAAATCAGATTATGTATATGAAGTAGCACCTGCAAAGTACTCAGTACTGGTAGTGATTAGTACCACCTGTTCTCTCATTACTCCATTTCATTTGACTTACCACCACTAGGTTTACCTTCAACAAGGCAGCTCTGATCACGTTTTAAAAATCCTCAGTTCCCACACCCAGTATCAACCTAACACATAACAGTACCATTCTGGCATTCGAAATTTTCCATATGTCTTATGACCTCCTACTGCCTTAAATTTACCCTCTGTTCCAGTCAAATGGATCTCTTCCCTCTTCCCCACATCCTCTCCACAGTATAGCCTCTGTGCATTTGCTTACATTATATCTTCTGTTTGATTCACCCTCCCTGTCCTTCAAGGTCTAACTTGAATGGCTGCTCTCTGATGACTAAATATCTTTTTCTCTTCTTTTAAAGTCTCTGCACGTAATTGCACCTGTATAACATGATGACCTGCTTTCTTCCTGGTCCTGCATGTTCATCTTACCTCTCTAGCTAGAGGAACCTTCATTCACCTGGCTTCAAGTCACCACATGTCAGCATTAAGGCTGAAACATTCAAGCAGTCATTTCCCCTTCTGCCAAAAAGATACTAAAAAACCAATTTGAGCAAATTCTCCACTAAGCCACTTGGCTAGATCAATGTTTGATACACAAGGTCTTGCTCAAACAACAGCCAAAGCTGGAAAAAAATTGTGGCTATGAGACACGGAAAGGATCTAATTATTCTTCCTTAAGCAATGTTCTTAACCCCAGCCTGTTTCCCAGCTTCTGAGCACTCTGCTTGAGTGATTAGCAATGCAAGATTGCACATTGACCTTACCTCATACAGGATGAGGTAGTTCAATCCAAATTTCTCAAATAGTTTTTATTTTAACTTTTTTCTTCCCAGTATGTCTGTAAGAGCTGGAAAATCATTGAATAGTTTTTAAAGAAAATTTGTGCCTTTAGCAGCAACTGGATACAAACATCAGTTCTCATTAAAAAAAAATTTTCAGCTTTATTGGGGCATAACTGACAAATAGAAATTGCATGTATTTAAGGTATATGACTTGATGTTTTGATATATGTATACATTGGAAAAGGATCACCACAATCAAACTAGTTGACTTATCCATCACCTCACATAGCTGCCTCTTTTCTTTTGTGGTGAGAACACTTAAGATCTACCCTTGTAGCAAATTTCAAGTCTACAATATGGTATTGTTAACTGTTGTTACCATGCTGTATATTAGGTCTCCAGAACTAACTCCTCTTGCATGGCTGAATCTTTGTACCCTTTGACCAACATCTCCTCATTTCCTGTATAACCCAGCCCTGACAACCACCATTCTACTCTCTGCTTCTATGAGATTAACTATTTTAGATTCCACATATACACAAGATCAGGCAGTATTTGTCTTGCTGTGACTGGTTTATCTCACTTAGCATAATGTTCTCCAGGTTTGTCCATGTTGTCCCAAATGGAAGGATTTCTGTTTTCAAATATTAGTTCTCTTCAAACTGTTTGAGTACCCTGAGAAAGTTTTTGGTTTCCAATGGCTGCTCCTTTCAGAAACTATGCTACTTTCTAAAATCTCATTTAGGATAGCAATACTTTACTCCAGACACTGGCCCCAGACCAGAGAGTGTGGGAGGAAAGCCGTGAATCCTTACAGAAAGTGATGCTTTAAAATTCTGAGGTAAAATTCCATTTTAAAAAGTTTTAGCATAACTTCCCTTCGCCCCAGAGCTGAACCTCACTTCGTGCTATTTTTTACTCAGTTCGAGTGTTTTTTTTAAATAAGCTGTCTCCTTATGAATTTTAAATGAGTTAATTAATAGGATATTGCTAGTTTAAATCATAATATAAATTCAGAAAATATTTTATAAATGGACCTATGCCATTCAGACTTAAAAAAATTATAAAGGCTTGAAACGTTTGTGTGCATAATCTTGTTTTAATAATTTCAATATTTTGCATTGAAATATACCTCACACTACACAGCTGACCTGACAGTTCTACGAATGGCATTCAAAAAAGTCGGTCTTGTTTCATGAATTTATCTGTCAACAAAATGCCTCTTTTATTATTGTTTTAAAATATAGTTATCGGATTTACTTTTGCCTTTTTTTATGATGTTCTGAAGATATTTACATTTGCTTTTCTCTTTCTCTCTTTTTTTTTTTTTTTTTGAGACAAGTTCTCGCTCTGTCACCCAGGCTGGAGTGCAGTGGTGCCATCTCGGCTCACTGCAACCTCCGGCTCCTGGGTTCAAGAGATTCTCTGGGACTTCAGGTGTGTGGAAACATGCCTGGATAATTTTTGCATTTTTAATAATGATGGGGTTTCACCATGTTGGCCAGGTTTGTCTCGAACTCCTGGCCTCAAGTGATCTGCCTGCCTTGGCCTCCCAAACTGTTGGGATTACAGGCATGATCCACCATCCCAGTCCTTCTTTCTCTCTTTTGAAAAGAATTTTTAAAATTCTTTAAAAAAGTTTTCAAGGAAAATTTTCCTAGAAAATAGGAAAAATTTCAACCATACACAAAAATAGAGAATATAGTATTGGACTTCAAACATCAATCACTTAAATTCCAGAATTATCAGTATTTTCATACTTTTACTTCTGTACATTTTTCCTTCTTTCCTCCTTTATTTTGGCTGATGTATGATAAGCGAATCCCAGAATTGTGTCATTTTACCTTTCTGTATCTAAGTGTTGATTGCTAAAAATAGTGGTGTTTTCTTACATAACCACAATACCATTAATCACACCTATCAAAACTAATAATATGTTATTGGTATCATCTAATACACTATCCAAATTCAGATTTCCCTCATTGTCTTCAAAGTGTTGCATTGAAGATGGGTTGAGGCCAGGTGTGGTGGCTCATGCCTGTAATCCCAGTACTTTGGGAGGCCGAGGCAGGCAGATCACTTTTGAGCTCAGAAGTTTGAGACCAGCCCAGGCAACATGATGAAACTCCATCTCTACAAAAAATACAAAAATTAGCCAGGCACGGTGTTGAGTGCCTGTAGTACAAGCTACTGGGGGAGGTTGAGGTGGGAGAATCACTTGAGCCCAGGATGTTGAGGCTGCAGTGAGCTGTGATTGCGCCACTCCATTCAGCCTGGGCAACAGAGAGAGATGCTATCTGAAAGAAGAAGGAAGGAAGAAGGAGAAGAAGAAGAAGAAAAGTTGGTTTGCTCAAATCAGAATCTAAGCAAGGTCCATGCAGCGCATTGAATTGTCCAGGGATGGAGAAGAGGCTGAAGAAGAGGCTTAGGTAAGCAAGAGCATCAGTGCAGGGGAAGTTCAGGAAACACTGAGCTGGAGGAAATGATAGAAGCATTACTTGAATAATGATCTTTGAGAGGTGCAAGTCATGATTGGAACAATTTTAGCTATTATTTAGCCACTAGATATTGCTTCTTTAAATTCCATGCATAGACTGAAACTTGGAGGATCCCAAGATTTGTTCTATTTAGAGACCGACTTCCAGAACTATTCTACCTCCTCCATCACTTCTTACTCCAGTAAATATCATGGAACACCCTTCTCAGGTTGAAAAATTTAGAGACTTCCAGAGTAGGCATTGTCACAGCTTTTGCTGGCAATCCATTACAAAATTAGCTGTCCGTATTTTCAGAGGAGTGTTATGTGAGATCTCAATTCCTTTACCTAGTATTCTATTCCCAGCAAAATAGATGTTGTGTTTGATAGTTCTGAATGTATTCTGTGTTGATATTAAGGCTTCTGGGTTTGCTAATCATATGAGAATATATGTCAGCAACTCTGGTGTTAATAATTTAGCCTATAAAAATCAATTCTAATGCAATCTTGGAATATTGTGCAACCCACTTGTTCATTAATATTTCACCATCTGTAGATCCTAATGAAAGATGGGTCAAATTCAAATATATTTTCTTTGGCTCTGGAGACAAAAATAATTGGCAATCAACAGTGGTAGGGACAGCTTCTGTCAATGCACAGTAGGAGTCATGGAAGAACCCTCAGCTTCCTCCTACAGCTCTTCCCAGCAGACTCAAACACATTTTTTCATCCAACAGGGAGCCCTTTAGGCTTCTATTCACCAACCCAGTGGGATCTCCAATTGCTGGAAATTTCATAAAGCAAAATTCCCCAGGGAGTTTCAACAGAGGTACTTGGGAAGCCAAAACCCCACTAGCTCTTTGGCCCAACTCAAAAACGCAGCTGCAGAATAGCTTCCCACACGCTGTGCTCCTAGCCACTTGAGATTTAGCAGCTGTATTGTTCTCCTTGGTGTCAACTCCTGTCCATTGCAGGGGACTCTTGAAGGGTGGTCTAAGTGGAGGTAGGGCTAGGGAGAAAAATGTCGTACTCATTATCATCATCAGGCCACACATTTCTATAAGACTCTATGATTGTACATGATGTTTATGAACATGGTATTCTTGTTCCTCATGTTGACCTTGTAAAGTAGGAAATGCAAGAAATCTTTTACTCTGTTTTGTACATAAGCAGACTGAGGCTTACTGAAGTTAAGTGCCTAGTCCAATGTCCTACACTTGGCAGAGCTAGAACCAAAATGTTGGTCTTTGCCCTCTAGTTCAGCGCTTTGTTCTTTCCCCCAAATGGCTGCAGTATAGGTTTTGCCTCATAGACAGTCTTTGATTTGGCTTCTTAACTAGTGGATCCAGCTCACTTGTATGCAAAGTAGGTATTCCTCAGTCTTTGGGGAGCCTAAGTGGACCTGGGGTGGCCCAGGCCAAGCAATCTCTGCCTCAAATGACTTAGTCCATTTACCATAGTGCCATAAAATTGTCACTTTCTTTGTGTATAATGACATGAAAAATGATGGAAACCACTATTTTAAAGGAAAGTGTAAAAAATGTTCCCCCTTTCTACAGTGCTTAATATCTGAAAGCCAATTAATATGCCTGACCTTGAAAAGTCACGTCTATCAACCGTAAGTAGAAAATGAAATTTAATTTGCCATTTTTTAGTGAGCTTTTAAATTGTACATCTCCCCACAGCCTCTCATAACATGCATTGTGGATTAAAGTGCTATTTGAATACCTCTTTTTTCAAAACTTTATGGTCAGTCACTATAAAAGAACTTCTTGTTCCTTTTTCTTCTGTCCTCCAATGGAATGACTAACCTCCATCTCCCTGACCGCCCCCCCCGTATATTTAGGCCAGATTCCCTGACCTACCCTCTATTTCATGGTATTTAGTTCTGAAACAAAATAAGACAGTCTCATTGCGTGAAGCAATTTCTTTGTTTATACTTCAAATTGGATTAGCTCACGTCATTACTCTCACTTGGGCTATTATGAAAATTTTTCTTCTCTTCATGGGTTTTGTTTTTATTAGGTTTTCAATTCTGCTATTCTTGGTTCAGATCCAAAAGCCAATTAATGGAAACATGCCCACAGGCAAAATTAATATGTTCATTTTAACATCCATCAATTCCTTCTCTCTTTCCCTATTCCACTCTTTTCTCTTAACACACATTTGAGCACGCCTCAGGAACCTGTACCCAAAGCCTCATACATTCTCTGTCTTCACTCAGCTCTCATATCAAGAAGGTCAATTCACACTGAGTTATAGGAATGTGACTTTATGTTGACACCTAGTTTACTATTTACAAAGCTGTTTCTCATGCATAGACGAGATTCTGGGTGTTGCGGTGCATATTAGGGAAGAAATGCTTTTGGGTTCATCTGTCCCACGTAGTGTCCGGGCAACACTTTTGCATGAGGGCATCCAATGATCCATGGGAAGAATGCTGTAGTCTTTAGGAACCTTCACCTCCAAGTGACAGAAAATGAACCCAGCTGCTTAAACAGAAAGACAATGCATTTTTTCATGTAACTGAAAAGTCCACTGGTACACTTGAGTCATGGCTGAATCCAAAGTCTTCCCACGCCAGTTCTCAGGCCTTAGGACTCTAACTGAATGACACCTATCCTGGGTCTCCAGCTTACAGTGGCATATTGTGGGATTTCTTGGCTTCTGTAATTGCATGAGTCAATTCCCATAACAATCTCCATATATATACACACACACACACACATATATATACACATATATATATATAGAAATATATATGCACATATATATATAGAAATATATTTCTCTGTCTCTCTGGAGAACCCTAACACAAGACATTTAGTAGACCTATCCCCTTTCAATGTCCTCTTTACCACAAAAATTCTTCTGACTCAACCTCTAGAGAACTTGTTCTATGTTTGTGGTTAGGGAAACAAGTTCAGAGAAGCACAGGGAGGAGAAAATGGGGTACCTGTGAGAGAGATCTGGAAGCTTAACTTTCACGTTCATAATACAAGGGCACCATAGAAAGACTAGAACACAAAGACACCATGTTTGAGATCTAATTAATGAGCAGAGACACTGGTTGGCAAAGGCCTCTCCCATCTCAGACAGAATAGGACCAGGACTGTAAGAGTGATAAGGTCAAGAAAGTAGTGACAGAAACTGTGATAAAAACACAGCAACATGGCAAGGGGTTTCTCCAGACTCACTGCAAGTTCAGCCCAGGTCAGAGCAGCAGCAGCAGCTAATGCAATAAAGCACAGCAGGTGCAGTGTGCAGTTCTGAATCCAGATACACCCTAAATCATATCCTCACACATCCTAATTGTGTAAACTTCAACGCATTTCTTCCTCTGTTAAGTAGGGATGGTGATATCTTGTCTCCCTCTGTGAGTTGTGTGAAGACTGAGTAAGATTTCATATGTAAGGAGCTTAGCAACACACTGATTAAGCGGTAGGTGGTAGGAATGAGATATTAATGTCTTTGACATTTCCATTTTAAGTTCTAAGAGGCTGTTTCAGGTGGGAAATGTCTAGAAATCTGGGTAGAACTACTTGAGTGGTTCTTTTGGGGCTTGCAGTTTTCAGGCAAGTATCCACCCACTGGAGGGCATTTTTTATTTGAGGCATGGATGCTATTGTTGTATGTTGTCAGGCTGTGTTCTTACCCCCACCCTCACCACATATCTATTTGCAGACATAAGTTCACATAAGGAGAAAGGATCTTGATGGATTTGCAGTTCTGATTTATTTAACTATCTGATGGTCAAATCTGGCCCTAACTAAGGCCATGTGGCAGGGCAGGACTACTGACCATTAGGGAAGGGGAACTGTACTGGTGACCCCCAACTCAATATCAGGGTTCACCAGCCCATTGCAAATGATGCGCCTTACAGAAAACGTGTGTGTGTGGTGTGTGTTGAAAGAACCTAACACTAGGAGCCACAACACTCCAGACTTAGACAGTTTTATTGTCAGCATCTGGGACCTGGCCTAGAACAGAAGAAAGAATGATCGTTCCTCACATCTCAAGGAAGCAGCAACAAGATGGGCTGGAGCCAACAGAAATGGGGGACATTTGACATGACTATAAGTGGGGTCGAAATAGTCAAAGAGGAACTGGCTTGGTCTCAAATCTCATGTTATTCTTCTGCCTATAGCAACTGGGGTCAGATTTAACATTTCTTTTAAAAAGGTCACATTGAACTTTTGTTGTTGTTGTTGTTGAGTTGGAGTCTTGTTCTGTTGCCCAGGCTGGAGTGCAATGGCACGATCTAGGCTAACTGCAACCTCTGCCTCGTGGGTTCAAGCCATTCTCCTGCCTCAGCCTCCCAAGTAGGTGGGATTACAGACACGCGCCCCCGTGCCCAGCTAATTTTTTTTGTATTTTTAGTAGAGATGGGGTTTCACCATGTTGGTCAGGCTGGTCTTGAACTCCTGACCTCGTGATCCACCCACCTTGGCCTCCCAAAGTGCTGAGATGACAGGCGTGAGCCACTGCGCCCAGCCAGTCACATTGAACTTTATCTACCCAAAGGCAAATTTAGGGGTCATTCTTCCATGACATTTAATAGTCCTAGGACAAAAGACTTTTCTGAGTCTCTAACTTCAGTAGTGACATATTAATAGTCATTATCAGTTATGAAAACAGGCTCGACTACTGTTGACAGTAATTAACTTTCTCAGTGCTGCGCTGGCACTGCTACTGGCAAATAATGTTAGCCACTGAGACATCTGCTAATTAGAAGGCAATGGTTTCCAACTTTGCATTGCTTCTGTGACCCACGCATGCCATATAAATGAAAAGTTGGAAAAGAATAAAAGCTGAAATTCCTATGCTGGAACAATATTTAGAAACCTCAGGGAAGAATCAAGATAAAAAGCAAATTTGATGCTGGTCCAAGGATCTTCCTCTTAGAAATATACAACAATAGGTCTAGAGCTTTCTCCACTGCACTTTACTCCCAGAGTGCCGAGTCAGTGGTAGCCAGGGATTAAGTGGAGAAAAGAACTGGATTGGATTGAATCTTCTCCTTTCTTCCTTTATTATTATTGTCCTGACCCCACAACCTCAAACTTTTGAACTAGGGGATAGGAGGAAAGATAAAAGCCAAGAGCAGAGGTTTATGGGAGAATTCAGGAAAATATTCTGAATCCATGGTTCTCAAACTTGGCTGCACATTAGAGTAAACTGGGAGCTTTAAAAAACACTGAAGCCTGGGTCCTAGTTCAGAAGATTCTGATCTCAATGGCATGGGGTGTGGTACTACGATTTTAGAAATATCACTAAGGGTGCAGCCAAGGTTGAAAACCATTGTTTTAAGTTTCTTGCATTTAACCCGAAAGCGAGGGGATTAATTTGTGGTTTCCTCTTAACTAGCCAGATTTCATAATGGTAGTGTTTCTTAGCTTTAGATGAATATTAGAATATTACCTAGGCAGGTTTTAAAACATGCAATGCTAGGGCTTCACTGTAGTTGAAACTGAGGATCTCTGACAATAGGGCTTGAACAATGGCATTTTTAAACATTAATTCTCATATGAGCCAGGGTTGAGTGCTACCACTAAGGCAAAGGTTCTAAACTTTTAGTGCGCATGAGAATCACCTGGTGAGACTATTAAAAATGTATATTCCTGCATCCTACTCCCGGAGAGTGGGGCCTGAGAATTTTATTTTTAACAGACAACACAGGTCATTTTGGTGAAGTTGGTCATTAAGACCATTCTCATCCATCATTCTGATTGCTTTCTTGTGCTGACCAAGATGCAGTTTGCTCAACACGAATGCAACCCTGCCAACTGGTCTTTGGTGATCCTCAATTGAAGGGACAGGAAAATGAGGCAGTACCACCCTCCTAGGTGGCATTTGAAAATATCCTCGCTTGTTTTCTAATAATCATGCTTGGAGATGCAACAGATATTTAGTGAGCAAAGGCCAGGTATTCCAAACAGTCAGTTCTGCAAACAAGAATTGTCTTGCCCAAAATTTTAATAGTGTTTCCAGTGAGAGACCCCAGAAGGTGGAAAAGTTTGAATTGTGTGTGATCTAAAGTATCAAGGTACAGACTTTGGCACTAGGCAGTCCTCAAACTCAGTAGCCAAGAGACGTGAGGAAGGGTCCGACTGTTCAGGAAAGAAACCAAGACATGTAACAAAGCCTACCTCCCAGCTATCTCTATTTCTCTCTTCTCCTCTCCCAAACCCCCAGCCCTGACCCAATCTCTATTAGGATCCCAGAGATGGACCCAGTAGTCTCATATTCATTTCTGGTGAAGTCATAACACAAGCTGTCTTTTCACTGGCCCCAGACCCTGTCATTCCTAGCTAGGTGTCCTTGGGGAGTCACTTTATCATGCAGGACCTGGAGTCTTCATTTGTAAAATCAGTAGCTCGAGTTGGATGATTTTTAACACCTATTTTATTTCTGACATTCTGATTTTATTTCAGTCTAGAAATTCTTACTCTGTGTAGAGAATAGCCTTCGGTATATTATTCCTAGTTGCTCAGTTGATACATGAAATACCTTGTTAACTGGAGCCAAACTTAAATCCACAATAAAAGACCACGCTTACACCATTACTTGTTCTAAAGAAGGAGTACATTTACTTGAATTCTTTCTCATGATCCAACAATTGTCACATGGACCTTACTTAAGGGCAGAGTTTGGTTCAGTAAAATATATTCACTTTTTATCATTCATTAAGCAGCATTAAGTTTGTAGTCTTTGTCCTAGATTAAGATTTCTATTGACAGTTTGGGGCCAGATAACTTTTGGTTATGAAGGCCGTCGTGTGCATTGGAAGCCACTTAACAGCATTCCTGGCCTCTACTTACTTGGTATTAGTAGTACCCCCCATCTAGTTATGACAACCAAAATGTCTCTAGACATGGCCAAATATCCCCTGGGAGGCAAAATCACTGTCCTTAATGTTGGGGATGTGATGACTAATACCCATTCCCTGTTCTGTAGGATCTCACAGTCCTTGGTGAGGAGAGAGCCATTGCACAGTCAGTTACGATACCTCATGGAAGCGCACTGATGGTGCTATCCATCACAGCATATTTTGGGAGCAAGCAGCCAGGGAAGTTCCCTGGCTGAGCCTTCATGGATGAGTAGGGTTAGCCAAATGAAGCATAGGCAGAGGGCAAAAGGTGACAGCAGTTGCAAAGCCACAAAGGTGAGCAACAGCTTGGGGTGTGTGAGGGACTTCTTGCCCATCTGCAAGGCAGCAGGTTGGCAGAAGTGATATTGAAGAGGCAGACAGTACTTTGTAAGGCTTCTCACATGTTCTCTTCTGGGGAATGGGGAGTCTCAGGGAGGTCTGAGGCAGGGGAGAAACATGGTCAGATGTAAATTGTAAACAGACTGGATTTGCAGCAGACAGGCTTGGAGGCTATTGGAATAGGCAATCCAAGATAAAGAAGATGAGGGCCTGAGTCCAGGCAGAGGGTGAGGGGCTGGAGAGGAGAGATGAAGAGGGGCCTGAGGAAGCACCATCGTGGAACAGCAAGGGAGGCCCTTTTGCACCCGTGGCCAGAGTTCTCCAGTTGCCCACATTCTCAGGGAAGGTACACAAACCATTATATATATATACATTTAAAAAACAAATCACTTTTATATGAAGTACTTATATATATGTGATGAAGGTACATTCAATGAGAAGGTGATTAACCTAATTTTGTAACTAATTGTATTAGTCCATTTTCATACTGCTGTGAAGAAATACCCAAGACTGGGTGATTTACAAAGAAAAAAAAGTTTAACAGATTCACAGTCAGACATGGCTGGGGAGGCCTCATAATCATGGCAGAAGGCAAAGGCGGAGCAAAGGCACTTCTTACATGGTGGTAGGCAAGAGGGCATATGCAGGGGAACTGCCCTTTATAAAACCATCAGATCTGGTGAGACTTATTCACTATCATGACAACAGCATGGGAAAAACCTGCCACTATGATTCAGTTACCTCCCACTGGGTCCCTCCCATGACACGTGGGGATTATGGGAGCTACAGTTCAAGATGAAATTTGGGTGGGGACACAGCTAAACCATATCACTAACCTAATTAACCAGTGAAGCTTTTCACCAGTTTTTAATGTGTCGAGAAAGACAGGCCTACTTCAGTTTACAGATCTGCAGCAAATGGATGATGTTTCGCCAACAAACTGTTCTCCGTAAGAGAGCATGCCTTTGAATTTCCACATGCTCCTCAGCAGATCCAAACTGTAGGGGGCCACCCTGGGAAATTTCTGGAATCAGGAGGTCTTCCACCACCACCAGCTGCTAATGCTGCTGCCACAGTTTCAGTTAGATGGAAATTGAGAGATAGATGAATGCTTAAAGAAGATTGCAGTGAGAAAGCAAAGTGCACAGAGTGTATCCTGGAATGATTGGCAATTGGCTCTCAGGTGTCAGGAGTGTTAGGTTGGTACAAATGTAATTGCAGTTTTTGCCATTAGTTTTAATGACAAAAACAGCAATTACATTTGCACCAACCTAATAGATTGTTTCTCCCAGAACCTCCAAAATCATTCCCTGTTGGTAACAAAGTTAGGGCACAGGTTACTTTCAAGTTCCTTTAAGTCAGAGATCATGCATTATATACCACTCTGGCCCTTCCACAGAGCTGTGCGAAAGCAGACATTTAATAAGTATTTGTGAAAATGAATCAACATGATGATTGCATTAAGTTCTCCGCAGCCTAAATAACGCTCCCAAGAGGAAAAAAAAACTCCCAAGAGGGAAGCAGGGATGATAGCTGAAATCTACGGGAGTGCAAGTGGAGACAAGCCAAGCCTAGAAAATTGGTGGAAGGGGGTATTTCGACATGCAGAGCTGACCCCAAGCAAACTCACGAATTAGACAAACTGTGTCTCTTTACCTTTATTCTCATGGCAACCCCTGGCTTCCCATGCTTCTCACCTAGGTTCTTAGGTTGGACCATGCCAGGTGGCACTCTGGGTCCCTCTACTGCATGCAAACAGCTCCTCTATGATTTATGCTGACAAGCTCTATGATCTTGGAGGGAGTAGCTCCAGGGCTATTATGAGGTGATAGCAGTGACTTTCTTTCTTCTAGGACTGAAAACTTTTCTCTGCTTGGCTAACCCATATTATCTCTGTCCTGCTGCGAAGTTTGACTATGTAAAGACAGGATGGATGGGATTTGAATTAATTATACTGATTTCATCTGAAGGAAGTCTCTTATTCAAAATATCTTCCTTTTTGGTATATCACTGAAGATTGTTTTGAGTGGAGCTCTGTGTTTAAAAAGAGTTGCTTTATATTAGAACACAATATTCTTAGCAGATTGAGATCAATGTCCTAGAAATAGAAATTTTGCCTGGGACAGAGAGGAGAAAGGAGAAATGTTGCATTTTTACAGTAGACTTAGATGGCAAGGCAGTAAAAGGTTGGGGAGAGGTTCAAAAATGGAGATAGGAGAACAACAAGAGAAAGTGTGGCTTATATTGGGATTGTTCTCTAGGGTCCTGGTGGTAACCAGTTCTTCCAGGGCTTTGTGGTTGAGTTCCAAAGGTCACACAAACCCCTTGGCTCAGAATCTCTAATTGAGGAGAGGCTCTCTCTGCAGATCAGCACCAAGTTTCTTTGCTATTCTTTGCTATTCCCTGCTTTAGGGAAAGTTGGAGAAAGTAAAAAGAGACTAACAACAAGCCAGGGAGATATATCCTGAAATACCTTAATGCCGTATGTAGAATTGAAGAGAGCTAGAGCTGGAAGGGCCCTTGGTGAGCCCCTAGTTTAATGCTTTTTTTTTTTTTTTTTTTTTTTTCCCCCATAGCTGAGGCCCATAGAAGGTAAGAGCCCACCCCAGGCATGCTGGTTCTAAGACTAAGGTCTGTCCAGTACCTGAATGACTGATGCTGAGAATGGGGTATAGGATGGTCCTTTTTTTTTTTTTTTTTTTAATGCTCTGTCATCCAGGCTGGTGTATAGTGGCGTGATCTCGGCTCATTGCACCCTCTGCCTGCTGGGTTCAAGCAATTCCCTGCCTCAGCCTCCCGAGTAGCTGAGATTATGGGTGCCCGCCACCATACCTGGCTAATTTTTGTAGTTTTAGTAGAGACGGGGTTTCACCATCTTGACCAGGCTGGTCTTGAACTCCAGACCTCGTGATTCACCCATGTCAGGCTCCCAAAGTGCTGGTATTACAGGCGTGAGCCAGTGTTCCCGGCCAGGTTGGTCCTTTTTTAGGAAGCAAAAATACTTGTGCAGAAAGGAAGCCACACTGTGGCTGGGTGGCTTTAGTTAGATCTTTTGCAACTATTCATGCCATAGTTGAGATCTGGATTTTTTGCTTCCCGTTGATGTTTGCCATTAGGTTTATTAAAGGATCTTATGTCAAGCTGACAAAGGCATCTGAGTTGAGAGAGGGGGGCTTGAGGGAATGAGAAGAGGAGCCCAAGCCCATGCCTGAAGGAAACAGCATCAGAACAAGGCAGCTTTGCCCAACACTCACGAGGCCATTGCCAGATGAAGCTCTATTTAATATGTGTATTTAGTTTCAATATAAAAAGATGTACTAGATTTATCCTGCAGCTAGAAAAATCCCAATGTAGGCCACCCTTTCTCTTGCTGGTCCCCTAGCTCCATTTCTGAACCCCTCCCCAACTGTTCACTGCTTTTCTTTCAGAAGACTTCCCCCATCCCTGCCTAGCCCATCTGCCTCTACTGCAAGATGCAACATTCCTTTCTCTTCTCCAGACACAATTTCAATTCCCAGAATGTCGATCTCAATCCACTGAGGATATTAAGTTCCAGTGTAAAGCAACTCATTTTAAACAAAGTTTTTAAAAGTTCAGCTGAAAACTCCAGCTGCAAACCACCCAGAGTAGATGTATCTCGGTTTAAGATGTGTGGCCTTAGAGCAAGTAAGTGTATTCCTCTCTCCTGAAAATACCCTAAACACAGATTCTCATAGAAACAAATCAGACAGAATTATTTTATGAACTATCCCAGCTTTCCTCCAGAACTGAAGATGGGCTATAACATTCCTGCCTAGAAGTTTCTTGTTGTTAAATTCTGGTCATTTGTAATTGACATTTACTCCATGCCTGCAAGTTTTTAGGGAATAGACTTCAATAGATTGAGAGATGTAACAGTAAACCATATAGATTGTAACAAAATACCATAGGCATGAAAGACTTGTGACCTACAGGTGTAAGACAGAATGTCTGAAAAGTACACCCTTGTTTTCAGTATCCTAAATGGCATGAGTGAAAACCCTAATGACTTAAATCCTGATTCATAGCAAAACATTTATGAAGATAGCCCAAAGGTATGTCTCCTGAAGTCACTGAGAAGAGACAACTCAGGCAAGGCAGAGAGAGCAAGAGAAAAATGCTCAGAAAAGAGCATCACACCAGGCTGTTTTACGAACAAGTCTTCTGCCCCTCCTCCCAAATGCGAAAGGTCTTTCTCTACAGCAGGTGCCTAACATGAGCAGCCTCATGGTGTTTTCAGTTTCCACAGCTGGATATATAATTCACTGGCTCCTGGGGAAAGCTGGATGTTAGATCATTCATATGAAATCATGACATAAAATTTTCAGTGGAAATCCATCCGATTTTCATTTCTCTCATTAAGCACAGATGAAAAGTTGCCCCAGAACGTAAAAGGTCACTTCTATACCTTGGTTTTTCAATTTATCAGCCTTATTAGGAGTGGGGCAATTCAACTCACATGTCTCACTTCCCATATCCTTCCTCTAAGCATCCCTGGAGACCACCTCAGCAGTCCCACGACAAGCCCCCAGAAACCCTGTAGATCATCTCATTAAGTGTGTAACACAGTAGTTTTTCAATAGTTTGTTTGGCACATGAGTCTGTGCTAAAATCGGTGCTTTGATTAAAACAATAGGGGAAGAATTCACTGAATGCATTTGACTCCACCATACCCATTTGTGTCCACAAGGGAATAGTTTGGGTTCAAAATCATCAGGTAATAGGGAAACCTAATTACCTTCCATCCCATCCCTAAGGCCAATTCAGTTTTAGTATAAACAGCACAGAGGTGAAAGCCTATTCCAGGCTAGGTTTCAAGAGTAGGTACCTGCCCAGAGATTATCCCCCCTCCAAAAAAACCCTAGTGCATTACATTCTATACCTTCTACCCTAGTCCATTTTATTTTCCGTATCAAAGAGAATGCTCAGGATTCATCCCCCTCATCAGTAGCAAGACCACCTGACTTGGCCAAAGTCACAGCTAGAGTCTCTTTTACTCATAGAGTTCTTCAGGGACAAATCACTTAGCAAAGCACAGGATGTTTTTTTCAACAAGAGTCACTTCTAAGAAAGGGCTAGTGTTCCTAGCAAGTATTTGACTTGCTTCACTGCCAATAAAAGGGGTTGGAGTGAGCAGCATTTGGCAGCTTCTTGATCCTGTTCACTTTATTAGAAAAGGCCTTCTTCATTTTCAGCCTTCCTGGAACCTTAATTTTTTTGACTTCCCCTCCAGACGGTTTTGCTGGTCTGCCCACCGTCCTCTGAGAAGGGTGGCTGAAAGCAAAGTTGGAGTCACTCCCTACCCCAATACCCTTTCTCAGCCTCTGATCCTCATATCTAGACCCCTCCAGGTTTTGGTCTGCCCTCCAAACAGCGAACCTCCAATATCATGATAGGCATGTTTGTCTTGAGGCCTTCTAACTCCTCGCTGGAGTTAATACAATATAAAGTACCACCGGATTTATTGCTTGCATTTGGCTTGGTCAGTGCACTCATTTTCTGCCAAGGGAAATATCAGCAGGCCGTAGAGACGCGTATGAGAACCAAACAAACATAGGTTTACTCCTTACTAAACTCCTTACTAAACAGAAAGCAAACCCATCATCTGTGTCCACATAACCATCTCCAGGAGGCCCACAAGTAAGTTCTCCTGACTTGAAGTTGGCAATTCCATATGCTGGCAGAGGTTCCCGTACCTTCCTTTGTGTGTAAGAAGTACTCTAAGACCTTGCAGAATTAGGAGAAATTGCCCTCTGAATAGCCTATGTGTTGTCTCCAATTCTCAGGGTTTTAGGAGGAATTTATTATAATTAATTTCCCATTCTCTCTTTTTCCCTCCTGCAAAACTTGGCTATGTGACCAGCTCAGCTTGTCTCACTAATATCCCATTCATCTCATGCTCTTCTGCCCAGAGTTTCCTTTATCAGCCGCTAGTGCCTGGGGCCAGCTGCTGTTGCTGAAGCTCTTATATCAACTTTTCTTTCACTCCTGACCTCTGCTTCAGTTGGCTTCATTTTCTTAATATATTTTTATCTGAGATGGAATGAGAGTGCTGAGAGGGTAAAAAATGTTCTCCCAAGGCCATGCCTACTTCTCAAAAATGAACTGAAAAATTGTCCAGTTAGCTGAGTCTCAGGCCTAAAAGCAATTTTTATCCTCAAATAATGAAAACTGAGCAAAAAGTATGAGTCTACAGAGACCAAATTCAGCAAATAATTGTCTCCATTTGCCATTTTCTTCCAGCCTGTAGTGACGAAGAAAAACTCCTCCAATGTTTTTCCATCTGGGCTCATTCACATGGAACCTTTGCTCAGGATGTGGAGAGGTGGGGAGGTTAGGCTGAGAGGAGGCCAGAAGCAGTCCTGTGGAAAAGTTCAGTTGGGATAAATGCGCAGATACAGGGAAACTCAGACCTCAGAAGAGCCCTTCCCCTGAATTCCCCAGCATCCTGTCCTCTGCCCCCACTCTGGGTTTTATGGTGGCCTCACTGCCTTTGGTGTATTTTTTTTTTGGTTTCCCAAACCCAAAGGAGTGAAGAAAGACACGGTGTGCTTTTCTTCCTGATAAGAACCTTGTACCATCTGGCCACATAAACCAAAAGACTTCATCAATCCTCTGTTCAAGTTTCTGCCATTTCTCCAGAAGCCAGAAGCTTCCTTTCCCAGGAAATGGCAAAATATATGCCGGTGAGCCCTGGTCTATATAAAGACGCCACACTTTTCCTCCTCTGGCAAATACCCAACCTTTGTGTAGAGCTCTGAGCAGCCAGACAACTCTTAGGCTGTTATCGGTGTCCCTGGATTCCTCTCAGTAGAAATGTAACCAAAATACAGGTTTAGTCACTTGCCACCTGCATAGTCCAATGAACAAGAGCGGAGTCTGGTATAAGGAATGTGATTTTGTATTCCAAAGCTAGCTTAGGGAAGTACAGGCTGCCTGCCTTATGGGTACCACTTTGCTTTTGGAGCAGAAAGCAGAAACTTTTAAAAGGGGACTTGGCATGAATGGCATGCAAGGGAGGGCGTGAGCAGGTGGGGGTCTGCATGACTCGATTTGTGTCTTATCTACCGGGTGGTTGAGCTGGCACCATCCCGGGCAGAACTAGGTTGTAAAGTGGCCTTGTCTCAAGATACTCTCCAGGTGGGAGAGGGTTTCATAGTGGGTGCACTTTAGGTTGCATATTGATTGTTGTCTTTTGAGGAAATCTCCTGGTAGGACAGAGTTCTGTCCTGGAGCTTTTAAGTAAGCACATAGTCAGATAAGCTTGCCCTGTAGGGATGTCTGGTGGAGGGAAGGTAAAATATTATCATTGCATTTCTAAAGAGCTAAATAGGAAATGGGGAACAGGGGAAAAGGGGGAAAGAGAAAATAAGAGAAAATAAAAAATAATTCATTCTCTAATCTCTTAGAAAAATGGGGGGTACTTGGTTACAGAACTTCATGGGGTTCTCAACATTAAAAATTCCACTGCACTCTTGATGGGATCACCTCCCAGAAGCTGAGGGATATGGCATCATTTTTCTTTCCTCTACTCTGACTCACAACATACACATCCCCCAACCCCCAGAGTTTGCCTTGTTATGTTATGAGCAGATGAACTCATTCATCCTTATAGCTCTAGTACACCCACCTAATGGGGTACATTGTCCTTAGTAGGTCCTTAGTAAGCTCTAACCAGAATTCAGTAAGTGGCTACTTTTGGTTCTTGAACACCAACACACAAAAAATTGGACATAACCATGATTATTCTCATTCCTTGTCATCTTCATTTCCGTCTGTTCCTCAATTCCTTGCTAACATTCCTGAATGCCCAGGATTCTCAAATAGATCTATCTCTTTGCATTTTGCTTTGGCTATAAAGTTTTCTCTCCTCTCTCCTTCCACAATAAATCCCCAGAGAGCTGCTTCCCTCAGAACTGATATGTTAATGGATGATGATAGCTGAATTCTATTAGAATCATTGCATTTTATCTGATGCCTCCATGTAAAAACAGAACTAGGCACTACCAAGAGCTATTGAGGAAGTTACTTTTGACCAATGGTAGGCATTGCCAGTGATATCAGTTTTATTTCTTAGAAGCTTATCTCTTCAGTGTGCTCACAAAGATGCACCTGAATGATTCGATGTTCTCTGATATTTGAGGACAAGTATACCAGGAGCTGTGTCTGTGTAGCTCAAACTTGCCCAAACAATAGAAACCAGCTAAACCAGCAAGCTGAAGAAACTGAGTAGATGTTAGCATTCAGAGTCAAACTGAATAGTTTATGACACGCCAGTTGGAATCAAACCAAGACATGGGAGTTCAGGACTTGCCACTGGCAGCAAAAAGAGCATAGCTCCCTCTTCCCAGGAACCCTATTTTGGCTCAGCTTTAGAAGTCACATTTCGTGATCTTTTCTTCTCTTTCTTCCCCCATGTCTCTGTGCAGACTGACCTCATCCTGACTGTCTGTATTAGTTTCCTAGGGCAGCCATAATAAATCACAACAATTTGGTGGCTTAAAGCAACAGAAATTTACTCTCTCACAGTTGAGAAGGTCAAAAGTCTAAAAATCAAGGTGTTGGCAGGGTTGGTTCATTCTGAAGGCTTGAAGGAGAATTCATTCCATGCCCTTCTCCAGACTTCTGCGGGGTGCTGGCAGTCCTTGGTGTTTTTGGCTTGGGGGTGCAGAACTCCAATGTCTGCCTTCATCTTCACATGGCCCTCCCTCTGGGTCTCTGGGTCTGTTTTCCCTTCTCTTCTAAAGATGCCAGTCATTGGATTTGGCTCCTCAGTCCAGCCCCTACCTCCAGGATAATCTCATCTCAAGACATTAACTTAATTACATCTGTAAATACTATTTCCAGATAAGATCCCATTACAGATACAGGGATTTAGGACTTGGACGTATCTTTGGGAAGAGGGGTGGCACAATTCGACTGACTTCTCAGTCTAAGGGAAGCAATATGAAGTGGTAGTAAGAGTTAAACATAGGACTTTGGAGATCTTTTCCTCGGTTGGGGTCCCACTTCTGCCACTGACTGGCTCTGTGGATTTTGGTTAAGTGCTTTACCACTCTGATTCATTTGTAAAAAGGAATGACACTCTCTTTTCATAGAAGTATGAAAATCCTTTTTCATAGCAATAAGAAGTATTGAGATGTAATTAAACAGATGTAGTGTCTAAACCAGTTCTAGCACAGAGAAGTGGCAAGCAAATAGGAGATTCCTTTTCCTTCCTTTGATCTTATCCATCCTGTAGACTGCAGCTTTGTGGGCTTCTTGTGTCTCACTGTCCTCCAGTACCTGGTTTCTGAGACATTCACTGGGCACTCACATTGGTCAGAATTTTATCTAAGAAAATGACAAATTTCCCAACTACATTATAAGTAGACATCTAATTATTCTTTGTATGTTTTATAGAATCCTGTATGGTGCATCGCATTCAGTAGGTAATCGATGTATGTTGTTAATTATTATTTTATGAAAAATGAAAATCTCACATTTAAAGACTTCCAGAGAGGGAAGGGAAAACAAACCTCCTTGGAAAATTCTTCCTGTGGGTAAATGAAAGGCAGAGCCCACAATTTAAGCAGGTTGATGTTCCTCCTAGTCCAATGGTATTTTGCTTTAGGGATGTGGCCATTTCAGGCTGCTGGGAATTAAGTGGCTGGAACCAAATGGTGTCAGTAATCAGACCAGTTATGATAAAGTCTAGGCAGCAAGAAATGTATGAAGTAGGGTCTGGAGTCTGAGAGAACATAAGAGAATTCTCAGGATGTGGGCAGGAATACTAACAGAAAGATTTGGAAACAAGGTTCCCATAAGCCTGCAGACTTATTTTCCAAGAAGGTTTCTCATCAGATTTCGTTTTAACAACTCTTTGAGAGAGAGTCTTATGCTTTTATTTGTTAAAGTGTCCAGATTACTTTAGTGTACTTGCTTGGTAAGTCCATCTGAGACTTAAATCTCTCTAGTCAGACCCTCTCATTCTTGAATCAGACACCAAAGATGTGCTCAGGAAGATCTGGGAAGCCTGCAGAGAGGTCTGCATTCTGTGTTGGCTGAGGGACCATCCCTCAGGCTGTTCATTACTGAAATGCACTCTGCTAAAAGTTAGCATGAGTCTGGCTGCAAGGACCATGACATCCTTCTTTGAGCCCCTCTTGCCCAGCCCAGCTTGGGCTGCCCTCTGAGAAAGTTGCCAGCCTACCATATTGAAGATAAATGTTGCTTGGCCCTGTCCAGATGACAGAGATTCAGCCATGCCAGGTTCAGACTTGCTTGGGCAGTTAGTTCCCCCTTGGATGCCAAAGCCTGCTGAGGCAATGGATATCATTAGCTGTCAGGGGTGTGCTGAGATCAGCTTGCAATGTCTGCTGAGATCAGCTTGCAATATCTCCTGAGAGCCAATTGTGTGCATCTCTTCTAAACTCTGCATTCAATGACATCACATTAACAGCTTGAAATCAACTCTGGTGGGAGTATTTTCAACATGGAAATTGGCAAACTCTACAAATCAGGACTTTCTCTCTTCCCAGTCCTCATCCTACCCCAGTTCTGGGCATGCTGACACAGCAATCATTCACTCTTTCTAGGAAGACTCTCTTCATCCAGCTTCCAGGAGGCCACGTTTCTCAATCTGCTTTTCTCATTTCTTCTTTTGACACTGGAATGCCTCAGAATTCCATTCTTCAAACTCTTCTCTTCCTACACCAATTCCTTGGTGGTCTCATTCAGTTACGTGTCTCTAAATTCCATCTTTATGCTGAGGACTCAAAATGTATATTACCAGTTTGGACTTCTTTGAATTCCAGCCCTGTATATCCAGTTGCCTACCTTATTTTTCCACTTGGCTATTAAGTAGACATCTCACCTTAAAATGAGTAGAATTGAAATTCCCTCCAGAATCTGCTTGATCTACAGTCTTTTCCATCTTAGAATGGCAACTTCCAGCTTCTCAGGCCAAAAACTTTGGAGTCATGTTTGACATCATTATTTCTTTCACAACTACACGTGCAATCCACTGGCAAATCCTGTTGGCTCTGCCTTTGAAGACATCTGGAACCTAACCACTTCTTATAATTGGCGGTACTTACTCTCCAAGTCTAGATTTTTGCAACACTCTTTTAATTGCTCTCCTGTTTCTCCCTTGGATGCTTATCATCTTTCACTCAGTGTGAAAGCCCCAGTCATTACAATGACTCAATAGGGCCAGGCCCTATTGAGTTGACCCCTTCTTACTTCTCTGACCTTGTCTCCTACTGACTCCATTTTGGGCACATGAGCCTCCTCCTGGTTTCCACAACATGGCGGGTTTGTTTACATCCTCAGCCTGTGTACTGGCTGTTCCTTCTGCTCTCTTCTAGGAAATTGCTTAGTGTTCTTCCTCATCTCTTTCATCAACTGTCTCAACTGTTATCTGATTCTTAATGAGGTCCACCCTGACCATCTTTTTCTGGTAAAGAAACAGAAAACAATAGTAACAACAACAAAAAAGGCCACCTTGAATATCCACTCCCACCTCCCATCCCTTGCTTTATTTTTTCCCATAGCACTTATCACCTAACATATATATCATTTATTTATTTATTTCATTTATGTTTTCCCCTCTCCTCTAGAATATAAACTCTATGAGAGCAGGGATTTTGGTCTGCTTGGTCACTGTTGTATCTCCAGGGCTTGTAAAAGTCCTGATCTACAGTACAGTTGATTCTCATTATTTGTAATATAAGTTATGCTCTATAAAGTCACTGCAAACAATGAATTAGCAAATATTGAACCACTGCTCCTAAGGGAAATGCAGGTTTAGGTTCCTGTGAGCCTCTAGTTACATTTTTGCCAACTGATCAATAGATAATGTTACTTTATGTGTGTTTCTGATTAAAGATGCCTTACTTAATATATATTGTTGATTCATCAGCATTGAGCTCACAGCCAACAGCACTTAACTCATGCCTGAGCAAGGTGTATCGAACACATGTATTTTCTCTGTAAGGCACATCACAGCCTTATTGTTTTTAGGAATACTAGACTTGAGGGTCATTTTTAGAGAGTGAAATTACTAACGAAACCACAAAAGTTTGAAAAATAAGGCACTAGGTTGACCATAGAAGGTCACTTGTTTACAGTATGAGAATGGAAACAAGAGGGCAGAGCATTGCCTTGTTCAACTTCATCTGTTGATGTGCACATAAGGTAACTCAATATTTTGCCACTTGGTGCATGCCTACAAATGCCTGCAAAAGCTCTGTGAATACTGATTTGGGGGTTACAAATAAATTTTAGTCAGTAGGCAAATTTACAAATGCAAAAATCTTCAAATAGTGGGGATCAGCTGTATATTCTCAACATCTACTTATTGACAATATAAACTTGATTCTCTGATACTAACACACACTTGGCCTCTGGAAATCTTGAAGTTAAACATCTGTAGGGCCTCTACTTAGTGTAATTTGCATAGTTCCTTAGAGTTGCATGTCTTAATGTCTTCTTCCACTTTTTCCTTACCTTGGTTTGAAAGGCTAGGAAAGGATTCACTCCTTTGGGCTTCAAAACATCATTGTTATATTGAACATGTGTTATAAATAATCAGGACTGGAAACACAGAGGCAGGGTGAGCTGAGGAGGGGAGAAGAGCAGATAGCACTTCCTCATTTGTGCATTAACACATGATGAGTGGTAAATTGTATTTTCCAAAGATGGCCAATGTCTCCTATCGTCTGTGCTCTTCTACAGTGTGACCTTAGTTCCTCCTCATTAAGACGTGGAGTCCACTTGAATCTGAGTGGGCTTGTAATTGTTCAAACAGTAGAGTAGGAAAAGTGATACCGCTTGACCTCTGAGGCTAAATCATAAAAAGTGATGCAGCTTACTCTTAGTTTTCTAGAACACTAGTTCTTGGAGCCTTGAGTCTGAATACCTAGGCCACCATGTTGTGAACACACCAACCCATGTATAGAGGCCATGGGTAGGTGATGAGTCACCTGTCCCAGTCTTTGAGTCCTATTAGCATAGGAACCAGACCTGTGAGGAAGGGAGCCTTGAGATGATATTTGCTCCCAGCCATCAAGTAACCATTGGCCTTTGCTTCTTTCCAGCTAAGGTCCAAGACATTGTGGAACAGAGACAAGCCATTTCTACTGTGTCCTTATTGAATACCTGGCCCACAGTATCCCTGACCATAACAAAATGGTAAGGGATTAAGTGGTAAAGTCATTACATGTTTTGAAGGTGGTTAATTCTATGGTAAGTGACCAGACAAATGGTTCTAAATTCACTTGTGTTGCTAGTGTCATAAGACAAAATTACAACAAATTTGGCTTAAAGATCTTAATTGTTGCCTGTGCTTTTGAGGTCTTAGCCATAAAATCTTTGCCTAGATCAATGTCATGAAGCATTTCTTCTGTGTTTTCCTCTAGTAGTGTTATAGTTTCAGATCTTACATTTATGTCTTTAATCCATGTTGTGTTGATTTTTGTATATGGTGAGAAATAGGGATCCAATTTCATTCTTCTGGATATGGATATCCAGTTTTTCCAGCACCATATATTGAAGAGAGTATTTTTTCCCCAGTGTATGTTCTTGGCACCTTTGTTGAAAATAGTTTGCTATAAATACGTGGATTTATTTCTGGGTTCTCTATTCTGTTTCACTGGTCTATATGTCTTTTTATACTAAATACCATGCCATTTTGGTTACTATATGTAACCAAATGTAGCATATTTTGAAGTCAGATTGTGTAATGCCTACCACTTTGTTCTTTCTACTCAGTATTGCTTGGCTATTTGGGGTGTTTTGTAGTTCCATATAAACTTTAGGATTATTTTTCTATTTCTGTGAAGAATGTTATTGGTATTTTGATAGAGATTGAATCTGTAGATTACTTTGGGTAGTATGGTCATTTTAATAATATTAATTCTTCCAATTCATGAGCATGAAATGTCTATTTGTTTGTGTCTTCTTAAATTTCTTTCATCAGAAAGAATTTATTAAATTTGATTAAATTTATTCCTAGACAATTAATTTTTTATAGCTATTTTAAATGGGATTACTTTCTTGATTTCTTCTTCAGCAAGTTAATTATTGGTATATAGAAATGCTATTGATTTACGTATGTTGATTTTGTATTCCGCAACCTTATTAAATTCATTTATCAGTATAGCCATTATAGAAAACACTATGGAAGTTTCTCAAAAAATTAAAAATAGAACTACCATATGATCCAGAAATCCCACTACTGGGTATTTATCCAAAGGAAAAAAAAGTCAATATATCAAAGGGAGACCTGCACTCCCATGTTTATTGCAGCACTATTCACAATAGCCAAGATATGGTATCAATGTAAGTGTCCATCAACAGATGAATGGATAAAGCAAATGTGATACACACACACACACACACACAAAGGAATACTATTAAGCCATAAAAAAGAATGAAATTTTGTCATTTGCAGGAACATGTATGGAATTGAAGGGCATTTTGTTAAGTAAAATCAGCCAGGCACCGAAAGACAAATACTGCATATTCTTACTCATATGTGGGAGCTAAAAAGATGGATCTCATGGAGGTAGAGAAAAGAATGGTAGCTACTAGAGGCTAGGAAGGGTGTGTGGGATGAAGAGAGGTTGGTTAATAGGTACAGACATATAGTTAGACGGAATAAGTGCTAGTATTCAGCCTCACAGTAGGGTGACTATAGTTAACAAAAATGTATTGTATATTTCAAAATAGCTAGAAGAGAAAATTTGAAATGTTCCTAGCTCAAAGAAATGATACATGTTCAAGGCGATGGATATCCTAAATACGCTGATTTGATCACTACACATTCTGTGGCTGTATCAAGATATCACACATACCCCATAAATATGTATAATTACTATGTATCAATAAAAACTTTAAAATATATATGAAAAAACATTAATTTGCTTTATTTTTGATTCTATAATTGGGCAGCACTTTATTCCATAAAATAGAATGAGTGTTCTGATGAGCCAAGAAGAGGTGGTTGGTTTTACAGACAGGAAAGGGCTGTGGAAAGCAGAAAAAAAATAAAAAAATGTGGATTGGTCATTTCAAAGTTTCTTTTCATGTAAAGGTTAAAGCAGAGGGGACTTTCTCGTCATGCTGGCACTGGATCTAGGTCACTGTTGGAGATGATGTCTGGGACTCAGGGCCTTCGCAGATCACAGAGGCTGGTCTTGCACAACCTCTAAAAGGCCAGGCCAGGCCATGGCTTACCCAAGGGCATGAGCTCAGGGAAGCCCTAGGTCTTTTCCTGGCATCTCAGAGGGAACCATGTCTTACTACCTCAGGCTAGACTTGCACGTTAATCCATTGAGTTGACTTTGGATCTTACAGGCTCAAGGGGTGGTCTTTGGGAGCAGGAAGTGATCAGGACCCTGGTCAGATTCATATATCTGCAACTGAGCCCACTCAAAGAAAGAAATAAATGGAAAAATTATATTTTTTTTGTTATTTGCCTTAATGTCACACATTATCATTAGGCCAAAGGCCTTCTGAGGTATATGCATGCAAGGCGATTTTTTAGTTGTTTTTTTTTTTTAATTCTTTTTCTGTAAATTTTAATGATGACTTGAGTATAAGACAAGTTGATCCACTCTGCAGCACCAAAGTTGGGCAAGAGAAGAGATCAGAATCTGGTATGAGACTGAAAATCACTGTGGCAACAAGCTTCAGGGGGGCAGCTGGGATTGGCTCTGAAGAAAGTCTGTTCCATTTGTATAGCAGACAGGAGTCCATGGGGTTCCCATCAGCTAGCACTGAGAGAGGGCTTCAGAGGCAGCACGGGCTGCTGCTGGGCTGGTCTAGGGGACCGGGGAGGAGGGAAGATGCCTGTGAGGCAAAGCAGAAGGGCCTCTAGACCTCAGACTGAGGGTCAGGGAAGACCTATCTTCCTAAAGGTGCTGCGGAATAGTTAGGCTAGCAGATCAGAACGGGTCAAAAGAATAAGCACTATGGAAGAGGCTATTGTGGGTTTGGGGAAGGGGAGAGAGGATAAAGGGAGGAGAGATCTGCAGCTTGTGTGCCTACACTCTTTCTCAGAAGCCTATGCCTGGGAGCTGGTTAGCAGCAAGAACACACAATAGGTAAAGCCCCATAATTGTCCTGGCTCCTGGCACTGGGAGAGTGACTTAGTTCTCATGGTGAGGAGCTCTCTGAGAGTTTCACCTGGTCAGAAATGTAAGGAGCACACCTGGTTTTGGCCAGTCATTGCCATGTTTGCAATAACATGGCTGTGGGCCAATATCGTTATGCAACTTTGTGACTTGGTCATTGAGCAATGAACAAGGTCCTATTTGAAAGCTAAGGTCAAGCTTATGAAGCAATGCCAGCTTGTAACATTGTCCAGGTTAATTTAACACAGATGAAACCAAGACATATCTTTACCATTCAGGAGTAAATTATCCCAGGCACAGGGAAAGATGAAGTAGGAATGTTTCTTTTGGTGTCTTCCATGTCTAGTTTCAGAAACCCCATTCAGCTCCTATCTCACTCTGTATCTCACCCCTCACCTGTGCTGTATTCTCTCAGGGCCATGACCCTTCCTCCATCTCTCCATCCCTCACTCCTTCCTTCTTTCCTCAAATATATTTTTTGAAACAGTACTCATGATTTTATTTATGTTTGTTTTAATTTCAACTTTTATCATAAAGGGTACACATGCAGGTTTATTACATGGGTAAATTGCATGACCCTGAGGCTTGGGATCCTAATGATCCCATCACCCAGGGCATAAGTATAGGACCCAACAGGTAGTACTTCGGCCCATGCCCCCCACTCCCTTCCTTCCCCATCTAGTGATCCCCAGTGCCTATTGTTCCCATCTTCATGATCATGTGTCTTCAATGTTTAGCCCTCACTTACAAGTGATAACATGCAATATTTTGTTTTAGGTTCTTACATTAGGTCATTTATGGAGGTCATAATGCCCTCCAGCTCCATCCATGTTGCTGAAAGGACATGATTTCATTCTTTTTTATGGCTGCATAGTATTCCATGGTGTAGTCGTACCTCATTTTCTCTATCCAGTCCACTGTTGATGGGCTCTTAGGTTGATTCCATGTCCTTGCTATTGTGAATGGTGCTGCAGTGAACATATGAGCACATGTGTCTTTAAGATAGAATGAATTACTTTCCTTTGGGTATATACTCAGTAGTGGGATTGCTGGGTCAAATGGTTGTTCTATTTTGAGTTCCTTGAGAAATCTACAAACTGTTTTCCACAGTGGCTGAACTAGTTTGTGTTTCCACTAACAGCGTATAAGCTTTCCCTTTTCTCTGCAGCCTCACCAGCATCTATTATTTTCTGTCTTTTTAATAATAGCCATTCTGACTGGTGTGAGATGTTATCTCATTGTGGTTTTGATTTGCACTTCTCGAAATTATGGAATGCTGCATAAACTTGAGTGTCATCCTTGTGAAGGGGCCGTGCTAATGTTCTCTGTATTGTTCCAATTTTAATACATGTGCTGCTGAAGCGAGCACTTGAATATTTTTTGAGCACCCACTATGTGCCAAGGGTAGAGCAGAAAGTCTCTTCTCGTGTGGATCTTACATTCTAGTCAGGCGAGACTTACTACAAACATAGACTCATTGAATGTATCAGGTGGTAAAATGTGCCACGAAGGAAAATGAAATAGGGGAAGGTTATACTCAGCATGTCTAGGAAAGACTGGTCTGACAGGATGCTCTCTGAGCAGAGCCTTGGAAGCAGTGAAGGGGAAGCCAGATGGGTATGTGGGGGCGAAAACAACGGGGGCCCAAGGCCTCAGGTGGGAGCCATTCTCGAATCAGCAGGGAGGCCTGTGTGGCCGCTGCTGAGTCAGACAGACAGGAGGTGGGAAGAGATGAGGTCAGAGGGAACTGAGGGTCAGATGATATGGTAACCGCTGGCTGTATCTGACTCAGCTTCAGGAATTTGTCTTCCCAGGGTCAATTTTCTTAGTGGCTTCTTAATTATTGAAGACACATCAAAACTAAAATGAATGAATCTGAAGTATCCTTTCAATTTTGGGGGAGAAATACTTGAACAAGGGGCCCCTCCAAACCCCACAGGTATCTGCTTTTGAAAGCTTTGCTTCCCTTCTCCTCTCTAAAAGTTGTTTCCAGGCTGAGGAGCTGCGGGGGTGGCAGGAGAAGGGGGACTTCCTGCAGCAGGAACAGAAAACACCAGACTGTTCTCTGGCAATGAGCCTCCTCCCACCCAGCAGACATCTCAGCGGGGGAGGTGAGGCAGGAGGTGGGTGACGCGTCGCATGTGGCCTGGCCCCACTGTCCCTGCCCTCCTCACAATGGGCCTCAGCTTCTTGTGGCTTGAAACCTCTCAGGTGTCAACCAGTTCTTTTTCCTGAAGCAAAGGCAAGCTTTGGGATTCTGTAAGCCTTGAAAAAAATGTGCTCACAGACTTGTGGTAATCTTATGGCTCTCACTTGCTTTTCTGGAACTCTTTCACTTTACATCTGTCGGGTTGAATCACCAAAAAATGTTCAGCTAAGTTTGCATGTCAAAATAAATTAATGACCATTTTGTTTTTCTACTGAGAATGGGGAACCCAAGGGGCCAAGTGGCATTTTAAAAAGTATGCATTTGCCCTGTGGAACAAGAGACAGCCTTTAATTCCAAACAGGAAAGTCAGTGGTAGTATTTAGTCAAAAGAGGGATAGAGCTCATGCTTTCTTTTCTTCCTCTTTCTTTTTTAAAGGACCAAATTCTTGACTGAAAGTTCTATTTTTGTGAGGAATGAAGGCCTTTGTATAAGGAACGATCAATCTCTCCCAGTACTTTTCTTTCTTACTAAAAAAAAAAAAAAATCTAAGAACTTCTATTACTAAAAAACTACCTAAGAACTTCTGTTCTGTCTTTCTCCTTGTGTGTGTTTGAGATACCAAAATTCACCCAAGAAACAGAAACAGAAAGTATCACATAAGCATCAGGAATAGATAAAAATGACTAAAACCAATAAAGCCAACTTACTGAAGAGATTCTGCCTTGTGTTCCAGATGGGCACGTACTTGGCCTTAGTTGCCTGGTGATGTATTTCTACCCCTGACATCTGCCTTTTCTACTACACATAATTTCTGCATCATCCCTTGTTTCTTCCCTTACTTGAGTTTTTAAAACCCAGACTATTTACTGGATTTTCACCTTTATAAGCTATCACCATCTCTGTAGAAATTTCTGACATCAACTCATTTCTGGTCACCAGTCATTGCTTCAGAGTTGGTCTTAATAATCACCCTCACCTTCCCAGGGTTACTCTTTTCAATACAGTGCCCACCAATATCCCGCTCTTACACATGCTGATCCTATTCCACCAAGATAACTATATCCCAACCCAGCCAGGGGCTAGACAATATAGTATGGAATCCCTTGAAAATGAAGGTGCTTGTGCTAGACGTGAAGCATGAAAAATCAGGTGAAGATCCAGGATTTGTGATGCCCTTGATGACAGAATCATTTTGATTCCTTCTCATGGCTTACAGGAGGGAAGGACAAAGTGAGTCACCAGTCCCAACAGTAGATACTTTTTTTTTTTTTCCAGTCAAATACCTTTATTGCCATCTCTAGAAGCACTTATACATTATACTTTTCTTACTTCTGATCATTCCTTCAAGTCATTACACCCACCTCCTTGTACCCATTTTTTAAAATTTATATTATTATTATTTTACTTTAAGTTTTAGGGTACATGTGCACAATGTGCAGGTTTGTTACATATGTATACATGTGCCATGTTGGTGTGCTGCACCCATTAACTTGTCATTTAGCATTAGGTATATCTCCTAATGCTATCCCTCCCCCCTCCCCCCAACAGTCCCCGGAATGTGATGTTCCCCTTCCTGTGTCCATGTGTTCTCGTTGTTCAATTCCCACCTATAAGTAAGAACGTGCGGTGTTTGGTTTTTTGTCCTTGCGATAGTTTGCTGAGAATGATGATTTCCAGTTTCATCCATGTCCCTACAAAGGACATGAACTCACCATTTTTTATGGCTGCATAGTATTCCATGGTGTGTATGTGCCACATTTTCTTAATCCAGTCTATCATTGTTGGACATTTGGGTTGGTTCCAAGTCTTTGCTATTGTGAATAGTGCCGCAATAAACATACATGTGCATGTGTCTTTATAGCAGCATGATTTATAGTCCTTCGGGTATATACCCAGTAATGGGATGGCTGGGTCAAATGGTATTTCTAGTTCTAGATCCCTGAGGAATCGCCACACTGACTTCCACAGTGGTTGAACTAGTTTACAGTCCCACCAACAGTGTAAAAGTGTTCCTATTTCTCCACATCCTCTCCAGCACCTGTTGTTTCCTGACTTTTTAATGATCACCATTCTAACTGGTGTGAGATGGTATCTCATTGTGGTTTTGATTTGCATTTCTCTGTTGGCCAGTGATGATGAGCATTTTTTCATGTGTCTTTTGGCTGCATAAATGTCTTCTTTTGAGAAGTGTCTGTTCATATCCTTTGCCCACTTTTTGATGGGATTGTTTGTTTTTTTCTTGTAAATTTGTTTGAGTTCATTGTAGATTCTGGATATTAGCCCTTTGTCAGATGAGTAGGTTGCAAAAATTTTCTCCCATTCTGTAGGTTGCCTGTTCACTCTCATGGTAGTTTCTTTTGCTGTGCAGAAGCTCTTGAGTTTAATTAGATCCCATTTGTCAATTTTGGCTTTTGTTGCCATTGCTTTTGGTGTTTTAGACAGGAAGTCCTTGCCCATGCCTATGTCCTGAATGGTATTGCCTAGGTTTTCTTCTAGGGTTTTTATGGTTTTAGGTCTAACATGTAAGTCTTTAATCCATCTTGAATTAATTTTTGTATAAGGTGTAAGGAAGGGATCCAGTTTCAGCTTTCCACATATGGCTAGCCAGTTTTCCCAGCACCATTTATTAAATAGGGAATCCTTTCCCCATTGCTTGTTTTTGTCAGGTTTGTCAGAGATCAGATAGTTGTAGATATGTGGCATTATTTCTGAGGGCTCTGTTCTGTTCCATTGATCTATATCTCTGTTTTGGTACCACTACCATGCTGTTTTGGTTACTGTAGCCTTGTAGTATAGTTTGAAGTCAGGTAGTGTGATGCCTCCAGCTTTGTTCTTTTGGCTTAGGATTGACTTGGTGATGCAGGCTCTTTTTTGGTTCCATATGAACTTTAAAGTAGTTTTTTCCAATTCTGTGAAGAAAGTCATTGGTAGCTTGATGGGGATGGCATTGAATCTATCAATTACCTTGGGCAGTATGGCCATTTTCACGATATTGATTCTTCCTACCCATGAGCATGGAATGTTCTTCCATTTGTTTGTATCCTCTTTTATTTCATTGAGCAGTGGTTTGTAGTTCTCCTTGAAGAGGTCCTTCACATCCCTTGTAGGTTGGATTCCTAGGTATTTTATTCTCTTTGAAGCAATTGTGAATGGGAGTTCACTCATGATTTGGCTCTCTGTTTGTCTGTTACTGGTGTATAAGAATGCTTGTGATTTTTGTACATTAATTTTGTATCCTGAGACTTTGCTGAAGTTGCTTATCAGCTTGAGAAGATTTTGGGCTGAGACAATGGGGTTTTCTAGATACACAATCATGTCGTCTGCAAACAGGGACAATTTGACTTCCTCTTTTCCTAATTGAATACCCTTTATTTCCTTCTCCTGTCTGATTGCCCTGGCCAGAACTTCCAACACTATGTTGAATAGGAGTGGTGAGAGAGGGCATCCCTGTCTTGTGCCAGTTTTCAAAGGGAATGCTTCCAGTTTTTGCCCATTCAGTATGATATTGGCTGTGGGTTTGTCATAGATAGCTCTTATTATTTTGAGATACGTCCCATCAATACCTAATTTATTGAGAGTTTTTAGCATGAAGGGTTGTTGAATTTTGTCAAAGGCCTTTTCTGCATCTATTGAGATAATCATGTGGTTTTTGTCTTTGGTTCTGTTTATATGCTGGATTATGTTTATTGATTTGCATATGTTGAACCAGCCTTGCATCCCAGGGCTGAAGCCCACTTCATCATGGTGGATAAGCTTTTTGATATGCTGCTAGATTCTGTTTGCCAGTATTTTATTGAGGATTTTTGCATCAATGTTCATCAAGGATATTGGTCTAAGAGTCTCTTTTTTGGTTGTGTCTCTGCCCGGCTTTGGTATCAGGATGATGCTGGCATCATAAAATGAGTTAGGGAGGATTCCCTCTTTTTCTATTGACTGGAATAGTTTCAGAAGGAATGGTACCAGCTCCTCCTTGTACCTCTGGTAGAATTTGGCTGTGAATCCATCTGGTCCTGGACTTTTTTTGGTTGGTAAGCTATTGATTATTGCCACAATTTCAGAGCCTGTTATTGGTCTATTCAGAGATTCAACTTCTTCCTGGTTTAGTCTTGGGAGGGTGTACGTGTCAAGGAATTTATCCATTTCTTCTAGATTTTCTAGTTTATTTGCATAGAGGTGTTGGTAGTATTCTCTGATGGTAGTTTGTATTTCTGTGGGATTGGTGGTGATATCCCTTTTATCATTTTTTATTGTGTCTATTTGATTCTTCTCTCTTTTCTTATTAGTCTTGCTAGCAGTCTATCAATTTTGTTGATCTTTTCAAAAAACCAGCTCCTGGATTCATTAATTTTTTGAAGGGTTTTTTGTGTCCCTATTTCCTTCAGTTCTGCTCTGATTTTAGTTACTTCTTGCCTTCTGCTAGCTTTTGAATGTGTTTGCTCTTGCTTTTCTAGTTCTTTTAATTGTGATGTTAGGGTGTCAATTTTGGATCTTTCCTGCTTTCTCTTGTGGGCATTTAGTGTTATAAATTTCCCTCTACACACTGCTTCGAATGTGTCCCAGAGAGTTTGGTATGTTGTGTCTTTGTTCTCGTTGGTTTCAAAGAATATCTTTATTTCTGCCTTCATTTCATTACGTACCCAGTAGTCATTCAGGAGCAGGTTGTTCAGTTCCCATGTAGTTGAGCGGTTTTGAGTGAGTTTCTTAATCCTGAGTTCTAGTTTGATTGCACTGTGGTCTGAGAGATAGTTTCTTATAATTTCTGTTCTTTTACATTTGCTGAGGAGTGCTTTACTTCCAACTATGTGGTCAATTTTGGAGTAGGTGTGGTGTGGTGCTGAAAAAAATGTATATTCTGTTGATTTGGGGTGGAGAGTTCTGTAGATGTCTATTAGGTCTGCATGGTGTAGAGCTGAGTTCAATTCCTGGGTTCCCTTGTTAACTTTCTGTCTCCTTGATCTGTCTAATGTTGACAGTGGGGTGTTAAAGACTCCCATTATTATTGTGTGGGAGTCTAAGTCTCTTTGTAGGTCACTCAGGACTTGCTTTATGAATCTGGGTGCTCCTGTATTGGGTGCATATATATTTAGGATGGTTAGCTCTTCTTGTTGAATTGATCCCTTTACCATTATGTAATGGCCTTCTTTGTCTCTTTTGATCTTTGTTGGTTTAAAGTCTGTTTTATCAGAGACTAGGATTGCAACCCCTGCCTTTTTTTGTTTTCCATTTGCTTGGTAGATCTTCCTCCATCCCTTTATTTTGAGCCTATGTGTGTCTCTGCACGTGAGATCGGTTTCCTGAATACAGTACACTGATGGGTCTTGACTCTTTATCCAATTTGCCAGTGTGTGTCTTTTAATTGGACCATTTAGTCCATTTACCTTTAAAGTTAATATTGTTATGTGTGTATTTGATCCTGTCATTATGATGTTAGCTGGTTATTTTGCTCATTAGTTGATGCCGTTTCTTCCTAGCCTCGATGGTCTTTACAATTTGGCATGTTTTTTCAGTGTCTGGTACCGGTTGTTCCTTTCCATGTTTAGTGCTTCCTTCAGGAGCTCTTGTAGGGCAGGCCTGGTGGTGACAAAATCTCTCAGCATTTGCTTGTCTGTAAAGGATTTTATTTCTCCTTCACTTATGAAGCTTAGTTTGGCTGGATATGAAATTCTGGGTTGAAAATTCTTTTCTTTAAGAATGTTGAATATTGGCCCCCACTCTCTTCTGGCTTGTAGAGTTTCTGCCGAGAGATCCGCTGTTAGTTTGATGGGCTTCCCTTTGTGGGTAACCCGACCTTTCTCTCTAGTAGATACTTTTTGATGATGGTTTGTATTTCATCTTCCAGGGACCAAAAGATCAGTTTTAATATTCCAGTTTAAGTTTGAAGGCAGAAGCAAAAAATTCTTCAGAGAATCCTAAGTGCAAAGAACCAACTGACTCTGGTTCTGTGTTACTTGATTTTCTTGCTGCCTTAGCAGCCCCTTTAGCATCCTCCTCTGCTTAGGCCATTTGTTAGAAAGGTAGAGTGAGAGCTAAGCATGAGTATAAAAAAGAATCATGGAAGAGTGCGTTTTATTCATTATTCACTGATTCAGTAAATATTTATTAAACATCTACACTATGATTGATACTGGAAATATGAGTGTGCCAAAACAGACACAATTCTTGATTTCATGACAGTTATAATTCAGTAGGGGTGTCATACCTGAATGAAAGAATCATGGAAATAGATGTGAAATTACAAATCTTATGGGGACTACAAATGAGAGGTACATTGTGCCAATGTGAGCATAAGTGTGAGATTGACTGGCCAAGGAATTCAGGGAAGGCCTCCCCCAGAAAAGGACAATTGATTTCAGGTTTGGAGGAGGTGATGAGGAGAGAAAAGAGCATTTAATACAGATGGAATAGCACAGGCAAAGACCAGAGGCAGATACACTCCAGGAAATCCAGAAGAGATAGGAGCAAGACAACAGAGAGGGATAGGAGAGAGCAAGGAAAGCATGGTAACATGAGTCAGGTAGGGGCCAGCTCATGTTAATGATTTTTGTTTTCATCCAAAAAGCAATGGACAACAATTTAGCCTTCTTTAAAACTGTGTGTGTGTGTGCGCATGTAGAGAGAGAGAATGAATTCGATTTGCATTATTAGATTTGCATTTCTAAAACGTAATGCTGGCAATGATTTGGAGAATGGATTGTAGCAGGGAAAGATTAGATGCACAATAAATTTGGAGCTATTTCATAATGGAAGTGAGAGGTGGGAGCTAAAAACTGGATAGTGGCAGAGAGAGATGGCAGTGGAGAGAAGTGGAAGTATAAAATCAACAAAATTGCAAGATGGAATGTATATGGGGAATGAGGAAGGAAGAGGTGTCAAGGTGTCTATATTACAAACATGCATAATTGAAGTGATGGTGGTGTAATTCACTGAAATTTATGTCACTAGAAGAAGTTTTCTATTTCATATTGTGTGTGTGTGTGTGGTGTGTGTTTGCACATGTAGGCAGGCCAGAGAAATCACAATATTGGTTCTGGACATAGTGAGATAGATGTGTTATTGAAACAAGTAGCAATTAGTCTGAAGTTAGTCAAAGAAGAGGTCTCAACTGAATTTACATGGTTTTGAATCATCAGTGTGTAGGTGGTGATTGAAGCATAGGGTGCAGATGAGACTGCCTAAAGAGAAAATATAGTGTGAGAAAAGATCAAATATAAGATTGAGCCATGAGGATCTATGACATTTAAAAATCAAGTAGAAGATAATGAGTGTTAAATAAGGTGGACAGAATCCCAAAGAAGTAGTAGGAAAACCCAGAGATCATTGTGTCACAGGAGCCAAGAGAAGGGAGTTTCAAGAATTTACAATAACCAGCACACAATCAGAAATTACTAGATATGTGAAGTAGTAGCAAAATGTTACCTATATCCAGGAAAAAAATTAACAAAAAATTGAAACATACCCAGAGATGTTGGAATTAACAGACAAAGACTTTAAAACAGCCATTATGCATATGCTTACAGGTTTAAATAAAAAGATAAACATAATGAGTAAACAAATGGATACTCTCAATAGAGAAATGAAAATGATAATAACAAAATATCTCAAATAAAAAGTTCACTGGATGGGCTTAGCAGCAGAGTGGACACTGAAAAAGAAAGGATCAGTGAACTTGAAGACAGAATAGTAGAAACTATCCAAACTAAAGCTAAGAGAAGAAAGGCTAGAGAGGTAGTTTCTGTTGTCTGTGAAATGGTATTAAGGGTTCAAATATTAATGTAATTAAAGTCCCCAGAAAAAGAGAGATTTGAGACTCAAAAAAAAGAATAGAGATTGGAGATAAAAAAGTTTTGAAAAAATATGCAGTCAAAATTTTTTCCAAATTTGATGAAAAATATCAACATGAAAATCCAAGAAGTTCAATGAACACCAAACAGGAATGGAAAATGATGGCAGCTGCCTGACTTCAAATCTCCCCATACAGCTTACAAAACTCTTAAAATAAATAGAGTGAAAATAGAAAATAACATATGGCTTTAGCATTACTAAGAATTGGAGAATACTCCAAGCTGTAAATGATCAGCAAGTAGAAAAATGCACCATATTCTAACAGTTACCTTTTGCCTACTGCTTCAAGCCTATGGGTATGGAAAGTGAAGTAGGGAAGTATTAAAGAATGGTATCAAAAATAGTAGAGGGCATTAAGAACTTACATAAGGTATGCACGCTCTCAAAAGAAAGCCCAACTAAGTTAAGAAATCCTCTACACAATTTGGAACTTGGCAGTTCACACCACCAGCTGCAGGGAAGAGATTTGAAATGAGTGAGGCCCAGAAGTGGCAGCCCTGGAGAAGCACTGCTTCTTAGGGAGGATGAGATACAGAGAAGTGGTGGTATTCCTCCGTGAAATAGTAGTGAAAGGAAAGAAAAAAGAAAAGATAAAATTAATGTTTCTAGGAAAAAAGACACAGTAGTCCCTTTCTTTTTCTTCCTAGCTTCACCATCAACATCTTTCATAAAAGAAACTTCACAGAAAAGGGCAGAACTGAAAGGAAATGCTGCTGTCACACGAGGAACTCTCTCCACAGAATGAAGAGGTACAGAAAAACAGCAATCATATCCAAATAAAATTGTAAAAAATGAACCAAGGTAATTCAGCAGAAGAAAATACTCCCTCACCTCAGGGGCAGGGTGTGGTGGGGGGAACCATGAGCTGAGGAAAACCGTAACATAATACTCCCACAAAAATTAATTTTCCTCAAAATAGAATTTGGAGATATATAAAAAGAATCAGAAATATAAAACTCGAAAGAAGAAAAGGAAGAAATGAAATGATAGTCATTGAACATAGGAAGAATATTAAAGAAAATGGCAAAATCGTACCAGAAATGTAGACAAAATTATGAGGCCCAAGGGAGAATAAATTTAAATGGAAATTTAACAAAAGGCATTGAAGAAAAGCAGGAAAAAACAAGAGAGCAAAAGGGAGGTAAAGAAAGAAAGAAAGAAAAAAGGTCAGAGGAAAGTGATCGAAGTGAAAGACCGGCCAAGGATGTCCAGCTGGAATTCTTGAATGAGGAGAGCAAAACAATGGAATATAACCATTATTTAAAATTATAATCCCAGAAAACTTTCTGGAAATAAATCAGGTATTGAATCTACAAGTGAAAGGGTTCACTTGAAAAAGTTGACCTGGCATTATTATATCAGAACCATATCCTAGTAGAACTGCTAAGCTTTAAAGAGAAAGAAAGGAATCCATATGGCCTTTTGGAGAAAACATAAAATAGCTTGAAAGGAGAAGAGGATTCGACTGACATTGGATTTCTCAACAACAACATACAGATCGAGACGTGAATGAAGCAGCACTTTGAGAAGCTTGAGAAAATGCAAATCAAGAACTTTATATCTAGCCAAGCTGTTCTTCAAATATTAACGATATAGAAAAACAGTTTTGAAGATGCAAGAACACAAGAATACTGTGCTCATGTGTCCTTCCTGACGAATCCACTGCAGAATTAAGTGTACTTTATTCAACTAAGAGCTGACTGTGGACACTTCAGCAGGAGGATTGAAGGTGGGCATTTCATATATAGATCTAGGTCTAATACAAGGTTGGAGATATGGGTATAAGAATGGTAGTTAAACACTGCATTTTCAAACAGAATACAAATAGTACAATTTTTAAAATGGGAGAAGTGGGTGAGAAAGAAGAAAGTAGAATAATATCATTGAGTTTACACTGTAAGTAATAGGGAGCCAAAAGATACCATTTAAAACTGACAGACCAGAGGGTAAAAGATTAAAATTTTTTTTAAAAGGTAATAAAGAGTACTACAAAGGTAACCATTAGAACAAAATTAAACATTTTCCTAAATACCAAAAGGAATTTTCCAGAAAGGAAAGAAAGTACACAAAGAGCATTTTAAAAATAGGTTTGATGATTAAATTCTGCCAAAAAAAGAACTAGTTTTTCAGCTTATTTTATACAAAACAAGAAAATTAAACGCAAGTGGTAAGCTCCTATGCACCAAGTGTTTAGCTTAGAAAAATAAAATACTCCTAGGAAACAATTTATCTTTTGTTCACAGGACAATCAAATAGATCTAACAGCACGTCAGTTCTAGATGAGTGCTTAAACAGAATGAAAAGCATCTCAACAGCAGCTACTTTGCACCAACCACTTACTATGTCTAGCTGCCTGCTAGTCACTTTATAGTAAGCCTTCACTGCAACACTGAGGCATTATTTTTATGGATGAGCAAATTGAGACTCAGAGAAGTTAACAATTAGCAGTAGGTCACTTCATTATAAGTGGCAGAACCAAACTTTCAGTATAAGTGTGTTGACACAAAGGCAATGTGTCTTTGCTACTTTGTGGTAGGACACTGTTTTCCTTCTGTATCTCTTTCTGTCATCAAGTTCTAGCCCAGAATACTGGATATTTTTGAGCTATTCACCTCTGTTGGGATTTGCAAGCATTGAGTGAAATTCTGAATTTGCCTGTCGCTGACTCTAGGGAAGAGATGAGTCAATCAACTCTGAAGAATCAAGATTTCCAGAAGATCTAAAGCCCCCTTGCCTCCCTCTTTCTCAGCTACCCATCAAATAATAGACCCCGTTGGAGAACCAGAAAGGACATTCTCCAAGCTGTCTGAAATCGCGGTTGGTACTCCAGGTTTCAACAACTGCAGCACAAGGAGAGACAGCAAAGAACATCCTGGCCTTTGACAACCCCCTGCCTTGTAATATACCGAGGTTAATCAGACCCAGGACAATTTGGAAGGGGCTCTTCTGCCACAACTTGGGGAGTGGAGGTAGAGAAGACCATAGGAGCCCCAGCAGGTAGGCCACATAGCCCGAGTTATGGAATCTAATTTTAGTCTGTCTTCCAAATGTTTCTGGGGTGTCAGATCTATGGCAGCCTGAGGGGCATATTCTGAAGCCATTTCCCTCCCAGAGATCTCTGACTTCTTTCAGCTTCTTGATGTTATTACATAAAGAGAATATGAACACCTCCTTACAGCAAAAGCTGTAGTTATAAAACAGTTCACCAAAGAACCTATGCTTCTTTGAAAACAAAAAGACAATGCAACAAGAAAAAGCATTTAAAAAAGATCTTCAAAAGAGGCTTGATAATTACATCATTTAAAGGACCTCAGGGAGAGAGGAGCCAAGATGGCCGAATAGGAACAGCTCCGGTCTACAGCTCCCAGCGCGAGCGACGCAGAAGACAGGTGATTTCTGCATTTCCATCTGAGGTACCGTGTTCATCTCACTAGGGAGTGCCAGACAGTGGGCGCAGGTCAGTGGGTGAGCACACCGTGCGCCAGCCGAAGCAGGGGCGAGGCATTGCCTCACTCGGGAAGCGCAAGGGGTCAGGGAGTTCCCCTTCCAGGGGTGACAGACGGCACCTGGAAAATCGGGCCACTCCCACCCGAATACTGTGCTTTTCCGACGGGCTTAGGAAACGGTGCCCCAGGAGAGTATAGCCCGCACCTGGCTCAGAGGGTCCTACGCCCACGGAGTCTCGCTGATTGCTAGCACAGCAGTCTGAGATCAAACAGCAAGTCGGCAGCGAGGCTGGGGGAGGGGCGCCCGCCATTGCCTAAGCTCGCTTAGGTAAACAAAGCAGCCTGGAAGCTTGAACTGGGTGGAGCCCACCACAGCTCAAGGAGGCCTGACTGCCTCTGTAGGCTCCACCTCTGGGGGCAGGACACAGACAAACAAAAAGACAGCAGTAACCTCTGCAGACTTAAATGTCCCTGTCTGACAGCTGTGAGGAGAGCAGTGGTTCTCCCAGCACGCAGCTGGAGATCTGAGAACGGGCTGACTGCCTCCTCAAGTGGGTCCCTGACCCCTGACCCCCGAGCAGCCTAACTGGGAGGCACCCCCCAGCAGGGGCAGACTGACACCTCACACGGCCGGCCAGGTACTCCAACAGACCTGCAGCTGAGGGTTCTGTCTGTTAGAAGGAAAACTAACAGAAAGGACATCCACACCAAAAACCCATCTGTACATCACCATCATCAAAGACCAAAAGTAGATAAAACCACAAAGATGGGGAAAAAACAGAGCAGAAAAACTGGAAACTCTAAAAAGCAGAGTACCTCTCCTCCTCCAAAGGAACGCAGTTCCTCACCAGCAACGGAACAAAGCTGGACGGAGAATGACTTTGACGAGCTGAGAGAAGAAGGCTTCAGACGATCAAATTACTCTGAGCTACGGGAGGATATTCAAACCAAAGGCAAAGAAGTTGAAAACTTTGAAAAAAATTTAGAAGAATGTATAACTAGAATAACCAATACAGAGAAGTGCTTAAAGGAGCTGATGGAGCTGAAAACCAAGGCTCGAGAACTACGTGAAGAATGCAGAAGCCTCAGGAGCTGATGCGATCAAACGGAAGAAAGGGTATCAGCCCTGGAAGATGAAATGAATGAAATGAAGCGAGAAGGGAAGTTTAGAGAAAAAAGAATAAAAAGAAACGAGCAAAGCCTCCAAGAAATGTGGGACTATGTGAAAAGACCAAATCTACGTCTGATTGGTGTACCTGAAAGTGACGGGGAGAATGGAAACAAGTTGGAAAACACTCTGCAGGATACTATCCAGGAGAACTTCCCCAATCTAGCAAGGCAGGCCAACATTCAGATTCAGGAAATACAGAGAACGCCACAAAGATACCCCTCGGGAAGAGCAACTCCAAGACACATAATTGTCAGATTCACCAAAGTTGAAATGAAGGAAAAAATGTTAAGGGCAGCCAGAGAGAAAGGTCGGGTTACCATCAAAGGGAAGCCCATCAGACTAACAGCGGATCTCTCAGCAGAAACCCTACAAGCCAGAAGAGAGTGGGGGCCAATATTCAACATTCTTAAAGAAAAGAATTTTCAACCCAGAATTTCATATCCTGCCAAACTAAGCTTCATAAGTGAAGGAGAAATAAAATACTTTACAGACAAGCAAATGCTGAGAGATTTTGTCACCACCAGGCCTGCCCTAAAAGAGCTCCTGAAGGAAGCGCTAAACATGGAAAGGCACAACCGGTACCAGCCACTGCAAAATCATACCGAAATGTAAAGAACATCGAGACTAGGAAGAGACTGCATCAACTAACGGGCAAAATATCCAGCTAACATCATAATGACAGGATCAAGTTCACACATAACAATATTAACTTTAAATGTAAATGGACTAAATGCTCCAATTAAAAGACACAGACTGGCAAACTGGATAAAGACTCAAGACCCATCAGTGTGCTGTATTCAGGAAACCCATCTCACGTGCAGAGACACACATAGGCTCAAAATAAAGGGATGGAGGAAGATCTACCAAGCAAATGGAAAACAAAAAAAGGCAGGGGTTGCAATCCTAGTCTCTGATAAAACAGACTTTAAACCAACAAAGATCAAAAGAGACAAAGAAGGCCATTACATAATGGTAAAGGGATTAATTCAACAAGAAGAGCTAACTATCCTAAATATATATGCACCCAATACAGGAGCACCCAGATTCATAAAGCAAGTCCTGAGTGACCTACAAAGAGACTTAGACTCCCACACATTAATAATGGGAGACTTTAACACCCCACTATCAACATTAGACATATCAACGAGACAGAAAGTCAACAAGGATACCCAGGAATTGAACTCAGCTCTGCACCAAGCGGACCTAATAGACATCTACAGAACTCTCCACCCCAAATCAACAGAATATACATTTTTTTCAGCACCACACCACACCTATTCCAAAATTGACCATATACTTGGAAGTAAAGCTCTCCTCAATAAATGTAAAAGAACAAAAATTGTAACAAACTGTCTCTCAGATCACAGTGCAATCAAGCTAGAACTCAGGATTAAGAATCTCACTCAAAACCGCTCAACTACGTGGAAACTGAACAACCTGCTCCTGAATGACTACTGGGTACATAACGAAATGAAGGCAGAAATAAAAATGTTCTTTGAAACCAACGAGAACCAAGACACAACATACCAGAATCTCTGGGATGCATTCAAAGCAGTGTGTAGAGGGAAATTTATAACACTAAATGCCCACAAGAGAAAGCAGGAAAGATCCAAAATTGACACCCTAACATCACAATTAAAAGAACTAGAAAAGCAAGAGCAAACACATTCAAAAGCTAGCAGAAGGCAAGAAATAACTAAAATCAGAGCAGAACTGAAGGAAATAGAGACACAAAAAACCCTTCAAAAAATAAATGAATCCAGGAGCTGGTTTTTTGAAAGGGTCAACAAAATTGATAGACCGCTAGCAAGATTAATAAAGAAAAAAAGAGAGAAGAATCAAATAGATGTGATAAAAAATGATAAAGGGGATATTACCACCGATCCCACAGAAATACAAACTACCATCAGAGAATATTACAAACACCTCTATGCAAATAAACTAGAAAATCTAGAAGAAATGGATAAATTCCTCAACACATACACCCTCCCAAGACTAAACCAGGAAGAAGTTGAATCTCTGAATAGACCAATAACAGGAGCTGAAATTGTGGCAATAATCAATAGCTTACCAACCAAAAAAAGTCCAGGTCCAGATGGATTCACAGCCGAATTCTACCAGAGGTACAAGGAGGAGCTGGTACCATTCCTTCTGAAACTATTCCAATCAATAGAAAAAGAGGGAATCCTCCCTAACTCATTTTATGAGGCCAGCATCATCCTGATACCAAAGCCTGGCAGAGACACAACAAAAAAAGAGAATTTTAGACCAATATCCTTGATGAACATTGATGCAAAAATACTCAATAAAATACTGGCAAACAGAATCCAGCAGCACATCAAAAAGCTTATCCACCATGATCAAGTGGGCTTCATCCCTGGGATGCAAGGCTGGTTCAATATACACAAATCAATAAATGTAATCCAGCATATAAACAGAACCAAAGACAAAAACCACATGATTATCTCAATAGATGCAGAAAAGGCCTTTGACAAAATTCAACAACCCTTCATGCTAAAAACTCTCAATAAATTAGGAATTGATGGGACGTATCTCAAAATAATAAGAGCTATTTATGACAAACCCACAGCCAATATCATACTGAATGGGCAAAAACTGGAAGCATTCCCTTTGAAAACTGGCACAAGACAGGGATGCTCTCTCTCACCACTTCTATTCAACATAGTGTTGGAAGTTCTGGCCAGGGCAATTAGGCAGGAGAAGGAAATCAAGGGTATTCAATTAGGAAAAGAGGAAGTCAAATTGTCCCTGTTTGCAGATGACATGATAGTATATCTAGAAAACCCCATTGTCTCAGCCCAAAATCTCCTTAAGCTGATAAGCAACTTCAGCAAAGTCTCGGGATACAAAATCAATGTGCAAAAATCACAAGCATTCTTATACATCAATAACAGACAAACAGAGAGCCAAATCATGAGTGAACTCCCATTCACAATTGCTTCAAAGAGAATAAAATACCTAGGAATCCAACTTACAAGGGATGTGAAAGACCTCTTCAAGGAGAACTACAAACCACTGCTCAAGGAAATAAAAGAGGATACAAACAAATGGAAGAACATTACATGCTCATGGGTAGGAAGAATCAATATCATGAAAATGGCCATCCTTCCCAAGGTAATTTACAGATTCAATGCCATCCCCATCAAGCTACCAATGACTTTCTTCACAGAATTGGAAAAAACTACTTTAAAGTTCATATGGAACCAAAAAAGAGCCCGCATCGCCAAGTCAATCCTAAGCCAAAAGAACAAAGCTGGAGGCATCACACTACCTGACTTCAAACTATACTACAAGGCTACAGTAACCAAAACAGCATGGTACTGGTACCAAAACAGAGATATAGACCAATGGAACAGAACAGAGCCGTCAGAAATAATGCCACATATCTACAAGTATCTGATCTTTGACAAACCTGACAAAAACAAGAAATGGGGAAAGGATTCCCTATTTAATAAATGGTGCTGGGAAAACTGCCTAGCCATATGTAGAAAGCTGAAACTGGATCCCTTCCTTACACCTTATACAAAAATCAATTCAAGATGGATTAAAGACTTAAATGTTAGACCTAAAACCATAAAAACCCTAGAAGAAAACCTAGGCATTACCATTCAGGACATAGGCATGGGCAAGGACTTCATGTCTAAAACACCAAAAGCAATGGCAACAAAAGCCAAAATTGACAAATGGGATCTAGTTAAACTCAAGAGCTTCTGCACAGCAAAAGAAACTACCATCAGAGTGAACAGGCAACCTACAAAATGGGAGAAAATTTTTGCAACCTACTCATCTGACAAAGGGCTAATATCCAGAATCTACAATGAACTCCAACAAATTTACAAGAAAAAAACAAACAACCCCATCAAAAAGTGGGCGAAGGACATGAACAGACACTTCTCAAAAGAAGACATTTATGCAGCCAAAAAACACATGAAAAAATGCTCACCATCACTGGCCATCAGAGAAATGCAAATCAAAACCACAATGAGATACCATCTCACACCAGTTAGAATGGCAATCATTAAAAAGTCAGGAAACAACAGGTGCTGGAGAGGATGTGGAGAAATAGGAACACTTTTACACTGTTGGTAGGACTGTAAACTAGTTCAACCCTTGTGGAAGTCAGTGTGGGGATTCCTCAGGGATCTAGAACTAGAAATTCCATTCGACCCAGCCATCCCATTACTGGGTATATACCCAAAGGACTATAAATCATGCTGCTATAAAGACACATGCACACGTATGTTTATTGCGGCATTATTCACAATAGCAAAGAGTTGGAACCAACCCAAATGTCCAACAATGATAGACTGGATTAAGAAAATGTGGCACATATACACCATGGAATACTATGCAGCCATAAAAAATGATGAGTTCACGTCCTTTGTAGGGACATGGATGAAATTGGAAATCATCATTCTCAGTAAGCTATCGCAAGAACAAAAAACCAAACACCGCATATTCTCACTCATAGGTGGGAATTGAACAATGAGAACACATGGACACAGGAAGGGGAACATCACACTCTGGGGACTGTTGTGGGGTGGGGGGAGGGGGGAGGGATAGCATTGGGAGATATACCTAATGCTAGATGACGAGTTGGTGGGTGCAGCGCACCAGCATGGCACATGTATACATATGTAACTTACCTGCACATTGCGCACATGTACCATAAAACCTAAAGTATAATAATAATAATAATAATAATAATAATAATAATAATAAAGGAAAAAAATAAAATAAAATAAAATAAAATAAAATTTCCAAATATGAGCCCCAGGAAACTGAAGCCTTTAAAATTTGATGATTAGGACATAAACATTTTGTACTACCCAAGGGCACATTTTCTAATTTTATATTCAATGGGTATCATGAAAAGTAGTATGTCTTGCTCTTTGGGACCCTGTTTTTGGTGTACTTATGTACACTGCTTTCGCTGCAATTCTTTTTAGTAAGGAATGCCTCTAGAAAACACCCATTTGTCTACTTGTTCTAGCTAAACATTTACAGATTTGTATTTTTTTGGCTGGTAGATAGGAATCAAATAAAGTTTAATTATACAATATTCATATGTAAGAACTTATATCCATATATAAGACTGCTAAAAAGCAAATATCTCAGATTCACTGTGTAAATGGAACCTACAGCTGACACAAGGCAGGAAAACTTTGTGCTGAAAACTCTTCAGTCTAGTGGCTAGCCACGCCTTCAGAGAGACACAGTGCAAAATTTAAAACCTAGGATCAGCCTTAGGGCTACCAGGTAAAATAATTCAGTTTGCCCAGTTTAATTGGAATTCCTGTTAATTAATACTTTTTTAGTATAAGTATGTCCTAAATATTGCATGTCCTAAAAAAATTATTCACTGCGTATCTGAAATACAAATTTAGGGAAACCGAGAGGTGTTGGTCACAGGGAACAAAGTTTCAGTTATCCAGGACGGATTAGTACCGGAGATCTAACGTACAGCATGAGGACTCTAGTTAATAATACTGCATGTATACTTAAAATTTGCTAACACGTAGATCTTAAGTGTTCTTACCAAACAAAAAACAAGGTAACTATGTAAAAAGTTGAGTGTATTAGTTTAACTGCACTGAGCAGTTCGCTATGTATATGTGTATCAAAACACCACACCATACGTCTTAAATATATACAATTTCAATTTTAATTTTTTAAATATAAAAGTAAATTAGCCAGGCATGGTGGCGAGCGCTTGTAATCCCAGCTACTTGGGAAACTGAGGCACAAGAATCACTTGAGCCTGGGAGCTTGGGAGGCGGATATGGCAGGAATAGCTTGAACGTGGGAGCCTGGGAACTGAAATTGCGACACTGCACTCCAGCCTGGGCAACAGAGTGAGACTCTGTTGCAAAAAAAAAAAAAAAAAAAAAAATGTAAAAGCTAGTGTGGCAGTGTGGCAGGGACCCAGCTTGGCAGCCCACCCTCTACCATACTGCCTTTCTGCTCTAAGGGAGCAGCCTCTTTAGCAGACGCGATGTTCCTGGGGTTTGAAGTGGGGATGGGCTGAGCAGTGTGCCTGAGGGCAGGTGTGCTGCTCATCGAGAGGCAGTGAAGGTGGCAGGTGCAGCCGATCACACCTTTGGATTGCACAACAGAAGAGCACATCCCACCACTGAGCACCTGCAATGTGTCAGGTGCCGTGCTAGGTGCTTCACCTTTCCCATCCCTCAGAATCTGCACAGCTGGTAGGCTCTGGAGCAGAAGAGTTAAGACTTAAGATTGTGGGATTGAAGTTTGGCCCCACCATTATTAGCTGTGGTCTTTGGCAAATGATTCAACCTCTGAGATTCCATTTTTTTTCCTGTGTAAAATGGAGATAGTCACAATAATATCTACCTCATAGGTGTTGCTAGAATTCAATGTGAAATAATGTCTGCAGAGTACTCAGCAAAGTACCTGGTTATTATAAAGTCTTAATAAACGCTTAATAAAAGCTATTATTGTTTAAAAAAATAAATAAATAAAGGACCTCAGGGAAGTCTCAATGCTACATAGGTCCTGGGACAAGGCACCTGAACTCCATGCCCTGGTGAACTGCATTTCTTTTAGCTTCTCTGCTTGGAATCGTGATATCCCCAGTGTATGCTGAATTTTGAAGGCCAATTAGCATTTTTGGCTCTTCCCTGCTGGCATCACCCTACTTCCTTGAGGACCCCAGGCTCTCAGCTGTAGAAGACGCTCAGACAGACACACATTGCCCAAACATGGTACCCTGCACACGTGCTAAACTCTGAGGCTCCTGTGGAGTTGTGCGTTGTACTCCTCAGCTCCAGACCACTGTGTCCTGCCCTGGCCTCCACCCAGCCCTGATGGAGGCCCCAACATATGTGCCTCAACCCACACAGGCCCCAGAGTTTGGCAGTGTCCCACTCACAATAACTTTCGAGTCAGTGGTGCCTGCCCACCCACCTACCCCCACCTCCCCCTTCCCCACCATCTGCAATGTCTTGGAGCCTACTAATGAACTAATTAATGTATCTTACATATTCCTGATATGGTAAATTCATGGGCTCAGGGAAGCCTATTTTGTATTTTTTCTAATTTGTGCTTCCCCTGGACAGTTTACCCATACCCTGCTGCAGGCGTTTACATTTAATGTCATCAGGAAGCAGTGAATATAAGTGTGCAATAAATGTGCAGCTGTCCTTGGGTTCTGCACAAGCAGTACTTTAAAAGTAAATAATGAGCTAACAGAACAAACTTAGAGGGTAATTTCCAACCTCCTTCATGTCTCTAACACCATGAAGTTTCGCTGTATTGGTTGCATCTTTTGGCATTGTTCATATACTACGTGCCTGGATTCTGTTTCTTGAACTTGTTGGGAAATGGAATCATATTGGGGATGGCTCCGAGTTCCTTATAACCATAGCATTAGTTTCAGAGTGTTCCCTATAGTAATAATAAAAAGCTTCAAAACATGCTGAAAATGTTTTAGAACATGGTAGCTTCAAAGACATTTGTTAAAAGGATAGGCTGGTCTGCATGCTGGCTATTTTATTGCTTTTCTAAACTTGGGTGAACCCCTGGAGGAGAAGCCCCAAACAGGGGGTAGTTCTACCAGCCCAGGATGGAGCAAGGTGGACAAATCATAGGTCTGCTGGAGACAAGTGGTCAAGAGAGCATGGGTCACTGCTGAGCAGAGCTGGGGTCAGGCAGGTTGAAGGAAAGGCACAAGAAAAGGACACCTCTCTGTCTGCCATAATGCCAAGGTCATGCTTCTGCTGCCTGGAACTTTCTGTCTGGCAGGAGAGACTCCTATTTCTTCTCTTTAAGACAGGACAGGGGAGGAGCCAAGATGGCTGAATAGGAACAGCTTTGGTCTACAGCTCCCAGCGTGAGCGATGCAGAAGATGGGTGATTTCTGCATTTCCAACTGAGGTAGCAGGTTCATCTCACTGGGGAGTGCCAGACAGTAGGTGCAGGACAGTGGGTGCAGCGCACCATGCGCGAGCCAAAGCAGGGCGAGGCATCGCCTCACCCGGGAAGCACAAGGGGTAAGGGAATTCCCTTTCCTAGTCAAAGAAAGTGGTGACAGACGGCACCTGGAAAATTGGGTCACTCCCCCCCTAATACTGTGCTTTTCCAATGGGCTTAACAAATGGCACACCAGGAGATTATATCCCGCGCCTGGCTCAGAGGGTCCTACGCCCACGGAGTCTCACTCATTGCTAGCACAGCAGTCCAAGATCAAACTGCAAGGCAGCAGTGAGGCTGGGGGAGGGGCGCCCGCCATTGCCAAGTTAGTTGTTTGATTAGGCAAGCAAAGCCGCCGGGAAGCTCAAACTGGGTGGAGCCCACCACAGCTCAAGGAGGCCTGCCTGCCTCTGTAGGCTCCACCTCTGCGGGCAGGGCACAGGCAAATGAAAAGACAGCAGTAACCTCTGCAGACTTAAATGTCCCTCTCTGACAGCTTTGAAGAGAGTAGTGGTTCTCCCAGCACACAGCTTGAGATCTGAGAATGGGCAGACTGCCTCCTCAAGTGGGTCCCTGACCCCTGAGTAGCCTAACTGGGAGGCACCCCCAAGTAGGGGTGGACTGACAACTCACATGGCCGGGTACTCCTCTGAGACAAAACTTCCAGAAGAACGATCAGGCAGCAGCATCTGCAGTTCACCAATATCCACTGTTCTGCAGCCACTGCTGCTAATACCCAGGCAAACAGGGTCTGGAGTGGACCTCTAGCAAACTCCAACAGACCTGCAGCTGAGGGTCCTGACTGTTAGAAGGAAAACTAACAGGACATCCACACCAAAACCCATCTGTACATCACCATCACCAAAGACCAAAGGTAGATAAAACCACAAAGATAGGAAAAAAACAGAGCAGAAAAACTGGAAACTCTAAAAAGCAGAGCGCCTCTCCTCCTCCAAAGGAACGCAGCTCCTCACCAGCAAGGGAACAAAGCTGGATGGAGAATGACTTTGATGAGTTGAGAGAAGAAGGCTTCAGATTATCAAACTACTCTGAGCTACAAGAGGAAATTCGAACCAATGGCAAAGAAGTTAAAAGCTTTGAAAAAAAATTAGATGAATGGATAACTAGAATAACCAATGCAGAGAAGTCCTTAAAGGACCTGATGGAGCTGAAAACCAAGGCATGAGAGCTACGTGATGAATGCAGAAGCCTCAGTAGCTGATGCGATCAACTGGAAGAAAGGGTATCAGTGACGGAAGATGAAATGAATGAAATGAAGCAAGAAGAGAAGTTTAGAGAAAAAAGAATAAAAATAAATGAACAAAACCTCCAAGAAATATGGGACTATGTGAAAAGACCAAATCTATGTCTGATTGGTGTACCTGAAAGTGACAGGGAGAATGGAACCAAGTTGGAAAACACTCTGCAGGATATTATCCAGGAGAACTTCCCAAATCTAGCAAGGCAGGCCAACATTCAAATTCAGGAAATACAGAGAATGCCAAAAAGATACTCCTCGAGAAGAGCAACTCCAGGACACAAAATTGTCAGATTCACCAAAGTTGAAATGAAGGAAAAAAATGTTAAGGGCAGCCAGAGAAAAAGGATGGGTTACCCACAAAGGGAAGCCCATCAGACTAACAGCTGATCTCTCAGCAGAAACTCTACAGGCCAGAAGAGAGTGGGGACCAATATTCAACATTCTTAAAGAAAAGAGTGTTCAAGCCAGAATTTCATATCCAGCCAAACTAAGCTTCATAAGTGAAGGAGAAATAAAATACTTTACAGACAAGCAAATGCTGAGAGATTTTGTCACCACCAGGCCTGCCCTAAAAGAGCTCCTGAAGGAAACACTAAACATGGAAAGGAACAATCAGTACCAGCCACTGAAAAAACATGCCAAATTGTAAAGACCATCAAGGCTAGGAAGAAACTGCACGAGCAAAATAACCAGCTAACATCATAATGACAGGATCAAATTCACACATAACAATATTAACTTTAAATGTAAATGGGCTAAATGCTCCAATTAAAAGACACAGACTGGCAAATTGGATAAGGAGTCAAGACCTACCAGTGTGCTGTATTCAGGAAACCCATCTCACATGCACAAACACACATAGGCTCAAAATAAAGGGATGGAGGAAGATCTACCAAGCAAATGGAAAACAAAAAAAGGCAGGGGTTGCAATCCTAGTCTCTGATAAAACAGACTTTAAACCAACAAAGATCAAAAGAGACAAAGAAGGCCATTACATAATGGTAAAGGGATCAATTCAACAAGAAGAGCTAACTATCCTAAATATATATGCACCCAATACAGGAGCACCCAGATTCATAAAGCAAGTCCTGAGTGACCTACAAAGAGACTTAGACTCCCACACAATAATAATGGGAGTCTTTAACACCCCACTGTCAACATTAGACAGATCAACAAGACAGAAAGTTAACAAGGATACCCAGGAATTGAACTCAGCTCTGCACCATGCAGACCTAATAGACATCTACAGAACTCTCCACCCCAAATCAACAGAATATACATTCTTTTCAGCACCACACCACACCTACTCCAAAATTGACCACATAGTTGGAAGTAAAGCACTCCTCAGCAAATGTAAAAGAATAGAAATGATAACAAACTATCTCTCAGACCACAGTGCAATCAAACTAGAACTCAGGATTAAGAAACTCACTCAAAACCGATCAACTACATGGAAACTGAACAACCTGCTCCTGAATGACTACTGGGTACATAATGAAATGAAGGCAGAAATAAAGATGTTCTTTGAAACCAACGAGAACAAAGACACAACATACCAGAATCTCTGGGACACATTCGAAGCAGTGTGTAGAGGGAAATTTATAGCACTAAATGCCCACAAGAGAAAGCAGGAAAGATCTAAAATTGACACCCTAACATCACAATTAAAAGAACTAGAAAAGCAAGAGCAAACACATTCAAAAGCTACCAGAAGGCAAGAAATAATAAGATCAGAGCAGAACTGAAGGAAATAGAGATACAAAAAACCCTTCAAAAAATTAATGAATCCAGGAGCTGGTTTTTTGAAAAGATCAACAAAATTGATAGACTGCTAGCAAGACAAAGAAGAAAAGAGAGAAGAATCAAATAGACACAATAAAAAATGATAAAGGGGATATCACCACCGATCCCACAGAAATACAAACTACCATCAGAGAATACTATAAACACCTCTACGCAAATAAACTACAAAATCTAGAAGAAATGGATAAATTCCTCGACACATACATCCTCCCAAGATTAAACCAGGAAGAAGTTGAATCTCTGAATAGACCAATAACAGGCTCTGAAATTGTGGCAATAATCAATAGCTTAACAACCAAAAAAAGTCCAGGACCAGATGGATTCACAGTCGAATTCTACCAGAGGTACAAAGAGGAGCTGGTACCATTCCTTCTGAAACTATTCCAGTCAATAGAAAAAGAGGGAATCCTCCCTAACTCATTTTATGAGGCCAGTACCATCCTGATACCAAAGCCGGGCAGAGACACAACCAAAAAAGAGAATTTCAGACCAATATCCTTGATGAACATTGATGCAAAAATCCTCAATAAAATGCTGGCAAACTGAATCCAGCAGCACATCAAAAAGCTTATCTACCATGATCAAGTGGGCTTCATCCCTGGGATGCAAGGCTGGTTGAACATATGCAAATCAATAAATGTAATCCAGCATATAAACACAACCAAAGACAAAAACCACATGATTATCTCAATAGATGCAGAAAAGGCCTTTGACAAAATTCAACAACCCTTCATGCTAAAAACTCTTAATAAATTAGGTATTGATGGGACGTATCTCAAAATAATAAGAGCTATCTATGACAAACCCACAGCCAATATCATACTGAATGGGCAAAAACTGGAAGCATTCCCTTTGAAAACTGGCACAAGACAGGGATGCCCTCTCTCACCACTCCTATTCAACATAGTGTTGGAAGTTCTGGCCAGGGCAATCAGGCAGGAGAAGGAAATAAAGGGTATTCAATTAGGAAAAGAGGAAGTCAAATTGTCCCTGTTTGCAGATGACATGATTGTATATCTGGAAAACCCCATTGTCTCAGCCCAAAATCTCCTCAAGCTGATAAGCAACTTCAGCAAAGTCTCAGGATACAAAATCAATGTACAAAAATCACAAGCATTCTTATACACCAGTAACAGACAAACAGAGAGCCAAATCATGAGTGAACTCCCATTCACAATTGCTTCAAAGAGAATAAAATACCTAGGAATCCAACCTACAAGGGATGTGAAGGACCTCTTCAAGGAGAACTACAAACCACTGCTCAATGAAATAAAAGAGGATACAAACAAATGGAAGAACATTCCATGCTCATGGGTAGGAAGAATCAATATCGTGAAAATGGCCATACTGCCCAAGGTAATTGATAGATTCAATGCCATCCCCATCAAGCTACCAATGACTTTCTTCACAGAATTGGAAAAAACTAAAGTTCATATGGAACCAAAAAAGAGCCCACATCACCAAGTCAATCCTAAGCCAAAAGAACAAAGCTGGAGGCATCATGCTACCTGACTTCAAACTATAGTACAAGGCTACAGTAACCAAAACAGTGTGGTACTGGTACCAAAACAGAGATATAGACCAATGGAACAGAACAGAGCCCTCAGAAATAATGCCTCATATCTACAACTATCTGATCTCTGACAAACCTGACAAAAACAAGCAATGGGGAAAGGATTCCCTATTTAATAAATGGTGCTGGGAAAACTGGCTAGCCATATGTAGAAAGCTGAAACTGGATCCCTTCCTTACACCTTATACAAAAGTTAATTCAAGATGGATTAAAGACTTACATGTTAGACCTAAAACCATAAAAACCCTAGAAGAAAACCTAGGCAATACCATTCAGGACATAGGCATGGGCAAGGACTTCCTGTCTAAAACACCAAAAGCAATGGCAACAAAAGCCAAAATTGACAAATGGGATCTAATTAAACTCAAGAGCTTCTGCACAGCAAAAGAAACTACCATGAGAGTGAACAGGCAACCTACAGAATGGGAGAAAATTTTTTCAACCTACTCATCTGACAAAGGGCTAATATCCAGAATCTACAATGAACTCCAACAAATTTACAAGAAAAAAACAAACAATCCCATCAAAAAGTGGGCAAAGGATATGAACAGACACTTCTCAAAAGAAGACACATCCTCCATGTGTCAGGTTTCACCTGAGGCAATTGGGATACATATTTATGCAGCCAAAAAACATGAAAAAATGCTCATCATCACTGGCCATCAGAGAAATGCAAATCAAAACCACAATGAGATACCATCTCACACCAGTTAGAATGGCAATCATTAAAAAGTCAGGAAACAACAGGTGCTGGAGAGGATGTGGAGAAATAGGAACACTTTTACACTGTTGGTGGGACTGTAAACTAGTTCAACCATTGTGGAAGTCAGTGTGGCGATTCCTCAGGGATCTAGAACTAGAAATACCATTTGACCCAGCCATCCCATTACTGGGTATATACCCGAAGGGTTATAAATCATGCTGCTTTAAAGACACATGCAGACGTATGTTTATTGTGGCACTATTCACAATAGCAAAGACTTGGAACCAACCCAAATGTCCAACAATGATAGACTGGATTAAGAAAATGTGGCACATATACACCATGGAATACTATGCAGCCATAAAAAATGGTGAGTTCATGTCCTTTGTAGGGACATGGATGAAACTGGAAACCATCATTCTCAGCAAACTATCGCAAGGACAGAAAACCAAACACCCCATGTTCTCACTCATAGGTGGGAATTGAACAATGAGAACACATGGACACAGGAAGGGGAACATCACACACCGGGGACTGTTGTGGGGTGTGGGGACGGGGGAGGGATAGCATTAGGATATATACCTAAGCCCACTCCTCATAGCTACTGCTAGCCCCATCCAAGAACTGGGACCCCAGCCTGGCAGGATAAGTGTGGCTCCATGCTTTAAGCCAGAGAATTTAGGAGACTATGATCTGTTGCTGTGTCAGTCTGAAAGCTGAGGGCTCTGAAGGGTACATGGTACCCATTCTCTGACTCTCACTCCCAAAAGTCCTTTTCTCCCTGGGTCAACATATGGTTGGTGGCCAAGGCCCTTCCTAGGAATTGGAAGCCAACAGTGACACAAAACACTTAGGAGGCACACAACCACAAATGTGTGAGGTTTGCCTTCCCGTATTTTCTGGACCCATGTTCAAGCCTGGAACTCTCTAGTTCATAAAGGGTTTTACTCTTGCAGGAGTCAGCAAACTATGGCCTGTGGGTGGAGGGCCAGATGGGGCCATGCTCATTCATTTACATACTGTCTAATGGTTGCTCGAAAATCACAGAGTTGAGTAACTAAGACAGACTGGAAGGCCCACACAGGCAAAAAATGTACTATCCAGACATCCACATAAACAGTTTGCAGGCCCCTGATTTAGAGTAAGACCAGTTCTCCTGGGGGAAAAGGATTGTCTTTGCTTTCAGCTTGACCAATGCCCCTGGGTAGGGATGGAGAGGGAGCCCATCTCTCTAGTTGATTCTGATGAGAAGAATCAGGGTGACCCACCTGGAATGTGAGCCTCTGATCTTCCAGGCATCTGGCATGCCCATTTCTTCCACAGAGCAGGATAGACGCTCCCCTCAGCAGGGGGTCTTGACTATTTGAGACCACTGTAAAAGAAAAGAAGAAGTGATTCGTGTTTGTGTTTCCTGTAAAATGAACATGGTTATCAGTGCTATTAACCTGGTTACCACTGACTTTGACGCAGATACAGCCAGTTCATGTTTCAGAACTTCATGAAACAGGCCTGCACCTTCAATCAGAGGCAGCCCAAATGACAAAATTGCCAACCCTTTCTATTTGCAGTGGCCCAGGAATTATCAAATAACCTTAATTCCTATTAAACTCCTGCCTAGCCTATTTACCATTGCCTAAACCTTGAGGCAAAATCTAAATCCAAACCATCACAGGTAATCTCCAATCTCACATACTTTTCCAAAAGAATCATGTGTTAGGAAAGGATGATTGATGGCTCAAAAGTCACCAGTGCGGATTCTTGTGTTAGCAACCATAGTTGAGGTCAATGCTTAGAACTGGCGTGGGAAGATGTTCTCAAAACTGTAGCTTTGTGCCTTTGTGGTTATGTAACAGCCTCCTCCATACAGAGGATTACTACAAATGGGTGCTTCCTGCTGTTGTCTCATGTTGGTGAGGCATTTTATATTCTGGAGGAATATTCTGGAGGGAGGAGTTTGGTGAAGACTGGTAAAATAGAGAAGAGAGACATTTTAACAAAACATTCACATTTTTCTGGTCTCTAACATGAAATCTGCATATTTTGTGGTATATTAATTAAGTCATTTTTATAAGTTATAAATGATACTAGTACAGTAAGTCCTCACTTAATGTCATTGATAGGTTCTTGGAATCTGTAACTTTAAGCAAAACAACATGCAGCAGGTTCATAAATAATGTCACTTCCTTTAATGTTTTGTTATAACATTGATGAGAAAAAAATGCTTTTGTTATATGTCATTTTGCTTAAAGCTATAGTTTCCAAGAACCGATCGATGACATTAAGTGAGAACTTACTGTATAATAACATTATGTTAGAGTTTAGTGGGCTCCCAAAAGATCTTCTCTCACCAGGTAGACAGTTCTCTTTTAGAGACAAAAGAATTGAGCCTCACAGAGGCCGTATAACCAGTCAGAGTCCCACTATGTTCCCACCTACCATTCACCACTAAATCCTTAGTCTGGCTGCAGACAACAGAAAAGATTTATTTTCTCAAAAGTCAACTTCTTTAGACTACATTGACCCTAATAAGAGAATTCAGAAATCAACTCTTAGACTCAACTCTTTCTGCTTATTGCCACCACCACATTCCCCCAGTCATATGACAAAAGTCATTTGCAGTAGGAGGCAAAACCAGAAATGCACTTGAGCAGCCTTTCTATGTCCTTCCTTGCCTCGCCCCCATTGGGGGCCTGCATGATGGTGAGTGTCCAAATAAAGAGTCCCTACGTCTCCAGGAGTTCCCTTGGCCATGGCTGCTGGAATGACTCATCCTTCTCCATCTGTAGCCTAGGCTTTCCCCTTCTCCTTAATTTCCATGAGGGAGCAGTCTTAGATCAGAGCTTCCCTCAGGGGACAGGACCACAGCCCTCCCTAAAAGATCCTGGATCTGGTATAAATCTAACCATGGGAGAAAACAGAATTCAGTTAGAGACAACATCAAGGGCAAACTTGAAGGGGAGCAAAAATCACAATATGGGTGTGAGAACTGGACCACAGAGTTACAGTGGTCATTTCCTCCCCACCACATCTTGTGAACTTTACCTTGCCCACTGCCCCAAGGGGCAACCATGTGGCTCATGGCCCTGGCCACCAATAACTGAATTGGGAGTAGACCCACTTTAAACGTGACCCACTTTAACCAATCAGACATCTTTATCTAGAACTTGGAGTTGGGACACTGAAAGCCTGAGGGCGTTTTTTATCTGTGAGTGCTAGACTCACAAGATTCTGTGGGCTCAAGGACTGAGTTAGACAGTCATTTAAGGTCATGTGCTAACAGAGTATGCTTGACGAAGGGGAGAGGATGGCGCAGAGACAAAGATAACTGAGAGAAAAGGAGGAGGAGGAGTAGCTCCAGACTCTAGCCCTTCTTCAATTCTTCAAACTGGGTTTCATAGTATTCCCTTATCACTGTGCAAGTAATCCCCATTTACTTAAGTTATTCTGAGTGGGTTTCTGGCCCTAGCAACTGAATGCTCCCCCACCATAAGAAGAAATGGCTAGGGTGGAGCTGGGAGGCAGAGGCAGTGAGTTAGGAAGCTAGACGGATTTTTCCAGAGAAAGTAAATCCTAGAGTCCAAGCATATGCACACTATTCACACTTTCCAAATTTTAGGAGACAGCCCTGTTTCAAATGTGCCAGCTTGCCCAAATTTCTGTTTAGGCAATTGTGGTATATCTGTTTACAGATATAATTTTAGCATTGGGAAGGCCCTCCTAAGTAAGACACAAACCTGGAAACCATAAAGTAAAGAAAAGATTGACAGATTAGACCACCTAGCCCTGAATTTTAAATTGCCGTTGACAAAAGCCACTGTCAGCAAAATTAAAAGTGAAGGGGCAGCTTGGGATCTAAGTGACAGCTGGAGACCCCCTGCACACTACAGACTCCCTCCTGCTGCAGATCAGACTTCTGGACAAGTCTGGCCCTGGCTTTGTGGCTGTCATGACTACTGAAAATGTCATAACTGTTGGCAGCAAGAACATGACCTCTTGCTGTCCCAAAATGAGGAAACGAAAGGGAAAAAAGAGGAAATGGGATGAAACGAAAAATGGATGAGAACAACAGAGAGTGAGGAAGAAACATTGAGAAAGATGATAAAAATGAGCTGTTTATCTCTCCTCTACTTCTGGGCCCTCTCCTTTGTGCTACCCTGGTGATGTGCTCTATTAGTCCATTCTTACCTTGCCATAAAGAACTACCTGAGACTGGGTAATTTATAAAGAAAAGATGTTTAGTCAGCTCATGGTTCCTGTGGACTGTACAGGCTTCTGCTTCTGGGGGAGGCCTCAGGAAACTTACAATCATGGCAGAAGGTGAAGGGGAAACAGGCCATGAGCAGCAGGAGAGGGGCAAAGGAGATGCTACACACTTTCAAACAAACAGATTTCCTGAGAAATTGGGGGAATGGCGCTAAACCATTAGAAACCACCCCTGTGATCCAATCACCTCCCACCAAACCCTCCCTCCAGCACTTGGGATCACAGTTCAATATGAGATTTGGGTAGGGACACAAAGCCCAACCCTACCATTCCACCCCTGGCCCCTCCCAAATCTCATATCCTCTCACATTGTAAAATATAACCATCCCCTCTCAACAGTCCCCCAAAGGCTTAACTCATTCCAGAATTAACTCAAAAGTCCAAGTCCAAAGTCTCATCTGAGACAAGGCAAGTCCCTTCTACCTATGAGCCTGTAAAATCAAAAACAAGTTAGCTACTTCCAAGATACAATGAGAGTACAGGCATTGGGTAAATACTCCCTTTCCAGAAAGGAGAACTCAGCCACAACAAAGGGGCTACAGGCCCCATGCAAGTCCGAAACCCAGCAGCACAGACATTAAATCTTAAAGCTCCAAAATAATCTTGACTCCATGTCTCATATCCAGGCCACACTGATGGAAGGGGTGGGCTTCCAAGGCCTTGGGCAGCTCTGCTTCTGTGGCTCTGCAGGGTACATCCCCTGTGGCTGCTTTCATGGACTGATGTTGAGTGCCTGTGGCTTTTCCAGGTACACGGTGCAAGCTGGGGTCTGGAGGATGATGACCTTCTTTTCACAGCTCCACTAGGCAGTGCCCCAGTGGGGACTCTGTGTGGGGGCTCCAACCCCACATTTCCCCTTTGCACTGCCCTATTAGATATTCTCCATGAAGGCTCTGCCCCTGCAGGAGACTCCTGCCTGGACATCCAGGCCTTTCCATACATCTTCTGAAATCTAGGTGGAGGTTCCCAAGCCTCAACTCTTACCCTCTTTGTACTTGCAGGCTTAACACCACATGGAAGTCACTAAGGCTTGTGGCTTGCACCCTCTGGAGCAGCAGACTGTGAAGTATCTGGGGCCCTTTTAGCCACAGCTGGAGCTGGAGCAGGTGGGATGCAGGGTGCCGTGTCCCAAGTCTGCACAAAGCAGCAGGGCCCTGGGCCTGTCCCCATGAAACCATTTTTCTCTCCTAGGCCTCCAGGCCTGTGATGGGAGGGGCTGCCCCAAAGGTCTCTGAAATGCCTCATAGGCATTTTCCCCATTGTCTGGACTGCTAATATTTGGCTCCTCTTTACTTATGCAAATTTCTGTATCGGGCTTGAATTTCTCCCCAGAAAATGGGTTTTTCTTTTCTACCACACGGCCAGGCTGCAAATTTTCCTATCTTTTATGCTCTGCCTCCCTTTTCAATATAAGTTCCAGTTTCAGGTCATTTCTTTGTTTATGCAGATAAGTTAGGCTTTTGGAAGTAGCCAGGCCACATCTTGAATGCTTTGATGCTTAGAAATTTCTTCTGCCAGATACCTTAAATCATTTATCTCAAGGTCAAAGTTCAACAGATCCCTAGAGCAGGAGCACAGTGCCACCAGTCTCTTTGCTAAAGCATAGCAAGAGTTACCTTTACTCCAGTTCCTAAATAAGTTCCTCATCTCCATCTAAGACCTCATCAGCCTGGCCATCTCTGCCCATATCACTATGAGCATTTTGGTCAAAACCATTAAACAAGTCTCTAGGAAATTCCAAACATTTCCTCATCTTCCTGTCTTCTTCTGAGCTTTCCAAACTGTTCCACCCTCTGCCCATTATCCAGTTCCAAAGCTGCTTCCACATTTTCAGGTATCTTTGTAGCAATGCCTCACTTCTCTGGTACCAGTTTTCTTCATTAGTCTGTTCTTGCAGAACTACCTGAGACTGGGTAATTTATAAAGAAAGATGTTTAATCAGCTCACAGTTCTGTGGGCTGTAAAGGCTTCTGCTTTTGGGGAGGCTTCAGGAAACTTACAATCATGGCAGAAGGTAAAGGAGAAACAGGCACACCTTCACATGGCCAGCAGGAGAAGGGCAGGGGAAGTGCTACATGCTTTCAAACAACCAGATCGACTGAGAACTCTATCATGAGGCAGCACTATGCAGATGGTGCTAAACCACTGGAAATCACCCTCTTGATCAAATCACCTCTCACCAACCCCCACGTCCAACACTCGAGATTACAATTTAACATGAGATTTGGGTGGGGACACAGAGCCAAACCATACCGTGCACTAACTCATTTAAGCTGTCGTTATCTTAGTCATGGGCTCACTGTAGAATGGGAGTGGTAGGAAGAAACATTAAGTGAGTGGTCATAATGGTGGCTTAGAATTCAAACCCATTCCATGTGACCCCACACTCATGCTTGGCAAATTAAATCCATGATTATCCAAAGGGTTTCAAAATCGATTTTTTTAGGTCTAACCGTTTCCTTCCCATTCTTATTATTTCCTCTTCCCTTAAAGAAGATTCCCTTTATTCTTACCACCCAGTAGAATGGAGACTTGAAATTAGGTTCTTTCAGCTTGCCAAATGATAAACAGCTCTCTCAAATTAAGCCACATCTCATCCAGAGAGAAGGCAATAAAAATAGTGATTTATGTGGTCTAGAGTACAGTGAGACGTTTTTATAGCATCACAGATGGTTTTCCAAATTGCAGAGCAGCTTTATTTCTTTCTGCATATCTCAGTTTCTCAGTCCACAATTTGAAAATAATAAAGCTGCCCTCTTACTACTTCTCGGGTGAATTGGTTAAATCATGAAAATCTATAAATAAAAGCACTTTGAATCCTAGAGAGAAGAGTCAAATAATAAAATAATCCCATTTTTCATCCATATGATGAAATTATATAAGGTCCCCCATATAATGAGGACCTTATATAATGAGAAGGCTAGGCATATTGCAATGTTTGTGGGGAAATGATCTGGCCCAGAGAACACCTGACTCCTAGGAGTGTCAAGCTGGGGAAGAGGACTCAGGTATATACAGAGTACCGTTATTTCAGATATATCTTTGATAGCTCTAAAGTAACTACTGGAAACACCTATGGGGTGGCATGATAAGATAATTGAGATTTACATTTATACTTTACTCCTCCTATTGGTTTTAAAAAACAAGACTGCTTGAGTTTGGTTTTCATCATGGCGGCTTCAGTCTTAGCCCAGGCTCTCCACATACTCTCTGTTCCAACTTCGACCCTAGGTGTACCTGAGATCCATTCTCAGCACCTCTGGGCCCGCTCCCTTCTACCCAAGCCAGGAGTGCTGAGTGCTAAGATTTAACAATCCAGATCAGAAGCAGCACCATGCAGTGTTGAGAACACAGGCCCTGGAGCAAGTCTGCTGCGTGTGAATCCCAACTCGCCTCTCTGACCTGGCATATCTCCTTATCCGTGATATGGGCATAGCACTAACATACCTACTCATAGGACTCTGGGGACAGTTAAACGAGACAGGGTCCATAAAGCACTTAGCTCACTGCCTGGTACAATCAATGCTGACTACTTTTTATAGGCAATTGTGAGAAACATGGTGAAGCTGGGCACGGTAAAATAGTTGGATTGGTGCTTCTTCTGCAGGTGGCATTCAACTCTTTTTGTGTTTGTTTGTATTTATTTTTCTTATAGCAAATTTCCTTTTTTAAACTGTGACTAAACATACAATGATTGCTATGGTTTTACAATTTGCATGGCTGAATGAATGTACCTTTGATAATTTTTTATCATGTTTCTAATCGTTAGAAAAAAATTCTTTTTTTCTCTTGGCATTTCAAGGCATTACATTGGAAAATAGGTATTAAATTGATATGGGACAGAGGCCATGGCATATATCATACAAAATCTGTATCTACACTCTTATACTTACTTGCCCATATCTTTGAACTTGGGGCCAACCATAAGATCCTACATTCTAGAGTTCCCAGAAAAAGAACATAGTAATTGAGTATGTAATTGAATATTGTTGGCTGGGCGTGGTGGCTCACGCCTGTAATCCCAGCCCTTTGGGAGGCCGAGGTGGGTGGATTACTTGAGGCCAGGAGTTTGAGACCAGCCTGACTAGCATGGTAAAACCCTGTCTCTACTAAAAATTCAAAAACATTAGCCGGGAGTGTTGGTGTGTGCCTGTAATCCCAGCTACATGGGAGGCTGAGGCAGGAGAATTGGTTGAACCTGGGAGGTGGAGATTTCGGTGAGCTGAGATCACGCCACTGCACTCCAGCCTGGGCAACAGAGCAAGACTCTGTCTCAAACAAACAAACAAACAAACAAAAGTTTATGGGGGGAGTATTGAGTGAAGTGCATTATCTCATTCAATCCTCAATCTTATGAAGCAAATACTATCATTAGCCCTATTTTACAGATGTGGAAACTGAGCCTTAGAGAAGTAAGTAATTGCCATAAGTCACACATCTAAGAAATAATGAAGTGAAAATTTGAACGAAAAGCATCTGGATCCAGAGCCCATGTTTTAGGAACTTGCTGTGGCTTTGATGCATCAGAATGTTGGAGCTGCAGGCCTGCGTGGACTAGTCTTGGACTCTTAACTGCTCTGCCAACCCACAGCAGCTGATAGGTTCATATGGAGCCACTGGCAACTGGTGCTGAGTTACCAGGAAGAAAATCAGACATTTTGATCTATCTATCAATTGGAATGTGCATGCCCAGAATAGATCTAGATATTTTTTAAAAAGCATTCAATGCCTAATGTTTAAACAAACTCCACATGCAAAGAAAATGCCCATGCATTTCTTTAAGCAGAAATATAAGTTAGTGAATTTGTTTCTTCTTGATAAAATGGTTAGAAATTCCTTTTATAAGGTAAAAATTATCAGCTTTAACCTTCTCATTTATCTCCTACTGCTTCTTTTCTTGCTCTTTATTCTCATCCATCCTCTTCTCTGTTTTTGCCTCTACTCTTCCTCTATTCCTTCATAAGAATCTAAGCAACTCCTTTAAACATCAATTCAAATGTTCTTCCCTTGGATAGAGATCACTTCCATCCCCTTCATAAGTAGCCGGGCCTAGTACGTTTGGGTTAGCAATTTTGCCAGAGATGTTGGAGAAAAAGGGGGTAGCATTTCCTCTTGAAAATCCAGCCTGCAAGGCATTTACGATCTCATGCTGGTTTTGTAAGGCCCTGCTGTCCCTCCAGAATAGAGGCCCACAGCACTCACTAGGTACCAGGCATGGTGAACTTGCTTGCTCAAGCTCTCTAGTAGGTGGCAGATTTACCCAGGTCTGCCTGACTTTAGAGCCTATTCTTTTAATCATTATACCTTACTGTTTTTATAGACAAGGTCAGGCTCTCTATGCTTCTGTGAGATAATTTTCCCTAGGAGTGTAGATAGTTACTATAGAGACACTAGATGCCACCTGCTATAGCCCTCAGAAGTGGCATCAGACTATGCCTGGGCTTTCTGTTTTAAGGACAAGGAAGAATGAGTGTGACAGTGAAAGACTCTATTTGTAAAGGCGGGAAGAGCAGAAATCCCCAAGTGCTAGAGAAAAGAATGTGGACAAGTATATGGTATCCAATCATAGTATGTTAGAGCTGAGTTAGGCTTTAAAGATGATCTCCTCTAACCCCTTTATTTGCAGTTGAAAAAGTTGAGGATCTGAGACATTAAGTGAATTGTCTGAGGACACACAGCCAGTTTGTTAGATGCGGAGCCAAGAATGAATTTTTTTCATTCAGACTAAGCTGTTTTTTGCAGTCCACCTTCACTCTACTTGGGGTTCATTTCTTTTTAAGAAGTCTCAAAGATTAGAAAATTGAGTCATTTTGAGCAATATAATGTCATAGTGTACAATTCTGCTGAAAGTAATTTTAATAGCAATGCCAGCAGATCTCCCAAATCCATGGGTTTCAAAATGTTTCCGCCTTTTGCTAAGCTAATATATAGAATTTCAAAACCATATTTATACCACATAAAATTTCCAAAGAGCTGGGCTATTTCCTATAAAAACTCAGTTGTGCACTGATTGCCAAGTTGGAAAACTCAGGGTTTCCTGGCAACACCCACTTGGGCTCTAGGGAATGCAAACTTCTCAGCAAACAACCTCTCCTGACTTACCAGCTCCATCAGCAGCCATGACCCGAGTCACAGCGGCCCTTTCTGATGTTCTTGTCTCTGTTGCTTATGTTTCTCAAGAACCTGTAATCTTGCCTTAATCCCTTACCAGCTGAATACCTCCTACATGCTAAACTCCTGGAACGAAAGGTCCACATTTCTCTCATGCTAGGAGTTTGGGACTAGAATTCAGATGAACTCATTTCTGGTACTGGTTCAAAAGCTAATGAGCCCTCTAAATTCCCAGGTCCTTAGTTTCCTCATGGGTAAAATATAGACAATAACTCCTACCTCTTCATCTTTCAGGGCTTTTCTGAAGATTTTCAACATCTGAAATTCACAGGATCATGGAGACGAACTAAACCAGATGCGTCTAGCCCCTCATGTTAGAGTTGAGAAAACAGAAACCCAGGGTTTGGGGACTCCCTTGAAGTCATCAAGGTCCTGGTTGATGGCAAAATCAGGACCAAGCTTCTGATCCTCCCAAATATTCCTTCACTCCTCAGTGCTGCCTGTGATGAGAAAGATCAAAGCATGCATACAATTACAAATCATGACACAGAGGCGACATGCAATTATTTAGGTACTAATTAATAGGCTGTGTACCAAGTCAGCAGTAATCAAATTTTTCATGCCTTGACAGGGTAGTAGCTTCTCAGGAATTTCTGAAGATGAAAAAACTATTTGTCTCAGGACAAATCCTTCTCCTTCCAGTAAATACAAGGAAAGGAGAAAGTATAACCAGGGGTATTTAAGCTCAGCCTCCTCCAGCAGCCATCTGCTGCTGCTTTTTTTTTTTTTTAATGTTATTGAGATGTAATTTATGTACCATAAAATTCACCATCTTAAGGTGTGCAGTAGTATATTCACAGGGTTGTGTAACTATCACTACCCTCTAATTCCAGAACATTCTCATCATCCTGTTGCTTTTTGAATGTCAGTATTGTCAGCTCGAGTACAGCTTCTCACATGTGGCTCTCAGTTCAGGTATATGCTGTGCTGTCGCTCGTGTAGTGTTCATCTTGACCCACATGATCAGATGCCCCAAGTTCACTCTGTATTTGAAGAGCTCTGTGTCTACTAAAGGCCTGATTCCCTACTGCCGGCCAGCAGTAGGAATGAGATGGTCACTAAGCCTCAAAATAAGCACTAGCAATGAGAACCTGAAAAGCAAAACTCAGCCACCAAGGCTAATTTTCAGGGCAAAAAGAGGAGAAAATTTCCTAAGCCAAGAGTGGGTAGAACTGGAAGTGGGGCTGGTTTAAGGACTGTGGAGCGTTCTACAAACTGCCACTCTGTCCTGCCTTAGAGCTCATATGCATGCTGGATCATCCTCCACCCTTGTCACATCCCCCATTTTCGCTTCATCTAAGCCCCCTGCGATGCTGGAGCACCCACTGCAGGAGGCGCCCGAACTTCCCTTATCACAGTCCATCTCACGTGTGCACACCGTGATTACCTGCTGACTTGTCTGCATTCCTGAATAGACTGGAAGCTTCAAAAAGGAAGAAACCTTGCCTTTTTGGTTACTTATTCACCCTGCTTCTCAGCATCCTCTGGCACTATCTCAGTAAAGATTTCTTGAACGAGTTATTAATCTGGCCACAAGCCCAAATTTCTTTCTATATCCCTCTAATGCTCAAATTAAAGTTTGAGTGTGAGAATGTACCTGAGCCTCACACACAGTTATTTATGGTGGATACACAAAATAATAATAATCCTGGGTCAAATCTGCTTTCTTGTAGCTTTCACTAAATAGTCCTCATTCTGATCCAAAGACCAAGAGAGAATACATCTTTTCCCTATTCTCTGTGGTACCCCTTTAGGTATGTGACATGAGCTGTCATGTCCTCTATACCTTTTAACCAACTGTACCTCCTTCAACAATTATGCATAACATACGAATTATTTACTCATTTATTCAACAAATATCTTACGGCATGGTCTATGTATAAAGCACTGTGCCAGGGCAGTGGGGGTGAGCAAAGGCATGGCACAGATGCTGCCCTAAAGAAGTCTACGGTCCACCGTGGTTGTGCTCTTCCCACTCTCTGGGATTTCTCGAATTGGTCAATGTCCCTTTCCAGATGTGGTTTCCTGAAGTGGACAATATATTTCGAAGTAGTCTGACCAACACAGAGTTCAGAACTATAATTCATGATCTAGATCCTCTGCTTCCAAAAACTTTTGATTGTTCATGTTATCCTTAGATAAATGCTCAGTGTGTACTAATGGGGGGGGGGTGTGTGATGTAAAAAGACATTTGGTTAACATTTTTGTAAGATGCTTGTTCTTTATGCTTAAACCAAATATGTGGTAGTATTTCTGGTGATCAAATCCTTACATATCCTTATCTTGAGTCCCTCTCCCGCTCCAAAAACCTCTTAGGAATAAGCGGATTGCAATCTTCTTCATATCAAACTGAACTCATAAGAATGGACAAATTCTTTTAAAAAACAACCCAGGATATTTTGCACTGCCACTAATGGTTCTTTATGATGTTTCTGAAAATAATTGGAAGGGAAGCATGGACATCTGGCATGTGAATGAAGCTGTTTCTAATTAGGAGGACTGTTTGTCTTCAAAGCAGAGTGAGCACTGGGGTACTCTTGGATGTGCTCTTCTTTGATGATGCTTGCTCAGGGCCTGGCAGCCTCCAACCTTCACCTATTTGAAGCCTGGGGTCTGTGGGTAGGGGGTAGGCCACCTCCTTTTAGCTTCTGACCTAAATAACTTTGGTCCTTAAATTCCTTCAGGCGTTGGGCTTTTAACTTTGGTGTTTGCTTTGAAGCTGCAAAATGTGATTTTTTTTGTTGTTGTTGTTATGCTGTTTCCTGGGTACTTTCCGTCTGTGCAGGAGACAGTATCACCAGGAGCCAGAAGGTCAGCAGAAGAGAAAGTGCCTCTCATCCGTGACAACTGGGATAAATGTGGGAGAACTCTGTCAGACTTGGGTGGTCAGGAGACCCAGGAACAATTCCAGAAAAAACAGAGTGCCTGAGAGTCATTCTGATTCTATTTTCTACTCCTTTTTCTTTCTTTTTTTTTTGAGACAGAGTTTTGCTCTTGTCGCCCAGGCTGGGGTGCAGTGGCATGATCTCGGCTCACTGCAACCTCCGCCTCCTGGGTTCAAGCGATTCTCCTGCTTCACCCTCCTGCGCAGCTGAGATTACAGGTGCCCACCACCGTGTCCAGCTAACTTTTGTAGTTTCAGTAGAGACGGGGTTTCGCCATGTTGTCCAGGCTGATCTCGAACTCCTGACTTCAGGTGATCCACCCACCTCGGCCTCCCAGAGTGTTGGGATTTCAGGTGAGCGCCACCGCCTTGTTTTCTACTCCTAATATAATTTGTAGAAGGCATTGTGCTGAGGACACACTGGTCATTTCATTGTTTAATATTTTCTAGTATTTTTTCTTTTAAACAGGTAAATAAATACTTACCTGTTTAATATTTTCTGGTAATTTTATCTTTTCTTTTCTTTTCTTTTTTTTTTCTTTTTTTGAGACGGAGTCTCGCTCTGTCACCCAGGCTGCAGTGCAGTGGCGTGATCTCGGCTCACTGCAAGCTCCGCCTCTCGGGTTCACGCCATTCTCCTGCCTCAGCTTCCCGAGTAGCTGGGACTACAGGCGCCTGCCACCACGCCCTGCTAATTTGTTTGTGTTTTTAGTAGAGACGGGGTTTCACCGTGTTAGCCAGGATGGTCTCAATCTCCTGACTTCGTGATCCGTCCGCCTTGGCCTCCCAAAGTGCTGGGATTACAGGCGTGAGCCACCGCGCCCGGCCAACATCTCTTTATTTAGCCAATATTTATTAGGCACCAAATACGTGCCAGGGACTTTAAACTTTAGAAAGAACTATTCTCATAAGTGTCTTAAAAAGAATCTGTAAGTTTCCTGTTCTCTACATGGTTGCCAACGCACATACTGTGGCTCGCTAACATTGCCCTGGAAACAGTGACCCCTCTTTGAGGGCAGTTGAGGTCAGGAACTTTAGAAACCTCCCGAGTGTTGTTTCTTATCCTAGGAATTCACGGGCATGGAAGACAGGCCTTGAGAAGGCTGTTGCCATGAACTCCCCACTGTATTTCTAGAAATTCCATATGGAACCCTGTGATACCTATAGCTATGTCTGAAAATCAGTGTTTCTTAGTGAAAATAGAATTAATTTTAAAAAATGGTTACACAGACAATTTTTCTGATTACAATGTTCTCACCAAAGATATTCTTTGTTATATATTCTCAACCAAAGAAATCTGGAAAAAAGAGAGAAGCACAAACTAAGAGATTAAAATCATCTACAATTCCATCATGCAGAGAGAACTACAGGTAAAATGTTGCTGTATACATCTCTTAATCTTTCTAGATCTGTTTTTGTTTAACAACAGTTTTATAGCCTACTTTTTATGTAACAATACATTATGAACATTTTTCCAGGCCATTGCCTTTTCTTCTATGGTATAATTATAATGGCTGCATAGTATTCCATTGTATGTATGTAGCATCATGATTTCACTAATTGCATATTATTAGACTTCACATCGTTCCCATTTTTTTTTCACAAAAATATACTGGGATAAAAATTATTGTTTCTAACTCTTTATTCCCATTCATTATTTCCTTATAATAATTCCCAGAAGTAGACTTTCTGGGTAAAAAGATAAGCCAAAATTTAAGCCTTTTGAAATGTACATAGAGAAGCCTTGGGTTTTGAGTAGAAAGGTCTTTGTCCCTAGCTCTAACCCAACTGTGTGACCTTGGGCCTAACTACTCCATCTGTTAAATGGGGAGCATGGTCATACGCCCCATTGCATTTCAACAGCTGATTCTGACAAGATACCGCTGACTGTCTGCCCAGAAGCCGTTCTTCACTTCATTCCAACAAACCCTGATTTTTTTCAAATATTCACCCCTTCCCCATTGCAGTCTTTGTACTTCCAGGTTAGGCCTAAATTGTCTAAGTATAATCTCATCCCCCTGCCAGTGAGAGGTTAAGGAATAGGCATATGGACCAATTAGGTTTAATGAGATTTATGGGGAAGTTTGCTGGGGCTTCTGGAAAATTCTCTGCCTTTAAGAGAGAGCCATAGGAAAAGAGAGTCTCTCCCTCTGGATGTTGTCAAGCTTGGCCCTATTATTGCAATAGCCATGTTATCCCCAGCCTGAGAATTAAACTGAACACAGATGAGGCAGAGCTGAGAATCCTAAGGAAATGGGATTGGAACTGCTGAATTAGGCAAACTTGAAGCTTGCCCTGCCTCTAAATTTCCAGTTATGAGACCAAATTCTGATGGCATACACTCTTGGAATCAGTTAACTTTAATTTATAACCCCAGTTCTGATCATCATCTGTTTAATTTTCTTTCTTAATTATAGTAAATTTTTTTTCTCTCATAGGCTTTCCTTCCAACTTCTTGTATCCTTCTCTTCCCCAATTTTGAAAAAAAAAAAAAAAAAAATGATACCGCAAGGGAATATTTGAGTGAAAAGGATAGGCCTTATGCCAACAGTTCAGAAATGACTCATTTAAATCTGCAGAACTAAGAGAGCCCAACCCAGGCCTTCCAATTTGGTCATAGAATCAGAAGATTTTTCAAGTCGGAAGGAATCTTGATGCTCAACAAGTCCTAATCCCATTTTGTAGATGAGGAAACTGAGGTTCAGAAAGATATTACGAAAGTGCCAGACAGCTGGGTACTCCCCAGGCAGCACCTTCACAAGACTTACCTGGTACCCTAGTTTGACTCCTGTCATATTTCAGTGGGGGGGGGGGGATTTAAGTGAAAATATATCACAATTGGTTCTTTGAACACTTTGTTTCCTGGCAAATCAAAGTTCCCCATTTGTAGCAAGAACTCAAAGAGCAATGTTCCTATCACCACATTGGAAGTCCAGTCGTCTTTTAGACCTCACTAGTGATTTCTTTCTAGAAGTCCCTAGGGAATTGTCCTCACAAATAATCCAGACTTCTCTCTGCAGTGCCTGTGCTCTTGGTCTACACCCCTTGCTACCTTCTGCTACTTCAATTATTATTTCTTCGTACTCCTTGCTCACAATCCAGGCTGCTGTCAACCACCCCCCGCCCCCCCCCCTCCACCCACTGCAACTCCATCTGTGCTCAGCCGGTGAGCCATTGTCCAGGTTCCTTCTGGCTGTCCCTGGATTGCCACCTACTCATGTTCTTTTCCCTCTCTAGCATGAAGAAAAACTCTTGTTCCATGGCAGCTGATTCTCCCAGGAGATCTGGGCCTCTGGTGGGCAAATTGCTGCTCTCTTCCCCAGCAAGCTTCTCCCTGGAACACATGTGCACTCGGGGGAATGGGTTTGACCAGGGCTTGTTCCAACCCAGCATCACGCTGTCTGTGGGATCACATCTCTTTCCAACATCCAGCTCTGACTCCCGGTCCCCTCTGTTTAGCTGCTTCTTCACATAGGATGCTTCTCAGAAACTTCACTTCCAAATTATGGGGTGGGATTCAAGCTGGAATTCTTCATCTATGATGAAATTTTAAAACGGTATTCAAAGCTTTGTGCAAAATAGCATTTTATGGTAGTAAACCTCTAATTTTTATCAGACTCTCAAAGGGGTCGGCTAGAGACCACGGGCCTCTAAAGCTCTTTAAGTTCTAATGTTCTGTGACCCTGTGATTGCATAATATGATTTTGTGGCAAATTTGCCAAAAGCAGAAGCATTCAGTCACTCTCCCAAACTGCTCTATTACATTCCTAAGTGAGTACAAGAGTGTATGCAAGAATTTTAGCCTTATTTGCACAGAAGACATTAAGAGAATAACCAAGGATTCAGCATCAAAAGCTTTATCAGCAAGATACTAGTACTCTACCTAGAAGACTATTCTAACCTCAAGTACTATAAATATTAGGAGATCCTTATTTTCATAGCAGCAAGATCTTGGAAACTGTACTGGTGAAAAAAAGATGGTGCTTAGAACTCCTGCCTCCCTTTTTAGTTGCTCTTTCTGTTCAAGGAGTGGGATGCATGGGAAAGGTGGCCGGCCTGGCTCCCTTCTCCTCTGTGTAGCCTGTAGTTCTAAGATTGGCCCCTAGATGGCGATCTTGTGTTAGTGAGGGGCATGGTAGCTAAATGAAGTGGGAGCCTGCAGTAACTGATGGCTGAAACTGTCAACTGATCAAATGGTAAGAAGTGAATAGAAGTGATTTTTAACCATGGTTGCAAGATGAAACTGGAAAAGTAACACAAAATCTTCCTATATTACTTAGAAGGAAATTTGGAAACACTTAGTCTGTGTATTGAAAACATGATTTAAGTGTGATATTTAGAGGAAACTGTCAATTAAAAAAATTTTTTAAATTATGGTAAAATACATATAACATAAAGTTTGCCACGTTAACCATTTTACAAATGTGCAGTTTTTAAACCAAGTGCACAATCGGTAGTGTTAAGTGCATTCACGTTGTTGTGCAACCAATCTCCAGAACTCTTTCCATCTTGCAAAGGTGGAAGTCTGCATCCATTAAACAGCAACTTTCCACTCTCTCCCTCCTCTCCCAGCCCCTGGCAAACGGTATTCTACTTTCCATCTCTATGAATTTGAGTGCCTCAGAGAAGTGGAAAAAAGTATTTGTCTTTTTGTCACTGGCTTATTTCACTTAGTATAATATTCTCAAGTGGGACCTGCCCATTTTCATTACAAAATTATTTTTTAATTTGTAAAGAAAAACTGGCAATTAATAAAAACCATAAGACTGGACATTGTCTCATGCTCACAGCTTCACAGGCAAATGCACTCATTCAAACCAGTAAAAGTGAAAACCTCCATCCACAAGACCCACCAGGAGGTCTCATAAGGCTCTATTAAACATGCAAACTCACAAGACTGCCAAGGTCCACTCTAGACAGCAGTTGACCCAGAAGATTCATAGGCCAGGAGGCAGAGCATGTCAGTAGGGCACATCAGACTTCCTCTTCTGCGGGACCTTGGAGCAGACCACAAAGCCATCCACACAGTGGGCAGAAGCTGTTCTCTTTGGCCCCCATGTGGACTGAGTTGTGAAGAACTGAGACTCACATCAGTGGGTTGTGGAGGCCACACTATATCAGAGGCCCTGTATTTCACAGCAGCTAATATCTTTTGGAGGAACTCCATGGCCATAACTTTCATGGTCTTCTCAAGGTCATGCCAGTTACAAGGGTCACTGCACTTAGGGAAACTCAAAAATATGGCTTCTTCTCTGGTGTTTGTAGTTGTCCCAATCCAGATAGGATTTACCAATCAGGGCCCAACTGTACTTTCCTTTATCAGGTTGCCATGGGAACAGAGCTAGGAAGTTAGCCAAAAATCAAATGCTCATGCAAAACTGGAAAGGGTTTTCTTAATCCTTTATACACTGCCCTTCACATGGTTAGATTACAAAGTCTGACAAAGCATCTAGTTAAATAGAAAGGAGTCAGAATGACAAACTGATATGAAGAACTAAATTACACAATGGCATTTGTCATCTCTTATTTGTTACAGCTGCTTTGGTATTCAAAATGGATGCGACTTTGCACAATGCCTGGCTACTTCTGGGGAAAAGTTTCCATTTCAAAGCTTCATAAGAGAATAAATTATATTTGGGGGGTGGGTTTAAATACAATTGGAAGAGTGTTTCTCTCTAAAGTAATTTCTATAGAAAATAGTAAACAGAGATTAAGAGAGCAAGGAAAAACAAATCTGGGCTCCAGAAGGAAGCCAGTTAAGAAAGTTGACTGCCAGAGGGCTGGTAATTCAAGAACAAGATGAGAGATATGGTTTGGGGGGGCCCCTTTCTTTATCCCTCACCTCTTTGTTTCTCCCTACACCTTCTGCTGAAGTTTGGGATTCTGTAACTAGAGATAAATCTAGAGATAAATCTGTTCATTCCACAATGACATGTAAAACTTAATATACAAATACCTTAAGAGAGAATTATTACAAAGTCTAAGAACGCAGAATCACAAAATGTTTAAGTAGAAAGAAGTCACAGAGCTCACCTAGCAAGCTCTTTATCTTGTAATGAAGAAAATGAGTCTCAAAGAAGGTAAGCAGCATTCCCCAAGTCACACAGACTGGTAGTAATGGAGCTATGGTTAGAACCTCAGATGCCTGACACACAGCTGATCCAATATTATATTTTTTTCCTAAGAGGGGGAAGAGGAAGCATGTGGAAAGGGAAGAGAGGAGTGCTGACTTAAGAAGAAGGCAGCAGGGCAAGAAGGGGGAAGGCACAAAGGCATTTCTTCCTGGCAGTGGCTGCTCCCTTGTTGCAGGTTAGCTGCCCTTTCTGATGCAAGGCGAGGACTCCACATGGGTAGAAAAGGGCATGGGGCCAGTAATTTGTTAACTCTGATCTTGCTAAAAAGGAGTCTCTTTTTAATCTTCAAAAGAGAAAGTAATTTGCTCTTTAATCATTCTTCAGGGGCTTTGGAACTGCACATAGAAAAACTATGACTTCCTCAGGATACAAAATCAATGTGCAAAAATCCCAAGCATTCCTATACACCAACAATAGACAAGCAGAGAGCCAAATCATGAGTGAGTCTCATTCACAATTGCTACAAAGATAATAAAATACCTAGGAATACAACTTACAAGGGATGTGAAGGACCTCTTCAAGGAGAACTACAAACCACTGCTCAAGGGAATGAGAGAGGACACAAACAAATGGAAAAACATTCCATGCTCACGGATAGGAAGAATCAATATCGTGAAAATGGTCAAAGTAATTTATAGATTCAATGCTATTCTCATCAAGCTACCAGTGACTTTCTTCACAGAATTAGAAAAAACTACTTTAAATTTCATATGGAACCAAAAAGGAGCCTGTATAGCCAAGACAATTCTAAGCAAAAAGATTAAAGACAGAGGCATCATGCTACCTGACTTCAAACTATACTACAAGTCTACAGTAACCAAAACAGCATGGTACTGACACCAAAACAGATATATAGACCAATGGAACAGAACAGAGACCTCAGGAATAACACCACACATCTACAGCCATCTGCTATTCAACAAACCTGACAAAAACAAGCAATGGGGAAAGGACTCCCTATTTAATAAATGGTGCTGGGAAAACTGGCTAGCCATATGCAGAAAACAGAAACTGGACCCCCTCCTTATACCTTATACAAAAATTAACTCAAGACGGATTAAAGTCTTAAATGTAAAACCCAAAACCATAAAAGCCCTAGAGGAAAACCAAGGCAATACCACTCAGGACATAGGCATGGGCAAAAACTTCATGACTAAAACACCAAAAGCAATTGCAACAACAGCCAAAATTGACAAATGGGATCTAATCAAACTAAAGAGCTTCTGCACAGCAAAAGAAACTATCATCAGAATGAACAGGCAACCTACAGAATGGGGGAAAATGTTTGCAATCTATCCATCTGACAAAGAACTAATATCCAGAATCTACAAGGAACTTAAACAAATTTACAAGAAAAAAACAACCCCATCAAAAAGTGGGCAAAGGATATGAACAGACACTTCTCAAAAGAAGACATTTATGCAGCCAACAAACATATGAAAAAAGCTCATCATCACTGTTCATTAGAGAAATGCAAATCAAAACCACAATGAGATACCATCTCATGTCAGTTAGAATGGCGATTATTAAAAAGTCAGGAAACAACAGATGCTGGCGAGGCTGTGGAGAATAGGAATGCTTTTACACTGTTGGTGGGAGTGTAAATTAGTTCAACCATTGTGGAAGACAGTGTGGCAATTCCTCAAGGATCTAGAACCAGAAATACCATTTGACCCAGCAATCCCATTAATGGGTATATACCCAAAGGATTATAAATCATTCTACTATAATGACACATGGACATGTATGTTTGTTGCAGCACTATTTACAATAGCAAAGACTTGGAACCAACCCAAATGCCCATCAATGATAGACTGCATAAAGAAAATGTGCCACATATACATCATGGAATACTATGCAGCCATAAAAAAGAATGAATTCATATTCTTTGCAGGGACATGGATGAAACTGGAAGCCATCATTCTCAGCAAACTAACACAGGAACAGAAAACCAAACACTTCATGTTCTCACTCATAAGTTGGAGTTGAACAATGAGAACACATGGACACAGGGAGGGGAACATCACACACTGGGGCCAGTCGGGAACTGGGGGCCAAGGGAAGGCAGAGCATTAGGAAAAATACCTAATGCATGCGAGGCTTAAAACCTAGATGACGGGTAGATAGGTGCAGCAAACCACCATGGCACATGTTTACCTATGTGAAAAACCTGCACTTTCTGCACATGTATCCCAGAACTTAAAGAAAAGACAGAAAAGAAAAGAAAAACTGTGACTTCCCAGCACAGAGAAGCCCTGGGTTAGGACCTTCACCCACCTGTCCCCACCTACTGGTCTTTTGTAAGGTCAGCATTTGTAGGTGAAATGGCCTGGCTGTATTGTCCTTATACCTCTTTCTCTTTGATTGAAGACAGGAATCACCCTCTATATTATCCATTAAAGATAAATGAAGACATTTCTGGATCTTCATTTAGGATAGAGAGACCATGGTGAGGAGAAATGTGAAAGATGTTTGCAAAGCCACTGTAAGACCGGGAGTAATGAAGAGATGAAGAAGAGGGCCGTGAGAAGTAGCCAGTCCTTGAGAGAGGGAACGGCCAATTTGAGAGATGGAAGAGGAAAGTTTGGCCTGGCCCAAAGAAGATCCTATGTGAACAGAGAAGCCAGGTGTCCTGTTGGACTGAGCTCAAGAACAGGATCTGAAGAGGGTCAGTGAAAGGATCTCCATTCTCTAGCTGAAGGAACTGAGAGCAAGAACTGCAATCCCTACTTGAGGAAAGGCTCTGGGAACGAGAAATCAGAGGAGACACACTGTGCCAGGAAGGGCTCAAATAGGGGAAACCATCAGCCCAGCTGAGCACGGCCGACCCTCCACTTGCAACCTACACAAGTCAGAATGGAGTTCCTGCCCAGAAGAGCCTTGCACACCAGTGAAGACCCACTAGACAGGGGGTATTCTTCTTTGTAACCCCACTCTCTGGAGGTACTAAGCATAGAGTAAGTTATTCAATGTGGCTGAACAAATATAGCCTATGCAGAATGCCGCTAATGCCTCAATATTTTCTCCAATTTTTCCAGGGCATTCTTAATTTGGGACTCATGGCCAATCAATGAACCCTGATTTTTGGTTCAGAAAATGTGCTTTCTCTAGACACTTGAAGAGTTGGGGAAAAGTTATAACCATGAGGAGGAAGCATGGGGTCTCTGGAGGTGACAGTCCTCCAGAAAAGGAGTCCTTGAAAAGAACAGGGATCTCTTGCTCTTGTGTGCACACTTGCATCCCCCAGGTCCTCTCTGAGGACCCAGTTAGGTTTTTTTTTTTTTTTTTTTTTTTTTTGGTTGGTGACATCTGGCAGCATTGAGCCTCTCCTCTGAGCTAATGCTCAAAAAAAGCTAATGCTCAAAAAAAGCTGACCCGGTGTCACTAAATTGTCACCAGCTGTGTCTAACTTTAAAAATCTGTGATTAATATGAGAGCTGAATGTTGCTTATTAACCAAACACAGCTTATTAATCATTCACAGGTATGTGGTAATGCTTCCAAAGACATGCCCTGGCAGCTAAGAATGTACGGGCTTTTACAAAGAGATCAACAATAGAACAGGAGAAATTCTACCGGACGGAAAAAGAAAAGGGCAAGGGAGAATATAAACGTTTGCCTAAGTCACTGTTCTGTTTAAACTGCCTTTTAATGCTTAGAAAATAGAAAGGATGGCACGATCCTTTGATGAAAGGAGGCTGTTTATGTCAGAAGAAGTCCAGACCTCTCACAGTGACGAAGGGAGAATAAAAAAGCTGCAACATCAGGTGGGTAGTCCCAGTTTCCTCCCTCAGTTCGGTGCCAACAGCCTAAGGGTGCTCGTCTGGCAGGGTCTGTCTTTTTTCACGTCTTTGGAGTGCATCAGTTTTTGGGTTCAGCTCTTTGGAGGTGGTGTCCTCTCTAAAATCTAGAATGTAGGCACCACCTGGGACCCCTTCTGCCAAAGGAGATACAAGCAGAGCTGGAGGTCAACAAACCGTGGTGCTCCCACCCTCTTCAGTCTTACCTCAGGAAGTCACTGTGGAGACCAAAGGCAGGCTCCTTGGTGGCCCTATCCAAGCTGAGCTGGGAGTAAACATCTGCTGGAATCCCTTGGTAGAAGGCTGGGGGTGCTGTACCAAGAGATTGTCTTTCCAGAAATGTGGTGTGCAATTACACAAGATTTGAGAGCTCAGCAGAGGAAAAGAGGCTCCTAGCTGGGAAGGAAGAAATACCCGAGAGCTTTGAAACACACATTTACATGCATAGACACACACACACACCCATGTATTCATACCGTGTGTGTATGAATGTACAGATGATCCCTCACTCACGATTTGACTTAACAATTTCTTGACTTTATGATGGCACAAAGGCAGTATGTATTGTAGAAACCATACTTTAAGGAACAACACAACCATTCAATTTTCACTTTCGGTATGGTAGTCAATAAATTACATGAGATGATTTTGCTCAACTGTAGGCTAATGTAAGTGTTCCGAGCATGTTTAAGGTAGGTGAGGCTACGCTATGATGTTCAGTAGGTCAGGTGTATGAAGTGCATTTTTGACATACGATATTTTCAACTTATGATGGGCTTATAGGAACAAAATCCCATTATCAGTTGAGGAGCATCTGTTTGTGGAGAAATAATCACAATCCTGGAACAACTCATCTGACCAAATTTTCTCATGTTTTATTTCTCAGATTATAGTAGAAACATGATTACTGTAGGAAAAAAAATCAGGAAATACAGAAAAATATAAAGAAAAAATAATCCCATCACAGAAAGAAACATTTAACATTTTGCATCTGGCACTCTGGTCTTTGAACTTGGCAGATTTAGTGCTCTTTATTTTGTTTTTCAATATTGGAATCACACTCAATATATTGTTTTATTTATGTTGGCAATGCACTGCTAACCTATTTTAAGTTATGAAGATATCGACATTTCCCCACGTTTCCACGATTTTTATTGTTGGTATAATATTCCATGTTAGGATGTTCCCAACCAGACACTTTAACTACAATCAAGATAAACCCATTTACTCAGAATCTTGGCTCACAGCATAAGTAAAAATGACTGGATCTCCAGTTGGGCCCTATAATGCGAAAAGTCTCACCACACCAGGACGGTATTTTACTAAAGAATGGGGCAGGCGCAGAACAGGGCAGCCTGCATCCTGTCTCTCCTGTGTTTCTGGGAAGAGAGGCCATTTTCTCCTCTCCTCCTCTGCTGTGGTTAGATTTGTTTTCTAATCTCTCTCTGTTCATTTGTGGTTTATTGTTTGCCAGAAATCCCCATGTCTGTTGTTTTGTCTTTCTGAAGTGGCTTCGTTGTCTGGGGTAAATACCCAGGGTTCATTACCTGGCGCCAAGAAAATTTAGGACAGGGACACAAAGGAGGCGTTTAGGAGCACAGGTTTAATAGGCAGAAGAAAGAGAAATGAGAACAGCTCTCTCCCTAGCGAGAGAGCGGGGCTTCTGAAAGGGAAAGACTTGCTGGGGCAGAGTTCTCCAAACTTTTAGGCAGGTTTGAGGAGGCAGTATCTGATTTACATAGGGCCCACAGATTGGTTCGATCAGGTGTGATGTTTACATAGCAGTAGGAAGGCTGGTTACCTCACCCTCATCTTATTACGCAAAAGAGCTTTCCACTTGACCGGCGCCATGTTGTCTGTTCCTTGCTGTACACGTGGCTGGCACAGAGAAAGGGAAGATGGGCTGGGCGCGGTGGCTCACGCCTGTAATCTCAGCACTTTGGGAGGCCGAGGCGGGCGGATCACGAGGTCAGGAGTTCGAGACCAGCCTGACCATCATGGTGAAGCCCCGTCTCTACTAAAAATGCAAAATTAACTGGGCATGGTGGTGCATTCCTATAATCCCAGCTACTTAGGAGGCTGAGGCAGGAGAATCACTTGAACCCGGGAGGTGGAGGTTGCAATGAACCTAGATTGCATCATTGCACTCCAGCCTGGGCAACAGAGCGAGACTCTGTCTCAAACAACAGCTACAACAACAAAAACAAACAAACTAACAAAAAAAAAAAAAAAAAAAAGGAAGAGAAGATTGAACCGCCATTTTGAACATGCCTAGTCCCAGGTAGTATTCCTCTGCTGGCATCTATGTCTGTAGCTTGATTTCACAGGCTGCTCTTTGTTAGAAAGGGAAAGTATTGGGGCTGCTTTTCATTAAAAGGAAAACCTTACCAAGGACTTCTGTACCCTCACTATCTGCCTAAGTAATTTATTTTTAACTTATGTATCAATTCCTGAGTGGTTCAGAGAATCTTAATAAAGAGGAGGAGGTAGGGTGACCCTCAGCACTTAGGAAAATACAGACACCTCATTCTGGAGTGCCTGAAGTCAGCCTGCAGGAACTCCCTGTGTCCGAGAGGCAGCCCTCGCTCTTCCTGAGCTAGTGGCAGAGGAAAGCGGCTGGAACAGCAGGGTCCTGTGGTATGGGTGGGAGCTTTAACTCACCCTCCTTCCTATCTGTTCCCACTTAAAACCATCTGGGCTGTGAGGAGGTAATTTTCTAGCCCTTCAACTTGTGTGACCACACACATTCTTTAAAGAGATGTTTACTAGCTTCACAGGATTAAAAACAAATTCTCCTTTAAAAAGTTCAAAAAAAAAAAAAAACCTCTCAGTTTTCTCTGTGTTCTCTCTTCTGACTCTCCATAAGAAAGGTATTTGGGGCCTCTCCGAACCATGACTCAGATATTCACTTGAGTTTTGACTTTTCTCTTTTCCCTACAATTTCCTGTTGCCACTGTGAAATGCTGTTGCCTGAGAGGGCTTTTCTTTTTTCCCCTGATTTAACTCCAAGGTGATTTATGGGTCCCTGTCTCGATCTATGTCTCAGTAGAGATGGGGGGAAAAAGAGACAGCCAAGACCTTCACGGCCTCCTCATTCTCCTGACCTTAGAGTCCAGCTCACACAGAGGCTGGCTAGGAGTGGAAGTGCCACTTCTCCATGAGGGCGGTCGCCATTCCTGACAGTGCCAACTGAGGATTGTACATATTTTGGGCAGAAAAGCACAGGACCTTTGTTTTTTAGAATTCCACTCTGATTTTTCCTCTTATTTTTTCCCTGTGCTAGTGACCCAGAAATAAAGCTAGGGAAAGAGAAAATGTGATAATTCCGGCCTGGGGAAGGTGAAAGGACAGGATAGCAACAAATAACAGATAATGATGAATAACAACATATTGATAGTTTTTACAGTTTGCAGAACATTTTCATATCCATTATCTCATTAGCTCCTCACAGCCGCCTGCGGGGAAATGCACCACAGGCATTATGCTTATCCTGGTCTGCACACTAGGAGCTGCAGGTCTGTGATGGATGCTGTGAGGTGTCACCCAGACCCCTCGTCAGGGCAGAGAAACTCATTTCCCAGCTGTCCAGTGCCCACTGCAAACAGCCACAATTGAGTCCCTCACTGGGAATTCCCCCCGCTGAAGGAAGCTGCCTTAGCCAAGGTTATCTCCCTCCCTGGGCCCTGCCTTGATTCCAGGCAACTCTGCGGGGCCATCCCAGCTCCAGAACACCCTGTAGGATCAGCTGAGAACCTTGTAGCAGCTGAATCAGAGGTCAGCTTCTCTCTCTGCCCAGTTCTTCTTTCCTCCCTGGCTCCCTCCGGAGGTTGCTCTTGAGAGCTCTCCCTGTTAAACTTTTTGCGTGCAAGTCCCCATGTGAAAGTCTTCCAGGGAACCTCACTGTATTGGCCCGTTCAGGCTGCCATAACAAAGTACAACAGACTGGTGGCTTAAACGATATAAATTCATTTTCTCACAATCCTGGAGGCCAGAAGTCAGAGATCACAATGTCCTTTGGGACTCTCTTCTTGGGTTGCAGATGGCTGTTTTCTTTGTGTGTTCATGTGGTCTTTGCTCTGTGCACATCTGTGTTCTTCAATCTTCTTATAAGGATACCAGTCATATTAGATTAGAGCCCTCTCTAACAACCTCATTTTAACTTAATTACCTCTTTAAAGACTCCATATCCAAATACGATTATGTTCTGAGGTACCCGGGGTTCGATGTATGAGTTTTGGGTGGCCACAATTTAGTCCATAATACCTACCTAACACGATGTTGAAGAGATGAGTGACATGCCCCAAATAAAGCAGTGTCCCCTTATTTAACAACTTATAAAATATCTTACAGCCCTATGGTTCTCCCTGATCTTCTGCCACTTATACTTTATGTAATGGAATGGGCAGGTATCACTGCCGGGAAATCAAGAATTAGGATCCAGAGTTTCTGTGCTCTGTTTGCTACTCCACGTGATCTACCACAATTGGGAACCTAACTCATTCTGTTCTGCTAAATTGTTGCCCGTGCTCACAAACGCACACTGTAGTGGACAGTTTAATAATATTATTGTGAACTGATGTTATTAATGACCACAAAATGATAAAATTAAGGACACACAAAAAAATCACCTGGAGTATACTCTTGGTGAAGCAATAACACAGGGTACAAAGGAATACAGAATACACAGATCTGGGTCTCTGGGATAAAGACTAGATCCTAAAAATTGTAACTGATCAGAAAAATACAGAGCTGTATGGTCCCAAGTAGGAAATATTTCATACAATGGTGATCTGACAAACTTCAAAATTTTTTCATGTGTAATGATGTGATTGTTAAACACTAGATACGCATTGCTGGAAATTTGATTTTCCTTGTCTCCTGACAAATCCACATGGATGAAGAGCTAGCTGGAGGAGAATGGGGAGAGAAAAGAATCTGATTTTAAATCGAAAGTAGTTTTGCCTGGAAAACAGCATGCTGTAAACTTGACTTTAGATTCTCACACCACTCCTTCCTATATTGTCTGCTATGCAAGTGGCTTTGTTTCATTGTGCCTCATTATTTTCTCAGCTATAAAATGGAGATAACAATTTTTTCGTTGTAGAATTATTGTGAAGATTAAACAGATTTATTTTTTAAATGTAAAGCACCCTGCACAGTGCTGGTGTATAGCAGGAACTCCACAAGTGTTAGTTTCTGGCTAGAGAAAAAACCTCTCCTGCTAATCAATGCATTGCTACCGCTGCCAGCAAAATGGGAGAAAGACCTTCAATGCCACCCCTAAATCTATCCCTTATGCATAAGGGAGGTGGATATTCTCTTTCAACTTCAGGATTGCTGGAGGAGGCCTCTGCATCACTGCACTGAGCCCTGCAATAGTCCTGCTAGCTGATCTTTCAGGGTCCCCAGAACACCGGAAGTTCTAAAGGGTTAATGCATGCAATGGATAAGGAAGAGAATAAACCAAATAAGAGAAAAAGAGAGAGAGAGAGCACTACACAGATGGGTCTTTCTTCTTTTTTTTTAACTTTTATTTTCAGTTCAGGAGTATATGTGTAAGTTTGTTACATAGGTAAACTTGTGTCATGGGGGTTTGCTGTACAGATTATTTCATCACCCAAGTACTAAGCCTAGTACCCAAAAGTTATTTCTTCTGATCCTCGCCTTCCTGCCACTGTCCACCCTCAAATAGGCCCCAATGTCTGTTGCTCCCCTTTTGTGTCCGTGTGTTCTCATCATTTAGCTCCCACTTACAAGTGACAACATGAGGTATTTGGTTTTCTGTTCCTGCGTGAATTTACTAAGGATAGTGGCCCCCAGCTCCATTCATATTTCTGCAAAGCACATGATCTGTTTTTTTTTTTAAGGCAGCATAGTATTCCATGGTATGTATGTATCACATTTTCTTTATCTGATCTGCCACTGATGGGCATTTAGGTTGATTCCATGTCTTTGCTATTACAAATAGTGCTGCAATAAACATATGTGTGCATGTGTCTTTATAGTAGAAGAATTTATATTCCTTTGGGTATATACCCAGTAATGAGATTGCTGGGTCGAATGGTAGTTTTGTTTTTAGCTCTTTAAGGAATTGCCATACTGCTTTCCACAATGGTTGAACTAATTTACACTCCCACTAATAGTGTGTAAGTGTTCCCTTTTCGCCACAACCACACCAGCATCTGTTATTTTTTGACTTTTTAAGAGTAGCTATTTTGACTGGTGTGAGATAGTATCTCATTGTGGTTTTGATTTTCATTTCTCTAATGATCAGTGATATTGAGCTTTTTTATACACTTGTTGGCCACATGTATGTCTTCTTTTGAGAAGTGTCTGTTCATGTCCTTTGCCCACTTTTTAATGGGGTTGCTTTTTTCTTGTAAATTTAAGTTCCTTATAGATGCTGGATATTAGACCTTTGTCAGATGTATAGTTTGCAAATATTTTCTCCCATTCTATAGATCATTGTTGTTTACTCTGTTGATAGTTTCTTTTGCTGTGCAGAAGCTCTTAAGTTTCATTAGATCCTGGCTGATAAACAACTTCAGCAAAGTTTCATGATACAAAATCAAGGTATAAAAATCACTGGCATTTCTATACATCAATGACAGCCAAGCTGAGAGCCAAATCAGGAATGCAATTTCATTCACAATTGCCACAAAAGAATAAAACACCTAGGAATACAGCTAAACAGGGAGGTGAAAGATGTCTACAATGAGAATTACAAAACACTGCTCAAAGGAATCAGAGATGACACAAACAAATGGAAAAACATTCCATGCTCATGGATAGGAAGAATCAATATCATTAAAATGGCCATACTGTCCAAAGCAATTTACAGAGTCAGTGCTATTCCTATCAAACTATCAATGATATTCTTCACAGAACTAGAAATAAAGACTATTTAAAAATGTATATGGAATCAAAAAAGAGCCTACATAGCCAAGGCAATTGTATGCAAAAAGAACAAAGCTGGAGGCATCACATCAAACTATACTACAGGGCTACAGTAACCACAACCGCATGGTACTGGTACAAAAAGAGACACATAGAACAATGAAACAGAATAGAGAGTCGAGAAATAAGCCTGCACACCTATAACCATCTGATCTTCGACAAAACTGACAAAAACAAGCAATGGGGAAAAGACTCCTTATTCAATAAATGGTGCTGGGATAACTCGCTAGCCATATGTAGAAGATTGTATATACACCATATACAAAAATCAACTCAAGATGAATTAAAGACTTAAATGTAAAACCCAAAATTATAAAAACCCTGGAAGACAACCTAGGCAATACCATTCTGTACATACGAACTGGCAAAGATTTCATGACAAAGACACCAAAAACAACAATAACAAAAGCAAAAACTGACAAATGGGATCTAATTAAATCTTTTTTTTCTGTTTATTCTGTTTTCAAATACTCATTATAGAACATTTCACCCAATTCAAAAAGATACATAGAAGAGGGTGAGAAGATTTGACATTTTGGTGAACATCCTTCCATGTCTTTCTTTATGCTAAAATACATGAGTGTAAATGATTTTTAAAAAAGGGTTTTACACTATGTGCTGGTTTAAAAACTGCATTTTTTTTCACTCAATAACTCATCATGCCTATTCATCATATCAATGAATATAGACAGTCTTTAATAGCTGCAAAATATCCCATTGTATGTTTCAGAATTTATCCAATCCCATATTGTTGAATATTTAGGTACTTTCCATTTATTTGTTGTCAATTATAATAAAATATTTTGTTAAATGACTTTGTATATACATTTTCTCAAACTTGTCCAATTGTCTTTAGGATAAATTCCTAGACTAGGATTGCTTGGTCAAAGGACACTGGCTCCATAAAAGTGATTAACAATGACTAAATTGTGTCCCCTCACCACCCCAACCCAGTTTATATGTTGAAGTCCTAAACCCCAATTCTCAGAATGTAACTATATCAGAGATAGGGCCTTTAAAGAAGAAATTAAGTTAAAATGAGATCATGAAGTTGGGCCCTAATCCAGTATGACTGGTGTCTTCATAAGAAGAGGAAATTATGCCACAGACATGAAGACACGGGGAGAAGACCACCAAGGAAAGAGGATCAGAAGAAACCAACCCTGCCACACCTTGATCTTGGACTTCTAGTCTCAAGAACTGTGAGAAAGTTAATTTCTGTTGTTTAAGTCACCCAGCATGTGGTACTATTGCATGGTAGTGCTAACAAACTAATATAAAAATGTTGAACTTCATTTGCTACAGAGGCTGGTAAGCTCTGTTAAGGGCCAGACAGTAAATAGTTTCGGCTTTGGCAGCACAGAATCTCTGTTGCAATAATTCAACTCTGCCATTGAAGTGTACAAGCTGTCATAAACAACATGTAGATGAATAGGAGAGTCTTGTTCCAATAAAACTTTATTTATGGAAAAAAAAAAAAAAACACAATTTACCTTCCCACCTCAAGTGTTAGGGCAATCCCAAATTCCAGCTGTCTAATTTCAAATTCATGATGAAAAAATGAAACTCAACACTGGAATCCTATTATACATCTCTACATGGTTTGCTTTCCTACTCTTTTAAGATAATTCTAAATCTTTTCATTATGCCTTAACCCTACTGCACCACTTTCCCCTCTTATATGCTCAGTTGATGTCCTGGTTTCATTCTTAAAAAAAAAAAAAGGCATGAAGCACACCACCATTTTCTGTACATCCCTAAATCAACACACCCCTCCCACTCCCACCCCCACCTACACACACACTGGAACCCATTTTCTCTACCTTCCTCCTTCACCGTGGCAGAGTCCACATGGCTGGCACTGTTCAGCATCTCACTTGAGCCACATTTACACAACAACTCAAGGACTTCTCTCCTTCTCAGGTACTGACACATAAAATCAATACCAAAATTCAACAAAGATAGACTAAAAAGAAAAAAATAGGTACAGATCAATATCATATCACTCATTCATTCTTTCAGTACATATTTATTGAACACCTACTACATACAAGGCACTAAGGGAAGAGAATGGTGAATGAGATAAACTAGATCTCTATCCTGGAAGAATTTATAATCTAGTGGTAGAAACAGATATAAACTCACCAAAAACAAGATAAGCAGATTGCTTGTGATGGATGCCAGCTAGAAAAGAGAGAGTGACTGGATAGACAGCAATGGGATGGATTCAGAGCCCTAGAAAGGAAGGTCAGGGAATGACGCTCCGAGAGGAGATACATGAAGAAGGTAGCCATTTGAAAGTTCTTCAGCGAAGAACTTTCCAGAACTTTCCAGGCCAAAAAAAAAAAAAAAAAAAAAAAAAAGCAAGCCCAGAAATCACTCTGACATTGGAGGCAAAGCCGGGAAGCCAGGGTGGGTGGAGAGCAGTGCATGAAAAAGGCAGGAAGGGTACAACAGTGTGCAATAGGAAGGGGGCTGGACTTTATTGCAAATTAATTGAGAACATGTTAAAGAATATCAAGCAACAGGCTTGAAATTTCATTTTTAAAAGACCTCTTGAGGTAACCTGTGGAAATTGAACTTTATGGAAACCCAAACAACTAGTTGGAGAATAGACTCACTTTTTATACATTAAATCACATAAAACTCCAATAATGCAACGATGGATTAAAAAAAATCCACTTTGTCTCAAAAATAAAAACAAAGAAAACAAAACCACTCCAAAGGTATATGTCATAGAGTGTAAAAATCCCACATTCAAAGCAGAGGTGAATTACTTGTCAGGATCCCTTAGTGCTGAAACTGCATGTGGAGCCTTCTTTCTTTCTTTCTATTTGGCTTTATTAAAGTTTTTTTTAAGGAAAAGAAAAAACACCAGATTTATGCTTCTGAAAAAAATTTTGGCATAGATTCTAAACAAACACACAAAAGCCATATTCTTTAATCTTCTTAGATTCGTAAATGAGCTATTTCCTTACTTAAGTACAATTAGGAATGGCTTATTTTCTCAATTTTAAGTGAGTTTCTGAAACATATCACATGACACAGGATGGGTGGAAATTAGAAACTGTTGCTGCTGTGATAGTTCATGAATCATACCATCTTGCTTTTCCTCCATAATTTGCTAATAGTGTCTGAAATTTAAGACCACCACAAGGAATTAACATATAATTCAATCAGAGTTAGAAGGATATTACCCAAGTTAGCACTGTCCGTTTCCAGCATGCAAATGGTGATAAATTAGGAAATCTTTTGTATATTTAAGATTGTCCTCTCAGAACATTTGGATATCCATGTAACACTGCCTTTAGGATAAAAATAAGATGGGGAGGGGGTCTGGAATTGTTTGCAGATAGTTTAACACACACTTGAAGTAAATATGTGGAAAAATAAATGTTTTTACACATGTATAAATTATTCCACCCCCAGAGAGTCATTGCTCTTAGGTAGCCACAGGAGATGGATCTTTTGCATCTAAACGCAGTTAGTTCCCGTCTATGAAAGGCTCTCTGGCTTTCTCTGTTTCCCCTTCAGACTTTGTGGGGGCCACTGTGTGGACATCTTAAGTCATGCATTTCCTAGGCTAATTATTCCAGCGAACTAAGCCTGCTGGGCATTAAGGCTGTGGTTTGTGCTATTACTACTCTGAGATCAACGTTCTCTCCTATTTCATTATGTTCAAGGTCACTAAGGAAAGATTTTAAACCCAAAGTGGTGCCTCCAGAGCCCTGGGAATTCAGATACGGCATTGCTTCTCCTAGTATCACCTACATCCTAGCAGCCTCTCATTACTGCAAGTTGTTTTGTGGAATTCTGTAAATGAGGCTAATTTCTCACAATGTTAATAAAACAGATATTTACCTAATGACATTTTTAGAGCAGAGGTGAAGGGACACAATCGGTGTAGAAAATGTTGCAGGAGATCATAAGGTCAGACATCATATACCTTCCAGGCATTCCTGGCGCCTTTCCTTCCTCCCCCCGCATAACTCTTCCCAGTACAAAATTTCCCTTTCTTAGATCAGAAAGGAAAAGTACACACCCTCTTCGCTTCCTACCCCCCTTCTGCCTTTTCCCCACAGCTGTTTTTGTTGCATTTTCATTTCTCTGTTCTGGTCCATCGATCCTAAAGGCTTTGGAGTCCTGCCCACCCAAACCGGGTATACTCTCTTCATGGGTTCAGAAGTTCTCTTGCTTCCTCAACTACCAGCTTCAAGCTGTCACTACTTTTCTCACTTTCCTTTTTTGAAAACCAGCTTTACCATGTTCATGATCATTTCTGAGATGTCTTATTAAAAAAAAATAGCCCTCCCCACGCTTCCTTTTTTTTTAAAGCTTGCATTCCAGCTGGCTAGGAGAAGAAAGGTCCCTGTTGAGCTAGGAGTTGAGGTTTTATTCATTTCCCCTCCATTACAGGAACGCTGCTCCCTCAATCCTCACTGGTAGTAGAAATTCTGCTTAGTTTCTCAATCAAGCCTGTATTTCACTCATCCCAGTCTTCTCTAGCTTCTCTCCCCATTCCCCGAGAATGCTGTGTAAAGTTGTATGTGTCATACTTATCCCAATTATTAAAGAAAAAGGACACGTAACTACCATCAATTGAATTCCCAGTGTAAATGTCCTTTCCCCCCTAAAAGTAACCTCGAATTCTTCTCTTAGGCTGAGTGATCCTGGGAGAAATGAAATATGTAACATTCTTAACTATAGGCAGCTACATGCAAACAACCACACACATTCTTCTTCAAATACTTTGGTGAGATGATTCATATTCTTAAAGGCACTTCCAAGGATACAGTTATTAACATTTTGTCTTTTATGTCTTTCCATAGTTACAACATTTTCACTAAGATAAGCAGTTTTTCAATGAATTTGATCCTTTCCTGAAGTAATTGTTCAAAATGTCTCTAATCACCACCCTAACTAGGTTTCCTTTGGGGACTGGGGCTAGCGCTGCTCATCTCAGATTGTGAACGTCTATCCTAAACCCATGCAGCATTCTTATCCTATTGTGATGAAAGCCACAGGGTTCAAAAGTTAATTCTTCCGTGAATGTGTCCCAGGTGCTGGGGAAGGCTGGGAAGGAGAGGCTGGGTGGTACAGATGACAGAGTTCCTGAGGGTCTAGTTGAGCAAAGATATATTGAATACAAAACCCAAAATAACAGCATGAAGTCAATGGAATAATAGCGTGAAGTGCTCAAGGGAGCCCAGAAGAGAAAACAGTCCCATAATGGAAAGAGGAGGGTAAAAGGAAGGGAGTTTCACAGCAGACAAGGAGAGAAGGGGCATTTAACAGCCTTGAAATGTAGGCTGTACTTAGAGACCATTTAGCAGTCTGGCGTGGCTGGGGGGGGAAATTTGATAATTCCATGGGGAATGAGACAGACACAGAATCTCTACCCCAAATCCTACCATCTGGGGGCCTAGAATCCTTCTTTGTTTCATGTCAGTAAGGCCAAGAAAAGTACTTTTAAAGAAGAATTTTAAAAGATTTGTATGGCTAGTGAAATCTTTGGGATTGTAGGAAGAAATCACAATAATAATTATTATAACTATTATTTTGTCAAACTCCAAGTGATTTAAGACATACATAGTATTTTATAGCTGAAGGAACTTTAAAGACCATTTCATCCAGCCTACTTATTTTACAGATGAAGAAATTGAGGCCCAGAGAAAAGTTCCTTGCTGCAAATCCACTGCTAGTTAGGAACAAAGCTGGGCTGGAGCACAGATCTCTTGCTTCCTAAGCCAGATCACTTGCCATGGAAATATGTCAATCTGTGCACCCCCACCACCGACTTGTCCTGTTTCTCAGAGAAGAAAAAACAATGGTTAGAGTTTAAGAGGTTTCCCTGAAGTCACCCAACTCCTGGTGGCTCAGATGGGACTCAAACCCGGGACGTTGGGGACATGTAGCCAACACTCTCCTGTAAACATTCTTACTAAAACTAAACCCATTCACGAGGGATGAAGCGTGAGACAGAAGAGTGAGTGTGGTGATTAGAGCCCCCCAACCCACGTATCTCCAGTCATGACCTGAGTAAGAAATACAGGGGCTGAAAGGGGTCTGCTTTGCTTCAGCTGCCACCAGCCTAACCACGCACGGCTAAGCCTCAAGGAGTTCTCTTTCTTCACTAAGGGCTTAGCTGCAATGTGGTTTAAATTAGACATTTCTTGCCTGAGTAGAACAAATCACTTAGGTTATATGCTGACAAAAAAGGAACAGTCTGCATGCTTGGAAAGCTTAGGGGGAATTAAATTATGTGCTGTCACTTCAGAGTTGTTCCTCTGTCCTGTACACCACCACTTCTCAATTGCCTGCAGGAGCTGCAGAGCCTTGCGTGCAAGCTGTGCCATAACCCAAGGCTTAACATAAACTTCGGGCTCTCAGGTCATTGGGAAATAACAGGTATATCCGGTTGTACCTTTTGTGCTTGTCTGCACGCAAATTAAAAGCTCGTGCTACGCTGAACTCCTTGGAGCCTCTGGTTACAGAGAAGGGAGGATGCCTTAGAATGGAATTTTCACACAATTGTCCTGTTTGTTTTTCCAGGGAATTGGGTGATAGTGGGTGTTTGTAAGAAGTTCACACCTCTGGGAGGCTGAGCTCAGAAGGGGCGGGATGTGGAGGTGGCCATGTGCCAGGCGATCCTCTAGGGAGCAGGGCTGCAAAGGACCCCACGTCTGAACTTTGAAGGGATGGTAGTGCTTACGGGGGGGGGGGGGCGGCGGGGAGGGGCAGGGTTTGCGCAGATCTCAAACTTCCTGGCTAGTAGCAACAATGCCAAGTGCAGAGCTAGGTGGGGAGGGGTGCAGGAAGGGATCTGAAAGCTTGGGGGCCATGTACTGAGGCTGTCACCTCCCTAAGGGAGGCTCTTCACCTCCCTAAGTTTTGTGATGCCCCCATTACAATTCAGCCCTGAACCCTCCAAATGGCTGATTGGAGTAGGAATGAAGTGTCCACTCCGTCTTCACGTTTCTTCCCATGGGACACAACAGTATTCCCTTCTCTGTGACTACAGCCTCCCCCCAGTTAAGTAGGAGAAATCTATGCCTACTGCACTCCAACTGTGAGATTTCCTCTGGCAGGAGTTTGCCTAGCTGGTGCAGCTGGGAAGCAGCAGAGAGTTTTTGCAGCCCGGCGGAACTGAATTCAAATTTCAGCTCAACCAACATAGTGTGTGTGACCTTGATTGGTAACTCCAACTCTTCCTGCCTTGCTTTGTCTGTAAAAAAGGGATGAGGGTAATGGTTATCTCAAAGGGTTGGCTGTGTGGGATTAATGAAATGATTTCTGTCAAGTGCTTGGCACATTGCCTGGCTCAAAATGCTCCATATATGGCAGCTCTTACAAATATGACAGTACATTATTATTGTTACCATTGGTTTAATTGGCAGAGCTGCCATCCAAAAATTTCAGACTGTGGCTCGATCCTGGGCTTCGATTTCAGGCTGTGGCTCAGAAGCCCTCCTGGCTTCACACCTAAGCAGGATCCACACGCTTCTTCCACTGAGCTGGGCTCTCCCAGCTTCCTGACTCAGGCACCACCTCGTCTCCGGGCCGCAGGGGTTTGGGCATCATTCTGTCTGCCTCTTCTTCCTCCTCCTTCCTGGGGCTAAGGTACATCATCTGGGCAGGTGGCTGTCTTGGGAAGATGACATCTTTCTAGCCAGACACCTGGTGGTGTCAACTCTGCAATAGTTTAGAGGGTTGCAGTGGTGTTTCAATGTGCCCACACTTGTCTCAGGGCTGTTCTCTTAAAATCGGTAACCGGGACATTATCTTTTCTGAAATCCACCGCACCCTCACCTACTTCCTATACCAAGACAAGAGCCCATTTAGATTTTTCTTGGATGAAGAGACATTCACACACACACACACAAAACAAAACACACACTCTTTTTTGTTGTTGTTGTTGTTGAGACGGAGTCTCCCTCTTTTGCCCAGGCCGGACTGCAGTGGCGCTCTCTCGGCTCCCTGCAAGCTCCGCCTCCTGGGTTCACGCCATTCTCCTGCCTCAGCCTCCTGAGTAGCTGGGATTACAGGCGCCCGCCACAACGCCTGGCTAATTTTTTTGTATTTTTTAGTAGAGACGGGGTTTCACAGTGTTAGCCAAGATGGTCTCGATCTCCTGACCTCGTCATCTGCCCGCCTCGGCCTCCCAAAGTGCTGGGATTACAGGCGTGAGCCACCGCGCCCGGCCCAAAAAACACACTCAGGTTTAGACAATGGTTCTCAAAGTGTGGTCCAGGCACCCCGTCGGGATGGCCCCTGAGACCCTTTTCAGGAAACCCACAAGGTTACAGCTGTGGGAATAAAACACTATTTGCATTTCTAACTCTCATTCTCTTACAAATTTACTGGGGGGTCTTTCTGCAGAAACAGATGTGAGTCACCTGCTATCTTCTGTTAAGTCATAAATTAAAGAGATTTGTAACAATATTTTTGAAAATTGCCCACTCTGACTAAATATTTGTGACTTTGGAAACTAGTTATTTTCCATAAAATGTTATTTATGTTAACATGTATTAGGTTTATTATTTTTAATGAACTAACAAATATAAGTTTTTCAGCTTTAATTTCTAGAATTACAAATATTGATAGATACTTAGCTAAACTCTACAATATCTAAGAGTTTGAAGAGGTTCTGAAAACAAAACATGTGAGAAACATTGAGCTAAGATTTTGGCACTGGGGCCTATGAAATCATTGCTTTTGCTCACTTCTAAATAAAACCATCATTTCTGAGGATTGGAATAGTGTGAATTTTATGGTAATTTCAATATAATGGGTTTGAGTGTAGCAGATCTAGTCATGAAGCCCCTGTGGAGGCTGCATGCCAACTGTCTGCATGTTCCAGCCACTGTGTTAAAGGAAGATTTTCTAAGCCATCCCAAGATTTGATTACAAATTGTGGAGATTAAATTGCTGGGCAGATACCAAGGATATTCTGCAGGGGGAGGGGAGGAAGAGGGTGTGAGTTGCATCAGGCTCTGGCAACAAGATGGCTTTGCTTGTTGTGGTCTTGGGATCCTGAAGGGAGTCAGCTCACAGGGCAGGAGAAGGCACTGGGGTGGCCCAGGTCCCTAATAGGCATAACAGTACTAGAGACCTCTACAGTTAGTGTAGTTAGAGGGGCGGGGCTTCTGTAAGACTTAGGATGATACGCAGTAAGTCAACAAATGCATACTGGTGTGGTATAGATGAGCTTTGGTGCCTGCAGACCTGAATTCAAATCCTGACCCCTCTCACTTGCAACCTCTGTGACATTTGGCAAATAGTTTACTGTCTCTGAGCCTTAATCCCTTTATATATAAAGCAGGCTAAATATACCAATATTTTTAGGATGACTGGGAGAAGTAAATGAAACTGTTAATGTAAAGAATAAAAAACAGTGCCTGGCACTTAGGGGGAAATATTAGCTACTTTCTCTGTCTCCAAACTTCTTGTGTGGTTTGGGAGACTCTAAGGGAATGGAGGAGCTTAAGCCATAGGCCCTGGCCTTATGATGATAACATCAGAGAGGAGAATGCTCCTCACATTTAGCAGGGCACAGTGCTCCGACTGTGGTACTCAAAATTGTTGTGGTGTTTATTCCTTGTTGAGTGATATGTGTTACTCAGGAGGCTGAGGCAGGAGGATCCCTTGAACCCAGGAGTTAAAGACCAGTCTGGGCAACATACAGAGACCCTGTCTCAAAAAAAAAAAAAAAAAAAAAAAAAGATACCTGTAAGTTGCTCTTCACCTCTCTGATTTGCTGCAGGAAGCCTCAGGTATTACGTTCAGAGTCCAGAGTAAATGAGGGCAGAAATGGAGGTTCCCACCAGCCCTGAGTCCCTTCTGTGCCCTTGCTGTGGAAGAGGATTCCATTTTACCCCATAGCTCCAGGGATTCCACTGGGGTGTGGCTGGTAACCTCGGGGCTCAGGGCTCAGTCACATCCTTATTGCACCAGGAAGTCCCTGAAATAGTGTAGGAGAATGAGGTGCCTGGGGGCATGGCTGCTGGTTGGAGACCACAGTGCCACCTTCTCAAGGCTCAGAAACTGGGAAGCTTTCCTTCCTTCTGCATGCAAACTCTTAAAATGCACAACCCACCCGTGGCTGACTCAGCACAATGGGAAAAGGAAAAACAGAGGTTAGTCAGCCCAAGAGTACAGACCATTGAATCTAACTTTCCATTTTGGACTGGAGAGCATTCGAGACAATTTCCTCCCTGGCCTTTAATAAGGGAGAGCTGGGAGTCTCCCGTTCTGCCTTCTGGTACAGGCTCTAGAAGTAGGCTCAGCTTCCCTCAGTGTGGCTGTCAAATGGGCTGTATGCCCCAGGTCTGAGGCCACAGTACACTTTGACTCAGAGCTGTAATGTAAGAAAAAAAGGCGGTGTTTTCTGGGAAGCTGGATAGCGTTGCTTCATTTGCACAAATCACCACCGGGAGGTCCCACGACATCACTCCCTTGAGTTTCCTCCCAATTGCACTGCATAGCGTGCAGTTTTCTGAACTCTCCTTGGCAGGGAATTGCATGAGTGTTGTCCTGGAGCCTCATTGCCGCAGGGCTACAAAGCATCCATAAAAGTCACAGAGGGACTGGCTGAAAGCCTGGCTTGGCGGAAGAGGCCTAGCATGGCCTCATCAGGCTCTTTTGGGAACATGGCAACCCCCTGCCTAAAGAACTGTCTCTGCACTACCTAAGGGTCCTGATGTGAAGCGCGTCTGGGTGAGGAGAAATTAGATGAGGAGAAAGTGCTGCAGAGCTGCCATCTGGGAGTTGGAGGGAAACACAAATTGGCTATTGGTGCTGAGCTCTTCTGCCAACAGCAGATGTTTCTGTGAGATCAGCCTGCTTAAGGCAGCAGCAAATGGCCTCCCACAGAATAATGATAACAGCTAATGATGCCTGAGCACCCACCACATGCCAGGCACCCTTCTAAAAGCTTTACATGTATTAGTTCATTCAGTCCTCACCACAACTCTGCATAATCGGTACTGGTATCATCTCCATTTTACATCTCCATTCACTTAAGTGTAAGCTGGACCCAGAGAAGCGATTTTTAGAATGGAAGTCACTCCGGTGTAAGTAGGAGAGCCAGATTCAGATTCAGTCTGGCTCTGGAGTGATGCTAGCAGCCACTCAATGTGCTGCCTGAGAGAGGCAAGGAGGAAGTGACTGGTGCCACCTTGGGCTGTTAGGAATTTGCAGGTGGGTAACGGCATGCCACCCTGGAAGCTGTCACGCTGAACCAAGTGGGCCATGTTTTTATTCCTGCGAGGTTCAAGTCCTTGCCATGTCTTGGATTTTACTGGACAGAAATAAGGACTTAGTAAGTAGTAGTAATGATGATAATGGCTAACTGTTATTGGGCGCTCACTCTGCCATCAACTGCGCTATTTGTTTCCTTACAATCAATATCTCATTTAATCCTCAAAACCACCCTCTGTGGTTGGTATATTACCTGTCTTGTACAAGTGAGGAAAGTCAGGCTCAGAAGGGTTAAATAACATGGCCAAGGTTACAGCTTATAAATAAGAGAGCTGGTGCTCACACCCAAGAGTGCCTGGCCCCAGAAGCCAAACTCCTAATGATTGGGTATGCTGGCCGTATTGCCTTTGATCTCCTCTGGAGGATTAGACAAGCCGGGAAAGCATTTGGGCCTGTGCCCAGGGCCTGTCAAGAATTGCCATTCATCTAAGAGGGGATATGGAGGTGTGTGGAGTTGGCTCTCCAATCCTGGCTTCTGTGATGTGTTCCATAGGGATGTAGAGATCTGGAATTTCCCCCTTCTAACATTTTACCAGCTTTCATCTGAGGATTTCCCTCATCTGTCAGGAAGAGGAGATAATCTGAACACAGGCATATGTATTCTTTAAGAGAAAAAATAGGTCTGAAAGACAAGTAAAATTTTTGTTTTGTTTGTTATGTTCCATGTTGGCAAAGCTAAGTCAAAGTAACCATCCTTTATAGAAGGAAAAGTATTTAGGTACATTCTACTTGGTACAAAGCCAAGGTTCATAGAGATGGGAATTGGCAAACCTTTTCAGAAGACAGTGAGGATATAGCATATATGCATATATCCCTATGGCTCAAGCATTTCTATTAAGAATCAATACTTGGGGAACATTTGCAAATGGATTCAGAATTGCACAGAAAAGTGAAATCACTGCAGTGGAATCTCTAATAATAGAGTTGAGAACAACACAAATGACCATCTAAGTCGCTGTTGTTGGTTGAATAAATAATGCTGGCCAGGCGCAGTGGCTCACACCTATAATCCCAGCACTTTGGAGGCTGAGGTGGGAAGATGGCTTAAGTCCAGGAGTTCGAGACAAGCCTGGACAACATAGCAAAACCCCATCTCTAAAAAATACTCAAAAATTAGCCAGGCATGCTGCCATGAGCCTGTGGTCCCAGCTACTTGGAAGGCTGAGGCAGGAGGATTGCTTGAGCCTGGGAGGTGGAGGTTGCAGTGAGCCAAGATCACACCATTGCATTCCAGCCTGGGTGACAGAGCAAGACCCTGTCTCAATAATAATAGTAATGATAATAATAATGTCATGGTCATACTATGCAGTAGTTTAAAATCATGAAGTGGATCTATCTATCTCTATGTACAACCGTATGCATGTACATAAAGAGAAGGCACATGGTACCCATGGTTACTCTGGGAAGGGGTGGGAGTGTGAGTTTTCCCATTTTCTTCTCATTTTTCTGCATATTTTTATATACTGATTGACTCTCTTGCAACAAAAATTTATTTATGTTACTATGTGTGTGTGTTTTAAGAATAAATATCTGGCCAAAATAGAAAAATAATTTAATATGCATAATATTCTGGATGTATAATGATGCGACTATATAACATAAACCACAGTCCAAAGATTTTTGCCTAGAAGTAGTCCAGACTGGGCCATGCTTTCCCTGGACAGTCTTCCTGTCCTGTCCTAGTCTGTGCTCCTGGGAGTATCAGCATGGCCTCTGTAGGCCAGAACACCATCCTAAAGCCACAAGATGCATTTAATACAAATAAATGTAAAATCTCACATGTAGTATTTTTTTGAAAAATCAGTAATACAAGTGCAAGTGAAGACTCAGCCAGCTACCAAGTTCTATATTAAAGGATGAAGATTTTTGTTTATCACAATCTTAGTAGAATATAGATGTTTTAACAGTGGGATGCAGATATATTAAAACAGGGCAAAAACTTTGTTTGCATTGAAAGTAACACTATGTCTAATGGGAAGTAACCACACCCCTCTGGGCTAGACAGAATGTCATATTTGGGATACTATGTTCAGTTTCAGGCCCATACTCAGATGGACATACTGAAAAAGTACATTGTCCAGAAGGCAGAGATAAGGAACTGGGGCATTTTTACTTGGTGGAAGGATGGCTCAGAAGCAGCACAATTCCATCTTCAAACATGTGACAGGAAAGGAGAATGAGTCTTGCTTTATGTCACTCCAAAGAATAGCTCTAGATTTACCAGAAGGCAAGAAAGTTCACTCCAGAATTTTTCTTAATATTGGGAAGAACCTCCTAGCATCTAGAGCTTTCTAAACAAAGTAGTCCAACAATAGAACAGACAACAGTTGAGAAATGATCACTTCAATAGAAGGGAAAAATCCTGTTGGGAGTCAATGGTCAAAAAAGCTGATGTATGATTATCCAGCCTTTGTGTTCTCCTTTGGGATCACTCAGGGTAGGACTAACCACTTAAGTTATTTAACTATCAATTATTTTCTCAAACCCTGGATACACCCAGAGTTTTCAACTGGAATTTTGGTCCATTTGTGGAAAGAGAAAAAAACCTGTGAGGGAATGCAGATCTAATGCTAAAAACTAAGAGGTAAATGGAGAGGGAGAGAGAGATAGAGAGAGAGAAAGACTAGAATCTGGATGCTAACCATTCAAAAACCTGGAGGCTGTACCAGTCAACATGTCCATGGCTAGATGTTGTGATCTTAGCTGAGCCCAAATGTACATTCTTTTGGTGGTGGGGTGTTTTACTTGTTGCTTTACATATTTTCTTGGTAACCTGGTAAATATTTATTTTTAGAAAATGAAAATAAAAAGGAAAACTAGTATCCTTCATCTGCCTAAAGGTTTTCTATGGTTGGTCAAAGAATTAGGGAAATAAAGTGTTTCCCTATTGACCAAAGTTGTGGACAGTAGGCTCCCTGTTTCACTGTTAGAAAAGCTGATTTCAGGCTGGGCGCGGTGGCTCACGGCTGTAATCCCAGCACTTTGGGAGGCCCGAGGCAGGTGGATCACCTGATGTCAGGAGTTTGAGACCAGCCTGGCCAACATGGTGAAACCCTGTCTTTACTAAAAATACAAAAATTAGCCAGGCATGGTGGTGCACCCCCACAGTCCCAGCTACTCGGGAGGCTGAGGCAGGAGAATCGCTTGAACATGGGAGGTGGAGGCTACAGTGAGTCGAGATGGTGCCACTGCACTCCAGCCTGGGCAACAGAGCAAGACTCTGGAAAAAAAAAAAAAAAGGAAGAAGGAGGAGGAGAAGGAAAAGGAGGAGAGAAAAGTCTATTTCAGGAACTAGAGTAGGTGGTAGTAGAAGCTCAGAGAACAAATGTGCAAAAGCAACCACAGACCCTGGCATCCCTTCCCTTCGTATGGAATCATCACTGTGCCAAGTTGGTGGGAGCTTCACCCCACAAATATTAAGCAGCAGAGGCACAGGCTCAAACATTGAGCAGGAGAGGTAAGTACACCAGCTGAGAGCCCAGACAAAGCAACTGACCACCCTGACTATCTTTTAGCCCCAGGGCTGTGTATTTTGTTCCTTTTTCTTTTTCTTAGTTGCTGTAGCTCTCTGCTCCCTCTTATTTCCCTCACTCTTTTCCCCTCTGCCATGACTCTTTACTCTTCTGTGTGAGAGAGAATGAAGAGAGGAAGGGAGACAGCAGAACAGAAAAGGGGGCACCTGAGACGAGAGTGGAGGTTTTGAGGGAATGAGGGTGAGGAAGATAGGAGTGGACCCAGAGAAAGGGAAAATGAGAGACAGAATGAGAGAGAAGAAAGAAGGATGAAGCAAGGGGAAGGAAAAGGGCAGAAGGAAGCAAACCAAAGGAAAGAAAGAACTGGGAATGATGCTGGGAAAAACCATTAAAGCACAGCACCATTTGCTGCATTTATGAAGCACATAAAACCCTGAGTAGATTATGCCCCTTAACACAGGGGCACAGTAGAACTAAGGGCATGACACTACCTTATATTATATTTCTTCTGCTTTCAAAAGGAATTGAAGAAAGCCTAAGATAAAAGAGACAAGATACACTCAAATCATTCAAAGAACAAGGACAGCACAGAAAGTACAGGTTATAATCCATAGTGCTGAGGAGAATGACTGCAATTGAGCACAAACTTTTTATTAGTCCTAAACTCCAGGAGTGACTTATCAGATGCAGGACCGTGAACTGCAGACTAATCTCACTTTCTTTCCACTGTCCTTGCTTACAAGAAACCCTCAAGAGAAGCTAAGAAGGCAATGTAAGATCAAAATGTTGGGAAGATCTTTTTTTATGTTCTTATATTTAACTTTTAATTTTGATATAATTACAGAAGAGTTTCAAGGAATCACAAAGAACTCCCATTTACCCAGATTCGCCAATTAACATTGACCACATTTACTTTCTCATTCTCCTCTCTGTCCCTCTCCTTCTCCCCCAACCCCTCTATTTTTTCCTTGAGCCATTTGAGGTTAAGTGGCAGACATTACACCCCTTTACCTCTAAATATGCATTTTGGTGAGGAACTAGAATACATGTAGCTTTCGCTACATGTATTTCTGTGGCTTTCACTAATACCAGACAGAGCTCATGGGCAACGAGGTTGGAAGGGGAGCAGGAGTAGGAAACTTGTTTTAAGTTGCATCTACTTAGCAAGTGACTATCTTTTGTTAGATTAATTTATGTCAATAAAAATAGCAGAATCTTCTAAATCACCTTCTCACCAACTTTACATAGGATTGAGAAAACATCAATTGTCTACATTTGTCTACATGAAATAATAGAAATGAGGATTGGTAGCCAATACCCTTGGTGCTAACCACTCCATCCAAGAAACCTAAAAACTGCTTAATACAAAGAAAGAATCCTTGTCAGCCTGTATTGTCAGGCCTCTGAGCCCAAGCTAAGCTATCATATCCCCTGTGACCTGCACGTACACATCCAGATCGCCGGTTCCTGCCTTAACTGATGACATTCCACCACAAAAGAAGTGAAAATGGCCTGTTCCTGCCTTAACTGATGACATTGTCTTGTGAAATTCCTTCTCCTGGCTCATCCTGGCTCAAGAGCTCCCCCACTGAGTATCTTGTGACCCCCCACTCCTGCCCGCCAGAAAACAATCCCCCTTTTTCCTTTACCTACCCAAATCCTATAAAACAGCCCCACCCCATCTCCCTTGGCTGACTCTCTTTTAGGACTCAGCTTGCCTGCACCCAGGTGATTAAAAGCTTTATTGCTCACACAAAGCCTGTTTGGTGGTCTCTTCACACGGACATGCATGAAATTTGGTGCCGTGACTCGGATCTGGGGACCTCCCTTGGGAGATTAATCCCCTATCCTCCTGTTCTTTGCTCCGTGAGAAAGATCCACCTACGACCTCAGGTCCTCAGACTGACCAGCCCAAGGAACATCTCACCAATTTTAAATCAGTTAAGTGGCCTCTTTTTACTCTCTTCTCCAACCTCTCTCACTGTCCCTCAACCACTTTCTCCTTTCCACTCTTCAATCTCTCCTTTCTCTTAATTTCAATTCCTTTCATTTTCTGGTAGAGACAAAGGAGACATGTTTTATCCGTGGACCCAAAACTCCGGCGCCGGTCACGGACTAGGGAAGGCAGCCTTCCCTTGGTGTTTAATAGTTGCAGGGACACCTCTCTGATTATTCACCCAGGTTTCAGAGGTGTCAGACCACGCAGGGACGCCTGCCTTGGTCCTTCACCCTTAGCGGCAACTCCCCCTTTTCTGGGGAAGGGGCAAGTACCCCAACCCCTTCTCTCCGTGTCTCTACCCCTTCCTTTGCCTTTCTGGGGGGCAAGAAATCCCCAACCCCTTCTCCTTCACCCTAAGCGGCAAGTCCCGCTTTTCTAGAGGAGGAGCAAGTACCCCAACCTCTTATCTCTGCGCCCCAATCCCTTATTTCCGTGCCTCAACCTCTTATATGTCTGTGCCCCAATCCCTTATTTCCGAGCCCCAACCTCTTATCTCTGTACCCCAATCCCTTATTTCCACACCCCGACCTCTTATCTCTGTGCTCCATCCCTTATTTCCGCGCCCTGACCTCTCATCTCTGTGCCCCAACCCCTTATTTCCATGCCCCAACCCCTTTCCCGCTTTTCTGGAAGGTAAGAACCCCCGAACCCCTTCCCTCCGTGTCTCTACTCTCTTTTCTCTAGGCTTGCTTCCTTCACTATGGACAACCTTCCATCCTCCATTCCTCCTTCTTCTCCCTTAGCCTATGTCAAGAACTTAAAACCTCTTCAACTCTCACCTGACCTAAAATCTAAGCATCTTATTTTCTTCTGCAATGCCGCTTGACCCCAATACAAACTCGACAGTAGTTCCAAATAGCCGGAAAACGGCACTTTCAATTTTTCCATCCTACAAGATCTAAATAATTCTTGCTGTAAAATGGGCAAATGGTCTGAGGTGCCTGACATCCAGGCATTCTTTTACACATTGGTCCCTCTCTAGTCTCTGTTCCCAATGCAACTCATCCCAAATCTTCCTTCTTTCCCTCCCACCTGTCCCCTCAGTCCCAACCCCAAGCATCACTGAGTCTAATCTTCCTTTTCTACAGACCCATCTGACCTCTCCCCTCCTCCCCAGGCTGCTCCTCGCCAGGCCGAGCTAGGTCCCAATTCTTCCTCAGCCTCCGCTCCTCCACCCTATAATCCTTTTATCACCTCCCCTCCTCACACCTGGTCTGCCTTACAGTTTCGTTCTGTGACTAGCCCTCCCCCACCTGCCCAGCAATTTACTCTTAAAAAGGTGGCTGGAGCTAAAGGCATAGTCAAGGTTAATGCTCTTTTTTCTTTATCACAAATCAGATAGCGTTTAGGCTCTTTCCTATGAAATATAAAAATCCAGCCCAGTTCATGACTCCTTTGACAGCAACCCTGAGACACTTTATAGCCCTAGACCCTAAAAGGTCAAAAGGCCGTCTTATTCTCAAAATACATTTTATTACCCAATCTGCTCCTGACATTAAATAAAACTCCAAAAATTAAATTCCGGCCCTCAAACCCCACAACAGGATTTCATTAACCTCGCCTTCAAGGTGTACAATAATAGAAAAAAGTTGCAATTCCTTGCCTCCACTGTGAGACAAACCCCAGCCACATCTCCAGCACACAAGAACTTCCAAATGCCTGAACCGCAGCGGCCAAGCGTTCCTCCAGAACCTCCTTCCCCAGGAGCTTGCTACAAGTGCCAGAAATCTGGCCACCAGGCCAAGGAATGCCCACAGCCTGGGATTCCTCCTAAGCCGCGTCCCATCTGTACAGGACCCCACTGGAAATTGGACTGTTCAACTCACCTGGCAGCCACTCCCAGAGCCCCTGGAACTCTGGCCCAAGGCTCTCTGACTGCTTCCCAGATCTTCTTGGCTTAGCGGCTGAAGACTGACGCTGCCCGATCACCTCGGAAGCCCCCTAGACCATCACGGATGCCGAGCTTCGCGTAACTCTCACAGTGGAAAGTAATTCCGTCCCCTTCTTAATCAATACGGAGGCTACCCACTCCACATTACCTTATTTTCAAGGGCCTGTTTCCCTTGCCTCCATAACTGTTGTGGGTATTGACAGCTAGGCTTCTGAACCTCTTAAAACTCCCCAACTCTGGTGGCAACTTGGACAATACTCTTTTAAGCACTCCTTTTAGTTATCCCCACCTGCCCAGTTCCCTTATCAGGCCGAGACACTTTAACTTAATTATCTGCTTCCCTGACTATTCCTGGATTACAGCTATATCTCATTGCTGCCCTTCTTCCCAATCCAAAGCCTCCTTTGCGTCCTCCTCTTGTATTCCCCCACCTTAACCCACAAATATAAGATACCTCTATTTCCTCCTTGGTGACCGATCATGCATCCCTTACCATCTCATTAAAACCTAATCACCCTTACCCCGATCAATGCCAATATTGCATCCCACAGCATGCTTTGAAAGGGTTAAAGCCTGTTATCACTCACCTGCTACAGCATGGCCTCTTAAAGCCTATAAACTCTCCTTACAATTCCCCCATTTCACCTGTCCTAAAACCAGACAAGGCTTACAGGTTAGTTCAGAATCTGCGCCTTATCAACCAAATTGTGTTGCCTATCCACCCCGTGGTGCCAAATCCATATACTCTCCTATCCTCAGTACCTCCCTCCACAATCCATTATTCTGTTCTGGATCTCAAACATGCTTTCTTTACTATTCCTTTGCACCCGTCATCCCAGCCTCTCTTTGCTTTCACTTGGACTGACCCTGACACCCATTAGGCTCAGCAAATTACCTGGGCTGTACTGCCGCAAGGCTTCACAGACAGCCCCCATTACTTCAGTCAAGCCCAAATTTCATCCTCATCTGTTACCTATCTCAGCATAATTCTCATAAAAACACACGTGCTTTCCCTGCTGATCGTGTCCGATTAATCTCCCAAACCTCAATCCCTTACAAAACAACAACTCCTTTCCTTCCTAGGCATGGTTAATGCAGTCAGAATTCTTACACAAGAGTCAGGACCACACCCTGTAGCCTTTCTGTGCAAACAACTTGACCTTTCTGTTTTAGCCTAGCCATCATGTCTCCGTGCAGTGGCTGCTGCCGCCCTAATACTTTTAGAGGCCCTCAAAATCACAAACTATGCTCAACTTACTCTCTACATTTCTCATAACTTCCAAAATATATTTTCTTCCTCATACCTGACGCATATACTTTCTGCTCCCCAGCTCCTTCAGCTGTACTCACTCTTTGAAAAGTCCCACAATTACCATTGTTCCTGGCCCAGACTTCAATCTGGCCTCCCACATTATTCCTGATACCACACCTGACCCCCATGACTGTATCTCTCTGATCCACCTGACATTCACCCCATTTCCCCATATTTCCTTCTTTCCTGTTCCTCACCCTGATCACGCTTGATTTATTGATGGCAGTTCCACCAGGCCTCATCGCCACACACCAGCAAAGGCAGGCTATGCTATAGTACAAGCCACTAGCCGGCCTCTTAGAACCTCTCATTTCCTTTCCATCGTGGAAATCTATCCTCAAGGAAATAACTTCTCAGTGTTCCATCTGCTATTCTACTACTCCTCAAGGATTATTCAGGCCCCCTCCCTTCCCTACACATCAAGCTCGAGGATTTGCCCCCACCCAGGACTGGCAAATTAGCTTTACTCAACGTGCCCCGAGTCAGATAACTAAAATACCTCTTAGTCTAGGGAGACACTTTCACTGGATAGGTAGAGTCCTTTCCTGCAGGGTCTGAGAAGGCCACCACAGTCATTTCTTCCCTTCTGTCAGACATAATTCCTCAGTTTAGCCTTCCCACCTCTATACAGTCTGATAACAGACCAGCCTTTATTAGTCAAAGCAGCCAAGCAGTTTTTCAGGCTCTTAGTATTCAGTGACACCTTTATATCCCTTACGGTCCTCCATCTTCAGGAAAAGTAGAACGGACTAAAGGTCTTTTAAAAACACACCTCACCAAGCTCAGCCGCCAACTTAAAAAGGACTGGACAATACTTTTACCACCTTCCTTTCTCAGAATTCAGGCCTGTCCTCAGAATGCTAAAAGGTACAGCCCTTTTGATCTCCTGTATAGACGCTCCTTTTTATTAGGCCCCAGTCTTATTCCAGACCCCAGACCAACTTGGTCTGTGCCCCAAAAAAACTTGTCATCCCTACTATCTTCTGTCTAGTCATACTATTCACCGTTCTCAACTACTCATACATGCCCTGCTCTTGTTTACACTGCCGGTTTACACTGTTTCTCCAAGCCATCACAGCTGATATCTCCTGGTGCTATCCCCAAACTGCCACTCTTAACTCTTGAAGTAAATAAATAATCTTTGCTGGCAGGACTATGCTGAATCTCCTTAGGCACTCTCTAATCAGATGTCCTGAGTCGTCCCAATTCTTAGACCTTTTATACCTGTTTTTCTCCTCTTATTCCATTTAGTTTTTCAATTCATACAAAACTATACCCAGGCCATCACCAATAATTCTAAATGAAAAATGTTCCTTCTAACAACCCCACAATATCACCCCTTACCACAAAATCTTCCTTCAGCTTAATCTCTCCCACTCTAGGTTCCCACGCCGCCCCTAATCCCGCTCGAAGCAGCCCTGAGAAACATCGCCCATTATCTCTCCATACCATCCCCCAAAATTTTTGCTGTCCCAACACTTTACCACTATTTCATTTTATTTTTCTTATTAATATAAGAAGACAGGAATGTCAGGCCTCTGAGCTCAAGCTAAGCTATCATATCCCCTGTGACCTGCACGTACACATCCAGATCACCGGTTCCTGCCTTAACTGATGACATTCCACCACAAAAGAAGTGAAAATGGACTGTTCCTGCCTTAACTGATGATATTGTCTTGTGAAATTCCTTCTCCTGGCTCATCCTGGCTCAAAAGCTCCCCCACTGAGCACCTTGTGACCCCCAACTCCTGCCCACCAGAGAACAACCCCCCTTTTTCCTTTACCTACCCAAATCCTATAAAACAGCCCCACCCCTATCTCCCTTGGCTGACTCTCTTTTCGGACTCAGCCCACCTGCACCCAGGTGATTAAAAACCTTATTGCTCACACAAAGCCTGTTTGGTGGTCTCTTCACACGGACGCGCATGAAATGTGTAATGCTTTGTCAGCTCCAAATCATACCTTCAACTTTCCATTTTACGTCTCCGAAATCTGGATGTATCTTAGAGTCGATGATGCAATTATAATTGGTAGCTTCCTTTATGTTAGTACATAAAAATAAGGGTGCATCCTACAAATGATGGCTTCTGAGATTAGATAAAATACCTTTCTATTAGCTCTGTGGTTCTCTGCCTGTGTATTGCCAGGAGGAAGGAAGTGGAGCGTTTCAGGTGAGGCACAGGGTTTTGGTATCAATTCCTAAGATTCCTTTCATGGTCCAGCACATGATGTGCATTATCCTACAGTTCCTCTATCACACCCTCAGCCACTTGGTGTGTCTCCTTATTTCTGCTCCTCTTGCCTACCAGCATGTGCCTGATTACTGAATCCTGCCCACCCAAATGTCAAGAGCCTACCAGAGATGGCTGTTTCTCCTCCACTCTCCTCAGTGCATGTGAGTATGTGTGTTTGGAGATGACTGGAAAAGCACAGTGGCTACCCATTAAATTGACTCAGGGGTCACACTAGAGAGGAAGACCACGAAGAAAACTGACTTCCAGCCTGACAGCAGAAGGGCAGAGCTTTCTGGGCTACTGGCTCTAAGGACAATGCTTGTATCTGCTGATTTAAAATAATAATAACAATAATGGCTTTGGGTTTCCTTGGGTTATCCTCCAACCCAAAGAAACCAATGGGCAGACATGTATACATGGAGTGGACTGGGTCAGCTCTTTGGCTTCCTAGCATGTTCTGCCATCTCTTTTTTTCTGATGACAGAACAAGCCCTTGGCCACAGGGTAAAACCCTGATGCCAGCCTGGCCCCCTGGAGTCCTTCTAGGACCCTGGAAGAGAGCTGTTCTCTTTCTCTTTGGTTTGTTAATTTTAGGCTGCTTCCTCGCCAAGCAAAGAGAGAAAGCCCAAGTAAAGACCAGCATAGGCAGAGAGCCGGTAGAGCGGCCTGGGCCCTTGCATCCTGTGAAGCATCACAGTTATCCTTCTCTGCACATGGGCCAGTGCATTCCTGTTCTGCTTAAACAAGCTTAAGTTGTTCCTTCAAATCAGTACAATATAAGGTATTTTAAACCTCTCTCTACTTTAAACTATCCCTCTAGCTTAGCTGTTCTTTTTGAAAGTTATTTGCAACAAACAATTCAAGTTTGAGATTTGGGAGAGCAAAATGCCCATATTCTGTGTTGATTGAAAGGAGATTCCTGGGCCTTAGGTCCCTGCTTTGGTTGAGAAGTTGTGATGATAATTAAAGAGCCTGCATAGATTCTCATTAGAGGCAGGGCTCTGCCTTGAGTTGGGTCGGGGTGCCCACAGGCTGCTTTGGATTTATCCAAAGTCCTTATCAGGGTACCGGATGGGCCATTCAATAAAGTTTGCACCATAAAGCCCTAAGAACTCCAGGCTTGAAGATTCTCTGCAGGAAGTGTTACCCTAGCCAGTCATTTTGGTTAGCCATAACTGATAAGGGCTTATCTTTCTGACAGCACTTACCAACCTGGTTCCTCTGATTTTTGAGTCATGTCCTAGAAAAAGAGCTGAGCCCAAGGAACTACAGCTTGGAGGATATATCTGATCTATCTGCGATGGCAGGAAAGCATGCATCTAGTTGATCTAAAAACTAGATGGCATTATTGAGGAGTTGGACAGGAGGTCTTAGGAACAACCTCGTTTTATACTTTTTAACAATAGGAATTTACTTAAAGGCAACTTCCATCTGCTCTCATTCTGGCAGAGGTATTGTGATAAAGGCTTTCAGGACTGTCAACAGCTCAGGATTGGCATTAGCTCATAGATAATTCCCGTCTACTAAATTAAAGTCTATGAGAGATTGATGCAGGCACCAGAGTCTTGAATTATTAGGCAAGGATCTTGCTAAAGCTGGACATGGGAAGGTTGCTATGAAACTCATTTCAAAGGCTATGTAGGCCAACTCACCTCTGGGAAACCAATGCTTATTATTAAACCAGTGCAACTGCTCAAAAACTAAAACTCCATCACTAAGTTCTCCATCATGGTGTGTGAAATCATTTCCAGAAAACTTTTCAAAAGATACCGAATAAAAGGCATCGCAGGCCGGGCACGGTGGCTCATGCCTATAATCCCAGCACTTTGCGACGCCCAGGCTGGTGGATCACCCGAGGTCAGGAGTTTGATACCAGCCTGGCCAGCATGGTGAAACCCCGTCTCTACTAGAAAAATACAAAAATTAGCCAGGCGTGGTGGCGCGTGCCTGTAATCCCAGCTACTTGGGAGGCTGAGGCAGGAGAACCTGGCAGAAGGAGGTTGCAGTGAGCCGAGATCACGCCACTGCACTGCAGCCCAGGTGACAGAGTGAGACTCCATCTCAAATAAATAAATAAATAAATAAATAAATAAATAAATAAATAAAAATTAAAAAAGCCATCACGAAAAGACATTTCTTTATCAGGTCAGCAAATTGATTGCTGGTTTCAATCTCTCAAGAAGTCAGATTCTCTTCAGACACTCCTTTGTGTTTCTTTACAATGTAATCAGTCATTCCAAGATCAGCTATGAGGCACACTCCCGTGGCCTCCCTCATAAACAATTTAATTGCAAAGGGTTAGCATACTATTTCTTCTCTGCTATTCTCAGAATTCTCAATTATGAAAACAAAAACAATAATTAAAAAGTTCTTCCAGCTGCTTTTTTTTTTTTTTTGAGACAGAGTCTCAAACTCTGCTGCCCAGGCTGTAGTGCAGTGGTGCAATCTCTGCTCACTGCAACCTCTGCCTCCCACGTTCAACCAATTCTGCTGCCTTCCCCCCGATCCCCGAGTAGCTGGGATTACAGGTGTGCACTACCACGTCCGGCTAACTTTTATATTTTTAGTAGAGACGGGGTTTCACCATGTTAGTCAGGCTGGTCTCGAACTCCTGACCTCAAGTGATCCGCCCGCTTGGGCCTCTCAAAGTGCTGGGATTACGGGCGTGAGCCACTGCGCCCAGCCCTACGTGCTTTTTTTTTTTTTTTTTTTTTTTAAGGGAGGCAGGAAAGAAGGCATTTGGGCCTCTTATCTGCAATTTTCTTCCATGTAAACTTACGTGAAGGATCTGGAGTGGGACTTCGTGGCTTCAAGCCCTGGCTCCACTTCTTGATGCTTGAGCGACCTGGGTTAAGTCACGCAACCTCTCTGAACCCCAGTTTATTCATCTGTAAACAGGTCAATAATAGCACGAGATTCGCAGCGCGGGTGGAGCTCAAAGTGCAGGGTTGTCCCTGGTGAACCCATCACTTTTATATTTATCCTTTGATGAAGCCAGTACAATTCCTACCTGGTTAACTAGATACATCCCACCTCTTCCCTCGAGTTCGCCCTTCCCCCCGCCTCGTGAAGTCCTTGTTCTCTTAGCTGTCTTGAAAATCCTATGCATCAGCATGTAGGAAAGGGCGCGCCAGGGGGGGGGAAGCCACTCCCGCCCGAGCGCCTCCGGGTTCCCTTATAAAGGGAGCACCCCCTTCGCGACCGCAAACGAGCCCAGGAAGATCACAGAGCCGCGGGTGCGCGGCGAGGTGGCGATACGCGCCCGGGCTCGGCCTGCGGGTGGTGGCCCAAGCGTACGCCTCGCTGGCCTGGCAGGCGCGACCGTGCGTGCGCAGCCGAGGGTGGTGGCGGCCGGCACCCCACGCCAAGGGTGGTGGTGGCCGGCACCCCACCCTCGGCCGCCGCCTCCGCGTGTCAGGTGCCGTGAGAAGCGCGGGAGGGGCGGCCGCAGGCAGCGCCCAGGGATATGACTGGAGCCGACTTTCCAGAAGCGGCGCACGCAAAGCCCAGCTCCGCACGCAAGGGGGAGGCGACAGCAGAAACTTTTCAACCCGATAAAGTTCGCCGGAGCGTGGAGATTCGCCTCCTCCCGCCACTCTCCGCCCCGCTCGGGTCCCGCCCCGCTAGCTCCCCCAGGCCCCCCCAGTCGCCCCAGCTTGGCTCCCCGCCCTGCGCCAACGGCTTCCGTCGCAGCCTGGGCGGCCCCGCGCCCTCCAGCGGGCGGCGCCACCTGGAGTGGCCTCTACGCGGGAAATCGCAGGGCCAGCTGCGCCCCAGGAGCCTTTGTGTGCCCAAGCACTGTCGGGGCCCCGGGGCGGGGGGGAGCGGCTACTTTTAGGGATACTTGATCTCGCCGCAAGAACTGGAAAAAATTTAGCACGCCAAAGCGCCTCCACTGAGGTGGCAATTTGTTTGCGAGAACCTAAGGTAAAATTTAAACAACAAACCAGGGGCGCTGTGAGGCAAACCGCTGCCACTACACTGGTTTTCCGGGAAGCAAGCTCAAGTCGCGGAAAGGGAAGGGAGGTCGTGCGCTCGGGGCGGGGCGCGCTCCCAAGTCGAGCGCAGCGGTCGGGGCACGTTGTACCAAGCGCGGTTCTGGGGACACCGTGCGGCCTCGATTGGAGGTGGCTGTGATGAAGAGCGGTTACCGCACAATGGAAACATTGGCACCTCCGCTCCCATGAAAGACTGCTGGTAGAGCTCCGAGGACAGCCGGTGCGCCCGGACGGGAGTCCGGGTCAAAGCGGCTTGGTGTGCGGCGCGCCCCGCCCTCCGCAGGCCCCGCCCCGCCCCGCCCCGCCAGGTCGCGCTGCCCTCCTTCTACCCAGTCCTTAAAACCCGGAGGAGCGGGATGGCGCGCTTTGACTCTGGAGTGGGAGTGGGAGCGAGCGCTTCTGCGACGCCAGTTGTGAGAGCCGCAAGGGCATGGGAATTGACGCCACTCACCGATCCCCAGTCTCAATCTCAACGCTGTGAGGAAACCTCGACTTTGCCAGGTCCCCAAGTGCAGCGGGGCTCGGCGAGCGAGGCACCTTTCTCCGTCCCCATCCCAATCCAAGCGCTCCTGGCACTGACGACGCCAAGAGACTCGAGTGGGAGTTAAAGCCTCCAGTGCGGGCAGCAGGTGTCCAGGGCGGGCCTGCGGGTTCCTGTTGACGTCTTGCCCTAGGCAAAGGTCCCAGTTCCCTCTCGGAGCCGGCTTGTCCCGCGCCACTGGAAACCGCACCTCCCCGCAGGTCAGTCTGTCTGCGGAGCCGCTGCCCCGCGACCTCTTCAGATGGATTCTTGCAGATAGGGGGTGGCGTGGTAGGCACTTTAAAGGAAATCAAGCGCCACAGCCTCGATGCCCGCAGCGTTGTCCCCAAATTGCAGGAACCGTTACGCGCCTTGCGGGGAGGGGAAGGGTTTGGCGCTGGGTTACAGCGAGGTAGAAACACGCCCCTTCTCTTCTCCAAGGGAGAGTGGGTTGGGGATGGGAAGGGGCGTCTTCGGCCATTTCTCCAGAGAGTCAGCTCCGACCTCTCCACCCAACGGCACTCAGTCCCCCGAGGCTGGAGTAGGGGCGTGGGGCGCCCGCTTCTGTCTCTGCACCCCTGAGTGTCACGCCTTCTCCTTTCTGTCCCCAGCATGGGCACCAGCCTCAGCCCGAACGACCCTTGGCAGCTAAACCCGCTGTCCATCCAGCAGACCACGCTCCTGCTATTCCTGTCTGTGCTGGCCACTGTGCATGTGGGCCAGCGGCTGCTGAGGCAACGGAGACGGCAGCTCGGGTCCGCGCCCCCGGGCCCGTTTGCGTGGCCACTGATCGGAAACGCGGCGGCGGTGGGCCAGGCAGCTCACCTGTCGTTCGCGCGCCTGGCGCGGCGCTACGGCGACGTCTTCCAGATCCGCCTGGGCAGCTGCCCCATAGTGGTGCTGAATGGCGAGCGCGCCATCCACCAGGCCCTGGTGCAGCAGGGCTCGGCCTTCGCCGACCGGCCGTCCTTCGCCTCCTTCCGTGTGGTGTCCGGCGGCCGCAGCATGGCTTTCGGCCACTACTCGGAGCACTGGAAGGTGCAGCGGCGCGCAGCCCACAGCATGATGCGCAACTTCTCCACGCGCCAGCCGCGCAGCCGCCAAGTCCTCGAGGGCCACGTGCTGAGCGAGGCGCGCGAGCTGGTGGCGCTGCTGGTGCGCGGCAGCGCGGACGGCGCCTTCCTCGACCCGAGGCCGCTGACCGTCGTGGCCGTGGCCAACGTCATGAGTGCCGTGTGTTTCGGCTGCCGCTACCGCCACGACGACCCCGAGTTCCGTGAGCTGCTCAGCCACAACGAGGAGTTCGGGCGCACGGTGGGCGCGGGCAGCCTGGTGGACGTGATGCCCTGGCTGCAGTACTTCCCCAACCCGGTGCGCACCGTTTTCCGCGAATTCGAGCAGCTCAACCGCAACTTCAGCAACTTCGTCCTGGACAAGTTCTTGAGGCACTGCGAAAGCCTTCGGCCCGGGGCCGCCCCCCGCGACATGATGGACGCCTTTATCCTCTCTGCGGAAAAGAAGGCGGCCGGGGACTCGGACGATGGTGGCGCGCGGCTGGATTTGGAGAACGTACCGGCCACTATCACTGACATCTTCGGCGCCAGCCAGGACACTCTGTCCACAGCGCTGCAGTGGCTGCTCCTCCTCTTCACCAGGTAAAGCCTCTGGGAGGCTTGGGCCAGGTCTCTTCTCCTCTGAAAAAGGCGGAGACAGAATATGCTGAGTTTGCAAGCAGCGCCCCGGGTTTGGGGTTTCGCTCCAGGTCCCCACCCCTCAAAACCAAGATCGCGTCGGTAAAGGGACTCACAGTGAGGGCTGAGACACGTGCACGCGCCCCACCCAGCGGTGCCCCGACCCCTCCGCATCTCCTATCCTGTCTCTTTCCTCCCCTCCCCTGCTTGCGAGTGAGAACACATTTGCAAGACCCCTCCACTCCCCGGAAAAACAAGAGTTTTTAAGTGCTTGGAGATGAGCCCTGATCTCTCTCTCCCTGGCGCAGTACAAGCAGAACTGGAATAGTTCCGAAAGAAAAGGTAATGCCATAAATATGTTAAACACAGCAGCCTCTCCTAGGCTAGTCCTCGGCGTGGATCCGAGGCCGCCCAGCCCGGGCGCTAAAAGCGGGCCGCCCGTCAGGGCTTTGTTCCAGGCCAAGGAAGCCCATGGAGGCCGGGCCAGCCGACAGGTAACCCGCACAGAAGCTTTCAGAAGGCGGCCACAACTAGCGGGCAGTGCTAGGTTTATAAAACCTCCGCGCTAGGAGTTTGAGAAATGCCGGGGTAGAAGACAAGAAGCAGCCACTTTTACGAGTGCAGAGTAGCATTCAGAAGGGCAGATGGGATATCCAGGAGGCGCCTGCAGACGTTTCTGGCTCCTGCGCTTGGCTCAGTTAGCGGACCCCCTGATGCCCACGTTGGTCTCTACTAAGCTCCGACACGCACGGATTCAACAGGTCCCTGGTGTCGGGTTGCCAGATTTGGCAAAAGAAAAGTAAGTTTTACACGGGAATACTTAACACTAAAAGATTAGCCCTTGTTGATCTGAAATCCATATTTAACTGGGCGGCCTGTAGTATTTACTCTGGAAACACTACCCCTAGGGGCAAATGTTTCGCAAGGCAAATCTTGATTGCCGAAGAGACCACAAATCCTGGTTGTGTCATTTCTTGGAGCACAAGTGAGCAGTTGGAGATGCTGAATCTGCAGGCGCCACAGTAAGGTGTTTGGAAGGCAGAGAATGACTCTTCTTATTAAAATCCACTGCAATCTATATTTCCTTAGATACTGTACAGCTACCTTCACAAATTAAAAGTTTCTGTATACTTAAAATGGCTTTTTAGTATTAAAATCATAGAAACACCCATGGTGGGTGAGGGAGAGGCAGAAATTGAATAAAGAAAAGTCAACCAGAGATCAGGGAAAAGGAAATCCCGGAATAGGATCCATAGGTTTTTGTGCATCCCCAGATAGGCATTTTAACTTTTGAAACGGCCTTTGTTTTTCATTAGAACCACAATAGTTCTCCGAGTACTCCAATTAGGCGGCAAAAAGAAATAAAACAATTTGGGGGTCACTTTCAATTCAATATGCTGATATACTTTTTTTTTTTCCTTTTTAGTGAAAAGACAGTATGACAGGGCTTGGCAAATGACACGATCTGTTTTTGTATATACGTTTTATTGACGCAGTCATGCCCATTCATTTATACATTGCCTATGGCTGCGTTCAGTCTACAACACAGGGCAGAGCGGAGTAGTGCAACAAAGAGGGTTTGGTCCACAAAGTCTAAAATAGGTACTATTTGGCTCTCCCCACCATACATGTTTCTATTAAAAAAAGTTGGCAGACTTCTGCAATATAATGTTGAAGAAGCGATTTTAAAAATAACTCATTTCATCACATATGTGTATACATTTTTTTTTCAGAGTTGCAAACAATCAGTTACATGTTTTTTGACTTCTAACAATTTGACTTAAGGTAGTGGACGTTTCTAATCTTTTAATATTTATTTTGGTAATTTTTGATGGCTACATAGTATTTTGCCATGATAATAATGTATAGTTATATATAATCATTTATTGAACTTTAATGTTGGTCATTGGCCTTGATTGCATTTTTAAAATTTTTATTTTAATTTTATGTATTTACTTACCTTAGAGACAGGTTCTCACTACGTTGCCCACGCTGGTCCCAAACTCCTGGGCTCAAGCAGTTCTCCCGCCGCTGTCTGGCAGGTAGCTGGGGCTACAGGCGTGTACCACCATGCCTGGCTAATTTTTAGAATTTTCGGTCCTGTTGTGGTTACATATTTTTGTACCTCTTAAATTATTTTCTGAAAATACATTTCTGGGCATGGATTACTGGGTTTAAAATGAGGCGGGAAGAGGTTACCTTCATGTCTCTTGCCTTGTACTAAGATTTTGTTTTTAAAAAGATTGTATCAGTTTGTATCATCAACAGTGAATAAGTATTACAGTTTGTACCATAATTTTATGAACATTGGGTATTTGCTTTTAAATTTAAAAAATACAGTATGTAGCTAGCTTTATCCATCAGGACACCAATTATCTTTGTATAAAATGAGAACAGCATGTCTGTTGGAATTGTCCAGGGAAATGAGGGAGAAAAAAAATTTGCTTTCACATTGTAACTTTTGTGGGCCCTGGGTGCTTTTGCCTTTGTAGATTCCTTATACTATAAACAAATTAAAAATTAAATTTTATGACTACCCTGATATAAAGATGAACACATTCAAATGATGTATGAAAATATTTTCTTCTACCTAAAAGTGAGTTTTTTTAGGTCTGAAGATTGTAAAAGACATAAAAATGTTTTCATGGGCCCCTAAAAAGTGTTGTGAGCCCTAGGCACTGTCCCTGCAGTACCCAATGGAAAAGTCGGCCTTATCTACTATTGTGCTTTTTGAGCCTGGGAAAACTTAGAGTTTTTTGACTTATAATGGGAAAGAGAGCATTAGTCATGCAAGGCCTATTACAGGAAATATAATTCCTAAAGTCCATCTTGTAATTTAGTGAGACATTAGGAAGCTGTTTTAGATTTTTTTTCCCAGAAATATTAATTTAGTCACTGAGCTAGATAGCCTATTTAAGGAAAAGTAGAATTAAATTATAATGTGCTTTCTAGATGAAATAAGAATTTTGCTCACTTGCTTTTCTCTCTCCACATTAAACACCAAACAGGTATCCTGATGTGCAGGCTCGAGTGCAGGCAGAATTGGATCAGGTCGTGGGGAGGGACCGTCTGCCTTGTATGGGTGACCAGCCCAACCTGCCCTATGTCCTGGCCTTCCTTTATGAAGCCATGCGCTTCTCCAGCTTTGTGCCTGTCACTATTCCTCATGCCACCACTGCCAACACCTCTGTCTTGGGCTACCACATTCCCAAGGACACTGTGGTTTTTGTCAACCAGTGGTCTGTGAATCATGACCCAGCGAAGTGGCCTAATCCGGAGAACTTTGATCCAGCTCGATTCTTGGACAAGGACGGCCTCATCAACAAGGACCTGACCAGCAGAGTGATGATTTTTTCAGTGGGCAAAAGGCGGTGCATTGGCGAAGAACTTTCTAAGATGCAGCTTTTTCTCTTCATCTCCATCCTGGCTCACCAGTGCAATTTCAGGGCCAACCCAAATGAGCCTGCGAAAATGAATTTCAGTTATGGTCTGACCATTAAACCCAAGTCATTTAAAGTCAACGTCACTCTCAGAGAGTCCATGGAGCTCCTTGATAGTGCTGTCCAAAAGTTACAAGCCGAGGAAACTTGCCAATAAGAAGCAAGAGGCAAGCTGAAATTTTAGAAATATTCACATCTTCGGAGATGAGGAGTAAAATTCAGTTTTTTTCTAGTTCCTCTTTTGTGCTGCTTCTCAATTAGCCTTTAAGGTGAGCATAAATCAGATGTCCATCAGGTGAGGTGTGCTCCATACCCAGTGGTTCTTCATGAGCAGTGGGCTATGCAGGAGCTTCTGGGAGATTTTTTTGAGTCAAAGACTTAAAGGGCCCAATGAATTATTATATACATACTGCATCTTGGTTATTTCTGAAGGTAGCATTCTTTGGAGTTAAAATGCACATATAGACACATACACACGAACACTTACACAAAACTATTGAATGAAGAAGTATTTTGGTAGCCAGGCCGTTTTTGGTGGGAATCCAAGATTGGTCTCTCATATGCAGAAATAGACAAAAAGTATATTAAACAAAGTTTCAGAGTATATTGTTGAAGAGACAGAGACAAGTAATTTCAGTGTAAAGTGTGTGATTGAAGGTGATAAGGGAAAAGATAAAGACCAGAAATTCCCTTGTCACCTTTTCAGGAAAATAACTTAGACTCTAGTATTTATGGGTGGATTTATCCTTTTGCCTCCTGGTATACTTCCTTACTTTTAAGGGTAAATCATAAAGTCAGTTGCTCAAAAAAAAATCAATAGTTGAATTAGTGAGTATACTGGGGTTCCATGATTTATCATGAATTTTAAAGTATGCATTATTAAATTGTAAAACTCCAAGGTGACGTTGTACCTCTTTTGCTTGCCAAAGTACAGAATTTCAATTATCAGCAAAGAAAAAAAAAAGCCAGCCAAGCTTTAAATTATGTGACTGTAATGTACTGATTTCAGTTAAGTCTCATACGTTAAAAAAAATAAGTCACCAAATAGTATGCAATATATTACTTAATTGTCCATAAGCAGTATATTAGTATTATCTTGTTCAGGAAAAGGTTGAATAATATATGCCTTGTATAATATTGAAAATTGAAAAGTACAACCAACGCAACCAAGTGTGCTAAAAATGAGCTTGATTAAATCAACCACCTATTTTTGACATGGAAATGAAGCAGGGTTTCTTTTCTTCACTCAAATTTTGGCGAATCTCAAAATTAGATCCTAAGATGTGTTCTTATTTTTATAACATCTTTATTGAAATTCTATTTATAATACAGAATCTTGTTTTGAAAATAACCTAATTAATATATTAAAATTCCAAATTCATGGCATGCTTAAATTTTAACTACATTTTAAAGCCATTCTGATTATTGAGTTCCAGTTGAAGTTAGTGGAAATCTGAACATTCTGCTGTGGAAAGCAGAGAAATCTAAGCTGTGTCTGCCCAATGAATAACGGAAAATGCCATGAATTACCTCGATGTTCTTTTTACGAGGTGACAAGAGTTGGGGACAGAACTCGCATTACAACTGACCAAGTTTCTCTTCTAGATGATTTTTTGAAAGTTAACATTAATGTCTGCTTTTTGGAAAGTCAGAATCAGAAGATAGTCTTGGAAGCTGTTTGGAAAAGACAGTGGAGATGAAGTCAGTTGTGTTTTTTAAGATGGCAATTACTTCGGTAGCTGGGAAAGCAAAAAGCTCAAATGAAATGTATGCATTCACATTTAGAAAAGTGAATTGAAATTTCAAGTTTTAAATTTCATTGCAATTAAACTTCCAAAGGAAGTTCTACAGTGTCCTGAGTGCTAAGTGCTTATTACATTTTATTAAGCTTTTTGGAATCTTTGTACCAAAATTTTAAAAAACGGAGTTTATGATAGTTGTGTGTATGTGTGTGGGGGGTGGGGGGATGGTAAGAGAAAAGAGAGAAAGACTGAAAAGAAGGAAAGATGGTTAAACATTTCCCACTCATCCTGAATTAATTAATTTGGAGCACAAAATTCAAAGCATGGACATTTAGAAGAAAGATGTTTGGCGTAGCAGAGTTAAATCTCAAATAGGCTATTAAAAAAGTCTACAACATAGCAGATCTGTTTTGTGTTTTGGAATATTAAAAAACTTCATGTAATTTTATTTTAAAATTTCATAGCTGTACTTCTTGAATATAAAAAATCATGCCAGTATTTTTAAAGGCATTAAAGTCAACTACAGAAAGCAGGCTTGCCCAATACATTTAAATTTTTTGGCACTTGCCATTCCAAAATATTATGCCCCAGCAAGGCTGAGACAGTGAATTTGGGCTGCTGTAGCCCATTTTTTTAGATTGAGAAATGTGTAGCAGCAAAAATAATCATGAACGAATCTGGATCCTCATTATGTCAACCAGGTCCAGATGTGCTATAATCTGTTTTTATGTATGTAGGCCCAGTCGTCATCAGATGCTTGCGGCAAAAGGAAAGCTGTGTTTATGTAGAAGAAAGTAAGGTGCTTGGAGGTTACCTGGCTTATTTAATATGCTTATAACCTAGTTAAAGAAAGGAAAAGAAAACAAAAAGCGAATAAAAATAACTGAATTTGGAGGCTGGAGTAATCAGATTACTGCTTTAATCAGAAAGCCTCATTGTGTTTCTACCGGAGAGAGAATGTATTTGCTGACAACCATTAAAGTCAGAAGTTTTACTCCAGGTTATTGCAATAAAGTATAATGTTTATTAAATGCTTCATTTGTATGTCAAAGCTTTGACTCTGTAAGAAAATTGCTTTTTTCCAAAACAAAAAGATGTCTCAGGTTTGTTTTGTGAATTCTCTAAAAGCTTTCATGTCCCAGAACTTAGCCTTCACCTGTGAAGTGTTACTACAGCCTTAATATTTTCCTAGTAGATCTATAAGATCAAATAGTTGCATAGCAGTATATGTTAATTTGTGTGTTTTTAGCTGTGACACAACTGTGTGATTAAAAGGTATACTTTAGTAGACATTTATAACTCAAGGATACCTTCTTATTTAATCTTTTCTTATTTTTGTACTTTATCATGAATGCTTTTAGTATGTGCATACTAGCTACAGTGCATAGTTGTAGCCAAAATACATTCTGGGGAAACAACATTTATATGTAGCCTTTACTGTTTGATATACCAAATTAAAAAAAAATTGTATCTCATTACTTATACTGGGACAGCATTACCAAAATAATAAAAATCACTTTCATAATCTTGTTATGAAGTTTTATCTTATGTTGTAGCAAATATAGTCTAATGTATCACTTTATTTCAACTATTACTATGGATTATTCAATTAAAACATTGCACTGTAAACATTTTATTTGTCCATTCTACATTTCAGGCCGAGGCCGCATGCTTTTTTTTCCCGTAGGTTTTCATCAACCAAATTTCTAATCTCTATATTTTTGAATTTCTAAGAACCAACACGGAGGTTACATTTCAATGCAAACAATCAAGCCAAATGAGAATTAATTTGCAATGTTGAAAGATTGAATAGATTGCGACTTTAAGTTGCTGATCGATTTCTGCTTCATCTGAAGAATGCAGTACACATTTTTTCTTCCTCAGCTGCATACCAGTCCTTTCTCTGAGTATTTTCTTCTTTCATTTTTTTAAAGGTACATGTGCCTTAATAAGTGCAATTAATGTCCAATAAAATAAGATGGGTACAAGTATTCTGTCATGTACTATGTGGAAATATCTTATTGCCAATCTTTTACTTGGTAAAAAGACTTGACTTCACAGGGCCTAGGACATGACTTTCCAGGCCTTCACTGCGCCACACTCACAGATGACAGGGCTTGCGGTACCAAAGCCTCTTTATCTTCCAGACTACAGCTCCTATTACTGTGAAAACAGGAAAAGACGTAAAAATCGCACAAAATGGCATTGATACTTTGGCGCGGGAACCTCACTTTAGCAGCCAGAAGGTATGGCTATGGAGTGGTTTAAGAGAATACTCACTAGTTTGCCAGATATATGACAGTAGGATCTTGGAAATGTCAGGACAGTTCAGAATAAGCGAAGGAAATATTTTCATGGGAAAAATATTCCTTTAAATAATTATAATTGGGGCCAGTTTTTGCAAAACTGTCTAGCAGAGTTGGATTCTACCCAATCAATCCAATAGAGTATAAGACCGGAGTACAGGGTGGGAAATGAATGCAGCTTTGGACGTAAGTAAGACAGGCGTGTTGTTAGAAACTCACAGAGATTGTTTCTTCAACCTCAAAGCCAGTCTATTTTTCTGCACCAGTGCAACAGAAGTTCACTGGCTGTTAAGTCTCCCTCTTTTGGTTCAGTGACTCTCACATGCTGTCTGCTCTCCAGTTTCAGTCTATTAGTTATAAATTTCAGAAAGGGAAAAGGAAAGAAGAAAATAATTAAATATATTTAAATACATTCAAAAGCAATTTTTTTAAACTTGGAATTATGGAGGAAAATAATCTAGTTTACATAGGTATGGACACGTTATAGGTAACAGCTCATGCTTGTAGCTCCTCTGCTAAGCGACATACAGGCTTTGAGGACAAATACTGTGCTCTTCATGCACACTTTACAACATGTGTCAGGTATGGAGGGAAGAAATGGAACTAAAATATGTTGAGCACTTACAATTTTTGCATCACTGTGCTAAACTCTAATGCATTATTGCCCAACAGTCTTCAGAGGGATGTGATAAAGTAATGGGCCAAAATTATATATTTAGAAGTATTCTCATCCAGATTTTCCCTGGAGATGAACTAATTCAAAGCCCATTATCTTTGTACCCTAGTTTGTCCCTTCCCAGTGTACCTGTGTTTGGATTTATAGGGTAGTCTGTCTATTTTTTTTAGGCCATAAGATCTTGGGAGTTTCGCAAGCAATTTACTTCCTTTGTCTAAGGCACATTCCACACTACAGTCAGGGAGTAACTGACATTGTGCGGGAATCCTCGCCACACTGCTCTCTTCTGAGAAAAGCCCCTTTAAACTGTTGTTTAGGCAAAACCAAAAGCCAAACAAACAAACAGTCATGCTTTGTCTTATAATCCTAAAACTTCTGTCCTAGAACCTGTCTGGACCAAGGATCCTTGTTGGAGCCAGGGCCGTCCTTAGGCTGGTCCAGTTTCCTGGGACATGGCCTGTCCATCTGATAGCCGTGCATCACCTAGGTGTTGGTGTATGTGGCTCATCAGAACCCTTCTGTCTCTCAGAGCCTGTGAGCACTGGCCAGAGGGAGAGAGAAGAACCAAGGCACGAAACAAGCTTTTTGATGGGAAGCTTGCCTTTGCAAACAGAATGACTGGACCTACCAGAACTAGTTTTTGAATCACTTGAGGCCCCTTTAGGTGAGACAATGTTATACAGCAGAAGCCTAACAGCACTGAGATCCCTTTGGGTCAGAGCTAAGAGTCATTGAGCAAGCCTGAAAAATCAGCCAGCCTCCTTTTTTTTTTTTTAATTTATTCCTATTTCCTTACATTTGTTTCTCTCTCCCTCAATGGATAAGTATTACAATATGCTTAATGTGCACTTTTTGTTTGCGTGTTCCAGCAAAATTTGTATTATTGTTTTGAATATATATGTTTTACTTTATGTAAGTGCTGTACATATCTCATCCTGTTGCTTAATCTTTTCTCAGCTCCATCCCTGTGTAATTCCATAGCTTATAGCTGCTGCCTAGTATTCCATGGTACTTATCTACCACATTGTTTCTATCCACTCTCTTGGGAATAGATACCTGGATAACTTCCAACTTTATGAGCCCCTAAGTGATGCAGCAAGGAACAGCTTGGTATGTGTTTACTTGCCCTCCTATGTAGACTTTGTAATGTATGCCATACGCATGATTAGAAGTGTTGGGTCGGCAAGTGAGTGCGTTATGTAATTTAAATATTGCATGTTCTCCAGAATGCCAAATCTGTCCACACTCCCATCAGCTGTGCATGAGGGGAAGCTGTACCCACTTCCCCACCAACACACGGCATGACCTCTTTATTTTTAAATGAAATATATCCTCTTGGGAGAGAGATGCATTACACAGATTTTTTTTTAACGAGGAAAAAGACATCTACACTCATTTTTCAATACTTCCCATAGCCATATTTGTGTTTACATCCTATCTCCGCTATTTGATGGTATATTCATTGAAAAGCAGGGACTAAGTCCCAACAATTTTGTTATGGAATCATATTGTATCTACAGAAGCACGGGTGAAAAGAGGGGAGTGAGTTTTGTCGCCCCTGCTTCTCAGCACTGATGATCTCTTCTTCACCTTCTCCATAACTCAGTTTTCAGTTGGTACCCTTGAAGTCTAACCTCTTTCTTCACCTTCTCCATGACTCAGTTTTCAGTTGGTACCCTTGAAGTCTAACCTCTTTCTTTCTTTCTTTCTTTTTGAGATGGAGTCTAGCTCTGTCACCCAGGCTGGAGTGCTGTGGTGCAATTTCAGCTCACTGCAACCTCCGCCTCCCGGGTTCAAGTGATTCTCCTGTCCCAGCCCCCCGAGTAGCTGGGACTACAGGCATACGCCAACATGTCCGGCTAATTTTTGTATTTTTAGTAGAGACAGGGTTTCACCATGTTGGTTAGGCTAGTCTCAAACTCCTGATCTACCCGCCTCGGCCTCCCAAAGTACTGGGATTACAGGCGTGAACCACCACACCCGGCCCCTAATCTCAGTTTCTTCTCTTTGCTTGCAAATTGAGCTTATTCAAGGTTTTTAGGTTTCTGCTTAGTCACTATGAAGAAAGCAGAAATGCCAACTCAATGGCTCCCAATTTTTTAAACCATAACCTCACAGTATGCAATATATTTTTCATGATTTAGTACATATCTCTGCATGTGACTGTGTGTACTTCATAGATACATATGTATTTATGTATGTATATATATACACACACACATACACACAAACAGGATTCACTATTGTTTTCTGTGATGGAATATATTTTTAAATTTTTTTCATAAGAAATGCAGCACAGTGAAATAGCACTACTAACCTATCATAGTGGCTAAATTTTTTAAAAAATGACAAAACTGATAATATATACCGAGTACTGGGGAGGATGTGAAACTACTGGAACTTTCATACATTGCTTGGGGGAGTGCAAAATGCTACGGTATGACCCCACTCCTGGGTATTTATCCTAGAGAAATGAAAACACATTCGCACAAAAGCTATACATGAATGTTTACAGCAGCTGCATTCATCATGACCTCAAACTGAAATCAACCTAAATTTCCTTCAAAGGGCAATTAGTTATACAAAATCTGCTACATCCACCCAATGGAATACTACTCGGTAATAAAAAAGAATGAACCATTGATACACACAACAACTTGAATGAATCTCAAAGGAATTATGTTGAGTAAAATAAGTTAGCTTCAAAAGGTTACACACTGTACAATTCCATTGCTACGACAGCCTCTGAGAGACAAAAGTGTCATGATGAAGAGTAGATCAGTGGTTGCTGAGGGTTAAAGGGGAGGGAGGGTACTACAAAAGGATAGCCTGGTGGAGTTTTGGAAGGTTTTCTGATTGTGAGAGTGGTTACATGTATGTATACATGTGTTAAAATTCACACAACTACACGAAAAAGTGATGAAAAGTGATTGGAAAAAAATGTTAAAGGGGAATTGGTGCAAATGAACTTAAATGAAGCTGAAGTGAAGTTGGCAGGTAGCATGGCAGCTGCTGGCAGACAAGGAAATGAGATGGCATCACTGAACAAAGAAGGTCAGGCCTAGAGGTGTGAACAAGGATCATGGCCTGTGCTGAAGTCCTTGCAGGAGAGGTAAAGTGGTGCCAGATTCTCAGAGCAGAACAGGAGGCAGAACACCAGCCTTTGGGATGAGCAACAGCTGGAACCTCCCAGCAGAGGCAATTTTAATTCAATGTCATAAGTGTTAATTGAGCACCTATTAGTAGGCAGACACTGTTTGGGGCACTGATGATATAATAATGAACAAGGCACCCAGGCCCTGACCTCATGGAGCTGATATTCTAGTGGGGTAGGTGGCAGGAGAGAAAATAAGATTTCAGTTAATTATAAGTGGTGTGTGTGTGTTTGTGTGTGTACTGTGTGTGAGGGGGCACTGTTTAGAAAGAGTAGTCAGGGAAGCCTTCCTGAAGGAGGCAACACCAAGGGGTGGGCATTAAGGACAAGCTTCCTCTTCCATCCTCCCCATGTGAAGGAAATACAGGCACTGAGTTACCAGATAATATAATTACCTTCAAAAAAAAGAGGGTTGCAATTCATTAAATTGATTTTTATGGTCACAAAATCAGGGCAGTCTGAGGTAAAATAATCTCAGCGCACTCCACAGCAGATGACTTTGGCCCATAATCAGCACTGGCTTCTGGCTTGGCCGATGGCATTGGTGGGTCCAGACCATTCTCTGCCATTGACTCTTGAGCTCATTCCCAACCATCTTCCCCTTGGAGCACTGAAGCAAATCTGATAACTCAGTGCCTGCATTTCCTTCACATGGAGAGGATGTAAGAGGACACTTGTCCTTAATGCCCACTCCTTGGTGTTGCCTCCTTCAGGAAGCCTTCCCTGACTATGCATTTGCTCCTAAAGAATAACCAGAGAACAGGCTCTTGGAACTAACATACTTTTCAACAATGCCTTTAAATATAATTTAAAATGGCCTGATGATTCTTTAATTTTATGTGCACCAAAGGACTCCACATTGATTCTTTTAAGCACTTAATGGAACTTCTCCTGGAACATTTTCTACACTATGTCTAGCCTTTGAGTCAAAGTTTTATTATATCTGATTGAAAAAGATTTCCACCCTCATCCCAGTGGGGTTGCTAAGAAAAGCAGGCAGCCTCGTGTTCTGTTTGGGGGATCTCCCATCCCCTGGTGTTGTACTGTGTACCCAGCATGCTTTCCTGGCTGTCTCTAACTTTATTGTTTAACCCCACAGCCCGTAGCTATTATCTAGGCCATTGGACCGCACAAGTCAGGTCAAATCAGCTTTGAGAGCACCACTCAGCTCCCAGACCCACCATACTGAAAGCTGCTGGTGTCCACCGGATCTGGTGGATGTTTGTGAATCCCAGGATGCTCTGCGCTTGTCTTTCCTGCACCTCACCTGTCACTCTCCCTGCTCACATTCGGGAAGGCCAATGGGCCACCTCTGTTCTCTTACTGCACATCCCAGCAATCAGTATTTAAATTTGAGACTCTGCTTCTGCAATTCCCACAGCCTGCAAGCAAATCCAGTTGGCATTCTAGAGCTTGGCACTGATATCGAGGAAAAAAGTGGGGAAACACAGGCTGGACAAAGCAGTGGAAGAATAAGGTTAACTTTTCACTGTGTGTTTTCCAATGTGGTTTCCAGGAACGATTGCTGTAAAAACAGAGCAAGCCTGCCTGTTCTCTTATTTTGATTTCTAACTTCAAGCGATAGCTCTGGAAACATCTATCAAGGCTTTGTTAATAAAAAACAAAATGGTCGGGCATGCTGGCTCATGCCTGTAATCCCAGCACTTTGGGAGGCCGAGGCTGGCGGATCACGAGTTCAGGAGATCGAGACCATCCTGTGTAACACAGTGAAACTCTGTCTCTACTAAAAAAAAAAAAAAAAAAATAGCTGGGCATGGTGGCACGCACCTGTAGTCCCAGCTACTCAGGAAGCTGAGGCAGGAAAATCGCTTCAACCTGAGAGGTGGGGCTTGCAGTGAGCCCAGATCGAGTCACTTCACTCCAGCCTGGGTGACAGAGTGAGACTCTGTCTCAAACACAAACAAACAAACAAACAAACAAAAACCAAAAAAAAACCAATGACAACAAAAAACCACACACACACAAAACCCTGTCCTTCTTCAGTGCCCCGCCAGGGCTTATTTTCTTTGCGACAGAGTGTAGGGGAGTTTAGGTCATCTTACAGACCTGCCCTTGGCTCTGCAGAGGTCAGCACCTTTCTCATTTTCTTTGCCCACGTCCCTACACGTCCCTACATCAGTAGCTTGAGTTCATCTCTCATCTCTTTAATGAAGCCTCCTCTGACCACATTGTTTAATACTTAGCCTGCTCCCACAAGCTCCCTCAACATGCTACCTTGCTCTACTTTTTCTGTTCCCTATGCTCCCAACACATAAAACATTTATTCCCTGTTAATACAACATAAAATAACCTTCACATTTTGATGATGATTTACTGTCTGTCTCCGTCCCCACTCCAGTCCCCAGGATATAAACTCTAAAGGGGTGGACATTTTTATGTTCCTTGGAAAGTGGAATATCCAATCATCTTGCTGGATTTTCTACACAATATCCAACCACTGGTTTGCATTATATTTTAAATTCTGATTGTATGATCACTGCCCAAATAATCTACTCACAAAAAGAAATTAGTTAAGCTAGCTATTTATTGTCCTATTGACCTGTGCTGTACAATGTAGTAGCCACTAGTCACATGTGGCTATTTAAATTTAAATTAATTAAAATAAAAAAATTAAAAAATCAATTCCTCATTCACATCAGCCTTATTTCAGGTGCTTGGAAGCCACATGGGGATAGTGGCTACTGTTGTGAGAGGCACAGATATAAAATGCTTCCATCAGAGTGGAAAGCGTTCTGTTGGACAGTTCTATTGGACAGTGCTGCTATAATTGAATCCATTTCAATTTATTGGACATTTTACTTTTATTCAATTGGTAACTATTTATTACTACTTTGGGTAAAACACTATGATAAGAATCATGAGAAATACTCAGGGAGGATTCAGGGGCCCCTCCTCTGAGTATGTGAGTGTGAAGATAAATATAATATAAAGATACATACACAAGAGTTTTCAGGTAGTTTCAGATAATGTGCTTCAAGGAAAGGAGAGATTTGCGTTTTCCAATGACCTGGCCTTTTCCCATAGGCAGAGGAGCCAACATCTCCAGTGGAAAATCAATTCAGGTCACAATAGGAAATAAAAGAAAGCTTCTTAGAGTAGGTAGGTCTGAAACAGAAAACTGCCCATAACCTCAGTTCTGAAGCACAGAAAACTGAACACCTTGATAAAAGTAAGGAAGAGGATCCACATAAGGTTATATTTTGGTGGAAAAGTTAACTCCAAACAAGGAAATTCAAAGCTATGGTTCCTTATGTTCTATGGGTTCTGCTCTTGCTTCTCCTTTACCTTTGCCTTGGGACAAGCAGCCCCCACACCTGTAGACACAAACATTTCTGGTCCTGAAGTCCCCTGGCTGAGGAGAGCTGAGAAAAGCTATTGAGGGCTAACAGAATCTGGAGGGTTGCTTCTCCAAGCCTTCCCTTCCAAGGCTGGGAATTAAAGTTCAAAGAGGGTCTTCCCCTCATGCTGCTTCTTCCTGCAGGGCAAAGCTTGAAGGCTTGACCTAAAAAGCTATGTCAACGGATGATGAGTGATTGAATGTGATTTTTCAGATACCTGAGATTTTCCACCCTGGGCTCCTTCACCCTTTTCCCTAGCCCACAGGGCTGACTAACATTGACCTGCGTTTTTCCCATAGGCAGAGAAGTCAACATCTCCAGTGGAAAATAAACTCAGGTCAAAAGAACAAGGCATGTGAGGAGCACAATTATTTCCAAAGAAAAAAAGTTAAATTTCCAAGAGTTAAGGTGGCTTTCTGATGCTGCTATTATGAGTCGGACATTTTCCTGGGTAGTTACTCTGCTACTGTTCAGATAGCCTCATTGGGCTCTGTATTAGTCCGTTCTCACAGTCCTATGAAGAAATACCTGAGACTGGGTAATTTATAAAGCAAAGAGGTTTAATTGGTTCACGGTTCTGCAGGCTGTACACAAAGTATAGCAGCAGCTTCTGCTTCTGGGGAGGCCTCAGGAAACTGACAATCACGGCAGAAGGCAAAGGTTCCCGGAAACAGGCACTTCTTACATGGCTGGAGCAGAAGGAAGAGGGAGGGGGAAGGTGCTACCTACTTTTAAACAACCAGATCTCATGAGAACCCACTCACTATACAGTACCAAGGGGGATGGTACTGAACCATTCATGAGAACTCTGCCCATTGATCCAATCATCTCCTACCACGCCCCACCACCAACACTGGGGATTACTATTGAACATGAGATTTGAGTGGGGACATAGATCTAAACCATATCAGATAAAGTGGTTTCTATATCAGGCTCCATTGGCTACCAGCATCTTGGTAAGATGAATCTCCTGTGGTTTACAGCAGAGGTCAGCAAACTATGGCCCATGGTCCAAATCTGGTCCACCACCCATTTTCCATAGTTTGTGAGCTATGCATTATTTTTACACTTTTAAATAGTAGAAAGAAATAGAAAGAGGAAAAGCATTTTATGACACATGAACATTTTATGAAATTCAAATTTCAGTATCCATAAATAAAGTTATTTTGGAGCACAGCCATACTCATTTGACTACTGTAATGCCTATGGCAGCTTTTGTACTACAGCAGCAGAGTTGGGTAGTTGTAACAAAGACCACATGGCACCTGCAAAGCCTGAAATATTTACTACCTGGCTCTTACAGGAAAAGTTTGCCAATCCTGGTCTGCACCATCTATTTCTCACAGCACCAACTAGTAATAGTAACAACCTCTTCATGTTTCTAAAGCACTTTACAGTTGACAAACCACTTCTATGTGCATCATTTCCACCTCTGTTTTGAATGGCCCTGGACTGTGCTAGAGCCCTGGACAGCTGATGCCGCTTCACAGAGAGTCATGAACCCACAAAGCTAAGACCCCAAATAAGGCACTAGGAAGCAGAAACAGGTCAAAGGCATTTTTCACAAAGGCAATATTCCATATTGCAAGTGGAGGCATTTTAGCATAGACTAGAGAATGCAGCAGTTAAATGGAAGGAAAAAATCAGACCCATGCAGTGTAATAACATAACTAAAACAAAATTGAAAAAAGCTTGTAATTTCAGGACTTAAAACCCTTGCTTAATCAAGTTCTTCTTCCTAATTGGGTCTCCATCATTTTATATCATTTAGGGGTATGTCATAATGTCACAATTCTTACACGTAGCCTAAGAATGCAACTAATCAAACAAAATTCATTCTCTTATCTAGTCACATGGGACACCCTGAAATAAGTTTGGGAGAATTATCATATGTTCTTACATACCGAGCACAGTAAATCAAGTATAATATAGTTTTATATACATTCAGATCATCCAGGCCATCTTTTATTCAGCATCCATTATGTCTCTAAGCATTGTTAAGCACTACTAGATACTATTCTAAGATAAAACTGTTATAAAAATAAACACATGCCCTGATTCAGAGGTGTTCATTTCCTGTTTGAGGAGACACACTGGCATGCCCCTAACACGGTGTGATTGATGTTGTAGCAAGTGGTGTATGAAGTGCTTTGGGAACAACGATTAAGAACTACGTAATTCTCCTAGAGATTGTGTGGACATGAGGGTTAGGAAAGGCTCCATAGAGGAGATGCCCTATGAGCTGGGCCTAGATGCTTAGGGGTTGACTAGAGAGACACAACATCGGGAGGGAGGATGAGAGGATCCTGGACAATGCCCTCCGTGATGAAAGGACCTGCTCTCCACTGGATCCCGGGTGCCTGGCACAGTGCTGCCCCATCCTATGTGCTCAGTAATAAAATATCTGTTGAATGAATGAATGTGATGTGCTTGGAGGTGGCAATGAGCCAGGTGAGGTGGGGAGCACACGTATGTGTTTGCATGCAATGTGGGTGTGTACTTGTGTGTGTGTCAGGGTGAGGGAGTGTGGCAGGTACTGTTAGTGTCTACCCAATATCCATCACCCTACTGGTTAACAGAACCTTGATTTTTTTTCCAGTTACCCAGTCTTCAGGGAAGATGACTCTGTCTCAACTCAGAGTAAATCCTGACTAGCCTAAATCAATCATAAAATTCCTATTCCCCTTGCCGTAATTGGCATAGACAGGCACATGCAATCTATTCCAGCTGATGAGTTGCAAGGGGAAGGTCTATTGAAGGGCTGCTTGAAGGGTTTCTTTGTTCTTTAAAAGACACACACACAAGTAAGAGACAGTGCATCCTCCTCTGTCGAATGCTATTGTGTCTGGATGTGACTCCTGCAGCGATCTTGTAGTCATGAAGGGAGCTAACCTGAGGACCAAGCTGATACTTCAAAAATGACTGTATGAAAAGATGCAAAGATCTTGTCCTTGATGGGGTCATCAAGCCATTAAGTTAACCAACTTAGAGCTTCCTACACTTCTGATTTTCCTCCAAAGTGAGACAACTAATTTCCTCCTTTATAGGACACAGTTGAGTAAGGATTTTCTATTTCTGGTTCTAAGAGCCAAAGACATTTTAACAGATGGGTCAGCTGTGTATATAGGGTGAGGGTGAGGTTGGGGAGGTAGGTTGAGGCAGGCTGCAAAGGCTACATGCTGGGTTGAGGAATCTGTTTTTTTTTTTTCCCATAGGATCCTGGGGTGGGTTGCACAGGAGGAATTAAAACAGGCAAGTGCTTTAGAACGGCAACTTTGACTGCAAGATGTGACAATGGCTTAGTGGGAAGAAGGAGTGAAACTAGGCGGATCATCAAGGGGGGATGGCTATGAAATCATCTAGACAAGAGGGAAAGTAGACCTGGTCCTGGCCTCACTGAGGAAATAGAGAAGAAGGAGTGGGATTTGAAAGACATTTCAGAGATATAATAAGCAATGCTTACAATACAAAACTGATAATATACTGTTCTAAAAATATGGTTTATGGTACATAAGACATTTCTGGTAACTTTCTGAATGTGCTTTATTAGTTTTACAAATATAACATGATATCCAAATAATTTCCTGGTTGGACACTTGGAGCCCTTTGTCCCCCCGTCCTTTTGAGAGGAGCAGAGCCCTTACTATGGAGCATGTCCTGTGCTGTATTCCATATTAAGTGTGGGCTTGAAGAGGGATGGTCCAGTAGTGAGGTGTCCAGAGTCGTGCACTGGGTAGTTTGACTGCATGGAGCTGGCTGGCAAATCATGGCAGAAATGTTCCTTAAGAAAGATGGTAGAGAAGAGAGAAGATAGTTCATAAGTGGGTAGGTGGCCATGCTGCAAGCCACAGAATGACCCAAAAGAAACAGAGAATTGAACCCTGGAGCAACAAAGCACACGGGAGGGGACAATGAACATGGAAGAAAATGCATTCATTTATTAATCTTGTGATGTAAGACTCTAGTCTTTTCTTTAACCATGCATCTCCATTTTGGAATTTGGGGTATATTTTTTTAAGTGAACTATATCCATAATGCATCACCTATGATGTGTAGTTTCTGTGTATTTAAAGTGGAGCAAAAATTTAAAAAATACTTGCAGATCAGTTTGAATCTAGAATTTTTAAGATTGTTGTAATATTTTCTCCAATGTTTTATAGTTGCCTAATCTAACAGTAAAATACTTTTAGCATGTTAACTTTACTGAGTCTTTCCAAAGCATTCATCTTTTTTGTGTTCATCAACACAGCAGCTCTTTATTTTCACAGTATTATTTGATGAGTTTAATAATATTTAATAAATTAAATTATGTAATTTTGGGAATAATACTCATAAAACAAACCCAAATGATTCTAGATAAACAGAATTCAACTTGAGGAAGCAGAAGTGCGCAGGCAAAGTCAAGATTAGCCCACTGGCCATTAGTGTTCAGAGTGTGGGGCATCTACTAGTATAGTTCATAGGAATGAGGTGAGTACAGTAATCTGATAAGTGGTCAACTGGAAATTAATCAATAAAACTCCTAGAATATCTGAATAACAAATTCAACCAATGAGTCGTTCTTGGTAGGTTTACTGCCTCTAACTCTCTGTCTATCAAAATAACTATTTAAATGAGAGGTTTTCAGTGCTGGCTGCACATTAGAGTCACCTGGAACTTTGAAAAAAATAACGCTTGTGAGTTTTCTCCCCAGGCAAATTAAATCAGAATCTCTAGGATAGGATCCTGGCATTGGTATTTTTTTCAGAGTGCCCCAGTAAATGCTAATATGCAGCCAGATTTGAGAACCACTGAATAAGATCAAACAGCTCACATAGTGAAAATTAATTCAACTTAGCATAGAAACGTTTATATGAACCATTTGGGATCTAAATTTTAAAATGCATTTTATTACAGTTAAATTGAGTTACTATTGGAATTAATAAAATTCATTCAGGTAAATTTTTCCTTAGTAACATGCTCTTTGCAAACCATTTTGTGGACTAGATGAGACTTTTAATTTAATATTTTAAGTGTCTGTGGATAAATAACTGGAATTTCTTGGAGCCCTTGAAAATAGCTTATACACTTTCTTCAGCAGCATTTCTAAAGCTCTCTCCTGCTGTGGCACATATGGTAGATAATGTGTGCGTGTTTGACATTCCCATGAAACCTCAAAAGCTTCTCAGGAAGTTTTAACCAATAATACTGAAAATACCCAACTGCTAATGATACGTCATAATGGTCACTTGTTGAATATTTGGGCTTAGGTAAGTGAGGTTGTGGGTCTTTGGCAATTATATTTAGACAGCACTATTTTTTCCTTCCAAAAAAAATCATAATTTGAGTAAGAAAATTATGTTATTTTAGGGATAATCTTTAGTCAACCACCCTCACTCCTACTTATTTTTAATGGGAATTATTTGCACTTGTGGGTACATTTTTAAAAATATTACTTTTAATCTCACAATGAATTAAGATGCAACTGAGATTAAAACCTGCTACCTTGAACTATAACAGAGCCTTGACATTTGGCAGCCTTGACATCTGTAAACTTGGCAGTCACGGAATGAGTGACTGAGGATCCATTCCACACAGTGATTTTTGCTGAGGCATAAATTTGAATCCTATGGACAGCAAGGTTAGTGTATGGGAGTGAATCCATTAGCCAGTGAGTGCAACATTGCCCACCCCATCATGTCAAAGTAGCATTAACATTTTCTACTTGACTTCAGAGTTCCTGTAATCCTTGGGAACAGAGAAAAGTAAGTTTGAGGATAATGGTCCCAGAAAAAAAACACCAATTGCTGGTGATGGCAGTAAAAAGACAAGTTGTCCGAGGATAAGCATCCTTAGCCAGGTTCATACATGACCATAGAGAATCATTAAGAATATGAAGGTCCTGGGACTATAAAACTACTTGCTCCAGGACATTGGTGTAGGCAAAGATTTTATGGCTAAGACTCCAAAAGCACCAGCAACACAGCAAAAATGGACAAATGGGACTATATTAAACTAAAAAAGCTTCTGTACAGCAAAGGAAACAATCAACAGAATGAAGAGACAACCTGTGGAATGAGGGAAAAGATATGCAAACTATTCATTCAACAAGGGACTAATTCCTAGAATATACAAGGAACTCAACAAAACACCAAATAATCCCACTAAAAAGTGGGCAAAGGATCTGAATAGACATTTCTCAAAAGAAGACACACATATGGCCAACAGGTATATGAAAACATTCTCAACATCACTAATCATCAGGGAAATGCAAATTATTATGACCACAATGAGATATCATCTTACCACAGTTAGAATGTCTGTTATCAAAAAGACCAAAAGTAACAGATGCTGGTGAGGATGTAGAGAGAAAGGAATTCTTATACACTGTTGGTTGGAATGTAAATTTGTACAGCCATTATGGAAAACAGTATAGAGGTTTCTCAAAAAACTAAAAATGGAACTAGCATACAATCCAGCAATCCCACCACTGGGTATTTATCCAAATGATAGGAACTCAGCATATCAAAGGGATACCTGCACCATGTTTATTGCAGCACTATTCACAATAGCCAAGAGATGAAATCAACCTGCATGTCCATCAACAGATGAATGGATTAAAAAAGTGTGGTATATACCCAGTGGAATGCTTTTCAACTATAAAAAAAATAAAATCATGTCATTTGCAGTAACATGGATGGAACTGGAGGTCATTATGTTGACTGAAATCAGTCAGGCACAGAAAGACAAATATCTCATGTCTTCATTCATATGTGGGAACTAAAAACTTTAATCTCACAGAGGTAGAGAGAGAGAGTAGAATGAAATTGGGAAAGGTATGTGTAGGGGGAGAGGATGAAGAGAGGTTGGTTAATGGGTACAAACATACAGCTAGATAGAAGAAATAAGTTCTAGTATTTGATAACAGAAGGGTGAGTATAGTTAATAACACATTGTATATTTCGAAATAGCTAGAAGATTTGAAATGTTCCCAACACAAAGAAATGACAAATGTTCAAGGTGATCGGATATCATAAATACCCCAATTTGATCATTACATATTTTATATGTGTCAGAATATCACATGTACCCCATAAATATGTACAAATACTGCGAATAGATAAAAAACTAAAAAACAAAAAGTCACTCAAAATTTTTCCTTCCACCTGACTGCATTGTACAGAGGGAATTTAAAGTTCTATCACCATTCACCAGTGCCTCCAGACACATTCCAGTTGAATATGAGAGATGTACTATCTCTTAAACACTCCTTTTACAATTTTGTTTTTACGGTGAATTTGCATGACTCTGAAGAAAGGGTTGGCAGACTCAGTCTAATTGCATGAATTCCAGATTAATGAAGCCTGATTTATTGAGGTTTCATGCCCTCAAGTCTAGCTTAATCCTTGTCACTGGTGTTGGTGATGTCTTTCCTAAAGAGGCTCATTCCTCGGGGCACAGCCAGCCCCACTAGGCCATGTTACAGCTTGCTCTTCCTTCTTCACAACTCTGAGATGGGCGGATCACCTGAGGTTGGGAGTTTGAGACCAGCCTGGCCAATATGGTGAAACCTCGTCTCTACTAAAAACACAAAAAATTAGCCAGGCGTAGTAATGCACGGCTGTAATCCCAGCTACCACGTGGGATGCTGAGGTGGGAGAATTGCTTGAACTCCGGAGGCGGAGGCTGCAGTGAGCTGAGATCGTGCCACCGCACTCCAGCCTGTGCGACAGAGCAAGCCTCTGTCTCAGAAACAACAACAACAACAAAAAACTAAAACAAACAAACAAAAAACAACAACCGTGTAATGAGATTGTTCTTTGTTCTTACATTAATGTATGTGGAAGTTCATGCAGAATTGTGTTTTCTCTCAACCAACTTTTATTTGCCCTTCCTCATCCTTTTCTGTCTTAGGAGCTCTATTGGAAACTGAACCATGGTAGGATATCTAGGTCAGCTTTTCTGCCCAACTAAAACTATATTGCATCCCAGTCTGGCAGCAAGCACATAGTCCCTATGGGCTTTTTAAGGCTATGCAAAAATGTCTGGGACTGGAAAAAATATGATGGGCTAGTGACATTGTTTGCTTTTTCAGGAACACAAAAGGAGAATCGGAGACATTGGGGCTGTATGTGGGGATATATGGTCAGGGGAGGTTTTTTTTTTTGTTTCTTGTTTTTTAATAGGGGATACTTAGGCATGTGTGTACACTGGTGAGATTGGTGCAGCAGGGAGACAGAAAAGGATGAGGCAGGGCAAATAAAAGTTGGTTGTAGGAGTGAAGTCCCTGAGGAGGCATGAGAGGAGGGGAGGCACATCATGTGGGGCCATGGTGCAAGGTCTCACAGAGTTCATTTAATGTAGGCTTAAAACTTTTCTTTAAATCTTGGGTTCAAATCCTCTCTGCCAGTTTGTAGAAAGGTGGGAGTTTGTGCAAGTGAACCTCTTCAAGTGGCTGTTTCCTCATGTGTAAAATGGAGATAAATAAGGTCCCAAATTCATTGATTGTTGCAAATATTCAAGTTAATAACACATGCTATTAGCTTAAGCACAGTACTTACAATAAAGTAAGCATGCAGCAATGATTAGCTGTAACAATAATAATTATTGATAGTATTAGGCACAGGGCTGGGGAAGCAAGATGATAAAAAGATGTATAAACCATCAATAATCTTGTAATCACCTGTAATCCTAGCATTTTGGGAGGCTGATGTGGGAGGATCACTTAAGACCAGGAGTTCAAGACCAGTCTGGCAACATAGCAAGACCCCATCTCTACAAAATAAAAAATTAGCTGGGCATGGTGGCATGTGCCTATAGTCCTAGCTACTTGAGAAGCTGAAACAGGAGGATTGCTTGAGTCCATGGGTTTGAGGCTGCAGTAAGCTATGATTATGCCACTGCACTCCAGGCTGGATGACAGAGTGAGACCTTGGCTCTAAAATGAAATAAAAAATTTCAAAATGATGTATAAACCATGGAACCATGATCTGTGACTGAGGATATGAAAATCCAGTGTTTGAGAGAAACGTGTAAAAAATGGTAATAAAACACAGAATTAAATCATCACTTCCACAGCCTTCACATTCCACTCTTAGCAGGGATTTGAAGGTCTGGGAGAAGCCTGGGGTGCCATCTCCGAGGACACAGGACAGGGCCTCTAGATGTCCATTCGACCTGGGATGGTCCAGTCCACTGTGAGAGCTTTGCTGATCATGCTGCTTCTCTGACTGATGGTCCTAACTTTCCCTCCCAACTTCCCTTCCTTCTTTCTACTCCCTTTTCTTTCTCCCCCATGGAGGAGGAAGGCTCCTAATGAGGTAGACTTTCCAGGTCTGACTTGCTCCATCCTAGGCGACCATGTAATAAGAAACAATCCTTCAAACTATGAGGGAGCTAGACTCATTTGATAACCAGCTTCCTGGGAAACAAATGGGATTATATTTTCCATATTCTACAGACTAGAAAATAAACAGAATGATTTAACATGTCAGCAAGCAGGCTCCTAAACAGCACTGGCTAAGTTTAATTTATCTTATATCCCTATCACCAAATACTATGTCTAACAGTAAGCAGGTACTCAATACCTGTTTGTGGAATGATCATAATGAGTTAGTCAATCAATTAAAGCCATATTTAAAATCTTTTGTGCAACTGCACATGGAACTCAGGTTTGCCAACTCATAGATCTGTAGTTCTCCCTGCCTCTAAGTTGCAACAGTGCTAATAATCTCCACCCCTTCTGTATCGTCCATGTGGGATGGTGCAGTCCAGATGTTTCCATGACTTGCTTCTTCTGCAGATCAGTCCCAAATGTAGCAGATTTCACTGGGAAGGACCCCTGACTACCTGGTGGTTCTGTCGTTTGTCGGAGGTCATTTTCCAGATGTGTTGACTCCAACTCTGAGTCTTCAGGTTTCTGTTTACAGAGGTAGTCTAGATCCACAGTTTCACAGATCAGCTCTCGGCCTGCTGTACAGGAGAAGGGCAGGGCCAGCTCACATGCCAGGTAATTTCTAGGACACAATGGCTCTCCTGTGCCCCTCTCTGGAGCATGAAGCCACAGGCAATCCTGAAAGCTTCCTAAAGTCCCTGGAGGCTGTTTTCCTTTCTCCGGAGGAGTCAGGAAATGGGGACAAGGATAAATTTGTAAAGTCCTGCCCAAGAAATAGCCACTTCAGTAAAGGCCGGTGTTCTTATGGGGCCCATATCCCAGGCCTGTTATTGATTTATGTTTTAGCACATGCTGTATACACTCAAATGGAAATGGACCCAATCATTTCACTCTACCTTTAGGAAGAAGGAGTGTAAGAAAATGTAGCACATACAGAAGTCCCAGACAGGGAGGACTGTAGCAAAGCCAATTTTACTGCCTCCTATATATCTCAGCAACTGATTTCACACAAACATACTTGCCAAAGAAGGAGAAATGAAGTTTAGAATGATAGATCTGAAACTTTGATCTCAGCGAAAGGAAGTTGTGTTACATCTCAGGTAATCAGCACATTTGGCTAACCTCAATCCTTCATTTCAGTGAATTTTCTGATTAAAGTGAGAGTGATCAGAGTGTTTTAGGTAAGAAATAGCAGACAAAATTTTTGTCTCCCACAAGTGCAGTGAACAATATAAGGAAGGAGTGGAGTGAAGACATAGAAGGAAATAGAAGAAATGAATGAGATTGGGATGATAAAAGAGAAAGAAGAGCCACACATATCTGCTATAAAGACTTCGCTTCAGGAACTCAAGTATTTGCCATGAGATGCCAACAGTTAACCGTCATGGGAGAGGTTTTTTTAATTTTAAAGTTTAAAATATAGAAAGTCAAACTTTTTTTCCATTTACATAGAAAAGAATGCAATATTTAGGAATACATTTAACAAAATAAGTGCAAACTTATACTCTGGAAACCACAAAAAAAAAATTGTTTAAAGAAATCACAGAAGGCCTAAGTGGTAAGAAAGACATCTCATGTTCATAAATCAAAAAACTCATATAATATGTGTTTTTTTTTGTTTTGCATCCAGCTTCTTTCACTTAGCATAATGTTAGGAAGAGTCATCTACTTTGTAGCATGTATCAGTAGTACATTTTTTTTGTTGTTGAATGATATTCCATTATATGGATGTACTACATTTTTTAATGTCACTAATTGATAGACATTTGTATTATTTCTACTGTTCGGTCATTATAGATATTGCTGCTTTGAATATTCACATACATATCTTTATGCGAACATATTTATAGAGCATTATTTTTACTTACGTATTTACCTTTTCAAGTATTCTTTATTTCTTCATGTGTATTTAAGGTACCATATGATGTCATTTCCTTTTAGTCTAAAAACATAGGATTTCTTCTGAGGAAACTCAGCTAGCAATTAATTCTCTCTGTCTTTGTTTATCTGAAAATGTCTTTTATTTTGTCTTCATTTTTGAAGGACAGCTTTGTTGGATATAGAATTCTCAAATGACAGTTGTTTCCTTTCATAATATTGAATATTTCTTCCCATTTTCTTCTGGTCTTCTGGGCTCTTTTTTGTTTTTTTCAAGACAGAATCTCACTCTGCCACCCAGGCTGGAGTGCAGTGGCGCAATCTCGGCTCACTGCAACCTCTGCCTCCTGGGTTCAAGCGATTCTTCTGCCTCTGCCTCCCGAGCAGCCGAGACTACAGGCACCCACCACTACGCCTGGCTAATTTTTGTATTTTTAGTAGAGATGGGGTTTCACCATATTGGCCAGGCTGGTCTCTATCTCCTGACCTTGTGATCCACCCAGCTCGGCCTCACAAAGTGTTGGGATTATAGGCGTGAGCCACCTCCCAGGCCTGGACTCTTATTTTTTTAATGAGAAGTTAGCTATTAATTATTGTTCTTCTGAATACAAGAAGTCTTTTTTTCTCTTGTTGCTTTTAAGATTTTTTCCTTTGTTGTCAGTTTTTAATAATTTGGCTATGATGTGCTTAGCATGTGGGTCTCTTAGATGTGGATTTCTTTGTGTTTATCTTTTTTTAAATTCTTTGAGCCTCATAGATATCTAATGTTTTTCATCAAATTTTGGACATTTCTGGTCATTATTTCATCAGATATTTTTCTGCTTTTTTTCTCTGCTGCTGCTATCTCCACTCAGTTTTTAAAAATATTATTATTATTGTTCTTATTTTAAAGCATGGTTTCTTTGGAGTTTCCCTGGAACAGCATAGTTTAGCAGTCAGCTGATGATGGGTTAGAGATTGTGCTCAAATACTTGCAGGCAGTAAGGCTTTTATCCTTTGCTAATGAATCTTTGAGTGGGTTGGGATATGTACTCAAAGGTCAGACAGTTTACAAGTCTGCCCTAGACTTTTACTGTCTTGAAAGTTCTTATGTGTCTTCTCTGTGCATGTGGAAAACTTCATATTCAGTCAGGGATATGTGAATAGCTAGGGCCATCTCTGGTCTCTTCTGAGTGGATGTGTAGCCTTGGGTATATGTGCAGTTTTCTAGAGTACCAGGAATATATGAGAACCTACAATGGCGACCTCATTCCCTGAGTCATCCTGATAAATTTCTGGGTAGTCTGTCTTTCTGTTGCTTGCCTGAACCAGGATCACAACCTCGGGCTAGTTGCAATGTTGGCCTTCATGTTTGTTTTCCACCAAGGTCACAGTTTACGGCAACACTTGTTTGCCATAAACATGCTTTGCCAAGCTTTGTTCCAAATCAAGTCTGCAGCATCAACTGTGAAGCTACTAGCTTTTATTGCTTGCCCCACCCTGGTAGAACTCTCATACCAACGAAGCTGGGGGAGAAGGCCAGGGAGAGCTGGGAGCAGCTCCAGGCAAAAATGCTTCAGATGCTCATTGTTCTTAGCTAAGCTTTAGTGATTTTACTCTAACTAATGCTTCTTAATTTTTTTCAAATGTATTTGATCAATTTCCTTGATCATTTTATTCTGAAATGGCTTTTTTACAATTTTATCTAGCTTTATCATTATTTTGGTGGAGGGTGGTTGGGAAGAGGATTTCTAAAGCTCCTTGTTCCACCATTCTAAAAGGTGAAGAAGTTGCCTGCTCCTTTTTAAAGATTAGGTGAGATGAGATGCAAACATCAAGATTAAAAACATATGTATAGAATTTGTAAATCTAATATGTGTAACAGGAACCTATATTTATGCAGCACTTTCTTTTGTTAAGCCTGTGCTAAGAGTATAAGAGTGTTACAGACATTGTCTCCTCTAATAGTCATAGAAATGCAAAACTGGTTCGACTGTTGAAAAGCCCTTACTAATTTTCTTCTATAGGGAAATAAACAAAAAGAAAAGCATATACAGAGAAGAAAATCAGAACTTTTCATCAGGAGCCTGCATTCTAAAGCCAAAATACTATTTAAATTATGTATTTTTTATTGCACTTTCAAGTGAAATTTAGATATACATTGGGATATTTCTCTTTTAATAAATTAACATACAGAGTTATATAAGCCTACCCTTGACAAAAAGGACAAAAATAATCATGTTATTACTATTTGATACAATAAAACAGAAAAAAAATATCTAGAATAAGAGCTTGAATGCATGGGGCTATATTACACCACAGCTCTTACTACACAAATTTGGATGTGTCACTTGCCAAATCAAGTAATCAAACCTATTATACTAGGACTACGATTTTACTTGGGCATTACTCCTACGTTATACTAGCATTACCAACGAATTTCATAATATTTATATAAAGCACTTTATACGGAAAAAGTAGACAACATGCAAGAGTAGATGGGTAATATAATCAGAGAGCTGGAAACTCTAAAAAGAATCAAAAGGAAGTGCCAGAAATCAAAAGCGCTGTAACAAAAATATTAGAATTCTTTGATAGTTCATCAGCAGAGTGAACACAACCAAGTAAAGAATCACTGACCTTGAAGACATGTCAATAGAAACTTCACCAAATTGAAATGCAAAGAGAAAAAAGAATGGAAAAAAAAAGAAAACCCAAACAAAACATAAGAACTGTGAGGCAATTATAGAAGGTGTAACATATGTGTAATGGGAAATGGGAATAACAAAAGGAAAAGAAACAAAAGGGCAGAAGATATATTTGAAGTAATAATGACTGAACTGTTTTCAAAATAATGACAGACACTGAATCACAGATCTAGGAAGCCCAGAGAAAACCAGGAGGGATAAATACCAAAAACAAAATCTGCATATCATATTCAAACTGCAGAAAACCAAAGACAAACAGAAAACTTTGAAAGAAGTCAGAGGAACTAAATACTTTACCTGTAGAGAGACAACAATAAGAATTACATCAGATTTCTTATCAAGGAAGAAGAGCATAGAGTAAAATATTTAAAGTGTTGAAAGAAAAAAATAAAACTACCAATTTAGAATTCTGTATCCAGTGAAATTATCCCTCAAAAGGAAGGAAAAAATAAGACTTTCTTAAACAAACAAAAACTGGGATAATTTTCTTGCAAGGCAGGTCAGTAAAATATTTTAACATTTATTGCAAGGTCAGTAGACCTCCTTTGCAAGAAATATTAAAAGAAATTTCTAAAAGAGAAGGAAAACGATATAGATCAGATACTTGAATAAAGAAAGGAGAACATCAGATAAGGAATAAATGAAGGTAAAATAAGGTATTTTATTCTTCTTATTCTTAATTATCTAATAGATAACTATTCAAAGTAATAATAGCATCAATGTATTGGGTGATTATGGCATATGGATAAGGAAAATGAATGACAGCAGTGTTATAAGGGATAAGAAGGAGGAATCTGGAATATATTACTAAAAGATGTCTGTGCTACCCATGAAATGATACAGTGTTACTTGAAAGTTAACTTAGACTACTTGCAAATGTATTTTGCAAACCATAGGACAACCAAAAAAATGTTTCTTAAAAGAATTATAATATAGTAAAGGAGGAGAGAAAATGGAATCTTATAAAATACTCAAAGCCAGAGAAGGCAGAAGAAGAGGGGAAGATGAAAAAAGGAAACAAAGAACAAGTGCAATGAATATATAAGTTACAAACAAGGTGGATATTTATCCAACAATATCAACAATCACTTTAAATGTGAATGACGTAGACACACCAATTAAAAAACAGAGACTGTCAGAGTGGATTGGACCTGACTATATGTGGTCTATAAGAAACCTACACTAAATATAAAGACACAGATTAAAAGTAAAGGGATGGAGAAAGATGTATCATGCTAACACTAATTTAAAAAAAGCTGGAGTAGCTATGTTAATTTCAGACAAAGCAGATTTGAGACTAAGAAAAATTGTCAGAGATACAGAGATGGTCACTACATAATTTTAAAGGGGTCAGTTCTCCAAGAAGACGTAACAATCCTCAATGTGTACACACATAACAACAGACTGTCAAAATATGTGAGGCAAAAACAGTTAAGATTGCAGGGAGAAATAGACATATCCACTCTTATAGTTGGATAGTTCAACATCTTTTCAACAACAGACAGATAAAACAATCAGAAAATCAGTGAGGATATAGCTGACTTTAAACAGCACTGGCAATCATCTTGATATAAATGATATAGAATTCTCCATCCAATAGAGCAGAATATACATTATTCTCTAGGTCACATGGAACATTCGATGAGAGAGACCACACTCTAGGCCATAAAATATACCTTGACAAATAAAGAAATTATAAATCATACAAACATATTCACAGACCATAATGGAATAAAGCTAAAAATGAATAACAGAAAGATAACTGGAAAATCCCAAATATTTAGGAATAAATTAAAAATGTATAAATAACAAAGTAATTGAAAAAGACATCTCAAGAGAAATTTTAAAATATTTTGGACTAAATGAAAATGAAAAGAAAACTAATCAAAACTTGTGGGATGCAGTGAAAGCTGTGCATAGAGGGAAATTTATAGTACTGAATGCATATATTACAAAAGAATAAAGATCTAAAATCAGCAATCTAAGCTTCCACCTTATGACACTAGAGAAAGAAAAGCAATACAAGCTGGAAGAAAGCAGAAAAAAAAAATCAGAGTAGAAACCAAAACTGCTGTTAGAAAAATAGAGAAAATGAATGAAATCAAAATCTGGTGTGTGTGTGTGTGTGTAGTGTGTGTGGCGGGGGGAGGTGAGGTTTTGGAAAAGATCAGTAAGATTGATAAATCTCTGGCCAGGTTCACCAAGAGAAAAAACAGAGAAGATACAAATGACTAATATCAGAGATTGGGAAGGGTTTATCAGTACTGATCACAAGGCATTTAAAGGACAATAAAGAAAGAGTATAAATAGCTTTCTGCCTACACATTTGATAACTTAGACGAACTGGACTAATTCTTTGAAAAACACAAACTATCAAAACACACACAAAGAGAAATAAAGAATTTAAGTAGGCCTACATTTACTAGAGAAATGCAATAAATAATAAATAACCTTCCAAAGCAGATAGCAGTAGACTCAGACGGTTTCTCTGGTTATTGTACCAAACAGTCAAAGAAAATATTATACCAATTTTCTGCAATCTCTTGTAGAATACAGAAGAAACACTTCCTAACTCATTCTACGAGGCCAGCATTTTCAAGTACCAAAATCAGACAAAGAGAGCACAAGAAAGAAAAACAACAAACCAATATCTTTTATGAAAATGATAAAATAATCTTAAGAAGATATAAGCAAATTGAATCTAACACTGTATAAAAACAACTACAACCATACTCTGTGACCAAGTGGGGTTTATTCAAGGTTTGCGAGGCTTAATCTACATTTGAAAATTAATTAATATGATCTATCACATTAATACACTAAAAAGGAAAATTCATATAATCATATCAATCAATGCAGAAAAACCATCTGACAAAATCCAACATCCATTCACGATAAAAACTCTCAGCAAAAACTCTCAGTAAAAAGGAGGAATTTTGTCGTCTTGATAAAGAAGATCTACAAAAGGCCTACAGTTAACATCATAGTTAATGGCAAGAAACTGGGTACTTTCTCCTCAAGATTGGGAACAAAGCATATATGTCTCCTCTCACCAGTCTTATTCAATATCATATTGGAAGTCCTACTTAGTACAATATGTCCAACAAAAAAAACCAATAAAAAAACACAAATGAGGAAAGAAGAAATAAAACTGTCTTTGTAGATGACATGTCTGACTCAAATGCATCATGGATATAAATATAAAATTTGAAACTATAAAGCTTCTAAAAGAAAACAGGAAAAAATCAAGGAGGAACAGATGCTAAGAAGTAGTAGGAGAGGAGGGCAGGTAGTAGATACAGTGTGCATTTGTCAGACACTGTGCTGGGTGCCTTAGTGTTTATTGTCTCATTTAATTCTTATAGCAAGGCCTGATCCTTGACATCCTGGGTCAGATGGTGAAACTGGAGAAGTTAGTCTATGTAGAAAACCCCCCAAAATGAACTCAAACCTCCTTCAACTAATAAACAATTGTAGCAGGATACAAGTTTAATATACAAAAGTCAATTGCTTTCCTATATACTTGTAATAAACAATTGGAATTTGAAATTAAAAACACAATAGCATTTCCAATAGCACAAAAATGAAATACCTAGGTAAAAATCTAACAAAATACGTACACAATCTATATGTGCAAAAGTACAAAACTCTGATGAAAGAAATAAAAAATCTAAATAAATGAAGAGATATCCCATGTTCATGGATTAAAAGACTCAATAGTGTCTAAGATGTTAATTTTTCCTAACTTGATCTGTAGATTTAATAAAATTCCACTCCAAATCTAGGTAAACTATTTTTAGATAATGCCACTCTGATTCTAAAGTTTATATGGAAAGGCAAAATACCCAGAATAGCCAATACAATACTGAAGAATGATGTTAAGAACTAAAATTACCTGACTTCAGGCAGGACTGTCTTAGTATGTTTGGCTATTACAACAAAATACCTTAGACTAGTAATTTATAAACAACATAAACTTATGTTTACAGTTCTGGAGGCTGGGAAGTCCAAGATCAATGTACCAGCAGATTTGGTGTCTGGTGAGGACTTGCTCTGCTTCACAGATGGCACCTTCTTGCTGTGTCCTTACATGATGGAAGGGACAAGGGAGGTTGCTTTTATAAGGGCACTAATCCTATTCATGAGAGTAGAACCCTCATGACTTAATCACTCTCCAAAGGCCCCACTTCTTAATACCATCATATCGGGTATTAAGTTCCAGCATGTGAATTTTAGGTGGATGCCAACATGCAGACCATAGCAAAAACTAACTATACAGCTATAAAGTTATAAAGACAGCATGGTACTGATAAAAGAATAGACACAGAAATCAATGGAAGAGGCAAGAAAGTTTAGAAATAGACACACAAATATAGTCAACTGATCTTTGACAAATAGTAAAAGGCAATTCAATAAAGACTAGTCTTTTAACAAGTAGTACTGGAAAAATTGGATGTCCATATGCAAAATAGTAATAATAATAATAATAATAATAATGAATCTAGACACAGGCCTTATACCATTGAAAAACATTGACTCAAAATGCATCATGGACATAAATGTAAAATTCAAAACTATACAACTTCTGGAAGAAAACAGGAGAAAACCAAAGAGGAGGAGATGCTAAAAAGTAGTAGGAAGGGGCAGGTAGGGAACACAGTGTGCATTTGTCAGACACAGTCCTGGGTACCTTTGTGCTTATTGTTTTATTTAATCCTTATGGCATGATCCGATTCTTGACATCCTGGGTCAGATGGCAACACTGGAAAAGTTAGGTTCATGGGAGGGCAGGGCCAGCCTGGCACCCTTCCCAGCTGTCCCTTCTGATCCCATGTGCACCTTCACTCCCTTCAGGGAACCCATTCTGCAGCCTCAGACACTGGGTGATTTTCTGGCGAGGGAGTGAGAGAGATCTTCCTTCTTCTGTTCTCAAACCTAATTTATCTCCAGGTGGAGTTAGGGCTTTCTACTTTATGATAGGAGTGAAAAGGCAGAAAAATAACAAAATCAGGGCGAGGGTGCATGTTCCCATCAAAGCAGAAATGATATATCAGAACCTTTTGTATTTTCCCAGAGAAGTGGGGGCTGTAGATAGGAGCGACTGTGCTCCTTAGATAAAAGAAGGGTCAGCGACTTCCGAGAAATGGGAAAATGGAGTGCCTGGGGGTGTCCAGGAAAAACTGAAAAGACTGTATGTTGGCTTCCATCCGAGGCTGATCTATGGGCTTTGGGACCAGCCAAGTGTGAGTTAGAACCCCATTTCTGTGACTCACCGGTTGAGTGAAATTAGGCAAGTTCCTTATCCTCTCTGAGCCATAGTTTTCTCATTTGTAAAATAAGGACAATCCCAAGTGACTAAATTATTTTACCATAATCATATGGATTAAAACTAATCCATATGAATATAGTTAAAATTATATGAATATATAATCTTAATCCATGAACATTTTATCTCTCTCTCTCTCTCTCTCTCTCTCTCTCTCTCTGTGTGTGTGTGTGTGTGTGTGTGTGTATAGCATCTGGCTTTTAAACTGTTGCTCAAAAATATTATTTTCATTGTCACTTGCAAAGCTCAAATCAAAACTGAGCAGAAGGGAACTCCCTTCCCTGTTTGGCTGCCAGGCGGTACACCTCTATGGGAACCACCAGCCTGGCCCTCAGAGTGCTGAAAGGGGCGAAACCTATCAGGGCAGGGATGGGATGGGAGATGCTAAGAAATGACCCGGTGATCCTCCCCAGGATCAGGTCTGGCCAGCCCAAAGTGTCTCTGCCCTTACTAATGCCGGAATACTTGTCAGTCCCAACCCTGTGGGCTGTGAGAAGCACCCAGTGTAATCAACCCACCTTCCATTCCGATTCCAGAAGGCTTTTACTGGGTGCCTGCCATGTGGCAGGTTTTATTCTAGATGCTGTGAATAGAGGTTGATGATGAGTGGTTGGTTTGGCGCTAGCGTAGCTCAGCAACTATAAAAGAGCGCAAACCATGCCTTCAAAAGCTGAGGCTTTAGCTCCAGGCGCAGCTGGCTCCGCGGCGGGGGTTGCAGGCAGCGGTAACCGGGCCTGAACCGTGCAGGAGACAGTTGGAGTTTCCCAGAAAACAGCTTGCTCAATACGGGGTATCAGTTTTCCTCCTAGCACTTTCCGCCTTGTACTGAGATAACTGAATCAGTAACGCAGAACTCAGCTCATTCTATTGTTGGGGAATCCCAAAAACACCCCAAGGGAGAGAAAGACAAAGTGCTGCACAAAGAGACTCGCAGTCGGCGTCCGCCCTCGCTTGACCGCGTCCCCCTTGAGCCCGGGGGACGCTGCGCTCCCTCCAGGAGAGGACGCTGCGTCTAAGTCTAAGAGCCTCCAGTGGAAAGTCCCGGAAGCCCTCCCCTGGGCTCGAGACTTTTGCTGGCTGAAATGGAGCCTGGAAGTGCTTTTCTGTGGTTTAGATGGGGAAGGAATGGGCGAAAGAAACGGTTCGGAAAAGAGGAGAATGGAGGTGAGAAGAGGGAAGGAAGGTGGCAGGAGCCCCGGAGGTCGGGCTTGCAAGCAAAGTAAGCAAATACCAGGCTCCAGAGGCTTTTGCAGGCTACAGAACACCGAGTTTCGAGGGAATCACATGTTTATCTTCTCTTAAAATTCTCATACTGAACGATCTGGATGTGACTCAGCTCACGCAGTCGCTAGCTGTGGCACCGTGTGAGCTACTTAACCTCAGGAAGCGTTTCATCATCTGTAAAATGGGCATCATGGCCTTGTGGAGTGGATTAAAAGAGCCAAAGTGCATAAAGCTCACGCGGTATCTTTTATAAGCAGTTTGTGGGTTTCCTTCCTTGAATTTCTTTCAAGCTCCCAATAGCCAACCGGAAGCTGAACACACTTTCACACTAAAAATGGGAATTCAGGGAAGTAACATCAGGTTCTGAACTATGTTTTAAGACTCAAGTCTAAAACCAAAACTGAGTCACCACCTAATGTGTGTGCAGCACGTGTTAGGGACAGTTTACTATGGGATGACTTGAATGACAGCTTCTCTCTCCTGGGACTTTCATAAAATTCCTTTGGTGTTGCCACACACTTCTGGGATTCTCCGCAATGAGCCCATTGCTGAGCCTGTTTCTGCAGATGTTTATTAAACAAGCAGAATCTAGGGGAATAGTCAGCAAGTCTTCACCAAGTTCTTTTATGTGGGCAGCTTTTGTGGTGTGGCCAGGGTATGAGGATAAAGAGCAACTTGGAAAAGTCTGGGGATCATTTAAGTAGCCAGAAGAGTCTCTGTCCCTCAGGGAGGAAAACTGAGAAATCGTTTCCATATTTATGTGTCAATTGCTTTATGTCCATTTATTTGATCTTCCTTACAAAATCTTACATAGAAAATGTTATCCTCATTTTACAGACGAGGAAACTGAAGCTTAGAGAGCTTAGGTCACTTACCCAAGTTCATCCAGGTAGCAAAGTGTCAGGTCTGGATTTAAATCAGGTTAAGAGTCCAGTACCTTTTTTTTTTTTATATCATGCTGCCTTTCCCTAGAAGCCAAAATTTGTAGGAAATAAATGAACTGTGGTGACAAAGCAGCACATTTTCCCATGTTCTTTGCTCTTGATCCCTACTTACTCTTTTCCCGGAAATAGACAATAAAGCCACCAGGATACCTGAGACAGCCTTGGTCATCTTTGTACCGTAGCTAGCACAGTGCGTTTTTGCCTAGTTACTTTCCCATCAGATTTTAACAGAAAGAACACTGTATTTGCCAGCTCAGTACAGCATATTTCTGGCTCTGTTTTCTCCCCAGCAGGAACCCGAGGGACTGTCTCTGTCTCTTTATGTGTTATCATCAGACTGGTAAAGAGTTACATGTGTCAGCACAGAAGAAAAGCGCTTTGATGTGAGTTCAGCATGTAAGAAAGTCTTCACTGCTGTCATACTCTGGCTTGAGCTCTGTCTCTCATCAGGTTCCCCACGACCCACCACTGCCTGCCAAGATGAATGTAAATGAAGCAGAAGTCTCACAGGGTAAATTCAGCTTCCCACGACCAGCAGTTGGACAGGGTGGCAAGGAGATGATGATAATCCCATGGCTCCCAGCTTAATTTCTCTTGGGGAGGGGTATGTGGACTCTTGCCAGATCTACATAGTCCATATCATGCAGGACTCCTGAACATAAAAGGCAACAACAGTGAAGTGAGTGCATGTTCCAAACAAGGCTCAACTCAAAGCTAACAATTCTTCTTTATTAGGATACCACTGATCAGAGCTGCAAAGTGTACTCACATCTGTCATTTCATGTCATTCTTATGTAAATCCTGTAGCTGGGCACAGCAGGAAGAAGCATTCTCATCACGGGCACTTAGCTTGCTTGAGATTACACAGAACCATGCCTCTGGTTTCCTGGTACAGTGCTCCTGTAGGTGACGGATACTCCCGGGTGACATATCATGAATCTCTCTGAGATGAGATCTTCATGATTCTATATCATAGGCATCTCTTTATCTTCAAGTTGGGCAACATCAGCAAGGTTCCCATGAGTATGTGCCCAGCGAGGCTATTCTGTTCCTCTCATCTTTTTTTTTCTACTTGTCCTCGTTTTTCTTGAGATTTTATTTCCTTCCTAGCTGGCATACATTTCCCTGCTGTGGTATTCAGACCTAAATAGTGTGTGCACCTATTACCTCTGCAGAGTAATTACTATTTGGTACCATGGTAGAGTTTCTGTGTCCAGATACAGTTGTGAATGCTTGGAATATAACATTGGGAAAGACAGAATTATTGCTTCTAAGTGGATCTGTGGACAACATGGTGCTATGAGAAAACTGAGTTGAAGGTGCTCCTGCATCTTGCTGGTTAAAGTAGATATAAACCAGTTGCTTAATAATTCATAGCCTATTCCATCTGTTTCCCACCCTCCTTATCTTCCGGGGACTCATTTATTGAATAACTCATTTTACATGCCCCTTTTATCATACACATTTTTATGTGTATTAGGATGTATTTATGGACTTTATATTCTATTTCACCGATTTGTCTATTCATTCATGATATTTCTTTGAGTATGATAGCTTTATGTATTTTTTCTTATCTGGTAGGTATTGTTGCCCCTCATTGCTTGACTTTTTCAGTATTTTCACAACTACTCTTACTTCTTTGATTTTCCATTTGAACCTTAGAACATAAAAAGAATCTTGTTGGTATTTGTATTGGAATTATATCAAATTTGTAGATTAATTGAAGGATATTGGATAATTTTAGGATGCTGTCTTCCTAATCAAAATATAGTGTGTCTTTTTATTTGTTCAAACCTTTGGGGTTCCTTCAATTTCTGCTTGCCTATCAGACATGATTCTTATATTTATTCCTAGATATTTGATCTTGTTTTACTGTTAGGGTAAATGAGGCATTACCTTCCAGTACACCTTCTAACTGGCTGTCATCTGTATTTGTCATGGCTATTGATTTCTATATATTTATTCTTTTATTGTTGAAGAATGTTTTGTAGTTAGTTCTTTCAGGTTTTTCACACATGTGAGTTTATTTGCCAACATAAATGATACTTACCATACTCTGTTAATGTATTACTTTCAAATATTCTAATTTGTCTTTTCTAATTAGAGGTAGTATCTCTAGAACAATATTCAATAATAGTAGTGACAGTGTCATTTTTCCCGTCCTTACTTCAGCATAAATGCTTCTAAATACTTTGTTAATAGGCATGATGAGCTCAGATAAAAAGCTTTTTTTAAAATAATGACACAGTATTCCTTTATTTCTACTTTAGGAAATTTTAAAATCAAGAAAACATCCTTGCTCTTTAAAATATTTTATATTTGTATATGTTTTATCATGAACATTTTAGTAGGGTATTAATATGTATAACTTATAAATACATAAATATAAATATATTAGGGGATGCCAATTTTTAAAACTGATTCAAGCATAAAATAAGAAAGTTTGGAGAGCATGGGTTTAGAGGATTATAATAAATTTTTTAAAATTAAAATATCATTGTTTACCACATATGATTTAATCCTTTTTGATAATGCTGAAGATACTTCAGGATCTCGAATGCTTTAGGATCAGCATTAGGGATACTGTTTATCTTATCAGTTGGTTGAAGGTTGGTTAACTAAGAATAAGTCACTGGAAGTTCACCTGTTTGCCTCTGAAAAAGTCTGATCTTTATAGCCCTCTAAATGTCTTCCTCTATGCCAGACAGTTCCAATAAAGCAACTATAACTAGGCTCCCCTAGCCCTCCTGATCTCCCCATCATGGAGGAACCTAATATGTCCAAGATAGTGGTAGAGGGTGAGCCTATGTGGCCTGGGCCCAGCCTCTCTGGATCACCCTCACACAAGTTTAGTGTCATGGCTGAAGGATGCTCCTCTCAGCAGAAGTGGGGTAAGAGCTGACACATCTACAGGCAGAGCAGTCACAGGGTGGGAAGAAACCTGACCTCCTAAAGACCCACTGCCTTGCCTCAGCACAGTGGTGACTTCCTGTCGAGGACACTGCTAGAAGTCTTTCTGAGTAGATGATTCTGAAAAGTAAAGAAACACTAATATTCTTTGTAGTTACAAAATAGGAAAAGCTAGCTGGGGGGATAAACATCAACAGATTCTTTTGATGGGATGTCTGGCTTTCTGCAAATTTTTAGTGAACCAAGACATGTGTTCTTGGTTGATTAATACATGCAGTGCAAAAACTCAAAACAATATGCTGATATATTCCGTAAAGATAATTCCCAGGCTAACTGTGGTTTGTTTTACATTGTCAACAAGAGCAGGAGGTTGGGGGAGGAATCTCATGAATTCCTGGACAGGGAAAGTTTGGATTCCCATGAAATGACTGATCTGAAATCTAGAGTAAATTTGATCTCAAATTTTCTCTCTCTTAATTATATAGTGAATATTGCAAATTCAATTCAACATTAAAAGATTTATTGAGCCCTATGAAAACACAGAAGCAAGATCAGATGTAGTCTTTTAATCTATGCAGAGAATGAATATGTGCCCATATGGAGTAGATAACAATTCAAAAAATATAGAATTGGATAACAATGTAAGAAACATAGATGGTGTTGTGAAAGGTCAGAGAACTCATGACTGATTGCTAGGATTGTATCACTAGGAGTTTCTTTAAGTATAGCAGAGCAAGAGAGGAAGAAGGACACATGACTTTCATCCCCCTTCCACCAACAATGTTCTGAGACCACATGCTCAATCTAGTCAAGTCTGCTTGACTTTCTATAGAGGGGGTTTCTGAAGGTCTGTTTTGATGATCTCACCGTGGGATGGGAAGGAAAGGAGAGCTACTTTTCACTAGTTTATGTACTGCCAGTGTTAAGGCAAGAAAGAGAAAGTAAAAATCTACTAGTAACTAACAAGGGTGCTTTTGGCTGTAGAATTATCAAATTTGGTGTCACTGAAGCCAAATGAGCACATGAAAGGATGCTTGACATCACTGGTCAGGGAAGTATGAATAAACCACAGTGAGATACTACTGCATGTCTGTTAGAATGGCTAAAATTAAAGACTAAGACTGACCATAGCAAGTGTTGACGAGAACATGGAGCAACTGAAACTCTCATATATTTTCAATGGGAATGTAAAATGGTACAGCAGTTTGGCAGTTTATTATAAAGCTAATGTATACTTACCGTGTGACACAACAATGCCACTTTGGGGTTTTTATGTCTCCCCTCCCCCGCCCCCGACCCAAAATAAAAACATGTCTGCTGAAAGAATTATATGTGATTTTTTAAAAAAAATTTTTTGAGATGGAGTCTCGCTCTTTTGCACAGGCTGGAATGCAGTGGTGCGATCTTGGCTCACTGCAACCTCCACCTCCTGGGTTCAAGCAATTCTCCCGCCTCAGCCTCCTGAGTAGCTGGGATTACAGGAACCCACCATCATGCCCAGCTAATTTTGATATTTTTGTAGAAACGGGGTTTCACCATGTTGGCCAGGCTGGTCTTGAACTCCTGATGTCAGGTGATCTGCCTGCCTCGGCCTCCCAAAGTGCTGGGATTACAGGCACGAGCCACTGTGCCCAGCCTGTATGTGAATGTTTATTTCAGCTTTATTCATAATAATGTCAAACTGTAAACAACCCCAAACAGGTGAATTTATAATCAAATTATGGCATATTCAAGCTATGCAATTCTACCGAGCAACAAAATGGAATGAACTATTGATATATACAATATCATAGATGAATCTCAAAAATGTTCAGCAAATGAAGACGGACTTAAAACAGTGCACATTCTATGATTCCATTAATATGGTATTGTAAAAAAATTAATCTATAGTGACAGAAAGCAGATGTGTGGTTGCCTGAGGCTGGGGTGCAGGTAGGTGGGGGAGTGAGGGGAAGGAAGCCAAGGGAAGTTTTTGGAGTGATGTTCATGCTCTATATGTTGGTTGTGGTAGAGGTTACACTGGTGTGAAAATTTGTCAAAACCCATCAAACTGTACAATTAAAATTTGTGCATTTTACTGTATGTAATTTATACCTCAAAAAAGTTAATGTAAAAAGAAAATGAGGCACTCTTTCTATGAATGGGTTTTAGGGACAGGTAAACCAGTGAGAGAGAGAGAGAGCACTCACTTTTTTTTCTTTTTTAGAAGACTGAGGCTGAGTCATAGGCAGGGGTATTGTTGTGCACAATCTGCTTTGTTGTATGATTCTCTTGAGACCTGACTCAATTTATGGGCTCCTTCCTTGGGCAAGAAACTTAAGTTGGGGTCTCATTATTGTGTTCTGGGAGCGTTAGGTCACTGCATTCCTCATGGGCTCCGGGCATCCCGAGGAAGGCGTCTGCTCAGGAAGCATGCTCAGCCTTGAAACTGAGAAGGGAGGTCAAATGAGGATGTGCAGCTATTGCTTCTGCACCTCCAGTAATTTCTTCTCTTTGTAAAGAAGCCAGGTGTTAATAATAGTCACTAATACTTAGTTGAGTGAATGTAGGAAAACCCAGATAAACTTGCCTCTCACCCACAGATTTCTCTGGCCAGTTCAGGGAGACAAATGGAAGAGTTCGTTTGCAGGAGGGGATTTGTGACAGTTAGGTAGATCATAATTGCAACTACTTTATGAAATGTAAATTACAGTTCTGTAGAAGTGAAAATTCACATCATTACATCAAAATAAAAAAGGAGACAAAGCACTGGTGGGGGAGGCTGGGAGGTGGGAAAGGGACCTGTAGTTTCAGCTACTTGGGAGGCTGAGGTGGGAGGATCACCTGAGCCCAGGAGTTCAAGGCTGCAGTGAGCTATGACTGCATCTGTGAATGGCCACTGCACTCTAGCCTAGGCAACATGGCAAGAGCCCATCTCAAAAAAAAAAAAAAAAAAAAAAGAAACAAAGTATGACTATGAGCAACTCTCTTGTGGAGAAATGGCCAGCATCATGTGCAAATAAGGGTTCCTTAAGTAGTACAGGGCACCTTACTAGGCCATTCCCATGAATTATCTCATTTAGAAACCAAACTTCCTATCCAAGGCCCATCTTAAATTACTGTTTTCCTTTCCAATGAACCATTTTCCCTTCCTATGGGAGACACTTAAATGTTCTTGGCCAATTAAACAAATATTCTTGGCCAATTAAACAAATTTCAAGAAGTCTTTTTTTTTTTTTAGAAGTCTATCTTTTTTAGCTGCCTTAAGCACTTTTTAGAAAAATGACAACAAAGGAAAAGGAAACAATCAAGAAGTCCCTAAGGACATTACATTTTAAATAATTTAAGACATTGTATGGCTCTGAATGTGGTTATTTCCTTGCTGTGCAGGCCAGAGCTGGAAGTCAGTCACCTGGGCTTAGTCTTCACTGTCTTAGGAACAAAGTGTGTGACCTTCAGCAAATCTAACCTTTGTACCACTTTTGTCCATGGTCAAATAAATGATGGTGATATCATTTTCTTAAACTATCTTAGTGAGTAAAAAGGTTTCACTGAAATACTGGATGTGGTAACAGTTTGAAAAATTAAATGTTTAATAAAAATTCATGTAAAGCCAGTTTTTTACAATTAAAAGAAAACTTTTAACATGTTATAAACATAATATATGTGCTTTCACTATATGGACTGGATCTCTAAAGCAATAAACATCATCAGTCATCTTTTACTTTTCCAATACTCTTAACAGGTTGTTAAGAATGATCCTCTGTGACTGTACTAAATAATTTTTAAGTTTCATACTGAGGTGTTGCAGAAGTTACTTTATTATTAAAACAACAGCCTGGGAACTGAAGCCTAGAAATGGGATAAGAATTATAATTTCAAGACAAAAGCAAGCAACTGGGTCATAGAAACGATACAATGATTAACCTTCATATGTGGTCTGTACTCCATCGAATGAAGGGTGTAACAGTAAAAAATAAAGTAGAATGTACACAGATCTGTAATGTTTTTGTGGGGAGTAAAAGAGTGTCATGAATTTGGTCTAAGGCTGGCGCTGGCATTGTCATAGACCCATTGTCTGATATGGCTTGGCTGTGTCCCCACCCAAATCTCATCTGGAATTATAGCTCCCATAATTCCCACATGTTGTGGGCGGGACCTAGTGGGAGGTAATTGAATCATGGGGGAGGTTTCCCCCTTACTGTTCTCATGGTAGTGAGTAAGTCTCACAAGATCTCATGGTTTTATAAGGCAAAACCCCTTTCGCTTGGCTCTCATTCTCTCTTGCCTGCCACCAGGTAAGACGTGACTTTTGCCTTCCACCTTCTGCCATGACTGTGAGGCCCTGCCAGCCACATGGAACTGTGAGTCCATTAAACTTCTTTTTCTTTATAAATTATCTAGCGTCGGGTATGTCTTTATCAGCAGCATGTAAACGGACTAATACACTGTCTCTTGTGCCTGATCTGCTAGGCTTCCCCACTTCCTGCCCCCACCCTCCCCTCCACTCTCCCTGCTCCCTAATCCTCCTCTCCCTATTTCTCCACTCTCTCCTTGTCACATCATATCTGAGGGTAGAAATTACTTTTAGTTTTTTTTTTTAAAGGAAACTTAAGAACACGTGAAATGTTTTTCTTCTTCTTGAGTTGTTTAATTTGGTTAAACAAATGTTAATTGAGCACAGGCTGCCAGGCAGGAGATACAAAGATAAATAATACGAGGTCCTTGTCCTCACCTTATTGAAGACCTTAGGGTAGGTCAAACTAAACGAAGACGCAAAAAAGTGCTCCAGGGCTTTGAGGTGGGTGAGAGCACAACTGGCTATGTGGATCAGAAGGTTTTGTGGCAAAACTTCCATCCCTTGGGCCAGGCCTTGAGTGGGAAGGGAGATTTCCATGAGTGGGCATGGGGGAAGGTGGCCCCAAAGGCAGAATAAAAACCAAGCAAAGGGCAGAAGAGTGCCAGGTGGGTTTTAAGCAGCACTCAATCCCATGTGCCTGGAATGTAGACAGTGTGTGTGTGTGCAGTCGGGGATGATGGAGATCTGCTGGAAAGGCAGGGTGGGTGGGAGCATGGGATACACAAAAGGCCTGCTGAGAACGTCAGCCTTTATACTGTAGGCATTGTGGAAGAAGATGGGAAAATATTGCTGTTAGTCTGCTTTTACTCACAGGACTTTATTTGCATGGATATGTGCCCACCCAGTCTCCTGTTCTTTGCCTCCCTGCCCCACATAAAAACAGCTGCAGCCTCAGGAAAGTGGTTTGAGAGAGCCATGGCAGATATGGCTCTGGGGATGGTCAGAAGGCAATTTCCAACCTCCACATCAGCTGGCTCCAGTTACAGCTTGTTTCTGGGGGCCTGCATTGAGCTTCAGACCCTGACTTTGACCCCCAAGGAGAAGGATATAAAAAGGGGCTTGTTTGGTTCCCTGCTCAGAGCCCACAATGACTAAAGCTCTTACTGGGACCCACCCACAACTGGAGGTGAGATGGGGATAGGAATGGGAGGTGCAGAGGCTGGGCAGAGCTGGCTCAGGGGCTGCAGCACAGCCATCTGCACCCAGCTTAATGGGCTCGAAGGGCTGGAGTTCTTGGAGGGCTCACCCTGGGAAGAAGGGCTGCTGAGGCAGTTGCTACATGCCATTACTAGCAAGAAGTGAAGCTGAGAGGAGCTTTTCTAAATGACCCATAATAAGAAAGAAAAATGTCAATTAATTTTGTTAGTGGAAAAAACAATATTTCATCCTCTATCCTTTCAATAGAAAATGACATTAAAAATTAATGCCATATGATGAAGCGAACAAAGAGTATGTAAAAGAAAGTATTCTAGATGTACTATGCAGTTAATAAATAATAATAAAATGTTATTTTTCTGGATGTGATAATTGTAGTATTTGTCAGCTTTTAAAATTTTATAATTTGTCATGCTGTCTTTTGCATCCTAAATAAACAGTCACTTTCATACTTAATTTTGTGTTTGTAATTTTGTATTCTTTTTCTTAAAGATTCTCCAAACTGTGTAAGCTTCAGGGTCCCTGAAATTTGGATCAGCCTCTGGATAGTCCCCATAATTTTAGCTCAATAAATGTTTGATTAATTACAATTGCAAAGTACATTGAGCTCTGAGGACTGAAGAACACAAGGGAAATAAAATGCATTTCAAACAAAGAGACAAAATACATAAATGAATTAGTGGCTTGGCTGGGAAGTCACTATCGTTATATCTGGGGTGTTTTAAAGATCAGGACAGTCAATGTTGGGCTCCAGATGAATTCCACACTCTATATGGTGGGGCCAGTCTGTCTGAGAGTGGCAGTCCAATTAGGGCTTAGCTATTAATGCCACAGTTATGTGGTATTAATAATTTCCAATGGCATTTCCACATGCGATTTTCAGCAGATTATTTTCCCAATTAGGTTTCCCAATTTTAAATTAGGTGGGTTGTATAAATATAAAGTATTCAAGAAGGAGGAAAAGTATAATTTAACTCTCAACATGCAATTTTATTTGTCAAAGCACAAGTTTACTATTGAAAAATGGACAAATAAAAAATCGTCTCAGAGCTCTAATCAAAGTCCAATTTAATAAGTAATCCCATAGTACAAGTATGTCAATTTGCTTTATTTTATCGAGTGGAAGCATTTGAAACATTATAAAAACTTGTTTTAAAAAGAAATGTAATACTTTTGAGTTTTTTTTAATATATAAAATAATGATTTATAGGACTAGAAAGTGTGGTGAGGAGCAGATTTTTAAAATATTACAATGCTACAAAGTTACAACTTTCAAAAGTTACAACTTCTGGCTTTCAAAATCTAAAACAGGGACACAATATAAAAAGAATGGTTTTCAAGACATTGGACAGCAAGAAAGTACAGCGACCCCTGAGAGATGGGTAACAAACAAGATGAACCTTCTTATTGCCCCAGCTTATTGCTTTGAGAGAGCATCCAGGTCTGTGTACGGAGCAGGAACACAAAAGGAGTCCAGAAATCTCCTCGTGCTGAGGAGAGACAGAGCTGAGGCTATGAGGAGACCAAAGCAGATAGAGGGCTTGAAAGACACTTGATGTAATTCACCTTTAAAGGATATGCATGCTGTTTCAGTGTACATGGAATGTTTATCAAAATAGAACATATTCTGGGCCACAGAACAAGTCTCAACAAGTTTGAACAGATTCAGGTCATACAAACTGCTGACCGTGATGGCATTAAATTAGAAATCAATTACAGAAAGATACCTGAAAAAAAAAAAAAACCTGAAACTAAAGACTTTTAAATAACCCATGAATGAAAAAAAAGCAAAATGGAAATTAGAAATTATTTTTCATTGAATGAACATGAAAATATAACATATTAAAATTTGTAGGATACTGCTAAAGTGGTACTTAGAAATTTATAGCACTAAATGCTTATAGTAGAAAGGAAGTGGACTAGGGGAGGGATAGCATTAGGAGAAATACCTAATGTAGATGATGGGTTGATGGGTGTAGCAAACCACCATGGCATGTGTATACCTATGTAACAAACCTGCATGTTCTGCACATGTATCCCAGAACTTAAAGTATAATTTTAAAAAAAAGAGAAAAGAAGTAAAGTCTTATATCAATGACTTCAGCTCCCACCTTAAGAAATTAGAAGCGTAAATAAAACCCAAAGTAAAGAGAAGGAAGAAAATGATAAAGTTGAGAGTGGAAATCAATGAAATAGAAAATAGAAAAAGAGAAAAATCAATGAAACCAAAAGCTGTTAATTTGAGAAGCTCAACAACATTGATAAACTTCCAGCCATTGGTTATAATGTTACCTGTAGGGTTTTTGTAGGAAGAAACATATACAAAACAGGAAATAGGGAAACATAAATTACGAATATCAAGAATGAGAGAGGTGGCATCACTACAGATTTTATAGATAATAAAAGAATAAGGGAATATTATTAAATTTGTGCCAATAAATTTGATAACTTAAATGAAATAGAAAAATAGATAAATTCTTTGAAAGATACAAACTACTAAAGATCACTCCAGAAGAAAGATAATCTAAATAGCCCTGTATCTCTTAAAAGAACTGAAGTTGAAATTGTACTTGAAAACTTCCCCCAACAAAGAAAACTCCAGGTTCAGATGGGTTCACAAGTGAATTCCACTAAATATTTAAGGGAGAAACGATATCAATTCTACATAAAGTTTTCAAGGAAAATGAAGAAGCGGGGGTACTTTTCAACTCATTCTCTGAAGCCAGGATTACTCTGATACCAAAACCAGAAAAAGACTTTACAAGAAAACTACAAACCAATATCCATTGTAAATATTCATGCAAAAATTTAAAATAAAATTTTAGCAAATCCACTGATACAATAAAAAGAATAATACATTAGGACTAAGTTAATTTTATCCCAGGAATGCAAGGCTGTCTTAATATTTTAAAATTCAATCAAATATAATTCATCATATAAACTAAAACAGTAAAACCATATGATCATCTCAATGAACACAAGTTTGACAAAATTCAGTATTAATTCCATAAAAAAAACTCAGCAAAATAAGAACAAAAGAGAGCTTCTCAACCAGAAAAAGGGTATCTCCAAAAAAACCTACAGGTAACATTGTGATCAATGGTAAAAAATGGCATGCTTTCCCCTCAGATCAGAAATAAAATAAGAACGTTTGCCCTCTTCTATTCAATGGTGTATTGAAAATTCTAGCCTGTACAACAAGGCAAAAACAAAACAAAACCTTCAGATTAGAAAGAAAGAAGTAAAACTGTCTTTATTCACAACTGATACAATCACAGTAGTAGAAAATCTAATGGAATCTATAAAAACGCTACCAGAAATAATAAGTGAGTTTAAAGAGGCCGCAGGATGCAAGATCAGTGTACACAATTGCATTTCTATATACAATAAAAAATCAGAAATTGAAAATATAATATATAATATCACCAAAATATGAAATACTTAGGAATAAGTTTGACAAAAATGTGAAAGACCTGTATATTGAAAACTGCAAAATATTGCTGAAAGGAACTAAAGACCTAAATAAATTAAGAGGTATACTATATTCATGGGTTGAAAGACTTAAAAGTGACGTCAATTGAAATTGATCAATGTAATCGCAATCAAAAATCACAGCCACTTTTTTCTTGATGGAAATTTAAAAAACTAATTCTAAAATTCATATGGAAATGCAAATAACCTAGAGCAGTCAAAACAAAACAAAAACAAAGTTGGAGGAGTAACACTACCTGGTTTCAAATCTATAAAACTACATTAATCAACATGGTGTGGTATTGGTGTTGAGATCAATAAAGAGATCAGTGGAACAAAATAGCCCAGAAACAGACCCATGCATATATGGAAAGCTGATTTTGAGAAAGGTACAAAGGCAAGTCTATGGAGAAACAATAGTCTTTTCAACAGATTTGGAGGCAAAACTTCATTAGATATGTTATAGAGTATTAGATAGATTGCAAGTTTGTAAACGTAAATGCTGAAATAATTAGATATCCAAATAACATAACAAATGAAGTTCAAGCCATACTTCAAACTATATACAAAACCCAAAATGTCTCAACTTAAATAATGGGCAAAATATGTGAATAGATACTTCACCAAAAAAGATATACAGATGACAAATAAATGCACCAAAAAATGCTCAACATCATTTGTCATTAGAGAAATACAAATTAAACCCCCTGTCAGATATACCACATGCCTAGTGCAGTAGCTAAAATTAAAAAGACTGACCTTACCAAGTGTTGTTAAGAAAGTCAAGCAAGCAGAACTCTCAGACACTGTTGCTGAGAATGTAAAATGGTAAAACCACTTTGGAAAACAGTTTGACCATTTTTTATAATGGTAGATATACATCTACCATACTTCCTACTCCTGGGTATTTATCCAAGGGAAATGAAAGTATATGTACATTCAAAGACATTTATATGAATTTTCACAGATGATTTGTTTGTTATAATCAAATACTGGAAACAGGCCAAATGTCTATCAATAGATGAGTGGAGAAGCAAACTATGGTATATTTCTGTTATAAAATACTACTCAGAAATGAAAAGAAATGAACTATTAGTACATGTTACTACATGGATGAATCCCAAAATAATTATGCTGAGGGAAAGAAGTCAGACAAAAGGGTATATAACACATAATTCTACTTATATAAAATACTAGAAAATGTAATCTATAATGACAGAAAGCAGATCAGTGGTTATTTGGAATGGGGGTGCAGAGAGAGACGCAAGAGGGAGAGATTACCAAGGGGAATGAAGAAACATTTGAAGTGATGAAAATGTTTGTTACCTTAACTGTGGTCATGGTTTCGTGGGTGTACACGTCAAAATTTATTAAATTGTACACTTTAAATACATGCAGTTTTTTTGTATGTCAATTGCATCTCAATATTTTTTAAAACCCAACCTTATGATTTGGCTTCAAGTATCTAAAGCAAAACATAGGTTGAGGGGATTCAAAATCACAGTACTTCAAGTATTAACCTTACCTGGTTCTAAAATGTATCTTGTCTTTGTGAAATCAACTATTCATGTTAATTCCCCAATCAACAGGCCACAAAGTCCATAACCAAACATTTCTCAACACACTCAGTTCAAGTAGATCAAGTCATTAAAAACAGGCTTCACTACCTTACCTTGTGGAGGAGGGGAAGGAAAAGGCAAGTATATGAAAAAAATAAAAGATACAAGATACGTTGTTGGGAATTTATGATGCAAAACTAGAAAATGTCTATCAATATTCAAAATACAAATATAAGATTTTTCTTCACATTTTCTAGCTTTGTTTTCCTTCTTTCTTTACTGCCCTCTACTTTTAAAAATTCTTTTTTCCTTTCCCTTTTTTCCTTTTTTACCTTCCGTCTTTCCCACTTTCTTTCACTTCCCACATCTCAATTCTCCCAGTTGCTGGCAGGATTGTACAGTGGCTGACCACAGCATGGATTCTGGAGCAGTCTGCCCAACTCCAAATCTTTTGTTCATGGTGTTAGGCATGGTAATATCCTGTGCTTTAGCTCCCCTATCTTAAATGGGGTAATATCAAATGTTTCTTCCTCATAGATTGCTGTGAGGTTTAAAATTGTTAATATAGGAAAAACACTTGGAATAGGTAATTATCAGGTAAGTGTTACCATTCTTAGAGCCCCCATTCTACATCAGACACACTGGACTCCAATCAATTAAACATAAACAGCCCCGGGCTCAAAGAAAGCAGAAGTGAGATTCCAAGGGCCGGAACTCAGTCCTGGCTTGGTCACTACAGTTGTCTGACCCCGACCCTGTTACTTACACATCAATGCTTAAACTGTTTATTGGTAAAATGAGAAGTTTAGTATAAAAGCTAACTCCATTCGGCTTGTACCACTGCTTTTTGAAATCCAACAGTATAAAAATATTATCAAATGAAAGCCTTTTGATAACTTTTAGGCACAAATGAGAAGTGGCATGGATTTTCATGTTACAATGAAGGCCATTTGTTATTTAGTAAGATAACATCGCAATTACATGGACATCACTAAAATTTTCGTGGACCACTAAGTTACCCCTTTAATGTTTTATGAGAAATTGCAACATACAGTTTGATTCTTATCTTCTGAAATCAAACATATTCAAAGTTTGGGTCAGAACTCCCCCTTTCCAAAGTTGTAACACGAAGTCTCTTGAGAAATTAGCAGTTCGGGTACTTCACCTGTGAGTGGCAGGTGTACCATCAGCTTGGACTTCGTGATCCAGCAGGAACAATCCTCATTTCAGGAACACTCTGCAGCTATTCTGTCTTCTCTGAGGTCAAGCAGCATAAGTGGTGAGTGAAGTAACCGTAGAAAACCAGTGTCCCCATGGCTCACTTTGCATGAAATTCCCTGGAGTAAGCGTAATGTTCTACATATAATCCTGTCATTCAAGAAAATCACTCAGTTTTTAGAAAGTAGGGGTATTTAATATAGAAACCGTTTTTACTTGGCCTCATTACAGATAACTTCTTTATTTTGGTTTGTTTCCTCATCTTTATCTACACAGTACCTTTTATATATCTGTTGTGAGTAACTAAGACTAGATTAAGGAGTGGAAATAAACCGTGTTTAAGTACCAACTCTTTCCACTTGTTAAGAAAGGTCTGCGGCAAGTTATTTACTCCAAGCCTCAGTTATATCATTACCTATATATGGAAAGAAAAACACCTCCCTGATTGGATTGGATTGAGGATTAAATTGACAAAATATCCTATGTATCCTCTATAGCAGGGTTCCCTAAACCCCGGACCACAGGCTGGTACTAGTACTGGTAACTGGCTTGTGGCCTGTTAAGAACTGGGCCTCACAGCAGGAGATGAGCTGTGGGCAAGTGAGCAAAGCTTCATCTGTATTTACAGCTGCTCCCCACTGCTCATATTACCACCCAAGCGCCTCCTCCTGTCGGATCAGTGGTGGCATTAGTAGGGCAAACCCTACTGTGAACTGTGCATGTGAGGGATGTACATTGCACACTCCTTATGTGTCCGTACTGGTGGGTTCTTGGTCTCACTGACTTCAAGAATGAAGCCACGGACCCTCGCGGTGAGTGTTACAGTTCTCAAAGGTGGCGTGTCTGGAGTTTGTTCCTTCTGATGTTTGGATGTGTTCGGAGTTTCTTCCTTCTGGTGGGTTCGTGGTCTTGCTGGCTCAGGAGTGAAGCTGCAGACCTTCACGGTGAGTGTTACGGCTCATAAAGGCAGCGTGGACCCAAAAAGTGAGCAGCAGCAAGATTTATTGCAAAGAGCAAAAGAACAAAGCTTCCACAGGGCAGAGGGGGACCCGAGCCAGTTGCCACTGGTCGCTCAGGCAGCCTTTTATTCTCTTCTCTGGCCCCACCCACATCCTGCTGATTGGTTCATTTTACAGAGAGCCGATTGGTCTGTTTTACAGAGAGCTGATTGGTCCGTTTTGACAGGGTGCTGATTGGTGTGTTTACAATCCTGAGCTAGACACAAAAGTTCTCCACCTCCCCACTAGATTAGCTAGATACAGAGTGTGGACACAAAGGTTCTCCAAGTCCCCACCAGAGTAGCTACAAAGTGTCAATTGGTGCATTCACAAACCCTGAGCTAGACACAGGGTGCTGATTGGTGTGTTTACAAACCTTGAGCTAGATACAGAGTGCTGATTGGTGTATTTACAATTCCTTAGCTAGACATAAAGGTTCTCCAAGTCCCCACCAGACTCAGGAGCCCAGCTGGCTTCACCCAGTGGATCCCGCACCGGGCCACAGGTGGAGCTGCCTGCCAGTCCCCTGCCATGCGCCTGCACTCCTCAGCCCTTGGGTGGTCGATGGGATTGGGCACCTGTGGAGCAGGGGGTGGTGCTCATGGGGGAGGCTCGGGCCACACAGGAGCCCAAGGAGGCGGGGGAGGCTCAGGCATCGGGGGCCGCAGGTCCTAAGCCCTGCCCCGCGGGGAGGCAGCTAAGGCCCGGTGAGAAATCCAGTGCAGCGCCAGTGGGCCAGCACTGCTGGGGGAACCAGCACACCCTCTGCAGCTGCTGGCCTGGGTGCTAAGCCCCTCATTGCCCAGGCCGGCAGGGCTGGCTGGCCGCTCCAAGTGTGGTGCCCGCCAAGCCCACACCCACCCAGAACTCCAGCTGGCCCGCAAGCGCGGCTCGCAGCCCCAGTTCCCGCTCATGCCTCTCCCTCCATACCTAGGCTGAGGGAGCCGGCTCCGGCCTTGGCCAGCCCAGGAAGGGGCTCCCACAGTGCAGCAGTGGGCTGAAGGGCTCCTCAAGTGCCGCCAAAGTGGGAGCCCAGGCAGAGGAGGCACAGAGAGCGAGCGAGGGCTGCCAGCATGCTGTCACCTCTCACTTATGAGAATCAATGCCTGATAGGTCTGTCACTGTCTCCCATCACCCCCAGATGGGACCATCTAGTTGGAGGAAAACAAGTTCAGGGCTCCCACTGGTTCTACATTATGGTGGGTTGTATAATTATTTCATTATATATTACACTGTAATAATAATAGAATAAAGTGCACACTAAATGTAATGCACTTGAATCATCCCGAAACCATCCCCTCACCCCTGGATCCAGGGAAAAACTGTCTTCCAAGAAACTAGCCCCTGGTGCCGAAAAGGTTGGGGACCACTGCTGTATAGCACACCCTTCTAGGTTATCAGATTCTAGTCCTGTTCACGGTTTTTGAGCTATTTAGCAATTATTTGCAATTATTTGCAATGTTTTTAATTTAAAAAAATTATTTTTAAATTTAAAAAAAAATTTTTTTTGAAACAGTTTCACTCTGTCACCCAGAGTGCAGTGGAGAGTGGAGTATAGTGGCACAATTACAGCTCATCACAGCTTTGACCTCCTGGGTTGAAGTAATCCTCCCACCTCAGCTGTAACTACAGGCATGCACCACCACGCTCAGCTAATTTTTGTAGAGATGGGATTTCACCATGTTGCCCAGGCTTGTCTTGAACTCCTGAGCTCAATCCTCCAGCCTCAGCCTCCCGAACATAATTTCTCTGATTATATGGCTTTATGAGGAATACAGATATGACAGTATGACTCTGGAAGGGGGCATACAGCAGGGAGTTAATGCTGCTTTGAAGGGTTATTACCATGATGAGGAGGGGAATTCCCTCTGTTAATACCCGTTTGGAGAAATGGCCAAATGTGTCAGAAACTCCTAATTCTCTAAAGATTGAATTAGGAGTACTACATTTCTATTGGGTCAAGCCCATATCCAGAAACAACTACACTGATTACCCAGTGAACGGATATCAACTTGTCCATTGAAGACATATTATGAGAAACAAGAATTTTGTTAAAATATATGAACACTGATTAGATCTTATGTCAGGTTCCAATTATGAGTCCCAAATCCCACTGTTACCCACCAGGAGTGTTTCTTGGTAGTCCTCATAATTCGTAAAGGAAGTGTTTGTACCACTCTGCCAGAATGAGTTGCTCCCACAAAACCTACAACATAGTTGATTCTATGTCATTTGCTGCTAGCTGGATTCACCTTTCTATACTTTCATATTCCTTTAGCTGTTTAGACATAGCCAGAGGTATCCATAGCCTCTCAGCATATCCATGAGAGAACCTGCAAGACTCTTGCCCCATCTAGCCAAGAGTTTCAACTTTAGACCAGTTGTCAGAGGAAAGTGAGAACCAGCTGGACTGATTCAGTATCTTGATTGACCATTATAGAAGATGGGGCTAGGGGGTTGCTTAATTTACCTAACCAGAATGTCTATCACAGCTTGAAATTTTAAGTGTATAAATGTGTGTATGCGTGTGTGTGTGCGCACGTGCACGCATGTGCACCCATGTATTTGGGACAGTAAACAGAAAATCCAAATTTTTACTCTGACTTCCAAGATGAGGCTGATTAAGAGGTAGCAGGGAATCTTTATAGCTCACTGCTAAGTTCAACCTAAAAAAATCATTTTATTTATTATTAAAAACTGGGAAATATAGGAAATAAAATACAGCTCCACAGAAATATAAACTACTACTATTTTAGTGTATTCCCTACCAGATGCTCTTCTGTGCTTATTTTTATACTGTTGAGATCCTATGCATGTACTATTTTTGACTTGCACTTAAGATGTTCTGTGCCATTGCCTATATCATTTTTGTAATTGTTTTTAATGTCAAAATGTTATTCGATTATAGTTATATTTCAATGTGGCTAGCTGCTTTCTTACTGTTGGACATAGTGCTACGCTGTTATGAACATCTGTGAATCAGTCACTGCACTTTACTCTTTATGATTATTTCCATGACTAAAGATTTAATACTTTTCAAAGGCTCTCGATAAATTTTACCAAAGGTTTGTGCCAAAATACTTTTTAAATTTTTTCTTTTATATTTTCACATTTAATGTACCCAAGTGACAAAATATTCTCTCACTAACCATGTATGAGAATGCTCCATCTCATGACAATATTGCCAGCACTGAATGCTTTCTGAATGAAGAAAAAAATCTTTGCTAGTGTCAGGCCTCTAAGCCCAAGCTAAGCCATCGTATCCCCTGTGACCTGCATGTATACGTCCAGATGGCCCCAAGCAAGTGAAGAATCACAAAAGAAGTGAAAATGGCCGGTCCCTGCCTTAACTGATGACATTCCACCACAAAAGAAGTGAAAATGGCCGGTCCCTGCCTTAACTGATGACATTATCGTGGGAAATTCCTTCTCCTGGCTCATCCTGGCTCAAAAGCTCCTGCAATGAGCACCTTGTGACCCCCACCCTTGCCAGGCAGAGAACAACCCCCTTTGACTGTAATCTTCCACTGCCTACCCAAATTTTATAAAATGGCCCCACCCTTACCTTCCTTTGCTGACTCTCTTTTCAGACTCAGTCCGCCTGCACCCAGGTGAAATAGCCTTGTTGCTCACACAAAGCCTGTTTGGTGGTCTCTTCACATGGACGCGAGTGAAAGCTAGTTTGATGGTAAAACAGTATTTTATTGTAATTTTATTCACATCTTTTGATTACCAGTTACAATACTACATTTGTTTTTTCTCTTCTGCCAACAACTTGTTCATGTCCTTTGCTGAGTTTTCCATTTTTCATCCACATTAATGAAATTATTTTGTTTTATGAAGTCTCCATTGAAACAATAAAATATTCATGAGAATTCATTTTATTGGATTTAAATATTTTATTTAAAGAAATATTCTTAAGGCTGCAGTTTATTGATAAGAAAAATATAAAGCATACATGTTTATAGATTATGTATTGACATTATAGTATATAGATTCTCCAAATAACATAATTAATTTTGTAGTGCTACTAGTGGAATGCATTCTGCAGAAACATGGCTTTACCTTCAAATCTGAGCACAATACCCTTACATTGAAAATGAAGAAAAGGATAATAAAAGCACAACTTTGATTCATTTAAATTTTGGTAGACCACATCTGATTTGTTGAAGAGTAAATTCGTTTATTTACCTCTTCAAGGAAGTCATTATTTTTTGCATCTCTTTCTGTGCCTCTTTATCCTATAAAGAAAATACAAATACATAATGAAATTTCATGTATTCATCTTGATACTCTAGTATGCTGAAACAGACTTACATTGACTTGAGGAGATTCCCCAACATGAGAACTTTAAGGTTCATGAAGGTACGTGCAATCACCAAATACTTTCCCTAATTCAGGACATTGACAGTGTTTTATTATTTTTTTTAATAATTTTCTTTTTTTTTCATTTTAACAAGTTGCTTTTCTCTTAGTGAGTGTTTTATACAGCATTAATCCTCACATGTCCTGGAGTGTCGCTCTTTGAGTAAAGGGTTTATCATGTTTATTTCATTGAATTCCTTCTCCAGCATGAATTATCTAGTATTTTCCCAACAGGTTTCTTCCTCCTGAAAAAAACTCGCCACTTTCTTTCCTGTTTTACTCTAAGTTTTTTCTGCATATCAAGGCTTGAGCTTTGCCTGAAGGGTGTAGGGTTTAGCCCTGTGGGAGCTCTCTGGTATCTAAAAGATGGCATCTTTCAGATAGATGGAAACTTGAGTGAGACCACCTATAAAGGTTAGGGCTGAGGTTGAAGGCTCTTCCAAATGCTGTACATTTATAGAGTTTCTCTGCATGTGCATTGTCTCATTATGACTAAGGTGAGATCATTAAACGAAGGCTTTCCCACATAGATCATATTCATATGGCTTCTCTCCAGTGTTAATTCACGGTGTTGTTTAAAGGATAAATGGTCACTGAAGGCATTTCCACACTGACTACAGACAAAGAGTTCTCTGGTAGGAATAAAAGTTAACTCTCTGGATGAAGTGTTTCCTACATTCATTACATTTATGGAGTTTCCCTCCAGGGTGAGCTAACACTTGCTGAGTCAATGTTGAGCTGTGACAACTTCCTCATACTCATTATATTCCAAGGGCTCCTCTCCACTGTGACATCTCTGCTACTGAGGACATAACAGGCTGTTAGAGCCTTGCTCAAATACCTTCATTTATTCATTTATTTTCCCACATATGAATCTGATGCCGAGCATTCAGTATAGTCTCTAGTTAACGTCTTCCACGTTGGTTACATTCATATGGTGTGTTACTCTCCTTTGCGTACAGAAGTTTTCTCCTTTGTAGCAGGTCAGCTGCATAGCTATAGGATTAATTTTAAAGTTTTCATTATGTTTCAAGCACTTAATATATTGGCTATATTTATGCAATGGCCCTCTTATAAGAACTCAGGTTATGGTTTGGAGCTCAGGTTATTCCTTTTCTCCCAAATTTGAACTATCCACACCTTTGAGCTGAGATAGCACACTTTCTCTAGCCTCAAATTAAAGTCAGGTGATTGTGCTGCATTCCTAATTTGGCCCTCTCCAGGCCAATTCTGCTGTGGAGGAACAGAGTTCACCCTTACGAATCTCAGTATTGACATGTTGTTAGATCGCTCCTTCCTGTAGATATTCTACATGGATGTTCTGTCTTTGTTTTTAAGACTTTCTTGCCTGGATGCTGGTTTTGAGGATTTTCTCCAGAATCACATCTCTGTGCCGCTTCCTCTGAGATGGGTCTAGCAGGGCCTACTCTTTCTGAGTAAATTCCAAAGCCATATTCTTAAAGGTCAATATTTCCTTTTTTTTCTTTTTTTTTTTGAGACGGAGTCTTGCTCTGTTGCCAGGCTGGAGTACAGTGGCGCAATCTCGGCCTACTGCAACCTCCGCCTTCCGGGTTCAAGTGATTCCCCTGCCTCAGCCTCCCGAGTAGCTGGGGCTACAGGCGCATGCCACCACACCCAGCTAATTTTTGTATTTTTAGTAGAGACGGGGTTTCACCATGTTGGTCAGGATGGTCTCGATCTCTTGACCTAACGATCTGCCCGCCTCGGCCTCCCAAAGTGCTTGGATTACAGCTGTGAGCCACCGCGCCCAACCAAGGGTCAACAATTCCTATGGTTGTACTGTCAAGAACTCAGTCACCACCTGTCTTTCTCTGTAATCTCATTCAGGGGCCATCTGAGCACTAAGCCAGAAAGGCAGAACCCAGACAGATAGAAACTTGAGTGAGACCACGATGATACTGGGGTTGGGGTCACCACATTCTGGAGCTCAGAGCTTCTTTCTAACTTTCTAGAAAAAGCCAGGAACCTGTATTTTTAATGAGCCCTCTACTGTCCAAGCAAGTCTTAAATATTTAAACAACTGGGTTTAAATTCTAATTTCCTTAGATTATATGGCAAAACCTCAGGATGACCTTTCCTGGCCCATGGCCCAAGTTGCAGGACCAGTTTTATTTTCTCATAAATCTCTGTGCTTTTATTTCTAAAACACTCATCAAATTTTATTGCTATGACTTTTTCAGTGCCTGCCTTTCCCATTAGACCACAGAATTCATGATGGCAGAGGTATGTGTTTTCTTCTCTTTGTATCCCAAGCCTCTAGCAGAGTATACCTCTATAATTGTAAAGTAAGTGAATAAAGATAATCTCTCTCTTTCACCCAAACACACACATTCAAAAATCTAGATTTATTTCATCTGATAGTGTTGGAAAAATATGGTTTAGAAAACTACATCAATGGCTCTCTGCTAAAGACTGGATAAATAAGAGAGAGACTTATTTACATTAAATTGTCATTATTCTCCTAGCATTTGGGTAGTGATTATCACACACCAACTTCATGAGACTGGGTACTGGTTAAGAACAGCTAGTCCCAAACTGATGCTGTATCATCAATTATTTTAAGAAAATAAATAAATAAAAGGGTTCTAAGAAACTTCTTTAGAGTGTTTTTAAGATCAATTTAAATAATACAACCAAGACCATTACATATGTTGCAAAATCTTAAGAAATAATACATTTTAAATGCAAATGACAAGAAGGTAAGAGTCAGAAGAGTAGAAATAGAGGGTTGTAAACAGACTTTCTACAAATCATGAAAATGTCTGTTTAGACACTGGGAAAAGTCTGTCTATACTATCTATACTGCGATAGCCTTACTAATTTTTTTTTTTTTTTGAGACGGAGTTTCACTCTTGTTGCCCTGGCTGGAGTGCAATGGCACAATCTCAGCTCACCACAACCTCTGCCTCCCAGGTTCAAGAGATTCTCCTGCCTCAGCCTCCCTAGTAGCTGGGATTATAGGCATGTGCCACCACACCCGGCTAATTTTGTGTTTTTTTTTTTTAGTAAAGACAGGGTTTCTCCATGTTGGTCAGGCTGGTCTCAAACTCCCGACCTCAGGTGATCCGCCCACCTTGGCCGCCCAAAGTGCTGGGATTACAGGTGTAAGCCACAATGCCCGGCTGCCTTATTAATTTTTTAAAAAGTACTAGGAATAATTCTCCAGGCACGGATAGCACAGATGAGTTAATTTACAAGAAATAAGTTTTAACCAGAAAGAAATGGGCAAACAAGAATTTCTAGCAAATGAGACAACATTACAGGATTTTGACAAGAGACCCATTTATTACCCTGAGCTGTAGCATTTCTATAACAGGAAGGCAGAGTGAATGGATACAAATTCTGTTTTATAACCTATCCAGAAAACCACTGTTTTCAAGATATCATAATCAAATATGATATCTTAATTAAGAAAAAACATTTAAAGCAGAATTAGGATTTTGTTACTAACAGCAGTTACCAATGAGAGTTATGCTTCTCAACTCATAAAACAGGTTGGAAATACAGCTCAGAACTTTAATCAACAGGCCATTTCAAAGACAACTATACCACTTGCTAAATATAACGTGCTGTTAACTTTTAGCACTCCCAGAGTACACTTCTTTTTGTGGTTTGTTTCTGGTAACATTGGATTTACTAGTCTATGAGTCTGTTTGTCTTAGAAAGGTGATTAATGCTATTTCAAAATGTTTCAGCAATTTTAAAATATGGGTTTTTCTTTACCAGTTTAGCACATCTCTTATCATAAAACATTACATAATGCTTTTTATATTTGAGCTTTCTCAGTAGGCTCCATGTTGATGAACTTTAATACTGCCTCCAGGCAAACAACTTTCAGGTTGCCAGTGAAGTCATTATTTCATTCAGCAATCATTCTCAAACTGTCTTAGACACAGAAATCCCTTTTTTAAAAAAGAAATGTTTCTCAGGATCTGAGATTACTTTCCTAGGGTCAAGAAAAGTCCACATGAATAATAAAAATACCGTAATTTCAAATTCTGGGAATGTAAAGCTACTTACACCTATGAATCTGGGCTCTAGAGACCAAATGACTGACACTCCCAATATCAAGTAGCAGTGTGATGAGCTGAGAGTTCCCTAATAGGGGACAGAAGACATGTCCACAAATGACTATAATGCAAGGAAGAAGCTATAAATGCCACAAGAAAGAAACAAACATCTTATGAAATTTCACATGAGAGAGCAAACTGATGGCTAGGTTGTCTTCCTGTAACTAGTGGCATTGCTAGACATTTTGGAAATGAATAAACTTGGTTGGCAAAATCACTAATGGGGTATATTTCAATCTGACAAAACTTTATAGAGATGGAGGGGTATTACATATAACTCACTTCATCCTATTTTCTCATGGAAAAAGAAATGGAAATATACCTTACATACCTTTACTACTTGGAAAAAAATTGCTAAGAATACAAATGGAGACATCACTGAGGAAAAAAATGCAATGTGAGAAATATTTGCTCATACTATTTTGCTTATTACAGAAATACTTCCAATGTCTAGCCTTCTTACATTCATTACGAGTCCTCTTTATTATTACTATTGACACTATTATTTTTATTTGTATGATATTAATGCCTCGCTCATTGCTAGCACAGCAGTCTGAGATCAAACTGCAAGGTGGCAGCAAGGCTGGGAGAGGGGCGTGAGCCACTGCTGAGGCTTGAGTAGGTAAACGAAGCAGCCAGGAAGCTCAAACTAGGTGGAGCCCACCACAGCTCAAGGAGGCCTGCCTGCCTCTGTAGACTCCACCTCTAAGGGCAGAGCTTAGCCAAACAAAAGGCAGCAGAATCCTCTGCAGACTTAAATGTCCCTGTCTGACAGCATTGAAGAGAGCAGTGGTTCTCCCAGCACGCAGCTAGAGATCTGAGAACGGACAGACTGCCTCCTCAAGTGGGTCCCTGACCCCTGAGTAGCCTAACTGGGAGGCAACCCCCAGCAGGGGCAGACAGACACCTCACACAGCCAGGTACTCCTCTGAGACAAAACTTCCAGAGGAACAATCAGGCAGCAACATTTGCTGCTCACCAATATCCGCTGTTCTGCAGCCTCTGTTGCTGATACCCAGGCAAACAGGGTCTGGAGTGGACCTCCAGCAAACTCCAACAGACCTGCAGCTGAGGGTCCTGACTGTTAGAAGGAAAACTAACAAACAGAAAGGATGTCCACACCAAAACCCCATCTGTACATCACCATCATCAAAGACAAAAGGTAGAAAAAACCACAAAGATGGGGAAAAAACAGAGCAGAAAAACTGGAAACTCTAAAAAGCAGAGCGCCTCTCCTCCTCCAAAGGAACGCAGCTCCTCACCAGCAATGGAACAAAGCTGGACGGAGAATGACTCTGACAAGTTGAGAGAAGAAGGCTTCAGACGATCAAACTACTCTGAGCTAAAGGAGGAAGTTCGAACCCATGGCAAAGAAGTTAAAAACCTTGAAAAAAAAATTAGACGAATGGCTAACTAGAATAACCAATGCAGAGAAGTCCTTAAAGGACCTGATGGAGCTGAAAACCAAGGCACGAGAACTACGTGACGAATGCACAAGCCTCAGTAGCCGATTTGATCAACTGGAAGAAAGGGTATTAGTGATGGAAAGCCAAATGAATGAAATGAAGTGAGAGGAGAAGTTTAGAGAAAAAATAATAAAAAGAAACGAACAAAGCCTCCAAGGAATATGGGACTATGTGAAAAGATCAAATCTACGTCTGATTGGTGTACCTGAAAGTGACAGGGAGAATGGAACCAAGTTGGAAAACATTCTGCAGGATATTATCCAGGACAACTTCCCCAACCTAGCAAGGCAGGCCAACATTCAAATTCAGGAAATACAGAGAACGACAAAAAGATACTCCTCAAGAAGACCAACTCCAAGACACGTAATTGTCAGATTCACCAAAGTTGAAATGAAGGAAAAAATGTTAAGGGCAGCCAGAGAGAAAGGTCGGGTTACCCATAAAGGGAAGCCCAACAGACTAACAGCTGATCTCTCAGCAGAAATTCTATAAGCCAGAAGAGAGTGGGGGCCAATATTCAACATTCTTAAAGAAAAGAATGTTCAACCCGGAATTTCATATCCAGCCAAACTAAGCTTCATAAGTGAAGGAGAAATAAAATACTTTACAGACAAGTAAATGCTGAGAGATTTTGTCACCACCAGGTCTGCCCTAAAAGAGCTCCTAAAGGAAGCACTAAACATGGAAAGGAACAACCAGTACCAGACACTGAAAAAACATGCCAAATTGTAAAGACCATCGAGGCTAGGAAGAAACTGCATCAACTAATGAGCAAAATAATCAGCTAACATCATAATGACAGGATCAAATTCACACATAACAATATTAACCTTAAATGTAAATGGGCTAAATGGTCCAATTAAAAGACACAGACTGGCAAATTGGATAAAGAGTCAAAACCCACCAATGTGCTGTATTCAGGAAACCCATCTCACATGCAGAGACACACATAAGCTCAAAATAAAGGGATGGAGGAAGATCTACCAAGCAAATGGAAAACAAAAAAAGGCAGGGGTTGCAATCCTAGTCTCGGATAAAACAGACTTTAAACCAACAAAGATCAAAGGAGACAAAGAAGGCCATTACATAATGGTAAAGGGATCAATTCAACAAGAAGAACTAACTATCCTAAATATATATATACCCAATACAGGAGCACCCAGATTCAGAAAGCAAGTCCTGAGTGACCTACAAAGAGACTTAGACTCCCACACAATAATAATGGGAGACTTTAACACCCCACTGTCAACATTAGACAGATCAATGAGACAGAAAGTTAACAAGGATACCCAGGAATTGAACTCAGCTCTGCACCAAGTGGACCTAACAGACATCTACAGAACTCTCCACCCCAAATCAACAGAATATACATTCTTCTCAGCACCACACCACACTTATTCCAAAATTGACCACACAGTTGGAAGTAAAGCACTCCTCAGCAAATGTAAAAAAACAGAAATTATAACAAACTGTCTCTCAGACCACAGTGCAATCAAACTAGAACTCAGGATTAAGAAACTCACTTAAAACCACTCAATTACATGGAAACTGAACAACCTGCTCCTGAATGACTACTGGGTACATAACGAAATGAAGGCAGAAATAAAGATGTTCTTTGAAACCAATGAGAACAAAGACACAACATACCAGAATCTCTGGGACACATTCGAAGCAGTGTGTAGAGGGAAATTTATAGCACTAAATGCCCACAAGAGAAAGCAGGAAAGATCTAAAATTGACACCCTAACATCACAATTAAAAGAACTAGAGAAGCAAGAGCAAACACATTCAAAAGCTAGCAGAAGTCAAGAAATAACTAAGATTAGAGCAGAACTGAAGGAAATAGAGACATAAAAAACCCTTAAAAAAAATCAATGAATCCAGGAGCTGGTTTTTTGAAAAGATCAACAAAACTGATAGACCGCTAGCAAGACTAATAAAGAAGAAAAGAGAGAAGAATCAAATAGATGTGATAAAAAATGATAAAGGGATATCACCACCGATTCCACAGAAATACAAACTACCATCAGAGAATACTATAAACCTCTCTACGCAAATAAACTAGAAAATCTGGAAGAAATGGATAAATTCCTCAACACATACACCCTCCCAAGACTAAACCAGGAAGAAGTTGAATCTCTGAATAGACCAATAACAGGCTCTGAAATTGAGGCAATAATTAATAGCTTACCAACCAAAAACAGTCCAGGACCAGATGGATTCACAGCCAAATTCCACCAGAGGTTCAAGGAGGAGCTGGCACCATTCCTTCTGAAACTATTTCAATCAATAGAAAAAGAGGGAATCCTCCCTAACTCATTTGATGAGGCCAGCATCATCCTGATACCAAAGCCAAGCAGAGACACAACAAAAAAAGAGAATTTTAGACCAATATCCCTGATGAATATCAATGCAAAAATCCTCAATAAAATACTGGCAAACCGAATCCAGCAGCACATCAAAAAGCTTATCCACCATGATCAAGTGGGCTTCATCCCTGGGATGCAAGGCTGGTTCAACATACACAGATCAATAAACATAATCCAGCATATAAACAGAACCAAAGACAAAAATATGATTAGCTCAATAGATGCAGAAAAGGCCTTTGACAAAATTCAACAACGCTTCATGCTAAAAACTCTCAATAAATCAGGTATTGATGGGACGTATCTCAAAATAATAAGAGCTATCTATGACAAACCCACAGCCAATATTATACTGAATGGGCAAAAACTGGAAGCATTCCCTTTGAAAACTGGCACAAGACAGGGATGCCCTCTCTCACCACTCCTATTCAACATACTGTTGGAAGTTCTGGCCAGGGCCATCAGGCAGGAGAAGGAAATAAAGGGTATTCAATTAGGAAAAGAGGAAGTCAAATTGTCCCTGTTTGCAGATGACATGATTGTATATCTAGAAAATCCCATCATCTCAGCCCAAAATCTCCTTAAGCTGATAAGCAACTTCAGTAAAGTCTCAGGATACAAAATCAATGTGCAAAAATCACAAGCATTCTTATACACCAATAACAGACAAACAGCCAAATCATGAGTGAACCCCCATTCACAATTGCTTCAAAGAGAATAAAACACCTAGGAATCCAACTTACAAGGGACGTGAAGGACCTCTTCAAGGAGAACTACAAACTACTGCTCAATGAAATAAAAGAGGATACAAACAAATGGAAGAACATTCCATGCTCATGGGTAGGAAGAATCAATATCATGAAAATGGCCATACTGCCCAAGGTAATTTATAGATTCAGTGCCAACCCCATCAAGCTACCAATGATTTTCTTCACAGAACTGGAAAAAGCTACTTTAAAGTTCATATGGAACCAACAAAGAGCCCCCATTGCCAAGTCAATCCTAAGCAAAAAGAAGAAAGCTGGAGGCATCACACTACCTGACTTCAAGCTATACTACAAGGCTACAGTAACCAAAACAGCATGGTACTGGTACCAAAACAGAGATATAGACCAATGGAACAGAACAGAGCCCTCAGAAATAATGCTGCATATCTACAACCATCTGATCTTTGACAAACCTGAGAAAAACAAGAAATGGGGAAACGATCCCCTTTTTAATAAATGGTGCTGAGAAAACTGGCTAACCATATGTAGAAAGCTGAAACTGGATCCCTTCCTTACACCTTATACAAAAATTAATTCAAGATGGATTAAAGACTTAAATGTTAGACCTAAACCATAAAAACTCTAGAAGAAAACCTAGGCACTACCATTCAGGACATAGGCATGGGCAAGGAATTCATGTGTAAAACACCAAAAACAATGGCAACAAAAGCCAAAATTGACAAATGGGATCTAATTAAACTAAAGAGCTTCTGCACAGCAAAAGAAACTACCATCAGAGTGAACAGGCAACCTACAGAATGGGAGAAAATTGTTGCAATCTACTCATCTGACAAAGGGCTAATATCCAGAATCTACAATGAACTCAAACAAATTTACAAGAAAAAAACAAACAACCCCATCAAAAAGTGGGCAAAGGATATGAACTGACACTTCTCAAAAGAAGACATTTATGCGGCCAAAAGACACATGAAAAAATGCTCATCATCACTGGCCATCAGAGAAATGCAAATCAAAACCACAATGAGACACCATCTCACACCAGTTAGAATGGTGATCATTAAAAAAAGTCAGGAAACAAAAGGTGCTGGAGAGGATGTGGAGAAATAAGAACACTTTTACACTGTTGGTGGGACTGTAAACTAGTTCAACCCTTGTGGAAGTCAGTGTGGCGATTCCTCAGGGATCTAGAATGAGAAATACCATTTGACCCAGCCATCCCATTACTGGGTATATACCCAAAGGATTATAAATCATGCTGCTATAAAGACATATGCACACGTATGTTTATTGCGGCACTATTCACAATAGCAAAGACTTGGAACCAACCCAAATGTCCAACAACGATAGACTGGATTAAGAAAATGTGGCACATATACACCATGGAATACTATGCAGCCATAAAAAATGATGAGTTCACATCCTTTGTAGGGACATGGATGAAATTGGAAATCATCATTCTCAGTAAACTATCGCAAGAACAAAAAACCAAACACCGCATATTCTCACTCATAGGTGGGAAGTGAACAATGAGAACACATGGACACAGGAAGGGGAACATCACACTCTGGGGACTGTTGTGGGGTGGGGGGAGGGGGGAGGGATAGCATTGGGAGATATACCTAAAGTATGGATGAAGCGGGACATGGATGAAGCTGGAAACCATCATTCTCAACAAACTATCGTAAGGACAGAAAAGCAAACACCACATGTTCTCACTCATAGGTGGGAACTGAACAATGAGAACACATGGACGCAGGAATGGGAACATCACACACCAGGACCTGTTGTAGGGTGGGGGGAGTGGGGAGGGATAGCATTAGGAGATATACCTAATGTTAAATGACGAGTTAATGGGTGCAGCACACCAACATGGCACATGTATACATATTTAACAAACCTGCATGTTGTGCATACGTACTCTAAAACTTAAAGTGTAATTAAAAAAAAAGAAAGAAAACTCCATCATAGAAGGAGAGAGTAGAAGGGTGGCTGTCAGGGGCTGGGAAGGTGGGAGAAATGGGGAGATATTGGTCTAGGGTACACAGTTTCAGTTATGCAGGATGAATAGGTTCTGGAGATTTAAAGGACAGCAATGTGACTGTAGTTAATAATACTGTATTGTATATTTGAAATTTGCTAAGAGAGTGGATCTCAAATGTTCTCAACAATAAAAAAAGTAACTATTTGAGGTGATGAATGTATTAATTAGCTTGATTGTGGTAGTCATTTCATAACGTATATGTCTATCAAAACATCATGCTGTATACATATAGGTTTTATTTGTCAATTATACTTCAATAAAGGTAGAATAAAAATAAATAAATAAAATTGAATACAGAAAAATACAAATGTATCTAAGCAAGTTATTCATATTTTGAGCTTGAATAGTACTAACAAGACAACAGCACTCACTGTCACTTTCTGGACTTACCTCTTTGGTAACAGCAGGAAGCAATAATGCCAAATTACAGAACTTCAAAGCATTCTGGTTTTCCTCAAGATCAGTATAACACTGGAAATGAGAAATAACCAATATTAAACATAATCCGTTTTTATGTGATAGGTTCAAAGTGATCTTAAAGCAGAACAGTGGTCTTCATTACCTTTGCTAAGTACATGTAATTGGGATTAGAATAACCAGGGCATAGTTCTTCAGCCTGATTTGAGAGAAAAACATGAGAGAATAACAGGGCAATATTAAAATAACAATAAACACAAGTGAAGAGAATATATTTAAATAAATCAAATATTATGAACCAAACTGCCCTAAGAATTTAGGCTGGTTGTTTCACATTTGAATCACTTGATCAGTTTTAAGTATCTTTTGGGTGGAAACATAGCCTTTGCATTTAGCCATTAAAATAAAATTGATTACCATGGTCATAAAGCTTACAAAGCAATGAGATACTTTATGGTTTTCAGATTTCTTTACATAATCATTTTCCTCAGTCTTCTTTCGCTATCCTTTTCCTTTCAAGAACAAAAACAACTGGTGATATTCCTAGGACAAGTCCTATACATTTCCCTATCTATCTATCTATCTATCTATCTATCTATCTATCTATCTATCAGGTCTTGCTCTGTTGCCCAGGCTGGAGTGCAGTGGCGCGATCTTGGCTCACTGCAACCTCCGCCTCCCAGGTTCAGGCGATTCTCCTGCCTCAGCCTCCAGAGTAGCTGGGATTACAGGCACCTGCCACCACGCCTGGCTAATTTTTATATTTTTAATAGAGACGGGGTTTCACCATATTGTCCAGGCTTGTCTCAAACTCCTGACCTCAGGTGATCCACCCCCCTCGACCTCCCAAAGTGCTGGGATTACAGGCGTGAGCCACCACTCCCAGCCTTACTATCTATTTAGAAAATGAGAGTAGAGCATGACTGGTACCCCATGGCAAGCATCTTCCACTAGATTAATATTTGATTTCTTGTGATTTCAACATATTCCACAGGAATTAAATAATATCTGAAGTCCATCAAATCACTGACTTTTAAAGGAAAGACAGATCCTTGAAACAACCAGTCCAGGTAGTAGACATGAGTGGGTATTATAAAGGTACTTTTCTCCTATCTACTAATCTTTTATGTACCAGTTCCTTTATCTCTGGAAATAAGAATTCTTTCAGGTTTGGTATTGTTACTAGACAGCCCTTCTTAGAACCTAAGTCAGTCTTGCTATGTACTAGTTCCTTTACTTTATCTCTGGGAAATAAGAATTCTTTCAGGTATGGTATTGCTACTAGACAGCTCTTCTTAGAACCTAAGTCAGTCTTGCTTCAGAGTCAGCTTTCACTGTTTTGAAGGCCCAGGCAAGCAAGCTTACAACCTGGAGTCTCCACCCTAGAGGGGGGTAGAACACAAGAGAAGAGGATGCTTTTAAAAATTTACAAAAATATCCTTGTTTCACAAGATACGAACAATCCAGACATTTCCAAAATTAAAAAGTGAAAGTTTCTCCTTCCTAGTTTTATTCTCAACTTCAATCTCATGCCCCAGAGGTAACTACTATCAGCCGTTTGACATGTATCCTACCAGACTCTTTGCCAAGTATGGGCAAATAAAGAAACAGATATTTGGCTTTTGAAAACAAAACAAAATGGAACCATTTTACATATATATAATTTACAGATATATAATTCTTGTCAATTATACCTCAGTAAAGCTAGAAAAATACAAATACATAAAACTGAATAAATGTGCACATTGATAGAAAATCTACATATTGGCGCCAGACTTTTTTTCCCATATTACAAACACATTTTCATGTTAGCATAGATATACTTCATCATTTTTAAGAGCTTGTATTTCATATTCTGCATGAATCATAACGAAAGGAAGCATTCTCCATTGGACATCTTGATTTATTCTCCGTATTCATTATTATTACTAATAACCAATGAACATACTTTTTCCCATATGCTTGTGTACATGTGTGTTTATGCCTATAAGGGAGATTCCCAGAAGTCGAATTGCTGAGTCAAAATAATATATATGTTTTTAAAGATAGATACTAATGAAGATAAATCCAAATCAGGGTGCTGAGGAGTGGTCCAACACCGTATGAGGGCACATGCCTTGTAAAAGACATTTTATTCTGTACAGAATCCAAAAGAGAAGGGTTCTAGCAGAAAGAGGACAAAAATCTCCTAGGGTAGGGAGCCAGACTTTGTATAAATCTTCAAGACCAGGTAGGTTAACAGTGTCTGGGCGTGGAATGAAACCTGCTGGAGAGACAGCAAAGCTACCAACAGATTAAAGGAAGTTGTCAATTTCAATCAAGCCAGAGCCTTGACCATCCTATAGTGGCATCCATGGATTCTGGTTCTCCCGCTTCTTCTCTCTTAATCAATGGATTCTGGTTCTCCTGCTTCTTCTCTCTTAATCCATAGATTCTGGTTCTCCTGCTTCTCTCTTGTCTAATCATTTCCATTTCAAGGCTTCTAGTTTGGTAAGTGCATTTCTTGAGCCATTCTAATAAGAGGGACTTAAGACTGAACTTTATTCAATTATGCCTTCTTCTATGCCTAGTAGTTGCCTCAGCTCTGTCCGAATCCCATATTGGGGATAACTTGCCCCAATGTATGCATGTAAACAGCTTATTTCTTTAATGCTGGCATTCTAATTCTGCATATATACCTTAACACCTATGTTTAGTTAACTAAAGTGATTATAAATCAGAACATCTCTTTCTGTTCTCATTGTTTAAAAATCTGAAGCCCAACAGAACACAGACAGGCAACTAACAACACTGAATTCCTAAGGTAAAACAGATTCTGATCTTTCACAAAAGGCCTTGGATGAATTACAAGGAGGGTATCATTACTCAAATGCTAACGTTTCAATGTAATGTTCCAATGATGAGGCAGTTTCTAGAAAGGCCCTTAGAACACTCTTTATCATAACACCTGGCAAAGAATATTATACATATTTAATTTGTCTTGGCTATCCAAGTTCCTTGAAGGTAGGAACTTTGTTGGTCATTTCTGTGTTCCCAGTATTTGATGCCATGTTTGGCACTAGTTATGTGCTTAATAAACACTGTTGAATAAATTAGCTCTTCTTTGAAACATCTTATAAGCTCAAGCAGCAGCCTTATACCATATCGGGACACAGCCAAGAGTTCTGCAACTGGGGAAGCCGCTAGTATAGACTCAGGGATCATATAATTGCAAACAGTAAGTGCAATCAGGGTAGCCTGTCTCCCAATATTGCCACACCTGTCATTTACTACACACACCCATCCTCTGATCCAGCAGTTTCCAGCCATGCCATCAGCTGCCATTGGAATCAACAGTTTTACGATCTTTAAAAACACTGATCAAGGTTTAAAAGCACATACCATATGACCCAACACTTCCATCCCTAGGTGCTTACCCAAGAGAAATAAAATATGTCCATACCAAACTTGCATTTGAATGTTCGCAGAAGCTTTATTCAAAATAGCACCAAACCAGAAACAACTCAAATGTCTATCAGCAAGTTAACACATAAACAAATTATAGTGTATCCATATAATGGAATATTACTTAGCAATGAAAAGGAGCTGCTGATACACTGAATAAAATGAATGCATCTCAAAACAGTATGCTGAGTAAAAGAAGCCAGATATACACAAAAGTACACGTTGTATGATTCCATTTATATTAAATTTTAGAATGGGCAAAACTAATTTAGAGTGATAGAAAGCAGAGTGGTTACTTGGGGCAGGAGATGAGGGAAATTGACAGCAAAGGGGCAAAGATAACGCTCTAGGATAATGAAAATGCTATCTTGAAATGGTGATGGTTACAGTGGTGGTTACAAAGGTGTATAAGTTTGTCAAACTTCACTGAATTGTACACTTAAAATGGGTACAATTTATTGCTTATAAACTATACTTCAAGATACCCAGAGGTTCTGAAACAATGAGTCTGGGTCATGGCCTGGGCTGCCATTTTGTAAGGTGCCTCAGATGACTGCAATGCACAGCCAAGGTTGAGAACCACTGCCCTAGGGAATCATGCCAGAATTTTGTATGAGGTGGGAAGCATGCTATAGTTTGAAACAATTTCCCCAGGGGATTCACAGATGACTCCTACAGGTGTCTAAACCACCTTCCTAGATGCTTTGAGACTGTGGAGGACCAATTTTCCCCTGCTATAATAGCAAAACAATAGTAGCTAACATTGATTTTTAGTTAGAACATTTAACATGTTAGACCCTGGGCTAAGAATATAAAATATAATATTTTATGTAACCTTCACAAAAACTGTACAAAGTAGGTATTATTATGGCCATTTCATGGATGAAGAATTTGAGAGTGGGAGAACTAAGGAAATGTGTGTCCAGGTCATTCAGACAGGAAAGGCTCAGGTCTCAACTTCACTCGTCAACTCTAAACTCAGTGTTCTCAACCCCTACGGGATCCAGCTGGATGGCTCTAGAGACACATTCCTGGCCCCCGTGAACGCTCTTTGGAGGGGTGGATTCGGGGCAGTCTGGGTCCCAACAACACGGCCTCCTGTGTTGTAGGGACCCAGGGGGTTGCAGACTCTCCTGGGTGTGGGAGCCAGGGTCTGTGCTGTTTCTCTTTCCTCTCCTACACTTCCTAGATTTCTTAGTTCCATGACAGCCTTAGCCTCAGCACTCCAGACCCCTCAGTCCTCTCAGCTGTTCTAGTAAATATGGCGAGAAGCATTCCTGATGCCTCCTCTCTTTTCTTTGACAAACAACATGGAATGCATTTTGAGACTAAAGTCTAAGTAATGACCTAATGCAGGGCTCCCCAAGATGGTTTGCTGAGGTGTTTAAATTTTAATGAAATTAAAATTCTGTGGGTTTTTGCTGAGGACTTACTGGGTGCTAGGCACACTCTAAGCAATTTACTTGTAGGAATGTAGATAATCCTTACAACACCACTATGAGGTAAGTACTATTATCTCCATGTTATTGATTAAATTGAGAGAGAGGTTAAGCAATTTGTCCAATGTTAATCTGCTGGTAAGTGGTAGAGCTGAGATTTTACCAGGTAGTCTGGTTCCGAAATTTGCATTCTTTACCTCAGCATTATTGTGCTACTTACCACTTTTGATTTCATCTGTGTATTATTTCAGGCACATTAGCATCTCAAGAACTTTTCTACAGTGTTCTGAAAACCTGCTCCTCAATTATAACTTTGATATTATGAGGAAATGAGTTTTGAGTACAGATAACATTTTTGCTAGTTAACGTGGCATCTTTTATATAAATATTTTATCTTAAATAGATCATAATCTACATTCTTATACAATTTAAAATGAGGGAACCAATTTTCAGTGGTAGGAAAAAGGTGAAGAAATGGGAGTGATACAGTCTTAGCCTTCACTCATATTTAAACCAAATCTTTGATTGCCATTGTGTGAAATGGAACAAATTAAGTTCCTGAGATATTGACTCTCTCTTTATTAAAAAAAAGGGATCACATTACATAAAAAATAAGAAATGTACAGCCCTTTTTATTTTTTGAACTCTTTTCTGCTGGGCTTGTGCTTGATTTCAGGACACTTATTTTTTCACTTGAGGCAGCCACTGGCCATTGGGGGTGAGAGATAGAAAGTGACAAGAAACCTAGACTACATGATCTACAAATTCCCTCTCAGTTCTACAAAATTGATCCCTGAAATGCAGCACAAATATTAGCATGTACAAGACATTTATTATTATTATTATTATTTTTGAGATAAGGTCATGCTCTTTTGGTCAGGCTGGAGTGCAGTGGTGTGATCATGGCTCACTGCAGCCTTGAACTACTGGGCTCAAGTGATTCTCCTGCCTCAGTCTCCTGAGTAGCTGGGACTGTAGTTATGCCACCATGCCCAGCAAATTTTTTTATTTTTTTGTAGAGATGGCATGTTGCTATGTTGCCCAGGCTGGTCTCAAACTCCTGGCCTCAAGCAATCCTCCTACCTCGGCCTTCCAAAGTGTTGGGATTACAGAGGTGAGCCACTGCATGCAGCCTTGTCTGTATTTTTATAAACTTGAAGTAGGTAGGTTGGGAAGGAAAACACATTTAGTAACTAAAAAATTTTGAAGTTGGTTCCAGAGAAAGGTAAAGGGATCATCACCCCAACAGGAAGTTGATTATATGGGTGGCTATATTATACATTTACATGTGAGCTCACACACACATATATTACTGCTTAGAGTTGTATAGTACGGCGATTATACATTTTAAGACAGGATTGAGAATACTGATTTGGTCTGATACCCCAAGAATCTTCCAGAGAAACGTCTGCAACTTTAGGAGGTAGCTTTTAAAATAACTCTTCCTTTTGGCACTTTTATTTCTTTAAGATTAAACTGGTTCTATGTTAGGCTAATCAGGAGTACTAGGACTAAGTCTAACCATCAGGGCGTGACTGTTTCTGCACATGACTCAGAGAGCTGTTCTTGGACTTAGTAGTAAGAGCTGTCATACCTAAACCTTCATTAAGGCCGCTGGGTTATTTTAAAAAAGTAGTTTGTAATTCCTAGAACCTAGGGCCTAACTAGCTGTTCTAAGGAGTTTAGACTGAAAACATATTAATAACTTGCATTACGAGGGGCTTAAAACAGAACATGCCAAAACTAGGATTCAAACTGAGGCTCCACATGGAGAAAAAATTTCCTTGACAACGGCAGCAGGGATTCGTGCAAATGGTAATCAGTCTGACACTAAAATAATGGATACACAAAATGTACCTTAAGGAAATTGTGTAAAGCTTCTTGTACAGTTGAAGATGGTATTTTTCCAAACAGAGTAGCAGCCATTTTTTTCTCAATCCAGCTCAGTTTTGAGACCTGCAAATACACAACATCACTCTTAGAAAGTTGTTCACCTTTTGAATGGATTATCTCTCCCCAGTTAGACGTGTGTTATGTGTATATATGTGTGTGTGTGTGTATATAGATATAACATATACAAATGTAAATATATATCCATAAATAATATATATTAGAGATACCACCCTCATGGTATTAATGTTAATATTTTACCTTCCTTTTTCACAATTCTAAGGAACCATGGGGTCCAGACGCACTGGTTTCAAAACCAACTTGAAATACTCTTGATAAGAAGATTTGTGTCAAATCAGAGGAAAAAGGGGTGGGGTGGGAAATAATGCTGATCCCGTTTGTTCATCTGATTCTGGATTCTGAGGTGACTACGATGTATCTCTTCATACAGCACATAGGGGCTACAAGACTCCACCTTTGCTCTCCTCCTGCCTACTCCATGATGCCAACTGGCTTCCTGACCCAGAGGTAGCATCTCAGACATGTAAATAGAATAGGGATCCTCAAGCCAGAAGGAGCGGGGAACGGGGACCCACTATACATATTTACAATCCTGAAGATTTTTTAAAAAATCAATAACAATCAAAACTAAATTTCATATTACCACTGATTTTTTTGCTTTCTTCTAAAAAGTTTTCCTTTTTCCCCAAATATAAACATTAGATGTTCATTCTAAAAGATTAAACTGGCTCAAAAATGAATACTTAAAAGGGTATTGACCCAGCTGATGCTCCGTCCAACCCCATCAATTATCTTCCTTCTCAGTCCCATCACCTAGATTCCTTGGTAGCCAATATCCTTTTTTTTTTTTTTTTTTTTTGGACAATGTCTCACCTTGTTGCTCAGGCTGGATCATACCGTACAGCGGCACGATCATGGCTCACTGCAGCCTCGACCTCCTGGGCTCAAGAATCCTCCCACCTCAGCCTCCTGAGTAGTTGGAACTACAGGTGTGCATCACATGCTCAATTAATTTTTTAAATTTTTTGTAGAGACAGGGTCTTCCTATATTGTCCAGGCTGGTCCTGAACTCCTGGGCTCAAGAGATCCTCCCACCTCAGACTCTCAAAGTGCTAGGATTACAGGCGTAAGCCACCTTGCCCAGTCCATTATCCTCTAATTAAAAAATTATTTCCTAATTTTTTGACATAATTTTTCTTATTGGTATGCTTATTTTTGCTTTGCTTTGAACTTTGTAAAAAATAATATATAGCTTATTTCCTTGTATGACTTGCTTTTTCATTTAATGGTATGGTTCTGAGATTTCATCCAGGATAATGAGTATGACTGAAGTTCAGTCATTTAAATAACTGAAATATTTCATCATTTCAACAGTGGAGCACATTTGTGAGTCTCTGTAGGGTAGGCACGATCATATGGCAGGCAAACAGTCAAATTTAAAAGATACTACTCAATGGTTCCCAAGGTAGTCATGCTGATTTATGTTTCCACAGCAATGTAATAATTCCTGCTGCTCCATACCTATTCTTGAAACACCTCATACTGAGATTTTACAATTTTTATAAAAAGAGTAGGAACAAAATGGCATCTACTTGGGGTTTTCATTATCATTTCTATATATTTTTTTAAAATTTTTAGTTTAATTGCATTATGGTCAGAAAAACTGCATGACATCAATTCTTTGAAACGTATTAAGACTTGTTTCATGGGCTCATGTATGGTCCATTTTAGCACACATTCTGCATATGCTTGAAAAGATGTCTATTCTCCAATGGTTAGCCACATGGCTTCATATTTATTAGACCAAGCTTATTAAATGTGAGGCTCCAATGTTTTACAAACTAATATTTTTTTCTTTTCTTGTTCCATTAATTACTAAAAGGGGTGGGTGAAAATACCAGTATATGGTTGATCTGTACATTTATCTTTATAATTTGGTCAACTTTTATTTTATAGTTCTGAGGCTGTTATTAGAAGCACACTAGTTTATAAACACTTTCCTTGTGAATTAAACTTACTATATAGTTACCCTCTTTATCTCTAGATATACTTTTGCCTTAAAATTTATGTGTGTGTGTGTGTGTGTTGCAGTAGTAGTAGTAGTAGTAGTAGTCATCCCCTCTTCTTCATGGGGTATATTCCAGGACCCCCAACAGATGCCTGAAACCATATATATGTTTTAGTTGGATTATTATTTATTTGGTTACTATTTGATATAACTTTTCTACATGTTTACTTTCTATGTTTCTCAGTCACTATGCATTTTTTAAATTGGCTTTACTGAGGTATAATCTATATAAAATAAAATTTCCTCCATTAGAAGTGTACAGTTCCGTGAGCTTTGATAAATGCATACAATCCTGTAACTGCCACAACCACCAATATATAGTACATTTTCATCATCCTAAAAAGTTCTCTCATACCCCTTTGCTGTCAATCTCCTTAACCTGCCCCTAGCCCTAGACAAATACTGATCTGACTATAATTTGCCTTTTCTAGGGTTTCATATCAATGCAATTAGGTAGTCTTTTGTGAGCTTTCTTGGCATAATGCTTTGAAGAATCATGCATGTTGTTATGCTGCTAAGGCTGCTATGAAAATTCATATGCTAGTCTTTGTGTGAGCATATATTTTTATTTCTCTTGGTGAATACTTAGGAATTGATAATATATTTATTATTCACATATTCCCATTGAAACTTAAGAGTTTCATTGCTCCTATCCTCGCTGGTACTTGGTATTGTCATCTTTTAAATTTTAGCCTTTTTAAAAAGTGAATATATAGTGGTCTTTCTCTGTGGTTTTAATTTGCATTTTTCTAATGACTACTGATGATCAATATCTTTTCATACGCTTGCTTACCACTCACAGACTTTCTTTTGTTAAGTAATTTAAATGTGATCTGGAAAACAGTCAAACATGTGGAAACACTTCTAGTTTTCATCTTTTCAATTTAATTTTATGGCTATAATCGGTGTTGGACAAAATGCTGTAATTAGCATAGGTAATGTTATAAAGACTGCCTGACATTATGGAGGAAGAGAAAAGCTCTGTTAAGTCCTTCTGAAATTTCTAGCTTGTCCTGCTACATGGCCATAACAGTTTATTTTCAGAAAGCAGCACTGAATTTTGCTCATGCTGCTCATTTATCCAATGCCAATTCCTCTTATTTTAAAAAACACATTATATCTACATATTTAATATTCTGTATCCCACATTTCCAAAATCTGAAGTCTTTTTAGGTCCACTTCTGGTTTTTTGTTTTGTTTTCTGCTGACTGTCATTACTGTTGGCTTGTTTCTTTGTATAGTCTATAATTTTTGACTGTGAACTCATCACTGTTGGGACACTTCCTGTGAAAGTTTTACAAAGCCTATCTAAAGGTACCTTCCTCTACAGAGGATTAGCATGTGCTTTTGCCATTTCTCTATGGCATGAAGATCAGAGTCCATTTTGAATTACAATTTCTTTCTTGAGCTTTTAAGTCTAGACAGGTAATGTACATTGAAGCTCCAGACACTTGTGAGGTTGGGTAAATGGCTTTTAAATCTTAGGAGTGTTTCCTCCTTTCAACTCTATCTTCCCAATTGTTAAGGCTGAAAATGAATTTTCACTGCTATAAGCTTGTGCTGAATAAATTTTATTTAAGATCATCTCCCCCTCTGCCACCAGGCATTGTATTTTTTGAGTCCTAGATATATTGTGGCAGTCTTCAAGCTGCTCTCTGCTCTGCTCAGGTCTGTAGTCCCCCAATCCCAACAAAGGTCTACCGACTAAGCTTTAGGTTACCAGCCTTGGTAAATGCCTCTGACTATCAGGTGGTTTCAAGGCTGGTTTACCAGTCCTTGGAACTGGTATTCTTGCTTTGTTTCTGGCCTTTGGCTGTTCCCCTTATTATTATTATGTTTTTTTCTGTAGGTTCTTCCACTGACCTGATTAGAAACAGACATACACACTTCAAACTAACACACACTTTAAGATATTGTGTGGCCAGAAGATTTTGAGTTCTCTAGTCTGCATATGCTGGAAACATTCTTTACACACGTTTGCTCATACTTGCTTTATTACCTTGGCAGAAGCTGATTCCCCCTGGTGGAAAGAGTTCCAACTTCCTCTTCCACAATTCATATTCATTATCTATACTTATAATTTATAGGCAGTAGAGCTTACTAGTTAAGAGCAAAGATTTTAGAAGCAAACTGCCTGGGCCAGGTGTGGTGGTTCATGCCTGTAATCCCAGCACTTTGCGAGGCCGAGGCAGGTGGATCATTTGAGGCCAGGAGTGTGAGACCAGCCTGGCCAACATGGCGAAACTCCGTCTCTACTAAAAAAAATAAAATAAAATAAAATAAAAAAATAGCCGAGCGTGGTGGCACACACGTGTAATCCCAGCTACTCGGGAGGCTGAGTCAAGAGAATCACTTGAATCCAGAAGGTGGAGGCTGCAGTGAGCCGTGATCATGCCACTGCACTCCAGCCTGGGTGACAGAGCGAGACTTGGTCAAAGAAAAGAAAAGAAAAAAAAAAAGAAACAAACTGCTTGTGTTTGAATCCTGTTCTCCTGCTTATTAGCTGAGTAACCCTGGGCAAATTATTAACCTTATTAACCTTATAGGGTTTTTGAAAAAGTGAGTGAGCTACAATATATGTTTACAGTCACATACAATGCTTACAAGAGCCACGTACACGTTAGCCATTATTACTACTGCTTTTTATTCTTTGTTTTTTTGTACTTTTTCTCTAGTTTTAGTGAATCAATCATTTAAGAAACAAATACTTGTAGAAGCAGCTTATTTTAAGTGCCAAAAAACTGAGCTAGAATGCTGAAAAAAAAATACCAAGAAGTGTAAAATGTGCACTCTTTCCTTGAAGAGCTTTCAGATAACTTGGGACCAACAGAAAATAAACAGTAAGTAAAACGTGAGTTGTTGGAAGGTAATACAAACTTAGCAAATTAACAGTGTACTCAACAGTGCAATATTTCAGAGAATGAAGGCATCATTGTGTATTTTACAACATTAAGTAGGTTATAAAAATTTGAGTGTTGTAAACATTCTATTATTTGACTTTGCCATCTTACAACCAGGAAAAAATGAGAAAAACAGATGATATACCTTTACTCCTTTTTCCTTAACAAAATGTAAGTTTTCTTTGTACGTAACACAATATAAACAGCATAAATTTTGGAATTAAATTTGAATTTCAATGCTGCCTCTTTCATTGACTAGTTAAATGGGACTTTGGGAAGGTTCTTAACATCATGAAGACTCAGATTTTTAATCTTTAAAACTGGTATAATAATAACTGCTTCACAGCACTGTTTTAAGGATGAAATGCAGCAAGAAATATAAAGGACAGAATGCATATTTGGCATAGAGCAGGTGTTCAATAAAAGCAAACTTCTTTCTTCATCTCTAATTCTCTTTCAGCTGCAATGAAGAAGTTATCTCTTTGCCTACTGTAATTTTATCATTCAAAAATGGCATTGTCCTTTCACGATAATTTTTTTTCACATATTCTTAAGATACATTTTCACATTCTGTAATTTTCTATAAACTAACAGTGTCATTTAAGACATGGACCAGCTGCTTTTATTTGAGCTATATATGTCGCATATCCCTTCCAAGTTAAGTTCCTTAAAAGCAAGGAGTGTTTTATTCATCCCTGGCCAGTTAGTTAGCACATAATTTGTGCTCAGTATACACTACTGGATGAAAAAAAGTCCTCGCACAGAACCGTGAATAGTGTACCTAGACACAGGGTGTGTGTGTGGATGGTTGATCCCAAACTGAGACAGCCACAAAGGGAGGGAATGTGACTACTGCAAAAAGAAATGAAAAAGCAGGAAAGAAAAAGATCACATATATATAAAATGTGGCATATAACATACAAATATATATAAATTACAAGTTTATAAGTTATAAAATACATAGATTATAGCTTTTAAAAGTATAATGTATAAATTATAAATTCATATACAATTTTAACATATATATTATACATTAAAATAAAATTTTATTCCTATTATAATTCTCCCTAAGGTAGGCACTGCATAAAAATAAAACAATAAGTCATTGAAAATTTATCCTATAATCATAGCATATTCAAATGAAGTTTATAAATAAAGGCATTCAACTTACAGTATAGCAGTATCTCCCTTTGAGGTAATATAAAAAGGGTTCCTCTGGTAAAAGTTTGATTGCTATATCTAGATGTTCCTGAAAGAAGCATCCAAAGGAAAATCATCTCCCAAGTTTCGGATATTGTCAACTGGAACTACACCAAAGCCTAGTAACTCAAAAGTGGTTTTAAAATATTGTCTCAGTCCTCCCCATCCCTATCATTAATACAGTGAAATCTTATCAATAACTAAATTACCAAAAATGATTGCTTACAACCAGAACCAGAACTGCGACTAGGATTTAATAAAGCTATGTGTAATTTAAAGCCAAAATACTGTTATAAAAATAGGGGAACATCATCACACTCTGGGGACTGTTGTGGGGTGGGGGGAGGGGGGAGGGATAGCATTAGGAGATATACCTAATGCTAAATGGCAAGTTAATGGGTGCAGCACACCAGCATGGCACATGTATACATGTGTAACTAACCTGTACATTGTGCACATGTACCCTAAAACTTAAAGTATAATAATAATAATAATAATAATAAAAGAAAACACCAAAGTCATATGTTTGCTTACCCATGACTTGACTAGTGAATAGTTACTGATTCTGAGGTGAGCTTACAAATATCAAATGACATGGGATAGGGGATAATGGCAGAAAAAATAGCAGAGTTAGATGGGGGAGAAACCTATTCCTTTGGCATTATCAAATGGTTATAGGGAGCTGGAAAATAGGGAAGAACCATTTATTCATCTCTGTAATTATTGATGTTGAGGGGTTATGTATTGAGCTATGGAGGTAAATAATACATTTTGTGTGTGTGTGTATTACTTACTTTAGTGTCTATCATGGCAAATTTAAATCCTACATTGGATCCTACTTTTCCTCCACCAAATCAATATGCAGAGATTGTTAACTACTTAGTGCTGGTCACACTTACGATGTTATTGAGCTTATGACCAAAAGGCCTTGTTTTTTTTTTTGAGATGGAGTCTCATTCTATTGCCCAGGCTGGAGTTCAGTGGCATGATCATGGCTCACTGCAACCTCCGCCTCCCTGGTTCAAGCGATTCTCCTGCCTCAGCCTCCCAAGTAACTGGGATTACAGGCGCCCGCCACCATGCCTGGCTAATTTTTGTACTTTTAGTAGAGATGGGGTTTCACCATGTTGGCCGGGCTGGTCTCGAACTCCTGACCTCAAGCAATCTGCTCGCCTCAGCCTCCCAAAGTGCTGCGATTACAGGTGTGAGCCACCACACCCGGCCGGCTAATTCTTAATCTTTGAAAAAGTGATATTCATCTACTCTGTGACTTCTTTCAGAATCTGGATTAATAATAATCTTTTTTTTCTTTTTTTTTTGAGATGGAGTCTCACTCTGTCACTCAGGTTGGAGTGCAGTGGCGCAACCGCGGCTCACTGCAAGCTCCGCCCCCCAGGTTCATGCCATTCTCCTGCCTCAGCCTCCCGAGTAGCTGGGACTATAGGCGCCCGCCACCACTAATTTTTTTTTTTCGTATTTTTAGTAGAGATGGGGTTTCACAGTGTTCGCCAGGATGGTCTCAATCTCCTGACCTCATGATCCACCTGCCTTGGCCTCCCAAAGTGCTGGGATTACAGGTGTGAGCCACTGCGCCCGGCCGACTAATAATAATCTTTAATCACCCAAATAATTTAATTCTTTTTGTAACAGTACTATTTAAAGAGTATAATTTCATTTTCTAACGTTTAAACAAAAAAGCAAATTCCCAGAGCTTAATCTGTTGAATAATCTGGTTTATACCTGTTGATGGAACATATGGCTACATTAAAACATTTTTATTATTAATAAATACCCTTCCATAAGTCTGGATCTGAAAAGAAATATGAAAAAAAAAAAAGAAATACCTTGAAGAGGTGCCCATAGTTGATTTTGTTTTGTAAACCCTCAAACTCAGATACATAGCCACACAAAACTGCATACCTGAAAAGGATAAAAACAGTGGCCATTGTGTAAATTTTTAACAAAATGCCAACAAAACATAACATTAAAAGAAATTCTAAAGCATTCATTCATATTTAACAAGAGTATTCATATAAATATAAGGGCCCTAACAATAATAAGTACTTGACATTAACATGAGGCCAGTTTTTTCATCTATAACTGGGGAGACTAACAATATTTACATGTATATTGTGAGGGTAAAATAAGCCAAAACAGGAAGTGTGATTAGAACAGTGCCCAGGACATAAGGACTTTCAATAAATGTTACCTGCCACTATCATCATCATCAATATTAAAGTCATGAAGAAACTCTCAGAAAAAGTCTAATCACATTAAGTATTAAATTAGAAAAAATATTGTCAACAGATTTATAACATTAAAAATACTGTTAAAGTCAACTTAAAAAACTCATTCCCTCCTTTAAAAAACTTACAATTTCATGAGCTCCTTTAATATCAATAAATATGCAAATAAATATCATGATTAAAACAAAATCAAAGGTAATTTTAGAGTATGCTTTTTCAAAAAATTTCCCCTTCTCTTTCAACCCTTCCTGGAAACACTTCATTACTAGAATAGTGCATCCCATGGGTCATTTATTTGTTTCCACTGAGAATACAAAATTTACACAAATAGTTATTTGACTTTAAGTTGCATGCAATATTTGTTCAGCAATTTGCTTATTTACTGGAAAAATTGAAGATATGCTGCTTTTCACATTCAGAGTGTTTCAATCTGTACAAAAATCTCTGAAGTATTTCAGAGTGTTTTTGTCTAAGGTAAAATATCCATTTACTTAAATATTTCGAGTAGGTGTTAATTTTTACTTGCATTGTCATAGTAACTAAGATGCAAAAAATTACTTTGGATGTTATTTATCTCAGCCATTTCTGTGAATACCCATAACTTCCAAGTACAAAAAAACAGTGAACAATTTTAATTTGGAACAGTAAGACCATTCCTAGACACAAACGATAACTTAATTCATACCACATATAGACAATCAATAAAATGGCCACTTTTCAGTTATGACCTTTTTGATCTCTGTTTTCAGTTTCTGTATAATCAACAGAATCTGCTATAGTAGAAGCAAGGAGGAGGACCATATCAACCTATTAAAAACAACCTCAGAACTTAACTAGATTAGGATACACTACTACTCACGAGTTCTAAAATCAGACTGAATTTCATATACCTCTCTAGATCCACAATAAATCTTTCCAGAGATTTCAAATTCAAGAAAAGCAGATTAACAGAAAATGACTCTCAAACTGCTTTATAAAAACTGTTATTGTTGCCTCAGGCCTATGTTCTTTTATTTAAAAAATTAATAAACTATGTTTTGGAGCACTTTTAGGTTCACAGCAAAACTGAGCAGAAAGTACGGAGGATTCCCATATATCTCTTATCCTAGCCCCCACAACTTCCTCCACTATTATTTATTTATTTATTTATTTAGAGATGAAGACATGCTCTATCACCCAGTCTGGAGTGCAGTGGTGCCATCTTGGCTCACTGCAACCTCTGCCTCCCAGGTTCAAGTGATTCTCATGCTTCAGCTTCCTGAGTAGCTGGGACTACAGGCATGTGCCACCATGCCTGGCTAATTTTTGTATTTTTAGTAGAGATGGGATTTCACCATGTTGGCCAGGCTGGTCTCGAACTCCTGATCTCAGGTGATCTGCCCACCTTGACCTTCCAAAGCGCTGGGATTACAGGCATGAGCCACTGCGCCTGGCCAACTTCCCCCACTATTAACATCCCACCTCACAGTGGTAATTTGTTAAAACTGATGAAACTACATTGACACATCAGTATCATCCAAAGTCCATAGTTTACAATATGGTTTGTACTTGGTGTTTAATATTCTGTGGGTTTTGACAAATGTATAATGACATATGTATACTGTTGTAATGTGTTACATAAAAGTTTTACTTCCTGTAAAAATCCTCTGTGTTCTGCTTATTCATCCCTCCCTCCCCGCAACCCCTGGCAACCACTGATCCTTTTACTGTCTCCATAGTTTGGTCTTTTCCAGAATGTCATATAGTTGGAACCACATAGTATACTGCCTTTTCAGATTGCCTACTTTTACTTAGTAATATGTATTTAAGGTTCCTCCACGTCTTTTCATGGCCTTGACAGCTCATTTCTGTTTAGCCCTGAGTAATATTTCATTGAATGGATATACCATAGTTTTATTCATTCACCTGTTGAGTATTTGTTAAGCGTTTCTCATAGAGATCTTGTATATACTTTGTTCATTTTCATCTATGTATTTCAATATTTTTGGTGCTAATGTAAATAATATTATGTTTTTAATTTCAAATTCCACTTCTTCATTGCTGGTATAGAGGAAACTGATTGACTTTTGTACATTAACCTTGTATCCAGCAACCTTGCTATAATTGCTTAATCCCAAGAGATTTTTTTTTAACTTTTTACAAAGACAATCATATCATTGTCTTTGCAAACAATTTTATTTCTTCCCTCCCAATCTGCATACCTTTTCTTTTCTTGTTATATGGCATTACCTAGAACTTTCAGTATAATGTTGAAAAGCAGTGTGGTAAGAGGGAACATCCTTGCCTTGCTCCTGATCTTAGTTTCTTAATGGTGGGAAAGCAAGTTTCTCACCATTAAGTGTAATGTTAGCTGTATGTTTCCTGTAAATGTTTTTTATCAAGTTGAGGAAAATTGATAAAATTTTACTCAACTTGATAAAGTTTGCTGAGAGTTTGCTAGTTTGCTGAGAGTTTCTTTCTTTGCATTATCAACGAGTGTTAGATTTTGTCAAATGCTTTTTCTGCATCTGTTAAAATAATCATGTAATTTTTTTCTGCTTTGGTGTGTTAATGTGACGGATTACAGTAATTGATTTTCAAATGTTGAACTGGCCTTGCATACCAGGAATAAATCTCACCTGGTTATATAATTCTTTTTACACATTGTTGGATTCAATCTGCTAATATTTTATTGAAGATTTCTGCTTCTATGTTCATGAGAGATACTGGTCTCCTACAGTTTCCTTCCAGTGTCTGATGTTGGTATTAGGGTAATGCTACACTCAAACAATGAGTTAGGAAGTGTACCCTCTACTTCTATCTTATGTAATTGGTATAATTTTCTCCTTAAATATTTGGTAGAATGTACTAATGACCCCGCCAGGTCCTGATGCTTTCTGTTTTGGAAAGTTATTAATTATTTATTCCATTTCTTCAATAGAAGTAGGCCTATTCAAATTATCTACTCACCATGTTATTTTGAAACGGCCTCTGCCATTCTGTTCAATGATTCCTCCCAACGAGTTCCAGTTTGGGGAACAATTCTAATCCTTCCAAATTCAATACAACTACCTCCCCAAACTCTCTATTTTTGTCATGGGCATTATCACTTTCCAAATTATTTGGACTTAAAACTTTAGGCCAGTTTCTATTTAAATATACTTTTAGAACAGCTTTGAATTTACAAAAAAATTCTCACAGTACAGACAATTCCCTTATATGCCACACCTAGTTTTCCCTATTGTTAACATCTTACATTACTACAGTACATTTGTCAAAACTGTACCAATATTGATATACAATATTGATACAAAATTGTCACAATTAACCAATATTAATACACTATTAACTAAAATCTATATTTTATTCAAATTTCTATCATATTTCCCTATTATCCTTAGTCATTTTTGATACCTTTCTCTCCATCCTTCCTATTTATTTATATTAATGCATAACTTGTTAGGTATCTTTTTCAACATGTTAAAATCTTTTGAGTCACTGTTGTCATCCATCATATACCCTGTTACTTCTAATTTTGTGTCCTCTGTAACTTTTACAAGCATACGTTCTATATCTTCACCCATCAACAAAATTACTGAACACACTGGGGACCAAGATACAGACCTGGCCCTAGAATCACCCCCAGATTGACAGTGATCTGTTGCATAACTGAGCCTCAAACCATTCAGTCAGCATGGGTCAGCTGACTCAAAGCTTGACCACATTCCTACATCTTGTCCAAAAAATGTTATGAGTGAACTTGCCTCAGTGCTTTACTTCAATCCAGGTATACTGGATTGATTTCCCTACTCTACTAGCAAAATAAATAAATAAATAAATAAATAAATAAATAAATAAAAAACAGATCATTTCACCTTTTTAGAAAAATCTATGTTGGTTCTCTTTCAATGTACACACTTATCTAGAGATGCACAAAACAACCCATCTAACTCTTTGTGCTGGAATGAAAGGCATAGATGCTATGCTCACTGGTGTATAGTGGTAGAATCTATCTTCTGCTATTTTCTGCAAATCAGAACTACTTATGCATATCTCTAGGCTTTTATTTTGCTCTCTCAACATATTCTCTCCAAGTTACTCTGAGTCAAGGGAAAAAAACCCCATGATTTATAAATACCATTATATGAAATATGTACATTTTCCCTTTTAAATAATCTGCCCCTAGAGTTACATTTTTCATATTTTTTTGGAATCTGCTTCTTTAAAGTTTAAAATCTTATCTATCATTTTATGTGTCATAAATTCAAAGGTACCTGGTCACTTTCTCCCAAAGGGTCATTACTTCTTTTCTTTCAATCAATTCTACCTATGTTTGTGTGTGTATCTGATTTTTTAATACTGTTCATTTAAAATACATACTTTTATGTTTTATTTCTCAAATACTCAGGCTGATGGAAATTCTGAAAAAAGTTAATTCACAACATGGTATATTACCTCCATCTAGAGGTCATTCTAACTACATACGTTTTGACAAGAACATTGTATTTTTCTTTGCATTGATAGCGAATATATCCTTAATCATTGACTATCATACTGTTTCAACAACTACTAAAACAACTCCATTAATTTCCCTGCAGTATTTCTCATTCAGCACCAATGCTGTTTATACTATGAAAAAGCAGAGGCAGCATACTGTTAACAGAAAAATGACTAGGCATATAAGAATACAAAACTGGGTTCTAGTTTCTGTTTTTCCACTTGTTGTATTGTTCTGATTACTAATCAACACATTCATGCGTGCACACACACATACACACAGTACCTTGCTTACCCCATCTATAAAGTGAAAACAACCTGTTCTGTGAATCACATGTTCTAAGACATGTGGATATAATTTGCAAACAGTAGGGCACAACCAATATGTAAGACATTACTTATAATTAAGGTCTGGCTTATTTGGCCAACAAACTGCAAATCCATTGGTCACTTTATTCTCATTCTCTTGATTCCAGGAGCATTAAATATTTTTTGTCAGTACAACAAAAACAACTGAATCTTATAGAAAGCATATACAGCCTTAAAGTTACAAAGTCATTTCATTTTAGAAAAGATAGAGATAAAACTAAGTCAATAGAATGATCTGTATTTTTCAATCATTCCCAAATAATATTAACCCTTTATGAAATTTATTCTTAAAGATTACATCTTTTGTTTCAAACTGAAGGTTTATAAACCATCATATAATACTGTAAACGATGGGTCTGCAAACTCTTGCAGTAGGGCCAGACAGTAAACATTTTAGACTTTGGGGCCAGTCTTTTGCAACTACTCTGCTGCTGTGCAAAAATGCCTGTGTGGCTGTGATCCAATAAAACTTTATTTACAAAAACAGGCAGTCGAATTCATCTGCAGGCTATAGTTTGTCACTCATGCTGAATGAATGAGAAAATGTCTTATTAACATAGTAATAAATTCAGTCTTAATTCAGTTTTAACATAATTAAAGAGAGTCCAGCAGAATAAGATTTCAACATTTTATTATAATTAATTATAAAATCAGGCCACCTAAATTTCACCCATTGCTTCTCAAGTCAAAGTTTAAATTTCTTTTTTCATCCCCTCAAACATCTACTATTTAATTTAAGGAGGACTTTTGCATTCAGTGGGATATAGTATAAGAATTAAGATTAAATTGACATTTAAATTTCTTAAATCTCAATCAACTGATTAATTTCATTTTTTTAATTCAAAACTGATACTGAATAAGAAATTAGGTGAAACACAATTGGGTCACTACTCTGTGTTTTGATAAGATTTAATATTGGGGTTAAATGCTATGGTTATAAACAAGGCATTTAGTTCTCAACAAAAAGTAAAAGAAGATGAACAAAGGAGATGTAACCAGATTAGTGGAAGACAGACTGGGAAACCCAGAGTTCAGCATCATCTATGCTCACAAGATACATTTCAAGGTACTTAATGAAGCCCTCAGAGAAAATTCAAATTCAACATTGTTCCTCTATGAAAATTTGGAAACCCACACGGATAAATAACCTCAAATTGACGATTTACACCAAATGCACATTTTTAATGTGATTCTTCATGGGTACAGATGCATGTGGGAGAGAAGGAAGAGGACAGAGGATGGGAAAGGAAGAGCAATAGAGGAGGGAGAGAAAGAAGAGAAGGAAGAGGAGGGGAGGGAACAGAGGAGTGAGAGGTAAGAGACAGGAAGAGTACTGGAGGAGGAGGAGGAGTTGAGAGTTAAAAGTAGGACTTCGGTGTTCTTTCTGCATCCTAATTAGGCTAACCAGTTCCCAAATACCTCCATTATCAAAGGCGATGAAGAGAGAGAGTAGGGCTTGATCACCACAAATTCATTACAGTTACCACTAAATGTAGAAGAACAGAAGTACTTTAACATATATGTTAATTTACTAGTGTTATTATGTAAATTAGATTGTAAACCTGGCTAATATAAATAATAGCCAAGACCCTCTGTTCTAGGGAAATGATCTTAAAAGTCTGTACCAAATTGTTACCTGAAAAATTACCTTTTTCCCTAGAATTTTGGAAGAGGCACCAAGAGTACAAAACAATACTTTATGTATTAGGTACTCCAATCCCTAAAGCAAGATTCTCTACTATCCATCCGCGACACACTAAGAAATTATTCACAGGTTCTGCCAGATTTAGCCCTTCACTCTTCTCCAGGCTACGTAAGAGAAGGCAAATAATTCACCAGAGGGAGGAAGAGACTGGGAGTGAGGATTTCTACAGGGTTAGGGTGCTGTGGGTTCCGCCTTCCACCCTCTCACGACAGAGGGCAGGGGCTAGGCTTGCATCTCATCTAAAGCTATGTGAGGGCAGCATCAAAAAGTCTATTCATATTTTGGCATGTGTCCCTTTGAGTTTGGACAAATAAAATGTTACCGTATTCCTCCCCAAGGAATTTTAAGTGAGAGTTTGTGAGTGGAGCTCCCCCTGCTGGTGGCAGAGTGAAAAAACAGGTCTACTTTGAGGAAATGGTTTGTACTTCAGATTTTGGTGGGGCAAAAATGAGTCTTCTGTGGGACAAATGTGGACCTGTGGAAAGGGAGTCATTTTAAGAGAGATTTTGCCTAAGAGTGCCCCTACATCATAGGGATGGGAAATAAAGTAACCGCAAAGAAGGGTGGATTTCTGGAAACTTAGGGCTGAAGAAAGGGTCACACATTTATTATTGTATCTTCCCACTATCTGGGGCACCTGTATCGTTGGAGAGAAAAAGAAACCAAGAGAAAAAGAAAACAGATGTAAAAATGCAACTACAAGAAAAAGGAAGAATAATAATTAGAAACAATACATTCCTTATTGTGTTTTATAATTTATAATTTATATTTATAAAATAATGTTTACATAAACATACAAAGGATCCAAACACAACACCATTAAGGATGTTTTTTTTTGCTCTAAGGATATTTACCTATACCAATCTAACTGATTAAATTATCTTTGTTTGAACTTTTAATATCATAAATGGCTTTTCCTTGATCTGTGGAATTTGTATATTACGATGCATCAATGCATAAGAAATGGTTGATGTGCTTTTCTACATTTCATTTAGAAACATGCTATCATTTTAGTATTTGTGTTCAAACAAAATGTTATACTGAACTAGATTTAATTAGAACATATCATCTTCAAAGCCAGTAGACTTGGTAGATTCATTCAAGAATTTTTCAATAAAAGTTTCCCTTAAATATATTTCAAAGATGCATAATAAAAATATGTGAATAAACAGAATAAGAACAGTTACTGTGCTATTATATATATTTTTCAGTGAATGTGACTGACAGATTAAATGTATGGGTTAACAGTATTTTGAAAAATCCATTTAATTTATAAAGAGGCAGGTTAGAATTTAAAAGACTGCATAAATCCTATATACTTACCACAGATGACAATATCCATTCATGGGTGCTCTATTAATAGCTCTTTCACTTAAAGTTTTTCCTGAAAGATAAGAGTACTTACACTTAGTACCTTCATGTGAGTTGGTAGGAGGTGGATTATTGAATTAACTCATGAGTCACAAAGTATGGTCCCAAGACCAGAAGCATCAGCATCACATGGCAACTTTGTTTAAGAACTTTTCAGCCACATTGGAGATCTACTCCATCACATACTGTGGGATTGGGGCCCAATAATCTGTGGTTTAATGAGCCTCCAATGATTCTGATGTATGCTAAGGTATGACACCCACTAGACTAAGCAACTTAACCAAGTGCAAGAAACGTCATTTAATTACTGCTTACAAAGCGTAATAGAAATTTTTTGTATTCTATCCAAACAACATTTACTGAGTACCTACTACATGCCATACTGTGAGAGTGTCTGGGAATAAAATGTAAAATAAGACAGAGTCCTTGACCTCCAAGGGCTCACCGTTCAGTATGCTGCAGGCATATAAACAAGTAAGTTACACGCAAGAAAAAAAAAGTAAGAGCAAGGTGAAAAAGAGGGCACCGCAGAGTGGGTAACTCTAACTCTGCCTGAAGGAGTAAGGGAAGGCTTCCCTGAGAAGTTCTTGCCTAATCATTCACAATAATGAACAGGTTCAGTGACATAAATAATTCCCCCAAATTATTTTACTTAGTTTTAGAGTAATTTTTAACCATGTAATAATTAATTTGGGGCTGGGTCTGGTGGCTCACACCTGTAATCCTAGCACTTTGGGAGGCCGATGCAGGTGGATCACCTGAGGTCAGGAATTCGAGACCAGTCTGGCCAACATGGCGAAACGCTGCCTCTACTAAAAACACAAAAATTAGCTGGGCGTGGTGGTGCATGCCTGTAATCCCAGCTACTCAGGAGGCTGAGGCAGGAGAATCACTTGATCCCAGGAGGCGGAGGTTGCAATGTGCTGAGATTGCGCCATTGCACTCCAGCCTGGGGGACAGAGCGAGACTATGTCTCAAATAAAAATAATAATAATAATAATAATAATAATTTGGATAGAGGTTTGTTTATGGCTTGGAAAATCTAAATACCTGCAAATAAAACAGAACTATGTTCTGAGAATCTTTCTCAAAAGGGGCCATTTTGTTTTATAACTTCTCCCTGATCCATTATTATTATCTTGAAGAGACTATCCAAGGATATGCAAAATGCCTTTCTAAATAAGTGGTTGAGATAATCTTTATAAATACAAATATTTTATTCTAAAACCACGGTTCTATTTGTTAATTTTTTAAGGTGGCATTCTACATTCTACAGTTCTATCCATTAAAATAAATATTCTGTGTAGAAATCTACATAAATTGGAAACAATTAAAAAGCATTTTAATAATAATTAACTGCAGTGTGAACAAATATTAAAGAAATTAGCAATTTAAATGATTAAAAACACGCTTTTTCATTTAAAAACTAAATCAATTTTTTAGCTACATTACCAAATGAATAAAACTTTCAGCGCACTACCAGAAGCCTGAAATAGAGGTGATTCCATCACTCCGAGAATATAAAAAGAAGCTGGGTAGTATACAAACCAGATTCATAGCCTCACTTACGCAGTCAGGACAAAAGTAAAGCTATTTCCTTTAGAGAACTGTATTTTGTGATCTTTATGATGCATTCATATCGATTACTTAATTAGGAAAATTATAATAATGTTTCTTTAAATATAAGATTCATATCATAATACTTCAGAAACATACTGCATAATGATATACTCACTTTGAGTTTTATCAAAGAATTTTGTACTCTCCAGTGACCAAATCTTTCCTAAGCATAAAAACCTTAAACATACTATTATGAGAAGAAATCTTCTGCACTTCTTCCTCCCTCATGCTGAATCTCAATGTTCTTCCATGGCTGGTCTGAGCCCCTGCCTTGCTATCAGCTCCAGTGTACTTGGTCATTACCATTACTAAGCACTTACTCCTTATAAACTGAATATAATTGGCTGTCCCTTTATTATCTTTTCCATAGAGTAGGTTCCTTAGTGTTGCGCAGCCTTCATCGTATTTATGCCTCTCCTTCTCTCCCTCCTCCACTTCTCTCCACCCTTCATTTTCACACTGTTCCTTGACAAAATAATTTTGAATAAATATTTCTTGAATGGATAAATTAAAGGAATTCTTTTACTTCTATTTCAATATCTGAATGAACACATCTGAGGCTTTTTCTACTCCTTTTTCTTTGGCACTATAAACTCTTCTCTTGTTTTGGGATATATCCTATTTCAATCCTATGCTTCATTTTTGCCCCTAACTTCCCTTCAATCTATTTCTTTACGAATTTCACCATCTAAGACATTAACTCAATTAAACTCTCATTCCATTTAAGAATAGGGATCCAGAGCGATTTTACCTATAGGAAATTGTAACTTCCATAAGAAAGACTTCCCTGCATCAACCTCCATCCTCTGCCATCATATCCTCCTTTCTGCTACATGTGCTCGCAAATAGCCTGTTCTCTATCTATCTATCTATCTATCTATCTATCTATCTACCTACCTACCTACCTACCTACCTACCTACCTACCTACCAATCTATCTATCTATCTATCTGAGGCAGGGTCTTGCTCTGTTACCCATGCTGGAGTGCAGTGGTGAGATCACGGCTCACTGTGGCCTTGATCTCTTGGACTCAAACGATCCTCCCACCTCAATCATGTGTTATTTTTTTAGTAGAGACAAGGTCTCCCTATGTTGCCCAGGCTGGTCTCAGACTCCTGAGCTCAAGCCATCTGCCCGCCTTGGCCTCCCGAAGTGCTGGGATTACAGGTATGAGCCACTGCATCCAGCCTCTGTAATCTTCTTTAATAAGAGCTTATTTCCATTTGTTTTTGATATGTATGATTATTTGACTAGTGCTGCCTCCCCTACAAAGCCATAAGTTCCCCTGTAGTCTGAAAACATGTCTATTTTGCTATCTTATTCCTACCTTAGCACATAATACCCAGGGTAGGGCAGGTACTTATGAAAAAAATGTATTTAATATTGATGAATGTTGGAACAGTTTACATAGATATACTTTGATTTTCTCAGTAGATATGAAAATAAATCCCCTTGTTCTCCTTGGTTTTTATTTACATTGAAATTAATACATATCTTCTCTAGAATTCTGTTTTGTATATGGTCTGCAAACTGGATTGCTACAGAAAAACTCCGCAAAGCTGATGATGAATATGCAAACAAGAGGGGGAAGCCCTCTCACCCTTCCCCCACTGGGGGAAACTAAAGCACAGGGGTCATTCAGCAAATGAATCTCCAGGTGGAAAAATATAATTACAAGGAGTTTGGTAAAACTTTCTACTTGGAAATAAAAATTACAGAGAACTAGACTGGGAAGATCTTCCTATCTTTTCTAGAAGAAAAGCCTGGAAAAGAGAAGCCTTCGGAATAAATGAAGAATTCAAAGGATTTTGATGTCAAAGTACTATACTGACATTCAGAGAGATGGCAGGTAGGGGCTTTTGCAAGAACACATTTTGACATCCAGTAAGAGTCAAGGTGAGGTATAAAAATAACAGTTTGATATTCTATCTATTTAGTTGTTCTTGTTGTGATGAAAAATTTCAAAAACTTATAAAAAAAAGTATAGATGTCAGAATAATGAACCACCATGTAATAATCATTCAGCTTAGACAATTATCAAACAGAGTTTTTAACAAGGTTAATCTTGTTTCATCAAGATACATTTGGAAAAAACATTAAAGTCTGCGAGTTTATTCTTTGTAGTCCCTGGAGTTTTACATTACAGGAAGTAAGATGTGTTACTTTAACTGTGGTTGACAACTGCTGAAGACACTTGTCCTCTGCCTGTTATTGTTTCTCAAACACTGCCACTACATTTCTTGTCTAAGTTTTATAAAGTTAAAAGAAGAAATTTAAGTTTTTTTAGTTACCTATTCTAATATATTCAAATATTTCTGAAGAATATATACTTTAATCCTAAAATGCCTTTCTGTTCTGAGACTGTACATTTTTTTGTACCATAATGTATTTAAATAGATTAAACATACTGATTTTAGCTAAGATAATTTAGCTTTAGTTAACATTCACTAGTAATTTACTACAGATCTTCTTTTTTTTTATTACACTTTAAGTTCTGGCATACATGTGCAGAACATGCAGGTCATAGGTATACACGTGCCATGGTGGTTTTCTGCACCCATCAACCCGACATCTACATTAGGTATTTCTCCTAATGCTATCCCTCCCCTAGCCTCCCACCCCCAGACAGGCCCTGGTGTGTGATGTTCCCCTCCCTGTGTCCATGTATTCTCATCGTTCAACTCCCACTTATGAGTGAGAACATGCAGTGTTTGGTTTTATGTTCTTGTGTTAGTTTGCTGAGAATGATGGTTTCCAGCTTCATCCATGTCCCTGCAAAGAACATGAACTCATCCTTTTTTACGGCTGCATGATTTACTATAGATCTTAATTGCTACTTGAGAATAATCTTTACAAAATGCTTACCAATATTAGCATAATGTTTCTTTTCTTGTGTGTTTGTAGATAGTTCATACATGTCTCCATAAGCACGGGCAAATCGCCACATAAACTCTATTTCATCTCTAAACTGAAAAGAAAAGATGGAGTTGCCTGTTAAATTAACTTGGTAACTTGTCTATTCTATTCTTGTTTTCTACTGCAACTTTTTAAAAACTTAGGCAGGTAACCTGGTATTTATAGATTATTGAATCTATGTATATGCATATTTCGTGTGAAACATTTTTAATCCAAATACTCATGGCTAAGAAATGTGACCTAATGTAGTGTTACATTTGGATCTTAAAACCAATTAATATTATCCAGACACTAGCTCCATCTATGCAGAGGAGAGATTTGATAGGCACCAAAATCTAGAAATTCTTTCTGAGCTGTGGCATCCTTTTCTTCTTTTCCTTTCCAAGTTATCTATTATCAATATAATGAGCATCTCAGTTAATATCTGTAAATTGAAAATGCATATACTCAAAAGAGCAGTTACTTTTTTTACTTAAATTACCTAAATATGATCCTGGAGAGCTATCAAGTTTTAGACAATGTGTTTAGAGTTGCTAAATCCTCAGACAAATAGAGATTTATTTCTCCATGGGACACTGTAAACTCTTTTAATTTTTAATTTTTTTTTTTTTTAGTGGTGGTGGTAAGAGCTCTGGATAGGCTTTTCTTATTCAGACCCAACATTAAACACTGCAAAATTAACAAATGACCATTGGTAGAAATAGCTTTAAATACCTATATCTGTCTCAAAATATTTGTTAAATATATAAATTAGTAAAAAAAAAAATCAAATAAAAGTAAATCTGCATAATTATAGCTCTGGTTCTCATTTTTATGAACTTAGAGTCTAATAAACTTTTACATTTACTTTTTTAAAATTTTACGCATCTTAAATAAAAAATAAAATAAAATTTAAAAAATTTTAGTCATTTTATAGAGAAATTTTACGTCAATCATTTAACTTGTGGGAACCATGACACAATTATTATAATTATAACTGAATGAGATGGCAGATTAAATTAAAAAATGAAACTATATGAAGTGCTATTGTTATGTCTCTTACCTTTTCTTTGTGGTCACAAAGTAGTTCAAAACTCTCCGACTTGCCAGACTCACTCATACGTAAATGATCTACCTTCTGAAGAAGAACATCTAAATTTAACTCCTCTACATGTGTGTTAAATGCCTTAGGGACTGGAAAACTCTGTTCTTCTGTGTCAGTATTAGCTGTAATATACCTAAAATCGCAGAAATAATCATCAACTCCTTTGAAAGTTATGTATAATAGCCAGAGCAATCCTTTTAAAATGCAAGTCGAATCATGCCCCTCCTATGCTTGAAACTCTGCAGTGGCACCCGCTTTCACTCAGAAAAAGCTCCAGTCCTAACAGAAATCTACAAGTCCCTGCGCAATTTGCCCCCGATCCCATTACCTCTTTGATCTCATTTCCTACCACTCTTCTTATTCAAATACACACAGGTCACCTAGCTGCTCCTTCAATATTCTAATCACGTGCCTACCTTGGAACCTCCACTTGCTGTTCCCTTTAATGAAATGTGGCTTAGATAGCCACATAACTCACGCCCTCACCTCCTTCAAGTCTCTACTCCAATTTCATTTTCTCAATGTGGCCCATCCAGACCACTCTAATACCGCAATCCCCACATTCCCTTCATCTCTAACCTCCCTCATAATGCTTTTTTCTTTTCCCATAGCCTGTATTACCTTCTAACATACTGTATAATTTACTAATCTACTACATGTGCTGTTTGTCAGTATCCTCCCCAGTAGAATGCAAGCTCCCTGATGGTAGGTTTCTTAACTGATGTATCAAGTGCCTAGAACAGCACTATTCACTGAATGTTGCTAAATGGATGATACAGAGTTGTAGGAACTCAGCAGGCACTCAAAATTGTGTGTGTAAATTCACATAAACACATATTTATAGTTCAAGATGATCTAAGTTTAAACTTTAACTTGGTTTTTAAAAGTTAATACTATCGCCCACATTTCATTTTTGCCAGCAAACAATACAAACAACTTATTTTTATTAATTCAGACTCTGCCTGTTTTAAAAAGGTTTTAAGGAGGTATACAAGGATATATAACACATAAGAGAATAAATTAGAAATAGTGAAAAAAGACAAAGGCCAAATGTGAATGAAGTCAATATAAAAAACACAAATTTTATATAGCTATACCTTTGCTATAAAGGACACAAATGTTCTTCATTTTCTAGCAGCCAATGCAATCAGCTTCACAACTTGCAGCTCCCATTAGACAGAAACAAACAAAAATACTAACAAAGCAAGTTCTTAAATTTCTTTCATATGTCTTATAAAGAAGACACTGTATGAACTGATCTCCCACTTCTTCAATAACATTCTTTACTAACGGAAACTCTACTCTTCCAATTGCTTAAACCAAAAAACTTGGAATCATCCTTGATGCTTTTTTCTTTCTCTTAAGTAATACCCTGTCTGTTAGCAAATCCTGTTGGTTCTATCTTCAAAATACATCCAGAATCTAGCCACTTCTCCCCACCTCTCCCCACTACCACCTTGGTCTAAGCCTCCATCATCTCATCTGGATTACTGCAATGACCCCTTATCATACCTCTTTGCTTTAGTCCTTGACCCTTATATTCTATTCTCAACACAGTAGCAAGAATAACTCAGATCATGTCACTCCTTTGCTCAAAACCCTCCAACAGATGTCCAAGTCAGAGTGAAAACCTAAGCCCTTTCAGGGGTCTACAAGGCCTAACATAATCCGGCCAATACCTCTGGTCTTATCTTCTATCACTTTCCTGCTTGCTCACAGCATTCCAGAAACTCTAACTTCCTTGATATTCCTTGAACATATCAGTCATGTTCCTGCTTTAAACCCTTTGTATTTTCTCTTTCTTCTGCCTGGTATGTTCTTCTCCAGATATTCATATAGTTTACTTCTTTGCATATTTCATATCTTTATTCAAATGTAATCTTATTATTGCAGATGTTATGACTATTTACATAAAAACAAAAAATCTATAAATTATGATTAATAGGAGAGTTTGGCAAATTGGCTGAATATAATATTAACATATGAAAATCAGTTTAATATCTACATATCAGCGAAAAACTACAAACATAATTAAATAAAATATTCAATTTGCAGTGACCTCAGAGAATATCAAATGGCTAGGAATAAATCTAACAAAACATATGTGAAAATTCGATGGAGAAAATTATAAAAGCATATTAAAAGATGTTTATAAAATGACCTAAATTCATGGAGAAATATATCATGTTCATGGTTTAGAAGACCCAATATCATAAATATGTGAATTCTTTCCAGGTTAATCTATAGATTCAATGCAATTCAAACTTTATAAGCCTAATAGGAATTTTCATAGAATTAAATAAGATGATTCTAAAAGTTATATGAAGAAGCAAAGAGCCCAGGACAGCCAAAGCACTCTTAAAGGAGAGAAGACTTACCCCAACAGATATTAGGACCTACTATGAAGGTATAATAATTAAAGACAGTGTGGTATTGGTACAGCAATAGATGAGTGAATGATGAAACAGAACAGAGCCTAGAAACAGACCTACACGCATATGAAAATGTGGTAGATGGGAGAGTTGGCATGTAAGATCAGTAGGAAATTCAGGCATTCAGGTGGGAAAAATTGTTATCTCTATGGAAAAAGATGAAATTGAAACTCCACCTTATATTTTTAAAAAACATACCTGGATAGTTTAAGAAAATGTTATATATTTTAAAAATCTAGTACAAAATACAGACGAATATATTTTAGTCCTTGGGGTAAGACATATGAAATAGACATTATGGATCATCTATTCAGAATTAAGGGTCCAGAAATAAATTCTTAAAATTATGATCAGTTTATTTTGATAAGAGTGCCAAGACAGTTTAGTGGAGGAAACAATACTCTTCAACAAATAGTGCTAGAACAAATGGATAAGCAAATGCAAAAAATGACTCTCACTTCCTATCATATATAAAAATTAACTCAAAATGTATCAAACCTAAGTGTAAGAGCTAGAACTATAAAATGTTTGACAATATTTTATATGTATATGTTTTCTCATAAGAAAACATAGGAGCAAATATTTGTGATCTTGGATTAGGCAATGGTTTCTTAGACATGACATCACAAGCACAAGTGACAAAAGAAAAAAATGAATAAATTAGACTTTATCAAAATGAAAAACTTAGGTGCTTCAAAAGATACCATTAAAAAAGTGAAAAGATAACCCACAGAATAGAAAATACGTTATGAATCATATATCTGATAAGAGACTTGTATACAAAATATATATAAAACTCTAACAATTCGACAATAAAAAGACAAATAATTCAATTTAAAAATGGGCAACTCTGCAAATAAAAACCACCAAATTGTGTAATTTAAAAGATGGAGCTTTATGGTAATAAATAATATATAGCTTTTATAAAGGTATAAAGCTATTATCTTTATGTTATTCTTTATAAGAACAAAAACTCAAATGTTGCTATAGCCATTAAATGAATTACATCAGAATTACGTATCTACTCCAACTTGCTCTCTATCTCTTGCTCTCATTCTGTCTCTCGCATGCACATATAGAATAGTTTTATTGTGAAATCTGCCATATATCCAAATAATTAGGCTTATTCAAATTCTTCTACAGAATTACTAAAGATGGAATGCCCCTCAGGTTTATTTTATAAAACTAATATAACTGACACAAAAACTAAACATGAATATTACAAAAAATAAAAATTATAGGCCAATCTTACACATAAACATAAATGCAAAAATCCTCAATAAAATATCAATCAAGCAATTGCAACAAACATAAAATTATGTATTACAACCAAATTGAGATTATACTAGAAATTACAAGCACAGTTTGACATTAGACAATTTCTCTGGCGCAACAGATGAGACCTATCTGATCATTTCAGTCATTACCAAAAAAATTTTTTTTTCCAATAAATTCCAACACCGCTTCAGGACAAAAGAAATACCAAAGCCTTAGACAAGAAATAGAAGGGAGCCAGGTGCGGTATATTCCCAGCACTTCAGGAGGCAGGAAGATCACTTGAGCCCAGGAGTCCAAAACCAGCCTGCGCAACATGGCAAAACACTGTCTCTACAAAAAATTAAAAAATTAGCTGGGTTTAGTGGCCCACACCTGTAGTCCCAACTACTCAGGAGGGCGAGGTGAGAGGATAGCTTGAGTCTAGAAAGTTGAGGCTGCAATAAGCTATGATTGTGCCACTGCACTCCAGCCTGGGAGACAGAGTAAGAAACTGTTGAAAAGGGAAAGAGAAAGGAAACAGGAAGGGGAAAGGAAGGAAAGAAAGAGAAAGCAAGGAAGCAAGCAGGAGAGAAAAAAAAGAAAAAATAGGAAGGAAGGAAGGGAGGGAGGGAGGAGCCTTTCAAACCTGAAAAAGGCTATATACTAAATACAATAATACATTTCACACTTAATTATGAAACATTAGAAGCAGTCTCTTCAAAATCAAGAATAGAAAAATATGTCCAATATTGCTCTTCTATTCAACATTGTACTGGAGGTCTTTCTGGCACAATATTAAAAGAAAAATAAAAATCATAATAATTGGAAAAAAGAAACAATCTTATTTTTTGAAGATTATTCAATAGAGGACCTAACAAAATTTACATCTAAGTAATTAGAACTAACTAGGATTTATAATCAATCTTCCAAAATCAATTGTGTTCTTATACTCTATAAAACAAGAAAATATAATTTTATAAAAATATAACATTTATAATAGTAGGAAAAATATAAGATACCTATGAAAAAATTTCACAAAAGTTTTAAAATGAGTTTTCTGGAGAAAATTACAAAATAATATCTGAGAACATTAAAGAATACCTAAGTAAATGGAAAACAATATATTCATGAATAGGAAAATTTAATTAAAACAATTTCATAAGGCTCCACATTAATTTATACTTTTAATACAATTCTAAGAAAAATTCCAATGGAATTTTCAATGGAACAGACCTGACCCTAAAATTAATATGGAAAGGCAAGTGCAAAAAGAGCCAAGACAATTTTGAAGAACCAATATCAGAAATGCAGTATAAAGGATAAAGCTAAAGAAACTGGGTCAATGTGGTATTGCTATAGCAACAGGTAAACTGGGCAACAAAAGAGAACGTGTATGCTAGTCTATTTCCCACATTGAAAAGAAAAAAAAAAACCAGCTGTGGGAAAATTGGTTTCCTACTTTGAACAGGGATCTTCTATTTAAAACTGGGTATTTCTCAGAAACTTATGAGAAAGTTCTGAAAGACAATTTTAAAAATAGGGCATATCCATGCATTATTGGGAAAATGTAACTGTATTTATTAACTTTGGGTTAGAAATTAGATTTGTACTACCCAGCCCTCCTCCCAAAGCCATTTCATAGATTATCTGATGTCAAACCTAGAATTTTCTAATAGCCTTTCAGCAGGTCTAGAGAAGTTCATCTTAAGATGTCAAATTTGTTTACAAACATTTGTTCTACATGTACTTTTCTGGTCCTTTCTTCTGCTCTAAATTTTCACAAAAACTATGCCATTGGTCCTATCCCTTCAACTCTGCATGATCAACTGTTTATTTCAATAGCAACAACAGCATCTCTGAAAGCACAGTTGCATTATTTAGGGAGAAAAAGACATTATTTACTGTGAAAATAAAAGAGTGTATTTACAGAAGTACATCAGGAGTGAGTTACATTGAAATAGGTCCTCATTTCCCCATGAAAACACCAAGTAAACAACAACAGACTTTCTTTTTTTTTTTTTTGACACAGAGTCTCGCTCTGTCACCCAGGCGGGAGTGCAGTGGCGTGATCACGGCTCACTGCTGCCTATGCCTCCGGGTTCAAGTGATTCTCCTGTCTCAGCCTCCTGAGCAGCTGGGATTACAGGTGCCTGCCACTGTGCCCAGCTAATTTTTTTGTATTTTTAGTAGAGACCAAGTTTCACCATGTTGGCCAGGCTGGTCTCGAACTCCTGACCTCAAGTGATCTGCCCACCTTGCCCTCCCAAAGTGCTGGGATTACAGGCATGAGCCACCATGCTTGGCCTTGAACCACTGCACCTAGCCTAACAACAGACTTTCTGAAATATCTTTGTGGGAGACCTAGAAACTACCACATACAACATGTCCTGAAATTTTATGTCATCTAGAGCTTTGGTAAGTATGAGGGGACTTCAAAAAGTTCATGGAAAAAAGGAATTAAAAGATAAAAATACAAAGCATAAACTTTATTTCTCAGCGTATAATTCATCAAGGTCAAGACAATTTTGTAAGTGAAGATACCAGCCATTTAGTCCATCTCTAAAGAACTGAGGGTCCTGGGAATTGAACCATATCAATGTCGTCTTTTGTACATTATTAACTGAAGAAAAATTGGTGCTTTAAAAAAATTTTTTTAAGATCAGGAAACAAAAGTTGAAAAGAGTCAAATCAAATGAGGACTCTAAGGTGGAAGCCTAATGATTTCCCACTGAAAGAAACTCTTGCAAAATTGCCCTTGTTCGATGAGAGGAATGAGCAGGAGTATTGTCATGGTGGAGAAGAATACTCTGATGATGCTTTCCCCAGAACTTTCCTACTAAAGGTTTGACTAACTTTCTCAAAACACTTTCATAATAATTAGATGTTATCATTCTTTAGTCTTCTAGAAAGACAACAAGCAAAATACCTTGAGCATCCAAAAGTCTGTTGCCATGACATTTCTCTTGACCAGTCTGCTTTTGCTTTGATTGGACCACTTTCACCTCTTGGTAGTCATTGCTTTGATTGTACTCTGTCTTCAGGATTGAACGGGTAAGGCCATATTTCATCTCCTGTTATGATTCCTTAAAGAAATGCTTCAAGATCTTCATCCCACTTGTTAATAATTTCTCTTGATAGCTCTGTTCTTCTCTGCAGCTGATCTTGATGCAACAGTTTTAGCACTCATTCAATGGAAAGTTTGTTTAACTTTAATTTTTTAGTCAGAATAGTATAAACAGAACTAATAGAGATGTCTATGGTACTAGCTATTATTTCTGCTATTAATCATTGGTTTTCTTCAATTACAGGACACAAACAAAATTCATTTTTTTCTTGCAAACTGATGTGGATGTGTCTCTGTGGGCTTCATCTTTAACATCACCTCATCCCTTCTTAAAATGAGTTCTCCATTTGGCTTATTTCTTTCAGGCACTGTCCCCATAAACCTTTTGTAAAGCATCAATGATTTCACCATTCTTCCACCCAAGCTTCACCATAAATTTGATGTTTGTTCTTGCTTCAATTTTAGTAAAATGCCTGTTGCTCTGATAGGGGCTCTTTTCAAACTAATGTCTTATCCTTCTTAGTGTCTCCAACTAGATCCTTTTCAGATATATTATGGTGAATTAGCATAAGCTTATTTTGGTGCAAAAAACAGTGAAACCAGTGCATAGTTTTTTCATAATATTCATTTCCCATGAACTCTTTGAAGACCCCGTCATATGATAACTGAACTAAAAATTTACTGGAAGGGACCAACAGAAGACTTGAACAGGCAAAAAACAAACAAACAACCAGACAAACTTTAAGACAGGGCATTTGAAAATATTGGTTCTGAGGAACAAAAAGAATAAAAAAAAGAAAAAATGTAAATAGAGCCTAAAGGACCTATGGGGCCTCATGAAGCAGACATATACACATATTGTAGGGGTTCCAGAAGGAGAAGAGAGAGAAAGTGGCAGTAAGCTAATTTGAAGAAACAATGGCGAAAGCCCAAATCTAGGAAACACAATGAAATACAAATGTAAGAACTTTTTTTTTTTTTTTTTTTGAGACAGAGTCTCACTCTGTTGCCCAGGCTGGAGTGCAGTGGCATGATCTGGGCTCACTGCAAGCTCTGCCTCCTGGGTTCATGCCATTCTCCTGCCTCAGCCTCCCAAGTAGCTGGGACTACAGGCGCCTGCCACCACACCCAGCTAATTTTTGTATTTTTAGTAGAGACAGGGTTTCACCGTGTTAGCCAGGATGGTCTCGATCTGACCTCGTGATCCACCTGCCTCGGCCTCCCAAAGTGCTGGGATTACAGGCGTGAGCCACCACGCCCAGCCACAAATGCAAGAACTTAACAAACTCCAAGTGGGATAAACCCAAAGAGATCCACACCAAGAACATCATACTTAAAGTACTGAATGCTAAAGACAAAAAGAATCTCAAAACCAGCAAAAGAAAAGCAACTCATTACATTTAAGGATTCCTCAATAAAATTATCAGCAGATTTCTCAGCAGAAACCTTGCAAATCAGAAGGCAGTGGGATGATATATTTAAAGTGCTGAAAGAAAAGAGAAACCTGCTACCTGAGATTTCTATAAACAGCAAAATTGTCCTTCAACAATGAGGGAGAAATTAAAATATTTCTAAATAAAAGCTGAAGAAGTTCATTATCACTAGAATTTCCCTACAATAAATGCTAAAAGGAGTCCCTCAAGTTGAAACAAAAAGGACCTTAGACAGTAACTTGAACCATACAAAAGTATAATATTCTCTAGTAAAGGTAAAGACATGGGCAAATATAACAGAATTATTGTAAGTTTGGTTCATAACTCCACCTTTTATTCTTTTACATCATCTAAAAAGAAAAGCAAAAAGTAATTATGAATCTATATTAATGACTCTAGATTAATGATAATACAACATAAAGACATAATTTGTAATAACAACAAAATACATGGGTGGTAGAGCTGGAAAGGAGTAGAATTTTTGTATGCAATTAAAATTAAGTTGGTATGAATTTAAAATATGTTGTTGTAACTTTAGGATGCTATGAATAATCCCCATGGCAACCACAAAAAATATGTATAGAATATATGTAAAAGGAAATCAAAATAGATCACTAAAAAAAAAAACTAAACACAAAGAGAGGTAGCAATGGAGAAAATGAGTGACAAAAAAATCTACGGCATATACAAAACCAATAACAAAATGAAATAATAAGTCCTTTCCTATCTGTAATGACTTCAAATATAAATGGGATTAAATTCCTCAATCAAAAGATATATTGGCAGAATGGATTTTAAAAATTGGGATTTAACTATATGCTGTCCAAAAGAGACTAATTTTTTGATCTAAAAACACACATATGTTGAATGTGAAAGGACAGAAAAACATATTTCATGAAAACAGTAAACAAAAGAGAGTGGGAGTGGCAATACTATTAGATAAAATAGACTTTAAAAGTCAAAAATTGTACAAGAGACAAAGAAAGGCATGACATAATAAAAGAGCCAATTACCAAGAAGATATAACAATAACACTAAATGCACTTAACATCATCCTTCCTAAATATATGAAGCAAACACTGACAGAATTGAAGAAAGAAATAGATAGCAACACAATAATAGTAAAAGTAAAATAATAATACCATAGTAATACCATTATTTTAATAATAAAGTAATAGTAAATGAATTCAATGACCCAATTTTAATAATGGATAAAACAACCAGGCAGATGATTAGTAAGGAAATAGAGGACTTAAACATCACTATAGACCTATAAACCTGTAGGACCTAACAACATTTATAGACCATGCCACCCAATAATAACAGAATACACATTCGTCTCAAATGCATGTGGAATATTCTCCAACTAGATAATGTATCAGGCCACAAAATAAGTCTTAATTTACAAATATAGAAACTATACAAAGCATATTTTCTGGATCACAATAAAAATGAAACTAGAAATCAGCAGAAGAAAAACTGGAAAATCCATAAATATGTGAGAATTAAAAAACATACTTTTAAACAACCAATAGGCCAAAGATGCAATCACAAGGCAAATAAGAAAACACCCCGAGTCAAATGAAAATGAAAACATAACATACCAAAAACGTATGGGATGTAGCAAAAGAGGTGATAGGAGGAAAATTTATACCTGGAAATGCTTACATTAAAAGAAGGTAGATTTTTGTACAACGGACTCAACCAAAGAAACTCACGTGTATGAAGCCAAATTAATAAACTCAAGGGTATAGTAACAGAAGCACCTGGAGGAGCTCAGGCTTAACTGCCAACTATTAACCACAGATCGACTGTTTTCAAAATGTTTCACGGAGCCCTAGATTTGAAAAAAGATGCTTCTGTGGTTCCAGGCAAGATGGCTGACTAGGAACAGCTCCAGTCGGCAGCTCCCAGCGAGACCAACACAGAAGGCGGCTAATTTCTGCATTTCCATTTGAGGTACCCAGTTCATCTCATTGTGACTGGTTAGACAGTGGATGCAGCCCACAGAGGGCAAGCCGAAGAGGGTGGGGTGTTGCCTCACTCAGGAAGTGCAAGGGGTTGGGGAACTCCCTCCTCTAGCCAAGGGAAGCCATGAGGGACTGTGCCATGAGGGACCGTGCTATCCAGCCCAGATGCTACGCTTTTCCTATGTTTTTTGCAACCCACATACCAGGAGATTCCCTCGGGTGCCTACACCAAAAGGGCCCTGGGTTTCAAGCACAAAATTGGGCAGCCGTTTGAGCAGACACTGAGGTAGCTGCAGAAGTTTTTTTTTTTTTGTACCCCAGTCACACCTGGGGTGTGAACCCCAGAAACACAGAACTGTTCACTCCCTGGGAAAGGAGGCAAAAGCCAGGGAGTCAGGTGTTCTTGCTCAGGGGATCCCACCCCCATGGAGCCCAGCAAGCTAAGATCCACTGGCTGGAAATTCTTGCTGCCAGCACAGCAGTCTGAAGTCTACCTGGGACATTTGAGCTTGGTGGGGGAGGGGCGTCCGCCATTACTGAGGCTTGAGCAGGCGGTTTTCCCCACACAGTGTAAACATAGCCACCAGAAGTTCGGACTGGGTGGAGCCCACTGCAGTGCAGCAAAGCCACTGTAGCCAGACTGCCTCTCTAGATTCCTCCTCTCTGGGCAGGAAATCTCTGAAAGAAAGGCAGCAGCCCCAGTCAGGGGCTTATAGATAAAACTCCCATCACCCTGGGACAGAGCACCTGGGGGAAGGGGTGGCTGTGGGCACAGCTTCAGCAGACTTAAACGTTCCTGCCTGCTGGCTCTGAAGAGAGCAGCAGATCTCCCACCACAGCACTCGAGCTCTGCTAAGGGACAGATTGCCTCCTCAAGTGGGTCCCTGACCCTTGTGCCTCCTGACGAGGAGACATCTCCCAGCAGAGGTTGACAGACACCTCATACAGGAGAGCTCCAGTCAGCATCTGGTGGGTGGCCCTCTGGGACAAAGCTTCCAGAGGAAGGAGGAGGCAGCAATCTTTGCTGTTCTGCAGCCTCTGCTGGTGATACCCAGGCAAACAGTGTCTGGAGTGGACTCCCAGCAAACTGCAGCAGACCTACAAAAGACGGAGCTGACTGTTAGAAGGAAAACTAACAAACAGAAAGCAAAAACATCAAAATCAACAAAAAGGACACCCACACAAAACCCATCCTAAGGTCCTCACCATCAAAGATCAAAGGTAGATAAATCTACGAAGATGAGGAAAAACCAGTGCAAAAATGCTGAAAATTCCAAAATCCAGAATGCCTCTTCTCCTCCAAAGGATCACAACTCCTTGCCAGCAAGGAAACAAAGCTGGATGGAGAATGACTTTGACGAATTGACAGAAGTAGGCTTCAGAAGGTGGGTAATAACAAACTTCTCTGAGCTAAAGGAGCATGTCCTAACCCAATGCAAGGAAGCTAAGAACCTTGATAAAAGATTAGAGGAATTACTAGAATAACCAGTTTAGGGAAGAACATAAATGACCTGATGGAGTTGAAAAACACAGCACAAGAACTTCATGAAGCATACACAAGTATCAATAACCATATCAATCAAGCAAAAGAAAGGATATCAGATATTACAGATTAACTTAATGAAATAAATCGTAAAGACAAGATTAGAGAAAAAAGAATGCAAAGGAACAAACAAAGCTTCCAAGAAATATGGGACTATGTGAAAAGAGCAAACCTACATTTGATTGGTGTACGTGAAAGTGATGGGGAGAATGGAAACAAGTTGGAAAACACTCTTCAGGATATTATCCAGGAGAACTTCCCCAACATAGCAAGACAGGCCAACACTCAAATTCCGAAAATACAGAGAACACAACAAAGATACTCCTCGAGAAGAGCAACCCCAAGACACATAATCATCAGATTCACCAAGCTTGAAACAAACAAAAAATGTTAAGGGCAGCCAGAGAGAAAGGTCAGGTTACCAACAAAGGGAAGCCCATCAGACTAACCGGAGATCTCTCTGCAGAAACCCTATAAGCCAGAAAAGAGTGGGGGCCAATATTCAATATTCATAAAAAAGAATTTTCAACCTGGAATTTCATATTGAGCCAAACTAAGCTTCATAAGTGAAGGAGAAATAAAATCCTTTACAGACAAGCAAGTGCTGAGGGATTTGGTAACCACCAGGCCTGCCTTACAAGAGTTCCTGAAGGAAGCATTAAATATGGAAAGGAAAAACCAGTACCAGCCACTGCAAAAACATACCAAAATACACAGACCAATGTCACTATGAAAAAACTGCATCAACTAATGTGCAAAATAACCAGCTGGAATCATGATGACAGGATCAAATTCACATATAACAATATTAACCTTAAATGTAAGTGGGCTGAGTGCCCCAATTAAAAGACACATATTAACCTCAAATGTAAATCAACTGAATTCCCCAATTAAAAGACACAGACTGGCAAATTGGATAAAGAGTCAAGACCCATTGGTGTGCTGTATTCAGGAGACCCATATCACGTGCAAAGACACATAGGCTCAAAATAATGGGATGGGGGAATATTTATCAAGCAAATGGAAAGCTAAAAAAAGCAGGGGTTGCAATCCTAGTCTCTGATAAAACAGACTTTAAACCAACAAAATAAAAAAATCAAGGTCATTACAAATGGTAAGGGGATTAGTGCAACAAGAAGAGCTAACTATTCTAAATATATATGCACCCAATACAGGAGCACCCAGATTCATAAAGCAAGGTCTTAGAGACCTACAAAGAGACTTACACTCCCACACATTAATAGTGGGAGACTTTAAAACCCCATTGTCAATATTAGACAGATGAACGAGACAGAAAATTAACAAGGATATTCAGGACTTGAATTCAGCTCTGGATCAAGAGGACCTAATAGACATCTACAGAACTCTCCACCCCAAATCAACAGAATATACATTCTTCTCAGCACCACATAGCACATATTCAAAAACTGACCACATAATTGGAAGTAATATACTCCTCAGCAAATGTAAAAGAACAGAAATCATAAGTCTCTCAGACCACAGTGCAATCAAATTAGAACTCAAGATTAAGAAACTCACTCAAAACTGCACAACTACATGGGAATGGAAAAACGTGCTCCTGAATGACTACTGGGTAAATAACAAAATTAAGGCATAAATAAGTTCTTTGAAACCAATGAGAACAAAGATACAACATAACAGAATCTCTGGGACACAGCTAAAGCAGTGATTAGAGGGAAAAATTTATAGCACTAAATGCCCACAGGAGAAAGCAGAAAAGATCTAAAATTGACACCCTAACATCACAATTAAAAGAACTAGAGCAGCAAGAGCAAACAAATTCAAAACCTAGCAGAAGATGAGAAATAACTAAGATCTGAGCAGAACTGAAGGGGATAGAGACACGAAAAACCCTTCAAAAAATCAATGAATCCAGGAGCTGGTTTTTTGAAAAGATCAACAAAATAGATTGCTAGCCAGATTAATAAAGAAGAAAAGAGAGAAGAATCAAATAGACACAATGAAAAATGATAAAAGGGATATTACCACTGATCCCACAGAAATACAAACTACCATCAGAGAGTACTATAAACACCTCTATGCAAATAAACTAGAAAATCTATAAGAAATGGATAAATTCCTGGACACATACACCCTCCCAAGACTAAACCAGGAAGAAGTCAAATCCCTGAATAGACCAATAACAAGTTCTGAAATTGAGGCAGTAATTAATAGCCTACCAACCATAAAAAGCCCAGGTCCAGACAGATTCACAGCCGAATTCTACCAGAGGTACAAAGTGGAGCTGGTACCATTCCTTCTGAAACTATTCCAAACAACAGAAAAAGAGGGACTTCTCCCTAACTCATTTTGAGGCCAGCATCATCCTGATACCAAAACCTGGCAGAGACACAACAAAAAAAGAAAATTTCAGGCCAATATCCCCGATGAAGATTGATGCAAAAATCCTCAATAAAATACTGGCAAACCAAATCCAGCAGCACATCAAATAGCTATCCACCACAATCAAGTCAGCTTCATCCCAAGGATGCGAGGCTGGTTCAACACATGCAAATCAATAAACGTAATCCATCACATAAACAGAATCAATGACAAATGAGACCAATGAGATAATCTATTGATTATCTCAATAGATGCAGAAAAGGCCTTCGATAAAATTCAACACAGCTTCATGCTAAAAACACTCAATAAACTAGGTATTGAGGGAACATATCTGAAAATAATAAGAGCTATTTATGACAAACCCACAGCCAATATCATACTGAATGGGCAAAAGCTGGAAGCATTCCCTTTGAAACCCAGCACAAGACAAGGATGTCCTCTCTCACCACTCCCATTCAACACAGTATTGGAAGTTCTGGCCAGGAAAATCAGGCAAGATAAATAAATAAAGCGTGCTCAAATACAAAGAGAGGAAGTCAAATTGTCTCTGTTTGCAGATATCATAATTGTATATTTAGAAAACCCTATCATCTCAGCCCAAAAACTCCTTAAGCTGATAAGCAACTTCAGCAAAATCTCAGGATAAAAAATAAATGTGCAAAAATCACAAGCATTCCTATAAACCAATAATAGAGAGCTAAATCATGAGTGAACTCCCATTCACAATTGCTACAAATAGAATAAAATACCTAGGAATACAACTTAGAGGGGATGTGAAGGACTTCTTCAAGAAGAACTACAAACCACTTCTCAAGGAAGTAAGAGAGTATACCAACAAATGGAAAAACATTCCATACTCATGGATACAAAGAATCAGTATTGTGAAAATGGCCATACTGCCCCAAATAATTTATAGATTCAATGCTATTCCCATCAAGCTACCATTGACTTTCTTCACAGAATTAGAAAAAAACTACTTTAAATTTCATATGAAACCAAAAAAGAGCCCATATAGTCAAGACAATCCTAAACAAAAAGAACAAAGCTGGAGGCATCACACTACCTGACTTCAAAGTATACTACAAGGCTACAGTAACCAAAACAGCATAGTACTGGTACCAAAACAGATATATAGACCAATGGAATAGAACAGAGGCCTCAAAAATAACACCATACATCTACAACCATCTGATCTTTGACAAACCTGACAAAAACAAACAAGGGGAAAGGATTCCCTATTTAATAAATGGTATTGGGAAAACTGGCTAGCCATATGCAGATAACTGAAACTGGACCCCTTCCTTACACTTTATACAAAAATCAACTCAAGAAGGATCAAAGACTTAAATGTTTAAACCTAAAGCCATAAAAACCCTAGAAGAAAACCTAGGCAATACCATTCAGGACATAGGCATGGGCAAAGACTTCATGACTAAAACACCAAAAGCAATTGCAACAAAAGTAAAAATAGACAAATTGGATCTAATTAAACTACAGAGCTTCTGCACAGCAAAAGAAACTATCATCAGAGTGAACAGGCAACCTACAGAATGGCAGAAAATGTCTGCAATCTATCCATCTGACAAAGGGCTAATATCAAGAATCTACAAGGAACTTAAATAAATTTACAAGAAAAAACCAAACAACCCTATCAAAAAGTGGGTGAAGGATATGAACAGACACTTCTTAAAAGCAGCCAACAAACATATGAAAAAAAGCTCATCATCACTGGTCATTAGAGAAATGCAAATCAAAACCACAATGAGATACCATCTCACGCCAGTTAGAATGGCAATAATTAAAAAGTCAGAAACAACAGATGCTGGAGAGGATGTGGAGAAATAGGAAAGCTTTTACACTGTTGGTGGGAGTGTAAATTAGTTCAACCATTGTGGAAGACAGTGTGGTAATTCCTCAAGGATCTGGAACTAGAAATACCATTTGACCCAGCAATCCCATTAATGGGATATATACCCAAAGAATTATAAATCATCCTACTATAAAAATACATGCACCTGTATGTTTATTACAGCACTATTCACAACAGCAAAGACTTGGAACCAACTCAAATGCCCATGAGTGATAGACTGGATAAAGAAAATGTGGCACATAGACACCATGGAATACTATGCAACCATAAAAAAGAATGAGTTCATGTCCTTTGCAGGGACATGGATGAAGCTGGAAACCACCATTCTCAGCAAACTAGCACAGGAACAGAAAACCAAACATTGCATGTTCTCACTCATAAGTGGGAGTTGAACAATGAGAACACACGGACATAGGGAGGGGAACATCACACACTGGGGGCTGTCAGGGGTGGGGAGCAAGGGGAGGGGTAGCATTAGGACAAATACCTAACGTAGATAATGGGTTGATGGGTGCAGCAAACCACCACGGCACATGTCTACCTATGTAACAAATCTGCACTTCTGCACATGTATCCCAGAACTTAAAGTATGATAAAAAATAAAAAACAAGAAAAAAAAGAAGGAAATGTCCCAAATCAACAACCTAAATCGAAATATTAAGAAACTAAGCAAAGAACAAACTAACCCCAAAGCTAGCAGAAGAGAGGAATAAGAGAGATTAAATCAGAAATAAACATATTAGAGAACAGAAAAACAATAGAGGAAATCAATGAAACCAAGTTTGTCCTTCAGAATGATCAACAAAATTGATAAACCTTTAGCTGGACCACAAAAAAAGGAGACTAAATAAATACAATCAGAAATGAAAGAGGGGACATTACTGATTTTATAGAAATAAAAAGGATTATAAGAGTAATATGAAGAACTGTATGCCAGCGAATTGATTAACCTAGATGAAATGAAAAAATTCCTGGAAACACACAAACTACTAAGTCTGAATCAGGAATAAATAGAAAATCTGAATAGATCTATAACTAGTAAAAAGTAATTAAAAACCTCCCAAAAAGTGAAAGCCCAAATATTTGGTGGCATTTGACAGTGATGTCATATAACTTGAAGAACATCTGAAGAACAATTAACAATAGTCTTCCTCAAACTCTTCCAAAACACTGAAGAGGAAGAAACACTCCCAAGCTCATTCTGTGAGGTCAGCATTACCCTGATATCAAAGCTAAACAAAGACACTACCAGTAAAGAAAACTAAAGACCTGATCCCTGATGAATACTGACAAAAAAGTTCTCAATGAAATACCAGCAAACAGAATTCAACAACCCATTAGAAGGATTATACATCACAACCAGATGGAATTTATTCCAGGAATGCAAGGCAGTTCAATGTAAAAATCAGCCAATGTAATATACCTGTATTAGTTTGTTTTTATGCTGCTGACAAAGACATACCCGAGACTGGGAAGAAAAAAGAGGTTTAATTGGACTTACAGTTCTGCGTAGCTGGGGAGGCCTCAGAATCATGGCAGGAGGTGAAAGACACTTCTTATATGGTGGCATCAAGAGAAAATGAGGAAGAAGCATAAGTGGAAAACTCCTGATAACTCCATCAGATCTCTTGAGACTTATTCATTATCACAAGAATTGCACAGGAAAGATCGGCCCCCATGATTCAATTACCTCCCCCTGGGTCCCTCCCACAACATGTGGGAATTCTGGGAGATACAATTCAAGTTGAGATTTGGGTGGGGACACAGCCAAACCATATCAATACCACATAAACAAAATGAAGGGAAAAACAACCCATGATCATCTCCATTGATGCAGAAAAAGCATTTGACAAAATTTATCACCTTTTTATGATAAAAACACTCAACAAACTAGGAATAAAAATTAACTGCTTTGACATATTAAAGGCCATATATGAAAAGTCCACAGCTAACATCATATTCAATGGTGAAAGGCTGAAAGCTTTCTTATTAAGATTAGGAATAAGACAAGGGTGCTCTTTATCACTTCTATTCAACATAGTACTAAAAGTCCTAGCCAGTGCAACTAGGCAAGATGACGAAATAAAGGCATCCAAATTAGAAAGGAAGAAGCAAAATTATCCTCTGATCACAGACAACACAATCTTTAGGTAGGAAAAAAACCCTAAATATTTCACACACATACACAAAATAAGAATTAATAAAATTCAGCAAAGTTGCAGGATATAAAATCAACATACAAAAATCAGGTGTATTTCTATGCATTAACAATGAGCTATCTGGAAAGAATTATAAAAATAATTTCACTTATAATTGCATCAAAAATGTAAAATACTTAGAAATAAACTTAACTAAGGAGATGAAAAACCTACACTGAAAACTACAAAACATTGTTGAAAGAATTTAAATAAGATACAAATAGAAAGACATCCCATGTTTGTGGATTTGAAAGTTTATTATGTTAAGATGTCAATCCTACCCAAAATAATCTACAGATGCAATGCAATCCCTCTGAAAATTCCAATGATATTTTTTGTAGAAATAGAAAAATCTATCCTGAAATTCATTTGGAATTCCAAGACACCCCAAATGGCCAAAATAATCTTGAAAAATAAAAACAAAGTTGGAGGTCTCACACCTCCTGATTTTCAAACTTACTACAAAGCTACAGTAACCAAAACAGTATGGTACAGTGTGGTGTAAAGACAGATGTATAGGCTGGTGAAGGAAAATGGAAAGCCCAGAAGTCAACCACACATATATGATCACATGACTTTTGACAAAGGTTCCAAGACCATTCAATGGAGAAAGGGTAATCTCTTCAACAAATGGTGTTGAGAAAACCGGATATCCACATATAAAAGAATGAAGTAAGACCATTACTTAACATCACACACAAAAATTAACTCAAAATGCATCAAAGACCTAAATATAAAACCTAAAGCTATAAAACTCTTAAAAGAAAACATAATGCGAAAGCTTCACAACAGTGGATTTGGCAATGATTTATTGGATATGACACTAAAAGGATAGGCAATAAAAGAAAAAATTGATAAACTAGACTATCTCAAAACCTAAAACTTCTATGGATCAAAGGACATAATCAACAGAGTAAAAAGGCAACCCACACATTGGGAGAAAATATGTGCAAATTATATCTTTTTTAAAGGGTTAATATCCAAAATATATAAAGAACTCCTACAAATCAACAAAAAAACAAACAACCTGATTTAAAAAAAAGGGTCAAGGGACTTGAATTGGCATTTCTCCAAAGAAGATATACAAATGGGCAGCAGTCACATGAAAAGATGTTCAATGCCACTAATCATTAGGGATATTCAAATAAAAACCACAATGAGATACCACCTCATACCCATTAGGATGGCTACTATAACAAAAAACAAAACAAAATAATAAGTGTTGGCAAGGTAGTGGAGAAACTGGAATCTTTCTACACTCCTGGTGCAAATGTAAAATGGTGCAGCCACTATGGAAAACAATATGGTAGTTCCTCAAAAAATTAAAATATAATTACCATAGGATCCAGTAATTCCACTTCTGGATATATACTCAAAAGAATTGAAAGCAAGGTTTCGAACAGACAGTTGCATGCATGTGTTCATAGACAGTGCATTATTCACAATAGTTAAACATGGAAGTGACCCAAATTGTCCACTGATGGATAAAGGATATGCAAAATGTGATATATACATAGAGTGGAATATTATTCAGCCTTAAAAAGGAAGGACATTCTGACATATGCTGTAACATGGATGAACCTTGAGGACATTATATACTATGCTAAGTGAAATAAGCTGGTCACAAAATACCATACGATTCCACTTATATGAGGTACTTGGAGTAGCCAAAATCATAGACATGAAGTAGAGTGATGGTTGACAAGGGCTAGGAGGGAGAGAGAGGAGTAGAGAGTTCTTATTTAATGGGTGGAGAGTTTCAGTTTTGCAAGATGAAAAGAGTTGTGGAAACAGATGGTGGTGATGGCTGTAAATCAATGTGAATGTACTTAATGTCGCTGAAACACACATTTTAAAATGGTTAAGATGGTAAATTTTATGTTATATTTATCACAATTTTAAAAAATTAAAATCAAAAGACCTTTTTTTTTTTAAGACACATGCTAAGAAGAAGAGAAAACCACAAAAGTAAAAATAACATCTTAGCCCCATGATATAAATTTGGGGGACATTTTATTAGGATAATTAGAAATAATGCAAATTCCTTTCCTCTACAAAATCTAATTGTATTCTAACTTAAATGTTTTCAATTGCTTACATGCATTTTTATTCATTAGCTACTTTGATAAATACTTTATAATAGTCTTTGTTAATACAATGGGAAAAAAATGAAAAATATTCATTTTTAAAAATAAAATTTTGGGAGACTAATATACATACTTTTTCCTAATTTCAGAATTCCTTGAATGCCCAGATTTGCACATACATGAATGTGTATTAAAATTACTTAGTTAAAATATCTGGTTTCTAAATATTCTACATATTCCGCTATAATATTTTTAACTTCTAATTTGATTCTTGTGTTAATAAAAACATTATCTGTCAGTGGAACATCAGGCATGAGAAATATAGCTAGCAAGGCTGATATATATGAAAATGTGTGAATTGATGAATATAGCTCTAGAGATTATGTAAGAATACTATTTCTAATGATTAGCGTATGATAAAAGGGGATACTAAACTCTCAAAGAACGTATTACTTTTAGAAAGTCCATATATCAAGGCTTGACGTTATTTTCAGACCACAAAAGTATTATAATAGTCACTCAGAAATCTGAGATTAGCCCATCTTTAAGCAGTAAATCTGAAAAAAGCTTGAAACAAAATCATCTTTGACTTCCATACTCCAATAACATCAGTAAACTAACTTTCAAAACTACAGCAATTAAATTTATACTGCAATGTAGGAATCTTTTTCAGAAAATGCAGTGAAGCTTGGTGAGGAAAGGGGAGTTATGAGAAATGAATTCTACAGACTATGAAAGTGACTGGTGGGAAAACTATTTGAGGTGCCCTTCTAAGAGAGGGTAAAGTCTGAGGTGACCTTATTTTAGGAATTTCAATAGGTGAAGATCTGTCTTCATCTTGAAACAAGACAGCAAAGTCTTCATCTTCAAACGGGCCTGAAGTTAATTCGCTTTGAGGTGGGATAAAGCAACCAGAATTTTTATAAGATGAAGAAAATCCAGCTTTATGGAGGAATGGGAAAGTTCCACTTTGAGAGGGATGCTGTGGAATCATGATTGGAGAATGATCTGTGCTGTAACTTTCAGGACCAGGATGAAGGAAATCTTTTAAATCTTTACATAATTGGCCCCTTTGTTGAATATCAGTGGCAATTCCATTTTGTTGATTGGGAGAGGAAATATCACTTGCAAGAGAAAAGAAGGATGATGTGCTTTGTTGATAGGAGGCTGTATCAATAGTGTTCCCAAAGGCTGGAGAAGTGTTTGTTTCAAAATTCTTAAAATTTTTAGTGTTATATTCAGGAGCAGAGATGGTTATATGTTTTTTAGCATCAGTATTACTTGAAGTTTTAGAAAAGATTTTGATTTCACTTAGATTAAACACATTCTGGCCACTTGCTTGAGGATCAAAAAAAATGGCACTCTTGTAATAGGAAACTATACTTAGTTTACGGGACGAGAAACGTCTTCTGCGGGACATAAAGCTACCAAAATGGTCTGAGGAAGATTTTAAATCAGTGAAGCTTGTGTCTTCTTCAGAATCAAAGTTAGCTCTACTTTGTTGCCAGTAAGGGAAAGCATTTCTTTTTTGAAATCCAACAAATAAAGAACATCTTCTTTCAGAGAAAGATGGACTTGATACAGATAATAACCTTCTGCTTGCTTTGGCTGAACTGACTTTACGTGTTACAGGGGAATAAGATGTTTTATGACCAAGATATATACTTGGTTGTGAAATAGAAGAGGCTCCACGATGCTGGGCATCTGTACTAACTTGATCTTCCGGAGAACATCGTTGGAAGCTCTGGTCCTCTTTGCAGCAGCTAAGAGTGAGAAAAGGGTCAAATGAAAAAAAATAGGGAGCAGAGTGGAGACCTGCCAAGCCTCCTGAAGAATAATATCCACCTTTTGGTGTCCACCAATTGGTATTGTTTCCATACTAATATGGAAACAGCAAGGAATAAGAATAGGGGAGCTTAAGTTAATGGTCACATAGATGTACCCAAAAGAATGCAGGAGTCTAAGAGGTTATCTCTAACTACACAATACCTACCCACTCTATTAAACCTTGAGAAGAGAAGTTGAAAAAATCAGGGAAGCAGGTAGAAAGATAGATCAGGGGAAACATATGCAAGGATACCAGAACAAAAAGATTCCCAAAGGAAAAGATAGAACTGGTTTTAAAGGTAATAAACCACAATATCTGTTGGAGACTACTAACTACTGTATTTAAAGGAGTTAAGGAGAATAAACTTATATTCTGTTGACTAATTGCATTTTAAAATATTAACCATGGACGAAGAACAATCTCTCTGGGGAGAATGTTTCAAGTGAATATCCGGACAGTCCAGGATATCCAGTTATTATGGGAAACAAAGGAGAGCACTAAAGCTTGGTTTATGAATATTTTCAATGTTCTTTTAGCACATGTTGAAGTTTTTTTCTAAGGCTTACCTTAAGCACTTTCCCATTGTAAATTTAATCCAAAGTAAGTCTCTCCCTTCCCTTCTAGGCCGTCATCCTTAAGCCATAAAATGCCCTGTATAGGTGGAACAGGTCAGAAGACTGAATGCTCAAGCTGCATGTGGAGTTAACATGGCAATAACACAGAATGTGATGACAGCAGACTCTAGAATCTCATGACATCAGTTTATATTAGAACTGTTCTGTAGCTCACCTTTCTCCGAAGTTGGAATTCACATGGCTGTGGAATGTGTTTCTACCTTCACTGTTCGAGGAGTCATCCAACAAATCCAGGGGTGGGAAAACAGCTGGATGAGGACAATAACATATATGACACCTGTATAATCCTCTACCTTGGACCATCTCTCTCACCAGCTGCCTTCCACACCCCTGTCCTACTAACTCCTTCTTTCACTTGAACATTCTTTACCCCAGATTTTTGCATCCTTCAGTGACATGGAAAAGCAACTGTTAGAGACTTTGGCCTAAAGATACATTGAGAAGGGAAAAAAAGTTTAATAAGTGGCAAATGTCATTGCCACCACAAAGGAAACAAGCCTCGTCCACCTAGGCAGTAAAGTATGTCATCTGACTGCTTGGGCCATTTGCACAGATTACGGGGATATGCTGTGGCACTATTTATTACTCCTCAGAACAACTGATACCTAAACGCAAGGTTAATAGAGTTATTAGAAAAGAAACACTGTCCTTTCTTATCTAAACCAATTTGGGCTACTGTCCCCATAACAGGTATATGTGTATGTGTATACTTACCTATGACATGAAACATCCCCTCAAATACTTTTATTTACTCTGCAATTTCCTGATCCTAAATACTACTACCGCCTCTAGCCTTTGCTCTCTTCCTAACATCCTACTGCAGGAAACTCTTGAACAAATTCCTTTTAAGAGACCCAAAGCTCTCTAATGTTCACCATACAATGGTCGGATTTGTAATTTGATTTTAGTTTACATACAAACTAATAAAGTAATCTCTTACTGTATCATGGATGCTGGCAGAAGACATGAGATTCCTGGGTTAGAGACAGAAGACTTATGTTACTTACAGCATAGCAAAGCAGCATAATCACCAGGACATTTACACTGGTTCTCCTTTGTCCCACATTGCCACAGGGGCAATGCAGAGGGCCCAAGGACACTTGCATTCACAGTGGATTGTGTTACAGGAAAGAACGCTGAGCTTAGATGATCTACCACTTCTACAGCAAGTAGTAAGCAAATCTGCTAAACCTGCTCTTGGTCCTGAAGGGAAACAGTAACTCATTCTTCAAGGTTGCTCACCAGAACCCTGAAAAATGGCCCACATAAAGAATGATCAGGGCCTTACACGTGTGGCTCATGTAGCAAGATGTCTGGGAGCACAAGAAGCCCAAGGAGGACTGTCTGTCTCTGTAGCAATCTATTACATTTTCCCTCTCTTGTGAGATTACTGTCTTTTGTTCCTAAGCCACACTAAGGTCTGACTGTCATTTTCCAAAAGGATCTCTTCTGCACATTGCAAGAACAGATTATGTAATGCTTATAAAGTTTCTATAAGAAATCTTTCTTTGAAAAATTGGGCCAGCTTGTTGTTTAACACTCCCACCAATGGCCTCTAAAAGAAGCATCTGCTCACTGAGCTACCCCAAAGGAAATAATTATTTATAACTAAATCAACACTGTCGATCATTGCTGCTCAGTCGAGGTAATAAAGAGGTCAGATCACTCCCCCGACCCTATTCAAGCAAATCTATGCAGACACAAAAAACGGTGTTTGGGTGTGTGTGCATTTGGGGGATGAGGAAGAAGATCCAGATCTGCTCAGACATCAGAAAAGAAATCTCATACCAGTACAGGTAATATCTAGAAGCTGTTTAATATTGTTCTAGGTGAAGAACTTACCTAACCCTCTAAATGTCCGTAAATTTCCTCCTTTTGGCTTTTTAAGAGAACCAAAATTAGACTTAGCCCAAAAGCAAATAGTAACCCCTTATAATGACAAGCTTCTAAAACATGTTCGTCCTTCAGTTCATTCCCAATTCTCTTTATTATCAATTCCATGACCCCAGGTACCTTCTGCTTTTATCATGCCCTATGGCCACCCAACCCTCCTCCTTTTCTACAACAGCCACTCTATTCTCACAAGGTCAACATTCCATCATTATACTCACTGTGCCCAATGAACCTTTTGTTTATCTGTAACCATAATTACCACTCATTAAAACAAAAATTTCATCATGATTGCTCAGGTGGATGTTAGAAAATCTTCTAGAACAAAGCTTCTCAAATGTTAGGGTGTATAAGAGTCATCCACAGAGCTTGTTAAAATGCAGATTCCTGAGCACTGCTCCCAGACATTCTGATTCGCTAGGTCCAGGGTATGTCCTGAGAACATGCATTTCCCACACTCTTCACAGGCAAGATGGGATGCTGATGTTGCTGGTCCACAGACCACAGTTTGAGTAGCTCTGTTCCAGAACATACGGGTCATGACGACCCCCAGAGTCAAGGCAGAAGCGTCTTCTGAGGTACCTCACAGCAGCTGCCTATCTAAGCTGGAGTCTAGAAAAGACAGTGAACAATACCAGGACTGAATGTCCCCGTCCTGGTACCTAGATGACAAGTCTCTTCAGATAATCTATATTACACATGGGGAGAAGTAGGAGGCACAAGGGGAGAACCCTGACTGGGACTGAATCCTTAACACAAAGAACATGCCCCAAACTAAAAACTGACTGAGTTAACTTGAATTGACAAATTTAAGTTTTTCCACATTATTCAAAACAAATATTGTGAAGTACTCTGAATTCAGCTATTGAAAAATGTACATCTTTAGCTGATCTGAGTGTAGTATTTTTCCTCAATAATAATACAAACTATTCAATTCATTACATTAATTTAGTTGTTTTTATAGTTTATCAAATGTGCCTGATTGTGGACAGTAACAGCAATATTCATTTTTAAATTAGCACCAGGTTAACTGTTGTATTTCCTTTCATCACAACATTAAACTCTCCACATAAGTTCCCTGTTTGTAGTTTGTTACTGAGATGACACGGCTGTCTGTATCTGACTTGCGAGGCAGAAAAAGTATGGCTTTTATTATGAATTTAACACAAATATTGGTTATTTTATACATATTAAATTTCTATTTTATAGAAATTCTACTTTCAGAATTTTCTCATCCATATATTATTTTGAGAGAAAGAAGGTTATTAAAATTAATTCACTGAATAACTCAGAAACAGAAAGTCAAACACTATATATTCTCATTCGTAAGTGGGAACTAAATAATGTGTACACATGGACATTGAGCATGGAATAATAGACAGTGGAGACTTCTCAGGAGGGTGGGAGGAGGTGAGGGATGAGAAACTACCTAACAGGTACAATGTACACTATTTGGGTGATAGTTACACTAAAAGCTCATACTTTGCAAAATAGCCATGTAACAAAATTGCATTTTTACCCTCTAAATCTACAAAAACCAAATTAAAAAAATAATTTCAAAAAATAAAATAAATTCACTAGACAGCAGTTACTAAAGGCATTCTAGTCAAGAATATAAAACAGGACACAGTCAAGGGTTTGAAATGATGCAAAAACAAGCTGGATGTAGTTTTGAAACAATGAAAACTATAAGTATATATTCTAGGTCAACAAGTACATATGCATTCTAGCAACATTAGATAATTTGTTTTCTTCTCTATACTCTCCACATCCTCAGCCTTTTGCCTCTCTATCAAGCTCACCCTAAAAATCCCCAAATCTGGATCAATTCAATCACTAGGGTTCTTACTCTCATATATGAAATGGCAATAACTATTGAAAGAAAGAATCATCCAACGGTGAAGACTTGAATCTCAAATGGGGCAACCACCTCCTGGGTAATCCTTATTAATGTTTCTAGTTAATTCCGTCTTCTACTCTCCACACCTGCTCTTCCAAACTTTCTTCCTTCACATGTTCATTCATCATTAATGCAAATACTTCATGATAATGTATCATGTGCTAAATGATAAAGTGTGCAAAGTACTGGGAACACCACAGTAAACACATTAGTGCAGATTCTTAAGGAGGTCAAAGTCCTAAGACACGTAAATTGATAGAGGACAGGAGAGGGGTAGTATAGGGAAGAGAAAAATAAAGCATCTTACCCTTCTTCCTCAAATGTGTCAGTGTCCATTCACCTCCACCCTAACAGATGGCCTACAGTCCACCCTCCCTGAAAAAAACTAAAGTTATAAGGCAGGAACTCTTTCAACTTCCAACTCCTACACCCCCAACCCCTACACCCACAAAGGTATCTACTTTCTATTTCATAGAGTCAGAAACACCATCAATTGTAAGAAAGAAAAAATTGTTGCCAATAAAATTATGATTCAGTTCTATAACACTATTAATTGATGGTAAGATACGTCTTGATTTTTGAGGCTTAAAATGTTAAAAATGTTCATCTTAGAATTAATGAAATACAGTATGTTGAACCCACCTGTGCCTTCTTAGTTAGGTTAGGCTTAAAAAGGTATTCAAATGGAATTGAGGTGAGTTTTATACATGGGTATTCACCTTGAGAGGTCAAGTCTGAATTCAGCAGGTATTTCATATACACCTTCACCTTATTCCCCTTCCCTTTATCCCCTAGGATACTGTTTTAGAGAATTCTGACACCGTGTACTTTCTTAAGTGGGGCTGAGTAAGGTGAGAGGCAGTGCAGCAGAGTGGTAAAGTGTACAGAATCTATCCCTTACCAGTAAGTTGCCTAATCTTTCCCAGACTCCACTGCCTTGTGTCTAAAACCTCAGAGTTAATGTGTATATTAAATGAGATAATAAATATAAAACATTTAGGACAGAATCTGGAAAAAATTATTGATGGAGTTGACTTCCATTTTCTTCTGTAATACCTGTGTAGTCACAGAACTGGGGTCTTTTTCTTTCCCTTATCTGTAATTTTGATTTTGTATATATTGTATCTATTTGTACTAGGCATTAGAGACTTGTAGAAATCTAAGTATTACTCTTGGTGCCAAGGTATTGGGGTACCCAGATTCATTTGTAGATGTGCTGGTAGAGTGAATGAATGTCGGACACTTCAAGTTTTGAAGAAGGCACAGGAAGATCACTAGATGAGACTTCTGAACACAAATGTGTCCAAATTGGAATTCATGACCAATAGCATGTAAGCTCTAAGAGTGCAAGGGCTTTGTTACCACTGTACTCATCTACAAGAGTATAGTTCACGGTGGCTGCTCAGAAAACATTTGTTTTAGAAATGAATGAATCTGCAAATGTGTTCTTTCTGTCTTTCTTAAGAATCTATTGGTTATTATATTTACAGATTTAATGGTAACAGGGACACTGATTAGGAAAATAACAAAATGTAGAGAAGAGCTTAACCTTTTCAAGCTAGTACTACTCCTTTACTAGGGGCAGCAATGCTACTTTATATTGTCAGTTTCCATGTTACCAGATACTATCTTGAGCTTAATAAAGTTTCCCAAGAGTCTGCAAGTGATACTATTCTTTCTTCAACATGTTATCCCAATACCTAAGGTGTACTGCTGCTAAAAAGGTCAGGTGACACCTTGTTTCATAGGTTATTTCCTTTGTTTTGTTTTTGATATTTTTTTAAAAGGCCCTTTTCCTGCATCTTTACTCTTGCCCTCCGTATTGGCTTCTTCCTGGTGGCCCATAAATACGCTCAAGTATCTCTCAGGTGAAAACAAAAACAAAAAGTGAAGCATAAAATATATGTTCTCTGAACCTGATACCCCTTCTTAATTACACATTCTCCTTCCATCTAAAGTCAAGTTCCTTGAAATAAGCATCTACCCTTCTGGTGTCCACATCTTTACCTCTCTTTCATTTGTCCAGGCCTAGATCAGGTTTCTGTACTTATCACTACCCAGCAACTTCTCCTGCAAAGCTTTTCAATAAGTGACCTCCTAAGTCTCAAATCCGGTAAACACAGTTCAGTCCCTATTTTACTTGACCAAACACATTAGAAGTGAAAGGCTACTGTTAAATGTATTTTTCTAGTTCAGAGGTTGGCAAACTACACCCTGTGGGCCTAATCTACCAGCCACCTGTTTTTGTAAATAAAGTTTTATTGGAATGCAGCCATACTCATATTGCCTATGGCTGCTTTCACACTACAATGGCAGAGTTTTGAGATGGAGACTGTATGGTCCTCAGAGCCTAAAATTCTTTTTTTTTTTTTTTTTGAGATTGGTTGTTTTTTTAAATTGTGTTTTCAATGAGAAATACATCACCTGTTTATAAAATAACTCTTGAAAAATCCAAGGAGTACAGATACTATAAAACTAAAGCAAACTCCAGTTATGAGACACTACATACATCATGCAGAAACAACAGCCTAATCTCCAGGTTATGAAAACTATAACTAAAAAGTCACTACATAGAAAAGGTCCAAGTTTTCAGCTTGGCAAAACTTGGGTGGTGCAGTTACATAAAACGTTTAATAAATGGAATTGTTTTCCCCTATGTGTAAACAAAATGACAAGACTACACCTGTGCCTGGTAATTTCAATCTAACTCTGAAGTTACACAAAATACGCAGACACCTTATACACTTCACCTGTTGGCATGACCATATGACCATCTTTTTTTCTTAGGTGGTGGGGGAGGGGCAAGGTGACTGTGCAGAGCAAAGATACGGGGAGTAGAAATATTGTATACTAGAAATTATAAAGTCATGGTGAAAAAAAAAGCCTCAATTAACGCATAGCCGAAGGGGGAAAAGACTACATTCCAACTTCGCAAAGTTAATTTAGGGGATAGGGGAAGGATAGGGGAAGAGTTTAACTGCAGTTTAACATGAAAAATGCATATATAATAGAATGGAGCGCAATGAAGGATTCATGAAATATACAGCCTAAAACTCTTATAGAAAAAGTTTGCCAATTCCTGTTCTAGTACATTTAATACATCTGATCATTTCCTTCTAATTTATAAAACAATTCATTTTTTAAAAGTATTTTAGACATAACGCAAAGCAACTTTATTATCTCAACTTTCATTAGCATCTAAAACAACATGAGACATGCATTATTAACCACATTTTAAGACAAACAAATTGAGGTTTGGAGAAGTGAAGTTACATGGTTAGTTAAAGGCTGAACCAGGATTCCTGCTTGGGTCAGAATGATTCTAAAACCTGTGGCTTTTTACCACTATTCTGGAAATCTTGTCCTCTCTTGGTTTCTGTGACACCTTTGTCCTCTGGTTCCCTGCTCACTGCTTTGACCAGTCGTCTGTCTTCTTTTTCAGGCTTATCCACCTCTGTCTACTCCTTCAGTGCTGGTTCCAGAAAGCTCTGTACTCCACTCTCTTCTCTCTTCCCATGCTACACACTGTGTTGAGCAATGGCATCCGTTCCCACAGCATCCAGCTTCATAAACATACTAGTGGGATGCCCAGAACCTGAACAACTTTCCAGGGAGAAATGCTTCTCTCAGCCTTTAGCAGTTCCTTTCATGGGTGGCACGTGGATGGCTGCTCATGCTGGCAGTGGCCTCAATCTCTTAGCAAGTCCTTCCCAGGAAGGTCTAGCATCTGGCTGTAGGATGGAAAGGTCCTTGGCACTTATTGCTTTTTTCTTGGCCTTTAGGGTTCTAGTTAATAGAACCCTAAAAGATCAAAAGCATCACTCTTTACCATCTTGCTAGATTTTCTTTTAAAAAAATCTGTTTTACTTGTGAGACTTTGCTTTGTTCCCTGCTAGATCTCCAGAGTCCAGACAGTGCCTGCCACAGAGTAGAGACTCACAATGAATGAATAAGGGGACTTCAATCGTTAATGTCAAGTCTTCCTTTTTTAAAAGAAATTCATGGAAGAGGGCTAAATGGCAAATGAACGATGAAAAGTTCGATCTTACTGGTGTTCATGGAAATACAAATTGAAAAATAATTAGTTACGATTTCATCTTCATCAGGTTGGCTAAAATTAAAAAGTCTGACAATATAAAAATTTGTATGGGAAGATAAGAATTCTCATATACTGCTCATAGTGAGAGGTGACACCGTGCTGGCAGTCCTCACAGCCTTCGCTCGCTCTCGGCGCCTCCTCTGCCTGGGCTCCCACTTTGGTAGCACTTGAGGAGCCCTTCAGCCCACCGCTGCACTGTGGGAGCCCCTTTCTGGGCTAGCCAAGGCCGGAGCCCACTGCCTCAGCTTGCAGGGAGGTGTGGAGGGAGAGACGCGAGCGGGAACCGGGGTTGTGTGCGGTGAGTGCGGGCCAGCTGGAGTTCCGGGTGGGTGTGAGCTTGGTGGGCCCTACACTTGGAGCAGCCAGCCGGCCCTGCCGGCCCAGGGCAATGAGAGACTTAGCACACGGGCCAGCGGCTGTGGAGGGTATACTGGGTCCCCCAGCAGTGCCAGCCCACTGGCGCTGCACTCTATTTCTCGCCGGGCCTTAGCTGCCTTCCCGCAGGGCAGGCCTCGGGACTGCAGCCTGCCATGCCCGAGCCTTCTCCTGCCTCAGTGGGCTCCTGTGCAGTCCTAGCCTCCCCAACAAGCGCCGCCCCCTGCTCCACAGCGCCCAGTCCCATCGACCACCCAAGGGCTGAGGAGTGCAAGCGCATGGCACGGGACTGGCAGGCAGCTCCACCTGCAGCCCCGGTGCGGGATCCACTAGGTGAAGCCAGCTGGGCTCCTGAGGCTGGTGAGGATGTGGAGAGTCTTTGTATCTAGCTCAGGGATTGTAAACACACCAATCAGCACTCTGTATTTAGCTCAAGGTCTGTGAGTGCACCAATCGACACTCTGTATCTACCTGCTCTGGTGGGGCCTTGGAGAACTTTATGTCTAGTTCAGGGATTGTAAATGCACCAATCAGCGCCCTGTCAAAACAGGCCACTTGGCTCTACCAATAAGCAGGATGTGGGTGGGGCCAGATAAGAGAATAAAAGCAGGCTGCCCGAGCCAGCATTGGCAACCTGCTCGGGTCCCCTTCCACACTGTGGAAGCTTTGTTCTTTCACTCTTTGCAATAAATCTTGCTACTGCTCACTCTTTGGGTCCGCGCTTTTATGAGCTGTAACACTCACCGCGAAGATCTGTAGCTTCACTCCTGAACCCAGCGAGCCCACGAGCCCACCAAGAGGAACGAACAACTCCAGACACGCTGCCTTAAGAGCTGTAACACTCACCGCAAAGGTCTGCAGCTTCACTCCTGAGCCAGCAATACTACGAACCCACCAGAAGGAAGAAACTCCGAACACATCCGAACATCAGAAGGAACAAACTGCAGACGCGCCACCTTAAGAGCTTTAACACTCACCGCGAGGGTCCGCGGCTTCATTCTTGAAGTCAGTGAGACCAAGAACCCACCAATTCCGGACACAATAGGATGGTAACTTGGTACACTTTAAGGAATAATTTAGTAATATATAATAATAATATAGTTAGTCTATAACTCAGGACTTCAAATGTATACTTTCAAGAAATTCTTCCACATATGCCTAAGGAATTATGAAGGAAAGTGTTCAATAAAGCATTGTTTATAAGAACAAAAACATGAGGATTCCCAGGCAAGATGGTCGAATAGAAACAGCTCTGGTCTGCAGCATCTAGCAAGACCAACGCAGAAGGGTGATTTCTGCATTTCCAACTGAGGTACCTGGTGCATCTCACTGGGACAGGTTAGACAGTGGGTGCAGCCTATGGAGGGTGAGGTGAAGCCAGGTGGGGTTTTGCCTCACCCAGAAGTGCAAGGGGTCAGAGAACTCCCTCCCCTAGCCAAGAGGAGCTGTGAGGGACTTGCCATGAGGGACAGAGATATCTGGCCCAGATACTACACTTTTCCCAAGGTCTTCACAACCCACAGACCAGGAGATTCCCTCGGGTACCTACACCACAAGGGCCCAGGGTTTCAAGCACAAAACTGGGTGGCTGTTTGGGCAGATACTGAGCTAGCTACAGGAATTTTTTTTTTTTTTTGGTACCTCAGTGGTACCTGGAACACCAGCGAGACAGAACCATTCACTCCCCTGGAAAGGGGGCTGAAGCCAGGGAGCCAAAGTGGCCGAGCTCAGTGGATCCTACCCCCACAGAGCCCATGAAACTAAGATCCACCGGCTGGAAATTCTCGCTGACAGCACAGCAGTCTGAAGTCAACCTGGGATGCTCCAGCATGGTGGGGGAAGGGGCGTCCACCATTACTGAGGCGTGAGTAGGCAGTTTTCCCCACACGGTGTAAACAAAGCCACCAGGAAGTTCAGACTGAGTGGAGCCCACCGCAGCACTACAAAGCAGCTATAGCCAGACTGCCTCTCTAGATTCTTCCTCTCTGGGCAGGGCATCTCTGAAAGACAGGCGGTAGCCTCAGTCTGGGGCTTACACATAAAACTCCAATTTCCCTGGGACAGAGCACCTGGGGGAAGGTGTGGCTGTGGGCACAGCTTCAGCAGACTTAAATATTCCTGCTTGCCAGCTCTGAAGAGAGCAGTGGATCTCCCAGCACAGTGCTCAATCTCTGCTAAGGGACAGACTGCCTCCTCAAGTGGGTCCCTGATCCCTGTGCCTCCTGACAGGGAGACACCTCCCAGCAGGGGTCAACAGACATCTCACACAGGAGAGCTCCAGTCGACATCTGGCAGGTGCCCCTCTGGGATGAAGCTTCCAGAGGAAGGAGCAGGCAGCAGTCTTTGCTGTTCTGCAGCCTTCACTGGTGATACCCAGGCAAACAGGGTCTAGAGTGGACTCCCAGCAAACTCCAGCAGACCTGCAGAAGAGGAGCCTGACTGTTAGAAGGAAAACTAACAAACAGAAAGCAATAGCATCAACATCAACAAAAAGGAAGACCACGCAAAAACTCCATCAGAAGGTCACCAACAACAAAGATCAAAGGTAAATAAATACACGAAGATGAGGAAAAACCAGTGCCAAAAGGCTGAAAATTCCAAAAACCAGAATGCCTCTTCTCCTCCAAAGGATCGCAACTCCTCACCAGCAAGGGAACAAAACTGGACAGAGAATGAGTTTGATGAATTGACAGAAGTAGGCTTCAGAAGGTGGGTAATAACAAACTCCTCCGAGCTAAAGGAGCAAGCTTTAACCCAATGCAAGGAAACTAAGAACCTTGATAAAAGGTTAGAGAAATTGCTAATGAGAATAACAAGTTTAGAGAAGAACATAAATGACCATGACCTGATGGAGCTGAAAAACACAGCACAAGAACTTCGTGAAGCATACACAAGTATCAATAGCCAAATTGATCAAGTGGAAGAAAGGATATGAGAGATTGAAGATCAACTCAACGAAATAAAGCATGAAGACAAGATTAGAGGAAAAAAGAAGGAAAAGGAACGAACAAAGCCTCCAAGAAACATGGGACTATCTGAAAAGACCAAACCTATGTTTGTTTGGTGTACCTGAAAGTGACAGGGAGAATGGAACCAAGTTGGAAAACACACTTCAGGATACTATCCAGGAGAACTTCCCCAACATAGCAAGACAGGCCAACATTCAAATTCAGGAAATACGGAGAACACCACAAAGCTACTCCTCGAGAAGAGAAACCCCAAAACACATAATTGTCAGATTCACCATGGTTGAAATGAAGGAAAAAATATTAAGGACAGCCAGAGAGAAAGGTCGAGTTACCCACAAAGGGAAGCCCACCAGACTAATAGGAGATCTCTCTGCACAAACTCTACAAGCCAGAAGAGAGTGGGGGTAAATATTTAACATTCTTAAAGAAAAGAATTTTCAACCCAGAACTTCGTATTGAGCCAAACTAAGCTTCATAAGTGAAGGAGAAATAAAATCCTTTACAGACAAGCAAATGCTGAGGGATTTTGTCACCACCAGGCCTGCCTTACAAGAGCTCCTGAAGGAAGCACTAAATATGGAAAGGAAAAACTGGTACCAGACACGGCAAAAACACACTAAAATGTAAAGACCATCCACACTATGAAGAAACTGCATCAACTAATGGGCAAAATAACCAGCTAGCATCATAACGACAGGATCAAATTCACACATAACAATATTAACCTTAAATGTAAATGGGCTAAATGCCCCAATCAAAAGACACAGACTGGAAATTGGATAAAGAGTCAAGACCCATTAGTGTGCTGTATTTAGGAGACCCATCTCACATGCAAAGACACACATATGCTCAAAATAAAGGGATGGAAGAAGATTTACAAAGCAAATGGAAAGCTAAAAAAAGCAGGGGTTGCAATACCAGTCTCTGATAAAACAGACTTTAAACCAACAAAATAAAAAAATCAAGGTCATTACAAATGGTAAGGGGATTAGTGCAACAAGAAGAGCTAACTATTCTAAATATATATGCACCCAATACAGGAGCACCCAGATTCATAAAGCAAGGTCTTAGAGACCTACAAAGAGACTTACACTCCCACACATTAATAGTGGGAGACTTTAAAACCCCATTGTCAATATTAGACAGATGAACGAGACAGAAAATTAACAAGGATATTCAGGACTTGAATTCAGCTCTGGATCAAGAGGACCTAATAGACATCTACAGAACTCTCCACCCCAAATCAACAGAATATACATTCTTCTCAGCACCACATAGCACATATTCAAAAACTGACCACATAATTGGAAGTAATATACTCCTCAGCAAATGTAAAAGAACAGAAATCATAAGTCTCTCAGACCACAGTGCAGTCAAATTAGAACTCAAGATTAAGAAAGTCACTCAAAACTGCACAACTACATGGAAATGGAAAAACGTGCTCCTGAATGACTACTGGGTAAATAACAAAATTAAGGCATAAATAAGTTCTTTGAAACCAATGAGAACAAAGATACAACATAACAGAATCTCTGGGACACAGCTAAAGCAGTGATTAGAGGGAAAAATTTATAGCACTAAATGCCCACAGGAGAAAGCAGAAAAGATCTAAAATTGACACCCTAACATCACAATTAAAAGAACTAGAGCAGCAAGAGCAAACAAATTCAAAACCTAGCAGAAGATGAGAAATAACTAAGATCTGAGCAGAACTGAAGGGGATAGAGACACGAAAAACCCTTCAAAAAATCAATGAATCCAGGAGCTGGTTTTTTGAAAAGATCAACAAAATAGATTGCTAGCCAGATTAATAAAGAAGAAAAGAGAGAAGAATCAAATAGACACAATGAAAAATGATAAAAGGGATGTTACCACTGATCCCACAGAAATACAAACTACCATCAGAGAGTACTATAAACACCTCTATGCAAATAAACTAGAAAATCTATAAGAAATGGATAAATTCCTGGACACATACACCCTCCCAAGACTAAACCAGGAAGAAGTCAAATCCCTGAATAGACCAATAACAAGTTCTGAAATTGAGGCAGTAATTAATAGCCTACCAACCATAAAAAGCCCAGGTCCAGACAGATTCACAGCCGAATTCTACCAGAGGTACAAAGTAGAGCTGGTACCATTCCTTCTGAAACTATTCCAAACAACAGAAAAAGAGGGATTCCTCCCTAACTCATTTTATGAGGCCAGCATTATCCTGATACCAAAGCCTGGCAGAGACACAACAAAAAAAGAAAATTTCAGGCCAATATCCCTGATGAAGATTGATGCAAAAATCCTCAATAAAATACTGGCAAACCAAATCCAGCAGCACATCAAAAAGCTTATCCACCACGATCAAGTTGCCTTCATCCCTGGGATGCAAGTCTGGTTCAACATACACAAATCAGTAAAGGTAATCCATCACATAAACAGAACCAACAACAAAAAACACACGATTATCTCAATAGATGCAGAAAAGGCCTTCAATAAAGGCCTTCAAAACACCCCTTCATGCTAAAAACACTCAATAAACTAGGTATTGATGGAACATATCTGAAAATAATAAAAGCTGTTTATGACAAAACCACAGCCAATATCATATTGAATGGGCAAAAGCTGTAAGCATTTCCTTTGAAAACCAACATAAGACAATGATGCCCTCTCTCACCACTCCTATTCAACATAGCACTGGAAGTTCTGGCCAGAGCAATCAGGAAAGAGAAAGAAATAAAGGGTATTCAAATATGAAGAGAGGAAGTCAAATTATCTCTGTTTGCAGATGACATGATTGTATATTTAGAAAACCTCATCGTCTCAGCCCCAAATCTCCTTAAGCTGATAAGCAACTTCAGCAAAGTCTCAGGATACAAAGTCATTGTGCAAAAATTCCAAGCATTCCTACAAACCAATAATAGAGAGTCAAATCACGAGCAAACTCCCATTCATAATTGCTACAGATAGAATAAAATACCTAGGAATACAACTTACAAGGGATGTGAAGGACCTCTTCAAGGAGAATTACAAACCACTGCTCAAAGAAACAAGAGAGGACACAAACAAATGGAAAAACATTCCATGCTCATGGATAGGAAGAATCAATGTTGTGAAAATGGCCATACTCCTCAAAGTAATTTACAGATTCAATGCTATTCCCATGAAGCTACCATTGACTTTCTCCACAGAATTAGAAAAAAACTACTTTAAATTTCATATGGAACCAAAAAGGAACCTGTATAGCCAAGACAATCCTAAGCAAAAAGAACCAAGCTGAAGGCATCATGTTACCTGACTTCAAACTATACTACAGTAACGAAAACAGCATGGTACTGGTACCAAAACAGATATATAGACCAATGGAACAGAACAGAGGCTTCAGAAATAACACCACACATCTACTACCATCTGATCTTTGACAAACACGACAAAAACAGCAATAGGGAAAAGATTCCCTATTTAATAAATGGTGTTGGGAAAACTGGCTAGCCATACGCAAAAAAAAAACTGAAACTGGACCCCTTCCTTATACCTGATACAAAAAATTAACTCAAGATGGATTGGATTAAGGACTTAAGCGTAAGACCTAAAAACCATAAAAACCCTAGAAGAAAACCTAGGCAATATCATTCAGGACACAGGCATGGGCAAAGACTTCATGACTAAAACACCAAAAGCAATTGCAACAAAAGCCAAAATTGACAAATGGGATCTAATTAAACTAAAGAGCTCCTGCACAGCAAAAGAAAGTATCATCAGAGTGAACAGGCACCCTACAGAATGGGAGAAAATTTTTGCAATCTATCTGTCTGACAAAGGGCTAATATTAAGTATCTACAAAGAACTTATACAAATTTACAAGAAAAAAGCAAACAACCCCATCAGAAAGTGGGCAAAGGATATAAACAGACACTTTTCAAAAGAAGACATTTATGTGGCCAACAAATATATGAAAAAAAGCTCATCATCACTGTTCATTAGAGAAGTGCAAATCAAAACCACAATGAGATATCATCTTACACCAGTTAGAATGGTGATCATTAAAATGTCAGGAAACAACAGATGTTGGAGAGGATGTGGAGAAACAGGAACGCTTTTACACTGTTGGTGGGAGTGTAAATTAGTTTAACCATTTTGGAAGACAGTGTGGCAAGTCCTCAAGGATCTAGAACTAGAAATACCATTTGACCCAGCAATCCCATTACTGGGTATATACCCAAAGGATTATAAAGCATTCTACTATAAAGACACATGCACACGTATGTTTACTGCAGCACTATTCACAATAGCAAAGACTTGGAACCAACTGAAATGCCCATCAATTATAGACTGGATAAAGAAAATGTGGCACATACACACTATGGAATACTATGCAGCCATAAAAAAGAATGAATTCATGTCCTTTGCAGGGACACGGATGAAGCTGGAAACCATCATTCTCAGCAAACTAACACAGGAACAGAAAACCAAACACTGCATGTTCTCACTCAGAAGTGGGAGTTGAACAATGAGAACACATGGACACAGGGAGGGGATCATCACACACCGGGGCCTGTCAGCAGGTGGAGAGCATGGGGAGGGGTAGCATTAGGACAAACACCTAACATAGATGACGGGTTGATAGGTGTAGCAAACAACCATGGCACATGTCTACCTATGTAACAAACCTGCACGTTCTGCACATGTATTCCAGAACTTAAAATTAATAAAAGAAAAAAGGAGCAAAAACATGATAACCTAAACATCCATCAATAGGGAAATAAATTAAGGTATATTCATTCAAAGGAATGCAGCACAGCACTTAGAAAGAATGAAATAATTTTATACATATACATATCAATATGAAAAAAACTCAAAAAAATTTATTGCAAAGCATGTTACAAAATGTGTGTGCCATATAATGACATGTATGTAAATTTTAAGAACAAAAGACCATTTATGTCTTGTTTATATAAAAGTGCACATGCAGGAGAAACATTAACACTTTCAAAGGAAGAATGCACACCAACTTCAAGATAATAGTTTCCCTGACAGAAAGGAGTAGAGAGGGTACTTCAATTATATATGTGATGTTTCATTTTTCAAAAGATCAGAAGTAGAAAACAACTTTGTTTTGCAAATTTAGACAACTATAACAGCAAGGCATATAAATCAGCACACAATGAGCTTCGGAATCTCTGTTTATCTCCATGCTTTGAACAACTGAAGTTCCACATTAAAACTGACTTGACAGGAACAAATAATGGTAAGAGTAAAAACACAAATGAACAAAAACCACTGTCTATATTTTTGGCTTATGAAAGTGAAAGTTAAGAATTTCAAATAAAACCTCACAAATCTGTATCTGTCTGTGGTCTTACTTTCATCATCATTCTCTATTATTTACGAAGTAATATTATCTAAGGCAATATATACTATGCCTGATATTATGCTGGTATTCTGGGAGTGGATTCATGGGGTTTTGTGTTGTTTTCGAATAATCAGTACTGTTTCTGTTGATACTATATGAGGGTATCATATGAACCTAACAGTAAATGAAAATATCTAGGGCAAGAAAAAAAGAAAAAAGACCCATATGGTCACTATACAACCCTGAGTCTAATTTTGAAACTCATCTATTCTTTCTAAAGCCCACAGTGAACTGAAAGAATAATGAATTTGTTACTTTCAAGTGGAATAAAAGTTAACTTTTTAAAAAGATGTTTCTAAAGCTTCATATAATATTGTAATTCAAATAATAGTTTTAGACCCATAGAGTGATAGAGCAACATAAGTCAAATATGACAAAGAGAAGTAGGAAGCTTAAAAAATAAAAGGAACTGAAAAGTTTTCAGAAATAACTTAAAATTGAAACTGAAAACATCAGTGTGAACTAGTGACCTTAAGAGTATATTTTTTTACTGTGTCCTGAAAGGGACCCAACCAGCCTCTGATATCATCCTCCCTAAAAAGAGTACTCCCCCCATATACCCAGCTTTTGGGGTCGAATACTATTCTTACTGAAAGAAACTGATGCTGCCACAGCATAGCTGATTCTGCCTTGGAGTGACAAAAAAATAAAAAATAAAAAATAAATAACAGTAAAAACATGTGATTACCAAAAAGCAAAGATGCTTTCCAAAATGTTAACACTAGTGCTAAAAAGGACACAGACACAAACTTAACAGACCCCTCTGAGGGCCACCTTATGAGAATTTGAGCATTGTTCATCACCACCATACCCAGCAGAAAATCAGCTGAGCCCCAGAAAAGGCGTAAGTGCATAGGTCCATAATACTTGTGTACTAAGAGACAGAATACAAGAGATTCTAATAACCATTACAGAAAATATGTTCCACTGATCTACCCAAATTCCATGAGTCCTCCACTCAAGTTTTTGTCAACAACTAAGGATATAATTAGATATTTTTCCTTTCTTGTGTGAAACAAGTAGTATTAGAAAATTGTGGCTGATATCCATTTTTTGAAAAGAAGTAAAAATCTTCAGGTACCTATTGCAAAAGAGAAATGTTACATACGGAACATGTAACTGTCACTCAATATTTTAATTTTTGCTATCAAGGACACTTGTGTATGAAGAGCACATCCCACCTTAAAAATGGGAAAGAGGGGATGACTCTTCCTCCCCATGGCCAGTCTTCAGTCCCACAGGAGATTATAAAAGGACAGGCAGTCTAAAATTTACACAAATATACTTTACAAAAACCTTGTTTTTGAAAAATATTTTATTTATTTAAAAAGTTAGTTTCTACATACTTATTTAGAAATATTTCACATCTAAATTTTTTTGTATCTTATTCCTTTCTCAAAAAAATCCAAATTGTTTGCTTTTGTTTATTTTTCTAAAGGAGAGCTAAACAGGAAAAAGCTTCTCCCCTTTTTACTGAGTGCCATTTGCTGTAGTCCAAGGCACTGGGGATGTATTGCATCTACTCTAGTATTTTATTGCTAACGAAGGCACCCAGGATCAAGCAAGAGGAGGGAATGTCTCTCCTGACATCAATCTTAAAGTTTTGACATGTCTAGTTTTTCCAACTAGCTGTACGTTACTGTCATTCATAAATTTCACAAATCCTTCTTGAACCCACATAAAAAATCTGTGCCTACACCATTACTTGAAATTCATTAAGTCCCATAATTATCTTTTTACTTGTCCTAAATGAATCCTAAACTTATCAAAGTTTGCCTCTTTTTCCAGAATTTTAGAACATCTTGAATAAGCCTATGCTCAACTTAACCAGTGTCCTTTTAGATTGAAGGCCATTCACCCTTTTGGTCTACACTCCTTTACAGAACTGCCATTTTTCCTCTCAGTCTAGCAGACCTTCTCTGGTTAGTCCCTAGTTCCATTAGGTCTCTTCTAAGATGCAACTGCCAAAACTGCACACAGGACACATGATGAGGAAATACCACAGATTTACATACAGGTAGGATAACGACCTGGTTTGTCTTTGATAACTCTCAATGATGCTCAATGCTACATTGGGATTTTTGTCATTATTAGAGTACTAAGCTGCTGTTTTCTACATCCATAATAAATAACTACTAGGTCTCTTTTCTGAGTCACAGAAATTTTTTAGATCTTCCTACATTTGTAAATGAACTAGAACAATGACTCTCAATAATTTTCAAACAGGGCAGAGCCACAAATGATAGCTCTAGGAAGATCTAAAAAATTTGTGTTCTTGAACAACAAAAAGTTGTTGACTGGTTTTAAAACAGGGAAGGGAAATATTCAGAAGGAACCTAAAATAATCTTAAATCATTTGAAACTGTGACTCAGAAAAGAGACCTAGTCGGCAGGTGGGTGGGTAGCAGCGCTGGGCCTGTGTCTTGACCCTGGAGGGAGTCTGCTCCTGCCGCCCTCTGCCCTGCCAGAGACAGACCCATGCACTGCCTGCCCACCATGCCCCTTTGTCCCCATGTCAGGCGGAGGCGGAAGGCCCACCGTGCCACAGGCTGGGCACCAGCCTTAACCTTCAATCTGCTAGCACCTCCTCCCTTTCCCCGAGGCAGCACATCTGGCTCACTCTCCCCTCCGTCTCTAGAGTCCACCAGGGAAGGCCCTCATCCCCTGCCGCTACTTCTCTGGGGAATGTGGGTTCCATCCAGGGTTGGGGGCCTCTCTGCTCACCCACTCTGCACCCAGGATCCTAGTCCCCTGCCCTCTGGCACAGCTGCTTCCTGCAAGAAAGTAAGTCTTTGGTCTCCCTGAGAAGCCATGTCCCTCGTGCTGTCTCTTGCCTGTCCCACCTGTGCCCTGCCCTCCAGCTTGTATTTAAGTCCCTGGGCTGCCCCTTGGGGTGCCCCCTGCTGCCAGGTTCCCCTCTGGTGTCATGTCAGGCATTTTGCAAGGAAAAGCCACTTGGGGAAGGATGGAAAAGGACAAAAAAAATTAATAAATTTCCATTGGCCCTCGGGTGAGCTGAGGGTTTTTGCAAGGAAAAAAAAAAAAAAGAAGAGAGACCTAGTCACTGGATTAACCCATGCAAAGATGAGACAGAGTCACCTATATACTCTCAAGTCTTTTTTGACCTGCACTAAAATTCAGTAGCCAGTAGCCCAAGTGGCTATTTAAATTTAATTACAATTACATAAAATTACAACTTCAATGACATAAAAGAAAAATTCAGTTCCTCAGTTGCATTAGCCACATTTCATGTGCTTTGTGGCCAGAGGGGGCTAGTGGCTACCACATTGGGCAGCACAGACTTGGACCATTTCCATCACTGCAGAAAGTTCTTCTGAACAGGAGTAGTCTAGAGAATTCTCATAGAAGGAGTCACAGAGTGGCTACATTAAAACAGTAGGTTATACACTTTGGCAAGTAATTACTGCCTTCCTCAATATTCACATAATACCACCTGAATCTAAGTCAAAATATCACTCCTTTTCATTTTATGTGAGCAGCAGAATATATGACTGGAACCCATAATGAAAATACCTAAATAATAGTAATAATGATAATAATTCAACATGGGAAATATCTTAAAGAAACTTACCCTCCTTCACTTTCTGCTTCCTCTGAACTATTACTTGTTGCTGAACTTTGAATTGTGGGGAGTCTTCTTTTTCTCGCTCTGTGCTGAGGGCTTATCTTATGAACAGTTATTTTAACTCCAAGTTCATCTTGTATATATTCCTCCAGCTTTGGAATAGCTTCTTTAAGAAATCTGATTTCCTCTTTGAGTTCTTCCATGTTTGTCAGTAATTCATTTAACTTCTCCAGTATCTGAAGTTGCCTTTCTTGAAAGATTACTGTTGTTCCTTGGTCATCATGTATTTCATCTTGCAAAGTTATTGAATTAAATGTATTACCCAGAGAAAGAAATTCAGGTAACTTCATTGCTATCCCTGGTTTACGGACCTTGTGGTACCACAAGAGCAGCAAGCTGATTCCAGCAGTGCCCACCATGATGCCAAGTATCAGCTCTTTGTTTGTGGAATAAGGCATTTCTTGGTTTTTGTTTCTAAAATTAAAAACATAAATGTAAATGAATGTTGTTTATGTCTTTGTCCAAGACAAAAATATAGGTGCTTTTTCAATCAACAAAAGCCAAGTTTACATCATAGGATTTATAAAAAGTAGGACAATAGCCCAAAGGATGGGGAAAGGACAAATGGAAGTATACTGTTGTAAGAATCTTAGATTACAATGAAGAATTATCATATTAAGTTAAAGATGCATAGCTGTAAACCCTAGAATAACCACTAACAAACAAACAAACAAGAAAACCCCAGGTAATACATAACAAGACAATAATAGAGATAAAAATGGAACACTAAAGATACTCACTTGGTCCAAAAGAAGGCAGGAAAAGGAGACAAAAGAACAGATGGGCAAATAGAAAACAAATAGAAGAGAAACTACGCCATTATTAAGTGGGAAAATGGTGCCAAAAGATCAAGAAATAACAGTTTTTGTTTGCCAACAGAAAAGACCCCATAAAAAGAAAAGAAAAATTGATGAAGTAGACATATAGAAAACTGCATAGCAATAAATTTGAGAAGGCAAAGGAGGTGGGCTCTATCGCACAAGTACAAGAATTGACCTTTGATGGGAACATAAACCATTCATTCATAGTCATAAAAGGCAGATTATGTGAGCAGAGATTTAGGTAGGTGGGTAGATGCAGTGGTGGGAGGTTATGCAAGCTCTCTTTGATTGCTTCACTGTTCTAAGTGAGATAGGAAGCAAAGTAAATAGCTGGGAGTGTGAATTGGGGAAAAAATATCAGTAAGATGAAAATTCTGAATTAGGTTGTATACCCGAAATTCACCATCCTCTGCTTTATATCCTATGATTCCACATATTCTACCAAGCATTGTTTCTTACACTTTAAATAGCCAACGAAATGTAATGTTTCAAATGCTTCCTTGGTGGTCTACTGGTTAGGATTTCTGGGCTCACAAATGCCCTATGGAAGAGGGTCTGAGAGAACAAGCAGCCATAATCTATTTCTGAAAAGCCTGCTTAAAATAAGAACGTCTTTGGATTCCTATTTCATTAGAGTATATGCCTGGAACACAGAAAGTATCCTGTTTGGATGTTCTACACTTCATTACAGGCCTAAGTGTCAATGAGAAGGACTGATTTTAAAATAATCTTCCAGAAATTACCTCAGGTGTTAGTGAATATTATATCCAACAGATTTAAGAATCCCTTCTTTTAAACCAAAGATTCCAGAGAAAGCCTTGGTACTTAATCTGGCCTGCTTTACCTCACAGAAATTTGCCTGGAATTAACTTAAAAAAATTTTTTTTTCACCTAGTTGGTATAACTGGGAACTATAAGTCTAAACATCTGCCCACTCCCAGCTCATCCAGAAGACATGCCAGCAACAGATTCCGATCAGTTTGTAACTTCAGCTGAAATTGTAGCTAATTATTGCTAGATGTGTAAATGTATTTCTACAAAAAAATTGTATCACAAAACTAAATTATCTTGAAAGCTTATTGCAAAAAGATAAGTCACTCTATGCCCATTAATTACAACTGCATTCCAGCTAATATTCACACATCAAGTTTAATCGTCTTTATTTTTGTCAATAAAATTATTAAGGTAGGATGTCCATTTGCTGATATAGAGGCCTATTAAAGGGAATCTTCCTATTCTGATTGCTTTCTTTTGCCCATACCTTGGAATTTTACATTAAGAAATATAGCCTAGTTTGAAAATATTTTCATTTAATAAGCAAATAAATAGAAGTAAAAATCTGCCTAGGAAGGAGAACTTATTCTTGAGACAGGACCAGGTTTCAGCAGGTGGGAAAGTCTTATTTTGCTTGGCCCTTTCTTTAGGAACTGCACCAATTCCAAATCATCTCTTCCATGCAGGTCCTACTATTATTTTGCAGATAAGTGAACTGAGGCACACAGGTGTCAAGTCACTTACCCAGTGATCACCCAACTAGGAAGTGAAAACTGTCACCTTTGACACCCTGTTCCTAACTCATGGATGCACCCACAACATGTGGGAGATTTGGAAAGCATCAACAAGGAGGTGAAGGAGAGTACTGACTGAACAGAGATGCTCAGAGCTGAAATATTATTTCAGAACCACAAAAATTAACTCGAAAAAAATAGAATCAATGGAGCTGATATGTTTTAAACAAACACAATTAAAGACTAATAGTTCAAGCTATGTTTGAGTTTTATAACAGCATAAAACAAATGTGCTTCAACGGATAATTTGAAAAATGACACATTAAAAATAATGTACAAAATACATCAGAATACTTGCTTGCCTTCAGAATAATTTCAAAGGTTGTATGAAGTCATTTACACAGCTTTTTTTTTGAGAGTCTAGCTCTGTCACCTAGGCTGGAGTGCAGTGGTACAATCACTGCTCACCGTAGCCTCGACCACTTGGGCTCAAGTCATCCTCCTGCCTCAGCCTCCCTAGTAGCTAGGACCACAAGCGTGGGCAACCACGTCCGGCTAATTTTTACATTACTTGTAGAGAGTGAGTCTCCCTATGTTGCTAGGCTGGTCCCGAACTCCTGGGCCCAAGCAATCCTGCCTCCACCTCTCAAAGTGCTGGGATAAGCAGCATGGGCCACCGCCTCCAGCCTTGTTAGCTTTCATCCTTCTAATTATGTTAATAGTATACACTTGTAGTATAAAAATATAGTAATTAAAAACTTTACCAGATTTTAGAACTCTAATATTTTAATAATCAGATAAGTATTACGTTACGTTTCAATTTGTAAGGTGCTAGTAAATAACAATGGAAAATGACATTTTAATATAGATTATGGCACTTAATGTGTATTATTGTGTAATATTAAAGGTTGAGATGAGAATCAAGTATTCTAAAATGACATCAAAATGTTGACTCTAAAGAAAATAGAATATGAAATGTTTTCTGAAGAAATGTCTGAAGAAATATTTCATTTCCATGTTCTAGTTTTATTTAAAATTAATTTTTTGATGTAGAAATTATGCTTTACTAAATTATAATGCTTTCACCATAAATCTAGCATATATATTCATTTACTTCATCAGCAGACTCTTAGAGAAGAAAAATATAAAATGCTTAACTCTAATAAACTCGGGGAAGGTATGAAAAATTTTGCAAGGATAAAGAGACATTACAAAAAAGCTCGAGGTTTAAGTTTCCTAAGAGAATTGCACTGAGACCTTGAACTAGTGATCAGATTTCCTACAGCGTCCTGGAAAACCTGGTACTTTCGAAGTGAATTCTATTGTTCATTTCATCAGGTTTTCATGGTTTTTTTGTATTTTATAATTTATTTTAAATTTAGGGCTCCCAGGTGTTTGCCTTATTCCCCTATGTTGGCAGCACTGATAATCTGGCCTTCGTTTTTGTGTGAAATAGGCACAGACGGAGTCTGAAAGCAAAAAAACCCCCACACAAACAAAAACAAAATGTTTGCGCAAGGCTGAAAGGTTAAGATCCCATGAGCCCAGGCGAGAGCCCAGCAAGTGTCTCTGTTGAAATTCTTTGGGGTTTGCAGGGACCAGCCGGGCCGAGACAGCAAACTGCCTGCTCTCCACGCACCCCAGAAGGGGCAGCGTGCGAGGAAACACCGGCGACCTCCGGGTCTAGGGCTTCCGTGGCGCAGGGTCAGCGAGGGATGAACCCGGGAAGCCATTACGTGCCGCTGCTCCAGCCCCGGGAACGCAGAGCAGCGCTGACTGGCGGGCTCAAGCTTCGGCGGGGACACACCGACCCGGAAGTGCAGTCATCCCCACGGCAAGTATTTCCGCTTCCCTCCGCAAGTCCCCGGCCCGGTCCGGCCCCCAGCGGCTGAGCTGCCCCCTCCCAGACTGCGCACGCACCTGTGTTCACTGCGCCGGCCTTTCAGCGGTCGGAGAGCGGAGACCAGGACTTGCTGGCGGGCAGCGGCGGGCGGACAGTAGCCCCGGAGCCCGCGGGTCCTAAGGTCCCGCGCTGCGGCCGTCGCGTCCTGACCCAGATAGCGGAGGCGCCGGGGGAGGAGCCCGCGGCCGCTCGGCCCCCCGCTCCCGCCCCCTCTCGTGGTGGGTTCAACTCTACCGGGACTGGCGCTGGGTGCACCTTTTGCAAAATAAAATTGCACGCCGCGGGTCGCCTGGCTCGCGCCGGACCGTGTGTCTCGGCCGTCGCCTCCCTTCGAAGCCGGTTGGCCCCTTTTCCCCTGCCTGGGTTCTGGGCCTCCGTGCTAGCGCCAGTGCGTTCCCTCTCGCGTTGCTGCCACTCCGCACGCCCACCCCCAGCTCGCTTCGTTCCGGCTCTCAAACCCACTCCCTCTCCCCTAGATAACCCTTTTTCTGTGCCCTTTCTAGGCACAACCTTGCACTTTACTCCTCAAGACTGAGTTAAAGGCAGACGCCTTGCAGTAATTACTGATATCCGCAGCCCCGTGTTCATAGCTTTAACTCACGTTTTCTTTTAATGAGCAATTTTGACAGCCTCTTCCTTCTCCCCGCCATTCCGAGTTGCCTTTAGATGAAAGCCGCTGTTTTTTCAGATGCCTGACATTTCAGGTTTTACCCAGCTTTCTGTGTTGTATAATGAAACTAATTCTGCTAAATACGTTCTTAAAAACTGGGCCGGGCGCGGTGGGTCACGCCTGTAATCCCAGCACTTTGGGAGGCTGAGGCAGGCGGATCACCTGAGGTCAGGAGTTCGAGACCAGCATGGCCAACATGGCGAAACCCCTGTCTCTACTAAAAGTACAAAAAATTAGCCGGGCGTGGTGGTGGATGCCTGTAATCCCAGCTACTCGGGAGGATGAGGCAGGAGAATCGTTTGAACCCGGAGGCAGAGGTTGCAGTGAGGCGAGATCGCGCCACCGCACTCCAGCCTGGGTGATAGAGTGTCTCAAAAACAAAAACAAAACAGTACATACACCGCTTCTGTATTGTCCTCACCTTGAGTATTACTGCCTTAAGCTTAGGTTTGCATAACATTAATCTCTAAACTTCCCACCAATGTATTGAGCAGAATTAAAAATGGGTACACTCTTTCTTAAAACAGCAACAGCAGACGACATCCATAAAGCCATGAAGAATCCAGAAAGCTTGTTTTGCAATCCATATACTACTGTTTACAGATAGGGATTCAGGAATTCTATAGGCTCCTTAAGATGATTTTTTGAGCTTCACGCAAGCCGCATTGAAGAATAAGTAAGCCTGGCTATGGTCATTTTATTAAAAGTAATTTGTAGCCGGGCGCAGTGGCTCACGACTGTAAGCCCAGCACTTTGAGAGACTGAGGCGGACGGATCATTTGAGGCCAGGAGTTCGTGACCAGCCTGGCCAATATGATGAAACACCATCTCTACTAAAGATACAAAAATTAGCCGAGTGTGGTGGCGCACTTCTGTAGTCCCAGCTGCTCGGGAGGTTAAGGCATGAGAATTGCTTAAACCTCAGAGGCAGAAGTTGCAGTGAGCCGAGATCGGGCCACTGCTCACCAGTCTGGGACAGAATGAGACTCTGTCTCAAAAAACAACAACAACAAAAACCTAAGTTGTATTTGGAAAAAGCAGACTAATCTTTAACCTCTCAGATTTGGAACTAGTAAAATATTACCTTCTACAAACCCACTTTCACTCCTATTTATTATGGTTTGCAGCCATCTTGCAATATAATACTAGCTTTCTTTAACTAGAATACAATATGATATACACCGATCATGCAAAACAATTTTCTCTTTTAACAAGATTTAGATACCAAAGAAACATGACTGTCTCTTCACTAATACTTAAAAGGAGGTTTTTAGTATTTAAAACAAAATTTAAGCTTTTCCAGGAGCCCACTGAGTTGTTCACTGCTGCATCCCCAGCACATAGCACAGAAGAGGCTTTCAATAAAAATGTGACGTACGGGCTGTGAACAAGGCCTTACCAGTCTATTCCAAGAGGAAGATGGCAGCTGATACTGACTCGATCTTCAGGTTCAGGACATAGACTATGTCACACTTCCTCCTTTCCAGTACCTTTGTTTCTATTCCTTGATCAGTAAAAATTATCTGAAAGGTAGAAACTCAGGGACAGTGACAACCATTGACCTTGGCAAAACTATAGCTAAATAGCAAAGACAGGCACTATCTTTGCCAGGTACTGTTGCAGGGGTGACATAAAAAAGAAATGGTTCCCTTCACCACTACTAGGAATGTCAGTCTAAAAGGAATATCTGAAGGAAAAACCAGAGCATACTAAGAATCTCAGAGTTGCTGTTATTCATCACAACCAGTACAGCGTGACAATCATTTGGGAGGAGTGGGTACAGACCCTTCACGATTTGCCCCAACCTACTTTTTCAGCTTTTCTCCACTACTTCCACCAGACATCATTCTACACTTCGGCACTAGCTAAGCTACTGATCGTCTCTCCACAAGCTATATCCTTTTTATCCTGTTCCTTGTGCCTGGAATATCCTGCTGCTTGCCACCCGTCCAAAACCAATTCAACCACTTCAACCTCTTTCCCTTGAGAAGCTACACACTCTCTCCTTCCCCATAAGAAGTATTCATCCATGCCCCATCAAAACTTATGGAAGGACCAGGAGTTTCAATGAATACAAAATGCCTCCCTGCTAGCTTACAGCAAACCTCTCTGATGTACACTATATAATTACTACTTGCCAGTGACTGTGTGTTTGTGAGGCTGTGAACATCTTCAAGGGTGGTAGCATTTATCTTTGTATCTTGGGAACCTGGCATGGTGCACACCCTCTATGTTAGATAACTATTTGAAAAAAAATTATTTGAAAGTAGTATGTGCATTTGAGGGAAAAGCATGAGGAAATGTATAGTCCTTCATTATAGTAATATGAGATGGGTGTGTCAATTTTTTTTTTTTTTTTAGGTTTTATTTGAGTGGTTTTATTTCCAGGAAGCAATTGAATGACAAAGTTAGTTTTAACCCTGTAACAGTTACCAATATGCTATATAATTAACTATTCAGTTTTCTAGTTCCTTGTTGTTAAGGATTTCCAAATCTTATCAAACTTACAAGCTGAATTTCTTAATTTGTAAACTGAAGGCTGAGCTGCAGATATAATTAGTACCACTATGCAATCCCCAACCCCCGCTTCAAAGAGCAGAATCAACCTTCATTTCCAGGCTGGTTTTAAGGGAGCATTTTAAGGAAGGGGTCAAGGAAATATTTTACTGCAAATAGCTGGGAAAAAACTTTTAAATTAAGAACACCCTAACCATTGAGAAAGAGGGATTGAGAGAGGGAGAAGTGCACAGGCAAAGAGCAGGGGCAGAGGAAAAAGTCCACCAGGTGTAACTGAAGCTCTAAGTTCCCCGAATCATTTGTAAACGAGGTGGAGCAAAGGGCAGCAGCAACAGCTACAGCAAAACCATTTATTGAGTCTTCTACACAGTTTTCAAGCTTCGTTCTTTATATGAATTATCTTATTCCATTTTCCCAACAATCTAATGAAGTAAATAACATACAGGTGAGGAAACCAAGGCTTCAAGAGGTGAAGAAACTTGTCCCAGGCCACATAGTCAGTTTTAGAGACAATAATCAAACTTAGCTTTGTCTGAGAGCCTTTTCTCTTAACCCAGCCCAGCTTGGACCCGCAGACCCTGCCTTTGATAGAACACTTGAAGGGACTCTTCATAGCACCATTTACAAGAACATCATAGCCCTTCTAATGTGATATTACATCGTTTGTATCCCCCACTTCAGTTATTTAGGGTTCAGCTTTCACTGCTTCTGTTAGAGGAGAAACTGAATTCTCAAATCTGATCATTTGCCCCATGGGGGGTTTTCTGCAGTTTACCACAACCTCTAATCCACAGAGTATAAAATTACTTTGTGTTTATGATATTCAGGTTAGGCTAGGAATAGAATTTGGGGAAAAGAGGAATATAATACTATGTCTGATGTAGTTTTAAAAAAATTAGGCAGTCTCTAGAACACAGGAAAATTACGAAAAAAATTTCTGAAAATAAATTAACTTGGACTTTCTAAGGGAAAAATGTTTTCTCTGAAAAAAGCATTAGGATAAGCTTATTAAATATTTCCATAGACTAAGTGATTAGTGAAACAAATTATTAATCACTTAAATCCAATAAAATGGTTGGCTTAATATTCCTATACTGAGCAAATTAAAAATGGTATTTTAGGAAGATATGTATGAAAGAAAAATTAACAACGATATTTATGGTATACTACTTAGCAGTTCAATGTTGAATCAATTTATTAAAAATATACATACCTTATTAAGATATAGAATTCTTATTAGAAAGTTCCTATTTCATTAGAAACATTAAGTTTTTGTTCCATGAAAAAAGTCATTTTCAAAAAGGCATGTACTAACCTTGCTCAGTGGTTTTCAGCAGTATTTCGGTGATGATTCAAGAAAAGAATGACGTTTCTTTAAAAATTGTGGAAGATTTTTTAAGTCACATTCCTCCACTGATTTTCCATGGCCTTTGTAAATAAAGCACAGCCTTGGATACAATCTAAAGTGGAACTTGACAGATTCAGAGGAAAGAGTGGTTTTGCCCCTCCCTCTGCATTCTTTCTTCATCCTGGGAGATGATGTTCAGGGACACTCTTGACAGTATATACATCAACTTCACAAGCTAAGGTCAGTTTCATTGGGGCTAATTAAAAACAAAGGTGAATGTTCATCATCATCAGACAAAATGTTGTTAACATGTGTACAAAAAGTTAAAATAACTGGATATGCTTAATTACATAAATAATTGGAAAAAAATTTCATTTTGGACTTGGGTGGTAAGTCAATTTTATACAATATTCTGCTGGGAAAAATTGGGGTTAGCAGTTTTCCAAGACTTACTGTCTTCAGACTATACAAAGAAAAGTGATTTTCCCTTTAGGAGCAGATCCTTTTCAAGAAATTGTTCAGTAGACAGAGCCCCTGGGCATACAAATAAATAAATAGAGAGAATCTACTCTCATATATTGCAATAGAGACACATTAATTAACCAACCATTGTTAGAACTTTTTGCATTTTATAAAAGTTATACTCCTATCATTATTAAGACACATATTTGGACTCTCAGAGAAGACAGTCTAGAAAAAGATGAAAACTGAAACACTACTGTAATGATTTTAGAAGAAAGCCTGACTAAAGAGAGTAACAAACCCCTATGGATTGTGATCCAAAATAATTTTAATTTGATTGTTTGGGACATGGGACATATCATGAAAATTATGCTATAAATGGTGGTTAATTTCTGTGAGAAACCCCTAAAACCCTTTATACCCTATGTGATAACATACAGTATGGTTTGGCATTGACTTCTAACTTAGACCTGCTGATGTCAGGAAATCAGTTATCTGTTGCTATGGCCTTGGCTGCTTCCACTTACAAAACAAAAAACTGAACTTGTCCCTGCCAACTGCTGCAGCTGATAACTGTCCAATGTCAAATGATCAGAAAATCCCCACCCTCCAGCTGTGACATCCACTTACCAGCTAGAGCAAAAAGAATCCTTCCTACCACCAGCCACAGGCTCTGCCAGGCTTCCAACAAGAAGAGAATGACCCATTATGCCACAGCACTTTCTGACTTTCTCACATGAGGCAAAGCAACCCTTAAGAAACAACTTCTTTAAGGAAACGACAACAAAAAAGACAATTCTGACAGTAATGACTTCACATTTACTTCTTCTAGTATCATAAACCCCCCCTTTCTCAAACAAAAGGGTGCTGAGAGGAACCTTTCTTTGAGACATAATGAGCAGCCAGTCACTCATTGTACAAGAAGCATAACTCAAGGAGTATCTGTATTTAACAAATGAAAGACTGTTAATAAACTAATTTGAATAATTCAGATATTTACCTACAGAAATGCAGTAAGATTACAGAGTGACATTACAAAACCTCAAAAGATTTTCATAAAATATTTAACGGTGAGAATCCAACATTAGACATCAAGGCGCTTTGGGTATCTTCCTTTGCTAAATCTGTGCGATCATGAGATGTGGCCATAAATAGGCAGCATTATTTTCTCCCCTTTTAAAGAAGTAGAAACTGTAAAGATCTTTCATCAAGATAATACATTGTTAACATGGCTTAGATGAAAGCTTCAAAGGCATCTAACATCCAAATGAAAAATAAAAACTTCAGTTGATTCAAACATTTTAAAATACTTTGGTACCACCAATTATCATTCCTAAAAGAAACTTCCACTAGCCCTGGCTCCCCTCTCATGTTAGCACTTCCTATTTAACAACCTCCACTAGGAAAAACCTGCGGTGTCCTCTCACAGGCTTCACTTCCTTACTTCTATCCCATGTACCAGCCTACTGCAGAAACCACTAAAACTTCTCTTTCCAAGGAGGGCAAAGGTCTCCTGGTTTCCCTTTTGATCTCTTTGGAACAGGGTTTCTCAACTTCAGTACTATTGATTTTTTGGACAGAGAATTCTTTGTAGGATGTTTAGCAACATCTCTGGCCTCTGCCAACTAACATATGTTAACATGTAATTTCACAGCATCTAAGCCCTTAATTAACACTAAACAGCACAAACACAGGTACATTCTTCTAGAGATTTAAAAAATGCTTCTATAGGCTTGTTAGACAATGCCCCAGCTTTGAAAGAATATCCTATGAGATCTTAATTTTTAAAATTTGAATAATTTTTCTTAAAAGCATGGGCCATGTCTTACTGATTTTTCTACCCTCAGTACATATTATTCAGTAATGCATATCTTGAATGAATGGATTTATGGATAAATAAAAATATCTAGATATCTGAATTCTTCACCTTCAACCAGAGTTTTGGCAGGTTTTCTGTATGTGATCAGCCTATGTGATTGCTAGTTCTTTTTTTAAAATTGGCTAATGCCAAGTAAGATAGCTTACAGAGGAGAAAGACCTCTGTGAAGTTTGGTTGGGAGCATGGAATCGTAGAGAAACTGAGAAAGGAGAAATGAAGTTTCCAAAAATACTTGGAAACTTTTTACTTTACCTTGGAGACCTAAATTTTGTCTAAAGCTATTTCTGTTTTTCAAATTAGCTCTTCTTGTCAGAATTTACTATCTAATGTTTTGCATTATTTCTAAGTATACATATGCTTTAAAATGTTTGTATCACTGGTTTTGCTTTGCAAGGCCTATTAAATCTCTTATGCAGTATTTGTAATTAAGATTGCAGAATGAAAGATGGAGGGGTTATGTGCATATAAACTGACTGAATTATTGTCTATCAATCTGTCAGAGATGTTTGAACCAGAGAGACTCCATCTTGAATAAGGGCTGGGTAAAATAAGGCTGAGACCTGCTTGGCTGGATTCCCAGTAGTTCAGGCATTCTTACTCACAGGATGAGATAGGAGGTCGCCACAAGATACAGGTCACAAAGACCTTGCTGGTAAAACAAGTTGTGGTAAAGAAGCCAACTAAAACCCACCAAAACCAAGATGGTGACAAGATTGACCTCTGGTATTCCTCCCTGCTCATTATATGCTAATTATAATGCAATAGCATGTTAAAAGACACTCCCACCAGTGCCATGACAGTTTACAAATGCCATGGTAATGTCAGGAAGTTACCCTATATGGTCTAAAAAGGGGAGGAACCCTCAGTTCTGAGAATTGCCCACCTCTTTCCCAGAAAACTCATGAATAATCCACCCCTTGTTTAGCATATCATCAAGAAGTAACTATAAGTATTTTTGGTGGAGCAACCCCATTGCTCTGCCTATGGAGTAGCCATTCTTTATTCCTTTACTTTCCTAATAAACTTGCTTTCACTTTATGGAGTCATCTGGAATTCTTTCTTGTGCAGGATCCAAGAACCTCTCTTGAGGTCTGGATCCAGACCCCTTTCTAGTAACAAATCCGTTCATTCAAGATACATAGATTCTCTGACCACCAAACCTTCGGATTCTTAGTTCTGAGATGGGGCCCAGTAAATTGCAGTTTAAAAGAGTATTTTGAGTTGATGTTGCAAGGACCATCCTTTGGAAAGCGTTGCATGTAGTGGTATAGGTGATCTTCTGATGAACTTCTAAAGAGCAAATGAGATGAGGCAGCATCATTCTTGAGGAACCACTGTTGAAATCTGTTCTTCATTTATTCATTCATTCATTTTCGGAGTTTTATGCAAAACAAAGTTCAAAGACCATGTTGAAAGGAACCAAATGAAATTGTAGTTTTGGAACTTTACTAGCCATTCTTGCAACTTTTCCTGCCAAAGAGAGGGAGAGCAGTAAGAAAAGAGATTCATTTTAGCATGATAGGAAACTGTCCCTGCTTTTCTCAGACCTCTTTGAGTAAGAGCATTCTTGGCTCTGGGTCCTGTTTGGCGTCTCTAAGAGCCCACATGTTCTAGCAAGACTTGGCAGCCTGCATCAGGCCATCATTATGAGCAACTCATACTCTCAAGAATTTGGCCAACAGGTTTATTGTTATAATCCAGATTAATCATTTGTGTCACAATTGTTCTGTGCTTGCCAAATTCCTTTTCCCCCAGGAGTTAATTCTCAGGGTGTGTATGTCCACTGGACATAATCAAAGGTTTGATACATGAGGTATGAGGATGCTTTCTGTCTCCTCTATCAGACATAACAATTGCATTCATGGGCAGTTGGAGTTCTCACAGTGCTTTCATGTGCTTGTGCTTGTCACCTCAACCTCTGAGGTAGGCAGAGCACATATTTTCATTCCTATTTTGCAGAGGAGGAAAGAGAATCTCAGTGGCAATGTAATGAGTGACTTGTCCAGGTCGCACACTGCATAGAAGCTCAGAGCTCTTCGCTTACGATTTTCTCATCTCCCCTGCGCAAGCCTAGTTGCTAGTGTGCATTTCTGGTGCTCAAGATGGCAAGATTAGGCTTACACCATGAGTGCACAGGAAGGTAAGAAAGTGCTAGTGCTAATTAATTTTTGATGTGCAAAAAAAAGAAGTTTTAAGTTTTTCCATGTGCATTATTTACTTTATTAGTAGGAGAAGAAAATAAAAATATTAATGAATAAAAATGCTACCCTTTATTAATAAATGACTAACAAAACACTAATTGCTTGTAGAGATGCTGAGTTCTTTATGAAATATATTCCAAGTTTTGACCTTAAACAAACACTGATAAAGCACTTTCATTATCTTCATTTGGCATTGATTTCAAGTTTCAGATTATTTCCACTGGTTTTCTGGAAAACGCAGCGTGTTCACCTCTTTGCTGTCGTGTGCTGTAGTGTGTTTGCAAATTCACAGACTTGGAATTAGAACCTAAGGAGGTCACTTAGATTTTCAAAGACATTCGTATGACATTTGAAGTATTCCTAGTGTTCTGCAAATAAAGTGAGAGGCCTTGTGGGGTGTGGCTATGCTTGTGACCTTTGTTAGTACAACTTGGAAGAAAACCCACCACACTTGTACCCAGGTAGAATAAGCATTTACATTTTCAAATGACAGCTTAAAATAACTGACAAGGAAAATTTAAGTTTGCAAGTTCAAAGCCCTTGAGCAATTGGAAATTTACTTTTCAAAATATAGTGTCGATTTCAAATAATTATTGTCACAAAAAGTCAGAGCCTCTTGAAGCATATCTCAGACATAACAGAATAATAAAATTTGGCAGCTTTTGAACTTACACCATAACCAGTTAAGATAGGTCCACATTAGTTCTAGGAATCACTGAGAAACCATACTGAAGATTTCAACTCAAAGAGAACAGGCTCTTTGTACTTGCTGTTTATCCAGAACACTAGGACATGGTTTTAGGCACTTATTAGACTGACCTTCTGAGATCATCTAGTAGTAGATCATTGAAGTAAATCACATGGGGAATGATTATTAAGAATTGTGGTAGAAAAAAAGAAAACCATGGAGATTGAAAATCTAGTTGGAGATGGGAGTCACAAAAAATAGTACAGAGGCTGCCCATCCTTGTTTATATGTATGTTTACAGTATCTAAATAACTGTGATAAGTGAGTCATTTATTTGATCTGCCATCATACTATGCAAAAGCCATCTAAGCTGGGCGCGGTGGCTCACGCCTGTAATCCCAGCACTTTGGGAGGACAAAGCAGGTGGATCACGAGGTCAGGAGTTCAAGACCAGCCTGGCCAAGATGGTGAAACCCCATCTCTAGTAAAAATACAAAAATTAGCTGGGTATGGTGGTGGGCACCTGTAATCCTAGCTACTCGGGGGGCTGAGGCAGAGAATTCCTTGAACCTAGGAGGCAGAAGTTGCAGTGAGCCAAGATCACGCCACAGGCAGAGACTCCAGCTCAAAAATAAAAATAAAAATAAAAAACCATCCAAAAACACTGCAAACAGGGTGTCAGAGAATCGTGTATCAGAAGCAGAACTAGAATTGGAGACAAGTCACTGAGGGGATCTTACCAAAAGGATGGTACTGAGCAGATAGAGAAAAAGAGAGTAGGGATCCTGAACCCCCAGAAAGAGCAAAGATGCTAAAGGAGTTCATTCTTGTTTTTCCTGGGATTGATTATGCGACCCTTAGCTGAAAATAAGAACTGCTAAATAACCAGCCCGTAAGTTGAAAGAACACCTACTTCCCTATGGGCTTGTGGAGACGGGTCATCTCAGCAACTGCCAGCAGACCCCTTCCCTGATAACACACACTCCGACTTGGTTCTCAGGTCTGTGCAAGAAGAAATAACCCCCTAGGAGAGGGCAGTGCTTGTAAAAGAGAAGTTAGGTGCCCCCTTCTACCTGTGGGGCTTGTGAAGAGTTGGGTGTTTGCCCAGGGAATTGCTGATAGTGCAAGAAAGAAGGGGATCTGTCCTCTACATCTCCTGTCGGAGGCCTGCGGAGTCAGGGCTCGCTCTCCTGCACCTAGGCCTTGTAGTCTAGGAAGTGCCCTGGGGAGAATGGCAAGTAGTGTGACCAGGTGGAGAGAGTAATGTTCCCAAGAAATACTGAAGATAGATCTTATCAGTACCCACACTCACTAGGGTGGTAGATGTGACTGAGGGCTGCAGAAATGCTGGGGGGCCATTATAGGGAGAGGGGGAAGGGCATGTACAGTCACAAAAGTGTGGCTTTTTGCCTTCCCCTGGGTGGTGATTGAGAAGGTTTGAAAGAGATTGCCATTGCTTAGGAGTGCTATTTTGGATGTGTCCACACTATCAGGGCCACTTGTACCCTCTACCTGTCCACACCCAGGGTACAAGGATTCCATGAATTAGATCAGCTGTGCTGACTAACAGAAAGGATACAGGACCTGAATGCCCCCACTGACCACCTCCATCCCCAACTCTTCATGTTGAGGGGAGCATCGCAACCAACCAGAAACAGGGCACCCAGCATGCCCTGGGCAGCCACCTGAGGAACCGTCTCTTCTTCTCCTCCTACCTGCACTGATAGCAGAGGAGCAGGAAAGGGAGAAGGTGAAGACAGTGAAGATGGAGAGGAGTGATGGAGAATATGGCTAACCTGATCTAGAGTGAGGGGAGAGAGCTGCTGAACTGGAGATTGAGATGATTGAGATGCTGACTGGGCTACATTTCCATACATTTCCTGACTGGAGTTAGGCTGACACATGGTCAAGGCAACCCACCATGCAGTAGGAAAAGGGAATTTGATAGAGCATAATTGACAGCAGTTTGGAGAAATAAATTCATTCCATGTGCTTATTAGGGTTCTCTAAAGGGACAGAACTAATAGGATATATGTGTACATGAAGGGGAGTTTATTAGGAGTATTGACTCACATGATCACAAGGTAAAGTCCCACGATAGGCCATTTGCAAGCTGAAGAGCAAAGAAGCCAGCCTAAGTCCCAAAACCTAAAAAGCAGGGAGGGTGACAGTGCAGCCTTCAGTCCGTGGCCAAAGGCCTGAGAGCCCCTGGCAAATCACTGGTGTTAAGTCCAAGAGTTCAAAAGCTGAAGAACTTGGAGTCTGATATTCGAGGGCAGAAAGCATCCAGCATGGGAGAAAGATGAAGGCCAGAAGTCTCAGCAAGTCAAGTCTTTCCACCTTCTTCTGCCAGCTTTATTCTAGCCGTGCTGGTAGCTGATTAGATGGTGCCCACTCAGATTGAGGGTGGGTCTGCCTTTCCCAGTCCACTGACTCAAATGTTAATTTCCTTTGGCAACACCCTTAGAGACACATCCCAGAACAATACTTTGCATCCTTCAATCCAATCAAGTTGATACTCAATATTAACCATCACAGTGTTACATATGTACAAATGAACTGACATTAGAGGACTCTATTTCTGAAATATTTGGAATTCAGCATAAGAACTTATATAAGTTCACCGTAAGAACTTGACTCACCTCCCTGTTAAAATCCAGTTGTCTTGGTTTTCATTGCATAGGACTATTGATATTCTTCTGTATAGGAAGAAGGAATGGATTCACTCTCTTCCAAGCTTAATATATAATTCAGTAGCAATTAGTTACCTTAATGACTTTCAGAAACCCCAATGCTAATATTACAGCCAAAGGAAAGATGGAAAAAATTATCTCCTTGTCAGCATTCTCTGGGAACTGTTACCTGAATCAAATAGGTCCCTGGAGGAATGGCCAAATTAAATTAATTTATTTTTACAACATAATAGCATTCATGAACAAGCTCTGGGATTGCTTGCACTTCTAATCAAGAAGAATTCTGTTACTGAAAATTTAAAACCAGCCATATTTGCTTATCATAATTTAAAGACATTTTTATCAATAAAAGAATTCAACATTTAGATTTTAAAAGAAATAGAAGTACATTAATTAAAGAGATAAAGCGCCCTGTCCTTTTCACTCGATCCTGCTTTCCAGAGGTAAACATTGTTAAGATTTTGAGTATACAATATTTTTGCATATGAATGCAAATTTCTATGATGTATAAACATGTGTGTATGTTATATATACTGTTTAAACCATATAATGTTCTGCAATTTTTTTCACTTGACTAGTTCATTTTGATAACTATTTCATTGTGAGAATATACCATAATTTTTAACTAGCCTCTGAATTAGTAGACCTCTAAGTTATTTCCATCACTGGCTATTAAAAACAATGACTCATTGCAAGTACATTATAAGAAAGAAAAAATAAAATCAGTCCCTGTCATCCAGGAACAGATCTGACATAGTAGGCCTCAATATTATTATAAACTAATGTGATGCTCATAGCTAACCCATACTGTTTTCATAGAACACCCAGTTCTGACAAGGATGCTGTGCAATACAAAATGCCAAACACCTGTCTCTCTTGATAAATGAGTGACTGCTAATTCTTTACTAGTTACAGCTTTATCCTAGCTCTTGCCTGCCTTCCCTGTAGATAAGATTTACTGAGATACCCAATTACTGAATTGCTCCCTTTCTGACGGGATCATGAGTGTTCAGTGGAACCTCTCTAAAACTATCCAACTAAAACCCAAATTCTATACTCTGTTCATTCTAATATCATCTTACTGAGACAACCCACAATCAGCTACAGGTGTGTCCCTGGTGGTCTTTATTGGAGGGTATTAACAATTTAGTTCTTTAAATATGTAGGTAACATTTTTAGAACTGGAGTTCTAACACTGAGTCAAAGAGATCAGTGTTTAAAATTGTGGTAGATATTGCCTAATTGCCCTCCACATATTGCACAATTTTTAAATGCTCACCAACAATTTTTCTATTGGTTGCTAGCCTTTTCATACAGTTATGTAAAGTTTTCTTTATGAGGATGATAATGATTGCAATGAACTAGACACTTTGCTAAGTGATTTCCATGTAACAGACAACCTATTATTAATGCTCATAACAAACCTATGATATAAGTACTATTGTTCCCGTTTTAGAGATGAGAAAACTGAGGTGGTTAGAGGCTATGCAGTTGCCCAAGGTCACTTGGCCAGGAAGTGCTAGAGCTGGAATTTGCCCTGTCTAGCCCTAGAGTCCCTGCTTGTATCCATTGTACCATGGAGCCTCATTACAGTAATAGAAAATGTGCTGGGTCTACATGAAAAAAAGTTAAAGCCGTATTGAGAAACATAAAGGAAGGCTGAAATGAATGAAAAGCCATACTATATTCTTGGACACAAAGATTCACTGTTTTAAAGATGCTATGTTTCCTTATATAAATCCACACATTTTCAACCAAAAACATTTCATTTTGGTGCACTTGACAAAATAATTTTAATGTTTAACTGGAAGAAGAAAATATAACAGTAACCAGGAAAAGTCTGAAAATTAATAATGAAATTGGACTAGCTCTCCCAAGTACTAAAATTTACTGGAACCAGCAGTGCAAGTATTAAAATTTACTAGAACCAGTGCAAGGATAGTGTAATTAATGGAAGAGACTAGAGCCCAATAATAGACCCAGATGTAGATGTAGACATTAGAAACCGATTGAAAATGAGGAACTACTTAGGAAATAGCAAAATTATAACTGACTAGCCTCATACAAAAAATTTTAGATGGATGCCTACTCTGCTACACCAAAAGATTTTGCCATAAAATATTAAGCCATACAATTAGAAAAATTTTTTTTAAAGCTTTAGTCAAAGAGCAGGAAGATTTTTCTAATAATGGCATGAAACACATTCGCTATGAAGAAAAATGTGATGGCCGGGTGCGGTGGCTCACGTCTGTAATCCCAGCACTTCGGGAGGCCCAGGAGGGTGGATCACCTGAGATTGGGAGTTCAAGACCAGCCTGACCAACATGGAGAAACCCTGTCTCCACTAAAAATACAAAATTAGCCAGGCATGATGGTGCATGCCTGTAATCCCAGCTACTCGGGAGGCTAAAGCAGGAGAATCGCTCGAACCCAGGAGGCAGAGGTTGCGGTGAGCCAAGATTGCACCATTACACCCCAGCCTGGGCGACAGAGCGTGACTCCATCTCAAAAAAAAAAGAAAAATGTGACACATTTGACTAAAAAAATATAAAAGCAGAAAATAACAGGAACAAAGTGAAAAATGTTTCTAAAACATACTAGAGGAAGTATTTCTCACATTTTCACACTTTGCGATATTTATTATAATTTGTGTGATTGATAAAGGACATGTGGCTCATTGTAAAAATAAACACAATTATTACGAAGATAAAAATTGCTACCAAAAAGTAAAAATAATTAATATTTGGGTACCCAGCCTTCCAGACATTTCTTTCTGTGCTCACATATGTCATATGAATAAAATGTATAATGTCTACGGGGATAATATTTATAATGTAAATGTCTATATTTTTAATAGCCTCATATAATGTAATCAACCACTTTTTGATTCTTCAACAATATATTGTGACCATTTGTTCTTTTCTTACATATACAAAGATATGGTTCTCAGAGAGCAGTCCCCAGGCCAGCAGCATGAGAAAGTGTGGGTAGCCTGGGCAACATGACAAAACCCCATCTCTACAAAAAATACAAAAATTAGCCAACTGTAATGGCAAGTGCTTGTGGTCTCAGCTACTGAGGAGGCTGAGGTGGGCAGATGGATTAAGCCCTGGAGGTTGAGGCTGCAGTGAACTAGGACCACACCACTGCACTTGTGCCACTGCACTCCAGCCTGAGTGACAGAATAGGAGTCTAAAAAAAAAAAAAAAAAGGAATAAAAGAAGTTGTCAGAAATGCACCTCCTTAAGGCCCATGGCAGATCTATTGAGTCAAAAAATTTCTGAGTTTTCACAAGCACTCCCTGTGATTTTGGTGATGCTCACTTATGGCATCTCTTTTCACCACGTAGTATTTATTTAGTTGTATCGCTTTACCATAATTTATGTAACCAACTCCCATTGTTGATTTTTTTTTTTTTTGCTGTTATAAACAATGCTGCAACAAACATTGTTTTTTTGTAAAGTCTTTCTTCAGATGTAGTTTATATGCCATATAATTCACCCATTTAAAGTATACAATCCAATGGTTTTTAGTATATTCAAAGAATTAGGCAGCTATCACTACAATCTAATTTTACAGCATTTTTTAATCACCCCATAAAGAAACCCTATACTCATTAGCAGTCCCTCCCCATTCCTCTCATTCCCAGCACCTAGTAACCACTAAATTATTTTCTGACTCTCATGGATTTGCCTGTTCTGGACGTAACATATAAATGGAATCATACAATACATGGTCTTTTGTGTCTGGCTTCTTTCACTTAGTGTAGTATTTCAAGATTCACCCATGTTGTGGTATGTATCAGTACTTTAATTTTAAAAATAATTTTTAGGCTGGGCATGGTGGCTCACACCAGTAATGCCAGCACTTTGGGAGGCAGGCAGATCACTTGAGATTGGGAATTCAAGACCAGCCTGGCCAACATGGTGAAACCCACCCTGTCTCTACTCAAAATACAAAAATTAACTGGTCATGGTGGCTCATGCCTGTAGTCCCAGCTACTTGGGAGGATGAGAGCCTGGGAGGTGGAGGTTGCAGTGAGCTGAGATTGAGCCACTGCACTCCAGCCTGGGGGATGGGGCGAGACTCAGTCTGAAAATAATAATAATAATAATAATAATAATAATAATTTTTTATTTTGTGAGTACATAGTAGGTGTATGTATTTATGGGGAACATGAGATCTTTTGATCCAGGCATGCAATGCATAATAATCACATCATGGAAAATGGGCTATCCATCCCCTCAATCTTTTATGTTACAATAATCCAATTATATTCTTTTAGTTTTTTTAAAATGTACAATTAAATTATTATTGACTATAGACACCCTGTTTTGCTATCAAATAATAGGCTTTATTCATTCATTGTAACTAGTCTTTGGACCCATTAACCATCTCCACCTCCTCCCCACCCCCAACAACCCTTCCCAGCCTTTGGTTACGACCTTTCTGTTCTTGATCTCCATTAGATCAATTTAAAAATTTTTAGATCCCACAAATAAGAATATGCGATGTTTGTCTTTCTGTGCCGGCCTGGATTATTTCACTTAACATAATGTTGGTATTTCATTTTTTAAATTACCAAATAATATTCCATTGTATGAATATACTACATTTTATTTAGCCATTCAGCAGTTCATGAATATTTGGATTGTTTCCACTTTTTGGTTCTTATGAATAATGTCTCTATGAATATTCATTTTTGTGTTGATGAACAAGTTTTTCTGTGCATCTATGTTTTCCTTTCCAAGCACTTTTTTTTATTATACTTTAAGTTCTAGGGTACATGTGCACAACGTGCAGGTTTGTTACATATGTATACATGTGCCATGTTGGTGTGTTGCACCCATTAACTCGTCACCAAGCACTCTTTTAAAAAAAACAGATTTGAGCTATAAATGACATGCCATAAAATTCAGTCACTTTAAGTGTATGTATTCAATAATTTTTGCTAAATTTACTGAGTTGTGTAACCATCAAGACAATTCTCAACAAGCATTCTTGTCCATGCATTTTTTCATTTTTGAGAAGATATTTTAAATTAAGTTCCACATTATCACTTTCCCCATGAGAACAATCTAAGCCTCAATATTTGCCCTCCCTGAGACTGGAGGTGGTTGAGACAGGAAAACAGAGATTTTGGAAAGGCCATAAAGTAAAGCAAGGATCTAGCTAATTAATTGGGTAATTTTCTGGATTCCAAAACGTAAAACACATCACTCCTGTCTTCTGGGACATTCTCCTTTAATTACTTAACACATTGTCATTTGAAATTCGGCTTTGCTTGTCTGGTCTCAGCTGCTCAGCTGTCAGAGGATTAATTATGTTTTTTGTTGTTGTTCAGTGAACTGTAGAGGGAAAAAGAAAGTATGGCAACTTTAGTGAGAAAAAAACCTAACATGGAGCTGAAATTAGTCATTATCAATGTATTATAGTCCAAACCTTTTTTTTTTTTTTTTTTTTGAGACTGTCGCCCAAGCTGGGGTGCAGTGGCGTGATCTCGGCTCGCTGCAACCTCCACCTCCCGAGTTCAAATGATTCTCCTGCCTCAGCCTCCTGAGTAGCTGGGACTACCGGCGTGTGCCACCATGCCTGGCTAATTTTTTGTATTTCTAGTAGAGACGGGGTTTCGCTGTATTGGCCAGGATGGTCTTGATCTCCTGACTTTGTGATCCACCCACCTTGGTCTCCCAAAGTGCTCAGATTACAGGCATGAGCCACCGTGCCCAGCCATCCAAACCTTTTTTAACTGTTAGTGTCACAATGTAGTCAGTATTGCCATCTCGAAATTGTCAACCCCACTTCCTGCTACCTCCAGAGATGACCAAGGAAATCCTGCCTCCAGGACATTCCAGGCAAATCACACCTGGAATGCTATAAACCCTGGCCCCCAATATCTGTGTGTTTCTGTTTGAGGGCTGGAACAGACTACATGTAAGCTGCATGGACTCCTTTTGCCCTGAGAAGTACACTGAAAAACTCTCTGACTTTGGTTTTCTCCTGGTCTTCTAAGGATGGTTACATTTATTTATTTATTTATTGAGACAGAGCTTTGCTCTTCTTGCTCAGGCTGGAGTGCAATGGCGTGATGTCAGCTCACTGCAACTTCCGCCTCCTGGGTACCAGTGATTCTCCTGCCTCAGCTTCCTGAGTGTCTAGGATTACAGGCATGTGCCACCATGCCCGGCTATTTTTTTCGGATTTTTAGTGGAGATGGGGTTTCACCATGTTGGCCAGGCTGGTCTTGAACTCCTGACCTCAGGTGATCTGCCCGCCTCAGCCTCCCAAAGTGCTGGGATTACAGGCGTGATGAGCCACCGCGCCTGGCTGGTTGCTTTTATTTATTATTGTCTTTTACGACATTTAATTTTGAATTGTTAAATAAATACAAAGATTGTATACCAAAGAAAGACATCACACATTTGATATTTTGGGACTATTAAAGATCCACCTTATAAAAACACCACCAAATTGTTCCCAGCTTGCCAAGTAAGCTAGGTTTGTTTTTAGTTTACTAGTTTCCATTTCCGCATCCTTCTCCCTACTCCAGTACTCCCAACCCATCGAAACCCCTCCAGAAAAGATATGACAGATCCTCTCTAGCCATCCTCTATGGCTGTCCTTTTACCTTAATCCGCCCCTTGCACTTCCTCCATCACTGCCCTGGCCTTCCATTTGGCACTTGTCTACTTCTCCATTTGCCTCCCCACAATGAGAGAAGCTCTCAAGAATATGCACTATGTCTGTTTTATTCTTAGCTCTTATTTCTGAGTCTGGTGCATGGTATCTACTGAATAATTCACTGTTAAAAAATGAATGAATGATGAAGTAAGAGTAAAATTAGACCATTTCTAGAGGAATTTGCATTTTAATATCTCTGACTATGGGTTTTTAACTTTAATAAGCCCTAAGCTGTGGTTCTTAACCCGGTGTCTATTTTTCCCTCCATGGGACATTGGCAATTTCTGGAGACGTTTTTGGTTGTCATGACAGGGGAGGAGCTACTAACACCTAGTAGGTAGAGGTCAGGGATGCTGCTAAACATCTTTCAATGCCCAGGACAGCTCCCCACAGCAAAGAATTATCCAGCCCAAAATGTATATATTGCCAAGTTTGAGAAACTATGTCCTAGAAAAATTTTAGGGACAGGAGGGGTATCATAACTCCTGAAATCATATCATTAAGGGATTTATTTTTAAGTAGTCCTTACGTCTGCAGACAGATATTACTGAACGCTGTTCATGGAAATGCCTCCCTGATTTCTTTGTGAAGATTTTATATAAATGTATTCCATAGGTGTGTCTTTTTGGATCTTGGATGAGTAAAAGAAGAAAGTGTATGGCTGTGTCCCTTAAAAGATTTTGTGGCAAGTCTGAACTGGGACTATTTTTAACCTAGGCTGTGTCCAAGTATCCACTGAGCACCTACTATGTGCCTGGCATTATTCTGGGGTCTGGAATTACAGCACTGAACAAGACACATGAGGTCTCTGCTTTCAGGGCAATGACACTCTCATGGGGGCAGATGCAATAAACAAACCGGTGACTCTAAAACATGTTGGCAAAGCTAAGGGCTATGGTAACATAAAATGGGAGATGGTAAAGGGGCAAGTTTAGATTGGATCAGAGAAAACCTCATGCAAAGGAGATCTCTAAGCTGAGATCTGCATGCCATGGGAAGATCTAAGTGAAGAACAATAGCAAAGGGAACAGCCAGGGCAAAGGTGCTGTGGTGGGAGGAGCTTGATGTGCTAGAAGAATGAGAAGGCCTGACCGTGTAGCTTCACTATTATGGTGGAGGGCCAGTGGTGCAGGATGGGGCTGGAGGTGTAGTCAGGGGCCACATGACAGAGACCAGATAAGCAGTATGGATCTCATTCCAAGTATAATAGGGATCTGGGGAATGCAAGGACCTGATTTTCACTGGTGAAGGATCATCTGGGATGTTCTGTGAGAATGGAGTAGAAGAAAAAAGTAGGGCAGAGTCCTGGGGGAGCCCATGGTATCCACTGGGAGATGTTGTTTGTTGGATATGGTCATATTCCATGCTGATGAGGCCCAGCAGGAGAGGGTTTTCTAACAGCAGAAGTGGTATATTTGTAAAATCACATAAGACACTTTCCAGTGTTGGGGCACAGAAAATGATACCCCCAAACACAGCACTTTGGCACGTTGAGTACTTTGAATTATACAAGAAAATAGAATTTCTGGACCCTCTAAATGTATTATGCCAAGGGGGAAGTTTAGTCCTGGAAACTCAGTTACCATAGCGTGTTTGCTTCTTTCACTTCTTGAGTATAGATTAACTCTCTTCCTTATTGCTCTTGTTCTGTAATTGACTAGGAGAGACCAGAGATCAGACCTCTTCTTACAGTCACTGGTCTTTGTTACAGATTAATTGCCTCCTTTATTGTCCTGTATCTAACTCAGACCAGATGGCACAAAAGACCCTATGACTGTTATATCTTCAGTGTGGAATGTTAAATACCCCTTTTTCAAAAGGAAAAGACCACCTCAACTAATCGAATCATTGTAACTAACCATTAACCCTTATATAGAAAGATGTTGAAATTCTGTTATGCTCCTCTAGACTTTGTATAAATGATCCTAAACTTCTTCACTTCTGAACACTGACTTCCATTGGTGGCCATTTTCAAACTTTTACACTTGAATAAACTCTGTTTAAACTAGATTCTGAACTTTATGATTACTTTAGATTGATAGAATTAAAGAAAATTGTAAGGCCTCAGAACCACAGTCTTTCTCTGACCTTTCCCTACCACCCTTTCTCTCTGATCCTTCTTTATTTTTATTTATTTATTTATTTATTTTGCAACCTCTGCCTCTAGGGTTCAAACAATTCTGCTGCCTCAGCCTCCTGAATAGCTGAAACTACAGGTGCCCACCATCATGGCCAGCTAATTTTTGTATTTTTAGTAGAGACGGGGTTTTACCATGTTGGCCAGGCTGGTCTTGAACTCCTGACCTCAGGTGATCTGCCCACCTCAGCCTCCCAAAGTGCTGGGATTATAGGCGTGGGCCATCGCCTCTCTGATCCTCTTTCTTTCCCAAAACACTAGGAGGGACTCTCTCTGGAATTTCCTTATCTGAATATGAAAGCTTCTTTCCAAAAGAAATGCAGTTGTCTTAAGACCCCCTCCCTAGGGATCTCATCAAATAACCAGGAAAGATCAATCAGTGGAGGCCCAGCACAGTGGCTCATGCCTGTAATCCCAGCACTTTGGGAGGCCGAGGCAGGCAGATCACTTGAAGTCAGGAGTTTGAGACCAGCCTGGCCAACATGACAAAACCCTGTCTCTACTAAAAATACAAAAATTAGCTTGGTGTGGTGGCGGGCACCTGTAGTCCCAGCTACTTGGGAGGCTGAGGCACGAGAATCACTTGAACCTGGAAGGCAGATGTTGCAGTGAACTGAGATCACACCAGTGTACTCCAGCCTGGGTGACAGAGTGAGACTCTCTATCAGGAAAAAACAAACAAACAAACAAAACAAAACAAAAAAACCCATATGTATATATGGATTTTTTAAAAATATATATATATGGTTTTATGTATATATATATATATATATAACTGGAGAAGTGAAGGGGCTGGGGGTCTTCACCACACCCAGACTTCTCATCTATTCTTCTGAGGGCAATTCTGAGAGATTACCTGGAGGACTTTATCTGCATAATAAGACAACCTTTGTTCATCGTAAAGTTCTACCCCTCACCTGCCTGTCTCCTCCCCCAGAGCTCAGGGGAACTTTGTCCCAGGCTATTGTTCTTTGGGATCATTTATTTTCCCTGAAAATAATTTACTCCTGCATTCTCTATCTCCCCATCTCCTATGAAGAAGGGTATATAAGTATCTGGATCTCACTGGGTTATTGGGTAGTCACACTCCTGTGATTTTCCCTCATGCACATTAAATATATTTGTATCCCTTTTTATCTTGTTAATCTGCCTTTTGTCAGTTCATTTTCAACAAAACTGCAGTGAGCAGACGGGAAGCTTTCTTTCTGCTCCTACAGTGGGGACTTACAGAAATGCCTGGGGTATCCTAATTTTGGGGGGATTGAGATCCTGTATTAGCAACTGAAGATAAGAAACCATCAAATGAGTATATTAACGCGATGTTATTGCTACCCACAATTTAGGGAGTCTTGGTAAAATGTGGATTATATATAAGCTAATATTTTGAGGCAACAGACCTTCTCCATTGCCCATATGGACTTTCTAGTTCTGCCAGAGTCTTAAAATTCAGATAATAATATGATGTGTTTTCCCTAGCCTATGGAACTTGCTGCTTTCTAAGTTCAATAGTTAGAATACTTCTTATTCCACCTCTGAATTTTATACATGCAGAACATTTCATTGGTAAAAGTTACATGCTCACCATTAGCAGTTGTAAATCTCTAGGAAAAGGATGATGATATTAGGATGAAGCATTTATCTAAGAGGAATTATATATCTAATGTTGATGGTAGAGAATGTATTTGATAATTTTGAGGGTTTGTCTGGCCATGTGCTCTAAATGTAACGAGACTGACAATTTTTGCCTGAAGGAGAAGGTACAAAAATATTGATGGATCAGTTAAGAACTCTTCCAACTACAAGTAACAACAGCAAGATAGTCTAACAGTAGTTTTTAAAAAGAGGCAAGTGGTTGCTGGCATTGATTCATCAATCAATGATGCCATCAAAAGCCAGACTCTGTCTTTCTGTTGTATTAGTCTCAGCTTTGGCTTTTTGTCCTAGTGCTTTTCTTGCTTAAGGCAGAAAGAAGGGAGAGAAAGACATGGTGCCAATTGTCAGGAAAGAAAAGCTATCTCAGAAACCCCCCATGAAACTTATCCTTTCAACTCATTCGCCAGAAATAGAACACATGGCCTTTCCCTGCTGCAAGAGAAGCTGGAAACCAGGTACCTGGCTTTCTGACCTCAAGAGTAGGAGAATGAAAGAGAGAAGGAGGTTTGGAATGGTTTTGGGTTAATTTGCTAACACAGTCTGCCACACCAACCAAGGGAGAGTTGGAGGGAATGTGTAGCCAAGACAAGATGTAGAACTCTGAAATACACAACAGTGGATGTAAAGCACATGGGGTATATATATATGGGACAATATCTTCTTCAATCTCTCTGTAATCTTTCTACATACTGTCTTTAGTGCTTCATGCTATATATACTATAACACATTAACATAATTATATTAAGAGATACCTTGCACTGAAGAATTTTAAAGCAATATTATTACGGTATCCTAATTTTTAGGTTCAAGTTAATACTCAATGTTCATATATTATGGAGTCTAAGAATATCTTAACAGTAACTGCCCATTGCTGGCATATTCGGGCAAGATTTTTAAAAAAATATAAATTCTCATGTATTCTGTGGTTTGTATAGAAGCCTGTGGTTTGAGGTGCCTTCAGCAGGGTTGGAGGAGTGGAAAGAGAAAGAGAACAGGAGAAAATAGCAACCAGGTGGGGAAGCTCTTTTGAAAGAAGAGAGCTCTCTGGAATATTGTCTTGAGGGTGTTACAGAAGGTAGACACAATAAAACTGTAAGGAAAGAAAGTGGGCCTGGGAGAGTATGATTTAAAAAAAAAGGGAGGAAAAAGTTTTAAATCTAGAGAGTCAAAGCGTTGAGAGTGTGGTGCTTGTATATCCCCTACCTAACTTCATTTGTTGAAATCCTAACTCCCAATGTGATGGGGTTAGGAGGTGAGGCCTTTGGTAATTGATTAGATCATGAGGGTGGAGCCCTCATGAATGGTATTAGTGCCCTCATAAAAGAGACCTGGAGAGCTCACCTCCCCTTCTGCCATATAAGGTTACAGTAAAAAGACAGCAGTCTGTGAACCAGGAAGTGGGCCCTTACCAGACATCAAATCTGCTGGTGATACAGAATGGCTGGGCTCCCAGCTAAACCCCACCCTCAAGCCTGGAACCTCAGCACTAACTGAAAACAGCTGACCCCATTTTTCCGCCCAAATGTTGTTGTTTTGGCCTGCCATGACACTAACTTCTGCCCATAAAAAGACTTCAGCTGGCAGAGGAACACAAGCGGCTGATGCAAACAGTTGGGGATGCAAGCAGCTGAGCGCTGGGGATACCAGCTGCTGAATGTCAGGGATACAAGTGGCTGAGTGTTGGAGACTATGTATAGATGCAGCTAGTTTCAGATGGTGTGGATTCAGGGAAAGATCACCTTCTTCCTGCACCATCCCCTTTCTAACTCCCATCCCACTGAGAGCCATCACCCAATAAAATTATCTGCATACACTACCCTTCAATCTGCTCATGTGACCTGATACTTCCTGGATGCCGGACAAGAACCCAGGTGCCCAGAGGGCAGGGGCTTGGATGCTGTTATGGGGCCCACACAGAGCCTGCTCCCGCCAGAGGAGTGACTGGCCAGTTCTAGCCTTCATTCCCTCCTGTTCCTGCACTCGCTTGCTCGCACGCTCCCACGCTCCCTCTCGCGTGAGGAGCAGCCAGTGATGGGCTGAGTGAAACAAGCCACTCCAGTTCCCGCCCACAAAGGGGGTCAAGGAAACTATCCCATCTCACTGGCACCTTGATTTTGGACTTCCCAGCCTTCAGAACTGTGAGAGATAACTGTTTGTTGTTTAAGGCACCCAGCTATGATATTTTTGTTATAGCAACCTGTATTAGTCTATTTTTCACACTGCCAGTAAAGACATACCCAAGACTGAGCAATTTACAAAAGAAAGAAATTTAACGGACTTACAGTTTCACATGGCGGGGGAGGCCTCACAATCATGGCAGAAGGCAAGGAGGAACAAGTCACATCTTACTTGGATGGCAGCAGGCAAAGAGAGAGCTTGTGCATGGACACTCTGCCTTGTAAAGCCATGAGATCTCATGAGGCGTATTCACTATCACGAGAACAGCACAGGAAAGACCTGACCCCATGATTCAATTACCTCCCACCAGGCCCCTCTCACAACATGTGGGAATTCAAGATGAGATTTGGGTGAGGACACAGCCAAACCATATCACAGCCTCAACAGACTAAGGCAGAGATTATTACAAGTAAACTAAAATTTGTTGAATAGTTGTGATGAATGCCTAATCATACTATCTGAATTCTCATTTGCCAGATTCTTCCTGTCCAATATTTCTAAATCCAGTGGAAACACAGAAGGAAGATAAGAAACCAAATTAAAACATTTTTCTTTCAGCTGGGCGTAGGAGCTAGCGTCCGTAATCCCAGCTCTTTGGGAGGCTGAGGCAGGTGGATCACTTGAGGTCAGGCATTTGAGACCAGCTTAGCCAACATGGTGAAACCCTATCTGTACTAAAAATGCATAAATTATCCAGGCGTAGCTACTTAGGAGGCTGAGGCAGGGGAATTGCTTGAACCCAGGAGGCAGAGGCTTCAGTAAGCCAAGACCATGCCACTGTACCGCAGCCTGGGCGATAGAGCGAGACTGTCTCAAAAAAAACAAATAACAAAAAAACAATTTTCTTCCATTTTAACAAGTTTGGGGAATTAGTGATCCTTTACTGTGAGTTGTTAATGTATTGGTTGGATGCTTCTGTCTCCAAGTAACAGAAAATCAATTGGAAATGGCTTAAACACTTTATAGTGTTTATTATCTCAAATCACAAAAAGTCTAAAGGCTGGATTAATCCAGCATCACAACATTGTCATTAGGAACTCAGACTCTTTCTATATTCCATGTTCCTACCCACAGCTGGTTGGCTTTCATCCTAGGCCTGTATCCTCATGTTTGCAAAGTGGCAACCAAAGCTTCAGAAATCATGCCCTCACACTTTCTTCTAAAGGCAGAAGGGAAGAAGGAAACTCTCCTCATACATCTCTTTCTTTTTATTAACGAGGAAAGTTTTCTCCACACTTTCCTTATGTCTTGGTGGCTGTAACTGGTCATACCTGTGCTGTAGCTGAAGGGGAACTGTTTCAGGAAAGAAATAACTGTCATTTCCAATTCTGTTGTGGGACACAACTTTTGTCAAACAGCCATAAAGGGAGAGAAATGACTATTGTGCAGGGAAACTTGTAGGCGAGAAAACAAAATTTCTTCATTAAGATTTGGTAGCTTCCCTTAGATATTTCCATAGAAGTGAGTCAGATTTCTAAACCCAATTTCATATCAGAATGGTTTAGGCCCAGATATTTCCTGTCTATCTCCTGAGAGTAATTCTAGCCTCATAACGGATTCCAGAGCATAGGATACTGATCATGAGCCTGAGCTAGCTCTCCTGCTAGCATGCTTTTCCACTTTAAGGAGGAATGTCTGTATTAAAAAGAAGAATGTGTTTCAGTAACATATTATATCACCAGGAACTTCATTAACAGGGGCTTAAGTAATATAGGAGGTTAAGAAAGGCAGTTGATGTATGCTGGCTCCAAGAATTTGTTGAATTAGCCAAAAAACACTCCTGAGATTCTTGTGATAGAGGAGAGGGTTTATGTGGTACATTGAGGAGGTGACTCCATCAGTACTTTGGCAGGAAAGAAATCAGTGGGTAGAAAGTTGGGATGGACAGATCGTATAGACTCACTGAATTGCCCTCTGCCTGGAGGACATGGCTGACTCCAGGTGTCAGGTGTCACTGGTGGGTTCCTCTCAGTCTCTAAATACTTCTGGGAATAAACCTCCAATACCCAACTAGACCAGCTCCATCTCTCATGAGATGGATTTGAAATGAACGCTTCTGGATTTAAACATGCCATAAGGACTATGTCTGATCTACTTTTAGGGCTATTTTGGGTTATAGTTTAAGTTTTCTCCTTTTCAATCCACCCTTTCCCCCCCAACCATCAGGAAATATTATGGGTACTTAAAATATCTTGACACAAGACTTTTCAATCCGTACCTATAAATAAATGGGTTAAACTGAATTTCCAAGAGAAATGATAGGTTAACATATTTATTCACACTAGGTTGCAAGCACTCGAGTAATAAATATACACTAACAGATGAATGCAACAGCTCTTTTCTTTTACTAAATTATATAAACATAGCTCCAAATCTGAGTTGCACCAAGCACACATTTTTATTCACTTTCCATTGAAAGGTCTGTGGCTGACCTCAGCAAGGATGGGGTAGGTCTAATGATGGGATGAGACACAGCTCAAATTTCCTTATATGGCAAAAGGGTAGAACCTTGAATGGTGATGGGGCCCTCCTCCAGTTTAATGATAAAAAGCTAGTGACTCTGAACTTCTAACTCCTTGAACCTAGAGGGAAGCGTCCCTTAATTCATGCAGGTTAAGCTACAGTGACCCTTGGACTTTGTATTTACTTTTTGTGCCTTAGGAAAATAAAGAAACAGAGCAGAAGCGTTGGGTGTTCCCAGGGCATGTAGTAGGATAAACATACTGAACAGACAAGAAACTGCACTGAAGTGTCAGTCATCCTTGGAATTGCAACTTACCTTCAGCAAAACAGCATCAAGTATCATTCAATTAAAGCTGTTAACTTGAATTGTATTGGCAGTGTTTATATTTAATTTATATTTTTTCATGTATAATTATAAAGGGACATTAAACATAAGAATTTTGTGCCAAGTTTATGTTTAAGAAACGTAATAGAAATAAGTCAACATAAGGATTCTGTTTATTTTTCTTTAAATCATGTCCATGTTTGAGTTAAATGTGAGAATGTCTGACCTCTGACTAGAGCATTACATATTAGGAATATTGGTCCATTCTACTATATGCTCTATTGTAGAGCAGGGCTCCCAAACCCTCGGGCCACGGACCCAGTAGTGGTCCATGACCTATTAGGAATGGGGCCACAGCTAGTGATCTATTACCACGTAAGCTCTGTCTCCTTTCAGATCAGCAGTGGCATTCAATTCTCTTGGAAGCACGAACCCTGTGAACTGTGCATTGTGAACTGTGCATTTGAGGGATCTAGGTTGCGTGCTCCTTACCACAATCTAATCCTTGATGATCTGAGGTGGAACAATTTCATCCTGAAACCATTCCCCCATCCCTGGTAGTAGAAAAATTGCCTTCCATGAAACTGATCCCTGGTGCCAAAAAGGTTGGGGACTGCTGCTGTAGAGGAGGAAAAATAATTTTTTCCTCAATTTTTGTAAGTTCTTAGTTAGAACAAACTCCTATAACAAAAGACAGATAAATAAGAGAAAAACAGAAGTTTATTAACATGTATGTTTCATATGTATATGGGAGATGCCCAGGGAATGAGTAATTCTCAAAGAGGCGGCTCTGAATTTCAGCTTACATGGCACCTTCCACAAACAAAAATAAAATTTTAAAGAAGTAACAAGAAAAAAAAAGGACTGTGAATCTCTAGAGGCAGCAAATTGGGAGAGAGAATAAATGGCAGAGAAAGGCGACTTAGTAAGGCTTGTTAATGCAGCTTCCTCTGGTGCCATCTCCAGGCCGGTAAGCCTCCAAAGTTGTCTTCAGTGGTTAACTCTTGTCCTCCCTGGTAGACAGGGTGGGGCAGGCTACATCTATCTTTGTAAATCTATGTCCTGCTTTTAGGCAAATAGATGGAGGGCAGAGAGCTTTCTTGCATCTGCTTCTTTGTAATTGCCTTCAGCTCAAAACAATCTAGAGGCCAAAAAGGCATGTTTCTGGGTGGCGATTTCTGGTCTCTTGCAATACTAAGAAAAAAAATCCCTTGTTTTGTCAAAGCTAAATTATTCTAGTATGCTTCTGGATTAGATTTGCTGTAAGAGATGCTGACAACTGCCTTAGCTTTGTTGGTGGGGGGCAATGAATATTTTATAGACATTTACTAACATACCTCAATAAAACAAAACATGGCTAGTATAGCAGGTAAGCCTTTCACAGTCACAAAATTAAAATATGCAGAAATGTCACTTTTTCGTTATTCGTCCATAACTGTATTTAGTGGTAGATCCCTTAATTCTGGCCAGCAATACAGAGGAGGAAGTTAAAATGGCCAATTCAAAGTAACTCAGTTACTTGCAGATTTTTTTTTTTGAGACAGAGTCTTGCTCTGTCACCCAGGCTGGAGTGCAGTGGCGCCATTTTGGCTCACTGCAGCCTCTGCCTCGTAGGTTCCAGGGATTCTTGTGCCTTAGCCTCCCTAGTAGCTGGGACTACAGGCATGCACTACCGCGCCCAGCTAATTTTTTGTAATTTTAGTAGAGATGGGGTTTCATGATGTTGGCCAGGCTGGTCTTGAACTCTTGGCCTCAAATGATCCACCTGCCTCTGCCTCCCAAAGTGCTGGGATTACAGGCATGAGCCACCACACCCGGCCTACTTGCAGATTTTAAAATCTCTGTTGGGTAAGGGCTCAGTCAAATCTGGGACTCTTTCCCTGCCTGCTCACTTTCTCTGCTGTTCCTGGGGGCGTGCTAAGCTCTTAAGCTCTTGGGGAGGCTCATCCACCATGTGGCCATGCTCTGTTCCCATTTACTTCCCATGATAGGAGTTTGTTTCTGCTTCCAGCCCTCACCTTCGCCTCTGTCTTTGGGTTCATGCTCTGGCTTTTGCTACAGATGTCTGTGGTCATTTCCATGGCCTTTAGTTTCAAGGTCTAGCATTTTGTTCCTTTTTTGGCCCAACCACAAGCTTTCTCTGGTCTCTGGCCCTCTTAGCACTTCTGCTTCCCTAGCTCCCAACTCCATCCTGGAGGGTTTCAGGAGCTCTTGCTTGCTTTTCTACCTGGTTGAGTACTGAGAACCATCTGAGACGAGCAAGCCTATTTGTAAAAATAATGGTGACACAGTTAAGCATAAATATCTAACAAGAAACTACCTGCCCACAGGCTCTTGCGAAATCCCTAATTTACTTTGACAAAGTTGCGTGAAAGTTGTGATCTTGATAGAAGAAAATAAGAAACAAGTATTGCTTCTAACATTTCAAATATTCGACCCAGCCATCCCATTACTGGGTATATACCCAAAGGACTATAAATCATGCTGCTATAAAGACACATGCACACGTATGTTTATTGCAGCATTATTCACAATAGCAAAGACTTGGAACCAACCCAAATGTCCAACAATGATAGACTGGATTAAGAAAATGTGGCACATATACACCATGGAATACTATGCGGCCATAAAAAATGATGAGTTCATGTCCTTTGTAGAGACATGGATGAAATTGGAAATCATCATTCTCAGTAAACTATCGCAAGAACAAAAAACTAAACACCGCATATTCCCACTCATAGGTGGGAATTGAACAATGAGAACACATGGACACAGGAAGGGGAACATCACACTTCGGGGACTGTTGTGGGGTTGGGGGAGGGGGGAAGGATAGCATTGGGAGATATACCTAATGCTAGATGACGAGTTGGTGGGTGCAGCGCACCAGCATGGCACATGTATACATATGTAACTTACCTGCACGTTGCACACATGTACCATAAAACCTAAAGTATAATAATAATAATAATAATAATAATAAAAGAAAAAAAAGAAATTAAAAAAAAAAGATGAAAAAAAAAATACTGCTCTGGGAAAGCAGGAAGAATTGGATGCTCTTTTCTTAGATAAGGGAACAGAATGTCAAAGATAAGATAGCGTTGCCTTGGGAAAAAGTGTTGGCTTTCGGGGTTTTTCCCTTCTGGGAGTCTGAGTGGCCTTTGAGGATTTGATACTAGGGGCTGAGCCAGTGTTGATTCCTGTACCAGCGAGCTTTGTGTATAACGCGTGCAGCTTCTCAAATGAAGAGCTGCCAATTACTAACCACCCCACACTGAATCAGTGCCATCAGGGCCTGCTCGGTGTGTGGGCTGTGTATCTAAACTGCAGTTTCTAGTTTTTTTTTTTTGTCTTGTTTTTCATTTTTTAAATGGAAATAAAAAGCTGACAGATACAGTTTCATTACAATTTTCAAATGCTCTTTCGTACCAGTTAAAAGAGAGTTTTGAATGGTGATGGGCTACGTGTTTACATACACACAATTTTGAAAGTTAAAATGTCAGTTAAAAGGAGTTTTGCATGGATACAAACTTATCCAGTATGGGGGTGGCATTGAGGGTTGTTTTCTCCTTGGGCTGTCTTGATGGAAGAAAGCTGGTTGGAAAAGCTGAGTTGCTGTTTTGGCCTCTAACATTGATTTACTTTGTGACCTCAAGTAAGTCATCCTCTGGTATCTGAGTTTTAGATAAGTCAAGAACCTACACTTGAAGTGGTACTGAGGGATAAATCAGACTGTCTGAATGACTGGACTGGAGCTTCTCAGAAGGGCAGTGCAAATCTGAGTTTCTAGTGTGCGGGCGAACCTGATGTTGAAACATCGGAGCTGGAAGGGGCTTTTACCCCATCCAGCCCAGCTTCGCATTTGGCAGATGAGGAACCCAGGGAGGGGAAAATGACTTACAAAGATCACGTAGCCAATGAGTGTGGAGCTGGGGCCATAATCTAGGCCTTATGTGTTACTGTGAAGTTGTTCTTTTCCCCCAACATCTACTTATGAATAAAGAGTTTACTAAGTGGTTAACTGCAAAGCAAGATTGCTCACAGTACTCTCAATGACAGTCCGGGCTCTATGGCCTAGAGGACATAGAACAGAAGGAGGATTTAAGGAAACTTCTCCAATCAATCAGGCAAAATTTGCTTTGAGTGTGAATTCTAATCAATGCTGTCACCTGTAGGAATGGGCCATGTCAGCAGCCCAGGGGTTGCTACCTTCAAGTAGGAGGTAGCCTTACACAGATACTTGACTTGGGAGGACAGGAGGAAGAAAGCATTTAATAAACAAAGCAGGATTGAGGTTAGGAGTAGAGGCCTTCTAGGGCTGCTGAACTTGTGCATAGAGAACTTCCTAACAGAGCACTACCTGCCTCTTCCTCCTACCCACCCCTGGGTTGCTTTTATAAGGGGAGGAAAGCAAATCTTGTCCCTCTAGCCATCTTAGGTTCTCCCACTGAGGCCCTGTATATTAGACTAACAAAAGCACCTTCACCAGAGAAACACAAACAGATGTTTATTAGCATGTGTCACACATACACATGGAGGTACCTAGAGATGAGTAACTCAAAGGGATGGTTAGAACTTAGGCTTATATAACATCTTAACAAAAAACCCAATACTTTTGTAGAGAAGTGACAAGAGAAAGGAAAAGCACTCTGGAGTTCATGGGGTAGCAAGTTGTGGGAAGATAAATGGGAAACTCATGGACGATAAGGGCTGGTTGGTCAAGGTTGTTCCTCTGGTCTAGTGTGTGGGATCTAGGATCTACGGTTGTCTCAGGTGACTAAGAACTGTCCTGCCCTTCCTGGTAGAAAAAAGGAGAGCAGAGTTTTTCTTCTGTCCACTTCTTAATTATCATCAGCTCAGAATAATCCTTATATCTGTTAAAGCAAACTAAATATGGCCTGAGAAGGACTCTGTACTCCTATATTTGAGTCCTTGTGGATGAACTGCAACCTAGCTTAATTAGTAGATGAGACTGAAAACCTAACTAGGAGTATGCACCTGTAACAGTCACTGAGTCTTGGCCAATCCCAGCAGCCATACTTCAACCACTCATACACTGCTGAGTGTTTTAATTGTGTTTAAATAAGGCAAACGCCGAGCTGTAACTAGTCAGGCTGTTTCTCGCTTCCTATTTCTATATGTCACTTTACTTTTTTTGTCTATAAATTTGTTCTGACCACGAGGCACTCCTGGAGTCTCTCTGAATTGGCTGCTCAATTTGCGAATTGTTCATTGCTCAATTAAACTCCCTTAAATTTAATTCTGCTGAAGTTTTTTTTTTTTTTAAACACGTCAAAATGGCATATTTTGGGGTGGCATAATCTGCCACACCCTTCCTTCCTCCTGAAGAGTTTATTTGAGGAATTCAACCACTACATTTGAAGCATGCAACTATGGGAAACCTAATTAGAAAAAGTGGTGCTGATTCAGGAAGCCCCAGTCCCCGACTGAGTGACAGTAGATAGATGTGGGTAAAACAGTATCTTATTCTTGGCAGCTGAAAGTAAGTGAGAGGAAAGGGGTGGTGGAGGAGAGGAAGCCAGCAGGAGAAGAGAAGAGGAAGTGGGGTGCACACTCCTGACTGAGCACGTCCTGTAGCCGACTTGATCGACAGAGTGAGACTGAGGAGAGGCAGTGTGATCTCTGGGCGGGAGGTCGGAGCCTCTAGGCCAGAATCATGGTGGAGTTCGAAGAAGAATGAAGTTCGAATGAAGTCCAACTTCATTCCCTAGAGAATTCCCAGGAACCTGGCTGTTCCAAAAGGAGCCCTGGGCAACCGATGCTGCCAGAGCTCCAGATGATTCCACCCCTGAGATAGAGTCCTTTGAGTCCTACAAAGTCTGGACTTCATAACGAATAATGACAGTGTCTGTTAAGTGCTCCTAGTTATGAAATGTGATAAGCATTTTAAAAATGCAATGTCTCATTTGATAATCGCAACAATCTGTGAGTTAAATTTTATTAGCCCATTTTACAGATGAGGGAGTTGAGGTTTAGAGATGTAAAAATAAGTGGCCCAACCCCACCCAACATATAAGCAAACAGAGATTCCAATGAAATTATCATTCCAAATTTATATTTTTAATCATTATACTGCACTGCCTTCCCTTGGGTGGGTTATGACTTTCTGGGGAGGAGACTTTCTGGAGGTCAGTAGCCACATGTTATAGCAGGGTCTAAATTTAGGATTCACACAGCGTCTGAGCTGGGGACAGAGGTAAGGCCAGTGAGTGGGGACTCTACATACTTGGAATCTGCCCCTGAGACCTGGTCTAGGCTCTTCTTTGAGTGATATCAATTTCCTGGGTTTTTGGTTTTTGGTTTTTGTTTTTCTGAGTAAACCTGACCATTTCAAGCTCATTGTCAGGATTAGAAACCCTGACAGATCGAGGAAGAGAAAGCGAAATGGAATAGAAAGGAGAATGGGGGTGAGAAAGCAGTAGGTACTGAGTGTGTCCAACTGGGTCCTGGTCTCAAGCGTTCATCTGTCTCACAACAGCCCTGGTCTTGTGGAATCGAAGGACAGAATAAGATCGTCCAGCAGAGACCAGGACCAGAGGTCTGGTTAGACCATAGATATTTGTTCAGGCAGAAATGAAGACCAGATAATGTAGGGAAGGTGTGTGTGCATGACAGGTGTGTGTGGGGAGGTGAACCCAGAGAAAGGGGATCCCTGTGGGTGGGGGGGACCAAGCACCATGAGGGTTTGGAGCAACCAGGAGGGGTCTATGGATCCATAGGACTTCAACAAAAATAACAGACAAGCTAGTGGGTTCTAGGTGTCATGTTTTGGCATCTAGCTCAACCATGCGAGTCCTCGGAGACACCACAAAATCCAGACAGACCCCTGATCCCAGAACACATTCTGTCTACTCTGTCTACTCCCCGGCGCTTGGCTGTCAGACTCTGCCCAGTTTGGGTAGGAAAACCGGCCACAAGAGGGCAGTAGGAAGCCACTGACGCTGGCGGAAGTGCAGAGGGCTGGGTGCCCCGGGATTGGACCAATAGGTTTAGATAGAAAATGACCTGGGAAAAAAAATGACCACAGCACCCCTGAGTGCCCCTGGACACTGCTGCCTCAGCTCCACCCTGGACGTTCTGATTCTGTAGCCTGGGTAGGGGCTGGCAGTCTGAATTTTTAACACACAGCCCATGTGATATGGGAACTGCCCCCCCAAAGTATGCAGAATCTTCCATTCCACTTCCTTAAACCAAGATGACAAATAGGATTGTTAGGAGAATAATATCTGTTAAAATGTTTTATTGGGAACATAGATAATATGACAATGCATATATAAAATATATACACATTTCAAAGAAGAATAAACACAGTGAATAGCTGTGCAAACACCTCTTAGGTTAAAAAAATAGAATGTCTCCAGCATCCCTGTGCGCCCCTCCCATCTCATATCCCTTCCTCTCCCCGTAGGTAAACTTGAGACTCTCCCGTGTGGATTCACGTGTGTGAAGGTAAGTGCCTTGTATGAACAACTTACATACTCTTATCTCTTATGTTGATGTACATTTAGGTTTTTGGGTTTTTTGTTTGTTTGTTTTTTCCTGTCAGGGACAATGGTGCTACGGACAGTCTTGCACCTGGAGAATTTTTCAAGAGATTTTCTAGGTTATATACCTAGGAGTAGAATTGCTGGGGTTTTGTGTATGCATGGTAAGCATTTGATCACATCAATATTAGGGAGATTTTGTTTATTTGTTTGTCTGTTTGTTTTTGAGACAAGGTCTCACTTTGTTGCCCAGGCTGGAGTGCAGTGACATGATCATGGCTCACTGCAGCCTCCACTTCCCAGGCTCAATCAATCCTGTCACCTCAGCTTGCCGAATAGCTGGGACTACAGACATTGCCACCACACCCGGCTAATTTTTGCATTTTTTTTTTTTTTTTTTTTGGTAGAGATGGAGTTTCCCTATGTTGCCTAGGCTGGTCTTGAACTCCTGGACTCAAGTGATCCTCCAGTCTCGGCCTCCCAAAATGCTGGAATTATAGGCAGGAGCCACTGCACCTGGCTGGGACTTTTTAAAGAGAGTGAAAAAGCAAGCCACACAGTGGGATAAGGTCTTTGCAATATGTATAACTGATAAAGGACTAATATCCAGAGTATATAAAGAACTATAAACCAATTTTTTAAAAGACAGATAGCCCAGAAGGAAAATGGGGCAAAGTTGCAAGCACTTCACAAACAAGAAAATCCAGAAGGTCACTAAAAGTATTAAAAGATGCCCAACTTCACTGATTATCAGGGAAATGCAAATTAAAGCCACAAGGAGATATCAACTCATAACTTACAGATTGGCCAAAATTAAGAATTAGTCAATATCAAGTATTGTTGAGGCTATGGAATAATAGAAACTCTCAGTCATTGCAAAATAAATTGATATAATCACTTTGAGAAACACTGATATCATCTAGCTAACCTGTGGGAGCACAGGTTGGAGAATGCAGTCAAATTTGGGAAGCCAAATGTTCAGTGCTGAAGTGGCACTGCGAAGGGAGCTTGCCCAGAGGTCTAAGGAAAGCTGTTGCCTTGGTGCGGCCATGGCCTCTGTGGGTTCACAGCCAAGCACCTGCAGGGAAGCCTGGGGTGCTGTGGCTCAGCAGGACCAGCAGTCTGGAAGCAGAGCTAGGCACAGAGGCGGACAGTGAAGTCGGTCTGGACCCTGTGGGGCATCTTATCTCGTCACAAAGCGCTCCAGAGAGGAATGGCTCCTGCTTCACTCTCACTTCCCCAATCTCATCTAAATTCTTCTTCTGGCCAACTCTAACAGAACATACAGGAAAGAGGGTTCAGGGGATATAGTTTCCATCTGTATAAGTTTTCTATTACTGCTCTAACAAAATACAGACTTAGTGGCTTAAAAATGCAAATGTATCACTTTGGTAGGCTGAGGTGGGCGGATCACGAGGTCAGAAGTTCGAGACCAGTCTGGCCAACATAGTGAAACCCTGTCTGTACTAAAAATACAAAAAAAAAAAAAAAAAAATTAGCCAGGTGTGGTGGTGTGCGCCTGTAATCCCAGCTACTTAGGAGGCTGAGGCAGGAGACTCGTGTGAACCCGGGAGGCGGAGGGTGCAGTGAGCTGAGATCACGCTATGGCACTCCAGCCCAGGAGACAGTGCGAGACTCCGTTTCAAAAAAAAAAAAAAAAGCAAATGTATTAGCTTTTACAGTTCTGGAAATCAGAAGTCCAAAATGGTCTTCATTGGGCCAAAATCAAGGTATTGGCAGGGTTGGCCTCCATCTAGAGACTCTAGGGGAGAATCTATTTCCTTGCTTTTTCCATCTTCTAGAGACTGACTACATTCTTGGTTCAAGCCCCCTTCCTCCACCTGCAAAGTGCATCGGCTTCTGTTTCTGTGGTCACATCCAATTTCTGATTCTGATCCTCCTGGTTCTCTACTACAAGGACCCTTGTGATGATATCAAGCCCATCTGGATAATCCAGGATATCTCATCATCTCAAAATCCTTAACTTAATCACATCTGCTAAATCCAGGTTGCCATTGGAAGGTAACATAGTTCCAGGTTCCAGGGATTTGGATGTGGGTGTGTTTGGGGCTTTTCTACAGCCTAGCACATTATCTGACCAAGTTGACAACAGCATAGTCCTACCATCTTCCCCATCACATGGGAGCCTTTCTCCCGGAATGTTTTTCAGTTTGCTCACATAGATTCTCACACAATGTATAGTCTCCTCTTTTGAGGGGCAGGTTTTGTTGTCAATTTATAGATGCTGTGGTTCATACAATATTTCTGGACTTTCTTTGCTCTCTCAGCTCCTGCTGCTGTCTCATGTTTTGGTTCACCCACCCATATTCTGGAGTTGTGAGAATTCCTTTTCACCCAGTTTTGTTGAAAGTGACCTCAATGTTCTTTCATCATTCTAGTTTCTATGTCTGTTTTATTATAATTTGGGGGGATTACATGCAATTATACCACTTCCAAATTATTGACATCTGAATGATCTCTATTCTTGCCATAGTTTTGAACCAATGGATGGAGCAGCATTGTTTACATTAAAATTGGAAAATAGGTGCTACAGTAAAGATTAATGAAGGTTTTCAAAAGACCATTTCTGGCTGGGCACAGTGGCTCATAACCTGCAATCTCAGTATTTTGGGAGGCCGAGGTGGGTGGTTCACTTGAGTCCAGGAATTCAAGACGAGCCTGGCAACATGGCAAAACCCCATCTCTTTAAAAAATACAAAAATTAGCTGGGCATCGTGGCACACATCTGTAGTCTCAGCTACTCGGGAGGCTGAGGTAGGAGGATTGCTTCAGCCTGGGAGGTTGAGGCTGCAATGAACCAATATCATGCCACTTCACTCCAGCTTGGGTGACAGAGCAAGATCCTGTCTAAAAAAGAAAAAAAAAAAGAAAGAAAAACCAAAACAAAAACAACAACAACAAAATGAACAAACAAACAAACAAAAACCCTTTCTAAGGAAGGATTTCCTAGCCAGTCTCTTTCCAAACCATCCCCTAAAATATGACTCAGCATTAAACTTCAAAGCTGAGTAGTTGTTTATATTACTAGAAATAAAATTGGATATGAGGGTGATGTGACCAAGACATCCCTCCATTATGGTCAGAAATGAAATTGCAAAGGTTTAGGGTCAAGATGTTTTCCCAGTTGAAGTATCAGTTATAAATACCTGTTTTAAAGACTCTCAAACAAAGTGGTTTGATTTCTTTTTGTTGTTGTTGTTTGTTTTTGAGATGGAGAGTCTCGTTCTGTCACCCAGGCTGGTGTGCAGTGGTACAATCTTGGCTCACTGCATCCTGTGCCTCCTGGGTTCCAGCGATTCTCCTGCCTCAGCCTCCCGAGCAGCTGGGATTACAGGCACATGCCACCACACCCTGCTAATTTTTGTATTTTTAGTAGAGACGGGGTTTCACCATGTTGGCCAGGCTGATCTTGAACTCCCGACCGCAAGTGATCTACCTGCCTCGGCCTCCCACAGTGCTGGGATTACAGGTGTGAGCCACCGGGCCTGGCCTGCTTTAATTTCTTAATGGCCCTATGAGTTTGGCTTAACTTCATGCTAAATGAGACTTCAGACTGTGAACCACGCTGAAGGAATCTCTTGGACCACCTACCTCAAAGCTTCTGCTTGCAACCACAGAACACACACACCCCACACCATTTGAAGTGTTTGCCTAGCATGTGACCATCTTTGTGGTTATAATTTTCAAATATCTATTTCTGTACCCTTTTATGGAGAATTCAAATCTCTAGTAGAAAATCCTCTTCTAACAAAACCTTCCCATTGCATTTGAGCAACCCACAGACCACTTGGAGAGCTTTCAAAGACCAGACTTTGAGAACCTGTAATTTAGAGCATCAAAGGAATTATGTCTTGAGTTGAGGAGGACCAAAAAGTACTTGGTACAATCTCCTCCCAAAATTTAAAAATGAGTAAAGCAAGCAAGTTATATTTATTTAGATATGAAAACTGACTTAAAGTGATTAACTGTGGAACCTAGATGCCAGCTGAGACCTCCCCTGCCATTTGGGGATTTGGAAAACTTTCTATTGGGACTCTACTGGACTCCTGCATTCATGAATATTGTTTCATCTCCCTTCAATCTGGAAACTTGGACTCCTCGGAAATTTCTATAACTAGTCTTTCTCTTAATCATCTCACAAAGCTAACAATGTCACAGAGAAGTCCCAGGGAGTTATATGACATCACATTCCACATTCTGCCACCTCCTGTGCTCTCCTTTCTCCTCTCTTCCCTCCCCCACTTCCTAACCTCACCTCCACTCCTTCACAAAGGAGCAAATGATCCTGTCTCTTTGCACTATGTGCCCTTTCCAGACGGTCTTAGCACTAGCTAAGATCCACCACCACCCTCCCCGCCCCGTCAGAGACTCACCTGCTCTAGTGGCCCTATTGAGAATTTTTCCAACAAGTATGAGACTCCTGTGAAGAGGGCATTATCTACCAGCCACTGAAATAATAAAAATATCTTCATCTCTTTATGTATATGGCAGACAAAAAGATCATAAAATCATGAAACTACATGAAAAGCTATTTAGTTTCTTCCTCCACAGAGGAAGATCCATGTAGAAAAGCCCAGAGCATGCCTAGGTGATGTCAAAAGCTTCCCCTCCATAATTCCTTCCCTTAGAGGGTTCAGCAAATGTTAATTACCTTAATCTTATGCCTCTCTCAATGCTATTTAAGCAGCGGGAGTGATTTGTAAGGCAGTAGGGCTAGGAAGGGTCTGAAGTCCCCTGCCAGGGCAGGCATTAACCCTTCAGTTGTTGTATCATGGGATGATCCAGGGAGAAGGGAGAGGGACAGAGAGAGTCTGAGCAGTGAGGGTAGGGAGGAGGAGGTTGGAGGGAGCCTTGAGGGGAGTTGGAAGCTATTCAGTTGGTGCAAAAGTAATTGTGGTGTTTTCCACTGAAAGTAACTATGTATTTCTATGTAGAAAGAGCTGTGCTGGAGTCTACAGAAGGCACACACAATGGAGAGCTCTGGCTTTAAGGATGCCACAGGCGGAAACTGACAAAGGTATTGCCAGAGGGATTCCAGGAATTCTGAGATGCTGAGGGGAGGTTTCGGGGCAGGGAGCACCTCAGGCTGATGTGGAGGTAGACAAATAAAGGCTAGCAAAGACAAACGCCCATCTGAGAAAAGACGTGTCTTTGTAGGTTTGCAGGTAATATTAGATGAAACCAGAGAGCTCAGCATTGAGAGCAGATGCAAATGGTGGCAGCAAAGCAAGGCACTAGCTTCCAACTGTTCTTAGAAGGAAATCTTATGCCAAAGCCGAAAATGTAAAATGGACTAAAGCAGAACTATGCAGTGGGGATGGGGTGGGATAAAAATACAGTCTGAGAACTGCTGGCTCAAAAGAAGACCCTCAGTGGCAGGTGCTTTGCTGAGGGGTTCCTGACCAAGATCCCCACAGGTAAGGCTTCAGACTCATCAGAGTCTGAGAGACCAACTCAGGCTAGAGACCAAGTGCAGGAGACGGAGGTCAACACCAAATGTCAACTACTCTTCTTAGTGACAAAAAATTGACTGGACTCTTTACAATTTTCTGTACTTTTAACTATATGGCAAAGTAAGTCGTAATCAGAAACCTCTTTATTAATTTATCTTGAGGAAGCATGATCATCAGTCTGGAACTGTGATTCAAAGTCTGTATCTTTAACATTCTCTTTTCATATAGACATATGGAACAACACAATCAGAAGGACTCAACTCAGGGGAAATTAAAGAATGAAATCAAATTTTTAATCACATCAGCTAAAATATTCTGATATTTCTATCTTCTAAATCAACAGACTCCAAATTTTGATGATAGCACACCCCAATCAGCAAAAACTACCGGGGCCCATATTGCCAGTATATGCATATTTATTTATGAATTGTGTGTACCTTCTACTGACATTTTGAATATTAAACATTAATCAAAATTAATTTAAAAATGGGCCAGGTGTGGTGGCTCACGCCTGTGTCCCAGCAATTAGGGAGGCCAAGGCGGGCGGATCACCTGAGGTCAGGAGTTTGAGACCAGCCTGACCAACATAGTGAAACCCCGTCTCTACTAAAAAAACAAAAAAATTAGTTGGGCGTGGTGGTGGGTGCCTGTAATCCCAGCTACTCGGGAGCCTGAGGCAGGAGAATCGCTTGACTGGGAGGCAGAGGTTGCAGTGAGCCGAGATCATGCCATTGCACTCCAGCCTGGGTGACAGAGAGACCCCATCTCAAAAAAGAAAAAAAAATAGTTTTAGTATTTTCTTTACTTGTTACAGTGGAATATTTCAACTATCATTTAATAAAAGAAATAGATTTTACATACATGAATTTCCTGTGTATGACTCTTTTGGATGGATATATTGAAAACATTCTATAAAATGCATAAGATGTGTGACAACTACTCTCCTCGGGTGTGCTATAATGAGATTATTATAGTAACAGTATGGTAACTATTGTCATCCCAATATGTAGAAACTCTGATTCCAAGCTCCTAACTTTTGTGTTTGCCCTTTGATCTTGTCTACCTTTGAAGAGCATGCTGCTTCCCTTCCTTGCATGCAAATACCATGATCATTAAAAATATTGAAGACATCAAACAAGTAAGCGAGTCTGACTGTCTGTTTCATATCTGCAAAAGTTAGGACTAAACTGGTTTCTTATCTTGCAGAAACAAAACTATGACTTCATTTCATAGTTCAAAAGTCCTTGACTTGATAGAACGTTTCCCTTCAATGACCATCCCACCTCATCAAGAAACGATTGTTATTGTTTGGATCAGTATCCATATTAACACATAATAAAGAAAATGATTTGAATTGAACATATTGGCTGTGAGGTCATTCAGTTTTTACTGTATCACTAAGCACACTGTGTAGTTCAGCTGACTTGTAAAAAGTTTTTAACAGGATATTCTCAATGAAGAAAACTAGAAATTAATTAACAGTCATTGGCGCAAGCTCCTTAAGCTGGGTAACCATTCCATAGTGTTTTCCTGTCATTGGAATTACACCACCAGACCATATTCATACATGAAATTTAAACTCTTCATCATAGTTATTTATAATATAGTCCTTCCCAGTTGTATATGGTTCAGAGCTAGTTGTGTTTCATAGTGATTAAGTTGCTAAACACAATTTTTCCTTTACACCAAGTCAGCAATATGTGTGTATTCATCAAGTTGAAACAGACAGCACTTTGTTAGCATTATAGACCAGCTAGAAAGGTGGGAGCCTGTACCAGAGCAGTGAGACTAGGATATAGAGAAATAAATACATCCGAGAAATATTCATGAGGCCAAATTGAAGGAGTAGGATGAGGATATGGGGATGAAGGGGTAGAAAGAACATGTTAGAGACTACTTTCAGGTTTCTGGCTTGGATACCTAGATGGATGGTGATATTAGTAAATACTATAGAGAATATGGGAGAAAGATGAGGTTTGAAATGAAGTTGATGAGTTTTCTTCTGTGCCACATACTGAGATTGACGTTCTTGAACAGATTGATCATTCATCATGGTTTACCTGAACTGTGCGGATTTATGCCTGTTGTCCTAGTTTAATTAGTAATTGCACCCTCTTTCCTCTCAAAAAGAAAACTACTTGACTGCTTCATTTGTTCTTGAGTTGGTCTCCTAGATCATTAGCCATTTCCTGAACATGTCAGGTTATGGAGTCATTAGAAAGTGGTACTAGAGGCTAGGTGCGGTGGCTCACACCTGTAATCCCAGCACTTTGGGAGGCCGAGGTGGGCAGATCACGAGGTCAGAAGTTTGAGACCAGCTTGACTCAAATGGTGAAACCCCGTCTCTACTAAAAATACAAAAATTAGCTGGGCATGGGGTGTGTACCTGTAATCCCAGCCACTCAGGAGGCTGAGACAGGAGAATCGCTTGAACCCAGGAGACAGAGGTTGCAGTGAGCTGAGATCGTGCCACTGCACTCCAGCCTGGGTAACAGAGCAAGACTCTGTCTTAAAAAAAAGAAAAAAAAAAAGAAAAGAAAGTGGTACTAGAGTTACCTTCTTGGCTACAGATTCATCTGAAATTTCCAAGCAAACATTTTTGATGCAAGTTTTCACTGCCTTCTTAGCAATTACATATAGAGTTGTAGTGTGACTAACCTGATGTATTTGTTTATATGTAGCAGCAAAGCATTGATGTTTAAATGAGAAATTCTGAGCATTTGCTTCTGTTAGCTCGCTGACTCAATATTCTTTTTTCAAATAATTGCTTTGACTTTAAACTTCTAAAAAATTTCTCACCTGTAAATGCCACTTAAGTTCAGATGGTTTTATTGCATTATCAGCCAGTACTTCTCTGCAACTAACACTATAGTTTTAGTACTTCATCTTCAATATGGTTACAAAATCTATAGAGATTATACTTCAGACTAAAACTATATGAGGACCTTTGATTTTTGTTTCTTTGGAATCACTTCCATTGTCATCATCTGGTTTATCACTACTGCCACATTCAGTAAAGTGTGCCTTTACAGGACATATATATCTATGTATAGAAAATAGCATTTGGCAAGTATATTGTTAGATTCTAGGAAATTGGCATTTTTTATATTTTCCAAATTTTCTACAATAATCATGTATTTCTTGAATCAGAAATTATGATTGATTTCTTAAAAAAATAAAGCCCAGAAAAGCTTATTTCACTGCTTATCAATTAGGGTCAAAAATAGTACAAATTTGACTTCTTTAATTTAGTTAACAACATTAGCTATAAATTAAATAATAGGCTTGATTAAAAAATAAAACGATCATGAAAGTAGCAAGTTAAAATACCCAAATGCTGATTTTCTGAAAACTTTATGCATTGTTGGCTTCTTGTCGGCCGCTCATTCTCCCTCCCACATGTAGCACACAGCTTGCACCTGCTGTGACTCAGCGTGCGAGTGTGACAGCAGGTGAACAGGCCTCCTCCCTGTTTCACGGGATGGCTTCATAGACCACATGCTTGGATGTTGCAACAATGTCAGATTGCCATAAAAGTGTCTAATAGTTTCTGTCAATTTCCAACTTATCAGACAGTGCAGGGGAAAAGGGTTCTGCAGGACATCCGTTGACAGCGCTGACCTGTATGGATTTATGCTCCCTCATCCTGGGACAAGCACACCATTACTAAATGTTCTTTTACCTGGCTGAATGTTTCTGAAACACCCAACCTCCTCCTGCTCCCATCATGCCCCAAGGTTGCAGGAGTAGGGGGTATGAAAAAGCTTGTGGTCTCACCTGCTCCATCGGCTTCTTTCTCTTTCCTACACCTTCCTGGGACTAAATAGACTTTCCTCTCACCTCTTTTTATTTCCTATATAGACTTTTATGGTCCTGTCTGGATTTTCATATGTTAAAGCAGGAGATCAAAGCATTTGGAAGAACTTTTTCTCTCTGAATAATGCCTAGTTTCCAAGTTTAGTGTTTTGCGGCAACATCCTATCCTGAATAACTAAAGCTGTTATCCAAAATACAATTTTTTCCACTTTGCATTCTACTGTAACAACACAAGAGACAGGTGATGAGGGGGAAGGACATGTACCCCCAAGAATGTGAAAAGAAAAATACATTGGCATTTTTTTGGGTCCCTTCTTTAGCGGGCTCTATCAGTTGACTTCTACAGAAGGCTGTGCAGGGCACTCCATGACTCGCAGTGTGCCTGCATGCTGTACTGGCACTAGCCGTGCAATGTGGTGGCTGGCGGCTCTCTGAGGACTCTGTCTGGGTTGTCCATCATGATCAGTGTTTCCCTCATTAAGGCTCCAGCTACAGTAGTTCTGGGCTTTGCTCTTTAATCTCTTCCTGCCCGTTGCCACCAGGGACACTCTCACCTACCACAGGAAGTCTCCAATTCATAAATAGTCTATGTTCTGAACGTCTGTAAGTGTAGCACTTGAAACCCAGAACTCATTTTTCTGCAAAGAGAATGTTAGAAGTGTGTGTTGGGTCTCCAGGTCAACCCACAAAGGCCCATGCAACTTCTACTGCAGGTAATGAATTTTCCCTTTGCTCCTTTTATATATCATAGAATTACGGAATGTCAGAGCTGGAATAGAATTTAGAACATCATGCTACACAGTGATAACAGGGTTGTCTTCCACTGTATTCTATTACAAGTGCCCTACGTTCCATCTACGTGAGACATTAGGTAGGGTCTTGTGGTCTAGCCTGGAAACCCAGTCACCCTTTACAACATTGTAAATCAAATAGTCACGAACAGAAGTAGTCTTCTACAGAGAACTTCATCTTAGCTACTTTTTTTTATGCCTTTGAGGCACACTGCAAGGAGCAGGTTTTTGTCAGTGAGGTCTCTCCATCTATGTGCAGGCATGGCCAATACTTAACGCACCTAAAATCAATATCATCACGGGAGCCATCATTAAGAAAACCAAAGGGCTCAGGTGTGGGAGTAGAGGTGAGAAGGGACCCCTCTTGGCTTATATTGAGTCAAGCATACTTCCATCCCAGGGGATCTGTTTCCTGTCCTTTCTGTCTGAGATGCTTTTGTCCGGGCATCCCCACAGTACACTCTCAGTTCATCTGCTCTGTGCTCAAGAACCACTGCTCAGTGAGGCCTTTAATGACTGCTCTATCTAAACCAGCACCTCTTGGCACTCCTGCTCTCCTGCCCTTCCTTAACTTCTCCCTGTAGCACTGTTCATTTGCTTATTTGTTGGATTTCCTGCCTGCCATTTGGTGCCTCCTGCAACCCCCACGTAAGTTTCATGAGGGTAGGATTTTGTCTCGTTTGCTGTCACACCATTAGTGCCTAGAACATTGTCTATGTGGCACATGGCAGGAGCTCTGGAAATATATTTTTGAGTGAAAGAATGAGGTGAGTCAGCACTATGCTAGGTGTTCTATATATGTTATTTAACACTCAAAACACTTCTATGAGGTTGCCTTTTTTTTTTAATAGATGAGTGACAAAGCATTCTTAGGTTTTTTTTGTTTTGTTGTGTTTTTAGAGACGGGGGTCTCACTCTGTCACTCAGGCTGGAGTGCAGTGGCTTGATCATAGCTCAAGCTCATAGCTCATCATTGTGGCCTCAGACTCTTGAGCTCAAGTGGTCCTCCTGCTCAACCTCTGGCCTCCCAAAGAGGTGGGATTACATGTGTGAGCCACCATACGCAGCTAGCACCCTTGATTTAAAAAGCAACTTTGGGCCAGGCAAAGTGGCTTATACTTGTATTCCAGCACTTTGGGAAACTGAGGTGGGTGGATCTCTTGAAGTTCGAGACCAGCCTGGCCAACATGGCAAAACCCCATCTCTACTAAAAATAACAAAAATTTGCTGGGTGTGGTCATGCAAGCCTGTAATCTCAGCTACTCAGGAGGCTGAGGCAGGAGAATTGCTTGAACCCAGGAGATGGAAGTTGCAGTGAGCTGAGATTGTGCCACTGCACACCAGCCTTGGAGAAACAGCGAGACTCCATCTCAAATAAAAATAAAAGCCACTTTAGCAATACAATTTTGTGACTTATATATGCATTTTATCTGTTTATAATTGTTACTATTGTTGAATCTCAAGAAAATCTTAAATTCTCTAGAGAATAAATTTGAATTTTAAAAATTCTCTTTGGATTTAGTTTAGGAGGAAAGACTGGCACTCTAAAGTGGGTTGTCTTTAAAGAAGTATCTTGAGGGTAACTTTTAGCCAACTTGATTCAACTGAAGTCAGTAAATCTCAGATGGATAATCACCACGTGCTGGTGTAGGGAGAATTTACAGTCCTTATCTTCAAAGGCCTTGTGAAGGCCTCATCACTTCATACTGGGAAAATAATACGTAATCACTTTTCATTCATCCATTCATTGATTTATCAAGCATGACTTGTGCCCTTGAGGAATTCTATTCCAGAAAGACCGCTTTGTTAAAAAAAAAAAAAAAAGAAAAAAGAAAAAAGAAAGAAAGAAAAGAAAAGAAAAAACAAAACTATGGATGACATGGTAGGTAACAGTAACAGAGAATTCTGTATAAAATGCTGTGAGGGTTGTAGATCATAACCCAAGATGAAAAGGTTTATCATCCTTTTCATCTTGGGTTATGATCAGGGTTGTGTATAAAATCCTTTGAGTCTTCCTGAAGTTACTTTCTTAACTATAGCGTGGTTAGGCAAACTTGGCACTTCCCTACAATGAGCTACACACATCAGGCAACAAAGGATGGAGCCCATATAAATATATGAAAAGCAGATCTTCCCTAGTGGGCCTAAAATGAACCTTCACAGATATGTATCAGAAGGGGATTCATAGCCATGCTCTGTGAGATAGCAGAAATGATAACAACTTTGAAATCAGATGGAAAATTGGACTTAAAAATGCTTCTCATTTAGTTGCGTAATCTCGGACACAGTACTTGCTAGCTCAGAGCTTCTCCAGCTCACAGGATTGCTGTGAAGCAAGCCCCCAGCAGAGGCTGATATCCAGCATGTGCTCCATAAATGTCATATAACAATAGCTGCCTTGATCTGCTAGCTTTGGGGTAAATTTTACATATGTCATTTAATCAACAAAACAACCTTCTAAGTATAATTGTTCATATTTTGCAGATGAAAAGGCTGAGGGTAAGAGAAATCATGTAGCTATTAAGTGGTTTAGCTGAAATTCACCCCATTTTTATCCTCTTAAGAATTACATAAATGATTATATATTAAGTTCATTGTATTCTCCCTATAGGCTGCTTAAGAATACAATAATATAAGATAAAAATATATGTACATGAACTTATGTTCATCAGTAAGTACTGGGGTATAAAATTGTCTTTCCCTCTTTAAGCCCTAATGTTCATTGACGTGTTAACAATGCGTCATGATTTTATTTCTTGACAGTAGATGGCGCTGGTGATTGTCAAAAGAGACAGATTCTCCCACACCCCTCTCCTTCCCTTAGCCATTGAAAAACAAAACAAAGAGCTGGTGGAAAAAAAAAGCAAAAATTTTCATGGAACTGTCATGTGATTAAGCAGAACGTGTATATGATCCTCACACATTTTATTTGGAACTCTAGGGAAAATCTCCTGAGCTATTTGTAAAATTTCATTCTCAGGATTAAAACAAAATATAGTAAAATTTGGTTATCCAGACAAAAGACGGATTTATATTTCTCTATTAGACAGATTTTATTTATGCATCTTAATTTTAGCAAGAGATGAATATTAAGCCAACTATGAATTTAGTTGACAAAAAACTTACATATATCTGACTTCCAGAGTCCTGAAGGTGGTATAGAAGAGTATAGTAGTCAAGATAAAAACAAAACAATTATATGACCTTTGAGTACATCACTTAACGTCTCAGGACAGAAGTTTTCTCATTTGTAAAACTGAAATATTTCTTGCCTAATTCACATGACAGTTGCAAGGATCAAATACAGTAAAGTAGTATAAACACCTTGAGAATTGTCAGGTTCTTTTGAAATATGCTTTTTTTCATCTTTACCATACAATCAACCCAACCACCTATAGGTAAAATCATAACACAAGGAAAATTGGAATTCAGAATAAAATACTTGAGCATTAAATTTCCTTATTGGTCCAAAAGCACTTTAATAGGCTTTGGTGAATTAGACACGTGCAAGAAAAGGGACTAATGTATTTTCAACCGTAAAAGGAGTGTTTAGCTTAATAATCAGCTACCCATAAAATGAAACAGAAAAACACTGGAATCCAAAGCACCAAAGTGAACTGAAGCGGCCTCCACTGTCCTCCCCTAACTGTCCGCACGGCCTGTCCTCTGTAGGAGTGTCCTTGTGTATGTGTGGAGGTTGTGGACACACATGCCTGGGGTTACAGATGCTCTACAGACTTAACTCAGTATAGTGAAGCTGCAGAGATGGTCATAGCCCTAAAGAAGCCTATCTGAGAGCTTTCCTTTGGGTTTTACAAGAGGCATAGATATGTATTCTGCTCTTCTTTTAACAAAAGACTCCCAAATATTTGCTGAAGATGTAGAGTATTGCCATTTCTGCTTCAAAAGCTCCGAGCCTCTCACGGCACCTGTTGCTGCTGCCCCAAGGGCGGAACACACCCTCCACGCCAGCACCCCCAGGACTAGATTCAGCTTCTCAGTGACCCACTTCCATGCTCCACGATGTGCTCTGGGCTTTGGGGACCTAAAACATGGCAGCCACGGCATAACAGAGATGGATCAGCTTCTAAAGTCATAGTGGGCAGTTCTAGAACCCTGACCCTTTCTCCTGCTGTTACAGATTCTATTGGCCTCTGGAGATTCAGAGAAGTCCTTCCTCAGGAAGGAACCTCTGCCTGGCCTTCAGCAGGGCCACTGTCATGTGCGATATTCACTTAGAGCCTTATCACATTTGTGGCTGTAGAGGTGTTTGCGTGACTTGTTTAATTTATCCCACTAGACTGTAAGTTCAGGGCGGATGGGGGATAAGTCTGTTGTTGTTTTTTTTTTTTTTTCCTAATACTGTGTCCCCATGCTGGGCACAGACCTAGCACAGAGTAGGTGCTCGGCAAAGAGCTTTTGAATGAATGAATGATTGGCTGTAGTCTTCCTGGGAAAGGGCTGGCAGGCATGAAAGTGTTAAACCCGCCACTAAGCGCCCAGGCTGACCAGCCTTCTCCCTACCTCCCAGGCCTTTCGAACGGAGCCCGGGGAGGACAGGCTGGAAGAGGAGGGAGGAGGGTTTCTAGCTGAGAGAGACTGTGGCTGTGGGCCTGCAGCCTACCCCTCTTCAAGCTCTCCAGAGCCGTTCCTGCGAAACCAGCCCCCACAAGTGAGTGTCTGCGGCCCCCTCCCTCCTCTTTCCCTTATTGCTCCCTGTGGGGATGGGGCTGGCACGGAGCTTGATCCTAAGTAAAAGTCTGTTCTAACAGGAAGCAAATAATGTTCCTCCCCTGACGGAGGTGTTTCCTTCTCAAAGAAGTTACAAAGGGCTCTTTTCAGAGAGAAAGGGGCCGGGAATAGTGTGTGGCCTCGCTGCTGTCTGCCTTGGGTGGAGCCAGCACCTTCTGGAATCCAGGGGCTTCCTCTTCTAAAGAGGCACCGGGCCATGCACTGAAACGGGGTGGCCCAGGCTCTGGGAGCCCCAGTCCCCTTACCTGCTTGATACAAGCATCCTCTGGAAGTCCTTAGGGTCATTGCCAAGGCCTCTGTTTTCTTTTCTTGGCTTCCAGCACGCTGCAGTCTATGTTCTTCCTCCCGCCCTGCAGTTCCCTAGCTGGATTCTCTTCCTCACTGTGATCTCTTCGTCCCTGGTTCCCCAGCGCTCTGTCCTAAGCCCCCTTCTCGAACCACACTCTCGTCTGAGTGAGCATATTGAGTTTCATGGCTGTACATTTCCTCCCCATGCTGAGGAATCCCACACACTTAGTTCCAGCGCCCAGCTCGCCCCCACCTCATCCAGGTCCTTACATCCCCCTGCAGACTCTGTCTCCACTCCACCTCATTGATGTTTCCCACTCACTAGATCTAAAGCCAAACTCTTCATCCTGACTTCTCCACCCGCCAGCTTGCCTTTCTCTTCATCCTCCCCATCTCAGAGAGCGGCTCAGTCCCAAACCGTCTCTTTCCTTCACACCCTACATCTAACACACAGCAAGGCTTCTCAGCTCTACCTTCAAAATCTACTCCTCATCTTTCTTCTTCCCACCACCGCCACTCAAACGCCCTCGGCCTAGAGGGATCAGACCCATACTACCTGGCTGCTGAACCTCTGCAAGAGTCTCTGATCTTTCTGCTTCCACTCCTGTCCTGCTACAGACGATTCTCCTGACAGCAGCCGGGATGATCTTTTCAACTACCAGACCATGTCACCTTGCTCAAAACCAGCTGGGGCTTCCCTCACACGCAGCATGACACTCAAACTCCACACGACGATCTAACCAGCCTCACCAGCTGTGGCTCCGGCTTGTCCTTCTGACTTAGCTTCTGCCTCAGCTCAGGCCACACTGGCCTTCTTGGTATTCCTCAGCCCCTCAGCTTGTCACTGCCCGGCCTTTGCACTGTGTCCTCTCTCTGGAGTTCTTTCCCTCAGGTCTTCAGGTGGCCTTGCTCTCGGGCTTTCTGGAGAGACTTAAAAGCCATATCCACGGAGAGGCTGAGTTTGGCCACCTACCTAAGGTAGCCTCTCATCACTCTCCATGCCTTCGTCTGGCTTTGCTTTTGATTGAGCACTTGTTACTACTTGTGTTCAGTTCTTAGATGAGAGCACAAGGAAGTCTGGTGGGTTTAAGTAGAAGAAGGATTTATTTGTAGACTTTGACAGCTCCAGGAATGTTTGGGAAGGCTTAGTGGTTTATAGGCAAGAAGAGTGCACGCATTGCACCAATTGGTGGGATCTCTGCTGCCCCAGCTGCCACTGGTTGTGTCACCAATGCTACTGTCCCAGATACTAACACTGCTGCAACCCGCTGTCACCAGCACTCTTGGAATCCCCATCTTTCTGCAGCTGCTGCCATCACCTATGAGGGCTTTCTCAGTCTCTTTGTCCTTGAGTCATTGGTTCCCAACTCAAATTGTGGGCCAGTGTGTCTGGCTGGTGGAGCCTTGGCCATAGGCCTTGGCTCCTTCTACAAGGGAGGCTGATAAAACCACTATCAGGCATTTTCGAATTCTATGTAATGGACCATGGGCTCTGCTTATCCACCAGATTCCATGAGGTAGGGAATCTCAGACATAGGATGGAGGTTCAGATTCTGGGCAACCAAAAAACAACGATAAGCATGCCCTTGACTAGCTGGCTTTCTAGTATACATTTACGTGTTTATGTGTCTATTGCCTAGCTACTCCATTAGAATGAAAGCTAGATGAGGTTAGGCACTTTGTCTTTTTCCCTCTGTATTCCCAGAGTCCAGAACAGTGGCTGCACAGAAGTGACCCTTGATAACTACTGAATGAATATCAGATACTCTATTGAAGGTGTCGGCAATTAGAAAGATTAAACAGTCCCATTGTTGCTACCATTTCTTCTTTAGGTGGCTGATGCTCCTGTCCCTCTTCTGGTCTGATTGCTCCCTCTCCTGACCCCTAAGGCAAAAGCCAGCCAACTTGGCAGATATAGTTTGCCAGTAAAAGAGACAAGTAGACAAGGTCAGGTGCTCCATGCCAGGAAAGGAAGCCAGTTAGTGACAAAGGAGAATCCCAGGGGACTTCAGGGAGGGAAGACATGGCTACCGAAGGGCACAGGGCCAGGGCATGTGCAAATTATATTGTTGAGACAGTGAGAATGCCCTACCTTGCCTGCCACTTCTTTGAGGAGAAGAGAGTAGAGTCGCAGGAATAAAGGCTCCTTTTAACCATCCTGTGCCTTCAGACTCAGGGAGTCTGATGGAGGTGGTGGGGTTGGGGAAGGGAAATGGGGGAGGGAGTATAGTGGCTGGAGAGCTGGGGTCAGTAAACAGAGGGCATGGTGGAAAAAGTTCCCATTCTACCTCCTTAAGTTTCAGAAACCTGTTGTTTTCTAAGCCCAGTGACTCCCTCTGACATGTAGCCTGCAGGGGTGGAAGGTGTCTGAAGTATCTCAATGTGTGTGTGTGTGTGTGTGTGTGTGTGTGTGTGTAGGGTTGGGAGGAGAGCAAGTGAAAAGAATGAAAGCATGCCAGGCTAGGTAGGGAGGAGGAGACGACACTCTTGCACTCCCAGGGGGTCACAGTGCTGTCCCGTTACTGCTGCAGGCTCTACTTCAAATGCTCAGTACTCTTTTAATATTCAGCCTTTAAGTACTTTGAACATGCTTGTAATTGGGGATGGGAATGGCTGTCATGACTGTCTTGCTGCAGGTCTGGAAGCATTATATGTAGCAGGTGCATTATAAGAGCTCAGGCCACTTGCCCAGCCATCCTTACTGTCCTGGATGAGGGATCAGGGCCATGGGGTTAATGCTCTGATGGGATCTAGGCCTCCTGACCAGCTGGTCCCTCCATCCCTTCTCCACCCCTTGCCCAGCCTCACCCTTCCCCCACTAGAGTATAGGAATCATAGGAAAGGAACATCTGGTGTAGTTCCCAGCACCTTTCTCCCACCCCAGCTAGCCCTTGGCCACCTGGACTCCTGAGCCCAGTGGATCCCGGCAGGACTGGGGAGCAGGGACAGCTGGGATGTCTGTCCTATATGGAGTCTTCAAGAAAAAGGATATGGGCATGTGGAACTCTAGCCATGGGGCTCGGGGAGAATCAGATGCAAAATTGTTGTCTTTTAATGGGAAAGAGAGAAAAATTGAGAGTGAAAAGCACTGTCTGGGCAGGACAGTCTGCAGGGGAGGGATGAGTGGAGGAAGGATAAAAGGAATGGGGAGTGAGGAAAGAAAAGCAAAGAAGAGGACACATTGAGGGGAGACTCAGACTGAACATGATGTTGGGGAAATGCTGAACATTCTATTTATAGATTCTAGAGAACTTCTAAGAAGAGGCACTGTGAGTTGGCTTAGCTGTGTTAAAAGATGACTAATTATAGTCATTTATGGAAACTGCTGCTTAGCATTTCTAGCTAATCATCACGCAGGCTGGATGACTCATGTCGTGAATATCTGTCAGAGCATTTTTTGTTGAGAATTGTATTTGATTGCAACACCTGCTCATGAAGATCCACTTTATTCTCAGGCAGCGTAGTTACCTACTCAGGACTAAAACAAAACAATCCAGAAAGAATGCTTTCTAAGAACAAAGAAAAACAAAACAAATGCCTATAAGTATACCACGATTTTCAAAAATTTGGTGTGAAGGTTGGTAAAAGGTTAACAAAACACTAAGAATATTTTAAAAATTGTTGAAGCTTCCCATACCCCTACTCCCTATCCTCACCACCATCCCACACATGCACACACACACGTGTGCACACACCCACCCACACACTGTCCTTTGAACATGAGATCCATGGCACTTACAGAAATTGTATCATCTAATCTGCAAATCTGTTCATTATGGTGCTTCGCAGATGAACAGAAATTGCTTTTCCCTTTTTACAAAAAAAAAAAAAAAAAAGGATAAAAAGGCCAAAGTGTCTGTTAGTAATGATGCCTGGGTCACTCAGGAAGTCTGTATCATATCAAGCAACATGGAGTTTGGATTAAAACAAAAGAAGGTTAGGTTAAATCCAAGCAAAAACTTCTTGACTTTTAACTTAAAAACGTGTGTCATTCTGTGCATTAGATTCACGGTGTTGAAAAGTAACCATCCCAAATGCATTCTGTGGGTGTATGTAAATGCATAACCCTTAGAGCAGTTTGGAAAGAAGCAGGTCAACATGGCCCTGATGTGCGGCCCCGATGCGCAGCCCCTACGTCTGCCACCCCCATCTCTGTGTGAAGGTGATAAACCGGGGCAGTGGACCAGGGCTTCTGTGCCAACAGTTGGAATGCAGACAGAGAATTGCATACATAGAAAAGGAAAGCAGATTTGAATCACTTAGTTCCTGTATAAATTCATCCACTTCTCTCCAGTAACATTTGGCGTAATCACTGGGGATCAGTCTTTACAGGCCTGTTGTTCAGATGAAGACATTACAGAACACAAAAGGCATGTCAAGTCCTCCAACACAGCAGCAGGCCTGAGAGAAAAACCAGACTCCGGAGTCAGAGTGGGAACAAACTACACTGTTTAAAAATGTTACTTACTGTTTAAAAAAAGAGGAAAGAATCAGGAATCAGAAAATAAAAGGCAAGATTTTAAAAAATGCATCAAGCATTTTCTCCTTAAAAATGTTACTTTTGGGTTGGGCGCGGTGGCTCACGCCTGTAATCCCAGCACTTTGGGAGGCCAAAGTGGGTGCATCACCTGAGGTCAGGAGTTTGAGACCAGACTGGCCAACATAGTGAAACTCCGTCTCTACTAAAAATACAAAAAATTAGCTGGGTGTGGTGGCAGATGCGTGCAATTCCAGCTACTCGGGAGCCTGAGGCAGCAGAATCTCTTGAACCCGGAAGCTGGAGGTTGCAGTGAGCCAAGATTGCACCACTGCACTCCAGCCTGGGTGACAGAGTGAGACTCCATCTCAAAAAAAAAAAAAAAAGAAAGAAAAAAAAGTTACTTTCATGTGAAGTTGTGATTTGCCCCTTAGTACCTTCCCCACCAATAATCTGGTTACTGGATAAGAACAGAATAATAAACTTAGAAGCCATCTATTGCAATCTCCTCTGCTATTTGCCTCCCCTCTTTGTGCCCCAACATGTTGTCATCCTGCTTCTGCCTCAATACTTTAAATGGCAGCGAGCTTCTTGCCTGTTGGAGCAACCCATTGGTCTTTAGATCATGCAATTGAGAAATGAAACACCCTGTTACCATGTCACCCTCTACAGAGTCCTAGTGTTGAACACCAGAGACACACAAGACAGGTCCAACTTCTCTTCCATGTGCAAGTTCTTGCTCATTAGGAAACCTCAATCATGTGTCTTTTAAAGCTGCCCTTATGTCCTCCAGTCTATGAACACCCTGGACTCACAATGTCAGGCTCCCGCATCATCCCTGCTGCCATCTCTGTGCTGGCTTACATTCCTCTTAAGTGTGGAACTGGCAACAGAACTCATGGAATGACCTGAGGTTTGGCTAGGTTTTGCAGCTATTCGTCATGCTTTTGGCCACCTATTAGCTTTTGTTTTTTGTTTGTTTGTTGAGATAGAATCTCACTCTTTCACCCAGGCTGGAGTGCAGTATTGAGATCATAGGTTACTGGAGTCTCAACCTCCCAGACTCAAGTGATCCTCCTGCCTCAGCCTCAGGAGTAAGCTGGGACTACAGGTGCACCACCATGCTTGGCTAATTTTTTTTAAAATTTTTTGTAGAGATGTGGTCTCAATCTGTTGCCCAGGCTAGTCTTGAACTCCTGGGCTCAAGTAACCCTCCTGCTTCATCCTCCTAAAGTGTTGGGGTTACAGGCATGAGCCACTGTGCCTGGCCCCTATCAACTTATGAACTCCCCCACCCCTCCCCCGGCATCATGAGCCTGCTTGCTCCTAAGGAAGAAGTCAAAACTTGTTCTCTGGGCCATTCTTGCAGCTGAGGTTTGGGCATAAGATCCAGACACCCTGATCACATACAACTATGTAAGACTCTGATTTGGAATCTATGGACATGAAGCAGCAGGCCTGGGCTGCAGACATTCTGGTGAGGGTAGGTGCAGCAGTGACAGCCAGCATTTCAGAGACAAAGAGGGGTTATGTCCTTCAAGGAGGTCCCTAAGACCAGAGTTTGAGAGATAAGCTGCAGTACTGTGTGGAAGAATAATGAACTCCCAAAGATGTCCACGTCCCAATCATTGGAACCTGAATATGAATACATTAACTCACATGGCAGAAGGGATTTTGCAGATGGGATCAAGTTAAGGATCTTGAGATGGAGAGATGGTCTTGGATGATCTGGGTGAGCTCAATGTAATCACAAGGTTCCGTATAAAGGAAGAGGTGGGAGGTTCAGAATCAGAGAAGGTGATGTGATGATGGAAGCAGAGGGAGAGGAAGAGACACGGCAATGAAAGCAGAAGTAAGAGAGAAAGATTTGAAGCCACACTGCTGGCTGTGAAGATGGCGGAGGGGGCTGTGAGCCAAGGATGCAGGTGGCCTCTAGAAGCTGGGAAAGGCAAGGAAAATCACACTCCCCTAGAACCTCTAGAAAGGAAAGCAACCTTGCCACACCTTGATTTTAGCCCAGCAAGGCCCGTTTTGAACTTCTGACCTCCAGAACTGTAAGAGAATATAGGGTATTGTTTTAATCTCCTAAGTGTGTGTTAATTTGTTATAACTGCAGCAGGAAATGCATACCTGGGCACGAGGTGTTCCAAAGCCCAGTGAAGGCAGCAGCAGGGTCTCCACTAAGAGCAGTTCCATGTAATTCCAGCCCTTCTTTTAACCCTGACACTTCCAAAACTGATTCTCTCGTTCTCCCAAAGACTCTATAAATTCCCTCAGATCACTTAGCAAGTTCATTTTCTTCTAAAACTGACTTGAATACATAGGTTCCGTGACTTGTAACAGAGAGCTCGGGTAATTCCTGCCCCAGGGCTCCTCTACCCTTTCCATTTTATTTCTGAATTATCTCTCAGATCCATCTTTACTGCTCTATAACCCCTTCCTTGTTTCAGGTCCTTGCTATTTCTTGCGTAGACTATTTTCATGCCCTTTTAATTATCTTTCCTGTCTCTTATGTCTTCTTGTTCTAGCCCTTCGTTCACATTCCTGCCATACCATTATATTTCAAAACTTAGCCAGAGTGCTTCATTGCCTTATTGGAAACATGTTGATGGTGTCCCATTGCCAGCAGGATGAAGATCAAAGTCTCTACATGGCATGGAAGGACCTTAACCACCTTGCATGAACCTGCAAAGGATTTGATGCTAGTGACATCTGATGAGCTCTAGGGCCATGGGTAAATCCCTGAATCACAGGGAGCATCTTCTGTAAAGCAGTGATAATGACACTTTTTTTCATTTGTCAAGTGATGATTTAAAAAAAAATCCTACCTCATGGTATCTTCATGAAAATGAAACAAGATAATGAATGAAAAACACACTTGTCTGTCCAGTACTTGGTATATAGTAGGCATTTAATTGTATGTGCGTGAGTGTGCATGTGTGTGTTTCATGAATTACCACTCCCCATCTTGCATCACCAAATATGTCTCATATCATCCCTGCATTTTTATGCCAATATTTCTTTAACCTCAAAGTCCTTTCCTCCTTCTCTTTGGCTTGGCAAACTCTTACAACTTTGAGCTCAAATACCATCTTTTCATGGAGACTTTTCTGACTCCCTCAATCAAGGGGGTCAGTGCTTCCTCTGGGTGCCTCTCTGGTGGCAATTATCTGCCTCTATTGCAATGACTTACTTACAAAGTCACCCCCTTCATTGAGGTTCTTTTTCATTTTGAAATCTGCAAGGTCTGGCATGGTGTTTACAAGCCAGGAGAACTTAAATAAATGTCAGACGAACAAATGAATGAAGTAATGGGGAAAAGGGAAGGGTGGAACTTCCACCTACTCCTTCTGGCAAGTGAGGCTTGGTTGAAAGTACCAAAGTTCAAACCTGAAGCTTCACGTGATTGGAGAGCCAATCTATGTAAGTGTTCTAAGTAGGCTTTAAATAAAATTACTTTAAGAAAGTTGAAGATTACGTGGTGGGTGAATAAGAGTAATTGTTTTACAAAAGATTTCTAGACACAAAAAGATCATTTCCCAAGAATATTTTCTTTAAAGAGGAAGTTGACCAGTTGCTATAAGCAATTAGTTATTTAATAAAGAGCAGTTCTATCTAAAATTAAGACAAAGCACCTCATTCAGAATGGGTGTCACCGGGGAAAAATCGTTGAAACTGCACACAGCTGTTTACCTTGTAGTACATAGTGAAGCACACCTGAGTGATATTTGTTTTTCTTTTCACAAAGGTCAACAAAAAAGTTTCAAATCATCTAATGTATCTAAATTTTTAATATCAAATCACAACTTTGTAACTAAGATTTCCAAAAAAGGGTTATTCTGTGAGTTACCTTGACTTTCAAAGCAAATACACAAAAGTGAAGAGAGCCTTCCTATTGCTCCTTCAGGATCTTATTAACTTGGCTATACAAATGTCATTCACAATCCATTTGACCTCTCATGTCTACCTCCCTAGAAACATTTTTCATAGTGGAAATTGCAACTAGAGCTAGTGGTCAGCTCTTCCACTCACCCCGCCAACATTAGCAGCAGAGCCACATCCAGAAGTCCAGAGGCAATGTGAAATTTGGCTGGGGTCACTACGGCCACGGAACCTTGTTAAGAACAAAAAACAAAAGGTTGTGACCTCAGTTGCATCTAAAGTAAAGACATTCCTGCTTTAGATTATAAACTGGTTTGGATGGAAACCAGCTGATGTGTGGACACTCTGATGGTTTCAATAGGCTTTTCAGCCCTTGTAATTATCTCTCTGCTAAAGTAAATGTTAGTGTAACCATTGACATTTGATAAGTCACTCTGTGCTACCCAAGGCAGAAGATAGATAAACTTTAATCATTGTTTGGGTAGTCAATATGCATTTCTTATCATAGAACACTATCCAATTTTTTTGACCTTACGTATAGAATATATTCACATAAATGCATGCTTAAGTTGACATAATTGCACATGTATGCAATTTCTGCTTTTTAGTATGTGCATAGTTTTAAAACATGACACTCCTAGAGAACAAATGGTGACTTTCCTTTGCAAGTTTGAAGATCAGGCAGTGGTAATGGAGAGGCAGGAATGAGAACCTACTGAGAAAACACAGCAAATTAAAGACGAAGTGGTTCAGCAGGGACCACAGGCCTCTGGGGATGTGTTTTCACTAAGACTGATTACATGTTGTCCTTTTCCAGCATCGTGCATGGCACCCCTTCTCAGATTAGCGAGCATAATCTTTCTCAAAAGATAAGAAACATGCCGTTTCTCAATAAGGAGACAACCTGTCAAAATTATGCATAAATAAAACCATAAATCAAGGGCCTTAGTCATTTATAGCCATTAATTTCTTCCATCTTCTTTGAAATAGCCCCAAGGGAAGAAGCAAGTGACGAGCAGTTCACACGCACAGACATGGCATACTAGGGACTCCTGCCAGCTCTACAGGATCCAAAATAGTTTTTTGGCATCTGAGCAAGGAATGGGTTCCAGGCTTGAGACAACTGTGCACATCAGAGGAATGGGTTCCCTCCCTCCAGCTGGGGCCCCAGCGAATCCTGCGGTCCTCCTGAGCAGGCTGCTCCGCTTTGAGGCAGCCAACGCTTGACAAAAGCCAGCTGGGAGCAGCTCAGACCAAGCCCATACCCACACACTGCTATAAAAATGTTTTAAAGACCCCATTACATCTTATTTACTCTCCTTAGCAAAAGAAAGTATCAATGTCCTCCCCTCTCCTTCCAAAATCGGCAATATTGACCTCCCTTTGGGGGTTCTTCAAAGACCCATTAATAAGAGCTCCTTCCCTGGGCATTACCAATTTGCACGTGAGTTGATGGAGATCAGTTTATTTCACATTCAACAAATGTTTCCTGAACATTCACTGTGTTCAGGGCACTGTGCTATGTCTAAGGGAAAAGTTCATGGAAGAGTAATAATCATCATGAAAAAAATAACAGCTCAGGGAGGAGTAATAAAAATAATAAGAATAATAAGAGCTCCAACATACTGTGCTTCCTACTATGTGTCAGGCCCCATGGTATGCACTTTACAGGATTGTCTCGCTTGATCCTTAAAAACAATACTCTAAGATGGGTATTGTCACTCCTATTTTACAGATAAGGAAGCTGGGATTCAGAGAAATTAAGGGATTTGGTGAAGCAGAGAATGCCAAGGGAATTGACTCAGTAGTGGACAGGGAGTCTCTGAAGATTGTTGAGCAGTGAAGAGACCTGATAAAATACTAAAAAAGTACATGCAATGGCAAGTTCATCAACTAAGAGGTAGGAAAATTAGCCAGGAGATCAGGTAACATTCAATGAAAAATGTGATGAAGGTTGACATGCAAATCTAAACAATACACGTATCTGCATATATGTTTTAAGAACACAGACAACTGCAATAAAAACTATAAAGAAAAGCAAGGGAATCGTAAATGCAAAAATTCAGACCAGTAATCAGTTCTGGAAGGGTGGGCAGGTGCAGATGGTGTAATTAGGGATGGAATATCGGAGGGCTTCCACAGTATTTAAGTGCTCTATTCCTGAGCTGCATTGTAGGAACACGGGTGGCCATTGTATAATTAGAAACCTAGATACCTGAGTTTCACAAACTCTCTCAGATCATAAAGCCCTTAGTGTCTCAACAAATTTTTCAGTGTCCCGAGACAAAACTAAATACCTGTGTAGGTTGTTAGGTCCCCAAATCTTAAAAGTCATAGATTGTGTATTGTCCCTTGAAAATTAATATATGCTGTGAAGCCTCTGTGATTTCACTGTGGTGTCCTGGGTGCCTCAGCACAGAGACTGGGAACCAAGACAGTGTAACATCATTTATGTTCATATATGAAATGTTTCATGATATATTTATGTGTGTTAAATATATAATTTATATATTAAATATGTTATATGACACAGTTATATATAAATGTGTAACAAATTAATATTTAAATATAGAAATATGTCATATATTTATAAATAAAAGATAGAAAATATATGAATATATAAAATTTAATAAATTATACATTATATAAAATATGTTATATTTAAATATAATAAATGTATTATACATTATATAGAAAATATATTATATTTGAACACAATAAGGGCTTGTTCAATGGTGAGGCCAGTGGAAACAGGAGGGGGTCTGTCTTCTTGGATTTTCTTGGCTCTGTGACTGACTGGAGGTGGGCACGGAAGAGTCAAAGGCCACATAAAATGTTGAGGCAGAACACGAGGAAAAGTGTGAAGTCAGTGGTAGGATCTGGTTGAGGGATTATGGGAAGGAATAAGTGTCGTTTGGGGTACAGAGGTTTGTGGCAGCAAAAGGCATCGGATTTCCAGCTGGTTGAATATTTGGGACCAGCTTGTTGTCCCCAAGGCTTGGAGCAGGGGACGGATCCAGAGAATGCTACGCAGAGATGGGGCAGGAGAGGAGACACGACAGAAAAGCCAAGTGCAGGGATTACGTGGTGGGGGCTGAGGGCAGAGAGTAGGGAGACCCCTATGTGTTTGCACAGGAGGAGAGAGAGGAGCTAGGGAGAAGCCATGCAGGAGCTTTTGGAGAGAATGCGGGGCAGAGAGCAACGGAGCACAACCTCACAGAAATCGAGGGAGACATTTCCAGAAAGAGGGTGGGGTGGGGGAGGTTGTTAATGGAGTCCAATGCTGGGACAGTCACAGATAAGAAAGGTGGATCAAAGCCACTGGAATGGACAATCATGAAGCCATGAAAAGCAGATGGTGGGTTACTCTTGCTCTTTGAATACATTTGAAGGTAAAGAGAGGAGGTCAAAGAGGTCAAAGGACTTTTTCTTGTCGCCTTGTGAGCAATGGAGCACCTGTGCTCACTTCTAGGTAGAGAGAACAAAGCCAAGGGAGAGGGAAGCTTTGAAACAAAAAAGCAGAAGGGATGATGATTGGAGCAAAGTTACAGAGGGGGCCCAGGACAAGAAAGATGAGTGTGTCGTCCTCAGAGACAGGAGGGAAGAATGAATGACTGAAGCTTCAAAAGGAGAGATATGGAGAAAGGCCATGTCTATGGCTCGGTGTCTCAGGAGAGTGAGAGGACAACCTGAGGGAATGAGGCTTGGGTGGGGACTTGAGGAGAATGGGAAAGACTTGGGGAGCCAATGTGAGAGATGCTTGAAAATTCGTGAATCTTGTGCAAAGGACTGTCCAGCAGCCGTGAGGGTCATTTGCAGGCTCGATAGCCCGTGTCGGTGGCTTCAGTCAGCACAGCCCTACAACTGTTCTCCTCAGTGTTTGGCAGCTCAAGAGAGAGGCCAGAGAGGGTTAGGGTGGCAAGGACAGTGCTGATGCAGTAGAGGTCAAGGACAGGAGGGAAGGGTAGAGATGTCTGACGGTCATCTGGGAGGGCCAGGGGCCTGCCAGGTTGACGAGGAAGGAGGTGTGGGCATGGAGGCAGCTGTGTAGGAGGAGGATGTGCTGCCTGCCTGCCTGCCAGTGCCCCCAGATTCATTCCTGTTCTTTCCAGGGCCCCTCTCCTTCCAGCCTTCAGGCAGTGTACACCAATGGGGGGCCCTGAGGGAGCACTGGGGGTGCAGAGGGGGAGAATCGTGGTCATTTTTCACCTTCTTCCCCCTTCCTGTGGCATCATTGGCAGTAGCTGTGTTTCCTCCTTGGCTGTGGATCCTGCAGGGAAACCCTTTCCTCCATGAGCCCAGTTCCCACTAAGCAGCCACTGCCCCATTGCCCTGACGACCAGACTCTGGTCACACTACTTCCTCCCCATGTTCCTCCAGTCTCAGTGGTAGTCCTGGGTTACTAAAGATGCTAATCTCTCTATAATCTGTGAAGTGATTCCCTGGTTGAAATATCTAGAGTGGTTTCTGTCTTCCTCAGAGGACTTTAACTGATATACTGGAATAGAATTAAAAACAAATATATCTCTCTTGATCTGCTCCCATCTCCTTTTTATACCTTTGCCTCCAAACAAGTGGGGAACAATATATAGTTTAAAAGTTATCCAAGGCAGCAAAATAAAGGAACGTGCAAGTGTGGATACAAATGTCTTCCGATTGGAGAAAAGATGGGGCATGATGGCCTTGGGTTAATTGGAAGAGCCAGCACAAGCTTCTTTGCCACTTTCCAGAGATGAAAGCGGTGTGAACACAGAGCCAGGTTTGAGTATGCCATCATCTACATGGCTCTCTGGCTTCTAAGTAGCTCCTCTACCACAGGTTTGGTACCTGAAATTCCTCTATTCCTGATATGTATATATTTTCTATTTGAGTCCAGTTACTTTTCAGCTCCAGGAAGTTTCTTTTGAAATAGAATAAGCAATATAAGAAAGCCACTCTATTAGACCAGGGTGGGCTGGCTCTCCAGATGGAGAGGCTTTAGGGGATAGAACCATCATAGAGCTTGGGTTTGAATAGACAGAAACAGGGGGAAGATTTGTAGGGACAAGCCAGCTGGAGGGTGGCCATGAGGACCAATGGACAGAGAGGGCAGGTTTGCTGGGAACAGACAGTGAGCACCTCCACCTGGCTGGCACTTTAAGCAATGGAGGGAGAGGAGGTTGGGCAGATGAGCTGGAACCTGAGGACCTAGACTGCCAGACTGAGGATCTGCACTTGTCCCAGAAGGCAGTGGGAAGCAGAGCTCTGCACAGAGCTAGAGCATGTCAGAAGTGGCATGTTAGGACAAAGACAAAGCCCTGAGTCCAGTGGCATTTTGGAGAACGGATCAAAGGCAAAGAGAAACTAGAGACAGGAAGACTGACAAGGAGGTCGTTGCAATAATCCAGGCACAATGTGATGAGGACCTGGACTAGAATAGTGGCAGGAGACCAGGGAAATAAAGGATGTGAGAGATATTAGGGAGGGACTATGCCACAGGATTAGGCTGGTTGGATAGAAGAGTTCTAGCAGATGGTTGAGATTCAAGCAAGGTTGATTTGTTGGAAGTACTTCCAAAATATGCACTTTATTACTTATTCTCAAATACTTATGACTTCTCCAATGTCATTACCTAACTCACTTACAATCTGGCAACTCATATCCACTTTATTCATCACATAGGAGTCACTCTTATTCTGTGTTTTCACAAATAGATTAGCTTGACCCTTTAAAAAGTCTTTTATAACATAACATGTAATTAATTTTTTTAAACCAAGGCTTACAGAATCCCAGAACCCCCAAATCCAGGCTTGATCAAGAATGATTAGAAAAAGCTTGGAAGTGGTAATTAAGCATTATCTTAGTTTGCCCGAATGGGGGAAAGACTGTACCTCTCCTATGGCCAACTCAGGTCGTGTGACAGCACAAAGCCCATCTGCCTGATCCAGGAATCACTCCAGTGCAGTCCAGGTTGCCCCCATTATGGAGGAGGGTCATGTCCACCAGAAAATAAGACATCCTGTCACTAGAGAAATGGTTTATTTTGAGTTTAATTTGGCAGTAAATAGAGTCCTTTCTAGAATTTTCCTTTGAGGTTCAATAGATAATTCAAGGCATTTAGATTCTAAGTTTGAGTTAAATAGATCATACTGGGTATATAAATGTAAGGATATATTGGGAAATAGACAATATAAATGATAATGGAAGAGAACCTTAGTTTGATCCAATCCACGCAAGAAATGGAAATTCTATTGCCTTTGATAAAAGGTTTTCTTCTATGAGCTATATAAGATAAAGATGCTATGGTCACATGGTCGCTGCTACTTTTGCCCGGAGAATAATTTCCCCACTAGTAACTATGACTGTCCTCAAAAGCAAAATTTCTTTTTTGCTGTTTCAAGGAAACAGCAAGTCTCCTTGAAGCCACCACACTTATTCCCCACAGTAGATGCTGGCCCCACTTCTGTGAAACCCCCTGGAAGACCCTCTTAATTCACTGACCTAGTTCTCAATAGCCTGCCTCAACCCACGATTTTCCCCTCTCCCTGTACTGCTTCTGAGTGTTCAGGTCATCAACTTCATTCTCTCATTTCTGTCCTTCCTCCTACAGGACTCAATGTACAATGTTCCATTCCAGCTTTGAATTTGGGGTCAGTGGATGACATTCAGATGCTCTACTCTTGCAATGCTTTCTAGTTTCATGAGAATTTTGATTTATTCTATGTTAAAATTAACTAAGTTAATTTTAATCAATCCCTACCCTTGATTTAAATGTACACTTCTGGCAAGGTCCTGGTTTGGGGAGTTTGTTCATTTAACAAATGTTTATCGAGCACCTGCTAGTTTCAAGCACAGTGCTAAATGCTGAGATACCAAAGTAAAAATTGTGTTCCCTCCGGGAGCTCTTAGGCTGGAGGGGGCAGAAAATTATTACATACAAGCACAGATGACTCATAAGAATCTTTGCTGATTTGGATAGAAATTTTCTGCCCTTGGAATTTGGTATCTAATCCCCAAATAAAACACTTTAAAGAATGCAAATCAGAAGGAACAGGCAAGACTAAAATCAGTTGTTGTGTTTGTGGATTAGGGATGATTTATATTCTAATTTAAAATTTCCTTTAATGATAATATAATATTTAGGCAATCAATTCAAATGTAAATTTTGGATAATGTCACTGTGACTCATAAACTCACTATCCACCTGCCACATCTGGTGGAGACATCTGACCAATGAGATTAGAACAGGGGGCTGCCTCAGAATCCCACACGGGAGCTGTGGACAATGTCTGCCGCCCCTCTGTGGACACTGAACTGCATGGTTTTGGGTGTTTCCGCATCCAAAAGTTGCCTTTTGGCCCACTGCACCTCCCTATGCTGTACCCATATAAATCCCAAACCCCTGGCTCCACAAGGGGATGAACAGAACAGAAGAGCAGCAGAATGGCACAGCAGAGAGAAGTGAAGGAGTGTCTAAACACCAAGAGTAGTTCTGCTGGAAGTGGTCAGAGAGGAGATCAGTTGCTGGGTGGGCAAACCCCACGGGAAGATCATCTTCCCACTCCATCCCCTTTCTAGCTCCCCAGCCATCCTGCTGAGAGCCACCTCCACCACTCAAGTCCCACATTCACCTTCCTCAGGTCCATGTGCAACCTCATTCTTCCTGGATGCTGGACAAGGACTTGGGTATCAAGAGGGCACCGAGCTGTTTAACACTTAAGTCGTCTGTGGACAGCAAGGCTAAAAGAGTGCACCGTAACACATGCCCATTTGGGCTTTGGGAGTCACAAGCTCCCACCCCTGAACACTGCCATGGGGCTGGAGCCCACGGGCACTCGCCCTGGCTCCTGCACATGCCTGTCTGCATGCTCCCCCTCCCATAAGAGGTTTGAGCATGGACAGTGGCCAAACATATGAGCCACACCCCTGTCACAGGTCCTTTGGGGTGTAGGGGGGGTGGTGGTCAGGGAACTCTCCTGTTTCACTTGTCTATCTTGAGCCCAGCAGTGTATTGGTATCACGACAGTTGCAAAGAAAATGAAGTCCCCACCTTCCTGGACTGCCCCAATGTGAGATTTCAGGCACCGCCACTGCTGTGAGAGTGTGGGGGAAGTTAGAAAAAACTGGCAGAGGATAGGACTAACGGAGGATGTCTATGTGGTATAAAGCCTGTCAGTGTCACCAAGAGGCTCAGGAGATGGATGATCAAGAAGCTTCATCGTTTTCTAGAACAGTGCCAGTCAGAGGAGGAGTCACAATCTGCATGTTTCCCAGACCAGAGCAGTTATCAAATCCCAGGTCTGCTGGTTGCCAGCACCTCCCCGAGGACCCCCCGTCCAGGGAGGCTGTTGAAAACATTAGCACCAGGCTAGATCCCTGAATAGGCACAGCTTCAGTGAGCAGGGAGTAGGCTGGGCCCAGAGCCTCATTCTTTGCTCAATTCAGGAGCCTTGGGAGGCTGGTGGAGGGGTGAACTGAGGTGCCTGCTGTGTAACCAGGGCTAGGGCTGTCTCTCAGGGAGTTCATAGCAGGACACTCCTTTGCTTACTGTCGAGGTTTGCTCTCTGGTGACTTCCAAATTAGGAATCCAAGCTAGCCTGGAAACCCAGGAATGCAGGAGGAGAAAAAGGCATGTCCCAAAGAGGGGACTGAGCTGATCTTGGCCCACCGCCTGAAAGGAAAGGCCACAAGTTCCCTATCCACCCGGCACTCTGATCACCCCCTCCTCAATGGCACTTTTATTCCCTGAAACTCATTTGGTTGAACTTCTGACAATAGGTATATTTATTTTTATTAAAAGCATCAGGAAAGAACATTTGCAGCTTTATGATTTCTACTTCCATCCATAGTCTGGATAGAAGATGATGCTCTTTGGCTTGTTACCAATGCCAACAAACAAATAATGTGTTTGACTTTCATTTGGTGCCGGGGACCCAGGCTCGGGCAATACTGGCCAATGATGATTATTTATGGTAGAATATAAAATGGAACTTTGATTTATGAATCAATTGTTTGCTATGTGGTCTTAAAATGTGCACCTCTGTATTTTTACATGGAGGCTCAAAGACAAACAGGTGCTGGTCTCTTGGTTTACGCTTTATGGTGATTAGCAGGTCAGGAGGGGTGAGGAGCAGGCAGGCAGGCCAGCACCCAGTGCATCCTGAGGCCAGGTGGGAAAAGAGGCAGCTTTGTGGATCACCGGCCCTGGGGGGAAATATTTCAGCATTCTCAGCTCATCCCTCCTGCCATCCCCCTGTTTCCCTTTGTGTGCTGGGTAAGTGTCTCAGGCCCCAAGCACTGTGGGGGCCGAGTTACTGTTCTCTATACTGGTGGGTCCCTGAGAAATGAATAATTGCACCCCAGAGGTAAGAAGAAGTACAACACTTCCAGGAAACCTCCTTTGTTCCCTGGCCCTACCCCTGGGGGTGACCGCCGCCAGGCTGTTTTCTAGACCATATTTTCTTCCTAGACTGACCTGCTGCACTCCCACCAGACTCAGACCTCCACCCCATGTAACAGCTGCTCGGACCAGGATGCAAGACCACAGGCAGAGGCGAGGGGAAGAGCCCCAGAGCATCACCCCCACTACCCACTAATGGTTGGAGGAAACCTTCGAGGTCGGCCTGGGGCAATTGTCCAAATTGCCTTTTGGGGCCTTTTGTTAATTATTATTATTATTTATTTATTTATGTATTTATTTATTTTGAGGCAGAGTCTCACTCTGTTGGCCAGGCTGGAATGCAACCTCCACCTTCGGGGTTCAGGGTTCAAACAATTCTCCTGCCTCAGCCTCTTGAGTAGCTGGGATTACAGGTGTGCCCCACCACACCCAGCTAATTTTTGTATTTTTAGTAGAGATGGGATTTCGTCACGTTGGTCAGACTGGTCTTGAACTCCCGAACTCAGGTGATCTGCCCGCTTCCGCCTCCCAAAGTGCTGGGATTACGAGCATGAGCCACCGTGCTCAGCCTGTTAGTTAATTAATTTTTAATTTATTTTGTCTAACACGTATTTGTTGAGCATTTGTTCAGTGCCAGCCCAATGGTGAAATAACTGACATTGTGCCTTGTGGTGCTTACTGTCTAGCTGGGAACAGAGCTGAGCACCAGGCGATTGCTCTGCACTGTGGCGAGGGTCCTGATTAGGGGAGCTCTGGGCATTGTCAGAGGGGCGCCTTGCCTTTGCTTGGCTTGGGGGCTGGGGTGGAGGAGGACAGAGAGGGAAGAATGAGTGAAAGTCGGGCAGGCAGTCTGAGTTTGGGAGTGGGGGTGAGGAAAAGATGCTGGTGAGGGTGCTCCCAGCAGAGGGGACAAAGCTCAAAGCAGTTGCATGCAGACAGGAGGAAGCATGGTGGATTCTGAGAGATGGCAGAGGCTGGATAAGCCTGGAGCCCTGGGCGCCAGGTGGCAGGCATGGGAAGGTGCCCGAGAGAGAACCAGGGGACTGATCGTGGGGACTTCAAAGCCATGTTGGAGGTTCAGGCTGTGAGTCTCATGGCCAGGCCATCACTCTCACTGCCAGGATCGTGGTCAAATGTTCTCTGACCCCCTCCAAGCCTGGCCAGTGCTGTGGGCTAGGACCAGAGAAAGGGAAGAGAGAGCACAGGACATCGTGATGGAGGGAAGCAGAGCAGCTTCCCCAAGGGCTCTGTTCTTGTCCTCCTCCCTTGGGTCACCCAGCTTTGGCAGACAGCCCTGTGGGCCAGGGTGGGGAGGCTCTTGCCGCTTATTTTTATTTCCAGGATGCCTTAATAAATGTCATTCTTATCTCAGGAAATGAGTTTGAAATTTTGCAGACACACCATGCCCAGGATGGCAGAAAAGCTCTCGCTGCCTCTGCAAGGGCTGCTCTAAAATCCTGATGACCAAGGTTGCTGCCGGGGTCTCTTGGTAGACTCAAGCTCTCCCTGGCCATGGCACCTTAGCCAAGTCATTGAACCTGGACATTTTTTGTCCAACAGATTTGTTTTCCTGTTTCAGACTCTGAAGGTGGAATTGCTTTTGCTCCTCCTGGCTCTGTCATGGGCCCTCCCTGGACCTAAGCCCACTCTTTTCTCTCCTGTGTCTCCTGGCCTCAGACAGGCTGCCCGCCATCCCACCCTGACTTCTGGCTGTGTAGCAGGAATGGTGTGCACTGGACATGGCAGGTCACAGCGGAAATGCCTTGGCAGAAAGGCGGGAGGCAGCTTTCCTGGCCCTCAGTTCTGTTGCCCTGGCTTCGGGCCAACATTTCTTTTCCTTCCTTTTACAAATAGTCTGTTCACCCACAAGACTGGACTAGAAGATAACCCATTTACACAGTCAAGATTCGGGTGACAGAGGTGAGAAGCCAGTCTTGGGAGCTCCTGCTACCGTGTGTGGCTTCTGACATGAACCTTGGGAACGCCTTCACTGGTCTGGCCCATGAGCAGCCAACCTAGCAGCTCCAACAATAGGCTTCACTCCTGCCAAGGGAAGCTGGCTGAGCCCCTGGAGGGCAACACCCAGCTGCTTTCACTTCCCTGGCAGGAGCTACAGGAAAGACGAGAGCCCTGGAACCCACAACAGGCCCACTGAGCGTTCATTGACTTCCTAGGGGTTTGCCCTACCCTGGACTCACGTCTCACATGCTGGCTTAACCACGATAAGACACTCTGCAATCCACTTCTGAACTGTGTATACAAGCTGTAGTGCTCAGAAGAACGCTGAGAAAGGGAAGGTGACATGGGCTGGAAGGTGGTGGGTCATGTAGGAGTGCTGAGCCTCTTGGCGACTGTGTGGAGAGTTTTAGGTCTGTACCAAAATGCAATTCTTTTGCTTCTTTTGCACCACTAGTTAGTGGGCTCTAAGGCAGGTGGTATTCATGGCATGTTCACTGCCTATCCACCTGGTCACTGAACAGACACTTATAGGACATTAACTTTATTCCCTTCCCTGGTCAGATGGTGAGGAAGTACGAGGGTGAAGGGTAGAGTGCTGTCCCCAAGGAGCTCACAGTGGGGCTCAAGGCTTTGAGGCTTAGGGTCATGGGTGCTTGTTGAGCTGTACCCCAATACAAAGCTCACAGGTAACCAATCTGATGACCAAGGTTAAGCCTACTAAAATGTTCTAATGATCCCTTGCATAGAGAACAAGGACTTACAATAGAACAGGATGACACCAGGTGCATTTTTTTTCATAATCTGTTGACAGCAAGCTTTATCTGAAATCTTTTCCATTATGAGAGGCTAAGGAAGCCCCATTCATCCCAGTTACCACTGCTAGGAACCATATCATGTGACACAGGCTAATTAGAGGGCCCGGGTTTGAGTTCTGACTCTTACCTCCTCCTATCCTGGGCAGGTCACCACTGCTCTGTGCCTCAGTTCCACCAAGGAGAAATAAAATATAACAACAAAAAACACCAAACTAGTAAAAACAAAATTATCTACCATAATAGTAAGGTATTAAGTTCTAGTAGTATCATCATATGGGAGAATCTGGTATAAACTTAATAAAGCTACAGGATAATTCAATTGTAGTATTCAGTTTCCAGCCATATGATAAATACCTGAAGAATATTCATTTCTGATTTTCCTCAACCCAGAAGCTGCTCAGTAAATTCCCACAAAACCACCTTAGATCCTAGGTGAGGACCAGCTTAATATTCATTTCTGATTTCCCTCCACCCAGAAGCTGCTCAGTAAATTCCCACAAAACAACCTTAGATCTTAGGTGAGGACCAGCTTTCCTTTCACAAGTGCTATAGGCAGTGCTCCCAGTGAAGCAGCCTCTGAGATGAAGTTTAGCATCCAGAATGTTTTGGAGGGAGGTTTTATTTTATTTTATGTTTTGATCAACACCTGTTGAAGGGAGGGAAAGCAAGCGGGAGTGGCCAGAGGAGGAAGTTGAGCTGCATGCAAACCCACGATGGCCTCAACAGACCACCCAGGCTCAGCCCTGGAGCTCTTCACAATGATCCCACCCTGGGCCAGGATGGCTAGCCCATCATAGCCCTGCACCAATCTAGTGTTTGGTTTTGCTTTTGTTATACTTTACCTCCACCTAGGGAAACTGAGGTGTAGAGTAAGGGTGGCCTGCCCAATATTGGAAGAAGTAGAACCAGGACTCAAAACCCAGGCCTTGGATATCCTGTGTCACAGGACATGGGGAATCGGAGATGGTAGATGAGATGAATGGCTAAAAGGGGCTCTGTGTGGCCCAGGACAGTGTCCACCACACAGTGCAGTAATCCCTCACTTTATCCACTCATTTGTTCAACTCATATTTCATATGCTTAGTTTTCTACAGGCACTGGTAGTTAAAAAACGAGTAAAGTGGCCGGGCGCAGTGGATCATGCCTGTAGTCCCACCATTTCGGGAGGCCGAGGTGGGCTGATCATATCAGGAGACCGAGATCATCCTGGTTAACATGGTGAAACCCCGTCTCTACTAAAAATAGAAAAAATTAGCCAGGCGTGGTGGCAGGCACCTGTAGTCCCAGCTACTCAGGAGGCTGAGGCAGGAGAATTGCATGAACCCGGGAGGCAGAGCTTGCAGTGAGTCAAGATTGCGCCACTGCACTACAGCCTGGGCAGCAGAGGGAGACTCCATCTCAAAAAAAAAAAAAAAAAAAAAATGAGTAAAGCACCATTCCTCTCCTCCATGAGCTCATATTTGCCAGGCCTATTTTTCTACAAAGTTTATTTTGAGCATCTACAAAATCAGCAAGTGCGCCTCATCTTTCACTAGGCTCATGACTCTTGTGGGTTTTTGTGAACATGTAGTTTCTGAGTCGGCAGGTCTGGCGTGGGCCTGCGGCTTTGCATCAGAAATGTAATGCTGTGGGTCCTGGCTCACTTTGAGGAGCAAAGGTCTGCTCTTCAGAGGCAGGTTTGGGTTTTTTGTTTGTCTGTTTGTTTTTTAGAGATGGAGATCTCACTCTGTCACCCAGGCTGGAGGGCAGTGGCATGATTTCAGATCACTGTAGCCTCGACTTCCTGGGCTCAAGCAATCCTCCTGCCTCAGCCTCCTGAGTAGCTAGCTGGGGTCACAGACATGTGCCACCACATCTGGCTAACTTTTCAAAAAAATTTTTATACAGACAAGTTCTCACTATGTTGGCCAGGCTGGTCTTGAACTCTTGGGCCTAAGCGATCCTCCCACCTTGGCCTCCCAAAGTGTTGGGATTACAGGCTGGAGCCACTGGACCCTGCCCAGAGGCAGTTTCTACTTGGGTCTCTCTAAGTCAGTTCCACCATGTCCTCTCCCCTTGGACATACCTGGAGGATGCTTCTAAAGGGACCAATGCCATGAGAAATGGCTTTGTTTACTAATGGCCTTCTGGATTCAGTGCTTCTGAGAAACCATCTTGGACTAGATGGGGCCTCTTGGGAGCCCAGCCACGGGTGCGTAGGGGGCTTTCTGAGCCCTTTCTCTAGATTCCACGAGGGTTCCACATGTCACTGCCTTCACCTCACTGTCAGAGAAGTGGCTTTATGGTGCTTTGTCTGTGGAAAGTACTTAGCTCTGGAAAACCACACTTGTTCATGTGAAACCTGACTAATGACAGGAACTGGACATGAGCTGGCCATTGAATTTGCTCAGGATGGTAGGATTTTCACCAGGGAGCATCCAATGGAATCCATTCATTTTGCTGGGCCAAAGTCAACAGGAAAATGAGAAAATATTCCCAAATTAGGGCACAGCTCTTTCCCAATGCTGTTGAGGTGACTGCCCACCACTACGTTTAAATGCAACTTCTTTTTTGTTTTTTCAGTTTGCAGTTACTACTGATACTGCTAAATTATAGTTTGTGTACATGCACGTTTCATTCCACATGTGTAGGTGTCAAACATTTCACTAACCCAACATTTGGAGTATCTCCTGGCACATTGAGACTAAGAACTGGGAGGATACACAGTACAGGGGAATGGTTGACGTTAATTCATAGGTTGCTTTGTTTTTGTCTCAGTAAGGAAACAGGCTGCTATAGTAACACATTTTTGGGGTTTTATCTCATGGGGAAAGCAGAAAATTGCCTGTGTGAATAGCTCCACCCAGTAATTATTCATAGAACTTCAGGTATTGAAACTCACCATTTCTGTGGTTTCTATTAATGGCTTCTGTAAAGTTAAAAAACATTAAAATACATTTCACTTTCACTCTGCCAAAGCAAGCAAACAGCCACAGGAAGGACCAAACTAAGTAGATAATTTATTTCAGATTCTTTAAATAAGGGAAAAGAAGATGCATATTCAAGGCCCTGGAACCTTCAGGAACAAGATTTAACACAATTAAGTGGTACAAATTTAAAGGCATTGGAAATACAAGAGGGAGAAAACAGAGAGGGGCCTGACCTCGGGTAATGTAACAGGGGCGGCACAGAGATAAGAAACAACTTGACAAGTAAGTTAATTACTAAGCTCACATCCTGATTAGGACTGCGGAGGAAATAACAGGAAATGTGCTAAAGAATAAAACAGGACACCACCTTCTTTGGGTAGGGTGGCCAAGACGACCTCCCTGAGAAAGTGACATTTAAGCTGCGACCGGTAGGAGAAAAAAGAACAAGAGGGCATGTTCTCTTTCTCTAGCAATGTAGTTAATGTCTACAAAAGGGTAGAACAGATAATTTACTACTTCTCTGGCTAAGCCAACTTCCCACCTGCTTCTCGGTGCCAGGGAACTAACATTTAAGGGTTTTGTGCAGGAGCTTTCTTAACCTGCAGTGCTGTGAGATGAGTTGATCTTCAGAATAGGAAGGCAATCAGGAGGTTAAAGAATTTGGCCAGGGTTGTACAGAAAGTATAACAGGCTTGGTTGAGAAATGCACCACATCAGGAAAAGACAAGCACTGGCTGCTTTTATATTTCCAAATAATGAATATCAACATTTTTGACCAGTGTCTACCTTAGACACACTAGCTGGAGGGGAAAATGTAAAACTGAGTTTTAATGGTATCTCAGGCGCGGTGGCTCATGCCTGTAATCCCAGCACTTTGGGAGGCCGAGGGGGGTGGATCACCTTAGGTCAGGAGTTGAAGACAAGCCTCGCCAACATGGTGGAACTCATCTCTACTAAAAATACAAAAATTAGCCGGATGTGGTGGCAGTTGCCTGTAATCCCAGCTACTTGGGATGCTGAGGCAGGAGAATCGCTTGAACCCAGGAGGCGGCGGTTGCAGTGAGCTGAGATTGCGCCACTGCACTCCAGCCTGGGCGACAGAGCGAGACTCTGCCTCAAAAAAAAAAAAATAAATAAATAAATAATATAATAACATAAAAAAAAATAAAGGTATCTCAGTGCATCAAATACATTTAGCGTGACTCAGTGATTTGTAGTCTTCTCTGATGGTTACAGTTTTGGTCTCATCTCTCCCCATCCTATCTATGTCTTAGGCCTAGCAGCACTGATGTTGGTGCCTGGGGTGGGTGATAGAGGAAGGAGTTACCTGTGTGTTTGCCCGTTTGTCCGTGGTGGGCAGATTGTATTGGCTCAGTCTCCTCTTCTGTTGTTTGACCCACAGAAAATGTGCTACCTCTTGGTTGCATAGGTGGGCTTTCCTCCGGGTTCGTGGATTGGTTCTTTGGCTGGTAGTGGTGAAGGAGGGAACTCAATGAAGCACCTCTCCACCCTCACTGCACATGTGAAGTCCACCCGTCAGTCCATTCCACCACCGTCTCTTTTCACCATCCTTGATGGATGGGTTTTGGAGTGACCATATCATGATGGCCTAGGTCTCAGCTACTTTCTACACTATCTCCTTGATTGACCTACATGGAGAAAGTTTCTATCTTTGTTCCTCCATTGAGTGGTAAGAAGCCAGGCTTGTCTTCCCTGACCCCTCAACCTCCCATTCACCCTTTCTGCTCCACTTTCTCCCATAACTTTGCATCATCAGGCTGTCAGTTCAGTGGTTTAGTGCTAAGCTGAGCCAGTTCCTGACTAAGATGGGAGGGTGAGGGAAGTGGTGGTGGTGGTGGTGGTGGGGTGGGGTGGGGTGGGGCAAGTCAGGAGTCACTGATTGCACAGAAAGGGAACTTTCTATTCTTTTCTCTCATCTCCTTAATAAAGATGAGAGAGAAGTCATCATAAAGTGTTGTTGGTTCACTCCCTCTTAGCAACTCTGTGGCAGGGTGTGGCACCTTCTGTTCTTAGCCATGAGCAATCTTTCCAGCCTTGTATTGGGCTGGATTGGTGAGGGGAAGGGGGCTCCCCAATCTGTACCTCACATTCTTATGTTCTAGAAAGTAGGTGGCAAAGCCAGGATTTAAATACAGGCTATGTGGCCCCAAAGCCCATGTCCTTTTCTCTACGTAGTGCCACCTCCACTGTGTACCACATTTTAGAGTGGAGCATGCTTTGAAAAAAAATTAAATTCCCAAGCCAAGAAAAAGAGTACAAGGGAGTGTGGGGATGGGGGTAACGTGGGCGGATATTTTTTAAGTCTTTGCACAAAATTTAGGTAGAAGAAACCAAAAGGGGTGGGTATGAAGGATCTGAAGTTAAAATATCTAAATTTCTGAAACAAATACTACGAGTTTTGCCCGGGAAACATGTACTAATCACTTCCTCAAGTGAATGAAAGCTTGGCCACATCCTACTTCTACTCATGGTAGATGGCTCCAGTGGGTGTATTATTTTCGTATGCCTATAAAGTGTGGGCTTGCAGTAAGAGCAGAGATCTGTACAAGACTGCAGAAGGAGTGAAGCTGCCAGGACTTGAAGCTATGTTGGCCTGACTGTATCCAACACACAGAACTCAAACACCACACTTTTCATAAAGCAGAGCCAAGGATAAGGTTTGGATTCTGAGAGCAGACATGGGGAGCAGCCATGTTAGAAGTCGGGGAAGAAGGAGAAGGGGCTGCCACCAACAAAAGTGAGGGTCCTGGCCTCTTTCCACTCAGAAGATTATCCTTCTCACCCTTGTCATTCAATATCTCCCCATCCAGAACACCCTCTTCCCTATTAACCACATCCAATTGACATACTCAGATTCCTTACAACTTCTTTTTACAGCCTGTTTAAGCTCTGGGTGACTGCCTCTGACTAAACCAGTCAACTGTTGGGCTGTTGGGCGTTAAGTTGTGTTATCGGAGAAAGGGTATCTTGAATCTGCTGTGATTTGAGGTTGGACTCACTCAATCATTTTGTATTTTAAGGCATTCTTTGAGGAAGTTCAGAGGCTCACTCCATCCTATTTGAATTAGATTGGGTCTTTAATTTATGGCCATTTAACTCAACAAGTGAAAAGAGTCATTTCTAAGTATTTCATTTTATAATAAGTGGGAAATGAATTGAAATAAAACAGATAAAATAAATAGCATTTTCCACACTATTCACCATTATCTTTCCCTCTGGCAATCAAAAAGTACCTGGCTAATGGTAGTGTGTAGTCAGGTACTTTTCTTTTGCCAAAGGTGAAGATAATCTTATGTGACTCACTCCCTGCCCTCAAAGGCAAGGAAATAAGGTTGTATGTCTGCAACATAAGCAAGACCGTAAGTGACTTTAAAAATTAAGAGATGTGAGAATTGAACTAATCTTTCCAGAATAATGATGATGATAATGATGAAGATGACTGACACTATTTAGTGTTTGTTATGTGCAGGGCACTATGCTGTTTTACGTACTGAGTAGCATTTACACGCGCAAGGTAGGGCACTTGTATTGCAAGCAGATGGAGCAGCAAGAGCACAAGCATGGAGAGGGAAGACTCAGGGCCCATGTGCAAACAGAGCAATTTGGTTAGAAGGTGGGGTACATGAAGGGCACTGGGGGGTAATAAAGCAGAATGGGTAGCTAGGGGCATGTTATGAAAGATCTTATTTCTGTAGATGATGAGGAGCCACATATAAATTTTGAGTGATTTCTATAATTGCTCCCACCCTCCCTGGTAGAATTTATCATTTTTTCTCCTGTGCCCGTTGTATTCTGTTAAATTTTATAGAAACATCTGTATCCTGTAGATATTTCCAAGTGTTTTTTTTTTTCTTGATTACAAGCCTCCTTGAGAGCAAGGCGTGGTGCAGAATAGGCTCTTATATGTTGTTCAAAGGAGTCATCATCGCTGTTACCGTCAATCTGGCTGCAGTGAGCAGAATGGACAGAGGGGGAGGCAGCCCAAAGGCCAAGAGATAGGCAATGAGACACAACATAGGAGAGGAAGTGTGGACTGGGATGGGGGTAACATGAATTGAGAGCAGGAAGCCTGTGAGAGACAATTTGGAAGTTAATGTGGGTGAAACAGAGCAACTGCGATTTGATCTGTGTTGGCAGGTAAGATGCGGTGGAATTGGGGTCCAGGCATTACGAAAGGCTCCCAGGAGACATATTGCCAGGGTAGGCAGAAAGAGTCCTACTCCAGGGGAAGGCAGAGCTAACTGTGAAGATGTGGGTCTTGCTTAGTTGCTCCTTCTGCCTGGATTCCCACTCACCCCCACCTTAAGTAATCCAATCATACGCAACCTTCAGGAACATCTCAGAAGCCTGTGCCTTCTAGACTCCCATCAGAATCTCTATTTCTAGGTATTAGCTCTCCCGCCTTCCAACCCATATAGCATTTTAAGCTTCCCATGTGGCATGTTCAGTTTCATGTCACACTTATTTATTCTCTTACCCCTTTCTAACAGAACATAGGCTCCCTTTGTTCTATGTCCATACCATTTTATTCATTTGAGTGGAACAACTGCCCTGATTCCAGAGCTTTATTTTCAGATCCAATGGGAGGGGAAGAAATCAACAGTGACTCCACGGTTTTTGCCTGAACTATCAGAAGGATGGAGCTGCCATTAAATAAGATGGGGAAGAGCATGATTGATAAGAAATAGTAGGAGGTCATTTTTGGATAAGATATATTTGAAAAGTCTACTACACAGCCCACTGGAGATGTTGAGTGGACCTCATATATATATACCTTATATACCTTATATATATACCTTATATACCTTATATATACCATATATACCATATATACCTTATAAGGTGTGTGTATATATATATATATACACACACACACATAAGGTATATATAAGGTGTGTGTATGTGTGTGTATATATATATATATACACATATATACACACACACATAAGGTATATATACCTTATATACCTTATAAGGTATACATTTGGGAGTTGTTAACCTACAAAGGGCATTTAAATGCTTCAGACTGGATGGGATCATCAGTAAACTGAATAGGGCTAGAAAAGAGAAGACATCCAAGGACTGAACTCTGAGGTACTCCAGAGTTTGGGGAGAAAAGGAATAAATAGCAAATGAGACTAAGAAGTGACTGATGTGAAAGAAGGAAAACAAACAAAATGTAGAGTCCTAAACATAGCAAGATGAAAGGATTTCCAGGGGAAGGGAATCATCTGTTATTTCACATTATGCTACTAGGTCAAGTAAGATAATGACCGAGAATTGAATTAGCAATGTGGAGGTCATCAGTGACCTTTAAAGAGTACTTTTGGTGGAATGGTGAGGACAAAGGTTTGATTGGAATGGGTGTAAAAGAGGAATGAAGGAGAGGAATTAGAGGCAAAAACTTTGAGAAATTTTCTGTAACGAGAGAAGTGGGGCAGTAGATAGTTGGAAAGATAAATTGAGGTTTCTTTTTTTTTTTTTCAGAAAAAAAAAAAAAAAAAGATAATAGAAATACCAGCATGCTGATAGGAGTAATCCAAGAAGAAGAGGAAAATTAGTGCAGGAGAGAGAGAGAGAGACAGGGAGAGGAGAAAGAGAGAGAGAGACAGAGAGGAGAAAGAGAGAGAGAGAGAGAGGGAGAGAGAGGAGAATTACAAGAGTGGTGTCCTTGAACAGGTGAGAGGGAATGGGAGCTGGTGTACAAGTGGAGGGAATGGCCCTACAGGCACAGATGGTTCATCCATAGTAATGAGAGGAAAGGTAGAGCACAGTTGTGGCAGGTGAGTAGATATGAAATGGAACATTGTGGAAGTTCTTTTATTTCTGCTTCAATTTTCAGGAAAGAATGGGAAATACCTGGGTGCCAAAGGAAAAAAGAAAATTCAAACTAGGAAAGCAAGCTTCTGTGTGGGGAAGCGTCAGGAGTTGGTCAGATACTTTCCTGGCTTGGATTTTAATGGCTATGGAGGGACAGAGACAAGATTGCGGGTCTACAAAAGGTGCCGAGATGGCTACGTAAAGCCTGGACTCTCAAAGGACACCACTGAAAGGTTAGACTAGAAAACATTGTACCTGCTGGGCGTGGTGGCTCATGCCTGTAATCCCAGCACTTTGGGAGGCCGAGGCGGGCGGATTGCCTGAGGTCAGGAGTTCGAGACCAGTCTGGCCAACATGGTGAAGCACCGTCTCTACTGAAAATACAAAAAAATTATCTGGGCATGGTGGCATGTGCCTGTAATCCCAGCTACTCGGGAGGCTGAGGCAGGGGAATTGTTTGAACCAGGGAGGTGGAAGTTGCAGTGAGCCAAAATCGCACTCCAGCCTGGGTGACAGAGTGAGACTCCATCTCAAAACAAAACAAAACAAAAAAACAGAAAACATTTTGCCAGTGGCCCAGATGTTCATAGGGAAACTCATCTAGCTATGAGTGAATAAAAGCATCCTGCAAAATGCAAATCCCAGGCCTAACCTTCTCTTAAATTAGTGGTTCAAATATATGTTACCCCAGGAACCTCAAAACCAGAGCCAGTGATGCCCGTGGGACACCTGTAAAACACATGAAAAATCCATGGTTGGACGCTCCCATAGCTGCAGGGGATTCTTGCATGAAAACAAGCCCCACTAAGGATGAACTGATGGTCAAAAATTATAAAACAGAGGAAGTTTAAAAAAATCCAACGTGAGTGAAGATAAACAGACCCAGCTAATGGGAGGATTGGAGGGCGAATACTTGAGATAATAGAACAATTGACTAGAGACTTTAAAATATGTGTATGTAAATAATTAGGGATATAATCAGAAGCATAAGAAAGTAACAACAAAATGAAAACAGAATTTCTAGAAGTACAATAAAAAATCTATTAGTATTAAGAACTCAATGACTCAATAAAATGGTAGAGAGGATAAAGATGAAGAATCAGGAAATCAGAAGATCTATCTAAAGAGTTGTCCAGAATTATCATAGAGATAGAGACTAAAACTAATAAATAGACATTAAAAGCATGGTGGAAAAAATAAGATGGCTAACATATGCCTAATAAGAGTTTCAGAATACGAAAAGGAAAGGGAATAGGGGAAAGTTAAGATTTAAAAGACTAATGAGGCTAGGCGTGGTGGGTCATGCCTGTAATCCCAGCACTTTGGGAGACCAAGGCAGAAGGATTGCTTGAGGCCAGGAGTTTGAGACAAGCCTGGGCAACATAGTGAGAGGAGTTGGAGGCTGCAGGAACTATGATGGCACCACTTCACTCCAGCCTGGGCAACAGAGTGAGATCCTGTCTCTAAAAAACAAATGAACCCTAATGACTGGGAATTTCCATAATTGATGACATAAGCCCTCAGACAAGAAGCACAAGTCCCAAAGAGGAAAAATGAAGTTAAATTCACACCTAGATGCTTTAGAGTGGAAATGCAGACCACTAATAAGAAGAGAATAACTTAAAAGCCATCTAAGATAAGAGACAATTTATCTAAAAAAGGAATATTTAGACTTATCATAGACTTCTTAACAACCACCATACAGACCAGATGACAATGGACTAATATATCAATGTGCTGAGCAAAAAATAAAAATCGTATTAGAAATACTAGAAAAAATCATACTAGAAATATACAGCCAATTAAATTATTCAAGAGTGAGGGTAAACTATAGACATTTCAGGGAAAAACTGAGAGACATTAAATAGAGTATTGTTGAAAGACCTACTAAAGGATATACTCCAGAAAAAAAGGTGCGGAGTAAAAGAAGCAATGGTGTCTGTTTTATTGTTTTCTGTATATTTCTGTTTTTCTGGTATGTTTCAAAAGTAAAATAAAAAATTAAAATCCCCTACTCACATATTTCTATCTAAAGAAGCATAGCTTCCAAATGTTGTCTATATCATAGATCTTTTCCAAAAAATTAAGTCGTAGACTTGAGTAAATTCTAAAGATAGTTTTCCTGCTTCACAGAAGGATTGGTTTCAATCAAAAGGGCCTAAGATACGTTCTTAAAAAGAAAAAAAAAATGAAATAAGGAGAAGCAGAACCTGGCATTAGCTCCCTAGAGAATTATTCTCTGGTCAAAGTTTGTGAGTCTCAAAAATTTGAAAGATATCCTTCCATAGGAAGGTTTTCTGGCTGAAAACCAAGGACTGTTACCAAAAAATTATTGAAATTCTCCACAAGCAAGTGGATCACCTATTTAAAAAGCAGCTAAAGGCTCAGGAGACCTTGCAAATGTAAATGAGTGAGCAGAAAAGAATGCTGAGCCTTTAGTTCACATATTTTATTTCCCTGACTAGATACTTCTCTGGGGGTAGAGGGAAGGACCTTTGTAGGATAGTAAAAAGTTTGTAAACACATGAAGTTAATGAGATACTCCTAGGGGACATGTAAGGAAGAATTTTTGTGTGGAAAAAGGGAAGAGGGGCTGTTAAAATGACGGATGCTGGGAAACATGTTTAAAAACCTATAAGGAATCAAAAAGGTACAAATAAAGAGAACAGTACTATACTGGGAGATTAAACACAGCAACAAAAAAACCTCTATTTAGAAAGGGAGCTTTCCAAGGAGAAAGTCTGTAATTCTATCATTTGGCAAAGGTTGGAGCCCCTCTTTGGGGTTGCCAGGAAAGATGCTTAAATTACAATTTTTATAGTTTCCTTCAATGGAACTTCAGGAAATTGGCCAAATATGTATGACTGAATATGGATCCAAATCTGACAGGCTGAGTTGTGCACTATATTAAGGTTTGAATCCTCAATTTGGCTCCTTCCTTAGGCTCCTGGGCCATTGTTCATCCAGGGAAGATTTATTGAGCCTGACTTTGAGCCAGGCAGTGTGCAAGGTGTCCAGAGGTCCTAATTCATTTCTCTAGGCCATCATTCTCCTTGGCAATTAGTTCACAACTCTTTTCTGTCCTCAACCTCCCAATCTTTCATTCATCCTCCTCTCTCTCAGCTGATGACCTTTCTCTTCAATTCACTGAGAAATAGAAGTTAACAGAAGAACACTTTCACAGGTTCTACCAACTATATCTACACTTCCCTAATTGGCCTGCCCCCTAGTTAAAATGAATTGACTGGGCTCTTGCCTGGGGCCAACATCTCCATAGGGTCACTGGATCCCTTCTCTCATCAACTCAGATATGTCTCCAGCCAGTTCTCTCTCTCTCTTTAAACACCATCTCTCCACTAAGAATTTTCCAATTCATGAATCCAAACTGATCTTTCTCTTGAACTCCAGACTTCATTCAGTGGCCCACTTCACTTCTCCACTTGAATGTCTGATATAAATGTCAAACCTTACATTTCCAACCCGGTGTGGTGGCTTACACCTGTAATCCCAGCACTTTGGGAAGCTGAGGCAGGAGAATTGCTTGAGCCCTGGTGTTTGAGACCAGCCTGGGTAACATGGCAAAACCATATCTCTACAAAAAAAAAAAAAATTATTCAGGTGTGGTGGCGCACACCTGTAGTCCCAGGTATTTGGGAGGCTGAGGTGAAAGGAATTACCTGAGCCTGGGAGTCAGAGGTTGCAGTGAGCGGTGTTCACACCACTACACTCCAGCCTGGGCAACAGAGTGAAACCCTGTCTCAAGCAAACAAAGAAACAACCCAATAAAACAAAAACAAAACTTACATTTCCGAATACCAACTCTCGTCTCATTCCCACACCCACACTCAGTCTGCCTCTCCTTCTGCCCTCCCCACATCATTTAGCAGAGGCTCCTTCCTACTCATTGCTTAGGTCAAAAATCTTGGAGTCATCTTGGATTTCCTCCCACCTTTCAATCCACTTCGAGTTTGTTGGCAAATTCTATTGGTTTTACCTTCTAAATATATCCTAAATATGATCGCTTCTTACCACTTCTGGTATATTCACCCAGTCAAAATTGCCATTATCCTTTGCCTGAATTTCTAACTGGTCCATCCTGCACACTCACTCCCCTACCACTTATTCTCCATAGAAGCCATCCTTTTAAAATGTAAATCACATCACTTGCCTCTTTTGCTCTTACCTGCCATGACTTGCATCTCATTTATGTAAAATATTAAGTCTTTACCAAGGTTCTGCATTTCCCGGCATATAATGGGGATGTTGAGTCTCTGACCTCCTTGCCTCCCACTCCTCCCTCACTCCAGCCCAGCCATGATGGCCTGAATACACTGTGCCTTTGCCTTTGCCTACTATGTTCTCACTGCCTGAATGTTCTTTCCAAGATACCTGCATTGCTGACTCTCCTCCTTCTTTAAGTCTTTACTTAAATGTCACTCCCTCCAAGACACCATCACAGACCACCCCATATAAGATGCACCCACTCCCTATGACCATCACTCACCTTCCTGTATTCTCATACCCTGAGGACACAAAGGTTTCTATGAAATTTCAAGATAGTGTTTATGCTCAATTATTTGAAAATGTAAAAACAACTCAAGAGTCATTGATTTGGGACTCTGATAATTCCAGGTGTGGTTAAAATGATGTACATTTTCCACATCATTTACTTTTCTGCCCCCTAAGTAAGCGCAAACAAGATGCAAGGGGTTATTGTATGTGGTGAAAAAAAAAAAAAAAAAACTGGACTGAGATGTAAATGAGCTGGATTCTAGTCTAGGTCCACCGCCCAAGACTGTGCCCACGGGCCTGTGGGCTCACTTCCCTGGAGTGAGCTCACCCTCCTTCCCAGTTTCTACCTCGTAAAATGGGAATGTTCAATGGGTCTGCCAATGGGAAATCAACCTAATGAGGAATTGTAAGTGGTTACAATTAACTCTGTTCCATTCCATCCAATAAATATACGTCAAACGTTTACCATGTCCAAGGCAGTATGTTAATGGTAATATGAAATAAAAGGTACTTCTTGCCCATAGTTCAAAGATAGTAGAGGAGAAAAGACCTTACATCATAGAATTAAAATAACTACATTTTAAAAAATGATGTAATATAGTTTTACACCCTACCCTCATCTTTAGATGAAGAAGCTGAGCTGAGATTCAGAGAAGTGAAGTGACTGATTAAAGAATAAACAATTAATAATAGCAGTGGAGTCAGGGCTCTCCAAAGAGGCTAACGAGTTTGATTACTCTAAAGATAGAATTCAATTCATTCCCTAACATTTGCAACTTAAAAAAAAATCAGAGTATAGATTCTAATCAGTATAGAAACTGGATTCTTTTTTATTTTGTTAACCTTTTAGAAGCTATATGAGAGGGCTCATTGGGAGATGATCCTCATATTTTTGCAGCTTGATCATCTGTCTATACCAATATGCAAAAGGAGTCAGGATTTAAACGCCTAAAGATGAATAGCCTGTTCACCTGTGTACACAATCCAGTGTTTGGACAGGATGATCTGTTATTAATTTAAATCAATAACTGAAAAACAATGCCCATCACCACTCCACCCATCCCATAAGAAAGAAAGAGAGCTGGGATCATAAAACTCGCAAAGCATACCTGAAACACTCCATAGAAAACAGTCATAGTTAATGCCTGGGTCAACACAATCCACCTTTGGTTTAATTTACTAAAACACTGTGAGAGAGAAGGCCACGGGGGCCTTGACACACCCATCATAACTATGAACTAATGTCTCCCAGATGATCAGGGAATCCTTTCCTGAGGAATTCAGTTCCCTGAACTTGACCTTGTTCAGTGACTTTAGAGTGAAGAAAATGACTGCCAGATTAAAAGAGAAATATTTTATTCTTTGGCCAGATTCTGATCAGCTGAGAAATAAGATAATGATGTCTGTTAAATGAGCAACCCTCAGCCTTCCCTCCATCTACAGCTACAGGGAATGGGAAGTAGCCATAAGAAGCCCTGGGGCTGCTGGATACTCTGCAAGGCCATCCTCCTGTAACTAAGGTCACTGTATTGCACTGTCAAATCCAAATATATCTTAGCTGGAAAGACCTGCCCATCACCTATCAACCCCTTCACTTTATAAACGTGTAATCACGGTTCACAAAGACTGGCCCCAGCATCATCGCACGGACACTTGTGACGCTCTGGAAGGTAGGGCAGGCGTCACTATTTCCATTTCAGGTGAGACGGTGAACTCAGACCCTATTCAGTGATTCACCCAAGGTCACAGACAGCTTGTCTGTCAGGGAGAAGGAGCCTGAACCCCGGTTATATCCTCTGAGTTTGGCAACTGACCATTGCCAATCTTACAAAGCAGGACATGAAACTCATCAAGGCGAGGTAGCTTCTCGTGGTTACCTAGGGGATGAGTACCAGGGTTGAGACTTGAGAGTGCAGAACACTGATTATTTAGCAGTGCCAAGGTAAGCAGCCTTTGCTCAAGGCACGGACGGACAAATGTTGCCCAGGACAGCATCCTGCTTTCTTCCTTCCTGTCCCTGAACGTCCCAGGGATTCAACCATCTCCCTTTTCCCATTGCTCTCACCTATTTTCCAACTTGGATTCCACTGAAGGAGATGCCACAAAACCTTCTTTCTCCTCACTTTCATCCTGGGAATCAGGATCAGCCTTTCAGTTTGTTTTTTTTGTTTGTTTGTTTGCTTTTTTTTTTTTTTTTTGAGGCGGAGTCTCGCTCCTTCCCCCAGGCTGGAGTGCAGTGGCGCAATCTCAGCTCACTGCAAGCTCCGCCTCCCGGGTTCACGCCATTCTCCTGCTTCAGCCTCCGGAGTAGCTGGGTCTACAGGCGCCCGCCACCACGCCCGGCTAATTTTTTTTGTATTTTTAGTAGAGATGGGGTTTCACCATGTTAGCCAGGATGTTCTCGATCTCCTGACGTTGTGATCCGCCCGTCTCGGCCTCCCAAAGTGCTGGGATTACAGGCATGAGCCACTGTGCGCAGCCAGCCTTTCAGTTTTATGGGTTTATTACTGTTGTTTTGTTTTCAAATTTAATAACCGTGGGGAAAAAAAGTTAATGAGGTACCAGTGCTTCCAGTTACTAGATAATTTAGAAATTATGATAATCATTTTCTAATACGGTAACTCTTAATTGCTTAGCAGAGGACCTTATCTACTAATTGCTGATTTGGTGGTAGATATCTTCATCATTATTAGAAATACTCTTGGCCACCCAGCTAATTAGAAGCAGAACCAATACTTGAACCTAGGCCTTCAGATTCCTTGCCCAGTGCTGTAGTAGGGCTGCCTCACAGGGTTGGGATGCTTGAATTAAGCAGCATAGATAAGAGAGGCTATGAACTTAGGGAAGGGGGCTGTGGGGCTAACGAAAGTGAGGCCAATTACAGTTTATCAGTTATTCAGGCAGGGTCATCTAGGGCCAGTTCCTGCAAGGGTGCTGGGAAACGCAGGTCTAAGAGTCAATGTATAGATTGCTTGGCTCGTTGACAGGACTAAGAAAGCTAAAGGATTTATCAGCTGGAGAAGAAGATTGATGAGAGATGGGGACAGAAACCAGTTGTGCTGCCTGCTTTGCCAGTAGGGTAAAAACTTTATTCCTTTGGGTGCAGAACAATATAAGGAGATGATGAGAGAGGAAGATTTTGGGAACCCAGAAAGAATTGGAGGCCTTAGCTTTGGACTGCTTCTAGACTAACTGTATCCATCTTCTAGACTGGCCAAAAAGCGCTTGACTCCTCCTCCTCCCCCAGCTATCCTCTCCTCCCTGGTGCCCAAGCACTACCTCACGCCCATGTGTTTATTCCCATCTCTGTCCTAGACCACTGCAAAGCCTAGTGAATCTGTGTCTCCTCAGCTCCTCCCCAACAAGCCTTTTCCAAGACTCCCCTCTCCAGGGGAACACCCTCCCTCCCCCAGGCTGGCCATGTGGAGTCTGTCTTGTTCCCCCCATCTTGTTACACTTGTGTATTTGGTTGTTGACGCAGGGGCTGACCCTACATGTTACATCACCTTGTGCAGAGCACATTCAGCAGGCGAATGACTTACAGCACATGCTCTGTCTTCTGTTCTTTCTATTAGGGGTGTGATTTAGAAGATGAATGTTTATAACATGACCTAAGGAATTTCATCCTTCTCTGGAAAACTGTGTAGGAGAGAATCCTGATGGACAAAGAATAATGTGTTCTGGGCTCCAGCCAAATATTTGGACTTGTTTGAAAAAGCCTTGGTGCTCACCTTCTGCTGTTTATTGCAAACTCATCACCTCGTGATCGTGATCGTCCCTAGCTGGCTCAGAAGGGAGTGGTGACAAATGAGCATCTCCTTTGTTTTCATGCAGAAACCACTTTGCAGTGATGATGTGTTAATTCTTTATTCAGTGACTTCCTGACCAAACACCTTAAAAGGCCATGTAACTCTCCTCTCCTGCATTGCATTTGTGGGGGAAAGGAGAAGATATGGAGCATGAAAGGCAAATCAGATCTATGTACTGGGGTTACCCAGGCAGAAAAGCAGTTCCTTGTGAATGGAAAACAGCTCAGCAGTGTCTGTCCCCTGCCAAGTCCTTGGGAGGTGGTTTGCCTTAGTGGAACACCAGATTTGTTGTTGATCTTGGTTAAATCACATAGGGAAGTGATATAACCTCTTTGAACCTCAGTGTCTTCTGCAAAAAGAACCCTGCAAAGCTATCACAGAGATTAAATTAGTTAAATTATGTATAAAAAGGATAATTTTAAAATACTTCCTGCTGTGTTTTTCTTTGATGATTTCTTGCTACCATTATGACCTTAGAGCAGGAAAAAAGTAAATGCTGCCTCAGGAAGGAAAAGGGAGTTATGTAGACAGGAAGAAGAATTGAAACTCCAGAAAGGATTCTAAGAAGTAAAATACCATTAAAGGAATCTAAAGCAGAGAGGTTTCCCTGAGAGGAGACAGTAAAAATGTTAAGTCTCTTTGAAGAATTCCTGCATTGACATCTCTTAGGTAGCAACTGGCAAAGGCAAGGTAGTAGCGTAGTGATCTGGGATAGGGCATAGATTTTCTTCAAAAATGAGGTTAATGTGGCAATTCCTAGGTTTCCTGGGGCCTAGACAAGATTCTACCAGCCCCAGGGACAGTTGCTCCATGGAGATAAAGAGCCCCCGACAACGGCTATGAAGTAGACCCTATCTAGGTATTGGGGATGGAGAAGGTCATGCCTCTGTAGTACCAGGAAGCTCTGCGGTGGCTGTCTAGCTAGTTATCCAAAGACCAGTGAACATTCTGCATGATAGAGCCAGCAATTAGATGCCACCAACACCCAGACCAGACCATTTGAAGTGACCGGCAGCTGGAGCCAGCAAAGAACAGACCATGAGTTTTATTGGCCATGAACTTTGGCCACGTATTTCAGACAGGTGCCCAGGGTACAGACCTTGCTGACCATATTGGGTCAGAAACCCAGCTGGTAAACTCTGTTCCCTGTCACTGTGAGGATACCAGAGTTTCTCTCTTCAGCCAGATGCCATCTTGGTTGGGAGGAGAGTCTAAATGATTAAACATTTTCCCAAAGATACTTAGGTTAACCTAAAGAATCAGTTGAAACTTCAAGACACTGTTTTGAATCCAAAGACCTTTGTAAATGAAAGATTTCCCTTCCCTAATCCTCTCACAATCCTCTGGCCCAGCAGGATGGTTACTTATGAGAATTAAGTTGCAGGGATCAGTTGCAGAGAAATAAAAAGGCCCAACTAACTTGTAGGTCACTGTGTTTTAACTCAACTCTGTATTTAGTAGCACCACAGGCCAGGCACGGTGGCTCACGCCTGTAATCCCAGCACTTTGGGAGGCCGAGATGGGCAGATCATGAGGTCAGGAGATCGAGACCATCCTGGCTAAAATGGTGAAACCCTGTCTGTACTAAAAATACAAAAAATTAGCTGGGCGTGTGGCGGGTGCCTGTAGTCCTAGCTACAGGGGAGGTTGAGGCAGGAGAATGGCGTGAACCCGGGAGGCGGAGCTTGCAGTGAGCTGAGATAGCGCCACTGCACTCCAGCCGGGATGACAGAGCGAGACTCCGTCTCAAAAAAAAAAAAAAAAAAAAAAAATTGCACCACAGATAGGAGACAATGCATGTGAGTTCTCTTAAATGTAATTGAAAATATCAAATTGGATAGAATCCTCCAATATGAAAAGCTTCTCACCTTTGGTATACTAAATACTGCTAACACAGAGTAGAAAGAAAGTTTGTACATACTTACTGGCCACAAGTTGATTTTATTTACAGCACTGAAAGTAAAGAAAAACAGAAATAGTCCATTATGTTTTAGTTAATTTCTTATGTTGAACATAGTTAAGTTTTTTTTCTGGGACTCCACAGTGTGAGGGGAGTGATAACATCCTAAGAGTATTCCTTTTTCTAGATCAGTGACATTTGCATCACTTGTGGTGGCCTCCATCCTTCTCCTTCCTAGTGCTCTAGGGTTTGGGTCATCATCTTAGCCAACTGCCAATAGATTTTCACTACTATCTCTTTCCCACTTTATTCCAGGTTTCTCCGAATAATTTTGTCATTCTTCTTCATTTAATTACCACAAATGCCCACTATAAAAGATATTACTAACTTCATTTTGCAGATAAAGAAACAATGGATCCACAGAGTTAAGAGAAGATATTTCTAAATATTTATTGTACATAAAAATGAAGAGAAGCGGCCGGGTGTGGTGGCTCATACCTGTAATCCTAACACTTTGGGAGGCCGAGGTGGTCGGATTGCCTGAGCTCAGGAGTTTGAGACCAGCCTGGGCAACACAGTGAAACCCCCATCTCTACTAAAAATACAAAAATTAGCCAGGCGTGGTGGTGCATGCCTATGATCCCAGCTACTCAGGAGGCTGAGTCAGGAGAATCCCTTGAACCTGGGAGGCGGAGGTTGCAGTGAGCCAAAATTGCGCTACTGCACTCCAGTCTGGGTGACAGACCCCATCTCAAAAAAAGGGCATGGCGGTGTGCACCTGTAGTCCTGGTTACTAGGGAGGCTGAGTCAGGAGAATTGGTTGAACCTGGGAAGCGGAGGTTGCAGTGAGCTGAGATCGTGGTGACAGAGTGAGACTCTCTCTGTTAAAAAAAAAAAAAAAAAAAGATGAGAAGTTTGGTTTTAGCCACAATCCTTATGAAAAGTGTTATTCTTAAAGGAGGTCTGTCCAGCACAACTACAATGTACTGGTCAAGGTGGATGCCAGAGTGCCCCGTCCTGGCCTATTCAATCACATGGAACTCTGAGAATCAAGCTGAGAGGTAGAGAAAGGAAACAGTTAACATAATCTCCAAATTATGTTGCTGGTACTTGGTGGCGGGGCCTTTAGGGGAGGTGATTAGGGTTAGATAAGGTCATGTGAGTGGGGGCCCATGATGGGATTAGTGGCTTTATAGGAAGAGGAAGAGAGACTTGGGCTGGCACGCTCCCTCTCTCTCACCATATGATGCCCTCTGTCAGATTATGACACCACAAGAAGGCCTTTGCCAGGTGCTGGCACCTTGATATTGGACTTCCCAGCCTCTGAAACTGTGAGAAATAAATTTTCTTTATAAATTACCCAGACTGTGGTACTCTGTTATAGCAACACAAAACAAAGACAGACAGTGCCCTTTTTTCTGCCATCAAAACAGAAGATGAGTGTAGGAGTTCTCAAGGGACTCTCCCCAAATCTGAAGGAAATCACAAACCTGCATTGCTGTTTCGAAGGTGTCCGTCAAGACCCTGGGTTTACTCTAGCTCTGAATTCCATTTCCACTGTGTGTCTTTGGGGCTTGACAGGGATAGAGAGGGTGATGTTGATGATGGTGTGGTCGCTTTCTCTTTAATCCATGGCTGTTGAAGTTTTGACCACATTTGGGCCAAATGTGGAAATTAACCTAATTTTTTTTTTTTTTTTTTTTTTGAGACAGTCTTGCTTTGTCACCCAGGCTGGAGTGCAATGGCACGATCTCGGCTCACTGCAACCTCCGCCTCCCGGGTTCAAGCAATTCTGGTGCCTCAGCCTCCCGAGTAGCTGGGATTACAGGCACGTACCACCATGCCCAGCTAATTTTTGTATTTTTAGTAGAGATGGGGTTTCGCCATGTTGACCAGGCTGGTCTCAAACTCCTGACCTCAGATGATACTCCTGCCTCGGCCTCCCAAAGTGCCGGGATTACAGGCATGAGCCACTGTGCCTGGTGACCTTCTTTTTAAATATACTTCACCTAGAAATCCATTTTGTGAGACGAAACATGAAAGTGATCATACTCCCTGCCAGTCTGAGGTGACCAGGGTGTGGCTTAACTTATGGTTTCTAAACTTTTTATTCCCAAAGGAAATATTACAGGGAGGGCCAACACATACAACAGGGAAAGGCTGACAGCTCTAGGGGAAACTGAGGGCTGACAGGATCCCCGCCCTCCACTCTTGCTCTTCCTGCTCCTCCCACACATCCTAGGAGCATCCCTTCAGAACCCCACGGGCTCCACAGAGTGTAGTTGGAAATCATTGCATACATAGAAAATATGAGCAAGAAAACCACACGTGAAGAATTATTACTAAGGGCTGCCATAAGCATCATGCTTGTCTTTTGGGGAATTATGATTCATTAACCAAATAAGAACCTACCGCCATGTCTTCTAGCGTGCTTTATCCCAGGAACACTGTGTACACAGAATAGCTTGACTCCATCGCCACAGTGGCCATTTTAAATTTTAATAAATGCTGTCCCTTTGCTTTGGTTCTCCCTAAATATTCAAATTAGATTAATTTTTATGGTCCCAGAAACGTGCTAGATTTAACAGGAGTCATTAAAATGTCTAAAAACATATATTTCAGGGAACTCCCAACATAGTATGAAGAAACACACACACACACACACACACACACACACACACACACACACACACACACACATAGTTCATTTATATAAAGTGAAATGGGTAACAATTCGTGACAAGCGAAGTGATATTATAGGACAATGTATGATTAAAAACCAAGCCTGTTGCTCAGAAAATAATTGCTCTAGGAATTCAGTACTAAGATTACCTTGTATCACAGTGGCATCCTAATTATGCTATACAGAAAAATGAAGGAGGTTGAATTCTGCTCTCCTGGGCCCTGGTCATGTCTCACCTGGAATGTTGACTTAGCTCTGAGCACCTCACTTTGAGAAAAACGTGGTCAAAGCACAATGGGCTCTGATGTGAGATCATGTCCTATGAAGAAGTGTTGGTAGAGTTGTAGCTGCTTTGTTTGGGGAAGGTAGCACACTGGTGTGATCCTTACTTCACCAGGGATTTTCATGGAAAAGAGTTATGTCCAGCCTCTCTACAACCCTTCTTCCCCTCTATCCTCCCTATTTACCTCTCCAGTGGGGTGGACACCAGGGGGTGCCATTGACGCAGATTACAGTGTGAACTGTGTCCCTTTGAGCTGTGCAAAACAGTAGCCCAGTCACTGCTTTTACAAAAAGGGGTTTGAGTTTTTCCATGTGGTTTCAAAAAGTAGGTCCAAATTAAAAGGACAGAAAACAAGGGTAGTGAGATTTTGGCTTAAGATAAGGACATTCTAACAGTGGGAGAAGATAGAATGAGTGGCTCTAGATGTACGTGTTTGGAAAGGAGTCTTATTTAGAAGGAAATCTGTGCCTCTAAAATTGATAATAATGATAGTAACCAGTGAATTGGAGTTTTGTGACGTGAGTGGCCTTGTAGTATTTTATGTTTTTCACAAGTGGTCTCCTTCTTCATAACTACACCAATACTTCTAGGTAGGAATTATAGTTATCTTTATTTTATAGATGAAGAAACTGAAGTTCGGACAAATTGCATTACTTTCCTAAGGTCACAAAGAGAACAAATTTGTAATTTCAGAATTAGTCTCTCTAATTTCAGAATGCAAACTCTTAACCATTATGCCACATTGCCTTTCAACAATGAGTTACAAAATCCCATCTTTCTTAGCATGTTCAAATGCTCAATTATTGTGAAACTTGATCTACAAATAAAATTAGATCTTGACCTTGTACCTCAAGGGGTAAAATCATGTCTATGGAACAAGGGTAGGTGAGATGGATTTGTCTTGCTCTCACTACTCACTGATACCTACGTCTGGGACTCAGGGGTGAATCTGCACACCTGGGCTCCAGATGGGGAAAGCTGTTCTATACATAGCGTATGCCTCTAGATCCAATTCTATCATCTCATGCACTCGATGCATGAAAGATGTGGAAAGGCTCATGCTGGATATTTTGATTTTGTCATTTCCCAAATGCTGTCTCCAAAAATCACCTTACGGAGGCAACATGTGGTCTTACATGATACTTCAGAGCTGCTGGTGGGAGCAGAACGGAGCAGAGCCCATTGGAGAACACTCGGTGCTCACCGTCATGTTGGAAACACCGAGATAAAAAGGAGAGGCAAAGCCTTTAACTATGTGTGCATCCGACAGCTGCAGCTCTCTTACTGCTTGTGCTATGTCTGTGAAGTGAAGACCATGGTGAGACCCTCACTGAGGCTCTGTTAGTGTTAAAACAGATGTTCCTTCAACACTCACATCTTAGGTGGCCACTTTCACGGGGTGGAAAAGGATAATCTAAACCTTCCTGTTCTTGCCAAAATAACCATGTGTAGGTCTTTGTTCTGCACGTCTCTGAAACACACAAATAGATTTCCAAGCAGTGGGAACCTCCTGTCCTGTTCAGTTGTTGGACAAACTCTTGTTCTGCCCATTTCACCCTAGTTTCCTGAAATCCTGGCAGTAGGGCTCCCATGACTGGGGCCTGTGAGAGCCTCCTTTGTCAGGAGAGTTTTCACAGCTAAAGCCATCAAGGCTGGCAGTGAAGGACACTGGGCTTCAAGCCCATTACAGCGATGACAGGTATTGCCTTGGCTGCCCGAGCTGAGTGGTCGCCCCTCTGCAGGTCTGTCTGGCTCCATCCCAGGGAAGAAGGCGGTGGAAGGTACCCATGGGCTGCAGTTGGCTCTGCCTGGCCGTCGGGGAGGATGGCAGAGCACTGACCTCTTGCTGCTTCAAAAGGATGGAAGTTGTTTTGCCCTTTAAACTGACAGAGAAACAAGCTGGAACAATAAAACTAATCCTCCGAAGCAATCCAAGCATGGAAACCAGAAATGTATACTCAAATCTTTTCTCCATTTTCTTTCTTCATAAATTTGGAACATTTGTGGCAGAAAGAGAAATCAGAAAAAAATGGATTTAGAAAAGAGAGAGAAGTAGTTTAGAGGGTTGTATAGGGAGGCAACATGATAAAGTTGGAAGAAAAATGGACTTGGAGAGAGAACAGTCAAATCTGGGCCTGCCTCTGAGTGCCTGTGTGGCCCTCGGCAAGTTTCCCTTCAACTTGAAGACCTGGGTCTCTATGATCCCTTTCAGTTGCAAGATTAAGACCTAAGAGTTCTTGCTTATATAAACAGAATTCTTCCAAGGCCATAATTATTCCCATAATCAAGAACTATTTATTAACTAAGCACCAGTATGTGATTTTCTCAAGATAAGAGCAAGAAGAAATGGTCCTTACAGGCTAGATAGCTGTGACATGGACCAACAACTAAGCATATCTAAAAATTTAACTAATTCATAATATGAATTCAAAATATGAATTGAGTAAGCAAAAGAAAAATATTATACCATGGGAACTGAATGTTTTGACAGGGGAAATCCAGCCGCTGACTTTAGGATGGTACTTTCTGTTTTGATTGAGCCTGAGCCACACTGGACTCTCTGGCATGGGCATAACCCAAGCATCTGCATGGCAGAGTTCTGGCTCATTGCCATTTGCAACAGACACGAAGGGTGGGATCAAACAAAAGGAATCTTCTCGGTTGACCATCATAAATGCTGAAGACTAAGGCTTCTACTCACTTACTGGCGTGGATTTCCTTTTATGGATGGCCTTGGTCACCCTGGGGAGACTAAGAATGTTTAAGTAACTTAACAAACACTCAGTAAGGAGTGGGATCAGGATTCGTCTCCAGGGCTAACAGTTTTAACTGCCATTCTACATTGCCTGCCTGAGACAGCTGCCAGCCTGGGCTTCTGTGACTGCCACTCCATGCTTCTCAAGCCAGGGTGCACGTTAGACTCATCTGGAGAGCTTTGTGAAGCCATCCATGTCCAGGCTCGCCCACAGAGTCCTCAGTTTTCCCGGTTTGAGGAGGGGCCTGGGCACCAATACTTTTTAAAAGCTCCCTCTGGGTGATTCTAAGTACAATCAGGGTGTGAATCACTGATGTCCATAATGAAAAGTGTCAGACTCCAAAGCAAACTCAGGAGAAGGACTGCCTTCATGGTATGGGTCCCTGGCAGATTTGAGCCTGAGAGGATTGGGCTAGCAGCTTGTGGAAGCGGACGCAAATCTTCCAATCCTCTAAGGGCAGATGAGCCTCTGGACTTATGAGAACACCGGTCTTGGTAAAAATCCCCTGCATACCACAGGCCTCCCTTGCAGAAATCACCTAAAGAAATACCACGAAGAATTCATTCTGGCCTCAAATAGGTACATGGATGTTTGTTACAAGAAGATACATTTAACCACTGAAATTCCTACTCATTGAGTGAATCCTGTCTCCCTCCTCTCTGGTTTCCAGAAACAAGGATTTTTTCTAAACTCCTCTTACTTCTTGCCTCATGGCTAATGCCCACGGAGGTGGGGTGAGTGACCCGCTGGTGACCAAGGGAAATGAATCTGCACAGGAAGCCCGGGCCCTCCCTCCCTCCCTTCTCATTAGAAGCCAGCTTCCCCTGGAAAACAGCCACATTCTGCTCTACTTTATCATGTCTATGTGGCCCCCCCGAGTGGGAAGGCTAAAGGCTTAAGTTTTGTAAGACTGACCATAAGTGTGGTGATATTTCCTAATTCCAGGGAATGGAGCTAGTCATGCCACACATCTTTGCTGTTCTCACGAACTGAGGTAATTTTTATTTTTATTTTTATTTTTTTTGAGGAAGGGTCTTAATCTGTCGCCCAGGCTGGAGTGTAGTGGTGTGATCACAGCTCACTGCAGCCTTGACCTCCTGGGCTTAGGTGATCCTCCCACCCTAGCCTCCCATGTAGCTGGGACTACAGGTATGTGCCACCTCACCACCTTTTCTTTTCTTTTCTTTTTCTTTTTTGGAGAGACAGAGTCTTCTTATGTTGCTATTTTGAACTCCTGAACTCAAGTGATCCTCCTGCCTTGGCCTCCCAAAGTGCTGGGATTACAGGTGTGAGCCACTGCACCCTGCCCAAGGTAATATTTTGACCTTCCTTTACCTTATTCTTTGTCCATCTCTTATTAGTTTATAACTTAGATGGGAAAAAAGAGATGTGTAAATAAATAAATCAATAAATTTATTTATTTAAATAAATCTTAAATAAATCCCATCAGTTCCCCATAGAATGCCATTTTCCCCTAGCTGTCTATTCATGTAACAAAACGAACAAGAAAACACTACAAATTCTCTCCCTATTTATACTATCCCACCATCATGTTATAACTCTCATTATAATGTTTTAGTTTTTCCTTGAAATAATAATCATCAACCCATTTGTAAACCATATGTTTCTACCCACAAGTGACAACCGGAATTTCAGGATTAATTGCAAGAGCCATAAAGAGCTTTTTGGTCATTTCCCCAAGAGCCTCCACGAATAGTAACAAGGGCGAATAGTAACTCCCGGCTCCAGCTGTCCCCACTGCCGTGGCAGGTTATGATACTTTCTTTCCTTAAGTAAAGGCCAAGAGAGATGGCTTTTCAGTACTTCCAGAGTCTCTATGACATAAAAAGCTTATTCCAGTAAAGGGAACAAGACCCTTGTCATCTGACACCAATGAGATGCTCTTCCCTTGGCTGGCAGGGATCTGGAGGAGGAGGAGCAGATAACCTTCAGCCTAAATAAGCAATACCATCATTATTCTGGAATCTCTCTGAAGTATGGCTGGTTACAGTGCGGAATTCCACAGGGCACGTGTCTCTCTTGGACTCTATCCAAGGGAGTAAGTTATCAGAAGGACCTCATTATAACAGGGGCTCCAGGGACAGTGTCAGTCAGCAGGCTTCAAGGTAGCTGGTAAAATTCTGGTGCTGGTCTTTTTAATCACTGCATGCTTGTTAATACAGTCAAGCCTCAGTTACAACAGAATCAACAGCCCAGTTTGTCACTCATCCATTCCTTGTTCCGTCATCGCCTGGTTGAGTTTCTGGCTTGTTTATTGGGCAACTCTGGGTGTCGGGCAAAATGAATGCCTCTTGTTTGAAATGCCTAATCCAGAGGCTTTTCACCTATGAGTTGTTTTCTCTCACCAGCACCTCTGCTCCATGCCATGCTCTTGGCTAATTGAAGTTGTGAAAGGCATGAGGATTCTGGTCATGGACTCAGCTCTCCCATAGGGGTCTGACACCAAAGCAATGGTCACAACAGTGAAAGGAAGAATCCATCTGGCCAGGCTCAGGTGGTTCAAGGCCTTCAGAATCTGCCTTGAGACTCTCACTGGCTTTAGACTGAAAACCATCTTGGCCCCATCCATCCACGTAAGCAATTTAACTACAGCTTGCAAAGCACCGAGCTTTAACAGAAAGAAGAGATGAGCACGGCGCAAGAACTTGGACTCCAGAAGAGCTGCCTAACAGATTATTTTTCTGTGGTATTTCATGAGAACAAACGAAGTAGGAATTTTCCTTTTGTTCGTCTGGCCTTTGGCATTGTTTACTTTCTTTTTATTCTTCTGAACTGTACTTCGAGCCCTGGCAGCATTTCTGTCCTAAAATCTTATTGTCAGAGGTTTATTTTTCAGCTTTTCAAATCATATCTGATAGAGTGAGTGTGCTGCCTGGACTCATCACTTTACTTCAGAAGAAATACAGCTCACCCTTTAAATGACAATGATGACTGTCCACAGCTTTATGTTTTCTACCCTGAAGTGGCAGGCTTCATTTAAAAATAATGTTTTCCCTCATCAAAAGAGAACTAGGGTAGAACCCTCAACTCTGCTGATGTCTGGGTAGTGACCTAACACGCATGTTTTGGACAATCACTCACTGTCTTATATTGGGTTTTCATTGCATGTAGGATAATTCTTTGTCAATAGTAGTTTTGTCAACTGTGATCTGAGGTAATGAGGTTTTCTACTTTTGCTTGAAATTTTGAAAATATGCAAGCTTTAAACATTTGCAAAGTTGGATTCTGTTTTCTTTAGAAAGCAATCTGATTTGCTGATATTCTCTCCATCTGTCAGGGGATGCATGATGTGGTGTAGACTTAATGTGCTGCCTTTCTGGAACATGGACAGAGTAGCAGCACAGAAAAATGAGCATTTCAGCTCTGTGATGATTTGTGAAAAAAATCTCAGATCATTGAGCAGGCATTTTGCTGACACCTGTGAAAAGTAACCACATGAGAGAGTGTGGCGTGATGGTTGGAGGCCACGTGCTGGAGCTGGACTGCTTGAATCAGATCCCAGCTGCTCAGCTGTAGTGAACTGAATGGTGGTCCCAAAAAGATACATGTACCTCCTAATCCCTGGAACCTGTGAATGTGAGCTTATTAGGCAAAAGGGTCTTTGCAGATGTACTTACATTGAGGCTCTCAGAGATGAGAACATCCTGGATTATCAGGGTGGGTCCTATATCCAATGACAAGTGTCTCCTTATAGGAGACAGAAGAAGATGCCGACCCAGAAGAGACTAAGTAAAGATGGAGGCAGAGACTGGAGTGAGGCTGCCGCAGGCCAAAGAATTCCTGGTGCCAGCAAAAGCTGGAAGAGGCAAGGAAGGACCCTTCCCTGGGGCTTTTGGAGGGAGTGCAGCCCTGCTGATGCCTTAGTGTTGGACATCTGGGCTATGAAACTATGAGAGAGAAACTTCTATTGTTTTAAGCAACTCTGTTTGTGGTACTCTGTTATGGCAGCCACAGGAAACTAATACACCCTTTACCACCTGAGTGACCTTGGCCAAATTACTTAACCTCCACGAATCAGTCCCCTCAAAGGAACACCCTCCCCCCAGGGTCACTGTGATGATAAAGTGCTTTAGCATAGGTGACTGGTTTAGACCAGGGCCTGGTACCTAGCACATGCTATGCCAGTGTTTCTATCATGGCAGCAGCAGATGCAGTGGAGCTTAGATTTCAGCTGTGTCCATGCTGGTTAGAAAAGTCACAGTCTGGGACACAGGACACTTCTGGAAGAATCTCCCTCAGTGGATCCCAGTGTTCCAGCAAGGTTTTCCAAGCAGCTGAAGAACAGGAAGCAGGAACAGGGTTCCCTACAAGAGCCATTATTCAGATGCCTCTACATCTGACTGGTTTCGGAGAAGTGTGACTTCTGGAGGTTTATGTGCTGGGACTTTAACAGCATACATACTAAAAACCACATTTATGTTTCCTCAAATGCTGGGCTCTCTATGAGCCTTGGCCTGCCTGAGAAGATTAGAGGCAGGTGCCTAATCTGATCAGTCAACTCAGTGAAACAACTGCATTGATTAAAGGCATAAGATGTTAGGATTCTCTGTTCTTGGTGGCCTAAAAGGTCCCATTCCTTTCCCAAAGTGCTTAGCTTGATCCCATCCCAGGGAACAATTTTTGGTGGAGGAGAACCTGGCCACAGATCATAAGATCACGTATGACTAAGTCTACTTGCCTTCATGGAAACATACATGGAGTTTTGGGCAATTTCTTTGAAGCCCCTCTAGAGGCTTCTAAAGATTGTTAGCACCATCTGGTTTTTAATCCTGGATGTCAAACTTGTTGATTTTTGCCCTGGACCATCTGTTTTTCAACTTCCCATGGAACCTTTCCTTTGGGCCAAGTAGGGAAAGAAATACTATATTTTTAATTCTTTTTGTTTTGCCTTCTCATCCCAGTCACAGCATTAGAAAGGGAAAATCGACTGTCTGACAAAGCTCTGAAAGACTGGACATGAAGTGCTGGCCTCCCTATAGATTGGATACATTTTCCTTCACTCTCTGATAAAAAGTGAGACAGACTGAGCATAGTCTCGTGACCATTTAATGCCTGTGCCCAGAACACGGGTCTGTACCACTTGCAGCAGTCACAGTGGGGAGGAGCAGGGACCCTAGGGTCTGCCTGCCTGTGTCTGAATTCCAGCTGAGCCCGTTCCGAGGCCAGTGCCTGGGAAAGTTATCTGACCTCTGAGATCCAGTCTACTAGCCTCACAAATGAGGCTGTGACAACACTTACCTCAATGAGGCATTGGACATCATCTCTTTTAATCCTCAACATGCCTCAGTGTCTAGCATTTAACAAGCTCCCATAAACATTAGTTATTATTATTCTTTAATATGAATAGCATTTAAAATAATAAAGTTGGAGAGAGCAATGCTGCATGCCCTACCACTGGCCAGAGAGCTTGCAGCAAGGAGAATGCTTAGGTGGAACACACAGGCCTTTTCTGTGTTCATCCCATTCCAAAGGATTTGGTGTTGCCATATATGGAACATGAAGATTAGAAATGGCCATTTCCGAACTGGTGAATCCCTTGGTGCCTTTTTCTCCATTGTGATTCATCTGGGGTACCCTCAGTTTTCAGTGGTCTTGGTCATTCCAAACCAGCCATGAGCTGGGGGAACATTGTACTGTGGTAAACCCAGGGCCACAGTTTATAAATCCAACTTTATAAATCCAAGTTGTAGGTGGGATGATGGATGCAGGCTTCCCTGGCAAATGCTTCCTGGGCATTGTAGACACTATCACTTCTAGGGGGCTGCAGTTGCCTCATTGTATAATTCTGGTCATCAGAAAGGAGGCAGTAATGGATGAGCCGCCCTTCTGGACAAAATGACATCTCAGTTATTGAAAAAGGTTAAGAAGCTATTTTCTTTTCCCCCTCTGCAACCACTATTTATTGCATGAGATTTCAGAAAGATGATGATAAAAAAGCAAGTTTATAGAGACATCATAAGGTTGTATAAATAAAATAAAGTAATATCTGGGACAGATATACCAAAGAAAATTGAACCCAAAATGTCTAAATTTGCAGTCCATACTCAGCCAGAACTCCCAGTGAATTAAAACGCAGACTACATAATTATGTACACAAAATGCCTTTAAAGTTGCTCCATAAATTTGGAGAAAAAAGGATAGTCTGTTTAAAGCTACTAGGGCAAAATTCCTTACTGTGGGTTTATCGGCACTAGTACAAGTGGTTCCCAAATCCCCCTTTTTATTTTTTAATTATAAATAAGAAAGAACAGAGTCTCCCCTTGCAACTTCCACTTCATCGCAGCCTCCAGGCACAGAGGACAGAGTTCCTGGAAAAAAGGAAGGCTTAATTCCAGGTCTCTAATAGCAAAGTTATAGTCAGACTGAACATTGATTATATTTAAATCTACCATATTTTTCCTTTGAAAACCACATATTATTTAACATCTTGAATGCTTTACCTTGAATTTGTTGAAAAACTCTCCCTGTGTTTTCAGGTCTTTATCATAATTTTGTTTTTATTTCTTAATTTTTCTTTTCAAATAAGTGAGAGAATCAAGTTAAATGAGCAATGATATGTAAGTCATTCAGTTAATATGGAAATTTTGGGCCAGCCATGGAGGCTTTTGGCTGTAATCTCAGCATTTTGGGAGGCCGAGGCAGGCAGATCACTTGAGCCCAGGAGTTTGAGACCAGCCTGGGTAACATGGAGAAACCCTGTCTTTCCCCCAAAATACAAAAATTAGCCAGGCATGGTGGCATGTGCCCCTAGTTCCAGCTACTTGGGAGGCTGAGGCACAAGAATAGCTTGAGCCTGGGAGGTAGAGGTTGCAGTGAGCCAAGATCACACCACTGCACTCCAGCCCGGGTGACGGAGCAAGACCCTGTTTCAAAAAAAAAAAAAAAAAAAAAAAGAAAGAGAAGAAAGAAGAAAGAAAACGAAAGAAAGAAAGAAGAAAGAGAAAGAAAGAAAGAAACAGAGAAAGAAAGAAAGAAAAAAGAAAGAGAAATTCTGGGAATTCTAGCTTTCTCTTGGTGCGTGCTCTCATTCCATTGAAATCAAGCAGTTTCTACATGAGGCAGACAAGTTCCTAGGGTATGCAGAAAGGGGTAATATCTTGGTTCTTGCTTCAAGAGAGCTAACTGCTGCTGGGACCTACGGTTGAGCAATGACTCAGGGACCTGGCTGGTAAAGAGGAAGGAAGTGGCTATGGAAAGTTGCTGTTAAGTAACTGGAGCCCCAAAGTAACATAAAATTGACCAAGTCATCCCACTCCCAACACCTACCATTACTGAGAGTAACAATGTGGAGATAGCCATGCAGACTGCTGGGTCCATTTGTCACTTATTTGAGTTCCCTTCATTACAGCTTAAGCTTAATGCTACTGAACTCTAATTACATGACATGGAAATGCATGGGATGAAGGAGCTGGAGGAGATTTGCCCTCAACTCCACAGTCCCATGAGAGAGTGATTTGTCTTTATATAAATAGCTATCAACTAAATTGAGATCATAAGAGTTATATCTTTGAAGATACCATATAATTGCATTCATAAGAAGTATTCAAAATCACCATTTCATAAATTTTTCCAATATCCCTATGAGTAGGGATTGTTATTCTCATTTTACCAATGAGGAGTCTCAGTACTAAATGTAGGAAAAGTACTTGATCTGAGTAGCATGATAAAAAGTACACATTAAAACAAGAAGACATATTTTGACCATCAAACTAGCAAGGATATATAAACCATAAAATTAACAACGTTTAAAAAATAATGCTTTATGCTGGCAAGGTTATGCTGACATTGAAATGAAAATTCTCTTTCTGCTGATAAAAGTACATGTTGGTTAAGCCTCTCTGAAGAGCAATTTGCAATGTGTCTCAGGAAAATTATTCATACATTTAGATGCAGTAATTTTATCTCTGAGATTTCCTTCTAAGGAAGTAATAAGAAATGTAGACAAATTTTGCATGCAAAGATGTTTCTCGCAATGTTTTTTATAATGATAAGAACTTGGATATAACAAATATTTAACCACTTATGATATACCTACATAATGGAATATTATGGAGCCCCTAAAATTATATTTTTGAAAACTTTTAATGACATGAGAAAACATTCAGAATGTACTGTTAAGTGAAAAAGGCAGGATTAAAAACTTATAATAGTATGATCATGGTTATATCAAAACACATGTGCAAATCCATTCAAACTAGACTGGAAGAAGTAGAACTTAGTTAACTTGTTCAAGGTCAAATATCTGCCAAGCAGAGGAGCCAGCACCTAAACACAGTTCTTCTGACACTAATCCCAGTGTCTCCTTCCCCATATCATGATGTCTCAGAAAATATTCAGTTTGAGTAATACATTGTTGTTTGTTTTATTAGAAAACAAACCATTCATGGAATTATGCTAAAATCCATTACTACTTTGATTAGATTCAGGAATTCAAGTAAGTTTTGGGGTATTGCTCAATTTCCCTAGTTCTGCAAGTTGCTGAAACCACACCCACGTTTACAACACCCAAGTGTGCTAAGCCCACTGCTAGGACTCAGTTTCCAAAATGTGTTACCTGCACTATATTTGTAACCCCCTTTAACACAGAAAGAATCATAAAATTCAATATAGAAGATGACTTGGAGAGGTTATATTTTTCTAGTAGTTTCCAAATTGAACTAAACAGCAACACTACCAGGGTGATTTTCTCAAAATGCAGATCCAGCTCCTACCCCAAGAGATTCTATTTTAGCAAGTCAGGGTGGAGCCCTGTCCTCTGTATTTTAAATAGTACCCTGGGTAGGACCATCTTTAAACCATTCCAACCAGTGGTAGAGATGCCTCTGATGAGGTCCCCACATGCACGGAGTTACATGTAGTGATTCCACTACTTCAGGTTAGAAAAACACCTCTTCAAAACCTGGATTTATTTATAACATGAGTATACTGGCCACTGAGTCCTGTAACTACTTGGCTCATTCTTTCAATGGTTACTGGGGAAATCACTTTATCGTCCACTGATGCCTGCACTAGTTATTTACTGTTGCTTAACAAAGGATTCTCAAACTTGGTGGCATCAGGCAACAAGCATTTATTATCTCATGATTTCTATGGATCAAAATGCTAGGCACAGTTTAATTGGGTGCTCCTGGGTCAAGGTCTCTATTGAGGTTGCAGGCAAATTATTGGCCAGGGCTTTGGTCTCATCTGAAGGCCAGAGAGAGTGAGAAAAAGGGGAGGGAATCTGTTTCCAATTTCACTTATGCAATTATTGGCAGGTCCTTCTTCGCTGAGCTAAATCACAACATGGTAGCCGACTTCCCACAGAAAGAGAGAACAAAGAAAGCAGGAGTGAGAAAGTAAGAGTAAGAGACAGAACAAGAGAGAGTGAGCAAGGAAATGTGCACCCATATGCATCCAAATGTGCACCGAAGACGGAAGTCGCAATCTTTTTGTGATCTAATCTTGAAGTGACATCTCATCATTTTTTCATATTTGTTAGAAGCAAGTCAACTTCAGCACATAACCAAGGAGAGAAAATTACACAAGGGTGTGAAATACCAGAACCATGGCTCATTATGGTCCATCCTAGGGAGTATTTGATGCACTGTCCTGGGCAAATGGCAGAAATAAGTTCCATACCAAACCACCTTCACCTCTATCCTTCAATTTCTACTTGGTAAGTAAGCAAAGGTGAGGCTGGACTGAACTCTGCATATTTGTGATAGTTAAACCAAGAGGGCCAAGGCAGAAGGAAAATCTGCAAGTTTAGTGTGGGCCAATGCTGGCATTTTCAAACATACAGCATGAGCTGTGAGTGTCATCTTCAGTATCAATGGCGAGACTTGGTTAACAGTGCCACTCATTCTTTTTGTTCTTTAAAGAAGTGCACATTTCAAATAGCCTTGGGGACTATCGTTCTCAACTTCTATTTTTTTCTGGCTCTAACTTGTGAAGCCATATTCAGTTATTCTAGAAAAGATATTTGAACTTCATGGTCTGACCTCAACTGCAACTTGCTCAGGGGGCTAACACAACTATATCTTCCATTTTCTTTGAGAGGGAGACAACAAATATTGGGCAAAAAGTAAATGCATTTATATATTTTTATATGTATATAAGTATACAGTTAAATGTTGAACTACACACACAGGTTTGAGCTGGGCAGGTCCACTTATGGGTGGATTTTTTCAAGCAAATGCAGATTGAGGGATGCAAAACCTGCGTATAGGGAGGGCCGACTTTTCATATACACAGTTCCGTAGGGCCTACTGTGGGACTTGAGCATGTGGGGATTTTGGTATACACTGGTGTCTGGAACCAATACCCCTCGTATGCCAGGGATGACTGTGCGTGTACATGTATATATGTGTGAGTATATATGTGTGTGTGTATGTGTGTGTATATATTTATATGTGTGTCTATACATGTGCACACACATCACACTTCCCTTGGGACCATCTGGAGTGCCTCAGCTTACCCCACATGTCCAGCTTAGTCTTGGTAGCACAGCCTTCAAGTAATGTGAAAAAAGTTAGGTTTCCAGACTCAACTAGTTTATCCACTAGATCTACCATGTAGAGTTAAATCCAACTTGCCATCTGGTTGCCAGATGAGTACAACAAGCATTTTCCAGCATCTCAACTTACTATTGAGTCACAGCCACAAACAAAAGCAGCAGATACAGCTGCCCAATGGCCGCAGCAGATACAGCTGCCTGATGGCTGCTTTTAGGATGCAATATTTTCTGTCTCTCCCCATGAAATCACTGGTGAGGAGGGAGTCCCCTTTGTCATTTCAGCTGCCAAAACATTTCATGCTAATGAGCTGTGAAGGGGAAGTCGCTAATGATATGAAATCCCTCTTTATGGCCAGGGCTGGGCCAAGGCCACCAGAGGGGTGGTGGAGAGGTTCTTAACAACAGAGGCTGATTCTTCTGCTGGTGGAAGGTGAGAGGACAGGCCAATCCATAAACAATGCCCAAGGACTCTGGGGGCATCGGCCTGTTTCCGTAAGCCTCTATGCCCTTCCTCTCTGACACCTCAAAATTTTATATGGGAGCTTAAGTTAGCTACGTTCAGAGGGAAATAGAAGGAGAAATACTTTTGGCAGATCACCTAGGAAAACTAAAAGTAATTCCCAAGGTACCTGTTTGAATTAAGGAAAGTCCCATAAAAAATTGCTATTCCATTGGAGTCCACGTCCACCCTAATTCAAGCCAGCTGATGGCCCGAAGACGTGAATGAAGCGGTGGCCAAGGGAAGCTTGTGTGGTACGGTGGAAAGACCCCTGCTTGGGAGTCAGAGAATCTGGTACGTGTCTCACTTTGTTATTTTTGGCTGTGTGATATTGTGTAAAACACCAGAATTTTCTGAGTTTTATATCCTTATCTATGTGATATCTTTAGCTACTTCAGGTGATTGTTACGAAATTGAGATTACATCCGTAGAAAGGGATATTAAAATATTGTCACTATTTTTAAAATGTATATATTTTTACCATTTTCTCCCTGTGGCAGAAATTCTGCTACCAGAGGGGTATGATTCTTTGGGATAAGGTGCTGTTCTCTTGGTGACCTTCTTAAAAAGCAAATGTCTTTGAAAAAAAGTAACATGGGATTTGTGAGTGATCAATCAATAGATTTCTTTTCCCCAAGGAGATTTTTGTTTGTTTGTTTTAGAGGCATTTTATTTAGACAACTAAAAACAATTAAATGTTCAGAAGCAGTGTACAATGAAAGAGAAATCAAACCAGTTACTTTATCATGTATTCCCTCTTCTTTACAACTAAAGCAAACAAACAAACAAAGGCATTCTGCTTTAAGGAAAAAAGTCAGAAAAATAAGCCAATATGTTTTTCTTCTCCATAATAACATAAACAGCTACAAGAACCCTAATTGTAATAAGATAAATTGGATGTTGGCTTGTATATATTCATTAAAAAGATAACAGGCCACTGTACTACAAGAGGATAATTCCATCTCTCTTCATCCGATACTCTTGAGTTTTCACTTACAGGTAACACCAAGTTAGTTGTTCCACTAATTCATTTTCCCCATTATTTACTGCTCTTTCTGCCTTAAGCAGAGAGTAACTCTGGAAGGCTGATGCTTTTCTCCGCTTGCTCGTTTTAGTCCATAAGTTGGATACTAACTGCGGCATATGATTGACCCTCAGGCCTTAACATCAGGAGTTGAAGAATAGATGCAATCTGAATTCTCTGAAACAATTTCTTCTAGCTCCTCTTCTGTTGTCTCTGGAAAGCCAATCTTTGGCTTTTCCAGCTCACCACTCTCTTCTTCAGGAAGCACACATTTCCAAAGGCCGTATGTGTTTCCTACCACAGTTTGCCCTAGTCTCAATGTTCCATCTTCAGAACCATTGGCATTGAGTTCTCCATCATGACTAAATCTCATACAGTGAATAGGACCAAAGTATCCCTTGCAGGATTCGAATTCTTCTCCATGGTTAAAATCATACTTATAAAGTTTAAAATCTTCACCACCTGCAACAAGAAATTCTTTCTCAGGGTGAAGAGATGCAGAATTGATGGTTGTAGGAGCTTCAAAGGATTTAATTGGGTCCAAACTTACTGCACTATGAAAAGCAATAGATTGTCCATAAGTTATAACCAAAATCTCTCCCTCAGGAATATATTTTGTACTACTAACCGACATATTAAGATTTAGAGATTTCACTTCTGTCATGGTAGCATGATCCCAAAGTCGAGCAGTTTTGTCATCAGCAGAAAGAATCTGTTTATCCTCACTGCACCATAGGAGCCTTTTTTTATACCAGAAGTGTGACCACTAATTTCCTTAGGTCTTGCTTCGGGTTTGTTCAAGTCATACATGCGTAACTGTTTATCCTATCCCTTGGTTAACAAATAATTACTATCCTGAGTGAAATACACAGTCTTGACAATGTATTTATGAGCCAGGGTCATCAATTCATCTCCTGAGACAGCATCCCACACTTTGGCTGTGAAATCTGCAGCTGCTGTAGCTGCTTTGGTGGCATTCAGTGTTGCACCCCAAACAGCACCTTTATGACCCCAAAACGTTCCAATCCAGTCTCCTGTATCTCCCTGGCGTAGCATAGGTTTACCATCTTCGCAAGCGCTGATTAAGAAATACCTATAAGGCGTGATGCCACTGAAGGCCATATCAACCACGGGCCACGTGTGGCCAGAGCAGGTGAGCAGTGTCTGTCTCATTGCCATGGCAGCAGTGAACCCAGCGACCAGACTGGCGAGCTGAGTGTTGTCGTTGTCTTTTCTCTCTTCTGCTGCAGTGCCTTGGGCTCCTCCAGGCCCCTGCCCTGACACTGGGGCTGGGCTGCAAAACAGGAAAAGGAGGACAATCCAGTGGCACTGAGGTTGGGAAGGGGTGAGGGAGGGGTCAGGGGGTCTGAGACGGGCAAGTAAGAGTCGACCAGGGAGGGAAAAGGAGAAACTGAGTATTTTAAAGTACTGAAGGAATAGGGATGCCAGAGAAAAAAGGATTTGGGAGAAACAGGATGCTATTCTTAAAGAACAAAAATGCGCTCAGAAGTCTGATCACAGGGAGAAGGGGGGCCCTCATGGCAGGGAGACTCATTGCTTAGAGTCCGATATTTGAGTTAAGTCTCTATCTCCCACTGAACAGTAAGTTCTTGTTTCCTGTTCGCCAATATTTTCCCACAGATTATTATAGCGCTTGGTGTACAATAGTTGCTCAATGAATGTTTGTAGAATAAAACTTGCATTTTGCTGGCTTCACCCTTTTGCCCAGAGTCAGCCATCAATCACCTGACTAACACGGGCTTCGGGGCCACTTCTCCTGTATACACTCGCTTCCCTGACCTCTGGCTTCCTGAATCACCAGAAGCCCCGAACAGAGGTGTATGTGGTATGGCCCCTCCTGGAGACAGGTCAATCCCTCATTCTCATCTAGGACTTACTGGAGTCTGAATAGGCATTGATTCCAAGTGTGACATGCAGTTGTAGGTGAAGTCCCTGAGTCAGGCGCCTGGCCTAGAAGAAAAAGCAACATTGCCATCAGAGGCCGAGAAGCCAGTGGACTCCCATCTCTCTGGCCTGACTCCATGAACCCAGGCACAGCCCTCCTCACTGTTTCAGGTTTCAGTTTTTATAACTACACCTTCTCTGATCAGTTTTATGATACTTTTGTATGAAACTACATTAAATATTACAGCTCTTGTGTGATTAGAGGGCAGATAGATAGAGGCTCAGAAAAGTAACAAAACAACAAAAAACCAAACCAACCAACCAAGCGTAGTTTGTCCAGTAACCAAGAAACTGAAGTCAGGGGCCAAGAAAATCAGAAAGTGTCAAATTAGTGAAGTCTCAAATTGGCTTTCACCTAATTAAAATAGCAGCTGAAATTTCCCTTTTTATACAGGGCATTGACAACAGATTTTTTTGAGTGTTGGGTGCCTGATCCTCAGAGCATGCTGAAACACCCTCCCTGGGTTTTGCTGACACAAATGCAAAGGCTACCAATGCTAGGCCTTTGAGAGGGAGTGGGAGGCACTGGCCCCCAAATGGTAAAGTTGGTGAGACTTATCTTTCAGAAAAATTCCCCCTTGTTGATCTTTTATCCTTTGATCCAATATTATTATTCTCCCTTTTTTCCTCTCTAGAAATACACTATTTACTCACTATTTACCTCCTTTACCCAAGGCATGCTTGTGTTTTTTAAAGTTAATATTTAATTGGAAAAGGAATCACTTGGGGTGCAGTGGGAATTTTGTCATATTAAGGTGGTCTTCCTGGAGTCTCTTAAACCCTCCAAAGAAGCAATCACCTAATTCACATATGAGCAATGACAGGATGGCCAGGCGAGATTCTGAAATTTTCAATGTTTATGAAGGAGAGTGGATATTCCTTGGAATGAATGTTTGTTGAACACAGCAGAGATTAACTCAGACTGTGGGGGAAGCTTGATCACAGTACTCAACCAAACCTAGAGCCCAGGGTTGCAGAAATCCACGAGGAAGAGTCCTCATGCCGTGGTGTGAGCTGTCTGTACCTGGGCAATGGCATTTTAGAATCAAGGGGCTGATTGATACTAAACTGAAACAATTCTTCAGTCTAGACAAGGTAAGAAAGCAGGCCAAAATGTGCTTTCAGAATTACAGGCATTATCAGAAATATATTTCAAGAAGGTTTTTTCCTCGTGTAACACTGATATTATAACATGTTTTTTTGGGAAGTGTCACTTTGGTTGGAAGGTGTTCCTAAACCAATTTCTGAATCTCTTTCCATACTGGCTCTAGTTCTGATGCACACAGAGCCTCCCTCGGCTTTTGGGCAGAGTCCATTTGAGACACATCATAGGATCGGGGTCTCCATGTCTTTAGCTCCTGTTCTCACTAAAGTAGGTGAGAGTGAAGCCAAGTGTGAAAAGGGCAACATAACTCCTATTTATCAAGCACAGATTGCGTGCCAGGAGCACTGCTAAGTATCTTGTATATATTATATCTTTTTTGCAGGTTTATTGACATGTTATTGACGTACAATAGATTACATATGTTCAACATGTACAATTTGATGATTTTACATATGTATATACCAATGAAACCACCACCACAATCAAAAATGAACATCTCAATCACCCCAAAGGTTTTCTGATGCCGCTTTTTGATCCTTCCCTCTCACCTCTCCCTGACCCATACCCTCAACCTCAGACAGCCACTCACATGTTTCTGTCACTATAGGCTGTATTTTCTAAATTTTTATATGAATGGAATCATGCAGTATGGCCCCTTTTTCATCTGACTTCTTCACTCAGCATTATTTTGAGATTTATTCGTGCTATTACATATAATAAAAATAGTTCATTCCTTTATATTGGTAAGTATTTCGTTGTATGGATTTCCCACAGTTTGTTTATCCAATCACCAACTGAAAAACATTTGAATCATTTCCAGATTTAGAGCACATTAATTAAGCAGGTTTTAAAACTGAGGTAGTTTGTATCCTTCAATCCCTAGAATGAAGTTCCAGAAAACACACTGTCTGAAAATAGCCAGGAGTCCAGAAGTCAAATTGAACCTTCTTCAAAAGACCAACCTCTTTCTATGAGCAGTCCAGGGATCCAGATGCTTACAAATGTCCAGTGCAGGCTGATCTCAGACACTCCTCACAACAGAGGGGTACTGATGGCTGAGTAGATGGTGCCCTGGGGAAGGCTGAGCCCAAGGCACAGAAGCAGGCAGAGTCCAGTTCCCTGTTTCTCCAGCATCCTTAGGTACAAGCGCACCATCTTGCCCCAGTGTTGGAATTCTTCAAAACCAGAATTGCATCCAGGTCTCTTCTCATTAAAGCACTTCTAATTCCCTCACTCAGCCCCAGCACAGGATGGCGGGAGTAGAGGAGGTTCTGGAGGAAGCCGCCTAGTAGGCATGGGCAATAGAGGGATGATGCCAGTGGGAGGTAGGAGGAATGGGAGGCAAACTCCATGCTGGAATGGCTGCCGAAGAGCATGGGGGCAGAAGCCTCTTCTCTGGCAGTGATCCCAGGTGCTGGTGGTGCAGGATGCTTTCACAGCAGTATTCAGGGCACCATGACACTCCATAGGTTCAGCTTAGTGGACATAACACCCTCCATGGTCTGACCTACAATGATTGGCTCGTGGCTTTTAGTTTTCACACAGTCACACCTCAGGGTAAGCCAGCTCTGCCCTAGGATGCACTGCTTTGTCTGCATCCTCACAGACCTGAACTGCACTCTCATGTCCTGTGCCTCAGTGCTGGCTGGGCCTTGGTCCTATTACATCTTGAACTCAAGGTAATACATCAATGGCCAGGATTCACACTCAGAACCACCTTGAAAGTCTGTGCTGTTACCACTATGTCGCAGAGGTAGGAGTAGATGTCTGTATAAACAACCTTTGGGTAGCAGGTGGTCAGTTAGGCAGGAAAAATAGTTCTGCTACATTATATGTATCAGGAGTATATTGACAGGAACACGTGTTTTGGGAATATATATGTCAGGAACAGCATGAAGAAAGAAAGGCCTTTCCAGTTCTGAGCAAGCTGCATCACACATCTTGCTAAAGTTTTTGCTATATGGAATTGGTCATTCTAGAGATGTCAGTTACCTAGCACAAGAATTGCAAAGAACAAGGTTGGCCATGGAAACCCTTCCTAAGGCAGAGAAATATGTGTTTAAGAACAGGGGCTCAGCAGAAGATGCCTAAGCTACACAGGCTAGGGCAAGCCACTGCCTTTTTGCGTCTGTTTTCTCATCTACAAAATATGAAAAATAATGGAATTTTCTTCAACACTTGTGAAGATGCAATGTGATGATAATTGTTGAGAGTTTAACACTGTGCCTATTGTGGTAAGAGCTCTGCTCTTACTCTGATAGGGGTATTCTCCTGCCTTCACACTTCAGACAGAAAAGCCACCCTCAGCAGCTTTCCAGGGACCGCAGAGGGTCAAAATGACCCCCTCTGTGGATTCCTAGAGTTTTCCAAAGAGGAGGGCAACCAGAAGTCAGCTCTGCTCAGAACTGCTCCAGTGAGATATTGGCATGTGGAAGAAGGCTTATTTGCTTAAATCTACAGGGACAGATACGAAGGATTAATCTGAACTCCTGGAAATTCTCTTTATAAGAATATTTATACTGTACCCAGAACAAGGTTTTTCTTTGCCCATGTGAATAGAGATTACTCTATTAACATTGAGAAACCCACAAGGAAAATTGGATATAAAGTGAGGATCTCTTTGTGCTTGTTTTCCGAGAGTGAAATATTCCTCAATTGCAGGCTTAACTCCCTGGGATATTCACAGTAAACATCCACACACCCTGCCCCATGTGCACTTACACACATACCACCTAGATTACCTAGATTTGCTAGAAGACTTCTGAGATATTCTCCAGAGAAAGAATCCAGATTTGAGTCCTTAGGACAGGGGTTCTCCTTCTACCGATAACAGGTTAAAATTTTAATACTCCTTTCTTACCCTCTCCCTTGTGCTACCCTGTTTGGTGAAAATGTAAATTAGTACAACTTCCATGGAAAACAGTATGGATATTTCTCAAAGAACCATTCAATCTAGCAGTCCCAGTACTGGGTATCTACCCAAATGAAAAGAAATCATTTCATCCAAAAAATACCTGCACTTGCATGTTTATCACAGCACTATTCACAATAACAAAGATATGGAATCAACCTAAGTATCCATCAACGGATGATTGGATGTAGAAAACGTGAGATATATAGACATATATATATATATATGCACTATGGAATACTACTCAGCCATAAAAAAGAATGAAATCATGTCTTTTGCAGCAACATGGATGGAACTGGAGGCCATTATCCTAAGTGAAACAATTAAGACACAGAAAGACAAATAACACATGTTCTCATTTATAAGTGGGATCCAAATAATGTGTACACATGGACATAGAGAGTAGAATAACAGATACTGGAGGTTTGGAAGGGTGGGAGTGTGGGAGGGAGGTGAGGGATGAAAAATTACTTAATGGGTACAATATACACTATTCAGATGTTGGTTACGCTAAAAGTCCAGATTTCACCACCATGCAATATATCCACGTAACAAAATGGCACTTGTATCCCTGAAGTCTAATATATATATATATATATATATATATATATATACATTTTTTTTTTTTGAGATGGAGTCTCACTCTGTCGCCCAGGCTGGAGTGCAGTGGCGTGATCTCGGCTCACTGCAAGCTCCAGCCTCCCGGGTTCACACCATTCTCTTGCCTCGGACTCCCAAGTAGCTGGGACTACAGGCGCCCGCCACCACGCCCAGATAATTTTTTGTATTTTTTAGTAGAGACGGGGTTTCACCGTGTTAGCCAGGATGGTCTTGATCTTCTGACCTCGTGATCCACCCATCTCCGCCTCCCAAGATGCTGGGATTACAGGCGTGAGCCACTGTGCCCAGCAGATATATATATATATATATATTTGAATGACCTACCAAGTCACTCAGACCTCAGCAAAAGATAGAAATTGCTGCCCTTAGTGATACAATCAGATCTCATTCACATTAATGTTGCTGGTCTTTCTTCACATTTTTGGGCAGGGGAGAGAGGGCCTCATTGTTATGTTTCCGACAACTAATCACTTTCTGTGCCCTCTGCCAGCTTGGTTACAATCAGCTTCCTCTGGCAGCCCATCTGGAAGTGAGTTCAATTGCCTGTATGTGGGTGAGTGTGTGTATATGTACTCTATTTCCTTTTATTAACATAGGGACCATTTCTCACCTTGTTTTCTAGCTTTGCAGCCAAACTGAGTACAGGGCTCTTATTGATTTTTGTGGCCTGGAGTTGGGTTTCTTTCAGTGAAAATGAAACTTACTCAGATCAGTCCCATGGAGCATGAAGCAAGCAGAGAAATGAGCCATAAATTCAGGTGTACCCAAGTACGGGCTGCAGTTGGATTTTGTTCTTTCTTTGAGTGCAGGCCAAATGTTGCAGTTGGGCTTACACTGGCTGTACAGGGCAGATTTGTGAAGCTTTTACTATGAAACATACTTTCCATTATTCACCCTACTCACATGAGTTCTGCTAGAAAAAAGAATTCTCACTGTGGATTTGAGTTTACTAGTTCTGAGGCCAGTAAATTTGAAGTAGAGAGGCATGAAAAGGGGGAGGTTTTCTACTCTATCCCCATGTGTTTATCATTGCTGAGCACTTACGTGTTAGGGAAGGAAGAAATGTTCTTATACTGGATTAAACTTTGCAAATAGCATTATTGTTCTGTAGACCAATAGGGTTTTATTTTTTAAAGTCAATGAAATTGACAACTTTTGGAAAGGATTTGAACTGTATTTCTGCTATTTCTGTTAGACAAACACAGCTGAATGACTTCTTAACTCTTTTGTTGGAGTGTTGGACTTGGTACCTTTATTAAAGGCCACTGGATTGAATTGTTATATTCCAGGGATGGGATTTGACCTAATGGAATATCCATATCTATGCAGGGTGAGTGGATTTCTTATCTAGAATGAAACAACCAGCCAGCCAACTTCTGAAGTTGAGAACATGACTTTGGCCCTTCTCTTAATTTCCAAAGGGATTAAATTCATAAAACCTTTTAACCTGAGTTTCACATGTTGAAAAGAGCAGAGCCTGCAGGGGTCGCTCATTCCAAGTATCTTTCTTTTAGTTATTTTTTGATGATATGAAAAGACTGCTGACTGATTGTTTGCTGTTTTTAAATAAAACTTCTGTGAAGACAGTCAAGGTAGAATTTCCTCTTTGTATTTTGTTTGCTTCCTTTCTTTCCACTTCTCTTTGCTCATCTTGCCAAAACTAATGTTTCTCTCTGGCTTTGGTATGCTTTATCCTCTAGCAGGACTTTTGATCTCTAAAGATTTAAAGTTTGGAATAAGCATTGGTGGCCTTGAGTTTGAAAAAATCTTTCTTAATCTCCTTAATGTCTTGCTTTTTTGAACATGCCATTGCCCAGTAATGTGGCTTCACTTATGTAAGTCTAATTAAGCAGTTCAACACAGTATTGGAAAAATATCCGGTAATTTGGAACAGTATAGCTAGGCTGAAATAAGCTTTTAAGAAATCATGAATTCACTGTAAGTGACTCTCAGAACTTTGCCTATAGAACTGGCTTAGGAATCCAGATGGGGCCCTGAATCAAGGAGAGAGTATCTGTCATTCTTAATTCTAGTTGCTATTGATTTAGCAACTCTTAAGGAAGCATGGTAATCTTTCCTTTTCCCCAATTTGTTGTTCATTCTCCTTCAGAGGAAAGGTCATTCTCATTTGTTGGTTATTGTGGAGCAACTTAAGCACAAAACCAGTAAGACCAATGCTCATAGCTAATCTCCATGTGGCCAGCACCTGTGTTCTGTTTCAACACCTGGGCTCATCTGTGCAACCACCTGCAAATTCTGACCACTGATCATGAAGTGAGTTAACTGTGTGGATAAACCAAGCAGATTCACTTCACTCCTGGAAACCTACTGTATTAGTCCGTTTTCACGCTGATGATAGAGACATACCTGAGACTGGGCAATTTACAAAAGAGGTTTAATTGGACTCACAGTTCCATGTGGCTGGGGAGGCTTCACAATCATGGCAGAAGGCAAAGAAGAGCAAGTCACATCTTACATAGATGCCAGCAGGCAAAAAGAGAGAGAGCTTGTGCAGGGAAACTCTCCCTTATATAATCATCAGATCTCATGAGACTTATTCACTATCAGGAGAATAGCACAGGAAAGACCTGCCCTCTGTGATTCAATTGCCTCCCACCGGGTCCCTCCCACAACATCTGGGAATTCAAGATGAGATTTGGGTGGGGACACAGCCAAATCGTATCACCTACCATCAAGGAAAACTACGCTGTTTGAAAGTCTTTTCCAGGTTATTTTGAATTTATATTAAGGATTATATTTTTCTTAAGTATCTTGTGAAAAGTTTTTAAAAGAACAATTGCAGGAAAACAGGGCCTACTTGATAACATATAAGGGTTAGGTCACTTTTTAAAAGACATAAAGTAGTTTACTTTTGCTGAAGTAGCAAGGTCTATAGTTCCTGAAATCCTAGAATTCCCTTATTCTGATAAGACTGGGTATTTAATGGGCAAGGTTCTGAGTTGCCAACAACAGAATCCATTCTGATTAGTTTAATCAGGAAGGGGGTTTATTCAAGAATATTAGGTAGATCACAGAAAATCAAGAAGGGGCAGACAGTAGGCTCTGAGCCATTCAGGAAAAATCGTGGACACACAACAGGAGCTTCTTGAGCAAATTTTCCTTTGCCACTATTGCTTTATATCAGTGAGGAAACCAGGATGGATACCAGCAGCTTCTCCCTCTTCTGATCTTGAAGATCTAGAGGCCTCCATCATCATATCTATTTCTCTCCATGCAGCCAATTCCTCGGGTTGCTAATTTCCAAAATCTAAGACTATCATGGGTAGATCTGATTGGTGGAATCTAGGTTACCCTAGCTACAAAGGAGTTTCGGTATGGAAGATTTCTAGCTTCTACCTTGGGAAGGTGCAACTTATCATATGTGATATTACTAAAAGGTAGAGACGATATCATTAAAATTAAAACCATTTATGCTTCAAAGAACACCATCAAGATAATGAAAAGACAAGTCACAGAATGGAGAAAAGCTTTGAAAATCATATATATGATAAGAGACTTGCATTTCTTGCCTGTAAAGGAGTCTTACAACTCAATAACAAAAAGAAAAATAACTGAATTAAAAATAAGCAAAAGATCAGAATATACATTTCTCCAAAAAAGATATACAAATGGTCAATAACACATGAAAGATGCTTAACATCATTAGCCATTAGGGAAATGCAAATCAAAACTGCATTGAGATAGCATTATGAATCCACTAGGATGGCTATAGTAAAAAAGACAGATAACAGCAAGTGTTGGTAAAGATGTGGAAAAAGTGGAACTCTCATGAATTGCTGGAAATGTAATATGGTGCAGCCACTTTGGACAACAATCTGGCAGTTCTGCAAAAGGTGAAGCATAGAGTTACCCAGCAATTGCACTCCTAGATATATAGTCAAGAGAATTGAAAATGTAAGTTCACACAAAACTTTTTACATCAATATTCATAGCAACATTACTCAAAATAGCTAAAAAATGTAAACAATCCAAATGTCCCTCAGCTAACTAATGGATCAACAAAATGTGTATATCTATACAATGGAAGATTATTTGGTCATAAAAGGAATGAAGTACTGATGTATTATACAATATAGGTGAACCTGGAAAACATTATGGTAGGTAAAAGAAGCCCATCACAATGGATCAGATATTGTATGATTTCATTTCTATGAAATGTATTCATTTTCTAGGGCTGCCACAACAAAGTACCATAGACTTGATGGCTTAAACAACAGACACAGATTTTCTCACAGTCTGGAGGCTAGAAATCTTGAGATCAAGATATCAGCAGAGGTGGTTTCATTCTGAAGCTGCTCTTCGTGGCTTGGGGATGGCCATCTTCTCCCTGTGTCTTCACATGGTCTTCTCTCTGTGGCTGTGCCCTAATCTCTTCTTTTAAGGAACCAATTGTATTGGATTAGAGCCCGCTTTGGTGACCTCATTATTACTTAATTACCTCTTTCAAGACCCTGTCTTCAAATACAAATAGAACCACAACATATGAATATCAGGGGGACACAATTCAGCCTTTAACAGTCTATAATAGGAAAATATATAGAGACAGAAGATTAATTAACAGATGGTTATTGTATTAGTCCATTTTCACACTGCTGACAAAGACATACCTGGAGACTGGGCAATTTACAAAAGAAAGAGGTTTAATTGGACTCAGTTCCACGTGGCTGGGAAGGCCTCACAATCATGGTGGAAGGCAAGGAGGAGCAAGTCAAATCTTATGTGGATGACAGCAGGCAAAAAGAGAGAGCTTGTGCAGAGAAACTCCCATTTTTAAAACCATCAGTTCTCATGAGACTTATTCACTATCATGAGAACAGCATGGGAAACACCTGCCCCTATGATTCAGTCACCTCCCACCGGGTCCCTCCCACAGCATGTTGGAATTCAAGATGAGATTTGGGTGGGGACACAGCCAAACCACATCAGTTGCCTAGGGCTGGACAGTGGTGGGAGGTTTGGGAGATGATGGTTAATGGGTCCAAAATTTCCTTTTGGGATAATGAAAATATTGATTGATGTAACGGTTGCAAAATTTTGTGAATATACTAAAAGACATTGCATTGTACACTTTATACAGCTGAATTGTATGGTATGTGAATTACATCTCAATAAAGCTGTTACACAAAAGAAAAAGATGAGGGGGTTCAGAGATATTAGGCAGCCACAAATAATCAGTGTCTATTACACTACCTTCAGCTGAGAAATTAAGAACAAGCCAGGAAATAATACCCTATGGTCTCCTGGACTAGGCCGAAGTGTCCCCTTTCCTCAGCCTAATTCTAAATCAGCTTGACATGCCCAGTGGGAACACTGGCATTGCTGCTCTTTTGCCACAATGCCAATGTCCTTCTGGAGTCTTTGGGAACAAGGGAACTGGCTGTGACAAATGTCATCCCTTTGATGTCCAGGATGCATGTGGCTGCCTCGGTAAGCACCCCTTTCCTTAGCCAAAGCTCTGAGTGCATCCCTGAGAATCTATATATGGTAGAGGAGGGAGAGAGGTTCTCAGAGACACAGTTTTTTCAGTCCTGGAATATTTTTGTATTTTCCAGTTAAGTGGGCATTCATTAGCCACATAACACCATTTTGGTCAACAATAGGCTTCATATTGGAAGGTTGTCCCAGTAAAAAAATACTGTATTTTTACTGTACTTTTCCATGTTTAGATATATGAATGCTTATCATTGCATTACAACTGCCTATAGTATTCAGTACATTCAGTACATGCAAGTACTCTCTATGGTGTTTACACAATGATTAAATCATCTAACAATGCATTTCTCAGAACATATCCTCCTTGTTAAGCATTGCATGTCTGTACTTCAAAAATGTTTAACCTAGAAGGGCATCTCTGTAAGATTCAACAGAGCCTGCCCTGGTTATTTATTTTGCTTTTTTACAGCATTATCCCTTAATCCCTGTTTGGCTTTTCTGCATTACAAGGCCTCTTACTCATCTCCACTGTGGACTTCCCTCAGACTCTAGTCATTTGCTAATTGGCTTGAGATTTTTTTTTTCCTTCTTGTGAATTTATTTGCAGTTTTATCATTGCTCTAATAGAAGTATGTATAGGAGAAAGTACTTGATAATGGGTGGAGGTGGAGGAAAAGTGTCAATGAAAGCTTTTTTAGAGTAGAACATTTTGGATTTGTGAGTCTTCAAAGATTGATGGGGAAAGAGAAGGGAACATGGGGAGATGTGGAGGAAGAGGAAAGAACCCTCCAGCTACATGAGCAAAGTCAAGGGTACTTGACATAGTCCGGAGCACAGGGGCAGCTGTGAATAGTTTGATTTGGCTTCAATGTAGGCTGCAAAGTGGGAATGGGGCAAGAGGTGAACCTGGACAGGTGGGCTGGGCCAGAGGAAAACCCATAGAGCCAGGGGAGCAGGAGAGAGGCTGTCTAGGCCAGTTGTGTTACAACATACCCTTAAGGCGTAAGTGGTGATTAAACTAAAAGGCTGATGGACATTTTTTAGGGACTGTCTTCTTTTGATTCATCCTGAAGTCTGCTAAATTATTCCAGAATATGGAATCCAGGAACTCTTTTGTGGAGCAATGCAGTGAAATTGGCCCTCATGAGTATTCACAACGAGTATCCAGATAAGCTTAAAATCCATGTAGATAGGTAGAGAAGGAAGCAAAGAGGCAGCTTGAGAGCTCCTGGGTGAAAGGGAAGAAAAAGCCACATTCCATTGCCCGGAGCATAAGTCATAGATGGCCCTGCCCCAAAGGGCTTCAGGAAAACTAAATCCAACCAGCAGAGATAAACCAAAAGTGACTGCAAATGTTGTTTGCAAAAGTTTTAAAGGATACTCTCCTAACCCCAGTGATCCCACTTCTTCCTCTGGATTCAAAGTCAGACATCTTAGAGCTAGAGGCAACAGTCAGGACAGATGATCCATGCTTCTTCCATCCATCCATCATTAATCTATCCGTGTAACTATCCATTCATAATCAGGCCTTTGAATCTCTGGGTTCTATATAATATAGTCCGCGCTCCTGACTTTTGGTTGGAAATACACATGCAGGCACACACACGTACACACACGCTTTTATTTTACAATGAATAAGTGAATGTCTAATAATGAAAATCAGCCTTCTTCATAAGTACCAAGGGAGTATTTTTATATCAGAAAACATTTAATGACAAGGACCACCTTGTCCTTGTCAAGGTGTCAAGGTGTTCACCACCTCCTCTGAACATCCTACTTATAAACACTCTTACTTCTTAATTAACGTCCCCATTTTCCAGTAAATGAATCCTTTTTTCCTAATAGAACTCCCCCATATCAATTTTTGGGTGTCTGGAATAATTTTTAATGACTATCTAGTTATTGTATTTTAAACTCCTCCCCCAAATCTAAGTGATAAATGCCTCACCATTCTCTTCAGATACACACCCCAACTCTGATTCAAATCACAGTCCTTCACTCACAGTCAGGAACCTGCACACTTGGGAGTTTGTCAAAGAAACACCACCTTATGTCTCTGCCCATCTCAACTCCTGTCATCTCTGAGCAAAGCAATCTTACTCCCATTTATGACTCCAATTCTACATCATTGCACTCCCTTGTTTGGGGGAAGTGGACTAGTGGTACAATTTTCCAAGTTCTATTTTGAGAAAGGTGCAAGTTCATTAACTTTGATCAGGACAGGATGGGGAATGCTGAGTGATGTATTTGGCAAATCTTTACACTCATATCTCTCTTGGAATCCTGAGATGATAGACAGATTAGAGAGCAGGGGGAGAGGGAAACTTTTTTATGATTAAGAGAGGCTTCATTGAGAACCTTTTTATGTGTTTGACCTTCTCTCCCCTGGTCCAGTTACCCCTCATGGAGACTCCACAGACCTCTGTTTATATCATTCACGGGATGTGCTCCCTGAAATAAGCTGAATAATATCCCCCAAGATGTCCGTGTTCTTATCCCCAGAACCTGTCAATGTTACCTGATGTGGCAAAGGGGGCTGTGAAGATGCAACCAAGTTAAGGATATTGATTGACCTGGGAAGATTCTTCTGGATTATCCTGGTAGGCCCAATGTCATCATAGTGGTCCTTATAAGAGGAATACAGGAGAAGCCCATGTCACACAGAAGTAGGAGATGTGATGATGAAAACAGAAGGTTGGAGTGATGCAGGGAAAAGGTCACAGGCCAACGAAGGCAGGCAACCTTCAGAAGCTAGAAAAGGCAAGGAAATGGATTCTCTTCTAGAACCTCCAGAGTAAATCAGCCCTGCTAACACTTTGACTTTAGCCCAGTGAAACTGCTCTGAGATTTCTGACCTCCAGAACTGTAAGAGAATAAATTTGCACTGGTTTAAGCCACCAAGTTTGTCGTAATTTGCTACAGCAGCCACAGAAATTAAAACATTCCACTTAATGACATTTCTACTCATAAATCCGTCTCTTTGAATAGAGACCACAAGCTCTTCTGCATCTCCTAGCACTGGGCACCCTGTCAGTTAGTTCCTTCGGAACGCAAGAAACAGAAACATTCCAATCGACTCCAATAAAAGATGTTCAACCTAATGACACATGAGAAAGACAGGAATTGGCAAAACTGTCCCAGCAGCTGCCCTGCTAAGCCTTGTGGCCACTGGAACATCCTTTAGCAAACAGTGTTAGTTTTGGTCATTGGGCAGAAAGGTCAGTAACTCAGCAACATTAGTGGCTACTCCCTCAGACATGTCTGTTTTTGTGAGTCAATTTCTCTTTCCCCTGCTGCCACCAATTACCCAAGGGAGTATTTTTATATCAGAAAACACTTAACGACAAGATCCTGTATCTATTGTTTAAACTCTCTTTAAGAAACAAGCTGATCTTTTGATCTATCGCCACCCAGGTCGGGGCAAAGCTGTCTCATGAAACCAACTTTTCTTTGATGCTGGCCAACCTATAGATAGCTGTTTGGGTGTTGGGTGCTGACCCCTGGTTCAAGCAGCTATGGTCAGGATAACAGAGCTCAGAGACACCTCTCCAATCCACTGGTGCAGAATCCGCTCTCAAAGCATACTTTTTTGAAGGGAAGTGGCCCATGGAGGTACAAAAGAAATGTAAGATGTGGTCCCTGCCCATAAGAACTTTGTCATCTAGGAGTAGAAGGAAAATATATAGAGAACAATTTTATATGGAGATACACACAGACACACACAGACGCACGCACACACACATACACACACATAGATATTTGGGAAATATATATGGAATAGGACAGCATTATATTCAATAGCCAAGTATCCCAATACAGTAAAGTATTCTTTGTTAGATAAATAAAATTAGAGGCCAGGAGCGGTGGCTCACACCTGTAATCCCAGCATTTTCGGAGGCCAAGGCGGGTGGATCACCTGAGATCAGGAGTTTGAGACTAGCTTGGCCAATGTGGTGAAACCCCGTCTCTACTAAAAATACAAAAATTAGCCGGGCATGGTGGCAGGTGCTTGTAATCCCAGCTACTCGGGAGGCTGAGGCAGGAGAATTGCTTGAACCCAGGAGGTGGAGGTTGCAGTGAGCCGAGATTGCACCATTGCACTCCAGCCTGGACGACAAGAGCACAACTTCATCTCCAAAAAAAATATATATATATATTATTACATTATCAATAGCCTTTTTTCTTCCCTAATGAGATATCTTGGCCTATATGAATTCACTTTCATTTCCATGTTTCTTTTGAGCAGTTCCAAGATTTAGCTTCTAATAGGGAATGTAGTAGTTAGGTTTGTTAGGGTTGTAAGCATAGCAGGGTAAACTGAGGCTTTTTTCCCCCTTGCCACCTTTCCGTACCTCTGTAGTTATAGAAAAAAAATAGAGGATATAGAAAAAATATTTTTAAAAACCTAGTGTTTAGGGAGAAGCAATCTAAGCATGGCACCTTGTATGTTCACCTTTTAAAAGAAACCTTTATAATGGCACAATGTCAGGGCCACAGGTTCTCATGAGAAAGAGCTATGTTATGTTACTAGAAGTACAATAAATTGAGCCCAGTTGGGAGTCTTTGAAGAGAAACAAATCCCTAAGGTGAGGTGTGTTTAATTTCTGGAATTTGGGAGAAGAAATCTCAGTTAAGAGAAGTTGTTCCCTCACCTTTTCCCCATTGAGAAGCCTAGACCCCTCTTCTCCCTCCCCTCCCAGGAGTCTGCAGTCACTGGGGAGGAAAGCCAGAGGCATCCTGAGAATGACTGACACAGCCAAAGCTGCCCAATCACTAGAAGAATCTTAGGGCCTGGAGTCAAATTATTTCTGTAGGAAGGAAAATGTTCCCTGGAAAAAAATGGGGAAAGTAGAGGCGTTAAAATGGCAAAAGGGGACATGGGGAAAAAGGCAGAGGGTAGAAGGAGGGGAAGAGAAAGAAGGGTGGGTGAAGAAGAAAGGGCATGTCCGCAAGGAACACCCTCAGAAGGCCTGGGCAGTGAGGTCTCATCTTTTGTGCATTGTAAAGGAAACAGGAGCTAGAGTGGGCTCACAATGCTTGATTTCCTCTCCTTGGTTGGGTAAGCTTTGAGAACAAGACAGAAGCCCTTCAGTGAAAACTGGCTTCACTCTTCCTCCAAACACTGGGTGCTCTTTGTTTGAGGAAGCAGGGAAAAGAAAGATGGAAGGGAGGAAGGATAATTCTGGTCCCCCATGGTCAATAGGCAGGCATGGGTCAGTTTCTTCAAGGGTGCTGAGATGGTATAAAACAGACTGGGGGAAGAATAATTGGAAGGCAAACCTGGAATCAATAGCTCCAAATCATCAAGTCAAAAACGTACGAAATGTTTGGGTGGAGAAACAGGCACAGACAGGGTGCCTATTCAAGTCGGCATTATCTGTTACAGAACAAACTGAATACATAGGCATCATTTTAACACTGCATAGCCAAAGAGTCCCAGAAAAGTTTCTGGTAAGCAAGAAACAGTGAATGGAAATCAATCATCACTAACTCAATATCATAAAATATTACTATAGTCTCATTGTTTAATATTCTGCCTTTACTGACTGACTTTAATGAATATAATCTTATTTACCATGAATTTTATAGATTTATGCATGACCTCAGCTTTCCTAATCCAATTTTTCTCATAAGGTTTACATATTCCTCAATGAGAAATTCTTCCAAGATAAAAGTTTTCACAAAATCTCCACAGTTGGTCATGAACAAAATATTATATGGTCAAGTGGTAGAGCACTGGCCATTAGCTGACAGATAAGTTAGAAGTGTGGCAGATATTTTGAGAGGATAATAATAATGGCCCTTATTTATTGATTACTACTTACAGCCTCTGTGTTCTACAGTCTCTCATTTAATCTTTCAAACAACATGGTGAGGTGTTGTTATCCCCACTTCGTAGATGTGAAATCTGAGACAAGGAAACTGTGAGTGAGTTGCTCAAAGTTTCATTAACTAATAAGTAGCAGAGAGGGGATTTGAACCTAAACCCCTCTGAATCTGAAGTGTGTATGTGCCGCCGGAAGGTGGGGCAGTGGAGAGAGCTTGTGATGGGCCTGGAGGGATGGGTGGGAATTGTATGTGGAAAGTCAAAGAGGAGAAATTCAAACTGGGGCTGAGAGAGAGGAGTAAGGGCAGGGAGGGAGAGCTGGGGAGGCCAACCTCCTTGGGACGAGGTTCACTCCAGAACCCAGCTAAATCTGAAGATGGAAACTGAGTGAGGGCCAAATGCGGGAGCCCTGGAACCACAGGCTGAGGAGTTTCCACATGATTCATCACTGCAAAGGGTGTTCTTGGGATTTCTAGTCTTCGTTTGAATGATGCAACCAGTTCATCTCATTTAAGAATCCTTTAGGCCATTTTAAACGTGATTGTTTTTAGCAACAATGATTTTGGCAGGAAGTGAAGAGGCTGAAGCGTAGAGGGAGGGAGGATAGGGATAGAGAGAGTATGGTGGTTCAGTAGGCTAAAGGAAAATATTTTGATAAAAGTAATCACTCATGTAAACTGATTTTTCTAATTTAATTTCCCTGGGACAGTGTCAGGCCCTGCAAATACAGGGAGAGGAGCAAGGGAAGAACAAATGGATTCTTTCACTTCTGCAGAAGCCTTCAACTTGGATTCAATTGAGAGGTACATGGTGGCTGATTTTTGCAATCAAGCTGAGGAGTTTTCATCTTAAGCTTGGACCTTCATAGCTGACCATGGCAGCTGACTTCTGTTTCCAAATCAACTATCCTCACTTTGGGGAGGTGAGCTCTTGGAGTGGACTGCTGGTTGTGAGCCCTGTTTCAGGAGACCATTTAGTCAGCGCAGTGGAAACTGGTGGATTTTATTCAGGGCCTCTGTGCCAGACACCTATTTATGTTATGTCATTTGGTTCCCCCAATAATCTTGTAAAATTACGATTCCTCTGCAACAGCTGTGGAAACAGGCTCGGCACAAGCACCAAAGAGTACAGAGCTAGAAAGCAGAGGAAAAAGGATTTGAACCTGACTCTTTCTAACTCCAAAGTCAGTGCTCTTTCTCCCCTATCACTGTAGACTGCAGGCTAAAACAAACAACCAAACAAATTAAGCACAGGAGACAGGGAGAGGGAGAAGGAGGAAATACCATGATTAGATTCTAAGGAGAACAAAAGAAAAAAAAATCGAAGAAGTTTGCCTAGTTTAGATGCAAGTTTAGGTTAAGACCTGTAACTTTTGGCCCCCAGTGGAGTGGTCAGCATTGAGCTGGGGGCTGACAAACGTTCTGCTCTCCTCCAGAATTTGACTTTTCTAAAAGAAATCTCTCCGCACCCCATCTTTCTCTCTCTCTCTCTCTCTCTGTCTCTCTCTCCTTCCCAGAAAGAAATGAACCTGAAGCACCCCTCATGATGATGTGAGCATGCTGGATTGCTGCAAGGGCCTTAATCCCTGGGAGATTTATGTCTGTGACTTCACTATGAAAACAAAACTATCTTCCCCGCCCTGTCAGGGTGCAACAATTAGAAAAGAATGTGAGGTTTACTTTTGATGAAGCATGAGGTTCATAATAGAGCCTCTTTTACCAATGGGATGATTCGTAGCTAAAGTATAAAAACCATGGGCTGAAAATGAAAAGAATAAAGAAAACATAACAGAATTCCTATTACCCCTCTTCAGAACAGGGAAACAAAGGCTAAGCTTTGACAATGAACTATAATACATTTTTAAATATTTTGTTCTGCATTAAGATGCAGTATTTTTTTCTGCATTAAGACTCTAAGTCATTGTGCACCTGAAAGTTGGTTTTGTATTAATTTACATAGGATGGACCTACTTTCCCTGTAATTATAAAAACATCTCAAGACATGCATGACAGGTCTTCAGAGAATGCCACTGATTTCTGAGCCACTGCAGATAATTACACATTAATATGGATGGTATGAGGACTCGATCTGATCCCATTCTACACCTGTGAGGATAATGGGAATGCCACCCCTTAGGTCACGTGGGCATAATGGCTTCAGGTAATCTCAAGGCAATACAGTCTTAAGCCAATGAGGATCATAGCAGTAACAAGCTAGAAACTGAACAGTTAGGTAGTCTGGAGGCAGTAGGGCTCAGGGTAATAAATAGTCAAGGCCCAGGCAAGATGCAGACTCAAACAGTCTGAGGTTGTCATGATTAGAGATATCAGAAAAGGCTGAAGACAGTCATAGAACCAAGGAGAGCTAGCAGAATTTTCAAAACCTGCTACTATCTGCTCCTTAACATGGTAGGGGCCATGTTTTGCACCCCACTCCATTCCCCAATACCTGCCATAGATCCTTACCCTAGAGCCATGCACATCAGGGGTTGGTTGAACACCTGAACTCTTTGATCATCATTTACACTCCTGGGCATCAAATCTGTGCTACCAAAAGAAATCCCAATGGGAAAAAGCCATCTCCTAGCCTTTTGAGTAGCAAAATTATCTAGGAGCTCATAACCTTTCCATTTCCATAGCTGAAATCTGCCTGACATTCTCCACTTGGAGTTGAAGTCCAGTTTGATTGAGGTGGGGTAGGTGCTTCATTTTCTAAAAATGGACTGGTTTGAATCCCAGTGAGGTCTAAATTTAGAAACTGAGACCTTGACCTCCTTTTCAACTTTCTGCTTCAGAGAAAGTTACTAATAATCAGCTGCCTAACTATACCAAACCACTTTGGAAGCTCAGTTGAGCAACACAGATACTAGAGTTGGTGTTATATGAAGTAGATTGACAGGGCCTTTATTCAAGGGTAAAACAAAACGCTTAAATCATTTCATATTTTTCTCCTTCCTTCCCCTGAGCTTCTGCAATAATTCACATGCATTTCTGTTAGTTCTTATCATGTATTGTTTTAATTACTTGATTTTTAAACTGTGAACTCTTTGTGGATATAGATCAAGCTTAGAGCCTGATACATAATAGAACATTATATAACAGTTGCTGATGATTGCTTGAGCCCAGGAGTTTGAGACCAGCCTGGGCAACATACTGAGACCCCATTTCTATATTAAAAAAAAAAAAAAAGAATTTGATGCTCAGCTGTACAAAGTGCAGTTAGTGGACAGCCTCCATTGGCAGTGCCTTCAGATTGCATCCTGGGCATTGGAACTGATTCCATGCTCTTCTGCAGCTCCCAGGCAATGCTGAGCTTGGTGGGGGCACTACGGTGTGTCCATTTCTGCCCAATGTGGAACTCTTCTAGTGACCGTCTGTGTTCCAGAGTTTCCATTGGATTGAGCTGAGGTTTTCCTGGCCCCATTTTGTTTCCTCTTCCCTTGTATTTCAGGTATCAGATATTCATCACAGTCTGAAGACTTTCTATGCCCCATGCTACTCTCTCCCCTTTTGTCTTTCACAGACTTCACTTCCCAATAAATCTCTTACACTCCTATCTCCACACCCAGAGTCTGTTTCCCAGGGAATCTTTACTAATACACCTACACAATACCTCGGGCAGATATACTATCTTCCTCAAGGCATGATGGAGAGATTTTATTAACTTGAATGCACAGTGTCTCCTACTGCAACTGTAGCCTTGCTGAAATGCCCCCTGAAGAAGGCCATTGGATCCTCATGTTGTTCATGCAAAAATGCCATCTCGTGGGGGTGGCTAGACTACAGAATGGGGTATTCTAAGTCAGCACCTCCTACACTGGCTCTTTGCAAGCTTGGATCACAGCCTGAAAGAAACCTGAGCACTCCTCCATGGGTAGGGAGTGCTCCAAATGAACACATTTGGAGTTGATAAGGGAAACAACTGCTTTTTTTTTTTTTTTTTTGAGACAGAGTCTGGCTCTGTAGCCCAGGCTGGAGTGTAGTGGCGCGATTTCGGCTCAGTGCAAGCTCTGCCTCCTGGGTTCATGCCATTCTCCTGCCTTAGCCTCCCGAGTAGCTGGGACTACAGGCGTGTGCCACCACGCCCGGCTAATTTTTTGTATTTTTAGTAGAGATGGGGGTCTCACCGTGTTAGCCAGGATGGTCTCGATCTCCTGACTTCGTGATCCGCCTGCCTCAGCCTCCCAAAGTGCTGGGATTATAGGCGTGAGCCACTGCGCCCAGCCAGGGAAACAACTGCATTTGAATGAGGTTTAAGAGGGCTCTTGGATGAGACCCTTAAGAAGTCTAGTGCTTTTCTTTCACTTTGGCATTTTGCATTTTTTGGCACGAGATATGTTGATGCTTGGAATGAGGTTATCACGAGACACTTGTTTTGCTGAAGAACCAACTACTGCTTCAAGACTTACATTCCCTTCATCTCTTGCTTGCTTCTGCCTTGCCACAGATGCTGCACTCCTGTGATTTCTGGTAGTCCCAGCGGTAGCCAACAGTGAGACAGGTGGAAGTCGAATTAAAGATATATCCGAGAAAATCAAAAAGCCTGAGTCCTATTATTTATCCACTTGCTGCTTGCAATTTGGCATCTTTGATGACTGTTGGAACCCCTCTCCTTATTATGAGGCATTTCAGCTGGACAGCAGACACAGACTTCTTTTATTATATAATGCCTGATATGGTTTGGATGTTTGTCCCCTTCAAATCTCAGGTTGAAATGTGATTTTCAATGTTGGAGGTGGAGCCTGGTGGGAAGTGTTTGGATCATGGGGGTGGATCTCTCAAGAATGGCTTAGAAGCTATCCCCTTGGTGATGAGTGAGTTCTCACTCTGGTAGTTCACACAAGATCTGGTTGTTTAAAAGAGTGTGGCACCTCCCCTCTCTTGCTCCCACTCTCACCACGTGACATACTGGCTTCCTTTCCCTTCCACCATGATTGTAAGCTTCCTGAGGCCATAGACAGAGGAGGATGCTGGGGCTGTGCTTGTACAGCCTGCAGAACTGTGAGCCAATTAAACCTTTTTTCTTTATAAGTTACCCAGCCTCAGATATTTCTTTATAACAACACAAGAACAGCCTAATACAATGCCTCGATACTGGATGCTGAAAACATAATTTCTTCAGCTGTGACTTTGTGTGCTCAACTACATGGAAAAAAAGAAAAAGTTTAAAAAGCCTCAATTCAGACATGCTTTAAGTTAATACAACAATAGGATGGCTGGTGCAGTTTTTTTAAATACTAGCTCTTCTTTTTCTTTTTTTAACATTTAAGTCCAGGGGTACACGTGCAGGTTTGTTACACAAGTAAACTTGTGTCACGGGGGTTTGTTGTACAGATTATTTCATCACTCAGATATTAAGCCTAGTACCTATTAGTTATTTTTCCTGATCCTTTCCCTCCTCCCACTCTGGTGCACAGTTTTAAGAAGCAGAATATGTTGACAGAGCTGACAGCTTCCTCCATAGTGCCTTCCGTGACCTCTCCTTGGCTCCAGCCACACCAGTCATTCATCAACTCCCTAGGCCCTTGGACAGGAGTCTGTATAACTCCAGTTGGTTTTGCATATTTTTATGCCCTGTCTGGGAGTTGGAAGGAACTAGAGAGGTTGTTATAGAATAACCTCTCTTTGAAGGCAGGAAGCCCCTCTCATACAGAGTAGGCATCTCTTAATCAGGCATTAGGTTCTAAAGTCAGCATGTAGGGCAAAATCAGGTGTTGTCAACATCTTCTTTGACAATCCTGACATGAGAGACTTGTAGGAGCTGAAGCAATGAAGGTGGGGGTTGGGTGGTAAGCAGAGCTGTTTCCTGGTCTCACTCTTACCCTTAGGCATAAACAGCCTTATAAGTGGAATGGCAGGGAGGATCATCTACACTATTTAAAATTTTTTAAATGTTGATGTCAAAGTTACTCCTGTGTATTTTATTAAATTAAGCTATTTCACCAGGTTTGTTACAAAAATTATCAGCTTCCCCACCTTCACTTTCCCTTTCCCAGAAGCAATGATTTTTAGCTAAAATGACTGACCATCCATACATGCTTGTATTGCTACTTTTGGGGTTTTCATTTTTAGGCATTATTTATTGATTTCCTACCATGATGGAAGACAGATAATTTAGCTCTCTTTCATTCCTCCTCCCCACCAACCACCACACACTTTTTCAGTTTCCCCATCCTTCCATTGCAGTTATATTATAATTTTGGTTGAATCAATATTCAGCGGTTACATTTTTATAACTATGTTAATGGTTTCCACAGCTGAGCCATGTTGTAAACATTTTTCCTTTCCTGAACAACCTTTTATTTTCCCTAGAGTTAATAATGATTTTTGGTCTTTTTGCTTGCTTGATTTTCTATATACTTACATTAAAGTAACTTCAAACTCTTCACCAGTTGTCCAAATCTCCTGCCCGTATGTTCAAACGTATTGATGGTCAGTCAATTTCATCTCAGAGAATCTCCTGGAGCCTTCTGGCCTGTTCCTATATGGCCTGGTATTATAACTGCTGTCCTGGCTCACCCTTTCATATCATCCTGGGCATATCTTTGGCCTTTATACTGTGTTGGATCTTCTCTTTCCTGTACCCCATGTCCTTTTCTTTTTGGCTTAATCTGCTGTTATGATGGAGCACACCCGACAGAAACTTCTTAAGAAAGGATGGATAGAAAGTACATTTTTTGAAATCATGCATGTCTGAGAATGTTCTTATTCTATCCCATTTTACTGATGGTTTGTCTGAGTATAGAATTTCCGGTTGTAGATTGTTTTTGCTCAGAATTTTGAAGGCATTGCTCCGTTGTTCTAACTTCCAACATTGCAACTGCAAAGTATGATAAAACTTTAACTCCTGTTTCTTTGTAAGTGTATTTTCTCTCTGAAACCCTGTTGTATCTTATCTTTGTCCCCAGCATTCTAAAATTTCATAATAATTTACATTGATATAGGTATGTTTTTATTCATTGGGTTGGGCACTTGGTGGTTCTTTCAGTGTGGTAACTCATGTCTTTCAATTCTGGAAAGTTTTCTTAAATAATTTCTGTGTTGATTTTCTTCCCTGATTTTATCTATTCCCTTTATCTGTGTCACCTATTGTTTGCGTATTTGACTTCTTAAACTCATCTATTTTTTCTTTTTTTCTTCTATTTTCCATCTCCTTATCTTTTTGCTCTATTTGCTGAAAGATTTCTTCAATTTTATCTTTCAATCCCTCTGTCGAGTTTTTTAGTTTGATTCTCATATTTTTAATTTCTAAGAGCTCTTTTTTCTCTATGACTGTTTCTTTTTAATAAAACATCCTGATGTTGTTTCATGATTGCAATATCTTCTCCCTAAAGATATTGACATAGGACTGGAATGTACATATACAGTCATGTGTCACTTAACAACAGGGATATATCTGAGAAATGTATGGGTAGGTGATTTCATTGTTGTGAAAACATCGTAGAGTGTACTTACACAAACCTAGATAGTGCAGATTACTATACACCTAGGCTATATGGTACAGCCTATTATACCTAGGCTACAAATCTGTACAGCATATTATTGTACTGAGTACTGTAGGCAATTGTAACATAATGGTAACATAATGATATTTGTGTATTTAAACATATTTATACATAGAAAAGTTACAGTAAAAAAAATACACAGGCATTATAATCCTATGGGACAATCATGATATATGCAGCCTGTTACTGACCCAAACGTAGTTATACAGCACATGATTGTACATATGCTCTTTTCTCTTACAAAATCTTCACTTCCTCTAAATTGATTTATTTTTGTGTTTGTTTCCATCCAACAGAAGCAGGATACATATTCTTCTCAAGTGCACGTGAGACATTCTCCAGGATAGATCATATGTTAGGCCACAAAACAAGTCTCAACAAATTTAAAAAGATTGAAATAATATCAAGTATCTTTTTTAACCACAATGGTATGATAGAAATTAGTAACAGGAGGAATTCTGGACAATTCACAAATATGTGGAAATTAAATGACATACTCCTGAGCAATCAACCAATGGGTCAAAGAAGAAATGAAAAGGAAAATTTAAAAATATCTTGAGACAAATGAAGATGGAAACACAACATACTGAGACTTATAGGATGCAGCAAAGCAGTTTCTAAGAGGAGAGTTTACAGCAATACAAGCCTACATTAAAAAAGAAGGATCTCAAATAACTTAATGTCATACCTCAATAAACAAGAAAAAAAGTAAAAATTAAACCCAAAATTAGAAGAACAGAGGAAACAACAAAGATCAGAGCAGAAATACATGAAATAGAGACTAGAAAACAATAGATAAACAAAGTGAATAATTGGTTTTCAAAAACATAAACAAAATTGACAAAACTTTAGCTAGATTAACAAAGAAAAATAAGTAAAATTAGAAGTGAAAGAGGGAACATTACAACTGATACCACAGAAATACAAAGAATCATAAGGGACTACTATGAATAATTACACAGCAGCAAATTAGATAACCTAGAAGAAATGAGTAAATTCCTGGAAACATAACATACTAAGACTGAATCATGAAGAAATAGAAAATCTGAACAGATCAATAATGAGTAAGGAGATTGAACCAGAAATAAAAATATTCCATCAAAGAAAAACTCAGGGATTGCTTCAAGGCTAAATTCTACCAAACATTTAAAGAATTAATACCAGTTTTCTCAAGCTCTTCCAAAAAAATTGAAGAGGAGGGAATCCTTCTAAACTCATTTTACAAGCCAACATTACCCTGACACCAAAGCCAGACGACGACACAGCAAGAAAAGACAATTACAGGCCTATATGCCTAATGAACAAAGATGCAAAAATCTTCCACAAAATATGAGCAAACCAAATTCAATAGCACATTAAAAAGACCATTCGCCATAATCAAGTGGGATTTATCTTTGGGATGCAAAGATAGTTTGACATATGCAAATCAATAATTGTAATATACTGCATTAACAGAATGAAGGAAAAAAACATATGATTATTTCAGTAGATGCACAAAAAGCATTTGACAAAGTTCAACATCTTTTCATGATACAAACTCAACAAACTAGGTAATGTACTTCAACACAATAAATGCCATATATAACAAGCCCACAGCTAACATCATACTAGTGCAAAGTTAAAAATTTTCCTCTAAGATCTAGAACAAGACAAGGATGCCTACTCTCACCATTTCTATTCAACATAATACTGGAAATCCTAGCCAAAGCAATTAGGCGAGAAAAATAAAAGGCATCCAAATTAGGAAAAAGTTAAATTGTCTCTGTTCATAGATGACATGATTTTCTTTCTAGGAAACCCTAAAACTGTCACCAAAAACAAAACAAAACAAAACAAAACAAAAACAAAAAAAACCTGTTAGAATAAATGAATGCAGTAAAGTTACAAGAAACAAATCAACATACAAAAATCAGTAGTATTTCTATTGCTCACATTAGAAGCTTTCCTCATATGTCTGATGGTCTTTGATTATGTTTACATGTTTGAGGCACTAAAAAAGTGATTAAAGGCTGCAAAACATGGATGGGTCTTGTTGAATATAGTTTCTTTATAGGGTGATCTGGCTGGAACTCCCAATGTCAATATCTTAAGATGTTTCCTCTTGAGCTAGTCAGGTTTCCCAGAGAAGGTATGTCCAATCTTCTGCCTGTAAGGTGAACGCCTGGATTCCAGTGTTCTGGCAGCTGATTGTTTTGGAAATTTTGTAGTATAAATCCAGTTCCCTCTCTGCTTTCCCAAAGCTGCCCAAGGATGTAGTTTTCTCTGTTTTGTTATTATTTACCACGTGCTTCCAATACATTGCTATAATTGTCTCTTTTCTCATTCTTCTCACCCTTGATTTAAAACATCCAGGAGTTTGGGATGGAGTGAAAATAGAAGAATGCATTCAATCCACCATCTGAACCAGAATTCACAATTTTTGTTCTCTTTTCATTTTTGGCTTAACACAAAAAAATTGGATTCATATAATTTATATAATCATAAACATTTTCTTTCAAGGGGTTATAGTGATATTTGTTGAGTATCCTACAGTTTATAATTTTTTTCCACTCTAGATCTCATTTGGTTTTTACTATGTCCTAGTGTTATAGAAACTATTATTCCTTATTTTTAAGTATGAGAAAACTCAGGTTTAGAGAAGCTGTACCCTATTCAATTTTCAACACTTGGTAAGGAGTTGAGATAAGACTCTAAAACCAGATTTCCTGACGCCAAATTTGACTTTTCTTTTGTCACCTGCATCAGGCATTTTTTGTGAACAATTTCTGCGAGTTGAACTAGTCAATCTGCAAGGCAGCCTTTTTCACCAGTGGATGGATGGTATTCAGCTGTCATGGATGAAGCATAACGGGGTTGTAAAAGTTGAGGAATTCTGAGTCCAGGATGTTTGATGAGTGTTGAAGTTGTCTTTGGTGATGGCAGGTAGGCTATGAGTGAGATGCCAGAACTCCCAAAGAAGGATGGTAGTGACTGATGGGAGGTCAACAGATGACAGCAACAACGCAGGCAAAAAGAACATGGTGTATCTGAGCAGCCTAAACCTCAAAGGAGGAAGAGATCTTAGTTTAGGTAGATGGTGTATGTGCAAAGAGAAGACTGGTGAAGGCTGACTTTGCAAAAGGCTGACCCTCCCTCCTGGTCCCTGTAAGAATGAGGTCTGTCACAGAATTAGGTCTTACAGAATCCAAATAAGATAAGAAGGGGGAGGAAACATTAGTTATATAGATTGAAGATGTAGATGGGATAATGACGAAAGAATGAGGTTTGGAAAGCCAATCTCATCCCAATTGATGAGATTTAGTGAAAAGAAGAGTTGGGAGAAAGTAGGTTCAGAGCAATTCAAGGTTGTGTATGCGACCTTGAGTGAAATAATAAAAATCCTTGCAACCAGGGTAGTTGAGGATAGCAGCAAGGCAGTTAGAGCTTTGTTTCAGTCTCTTCCTTTTTCCAATGGAAGCGTGTCTGTCTTCACCTGTAGCATGTCCTGGCTTGCCAGCCTGGCCCACAGGGCTCTTTCTTGTCTGTGACCACCAAAGGCATTGCGTGAAGGATTTGGTCTGAAGCCAAAGTAAATAGCAGCTGAGAGACACACAACAGTTGGTGTCTGGCTCAGATGACTCTGGCGCCTTCCTAGGCAACCCTCCTCCCCTCAAAATGTCTGCTTGTCTCAATGAAAATGAAAATTAACATTTGTACAGTGCTTTGGGGTTTACCAGCCACTTCCACACAAAGCACTTAATTTCATCCTCCCAACTATGCTGGTGGTAAGTATTATGATTCCCATTTTACAGGTGAAGAAATCCTCAACTCCCTCCATTACAACTGAGTGACATTCAGTAATTCATTAAATCACCCTGAACATCAGCTTTCTTAGTAATAAAATGGAGATGAGACCTATCATGAAGTTGTTGTGAGAATTAAATAGGATTATATGTGTACAATGCTTACACACAGTTGACATTCCATAAATGTTCATTCTATAGCCCCACTTAAATGAGTCATCCCAGTGGAAGTCTCCATCTGCCCTTGCCAATAAGGAACAAGCCATTTCTAAAGGGTGAAAGGAATAATTTATAAATATGCAGCTTTAGTGACTGTGATATATTATGAGGATGGCCCCAGAAATTTCTTCCATTCCTAGATACATGCTTCTTTGCAATGTTAATTTGTCATCCAATAAAAGGAAGAGTCTATTTCCTCTGCCCCTTGAATTGGGCTGGCACTATGATGTGCTTTGGTCAATGGAATGCGGCAGAAGTGATATTGAGCCCTGAGTGTCTGCTTTCACCTTCTTGATGCCCTGTGACTCCCAGGCTTAAGAAAACCCAGACTAGTCTCCTTGAGGATAAGTGATCACATGGGGAGAGTGTCCTACTCATCCCAGTAGTTCCAGTCATCTCCACTGAGGCCCAAGACATGTGATTGAGGCTGGCTGGGACCAGTGAGTCTTTCTCCAACTCCCCACACCTTCACCTGCCAACTGACTGCGGTGTACATGACCTCAGGTGAGACTAGCAGAGGAACTGCCCAGCTGAACCTGGTCCAAATTACAGAAGCATAACCAAATACATGGTTTACCTGGTTGCTATTGTAGGCCACTAAATTTTGAGGTAGACTGTTGTGAGAAAATAGATAAGCAATACATGATTAAGGTGAGACAGAAGGAATATGTTTAGAGGGTAAGATTGTGCAGATACTGAACAGGGATATGAAGGGAGCTCACAGCATCTTTCTCCTGTAACTATGGTTGATTGTTATGAACCTAATGAATTTGTGAAGACCTACTGCTCTGACACATGTAATTCTTTGGATAAACAGATATGCTATAATCTTACATCCAGGGAGTTCCAAGCTGAGAGTCTCATTGACTTCCACTTCATCCTTATGACCAATAAAGGGTCAGACCATCTGTGTCTGATAGAGGGTCTTGGGAATATCCCCGACATCATCCTCAGTCAAGCTTGGGGCCAAACCTCTCAGTCCTTGATCTCTATCAATCCTTGTGGCCATGTGAGGGAGCATGCTCACCTCATTGTCATCTAATCAGCTCCTCAGAGATCTCTAAATTGTTCTGGAGGAAATAATGCTCAGAAAAGTGGATATGGAAGCAGGCAGGATGGAAGTAAGCTATTTCAGCATAAGCTGAACTGATTATTCCAGACCTGACCCTATCTGGGCCAATTTAAGCATTTCAGAGGAATTTTGGTCTGAAGAGGCTGAGATAATCCCTGAAGTCCTTTACAACCAAAGTGAAACATCAGAAGCAGATTGTTCTTTTCTGAGCAGGGAAGTCCATGGCGTAGTTCTCAGAGTACCTGGTAGTTTCTACCCTGAACTTGCCCACAGACAGGGAAGAAGGCTGAAGTGACTTCATGCAGTGAAAACAAACCATATTCTCCCTGAAAATCAAAAAAAGAAGCTGGTTTCTGAGAAGTTAGTCCATGGGCCAATGGGAAAACACTAGTAAAATCCACATGCTTTGGGATGCAGGTTGCTGTGTGGATTCTAAGAGTCCTCCCTTCCTTCTTAGGTTCAGTCCCAGTGCCACCATCCCTAATGCACTCGGATCCATTTTATTAGGTTGGTGCAAAAGTAATCGCGGGTTTTGCCATGACTTTTAATGTAACCCGCGATTACTTCTGCACCAACATCATAGTTAAATCTCTCTCACTGCCCCTCTTGTTCTCTTTGTCAACAGCAGAGATGAGGTGAAGGAGTCAGGGAAAGCAGAAATGGCTCTGGTTTCTGAGCTCTGCTTTCTCTACACAACTTCAATGTCCATGAGTGTGGGGAGGAGAGAGGGTGAGGCTGCCAGCTGGAGCCACCACTGCTCAATGCTAAGTGCTTGGGGTGTGGTATGCAGCCCACGTATGTGCCCCGTCAGCCAGCCAGCAACATTTATGGAGGCTCCGAGGGGACTCAGCCTGCTAGAAAGGACACCAGGGATAAGGAAATCTGGCTCCAGCACGGACCTGTAGCATGAATTTAAGCAGGTTAATTAAATTAACATTTCTGAGGCATGCCACAGTTTACATTATGCTTTCAAAAGTACTTTTGAATGAATCCTCTCAAACCCCCCGACACATATGTGACACATGATGTATTTTTTTCATATTTTAAAGATGAAGAAACTGAGGTCCAGAGAGGCAAAGTGGTTTTCCAAAGTCACCACATGTCAGATACCATCAGAATCTGTTGCCTCCAAGCCCTTTTCTTTCTTTTTTTTTTTTTCCCCTAAAGCAACCAGTTATTTTATTCAATCATTTCCTGAGCACGCTGGATGCAAAGCCCAGGTGCTTTTCATACCACACTGAGCCACCTCTTGTATATTTACTTCTCTGAGCCTGAGTTCCATCATCATTAAAACAACAACAATTTTATTGTGTGAGGTAAGCATGTTACCTGTGTTATCTCATTTAATCCTTAAAATAACCTATGGGCAGAAACTATTTTTATCCCTGTTTTATAGATGAGAGAATTGGGGCTTAGAGAGATTAGAAACCTGCCCAAGCCAAAGCCCATACTCCTAGCCATCTTGCTATATAAGTTCCTAACTGTCATATGGAATCCCTACCCACCTCACTAGGTGATACTGAAGAGAAAATTAGGTGGTGCATGAGAAAATGTTTTTTGGAAGTTAAACATGTGTAGCATAAATATAAAGAAAAATAAAAATCTATACTCCTGAAGATCTCATATGATAACAAAGCTCAAAAGAACTCCCCCAAAAAACTGACACAACCACAAATCTTCACTGACATTAAGTAGCAGAGACAGGTATATATAAACAACCTGCAACAGGAGGGTCCTAGAGCCCAGAAGCATCAGTCCTGGAGGACTTCCTGAAAGAGGTGAGTTTTGGCTAAGTTCCTGGCAATGATGCTGGCATAGAATATAAGAGAGGAGGCTGGGCACAGTGGCTCACGCCTGTAATCCCAGCACTTTGAGAGGCCAAGGCAGGTGGATCACCTGAGGTCAGGAGTTTGAGACCAGCCTGGCCAACATGGGGAAACCCTATCTCTAATAAAAATAAAAAATTAGCCGAGCTTGGTAGTGGATGCTTATAATCCCAGCTACTCGGGAGGCTGAGGTAGGAGAATCGCTTGAGCCCGGGAGGTGGAGGTTGCAGTTGAGTCAAGATCACACCACTGCACTCCAGCCTGGGCAACAGAGTGATGAGACTCCGTCTCAAAAAAATAATAATAATAAAAAATAAAAATAAGAGAGGAGAGGCATTCCAAGCAGAAGCTCTGGCCAGCAGGGCCACACTGCTCCATCGAGCAGGTGTCCAGGCAGGAATGGAGATTCTGGTAAGAGTGGGTGGAAGTAGACCAGGCTCTAATGCCATAGAAATATGTGTGTGTGACAGATAGGGCCACTCGTCCCCCACCCTCTGCAGTGTTGTACACAATAGCTTCCAAATTATCCTAAACACAGACCACAACTTATCCACTGAGCAGTTTTTGCTGCTACAATCCTCAATCTCCTGAAAAATCAAAATACACTCTCTGATCTTGGCACGAATGCTTGCTCTCACTTGTGGGCCTTTTCCATGGACTTTTATGTCTCTGTTTATTTTGTGTTTCATGAGTGGCTCATGCCTTTAAAGGAAATGCACTAACCTTGGCCTGTCATTATGGTCCTGTGTTCGCCCCGCTCCTGGGATGGGTGAGCCTGGGCTTTTAATTTGCTGTGATGGGAGATAATTGTTGCTTGAGTTTCCACCTCTGAAAATAAACCGGGGTGGTGCTTCCCGGCTGGAAATCCACAGAAGCAAGCTCACCCCTGGGGCCTGTGCCAGGGGAGGCTTAAGCCAGGGCTGGAGTGACTGATCTTAACATCCCTCACTCCTTTCCTTTTCTGGATTTCAAAACATACAATTAGTGTTTTCTTTAAGAGCCCAAGATGGCAAAGTTACGAAAGATCAGGGAGACTTCTTGATATTGTATGCAAGAATTCTAGAGGTGGGACTCCGGGTGACCGGTAACACATTTGATGGTGGAAGCTCTGTTATTCCAGGTCACTGTGTGAGGCAAGGTGGAGTGGAGCCCCCAGCCAACCGGCACTGAACATTTAATGAGATTGAGAAGTAAGCTCATCATTAGCTACTAAGATTTGGGAGTTGTTTGTTGCCACAGCATAAACTAGCCTACCCTGACTATAAAAATACATGAAGCACTTAGCATAGTCCCTAGAGCATCACAGTCTCATAATAAGTGATAGCTCTTATTTTGATAGAGCTGTCTTGAAGCAATCACACAGAGTCTAGCACAGTTCTGAGCAAATTCTTGTATACTTTTTTACAATGACAGAGGATGAGTTCAAAGTCAGCAGAGGCTATCAGAACCCAGGAAAATACTGTGCCCAAGAGAAATGAAACTCTTTCCACAAATGGGAGAGAGAGGACTGCTTTTTGCCCAATGTGTAGAGTTAAGTCATCGTATGCTCCAGTTTTCATTAACTAGAACTTGTTCCCATTTCTACTCTCAATGAACTTATTTCTGAGGCCTGAGTCTGATGCATTCTCAGCTCAGAATATCAGGTAACAGAAGCTAGATACCTGATCCCCAAATTTATCATTAATTACTTAGTGCAGAAACCAAGGTGTCATAAGGGTATTTTTTTTTTTTTATTTCACTCAGTAAGTTATAAAACTCTAAGAACCTCAGTTACATTAGAGTAAAGGCAGCCTCAGTTTAAGAAGCTGACCATTTTTTCCAGGGCAGTATTTAGTGCCAAAAGGAGTTTATTATATTTATTACAAATAAGAAGGGGCAGTGCAGGTAGAAGTTAAGAGTGTAGCCTTGGGTGCCCACCCACAAGATGTAGGCTTACATTCTAATTCCTTAACTATAAGGTAGTATGGGTTTAAGAACTTAGAACTATTCTTTATGCATAGGGATCACTCAGTAAATAATAAGCCTCATTATACACACTAAATTGGTTGATGATTTTTAACATTCATATCATTGTTTTAGTCATCTATTTATTCAGAAAATATTTGCTTCAAACTTTCTCAGTGCCACTACTTCATTTAATCTTCTCAGTGACTCTACAAGATCAAGAAAATTGCTATCACTTTATAAGTAATGAAATAGAGGCACAGAGACAGTCATCTTAAGACCACATAGCCAGTTAAACGGAAGAGCTGAGTTGAAACCCAGATCTTAAATAGGAAAATCCTACAAAGTCTTAGTTCATTGGGAAGTGGATCTTGTGAGTCAATTCAAACATCTGCACAGCTTCTAAAAAGGGGGAAGAGATTGTTCTAATACCACCCAGCCCACTCTGAGGTCCAGTTTGTACGTGATAGGGATATTTAATATAGAAAGGTATGTTGACAAGGATGTGAGTCATCTCCTGAAGATAAATACCATCTGTGCATGGAACATGTGGTTAAATAAGGGAAAGGCATGTCAATCAAGAGTGGCCACCTCCCCTGAAAGCCGTGCAGACCCAACACGGTAGCCAAGGGCCACTATTCATTGCTCTCTCACCCAAGAGGTCTCTTGAAGAAGGATGCAGAGTTGGACCTTGAAATCAGTCATTCAACACATGTCTAAATATTTTCCAGCAAGTTAAACACTCTCTCAGGCATCTTACCTTCATATAGCTTCATTGCATGATAAAGTGATTCTATCTCAGGAAAAAAAAAAATCATGGATAAAAAGAGACTTGCATGTTTAGACTCTAGTCATTAACAGTGCACACAAAGAGCTACTGTGATCACCAGTGTTTCCTGGACCAAAAAGGGGCAAAGAGGGCTGAAGTGTTTTATGAGTTAGCCCATTCCTTGATAACTTCAGCTTTTAAGTTTTGCCAGCTGCTGCCAAGCTGGAGAATTAGATGCATTGTATTTCATTATGTTTCATTCATTAATTCAACCAATATTGCTTGGGCACCCTCTAATGAACTTAATGAGTATGGCCAGGTTCTGTGAGTAAGGCAAAGATGAATTCCCTGCCCTGGGGGAGCTTGCAGTCTGGTAGGAGACAGAAGTACCCCAAAGGAAGGTTCTAGAAAAGCAGGGCCAGACACAAAGTACTAGCTGCTTTCCAGGAGTGGAGTGGAGTCTGGACTGGAAGATGATGACAGTATTTGAGTCAGGTTTTACCAAAATACTTGTATTACTGGTAAGCTCAGTGTGCCTTCTCTGGCTAAGCCCTGAGAGGGAGGGAACTGGAGTCCTGTGACAGAATCTGCTTCCCCGCCACTGGGGCCCTGCACCTCCCTGGTCTCTAGCAGATGCTGCCTCTCTGTTCAGCACAGAAATGGGAAGCCTGCCCCTCTCCACCAGATCTCACAAGATCCCTCATCAGTGGGGCCCCTTCAGCCTCTGACTCACCCATTCCAGGGCTCAGTCTGAGGTGCCTGTGGGAAGAAAAGACCCAAGGCTGGGTGGGTGCCTTTCCTCTCTCTCTAGACTCAACCCCACCTGCCTAAGCACAGACTCTTCCTTGATCTAAAACAAAAGCCCCCATGTACATTCATTCTTTGAAACAATGCCTGGGGCTAGGGTAATGATCTCTCTTAGAGTGAATGTAATTCATCATTCCAAACTGAGAAACTGTACAGAGTGGCAAATGCAAGCCGGAAGGGACTCTAGAACCATAGTCCTAAGCCAGGACCGTCCCAGGAAAACTGAGATCTGCAGCCATTCTTGTTCCCAATTACATCCAGTCTGTGCTGGCCCTGCCACAGGCTCTGGGGACTCAATGCTTTATGGGTGCTGCATTTACATTTGCTGGCCAGAAGATGCAAAATAAAACCACAGTCAAATTTCAATTGCCTGCCTAGATATGATAAGACCAGTACCCAGGAATTTGAATGAAGGAGCTGGTTAAGGGGTTTGAACTTCCACCAAATCGACTCAACCACCATGTAACCGGAGGCCCCAATTTTTGGGAGATAGCTGTCTATAGTCTGATTGGTGGCATTTTTCAGGCAGAATAAGGAAATTCTCTCAGTCAAGAATGCATTTGTCCTAATTTGTACTGATTTGCTGCTGCCCATTCAAAGGATCTTATTTAAGACCAGAGTAATTTGTTTTCTGTGCTGCCTTGAACAAAACTCCTCCCTGCACTTGAGCGTACAATATTTGTAGACATTTGTCTTCAGGCTAGTGTAGTAATCTTCCTTGCATGCAACTGGGTTTTCTCTGAAAAGACAGTTGTTTAAAGTTCAGTCTAACGTTTATTGACTTTTTTTGTGCTTGTATCTACAGAGAAATCGTAGTCACTGGTTTGAATGGACTAATCAAGACCTATGAACTGCTGTCTGCACTAATATCTACTTTCCCAGAGATCAAAGCCACGTGGCTGGGGAGACAGACTTTCAGCTGCTTTTCTTGCATCCTTTTCTGATCAGAGTGATTTATCACTTGAATGCCATCATCGGGTCACAGGCTTTTTACTTCAGATATTTGGTATCAGACTGTTGAGTATCAGATGATTTAGCATTTGAGTTTATGCTTAATCTGTCTTATAAACAACCCTGTGATTTAAAAGAAAAAGAAAGCCTCTTCTATGAGAAAAGCCTTATCTATGGGACTCTAAGAAATGGGAGGAGGCAATATTTAGGAAGTCCAGTAGGCCTCATTTAATCTCTCCTTCCTTTAACCCAGAGATAGACCGGCATGTTGTGATGAGGACGTTCTATCCCTGAGCCGGGATGAAATGGTGCAGGGTGAGGGCACAGTTCCTCACTGTGCAGGAAGGAAGAACTGGGATCATTTGTCTCCATTTCTCAGAGATTCCTGGCTCCTCTTGACCCTGAACTCACCATTGTATTTTTGGGAAGAATACCCACAGTACTTCCACAGACAGAAAAACCTCGAGGGCAAGGCCCAAATGTTATGGTTGCTATGATCACTCCACTAACCTCAAAGAATAAACTACAACATTCTAAGCATATGGATCTCTATGTGGCCCCTGCCAGGAAAATTGTCTGTTCTGAGTTTGGTACCAGCCCTTCAAATGCAGAAGAGCTGGGCCCTAAGGTGGTGTTGAGCATGTAGAAGAGGGGTTGCAAACCAGCTTTCCTAGTTGCAATGACCACAGATCCTAGGGACCTCTTCAGTGTTAAGTTTCTCCCTAGACCCCACTGCTGCCCTGGGGGTTTGCTGGATATCACTTCTTGCACCGAGGGCTGTCTTCCCTCACCTTTGCCCTGCCATTTCATGTCCCAAGTCTTGACCAGGCCTGCCTGGCCTCACCTTGATAGCACCTTCACCATAGTAAGTATTCAGTATCTGGACTGGCAGACCACCAGGCGGGCCCAGTGAGATTGGCTGGTACCCAGTAGCAGCTCAATCCATACTCCATGAATGAATGAATGAATGAATGAATGAATGAAGATTGAAGAAAGTATAAAATTCCAGCCATGCTTCCCCAGGGAGGGTCTGCAGCCCTGACTCAGACAGAGACAGTAACAGGAGCAGTTTGAACCACCCATCACCACTCCAGCCTGGAGGCTCTGTGGGAAGAGACCAGGAGCAAGGGAGAAAGAGTAGGCCCTTGCTCTGGACAGATCCTCTAGTGCTGCTGCTGTAGGGTCAGAGTAAGGATCCCTTGTGAGGAAGAGAAAGGAAGAAGTGTCTTCTCCACAGCCAGGGCTAAATCCAAGCAACCTCAGCATTTTTTCATTCAGAACCTTTGCTCAGCCTAGGATGAGTTGAGGACATAAAGAATGAAGTGATGAGTGCTCCCCTGACTCTCAGGGATCCCAGAGGGGTCATCTGTGGTCTGATGATCCTCCTGGCTAAACGGTTCCTACAGCTGCTGCTTAGGTTCAGAAGAAAAGTGGCTTCCACATACCCATACCTCATCTGCTAGAATTAACAACATAAAAAGATAAGGCTAGTGATGTCGCAACCTCCTGACAGATCATCCTGGTCAGTCCACCTTAAAGATGGAACTTCATGGAAACGAAGGGGTGGAGAGGAGTTGTATCAAAACAGACATCTTCTGAATTCTGCAGAAAATGCTATGGCTAGATTTACTGTACAGAGTCTGATAAATGCCAGAGGTGAGGGGGGGTTTGGATGTGGTCACAGTCAGTCATAGGGCTGCAATACAGCCCATATGTCTCTGGCTTTTTTAAAGGTTAATTCACAAAACAAAAAGTCCAAAAGTGTGCCTGGTAATGACAGGAGCTCAGTAAATAGTTGTTGATAGACTGACCCAGCATGTTCCTAGCTGCCCGTGTATTGGCTGTGTAGAGCCATTTTCCCGGAGGCCGAGGCAGATCTGAACCATTACTTGAATCCACGCAGGTGGTGACGTACATGTGGCAGCCTTTCCATTCCACTCATCCATAGCCTGTGTTGGCCAGAAGAGAAGCTCTGAATAGTAACTTCTCTATATTTTTGCTGTTAAAAATAACAAACTCAGGGCACTAGATCAGGAGCTATTTCTTTCCTTGTAGACAAGTAGGTCCTGCATGGAGAAGCAAGTCTCTTCTGCCCAGAGGATCCATAGTCAAATGCTTGCAGGGGAGATTATATTCTAGAAGCTCTGAAATAGTCAGAAATGCCCCCAGCCTCTCTGAGGGAGAGATTCATTCCAACCCAAAAGGATGTCTCTATACAGGCTCGTGTGAGCATGGGGTAGCTAAAGGAGACTTGGGCAGCAAGCACCTGCATATCTGGCAAGGGCCATGGTGACAGGTGAGATGGGTCTGAAGTGAGAGCAAAAGGATGTGGCTTTATGGAACCTCAGGCTGACTTCAGAGACACTCACCTCCTGCCCCTGCCAGCTGCTCAGCCTGGCCCCCAGGGCACCTCCCAAAAAGCTTACCAGTCATTCTCCGGCGATGGTATTTGTCACACACTGGCATTTCCTACACTCCTTCTACTGACCACATCTCCAGGGACTGCTGGGAGCCCATTGACCAAGCTCCTGAGGATGTGAGTCAGCAGGCTGGCATGCTTAAGAAAGGGGTGTTTGGCCCTGGCTTGAGAGCTTCCCAGACCCAGCATTCCTGCTCCCCTGCTGTACCAAGGCCCCCAGATCACCATTTCTTAGAAAGATAAGAAGGGCATTCCATCCAGTCTTGGGCTTCTTTGATGTTCCTGCCCCATAGGTAGCCCCAGAGGGACAGCATCACCATTATTCCTTTCGAGTGGCACTGGATGAAAACAGAAGAATCACTGAGAAGTTGTCAAACATTTAGATTCCTGGGCCCCACTCAAGACATTCTCTGGGGTGGAGGGTCAGAAGTAGGAAGCAGCAATTTGCATTCAAATACATCCTCCAGGAGCTTTCAAGACCCTGCCAGGACCGGGAATTACTAAACATTAAAGAGTATAACAACTTCAAAAGTGCATTAAAAATTTCCTTTTTTTTGGCTAAGACCTTTGGAAGGGGAATTTGACTCAGAGATAATTTTGCTTCCTGATAACTGCAGAAGTAGCTCTCTCTTTCTTTAAAACAGGGAGACCCTCTGGGATCTCTGTATATCTGAGGCCAGCAAGAATCTGAGATTGTCTCCAACTCAGTGTAGGCTGCAACTCGCCTTCCTAGGCATTCCAGACTCCCACAGACGATGCAGCTCCCAGCACGTTTCTGACTGCCAGAGACAAGTGAGGCTGTGAGTTTCTGCCCAGGGCTTACCATATCCTGAAAACTTCTATAAGGGATTTTCCTGGGATATCAAGCACTGACACCTAGAAAGAGGTAAAACTTGATGTATCTTGCAGGGCCGATCCCCAGAAACCGCTAAACTCCCCATATTATATGAAGGGCAGAGATGTGTCTTAAAAAAAAAAAAAATCAGAGTGAAGCCAGAACACATGTTGCCAACAAGACTGAATTAGGTAATGAGAAAGACAATGTTTGTTGCCAGGACTGAGGCAGGAAATAAATCATTTTTCTTTAACGAATCTCTCTGTTTACATTGTTCTCTTTCCTCACAGGACTGGCTCAGAAAATACCTGTTTTTGTTTTTGTTGTTGTTATTTTGTTTTGACTCCTTGGCCAGTAGGATTAGGTCCCATTGAGCCTCAGCCTGGCGGCGGATGTGTGGGTGGGGGAGTGCCACAGCTGAAGTCACTATTGTGATTCACAGGGATGAGGGGTGAAGGCAGCTTCCCCGCTGGGGTGGCACCTGCCTGCTGCTGGCAGGGCCCAGGTGGGGCTGGCCTACATGCTTGGGGATCGAAGGGGGTCATGTCTGACTTTCTTACATATGCATCCTCAGCTCTCAGCACAGCGCTTAACCAACACCCAACAGAACAATGACGGAATGAGTAAACGATTGATGGCTTTGAAGGTGGGCAAGACAAATCTCTCTATCTTAATCTCTCCATACACATATACATATATACAGACTAGGGGAGAAGGAAGGAGGTGGAGGAGGATAGGGAGAATGATAGATGCATAAGGTATTTCACAGGTCAGAATCATAGGTGACTGCCTGGGGGCAAGAGGGAGGACCCAACCCTGTCACCATAGCTCAGAGGTTCCAGGCCCATCAACAGCCCATTTCATCTGTCCCTGGAATGCCGCATGAAGAGGTAGGAACAGGCCATGATCAGAAGGCTCCAGAGCAGAAAGCCCATCTGTACCCACTTTGCTCCTCACACATGGTCTCTGGCCCACAGAATACCCCCTGCAGAATCATGTGAAGTCCTGCCCTTGTCCTGGTTGTTTCTCTTTCTCTGTATCTCAGGAACCCACTCGTTTCATCTCTGGTTTCGCCACATCATGACATTACATGCACGAGGGGGCTCTACCTCTTCACAGCATCATCAGCCAGGGGTGAAGAGAGAAGCCCCAGTGTCCACAAGAAAATGAGGGTGGTGCCACCACATTTAACTCCTTCCTTGCCCATCTGCTCTTTCCCTGAGAAAGAAGTGTCATGACAATATCAACCCTTATTCTACCTGAATAGTCACGGTTCTGTGGCACCAAGGACAGACGCCCTTGATGACAAAAGTGGCTGGTTGTGTGTGCAATGGAGAGATTGTACTTCACATACATTTTTCTGCCTTAAAATAACAAGAAGAAAATCGCTGTTCTTTTGGCTGAAGCAAAAATAAAACTGTTTTTTGAAAGCCTTATTTAAAGGGTTCATTATCTTGCAGGCTGCTAACTATATACTCTGCGCCACACTCAATAAAAGCTTCATATAACTGTCTTTGAAATTAACAGCCACCTCTTGTGCTTTTCAAGTTATTAAAGATGTTGGCATGGTGGAGAGATTGTAAACTTTCTATACTGGTGATTAGTCAGCGGGACCACATCCCACCAAATCCCCCAGAGCGTTTCTAACAAAAAGTTCCTTGTGACCCAAGCGCCAATTTTTCTTTCTTGTCTGTTCATTCTAATTCCACTCAATTACTCCTGAGCAAGCTGTTTTATTCCTGTCAACTCATGTTATTTACTGGAGCCTGTCAAGAAGACCGAAGTGGAGGCTGATATTATGTAGGATGTTTTGAGACTCATTAAAACACTTTAAAACAATCACCTATTGTGATATTCACAGTCCTGTGTGGGGTGGCCTTGCCTGGACCATTTGGAGCCTGGATCACTTTATTTATTTGCTATTAAAAGCTTCAAGTTAGAATGGCATTTTTTGCTGCAAAATTTTTGGACTTGGGGATGCAAGGCCTGGTCAGGGTTCCTGGAGATTTCTGGGCAAGGATCTGAAGATAAATGGATTAAGTGTGTGTGTGGTGGGGAGGCTGGGGGAGGACTCCTGGACCAGCTCTGTATCTCTGATGAGCTGATGAGAAATGGGGGTCAACCCCAACTCGCCAGAGAGCTCTTCCTCCTAGAACAGAGGCAGATTTCCTTAGGAAAGTGGGCAAGAGCAGTTTTCCTCTGAAGATAAAGTTCCCTGCTGTGTCATTTTTAGTCCATCATTATTCATACAATAATGAACAATCTGTCTGAACAAGGCACCAGGCTAGATTTCCTGAGAGTGTAAAGCAGATAACTGTATAGTCCTTAGATCGTTAGCTGAAGAGTCCATTTAATTGATGCCATATGGAGTGTCAGATGCCAGGTGGGCCACGTGCAGCCTGAACTCTGGGCAGGGAGGGGCCAAGGCAGTCTCATTCTGTCCACACCCCTCCCAGCCTCCTCTTGCTCCCCACTCTTGTCTCCCATGTGCCGGCTGCCCATCCTCCCTCCTGCTACCATCATCTACCCCTGGCTAAGCGTTGCCAGGAACTCAGCCTAGACAGCCCCTGGGGTTGGAGGTTGATTCCTGTTCTAAGCTCCCTCAGAATGCAACAAAGAACCTGTGTTCAAGCTGGGGTGGAAGTTGAGGATTCTTGATTTCCAAGTCCCAAGATCTAGAATTTCTTATTTCTTAAAAAAATCCTTGAAAAAAAGGCCTCCTTTCTTAAGTGATTCTAAGATACTTTATGATCGCAAGGTCTCAAAGCAATACTGAGAAAAAGGCCAAGTCACCTGGGCCACTGCATGCATAATTTCACACACTTCTAGAACATGGTTTTCCCACCAGTGTCTCATGTGTTTGCAGGTGTCATCTCTACCCCAAGCCGGGGGTGTAGGGTCAGGCAGAAGCAGCACAGGCAGAAGGGAATGAAGCAGGAGGTCCAGCGTCTGTATCATCATACAGGGGTGAGCTAGGCCAGCACTTCCCACCTGTGTCCCTCCAGCAGTGAGATGCTAATGTCTACTCTAAGTGCAGATGGTTCCGAGTCATATAAGCCTGGGAAGGACTGCCCACTATATCCCCAGCTCCTACGCTGGTTCTCACTACCATGAGTTTAGAAAGTGCTAGACTAGTTGATCTCCAAGATCTTTCCTAACGCTTGAAATTCTAGGAAGCAATGAATAGAGAATGTGAATGCAAAAAAAAATTTATAAGGCATTTGCCTAAGGCAGGGGTTTTCTACCCTGGCTGTGTATAATAATCACCTGGGGAGATATATAAAAAATAAAAGCCCACAGGCCTATGTTCTCAGCCTGAGGATTAGGATTCATCAAGTCTGGGGTGGACCCCAGCCTCTGCATTTCTAGCAACATTCCAGTCAGTTTTGATGAACAGCAGGCATCGGAGCTGAGAAGTTGGGGCCGGGGGTAAAACCAGACACTTTCCCAGGCAGTGAGATGAGGGAAGAGCTGACGCAGGATTCTAACATGCCCACTTCTGACTTCATGGAGTTGGCCCACGGGTGACTGTGCCTAGCACATCTTTAGAAGATACTTCCCCAGAAGTCAACAATTAAAGATGCAGTGAAACAGAATTTGTTTTGTTTTATTTTAAACCTCAGACTGACACTCAAACCACATCCCAAGGGCAAACATCTTACAGCTTAATGGATAGGTAGCCACCAGCCTTAGCCATTGCTTGGAATCAGATGGAAAGCAGTGCTGGCTGCCCACCCTAGGAGCACTGGGGACCTGAGAGGACAAGGGCCCCTGTAAGTGGTGGCCTTCTCAGTGTCCTCTGGCTGCAAGCAGAGCTGACCCAGCCTTCTGTTCAGAAGGTCTCAGCTTCAGGACAGAGAGGCTGGCCTGGGTGGCGGGGTAGGACAGAGACAGCAGGAGTTCAGGAAGTGGATCAGACCAGCTGCCCAGGCCAACGAGGTTTGTTTTCATAAACCAGGCTGAGTTCCTGGGTGAGGAGGACACTGTGGCCCCTGCTTCATGGGTCCTCACATGCACACACACTGGAGAGCAGTTCAGCAGCCTGACTGCTGGGCAAGTGCTGCCTGTTGCCTGGGGTTGTCTGCTCCTGCTCAGGAGGATAAGCCAAAAGAGATGAATCTTACAGATGACTGGAGTTTAGGGTGAAGTGCAAGCCCAGAAAATAGGTCTCATTCCTGCTACTCCCTCTCATATATTCTACAATTCAGACAAACTGCATGAGTCATTCCTGCTTAGACAAATCCTCTGCTTCTCCTCTTTTGTGCATTTGCTCCTGTTTTTCCCTCCCTACCCTGTCTGCTGGACTCCTACACATACTCCCAGGCCTACGTCAAATGTCTCCTCTGCTCAGCTCCCCATAGGGTGCAGTGATATCACTCCCCTTGGGAACTGCCAGAGTATATTGCATGTATCTATCATCTGGCATCTCTCTTACACAGCCGTGTTTCTTATCCCCTTCTATTGCAAGCACTCGGAAGGCAGAGACTGGGTCTTTGTCTCCCTTTGGCCCCAGCCTGTTTCAATATTGTGCTTTTTATGTATTATAGCAGGCACCCATGCATGTCTATGGAATGGAAGTTAATTCTGGGCTGACAGTAATTGTAAAGCATCACAGCCCTTGCTAGCTGTCATGGGGAGGCAATCCTGGGCACTGTCTCCATCACTGCTGTCACCAAGTATGTAGCATGATGTATGAGTCCATTCTCATGCAGCTAATAAAGACATACCTGAGACTAGGTAATTTATAAAGGAAAGAGGTTTAACAGACTTACAGTTCCACATGGCTGGGGAGGCCTCACAATCATGGTGGAAAGTGAAGGAGGAGCAAAGGCACATCTTACAAGGCAGCAGGCAAGAGAGTGTGTGGAGGGAACTGCCCTTTATAAAACCATCAGATCTCATGAGACTTATTCACTTTCACGAGAATAGCATGGGAAAAGCCCACCCCCATGATTCAATTACTTGCTACCAGGTCAATTCAAGATGAGATTTGGGTGGGGACACAGCCAAACCATATCACATGGCATCAGCAGATGGCTAGACTTCCTGAGCAGAGCCAGGGACTTGCCTGGAAGGTCCAGGCCCCTCTGAGTTCCAGCTTCCCTGTGGAGTTGAAAGACACTCCAGTGTGTGTTACACTTGGTATCCTACTCAAGAAATAGTGAAAAAAGGACGTTTACACCACTGGGAATAAAACGTGGGTGTACATATGGTTCACACTTTACAGCAGATGGGTCAATTATCTGATTAATATGATTGATCATTTATCATAATGTAACACATTATGTCACATACCTTTTTTTTTTTTTTTTTTGAGATGAAGTCTTGCTCTTGTCACCCAGGCTGGAGTGCAATGGCACGATCTTGGCTCACTGCAACCTCCACCTCCCGGGTTCAAGTGATTCTCCTGCCTTAGCCTCCCGAGTAGCTGGGATTACAGGCCTCTGCCATCATGCCCGGCTTGTTTTTGTATTTTTAGTAGAGATGGGGTTTCTCCATGTTGGCCAGGAGGGTTTCAAAATCCTGACCTCAGGTGATCCGCCCATCTCGGCCTCCCAAAGTGCTGGGATTACAGATGTGAGCCACCGCACCCAGCCTCACATACCTTTCTTATGTAGAGTTTTTAATGTTTATAAATCTTACCTCCTTAAGAACAATTAAGTTTCCTGAGAACAAAATCGATCACTACAGTGGTAGAAAGAATACGGGTTTTGGAGTCAGACAGAGCTAGATTTGAAGCTCGGTTTTATCATTTCACGGCCAGGTGCTGCCATGATTATTTTTTATGTGTCCACTTGCCTGGGTCACATGGTGCCCAAATATTTTTTCAAACATTATACTGGATGTTTATGTGAGGATATTTTTGGATGATACTTAACATTTGAATCAGTAGACTGAGGAAAGCAGATTCCCACCATATGTAGGTGGACCCCATCCAATCAGATGAAGGTCCAACTAGAGCAAAAAGGCTGACCCTCCTCTAAACAAGGTAGAAACTATTCTGCCTGATGACCTTTGAACTAGAAGGAAAAATTAGTTGTTTGCTGCCTTTGGACTTGAAGTGTACCTGTACCTCAAGCCTGCCAGCCTTCATACTGTAACTACACCATTGGCTCTCCTGGGTCTCCAGCTTGTCAACTCACCCTACAAATCTTGGGCTTTGCCACCCTCCATAATTGTGTGAGCCAATTTCTTATAATCTCTCTCTCTCCCAGTAGTTCCTTTTCTCTGGAGAACACTGACTAATATAGGCACTTCTGTATTAAGAGCATTCTGAACAGCATTATGTTGCTAGGGCCCTGCAATGGGAGGCACCTTCTCACTTTCATCACCTGGAACCTGCTCATCCACATGACGCAGAGGAGGTATATGTGACGTTTGTTCACCTGCTGACCCCTTTGTCATGGTGTCCCATTTTCCATGGGTACTTCTGTCCACATCCTCTCCTAGGGTGTTTGCCTCAGAAGTGCTTGAAGGGATTAGCATCCAGCAATAAGTAGGCTCTGCAATTAAGGCTCAAATTAAGAAAAACGAATGAGTTTACACTGGCCTTGGGTATTTCCAGTAGCTGGAAAATCCCACTGCTGGAAACCTAGTGAAGTCGTCTCAATATAGTATTTTATAGATCCTGCAGCAGCAGGAGATGAATTAACCTGAGAAGACCATAGTGGCAGGGCAGAAAGAAAGCCTGTCAATGACCAGATCTTTTTGAAACAAAATGGCTGTTTCTGTTTTGGTGTATGTGTGGTTGTCTTTATTTTGGATGCTAAGGTGTGTTTCTTTCCCCCCACTGCCAAGAGTTTCAAGAAAAGAGAGCCCCATCTTCAATTCACTATCCAGGCAAACAACAGTGAGCATGGCTCCTTTTCCAAGATCCCACTACAAAAAGCTGACACCAGGTTTTTGACACAGACCGCCTGTGGGCACACTGTAAAGAAGTGGACTTTGTTTTGACGGGGGCCTGTGGAAGTGGACTTTTAGTGCTCAATCCCTTAAACACATAGTGTTATGAATATGGCTTTGACGATTGTTAGCAAAAGTGGATTTGTCACACAGCCACGAAACCAGCAGCTGTGTCTTTGCCACAGGGTTTGACCCCGTCCTGCATATAGACAGGCATCGTGTGTAATTACTCAGCATTTGCCACACAACACAATAAACTCGGGGTCTGCCCACTGGGGACGTTTATGTGTCACAGTGGACTGGATTAGGCCCGAAAAAGAATAGTTGTGGTGTACGCTCCATCCCAACTGCTCATTCCCTCTCCTTGACCTACCCTTTGTGGGAAGCCAGGAATGCTAAATATTTCTTGTAGCTCTGCCCAGTCCTCTACTTTATTTACACTCCCCCCAACTCCCCAGCCCTAGCCCTGTCTCCTCCTGTGGCAAGCTCAGGCCTTCTTCCCTGAGCTGCTGAACGACTACATTTTTTGTCTGAGATGATACATCAAAGGTATTTCAAATAAAGAAAGACAAAAACATAAAATGATGTCTGCTGGACAGCCAGCCGTGCTCTGGCAAGGATAATATGCAATCTCACTTAATGGACTTCCTGATATTGACAAACTGTACCAAAGTTTCTAGGCCAGAGATAAAACAACTTTTTTCAAAAAGTGAAATAAGATAGAGGCAGTTGAAGGAACAGGAGGTGGAAGATTGATGGGGAACATTTTTAGAGAACCCACGGGCCACTCTGTATGTTTGTTTCCTGAAGGGCAAAATTAAGCCCTTAGAGCAGGTCTTTCATTTTTTGGTTTCTTTTCTAATTCTAGAATCTCCTCTAACCACAATGGGCAAGACAAGTGGGAATGTGACTTCCCCTAGAGTTATTGCTACACATTTGTGAGGACATTTTCTTCAACAAGTTTGTTTTGCCCCAAAATACATTTCCAGGCAGTATAACCCTGGAGGCGGAGCCTCAGGGAAGCTACACATGCTTCAAATGTGCAGTAATTGCAAATTGCTAAACAGAAAAATACAGGTATGGCCATGTGTCCAAGTCTTTCTGGGGCATGCTCCACTCATGCCTGTTGACCTGGCATGATTATTAATTTCAAAAATGTCCAGTTTGGATAATAAATTCTATGAACATCCTGACTTTCACCAAATGTACCATTTCTGATGTCCATTTCAAACATGGTGTACAAATAACTGGTTCTGCAGCCGGTCTGGTGGTCAGCCTGGCCCTGCTGAGGGGAGGAATGACATCTGAACACACAGCCAGGTGGCACGGTGGTCTCAGAGGCTACAGTGCTGCCAACCCTTTGGGGTAGGTCCTGAGCTTTGTATCCCACTGCTGACTGCATGTTGCAAATGAGATTTTTGTTTTAAAGCCCTAGACTTGAAAAATCAGACACTTGGCTTTTGAATAGAAGGCAAAGCAGACATCTGGGTCTCTTCTTCCCCACCTCAACTCCTCATTGTCATGGAGACTTCTTAACATCTGTGAGTGGATATGACCCCACCAGCTGAGGCAGCCTTCTCTTAGCCCCATTTTCCCTCCATGATGGGTGGAACATCCTTAGGTAGAAAGAAAAACAACACCCAACATTCTTTTATCAGCAAGTGTCAAAAATGTATCAGAGAGTTTTCTCTGATGTTCATGCTTATCCAATCAAGCTATTTGCAATTCCTTGTGAGTCTGGGGTTGGAGGTAGGAGGTAGATTTTGGAGACGGGGGAAGAGGAGCAGAGAAGGGGTTGATTTGTGGTGTATCCTCAAGGCATGCACTAAATATTTGACTAATGAGTACGTGAATAATTGCATCTGAGGAGGAGATTTTTGTCCAGTCAATAAATTTTAGCGTATTAGAGAGTTTTGCTTATATTTAACAAAAATTCATAGTAATATATGCACTCATTTCCAGACATTTTTTCCTAAAAATACTACATTTGGGTGTGTTTCATTTTACTCCTTAGGCAAAGCTGGTTTATAATTCTGACAGTGCACCTACAAAATTAATATGAAAAATGCCCTGATTTGTGTTTTTAATTTTAACTTGGATTAATTTTAAATGAGTTGAGAAGTGACCTGTGATGTTGCAAAATGCCTCTTTAACTTCCAAGTTAACCATGATATTGATGGACACAAGATAGATGCAAGGTCTATAATTAAAACTTGTCTGCCAAGTCCCACTCTGTTGAATTTGGGGTGATGTTGCATGGAAGTGATGGTTTTGGTTAAACTCTAGGTCTAAAAGAAAAATAAAATAATAACTTAATTGTCAAACCTATCCACATCTATTTGCATATACCATATGATTTCTAAATAGGGTAAGACACAGGAGCATTGAGGAAATAAAAAACCTGTTGGTTTTTAATGCGGGTGTATCTTTCTTCCCTGTTTTATGCCTGGGCTAATGGGCCGATGGTTAAACAGAATATTTAGAATTGGAGAATTTATCAACGGACTTAAAAAATATCTCTGAATCTTGTAATCTACTTTGGAGAGATCCTCTGAACAGAGGGCATGAACTAATTCAAACAAGGAATGACCTCAATGAGAAGAACTGAAATAAAACTCAAATAGTGAATACACACACTCACACGTTGGTGAGCTAAACAAACTGAAGCTCAGTTTTAGGCAGGTTACAATCAGAGTATATTTGTTTGATAAACAGTGTTTGGACAGCAGCTTTTCATATCTTTTTTGCTAGATACTTCATCATCTATTATCTCCTCTTTTCAAAGAATGCCTCCATGCCATTGCTGTGGAATTCAAGACAGAGCTCTGTTTACAGAGTGAGCTGGTGCTGACGGCCTGCCTCCCGTCAACTCCTCCCCTTCCTTTCACTAATTAACATTCTTGACATTTGACTTGACAGTCGTATTTTAGAGGGTTCAGACACAACTCTTGTAAACAAAAATAATATTCTTGCTGTGAATTCTTGCTCTTTTAGAAGAAAGGAACTGGTGCTGTTTCCAAACTAAAACAAATGCAGTTGATTTTTGTCAGTTACAAGTTTCTAAGATTTTTGTTGTTTTCTTTCTATTTGCTTCAGAATGCACCAGAAAACTTCTCTGCCATGAACCTGGTCTGCTCTTTTAAAAGATAGCTCCTTTATGAAGCAATCAGAATGTATTAGAGGTTTTTAAAAATGTATTATAGAGTGTTTTGATACATGGTGTGGCATGGATGTCATTTAGTCCTGGAACCAAAATGGATGTGAAGAATAATATAACTGATAAAAAGTAGAGTACTCCTCATCTAAGGAAACTATTTCAACCTAGACCAAATGGGCTTTCCTTTGATGCATCACAAATACCAGGCTTAAATCACTTCCAGTACAGATTATGTATCTGTCACATTTTGCTAACTTGGAGATGTAAACTACTGTTCTGATTCCTTAATTATTCCTCTGGTCAAAGTAAACAACAATCTTTAAACTGAAAATATATTAATAATTACTTTAGAAGTGTAAAATGTATACAAACTGCTTGTATAGAATATAGAATTGCTTTGGTCCTTGACAGACCAAACGTTATCAAAATATTAATAACAGCAGTGACAGTATATTGCTGACATTATACATTTACATCAGCAAATTTCTTTCCCAGAATATCCTGGAACTCTAAAACTATGAATCAAAGTCAGCTTATACTTAATAGCAATTTTTATTTACTATGTGCGTTAGTTACTGGCTATCTTTTAACTGTTCCCCTTTTCTTTAACAAAGAATGATAGGTTTTCCATTTCAAAAGTAAGATAGATCAAACTGGGACTTTTTATTCATACAATTAAGTACAGTCTTATCCCTTTTCAACTATATTTTGAAATAATTTTAGACTCAGTTGCCAAAATAGTATAGAGTTCCCTTTCACTCTTCACTCAACTTCTATTATGAGCATCTTTCATGACCCACCACAGTACAATGATCAAATTTGCTTTAACATTAACCTAATACTAATAAAGATCTTATTCAAATTTTGCAAGTTTTTCCACTAATGTCCATTTTCTGACACAGGAGCCAATCCAGGATCCCATGTTGCTCTTACATCCTTTCAACATGCTCCCAGCCTTTTCTGAGCACTTCCTTTCTGTCTGTCGAGCTCTTTTAAAAGAATGACTCAACTGTTTTTACAAAGTTGATACCCATTACAATAAATTCAAGCCATACAGAAAACTACAAAGAGCAACAGAAAAATTATACAAACTCTTGCTGCCAATGAAAGAGCAGCTATTAACATTGGATAAAAATTGTCCTGCACATCTCTTTATACATCCACACAGTTTAAAAAATAAAAAGGTAGAATTTTGATGAAATAGAATCCATTTTTATAATAAAAGCAGCAATTAGACATATGAAACGTGATTTTAAATAAAAGGTATTAAATGTAAGTTTCCTTTAACAGAAGAAAAAGAAACTAAAATATAATTGGATACGCTGGATTTCAGGTAAACATTTCTTCACAAAAGACATTATTTTCTAACAACTCTTTAAAGCCAAGAAAAAGATTATGAAAAACATTTAGGCATTCATCATACTTAGCTTGTGTTGACTTATAAATCACCCCCAAAACACTGTGGCTGAAAACAAACACCATTAATCATTGCTGCAGACCTGCAGGTCTGTAGGGGTGGTCCTGCTGATGTGGCTTGGCTGATCTTAGGTGAATGAGTTAGGACATGGGTCAACTGGAGCCTGGCTGGCCTAGAATCACCTCACTCATGTGGTAGTTGATTATCTCTTGGCAGGGACAGTGGGGGTGACTTAGCCCTGCCATCTCTCATACTCCAGCAGGATGGCCCAGGCTTGTTCACATAATGGTAGCACGGCTGTGAGAAAGGGAGTGAAAGCATGCAAGGCCTCTTCGGGCTGTAAGCTCAGGGCTGCCATGAAATAATTTTCACCACATGCTATGGATCAGAGCAAGCCATGAGACCAGCCTAGATTCAGGGCTGGTTATCCATATGATTTTTATGTACTGGTATTGATCACTCAAATAAATTTTCATTAGAGCATTATTCTCTCAATCTGCAGATTTAAGCATTTGTTCTGGGATTGTTTTTCCTATTTTTGGAACATATTTTCTGTTTCTTTTATTCATTTCTTCCTTGCAAACACCAATTATATATTTGTTGAATATTCCTTACCTATCATTCATGTCTTTTTCCTTATAATCTTTTTTTATGATAATATGTACATAGAATGTCTCTCCAGATATTTGCAGGCCTGAATCATTCATGTTGTTATACAGGTTTCAGATAAAATATCCTGCAGTGAGAGAGACTTTCATGGTCACCCAATACCTTTCATACTCTATTATGTTGTTCTGTTTTACTTTTTTTAATAGCACTATCAAAATTTATTCTTTACTTTTTACTATCCCCCGTCCACCCTAGGTTGTAAGCTCCATGAAGGCAGAGATGTTGTCTTAGACACTGCCAAGTTCCCAGCATCTAGAAGCACTCCAGGCATGGAGGGGGTATTCACTAATTAGTCAAATGAATGAATGAATGAATGAATTACTAACAGTACTGTCTGTTTTAAGTTAGGTTTATTCCGATTTTGGTTGCTTGTAGTATGGCTTTTTTTTTTTTTGACGGAGTCTTGCTCTGTCGCCAGGCTGGAGTGCAGTGGCACAATCTGGGCTCACTGTAACCTCTGCCTCCTGGGTTCAAGCAATTCACCTGCCTCAGCCTCTCGAAGTAGCTGGGACTACAGGCACATGCCAACACGCCCGGCTCATTTTTTGTATTTTTAGTAGAGATGGCATTTCACCATGTTGGTCAGGATGGTCTCGAAATCCAGACCTTGTGATCCACCTGCCTTGGCCTCCCAAAGTGCTGGGATTACAGGCATGAGTCACTGCACCTGGCTGTAGTATAGCTTTTTTTTTCTGTAATATTTTTTATTTACACTTACCTCCTATAATTTCTTTGAGATTATAGAGAACTCTACCCAAACTCTTTGTTTTCTTAGATGATTTCTTTTTATCTTTGTCCTACATTCCTTTCTTCTTTATTTTCTCTCTCATTTCAAAGCATGTCTGTGGGATGCTTCTTTCAGATTGTCATTCATCTTGTATACTTGCTGAAAAATCGTCCGTGGAGGAAGGGGAGTAGTGAGGGATGTTAGTAAACTTGAACACAGTATATTGCCTCCTATAGCCTCTCACCAAATCTATTCTTTTCCTTATTCTGGAACTGTATGTCACACCTCAATTTTTGTCATTGGAAAGGTTGGTAATTTGGAAAATGAAATTTTCCTCCACTTTCTCTGCCTTGGTCATTCCCACAGCAAGGAGGATGAATACTGGATAAAAATCGGGTACCACTCTGGTTCCTCTGCTTTTCTGCCTGCCATGTTCTATGGTATCAAGTTGAGTCTAAAGGAAGAGTCCTCTTCTGCCATGGCCCCGGTGCCCCTGGATCTTACCTCCCTTGAAGAATCACTGGATGGCATTTCAGGGTAATCTCACTTTCTTTTGGGGAAATGTCCCTCTTGCCCAAGGTCTGAGGATGTGTTGTTAGTTTTTAGTGTTCTTCCTCATTTTGATCCAGATTTCACAGCATTTGGCGGGTTTGCTACATAGTTTGTGGTTTAAGATTGCAGTCATATCCTTATTTCATTGGCAAGTAAAATATTTTTCTGTTTTTAGTACTTTTTGAGATTTTTGAAGAAGGGGAGGGTAAGAATTAATGCCTATACACCATGATCCTTAACCAGAAGTCATTTTGTGCTCTTTCAACTGCATTCTGCAAATTTGTATTCCACAATGTAGGAGAGATCGTAAGTGCCATTTACCCACCAGGTTTCAGAATTAGGTCTGAATTCTTATAAAGCTTATTTAAATTTTTGTTTCATAGCTTTACATCTATCACTTTTCTTCTCTGTTTTCTTTGACCTACCTCCAGTCTCTAGAATTTTGTGTTTGTTTTGTTTCGTTTTGCCTTTCAGTGTACCCGCAATATTTTGTTTCCCTCTTTGTGGCAAGAACTTTCTTAGTTCTTTGTCTCTTTAGCCTCTCTAAGTTAAGCTCCAAAATTGTCTGGCCTCAAACAAGTAGTGGGTTGATAAGAACCACCACCACCACAGTCACCACACTTATCCTCGCCTCTGTTAATCAAATATTTACTGTATGCCAGTAATGCCACTAAAGCTTGTCCATCTCCTGTCTCTATCTCCTTACCATGTTTTATTTTTCTGGAGAATAGTATTTACTACTACCAAATATAATATTATGCATTTATTTTTAGTTTAGCTCTTCTAGTAGGATGTAGCTTCACAAGGACAGGGATTTTGTCCATCTTATTCACTACTATATCCATGGTGCCCAGTACGGAGTTGTGTCATCCTTCCAATAACCCAAAAAAGCCAATATAATTGCCTGCAATTTAAATGCAAAGATGTGAAAAATACCTTTTCACTAAAACTGGCTCCAGAATTATGTTGAGGGCTGCCACTATATTTGTTCAAGAAAATACTTTGAAAGATATTTTGGGGGTGGTTGAGATTTTGTGATGTCAAAAGAGATGGGGGCAGGACAAAAGAGAAAAAATTGTTGTTTTGTTATCGGAAGGAAAAGGTGAGAGAAATAAAAGAAGAGGAGAGGGAGCCAGAAAGTTAGAGGTTAGCCCTGAGAAAGAGTCATAGAATTCCTAGCACTGCTGTATGGGAGCTGTCAGCCGTGTACCTCCTGTACAGGTTGGCTGTTTTCCCCTCAGGTCTCTCTTCAGCCCCAAATCTTCAGCTCATCTGCTATGCACACAAGTCCTAGGAGGGGGTTTCTGTGGTTCTTATAAAAGGGTCTGTGTTTCCCATTGCAGTCAAAGCCTCAAGAGACAAAACTCTATATATGGGATCGGGAACTGGGAAATCTTTGAGAGGCAGGGGTTTTGGACTTTTTTTTTTTTTTTTTTTTTTTTTTTGAGACGGAGTCTCACCCTGTCACCAGGCTAGAGTGCAGTGGTGCGATCTCAGCTCACTGCAACCTTCACCTGCCTCCCGGGTTCAAACAATTGTCCCGCCTCAGCCTCCCGAGCAGCTGGGATTACAGGTGCACACCACCACACCCAGCTAATTTTTGTATTTTTAGTAGAAACAGGGCTTCACCACATTCACCAGGCTGGTCTCAAACCCCTGACTTCAAGTGATCTGCCCCCTTGGGCCTCTCAAAGTGCTGGGGTTACAGGCACGAGTCACCTCACCCAGCCAGACTTTTATTGGCTACAGGATTGTAGTGAGGGTGATGGTTGGGGAGATGCATTAGTGCAATATTTCCTCTAATTTGAGAGCGGAAGAGACCACAGTTGACGTCTGAGTTTTATGTAGGTAAGGAAAATGAGAGTCAGAGAAATTACACTACTTTCTTAAGGGAACTTAACATATAGAATGACTTCTTGCTATTTAATGAACACACCCAGTTCCTTTCCGCTCAGGAGATTTCCTCTTACTACGCCTGCAATCCAGAATATTTTCCCCCAGATCTCTGCATTGCCAGCTCCTTCTTACCTTTAAAATCATCTCCCCAGCGATACTTCCATTTCCTATAAAAACAGTCACCATGATACCTACCCCTGACACACACTCAATCTCTATCTCCTCACCACATTTTATTTTTCTGGAGAATAGTAATTACTACTATCAAATATAATATTATGCATTTATTTTTAGTCTAGCTCTTCTAGTAGGTTGTAGCTTCACAAGGACAGGGATTTTGTCTGTCTTATTCACTACTGTATCCATGGTACCCAGTACAGACTTTACAACATTTAGATGGTACTCAGTAAAGATTTGATAACTATCCTCAATAAAAATGTATCACCCTTTTATGGTACAGGATACAGTCTCTTGACTTTGTAATTTCAACGTTCAAATACAACCCAGTCCACTCATTTCTAAGCTAGTGGTGTAAACCACCTATTTTCTTCAGAACTGAGACAATTATGCATTATACCTGTTCTCACCAACAGCTGTGTCTGCTTATTGGCTTACTTTGAAGACAAGTTCAAGGAGCTCTTGTTAAGAACGACTGCTACTTCAGTCAGATACTGGTTATCTCAGAAATGGTCTTTTCTCCTGTAGAGAGCTCAGAGCCACTAAGCAGGCCTTCTAAAGGTTCCTTCATCAGGGCTAAGAAAGCAGTGATCTGAGAACACAGCAGTGTAGGGAAGTGCTTGGAGGGTCTCTGCATCCAGCTGGGTCAAATCCCAGCCCCGTGACCTAGGCAGTCACAGGATCTTCCTCGAAGGTCAGTTGTGAAGAAAAACTTGTCAAGACCATGTGCAAACAGCATAGGAAGGGCAGAGGATCCAAGTAGAACACCTGGTGAGCTGACCAGCTGAGAAGGGACTCCTGACCGGAGTTTTAATGAAAAACCAAAGCATGCATTGAGGGAACAGATGGCAGTCTTGATGGACAAGGAAAGGAATTCAGAGTGGACACTGAAAGCCATGGTGGACTACAGAAAGCATTCATTCCACAGGCGGGTAACCTAGGCTGATCCAGGTCCCTGTCCACACTTGTTAGGTGGGTAAACTCAAGCCAGCTTCATCTTATCTGAGCCCATGTTCTCATCTGTTCATTGTGATGCTGGTAATCAAAACCTATAGATTCAAGGAAAGGCTAAACAATTACAAATAATGTTTGTGAAATGATTCTAAATTATAAAGAACTTTCCTAATGCATATTGCTGATGTCTGGGCCAGTAACCTGGTGGTGCAATAAAGAGCTCCAGGCCGGATTAGAAAGACCAGGGCTTGAATGCCTGCCCCGCCACCTATTAACTTTATGGCCTTGGGCTGATTATTCCCTCTGAGACTTGCTCTTTCACCTGTAAAAGGGAAATGGCTACTTGTGAGATTTGCTTATATCTAAAGAGACTAGTCAAGCACCTAGCACATCATCTCCACCACCACCACCATTGTCATCATGGCCAAGGTTAGTTTAAGCACTCACTGTCTGCTGCATTGTTCTAAGAGATTCAGGTGCATGTAGGTAGATATTGTTATTCTGAGGCCTAGGGAGGTTAAGTAATTTACCCGAAGTCACAGATAGGAGTGGTAGAGCTTGGATTAGGACCCAAACAGTTAAGCACAGCACATGGGGGTAGTTTTTGATAATAGTGTAAATCTGCTACCAACGTAAGCCAATTTTTAGAAAGTCCCTTTGTGAAATAACAGACTGTCAGAAGAATTCATGGTTTCTAAAGAATTTTATCATGGAAAAGAGAAATCCCTTAGAATGGTCCCTAGATCCTTATCACCTGCTATTTTTTAAAAAAGAGTTGATTCTGCTAGAGACTATGTAATTGATTCCACTTCCAGGAAGAAAGGATGTTGAATTAACAATGGAAACTGAAATCCCTACCTCTGAGCTCTTCTCCCCTATTTGTAAAATCCCTGAAAACAATCCTGGTCAGCTTTGGGGTTGTCTGCATCAGTGAAGGAATTCCTCTAAGCCCACCAAGGAGGCAATGGGATGGAGTGAAAACATGATTACACAATGGAGTAACCTCATTTGCATCCTTGAGAGGGTAAGTAGTTGCAGCCCACAGCAGAGGTTGCTGGTTCACCCAGTGGTGATCTGCTGTTGCATTTCTCCCATCCACATGTGAGGCCATAAATCCACAGGACAGGAAAAATTTAGCCCCATGGCTTAAGCTTTAAGCAACTTTCTCTGAGAAATCATATGCCTATTTCTACATTTTTAATCCTTGCTCTCTGGGTCACAGGTCAGTGCCATCAGTGGGTACAAGCTACCAGTCTGACCTTACAAAAGACTTCTCCATTCTTTGGCTAAAGTAGAAAGGCATCTAAAGGGAAAGAAGCACTCCACTTCATGCCAGGATTTTCCCCTTAGATATTTCTCACTTGTGTAAAATACCAGCAGTAACGTTAGATACACAGATCTAGCTACAGACCCTTTATGTATGAGCTCCATCCACATCATTTCTGGGGAGCTGCAATAGCAATGCTTGAGTCTTTGCCAACTTTGAGACCATGAGGTATTCCTTAAACTTTAATTTTATTATCTTATCAAGATCATCTCTCGGTCTGTGAAATGGGTCTTTAAATTAGCAAGATTTTGAAACACCATGTGCCCAGAGAATTCCTAGGAAGAATATGGTCATAAAAACAAAATTACACTATTTACCAAAAAAAGGCAACAACAACAGGAACAAAATCATAAATTAAGGCAATAAACTACATCTATTGGGAATGACTGGGGCAAGACAGAGGGTCCTTTCTACATGCCTAACTGAAATGTTCCATTAAGTTTTAAGCAATCCTGTTTACAGCAGATATAAATTAAAGTAACAGTGAGGCCATAAAATAGAGCAGCTGTTCTCCATCTCCACTGATGATAGAACAAGAGAAAAAGGCTGATCAGATGTAAGGAAGACTTCTTGGCAGAGACCCCTATAATGCTAATGGGGACAGTGAGAAAAGATGCAAGTGTTGAGAAGTCATCTCCTTTGAAACACATTTAAAGGGCACAGATTAAGTGAATTTTACATGCACTTTGAAGTCCTTCACACTTGACCAAGGTTCTATAACAGCCCTCGATTTCTCTGTACATTTAGCTATTCTACTCCAAATAAATGGAACTCCTTACCAAAAATGCCACAAGAATACAATTGCACATCTAAGACAATTGTGGAAACTAATTAGCAACTGGTAATCCAAAGTGAAAATGAGCAATGATTTCTGTGCTGAAGTAGCTGGGTTTAAGGCCAAAAATTGAGTGATTTAAGGGATTTCTGACCCCACAGCCTACAAGCCCGCGTGATTAACAGCTGAGTTAACCAGACACACATAATGCCTGGCTCGCGCTCGCCTCTTCTTGCTGGATTTACCTTCCCTAAAATGCTGCATTTTTAGGGTAATCCAGAGTATATGCCATGCCCACCAACTCTGCACTATCCCTAATAGCCCCTACCCCACAGGGATTTGGAGGCAGCAAATGGAAGTGCAGGTAATGGGGAAAAGAATGTAATATTTGAAATTATGACAGAAATTCAAAGATGTTCTATAAGCCATATTGAATCCTGCTTGTCTAATAAAGTTTGATTCATCAGAATGACCATTGATCATTTTTGGTCAATTCAGATGTACTGTATCTGACAACATTCCAAACTTAATAATTTCTTAAAATTACAAAAACATCTTCAGTTTACAAAGTTATCTGAGGGACTTTATTTTTCTTTTTTATTTGGTTAGTTTATTGCTAAATGCTTTTAATGCAGTGGTTTTTAGGGTGTGTGTATGTTTCTAGCAAATATAAAAAGAATTATATACCATGACCAAGTGGAATTTATCCCAGGAACTCAAGAGTGGTTCAACATATAAAAATCAACCTCTCTTATACACTAAGTCAGTAAAATGAGGCAAAAACCACATGACTATTTCAATAGATGTGGAAAGGGCATTTGACAAAATCCAGCACCCTTTCATTATAAAAACACTAAAAAAATTAGGAATAGGATGGAAATTCCTCAACCTGATGAAGAGAATTTGCAAAAAGAAACACAGCTAAATCATATGTAATGGTAAGAGATTAAAAGCTTTTCCTCTAAGATCAGGAACAAGACAGGCATGTCCACTCTTGCCACTTATATTTGACATTGTATGGGAAGTTCTGGTCAGGGCAATTAGGCAAGAAAAGAAAGAAAAGGCATGCAACGTAGGCAAAAGTTGATATTGCAGTTTTGAGTGTGAAAATTGTAGGGCAGGCAAGCAGGCAAAATACAGACAGAATTTCTGCATAACTGTCTTGAGGCAAAATTCCTTCTTCTCAGGGAAACCTCCATTTTTGCTCTGAAGGCCTTCACTGATTGGATGAGGATGACTCATATTATGCAGGGTTATCTCTTTTTCTCAAAGTCATCAACTGTAGATGTTAATCACATCTACAAAATACCTTCACAAATGACTGGGTTCCATGGCCTAGCCAAGTGACACGTAATATTTAACCATCATAACAAGGATACCAAGACAATTCAACGTGGAAAGAATAGTCTTCTCAACAAATGGGCTGGGACAACTAGTAATCCAGGTGCAAAAATGTTAAGTTGGGCACCTATCTCACCGCATATACAAAACTTAACTCAAAGTGAATCATAGACCTAAAAGTGGGAGCTAAAACTATAAAATTCTTAGGAGAAAATATAGGAGTAAGTTGTGACCTTGGATTAGGGAATAGTTGATCAGAAACACCTGTACTTTTTAAAAAATAAAAACAGGCATGAGCCACCGTGCCCAGCCTGTTTTATGAGTTTGCCTATTGTTGATATTTCATATAGATGGAATCATACAATATGTGGCCTATTGTATCTGGCTTCTTTCACATGGCATAATGTTTTCAATGTTCATCTATGTTGTAGCATGTATCAGTACTTCATTCTCTTATGGCTAATTTTCCATTGTAGGGATATATCACTTCTGTTTATCCATTTATCAATTGATGGATATTTGAGTTGCTTCCATCTTTTGGCAATTGCAATATAGATATTAGGAATATTCATGTATAAGGTTTTGTGTGAACACGTCTTCAATTCTCTTGGGTGTATATCTACAAGTGGAATTGCTGGATCATATGGCAATTCTGTGTTTAACTTACTAAGGAACGTCCAATCTGTTTTCCACAGTGGCTGCACCATTTTATATCTCCCCAGCAATGTATGAGAGTTCCAGTTTCTCCACATCCTCACCAACACTTGTTTTATTTTCTTTTATTATAGCCATCCTAATGTGTGTGAAGTAGTATCTCACTGTGGCTTTGATTTGCATTTCCCTGATGGCTAGTGATATTGAACATCTTTTCATGTGCTGAAACACTCAATGTTAGATTGTTTAAATACATACATACAAACACCCCCCGACACACACACATCACTAATGAGCATGTTACTGACAGCCATTTAACACAGAACCAGCAAATTTAGAATATTTGCTTTTTGTGTGTGCAAAAGAAAAATGCATACAACTCATCTTTAAATCTGATAACTTGAGAACATGTTATAAATGCAAGATCTCTAGCCCCTCCCCAGATCTACTAAATAAGACTCTGCATTTTTCAACAAGATCCCCAGGGGACTCATATGTACAATGAAGCTTGAGAAGCCCAAGTGTATAGGAATTTAAAAGCCAACTTAAAATTTGGGGGCTAATGACAGTACCTACTTCATAGAGTTGTTTTGAGGATCAAATGAACCCATGCATATGAAATTCTTAGAATTCTTAGAATGGCATCTAGCAGAGTAAGGACCATATAAGTGTTCACTATCAGCATTGATTTGTATTGACTATTGTATTGATTTTGGTTGATTATAGTTTTCTAAGTGCATTATTATATCTCTTCCTTCTCATAAGAGTTCAGTGAGATAGAAGAGAAATATATATTATTTTCCCAATTTTATGGTATAGGAAACTGAGACTCAGAGAGGGTAAATGATGTGCTTACCATCAAATATTACCTTTAATTACCTGTTTTTGCCCCAATTTCCATTACTTTTAACGCCAAAAACCACAATTACTTTTGCACCAACCCAATAGCTAATAAATGGCAAGATTCAAGCCCAGGAATTTCAATACACTGTCTATGCTTCACTTTCAAGAATATATTACAAAGAGTTATTCTGTTGCTGGAGAGAAGTCTTAAGCTTAGATTAGCATCTCTCAAAGGTGGAGAGTAAAACCTCAGAGTTTGGTGTTGGTGTTTCAGTGTGCCTATACCATTAAAGGTGGGTCTGAAGATCTATTTCCACTTTTACTTTTTAAATATTGGCAATATAACTTTTAAGGTACTCTTTTACTGGAATGCGTCAGAGTGTCTACACAGAGGTTGAGAATCCCTGGAGGGTGCAGGCTGGTGAGCATCGGGGAAGGATGGCTACGGCTTCACCTTCACCCGCACTCAGCTCAGCTCACCATCCACTTCCAGGGTGGTTCTGACCATCATACACAGTTTACAGTTGTGTTTATTCTTAGTGTCAGACAATTTAAGTAGACCTTAGTAAATTATTTGCTAAAACCAGGAAGTATACGGAACACTCACGTTAAAAACAAGCCGATAATGAGCATAAAAAAGACAAGCACCCTGCAAGTTTCCCTCACAATATGCCAGTTACCAGATTTGATGATGTTCATCTCTTCAAATTCTCATTAAAAAGTCTGCAGGATTTCAAAAACCAGTGTTGAAGAGAGAAACTCTACACATAATCTGGGGGAATGATATTAATAGTGTTAAGGGCTGAATTGTGTCCCCTAAAAAGTAATATGCTGAAGTCCTAACCCCTAGTACCTCACGATGTGACTGCATTTGAAGATAGGGTTTTTAAAGAGGTAATTAAACTAAAGTGAAGTTATTAGGTGGGTCCTAATCCAACAGGACTGGGGTCCTTATAAGAAGAAATGCAAGCTGGGCACAGTGACTCACACCTATAGTCCCAGCACTTTGGGAGGCCAAGGCAGGAGGATCATTTAAGCCCAGGAGTTCAAGACTAGCCAGGGCAACATGACAAAACTCGTCTCTACCAAAAAAAAAAAAAAATAGCCAGGCATGGTGATGCATGCCTGCAGTCGCAACTACTTGAGAGGCTGAGGTGGGAGGATCACTTGAGCCTGGGAGGTAGAGGCTGCAGTGAGCCGTGATTGCATCACTGCACTCCAGCCTGGGCAACAGAGTGAGACTGTGTCTCAAAAAAAAAAAAAAAAAAAAAAAAAAGAGGAAATTTAGGCACAACAAGTACAGAGGGAAGGAAGGGAGGACCATGTGAGGACACAGGGAGCAGGCAGCTATCTACAAGCCAAGGAGAGAGGCCTCGGGAGAAACCAAGCCTGTCGCCACCTTGATCGAGTCCTTCTGGCCTTCAAACTGTGAGAAAATTAAATTCTGTTGTTCAAGCCTCCGGTCTGTTGTACTTCATTAAGGCAGCTCTAGGAAACTCATAATATCTAAAATTAGGCAGTGTTCGCTATATTCCAAGTACTTTAACACATGTTTACAATGCATTTTCTCATTGAAACATCACACAACTCTCCGATGGATGTTACTACTATCCCGATAGTACCGCTGAGAAAGTTAAGGCACAAATAAGGCACACAGTTCGTTCTATGTTACACAGATAGTAAATGACTATCAAAAACTGGATATGATATCCAGGTTTTCTTTTTTTTCTTTATTTTATTTTATTTTATTTTTGAGACAGAGTCTCGCTCTGTTGCCCAGGCTGGAGTGCAGTGGCGCAATCTCGGCTCACTGCAACCTCCGCCTCCCAGGTTCATGCCATTCTCCTACCTCAGCCTCTTGAGTAGCTAGGACTACAGGTGCCCACCACCATGCCCAGCTAATTTTTTGTATTTTTAATAGAGATGGGGTTTCACCGTGTTAGCCAGGATGGTCTTGATCTCCTGACCTTGTGATCCGCCCGTCTTGGCCTCCCGAAGTGCTGGGATTGCAGGCCTCAGCCACCATGCCCGGCCTGAATCCAGGTTTTCTAATTCCACAGACCATGCTGTTACCCAGGAATAAGTTTATTTACAACACCCATGTGTCATTTCCAAATAAGTAGTTCTTTGGAATTTCTATTCCAATCTGAAAAAGTCTTTCTGATCTTTCCATTTAGAAATAGAAATATTAACGGAATCTAGTTTTTGTAAGAATTATATGAAAAATAATATTTCATGGTCAGAAAGTATTTTATAAGAATATTAAGAAAAAAAGGATATTTCGAGGTCAGGAAAGTATTTTGATGCCATAAAGTTAAATTTCAAACTATGTTTTAATATGCATTCATGACTCAAATTATGTTTTCTGACATAAGCATCAATTGAAAAGTGAGAAAGTAAAAATAAATGAGCTTAAAAGTATATGTTATATATGATTTCTAAACAGTAGCTTAAAATAAACATTGTAATAGAAATTTCCATATTATACTTCTATCAAGTGAAAAATTTCATATATTGCATCATATCATATCCAAATAAAATTCATTTGCCATTCATTTCACAAATATTTACTGAGCTCTAACTACGTCCCAGGCAGTAGGCTAGGCACTAGCAATAAAAAATAACAAAAAAGATGCGGGTCCTGTCTTAGTGGAGTCTGTTGTCTGGAACCAAATAAATACAGGTAAGCAAGCCAATTCAATCATTGCAAGTTGTAAAAGTGTTAAGAAGGGAGTGGGTCAGGATTCAGAGCAGCAGCAGGGTAATTTCCTCTAGACACGGTGGTCAGAAAAATTTTCATGATACTTAAGCTAAGACCTGAAGGATGAAATAGAGCTGAACTGAAGGCAAGAACATTTTGAGTGAGAATGAGTGGTTTTAAGCCACTGGAAGAAGAGGGAAGGATGGTGAGGAAGTTGGAGAGGTGGCCAGGAGCCAGGTCATGCAGTGAAGGGGTGGCCTGCCCCTCCACACCTGTGGGTATTCTCATCAGGTGGGACGAGCGACTGAGAAAAAAAATAAGACACAGAGACAAAGTATAGAGAAAGAACAGTGGGCCCAGGAGACCAGCGCTCAGCATACAGAGGACCTGCACTGGACCCAGTCCCTGAGTTCCCTCAGTTATTATTATTTTCACTATCTCAGCAACAGGAATGCAGCAGGAGAACAGGGTGATAGTGGGGAGAAGGTCAGCAAGAAAACATGTGAGCAAAGGAATCTGTGTCACAAATAAGTTCAAGGGAAGGTACTATGCCTGGATGTGCATGTAGGCCAGATTTATGTTTCTCTCCGCCCAAACATCTCAGTGGAGTAAAGAATAACAAAGCAGCATTGCTGCCAACATGTCTCGCCTCCCGCCATAGAATTGAACAAATGTACAATTTGTTCAATTGTACAACTCTCCTATCTCAGAATTGAACAAATGTACAATCGGGTTTTATATCGAGACATTCAGTTCCCAGGGGCAGGCAGGAGACAGTGGCCTTCCTCTATCTCAACTGCAAGAGACTTTCCTCTTTTACTAATCCACCTCAACACAGACCCTTCACGGGTGTCGGGCTGGGGAACGGTCAGGTCTCTCATCCCACGAGGCCATATATCAGACTATCACATGGGGAGAAACCTCGGACAATATCCGGCTTTCCTGGGCAGAGGTCCCTGTGGCTTTCTGCAGTGCATTGTGCCCCTGGTTAATCGAGAATGGAGAATGGCAATGACTTTTACAAAGCATACTGCCTGCAAACATACTGTTAACAAGGCACATCCTGCACAGCCCTAGATCCCTTAAACCTTGATTCCATACAACACATGTTTCTGTGAGCACAAGGCTGGGGCTAAAGTTACAGATTAACAGCATCTCAAGGCAAAACAATTGTTCAGGGTACAGATCAAAATGGAGTTTCTTATGTCTTCCTTTTCTACATAGACACAGTAACAGTCTGATCTCTCTTTCTTTTCCCTACAATGCAGGGCCTCAGGGCTATCATGAGGAACTCAATGCAGTGGAAAGCCAGAAGGGTGTTAAGTGGGGAGTGAGGAGTGATGCCATCAGGCCTGTTTTGGGAAAGCACTTCTGCTGCTGTGTAGAGGTAATTGCAGGAAGCCAAGCCCTTGTGGAAAGACTCAGTAAGAGACTCTTGCAACATTCCAGGTGTCAAAGAGTTCACTACAGAAGCAGCAGCAGTCATGAAAAGGAGATGAATTTTAGATCTATTTTGCTGGTAGAATTGATAGAATTTGGTAATAGATGGAATATACAAGAGTAGAGGGGATGGTAAGAGAAAGGGGAAAATCAAGGATGACTCCTAAAGCTTTGGGGAAGATGATGGTTGCATTTCCTGAGGTGGAGAAGTGTGTATATATGTGTGGGGTGGGTGAGTGAGGGGACGGGTGGATGCAGAAGGAGGCAGTCTAGGTCTGCTGCTGGAGACCCATCAAGTCTCAGGCTCCTTCCATTTTTCTGCTCCCCATCTCAGTGCATGGCTGTCATCCTCATTGTCACAAAATGGCTGCTAAATTCTAGCCTCACAGTCACGTTTAAAACAGGAAGATAAAAAAGGGAGCAAGATGGTTTCAACCCTCACCTGAAAAAAGAAAACTTTACTGGAAATCCGCACAGACTTCTGCTTATACCTCCTTAGCTAAAACTGTACTCCAAAGCTAGTCCTTCTTGCATGGAATGCTGAAAAGTATAGCATGGAAACTGATACAATTAAGTCAATTACATCCACCCCTAACAAAATCAGGGTTCTCTCATCAAGATGATACAAGAAGGGATATTGGGTAGACAGCCCACAATGTCTGATAGACCGCCCTGTGATTGAGTTAGCCTGCGAATATCAGTAGGCTGAAGGACAAGATGATTTTAAGTTTACTTGGATCTCAATTCTTCATGAGTGAGCAACATGCACAATGAGCACTGGCAAATCTGGGGCTGTCCTCTTTCTGCTTAAAAACAACCTCCAATTTGACAAAAGAAAAGACCAGTCTTCCATCATTGACCTCCCCACTATCTCCCAACTGTATCCCCAGAACTTTTCTCGTCTCATAGGGATTGTGTCATGTGGAAGCATTGCCATTGGTCTTGGTGTTCTGCCACTAGTATGTTCACACCAATGTCCTGAGAGCATGGCATGGCCAAACTGAATGTCTGCTCTTTTTTGCTGCATATTACCTTTTGATCCTGGGAAGGTGAGTGCTACCTTAGCTCAGTGCAGCCTCCTCACCTTAGTCTCCAGGGCATTCTGGATGACTCTGGTTTATCAGCCAGTTCTCAGCACTTCTCTTTGGGATGCTACAGCCTTTAGTCTCTGTACATTATACCTGAACCTTCTCTTCCATGGCAGAAAGCAGGGGTCTGTCTAAACACTGTAGTCCATTATCCCTGTGCAAAGATAGACTGTACTCTGCTGGAATTTAATCTGGAAACGTTTAATACATTTGCAGCACAAGTGCCAGCTACTTTAAGAGGAGAGATAATCACTTTTCTTCTCTTAAAGAGAAACTTCTAACTGAATATAAATCAACTTCCTCAATATGCTCATCATATCCGATAATGAAAACAGTCCTCCTTGAGAGAAATCTGTGGTCTCCTGGGAAGAGCTTTGGCCAACAACAAAGAAAAGGGGAAAGAAAGAAGAGGAAAAAAAAGGGCGTGGGGAGAGGCTCTAACTGTATTGAATAAGAAACCACTCTTTATCTGGAAGAAATTCAGCAAATGAGTGCCTTGTCAAGCTACTCTAGTGGAAACAAGGACAATTAAGACAGCGCAAACCATCCCCAAATGCTTGCATTTGGGACTTGCTGAACATCTCAAGCTATTTTCCAAATGCTTGGGGTTTGGCACAGTCCAGGCTCATGGTGGGAAACTTTCCTGAAGGTCTGTCTAAGTGCTCCTATTTTTATTCCATCTCCTTGCAGTTAATATCCGGTTAATTTGCTCCAAATTCTGCATTTGATATATGTTAGATATCTTCAGACCCTGGCTGTGCCCATTCTCCTTCATGTGGTTGCCAGAAATTTCAGAGTATTATCATCATGCCTGGTTTCCAGAGTAGACAGTCATTCCTTCCTCTTTGTCCACCATGCTTGGGGATTAGAAGGACTGTGATGAGAATGCAGAGGGGACCATGATGTGTGTGGTACTGCAGAAAGAGTTGGGAATGCTGGCTTTGAGAAGCAAAGCCTCAGGGAGAAGCGATAACTGTCTTCACAGTTTTGAAAGAATAGCAGATGGAGAGGGATTAAACCTATTCTGTATGGCTCCAGAGGGGTGGAGCTAGGACCAGAGGCCTACATGGGCTCTATACAAAAAAGACTTTCTCATTTCAGAGCAGCCAGAAAGAGAGACCTGCCTCTTCCTCACCAAAGGGATAGGTCTTTGTTGGAGGTTTTTAATGATGTACCATTAATTTTTAGAGACTGAAAAATGATTTAATAAAGCTATTCAAGTAGAGACTGAATAGTTGAATTCAAAGACCTTGAAGTGCCTTTCTTTAAGTGTCGGGCACTGCATACCAACACTTAGCAGTGTCTGGCATATAAGAGGTGCTGAATAGTTATTTGTTGAATGTGCAGGTAGTTGATGGGATGAAAAGCTCACAGTGTTATTGGGAGTATCAAGCATTGATACACCCTTGAAAAATTGGGTAAATAGGAAGGAAGCCCTGGATGTACTAAATGTAGCCATCTTTTCTCTGAGCAGGGCCATTCTTTCCTGCCTTTTTAAAGTTTAAAGAAGACAACCTTCCTGACTCTACTTCCTTCTTCAGCATTTCACTGAGGCCCAGGTTGAAACTGCTCTTCTGTTGCCACCCAGTATGGTCTCTAAACTTGCAGCTGAGGATGTAGGAAACAGTGACCTCTAAGTTGAATTAGGCTTAAATGACCCTCATATTCCTTGTTGGCCTTCAATGAAATATAAATAAAATCATCATGTTACAGAGCCCACTTGAGGGGGGGTCCTGGGTTATGAATTAACACTCAGGCCAACTCTGTTCTTTTATTCAATAACTATTTTTGAAGGTTGGCTAATCTCCAGCTGTGTGCACCTTGGGAAAAGGTGCCCCTGCACTGATAGGCTGGTGAGGCCGCCTATCAGGGGAAGGAAAAACTGCACATGTCTTCAGGCAAGGTGAGCAGAACATAGGGACCTCATCATTTCAGCAGTGAGCAACTATGTATTTGGCTTTTGGAGGCAATGAGAGGTATTCAAGAGCCAAGTCTGTGAAGTACAGGGAGAACCTGCATCAATTAAGCATCTCTGCTTATCAGTATTATTTCCCATGAAATCTCATTTAATAGTCATAAGAATACAATAGAATAGGAAGGTACAGCCCTATTTTACAAGTGAGGAAACAGGATTGGCACAGCAAAGTGAGTTGCCTGAGTTCGTTCTGCAAATACCAGCAGAGCCGGGGGCAAGCCAGGGTGTCGGCCCCCAGGGCTTGTGTTCTTGCCCTGACATCATGAACAAGAGATATCAACATACTTTCTTTTTCAAGGTTATTTGTCATTATTGTTTGTCTGGCAAATAACCTAACCCAGCCTTTGACCTGAAGCCTTTTTTTTTTTTTTTGAGATGGAGTCTCTGTCATCCAGGCTGGAGTGCAGTGGTGTGATCTTGGCTCACTGCAACTTCTGCCTCCCAGGTTCAAGCGATTCTCCTGCCTCAACCTCCCAAGTAGCTGGGATTACAGGCATGTGCCACCACACCTGGCTAATTTTTGTATTTTTAGTAGAGACGGGGTTTCATCATGTTGGCCAGGCTGGTCTTGAACTCCTGACCTCAAGTAATCTGCCCACCTGGGCCTCCCAAAATGTTGAGATTACAGGAATGAGCCACTACACCACCTGAAATATCTTTTGCTGCCTAAGATTGTCATATACAGATTTTAAAAACTAAAGGAGGGAGACTGAGCCAGTCATTTCCCAGTATATCCCAGTAGGAACAGGAAAGGAAACCTCTTCAGGGGAGGAAGCATTACAGGTCTGAGTTTGTAAACAGCCACCTATTTGTGGAAGTCTGAGCCCATTTCCACCCCCTTCCAAAGGTGAGTTCCCACTGCATCCTCAAATTTCTGAGACTTTATTAACTTTGTATGTCTATAGACCAAGTACCAAATCACTGCAAATTATACTCCATTAATTAAGAATAATTATTCTTGGTTGAAAGATGAGCCCTATCCCAGACCCACCACTTAACAGCCACATGATCTCGGGCAGCCTACTTTGCTTTGGATGGTCAGTTTCCTCAAGTGTCAAATAGAAGTGGGAGTCCAGGTCCCAGTGACCTTAAAGAACTGTCATGGGACCAAGTAAAAAAACAAAGCATATGAAGACATTTTGCAACTACAAAAGGCTAATTATAAGAATGAAGTTAGTCATCATTGTTTGTTAATATTTTTCTATAGGAATTAAAACACCTTTGGTTTGAAGTTAGAAAAAAAAAGCCATAAGCTGAATAGATTGACTGTCTTTACATAAGTTCATTTAAAAACAGACAATTTTTTATAGTATGCTATGTGAAAATGGAAATTTCATACTGGGTCTCAAGACTTCTACTTGAGCTTGAAGGCAGTTTCCTAAAATAAGAACTGACTCCTTCATCAATTGGCTCCAACTAAAGTATGCATCTCAAAAGAATCAGCCTCGAGTTCCAGAAACTAGAAAAAGAAAAAAAAGTCTATAGCAGCTTCCAGTTTTCCTTGGGTCATTAGTAGGTGCGCTAGAGAATTTCAATATTTTTTTCTATGAGCACAGCTTCGGAATTACACAAAGTTTAACCCAATTACAGCTGCCACAACCCGGAAGGTAGGGAGGAGAGGGAAGAGGAAAATGAAAGCCAATGGTGAGGCCAGCCTCATATTTTCCTTTTTTTCCAATAAATAGTAAAGTATATGAGTGTTTCAATAAGAACCTGCAGAGCTTGGGGGAAATCTTAAAGGTTGGCAAGGTGGGGTATCTGAAAGGTGAGAGAGGTGGCCTGTGAACTTTATGGGGGGGCCTTAGGGGCGCTCCAAAACACTGATGGGAAGATGGTTTTCTATCTCATGATCATGCAACACAGATATGAGCTGAGAAGTTAATTTCATAGTCTTTTTTCTCTCTTTTTTTTTAAATTTAATTGTGTTTTTCTTTCCTCATCCCTGTGATCACTGGGAGATAAGCCTTTTTTTAATTTTTTTTTAATTGACACATAATAATTACACATATTTATAGGGCATATGTAATATTTCAGTACATGCATATAATGTGTAATGATCAAATCAGGGTAATTTTCATATCTATCAGCTCAAACACTTATCATTTCATTGTATTGGGAACACTCCAAATCCTCTCTTCCAGCTATTTTGAAATACAAAACAAATTATTAATTATAGTCACCCTGCTATACTATGGGATACTAGAAGTTATTCCTCCTATCTAACTATATTTTTGTATTTGTTAATCAACCTCTCCCTGTCCCTCTTCCCCACTACCCTTCCCAGCCTCCTGTATTTTACTTTCTACTTCTATGAGATCAACTTCTTTAGCTCTCACATATGCATGAAACATGATATTTGTCTTTCTGTGCCTGGCTTATTTCACTAGAAAAAATACTCATCATGGCCGGGCGTGGTGGCTCATGCCTGTAATCCCAGCATCTTGGGAGGCTGAGGCGGGTAGATCACGAGGTCAGGAGTTCAAGACCAGCCTGATCAACATGGTGAAACCCTGTCTCTACTAAAAATACAAAAAAATTAGCCAGGCATGGTGGTGGGCACCTGTAATCCCAGCTACTCAGGAGGCTGAGGCAGGAGAATCACTTGAACTCAGAGACAGAGGTTGCAGTGAGCTGAGATCGCACCACTGCACTCCAGCCTGGGCGACAGAGGGAGACTCCATCTCAAAAAAAATAAAAAATAAAAATAAGATAAATAAAATAAAATAAAAAGAAAAGAAAAAATACTCACCATTAGTAATCATCAAGAAAATGCAAATTGTCAACTCTTGTTTGACAACAATTACCTGAAAGCATTTTGAGAATAACGTCAGCAAACTCAAGACCTTCTACCTGTTGATAAAGCAAACAGTAAATACAGTAAATATAAACTGCCTAATGTTTATACTAAATAACTTGTTTTAAAAATATGCAAGCCAGCATGCAAACATTAAATTAATAATAAATGTTGGTCATTCATTCCTTCTTAAAACACATGAATTTGCGCTACTGTCATAAAACTATCATTTATATTTAATTCATATTTGTTTAACATAAAGGATACATTTCGAGCACTCAGAAATGCTTAGATAGCATCTTTTACTTCAGAATCGCAAAGCATTTTTGGCCACAGTATTTTGTTTTCACAATTATAAATGAATATAGTGACATGCTTTAGGATCACTTAAGTTTGCTCTTTTGGGGACTCACGATGTTAACCACTTCAAACTTTCTTAATGAAATATCATTGACTGAATGAGTAACCAGGTTAGTGACCCTGTTATGAATATCCTTTTTGTCCACTGAGCTGTGACATCATAGGGGCCCAAGGAGAAGTTCCGATTTGGGGATTCCTTTCCTGCTTCTGAGAACTGACGGCAGAAAAGATTCCTAGAGGTAAGGTGGGGAGTGGAAGCAGAAGGGACAGAGATCAAGAATGGAAATCTCATCTCTACCTCCCACCAGCAGTGTCCAGAGAGATGAGTAAGAAAATTAACAGCTTCACAGCCCTCTAAAGACGCAGCAAAGGCCAGACCCCCAGACCCTGGACTTCCACCCTACCCCATACAGCCAGGGAGTTTGGGGGAGCCATAGCAGGAGGATTTATCTTCTGGGAGTTCAGGGGGAAGTTCTTCAGCTGCTCACCTTATGATCTGAAGACCCTCCCCTGTGGCCCCCTCACCTCACAGTCCCTCTAACTTTCTGCCCCCTGGAGTCTCCCAGCCTGATGGTCCTCCTCAGACTTCTCCTCTCATACCTTGAGCTTGACACTGCTCGGCCCTGCTAAACCTGCATGAAGAACCACAAAGAACTGTGCTCACTAGAGTTCCTGATAACGTGACTGTCACCACAGAAGGAAGAAGGGTCAGAAAGATTCGATTGGCTCAACCATAGCCTCTTCTGAGTCCCTCGTTGTACTTTAAATGGCACAAGACACATTGGGGATAAAAGGGCACTGAAGAGTAAGAGACAATGTCCACTATTCATGTTCATTACCAATGACGATAACGAGAAGCACAAATTTGAACTCTTTCTGGGATTTTTTAACTGCCTTCAGATACCCAGCCATCATCACCACTGTCACCGCCACTACCATCATCACTGTCTTCATTATCATCATTATGATCATCACAGTTCACATGTACTGAGTATTTATTATACAGTGGGCAATATTTTAAGCTCTTATATATTTAAATCTTCATAGTAACCCTATGAGGGAGGTACTGTCAACCCCATTTTACAGATGCGGATAGGAAAACACAGTAAGTTCAGGTCATTTGCCCAGCTAGCCAACAGGAGAGCGAGGATCTTAAATCCCAGCTAGTCTGATTCTAGACCTGGAATCAGGGTTCATAGATTCCACTGCTATATTATATTGTCACAAAATACAAATAGATTTTGAACGTTTGATATTATTTTTGCATTTAAAAAAACTTTTCCTTATTCACTATAATATCCAAAAGGGCTGACACTTTGTTTTTCATTATTATTATTGTTGTCATTACTTTAGAAATTTTAGATATAATGTAATTCACCTTTGGAGCAGATTTTCTATATTTGGGTGGAAAGGACCAAAAAGGGCACATTAATTTCACAAATATAAAACACGTGCTTTTATTCTTCTGGGAGAAAATTGAAGCTATTTTAAACCCGGATGTAGATGCTGCAGACCTTTTATTAAGTTCTGTTTTGTAATATAAATGGAATGTATTTTTAAGATGACTATATCCTTGCAGAATTAGAGCCATTTTTTTGCCCCTTAATATGGATGGGAGCCGTGTGGTTTGGATAGCACATGAGGTGCGATTTAAGACTGCATAAGCCAGCATTTGGAGGGCAGAGCTCACCATCTGGGTAGTGGCAGGAGTTTCCCGGGAGGAGATGGACGTTTGCACTGTGGGTCATTCTGTGATAGGAAGAAAGCTGGAGACCAGGCCAGTAGGGTGGAGAGAGGCCTGGAGAGGTTCAGTGGGGGCTGGGCTGGGCTTCTAGGGACAAGTCAGAGAGCTGGGGTAGGGGAGTGGGAGTTCAGAGGTCAGGAATTGGTCTGCAAGCCCTAAATGAAACCTCTGGTGGTATTAACTATGTTACTGTATTAGTCCATTCTCACACTGCTGTAAAGACATACCTGAGACTGGATAATTTAGAAAGAAAAGAGGTTTAATCCACGCACAGTTCTGCAGGCTATACTGGCTTCTGCTTCTGGGGAGGCTTCAGGAAACTTAGAATCATGGCAGAAGGCGAAGGGGAAGCAGGCACGTCTACATGATGGGAGTGGGGTGGTGGTGGGAAGGTGCCACACACTTAAACAACCAGATCTCATGAGAACCTATCACAGGACGGCACTAGGGGGATGGTGACAAACCATTAGAAACCACCCCCATGATCCAATCACCTCCCACCAGGCCCCTCCTCCAATACTGGGAATCACAACATGACATGAGATTTGGGTAGGGACGCAGAGCCAAAACATATCAGTTACTCTGTTGTTCTTGGACTATCCTTGTTTTTTCAGTTAAACTCCAGGGCCTTGTCTTAACTGTGCTTTGGACCCTTGAAAAACAGGCCAGTCCTCATAATGGGATCCACCAGTGCTCTGGGAACACCTGTGGCTGGGGGCAATAACTAACAAGGACATGCCAGCTCCAGGCATCCCAGAACTTACAACAGTCAGGTGCCCAGTAAAAGAAGGCATGCCTCATTTGAGAAAGGCTTGGACTTTGGTAGTCTGAATATTAAAGATTTAATTGACCAGCCTGGCCAACATAGCAAAAACCCATCTCTACTAAAAATACAAAAAGCATTGGCCAGGCGTGGTGGTGCACACCTGTAATCCCAGCTACTCGGGAGGCTGAGGCAGGAGAATCACTTGAACCCAGGAGGCAGAGGTCACAGTGAGCTGAGAGCATGCTGCTGCACTCCAGCCTGGGTGACAGAGCAAGACTCTGTCACAAAAGAAAAAATAAAAGATTTAATTACAGGTTAAAGAAGTCTGGGGATAAATTTCAATTGTGTTGAAGTAATTTATGCTGTCAAACAATAGCAGAAATCTAGGTCAATATGTAGTGGAATATGTGGTGCTTCATTTTGCTAATCAAGGATTTCTCAAAATTAAGAAGCAAATAGACCTTTTATAAAAAGGAAAAATTCTTACAGATTCTCAATGCTATATTTTATTATAATATTACTGAAATGTATACAACTATAAATCTAGATATAAAGTCCTTTATTTCTTATACAACCATAGAACCAAAACAATTCAAAGTTAATACAGACTTACAAAAGCACACTATTTAATTAATAATAGCAATTTAATGGGACCGATGATGTTATTTTGATAAGCAAAATGACCAAAATGAGGTTTAGGGGTAGAAGTAGGAGGCTTGGCTCCAGTTCTACATTTAATTCTGTTCCTGAATTTTGACCTCAGAAAGCTACTGTAGTGAGTATTTATTAGAACAATTATACTAGAAGAAATTGCAAAATTCAAAAGTTTTGTTTTCTAGTTCAGGATAAGCAGACCTCAAATTCAGTTTTAAAAAGTTCTGTCAGTAAACAGGCCTCAAATGCGAATTTTGTTGATTTGCCATTTGTTGACTTTATAAGGCTGCCTTATATATTCAAAGATGAAGCTACATTAGAGGAATTTTTGAAACCTGCACTTTATGGGAATCTAATGCAACTAACTGTGGTGTGAATCAGAAACAGAATATTTTCCATTGTGTATTTCCTCCTCACTGCAAGCTGGTCTGAACAACAAGGCGGTCTGGGTAATGTATCTGTTCACCACATACATGAACACACCACTCACAACTCAGCGCTAGTTCAGCATGCCTCTATCATCACGGGCATTGACTAGCTCAATTCTCCCACTCCTTTTTCTACTGCAAAATCTACATTCAAGCAGTATGCTGTCTTTATCCTCTATTTGATACAAGCATAAACAGAAAACAGAATTATAAATGCGAGCACTGAATTATGTAGTGGTATTTCATGATGATGTGGTCATCCAGATAGTGAGTAGAGATCTAAGTTTTTTAAAGATTATCATCAAAATGATAACCCCCAAATAAATTCCTGAGTGGAAAACAGCAATCCTCAAGGATATATCCTGGAGCTCTAGGTGGAGAACCAAGGAGGTGCTCAGGCTTCCCAGATGTGGATGTGAGAACAGGGTAATGATACCAGCTGTGGGACAGGCCTGCCCTGGCTTTGCCACCATCTGCTCTGGGTGAAGTCTACCTGCCCTTAGATTCTTTGAAAAGAATTCTGGGTGTCCCAGATGTCTCACCTGAACTCTGAGAACAAGTTCTCACAGTAGTGTCTTTTTTTTTCCTCCTGGCACTTCTCCCTGCACGCTGTCTCTCCTGCCACCATGTAAGACGTGATCTGCTTCCCCTTTGCCTTCTGCCATGATTGTAAGTTTCCTGAGGCCTTCCAAGCCATGCAGCACTGAGTCAATTAAACCTCTTTTGATTATAAATTATTCAGTCTCAGGTATTCTTTATAGCAGGGTGAAAATGGACTAATACACCTGGAAACTCTTTCAATGCAATTGCTAGAATAATTGCAAGGCTTACCTTGTTTCTCATTCCTCAGGGATCTCTGTCCTTCATTATCCGATGTTCCCTGTCTTGAAAAATAGTTTCATGTAATTTATCAGATTTTTCTTAGGTTGTTTCAGGAAGGTAATTTCAGTCCCTATTACTCCATCTTGGCCAGAACTGGAAGTGTCACAGTACTGGCCTTTTTTTCCCTCCTTTTGCTGTGGCAATGCCTCTGGTCATTGCTGAGGAAGAAAAGCATCAGTTCTGTCCCTTGGTGCCCATTAATGCCATCACCTCAGCTGCTCCTACTTAGCAAGGTCATCATTGATGTTGTCTGCTGTCATTGCAACGTCAGTGCGAAGCCCTGATGACATGCTGGTGGCTGAGCTGAGGTGATGGGACCTGCAAGTTCCTCTGCAGTGGCTGCCATCGGTGATGCTGATGCCTCAGCTTCTTTGTATCTTATGGGAGTTCATGGAGAAACAGCTTTCTCAGTTGCTGTAGGGCATAAGCTGGAGACTAGGCCAGATTTAAGCTGTATTTCCAGCTTTCCCAGTAGCTCTAAGGCCCAGGCTGGAGACTAGGCTGGATTCAAGCTTTATTTCAAATTACTGCTCCTTCTTATAGGCCCAGACTCTTCTTAAACAAGGTGGTAGACCACAGCTGTCTTTACTTTTCGACCTTTTTAATCTCAGGTGGTCCTTTCACTCTTCCATGTAAGCAGAACTCTGAGACGCTGCCTCTTGCAATCCACCAAATGCACCCAAACAGGCCTGAATCCACAGGTGACCTCACTGAGGCTCGTATTAGCGAAGTAACTATTTTTAACTGTATTTTCTTATTTTCTGTATTTGTGATGCTCTGACATTTGGGGTTCAACTGACCACGGAGAGACTGACCTCCCAGAGTTAACTAATTCCTAGAGATGGTAAACATTTGCCTTGGAGCAAGCCGACCAATCCTGAGTCTATACTCAAACCTGCCCCTTTACCTGGCTCTTACATTCCAAGAGGGCAATATTCCTCGGCCTTAAGTATCCCAGGGCCAGGGACGACACAACAAGGAGCCACTCAGATAGGCCAGAGCTTGCAGAGATTATTCAAATCCCCTAAGCCTGCTCAGCTGCGTACCTTGCTTCATTCATTCTTTCCATTCTTTAAAGTCTTGCTTTAAAGATTTGTTAGTCAGGGCCAGAGAAATGTAGTCTAGAGATAATTATACTCCCCACTGTGGAGGTAAGATTTCTGAATAATCTACCCAGGCCCTGCGAATTGTGAAGATTTCCAGTCTGGCTGGTTTTCTTTCCATAAAAACCACAAGCAAGGCTTTGCCTATGTTTTCTCCTGGCTCCTTCTGCCTCCTGATCAACCCTGGTGCTTCCCCATGTGGACCACTGTGACATGGCATGCCCTTCTTGGGAGCTGTAAGTTACAAACTATCTTTTTAATGGCCACTGTCTCCTGATATTTTGGTCTCACTATACCTGAATAATATCAAAATTCCAGGTACAGTTTAAAACAACTGGGAACCTGCTATGGTTGCAGAGAAGGATGGTGAGCTCCTAAGAACAGGGGCCTGGTTTCTGTTGTCTTTAAACCCAAAGACCCAAAATAGCATTTGGAGTTGTTGTAAGCCTAAATCGTGCTACCAGGGTCAACAAGATGGGCCCTAACATACTTGTACAATTACAACTGCTGAACAAGACAATCCAAAATAAAAAACCATGCTGGGTCCACAAATCTAACATGGAAATGAAGATTCCCCATTATTAGGGTAGAGGGACAGGGCTGCAAGATGTGTGGCTATCTCTGCAATCATCCACAAGAACAAAAATCACTTTCCTCCCTGACTAAAAGGAAAAACAAAGTTTAGAATCCATAGGAAAGAAATAATTGGGTTTTGGTATATAATCTGATGAATCACGTATCATATTAAGTTCTACCTTACTAGCAATGTTGTCACTGATGAGTTTCCAGTGGTTTTAAACATGTTCTCAAATTATTCAACACTCTTCACATCAAGAAGTGGTGTCTGTTTCTCCTTCTCTTGTATTTTCCTGCTTCTTTGTATGACTAGTATACTTTGATTGGATGCCAGACATTGTGAGTTTATCTTGTTTGGTGCTGGATATTTTTGTATTCCCCATAAATATTCTTGGGCTTTGTTCTGGGACACAGTTGACTTGTTTAAAAACAGTTTGATCCTTTCAAGTCTTGCTTTCAAGATCTGTTAGACAGGGCCAGAAAAATGTAGTCTAGAGATAATTATTTCCCACTGTGGAGGGAAGACCCTTCTGAATAATCTACTCAGTATCCTGTGAATTGTGAAGATTTCCAGTCTGGCTGGTAGAAACAGGCATTGCCATCAGCCTGGTGTGAGTGTGAGTACGTTCCTTCTAATCGTCTCAGATAGTTTTTTCCCCAGCTGGCTTTGAGTAGTCTCTCCACACACAGGTGCTGGTCAGTACTCTGTTGAGTTGAAAGGGCCCCTCTAGAGATCTCCATGGTTCTTCCCCTGTGCAGCTCTCTCCTCTCCAAGACCCTGCCCTATCAGCTCAAGTCTCCTCAGACTACCAACTCTATCTCCTCAATTCAGGTAGTCTGTTGGGCTCTTCCTGGGCTACCCCTCCCTGTGATGTTGCTTGGTGATAGAGTTTGACTGTGTCCCCAACCCAAATCTCATCTCGAATTGTAATTTGAATTGTAATCCCCACATTTTGAGGGAGGGACCTGGTGGGAGGTGATTGGATCATGAGGGTGGTTTCCCCCATGCTGTTCTCGTGATAGTGAGTGGGTTCTCAGGAGATCTGGTTGTTTGATAAGTATCTGGTACTTCTCCCTGCATGCTCTCTCTCCTGCTGCCATGTAAGTCATGCCCTGCTTCCCCTTTGCCTTTTGCCATGATTGTAAGTTTCCTGAGGCCTTCCCAACCATGCAGAACTGAGTCAATTAAACCTCTTTGATTATAAATTATCCAGTCTCAAGTATTCTTTATAGTAGTGTGAAAATTGACTAATACACCTGGAAACTCTTTCAAGGCAATTGCTAGAATAATTGTAAGGCTCACCTTGTTTGTTTCTCAGCCCTCAGGGATCTCTGTCCTTCATTATGTGATGTTCCTTGTCTTGAAAAATATAATTTCATGTAATTTATCAGATTTTTCTTAGGTTGTTTCAGGCAGGTAATTTCAGTCCCTATTACTCCATCTAGGCCAGAATTGGAATTTCTCAAACTGTTTTCTTGAAACAAGCCCTTACTCTGTCACCTAGGTTGAAGTGCAGTGGCACAGCCAGAGCTCACTGCAACCTTAAACTCCTGGGCTCCAGTGATCCTGCTACCTCAGCCTCCTGAGTAGCAGGGACTACAGGTGTTCTTCATCACACCTGCCTAATTTTTCTTTTCTTTTTGTAGAGATAGGGTCTCAGTATGTTTCCCAGGTTGTTCTCAAACTCCTGGGCTCAAGTGATCCTCCCACCTAGGCCTCCCAAAATACTGGGATTACAAGTGAGAGCCACTGCACCTGGCCCCAAACTGTTTAAAAAAGTAGGAGTTGCTGTATAGGAGTGGCTATTCCTCTACATCCTTACCAATTCTTGTTTTTTTCCAGACTTTCTAATTTTTTTTAAAAGGATTAACTAGTTCACACAAGGGATTTAATGTGCCTTTCCTCCCAGATTCAAATTAAAATTAATCCAGATTTAGATTAAAATTAAAAGAGAGAGGACAATATTTAAGCTAAAGGAATGAATCTTCAATCATGACATTTCAGGCAGGAGGGTACCAGATGGGAGGAATACACCAGGACCAGGGGAATTTAGTCCAATATCCTTTGCCATTGGAGTATTTCTATTTGTTTACTTTAAGTAAAGCAAAGTCCTTAACTCATTAAAACTAATGGGACTGTGAATGGAAGCAAAGTTTAATGCCTAGTATAAATCATAGAATCCTTCAAGCATTTAATTTCATGAATAGAAAGTACTCTAGAGAGTCTTGACTAAAATTTCCTACTCAAAGTCCAGAGAAAGACACAAAGATTAAGTGTCTGCACACACACAGGATATTCTGGGTCAGAGAAGCAGCATCAGCTGCCACTTGGGTCGTGTTATGAAGCCCCCTTCCTCTCCAGGGACTGTGTTGCCACACTTAAAAGCATTTTAATTGTCTCTGAAAATGGCCATATTCTCCAGAGAAAAGTGAAACCTGCATTCAGCTCTCTGGAAGGAATCTAATTATCTTGAAATTATTGAATTCTCTAGGTGACGTCTTCGGATAAACAGGATCTTTATTTTTACTTTTTTTTTTTAGGAAAGATGGTTTGGTATTACTCGTAATAGACTGTTCTGTGCTCGCCTCTCACTTTGGTTCAATGAGAGAAGCAGTGGAATTCTTCAATGCCTCCTCTACACCTGGCCTTTCTCAAACTGTATAAACACCCAACACTGCATATAAGTATTTTTTTTTTTTTTAAGCAAAGCTTTGGCAGTGAGCATATTCATTAAACTGTAAAAATGTCTCTATAATCTTCTTTTTATTTAGCTCTTAGTATTTCTACATCCATAGTCTTCATTCTGAAATAACGTTTGTTTTGTGGTTGCTGGTAGATGTGATGAAATGATCTAAAATCTGCATTCCACAATGCTTTACAACATACCAAAATAGCATTCTTGTTCACGCTAGGATACCCCAGTGCTGGCGCTCACTCCAGCTAGCTAGAAAAGAGCTAGCAGTTAGTTCCTGAGTGAGAAAATAGAGTCTTTATGGCTTCAAACTTGCTCCTTCTAAGGAAGAAACAAAGCTGCTTCATGCTCCCCTTTTTCTTGGTCTAACTCAAAGGGTGCACTTCATGAGAAGTGGGAGACAAGAGTAGCCACACCCTTGTTTCTGGAAATCAAATGGTCTTACTCCCTCGCGAATATGAATTCCAAGAGTTCACCGACAAAAATTAAGTAATGTTTTCCATCAGAGGTCTTTATTTTGGAGGCTGTAAGACCCAAACTGCCAACACATCTTCCATGTAATAAGCTGTATTTTGAAGTTTTTCAGATTTTTTTTAAAGGATGGTAATTTATACTTTTTATGTACATCTCAAAAAACATTTGCAGCAAAAAAGGTAGTTCAAATTTGGTTGACAGTATTAGAGTTTTTGTCTCCCACTAATTACTGATTAAACATCAGGAATGAAACCGAGGGTCCAGGGATATATTTAAAACAACTGTTAGGTCTCATTCAGTATCAAACTTGACTCTGAGAAAACTTCCCAAATCCCAAAACAGGAAAGATCTTAAAAATGACTTCTCTAATCATGGCATATCCTTTCTTCATGAGAATTCAGCACATTTCAAACTTGGTTGCAGAGTCTTGTATTAGAAAGAAACTACTCAGAATCTAATAGCCACATTCTTGTTGTTAAATGAATTTGGAAGCTACCATATCACTCACTGCTCTCCTCCCAGCATCTGGAAGAAAACTTGGGATCATCTCCAATGTACGCTTCCCTTCCCCCCAGTCAATTAACCAGCTTTAGAAACACCTCCTGCCCATGCCTATGGTGAGATGCTTTCTTCAGGCCCTAGCATCAGGCCCCAGTGGGTCTCCCTGTTTCCTGTCTGCCTTTGTTCCCAACTCCACAGTGCTGACAGGTTGACCTTTCAGAAACAAACACACGGCACTGGACCACTTCTATGCTTACAGTGCAGTCCCCATTTCCTTCTAGTTTGGCTTTCAGGTGGCCTTCTGTGGGGAGCCTGAGGGGCTTAGAAGATTGAATCCCAAGCTCCCTCTTTCAACTTCTAAGAATCTGCTCTGCATCCATCTCTTTTACACTTGAGGGCTTGAATTTTTCATTGAAAAGGAAGCATGTTGATCAAAACCAAACAATCAAACCTACAAACCACTGGCTTCAAGATAAAACCCTAATTCCTTATAATGGCATAGAAGGCCCTCCTCCATGGAAAGCCACATCTGCCATTTCTCCTGGCAACTTCTGCTCCAAGCTCTGAATCCCTTGATAAGCCTCTGATACACCAAGATTTCGGTACTCCTTAATGATACTACCTTTCTGATCCTCTCACCCTAAACAACTCCTACCCAATCTTGAGGACACAGCTCAATTGTTACTTCCTCACTGAACCTTCCTCAACTTCCATCTTCATGCTCCCCAGTACTAAAATCTTGCTTTTTTTTTTTTTATTACAATCTTCTACAATCTTATGTGTCTTTTTTTCTGGGACCATATTCATCTTTGTATCACTGGCATCGAACACAGCTTTCTTGGCACGTAGCAAGCATTCTCATGCTAATTAACACTCTCATGTTGCATGCCATTAAATCTTTTCTCCATCACTTTTATTATTGTTTCTGTATGAGACCTTCCAAATGTAACCTTTAAAAACAGAAAATCAAACAAACAGAGAAACCCACTTAAAATACATGTACTAGAAAAATAAAAGAACCTTTGGAAAGCAGGAAGAATGTAGGAATGACTGAAGGAAACTAAGAACCATAGCTTATTCACTGAATCTAAACTAACAGTTTTGAATTTTGCGAAGGTCTGCTACTCGTGCACATGTGGAAACTTTCAGGGGCTTGAAAGCACCAGAGTGAACTGGATTTGCAGGCTAAGACTAAAACTTCTTCCCTTTATTTTATGTACAAGTAACCCTCACTAATTCAGACTAAGGGGTGGGACAACTGTTCAAATTAATGAAATTCTATATTATGGAATGCTGTAAATGTAATTGCTTTTTTGACACTTTAGACTTAGTTTACGTAAACACAGCGTCATTCAAACTGTGCACATTCATATGCAAGTTACCTTGTTGATCACTTAAGAGTTCAGTCTCAGGCCATTTGCTTGTATCATTAATTCCACTACAAACATAATTTTTCAAAGTTCAACTTCATGATGTTTGTTCAGATGATCACAATTCTGATCTAGGGTCTTATGAATTAATAACATTTAAATTGTCATATTTCAGCAAATATGCATTAATCATAGTATTCCTGAGACTAGAATGAAAAACTGGGCTAGAAAGAGGCTGCTCTGTACTCTCTTCATGTTTCGAAATTATTTTCATGGTGAATTTAGCCAGTTTTCCATGGCTCATGAAACTCCAAGCTGGCTTGAGTTTCCTGCTTCCTTCTTTGGCAGGACTGTATCAAACCTGTTCAAGAGATGTGTTCTTACTTTAGAGGGAAAGGAAATATCAGATCCAAGCCATTCTACGTGCACCAGATGCCAAGCACCAAACAAAAGCAGCTCAGCTTTTCAAAGATTTGCTATCTTAACTGTAGCCACTTGAGTCAGACTTCGTCCCCAGAATGGCCAAGTAAAATAAGGCAGAATTAGGGCTAAATTGATCTCCACATCTACTGTTCATAAATCTGCATGAAAAAGTTCTGAATCAAAGAAAATAAATGGAAAGTGTGTAATGCTGGTTCACATCCAGCAGAGCTGTGTGTTTTGGAGAGGACACATGTGGCTTATTTTTGCAGTGAAAACTGTCTCTTCTCAGTGGAGGTTGAGTTTGGGGCTGCTTATGGTGATGGAGCCAAGACAATCCTGAAATTCTAGAAGACAGCCCCTCAGTAGATCACTCACTTGGAAGGCTTCTCTCTAAATGAAGAGGAAGAGGGAAAAAGTCTCATACAGATGCCTTGAAAGACATCAGAGTGGCTTTCAGGAAGGGAAACATGGATGATCCACTGCCTCTTCTATCACTAGATGCTCATCTCAGACACAAAGATACAGAACTGTAAAGGAGACAGGTCTTTTAGGTCTCACAGGTTGGCAGAATTTCAGGCCCTATGTAGAGGAAACATGGCTGCTAAGGTCTGTTAAGTGGGAGGGAGTTGTATGGAGGAAAGGGTTGACTTTCTAGCAACTACAATTAGTTAGATACAGTAAACGCCTTTTGGCTATAGCTGACAATAGTCCCCCTTACCTGAGAACTATCTCCAGACAACAGTAGGACCTCCCATTGCACAACTCCACTGGGTATCATGCACACACAACAAAATATGAGTAGTGCCCCTGGAGGTGTGCAATGAAGAATTCTTGCTCAATAGCCTACTCTGGAACAGAGGACCCTACCACCCCCGCTGCAGTTGGTTGAACCAGGGATAAACCCTTGACCATACTGAGCCAATCAGGGCCATCAGATCATCTCTTTTAGGATTTGGAATTTGGATTGAAAACCTTCCAATTAATGCAGGCTGTTTCCTTATATGAAGATAAGGCAAACTTCAGTCATCTGGAGCAGGGTGTGTGTATGTGTTGGGTGGTGGTTGGAAAAGGGGGATCTTCTACTTGCAGTTGCATATTCTGTAGAGGGGAAATAATATAAGCAATAATCAGAGAGAAGTAGCAGTAAGAGATAGAGAGAAGGCCCCACCAAGGCTCCTGACAACTTTTCTCCTCCTAGCTGCAGACCTCTCCTGAGGTCCAGCTGCATTTCTGTTCTTGGGTTTCATAAAATGCCTCTGTCCTTAAAACCACTGTTGCTCAAACTCACTTAAGTTGGCTGTGGTTACTAGCAATCTAAGAGTCCTAAAAAGATACTGAACAAAATAGTCATGGCAAATTTGGCCCCTGTTTCTAGGAGAGTCTGTCCTTCTTTTTAATTGATGCTAGGCCCAAGTAGGTCTATATGCAAAAAATATCTATAAAGGCAGGCCATATATATTATTGATTTATTTTTAAGGACTCCTAAGAGCAGTCAGATTAACAGCATAATCCAGTCCTGTAGTTAATATTTCTCTTTATGGTAAAGTTATTCAAATTCAACCTGTGCACTCCTTGCTGCAATTTCAGCCTCCTTCATAATGGTTCTCATCTAGGTCAATCTGGAGAATAAATGACAACCAGCCACTCTGGATAATAACTTTAAGTGCTAGACATAGAAAAAGGCAGAAATTCTCACTTGGTTCAACCTTCTAATTTGATGAATGAGGAGGCTGAAGACCACAGAGACTTATGTGATTTACCTGAGGTCACATGTCTAACTGTGGCAAAGCAGGGAATAGAACCCAGATTACAAACTGCCTCAAAGCCAACTGTTATCCAAGAGAAATGCCAAAGGCAAAGCCAGTCATTTTTCTGGTCATTAATTTTAATTTCCCAGTTATTTGATCTGGATAGCTTCTAACGCTGAGACACTTTTACAGGTAAAAATCTTGGCAAATAATTAAATGGTTTCTCTGTTTAATTATTGACTCAGTGGTATGTAGTAAAATCATTGGGCTTTTAAGGTGATCTTGACAATGTTGTATATGTCAGAATAAAAGGAACCTTCTGAATTTTGAGTTTATAAATCTCATTAAAGGAGTATGTAGTCAAGGTGTCAGTCAAATTTTAGAAAAGTATATGTCACATGAAGTTAAAATTGTTCCAAACAAAAACAGAAAAAAAAAAGAAGGAAAAAGCATATATACTTAACTATGTGTTAACAGTGTGCTTGTGAGTCAAGACCAAGTCAATTTTCAGCATGAGTTATAGGTGGAAATGGTTCTTATTATTACCATTTAATATGATGTAGGTTTCAGGTACAGTACAGAAACACATATGTGAGGTGATTTAATCCTGCTAAGTCTATAATGTTTCTCTAACATTGCATTAGTCAAAGAAAATGACAAATCCTGGGCAGCTAAATGCATTATTCTTCATTTAAATAAATTGGTTGGGTCATTAGAACCCAGTGAAAATCCCCTTCCTTTCAAATCAATAGGGGTTATTATATTTAAAGCCCCTTTTACCAAAAGAAAATAAAAGAAGAGAAAAATATTAAATAATATTTAGAATACTGAGTTCAGTGGGAAATAGAAGAGAGATGGGGCTGGTGGTGATGGTGGTGATGGTGGTGCTGGTGGTGCTGGTGGTGGTGGTGGTAGTGGTGGTGGTGTGTGTATTAGGCTGGGCCCTCAGCAGATAGTGCCTTGCCATAAGAGCCAGGTCTTTGGCTCAATTATGGCTCTACTCCGGTAGGAAAAATGATATCTTCTAGCATGAAAAAAAAACCCAAAAATATTCTGGGTAACATCCAGCATAGTGGAAAAGGAAGAGCGGGGAAGCGAAGGAGGGAAGGCAACAGACTCAAATGAAAAACCTTGCCATTCCAGCCCTGCCAAGAATTTGCTGCATGACCTCTAGCTGCTCACTTCTCCTCTCTGGTGCCATCTGTGAAGGTTGCACTAGAAGACCTAAAGTCCCTATCAATTCTAAAATTCTATGATTCTGGAATATGTATCCTGAAAACAAAAAATATATGGCTTAAGAAAATCCATAATACAAAGGTGTTACCCCAAAATAGAGTTCGGATACTGTGAACACCATAGTACAGTCTCATGTATACCATATTCGACGATTATATGTATTATACACACTGGCTTTTAGTCTTTGACCAGATCCTTGTCAACTTGATCCCGACTATCTTTCTTTATATGTGTGTATATATATATATTATACTTTAAATTCTAGGGTACATGTGCACAACGTGCAGGTTTGTTACATATGTATACATGTGCCATGTTGGTGTGCTGCACCCATTAACTCGTCATTTACATTAGGTATATTTCCTAATGCTATCCCTCCCCCTCCCCCATCCCACAACAGGCCCCGATGTGTGATGTTCCCCTTCCTGTGTCCAAGTGTTCTCATTGTTCAATTCCCACCTACGAGTGAGAACATGCGGTGTTTGTTTTTTTGTCCTTGCGATAGTTTGCTGAGAATGATGGTTTCCAGCTTCATCCATGTCCCTACAAAGGACATGAACTCATCCTTTTGTACGGCACATAGTATTCCATGGTGTATGTGTGCCACATTTTCTTAATCCAGTCTATCATTGTTGGACATTTGGGTTGGTTCCAAGTCTTTGCTATTGTGAGTAGTGCCGCAACAAACATACGTGTGTATGTGTCTTTATAGCAACATGATTTATATTCTTTTGGGTATATACCCAGTAATGGGATGGCTGAGTCAAATGGTATTTCTAGTTCTAGATCCCTGAGGAATCACCACACTGTCTTCCACAATGGTTGAGCTAGTTCACAGTCCCACCAACAGTGTAAAACTGTTCCTATTTCTCCACATCCTCTCCAGCACCTGTTGTTTCCTGACTTTTTTGCCGTTCTAACTGGTGTGAGATGATATCTCATTGTGGTTTTGATTTGCATTTCTCTGATTGCCAGTGATGATGAGCATTTTATCATGTGTCTGTTGGCTGCATAAATGTCTTCTTTTGAGAAGTGTCTGTTCATATCCTTTGCCCACTTTTTGATAGGGTTGTTTGTTTTTTTCTTGTAAATTTGTTTGAGTTCTTTGTAGATTCTGGATATTAGCCCTTTGTCAGATGACTAGATTGAAAAAATTTTCTCCCATTCTGTAGGTTGCCTGTTCACTCTGATGGTAGTTTCTTTTGCTGTGCAGAAGCTCTTTAGTTTAATTAGATCCCATTTGTCAATTTTGGCTTTTGTTGCCATTGCTTTTGGTGTTTTAGACATGAAGTCCTTGCCCATGCCTAGGTCCTGAATGGTATTGCCTAGGTTTTCTTCTAGGGTTTTTATGGTTTTAGGTCTAACGTTTAAGTCTTTAATCCATCTTGAATTAATTTTTGTATAAGGTGTAAGGAAGGAATCCAGTTTCAGCTTTCTACATATGGCTAGCCAGTTTTCCCAGCACCATTTGTTAAATAAGGAATCCTTTCCCCATTTCTTGTTTTTGTCAGGTTTGTCAAAGATCAGATAGCTGTAGATGTGTGGTATTATTTCTGAGGGCTCTGTTCTGTCCCATTGGTCTATATCTCTGTTTTGGTACCAGTACCACACTGTTTTGGTTACTGTAGCCTTGTAGTATAGTTTGAAGTCAGGTAGCATGATGCCTCCAGCTTTGTTCTTTTGGCTTAGGATTGACTTGGCAATGAGGGCCATTTTTTGATTCCATATGAACTTTAAAGTAGTTCTTTCCAATTCTGTGAAGAAAGTCATTGGTAGCTTGATGGTGATGGCATTGAATATATAAATTACCTTGGGCAGTATGGCCATTTTCACGATATTGATTCTTCTTATCCATGAGCATGGAATGTTCTTCCATTTGATTGTGTCCTCTTTTATTTCATTGAGCAGTGGTTTGTAGTTCTTCTTGAAGAGGTCCTTCACGTCCCTTGTCAGTTGGATTCCTAGGTATTTTATTCCTTTGAAGCAATTGTGAATGAGAGTTCAGTCATGATTTGGCTCTCTGTTTGTCTGTTATTGGTGTATAAGAATGCTTGTGATTTTTGCACATTGATTTTGTATCCTGAGACTTTGCTGAAGTTGCCTATCAGCTTAAGGAGATTTTGGACTGAGATGATGGGGTTTTCTAAATATACAATCATCTCATCTGCAAACAGGGACAATTTGGCTTCCTCTTTTCCTAATTGATTACCCTTTATTTCTTTCTCTTGCCTGATTGCCCTGGCCAGAACTTCCAACACTATGTTGAATAGGAGTGGTGAGAGAGGGCATCCCTGTCTTGTGCCAGTTTTCAAAGGGAATGCGTCCAGGTTTTGTCCATTCAGTATGTTATTGGCTGTGGGTTTGTCATAAATAGTTCTTATTATTTTGAGATTCATCCCATCAATACCTAATTTATTGAGAGTTTGTAGCATAAAGGGCTGTTGAATTTTGTCAAAGGCCTTTTCTGCATCTATAGAGATCTTCATGTGGTTTTTACCTTTGGTTCTGTTTATATGCTGGATTACATTTATTGATCTGCGTATGTTGAACCAGCCTTGCATCCCAGGGATGAAGCCCACTTGATCATGGTGGATAAGCTTTTTGATGTGCTGCTGGATTCTGTTTGCCAGTATTTTATTGAGGATTTTTGCATCAATGTTCATCAGTGATATTGGCCTAAAATTCTCTTTTTTTTTGTTGTGTCTCTGCCAGGCTTTGGTATCAGGATGATGCTGGCCTCATAAAATGAGTTAGGGAGGATTCCCTCTTTTCTATTGATTGGAATAGTTTCAGAAGGAATGATACCAGCTCCTTCTTGTACCTCTGGTATAATTCAGCTGTGAATCCGTCCGGTCCTGGACTTTTTTTGGTTGGTAAGCTATTAATTATTGCCTCAATTTCAGAGCCTGTTATTGGTCTATTCAGAGATTCAACTTCTTCCTGGTTTAGTCTTGGGAGGGTGTATGTGTTGAGGAATTTATCCATTTCTTCTAGATTTTCAAGTTTATTTACGTAGAGGTGTTTATAGTATTCTCTGATGGTAGTTTGTATTTCTGTGGGATTGGTGGTGATATCCCCTTTATCATTTTTTATTGCGTCTATTTGATTCTTCTCTCTTTTCTTCTTTATTAGTCTTGCTAGCGGTCTATCAATTTTGTTGATCTTTTCAAAAAACCAGCTCCTGGATTCATTGATTTTTTTAACGTTTTTATGTCTCTATTTCCTTCAGTTCTGCTCTGATCTTAGTTATTTCTTGCCTTCTGGTAGCTTTTGAATGTGCTTGCTCTTGCTTCTCTAGTTCTTTTAATTGTGATGTTAGGGTGTCAATTTTAGATCTTTCCTGCTTTTTCTTGTGGGTATTTAGTGCTATAAATTTCCCTCTACACACTGCTTTAAATGTGTCCCAGAGATTCTGGTATGTTTTGTCTTTGTTCTCGTTGGTTTCAAAGAACATCTTTATTTCTGCCTTCATTTTGTTATGTACCCAGTAGTCATTCAGGAGCAGGTTGTTCAGTTTCCATGTAGTTGATCGGTTTTGAGTGAGTTTCTTAATCCTGAGTTCTAGTTTGATTGCACTGTGGTCTGAGAGACAGTTTGTTATAATTTCTGTTCTTTTACATTTGCTGAGGAGTGCTTTACTTTCAACTATGTGGTCAGTTTTGGAATAGGTATGGTGTGATGCTGAGAAGAATGTATATTCTGTTGATTTGGAGTGGAGAGTTCTGTAGATGTCTATTAGGTCTGCTTGATGCAGAGCTAAATCCAATTCCTGGATATCCTTGTTAACTTTCTGTCTCATTGATCTGTCTAATGTTGACAGTGGGGTGTTAAAGTCTCCCATTATTGTTGTGTGGGAGTCTAAGTCTCTTTGTAGGTCTCTAAGGACTTGCTTTATGAATCTGGATGCTCCTGTATTGGGTGCATATGTATTTAGGATAGTTAGCTCTTCTTGTTGAATTGATCCCTTTACCATTATGTAATGGCCTTCTTTGTCTCTTTTGATCTTTGTTGGTTTAAAGTCTGTTTTATCAGAGACTAGGATTGCAACCCCTGCCTTTTTTTGTTTTCCATTTGCTTGGTAGATCTTCCTCCATCCCTTTATTTTGAGCCTATGTGTGTCTCTGCATGTGAGATGGGTTTGATGAATACGGCACACTGATGGGTCTTGTCTCTTTATCTAATTTGCCAGTCTGTGTCTTTTAATTGGAGCATTTAGCCCATTTACATTTAAGGTTAATATTGTTATGTGTGAATTTGATCCTGTCATTGTGATGTTAGCTGGTTATTTTGCTCGTTAGTTGATGCAGTTTCTTCCTAGCCTCGATGGTCTTTACAATCTTGAAATGGCTGGTACTGGTTGTTCCTTTCCATGTTTAGTGCTTCCTTCAGGAGCTCTTTTAGGGCAGGCCTGGTGGTGACAAAATCTCTCAGCATTTGCTTGTCTGTAAAGGATTTTATTTCTCCTTCACTTATGAAGCTTAGTTTGGCTGGATATGAAATTCTGGGTTGAACATTCTTTTCTTTAAGAATGTTGAATATTGGCCCCCACTCTCTTCTGGCTTATAAAGTTTCTGCTGAGAGATCAGCTGTTAGTCTGATGGGCTTCCCTTTGTGGGTAACCCGACCTTTCTCTCTGGCTGCCCTTAACATTTTTTCCTTCATTTCAACTTCGGTGAATCTGACAATTATGTGCTTTGGAGTTGGTCTTCTCGAGGAGTATCTTTGTGGCGTTCTCTGTATTTCCTGAATTCGAAAGTTGGCCTGCCTTGCTAGGTTGGGGAAATTCTCCTGGAAAATATCCTGAAGAGTGTTTTCCAACTTGGTTCCATTCTCCCCGTCACTTTCAGGTACACCAGTCAAATGTAGATTTGGTCTTTTCACATGGTCCCATATTTCTTGGAGGCTTTGTTCATTTCTTTTTATTCTTTTTTCTCTAAACGTCTCTTCTCGCTTCATTTCATTCATTTTATCTTCAATCACTGATACCCTTTCTTCCAGTTGATGGAATCGGCTACTGAAGCTTGTACATTTGTCACGTAGTTCTCATGCCATGGTTTTCAGCTCCATCAGGTCCTTTAAGTACTTCTCTGCATTGGTTATTCTAGTTAGCCATTCGTCTAATCTTTTTTCAAGGTTTTTAACTTCTTTGCCATGGGTTTGAACTTCCTCCTTTAGCTCAGAGAAGTTTGATAGTCTGAAGCCTTCTTCTCTCAACTCATCAAAGTCATTCTCCATCCGGCTTTGTTCCATTGCTGGTGAGGAGCTGCGTTCCTTTGGGGGAGGAGAGATGCTCTGATTTTTAGAATTTTCAGTTTTTCTGTTCTGTTTTTTCCCCATCTTTGTGGTTTTATTTACCTTTGGTCTTTGATGATGGTGACGTACAGATGCGGTTTTTGGTGTAGATGTCCTTTCTGTTTGTTAGTTTTCCTTCTAACAGTCAGGACCCTCAGCTGCAGGTCTGTTGGAGTTTGCTGGAGGTCCACTCCAGACCCTGTTTGCCTGGGTATCAGCAACAGAGGCTGCAGAACAGCGAATATTGCTGAACAGCAAATGTTGCTGTCTGATCGTTCCTCTGGAGGTTTCATCTCAGAGGGGTACCCAGCCGTGTGAGGTGTCTGTCTGCCCCTACTGGGGGGTGCCTCCCAGATAGGCTACTCGGGGGTCAGGGACCCACTTGAGGAGGCAGTCTGTCCGTTCTGAGATCTCAAACTCCATGCTGGGAGAACCACTACTCTCTTCAAAGCTGTCAGACAGGGACATTTAAGTCTGCAGAGGTTCCTGCTGCCTTTTGTTCAGCTATGCCGTGCCCCCAGAGGTGGAGTCTATAGAGGCAGGCAGGCAGGCCTCCTTGAGCTGCGGTGGGCTCCACGCAGTTCGAGCTTCCCACTTTGTTTACCCACTCAAGCCTCAGCAATGGCGGGTACCCCTCCCCCAGCCTCGCTGCCACCTTGCAGTTCGATCTCAGACTGCTGTGCTAGCAATGAGCGAGGCTCTGTGGGCATGGGACCCTCCAAGCCAGGCGTGGGATATAATCTCCTGGTGTGCTGTTTGCTAAGACCATTGGAAAAGTGCAGTATTAGGGTGGGAGTGACCTGATTTTCCAGGTGCTGTCTGTCACAGCTTTGCTTGGCTAGGAAAGGGAATTCCTTAACCCCTTGAGCTTCCCAGATGAGGCAATGCCTCGCCCTGCTTCAGCTCATGCTCAGTGGGCTGCACCCACTGTCCTGCACCCACTGTCCAACAAGCCCCAGTGAGATGAACCTGGTACCTCAGTTGGAAATGCAGAAATCACCCCTCTTCTGCGTCACTCACACTGGGAGCTGTAGACTGGAGCTGTTCCTATTCAGCCATCTTGGAATCGCCCCCACAGATCCCTTTCAAAATGGGTAATAGGAAATGAATACAAGTCAAAATGACACGAAGCTTTCTTTTGAATAACTTTTATCTATAAGAAACTCCTGTGAAAGAAATTCTCAGTGATGCTACACCAGACAGGGGCCAGTGTCCAGTGAGAGCAACCTTGAATACGCTGCTGGATTCCAGCCTTCCTCTTTCTTCAGGTTGGTAGCCCTATGTAAGGTTGGCTTTTCTACCTGCTCCAGCCAAGCTACACTACTTATAGCTCAGAGGACAAGCCAGGCTCTCTCTTACCTCCATTCCTTCTGTCTGCCCTTCTTTCTACACTCTATAACCAGCCATCTCCAAACCTACACACGCACTTGTAGACCACTTAACCTTTAGGTCTTAGCTTAGTCATTACCATTTCTCAGGAGCCTCCTCAAGACCTTCAAGCCTGAATTTGAAGCCCCTCATAGATTTGCCTGCAGTAGTCCTAGTGTATTGTCAGCTCTTGCTGTACAAATAAACAATCATGAAATCTCAGTGTAATACAACTAGAAGCATTATTTATCATTCATCCATCTGCAGGTTGGCTGGAATAGCCCTTGCTCCACCGGCAGAGATGCATAAGCTCAAGGACTTGGTAGGGCACAGTGGCTCATACCTGTAATCTCAGTATTTTGGGAGGCTGAGGAGGGTGGACCACTTGAGGTCAGGAATTCTAGACCATCCTAGCCAACATGGTGAAACCCCATTCCTACTAAAAATACAAAAATTAGCTGCACATGGTGGTGCACATCTGTAATTCCAGCTACTCTGGAGGCCGAGGCACAAGAATTGTTTAAACCCTGGGGAGGCGGCAGTTGCAGTGAGCCAAAATCGCACCACTGCACTACAGCCTGGATGACAGAGTGAGACTCTGTCTCAAAAAAAAAAAAAAAAAGAACTCAAGCCCAACCTAGCAAGCCCATTTCAAGCCTCTGCTTGTATCCCACTGATCAAGGCAAGCCACATGGCCAAAAAACTCCAGTGCCAAGGACAGGGAAGTACATTCTACACTCTATGAGGCCATGGAAAGGGTGGATATGTAATAGTACTACTTACTATGCAATCATTCAGTCTTTCCCACCTATACTAACAGTGCCTATCACAGTGTATTGTCACCATCTGTATAAAGCCCCCTTCAGGCTATTACCTTCTTAAAAACAGAGGCCATGTTTTTTCATCTTTGTATTTCCAATCTGGTATACAATAGGCACTTGAAGATATTTGAGTGAGTGAGTGAATGAATGAATTGGAAGCAGGTAGTATTCTACCAGGCCCTGTTCCTGATCCTTCATAATGCCCCGCCTATGTGCCTACTCAACGTTTTTACTATGGTTACCAAAATGAGAACAAAATTATTATGAATGAGCCTGGTTTATATAGGGGTAGAGAGCGAGGGAGAAGAGAACCACATCGTCAGTCACTTTACCTACTTTGGCTTTTGTCCTTGATTGCCATTGGTAGCCTCCCCAAAAAGATATCTAACCTAAGTGGATCCCAGGCTACAGCGGTGGGATTCTAGAACACATTTTAAAAAGATATTTCAGAATCCTATCTGCTGTTCAGTAATTTGATTTTAGAGCAAACACAGGAAATGGAACACATTTCTAAGCAAATAGTTCCCTGATTACTTACACATGCAAATTCATGGGCTAAGTTTAGATGCATAATTAAACATCTAGTTATTTTCAGGCCCATACTCATAGGCCAAATCAGATTCCCAAAGGAGGCACGTGGTTGGTTTATTTCTGTGTATTTGCTTGCATCCTCAACTGCAGGCTTTCGCCTGGGGGGGGGAAGGAAAGCATTGGCTCAGAGATCTCAGCAATCTGGTTGTGGTCCCAAAAAGCAAGGTGAATCAAGGACATGGCAAGTTTTGTGATTTTAAAGGATACATCTGATCTGAATGCTGCTTTTGTGGGCGGAGAAATGCATGATGATGACCTCCTCTTTGAGAGTGGGAAATAAGGGCAAGGTAGGCGCCATCCTTAGCACAGCTGTCACTCTTGTAATGAATAACAGTCCACTGGCCAAAGCCAACATCAACTTCCCATGTTGCAACTGCTTTTTATATACTTTCATCATCCATATGAAAACGTTAATGCCATGTGATTTTGTGCCAAATGACATGCTCAGATGCCAGTTTTACACATGCAAAACAGATGAGTGGTTTGGAAAGTTTGTATTCATTGTTACTTTACAAGCAAATGGCATCACCCCCTCACCTCCTGGTCACAGTGATCCACTGTTCAACGTGCTTTTCGCTTTTCCTAAAGGCATCATTTGCTTAAGAGTTTCTTCACAAGACATCCACTTAACAACACTTTCACTACGAGCAGGGATTTGTGACAGAGAGCAGTTGAATACCACGGTGAGACAAGGCCCCTCTGGGGGCACTGGTGGCCTACTTTGCCCCAACTTCCTGCATCATCGTTAAGGAGAAAGACCTCCTCTGGCCAGCTGTGCTGGAGCACTCAGAGAATGCCTTGTGCTGTCTGCTGTTTTTCCTCTCCACCTCACCTCTCCCACACATTTCCCTTCCATAAGCCTCCCATGGAGGATGGCTTCAGAGTCTGTTCTCTGCTAATTGGGGAAAAAAAGGTCCTCTGTTTTTAAGGGATTATAGAGCCCATGATGTACGTATGAGCCACCTTGTTTTAATACCATTTGGTGAGAATGTACCACATGGCTAGGTACTACATTTAGAAACATTAATATGTTTGTACCTCAAGAACAGCTCTAACAGCTCTACAAGCTAGATGTTATTATCTCCATTTCACAGATGAACTGAAGAAACTTTTCCAAATCCCAAGTAAATGAAAAAGATGGGATTTAAACCCAAGCCTATCTGGTCACAAATCCCAGGCTCTCAACCAATTCATACAAGCCTCCTCCATAATCCTTGTGGATACCTACGGAAGACTCACAAGGCCCAAGTCTAGTTTTTAATTAAGATAACACTTGTTAATAATGCCCTGCTTTAAAGACGTTTGAGTTCTTCACTGTGAAATATCACTGCAAAAAGCAATGAACTCAGTTTGGCTAAGGTTTTATTTTCTAAATGTATACTTTTCCCTGAATATCCAAAACTAAGATTGCAAATCCCTCCTTGCTTCCACTTCCCTGCTAGGTATAAATAGTATGACCATATTGAAATCTTATGTTCTCTTATCCACTTCATTTTTAACAGGCAGAAACGAGTAATGTGAGAGCCTGCAATTGTAATCTTCATAAAGTATATCACATACAGTTCAAAAACATCAAGTGGCATGTTAAATAAGCTTTTGGAGAATAAATTGAGCATGACACCACAAGAAGAAAAACAGAATCCATGACTTCTCAAAACATGATCTTGCTTCAGATGAGAAAGCTGTGCTTAGTTTGCTGTGGGTACTTCTTTGTGTCCATCGTGGCCTCCTATCTAACATAAGGATTCCTTTCCTCAAGTGGTAGAACAGTGAGTAGGAGAGTCTGTCCATATCCCAAAGGTGTGCCAAAAGGATTTATCAAGAAGGGGATGATGGAAGTTGCTCTTCCAAAAGCATCCAGAGTCACTGAGACTTGACCTGTGTATTTTGTATCCTACCCCTCTCAGGTAAGGAATATATTATTTAAGTCCATCTTCTTGGGAGAGGGAGATGAGAGCTGGAGAGTTGGGGGCTAATTTCCAATCAAAATGGAAAAGAAAAAGTGTTTGTGGCTAAAGGAAGCATCCGGAAGACATAGCAAGGATCACTCTGTTCCCTTGTATCAGAACTTTGCTTTCCGTTTGTCTCCAAAATTCAGGAGTTGGAAACAAGCCTGAATGTGTGATGTTCTTGGAACCTTTAGGAACAGCTTTAGCTCCAGACACCTTTTACAGTTCCCACATTAACAATCCTTCTCTTCTTGCTGATGAGAAGTGGTTGAAACACTTCTTGGACAAGCAGTTGCATGGGGTATATTTACCTTTTCCAACAAACACAAAGGCTGTACCTCTCCTACATAAATGTGTGAGCAGCACAAACATACGACACAGTGCTGTGTGCCGAAATCAGTTTAAAGAATTCGAGAATGGACCGTAGTCCAAATTGGCCATTATGCTGCTGCTGGGGTCTTTAAAAAAAATTGCCATTTTCCTTTGCTTTGTTACTTTAAGCTTATTTTTTAAGCACAGATGTTCTGTGCTTCTAAATTTCATGTGTCCAGAAAACTGGCGGATATAATGTAAATGAGATTATCCCAACCCCTCCATGACAGTGAAATTGGACAACGTCTCTGTTGCCATTGCTTAGACCCCAAATGCACAAAACCAGGAATTAGTCTCTTGGTTCTCTCCACTTTCTGTTCCCATAAAAACTGTTTGGTCTAGGACACTGTCCACTTCTTATCAACAGCATTTCCTTCTTGGGTATTACCAGTGATAACAGCTCAGGCTCGCGTTTTTCTCTGGCACTCACAGGAATTTCTGTTGACACCAGGGTGCTGGTGGAGAACATATCTCCAGAGAGCCCAAAGGGAAGGTTTGCAGAACCATTGTCATAGTTATTTCTTGATCATATATCTTTCTAATTAATTTCTAACTTTTTCATGAATACACATGAAAAGAAGGGCATTGGGGAGAAAGAGCCTGCTGTGGAATATTATTTCTCATTTATTTGTATTCCAAAAAATAAGATCCTGCATACCTTTCAAGGCCCAGCTTCAAGGTCACCTCCACCATGAAGTCATCATCCAAATTTAACTCAGTAGTTACCTCTTCTTCCCTTGAGTTTCCTTATCTTTTGGGGGTACCTCAGTCACAGCACTCAACACATCATGTTTGATCATTTAGTTTTTAATTACAAATCTACTTCTAGACTGTAAACTGCTGGTTGGCAATGACTAAGTTCTACTCAACTCTGTCTCTGTATTGAGCATCCTGCACAGTGCCTTGTACGTAATATCTTTTCAATAAATGTTTGCAGAAATGTCTGCATCTATGAAATAGTTTTTTGAAATATCACATTCCAGAGAGGTTAAGATGCACTATTTCAGTGGTTCTGAAACTTTATCATGCATCAGAATCACTCAGAGGGCTTCTTACACCAGACTGCTGGGTTCTACCTCCAGAACTTCTGATTCAGTAGGTCTGGGGTGGACAGGCTGGATAATTTGCATGGCTACTATCCATGATACTAGTGATGCTAGTCCAGAAACCACACTTGGTGGAGTGATAAACTATCTTTTATTCACTTTTTAATATCTCATATCCATCTAAATCTGAAACTTGTTGACATGTCAGTTTAGTTGACAACTTTTTGCTTTCATAGTAGTATATAAAATAATGGCTTTACAATCAACAGCATCTTAGATTAAATGAAATGTGGCAGGCTTCCTGTTACATATTTGAATCTGTATTATAAAACATCAATTACCTCATAAATGAATTAATGCCCTTATAAAAGGGCTCAAGGGAACTAACTAGCTCCTCTTTGCTCTTCTGCTTTTCCATCATGTGAGGACAGAGACATCTTAGAAGCAGAGACCAGACACTCTTCAGACACTGAACCTTGGTCTTACACTTTCCAGAGTGCATAACTATGAGCAATAACTTGATGCTGTCTATGAATTACCCAGTCTGAGCTATTTTGTTATGGCAGTAAAAAAGGGACTAAGACACTCACCAACAAATGCCAGCTCTTTACACCAAAGCTAACAACAACAAAACTAAGCAAGAGCAATAACACCAGGGAGCCCATTAAATTGAAAACATTCCAGCAAGTATCCCAAGGTTGCAGACCCAGATAGGTTTTGCTAGCCACTTTCCTGGAAGGAGTGGGCCACGTTTTCCATCCTCAGAAAATGCTGTTTACAAGGAAAGCAGTGAGAGCAGAGATAATCAATCTAGGCATATCACAGTCAAGTTGCTGAAGACCAAAGATGAAGACCAAATCTTAAAAGCACCCAGAGGGAAAAGACAGATTACATGTGGCGGAAAACAATACAGATGAAGGCTGACTTAGAGAAAAAAATGGAATTCAGAAGAATATGGAATAGCATTTTTTAAAGTATTGAAAGGAGAAAATTGTCAGCCTAGAATTCTATAAAAATATCCTTTAGAAATTCAAGTAAAATAAAAGGTATTTTCAGAAAGACAAAAGTTGAGAGGATTTATTTCTAGAAGACTTATTGTACAAGAAATAATTTTTTAAAAGAATGAAGAACAATAGGCAGGGTAAATACCTGGGTAAATGTAAAATAACCTTTTCTTTTTAAGTGATATGTATTTATATCAATAAATATATATAGGTATATATAGACTGTATATAGATACATACATATGTAATTCTTTAAAAGATTACTGAATGAAGCAAAAATAATGTATTGTGGAATTTATAGCACATGTAGAAGTAAAATATTTTTTAAAATAGCACAAAGGGTAGAAGGACAATTAATGAAATTATTCAATTGGAAGTATCTTCCATTGATTATGAAGTAGTATATTATTGAAGGTAGATTAAGATGATTTAAATATGCATAGTATAATATCTAAAATAACTCCAAAAAATCTCACAGAGGTATTACAAAAAGATAGAGCTTAAAGGTTGATACAGGAGATTAAATGGGATATTGAAAAATATGTGATTCACCTGAAAGAGAGCAGAAAAAGCAGGATAAATGAATGGAAAAAGATGAGAGAAAAAAATAGCTTTAAAATATACGAAGCAAAACCAAGTAGAATTAATAAGAGAGAAAGACAAATCTACAGTCATAGTTAAACACATTAACATCACTTTCTGAGTAACTGATTTAAAAAGTAGGGAGAAGAGTATAATTTAAAAATATTTGATCAACACTGTCAACCAATTTGACCTAATCAACATTTACAAAACACCACTCCTAACAACAGCAAAATATACATTGTTTTTAACTTTGCATGAACTATTAACCAAGACAGATCAAAAATGCGGAGCCAGAAAATAAGACTCATTAAAATTAAAAAGATTGAAACCATACAGAGTACATTTATCACCATAATGACAATATGGAAATCAATAACCATCAGATACCTGAAAAAACCCAAATATTTGAAAATTAAACATTATCTATCTAAATAACATATGGTCAAAGGAGAAATTACAAAGGAAATTTGAAATCATTTGAACTGAATGATAATGAACACACAACTTATCAAGATTTGTGAGATGTAGCTAAAGAAGTACTTAGAGAGAAATGTATAGCATCCAATTTTTTAAAAAAGGGAGGTATAGAATCAATTGTCTAAGCCTTCACACGAAGAAGCTAGAAAAATAACAACTAAAACCCAAAGTATAAGAAAGAAAAATGATGGTAAGAATGTCAATTAATAAAACAGAAAATTGACAAAAAGAGAACATCAACAATGTTAAAAGTGTGTTTTAAAAAAAAAGATTAATGAAACCCAGGGCAAGACTGGTAAGTGAAACAGAAAATCCCATTACCAGTGTTAGAAATGAAAAAAAAAAGGGCATTTCTACAGACCCTATAGTTATGAAAAAGATAGCAAGGAAATATTATGAACAACTTTAAGTCAATAAATTAAACAATTAAGGTGAAATGGAAAAATAATTTTAAAAACAACTTACCAAAATATATAACAGAAATAAAAAACATAAATATTCTTATGTCAATTCAAGTAATTGAATTTATTATCAAAATTTTTTTATGAAGAAAACTTGAGATCTAGGTGACTTCACCAATGAAATCTATTATCATTTAAGGATGAAATAATACCAACTCAACACAAGTTCTCTCAAAGATAGAGATGGAGAGAATAATTCCCATGAAGCCAGCATACTGCCAATGCCAAATACCGACAATGACATTATAAGAAAAGAAAATCACAAACCAATATTCCTTATGAGCACAGCTGAAAAATCCTTAACAAAAGATTAGCAAAACTAATCCAATCATATATTTCCAAAATACACATCATGACCAAGTGAAGGTTTTTAAAGAAATGTAAGATTGGTTTCACATCTGAAAATTAGTCAGTGAAAGAATAGAGGGAAACTATACAATGATCTCAGTAGATGCATAAAAAAACATTTGACCAAAGTCAACCTCCATTCATGATAAAAACTCTTGAGCAAATTAGAAATAGACAAGAACTTCTTCAAACTGCTAAAAAGGATCTCTTAAAACCTACAGCTAATATAATACTTACTGATTTTTCCTTTTAGGATAAAGAACAAGGCAAGGACTTTCACTTTCATCATTTCTACTTAATATTTAACTGGCAGTTCTAGCCAACACAATAAGAGGAGAAAAAGAAATAGAAGGCATATAGATAAAGGAAAGAAAGAAGTAAATTCGTATAAAGAGAAAAGTAAAACTGTCATTATTTGCAGATGACAAAATTGTTTGTATAGAAAACTATGGATACAAAATAACTATAAGAACTAAGTAATGAATTTACCTAGGTCAATATATAAAAATCAATTCTATTTCTATATACCAGCAGTAAACAATTGGAAAACAACATGTAAAAAATACCATATGCAATAGTATCAAAAAATATCAAATAGGAAAAAGCTAAGAGAGGTGTACAATTTCTCTACAGTAAAAAACTGTAAAACACTGATGTGAGAAATTAAAGAAACCCAGACAAAAGGGAGAGACATTCAATGTTTATGAAGTAGAAGACTCAATGTTGTTAAGATATTTATTTTCCTCAGATTTATTTGTGAATTTAACACAGTCATCAAAATTGCAGTAGGACTTTTTAGAGAAATTTACAAGCTGAGCCTAAAACTGATATGAAAATGCCAAAGCAATCTTGAAAAAATTAAAGTTGGAAGATTTATAATACCCGGTTCTAAAACTGAATATGTTAGACTAATCAATGCATTGTAGTACTGACATGAAGATAGACAAATACATCAAGAGAACAGAATCCAGAAATAGACTCACATTTATAGAGTTAATCAATTTTTTAAAATGCTTTACTAGAGTAGTTTTAGGTTCACATCAAGATTAGAATCAACTGATTTTTAACTGAATGTGACAAGGTGATTTCATGAAGAAAAGAAGACTTGCTAACAAGTGGTGCTGGAACAACTGGATGGCCATATAAAAAACAAACAAAAAACTTGACTCCTGTCACACTCCATACAATAAGATAGTTTGAGATAAACATAGAACAAAATATAACCTAGAATAATAAAGTTTCTAGTAGAAAGCATAAAAGAGTAACTTTTCAACCTTGGAGTAGGCAAATTTTTTTAGACAACACAAAAAGCACTAACTATGAAAAATGATAGCTGGTTTTCATTAAAATAAAAATTTCTGCATACCAAAAGATACCATTAAGAAAATGAATCTACAATGAACTCAAACAAATTTACAAGAAAAAAACAACCCCATCAAAAAGTGGGCAAAGGATATGAACAGACACTTCTCAAAAGAAGACATTTATGCAGCCAAAACACACATGAAAAAATGATCATCATCACTGGTCATCAGAGAAATGCAAATCAAAACCACAATGGGATACCATCTCACACCAGTTAGAATGGCAATCATTAAAAAGTCAGGAAACAACAGGTGCTGGAGAGGATGTGGAGAAATAGGAACACTTTTACACTGTTGGTGGGACTGTAAACTAGTTCAACCATTGTGGAAGTCAATGTGGCAATTCCTCAGGGATCTAGAACTAGAAATACCATTTGACCCAGCCATCCAATTACTGGGTATATACCCAAAGGACTATAAGTCATGCTGCTATAAAGACACATGCACACGTATGTTTATTGCGGCACTATTCACAATAGCAAAGACTTGGAACCAACCCAAATGTCCAACAATGATAGACTGGATTAAGAAAATGTGGCACATATACACCATGGAATACTATGCAGCCATAAAAAATGATGAGTTCATGTCCTTTGTAGGGACATGGATGAAATTGGAAATCATCATTCTCAGTAGACTACCGCAAAGACAAAAAACCAAACACCGCATGTTCTCACTCATAGGTGGGAATTGAACAATGAGAACACATGGACACAGGAAGTGGAACATCACACTCTGGGGACTGTTGTGGGGTGGGGGGAAGGGGGAGGGATAGCATTAGGAGATATACCTAATGCTAAATGACGAGTTAATGGGTGCAGCACACCAGCATGGCACATGTATACATATGTAACTGACCTGCACATTGTGCACATGTACCCTAAAACTTAAAGTATAATAATAATAAAAAAAAAAGAAAATGAATATGCAGATCAGTACATACATCTGACAAAGGGCGTGTATCCATTGTATATAAAGAACTCCTTCAAATCAATAATAAGACAATTTAATTTTTTTAATGGGAAAAAGATTGAAGCTGTCATTTCACAAAAGAAGATACAGACAGTAGTCCCTCCCTTTATCCTTGGTTTCACTTTCCAGTTTCAGTCACCTACAGTAAACCACAGTCAGAAAATACTAAATGGAAAATGTCAGAAATAAACAATTCATGGTTTAAAATCGTCCACTATTCTGAGTAGCATGATGAAATCTTGAGCCATCCTGCTCTGTTCCACCAGGGTCCTGAATCATCCCTTTGTCCAGCATATCCACAGCCTATGCTACCCACCCCTTAGTAGCTGCCTTAGTTATCAGACTTTTAAAAAATAGTACATACAGAGTTCAGTAACATCCTTGGTTTCAGGCAGCCACTGGGGTTCTTAGAATGAATCCCCCAGGGATAAGTGGGTACAACTGTATAAGAAGAAGGAATAAGCACATGAAAGTGTTTTCCACATCATTAATCATCACTGATATGCAAATTAAAACACCATGAGATGTCATTTTGCACCTATCAAAATGGCTCAGATGTAAAGGTAAGACAATACCAAAAGTTGATGTGGATGTGGAGAAATGGAACTCTCAAACACTGTTGGTAGGAATGCAAATAGTACAACCACTTAGGAAAATAGTTTGTCAGATTTTTATAAAGTTAACTTCTTCATCTATCCTACAACCAGCAATTCCATCCTCAATATCTCTCAAAATAAATGAAAATATATGTCCACAAAAAGAACTGTACAAGAATACTCAAAGGAGCTTTTCCATAACAGCCCAAACTGGAAACAACCCAAATGTTCATCAGTATGAAGGTGGATGAACATACTCTGGCATATTCATAAATTGAATATTAGTCAAAAGGAAACAGATATGTATTAGTCAATAGATATATACTAGTTAAAAAGAAAAAAAAAATTACTGGCCGGGCACAGTGGCTTACGCCTGTAATCCCAGCATTTTGGGAGGCCAAGGCGGGCAGATCACCTGAGGTCGGGAGTTCAAGACCAGCCTGACCAACATGGTGAAACCCCATCTTTACTAAAAATACAAAATTAGCCCAGGCGTGGTGGTGCATGCCTGTAATCCCAGCTACTTGGGAGGCTGAGGCAGGAGAATCACTTGAACGCGGGAGGCAGAGGTTGTGGTGAGCCGAGATTGCACCACTCCACTCCAGCCTGGGCAACAAGAGCGAAACTCCATCTCAAAAAAAAAAGGAAAAAGAAAAAAATTATTGATGATGTAACAGTATGAATAAAACTTGAGACTTCCAGTTATGCTAAGTGAAAGAAGCTGCACAAAAACTGTATAATATATAAACCAATTCTATAAAGTCTAAAACTAGCCAAAATTAATCTCTGGTTAAAAAAAAAGACATGAACAGTGGTTGCCTCTTGTTTGGCATAGTCAATTGTCATGATATATTCAACTCTCAAAATAATTGAACTGAATACTTAACACTTTCTGGTAGATTGTATGTAAATTATACCTCAGTTTTTAGAAAAGCAACTACATCGAGTGGATCCAGCTACACAAATTACTACAGAGGTAAAGTTTGTTCATCTAAGAAACATTTATTAATAATTTACGTGACAAGCACCATGTTAATCTCTGGGAATACCAAGCTCTGTAAGATGTGATCCCAGCACTGAAGAATGCATGGATTCTAAGGGATGGAGAAAGCACAATTTCAAAATGTTGAAACAAGTGCTTTAATGCAGCTATAGACTATGACTGTATATGGGAGCACTAAGGAGTGAGCAAGATGTTACAGACCAGGATGATGACCACTTGTCTGACCATAGTGGCTGAATCATTGCTTGGGGTAGAAAGTTGCCTTTTATTTTTTGGCCTTTGGGACTTGGGGAGGTATCTTAGCAGGTGTAAGGACTCTAAATAACAGTTCCCCAAAACTTTAGGACAAAGTCTTTTTCACAGTGGGAAACTGGAGATATGTTTTCACCAGAATAAGCAGAAAAAGGCCAAACACTTCCTGAGTAATAGATTTAGAGAGCAGCAGGTCTCTTAAGCCAGGGTCCCTATGCCACGCTGCAGAGCAGCCCACAAAACACCCTGAGGATGTGGCTTGCTGGCCACACCCCTTAAGTCATGATAGCCCTGCCAAAGAATGTAGGGCCCCAACAAAGAATGTCCTGAAAGCCATTTAAGAGCCTTCCAGGAAAACCACAGCCAGCAATCCACCACTTGCAATGTGTGTGGCTGGGCTCCTGCTTCTCTTTGCCTTCCTTGGCTCCCTGAGCTCCCATCAAATCCCAAGTCATCTCAAAAGGAGGTGCAGGGCCAGTTGCAGTTTACTTGCTGGTGATAGGACAAGGCACCTGCCTGCAAGTCTCCAAAGACAGTACTGGGGAGCCTCCCTCTGGGTGTCTTCAGGGTCTCCCTGCAAAGCTCCAGCTCCTGTAAAATTGCGATTGTGACTCTCAACAGATGAACCCCCAGAGAGAAGTCATTGTGGGGGAAGCTCCAACAGGTTCATGGCCCCCTCCTCCATCTTCAGAGCCAGCATCCTCAAATCTCTTTCTCTCTGTCCCTCTCTTCTGTCATCACACCTCCTCCTGTCTGACTCTGACTCCTGCATCCTGCTTATGAGGACCCTTGTGTTTGCATTGAATCTACTCAGATTATTCAGTATAATCTCCCCATCTCAAGATCTTCAACTTGATCACATCTGCAGAACCTCTTTTGTCATATATGGCAAGATTCACAGGTTCCAAGCTTTAGGATGCGAACATCTTTGGGGGATCATTACTCAGCCTACCACTACAACTCTAAGCCAATCTTACCTTGAGACAATAATAATAACCAACGCATCTAGCCATTGAGTGCTGACTATGTGATATAAATATAGATATGGAGATAAATACTGCTATCTGTATATAGAGAGATTTTTATAGAGATATTTATACACTTACATTGATAGACTATCTTCCCACACATATGTATTTTCTCACCATAGCCCTGCAAAGTCATTTCATTTTACGAATGAGGAAACGGAAGCCCGAGGAATTTTGAAGGACAAAACACTGTTTATAACTGGTAGTCAACGCGGGTTTGGATGACTCCAGAGCCAATGCTCTCTACCTGGTTGTCTCCCATTTCTGTTCCATGTTTTGGTGGGAAACCCAGAGTATGAATTTTGTGTGTATATCTTCAACCTAATTTTTTTCCTCCAAGTTAGGACTGGAAAAACCCACATCTGTGGCTTGGAAGACAAGGAAGGTGTTATTCCCAGTTGGCCACATCTCTAGAAAACAGAAAATTCTGCATTTCCCCAGGAAACAAAATTGTTCATTGCTTATCTGTAGCGTATTGTTTCTTTTCTTGCTTTTCCTCCCTCATTGTTTTTACTTTTCCTCGTCGGCCTCCAACCTCAGTAGAAGATGTATTTCCAAGCAGAACCATTTGCCAATCTAAAATTTTTCCTTGTTTTTGAAATCTATTTCTTCATAGAATCCATCATAAATTATTCAACCATTCTGGAAAGAAAAGCTGAGAAATACTACGGTAAAGGAAACACAATTGGAGGCTGAAAAATATATATACATTAAACCATGGTTAAAAAACTAAATAAAATAATTTTTATTTCACTATCCTGTGAAACAAAAATTAGTGAAGATTTGTTTTAACTCTGTTACCTGGACAGCACAATTCTTAGTTTTCTTCAGCAGAATTTATCTTAAAATATTTTAATGCATTGATTGAATCAGAATTATTTCTCAAAAACAACACTTAACTGGCAATTGTTGATTCTTGTTTGCAAGAGCTCATTCATCTCCATTATAGTTAATATTGCTGTTAAACCTTTAGTTGAAGACAAGAATGAAATACACTCCTGATTTCCATATGCCTCTTTCACTGCAAAATTGTGTGCTCTGGGAATTCTCGGTCATATTGCATAGACTTTTAAAAAAATTGTTGCCTCCTCAAAAAAATGGCTCAAGCGTATTTATTGAAAGTATGACCATGTTAAAATCTGTATCATGAATAAATTATTTCAAATAAAATTGGAGAAATCTAGGGCAGTTGGGGCAGGAAGGTAATGAATTAAGTTTTGAGGCTCCTGCCCTAAGCTGTGGTAAGCACACCAAGGTAAGGCCACCCTGACGGCCTCCAGGTGCTCAGAGAGGGACCTCCTGCCCCTAGCACCCTGCCTTGCCTCACTGGAACCCTCCCCATCCGCCTTCCCTGGCAAGGACATACCATGGCAAGACCCCCCACCCAGAGGTTTATATTGAAAATAGTAGGCAATGTTTGGGTTGTAATATGAACGACCATAAATTGAGCAATAGGTTCTTCACATTTTTATCTTAAAATACTTAAGTGCTTGAAAAGGATTTAAGTATCACAGCATGAGTCGATAAGTGGGTAGTTTTGAGGATTTTAAAGGACATATCTGGGTAGTTTTAAGATCACCAGAGGCCGTTAACCCTCATAATTTACTGCCTATGTTTACTTGAATCTTTTCAAATTGGTCTCCCTGCATCCACATTTGCACTTCTCCAACTTGATTTCCACACTATCAGAATTATTGTTTTAAAATGCAAATCTGATCAGCTCTCTGTCTCACACACATACACACACACATGCACAGATGCACGCACACTGACATGCAGGCACACACACTCCTGTTTAAAATCTTTTGATGCCTTTTCATTCTCACATTTGAAGGCTAAAACCCTTAACACAGCTGACCTATGTTTCACAATCTGTGATACATGACCCTGCCTATCTCCTCAACCTAATTTCTCACTGTCATCCCCACTGCTCCCTATGGTCAGATCACAATGTCCTTTTGATTCTCTGCAAGTCCTAGGTTTCTCCCCACTGCAGGACCACTGGGTATGCTCAGCCTCTGTCTGGAATGTTCCCCCATCTCTATTCCCTACACACACACACACACACACTCACACACACAAACACACACACAAGCACTATTCATCTAATTACTTCCTCCTCCTTATCTTCCTCCCTAGATCTCAGTTCAAGTCCACGTTTTCTCAGAGAATGTTTCCATGACCCCCTAAACTGGGCCAGGCCCCTTGACATGTTCTCGCATAACCCAGTGATCCATGATGCCTGGCACACAGTAGGTATTCCAGATGTATTGATAGCATGAGTAAATTAGCAAACAGGCGTTTTATTAATACAGATTTATTACTAACAGAAGTCAAAGGGGGCCATGTTTTTTAGCCAAGTGAGTGAGTTGGGGAGGGGCTGAAAAGCAAAGGTTTCCCTGAGGTAACTAAACAAGAATATTAGAGGAATTCAAAAGTGGATTTGGACGTGTGTATGAGAAAGGGGTTATCTGAGGTAAAAGCCACTCTGCGAACTGTGAATGACCCAGAAAAATATTAGAGGCAGAGGAAGGGAAAAGTTGCTTGTTGTTGTCAGCTTGAAAGTTTTGCTTAGAAAACGCAAAGTAATCAAGGGAAGAGAAGGGGAGACAGAAGCCACTGACACGTGATAAGTTTATGTGTGTGTTTCAATTCTTGTTCTGAAAGGTTTTAAAGAATCTTTACAAAGATGCATTCCATATAGTAAAATAAAACATATTCCAAATAAGTAATAAGAGGAAAACAATCTATATGCATGAGATTAGCAAGCAGTATCTGCAGTTAAGGTATGAAGCCTTTAGCCAATACTTTAATTTGGCAAATTCTTTGCAAAATATTTCATTGACTTCTGAAAAAATTATCTACAAATTTTATGCAAATCCATATTAATACATACCATTTATGTAAAAATTGTGTTTCTGTGCTTGTACGTATTCTAAAAGTATGGAACTGGGCTGGGCACCCTGGCTCATGCCTGTTAACACTTTGGGAGACTGAGGCAGGAGCATCACCTGAGCCCTAGAGTTCGAGACCAGCCTAAGCAACATAATAAGACCCCCTCTGCAAAAAATAATTTAAAAAATTAATTGGGTGTGGTGGTGCAGCCTGTAATCCTAGCTACTCAGGAGGCTGAGGTAGGAGGATTGCTTGAGTCCAGGAGGTCAAAACTGCAGTGAGCTGTGATTACGCCACTGCACTCCAGCCTGAGCAACAGAGCAAGACACTATCTCTTAAACAACAACAATAAGAAAAAGTTTAGAACTGATCTGGAAGAATATGCAAATGTACATCAAGTGCAACTGTGGTTACCTCTGAGAAGGGAGGGGGATGGGGACAGTTGAGATGTAGAAAAGGTTTTATTTCTCGCCTTATATATATGTGAACTTTATTTAATTAGCTTAATTCATGTGTAACTTTGTAATTTAAAACAATAAAAACAAAGCCTCTACAAAGATACCAGCAATATTCACAGATACTGACAAATCTTAGATATTGACAGATATTTTATTAGCATATGTACCTAGTCATTTTCTGAGATCACATAGTAACAACAACAACATCCACTTGAAGGGTTCAAAATGTTTACACCTACTATGGTATAGCAGCCCCTCAGTAACCCTCCCAAGCAGGCAGGGCCAGGTGAGGCAGATCCCACTTTACCATCCCTACTTGAAAAAGGAAGGAACAGAGGCAGGAGCAGCTGGGTGACCAGCCCTGGCCTGGAGCTAATGAACAGCAGAGTCTGCAAAGGAGCTCAGGCCTTCTGATTCTTTCCCCTGCATACTCTGTTCTTTTTTGTCCTTTGTTCACAAACGTGGCTGGGAAGTCTTAGCATTTTGAAACTGAAAGAAGGAAAAATCTTTTGACTGCTGTGTTTGATTGCTCATAAAAATGCTTCATTGTAAACTGTCCTATAACTTCTGAATTATGCTGCATGAGTGATTTGAGGGTTTCTCATTATTGCAGACAAGGAAAATTTAGTGCTTTCATTTAAAGCCCTAGCTCTCTCTAAAGAAAAGTTGCAGTAGCCGAGTATCTTTATTATACTCTTACCCTCAGAGCTAATATCTTGAAAAGCCCTGTTGGGGGCACACATTAGTGTTCAGGGTAAGGCATTTCTTAATTCAGAAACATAAGGTGATAAAGCATATTTGCTTCCTTAATAGTCTTAGACAGTTACATTTCTCTTAAAGACAGATGGTGTCTGCATTACATGTATCCACTGGGGCCTTAGTCAAGGCACTACATACAACCTTTTCCTCCCTTGTAGCAGTTTGTCAGAAACATGGCTGCAACAGTTCCTCCATTTCTGTGCATGCACGCCACTCCTTCCATCAGGAAGTAGAGTCTATCCACCCCTTGGCTGGGCTGGCTTTTTGACTTGTTTTGGTCAATAGAATGTTACAGAAGTGATGCCTTGCTGGTTCTGGGCCTATGCCTTAAGAGAGCTGACAGCTCTACTGTTGCCCTCTAGGTTCCAGCCCCCATTTAAGAAACTCAGGCTCGAGTATGGAATGGTATGAAGCTGTGCCCAGAGAGGCCCTGGAGGAGAAGGCCATCTTAGATGGAGCTGCCAGGTGTGCAGCCTTGTGAGTGACGACAGCCAATATAGTACGTAGCAAAAGGACCACTCAGCTGAGCCCAACAGACCCACGGGATAGTGAAACTATTATTGCTCTGAGCTCCTAAGTTTGGTGGTATTAGGTTGGCGCAAAAGTAATGCGGTTTTCCCATTAAAAGTAATGTTTGTACACAGCAATAGATAACTAAAACATGAAACATCCCCTTTCTTTACTCTCCGACCTCCCCCTCACCAACTCAGTATGTCCCTGGTCATCTCTTATGCTCCTTTTCTGTGCCATCATCTCTGCCTGAGGAAAAGGGAATGTTCTTTCGACATTTCCTCTCTGCTCAACACACACTTCTCAAGTCCTTACTCTGAGCTGGTACTGTGTGAGGCTTTGGGAATATGAGAATGAATAGAACACAGCCTCTACAGACATTGACCAGGGGAAGAGACACACCTGAAAAGGGAACCTCACTCATAACTCCCCACCAGCCTGTAGCCCCACAATTTTTAGCACAGATTGACCCTAAAGTCCATACTGAGTCATACAGGTAGACAGTGGAGAGAGTAGCCAATATAGGCTATCTTTGTTTAATCTCATTCAAAAATGATACATTTTACCTCTATCAGATATGGGGGTATCTTGTCATTAGGCACCTATATATGAAAATTAAATCTTAATAGACAGAAAAATGAAGGGACAATTATCCAGTATGCAAACGTAGATCTTTCATTTACCTATAAGTTCCTTTTAAGTTACCTAATTATAAGATACTGGGTGGTCTCAGGGAAGCATTTGGAACCAGAAATTAAGAAAACAAATCATAAATACTAACTCTATTGCCAAGTAACTATCATGTAAGTGAGTCACTTGAATTTTCTATCTCTTTACTTAAAATACCAGGAAGTTTGACTCAATGATTACTAAGGTTCTTTTCAGTTCTGAATCCCATGATTACACACGGATTTAAAGAAATGGATGTGAGAGAGGCAGAAAATATCAAATATTACCATGAAGTATTAGACTCCATGGTCAAATTGAAGGCAAGTTGCAATGCAAAATATCCCTGGGATAAAACTGTGAATCCAGGGGAAAGCAGGGCTATATCTTTTTGGGCCATTGTCCCTATGAATCACACCCTGTAAAGACAGACAGAAAATGAGGATTTAAAGAATGGGCCTAAGATTGGGAGAGGATATTCTTGGCTCCAAGGGGCACAGAAACTGGGGATATCCTGGATTGCCTGCCAATAGCATATCATCATAATTGGCCATTAAAGAAAATGTGACCATCTTAGCCCCCAAGTTAGTGAGACCTGAACACAATGGACACACCAAGTTAAGGAGTTTGGAGTTTCTTCATAGACAGTAGAAGTCATGGAAGGTATGTTGAGTAGGAAATAGACCTAAGATATGAGATGGACAGTAACACAATAATAGCGGAGGACTTCAATACTCCACTGATAGCACTAGACAGGTCATCAAGACAGAAAGTCAACAAAGAAACAATAGATTTAAACTATACCCTGCAACAAATGGACTTAACAGATTTATACAGAGCATTCCATCCAGCAACTGCAGAATACACATTCTATTCAACAGTTCGTGGAACTTTCTCCAAGACTGACCATATGATAGGCCACAAAATGAGCCTCAATAAATTTAAGAAAATTGAAATTATATCAAGCACTCTCTCAGACCACAGTGGAATAAAACTGGAAATCAACTCCAAAAGGAACCTTCAAAATCATGCAAATGCAATGGAAATTAAATAACCTGCTCCTAAATGAGCATTGGGTCAAAAATGAAATCAAGATGAAAATTAAAAAATTATTCAAACTTAACGACAATAGTAACACAACCTATCAAATCCTCTGGAATACAGCAAAGGCAGTGCTAAGTGGAAAGTTCATAGCCCCAAATGCCTGCATTAAAAAGTCTGGAAGAGCACAAACAGACAATCTGAGGTCATACATCAAGGAACTAGAGAAACAAGAACAAACCAAACCCAAACCCAGCAGAAGAAAGGAAATAATCAAGATCAGAGCAGAAATAAATGAAATTGAAACAACAACCACAACAACAAAAATACAAAAGATAAATGAAACAAAAAGCTGGTTCTTTGAAAAGATAAATAAAATTGATAGATTATTTGTAAGATTAACCAAGAAAAGAAGAGAGAAAATCCACATAAGCTCAATTAGAAATGAAACAGGAGGTATTACAACTGACACCACAGAAATACAAAAAATCATTCAAGGCTGCTGTGAACATCTTTAGGCCCATAAACTAGAAAACCTAGAAGAGATAGATAAATTCCTGGAAAAATCCAACCCCCCTAGCTTAAATCAGGAAGGATTAGATACCCTGAACAGACCAATAACAAGCAGCGAGATTGAAATGGTAATTTAAAAATTACCACAAAAAAACCTCCAGGACCAGACAGATACACAGCAGAATTCAACTGCACATTCAAAGAAAAATTGCTACCAATCCATTTGGCACTATTCCACAACCTAGAGAAAGAAGGAACCCTCCCTAATTCATTCTATGAAGCCAACATCACCCTAATACCAAAACCAGTAAAGGACATAACCAAAAAAGAAAACTACAGGCCAATATCCTGGATGAGCATAGATGCTAAAATCCTTAACAAAATACTTGCTAACCGAATCCAACAACATATCAAAAAGATAATCTACCATCGTCAAGTGTGTTTTATACCAGGGATGCAGGGATGGATTAACATACACAAGTCAATAAATGTGATACACCACATAAACAGAATTAAAAACGAAAATCACATGATCATTTCAATAGATGCAGAAAAAGCATTCGACAAAATCGAGCATCCCTTTATGATTAAAACTCTCAGTAAAATCGGCATACAACGGACATATCTTATTGTCCATCTATGACAAACCCACAGCCAACATAATACTGAATGGGGAAAAGTTGAAAGCATTCCCTTTGATAACTGGAACAAGACAAGGATGCCCACTCTCGCCACTCCTCTTCAACACAGTACTGGAAGTCCTAGCCAGAACAATCAGCCAAGAGAAAGAAATACATGGCAACCAAATCAGTAAAGAGGTAGTCAAACTGTCACTGTTTTCTGACACTATGATTTTTTACCTTGAAAACCCTAAGGACTCCTCCAGAAAGCTTCTAGAACCGATAAAAGAATTCAGCAAAGTTTCCGGATTCAAGATTAATGTACACAAATCAGTCGCTCTTCTATACATCAGCAGTGACCAAATGGAGAAGCAAATCAAGAACTCAACCTGTTTACAATAGCTGCAAACAAACAAACAAACAAAAACCTTAGGAATATACTTAACCAAGGAGTCAAAAGACCTCTACATGGAAAATTACAAAACACTGCTGAAATAAATCACAGGTGACACGAACAAATGGAAACATATCCCATGCCCATGGATGGGTAGAATCAATATTGTGAAAATGACCATACTGCCAAAAGCAATCTACAAATTCAATGCAATTCCCATCAAAATACCCCCATCATTCTTCACAGAATTAGAAAAAACAATTCTAAAATTCATATGGAACATAAAAAGAGCCCGCATAGCCAAAGCAAGACTAAGCAAAAGGAACAAATCTGGAGGCATCACAATACCTGATTTCAAACTATAGTATAAGGCCATAGTCACCAAAACAGAATGGTACTGGTACAAAAATAGGCATATAGACCAGTGGAACAGAATAGAGAACCCAGAAATAAACCCAAATACTTACAGCCAACTGATCTTCAACAAAGCAAACAAAAATATAAAGTGGGGAAATGACACCCTTTTCAGCAAATGATGCTGGAATAATTGGCTAGCCACATGTAGGAGAATGAAACTGGATCCTCATCTCTCACCTCATACAAAAATCAACTCAAGATGGATCAAGGACTTAATCCTAAGACCAGAAACTGTAAAAATTCTAGAAGATAGTATTGGAAAAATCCTTCTAGACATTGGCTTAGGCAAGGATTTCATGACCAAGAACCCAAAAGCAAATGCAATAAAAACAAAGATAAAAGCTGGGACCTAGTTAAACTAAAGAGCTTTTGCACGGCAAAAGGAACAGTCAGCAGAGTAAGCAGACAACCCACAGAGTGGGAGAAAATCTTCACAATCTATAAATCTGACAAAGGACTAATATCCAGAATCTACAACAAACTCAAATCAGTAAGAAAAAACAAACAATCCCATCAAAAAGTGGGCTAAGGACATGAATAGACAATTCTCAAAAGAAGATGTACAAATGGCCAACAAATATATGAAAAAGTGCTCAACATCACGAATGATCAAGGAAATGCAAATCAAAACCATAGTGTGATACCACCTCACTCCGGCAAGAAAGGCCATAATAAAAAAATCAAAAAACAGTAGATGCTGGTGTGGATACGGTTGACAGGGAACACTTCTACACTGCTGGTGGGAATGTAAACTAGTACAGCTGCTATAGAAAACAATGTGGAGATTCCTTAAAGAACTAAAAGTAGAACTACCACTTAATCCAGCAATTCCACTACTGGGCATCTACCCGGAGGAAAAGAAGTCATTATTCGAAAAAGATACTTGCACATGCATGTTTATAGCAGCACAATTCACAATTGCAAAATTGTGGAACCAACCCAAATGCCCATCAATCAACAGTGGATAAAGAAACTGTGGTATATATACACATGATGGAATACTACGCAGCCATAAAAAGGAGTGAATTAACAGCATTTGCAGTGACCTGGATGAAATTGGAGACTATTATTCTAAGTGAAGTAACTCAGGAATGGAAAACCAAACATCATATATTCCCACTCATATGTGAGAGCTAAGCTATGATGCCACAAGGCATAAGAATGATGCAATGGACTTTGGGAATTGGGGGGAAGAGTGGGAAGGGGGTGAGGGATAAAAGACTACAAATATGGTGTAGCGTATAATGCTCAGGCAATAGGTGCACCAAAATCTCATAAATCACTACTAAAGAACTTACTCATATAACCAAATACCACCTGTACCCCAATAACTTATGGAAATAATTAATTAATCAAATGGCACAGTATTTGCATATAACCTATGCACATCCTCCTGTATACTTTAAATCATCTCTAGATTACTTATAATACTCAATACAGTGTAAATGCTATGTAAATATTTGTTACACTGTATTGTTTAGGGAATAATGATGAATAAAAAGCACATACTTGTTCAGTAAAATAAAATAAAATGGCTATTTTAGGGCATTTATCTGTTGTTGAACTTCTTAATTAGTCACATGCTCAGCTACAATACCCGTATTGGTAGCATTCAGTAAAAATAATCAGATTTCAGAGGGTTTTAGAAGTTGGATTGTATAAGGAAAAAGCATCTATTCTGGAAATTCATTTACTTCTGCAAATGACTTCAAAATTATTTCTGAGTAACAAAGCAGGAGTTAATTTATGTGGTTCTCAGCATTTATTTGTTTTCTTGACCTCTATTTTTCCTTACTTTGTCTCCATTACCAGTGTAGAAGAAAATTTGAAATATTCTGATTAATTAAATGTGAACCTTCTGGTTAACTTTCTGATTGATGTATATTTTTAGATAAAATCATATAGATGGCTATCTTGGAGCCAGTCTGGTTTCCACTCACCACACAGCTTATAGAGTTCATGGGGACTGCTGCCTGGAGACCACATCACAGACTCCAAAGTCACTACCAATATTAACCGCCCTTGATTGGAGCCACCCAAAGACAAACTCAGACTCTGTCCTGCCTAAAGTCCTAAATTCCATGGAAGATCCTTAAGGCCAGCTGACCCTACCAAGACAAAAGCCATGTCTTCTTCACTTACCAGACCAAGGTGACTGCTTGAAGATGATGTTGCTGATGCTCCCTGACTGTCTCATACACTGATTTCATGGGACTCTAAGCCTCCTGTCTCTGTCCAATCACTCTTCCCCCGCCCCTGCCTCCTAGCTATCAACTGTGTCCTCTGGAACTTTCTTTCTGTGACAGCCCAACCGTCCTACATCTTCAATCTCTTTGCAGATACTCCCTTCACTTCCTGACCTTAACTGAAACCTGGTTCGCCCTTAAGAACATGGCATTCCCAAATAGCCTTCCCCAGTTGAAGGTATTCCTCCATTCACTTGAATATCCTCATAGGTACCTCCTACTCAATAAGTACAAAATTGTACTCGTAATCTTCACAACATCATCCATTCTCTTCCCCCACCTCCATGATACAATGACGCGAAAGTTACCCAGTCTCCCAAAGCAGGAATCTGGCGGTCAACCTAGACTCATCTTTCTTTTTCATCTTCCATATTCTATCACCACCCAGTCTGACAATTTTTCCTGCTAAATAGTCCTCTAATCCATTCCTTCTCTGTGTTTCTGTTATCACAGCCCAGTTCAAGGCCTCAATTATCTCCTGCCTAGATTATCACACTCTTTTCCTGCTTTTAATTTACTCAGGAAATCCATCTCCACCTGGCTGCCAAAGGAATTGCTCTAACACAGAGTTGACCTTTTCTCCTTTTCTCCTCTGCCTGTGGTAATCCAATGACTCTTCCAAGCCTGGCTGAGCCCCTTCTTGGGAAAAACAGGTCCTCCATTATCTGTCTCTACCTACCTCTCCAGTCCTAACTCTCCCAAATTGCTACTACCCACTTTATACTTTAATAATACTAAACAACTTGTCCTTCACTGCAATAATCATGCTAAAAATTCTCCTGTGCCTTCCTTTGGCCTGAAATGCCCTTTCCCACTCTAGCTCATTCTTTCTTTGACTGGTTGACTCTTACACACTAAGCTTTGATTGGCGTCATCCTACCCAGGAATCATTTCCAGAGCTATCCTGCCAAGCTCTGCAATCTCCCTGAGTGCTCCCAGCATCCTGCTTTTGGCTTGTATTATCCATGTGAGTATGTGTATATTTCACCCCGTGTCTATTTTCCTGGGAGCCACAGACTGAATTTTTAAAATTTTTTACATTTGCATCTGTGGGTCTAGCAAAGTGACAGGAGGAACACATTAGGTACTTAATAAATATTTGATGCACCAAAATAATTTCCACTGAAAATGGATTTGCCAAGCCCCAGTGGTCTTCATGTATGCAGGCATTCATTTACTCTTACTCATTCAGCAATAGAATACCTACTAAATATTTATATCTTATTCATCTAGCATTCTTGACCTCTGCTGTTTAGATATGCTATAACTTTTTGAAATGCCTCAAATTCAGTTTCACTCAGAAGCACTCTCGCATGTGAACTACAGTGTCTGGCTTGTGGAAAATAACTGATATAGGTGATGTAAGAAGAGGCAAAACTAGGACTGCCTGTGTCCCAGTGGAATTTACAATCTGAGCTGACTATGCACATGTGCAGTGTTTGGCAATACGTAGTTTTTGAAAACCTTTCAGCAAATGTAAATTACTAAAACACAAACCAAATACCTAAATTTCTAGAGAACCTGGAGAAAAAAAGAATGGTCAGAACTGGGTCAATTTAACCAGAAGCAGCTAGATAAGGTGAGGTTTGTTTTTAATGTAAAGACTTTGTGAACATGAATCATTTAACAGGAAGGAAAATAGCATTTCAGTTTCAAGAAATGAAATGGACAAAACCAAACAAACAAAAAAGAAGATAAAAGCTCTATTGAAAAAAATCAGCAAGCCCATTTACTAGACTAAATGACAAATCTGAAACAGAGCAGAACAGGTTGTCAGTATGCAGGACCTGCATAAAATACATCTATGAAGCTGAAATTAGTCTTTAGGGCCAAGTGTGATAGGGAGTCTCCAAATCCATGCTTTCCTCCCTTCTTCCCCTGGAAGGGCATATTTGTTTGAACACTTCTGAGACATTGTAATAATTATATTTTATTGGTAAAAATAACAAAGTTCAGGCCGGGTGCAGTGGCTCACACCTGTAATCTCAGCACTTTGGGAGGCCGACGTGGGTGGATCACGAGGTCAGGAGATCGAGACCATCCTGGCTAACATGGTGAAACCCCATCTCTACTAAAAAAATGCAAAAAAAAATTAGCCGGGCATGGTGGCAGGCGCCTGTAGTCCCAGCTACTCTGGAGGCTGAGGCAGGAGAATGGCATGAACCCGGGAGGTGGAGCTTGCAGTGAGCCGAGATCGCGCCATTGCACTCCAGCCTGGGCGACAGAATGAGACTCCATCTCAAAAAAAAAAAAAAAAAAAAAAAAAAAAAATTCACTAGAATGCAATACAAATAGTGAAGCTTTAAGGACAATGACAGACAGATGGAGGAAATACTTAGCAACCAAGAAACTTGCCTCTGTTTCAGCTAATATACCATGAAATATTAGGTTAGATATGGGAGAAATGTAGAGCCTTCCAAACTAAGTTCTTGAAGGGCAGGTTTCAGGTTTACTGTGTGGGTATTTCTGCCATAATGCAACACAGACACAGCTGAAAACCCTGAGGTTTGCAAAAATTATGCACAAAGATGTAATGGGAATTATGGAGCTAGCTAAGGACACTGAGACCCAAGGAATGACAAGTGATAAGCCCCCTGGGTTTTCTTTTTACTTCGTATATGTCAGACTGAAGAAGCCAGCAATCCTAGAAATGTTGACGGCTACAGACAGAAAAGCCCCCCCAAAATGCCTGCTCCTTTTAGCCAAAGAACCAAGAAAGAGAAAGTCTAGAAACACAGAAATTGAAAATACAATACCACTTACAATTGCTCAAAAACTGGAATACTTTGGTATAAATATGACAAAATGTGTAAAGCACATGTATGCTGGAAACTACAAAATGCTAATAAAAGAAATCAAAGAAAATCTAAATAAATGGAGAGATATACTGTGTTCATAGATTGGAAGACGCAATGTAGTAAAGAGGTCAATTCTCCCCAAGTTAATAAATAGGTTTAACACAATTTCTATCAAAATCTCAGCAAGTTTTTGTTTTAGATGTAGACACGATTACTCTAAAATTATATGGAAAAGCAAAGTAACTAAAATAGCTGAAACAATTTTGAAAAAGAAGAATAAAATGGGATGAATCGGTCTCCCCAATTTCAAGGTATGTAATCACGACTGTGTGGTATTTACAGAGGAATAGACACATAGATCAATGGAACAGTGTAGAGAGCCCAGAAATAGACTCACATAAATACACCCAACTGGTTTTTGACAAAGGTGCAAAAACAAGTCAATGAAGGAAGGCTAGCCTTTTCAACAAATGGTACTGGAGCAATTGGACATCTAAGGACAAAAAATTAATACTTGACATAAACTCATACCGTATACAAAAATTAACTCAAAATGGATCACAGACTTAAATGTCAAATATAAAACTATAAAACTTTTGCTTAAAAAAATAGAAAATCTGTGGGATCTAGGGCTAGGAAAAGAGTTCTCAGACTTGACTCCAAATACACAATTCATTTAAAAAATGATTAATTAGACTTCACAAAAATTTAAAATGTTTGCTTTCCAAAAGACTGCTGAGAGGATGAAAAGACAAAGTATAGGAAGGGATAAAATATTTGCAAACCACATACATGACAGAAGTGCTAGAATCTAGAACATATAAAGGACTCTGAAAACCCAATGTTTAAAAAAAATTCAATTAGAAAATGGGTAAAAGACGTGAAAAGCCATTGTAAAGTGTTCAATCCCATTACTTAGTGGCACAAAATGTTAACATATGAGAAACATAGAAACCAACGTTACTTTTGCATTATTCTGATATCATTCTTCTATTTACCACTCATATGTAAGCTAACTTCCATTACAGAAATGTACTGATACAAGATGTTGTGTTTCTTTATTTCCAAGTGACTATGCTGGCATAAAGTGGTAAGCAATTAATGTTGAAAACAAAAGCTCAATGAATGAATTAACCGAAGTCAGAGATGGGGTATGTGGATGAAACTGGAAAATGATATTTGAAGAAGATTCAGTTAACTGCTGACAATAGAATGTAACACATAAAGTTAAGACAAAACATAAAAATTATCTAGTTTTTACTTCTGCTTCATGGTGAAGACAGAATCAGAGGCCATGGATACTGACAGTTGATGTGTCTGTTTTTTCTGTCTTTTTCCATTACTGTATCTACTATCTCAGCTTGATTTATAAGCAAAACCTGGAAAACGTACAAAAATAAGTGTTTTGTAGTTTATCTAGAAATAATATGGAAAATATTGCTGTTATTTTCGGTGAAGAAAATCAATTTTGCATAGTTTTATTTCAATCTAAATAAAATGTAAATTTTGTTTAAAAAATAAAATTGTAATTAGGGGTAATGAAGACCTGAGTTAGGTTAATCTGTAGAACGTTATGTAGTAGAAGAATTAGCAAAATCGCAATACAATTAAGGCCAAATTCCCAATGTTTCCCCTCACCAAATCTCCAGCCTAATTCTACGATATGGTTGGAAGCATTGGCAAAGCTTTGTTTTAATTTCGCAGCAACAACACTATCTCAGGCTGTTTCCTTTTTGCACATCCCAAACTGCTAACTCCCACTTCAGTAGCCATATCATCTCAAAAATAAATCCTCTGAGATCTCCACAGCCACTAAAAAATTCCTCATCTAAGTGTAACACTGCTATAGCAAACCCGTCCACGAGTTCCCTAGATACTTAGTTTCATAAAATATTGCTTTTGCTGGAATATTCTGCCAGCAGCCCCAACTTGCCTAGTAATATCTTAAGTAAAGATCAGGTATTTCTCTTGCCAACACTCTCACTACAAGATTATTTTAATAGAAGTTTAATTAACAGGAAGCAACACATAATAAATGGTATCAGTAAATGGGGAATGGAAAAAGCAATTCCTAATCCTGCCAAAATCCTACATCTTTATATATGCATTTTTCCACCCCACTATAGTGACTGATGAGGTAGAATGACTTTCTGGCTTGGCTTCCCCACTGGCTTCTGATGGGTCCCTCCTGGCTCTCACCTTCTCCATGCATCTCCAGCCCTTCTAGAATCCATGCATAGAGTTCTGAGACAGCCTCAAACAAACATGTACTCAGCTATGTGGGATCCTGAGAAATCTGCCTTTCCAACATATTAATGGAAGAGTAGGCAGAAAAGTCTCCACTGTTTCATTTGTGCATTCCAATTCATGTGCTTTTGAAGTAGTCCAGCATTATAGCTTGCTTCTCCCAGCTCTGCCTTGAGCCTCTGGCTCCTCATTGCTAGTTCACCCCCTGGACCCCCAGGGTACTGTCCCCTCCATAGAACTCTGCTGCTGTCACACTGACCTCAGCAAAAGGTGACACCTCCCTCTATTGTCACATTCCTTCATTCACCCCAGTCTGTCAATAACACAAGGCTGTTGGACTTAACTAAGGGTTTGGAGATACATGTAATTATAATTTTTAATATTAAAATTTTAATATTCATTTAACCTTAATCATCACTAATGACCCTAAAAATGACTGTGTTCCCAGGATCTATGAAAAAATCAACTAGCAAGTTAGATCCTTTGCATAGATGCTCTCAAGAGTTCCCCCCTCTCCTAGCCTTGCTCTCCTGCCCTTCTTCAGAAATATAAAAAGAACTTTTTTTTTTTTTTAGTGTCTCACTCTGTCACCTAGGCTGAAGTGCCGTGGCACAGTCTCAGCTTATTGCAGCCTCAACCTCCCAGGCTAAGCAATCCTCCCACCTCAGCCTCCCAAGTAGCTGGGACTACAGGTTTGCACCACCACACCCAGATACTTTTTGTATTGTCTGTAGAGATTGGTTTTCTCCATGTTGCCCAGGCTGAGAAAGAATTTTTTTTTTTTTTTTTTTTTTTTTTTTTTTTTAGACAGAGTCTCACTCTGTTGCCCAGGCTAGAGTGCAGTGGCACAGTCTCGGCTCACTGCAACCTCCGCCTCCCGGGTTCAAGCAATTCTCCTGCCTCAGCCTCTCGAGTAGCTGGGATTACAGGAATCTGCCACCACGCCCAGCTAATTTTTTGTATTTTTAAGAAGAGACAGGGTTTCACCATGTTGGCCAGGCTGGTCTCGAACTCTTGACCTCGTAATCTGCCCGCCTAGGCCTCCCAAAGCACTGGGATTACAGGCATGAGCCACCGTGCCCAGCCGAGACAGAATATTCTTAAATCCATCATGTTGCAAGCTTCTACCTTCCTCTAGAAAACTTTATTCCCCTACTTAAGGGGGTTGGTTCTGTCCTAAAACACAATCGCCCAGTCCCTGCTAGGACAGCCATGAGACATAGCTCATTACAGTGTCTCCCCAAAGACTGAGTTGTTCAATCTGGGACAACACTATGGACCTTCAGCCAAACAATACATACTCACCTCTCCAGAACAAGTGTAGTAAAAAATCCGTCTACAAATACAAAAGAGAGAAACATTGACCTAAAGGAGTATTATCTGCAGAACTTGCCTGAGGTCACAATGAAAATAGCATTTTAAAATTACTGGCACAGAGACTTCGATTCCTTTTTCCTATTCTTCTGTTTCCAGACCTTGTCCAGGCTTTTCCTTATGTAAACCAACCAACAAAGAAGCCCCTTACAGTATCTTTGAAAACATCAGTGCCATTCGCTTGATTGCCATTCTTAGCTTTTCTTTCCTTTAGACCAAATCCTATTCTATTCAAGACTTCTTCCCATCCTAGTCCTGTAAGAGGGCAAAGACAGACATAAGGGTACATATTTCACCAAATCTATCTGTTCATTCTCTGCAGGATTGTCGTTTTTCTATTTTGCTGGGCATGGAGGAATACTTAGCTTCCCTGCAAGTCTATCTCTCCGATGGGTCCTCAGGTCTTATGCTCTTCCTGGGTTGCACCCTGTCCCCCATCAGTGAGAATCCCTGGTTAATCTGGCAGCTCATTACCCCTAATTAAAATTCTATAAACTTTACTAGTATAGCATTTTATTTAAAACATCTCTCTAAAACTGATCTTTCTCTATTCAAAGTCATCCAAGATCATCTTCTGCCAAAATCATCTTTTATCTCTTGCGTTTTAAATTCCTAATCTTCTAACTCCACATTGTCTAAGTCCCTTTATTAGTTCCCAGTTCCTTGTCAGAGTTTACTTCTCATCCTCAGCTGGCTGTGACCCTACCAATTTTTTCTCTCTCCTTTCCTCCAACTCCTCCGTTTACACCATTTTCCCCCCAGTATTCCTCTTCCCTTGCCCTCTTTCTACTCCTCATCTACACTTTTTTTTCCCCCAAAAACTCTTGACTTCTCTTTAGAGTAACTTCTGACTTCCCACCTAACAAACTAGCTCTCTGGGCTATGAAACTTCAGGAAAATTTCCCAGCAACCCGTAAGCACTCTGGAGCCAACAGTGGTGAAATCATTACTGCTGTCAGGAGACAGTTCTACAGAGACCAGGACTCCAAATACACATTCCTTAATTAATCAGAGCCTTGATTATTATGTTGCAAGAGCATAACATATACATTACTTCAGCTATATTATGAATTAGAAATGTACTCCAGCTGCATTATTAAACTGCTTTTGTGGGCTAGCCCAAGAATCTAACCACCATTTATAGCATTATCTGTTTAGAAATGAGGCTCCCATTCTAAATAACCACAAATGAAGTTTTAGACTTGTTCACACTGGCACCTGTAGACATTGTCGTAATTTCCCACCCACGTGCAAACTTCATCTAAGAATGAAGCAGAAGCTTTTTTGTTTCAAAGACCTGGTTAGCAACAGAAGAAATGCATTGCTACATACTGGAGAAAGCCCACTTGCTGCTCATAATAACAATAAAACCTTTGGCTTTTGTTGCCATTGCTTTTGGTGTTTTAGACATGAAGTCCTTGCCCATGCCTATGTCCTGAATGGTAATGCCTAGGTTTTCTTCTAGGGTTTTTATGGTTTTAGGTCTAACATTTAAGTCTTTAATCCATCTTGAATTGATTTTTGTATAAGGTGTAAGGAAGGGATCCAGTTTCAGCTTTCTACATATGGCTAGCCAGTTTTCCCAGCACCATTTATTAAATAGGGAATCCTTTCCCCATTTCTTGTTTTTGTCAGGTTTGTCAAAGATCAGATACTTGTAGATATGTGGCATTATTTCTGACGGCTCTGTTCTGTTCCATTGATCTATATCTCTGTTTTGGTACCAGTACCATGCTGTTTTGGTTACTGTAGCCTTGTAGTATAGTTTGAAGTCAGGTAGTGTGATGCCTCCAGCTTTGTTCTTTTGGCTTAGGATTGACTTGGCGATGCGGGCTCTTTTTTGGTTCCATATGAACTTTAAAGTAGTTTTTTCCAATTCTGTGAAGAAAGTCATTGGTAGCTTGATGGGGATGGCATTGAATCTGTAAATTACCTTGGGAAGGATGGCCATTTTCATGATATTGATTCTTCCTACCCATGAGCATGGAATGTTCTTCCATTTGTTTGTATCCTCTTTTATTTCCTTGAGCAGTGGTTTGTAGTTCTCCTTGAAGAGGTCTTTCACATCCCTTGTAAGTTGGATTCCTAGGTATTTTATTCTCTTTGAAGCAATTGTGAATGGGAGTTCACTCATGATTTGGCTCTCTGTTTGTCTGTTATTGATGTATAAGAATGCTTGTGATTTTTGCACATTGATTTTGTATCCTGAGACTTTGCTGAAGTTGCTTATCAGCTTAAGGAGATTTTGGGCTGAGACAATGGGGTTTTCTAGATATACTATCATGTCATCTGCAAACAGGGACAATTTGACTTCCTCTTTTCCTAATTGAATACCCTTGATTTCCTTCTCCTGCCTAATTGCCCTGGCCAGAACTTCCAACACTATGTTGAATAGAAGTGGTGAGAGAGGGCATCCCTGTCTTGTGCCAGTTTTCAAAGGGAATGCTTCCAGTTTTTGCCCATTCAGTATGATATTGGCTGTGGGTTTGTCATAAATAGCTCTTATTATTTTGAGATACGTCCAAATGGGATCTAATTAAACTCAAGAGCTTCTGCACAGCAAAAGAAACTACCATCAGAGTGAACAGGCAACCTACAAAATGGGAGAAAATTTTCGCAACCTACTCATCTGACAAAGGGCTAATATCCAGAATCTACAATGAACTCCAACAAATTTACAAGAAAAAAACAAACAACCCCATCAAAAAGTGGGCGAAGGACATGAACAGACACTTCTCAAAAGAAGACATTTATGCAGCCAAAAAACACATGAAAAAATGCTCACCATCACTGGCCATCAGAGAAATGCAAATCAAAACCACAATGAGATACCATCTCACACCAGTTAGAATGGCAATCATTAAAAAGTCAGGAAACAACAGGTGCTGGAGAGGATGTGGAGAAATAGGAACATTTTTACACTGTTGGTGGGACTGTAAACTAGTTCAACCCTTGTGGAAGTCAGTGTGGCGATTCCTCAGGGATCTAGAACTAGAAATTCCATTCGACCCAGCCATCCCATTACTGGGTATATACCCAAAGGACTATAAATCATGCTGCTATAAAGACACATGCACACGTATGTTTATTGCGGCATTATTCACAATAGCAAAGACTTGGAACCAACCCAAATGTCCAACAATGATAGACTGGATTAAGAAAATGTGGCACATATACACCATGGAATACTATGCAGCCATAAAAAATGATGAGTTCACGTCCTTTGTAGGGACATGGATGAAATTGGAAATCATCATTCTCAGTAAACTATCGCAAGAACAAAAAACCAAACACCGCATATTCTCACTCATAGGTGGGAATTGAACAATGAGAACACATGGACACAGGAAGGGGAACATCACACTCTGGGGACTGTTGTGGGGTGGGGGGAGGGGGGAGGGATAGCATTGGGAGATATACCTAATGCTAGATGACGAGTTGGTGGGTGCAGCGCACCAGCATGGCACATGTATACATATGTAACTTACCTGCACATTGCGCACATGTACCATAAAACCTAAAGTATAATAATAATAATAATAATAATAATAATAAAAGAATAACAGTAAAAAAAAAAAAAAAAAACAATAAAACCTTTATATCCTGTATATTTTTACCTCTGTAAAGCATCTCATTTTCAAAACTACTCATAAGACTTTTCAGAGCAAACAGCATGGACTTGGGCAAAGAGCAAACTATTAGAGACAGGGGTCTGCTATTTATTTATTATTTTTTAATTTTTTTAATTATACTTTAAGTTTTAGGGTACATGTGCACAACGTGCAGGTTAGTTACATATGTATACATGTGCCATGTTGGTGTGCTGAACCCAGTAACTCGTCACTTAACATTAGGTATATCTCCAAATGCTATCCCTCCCCCGTCCCCCCACCCCACAGCAACAGGCCCTGGTGTGTGATGTTCCCCTTCCTGTGTCCATGTGTTCTCATTGTTCAATTCCCACCTATGAGTGAGAACATGCAGTGTTTGGTTTTTTGTCCTTGTGATAGTTTGCTGAGAATGATGGTTTCCAGCTTCATCCATGTCCCTACAAAAGACATGAACTCATCATTTTTTATGGCTACATAGTATTTCATGGTATATATGTGCCACATTTTCTTAATCCAGTCTATCATTGTTGGACATTTGGGTTGGTTCCAAGTCTTTGCTATTGTTAAAAGTGCCGCAATAAACATCCGTGTGCATGTGTCTTTATAGCAGCATGATTTATAATCCTTTGGGTATATACCTAGTAATGGGATGGCTGGGTCAAATGGTATTTCTAGTTCTAGATCCCTGAGGAATCACCACACGACTTCGACAACATTTGAACTAGTTTACAGTCCCACCAACAGTGTAAAACTGTTCCTATTTCTCCACATCTTCTCCAGCACCTGTTGTTTCCTGTCTTTTTAATGATCGCCATTCTAACTGGTGTAGATGGCATCTCATTGTGGTTTTGATTTGCATTTCTCTGATGGCCAGTGATGATGAGCATTTTTTCATGTGTCTGTTGGCTGCATAAATGTCTTCTTTTGAGAAGTGTCTGTTCATATCCTTTGCCCCTTGTTGATGGGGTTGTTGTTTTTTTTTTTTTTTTTGTAAATTTGTTGGAGTTCATTGTAGATTCTGGATATTAGCCCTTTGTCAGATGAGTAGATTGCAAAACTTTTCTCTCATTCTGTAGGTTGCCTGTTCACTCTGATGGTAGTTTCTTTTGCTGTGCAGAAGCTCTTTAGTTTAATTAGATCCCATTTGTCAATTTTGGCTTTTGTTGCCATAGCTTTTGGTGTTTTAGACATGAAGTCCTTGCCCATGCCTATGTCCTGAATGGTGTTGCCTAGGTTTTCTTCTAGGGTTTTTATGGTTTTAGGTCTAACATTTAAGTCTTTAATCCATCTTGAATTAATTTTTGTATAAGGTGTAAGGAAGGGATCCAGTTTCAGCTTTCTACATATGGCTAGCCAGTTTTCCCAGCACCATTTATTAAATAGGGAATCCTTTCCCCATTTCTTGTTTTTGTCAGGTTTGTCAAAGATCAGATGGTTGTAGATATGCAGCATTATTTCTGAGGGCTCTGTTCTGTTCCATTGGTCTATATCTCTATTTTGGTACCAGTACCATGTTGTTTTGGTTACTGTAGCCTTGTAGTATAGTTTGAAGTCAGGTAGTGTGATGCCTCCAGCTTTGTTCTTTTGGCTTAGGATTGACTTTGCAATGTGCGCTCTTTTTTGGTTCCATATGAACTTTAAAGTAGTTTTTTCCAATTCTGTGAAGAAAGTCATTGGTAGCTTGATGGGGATGGCATTGAATCTATAAATTACCTTTGGCAGTATTCTGCTATTTATTAGACATGTAATTGGCCAAGTCACTTAATCCTCTGAGCCTCAGTTTTCTAAACAGTAAGGCAATAGTAGTAATAATAATGCCACCACTATCTTCCCTATCAAATTTCAAGATTTTTCAGTAAGGCATTGACATCAAAACAAATGGGGGTGGGAGTGGGTTTGATGCTTCAGGGACAGGCAGGGACTGGAGTAACAACAGAAATTCAGACAAGCAGGTGGGGCATAGCAACCAAGACAATTGAGCAATGTCCAGATACAATGCAGGCAAACACCAGGTTAGAAGGCAGAAGTAGCAGAATGGTTCGTTCATGGTCAGAGCTGGGTGAACAAAATTGAGTGGGTGCCATCTGAAATCCCAGTACTTCCTGGAGATCTATACCAAAGCCAGGCTCCATTCCCTGGGGAGAGAACCCAGCAATTAGAATTGCAGGGAAATAGACTAGGTACCCAGAATGAGAACTCAAGGGAAGCCCAGTTCTATAAAATGAGGTGGACATAGGACCCTTGGAAACAAGTGGCAAACTGTAGAGCATCTAATGATGGTTTAGAGCATGTAGTGAAGGATTCTGATGATCATCCCGAGACCACATGTCCCAGCAGCAAAACCTTGGACCATGACATTGAAGGTCACACATTACCAGGGCAAGATACAGGTTATAGGAATGTACATTGATTCAGCAGAGAGTGGTTTGATGAAAAGTATTTTAGAGCAGAATTAAGGTTGACTTATCAGTTAGCTCAGTTGGCTGGGCTCTGTGTGAGTGGCGGGGTGCTGACTCCCAGAGCAGGTGACTCCATCTCACTGCCTCATGGCCACAGGCCTCTTCTTTTCTCCTGCCAGTTACCCTATAAATGCTGGATGCCAGCCATGGGCATGAGGTGAATCTGTACTATAGCAGGTGCTCAGCAAGTGTCAGATGAATGCAGGGACAGAGGACTGAATAAATGAATGCAGCAGCTTTTACTACAAAGAAAAGTTATGGAACAATAAGAACAGAATGACATCCTTTGTAATTAAGCCTGCAGACATCCTTAGTGCTCTGTTCTCTGCACTTTGGAAGATAGAATTCAGTCCTCTGAAAGCATTTTAAGAGCCGTGTAGGAAAAGACAAAAAAGCTTAGAAGAATTCAGTGAAAGATGAGAAGCCAATTGTCAACAAATTTGAAATTCCTATTCAAGGCCAGTAGAAACCAGTAAACAAAAAACTGTTTTAGTCAGAGAGAGTTAATCACTTCATTAATACTTTAATACCTATTTGAAATTGACTGACTTATCAGTCCTGGCATATCTCCTTTGCAATGCATTTAAAGAGGAGCGTAACATAGGATGGAATCTAAGGTGTCACATTCTCAGCTTACTGGTGATTATACAAGGAATGTGGACTAGACCAGTAAAGTCTGTCCTTGAGCCCTGCAGGATCCAAACCTGTGTGTGAAACCCGGTGAATCCCTGTGTCGGGAAGGCACGTGGACCTCTGCTGCCCCAGCACTCATCCCTAGCAAAGGGCCCTTCACATTTCCTAATTAGGTTATATTCAGTGTTCACAGGGCTGGTAATGGATGAGATACTGAAGTGTAATCACAACCGATATTATTCACGTCCCAGGAATGTGCAGCCGAGGCTGCTCTGCTAGCTCCAACAGAAAACAATGGCGTGGTTGACAAGTAGCCTTTTTACATTTCAGATTCTGATCCAGATTTAGTCCTTCTGTTTGGTCATGATTGCAGAATACATATCTAGAGAGAAGAAATAAACATGCTGTACATTCAATTTATTGGGTGTTTGAGGCTCTATAAGTCCTATACAGACTGACATAGCCTGCCTGTTAGAATGTTCAGAAATGAGGCTAACTGGGGCAGTCTGTGTCTGGTTTGTGATATCTGGTTGATTAGAGGCCCAAGTAACCACAGAAAAGGTAATTAATTTAATCAACAGGTGTTGTGCCAGGCATTGTCCTAAAACAAAAGATGAAGATAAGTGCCTATTCTAAAATTGTTTGTGATCAGGTGAAAATGCCAGACAAAGCATGCTAGCAACCATCCCAAGTCAGATGCAACTCAGTACTATAATGGAGGAATAAACAAAGTACTAATTACTGGCTAGAGCAGAGGATAATTAACTCGGACTAAGGAAAGGGGGCTGACAAGGGGGAATCTTAAAGGATGAGTGAGAATATATGAAGGAAGGGGCTAGGGTGTACGTCCCAAGAGATATGAAATGGAACAGATACATGGCCAAGGAGGGAAAATCACCCAGTAAAAAGGATCCCAGAGCACTTCACAGAGGAAGTGATGCTTCTATTGAGACTTGGAGGATATGGAGGTAGCAGATAGTCAGATGGAGAGCAGGGGAAGGGCATTCTAGAAAGAGGAGGCAGCACTGCACAGAGTGAGGTGAAAGAACATGGCAGTGTGGGATGCCATGTGATATGGTTTGGCTGTCCCCGTCCAAATCTCATCTTGTAGTTCCCGTAATCCCCGTGTATCATGGGAGGGACCCAGTGGGAAGTAATCAAATCATGGGTGTGGTTAACCTTCATGCTGTTCTCATGATAGTGAGTGAGTTCTCACGAGATCTGATGGCTTTATAACGGGCTTTTCCCCCTTTTGCTCAGCACTTCTCCTTGCTGCCACCGTGTGAAGAAGGACGTGTTTGCTTCCTCTTCCACCATGATTGTAAGTTTCCTGAGGCCTCCCCAGCCATGCTAAACTGTGAGTCAGTTAAACCTCTTTCCTTTATAAATTACCTGGTCTCAGGTTTGTCTTTATTAACAGCGTGAAAATGGAGTAAGACACTGGGGATGGTAGAAGATGAGGTTAGAGAGGTAGGCACAGCCAGGGAATGACAGAATATTTTTGTAGTCAGCTAAGTACTTTGCATTTTATCCTGATGGCTATGAGAAGCCACATGCGGTGCTCCAATCTATTTGACTTGGTGACTAATGGGATCTGGGGAGAAGGTGTAAAGGAACTAGGTGAGACATGATGAGAGCCTCAACCAAAGATATAATTGACAAATAAATGGCCTCATGTGATTCCATAGGTTTCACTAGGCAGGAGAAGAAAATAGAATAATTCTCCTATCAGTAATATTATTCTCCAATGACTACTCGGTACCTTTTTTCATTATTTATGTAAATTTTATTGCCCCTATTCAATCATCAAGTCCTGGAAGGAAGATCAGAGAGACCTGTGTCTAATTCATGTTTGTGTTGCCCACACTTTCTAGCACAGATCTTGCACATATCAACGATGCTATAAATATATATTGAATAAATATTAACACAGAATTTGTGTTGGGGGAGGTGGTGCCAGAGTCAGTATTTAAACCAAGAGAAAGCCCTTCAACTCCCTCCTTTGCAGAGAGATTACTCATTCTGCCATACTGCACATCCACAGGACATTTACAGCCTACCAGAGACCTTTAAAGAAGGTATCATAACATCCCTGCTGACCATCTTTTTGGAGATGGTGGGTACCAGAGTCTATATAATTTCTAGAAGATTCTAAAGTAGACTGCCAGACATTAGAAAATGATCTGAATTTATGAGTCAGTCACCCACAAGAGCTACATGTTTGTCAGTGGTAGGGCCAAAATCAATAGGACCTTCTTGCCAAAGTTTCAAGATACCCACTCACCTATTTATCGATATCTAAGCGTTCAGGGTCACCAGGATTCTCTGAAGTCATCCATTTGCAAACTTATGTTCCAAGACCAGCAGTATTTTGTATATGAAAGCTATCTTGCAATATACACTAGCTGAATGAAACGTCTGTCTTTGTCATGAACTTTCGTGTTTTCATTTCAGTAATGCAAACCACAACAGTGCTATGATCAACTTTTATCATCAGTATAGAAGAAGTTATCTAGTCCTAACCCATGTTCTTACTGGTTTAATTATTTATTTCCAGCTTTCTGCTCTTTGTTTATTATTTATGTAAGATGTTTTAGCTCTTTATGCTGAGTTAAAATGTAATCATTTTATTAATATTTTTTAAAAAGTTAAATTTCTAACCATAAATTATAGAATGACTAAAGACAGAAATCAGTTTTAAGCAAAATAACTAAGGGCATATCCTCTTCCCAGCATTTTTTTAAAAAGAAATATTTTATTTTAAAATATTTCTAGACCTAACAGAAAAATTGCAAAGATAATAGAGAGTTCCCATATACCCTATACCCATTCTCACTTATTAACATCTTACATTAATATTGTCCATTTGTGATAAATAATGAACCAATATTGATATATAGTTTTTAATTAAAGTCTATCATGTATTAAGATTTCCTTAGTTTTTAGCTAATATTCTTTTTCTGTTCCAGGATCCCATCCAACATAACTCATTAAATTTAGTTGTCGGATCTCTTTAGGCCCTTGTTTGCCATGACTGTTAAGACTTCCCTTGCTTTTTATGACCTTGACAGTTTTGAGGAGTTCTCCTGTCATTTCTCCTCACACGTTTTGTAGAATGTCCCCTAATTGGGAATTATATGATGGCTTTCTCGTGATTAGGCTGGAGTTATGGATTTATGAGATGAAGACCACAGAGGTAAAATGTCATTCTCATCATATATCAAGGCTGCATACTATCAACAAGATTTATGACTGCTGATATTGGCCTTAATCACCTGCTTGGGGTGGTGTTTGTTAGTTTTCTCCACTGTAAAGTTACTCCTCTCATCTTTTATTTGTATTTTATATTATTATTATTATTTATTTGTTTATTTGCTATTATTTTAGAGACAGAGTCTCACTCTGTCACCCAGGCTAGAGGGCAGTGGTGTGATCATAGCTTACTGCAACCTTGAACTCCTAGGTTCAAGTGATCCTCCCACCTCGACTTCCACAAGCGCTAGGATTACAGTCCTTCTCCCCCACTGCACCTCCCCACATTTTTATATTATACTCTGGAAGGAAGCCACAATGCATAGCACACAATTAAGAAGCAGCGATTTATATTCCACTCTTTGATGGCAAAATATCTACAGAAATTGTTTGAAATTCTTCTGCCCAGGAGATTTGTCTATTGTCCCCCATTGATTTATTTATTCAATCATTTATTTGTATCATTATGGTCTCATGGATATCTATTTTGCACTTTCAATACTATTTTATTTTGTTGCTCAAGTTGTTCCAGCCCTGGCCATGGAGAATACATTCAGTTGGCTCCTGTGTCCCTGTAACATAGCCCTGTCATTATTGGATTTGGTTGAGCACTTTCTTACTTTCAGGAGCTACAAAATGCTCTAGGTTCGTCTTGTATATTTCCTGCTCCATCCTAGAGTACATGTCTCCAAGGAGCTTGGTTCTTTTATTGGAGAATGGTATTAGAAACCAAGACCTGGACATGCTTCTTGTTGCAGAGGTGTTATTGCTTCTAGGCTCAGCTGACAGAGAAATAACATATATGTGTGTAAATTAACCCATGTCTATACACATATATCTATAAATCCTTCTCTTTGTAACTATCTGTATCTATATTAAGCTAAATATGAGTTGATACTGATGTCTCCAATCCCAACTCAGTAGCACGTAGATAATTCTAACCTTCTCCCCCTTGCTTGTTTCCTCTCCCTCCTACAATGAAGAATCTGGCTTCTGCCATCAGCCATTCATTTATTTCATTGTTCAATTCCAGTCTCCTGTATAGTACTTCCATAATTGTTAAGCCATACCCACATAGAAATAACTTTATAAGTTTGAGTGCTTATATAGAGCTCTTTTTGCCTTTAATCTTACAGACTCGATTCATTTCCAAACTTACTTACGTAAGCATTTTCTCTCACATCCCCTTCGGTAAGCTTATTTCATGCATTTGTAATACAGTTAGATTATTCTGCCATATTTTACATTTCATCCTGGAATCCTCCAACCTTCTAAATATTTTTTAAATTTTGTATAATTTAAGTTTCTCTCTTTATGCCATAAAGTTCTATGGGTTTTGACAAGTGCATAATGTCATGCATCTAGTATTATCACAATATCATAAAAAGATAGTTTTACTACCCTTTAAAAAATCCCTAGTGGTTGACCTATTCAATTCCTTTCACCAAGAGTTTCTGAAACCACTGGTCTATTTGCCATCTCCATAAGAGTTTTGCCTTTTCCAGGATATCACTTAAATGGAACTATATATTATGTAGCCTTTTAAGACTGACTTTTTTCACTTAGCAACATGCATTTAAGATTCATCTATGTCTTCCTGTGGTTTGACAGCTCATTCCATTGTATGGATGTGCCACAGTTTATTTAGCCATTCACCTACTAAAGTTTACTTCTAGTTTTTGGTAGTTATAAATAAAACTGCTATAAAATTCTCATGCTGATTTTTGTGTAGACATAAGTTCTCAACTCAGTTAAGTAAATACTTATGAACATGATTGCTGGGTCCTATGATGAGGCTATGTTTAACTCTAAGAAACTGCCAAACTGTCTTCCAAAGTGGCTGTAACCATTTTAAATTCACACCGGCAATGAATGAGACTCCTGTTGTTCCACAAAGTTCTGTTGATCCTTGCCAGCAAATGGTATTGTCAGTTATTTTTGGATTTTAGCCATTCTTATAGGTGTATAATAGTACCTCATTGTTGTTTGACCGCTTTTAAAAATATTAAGTTTGTCAGGAGTGGGGAGTAAAACTTAAAAACTAAACAAGAAATCTGAGTCACCAGCATGAGCCACAGAGAACATTGTTGAGATAGCTCAGGCTATAGAAGAGGTGTTCCTCTTCCGGGTCCTATAAGAAGCGGGATGTAGAAACCACCAACTTGTTTCCTCCACTTGACTTTAGCTCTTATGTTCTCCATTATCAAATAAGAGAGCAAACAAAGTTGTGGGAGCTAATAATGCTTTACATAAAATAAATGAGAAGGAGAGGAAAGAAGTGCAAAAAGTAACTTCTCAGAACACAGAAGAAATTATCCTTTCCAAACCAAAATGAAAAACATGCCCAGAAAGAGAAGAGAGGGCTGTCATCTGGATAGAGGAGATGATCCTAGAAACCCTGATGGCTCCTTTTTATTAATATAAGAGTACCTGGGATTTGTTTTAATCAGGTATGGTAAGACATGCAGAAAAGACAGTCATGAAGGAATACGTTTTTATACTTACAGATATCTAATAACAGGAGGCACAGCACCCTAGGTAGGGCCACATGGAGAAGGGTGAGTCAAGAGAAAGAAGGAGTGAGGGGGGATCGTGGACAAGAGCCTTTATTGAGAAGGGAAAGGCAGAGTAAGCAGGTTTAGGATTGGCTAGTGTGAATAATTTCAGCAGGATCTGGGGCATAGGGGCTGTCTCTAGTCATCTGGTTATCCTGTCCTGGCCTAGGGTGATTAGGACAGTGGGATAGTGGGTCTGCACATAAGAGCCAGATAAAGGAGGTGGTAGAGGTGTGGGCTTTGGATTGGCTGGTTTGCATATGAAAGATAGGCTCCCAGGCAAGTTGCTATCTCTAGGAATTTCATAACCCTGGGAGGGGCAGTTCCTTTCAATGTCAGCTAGACTCCAAGATGTTGAAGAATCAGAATAAAAAGACATACTTAATACACTTCTTACATCATTTTTATTGTTGGGTCTGTTTTTGCTGAAGCTGCCTGCGACTGTCCTCGGTCTCTTCCCCCTTGACCTCCCTGGTTCCTGAGATCTGAGCAATATAAGCTTCTCCAGATGCTTGAGGCAACATTGTCTTGAAATTTTAGTAAGTCGTGTTTGCTTCTGGTATTGATGGCTCCTATACACCTGTTTTACACTTCATGTTTGCAAAGCATGTCAAGTACACCTGTTGTCTGACCCCCCGTGACCATCCCCGGAGGTGGAGAATTCATCTTTTACTTTCATTGCTCTTTAACACTTCTCACATCTTTCCACTTGCCTGAGAATCTAAATATTTACAGATCTCCCTTATCCATATATCATCTTGTATTCTGCTTCCTTTTTCGTTCCCAGTGTCATGTGCTAGCCTTCCCTCTAGGCCACTCCTGGTGCTTCAGTCATCTAACACATATTTGTTGCACACAGACTGGAACAGGAATTGTGCTAGGGCCCAGGGACAGAGAGAAATATGGTATCCTTGTGTGGTGGGAAGAATAGATAAGAGCATATGTTTTGAGGCCTGATAATGTGTCAGTCACATCGGTAAGAATCGTTTCAGTTTCACTTAATCTTCACATCACACTCAAGGTGGGTTCTGTGATAACTTGCCCATACTACCACCATTCTTACAAATAAGAACTCAGGTTTAGTGAGCTTAAGTAATGACCCAAGATCACAGGGCTAGCTGATGGAGAGCAGGGGTCTGAATCCGGGTGCCTGACACCAGAGCACATACTTTTCATTTGGATTCCATGAGCCTCCTGCAGACATAACTCAGAGCACTTTCCCATCCTAACCCTTGCAAGGATGAACCTCCTTTTTTATATAGAAACAAAATTATTTAGCAAAACAACCTGTCTACACTAGGAGCCTCTACTGCTAACTAATGATCAGATGATCTTCAGAAAATCACTAATTTTCTTTAGTCTCTGTTTCCTCTGCTGTAAAATGAGAAGGCAGGACTAGATGACCTCTAAGATCTCATTAAGCACTGACATTCTTTTAATTGATCAGAGGCATCTGCACCTCTATTTTAAATAACCATTTTGCTTTGAGGTTCAGGAATACAGGAGAAGGAAAGCCAAGGATGGCAAGGAGCTCACTTGGCGCGAGAAACATCTTGAAATATTTTTAGCTGGTTTCTCTGACAAAATATGTCCTTTAGTGTTGCAAACTTACTGTACTAAAACCATTGTATACTGACACCAGGAATAAAACAGAAGCGAGCCAAGGCATTTTAAAGACTGACTTTCATTGACTTGAAAACATGCAAAATACAAATATCTCCTGTTACCAAGCCACCACTTCCAAGGCTGACTGAACTCACAAGGGCAATCCTAGGGGTCATTCCATCCCAGCACCCTCATGGACTCCCCTCTGCCGGCCTCCCCAAGGCCAACAACAGCCTGGTGAAATAGCCCCGAACTACCAGCCAACCCAGGCTCCATCTTGAACACAGGCATGTGTTCCAGCCTCTGAACATTCTTCATGCCCTTCTCACTGTTGCATCACTCTCCTCGTCTTCACAGTTTTATTCATTTGCTAGGGCTGCCCTAAGAAAATATCACTATTTGCTATGAGTCTACAAGTAGGAAAAAGAAAAAATGAAATACCACTAGCTATTTTGCTAGGTTGCTTAAACAGCAGCAATTTCTTTCCTCATAGTTCTGGAGGCTGGAAGTCCAAGATCAAAATGCCAGCAGCACTGGCTTCTCCTGGGTCTTCTCTCCTTGGCTTGCAGACAACCATCTTCTCACTGTGTGCCTCACACATACCCCTGGAGTCTGTGTGTGTGTATCCAAATCTCCTCTTCTTGTAAGGACACCAGTCACATTGGATCAGGGTCCACCTATCTGACCTCATTTAACCTTGAACCTCTTTAAAGGCCATATCTCCAAATACAGTCATTTTAAGGTACTGGTAGTTAGGACTTCAAGGTATGAATTTGCTGGGGGAGACACAGCCCATGCAGTGTTGGAATCCTACCCATCCAAATCCCTCCTCAGATGCATTTCCCTTCAGGAAGCATGAAACTCAGCCAGCTGGAATCTCTCCTTCCTTGAGACCCCATTTCTCCACTCCACCACTTAACAAAGGCCCAAAGGAGTATAAGTTCCTTGAATGACAGAACAATGCCTTGTTTTATAAATAGTGTCTTATATTATTATGTCTCCCAATGGCATATAGTTTAATACCTCATTCAGAGTAAGAACTTAACAAATATTCAATACTTGAACAAATAAAAAACTGTGGTACCTCCATACAATGAAATATTATTCAATGCTAAAAAGAAATGAGTTATCAAACCATGAAAAGATAGGGAGGAACCTTAAGTGCATATTGTTAAGTAAAAGAAACCAATCTGAAAAGGCTACATACTGTATGATTCCAACTATATGACATACTGGAAAAGTCAAAACTATGGAGACAGTAAAAAAATGAGTGATTGCCAGGGCCACTGGAGTGGAACTGGGGAAGGAAGGGAGGAATGAATAAATGGAGTACAGAGGATTTTCGGGGCAATAGAATTGTTCTGATACTACAATGGTGGATACATATCATTTTACATTTGACAAAATGCATAGAATGCACAACATAATGAATGAAACCTAATGGAAATGATGGACTTTGGGGGATAATGATGTGTTAATGTAGATTCATCAGTTGTAACAAAGGTACCACCCTGTTGTAGGACTTTATAGCGGGGAGAGTGTGCATATGTGGGAGTGGGAAGATTATGGAAACTCTCTGTTCTTTCTGCTTAATTTTGCCGTGACTCTAAAACTGTTCTAAAAAAAATAAAGTTTACTTAAAAGGAAACCCCTCAAAAATAGTTTTTAATCGAATTTTCTGCACAGCCCTCATATTTTTGAAAATATGGGTATGGCTTCCATCTTTGGGGTTTCCATAAGCCCTGCTTTCCTTTATAGTGAGCTAGGTCATTGACAAGGAATAATAAATCAATTAAAAAAGAATGGTGTCTAAGACTTCATCATGCTTCCATCATAATCCCAACATTTGGAGATTTCAGGACAGCACGAACCTCAAAGTACGCAGCCTCCCTCCCAAGCAATGTGTGAAGCTTGTTAACTCTGCTCCAAGATGGTATAAAACTTTGATTAGCCAGAATGCTACACTAAAGGACTAGGGTTCTAGTTTATTAGTCTATGGCTCTGGAGTTCATGCCTCCCAAGCCAGCCCTCTTTGGAAGCAAACCCAGCGTTCCATCCTTGGGGATGGCACTATTCATCCAACATTGCAGTGCCCAGGGTGTGTGCTTCTGGGATCCATTGCTAAAGGAAGAAATGTTAGGCTCCACTATGAGTACTGCTGCTGGCAAAAGACAAATATCCAGAGGAGCCAGGGCTTTGGGCTGAGAAACAGATGGCGGGAAGGCATCTATAGTGGAGAGAAGAAAGAGGAGGACTCAGGAAGAGGAAGGCACAGGAGGCTGGAAATGAGCCTCGGATCCTTCACCACTTTACCTGAAAACCACATAGGCCGTGAAACTCACCAGTCAAGTCCTGGATCCTCACTGACATCCTCTGTGGAGGCCATTTACCTGAGTCATAAAGACCTGTACCACAAACAGGTGCACTCAGACCACATGCCCCAGCCCTATACAATGGAAAGCCCAATAATCACCCCATGTTAATCAGGCCATCCTGGTTACTCTAACCAGAAGTATTCTATTTACTGATCATCTCTCTGTGGTTTCAGCTGTTTCTTGGAGTCTTAGTTTGTTTAAGCTAGTTCAACAAAAACACCATAAACTGGGTGGCTTAAAGAACAAATATTTATCTCACAGTTCTGGAGGCTGGGAAGTCCAGGATCAAGGCCAAGATTGGTGTCAGATGAGGGTCTGCTTCCTAGTTCCTACGTAACCCTTCTTGCTATGTCCTCACCTGGCAGAAACAGCGAGGGAACTCTCTAGGGTCTCTTTTATAAGGGCACCAATCCTGTTCATGAGTGCTCCAACCTAATCACCTGCTGAAGGCCTCTCCTCCTAATACCATCACCTCAGGGGTTAGGATTTCAACATAGGAACTTTAGGGAAATACAAATATTCAGCCCATAAGAGAGCCAATGAGAATCAAGAAGGAGTTTCAAGAACCCCTTGGTGAGAGAATGGGGGTGGGGGACGAAGAGAGAAGGACTTCTCACTCATTATAGCTCAACCAGAGCAGCTGCACATTCACCTGTAATAAGCATTGAGGTCTTGCTTACAATTCCATTCAAAAGGGAGAAAACTTCAAAACCACCAGTGTATAGTGAAATATCAGCATTAGTGGGCCACACATCCCAGATAATCCCAATTGCAATACATACTGTCCCATTGTCAGATAACATATCAGAATATTCATCCCTATTTGGCATTTGGAAAACATGGAATTGATAACATTTATTATTTATTATATATTACCTGGTATTATAGTGACTTGTGTGCTCATTTTATCATCTGTACAAGTTTAACCCACTTAGGTGTAGGAAGCATATTCATCTTTGTACCTTTTAGAGTACCTGTCACAATACCTTACACTCTGGCATTCAATAAATATAAGTTGAATGACAATAAGAGTGCTAGGTCATATTCACTAGCAAACAGAGCTATGCAACAGGTTCTAAGGGCTATAATATAATGGAATAAAAGTGCAAATTCTTACCTTTGTTTTCTAGGCAAATCCATAATTAGAAACAATTTAAAGATAAGACTTTGCAAACCAAAAAGGAAGTCCTAGACCACTCTTAGGCACAAAGATTTTAATATAGTGCCACAGAGGAGACGACTACCTTGGAAGAAGCAGCTCAGCATTCATTGCTCACTTGTGTCAGTCTAATAGCATTTCCAGACAAAGGTGCAAAGCACGGGATTACCAAGCGTTGACTCTTGTATGTGTGCCTGTCCTGATGCTCAGACAAGTGATCTGATTACAGTCAGGGGCATCTAGGTGTCTCTGCAATGTTCAGATGGAGGCTTTCGACAACATAGTTTCCACATCTAGTCCACTGGTTTGAAAAATAAGAGGAATATAGGTCAGCCCAAGGACAGTGCCAGCACTGTTGGCCCAATTCCTTGGCACAAAGTAGACACCCAATAAATACGTGTTAAATGTGTAAAATGGCTCCCCTCCCCTCTGGCTCCAACCTGTTCAGTCAGTAGCCAGGGAGTTCCAAGTACTCTCAAGGCCCCACATCTATCTGTTATCTTTGTTGAGGAAGACACCACAACCACTGCTTCTGCAGAGTTGACGACCAGGTGAACATTTCTGAAAATCAGGCATGGCCAAGAAGGGGCCTTCAGAGCATATACAGGACCAGGTTGAAGAGGCATGCTCAAGAGCCCAGCACATCAGAAACATGAGCCACAGGGAAGGATGCTGGCCCTAAGTGCAAGCCACCTTGGGGCCCTAAAAGGAGGAAGAAACAATTGTCTGATGCGGTTTACAAATATCCTTATGGGTTGTTGTTTGTGAAGCAAATGCAAGAACAATCCTGGGTGTCCTCTACTGCACATTTTCTGGTTCTCTTTATAGGAGTCCAAATGAAGTGATCTGTAATTAACCCTCAGAAGATGATCTGTCCTTGGTGCACACTGGTAGGTGTAGGTGTGTGTTTTGGGGGATGGTATAGGAGTATGTGTTCTTCTATCCATGTGCATGAATGCATGCAGGGAAGCAGAAGTGGGGGGCGGTATCATTGCAGACCTCTCTCTCTTCTTTTTTTTTTTTTTTGAGATGGAGGCTCACTCTGTCGCCAAGGGTGGAGTGCAGTGGCACAATCTTGGCTCACTGCAACCTCTGCCTCCTGGGTTCAAGCAATTCTCTGCCTCAGCCTCCCGAGTAGCTGTGATTACAGGTGTCTGCCACTGCACCCGCCTAATTTTTTTGTATTTTTGGTAGGGACAGGGTTGCACCATCTTGGCCTTCTGATCTATCTGCCTCTGCCTCCCAAAGTGCTGGGATTACAGGCGTGAGCCACCGCGCCCAGCCGACCTCTCTCTTTTTTATTGTTTCTCACTAACCCAGAGCATTAACTGAAATAGTCATTTTTTCTTGCTCATCCTGTAATCACTATCAAAGCTCTATAATGTTCAATTTTTGTCAGGTGCCAAAAAGGATGAACAAAGACATTTTGACACTACAACAGACTGGATTTGCTACCAGGTACACAAATGAAGAAGGCTTGAAGAAAGAATTAGCAGGGATTCGCATCTAGATAAAGCAAGTTATCACTGTCTGCATAACCTTGAATGAATCACAGACCTTTCTCTAGCTCATTCATTAAAGCTTTGTTTAATTCAACAAATATTTATCACATGCCAGTGCCTGCCCTAAGCACTGGGGCTTCATTCATTTATTCATTCAACAAATATTTATTAAATCTCTACTATGTGCCAAGCACTGATTGGGGGTTGGGATACAGCCATGAATAAAATAGGCAATATTTCTGCCCCTCATGGAGTTTATATTCTAGTGATATGGGGAGCGGGGAGGCAATAAACAAATAAATATACAATCAACATGTCAGGTGTTAAGTGCTATGCAGAAGAATAAAGGGGGTACTGGGATAAAGAAGGCTATGGGTGATACTTTATCTAGGATGTCTGGGAAGGCAGGCCTCTGGGAGTTCAGATTTAAGCAGACATGGGAAGAAAGCTAAGGAGGGAGACATACAGGTATGTGGGGAAAGAGCACATAACAAAGAGTACAATAGGCATGACTCAATCAATTATACCTCAGTAAAGCTGGAAAAAAAAAGGAATGACTCATTCTATACAAAAGCCTTCTACGTTGCCTCAAATCCCTTCTGGAAAGAAGAAATGTGTAAATCAACCATAAATGCCTTACCTACCCAGCAAGAACAAAATGACCTAAAATGAAGATGAAATGAAAAAGTGTTTTTAGAAGTATAGAAGGCTATATAAATATACAGTAATGCTCTTTATTAGTCACTGGTTTGCACTAACAGGATCAAGTATGCATCTATAGTTGAAGGTCTTATGCACAAATTAAATTGGTGCTGGCCCAAGTTCAAGAGCTAATACAAATGACAAAAACGTATTTGGTGGTTATGGTGAGTGACTGTGTAACCTGCTTAGAACTGTACCCTAGGCCTGTAGTCCCCATGCAAACATAGCCTCTCATAGTATATCTCATAGTATACCATTTCCTGCTGCATTTGATTAGGCAAAGCTGAAATCTCCCAACCAAGATGTGACCTAAATTTCTTTATTTACAAGGAAATCACTGGTTAGAAAATTCCTTAGCCTTGGCAATTAGTCAATCAAGTTCATTAGCACAGGTTGACATATTTCCAGGACTGGTGAAATTTTAATTGGGTAGCAAGGAGGAGAATACTCAAGCTTTAAGGAAATTCTCATTCAAAATGTTCTAACCTTCCAGCTTCTCCTACATTTTCCTTAAATCTAACTTAGGGGGATAATCCAGACCATACACACATGAATTCAGCCTGGATGTGGCATTTTGGAGGAAAACCCCAGCTGAGTACACACGAATGTGTTTCAGCTTTGCCAGAAGAAAAATAGTTATGCATTATACATGGACTGTACAGACATTTTTTGTAAGTCTTACTTTAAAATGTTTGAATTTTTAAACTTAAAATGTTCCATGTGTTTAGTATTTCTTGTTTCATTAGACTAAAGAGAAGTGGTTGAAAATTCAGTCTCAGCAAATATGCGGTATATTCCAAGAATGTTTCATATATTATGATTTCGTAGCTACAGAGTTTGTAAACATGGCTTTTATACTCATTACTGGTTGTAGTTAAAAGATCATTTATTCAATAAAGATTTATTGAGTACCTACTGCCCTATTCTAGGCACAGGAGATACAGCAGCAAATAAAGTTCATACATTTAAGGAAACAGGCCATAAATGAATTTATAAATAAATATAACGCAAGTAGTGAAGCAATTGTTCTTCCTGTTTTATTTAGGGAAAGGGAATGTGGGAGGGGCTGCTATTTTAGAAAGAAAGCCTCTCCCTTGAAGTCTCATTTGAATAAAGATCTTAACGAGCCTTTTGCTGATTTGGGGAAGAATCCCTACGCAGACAGAGTGGGCCAGGCTCTGTTGTTGAGAGTGCCTGGAACAGCCTGAAGGCCAATGTGGCTGGGGCAGAGTGAGAGGCGAGCAAAGTAGTAAGAAATGAGATCTTATGTGAAACCCCCATGTCATAGGGTTCTTGCATACCCAAAGTGGAATGACTACTGAGTCCACAGTCTGGCTTCATTTTCTGGATGTTCAAGTGATGATAAGGAATTGCAAGGAAAGCCTGCTATCAAACAACAATCTCCTCATTAAGTTTCACATGAACACATACAAAAAAGGACATTCTCTGTTTTCCCTCTCAGGACCATTTACCTTTGCATTTCAACAACTTGAAATGCTCTTCTTTACTCCTCTTCCTATCAAATTCCCCAGGTTTAATTTAAGCTCTGCCCCCTGTGAGAATCTTCTCTTAACTCCTCCAGCTGACACTGAGTCAATCTTCTTTGTGACTTCTTTGTGACTAGGGGGTCTTAACCTAGGACTTCCCTGGCATCAATAGATTATTTACAGGAACTCTGAAACTGCATATGAAAAATTTTGTGTATCGATCAATATGCTTTTCCAAGGGTGCTCATAAATCCCATGAGATTTTCAAATGAGTTTGTAGCTTTGAAAGGTGGAGAACCACCAAGCACTCATGGACGGTGCTTCTCAAACATTAAATCTGCACGCAAACTATCCACATTTCATTAGACTGAAGATTCCAACTTGGTAGCCCTGGAGTGAGGCTTGGTGCTGCTGGTCCTGGGACCATACTTGGTAGCAAGAGACTAGAATGTGGTCAGCATTTGCTTGTGTACACTGGCAAGGTGCTCTCTGCACTTAGGTAGATCACAGGTTTCTGGACAGCAAGGGCACTGACAATACTACTTGGCTTTTCTCCCAAGTAGGGACTAATAGAAAAACAGCCCACTGTTGGGCCTGACAGGTGTTCTACAGATACCAGGCTTCTAAGGTTACCATCAAATGTTTAAGGCTAAACCTTTCCAAAATTCACAGCAGAATCTCAAAACCCCTAAAATCCTCCTGAAGCAAAGCTTTTTCCTCTCTTCCGGTAGTAGAGTCCCATAACATATTGAAACCTAAATCCATCAACTCTACAAGCTATCATAGTTAGCACAGGAAATGCACTCATTTGGAAGAATAATTCACTATATGAGGGATCAGTTACTCACTGAAGATGTTCAATACAAAGAAATAACGTGAGGCACAGGGCATGGTGGCTCATGCCTGTAATCTCAGCACTTTCGGAGGCTGAGGCAGAAGGATCACTTGAGGCCAGGAGTTTGAGACCCTGGGGGGGAAAAAAAAAAGAAAGGAAAGGAAGGGGAGGGGAGGGGTGGGGAGGGGAGGCCAAAGGAACCAAGATAAGTCAAACCACCAGGTCCTTGAATGAGCAGGTCCTGGATAAAACTGTTTAGAGTCCAGCAGTGAAGTCTCATTTAAAAACGGGAGAGGGAGAGAAAGCCTCTAAAAGGCAAGGGATAATGTAGAAAAGTAAAAATAGGTTTTAGAATAAAACTGCCACTTCAGACAACCTGCCACTCTGTATTTGCACAAACTGTAAAAGAAGTTATTTATTTGGCCATGTGGAAATAAAGTGCTTTTAACAGCAGCTAACAATAGATCACGTGAAAAAAATTACATACAAGACGTGTGTCAGGAATGTCTTTACGTGTTCAAAAAGAATTTCTCATGTGGTATTTTATATATATACACATATTATTTGGACTTATAAAATACCATATGTAATGAAAACTATGCATAAATATTTATAAAAATACCTTTTTCTAAGTAGGCCAGGAACATTTAATATTTTTCAATAAATTAATATATAAAATATATACATTAGTGCCAAATGGAACATATATTTTGAAATATGAAACCCAAGTAAAATGCTCAGGAATCTGGAGTAGAATCCAGGTATCTGCCAAAGGAAACTTTGGACGAGTTGTCTTTTGAAGAAGGGAAACAATGCTGGGTCTCTTATCTTCACGGACTGTTGCTTGTCAAACTTCTAACATCACTTCAGCCGAGTTTCGTATTTGACTTCCAACCTCATGGCCATTTGACCTGCCAACTATTATTTTTCTTTGAGGCTTTTAACACCCCACCCAAGTATTTTGCTTTCCAGATTGTGTCCGTTTCCTTTTCACTTCACCTTAAAGTCAGCCTGGGTTTACAACATCGGCTTAAGGTGCACCCTCTAAGGTTTCAGACAGACCCAGGGCACCGCGGTGATGACCTGAAGCTGGTATCTCTCGGCAAAGCCAAGGTGCTCGGGAGGTTCTCCGCGTTGTGCCAGGATTTCCATCCAACCCGAGAGTCTCAGGGCAGAGGCCAGGCCCCCAGCGTCCGACTCCCAGGGGTCCCAGCCCCCTCCCCTGGCTGACCATGCGGGCTGGGACCTCCCAGCCGGAAAACACCGCCCTTTCCTGTCGCCTACTCCTTCCCCAGGCCGACGACTCGCGGGGGAGGAAGAGACGGAGGCCGATTAAGAAAATTAGCATTCATTAACCCGGTTCACGCTTGGGCCCCGGCGGAGGGGAGGGGCGCGCCGGGCGGCGGCGCTGGCGGTGGCCGGGTGACCGGCGGGCGCAGGTGCCACCGCGGGCGGAATTTTACGCTCCCGGGCCGGCAGCTGCGCCACTTGCGCCTCGTCGCGCGTCTAGGGCAGCCGCCACCGGCTTGCCCCAGCTTTAGGCAAATCCTTTTGAAACACTCTGAGGGAGAAGAAACGCCTCCCTCTGGGTAGGAGAACCTGTAGCGTCTGCCGTTCGTCGCGTGTCCAGTTGCTCAGCCGGGAACTCCGGCATCTTCAGGGCGCTAAGTCCACTCTCCGGGTTTTGGCTGCAGCTCCGAGGGGAGCGAGCTAGAAACTGACATAACGCGACCCTCCCCCTCCGCGCCCACCGGAGCCAGGGCTGAGAGGGACCTGGGGAGCTGCGGCCTGGCCGGGGCGGCACACTCAGGTGGCCTTGCTTCCCTGAGGGTCACCGCCCGCCACGCCGGAACCTCGCACAGCTAGGTTGGCCTGTTGGGATCGGGAGAGGTGGGCGCACGAGATTTAGTGCGGGAGTCCGGGGTGCGGGCGGAGTCCTACTGTCCCCGTGCACCCGGAAGGCAGCACCTCCGGGTCCCTCTTTAAACCGAGCGTCCGGCGACCTTTCTTTGTGCTTAGGGAGTCGAAAGCGGCATCTTCTCCGAGAGAAGTCGCCTACTGGGGGGTGGCGCTGGGGAGGTAACAATGGGCGCCCATTGTCCTCCGAGGGTCCAACGGTGAACCCCCTGCGCGCGCGCACGGCCGCCGGTTGGCCCCGGGCCAGGGCACAGGTACCGCGGCCGGGAGGGTCGGCCCCGCTGCCCGCGCCCTCCGCCCCGCCCCAGTCAGTCCCCGCGCCGCCGGCCCCGCCCCACGCCGCCCCGCCCTCCGCAGGTTCAGTCCTCGCGTCTGGCTGCCCCGCGCTCAGTCGCGCGCACCTTCTCTCGCAGCCGAGGGGCCGCAGCGCGGGGCTAGCCCGGAGACCCGGCTGCCGGCCTGGGGCGCCTTCACGCCGTCTCGGAGCGGATAATGCGGTGAGCAGGCACCGCGCCGGCAGACTCGGCTGGATCTGCGCACAGCGGCAGGGATTGCGTGCGTCCGCGGGAGGCTCGGGGCAGCGGCTGGGATCCTCAGCGGCGGCCGGTGAGTCGGGGCAGCCCAGGGCTCCTTCCTCTCTACCTGTCTGTGAGTCTGTCCCGCCCGTGGCCGTGGCCGCTTCCGGCGTGCGTTGGTGTTAGGCTGGGAAACCAGCAGGGAGTCGGGATACCCAGGGCATCGCTTTCCCATCTAGTGTCCAACGGAACGAAGGGGACATAAAGCAAGCCAGGAGGGGGTCGGGCGGCACGACCAGGACTCAGAGTTCCACCATTTGTGCCCACCACTTTTCAGGGTGGGGCTGCGCGGCCACATTGCACCCTCCGAGCTATTGACAGGGCCATTCTGGGCGCGTATAGCATTTTTCCATCTGAGAACAAGCCGCACTTGGCTACCGCACCCCTTGCATCATGGATTGATACCAGGGCCGCACATGGGTGCATCGCACAGCTCTGCCGTGGTATCGCCTGCCCGGTGCCCTCCTCTTTCTTAATGGAGGACATTGTTAGTGGGGCGCCAACCTGCAGATCTGGATATTGACTTTTTTGTTTTTTGACGGTGAACAGCTGAGACGTTTACAAGGTTTTTTGTTTTTTGTTTTCCTCCCTTTCTCCTTGAAACTAAGTAGCTTGACACAGACAAGTATCAGACATGTGAGGACGAATGGATCTGGCCATTTTTTCGTTATGAATTATTATACTCTATCCCCCTCTCAACTTTGGGAGGCATGTGTTTCATCTTATAAATAGAAAGTAGCATATTTTTTGGCAGGATCTCCTTTATACTGTGCAGTCTAGGAGAGGTCAGTTTAAAAATAAATATGCACTTGAATGTTACATTACTGAGAGCCAGGCTGTGGCTGGGACAAGCTGCGTGGACAGCAGCATCAAAGCCGGGAGCGCAGCTGTGTTGAAAGGAGTAAAAGCCCCAGAGTGCAGCCCAGGCTGACAGTCAAGTAATTACATTTTGTTTAAAAAAAAAAAAAAAAAAAAGTGAGCGAATTAAAATGAGGAATGTCAGGAGGGTATTTCAACATGAATCTTTCCAGCCCTGGCGTATTTAGAGGAGTGGGCTGCTGCTGTGTGCTGAGGGTGTAGGAGGGCTCTAGGGAGGGAACTGATGAATGTGTTAGGGAGACAAAGATTCCATCCCCATCTCCCAGATCTTAGTTCTCACAATATCCAAGAGTTTCTTGGGAGTACTGCCTTTTAAAAAGAACAAAAATTAGGAGAGCAGCAGATGTCTGTATTTTAACAGCAAAGCCAGTTTTAGGGACTTCCTCTTAACATCACAGGGAGAAAAAAGACTCGCCAGGAACCAGCGATGATGCCCCAAAGGTATCCCTGAGACAATTTAAAAGGCTCCTGTAATGTTCTAATTTACACAAGATCTTTCATCTTAAAACCAGGAAATGTACCTTCTCTTATTTTCTGGACAGTTCCAGAAGTCTATTCTTTCATACCCCCTGCAAATTGTGTGAGCTCTTATTGGTAGTTGATAAGCTACACAGGTATGTGTGTGATGCATACCCTTTTCAGAATAGATTTAGACACTCAGAAATAAGTTGGAGTAGTTGTGAAATATTTAGCATTTTCATGTGTGAAATAAATGATAAAGGCCCTTTATATAGTCAAGGAATGGTAGAAATTCTTCATAAAGTCTCCCAAAGAATGCGGGTTTCCCAGTGGGCCTCACCCATTTGAATAAAACAGCACCAGCCTCTGGGCTCACAGATAAGAACTTTAGAGGAGAAATTTGGAAGCGTTTCTGGATCCATGGCAGTTTCTGTTTTCCAATGGGATCATCTGCTAGAGATTTACATGATGAATTCTATGATTAGAACATGGTGCTGAGGCTGTGGCAGCAGCTACAGGCTTGAAATAAGATGAGCTCGTCTTTCCCTCAATCTGAGCAGTGAAATTGTTTCGCATATCTCTATGGAACAAGTAAAAGCAGCTAGAGTAATAAGTGTTGCACACTTTTTGCTTTTTATTGCACATTTAAGTGTGGTGCAAGATGAATAAATACAAAGCCGTAACAATGATTGCAGAAGGGCTCACATGAGTTCATTTGCCCTGTCTGCGCTCCAGCCTTTCTTTTAATGTGGTGTTTTATGTCCAACATGCTCACAAAAGCTGTGCTTTTTCATGTATAAAGTTCCTGGTATTCAACAGTGTTGGGGATAAAATTGCTTTAACCTGTATCACCCAAAGATTTTTTTTTTTTTTTTTAGCCAGGCCATAGATTTTTCACAAATTCTTTGCCCATTAACTGTAACATTTATCCAGTGGGTGGAATATAATTCATAACCTAAAAACCTCCAAGAAGACTGCTCTGATTGTATTATTATTATTATTATTCAGATTCTTGCTTTCAGTCTGATTTTATCTAGGCCCAGTCTCATTTCTTACTAACCAGAATCCTGTGAACCTGTTTTTCTTTTCATTGATTGAATGAGAAGTCTCTTTTTAAATGCAGTGTTTGCCAGAGAACAAGGATAGCCATTTGAAAATACTGGATTCAGCCAGCCACAAAATCTTGTGCGCCTCACCAAGCCATAGAAGACCAAGAATTTTCCTAATATATTGCATTGTTCATTACTTTGGATGTTAAAAGCACTTCCTAAGTGAAGCCTGTCCTATGTGTCAAGCACTCTTCTCAGCCTTTTGTCTTGATTATCTTACTTGTTTCTAGCAGTCATCTTATGAAAGAACCGTTTGTATCCCCATTTTGCTGGTGTAGAGACTGAGGATAGACCAGTTATGTAACTTACCCAAAGTTGTGCAGTAAGCAAAACCTAAACATGGCATGTACAGTTTAACAACACAATATGTGCAGGCATGAGTGGCTAATCCTATGTGAAAGTCAGCAGCTCTTTGGGTTAAGGGGATGGGAAAAAAACAAAACTGAACTTCTGAAGCCTCCGAGTCAGGCTGCCTGGGCACATGTCCTAGTTTTGGCACTTAACACCTGTGTGACTTTGGGCAAGTTACCTCACCTTTACCTCAGTTTTTCCTTTGTAAAATGGGGATAATATTATTTCTCTGAGGATTAAAGGACTTAAAAAAGATTATGTACTCAGAACAGTGCCTTGCCCAGAGTAGCCACAATAAAAGGTTGAGGTTTTCAATGTTGCTTTTGTTTTTTTCCTAGGTACTTAATAGTGGTTCTGTCATGTAGTATTCATAACTATTCTTTGAGAGAGATAGTACAGTGGTCCCCACTTACCCGTGGTTTTCCTTTCCAGGGTTTCAGTTACCCATAGTCAACCATGGTCTGAAAATAGGTGAATATGGGGCATTTTAAGAGAGAGAGAAAGACACCATATTCATATAATTTTTATTATATTGTTATAATTATTCTATTGTTAATCTCTTACTGTGCCTACTTTACAAATTAAACTTTATAACAGGTATGTATGTATAAAAAAAAAAGTATATATGGGGTTCAGTACTGTCCAAGGTTCAGGCACCCACTGGGGGTCTTGGAACATATCCTTTGAGGATAAGGCAGACTATTATATTGCTCTTCTTTTCCAGATGAGAACACAGGCTCAGAAAGGTTTAGTAACATGGCCAAGGTCACACAGCTAAATAGCAGAAGCAGGGTTTGAACTCAGGTCTTTTTGACCTTATACTAAATACCACACCCCCACCAACAGGGAGGAGGGGCAGAGAAGTTGTTAAATCTGATTTTTGTTATGACTTTTGGCGTCTGGCAAGGTGATAATTTCATATCACCCCGTATCTCACAGTTGAAGATGACAGTAATTGCCAGCCTTGAGGAGCACTGTGTAAATTATTTTATTATTAAAGATGATTCAATCCCACATACATGGTATGAAAGTGGATCTAGCATGAACACTGCTAGGGTTAACATAAGCAGTTTAATTTATGCCATAAATGAAGAGATTTACTAGGTGAAAATGTGGGACTCTATGGTGAGAAAGCAAGCCAAGCCACAGCCAGGGACAAGGACTTCTGGTGGCTGGGGATGAAGTGAAGCTCTAGCGTAGACCGTGTGCTCGCTTCAAAATTCTGGGGAGCCACGGGTTGCAGAGTCCAGTAACCACCTCTGGACAATCCCCTCCTTGAAGGCAGGAACCACACTACCTGGGCCTTCAGTCCTGGCCCTCAGTGGGTGTTTTAGTCCATGTTTGTTGGTGATGTTGCTGCAAGAACTCAGCAGAAGAGGAGCTATAGGTAAGGTGAACAGAAAGGCACTGGGCTCTGTCCATGGCAGAAGTCAAGCCCTGTTACAGTTCGGCATATCCCCTGGGCCCTGCCAGATAAGAAACACAGAACAAGGAAACCTTTGAAACCTAGTCCTTACTGCTTGCCGCGGAAAACCCACAGGGCCTGCCTTGGCCTCCACTGGGTTTGATGCTCTGGGTTTGTGATTAGCTATGGGGATCAGCTCCAGAGACTTCTCAGATGGAAACAGGGTTCTGGAAAGGACAGTCCGAAGTAACTCAGGTAGCCTTAAAGCCAGTGTGTAAGTTACAGTCTTGGAGCTGTCCAATTCCACTTGAAATCTCCTGTCCCCACCCGTTAAAGGCTACAAAACAAAACAATACCCCACAAACCAGAATAAGTAGCCATGTAGTTCTAAAGCAATAGTCAGGTACGTTTCTTTCCTTAAAAAAAAAAAAAAAAAAAAGCCTTCGCCTTGATATACTTCAGTGCCAAGTTTCATCAGAGTCACATGATGATGGACTGAATTTGACAATACCTCTGGTAGAAAAGCAGTTTTCAAATTTTAACCACACAGTTTTATAATACAAAGCATGATGTTGAGATTTAAAAGATTACTATTTCTAAATAGCCAAGTAAACTGTGTGAAAGCTGTTGAGTTCCAAACTAGTGTTTGCTTAGTCCTTACTGCTTGCCTAAGTCATGAATTCTAGAATCCCAAATTTAAAACTTTTTAAAAAGGATTTTCAGTGAATTGGGTTTTATTTCCATATTGGATAAAGTTATTATTAGCCTTCTAGCCTCTGGCCCTTTGTTAAACCATGTTGCAGAGATCACACACCTGCAATTAGGTAACAGGGTACCGCCTAAAGTGTACCTCGAGCCATGAATGGCATAAAAGTATTCTGTGGGACCCCAGTTTGATGAAGGTCCCTTTCTACAGGACTTTTCAGAACATTTAAAAAGCCAGTGTATACAGTGAATCTCCACAGGGAGGTAGTGTCCAGAGTTTCTCAAATAACTTTGCCCACTGAGCAGCTGCAGGACCAGCCTGGCAGGAAACACACTCTGGGAAACGCAGAACAGAAGCTACATAACCGCAGTATGTCCTACAGGGCTGAAGCAACCCGGTGACATTTTAGAGAACCACAGGCGTTACAGGAAGAGAGCCGTGAGGATGTACCGGGAGATCCTGGCAAACGCTGATAAACCTAATGGAGAATTAAGTGAGGGCAATCAAAAGGGGTGTCTGTGTGTGTCTGTGTGTAAGAACAGAGATAAAAAAAGAATACCAGTTCTGGTCTTAGCTCTGACCCAAATTGTATAACCTTGACCTCTTGGGGTTTTCTTGTTCTCATCCCTAAAACGTGGCATTTGGCGGGAGATGATCTCAGATAATCTCTGGCTCCAGAATCAGTGAGCCAGGATCAGTGGCACCTATTAGCATAGCTATCTTACTACCAATAATGTAAGACTCTGGGCTGAAAAACAGACCCGTGCAGATCTCTGGCAGAGCAGCCTGAGCAAGCATGGAAGGCAGGGAACTTCAAAGTCAGGCCTCTATTTAGACAGCTTCCACATTTGGGAATCCGTCATGTTCTGGTGACAACCCGAAGGTCCTATTTGTAGACACATCATGCCAATGATAGATCGTTGTCATGAGTTTAGTTGAAAAAGAGCTTTTCTGTCCAAATACATCATAATCATTTAGGCTACATACATTTTTTAAAACAAGCAGAGGCATTTTTGGTGAAATGTGGCTTTGCCATTCAGAATGTTTTTGATTTCTCAACCTTTTTATTTATTTTTTAAACTTTTGTTTTGCCAAGGGTCAGTTCAGACTTAAAACATTGATTTTAACACAGCGGGAGATGAGGCTCTAAGCCTTTGGCTGACCGGCTAGTCAGAAAACAAATCCTTCTCCTTCTCTGGGCAGGCTCCGTCTCATCACCTGTGAAAAAAATGGCAGAGTGGGAGGGTGGGGATGGGAAGGGAGGCCAGAGAAGTGTGTGGATGTTCTCCAGGCCCTCTCCTGGCCCTAAACTGTGATTCTGTTCCTTTTTTTATATCAGAGGCATTTCCATAGTGTCTTGTATCTTCTCCTATTGTAACACTTACTACATTTAAATTATCTTTATATATATATATATATAAAGGGGAGTTTATTAAGGAGTGTTGACTCAAATGATCTTAAGGTGAAATCCAATAATAGGCCTAACTTTTAGGTTCGGGGCTACGTGTGCAGGTTTGTTATGTAGGTAAACTCATGTCACGGGTTTTGATGTACAGATTATTTCATCACCCAGGTACTAAGCATAGTACCTGATCATTATTCTTTCTGATCCTCTCCCTCCTCCCGCCCTTCCCCGTCAAGTAGGCCCCAGTGTCTGTTGTTCCCCTCTTTGTGTCCATTTGTTCTCATTTAGCTCCCACTTATAAGTGAGCACATGCGGTATTTGGTTTTCTGCTCCTGCGTCAGTTTGCTAAGGATAATGGCCTCCAACTCCATCTATGTTCCTGATTGACGCAAGTGGCTGCCTAATTAGAGTACTGGCTCCTCAAGGGTAGGGACTGAATCTCATTTATCTTGTCATTCATCTTTGCTGCAATAGGACTTAATGACAAGGTGGGCAGTATAGTACTTGCTATACTATCTGATTCTTTCTGTAGCGTATCTCCTCAGTTGTTGTCAGGTCAGAAATCTTTGTCACTTACTTGCTGTATTAGTCAGGGTTCTCTAGAGGGACAGGACTAATAGGATAGATGTATATACAAAGGGGAGTTTATTAAGGAGTGTTGACTCACATGATCATAAGGTGAAATCCCATAATAGGCCGTCTGCAAGCTGAGGAGCAAGGAAGTTAGTCCGAGTCCCAAAACCTCAAAAGTAGGGAAGCCAACAGTGCAGCCTTCAGTCTGTGACCAAAGGCCTGAGAGCCTTCTGGCAAACCACTGGTGTAAGTCCAGGTCCAAAAACTGAAGAACTTGGTGTGTGAGGGCAGGAAGCATCCAGCATGGGAGAAAGATGAAGGCCAGAAGACTCAGAAAGTCTAGTCCTTCCACGTTCCTCTGCCTGCTTAGAACTTAACTAAGTTCTCCCTTAACATCTCCTTTTGAAAAGAGAAAAGACCAAGTTCATTGTTTCTCCAGGGCCTCATTCTTTAAGTTTAAGTAGAATCACTGAGTTTGAATTCAGAGGACTGTATTGTCAAGTTTTCTTTGAGTCTTACCTAAGACACTATTTGCACATTGCATTCAGGGATAGGAGTCGTATCTCTTTCAAACAGCATGTCCACAAATATTTGCCTTAAGATCTATATTTTTTATCTGTATATTTGCCAAAGATCTGTATGGTCCTGTAGAATTACTCTGGCTTGCATTGATACACTGTTAAATTATTACCCTGCATGGATAGAGGAAGGTTAAAATGGCTTACAGATGGAAAAATGAAAGATAGCCTTTGCCACGAGAAAAGAGGAGACAGCTTCTTGTTACATGTTTGTTTTCTTCTGTAAGAATCATAGATTCCATCTTGTATTTTCAATAGAGCAGGCAGGGTTGAAGAGGAAGAGGCACAGTAATGTCTTTCAAGCTTTCTCATTTGTTTATCCATTCAACATTTTTTTCAATACGTGCTATGAATAAGATCTCCGTTCTCTCTCTCCCAGATTATAGCCTGATTGGGGAAGAGTTAAATAAGTAGTGATAACAATCCAGTGTGATAGTTACTAGGTTTGAGGTGTACACAGGATGCTATGGGAGCTTAGGATGCCATGGGGAACTGGCAAGAGATTCAGCTGCAAGTGTGGCAGGCCCCCCAGATCGCTGAAGTGGGCTTCACAAGCTATTTTATCTTATCTCCAAGGTGTAGCCTTAAAACCCTTGAAGGGTTTTAAAGCAGAGAGTGATAAGGTTACGTGAGGATTCTAGGTACCTCACTCTGGTGTAGACTGGAAGATGAGGTGGAGGGACCGGGGAGGCAGGGAGGTAGGTGAAAGGCAAATGTCCTTGTGCAGGAGAAAGATCATGGGGGCCAGGAGTAAGGCTGATGGAGCAGGGATGAATGAGGAGAGACAGTCCAGACAGACTGATAGGACTATAGGACTTGATGTAGAGACGGAGGCGGGGAGAAGGGTTGGGATGATAGCTAGGTTTTGGAATTGAGTGACGTCTGCCATTTACGAAGAAAGCATAGGTTGGAAGGCAGATGCCTAAGGCAGGCAGGGGGAAGAAAGATAGCAAATCCCATCTGGGACAAGGTTTATGAGTATTATATGGGACAAGGGAAGCAAAGTAGAGAAGTCTGGAATATAAGAGAAGGGAAAGGCCAATCAATGCTTTTCAAACTCTCTGGGAAAGGCCAATCAGTGCTTTTCAGACTCTCTGGGAAAGGCCATTGTCTTTTTGTTTGTTTCCATTTCCAATCCATTATACAATACTACTGTGCACAAGGAATATGGAGCTTGGGCCACACACAACCCCCATGCAAGCTCAACAGCATACAGCTCCCAAACTTGTCAATAGCCTGTTCAGTAGGAAAAAAATCTGTTGGTCACATGCTTGATGTTATGGCAATGTCAACATAGATCTTGCTTTCAACTTCTGTTCTTATCTCATCATGGACTGTATGAACCCACTTTGAGTAGCACTGGTCTGGACTTAAGTAGATGCATGTGGGTTGAAGGTACTGACTTGGAAGTTATCCCTAGAGGTGGTATGTGATTGCTGGGGGAATTGTTGAGGAGTGGGGGATGGGCAGCAGCCATCCAACCCTATGAAAATGCCAACATTTAAGACAGGGGTTCAGACTTCTTCTGTAAGGACTCAGTTAATACTTTGGGCTTTGAGAGCCACATACAGTCTCTGTCACAGGCTACTCAACTCTGACCTCATAGAGTAAAAGCACCTTTACTGGGATTTCTCAACTTCAGCACTACTGAGATTTGAGGCCAGATAATTCTTTGCTTTGGGGAGTTGTCCTGTGCACTGTAGGATGTTTAGCAGCATTCCTGGCTTCTACCCACTAGATGCCAGGAGCACACTACCCCCAGCCATGAAAATCAACAATATTCCCAGACATTGCCAAATATCGTGTAGGGAACAAATATCACCCTCAGTTGAGAACCCTACTGAGCTGTAGACAATACATAAATGAATAGGCATAGGTGTGTTCTAATAAAACTTTATCTATAAAAACAGGCAGGGGGCTGGATTTGGCCCGCCTGTAGCTTGTAGATCCCTTAAGGGATGGTCAGAAAGAAAACTAGAAGAGCTTATTCAGTAAGATTTGAGGGCCTTCTGTGTCCCCAGCTCAAGAGGAGGCTCTGTAAGTGATTCAGCATAAAAAGAGTTTTCTCAACAGTAACACTCATTTGTAGTCCTTTTGCTTACCTTATTCTTTTTGAGCTCACCAGCCACCTGGAAATATCAGGCATTAAAACCACAAAACAGGAAAACAACAAATCACATAATACAAGCCCTCCACAACCCCCAAGAAAACCCCCAAGCAAAGCAGTAGCAAGGCTGGATTACGTGAGGTGCATTGGAGTAGACTTCCTCCAGGAAGGAAGTGAGTCTGGAGCAGGTCTCAGAGGATGTTGTGAATAGAGGTTGATGGTAAGAAGGTAGGAGAGCTTTCCATGTAGGGAACACAAGGTTCTTAGTTTCAGGTTAGGAGGGAAATGAAGTGTCAGTTAGGAAGCTAGGGAGCTATTGTCCCCAGTGAAAGCCTGTGATTGTTCACTGTCGCATGCAATGGGCTTCCTCTGGGAAAAGAATGAACAGCACTTAACACGATTTTCTAAGAACAGGATGTTTGTTTTTCTCCTCAAGGATCAGGGGGCCTTTGTTACTTTACAATTCAAATCTTTTGACGTTTACCACGAAGTCAAATCTCTTTTGAGATTCTTTTTGACAATAGCAAAAATACTGAAAAGTCCTAGTGAGTTAGAGATGGAGGGACCAGTGTCTAGGACCCTTTCTACTCATTTTTGGCTTCTGACAAGGTCAGGTTAGCATCTCCACCTCTCATCAGTGTTGTGCTCTTGGTGTGTCATTTCCTCTTGGTGCTGTCAGACTTCAAGATACATAGTCTTCAGGTTGGCAGTCCTTAAGTTATGAAATCGGCAGTGGCTACAGAATGCAGCTATGGCTGGAATCCTAGCTCCTCCACATTTTGGGTGATTGACTGGAGACACAGGCTTCATCTAAGACTGCTTCCTAAGAGGTACGCTCTGAGCATTACATGCCTGCCTGGCCCACAGAAGGCACTCATGCTAGCTATTACTCATCACAGGTGTAAATTCTTTAGAGAACAAAGCATTTCAGATTTGTCACTTTCCAGAGAGCCTCTGTAGACTTGCTCTAGGGTTTGGCCCCTGGGAGCAAGTCAGCCTGGCTCTCATGATGGAAAGTCTAGCAGGGGTTATGGATTTAACACTTGTGAATTTGAAGTTCACTGTGGGCCATGTGTTGTGGGAGGCAAAAGATGAATAAGCTCATGCTCACGGAAGAGCTTTCAGCCTAGTTAGAGGGAAATCATTCAACAAATATATTTGTACTAACACATATACAAATAACGCAAGGATGTCGGCAGTGGAAGTAGATTGAGAGTAGAATGACGACTACCAGATTCCACATATAGCCAGTGCTGGTATCATACAGAAAAGCCATGTTTCAGCCCATCCAAGGAACATGGATTATTGTAGACAGCCCTAACAGGGTGGCAGAATAGCATGGAAGTCCTGTATTTGTCCCTTTACCCCATCACAGAACTTGAGAATGTGGCATAAAGTCAAATGGCTAGGAACTTTGCCCTCCAAGGTAGTGTGGGTCAAATGACCATAATCTGAATTTCTGGACAGTGTCAGCTTATTATTTGGGATCATTTGAAATTACCATTACCAGAACTGGAGTACTGCATAGAATAATTGCTGACTTAAATATTAATATTTTGTGAGCAACTGAGAGCAAGTTCCTTGCTTTTGAGCAGAGATTAGAATGAATATCCTGGCTGAATATTGCTGAAAACTTCAGAGTCAAGTTCTCTTCCTGTATTGATATTGTCCTTGCAGCATCACAGACCAAGTCAGATCCATTAGTTATGGAAACACATGAGCAGTTCACAGCAATGGCCTTATCAGAGATTCACATTCATGAAACTACAGTGCCTGCCTGGGTGTTTCTGACCAGCCCTGGTGCCATGTAAAACGCATCCTGATAAATGAACCAGGCATGAGAGGACTTGCCCTCCTCCTGCCTTGTTGTAACTGCCAGAGATCTATGTCCACATTGAGTCTTCCCCAGTAACTCATTTTTATAGGAAAAAAAGGCCCTAATGGCCTCTGTTCAAAAGTGCAGACTTGGTACTATGTGAGGTGGACCTTCTGTCTTCCAATTTTGCTTCTAAAAGATCTTTCAAATTAGATCCCATAAAAATGAGACCTGTACACAAATTAGCACTGAGTCTCACATATGGTATTTGTGGGTCTGTATATAATCAGGGTTGTAAAAGAACAATAAATTCAAGCTGTAGCTGAATCACAAATGAAAGTCCTTTTAAAATAATGGAAGGTGAGATGTATCAGACTTTGAATGGGTCTGTAAAATACCGCCTGCTCATTCTGGCTCAGTTCATTTGCATAACAGAGCTCAGCAGCTGAGGAGCCAGCTAATAGAGTTTCACAGTCTTGAAGCTTAGAGCTATGTCCTCAGTTTAGATGATATGGGGAGAGGGTAAGAATCTAAAAATAGAAAAGGCATCTTCTTATCTTCTCAAATGGGTGGAGTTAAACAGACTGAAAATATGAAAAGCATCCCCTTCGGGTTACTGGGTGCTTCTGGTTACACTGATTTCCACCTTAGAAATTCAGCATTGAACTTAAATGAAAATCTAACACTATGGGGGTTTTTTTCCCCTTCAATTTTAAAATTATTTGGAGAAGCACTCCTACAGAGGTTTGTAAAAGGATTGACATGAACGCCCACGTTGTAATAATATTTTAGTGTTTCTGATCCCAAAGATTGGCTGGTCATTTCTATATTAGTAAGACTGCCGTGTTCAAACAGAAAGCCTCTTCAAGGGAAAGTCTGTGTGTGTTTTTCTATGGGAAAGTGACATGGGACCATAAGGAAATTGGCAGTGATCGTGTTCCCATACAGGAAACTCAGAATAAATGGGAACGTGAACACCTCCCTTCACGCACTGTCAGGGAGGCGCAGGGTATCCGCCCTCCCCTCTGTGAGAGCCTCATCCCATGGCCATACTTGCTGTCCTCTCCCCACCCCAGCCCATTCCATCTTTTGGGAAACCTGAGTTGTTACTTGGAGGAGCCAGAATCTTTCCTTGTGTAGTTTCTGCTTGGTAGCTCTAGGGCCTCCCGGAACAAGTTAATTCCTTTCTCATTACAATTAAATGAATCCTTCAGATCCCTTTCTGATTAGTTTTCTCTTTCTATGAGTTATCTTTAAGCTGCTCTATTCCTTCAGCCTCTTCTCACATGTACTGACCGAGCTCCTTCACTTCCTCCCATTTGCCTCCCTCTAAACATGCGGGGACATGTTCCAGGTAGCCTTTATCCCTTCTAAATGTGGAGCCCAGGATCATGTTCTGGGCGCTTGGCACAGTGGAATTATTATCTTCTGGTTGGCAGCAGAGGGACATAGCCCACAGATGGTTGGGGGTAGGGAGGTGGTGGAGGGTACTTGGCCGAGTCATCATCCTTCCCTAGGACTGTTGGTTCCAACATGCAGGAAGAGTCACTGGATACTCTGGCATGGGGCTCAGATGGTGCAGTAGTGCAGTGGTGCCGTGACTGGCTGCATCGTGCGACTGTGCTGAGGCAAAGCGAAAAGTGATCAGAAGCTGGAATGTCCTTGAAGGATGTGACAACCGAGCCAGAAAGGGGAAGTCGGATGCAGGCTCAGTTCCTGCAAGGAGGAGAAAAGAACAGAGCCGCAGGTCCCTGGGGACAGTAGCACCCCTCAACCCACCTGCCTATTTTTATACACGTGTGTTTTAAATTAACACTGCAACCTGTTTTGCAGGATGCAAATTTTTTTTTTTTTTTTGTTACTTTTTCTCTCCGCTAAGAATTAATCTAAAAACAATTAGTAGGCAAACCAAACATTCCTTTAAAATAAATGGAATTTTAAAAATATCCCAACCCCTTGGTTCTTTTCAGAGTCCTGTAAGTTGCCAATGCATCAACTGTAAGTAACTTAGGAGCTGATTTTTCTGTCTGCCATTTTTCAAAACCCCTTGATTTTCCCTTCCTCCTGTCTGCTTGGGTATTTTCAGCATCATTCTGTTTGCCAAAAACATGGTAAGAAATGAAGCAAAGCACCGCTTCAGTTTTTTTCTTAACCGAATTATTTATTACTGCTGTGATTATTTCTATTATTATCACTGTCATTTACGCTTCAGTCAGTCACAAGAAACTAGAATTGTCTGGCCTAGTGCAACCCAGCTCTCTTCCTTCCTTATAAAAAACCATGGCCGTAGCTTCCTCTCAGGTCCTTTTGTGTATTGAAACTCTTGGATTTCTCACACAACCTGTAAGGGAGCATGTCCGTTCTCAGCAGCACTATGCCCACCTGTCTGCCTGCCACATGTTCTCTCTGACCTGCCACATGACTGACTGGCAAGCTGGACCCTTTTATTGGCAGATCTTTTCTCTCTAGTGCCCCAGGAACTAGAGCATTTGTTTTTAAAGGAATCTAACTTCTGAGATGAATATTATATCTCCAGTGTCATCTATGAAGGGAAAGAGGAACAAACCATGATCCCAGAACTAGGAGAAAGTTTGTGGAACTAGAAAGAAACCAGGAATAATTGTGGAAAGTTCAAATTTCAGGGTCAAGGTTTTTGAGAAAGGGCTAACTATAAGAACCTTTGTCTGTCTTTTAAGATTTAGGTAAGATAGTGGGAGTAGAGAAATGCAAGAAAACTAGAGAGCCAGGCATGGTGAGGCTCATCTGTAAGCCTAGCTGCTCGGGAGGCTGAGGCAGGAGGATCACTTGAGGCCAGGAGTTCAAGACCAGCCTGGGCAACATGGCAAGACCCCTTGTTCTAAAAAAAAATTTGTTTTTAATTAGCTGGGAATGGTGTTGTGCACCTGTAGTCTCAGCTACTCAGGATGCTGGGGCAGGAGGATGGCTTGAGCCCAGGGGTTCGACGCTGCAGTGAGCTGTGATCATGCCACTGCACTCCAGCCTGGGTGACCACATGACTTGACCCTTGGTTGCAGGAAAGGGGTTCAAGACGAGGAAAGGACAGACGAGTGAGTGTGCTCAGCACCCTCGGATGGCTCAGTGCCCACAGGTTAATGCTGGCGTTAAGAGTTTTGACTGAGACAGAAAGCTAAAATTCTCTCATCTCGGTTGTGGAACACCCAGGAGGGCCCGCTCCCTAGTTGTAGTCTGGTAATTCGCTTCCGGCCTGTAAGCCCTTCCTGTTTAGCTCCTCCTTTTCTCTTTTCCCAGCATCCCTTCCTCCAAGCAGATCCTTCTTCCTTCTGGGCAGAACGCAAAGCCCTGGGGTTCCCCTGACTCATGCTGACTGTTCTGATGTGTTGGTCATCCACCAGCGGTCTCCTGGAACCCAGGCGTCTTCTATTTTTTTTTTTTTTTTTTTTTTTTTGAGATGGAGTCTTGCTCTGTCGCCCAGGCTAGAGTGCAGTGGCATGATCTTGGCTCACTGCAAGCTCCACCTCCTGGGTTCACGCCATTCTCCTGCCTCAGCCTCCCGAGGAGCTGGGACTACAGGCGCCTGCCACCAGGCCCGGCTAATTTTTTGTATTTTTAGTAGAGATGGGGTTTCACCGCGTTAGCCAGGATGGTCTTGATCTCCTGACCTTGTGATCCGCCCGCCTCGGGCTCCCAAGCTTGAGCCACCGCGCCCGGCCCCAGGTGTCTTCTTAAAATGATGAGGAGGGATGGGATTTCAAGTCATAGCATATAGGCCCATTCCATCATCAAAGGTTATCTGTGTGTGTCACTAGTCACCCTTGCACAAGGAGCTGTCCTCACGGACCCAGGCGATACCACCTGCCTGCACTTTCCTCCTCGCTCATGCCCTGGCCAGCAGCTCCTCCTGCATCCTCTCCCACCTGTTGAATTTTCTCACTTTCCTTTCCGACTACAAATGTTTCTCTTCTGAGATCTCTTCCCTTTTACAAAGTACAGATCCATGCTGCCTCTTTGGTGAAGGCCTGATCACAGAAGCAAAAAGTGATCTGTCCCATAGCCAAGGTCAGGGGAGATGTGGCTCAGGCCTTTTTTGAAGTCTTCATATACCCACACACTTGCCATTGCAGATACTGCTTTTGGACATATTTTCCTGATGTTTGTGTTACGATCAGTAACTCATAGTAGGCTTTTCAGGACCTAACAGCCATGTATAAAATTGGCTCTCCAAGAAAGCCTAATCTGAACCCTGCATACACATTTATTTGTGATTTAAAAAAAAAACAGCCAATTCATTAACATGATTTGAAAATCCAAAATCATAAAAGGATAGTGAAATTTCTTTGCCACCCTGTTCCCCTTCCATCTACTTCCCCTCTCTGTGGACAGTCACTATTATTACTTGTGTGTTTCCAGAAATACTTTATAGATAAGCCAGTATAAATATAAATACATACATTTGCACCCCTTTTTTTTCCTTTGATGATGTACATCTTTGGGCTCTTCTCGGATGAGCATATTAAGCGCTTCTTCATCCTTTGTTAGATCTGAACAGTATTCATTTGTAAGGATGCGCTTAATTGAACCAGTCCTCCATAGGTGGACAATTAGGTTGTTTCCAACTCTTGACTGTTATAAACTATGCTGGTTTGAACAGCCTTGTTATTTCCGTGGGAGTTGGGTAAATCCCTATAAGTGCAATCTGAGGTCAGAGAGCATATGATTTGCAGTTTTGATAGATATTACCCCACTGCCTCTACTGAGTTTGGACCTGTTCGTACTTCAGCTGTCAGTGTATGCAGGGCCTATTTCCCATCCTCATCAGCCCAGCACATTGCCACACATTTGTGTTTTAAACAGGCTTTGGAATGCACCCCTTTCATAATTAGGGAGCAGAGAGAATTTCCAGGGAGGGTGCTCATTAAATATCATGTCAAGACCTCAAAGCTCAGAGCCCAGCCATGTGGCTTCGTACTTGGTAGCAGTGCAGCCTTGGCAGAGTGACTGGACATCAGTTCGTCAGTAGTGATCCATTTGTAAAATGAGGATAGTCACAGGAACAGCCTCATGGCTTCCTCTGCTAGTCCATGTCAAGGGTTGGAACAATGCTCGGTACATAGAGAAGCCCTCAACAAATATTGACTTGTATCAAGTACTGCTGGTATCCAGGAGATGCTCATACCCTCTCTAGGAGCAGCCACTTCTTGCTAGGGAAGAAACTATCCCATGAGGTTTCTGCATAAGTAATTGGCAAAGATTTTGAAAGAGCAGTGAGCCCAGGAAGCAGAAGGGGAAACTGATCAAGCTGCATGGACTTAGCCCAGAATGTTCAGAAAGGAGAGGAGGAAGTGGTCAGTTCAAGAAATTATGGGCATTGGATTATCAGCGTTGGATTGACTCTCCTGGGATCAATCATTGTTGCCTCTGAGCTGGGGAGGAAAGAGAACAGATGCAATAGAAGGACTAGATCAGAGCTGCCAGATACTTTCCCAGCAGCACAAACGTCAACTTATCTAGAGTTGTAAAACTGACATTTTGCCCAAAATTCTTTAACTTTCAAAGTATTTGGGAGCTGTTAGAATTGGCAATTCAGATTCAATTCAAATTTTTTTTTCTACAGTCCTAGAAGCCTATGCCCCATCATGCAGTAAATATGATGTAAATATTTGTAGAAAGAAAGCAAAATGCCTCTGAAGGTATCTTCTCTAGTATCTCCCACTCACCAGAATCTCACTACAGCTTAGGTAGCCTCCCCACCAACCCTTTTCTTACCTTTTTTTTGCTGCTTCCCTCCAACCTTTGCCTCCATGCCACCGACATGAAGCCCAACTTCAAGCAGGACAAGTGAGCCTCTGGTTGGAGGCCCCCGGTACTGGTGCCTGTGGCTGGGCAAGGACTGACCAAAGGCTGGGGCTTGATCAGCATCTTGCTCCCTGGTGGGTGCCCAGCCAGGAAGCCTACGGACTGGGCCCTCCCTCCCCTGCACCCTCAGCAGCACGCACTTTCTCCCCCTTTGCTCTTCCTCCTCATTGTCCCAAATCCTTGTTTAATTCAAGGGTGTATGTGAATGATCCAGTCAGAGTGGCAGGGAACTGCTCTCCGGCTACATTTTCATGGGATTTTTTTTTTTTTTTTTTTTTTTTTTTTTTTTTTTTGAGACAGGGCCTTGCTAGGCTGTAGTGCAGTGGTACAATCATAGCTGTCCACAGCCTTGAATTCCTGGGCTCAACCAGTCCTCCCACCTCAGCCTCCCAAGTAGCTAAGACTACAGGTGTGTGCTACCATTCTCAGCTAATTTTTTAAGAGAGTTTTTGTAGAGATGAGGTCCCATTATGTTGCCCAGGCTGGTTTCAAACTCCTGGACTCAGGCAATCCTCCTGCTTCAGCCTCGTGAGTAGCTGGGACTACTGGCGGGCGCCCCCATGCCCAGCTAATTTTTTTTTCATAGAGACAGGGTCTTGCTATGTTGCCCAGGCTGACCTCAAACTCCAGGCCTTAAGTGATCGATTTTTTTTTTAATAATTGGAACACCCTGCCCTGGGACCTGGCCTTGCATAACCCTGCCTCCATCAGCTGACCCCAGGCAGCCCTGGCATGCCCTTGAGTTTTGGTGGACACACTGTATCTTTCCATGGCAGCTGCCTTTCTGGCCATGTGTGCTGAGGACAGCACTCCTGTGGGCAGCTGTTCCTCAGGCCACCCAGCTGCTCCTGCAGACAGTCAGCCACACTGTGCCCAAAGGGCAGGAAGGCCGCCTCTGAACAGCAGGGGGCCCTAGGCCAGGACTAGGCATTGTACACTCATACGGGAAGGAAGTTCTGATGTTTTAACAGGAAGAACATGGGCTTCAACTTTTGTTACCACAACAAGACCCAAATTAGAGCTAAAACTATGAGAACGAGTGTCAGGACCCATGATCATGTCATCGCTGGCAGCCCCATGGTCAGCCCACTCTGCATGAGTGCAAACCTCCTCGTACTTTCTCTGCCTCCTCCCCACACCCAAAGCCAGAGTGGGGCTGGCTGTCTCCAGTGCATTGTTCTCAGCCTTCTCAGGCCTGGGTTGCTGGCCAGCATGCTGACATGCTGAGCTAGCTGCTTCCCAAATTGGGTTAGCTGTTACTGAGCCAGTGGGTGGTGGAGCACAGTTCTTGTCACCTGCCACTGGTAAATGAATTTAAAACTCTTGCTGAAAGGAAAGAAATATGGGGCAGATGCAGACAGCCTCCAGCTGCTACAAGCAAATGTGGCCCCCTTCAAAACACCAGCTAACCCACCCAGCCCTTGGAGTATTTCTTTGCAGGCTCTGCAGCCAGTGGGAGGGGCTCCTGAGGGAAGAGGTCATGGCAGAGCCATTTGGGGAGTTCCTGCAGTGGTGAAGGGTTTAGCTTCTCTGTGTCAGCATCAGAGGTGGAGGATTATTTTCAAAAGATAAGAGCATCTCTTTGGCAAAAGAGGACATTACATCCCCAATGCCTTCTTATAGCTCATCCCTCCTAATCTTATCATATAATATGTGCAGGGAGGATGTGTTGCTTTCTACACTGGTAACGAACGACCACAAACTTGAGAGCTTACAACATTTACCATCTCACAGGTTCTGTGGGTCAGGAATCTGGGCAGGGCTGAGTTCCAGCATCTCACTGAGTTGTGATTCAGTGTGGGTCAGGGTGGTGGTCTCATCAGAGGCTCAACTGGGGAAAAGATCTACTTCCAAGCTCCCTAACATTGTTGGCAGATTTCATCTCCATAGGCCCTTGCACAGTGTAACTGCTCACCTCTCCACAGCCAGCAAAGGGAGTCAGGGAGTCTTCTCCCTTGTCAGCTCAGATGAAATCTCCCATAATGTAACCTAATCAGGGACCTATTGCCTTTGCCATATTCCCTTGGTTAGAAGCCAGTCACAGGTTCTACTCACAAAGGCATTAACACCAGGAGGCAGATCATGGGGGCTCCCTTCGAATTCTGCCTACTGCAGGGAGGATATAACCTTATCAGTAATGTTTCAGAAGTGTTCCCAAGTGAAGGCCCAGCCTGTAATAGAGATTCACAATGTTTTCTCTTTGAAGTGAAGCAATTTTGTTCATTTCCTCCCATCTCAGAATGCCTTCAAATCCTGACATCCTCTACAGCCCAGTACAACTCTAGCTCTCTTGTTTATTGGCTATATGTTATTGAGAAAAGGTAACTTTCTGGGGGAAGGGCTTATCCTGAATCTCTGTTTTCTTATCTGTTAGAATGTATTCCACTAATATTTTGTAGGACAGTAGCATATGATAGTTATTGTCACTTATTAAATAATTCCAGCACTGTTCCTTTAGGACTATTCATTTCATTGCATTAACTTATGTACATATGGAACTCAACAATGAAATATTAGTCTTGCCAGTATGCACATCAAAGCAAAAGGAAAATGTATTTTAAAACAAATCCAGTTGTATTTAAAGAGCTGAAATCACTGATCCTATGCTTACAGCAATTCTTAGAGGAAAATGACTAAAACCACAGACATGTCCAGAAGATGTGTCCATGGCTATGTCTAAAAAGTACTGGTGTCATAGATTTGGGGTTTTTAGGTCTCTTTCCTGTTTTCTCTAAGATGAAAATTTTTATCCAGTTCGGCATTAGTTGGAACTGGCCCCGCCATTATTTACAGGCTCTTGTGAAAAGGGAGGCCCTAGGACACCCAAAAGGGTCTTTAGATTATAACCTGCTTTGGTTTCTTTTGCAGGTTTCTCCTGGTTGTGGTCAAGACTGGATGATGTAACTGGCTCTCTAGGAAGCCTCAGTTGGCCGTAACCTCAGGAAGGTTCTCTTTGACCCCATCTCATTTCGAAGCCACTTCTGAAGCCACTTGACAAAAATGATGTGACAGTTCCTATCAAAAAGGATTCAGAAACATACACCATCTGTGAAGAAAGTGGCCCTTTCTCCCACTTGCAAAATAGACATTCTCAAATTCCAAAATGCCAGCCAAGACCCCAATTTACCTGAAAGCAGCCAATAACAAGAAAGGAAAGAAATTTAAACTGAGGGACATTCTGTCTCCTGATATGATCAGTCCCCCGCTTGGAGACTTTCGCCACACCATCCACATTGGCAAAGAGGGCCAGCACGATGTCTTTGGAGATATTTCCTTTCTTCAAGGGAACTATGAGCTTTTACCTGGAAACCAAGAGAAAGCACACCTGGGCCAGTTCCCTGGGCATAATGAGTTCTTCCGGGCCAACAGCACCTCGGACTCTGTGTTCACAGAAACACCCTCCCCGGTGCTCAAAAATGCCATCTCCCTCCCGACCATTGGAGGATCCCAAGCTCTCATGTTGCCCTTATTGTCACCGGTGACATTTAATTCCAAACAGGAGTCCTTTGGGCCAGCAAAGCTGCCCAGGCTTAGCTGCGAGCCCGTCATGGAGGAAAAAGCTCAGGAGAAAAGCAGTCTGTTGGAGAACGGGACAGTCCACCCGGGAGACACCTCGTGGGGTTCCAGCGGTTCTGCATCTCAGTCCAGCCAAGGCAGGGACAGCCACTCCTCCAGCCTGTCCGAACAGTACCCCGACTGGCCAGCCGAGGACATGTTTGACCATCCCACCCCATGTGAGCTCATCAAGGGAAAGACTAAGTCAGAGGAGTCCCTCTCTGACCTTACAGGTTCCCTCCTCTCCCTGCAGCTTGATCTTGGGCCCTCACTTTTGGATGAGGTGCTGAATGTAATGGATAAAAATAAGTAACAAGATGCCAACTTCTTTCCTTTGGGGTAAAAGGTACAAAAACAAACTAACCACAGTTGAAGAGAAGGGCTTCCGGAGCTGTATTTGCAGTTTTGTGATGGGTTTTCTAAAATAATATTCTTACAAAGTATTTTTTTACCTGTTATGCCCTGTTGGCAAAAACAATTTAGAAAAAAACAACAAAGCAAAACCTATCTTGGCAAAAAGAGGAAGTGAGTCAGAGCCCATTTTCAGCAGGCATTGGTGATGTTCGGCTCACATATTATTTGCAGACACACAAGAAATCTGGCTTGGCCAGGATTGGCACTAGCTATGAAGGGCTGAGCGAGTCACATTAAGGAACTTTATGGAACTTTATAGCACTCCGACATTTTCTGAGCAAGAGGAAGTCAAAATTTATTTAACACCTAAGCCTTTTTGTAGACTCTTTTCTATATATTGCTTGGGCTCACCATAGCGAATTCTCCAGTGTTAAAACTTTTCTGTTTTCACATTTGAACTTTATGGGTTTTGGGGATTTTCTTGTAGTTCTTATATATCCCTATATATTATATCTATATTGCAAAATTTTGACTGTCAGCTACATGTTGGTAAGACACAGGCAAAGTATTACTGTAACTAAGTTATTTTTAAAGTTAAAATATATTTTTACGTGCCTTTGGCTTTTTATTGCAGAGTCTACATTTTATAGATTCTACATCAGATGTCACTTGTTTCCATTGGGATTCCATTGTAAGCTATGTATGTGTGTGTTTGGAAAAGTGTATTCATACTTAGTTTTTTTTTTTTCTTCATCTGTTATCATACTTTTAACAGCAACCAATAACAGATTGTAAAGTGTAAAGGCACAGGTTACTCATGATGCTTCTGCAGAGACTGTGGGCTACACCACATATGTTATTTGGAAATATAGGTATTTTAGTACAGTACATACTTGCATTACATAGGTACTTCAAACAACACAATAAAGAGTAAATGATAAAGTGAACTTGCTTGTTTATAGTAATAAACAAGACCGTAAGAGAGTAAGTGTAGCTAGAGAAATTGCTTCTCTGAAATGTACATGAGCCCTTAAGGTAAGAGATGATTTCCATCCACTCTCATTTTGATTACTTCCTTATGGTTTGAGAGGCTAGAAACTGAGCCTCTCTACTTTAGGAAAAATGAACATGTGAGGTCAGAATTTTTTTTTTTTTTTTTTTTTTTTAAGTCAACACTGATGCCACCCTCTCAGTGCTCATTTCTGAGCATCTTCCTGACTTGAACACCTTCTACAGCAAACTCTTGCAAGTCCAGTTTCATCCCTGTAAGGCAAATGTCTGTTCACGCAGAAAGTGCCATATAGACAAGATTAAGGCAGCTAAAGCGAGGGCAGTAGAGAGCACTTACCCGACCCCAAGGTGCCAGAGATGCCCTGAGGATGGTGGTTAAGAAAACAGGAGCAGGAAATGTACACACAGATTCCTGTCCCTTTGCCAACCACTCCTTCCCCATCAAAGAAAAACACTTGCACACAGTAACTACCAGCTCCTTCTCTCAAACTTGTATTTCTCCTGGAAATGTATCTCAGAAATGACCTCCTCTCCCAACCACTTCAACGATTCTTTCTTTGGGTTTGGGGTTCTTGCAATTCTATCATCTAAAATAGCCTTTGGACTGCAGGTGAAATGCAATTAGGACAACTAACCAAGTAGACGAAACAAGTTCCCCTATGCAGGGATGTCCAATATTTTAGCTTCCCTGGACCGCATTGGAAGAATTTTCTTGGGCTACATGTAAAATACACTAACACTAACCATAGTTGATGAGCTTAAAAAAATAAAAATAGAAAATTGCAAAAAAACAAAAAAAACTCAGACTGTTTTAAGAAAGTTTAAAAATTTCTGTTGGGCTTCATGCGGGCCACAGGTTGGGCAAGCTTGCCCTAGGGCATTGCGTGCTTTCCTTAACTTCTCAGTTGTATTTCATTATCCATGACTCTCCAGTGTTTGTTTTTTCTGTTGGACCACACCCGTCACAGTTAACAGTTGCAAATAGAAATTTCCCAGCCTATTCTAAATCTTGTTAATGACGAAGAGTCCTATGTATCTCATTATTTGTAGCCAATTTTAGACTCTTTCAATACCTCCCCCCCATTTTAATTAGTATTGATCATATTCAGTCTTTCATTTTACTCTTCATCTGTAGCGTGACCTCAAGGTAAGGATGAAACTATTTCATGAAAGTGGGCGGAATATGGCTGTGCATTAGCTCTGCTCCCTCTCTGGTAAGTACTGGGGAGAGAACAGCCCCGCCAGTACTGGGTTTGATAGAGTCTACATATTAATCACACATCCTGCCTACAGTTAGCCAATTTAGTTTCTGGGAGTCCTTTCATGTACATTTTCTTCCATTAATTGAATTAGGTGTAATTGACATAGCAATAAATATGCCTGTGTTAGAAAGAGGAAACAAAGCTACATCCGGCTTATGATTTTGTTGAGTCACTTCTCCCAAGGCAGCCTTTCCAATGCCTAGTCCCTTCCCCGGAGAGCAGGTGGACAGCTGGTGGTGGCTTTCTTTCCTGCAGAGAGGCACTTTATACCCACACCTGCTGTGAGCTGAATTGATGTTCTCATCCTGTGAACCTTCTCCCACTTTAACCTAATTTATCTTTACTTGTTTAAAGATAAGGAAACCCAAGATGTACCTTATTTGGAAACTCAAAGCAAATGGTAAGCCACCTGTGACCCAATAACCAGAAAAGAAACCCTGCCATTTGTATAAGTAGAGACCCTTCTTGTTGAGGTAGGCAAGGCTCTTGTGAGCGATTTTTTTCCCCTAGTGAGACCTAACAAAGACAAGCTATATTATTTCTGCCTGAAATTATCTGCTTGAAAAGATCAAAATATCAGGATACTTAGCTCTTCACAAATATGAAGTCATTATCACATTTCACTGAGCCAGAAATCACTGTTAACAGCACACAAAAGACTACACTGGTTGAACAGCAAACAGAAACCTGGGTCTCCAGAATCACAATTTAGTCCTTCTATATATATTACTGCAAGTGACCTGTTTTTTCTGAAGACTCCCCGCAAATGAAGTCCTGGAATGGAAAAAATCCATAAGTCCATAAATTAACTTGATAAATATTTTAGAACAGACAAAAGAAAATACTGAGTGATGTAGTTCTAATCCTCCTTCTAATATGGAACTTGGCAAGACTGAATCATTTTACTGTGAAATACATAAACACAATAGAATGAGCCAACATGATGGTTTCTCTCCAGTAAGAGTTTTTCTTTTGGAAATGAGGTTAACCTAGTCCCAAATCTAGCAATTCTCATAAAATCCGATTTTAGAATTAGCCTCCCAGATTAATCTGAATATGATTGACTTATTTTTTCTTAGGCAAGTCAGTAAGCCACCCACTAGAGAGCCATATCCAGCAAAATAAGAGAAGTTTCCAGATGCCAAATGATAAGCCACCATCAACCCAGTGGGGAAGGCTTCTGGTTGATTTGGCTGTATGAGATTCAGGAAGGCCAGAATACCCAAAATTATTCACATGACGTTAACTTATTGGTACTGGCTAAGCAATACATGTATTTCCTAAAGGAGGAGATGGTCTTTTGGTAGATTTATGGACACACTTGTTTCATCTGACTGTAAATATATTGCATGCTTTATTCTGATGGTGCACTATTTCATCCAGCAAGCTTTTCATCTGAGAATGTTTAATGTTGACCTTATTCTTAGAGCAAGTAGATCTAAATATTTTTCAGCTGAGTTATTAGGGAGTCATTATTCTGTGGTACAATGCTGCAAAAAGCATCATGTGGAAGAATGGGAACTATGCTTACTTTATGAAGTGATGTATAACACAATGAAATCTGTTTTACAACTACTGTGCTGCATTTAATTATCTTCCATTTTTGCTGTTAAAAAAAAAAAAAAAAAATCCGTTAATGATGTCACTCCCATTGGCTCCCGGGAGGTCAGTAATCCATCCTCTGAAGGTCAGCCAAATTTCCCTCATGGAAAGCAGATCGACATGGGTGATAGATAAAAACATCTGCCCAAAGCAAAGCCATCGTGCAGAATAGAGTTAATATTCCAGAGACTCATCACGCAGACAGAGATGTCTGCCATACATCAAAATGAGCAAAGCTGAGTCAGTGAAGTGGGTATTATGCTCACCATAAAGTGATTATTGGAGTATGTCACAAAGTATGCACGTGATTCATTGCCAAAAGGATCACTGGGGGAAAAAAGAGCTCTGAGTTCTCAGCAGGGAGAGACCTGGGGCAGTTTTGTGGAAGAGAAGGACCCAAAAGGTACCTTGAGGGTCTGCTGAGATCATTTCAGGGAGAGGGGGCATTCTTGGAAGGGAAAGAATATTATGAGCTAACCAAAGGATACACTCACATCCTAGTAGTGCTTCTATTCAAAACAGTCCAGAAACAGGGATTGGAGTAAAAAATGCCCACTTCTAGGTCTTCAAGATTGGGATCCACTCCTGAGAAGACTCCAGTAGAAGAAGATTCTAGAATCAGACTGCTAAACAGGTGGTTCCCAGGATAGATATTTGTATAAAATTAGCCAGCATTTTGTGAAAGCTCATGCCCAGTATATAGTGCTCATTCAGAGACCTGAAGGCCAGAGTAGGGACACCTCAATAGTGAGGCTGATGTGAGGTGCTCAGGAAAAGTCAGTTAGGAAGGTGAAGGAAGTGAGAGGGGCTAAGTGTCTCCTGAAACAACTCCAGATGAAGCAAGCTGGTATTACAGTCCCTGGGCTGAACGCACTGGGCAGTTGTCCCACCAGCTATATCCCCAGGAACTTTTTCTTTGAGACAGAGTCTCACTGTCACCCAAGCTGGAGTGCAGTAGCGCAATCTCGGCTCACTGCCGAGAAACCGCCTCCTGGTTTCATCCGATTCTCCTGCCTCAGCTTCCCAGGTAGCTGGGACTACAGGTGCTCACCACCATGCCTGGCTAATTTTTGTGTTTAGTAGAGGCAGGGTTTCACCATGTTGGCCAGGCTGGTCTCAAACTCCTGACCTCAAATGATCCACTCACCTTGGCCTCCCAAAGTGCTGGGATTACAGGCGTGAGCCACTGTGCCCAGCCCCAGGAACTTTTTTTTTTTTTTTTTTTGGAGACAGAATCTCGCTCTGTCACCCAGGCTGGAGTGCAGTGGTGCCATCTGGATTCACTGCAAGCTCCGCCTCCCAGGTTCATGCTATTCTTCTGCCTCAGCCTCCCTAGCAGCTGGGACTACAGGTGCCCATCACCATGCCCAGCTAATTTTTTTTGTATTTTTAGTAGAGACAGGGTTTCACCTTGTTAGCCAGGATGGTCTTGATCTGCTGAACTCATGATCCTCCCGCCTCGGAACTTCTTTCAATCCATCTTTTCCCAGGCTGGCTTACACTTTGAGTATCCCCAGGATTAGGGAAGAAAGCTCCCCAGGAAACAGAATCCAAATGTCATTGGAGAGTCTCCTGGGTCATTAGAACCCAAGAGAGCCAGGAGTTCTGGCTTACAAAGTAGGAAAAACAATTCAATTGAGTAGAAACAAACAGCCCTGGAAGTTCTGTCAAACTCCTTGAAGTCCAGACTCATAAAACTGAGGCTCAGAGAGGAGCAGAAGCCCCAGACTTCCGAGGACCTGCCTCTTCCCAGAAGTGATGTGTGGACAGTCCACCCCTCAGGGAAACTCACACTCTCTCCCAGGGTGAGTCCTTACCCTACAAGGCACATCAGCAAGATGGTCGTTATCAGCATAACACATGGTCCCCCAATGTTTGCACCACAAATACCCACAAAAGTACAGATGGTTCCCAACTTAGGATGGCTCTTAATTGAAAACACATTTTCTACTTACATTTTTTAACTTACAATGGGCTTATCAGGACATAACCCCCATCATAAGTCAGGGATCATCTGTAGTGAAAAGATTCTTTCATTATATTTGGGTCTTGAAAATTCCAGCAAAGAAACACTTTGAGGTACTGTGTCCATAGAAAATTCCCATCTCTAAGTCCCAGGAAATGTACATTAAAACTCCAAAGGATGTCATCCTTATACCCATGGGCAGCATTGTTACAAGTGAAATAGGCAGAACTTGTGTGACCCTAGAAAAACAGTATAGCTCAAAACAATTTTTTCTACACTCAGCTGCCCCAGGGCTAGAAAAATCTACCCTTGGAGATGGGTTCCTTTTTGGGTGAGGCTTTCTATTAGGCATGGAGTCCCCTTAGAATAATTCCAGGAGTAACAACATCTGCAAGCCACCAACAATGAAAAGTGAACTCACTTATCAGATGCCCACTGTGGGAGCACAAGTCTCTAGCAACTGGCCTGGGACAAGGTAGCAGGAGAGACCAGGAAAAGCATGAAGAGTGAGTTCATGTAATGCATAATTTTGCCTGGGACCAAAGAAAAATGGGCAGTGATGAGCTTTTCTAAGAGATTTACCTGAGAGCTAATGTGGCCTTCACCAGAAGAAATAATGAAGGTTATTGTTGGCTGGTCTCCCTAGTGCCAGAAAAGTACTTGTAATTACACCTAATTTTGAATCAACCAAATTAGATGGTACAGGAGATTAATATAAAACTCTCCATAACTGACATGTTTCCGTACACCCTACAGGCCAGAAGGCTTCAAGACAGTAATGCCTTCGATGCCAAATGCTCAGGTTTCTAAGTCACTGTCTGGTCTTTCCTCTGCCTCATCCCCCACTCTTAACAATAGCATCTTAATGACATGATTGCATTGAGGAGATTATTATTTTCTCCTGACATCTCCTTTATAAGTTCTTTCTGCGTTCTAAGGTAAAGCATTAGCAATGCCCCAGAAACAGATGAAACTTCAAAAGGCTTGAAACGACATTAAAAATTACATATTGAGTTTTTCAGAATAAGCAGTAATGTTCAGACACAACTTTGTACAGTAAGCAGGGGCATTGTTAAAAGTAGGAAAAGGAAAAGGAAACCTGACTCCCATTGCATGAAAATGAAATTGGGATGGGACTAGAAACAAGAAACAAAACACTTGTGGTGCTCTGGAAGATTTTTCACCATAAATGGCAAGAAGGAAGAACAGACAAACAAATCTTAGATTAGCAGCCAATAAAGTCCTCCCATCCTAGTACTAGATCATGGCTCCTATGACTAAATAAAGCACTGTTTGTGAAGCTTCAGTAATCACCCTCTTTTTAAAAAAATATATAAAAATAAAGCGGTAGGTTCACCGTTGATTAAAATGGCTCATTTTCAATACATCTGGCACTCTGGACTTCATAAACATGTTGAATATTCATCAGGTACCTTAGGTAATTGAGAGGAAAAATTGTAAAAGTGTCACGATAGCAAAATACAAGAAGCAGACCTGGCTGTATAAGACCAGGGAAAATGGGACCTTCTTACCAGAGCCCACACTCCTGGAGACTCTTCTAACCAGAAGTAAACAAAGTATTCAAAGTGAAATGGCTTCTGGGAGTGGGATGCCCACCCCTCTAACCAGCCATGAGATAAAAATGCATGGGAGAAACTTCTTCCAACCCCCGGATCATCTGAAACCTCATCTCCCCAGGGAGACTCCTTGGCCCCCCTCATCCCCAGCCCCTCCCCTCAGGCGAAGGTCATGTGGGAGGACAGAGCCAAGGATCTAGATGATGGTATGAAGGATGTGATCTTGTCTGAACACACCCAGCAAGAACATCTTTGTGTCTCCTGCCCTTGCAACAAGGGCTCTTCTTGTAGGTCAGCTGTTAAACATCAAATGATACATCATTTGTTAAAACATCAAATGATATATTATGAACAATACTCCTGTGGCTGGTGGAATAATGGCCCCCAAGATAGGAGATTCTAATGTCTGGAACTTATAAAAGTCACCTTATTTGGTAAAAGGGACCTTACAGATATGATTAAGTTAAGGATCTTGAGATGGGGCATTATTCTGGATTATCTGGGTGGACCCTAAATGCAATCACAATTGTCCCTATAAGAGAGAGGCAAAGGGAAATTTGACCAGAAGAGGAGTAGACAATGTGACCACAGAGGATGGATTGATGCATCCAGAAATCAAGGAATGCTGCCAGCCACCAAAAAGTGAAAAAGGCAAGGGACAGATTTCCCCCTAGAGCCTCTGGAGGGAGTGCAGCCTTGCTGACAGCTTGATTTCAACCCAGTGACACCGATTTCAGACTTCTGGCCTCTAGAACTGTGGGACAATAAATTTCTGTTGTTTATAGCCACCAAGTTTTTAGTAATTTGCTAAAGCAATTATAGGAAACTGATGCAATACCCAAGCACTGGAGAGAATACAGAAAAATGGAGAACGTTAAGGATAATGAGGTGGACTGAAGTGTGTTCCCTTAAAATTCATATGTTGAAGCCCTAACCCTCAGTGTGACTATATTTGGAGCTAAAGCCTTTGAAGAAGTAATTAAGGCTGAATGAGCTCATAAGGGTGGGACCCTAATTTGATAGGACTCATGTCCTCATAAAAAGAGGAAGAGACATTAGGGATGCACACACACAGATGAAAGGCCGTGGGAGGACACAGCAAGAAGGTGGCCATCTGCAAGCCAAAGAAAGAGGTCTCAGGAGAAACCAAACCTGCTGGCACCTTGATCTTGAGCTCCAAAACTGTGAGAAAATTAGTTTCTGTTGTTTAAGTCACCCAGTTCATTGTATTGGCAATTGCAGCCCTAGCCAACTAATACAGAGGGTTAACAGGGAAGACTCCCTTGAAGAGTTAGGTTCTTTAAGGAGATAAGGCCAGGATGACCCCACTTCCCAGGACTTTAGTCTTCCCTTAAGGAGTTTACACTGATTTAGTGGTGCTCTGGCTGGTGACAAGGAAGAGGAGAACATTCCAGGCAAAGGATCAGCAGGAGAAAAGTCTAGCCCTGCATTAACATTACAAGAAAGCATCTCCACTACGAGAGCACAAGAGAAAGCTGCTTTCATGTGGCACATGTTCAAAGCAGGGTAACAGTGTCTAATCAGACACAGGTGTGTTGCCTGAGCCCAGAGGCTAAGTAGACTACCTTTAGGAGGGTCACTGTCACTCACAATTGATCGCTGGGGGATAACTTTAATCAAGCATATGCATGGTGGGCAGATTTAGGGGAGATGGGGGGAAATAAAATATTTAAAACATGTTTTGAGGCTTGTTTCCAGCCCCAGACAGCATTTGATATGGGCAGAGGCCAGATTCAATCCCTGTCATCCAGATAACAAAAGAGAAGCAGAAAAGACTGTAGAGAGGATGCTTCGTTGTTGCTAGAGAGATTGTCTTCCAGGAGCTCTTTGCCTAAGAAGTGCTTCTTCCACACAGATGCCAGGCAAAGTTAAATAGGCTTTCCCAGTAAGCAGAGGGCAAATTGAAGAAGAGGCCAGAGAGTTTGCTGAGACCCAACAGTGATATGGGGGGGCATTTAAATACCATTCAGGAAGCCAAGTGACAGAGAGACAGCCAATGTGCTGGAGGTGGGGCCCCATCAGGCAGTGCTTCCCACATCATGACAAAGAAAATTATGACATTGGGACAGCACCATGGGGAAATGAAAGGGCTGTTGTGGCTGGTCTGGGCCCCACCTACCTGCCACAGGTGCTGAGGGTACAATGCCTCAGTGTCCTCATAGCACATTTGACACCTAAGTTTTGTATTGTGGGAAGCCTGTCCTCAGAGTACATCATCTCACTGGCCCCTGGCTATTTACAGGGCTACCCTGCAGCTCTCCTGAGGGCTCTGAGTCCTCTCTGAAGGCACAAGCAGGTGAAGGAGTGGGGATACCAAATGTCACACCACGTGAGACATGACTGCCCTGGTGGCAGTGGGGGTGGCAGTAACAGGGGCACAGCAAATCCTCCACCTCTAACAGGGGCGATGTGGTTTGGCTACATCCCCAGCCAAATCTCATCTTGAATTGTAGTTCCTGTAATCCCCACGTGTCATGGGAGGGACCCAGCAGGAGGTAACTGAATCATGGGGGCAGTTACCCTCATGTTGTTCTCATGATAGTGAATTCTCACAAGATCTGATGGTTTTGTAAGGGGTTTTCCCCCTTTGCACTTCTCTCTCCTGCTGCCATGTGAAGGACATGTTTGCTGCCCCTTCTGCCATGACCGTAAGTTTCCTGAGGCCACCCCAGTCCTGCAGAACTATGAGTCAATTCAACCTCTTTCCTTTATAAATTACCCAGTCTCGGGTATTGCTTCATAGCAGCATGAGAACAGACTGCCGCAAGAGGTGAATAAACCAAGAGCAAACCCAGAAAGGCCTGGGAGCCCCAGGAGCCAACCGGTGATTTAAGAAAGAGCAAAAGTATTCAGTGTGACAGAGAGAAGAGAAGGAGTAGAACTGAGACTCTGCCTCTGACTACACGACAACAGTCTTTACCAGTCTCACTGACTGACGGGGCTTCTGCAGAGAATATGCTCAAGTCCCTACCTCTGAAAAACCAACACAGCTCTGCCTCAAAAACGTGAGCCGTTTCCACAACCTCGAGAGGGGAGTTTACACCAATGTCTCCATTTGCTCACCTCACATTCACTGAGTCACTTTCCTCCAGATCTACTGCCACCGTTCACTGAAGCTGCTCTCAGCAGTCACCAATGAACCACTTTCCTAAAGTCACAGATGTTCCCCACCCTACCTACCTTTCTCCTCTGCAGCACTTGACTGTCCAGGGCACTGCTGCTCCTCTCACTCCCTTCTCTCTGGTTTTCCTTCTCTCCCACCAACTACACCACTGTGATTCCTTCCCAGTTCTTCTTCGGCTACTGACCCCATTGCTACCACGCACCCTAGGGTCATTCTCATTCTTCTGTTTGGTGATGTCCTGTTTCAGAGCTTCAACTGCCATCTATTTTCTGATGACTCCCACATCTCTATCTCCTGCCCAAATACACCTCCTAGGCTTCAGACCTGAATATCCAGATGAGCCCTGGACATCTCTGCTTGTTTGGCCTGCCAGAACCCCCAATTTACCATATTTCAAATCAAGTTCACCACCAACAGAAATATGCTTCTGTCCTCCTTCTCCTGTGCTTGTGAGTGACAATACCATCCAGCCAGCTTCTCAGGACAAAACCCGGGAAGTGACTCCTTTCTCCATACAACCCTCTTCTTTTGCCTCCTAAATATTTCTCATGTCCAATCTCTTTTCTCCAGTCCCACTGCCACTGACTTCATTCAGGCCCTCATCATACCTTGCTTCTATTATATAGCAACAGCTTCCTAGCTACTTAACTTTTAGAATGACCCCTGCCAATGTTTTTCTTTTTTGAGTGATGGGCTCTAAAAATATTTTTTAGATACTTTATTTTAAAAAATATTTTAAGCTTCTCTAACTGAACATCTAAACCCATAAAGTCCCAAATTAACAACCTTCAGAAACTCTCCTTTACCATACAAAGCCCAAACTCCTAAACAGGTATACAAGGCCCTCCAGGAACTGTTTGTGTTAGTGGCACGACCAGGATGTAAAATCCAATGAATAAATGAAAGTCAAATACTCACTCTGCCCAACACCCTAATACGAATTAGGAATTCAATTCCACAAAGAAGGTGGAATTGAATCTATGCTGCTAAGGGTAAAGTGGGCTAGCTGTATTAGTCTGTTCTCACGCTGCTAATAAAGACATAACAGAGACTAGATAGTTTATTAAGTATACAGGAAAGAGCTTTAATTGACTCACACTTCTGCAGGGCTGGGGAGGCCTCAGGAAGCAGAATCACGGCAGAAATGGAAGCAAACACATCCTTCTTCACATGGAGGCAGCAAGGAGAAGTGCAGAGAGAAGGAGGGGAAGAGCCCCTTATAAAACCATCAGATCTCGTGAGAACTTACTATCACGAGAACAGCATGCAGGTAAACACCACCATGATTCGATTACCTCCCACTGGGTCCCTCCCATGACACATGGGGATTATGGGAACTACAATTCAAGGTAAGATTTGGGTAGGGACACAGCCAAACCCTATCAGAGGAGGAAAGAAGATACGCATCCTTGCTCCTGATTGGGGTACTTCATTCAGAACTTCTTCCTTTAAAGTTCAACTTTCTTAGAATGGAGATCACTTCTCTCTTTTCCCTTCCTAGCAGCTGATAGGATAAGATTGGTTGGAGGCCTCCTTATGGTTGGAAAGCAGCATCCTCTTTTTTCCCTCTGTTAGAAAACCAAGCAGGAACCAGGTAGAGTCCAGGAGAGAATACCCAAAGATGGACGTCATCTCAATTGCTTCCGAGTTCAGAGGAGGCAAAGGGTTCTTACATCTTGCCCGCAGATTGACCCAGGTTCATGACCTGGAATACGCACTTTTGTGAGGTGTCAAGGACAAAGCCCTAGCTGGTAATAAATAGCATGTTCTTATCCTGGAGTATTCCTCAGGAAATTACTGTGGTAGCAGGAAACCAGACAGCATTTGGGTTTTTAAGATCTTGCCTATCTTATCTTTGTAGATGTGACTAACCAGTAGGTCTTCAAACTGCCCCCAAGTAGGCATTAACCTTTGGGTCACCCAACATTATACTGGCTCTCCTAAAAAAAACATGTTATGTAGCCCTAATAACCTAGAGCTCCATGGGGACTGATCTCAGTGCAGTTACAGTGAAAAAAACAAACAAATCAAGATGTAGGAACAAAGAAGAACTAAAGCATTTAGAATATTTATATTCTTCTCTTAACTCCAAAGAAAATCCAACTCATAATCCATAGCTCTGCTAGAATTTTCCTGGTGGGTATGGGGAAGGAGAGGAAGAGGGGCTACGAAGACTTATGCATTAATCTTTTTTATCTATTGTATTGCATAATAAATTTGTCTATAATCACAAAGAAGGTCTTTGCCTTAAGTCCTTATTCCCTCTCACAGTTATTGTAAGAGCCTCTGATTCCAATAGTGCCCACTCTTAAGTCACCACCCTGACTAAAGGTCCTTATGAGGTCTCCATAGCTAGAAGACAAAGTCCAAACAAAGTCTTGAAAATGGCACTCAAGTCCCTTCGCCTTCTGGCCTCAATCTACACATCCCACCTTACTTATGCCACCAGCCACACACATTTATCTTCTCCCTCATTTACCACTGCAGAACTCCCCAAATACCAGTCTTTTCAGCCTTTCTGTCTTTGCCATGAACTCCTCTTTTCCTAACCCGTTAAAACCTCTGTCACCTTCTCTGTGAAGCCTGTGTTAGAATCAGTTGTTCTCTCCTCTTGGGCTGCACTGCACTTTGCAGAGGTCCCTCTATTCAGTGGGTCCCCCACAGTGATACAATCAAGTCCATCCTCCTGGTGAGAGGGCACATTCCTCCAACCTGACTCCCAGCCCAGCACAGAAGCTGTTTCTGAATGAAGGATGAAAGAATGAATAAACAGATAAAAAGCAGAGACTAAAATTAATGCTTACCAAACACGAATTTTTTTTATTAGTCCACAAGAAATGGCTTATCAGTAGTCTTTACTGGTACGAGAAATGCCATAAATTCTGAAAAAGAGTTTTGAGAAAAGAATAAAGTACTATACATTTTGCCAGTGTATTAAAATGATAGAGACTAATAGGACTGAAACATTTTTAAGAAATATATACTTACAAATATGTCTATGGATCTGGATTGTTTTTCCATATTTACAAGTTTTAGTTATTTACCTTATAAAAGAAAATAGCCCTATAGAAAGTTACTATCGTTTGCTTCAATAAGGTACAGCCATTACAGGCTTTTAAAATGTTGTTTGCTTAAAGGACGAGAATGTGATTTGGATCCTGCAAGCACTTAAGAGTTCCGAACAAGCCTAAACAAACATTTTTAATCAGTGTTAGTGCTTTAAGAAATTTTTAATCTGCCACTTAAGAGACACTAATGTACAAATTGGCAAAAAACAAAATAAAAACCTGTCACCTTTCCCACACATTATCTAAATGTGCTAAAGCAAATGCATTTCAGATACCCTGCCCTGCTGTGCATGAACACATAATAGGATAGGACGTCATCAGCGACTGAGCATATATCCTAATTGGTGTCATCAGCTATTTCTAGGACAGCCAAATAGTGTCAGAGATAAAGAAATATAAATTATCTGTGAAAACAAAGAGGTACGACATGTAAAAATTGGCTGTAGTGCCTCCTGATCCAAAACAAAAAATGGATCTTAGGCTACCCAAATATTTTTAAATGATATAAAATGTTATTTTAGGTCAATAGCTTTCTATAGTCAGAATGTGGACATACGGGGATGAATTATGCCTAGCATCCCCAGTTATCTCATCCAATGCTGCAGCTGTCACAAACCACAGGACACTTGATCCATAGGCCAGTAAAGAATCAAGTTCTAACCACAGACACTCAAGAGCGCACAACAAGGCATCTAAAAGAATTTCCAGTTGTGCCATCCTGGGCATCTTGGTGTCCTTAGCATACTGTAACCTGATTCTCCAGACAAGATTGAGAATGAAAGCAAATAATCCTGGACTGACTCTCCTGTATCAGATACGTAGCCCTCTATTTGGTGAGTATAGTTACTAAAGCCAAGGACAAATTCTGTGTAAACATGCTGCTTGTACATTAAAACAAAATGTTTATCAGTTGTGTGTATACGTGATATGTGCATAGTGTATATGTATAGAGTGTGTGTGTGCACGTGCGTGTGTGTATTAGAGTGTGAGAATGTCTGAAAGGCTAAGACAGGCAGATGTCCAAAGAGACAGAGAGAAAGGCAAAATTACCTGCTTGGAAAGAAGTTGAGGGCTACAAATATTACAAAGCATAAAGTGATTTTTGAAAAGAAGGAAAGAACACCCTAAACGAGGAAAAAAAAAAAAAAACATGGGAAAGCACCAATGTGAAGAAAGACAGGAGAAACTGCAAATGAAAGCAAGAGTGACTTCATAGAAAAAAAATGAGGTAACACCAAGCAGGGCATCTTTATGGTATGTGTCCCTGGAAAATATTTTCTGCCAAGTCCCTGTCTGTATAAAGAATTTGATTTAATGTTTTACAAAATTCGTAGGCCTATCTGAGTAATGATTTATCAATGAAGATTTAGAATAATGGGTAAAGAATAGGTATTTTTGTATTTGCTTATTGTTCAATCAGTGCAAGGGAAGATTTTTTCGTAGTGTCTAGGCACCATCACTTTCTGTGCAGATGCCAGAATCCTCTTTGTGTTTTTTATTGTTAGATGTGCTAATTCCACATTTCTCTCTGGGAGAAAAGGGTAGCAATGCTGTTATTACAACACTGGCTCTTCAGCATTTGTTTTTATTGAAATAACAGATTTTCTAGCCTCTGGATTTCCTTAATATCATTTATTTAATGCTGGTTATATCATCAATCATGATGTTGTGTCATCCCTGCTGCCACCCATGAATCCTGGCTTCCAATGATGCTCTCAAGGGAGGGCGGTTACTGTGTTTTGGAGATGATGAACACAAAGTCAAGTCTTGCCCAGAATATGCAGGAAGATGTGAATGTTAATTCATTTTCTGAGAATGTTAAATTCACTGTTTGAAATTTTATAGCATAAATATAGAAGAGCACATTTTCTGACCATGTCTTCTCTTGAACTCCCTACGGTAATTCCTGCATTCCTAGAATGTGATTTCTTTCAATGTTGACAGCACCTTTGCCTTCCACACACTATCGCCATGGGGAGGTGGGCGGAACCTATGGGTAGAAAAAGAAGAGTGGTCCTATTTGTGCAAGAAATGTCCACCTCTCCCCAACATGGCTTAAGCACAGAGGGTTCATGTCAACACATTGACATAGGCAACACATTAATTGGAGGGCCTCAAGCAGAAGGGTCTGCTAGCATTGCAGAACAAGTGTCAAATGTTCTTTGGGGACAGACAATGCTCTGGAAGAATGCTCAGGGATGGGGTTTGACTTTCCTGGTGCTAGTGATGGGAGGGGTACAGGGGAGAGGGTAAGTGATACCACCTTCACTGCCTTGGGGTGCTATAGAATGGAAGCCGCTATTTATTTGGACATGGAGCGGTGAGACCTGACACATGGACCCCACATATGGCTCTAGTCAAGGGCTGGCAGTGGGCCATGAGAACCTCAGATCCCTGAACTTATGGGTTTTATGTAAGTGAGAGTCATCAAAATCAACATGTCTGCACTTGCCTGGTGACTCAACAAGAAAAACTGGGCTATTCTAGGGAGCAGCGGCTCATCTGGTCACCCACCCGGAATCAGGGCCAGGTCAAGGATCCCAAAATAAACCCACAGATATAAGTCCTGGAGCTCCTTGGGGCATCAGGTCAGCCCCACATGAGGGTTGGGAAGTAGAGATCAAAGAGCAATCCAAAGGGCAGAAATGGGGACCAGGATACCTACTGGTCCCAGCTCAGGGCACCCTGCCCAGATGGCACTGCTACTCCAGCAGTTCCCAGAGGAAATTTGAGAATGTTGAAGGAGGCATTCCAAAGCATGGGAGGCCCTGAGATGCAGGGCCTGGGACAGACAGCCAAGGTCCAAGGCCTGTACTGACATGAAGGATGACCAGCCACATCTATTACCAATGGGAAGAGTTATGGAGGAATCCAAGGTACAGGGCAGTTAAGCAAACTGTCCAATACGCAGTTACTAAATGGTAGAATCTGATCTGAACCCAAACAGTCTGACTCTAGGGCCTGTGCTCTGTGCTATAAATCTACCTAAAAAGATGATAGACTTTATAGTCAGACAGTTCAGGATTTGAATCACCACCCTGACAATTACCATTCTGTGACCTTGGGGTAAAGCAGAAATGACAGTACCTACTCCATTGGATTGTTTTGCAGGGATCAACTAACTTCTTCCGTAAAGGGCCAGATGGCAAATTCTTCAGGCTCTGTAGTCCACACAGTCTCTACCACTACAGTTCAGTTCTGTAGCATAAAAGTAGCCATAGACAATGCATAATTGAATGAGTGTTGCTGTGTTCCAATAACACTCTGTACGAAAATAGAAGGTGGGCCAAGTTTGGCCCACAGGCCTTAGTTTGCCAACTATTTGTTTTGAGAACTAATTCAGATCATGCCAATAAAGGTTTTATAGTAGTTACCTGCACTTGGTAAACATTCAATATATATTAATGCTATTATTATACTAACAAAATGACTATACTTTAAATTGGTTGGTTTAAGGTTCTGGTGTGCCTGCCATTTTTTAATCTAATTATTTTATAGTTATATTGTACATACTTGAAGGAAAATGAGTGAATAAATGTTTCATTACTCAAATTCTTCCTTATTACTGTTATTTTCAGAACTTTTTAGCATTATTTTCCACTGAAAACCGTCATTGTTTTTGAAATATGTGAGTCAAAGGAGCTAATGTCTTAGTGTAACTTTATGTTTTTAAAATAAAATGTTTCCATTCCTTCATATTTCTATTTCAGTAACATAATGAAATTTTATATGCCACAAATTAATTTTTTCATATCTAAACGTTTATGTAATGCATAATCAGCTTTATCATCACTTATTAGTGATTCCTAGAGTCATTTACAGATAATATTGTTTATTGGGAATCTACACAGCACCTTTCTTTCGTAAGCAGCATTTCTTGTCTTTGGAAGATGATTTTTCCTCCATTTTATTCCTGTGGTTTAAAACAGCTACTATCAGTGTCAGCTGGTCCTGGCGCTGAGCACTGGGCCCAAGCTGTGAACAATGAGGGTTGGTTGCTTCTGCTGGTCTTGTTTTCAGCTGTCAGGAGGATGTCTGTCAGACAGAATGGAATCAACAAGTACAGAAAAGCAGAGGCCAGGGATGGGGAGACAAAGGCTTAGGATCATTGACTCCTCCCTCATCCAGATTATTCCTAAGGTCCAGCCACAACCCTATGCTCCCATGGTTTGGTTATGAGAGACAAGAATTCCTTTTCTGCCTAAGTCAAGTTTCCTTTTCTGACTATGGCATCACCCTTGAGTGATGTGAATCACCTCCACTTGGGTTATCCCAAGGGAAACTTCCTCATCTGCTTCTCACCAGATGTGTGGGTTTGGCATCATAGAAAGTAACTTCTGGAGAACAAAGCTCACTCCAGGGCAGAACTCAGCTCAGTGTCTTCCACTTCTTTCATCCAAGAAGACCAGATGGAACCAACTGGTTCAAGAAGAAGATGACTTTAAATGACCAGGCATGGTTTTTGCAATTATCTTTTATAACTAATGTAATTGGGAACATTGTATTCAATTAGGAAAAAAAAAGGAAAACTCTAAGTTGTTATAACTGGGCTAAGAGATATCATGGATCATCTCATAGCATGTGGTCTATACTCAGGGTTTTGTAGTAAAACATAATTTTACGGAAACCTAGTAAAAAAGAAGTCACAGAACTCTGATTTTTTTTTAAATTTGTAGTTCTCCCATGGTTTTCAGAGATTCGTCACATGGTCATTTGGTAAGCAGATAAATATGACTACACGTTTGGGACAATGGTCCTAGTTCTCCCTGTATCCCCTGAGCAGATTGCCGATTTTTAGAGATTAACTTACTAGGTTTCCTTAAAGGTGAGAAGAATCCAAATATATTTCTATCTGCTGTTAGGCAACAGGTGTGAGGGAATTATCAAGACCTCTTGGGGCCAGAGATGTGGGTTCAATCTCTGCCTAGACTATTTAAGTAGGCTACTCAAAATGTTCTGAGCCTCAGTTTCCTTTTCTGTACATTGAGATGGTGAGATTATCTGCTTCACAAGGATGAACGAGATAATATATGCAAAAGGAAGGATATGGAGTATTCTTAACCACTTGGCTTTAAACAATCTTCTACAGTGGACAACTACCTTGATTTTCTAACCATCCAAGGGCAACAATCATTCACATATTAGTATGAGTTCACCAACTTGTACGCTCCTTCTGGGATTAGCCCTGAGGAAATAAATGGACACTCTGACGAGGTGGGGGTTGGGATTATTTTTGGAGGTGGGGTACAGAAAAATTGAGGAAGAATTTGATGGCATTCCAAAGGAAGATAAAATTGGACATTTAGAGAGTAGGAAAGAGGCATCTATCAACAGCAAGAATGAGGGGGTTATAGAGGAAAGAGCCCCGAACGAATATAGGAGAAAAAGAAGTTGGAGTTCAAAGAACAGCTTCATAGTTTTCTAAGAATGAACTCTGGGGACTCTGCTCCTGGCACTCCAAAAAGCCCATTGCACTCTCTACATTTCCCTCACGCCCCAAAGGCAGGCAAGAATTCTTGTCATACCCTCCAATCATCAGTGCATCTATGGCAGGAGAAAGAGAACAGAGATTAGGGGGTCTTACCTGGCTGAGATCCATCTCACCATAGCCACACCTGACCCAGAAAATTAGTAGGCCATGCTCAGGGCCAGCTGCGGTCTGCCAAGCTGCAGAACAGATGCTGTGGGCACACGGTTTCCTGCAAAGCACCATTGTACCTCTCTGCCAGGAAGTGCCTTTGAAAGGCAAAGAAACAGACCAGATACCTAAGTTCATAACTAACAAGTGTCTAATCCTCGCAGTGGCTTGCTTGTACAGCTGGAGCGGGTGCGTGTGACATCTCCCCCACCCACATGCTTGCCAACCGTAATACTCAAGGAGAACTGTTTCATGAGGGACGCAGAAGGGAGCCAAACACCACCAGGGACTTTTTACAAAAACGATTTGAGCATGCCCTTCCTCTCGGGAGTGCTTGGTCCAAATACATTTATCTTGCTAATATTCCTCTGTCAGACTAAATTTCAGACGACAGAACTCCACTTTCCAGAATCTTCCACATTGTAACTGCCTATTAATTACCTCTGCTTTGTCAGCTGGCCTCACACACAGGGCCTAAATGTTTAGTCTGCAGTTTGTATAATCATTCTTCTGCTTCATAATTACTCTCCAGAATTACTTAGCTCTCAGGGCACCACCACAAAGTCTGTGCTTTTCATTTTCTCATAATGGCTCATTATCAGGTCTGCATCCATAACGCCTTGCTCAGGGTTTGAAATGAATCTTTATATAGTACTGGTCCTTTGGGCAAGCTGCCAATTTTACAACTGCTTCTCAGGCCCTTCGGCCAGCAGCCAGGAGAGTGGGTTCTGGAGGTAATAAAGGATCAGAGATGCCCTCTCTGTTTCTACTGTATACATGGAAGGAGCTTCCACACATCCTGAGGCAAGAGGATGTCACCACTCCATTTTCCAAACAGACCCTGACCAAGCTGGAGTAATGATGAGCTTGGAGGAGTCTGCACCATGGCCCTGCACACTCACTTGCCAAGCCTCATCTTGCACTGGATTTCAGGAAGGATGGGCCTGCCCATTGGGAATGGACTCCTGGCTTCAAGGGAAAAGAAGAGAGGGAAACCTAAGATGACTCAGTGGGAAAGGGAGATGCAGAGATTTTTACCGTGTCAGAGCAGGTCTTTCATGGTGCATGGAGAAGCTCCTGTCCCACCAATTAAGACCCTCTGGAGTCCAATGCACTAGCTATTTCCAGCACAGTCTCCAATTATTCACCATCCCAAAACATCACATCAGCCAGCCTGGCTTACTCATCTCACTCTCATGGATCTTTCACCACCTCTGTGATTCCACTCATGCCTTCTGCCTGCCTAGAATGCTCCTTTCAATACACAAACCTACCTCCTCCAGGGAGACTGTTTCCAGGAAGACTGAGAGGCAAATAATTTCTTGCCTCTCTGAAACAACTTCATACATTCCATGTACAAATTAACCATGCTCAGCTTTCTCCTTCCCTTCTACTGTTAAAGTGTCGTTCATAATTTTATGATTACTTGACTTTGCATTGTTGATATATTTTCTTCACAAATGTAAGTTCCTTGAAGGCAAGGTTTTTGTCTTATTTTTCTCATCTCTCCTGGCATCAACAATACTCAAAAAACATCTCTGAGTTAGTTCATTTGCTGCATTATACCCCGAATTTACAGGTTCGTTGCCCCTCTAGCAAAAACCAGAGTAAGAAACAGTGGATCTGCGGTTCAGTCACTTTAGCAACATTTAGATGTTTAGTTCATTTGTTAATCTGTACTATAATTTTAAGAGTCACATCTGTTTTCTTACTCCTGTATTCTAACCATATGCCTACTACCAGAAGTATAAGAAAACTTTTTTTTTCTGGCTAGATCAACAGCCAACTTGCTCTTCACCCTGTGAAAAGGGGAATTAGTCATGCTTACCGAAAAAAGGAGAACATATTCAAAGTAAATATCGGTGCATGAGATTGCTTTTCACTCAGAATCTGAACACCCACGGGAGCCTGAATTTGTAAATATTTACTGTCACTTATGTCAAAAAAATATTGACTTCCTAAGCTATATTGCTACCAAAATATTTCTTTCTCGCATGCCTACCCAGAGTTTTGGCCTAAAGCTGGCAACACACGCTCTGCCTTAGGTTAACCTCATAGGAAGGGTAAAGCTTTAAGCGTACTTATGTGGTGAGAGAGAGAGAGAGAAACTTGAAAAAATAAAAGTGGCAACATAGCTAATGATAAAAGCACTATTTCCAATAATGTCTGAAGTCTACTATATGAGTTAAAAGTGAAACATCAGCCAAACGAATGCAAAAGCTTTATAGAGTCTGAGCAAGGATGACTAATCTCCAAAGCTGACAGTTTCACAGCTTACACAGGCTTCATTCTGCTCAAGTGTGGGGAACACCCACCATCCCCACCATAGTCCAGGACATTATGGCGTTGTACACTCATTCTCAGAACTTCACAGGGAAGATTACGGCAAAATTGGAATTCTCACTGAGGACACACCACTCTGAGCCCAGCTGCCCACTGTCCCGCCTTCCATCCCCCCACCCCTGTCTTCTGGCTCCTTCAGCCTGCACCAGCAATGTTTACTTTCATGTTGAATCAACCTGGGTTCAGAACTTTGAGCTCCACAAAGAAATCCACTAACAAAACCATAAGAAACAATATCTTCACTGCAGATGCTATGGAAGAGTGGGGAAGAGTGAGGTAGGTTACACTGCCTATCTCATGACCACTATTTATCCCGTCAAGTGCTTTTGGTCTCCCTGAAGGCACCTCCTAGGCCACTTGACCACTGTGAGTTATTCTCAGAGCCTAGCCTCTATGTATTACCCAGTTCCAAAGCTGCTTCCACATTTTCAGGTATTTCTTACTAGCAATAGCCCCTCTCCTCAGTATCAATTTTCTGTCTTAGTTCATGTTCTGTTGCTATAACAAAATACCATGACTAATTTATAAAGAAAAGACATTGATTTCTCACCATCACATGGTGAGAGGGCAAGAGCATGCCAGCTCAGGTCTCTCTTCCTCTTCCTATTAAGCTACCAGTCCCATCATGGGGACTCCAACCATGATGACCTTATCTAATCCTAATTACTTCCAAAAGGCCCCACCTCCAATCAACATATGAATTTGGAGATTAAGTTTCCAACACATGAAATCCGGGGACATTATCAAAACCATAGCAGCTCCCCCTTACTGTGACCTAACTAAAACTTTTTATTTTCTGAAAAGCTAATTCTTCTTCCTTGTTCCAGTGGAATAAAAAGAGCCAAGACTTTCTAAGTAACAGGAGAAGCCCTTCTGGTTGGATTGGAGGCAGGGGCTCCTGAGATGACTAAGAGGATTCGGTCTTGCTCCCTGCCTCTCTACCTGGTCCTTCTATTTCTACCTCCCAGCCCAGCCTGAATCCTTGCAAAAGCAGTTGGATATGGCCATATAATTTGTAGGGCTCAGTGTAAAGGGGAAATGTGGGGTGGATCCCCTTGTCAAAAATTATGAACTATTTCAAGACAGCAGCCACAGCCCATTAAACCAAACATGGGGCCCTCTTGAGCAAGGGGACCCTGTGGGACTAGATAGGTCACATGCTCATGAAGCTAGCCCTAATAGGAAAAGTCACAGAAATTGCAGCCATTTACATGAAATGTATGCCATTTGTGACTAATTACTGTGCAGCAGTCACAGTTGTGCATTTCATAATTATGTAAGTGAAAATATGTAATCATTATATAAACACTGCTTTGTAATAATACAATGCAAGGTATTGTTTTTACTAACTATGGGGTTCATTTTGTTGAATGGCATATTGACTACAAAACCAAACCCTGTTCATATGCAGACAGCCTTCGGACGTGTGTCAGTGCATCTACTCACAAATTTTAATTTGAAGAGGCCATGCATGATGTGACTCAAAAAGGAATTGCCTTAAAAAACCACACCAACCATGACCACCAGTAATGAATTCAGGAATTGAAAATAAATCTTCCATTTAATTCAGGGCAAATTAGCTAACTGAAGTTATACTATGGGTCATGTTAAAAGAGGTGGTTCTTCAAATTTTGGATTTTATAGACCAATAAAATCTCTAAGAAATTTAGAAAATGAGCATGAAGTTGACACATTTTAATTTTGCCATGTAAAGACATCAAAAGCCATCAATTCATTTAAAAACGAACAATTATGTCAGAAAAATAGCATTTTGAAATATAGTTCTGTAAGTTAAATGAATTTAGTATTATGAACAACTCACATTGTCACAGTGTTTAGGTGAAAGCTTTTCCTCCATCAGCATGCTGGGTAGACTGACATTTTTAAACTATGGGTCTAGGGGGCAGTGGCTACAGGAATGTTTATATAGAGGATTGAAGTATTATTTTGCTTTAACTTGGATGATTCCTTAAGACCCATGGCCAATTCTCTGCTTTGGAGATGCAACTCATTTCGATATTATCATCCAGTTATCAGCTTCCCCTTTTCTTTGCTCCTCAGCTCCAATCCTGAGAGATTTGGTTAAACCTGGCCCAAACCCCAAATCTATGTCTTTGAACTCTGAGAAGGCCATCTCATGTTCTCTGAATAGCTGTGCCTTGGTTCCCTCTTTGTCTCCGTGTTCCTATATTCACATGGAATGGATAATTTGAGTCCATTCATTGTTTCCATTTTAAAAAAATCCATTCAGTTCAAGCATTTCAGGATTTAGTCAATGTCATTGAGATTTGCTGGGTGTGTGGTCTTCAGCCATCATCTTCAATCCACCTCCATTCTCCCTTTCCTCATCCTTATCTCTTAGAACAATAGCTAAATGCTCTTCCTCCTATGGTACAGTTTTGCCCCTAAGCAGATGCCTTGAGTATTTAGCATCTACCACAGTGTGCCTTCCAAATTAACAGGATTTTCTCCCTGAAGGAATTCTGGTGGGTTTAATGATTTCCCCATTCATCACTTATCATTAAGCAATTCCACATACAGAAACTTTCCCTGATTCCTTTAGCTTTCAAAGGTCTCCTGTTCCTCTGAATTTATGCAATGCTAAGGATTTGCACCTACATGAGAGAATCTTTTTTCCTGTTTATTTTGCTAGTGTTTCATGTCTATTTGTCATGATCCTCAATTAGGTTGTAATGTATATGAGGGTCAGGACAGTAATTCTTACACCTCTAGTCATGCATTCATTGAGCAAGCCTTTGGATGTCCACTATGTACCAGGCACACTTAATACAGATGGCAGCTGTCTCCTTGAGAAGCTTATAGCTTAGGAAGGAGCAGACGCATATATATAAACAGATGAATTATAACACACTGTAGGAAATGCTATAAGAGTTGTGTACAAAATGCATAGGCACCTAGAAGAGGAAAAACTACCCAATAGAGTTGAAAAGAGCCTCTGAAAGATGCATAAGAGATCATAGGAGAGGGGTATTATGCACAAGCACAGAGATATGAGACAGCAAATCGTGTAAGGACAAATTAAAAAGTTCAGTGTGACTAGGGCTTGGAGCTTCTTGAGCAGATGGAAAATAATTAAAGAGGTTGTCAGGCAGGCTATAAAAAAGCCTTCTGAATTTCTCCTAGCTCCTAGTCTGTTGTTGTGCCTAATAAATAATAGCTTGTGCCTAAGAAATAGCATATCATGGTAGAGCACTGTACCATCTTCAGAGAACTTTTACACTTATGATTTTTGGTCTTAACTCTATAAATAAATGATATCTCCTTCAAATTTACAGATAATAAAATTGAGGTTCAGAGAATTTTAGTGATGTGCTTCAAGTCACCCAGCTAAGTAATATCAGGTGAGACTCAAATCTAATCCAATTACCTCTTCTAATTCTAAATCCAAAACTCTTCACCACCCAGATCATGAGTGAGCAGGTCCATGACTGTCATCATTACACAGCCTTATACAGTGAGATGCTGTATAACTTAATGAAAAGAGAATAAGCTTTAGAGACATAATTTCCAAGTTCAAGTCACTTACAACCTGTGTGACCTTTAGAAAGTGACAGAATCTGAGCCTCTGTTCTGTCACTATCAACATTACATGTCAAAGCTTCTTTATAGAACCATTGATGAGATCAAAGCATACAATCCCTCCATAAATTCACAATATGAATATTACAAACCTATTTTAAGTGACTATTCCACAGAGGAAATTTTAATTACATATTACCTTTCAAAAAAATAAATATACTTATTTTAAGTCTACCAAATATTTTAATTTTGGCCTAAGTAGTCTGGTGTGCCCTTAAAGCCACTCATTCTTTCTTATTTTTCCTGGAATGTCATTTACAGGCTCAGCTTTATTTCTAAAATGAATTATAAACCCATCTACATATGAATCATTTGCTGTCCTCATTTCACACCACAAGTTCTATTTTGGGTGGTGGAGTGGGAGAATGGACAGCCATTACAAGCTCCTGTAAGAATTTGCTGTTTGCTCAGATAAAATGGCTCCTTCCTCCATGGCTTCCCTTTGAAAGAAACTGGTTGAGAAACACTCTTTTCCAGGATCTTTGTATCATTAAATCACTACCACTAGGGTGATTAAGGGTGGCAGGGGTGGGGGGACACAGGGAAATACCATGCAAATGTCAGATCTGTCAACACCCACCCCAGCACTTCTGCAGGCCCTCCAAATCAGCCTTTTCTCCGAGTGTTGACTTCCAGAAAAATCATGCAATCAGCTTAAAATTAAAAATTACCTCAAAGACCAAAACAATGGTGGAGTAAACAGTGAAAATAAAATAGGGACCCCATGATGCACCAAAAATCACATGATCAAATGTTATATTCCTCCAAAACCCCCTCCCCAAACAACTGAGCTCTTCAATTAGTGCCATCTAGCATGGAAAAGGCAAGAAGAAAAAAAAAAAAAAAATCACAGCTTACAGCCGATATTTTCCACTGAGCCAGCCACCCTCCCCTTTTTTTCTTCCCTGAAGTTAATAGTGAAAGCTCTGTTTGTTTCACAATGCGTTAATTCTTGCTGCTTGCAAGAAATTATTTTTGGAGGTATCATATTTTAATATAAGTTTCCATGAATCTTTCCACATGATTCCCTTGCATTGAAGCACTGCCCTCCCAGCCAAGCTCACCCAACAATGCCCACACTTCATACACCCTTAGGCCTGGGACAGGCCAAACACTGTGTTCACCGCCTGGACCACAGCCCTGGGTGCTGGTGGGGAAGGAGAGAACGTTTGCAACTGATCTCAAGTGTCATGGTGGTTTTCAGCTGGCAAAAGCATCTGAACATAGTTGTTGTATTTTTCATGCTCATGAAGGGATTTTCCAAAAATCTAAGCTATGTTTTGAAATCTGCATCATTATAGGGTATAGATCCTTCCCCTTCGTTCTTTCTCCAGCTCACTGCTTCCCAAATGGTTTGGAGCAGAACTTTTTGAAAACACAGCCAGAGGAAAGACCAGCTCATTTTGCCAAAGATTAAAACAAGAGGCTGATTAAAAGAAAAGTTACACTATATTATTTCACATTTTGATTAGCCTAATTATACCCAATTCTGTTTACTAACTGTTCTCCATTCAAAATACCAGAATTAGAAAGGCTGGCTGCAAATACAAGAGAATCAGTCTTGAGGCAGGAAGGCCCCTAAACATGCTATCTACTCAGCATGAAAGTCATTGACTAGTACCTTTATTTTTTCCCTTATGAATTCCAAGGGCTATCATTACACGAAAAAAAAAAATTTTTCATTTTCTGTATACCATATTTCTATCTCTTGGATCAGGAACTTAGAATGATCAGTGTTTGAATTCACTCTTGTCATTTTATCAGGTTAGTCTGAGCTTCAGTTTCCTCTCCTGTAACATGGGAATAAAACCAAGCTGATAGGTTGGGTTACTATGATGATTAAAATAATTTTGTGAAGCCCATAACACACTGACTAGCACATGGTAAGTGCTCAATATATGAAAGATATCATTACTATTATTACTAATGAGATAGACTGTTCTATTGTGGCTTCACCAATGAATGACACTTCCTGATATTTACCCCCTGGTAAAGTTCTCTCCTGCATTGAATCTGGGCTTGATCATGTGACTTGATTTGGCCAATGAGACTTTAGCAAGCGAGGCTTAATATAAGCAATTGGAAAAGGGGTTTATTTTCTTGGTTAAGCTCCCTCTTGGATCCCAGCTGCTATGCTGTGAGGAAGACTAGGCTGTTCTGCTGGAGAGAAGCCACGGGGAGATGCCCTGGAGGATGAGACACCACTCACAGAGGACACCTGGAGGAGAACTCAGGTGCCCCAGCTAAGCTCCCACTGATGCAGTCAACACCACAGAGAGCACAGAACAGCCCATGGAATTGTGAAAATCATTGTGATAACAAACACCTGGGAAGGGAAAAAAAAACACCAACGCCTGCCACCAACACACACACAAACTTAGAAGTTACCTTCTACTCAACTGATGAAGACAGGCAGGCAATACTAAGTAAGAGCATGGACTTTGGAGTCACAACAGCCATGGGTTGACTCAATTACAAACTATATGACTGTGGGCAGATTGTCTCTAAGCCTCTGTTTTATCATCTATTCATGAAAATAGCAGCTACTTCAAAGGGTTATTGTGAGGAGTTTAATCAAGATAATCCATATAAATATTTAGTTCTGTGCTGGATGCATGGCTAGTGATTAAGAAGTGATATCATTGTTTTCATTAAGGTAGAAGCATAGCAATGTTGTTCAAAATATTAGGATATCTCGTTAAAAACAAGCTGGCAGAGGCCACTGCCCAACTTTTCGACCCGAAGGACGTGCTGAGCAGCTGAAGCCAATCATTGATATTCAGGTCATTTCTGCTATGGTAGCTAACAACCATGATTGTGTACACTCCTTTCCTTTAAAGAAAATATTGACTTTGAGTTTTCACAGGTGCTTTGATTTAATCACTGGGGCCTTTATGCAACCACCTGTCCTTGTTTTTCTTTTCCATGGTGAAGAAGTAATGTTAACTCCTGCAAACCTGACTTTAGCTCCAGAAATCCAACCCAGGAGAGAAAGGACATGAATTGCCCTTCGATGCACATATTACTCCGTTCTCACACTGCTATAAAGAACTGCCCGAGACTGGGAAATTTTATAAAGGAAAGAGGTTTAATTGACTCACCGTTCAGCATGGCTGGGGAGGCTTCAGGAAACTTACAATCATGGTAGAAAGCGAAGGGAAAGCAAGAAGCCTTCTTCACAAGGTGGCAAGAAGGAGAAGTGCCTAGCAAAGGAGGAAGAGTCCCTTATAAAACCATCAGATCTCGTGAGAACTCACTCACCATCACGAGAACCGCATGGGGAAAACCACCCCCATGATTCAGTTACCTTCACCTGGTCACTCCCTTGACAAATGGGGCTTATGGGGATTACAATTCAAGATAAGATTTGGGTGGGGACACAAAGCCTAACCATATCAACCCATAATGAGAAAAGTTCATCAGAGCAAACACATCGAAACCTAAGTTGGGAGATATTTAATTTGCCATGTACCATTAGGGCAGTAGGCACAGTTTCAGCCCTAATCAAAGGCCAGGATTTTACTAAAATCCAAGCATTCCTGGAACCACATAGTCAAAAGGAAGGGGAATTAAGAGACTGTGTTAAGACAGAGCCTCCAGCAAATGCAGTCAGTGCATATTAGAAGGCACCTGAAAGATACTACTTGTTTAAGAAATCAGGCTTAAGCAGAGGTAGTCATAAACCTCAAACATCTGTTCCATGGCTCATAATCTTGCACATCTTTAGGGGAAAGCACAGTGTTACCACTGCTGGCGGCATAAGCCTGCTGATAAGGAATGACTGGATGTTTTTCAGGCAAATATACTATTCTCTGAGTGATTTGGAAACTTTTTGTAGGGAATTCGTAAAATGGGTTTTCCCAAAATCCTAGAACAGGAAGGATTATTGAGTCGATATTCACAGCCCTTATTGTTTTGCTTGGAATGTTTAAATGCTTTAGAACTTACTCCCTCTGTGTAATTCTTGTCTATCACAATTGGGCCATTTGCTGAACCCTGTGGACTCCTGGCAGGCAGATCCTGTGTTTCTCTAAGGCAGCTCCTCCCTTCTCCCATCTTCTTGGTAGCTTCTGTCCTGCCCTGGCTCCTTCTGCCCAGCAGACCCCTTCTTATGTCTGCATGTCAGCTCACATGAACTTCCTGAAGTCCCAATCAATATCCCTGGGTACACAGATTGCCAAGGCAACCTCTGCTCAATTCAAAGTCACCCAGAATACTCTCAGTCTAGCAAGTGAAGGGGGAAGATGTGGCTGGATTAGAACAAAAATAACAGAAAGGCTGGAACCACCAAGAAGCCAAAAATCCTACAAAAAAAGGAAAAGATGACGTGGATGTTGGGACTGCAAAGAAGAAGGCAAGGCCTGAGAGATGCAAAGGAAAAGTAGACAGCCAACAGCAAGGAACAGGAGCAGGAAAGAGAGAGGCTGTCACAAGCTGAGAGAGGGCAAGGCCCACATTTCCACCCACTTCCTCCTCCAAAACCCCGGCAGCATCTCACCAGCAAACCCTCTGCCAGCTCCACACTCTAGCAGCCAGCCACACCCAGGCCACCAACCCTTTGCCACTAGTTGCAAGAGGATGTTAGCTGAAGCCTCCTCTGATTTAAATGCCAGGCCACTGGCATGTGACTCCAAGATGTGTGACTCATAGTAGGACTGTCAACTTGGGTCATTTAAAAGGTGACCCCCACTCAGGAGTACCTTCTGGAATAGTATAGTGACCTCAGCCGAAAAGGCTAGAAGCTGTAGTTAGTGGGACCCAGCAAAAGAATCTAAGGACCCATAGCCAGAGGAGACCAGCACCAGACCATCAAGCAAGAACTTTCCCTACCCCTTCTTGTTCCCCTGCCTCAGCCCTGGGTCATCCAAGACAACCTAGTAAGTAAAGGAGAATGGTAAATGTGCTCCACAGAAATATAGAAAGTAGGTATGCTTCCCCTCCCCGACTTCATACAAATTTCTAGGAGAAAGCCAGCCTGCACGGAGGATAACAGGGCTTCTACTCCAAATGTTACTATTATATGGGCCTGGACATTTTAATTACAAATAAGATACATATTTTTTGTGGCTAGATGTAACTAAATGACTTTTCCATTATTATCTAAGACTAACCAAAAAGAGGATGTCTTTGTGAGATTTCATCCAAAGGCAAGAGTCAGCAGAAAGGAGCCAAGATGGCATTTGCTGGAGCAGTGATGAGAAAAACATGACTTCATGATCATACCAGATTAAACTCTATTTGTTCAATATATCAGTTAGATGTTCATTGGCCCAGGCCCTCTCTGGTTAGCATCTCTCTGAATCAGATCTGGCCGGGGAGAGAGGACATGGAGAGGCCGCTCAAGCTGGAAGATCATGTTGGTGAAGTTTGGTGACTTCTGTGACTGCTGGGGTAGGGTGACCCTTTCCTTGTCTGCTCCACTTCTGTCCCTTCATTTCTCCAAGATCTCTTGCCTGCTGATGTTAACCAGCTCTTATGACCCTAAATATTGTTAACCACCCACAGGGCCTGAGATCAGATTGTATTAAGATTTTTCAGACTAGGAGAGCCCTTTCTTCAGAAGAAATTGTTGGAATTTTAGAAGACCAATACAAAGCATTCCTGCCTTACTGGCCTATGTTCAGAACCAATAGAAAGAAGTGGAGATCAAAACATCAGTATTATTACTGGTAAAGCTGCTGGAGACTGTGACTTAGATGTGAGGACCAAATGAGCATACCGGCATTACATCCCCAAATTAAGTGTATCCACAGCAGTGCTGGATAGCTAGAAGTCTCCTATGAAGGAGTCCTCTCAGGGAAAACTACAGTACAAAGGAATCAAAGACACCAGAATACATAGCCTCTGAGGCAGGCTGTTCCCAAAGCTCGAGGGCAGAGGAGGAGACTGAGCCCACATTCTCAAGCATCGCTCCCAAGGTCCCCAATCAGGGAAGCCACTCCTCCTCTGGAGAGGAGGGAATGAGGGGACAGAAATGTAAAAACTGCCAAGTTCCTCTTACAGGGAAACAAGAGGAACAGTGACTTAGTGTGTACTTGTTGCTGCCACATGTCTTACTATTAAGCAGATCATTGCTGTACTTCTCTGGTTGGAGAGGAGGAGGAAAGTGATGGCGCATGTGCTCTGTGCCCCTTACCCTATGGTGCATCCTTAGCCAGCTCAGGAGACTTGCTCTAAGCATCTTTGGAAAACACTATCTTGGGTCTCCTGGCAACAGCATTGTGCATGGACTCAGAACATGCTGCAGCTGTGACTCATTGATACTCTGGTAGATTTCATTTCCGTGGCTTGACATCCAGCTCCCTGAGTGTCATGGGTGCCCACTGCTGCCTCTAGCCCAGCATCCTGCTGCCCCATCAACTCCTATCCACAGCCTGGCCCAGCACAATCAGTAGGCATCTTTGTGCCTAGGAGCTGCACCCTGCCTGTTACCCAGGCCTCCCTGGGGGAAACCAGTGAGGGAAAGGGTGAAGCAAGTCAGCTCCCTCTGCCTCAGTTTCATTCAGAAGCAAGATTCACCTGCCGAGCTCTGACCTCCCCCAGGTCATAATTGAACTGTGGGACTTCTTTGGCATCTAAAACCAGCGAGTTGTGCCTTGCTTTGAACTGGCTCCATATATAGCAATTCATCTACTTGCTTGGTCAGAAGAACAATTCCTAAAAGAGGCCAAAAATAAATGACAATGATGTTTACTGACTGGGGAGGAAGAATTGAAGGCGGAGCTGTGTGCATTCCTATTCTTGGATATTTACTTCCAGGTCCCTTTAAACCAGTAATTTTTAACTTTGGGTCTGGGGGTGGGGCAAGAGAAGGGTCATAAATTCTTCATATAAACTAATGAAAGTTAGAGATGCTCTCTCTCCAAAAGTGCACACACACACACACAAACACTATGTGTATATATATGTGTAGTATGTATATACATATATAATATTTAATATATATTACATATCAAGTATATATATGTGTGTGTGTCTGTGTGTGTGCATATATGTGTGTATATATACATATAAATTATATATATAAATTATAGACTCCCTTGAGGTATGTACGTACAGACACACACACACACACACACACACACACACACACACACGCCAGAATAAGAACCCCTGCTTTAAATCATGCAGAGTTTTAGAACTATATGGGGCATTAAATATAGTTTGGTACAAAACAGTGATTTCAATTGAACTAAAAAAATATTTTTCTTTTCATAAATTGATATCCTATACTCTTTTAAAGGTTTAAATAAAGATAATAAATAAAGACAACGGAAACCACATAAAAGATAGGAAGAATTAATTGTATCCGCAACAAGGTTGTTACTGTAAGTAGACTCTTACATTTAAGTCTGAACTTCTGGGCAGCCAAGATAAACAGAGAAACATCAAGTAAAGCAACCAATTATCAAGAACTGTGTGTTAAGCTTTTAAAGAACATGGTCCTTCTCCTTAAGGAGGAAAGAGTGATTTTTATTAAAATATTCAGAGGCTGAAGGCCAGGGCAAGGATACGTGATGGGCTGCCTGTTCCATGCTATAAATGGAGGTTAGGTTCTACAGGCGGCACTTAGTATTTGCGATATAGAAATACATAACATTGCTAATAGGGAAACACAACTAAGATTCAGGAAAAACATTACAAATGATCTCTGGGGAAAATCCAGTTTGTCAGGTGAGGGGCTGCCATCACGAGTCATTGTTTCAATAGATTAATTGGGTGCATCCAGGAAGAGTCCCAGTCCTCAAGGGAGCCTTCTGGAAGACAACTGAATGCTCTTAGTCAAGTTTTGTCTTGTTGAGTAGGATTTCTTAAGAGTACAAAGATATCACAGCTAAAACGCACTCTCAACTCTTTAGAAGAATCAATGCTGCTGGTTCTGGAGCCACATCTTGAGAATAAGCTGCTGGATTTACATTTCCCTCAGGACCCTAAAACATCCAGTTTCATTCCAGCTGATCTCTCACATTTTTCAAGGGAATCCCTGGGAAGTACTTTCAAGAAACAAGGCTCGGTCTGCTAACACTGGGATTCAGCTGCTGCTGAGAAGAGACTATTCCCCGCCACCTTCTCTGAAAGCCACTGAAACACAGCTGGCCTGCTTTTTCCTATGACCTGACTTAGCCACCTCCACATTTCCACCAGGAGTAAACATGTAAGAAATTACAAATAGGAGACAAGCCTTACAGACTGTGAAATTACCTACAGTTGTTCATATTTTTCCCCATAAAATAGTATCCTTCCAGAAATTAGCCTGCAGAGAGGATAGTCTTTCTAGTAGAAATTCCTACCTGCGAGGGTTGCTGGTCCATTGGCATAACAGGACTTCAGGGTACCAGCCAGGAGATCACAAGAAAGATGCTTCTTCAAGTGTCTGCTGCAGTAAAAAATAACACCTACTGAATATCATTCAAGACGCACATCTCTTTAGAACAAGAACACATCAACATGTTTATTTAACAAGCACTATGCAGTGTTTCCCATATACCAGGCCCTGTTCACATGTCACTGTTTTGCCCCTTTTAACAACCTTCTGTGGAGACAACAATTATTATCCCCATTTGGCAGAAGGAGACACTGAGGCCCAGAAAAGCTTAGTTGCCCATGTTACTCTGCAAGTAACAGAGGCAAGATTTGAACCCAGGCAGTCTAGTTCCAGGGACATGTTCTTATTCACTATCCTAGTGGTTATGTAACTTCAGCCTGTATCAGAATCCCCTGAAAGGCTTGTGAAAATGCAGAAACCGGGGCCCCATCCCTGGAGATTCTGGTTCAGTAGGTGTAGGGTCGGGGTCTGAGAATTTGCATTGCCAACAAGGTCCCAGGTGATGCTGATGCTGCTGGTTCTGGAACCACATTTTGAGAACTACTGCCTATGCTCCCTAAGCCATCAGTTGAACACCTCCTAAGCCTTTGCACACTTTAACTAGTATTGTTCTTAGTGAATCCTGATCATCAATAGTTCTTTGAATTTTCTCCAGGTGATGCTAACATGTAGCTAGGATGAGAATCCCTGCTCTGCTTAAAGCCACTGGTTCTCAATCTTGGCTGCACACTGGAATCACCTGGGGGATTTTCAGATCTGCTGCCTGGTGTCCTAGCCTCAGATATTCTGTTTTAATTGCTATGGCCCTTAAAAGTCCCTGTACATCATGTTTTAAAAGATTTTACAAGTGATTGTAATGTACAGCAACCATTTGAAGATCACTGCTGTCAACTCTTTTCACTTTTAGAAGCCACCAGTTTGCTGATGATCAATTTCCAGGATCCTCAGGGATCTTCAGTTATCCTCCCTAAAGCGTGATGACAAAGTTAGCCCAGGCCAGAAATTAGCTGCTGCTATGAGACCAGCTGACTTCTAGTAAATGTTTCTAATTAGGGCTACAGATTTTTTTAAATACAAGTTAGTCTTCTCACTAAAGGGCCAAGTTATTCAGATAATAACTTGATTTTGGCAGACTGTTGAAATTCTCTGGCATTGCCTTCTCCCAAATTTGGAGTGGTTTGCTTTACAAGAGGAATCTCTATTTTATGAAGGAATTCCTGGCAAGTTTTCTTGAAAGGACACTTAAAAATAATATCTGATTTGCACTCACTCATAAATTAAAGCTGGAGCCTTTAAAAGATTCTACAGCCCTTGACAGTGGCAGAAGCATCTTTCAAGACATTTCTTTGCTCTCACTCTAAGGTCTGATCACTTCCCCCTCTGAGTTCCTGTGTTAATTCTGCTGTCCATAAAGCTGAGGTGAGAGATAACACTTTCAGACATCACTCAGCTATTTGACCAGCTCTCTGTTACAAAAACAGACAAGGACAACACTAAGAGAACAATTCAGGTGATAGTTTCTTTTGCTAGGGAAAACCTACTCCAAGTTATTCATTCATTAGCCTTCGCAAATGTTTCTTAATACAATAAAATGGATTCTACTCATCAGATTATGCTAGCAGAGTTCAATTCACTTGCATGATTTTTGAACTCACAGTGGCGTATTTTCCTAGCACAAACCTGCAACTGATTACTTGGGAGAAAATTTAATAGATGGCAGCTTATTCTTTTTTCCCCTCAGCTTTATTGAGGTATAACTGGCAAAAAGAAATTATATATAGTTAACGTGTTCATCATGATGTTTTGATATATGTATATATTGTGAAATAATTACCACAATCAAACTAATTTGTCTATCACCTCATGTAGTTACCTTTTCATTTCTTTAGTGAGAACACTTAAGATCTATTCTCTTAGAAAATTTCAAGTATACAATGCACCATTAACTATAGTCACCATGCTGCACATCACATCTCCAGAACTTATTCATCCTGCAAAACTGAAACTCTGTACCCTTTGACTAGCATCTCCCTACCACCACCCCCAAAGCCCCTGTATTAGGTTCCAGTCCAAGATGAGGTCCGAGGGGAGTTGCTGGGGTGGCAGGTAGCTGAAAGAACACTTGAGAGACCACAGGTAGGTGAGACATGGCTTTATTCAGCAGCTCGCTGACACTGTTGGTGCTGCACTTATGCACCTCACAGACAACAGTGGCTCAGAGCCAGGTGATGAACCTTCCCATGTTATGGCTACATAGCTATGATTACACAATGCATGGGATTGCATGTCTGCACTCCAATCCCACTGTGTCATGCTGTGCCAGATGTGTACCTCGGCCTGTACTTGACTACAATGCACCCATTGTCGTTACACCCTGGGAACCACCATTCTACTCTCTGCTTTTCTTAGTTCAACTTTTAAAAATTCCACATATAAGTGAGATCATACAGCATTTGTCCTTCTGTGTCTGGCTTATTTCACTTAGCATAATATCCTACAGATTCATCCATGTTTTAGCAAATGGCAGGATTTCCTTCATTTTAAAGGTTGAATAATATTCCATTTTATATATGTGTATATATATATATATGTATGTGTGTATATATACACACACACACCATATAAAGTATGGGATATATATATATTTATATACACACACCATACTTTATCAATTTATCCATTGACATACACATAGGTTGTTTCCATCTCTTGGCTTGTCTTTGATTGAGAAATGTCTATAAAGGTCTTTTGCCCATTTTTAAAATCAAGTTATCTAGGTTTTTTTTTTTTTTTACTATTGAGTTGTTTGTGTTTCTTATATATTTTGAATATTAAGGCTTTACCAGATATGTGGTTTGCAAATGTTTTCTACCATTGCATAGATTGATTGTCTCTTCACTCTGTTGATTGCTGCGCAGAAGCTTTTTAGTTTGATGCAATCCCACTTGTCTATTTTTGCTTTTGTTGCCTGTGCATTTGGGATCATGTAAAAAAAAATTATTGCCCAGACCAATGTCAAGAAGGTTTGGTCCTATATTTTCTTCTAGTAGTTTCATAGTTTCAGGTCTTATATTTAAGTCTTTAATCCATATTGATTTTAATCCATATTATTTTAGCTGTGGGCTTGTCATATGTGGCCTTTATTATGCTGAAGTACATTCCTTCTACACCTAATTTGTTGGGTTTTTATCATGAAAGGATGTTGAATTTTTTCAAATGCTTTTTCTGCATTTATTGAGATGATCATATGATTTTTATTCTTCATTCTGTTAATGTGTTATATTACATTGATTGATTTTTGTATGTTGGACCAACCTTGCATTCCAGGAATAAATCTCACTTGATCATGGTATGTATGCTTTTAATATGCTGCTGAATTTGGTTTGCTCATATTTTGTTGAGACTTTTTGAATCTATGTTCATCAGGGATATTGGCCTGTAATTTTCTTCTCTTGTAGCATCCTTTTCTGGCTTTGGTATCAGAGTAATGCTGGCCTTATAAAATGAGTTTGGAAGTGTTTCCTCCTCTTCAATTTTGTGAAGAGTTTGAGAAGGCTTAGTTTTAATTCTTCTTTAAATGTTTGGTAGAATTCATCTGTGAAGCCATCTGGTCCTGTGCTTTCCTTTGTTGGGAGACTTTTTTAAAATTACTGATTCAATATCCTTGCTCATTATTGGCCTGTTCATATTTTCTATTTCTTAATGATTCAGTCTTGATAAGTGTTGAAAGTTGTTGAAAACAGAGTATTGAAATCCCTTACTATTATTACATTGCTGTCTATATCACCTTTCAGTTCTGTTAATGTTTGCTTTATTACTTACATGCTCTGATGCTGGGTGCATATATATTTACAATTGTTATAGTCTCTTGATAACTTGACCCTTTGATCACTATATGTTAAATAATAACCTTCTTTGTCTCTTGTGACAGTTATGATTTAAGTCTACTTTGACTAATATAAGTACAGTCATCCCTGCTGTCTTTTGATGAAATACCTTTTTCATTCCTTCATTTTCAGCCTATGTGTGTTCTTAAAGCTAAAGTGAGTTTCTTGTAGGTAGCATATTCTTGGATTTTTTTAAAAAAAATCTATGTAGCCACTCTATGTCTTTTGATTGGAGAATTTAATTTGTTTACATTTAAAATAATTATTGATAGACAAGACTTACTAATGCCATTTAGTTAATTATTTCTTTGTTTTCCTTCACTTATTTCTTCTCTTGCTTTCTTCCTTTTTGTTTGGATTATATTTTGTACAGGTATGCTTTAATTCCTTCTTCTCTGTCTTTTGTGTATATATTAGAGCCTGTGTGTGTGTGGGGGGGGTGGTTTACCATGAAGCTTACATAAAACATCTTATAGTTTTAACAGTCTATTTTAAGCTGATAATTTAAACTCCAAATGCATTCAAAAGCTCTACACTTTTACTTCTCCACCCCACCTATTTTATGTTAGTGATGTCAAAATTTCCATCTTTTTATATGGTGTATCTGTTAACCTATTATAGCTATATAGTTAAAATTGCCCCTTGAACAACACAAATTTGAACTGCATAGGTCTACTTAAATGAGGATTTTTTTCAATAAAAGTAACACCAAGTGTGCCTGCCTCTTCCACCTCTTTCTCCTCTCCCACCTCTAAGATACCAAGATCAACCTCTCTTCTTCCTCCTCCTCCTTAGACTACTCAACATGAAGACAACAAGGATGAAAAGACATTTATGCTGACACACTTTTACTTAATGAATAGTAAATATAGTTTCTCTTTCTTATGATTTTCTTATTAACATTTTCTTTTTTCTAGCTTACTTTATTGTAAGAATGCAGTATATAATACACATAAAATATAAAATATGTGTCAATCAATTGTTTATGTTATCAGTAAAGCTTTCAGTCAACAGTAGGCTATTAGTAGTTAAGTTTTGGAAGAGTCAAAAATTATATGCAAATTTTTGACAACATGGGGGAAGAGTTAGTGCCCTTAACCTCTGCATTCTCCAAAGGTCAACTGCATTTTGTGATATTGCCTTTACTGAATGAATACAACCTTTCTTTGTCCAGAATTGTTTATCAGCCAGGACTACTGATGCCATGATTTGTGTATGATCAATCTCCTTTAGGAATGGGATTAATATGTAGTAGTATTAACCTAAGTATGGACCAGCATCACCTGGGAGTTTATTGGCAATGTAGAATCTGGGACCCACCCTAGACCTTCTGAGTCAGAGCCTGCATTTTAACAAGACCCCAGAATGCACCCATCTTCTGAATCTTTTCCTTTCTTTTATGCATGGGAAAACAGACCAGGAAAAGTTAAAGAACTCATCCAATACAGGAAAACAGTATCTAGCAGGGGAAAAAGACAGAACCAGGCCTCCCTGTCTAAGACTTTCTATTCTATCAGACTATATTTCTGAACTGTTGTCTAAGCTTTTGTTTTATTTTGTTTGAATATAAGGAGGCACTTCCTCTTTATAGAGCAATTTATTTGGACAATAGGTCAACTGCATTTTTAATACTTTGTCTTCTAACTTTTATACTAGAAAAGTGATTTATGTATCACCATTGCAATCTTACAGCATTCTAAATTTGACCATAAACTTACTTTAACCAGTGAGTAAACATATGAACACTTTTATGTTTTTGTGTTACTGATTAGCATCCTTTTCTTTAAACTTAACTCCTTTTAGCATTTCTTGTGAGGCAAGTGTAGTAGCAAAGCTGAGGAAGCCCAGCTTTTGTTTGCTTGGGAAAGTCTATCTCTCCTTCAGTTCTGAAGGACAGGTTTGCCAGGTATAGTATTCTTGATTGGCAGGGTTTTTTTTTTTTCTCCTTTAGCATTTTGAATATTTCATCTTACTCTCTCCTGGCCTGCAGGGTTTCTGCTAAGATATCTACTCATAGCCTTGTGGAGTTTCCCTTGAATGTTGCAATCTGCTTCTCTCTTGCTGCTTTCAAAATTCTGGCTTTGACTTTTGATAATTTTGTTATAATGTGATGTGTCTCATTATAATCTTCTTTGGGTTTTCCTGTCTGTGGATTTTTGAGCTTCATGAACCAAGATGTTCATATCCCTCTCAAGATTTGGAAAGTTTTCAGCCATTTTTTCTTTAAGTAAGCTTTTGTCCCCTTTTTCTATCTCTCTTTCATAATGTATATATTAATTCATTTATTTGATGAAGTCCGATAAATCTAATCAGCTTCACTCTTTATTGTTATTTTTTCTCCTTTAACTGGATAATTTAATCTGTCTGTGCTCACAGATTTTTTCTTCTGCTTAAGTCTGTGGCTGAAGCTCTTTATTGAATTTTTCATTTAATTATATTATTCAGTTCCAGAATTTCTGCTTGTATCTTTTTTATAATTTCTATCACTTTATTGAACTTCTAATTTTGTTCATGTATTTTTTCTGAGTTCACTGAGTTGTCTGTTTTCTCTTGTAGTTTGCTGGGGTTCCTTAGAACAATTATTTTGAATACTACATCAGGCAATTTATAGATCTCCATTTCTTTGGGGTGGTTACTGATATATTATTGTGTTCCTTTAGTGAAGTCATGTTTCCTTGATTTTTTGCATTCTTTGAAGTCTTTCTTCGCATTTGAAAAAGTAGTTACCTCTTCCAGTCTTCGCATTTGAAAAAGTAGTTACCTCTTCCAGGCTTTACTGACTAACTTCAAAAGATAAAGACTTTCATTAGTCAGCTTAAATAGGGATTCTGATGGTCTCTCAGAACTTTTCTATAGATGCATATGCTCCACTTCCCTTGCTCCCTCTTGAGTGGGGTAGACAAGTGTCAAGATTATATTAATATGTTGTCTTATTCTGTGGTGCTATAACAAAATACCTGAGACTGTGTAATTTATAAGCAATAACAATTTATTACTTATTATTTTGGAGCTGGGAGGTCCAAGATCAAGGCTCCAGAAGGTTTGATGCCTGATGAGAGCTGCTCTCTGCTTCAAGATGGTATTTTCTTGCTGCATTCTCCATAGGAGAAGTCTAACCTGGCAGAAGGGATGGAAGGGCAAAAGAGAACTCCCATAAACCTTGACCTCTTTTATGAGTGCTCATCCCACTCAGGTGAGAAGAGTTATCATGACTTAATCACCTCCCAAAGGTTAGACTACTTAGTACTATTGCATTGAGGATTCAGCTTCAACATAAATTTTAAATTTTCATTCAAATTACAGCATATTCCTTCTCTTGATCTTGCAAAAGTCAGGCCAGGTGCAATGTAAGCCTCCTGTTTATCTTCCCTAGGAAGTGCCTTGAAAAATTCAAGATTAGTCACCTCCTTCCAATCCTGAATCAAGTTAGTTACCTTCATGTTCTCATGAACAATCTGCAGAAGCTTGTACATGCTATCCATGGGGGTGCATTCAGGGTGCCAGCTACATGGGGAAGGGCATGCAGAAGGTTGGAAGCACACATGGGCTAGTCAGGGGATCTGCAGATTATGCATCATATGTAGTTTGTGGCTGGCCCTGTTGATGGAATTTGGGAGGTAGTTAATAGAAACTGTGGCTCTTTGCTGAATTCCATACTCAGGTTGCTGTGAGTTCTGCCCCTTTTCCCTGCTCCTAGCTACCACCAGATTATTCAGCCATACTGACTCCCTCAGGGTTCTCAACTGGGTGAGGCAGAAGTGGGTCTCTTCTACAGCATCCTACAGCTGAGGAAATTGGGCACTCACTGTTCTCATTTTCCCCTGTGGAAAAAATCGGGCTGAAGTGGTCTCTCTTGGCACTGATCTGTGCCACACTGGGGGAGGGGTGACACAGGTAAAGTAAAACTGTTCTTACCTTCTTTAATGCATCTAGTCTTGGATTTATTTATTTATTTTTATTTATTTATTTATTATTTATTTTTTATTTTTATTTTTTGGTCCAAACAAGGTGCTAGGATCTCTCTGCTGGACTTCTGCACTCCCACAAAGGTTCTCTCGCCTGTGGGTGATTGGCAAAATTAGTGTTTCTGTGGGAGGGATGAAGGTTGACTCCTCATCCATTGACTACGCCCATTCTACCATCTTGCTGATGTCACCTGCAGCATTATCTCTTAGAAATGCCAAGATGCCCCCATACATTCAAAATTACAATGTGGCAATGGAAGACTCAGTTTTGGTCATATCTGTGCACTGTGTTAGTCTATAAAGCTCCTGCATTAAAAAAATTCTTCACTTGCCAACTATCTATCTATATCTATGTTCTTATCTATATACTCTCTACACACTTTAGTTTCTTAATCCTGCTTTTTCAACTTAGTATAGGATTGACAGATCTAGCAAACAGAATTAAGAATGCCCAGTTAAATTTGCATTTCATATAAATAATGAATAATTTTTATTATAAGTATGTCCCAAATGTTACATGTATTTTATCTGACAACCCTAGCCAAGAACCCTTTCTGAAGGCTAGAGTACTTATGCTTTATTTTGCCCTTCTTCAGCCAGATTTTCTTTCATATTACCGGTGTTTACATTAAGTTCCTATCCCTTCCTTTCCCTTTATTCATTCATCCAACTGGCTCATGGTATTTATGTTTGTGCTGGATCTTAGAGTTCTAGACTTAGAAAAGATATGAGACTGAGAGATCAAGAGCCCTCAGAACTTGGAGTTGGGAGAGTTTATGGCTCATGCTGTGATAGCATTTCAAATAGGTAATGACTTTTGTAGGCTTGCCTGAGAATTTACCAATTGTTTAGACATTGTTTCTCAAAGAAAGTAAATTTTGAGTTCCAAATTGAAATAGTAACCTAGTAGTAGAGATATAGGGGAGGGGAGAGGTTCGAGAAATATTTAGATGGTAAAACAGAATTTGGTGATTACTTATATACAGACAATGAAGGAGGAAGGAAAGATGACACCCAGATTCCTAGTTTGGATAACTGGATTGATAATGAAATAATGAAGCACATATTAAGAAAATACAAAAAAAGAAAACAGCTCAAGTGTGTGTGTGTGTGTGTGTGTGTATTTGAAGTAATCAGAGAGCTACCAAGGCAGCCAGGACTTCCAGGGCCAAGATTTTAAAAAGAAGAGAAGAATATTGAGGTGAACCAGATAGTCAGTGATACGTTTCACCCAAGGCATTTGCCATTTCATAAGCATTGGTAGAGATATTGAGAAGATAAATAGCACTTTCAGAATTTCAAAAGAATGAGGAGACAAATAACAGAACTTCAGAGCTCACCAGGATGGAAGATCCTGGATAAATCAATAAACCCAGGCTTTCAGAAAAGACCTCTGAAGGGCTTCACCTTAGGAATAAAGGTGAAACTAGAAATAGACTGGCCCTTAGTAATACCAAAACCTTGCTTCAAATCAGAATGGTGCCAAACTGGATTAAGTTGATCACTTTCTGTTCTAAACCCTCACTGGAGGAAGGAAACCTTATTGTGAGCCTCCACTTTCAACTTGTCACTTTAATTTTCTCATATATAATGTCTGGACTCAATCAAAATTTACAAAACAAACCATAATATCAGACTAGTGTCTGAAAAACCAGAGCGAAAAAGACAAAACTAATTCAGATATCAGAATTATCAGGCACAAATGTGAAAACAACTGTGATTAATATGTTTAAATTGCCAAACATGTTTTTCCATTTTTTTTCAAATCCCAGGCATATCTTGTTACCACAATATTAGGAATAGTTAAAAAATACATTGAGAAGGATGTAGAAAGAGAAATAAGTTACAAAGCAGGTAGAAATGTTCCATGTCTTGATGGCAACATATGGTATCTTGATTATGTTGGTTTCACAGGAATACACATTTGTCAAAACTCATCAAATTGCATTTTTTAAATGAGTAAATTTTATTGGTTGTAAGTTTTACCTCAATATAGCTTTAAATTCAATCTCAAACACTAAATTCAAAAAGAAAATTTTAAAAATCAAATATTCATAAATGCTGATTCAAAATGAATGTAATCTTGAGACACACCTACATGTCAGAGAAGGGAAATACGTCAGACAGTTTGGTGACATCAAAGGAATAAGATGTGCATTCTCCTTCTCTCTCTTTCCCTCTCTGTTTCTCTGTCTCTATCCACACAGCCAGAAGTATCATATCTTATTATTGCAGGTTTTCTATCTCATGGTTGATACTTCCCATAGTTAAGATAGAATAAAGTTGACAGAAAACAAGCCATCTCAGGTTTCACTCCTTCTTAATAGGCACGGATTTTCAGTCCACAATTTTCCTGTTCTCTGTGGCTCTACTGGCTGCTGACTTTTACCTAGACACTTGACTTTCTTCTTTGTGCAGTTTCCATAAAATCCCTTAGTAGATGTTTTCAAGCCATTTGGGTCCCCAACCCCACCTTTTGCCTGCACCCAGTATCTGGTCCCACTTCTCTCCCTGATTCTGATTCCATTACCACCCTAACCATTTCCTCCCTCCCAATGTTTAGCTGTTCACTGCTTTCTTAGTACTCTCTAATGCTACAGTCTATGATACAGGAGAGCAGGAACTTTCAGAATAGTTGGCACGTTGGTCAACGAATCTCAGATTACAAAATAAATTTTAAAATCCAAGTCATTGCTTCAAACATCTGTAAAGATTTCAAGGTTACATAGAAAAATAAGACTTTATTTCAAACATAAACTTTAAAGTTTTAGAATAAAAACAACCAAACTATTTCCCAGAACAGGAAGGATCATTTTTCAAAAGTTGAAAAGCCTACCACATTTTCAAAGCACAGTGATAATGCATTACCAACACCAATGCCCTCAGTCTAAAAAGATAATATTACCAACCAAAGCATCATCAGAACCAACTGAATTTTCCTCTTTTTAAATTATTTCACTCTCTTCTCTGTTATTCTTTTATTCTCTTGATTTTTTTATTATAGTCTCTCAAATTCTCATCATATTTCTCCTTCCAACTCCCTCCCTTTTAACTGGTTATGATATGGAATTTACAACTAAATTATCTGTTGTATTTCTTGAATATAATTTTTGGCATAGCCTGCCTTCAATTTAAGATTGCAGATTAAAACTGGGTCACAGTATTTCCCTTTCCAGTATCTAACAAAATGGAAGAGAAAGGAATTTTTAAAAATTATAAAACCTAAAAGCTAAAGGAGAAGTCACTAGCAGCCACAAAACAAGAAAAGGGGGGTTGCTTATGCATAAACTCCAAAAACTGGCAAATAAGGAAAGATACTGAAGACTGTGAAATGAAACAGAGAGGGTACACAGCCTTGCTTTTACTTGTGCCCAAACCCCCAGAAGATGTACTTCTGAATTGATGAACTGAAATCTCAAAAGAAATTAACTGAGTCAATATCTTTTTCCTTTCCAAATGAGGAATTGGGGGAGAAGATACTGGTGGGGAAAAGAGAATGAAATAGGGGCTGACTCTACAGAAAAGAAAGCTCCACAGCTGTACGGTCTAAGGAGCCAAGGCTACATTTCCACAAGAAAGGAAAATATCCCTCAAGTAGGTCTTGACACAGGACCATCAACAAAGTTCCAGAAAATGAGCAGGGCTCAATTCTTTAACAAAGACTGGAAATAACCTAACCCAGCTGAGATTTCTCCTTCTGTTGCTATTCTCTTGGTGTATAAAAGAATGGGTAGAATACAAGGATACTCAGGCACCAACCTATAGCTCTGAGGAGCAAACAAAATTGTCATATATAACCCTCTGTACATCAGAGCAAATAGAATGCCTAGACAGAACCACCTAAACTTAAAAAAAAAAAAAGTAGTGATATGGCAGGCAATTATATAAATTTTATGTGATAAGGAAGAAAGGGAGAAAAGAAAGGACAAAGAACTAAATAATAGTAAAACATCAAGTACCCAAAGGAAAACTGCTTCACACTACAGAATAACTTACCAAGTACTTGATCTGGCTAAAACAGACTCAGACCGGTTCCAAGATGGCCGAATAGGAACAGCTCTGGTCTGCAACTCCCAGCGTGATCGAAGCAGAGGACGGGTGATTTCTGAATTTACAACTGAGGTACCTGGTTTATCTCATTGAGACTGGTTAGACAGTGGGTGCAGCCCACAGAGGGTGAGCTGAAGCAGGGTGGGGCGCTGCCTCACCCGGGAAGTGCAAGGGGTCAGGGGATTTCCTTTTCCTAGCCAAGGGAAGCTGTGACAGACTGTACCTGGAAAAATGGGACACTCTTACCCAAGTACTGCACTTTTCCAAAGGTCTTAGCAACCGGCAGATAAGGAGATTCTCTCCTGTGCCTGGTTCGGCGGGTTCCACTCCCATGGAGCCTTGCCCACTGCTAGCACAGCGGTCTGAGATTGAACTGCTAGGTGGCAGCCTGGCTGTGGGAGGGGCGTCTGCCATTGCTGAGGCTTGAGTAGGTAAACAAAGCAGCCAGAAAGCTCAAACTGGGCGGAGCCCACCGCATCTTAGCAAGGCCTAATACCTCTATAGACTCCACCTCTGTGGTCAGGGCATAGCTGAACAAAAGGCAGCAGACAACTTCTACAGACTTAACTGTCCCTGTCTGACAGCTCCAAAGACTGCAGTAGTTCTCCCAGCATGGTGTTTGAGCTCTGAGAATGGACAAACTGCCTCCTCAAGTGGGTCCCTGACTCCCGTGTAGCCTAACTGGGAGACACCTCCCAGTAGGGACCAACAGATATCTCATATAGGCAGATGCCCCTCTGGGATGAAGCTTCCAGAGGAAGGATCAGACAGCGATATTTGCTATTCTGCAATATTTGCTGTTCTGCAGCCTCCGCTGGTGATACCCAGGCAAACAGCTCCTGGAGTAGACCTCCAGTAAATTCCAACAGACCTGCAGCTGACGGACCTGACTGTTAGAAGGAAAACGAACAAACAGAGCGGTATAGCATCAACATCAACAAAAATGACATCCACACCAAAACCCAATCTGTAGGTTACCAACATCAAAGACCAAAGTTAGATAAAACCACAAAGATGGGGAGAAACCAGAGCAGAAAAGCTGAAAATTCTAAAACCTAGAGCGACTCTTCTCCTCCAAAGGATCGCAGCTCCTTGCCAGCAATGGAACAAAGCTGGACGGAGAATGACTTTGACGAGTTCGACTAAGTAGGCTTCAGAAGGTCAGTAATAACAAACTTCTCTGAGTTAGAGGAGCACGTTCGAACCCATCGCAAGGAAGCTAAAAATCTGAAAAAAGGTTAGACGAATGGCTAACTAGAATAAACAGTGTAGAGAAGACCTTAAATGACCTGATGGAGCTGAAAACCATGGCACGAGAACTTTGTGATGCATGCACAAGCTTCAAAAGCCGATTCGATCAAATGGAAGAAAGGTTATCTGTGATTGAAGATCAAATTAATGAAATAAAGTGAGAAGACAAGGTTAGAGAAAAAAGAGTAAAAAGAAATGAACAAAGCCTCCAAGAAATATGGGACTATGTGAAAAGACCAAATCTACATTTGATTGGTGTACCTGAAAGTGATGGGGAGAATAGAAACAAGTTGGAAAACGCTCTTCAGGATATTAAACAGGAGAACTTCCCCAACCTAGCAAGGCAGGCCAACATTCAAATTCAGGAAATACAGAGAACACAACAAAGATACTCCTTAAGAAGAGCAACTCCAAGACACATAATTGTCAGATTCACCAAGGCTGAAATGAAGGAAAAAATGTTAAGGGCAGACAAAGAGAAAGGTCGGGTTACCCACAAAGGGAAGCCCATCAGACTAAGAGCAGACCTCTCGGCAGCAACCCTACAAGCCAAAAGAGAGTGGGGGCCAATATTCAACATTCTTAAAGAAAATAATTTTCAACCCAGAATTTCATATCCAGCCAAACTAAGCTTCATAAGTAAAGGAGAAATAAAATCCTTTACAGACAAGCAAATGCTGAGAGATTTTGTCACCACCAGGCCTGCCCTAAAAGAGCTCCTGAAGGAAGCACTAAACATGGAAAGGAACAACCAGTACCAGCCACTGCAAAAACATGCCAAATTGTAAAGACCATTGACGGTATAAAGAAACTGCATCAATTAACGGGCAAAATAACCAGTGAACATCATAATGACAGGATCAAATTCACATACAACAATATTAACCTTAAATGTAAATGGGCTAAATGCCCCAATTAAAGACACAGACTGGCAAATTGGATAAAGAGTCAAGACACATCAGTGTGCTATATTCAGGAGACCCATCTCATGTGCAGAGATGCATATAGGCTCAAAATAAAGGGATGGAGGAAGATCTACCAAGCAAATGGAAAGCAAAAAAAAGCAGGGGTTGCAATCCTAGTCTCTGATAAAACAGACTTTAAACCAACAAAGATCAAAAGAGACAAAGAAGGCCATTACATAACGGTAAAGGGATCAATTCAACAAGAAGAGCTAACTATCCTAAATATATATGCACCCAATACAGGAGCACCCAGATTCATAAAGCAAGTCCTTAGAGACCTACAAAGAGACTTAGACTCCCACACAATAATATTGGGAGACTTCAACACCCCACTGTCAATATTAGACAGATCAACAAGGCAGAAGGTTGACAAGGATATCCAGGACTTGAACTCAGCTCTGCACCAAGCAGACTTAATAGATATCTACAGAACACTCCACCCCAGATCAACAGAATATACATTCTCCTCAGCACCGCACCACACCTATTCCAAAATTGACCACAAAATTGGAAGTAAAGCACTCCTCGGCAAATGTAAAAGAACAGAAATCACAACAAACTGTCTCTCAAACCACAGTGCAATCAAACCAGAACTCAGGATTAAGAAACTCACTCAAAACCGCTCAACTACATGGAAACTGAACAACCTGCTCCTGAATGACTACTGGGTACATAACGAAATGAAGGCAGAAATAAAGATGTTCTCTGAAACCAGTGAGAACAAAAACACAACATACCAGAATCTGGGACACATTTGAAGCAGTGTGTAGAGGGAAATTTATACACTAAATGCCCACAAGAGAAAGCAGGAAAGATCTAAAATTGACACCCTAACATCACAATTAAAAGAACTAGAGAAGCAAGAGCAAACACATTCAAAAGCTAGCAGAAGGCAAAAATAACTAAGATCAGAGCAGAACTGAAACAGATACAGACACAAAAAAACCCTTCAAAAAATCAGTGAATCCAGGAGCTGGTTTTTTGGAAAGATCAACAAAATTAATAGACCACTAGCAAGACTAATAAAGAAGAAAAGAGAGAAGAATCAAATAGATGCAATAAAAAATGATAAAGGGGATATCGCCACTGATCCCACAGAAATACGAACTACCATCAGAGAATACTATAAACACCTCTATGCAAATAAACTAGAAAATCTAGAAGAAATGGATAAATTCCTGGACACATACACCCTCCCAAGACTAAACCAGGAAGAAGTTGAATCTCTGAATAGACCAATAACAGGCTCTGAAATTGAGGCAATAATTATAGCCTACCAACCAAAAAAAGTCCAGCACCAGATGGATTCTGAGTTGAATTCTACCAGAGGTACAAAGAAGAGCTGGTACCATTCCTTCTGAAACTATTTCAATTAATAGAAAAAGAGGGAATCCTTCCCAGCTCATTTTATGAGGCCAGCATCATCCTGATACTAAAGCCTGACAGAGACACAACAAAAAAAGAGAATTTTCAACCAATATCCCTGATGAACATCAATGCGAAAATCCTAAATGAAATACTGGCAAACCAAATTCAGCAGCAGAACAAAAAGCTTATCCACCACGATCAAGTGGGCTTCATCCCTGGGATGCAAGGCTGGTTCAACATATGCAAATCAATAAACATAATCCATCACATAAACAGAACCAGCAACAAAAACCACATGATTCTCTCAATAGATGCAGAAAAGGCCTTTGACAAAATTCAACAGATCTTCATGCCAAAAACTCTCAGTAAACTAGGTATTGATGGAACGTTTCTCAAAATAGTAAGAGCTATTTATGACAAACCCACAGCCAATATTATACTGAATGGGCAAAAGCTGGAAGCATTCCATTTGAAAACTAGCACAAGACAAGGATGTCCTCTCTCACCACTCCTATTCAACATAGTGTTGGAAGTTCTGGCCAGGGCAATCAGGCAAGAGAAAGAAATAAAGGGTATTCAATTAGGAAAAGAGGAAGTCAAATTGTCCTCGTTTGCAGATGACGTCATTGTATATATAAAAAACCCATCGTCTCAGCCCAAAATCTCCTTAAGCTGATAAGCAACTTCAGCAAAGTCTCTGGATACAAAATCAATGTGCAAAAATCACAAGCATTCCTATACACCAATAACAGACAAGCACAGAGCCAAATCATGAGTGAACTCTCATTCACAATTGCTACAAAGAGAATAAAATACCTAGGAATCCAACTTACAAGGGATGTGAAGGACCTCTTCAAGAAGAACTACAAACCACTGCTCAACAAAATAAAAGAGGACACAAACAAATGAAAGAACATTCCATGCTCATGGATAGGAAGAATCATTATAGTGAAAATGGCCATATTGCCCAAGGTAATTTATAGATTCAATGTCATCCCCATCAAGCGACCAATGACTTTCTCCACAGAATTAGAAAAAACTACTTTAAAGTTTATATGGAACCGAAAAAGAGCCCGCATCGCCAAGTCAATCCTAAGCCAAAAGAACAAAGCTGGAGGCATCACACTACCTGACTTCTAACTATACTACAAGGCTACAGTAACCAAAACAGCATGGTACTGGTACCAAAACAGATATGTAGACCAATGGAACAGAACAGAGGCCTCAGAAATAACACCACACATCTACAGATGATCTTTGACAAAAACAAGAAATGGGGAAAGGGTTCCCTATTTAACAAATGGTGCTGGGAAAACTGGCTAACCATATGTAGAAAGCTGAAACTGGATCCCTTCTTTACACCTTATACAAAAATTAATTCAAGATGGATTAAAGACTTACATGTTAGACCTAAAACCATAAAAACCCTAGAAGAAAACTTAGGCAATACCATTCAGGACATATGCATGGGCAAGGACTTCATGACTACAACACCAAAAGCAATGGCAACAAAAGCCAAAATTGACAAATGGGATCTAATTAAACTAAAGAGCTTCTGCATGGCAAAAGAAACTACCATCAGAGTGAACAGGCAACCTACAGAATGGGAGAAAATTTTTGCAATCTATGCATCTGACAAAGGGCTAATATCCAGAATCTACAATGAACTCAAACAAATTTACAAGGAAAAAACAACTCCATCAAAAAGTGGGCAAAGGATATGAACAGACACTTCTCAAAAGAAGACATCTATGCAGCCAACAGACACATGAAAAAATGCTCATCATCAGTGGTCATCAGAGAAATGCAAATCAAAACCACAATGAGATACCATCTCACACCAGTTAGAATGGCGATCATTAAAAAATCAGGAAACAACAGATGCTGGAGAGGACGTGGAGAAATAGGAATGCTTTTATACTGTTGGTGGGAGTGTAAATTAGTTCAACCATTGTGGAAGACAGTGTGGCGATTCCTCAATATCTAGAACTAGAAATACTATTTGACCTAGCAATCCCATTACTGGGTATATACCCAGAGGATTATAAATCATGCTGCTATAAAGACACAGATGTTTATTGCGGCACTATTCACAATAGCAAAGACTTGGAACCAATCCAAATATCCATCAATGATAGACTGGATTAAGAAAATGTGGCACATATATACCATGGAATACTATGCAGCCATAAAAAAGGATGAGTTCATGTCTTTTGCAGGGACATAGATGAAGCTGGAAACCATCATTCTCAGCAAACTATCACAAAGACAGAAAACAAAACACCACATGTTCTCACTCTTAGGTAGGAATTGAACAATGAGAACACTTGGACACAGGGTGGGGAACATCACACACTGGGACCTGTTGTGGGGTAGGGGGCTGGGGGAGGGATAGCATTAGGAGAAATAGCTAATGTAAATAACAAGTTGATGGGTGCAGCAAACCAACATGGCACATGTATACCTATGTATCAAACCTGCACGTTTGATACCTATGTATCAAACCTACCCTAGAACTTAAAGTATTTTTAAAAAAAGAATTAAAATATCAAACAAACAAACAAAAAACAAAGTCTCAAAGGCCCAATGATAACAACAACCTACCAAGATGTAAAAAGTGATTGCACACCCGAGGAAGCAATCGGGGTCCCAAACAACCTCATATAAAAGTAATTAATATTTTAGAAACAATATGAAACACAGTGGCTATTGCTGTAAATACAATTACCGACATAGCAGAAAGACTTGAACTAATCATGGTGAATAACATTTAGAAAGAGATCAAAGCATTTAGGAATGATGTAATAGATATGGTAGAGAGAAAAATGTGATCTAAAACAAGGATAATTGGTGCCCTCAAGGTAACAAACCCAACAAATAAACAGAAATAAAGGCAAACACATAGTGCAAGAGACCTTTCCTGAAGCAAAGAGTTAAAAATAACACTTAAGGCCAGGCGTGGTGGCTCACACCTGTAATCCCAGCACTTTGGGAGGCCGAGGCAGGCAGATCACAAGGTCAAGAGATTGAGACCATCCTGGCCAACATGATGAAACCCCATCTCTACTAAAAATACAAAAATTAGCTGGGCATGGTGGCATGCACCTGTAGTCTCAGCTACTCAGGAGGCTGCAGCAGGAGAATTGCTTGAACCCAGGAGGCAGAGGTTGCAGTGGACCAAGATCACGCCACTGCACTCCAGCCTGATGACAGAGCAAAATTAAAAAATAAATAAATAAAAAATAACGCCTGCATATGCAGCTGTTTTTTCCTGTAGTTTCCAGAAAAGTTTGATACAGAACACTCTACTCTGAGCATAGCCAAGTTACATTATTAAAATTCAAAGATAAAGAAATAATTCTTCAAGTAATAAGCCAGAAAAGAAAACCATGTACACTGGGGAAAAAATCAGGCTTCCTCATAATGACAGTAAATGCCAAAGACAAAGGAGTAATGCTCACAATGTTCTGAAGCAAAGAAGGTATGATCCAAGAACATCGTACCCAGCCAGAATGCCATTTGACTAGAGGAGAACAATAGGTGGACTTTTTCAAACATGACAGAATTTAGGAAATACAACATTCATAAGCGTCTCTTGGGGAAAAATATTAAAATATGAATCAAAATAAAGAGCACAGAAATAAAATCATCCAAGTTTTAAAAAGCTGATAGGCATTAAATCCATTTATATATTGAGCTAAATACTGAACTAATCAAACAAAGAGAATTTTGGTTACAGAAAAAAACATAAAGATTACATTTTTAGACAATATAAAAATATTAACAAAATTTGGAAAACAGTGGGAGAAAGTTTGAGAATGCTCAGACTGAAATGTGTAGCTGAAGAATTATTATGGTTTTTTTAATTTCTTTTTTAATCTGAAAGAAAACTTTTAGGAAATAATAGATCTTGTCTATTCTTTTTTTTTTTTTTTTTTTCCTTTGAGACTGAGTCTCGCTCTGTCACCCAGGCTGGAGTGCAGTGATGTGATCTCGGCTCACGGCAACGTCTGCCTCCCAGGTTCAAGCGATTCTCCTGCATCAGCCTCCTAAGTAGCTGGGACTACAGGCTCGTGCCACCACCCCAGGCTAATTTTTTTGTATTTTTAGTAGACATGGGGTTTTACCATGTTGGCCAGATTGGTCTCAATCTCCTGACCTCGTGATCCACCTGCTTTGGCCTCCCAAAGTGCTAGGATTACAGGCGTGAGCCACCGCACCTGGCCAATCTTGTGTATTCTAAAGAAATATTTATTTAGACTTCAACAATTCTCTCAGTTTCTTCTTCTATTAAATTTAAGTAAAATTATACCTTTTGCATTAAAGTGTCTTCTGTAGTAAGTCTCCATCTTAATAAAAGTGTTTCTAATTAACCTGTGTGTGTGTGTGTGTGTGCATGTGTGTGTGTTATATGTTAGAATGTTTTGTGTTGCTGTAAAGGAATACCTTTATATATATATACCTTTATATAAAGACACTGGGTAATTTTTAAAGAACAGAGGTTTATTTAGCTCAGGGTTCTACAAACTATACAAGAAGAATGGCACCAGCATCTGCTTCTAGTAAAGGCCTCAGGCTGCTTCCACTCATGGTGGAAGACGAAGGGGAACCATTGTAATTTTGCAGAGGACATGGTGAGGGTGGAAGCAAGAGAGGGGGAGGAGCCAGGCCCTTTTTAACAACCAGCTCTTGTAGGAGCTAACAGAGTGAGAACTCTCTCACTCTCTCCCAGGAAGGGCACTAATCTATTTATGAGTGATCTGCCCCCAAGACCCAAAGACCTCCCATTAAGCACCACCTCCAACACCAGGGACCAAATTTCAACTTGAGGTTTGGAGAAGTCAAACAGTATATATGCATAAAAAGATGGACTCTAAAATGATGTTCCTCTCATGATAACAGTGAATTTTTTCTGAGCAGTAGGATGCAGAGTGGTTTTTTTTTTTGTCTTTTGAATTTGTTATAATAAGCACATGTTTCTACAAAAATAATAGATTATTTTGCAGATGGTCTTGCTATGTTGCCCAGGCTGGTCTAGAACCCCTGGCCTTCAAGCAATCCACCTGCTTCAGCCTTCCAAAGCACTGGGATTACAGGAGTAAGCTACTGAACCCAGCCTAGTATTTTTTTTAAGCATAAGAATATATCAAGGTAAATATTTAATATTGGGAACTGAAAATATGGATGCTTGCTATTTTTTGTACATTTCTGTGTTGTTTACATTAAAAATGCATTAATAAACTAGCTTCTAGTTTTCTTCTTTTATTGTCTTAATTTTTCAGAGGGGGGTGTTCTTATTTGATATTTCCTTTATGGTTTTCTGGGTTTCAATAGAAAAATTGTTGCCCATTTCTAGTTTAGATAGGGATTCATTTAGGAGGGAAAAGAAGCAACATCTGAAAATTGCTGGTTAATAATCAGTCAACTACATGCTACTTAGTTTACATTAGCAAAAAGAAAACAATGGGTTCTGGAAAGCTGATATCTGGAAAAATATCATTTTATTAAGAACTAAATTGTAATTGGACACATAAAACAAAGAAATTCTTCCAGTGAACAGATACACTACATAAGAAGCATTTCCCAGATACTTGGTTTCAATATAGGTTAACGGGATTCTGCACCATAAATCTAGTCCCTTTCCCTAAAAGGAAAATGTTTATTGGCACCAAAAATTTACTATATTCTATGTAAGGAGAAGTACCAAGGCAGATGAAATTGAAGCACGTTTCTAGTTGATATAATGTAAACTTATTTTTTTCTCTTTTTTTATTATCATTATACTTTAAGTTTTAGGGTACATGTGCACAACATGCAGGTTTGTTACATATGTATACATGTGCCATGTTGGTGTGCTGCACCCATTAACTCGTCATTTAGCATTAGGTATATCTCCTAATGCTATCCCTCCCCGCTCCCCCCACCCCACAACAGGCTCCTGTGTGTGATGTTCCCCTTCCTGTGTCCATGTGTTCTCATTGTTCAGTTCCCACCTATGAGTGAGAACATGTGGTGTTTGGTTTTTTGTCCTTGTGATAGTTTGCTGAGAATGATGGTTTCCAGCTTCATCCATGTCCCTACAAAGGACATGAACTCATCATTTTTTATGGCTGCATAGTATTCCATGGTATATATGTGCCACATTTTCTTAATCCAGTCTATCATTGTTGGACATTTGGCTTGGTTCCAAGTCTTTGCTACAAAGCATTTAATTTTTTAACTCCTTAATTTGAGGGTTTCTCTTTGATTTTGAGGGTACGCTTAACCCACCTTGAATATTTCTAGTATTCCCCCACCTTTTTTTCCTTTTTGCAATGCTTCTAAAAATAAGTAAACTTATATTTAAACATGTAAACTTATTTTTAAAAGAAGTTTTTTTACATAAGTTATTTTAAAAATAAGTAAACTTATTTTTAAACATGTAAGCTTATTTTTAAAAGCATTGCAAAAAGGAAAAAAAGGTGGGAGAATACTAGAAATATTCAAGGTGGGTTAAGCATACCCTCAAAATCAAAGAGAAACCCTCAAATTAAGGAGTTAAAAAATTAAATACTTTGTAGCAGATACATGTAAATATATGTAATTTTTCCAAAACCAACTCAGAGTAGCATAACTTCAGTTTATCGGTTCAAATTGTGAATTTATACACAGAACATGTGTTATGAACTTGGTCAGACTGAAAGCTCACATATGTGCTTTATACCATCCCCTCTGACCTTAGTATTTGGTTTTCCATCATTTTAGAATATTGCATTTGTTAGGGTTTTATATCTTGTTGGAGCAATTTTAGAAGGCAGAGGGGGGAGGAGTTGTGGTGGGTTTTGTGGTTAGACCAGTCTATAACATTGTCAAAATCATTGTTCTCTCTCAAAGTGTGATTTGGTGCCAAATGGAGCAACCAAGATGTCAACAGTATTTCACAATGTTGAAGCTTCTCTTCATGAATCTCTGGATCCTGACAACTTGTTTACTATATCCTCAGAGAAGCTCAGGAATGCAGCTTAGGGTCCAAGTGGTCATTGGGTTCTTTTCGGGGAGATGGGACACCATGTTCCTCTGTGTAGATAGGCTGTATTAAGTTTTGTTTCACATACAATCCCGGCTATACCACACAGACAACAAAGACAGAACAGGAGAAGTTCAGATGCCAGACAGTTACAGGGATTCTGCAGGAAGCAATTAAACTACCACAAAAATGTCCTTGGGCCTCTCCCTTACAGAGCCATGCTGATCCCTGAGGTATTCTCCGCACAGCTTCCTAACAGTATTTCTAGCTGGCCCATCTTCTCACTAGATGACGATTACACTTCTTAGCTTCTCTCTCTCTCACTCCCTCTCTCTCTTTCTTCACTTCCAACTCTGTAACTGAATCTATTCTAATGTTAATGCTTTCAACACCTCATTTTTAAATGGGAACTGCTTTTGCTTTTAGTTTCTTTCCATTGATAGTTTTTTTAAAAAGAAATAAAAAGCCTTATGCAGAGAAAAAATTCATACCCATCTGAACAAATTTCACACTCAGGTATTCATCAGAGAAAACCATAAGGAGCCCTTCCTTTAACAAATAACCTGCATAATGAGATAATTTGCAGGAGAAGCCAGTAGTTTTGTTCCTAAATTCATCATATTATACATGCCCAAATACAAAATATCTTTGGAGAAGTATCCTATGTTCTGCGTATGTACCCATATGGTAGTTTTAGCATAAATAAGAAGTTATTGTTTCTTTCTAGGTGCATGAGGAATTATCAAGTGTTCCTAAGGCTTAGAAATCAAAGCAGAACCAAGGTCCAAAGCAGGGGTTGGACAGTGAGGGGAGAGAAGAAGTTTTGGTTTAGAGTAAGAAAGCCTGTTACAGGTACTCAGCTCTGCCATTGTAATACAAAAGTAGCCATAACCAAAAACATGAGTGTGACTAATCATTACTCAATAAATCTATGGCCACCAAAATTTGAATTTCATACAATCTGCATTTGTACATTTGATTGTATCCAACTACCTAAAAATCTAAAAGCCATTCTTAACTCATGGGTGGTACAAAAACAGGAGGTGGTCTAGATTTGGCCTGTAGGTCACAGTTCACCAAACCCTTGTATAGAGGAAACTACAGACCAAAAAGTAGGCAAGCCCTCCCCTCCTATCTTACACAGGTATAGTGATTTCTGTCAGCAAGTTTTTTCCAATATCCTGTGCCTTTAATCCTCATCACAATCTGGGAGATACATATTAGTTTCATATAAGGAATGAGGAAGCTGAGGTTCAGAGAAGAATCAAATAATCTTTAATTCATTTAACAAATATTTGAATCCATTATAGGGGGGCTTCTGTTAAGGCCTCAGGATATGACAATGTCTAAAGCACAGTTTCTAGTTTCTTAGAGCCAACTGGGGCAAACCAGAACAGGACAGGAATTATTAATGCAACACAATGTACAGGCTAAAGGGAAACATACAGGAAGCATTTAACTCAGTTTGGGGGGATCAAAGAAAGCATTCTGGAGGGTGACATCCAGAATGATGGATGAGAAAGAAATTGATAGGTGAAAAGAAGACAGGGAGGAAAAAGTCTGTTCCAGTTATAAGGAACAGCATGAGCAAAGATGTAGAGGTGAGACAGCATAACACATACAGCAGCTTCACATTATTCAGTGAGTGTGCATCCAAGCATACAGTGTGTATGGTGGGGGCAGGGAAAGAGTAAAGAAAATGCCACTCAAGAAAGGTGAGCAAGGATGACCATATGTCATGCTAAAGAGGGAGGCTCTATCCTAGACATCATGCGGAGCCAACGAACAGGTGGATGCAAAGGAGTGACATGGATCAGATTCACATTTCAGAAAGATCACTCTGGATAGAGAGTGGAGAACGGATTGGAAGGAAGCAAGTCCAACCTTCTCATGTCACAATTTAAAAAGTAACTCCCTTATAAATGACTTGCTCAGGCTCACTTAGCTGGTGAGTCACCAAACCAGTTCTGTGACCCCATATCTAGTTACTAATTATAACAACCTTTCTTATAACCATAAGCATTTACAGGGTACTATATTACTACTGTTATTGCTATTGTTATTTACACAAGGTTACAAAAACTAAATAATAATAGAACTAGAACTAGACTCTATGTTCTAGGCCTAAACTCACATTCAACACCTTTTTTCACTTTAACAGTAACTTTCAAGCTATGTCCCATAAAGTCTTGGGTGTCTGTGGAGATGCCTAAAGGAGAAACTGGAAAGACAGAGCGTCAGACTCTCCATCCTCACTTTTCTATCTTTTATATTTCTACGAAGCAAGAGCTCCACTACTTAAAAAAAGATGAAAACCATTGTAAGCCATGATATCCACCATGCGATCACTAAGAATGAAATCAGGTCAGACACTGTGACTCACACCTGTAATCCTAGCATTGTGGGAGACTGAGGCAGGAGGATCGCTCAAGGCCAGGAGTTTTTTACTAGTCTGGGCAACATAGCAAGACCCCCATCTCTACAAAAAAAAATTTTTTTTTTTAATTAGCCAGGTGTGGTAGCTATATTCCTAGCTACTCAGGAGGCTGAGGTGGATACCATCACTTGAGCCCAGGAGGTCAAGGCGGTAATGAGCTATGATTGCACCACTCTACTCCAGCCTGGGTAACACAGCAAGATTCTGTCTCAAAAAAACCAAACAAAACAAAAAGAATGAATCAGTGCCAAACAAAGGATAGGACCATATACCCAAGGCCCTCAATATCAGTGGTTCCCCATCTGCCGATTCAATCAACTGTTCATAGAAATATGTGTGGGGAGGAAAGGACAATAAAAAATCACACAAATCAAAAACAATATACTACAACAACCATTTACATAGCATTTACATGGTATTAGGTATTATTAGTAATCTAGAGATGATTTTAAATATGTGGGAGGATGTACATAGGTTGTATGCAAATATTATGCCATTTTCTACCAGGGACTTGAGCATCCCAGGATTTTGGTATCCTTTGGAGCCTTGGAACAAATTCCCTGCATGACTGTACCTTGATCTTAAAAAATAGGGGTAGAAAATAGCTTATGAGAAGTGAAGCAATGGGTTTGAAATAAATTTAGCAAGTCCTGTCTCCTCTTCTATTGACAGGCTTTCTGCCCTGCCCCCCACCCCAGGAAGCTCAGGAAAGCTTAGTGAGACAGCAGGAAATCTAAAACACAGAATTTGTCCTCAGCAAAACTGAATAGTTGTCAATCTTCACAACACCCACTTTCACCACCCTTCACCATGGAAGCTTGGCCACCTTCCTTACTGAAATGAAATAAACCTGACTGCATCAACTACATAATGTTTATTCCCTGAGTGTCTACAAGTGCTATTGTCCCAAATGTCGACTGTGGAATATCTCATCCCACTCTGGAATTTGCATCTGGAAAAGTTTAAACTCTGGGAGAGACCAATTGTTAATCCACAGGTGGAATTTCATGTCCCTTTGTGCCTTTGACTTGTCAGCCTCCAATTTATTGCTCACATGAAGATAATTTCATTCTCTGGACTCAGAGAGGCAGAAAACAAGGAGGGGATATGAATGTGTTGGTCAAAGTAAATAAGCAGATGATTTTTGTGATAGGCTAAATTGAACTATCATAGCCTTATGATTTTGAAAAGCTCTTTCCAAAGCTGAATTTACCTGCGGAGTGGTGTTCAGAAACCCCCTTTTGGTTTATAGTTCAATCAAGCTCCTATCTCCCCCCTTCAATTTAACATTCTGGATCAACTGCCCCTGTGTAACCAATTCTCATACTTAAAGTATAAAACTAGGAAGGATTTTTTCCTCCATTCTGAAAATTTATCTTTCACCTTAGGAAAAGATTTATACTTCTCAGTCATAGAAAAGCCAACACCCTCCAGCACTTAGAAGCAACCTCAGAAAAAGAAAAAGGAATGAAAACAGTGAATCAATTTCCCTTTCCACACAGATCTGAGAGATGAGATAGTTGTCGTGTCTGCCAAGGGGCTTCCGGCTCTGACAAGTTGAGTCAGCATGCTGCAAATCATTCTAGATGATTTTTGGACCACATGTGATAGCTAGAAGAAACTAAACTGGGTCAGGCTAACTTTTGCAAGGTGCCTTAGGATTTTAAGAGCTAAAAGGAAACTATAACTCAGTTTTGTGGCTCTTGTGATCATCTGCGATGTGAGGGTAAATGGTAGCAATGTGACTAGGCATGCTGCCCTCTCTTGCCTTTTTTAAGTGTCATTACTATTATAATAAGACTCATGGGTGTGGCATCCATGAGGAGGTGCTGCTCAGATCTCCCTTTAAGAGAGAATCTGCTCGACTGTAGTGATCATTTCAGTGTGTATATGCACATTAAAATATCATGTTGTACACCTTAAACATAAACAATGAATTTAAAAATATAAACAACTTTTAAAATGATAATCTTTAGTGAGAAGTACAGTTATCTCCCAGCCTACAGCTGTCACAGCTGTGGGATCCATTAGAACATCCATACCAGGGCCATGCTTCTCCAGAGCTGCTCCTAGCCAATGATTGAGCACGGGGAGAGGGGACAGAGGTAGGGGTCTGCTAGGGCTGGGCATGCCTGCTCTACCGGGAAACTGTTGATTTGGATGTCCCTATCAGCCTAGCCAAGACTTTCTCAGAGCTGCCCTGCAGGCTGAAACTCTACCTGCCTGATTCTTCTTCCTTCCTGCTCTGCCTTTACAGATGTGAGAATTGCATCATGGTCTGAGCCTTGTCCCACCTGTTCCTGCTCCCTTTCCCTTTATCCTTCACAGGCATCACCCCCTAGTCAACGTTTTGCATTCCTAATTCCATCTTGGTGTCTGCTTCCTGAAGGAACTGAGCAGAGGCAGGTGGAAAGGGGCAGGTCTTTCTTCTCTCACCCCATCTCTAACCTCTCCTCCTCATGTTGCCTTAACTTTCCAGCCAGCCCACGCCTTCCCCCTTAAGCAGCAGCTGTGGCCTTCAGCAGTGTTTACCCTTGGCAGTCATGTGGTCCTTTTGCCATTTACTTTCCCAACAGAAACACCAACCCTAAGCAGATTGGAAACAGCACATGTGTCTTTATGAACTGAAAGTAAATATGAAAAGCCAAAGAGGTGCTGAGATACTAGGGCCAAGTCTGTTCCACCTGAAGATTTGAGGAGTGTGTGTGTGTGTTTGTGTGTGTGTGTGTTTGTTATCACTTGGGGGAGGAGGTGGCAGATATCCCCAAATTAGAAATAATCTTCTCCTCCTGATTTTGAGAAAGAATGAATACAAATGTATCATTCTACCTTTTCAATACCATTGCCTACCCCAAAGTTACCAGATCACTTAGCAAATAGTAGAATTAATTCACCTGTTTTCTTCTTTTTCCCTCTCTACTTTCATAAATCAATAAGATAGTCAAAAGTTGGCAGGGAAGTCAGGGAGAATAAATATGAATGAATTGAATAAGCCACAAACTATTCAATCAATGTTTAATCAAGGAATTGTACAATTTAGAATGACCATTGTCCTGTTTTAATTTTTTCAACTAATCTATCCAAGTGATCGTGTCATTTTAATTGCGAAAATGAAAAAGACCTAGGAAATCAAGAAGACAGTGAGTAAAAAGGAACAGCTGGGTGTGACTGAGTTGTCTGCTTGGAGGCAAGCAGAAAGATGTAAAGTTTTTGAAAATTCCTTCCACCATTGGATTCTAAGGTGAAGAAATTAATTTTTAAAATTAACACACAGACCTAAATTCTGTCTACTGACACCTGCTAAGAGTATGGACTCTGTTCACTTTCACTTGAAACTTAAAAGATGGGTTATCTCAGTCAAATTTTGTCGACCCCATAGGGATTTCATTCTCAGCATGCCAGAAACATTTAATCCTTTCTCTTTCTCTCTCTCTCTCTCTCTCTCTCTCTCCCCTCACTCTCTCTTCTCTTTTTGCTTCTTTCTTCTCTCTCTCTCTCTTTCCTTCTCTTCTAAAATTTTCCCAAAGCCTACAAGGACACCCTACGTGCAGTACTTTGTTGAATTAGAGGTTACACCATTGGCACTAACAAATACTTTTAAGATTTCTTATCACCTTCGACCTTATCACTCCCAACCCCTCACCAACAAAGGGGGGAAATTCATATTAAATTATCTGGGCTGAGTATCATGGTAAATGTGTACACCCTGCCTTCCCCGATTCCTTCCATCTGTGTATGGCCTAAACAGCTGACTGGGACAGTCTTTCATCTTTAATCTAATCAACTAACTTTCCCATGGGAAACAGCCAATGAAGCCCAAATCTACGTACCAAACTCTTTTTAGCCCAGGCAGCTCACCACATCTGACATTCCAAAAAAAAAAAAAAAAAAAAATCAGTGAAAGTGGCTGCTATGAGTCACAAAAGACAAACAGCATTCCTGAAAGAAATGAACAATCACTAGAAGAAACACATTAGTGCTTGCTTTGGGAACCCTATAGGTCTCTATAGATCTGAATGGTATTTAGGCCTGAATTCTCTGCATCTCTAGGATACCTTCTATTTGCTGTTTAGTTTTCTGTAAATATAACTGTCTCCTCTTCATTTTTTAACTGTAACAAACTAGCATCCAAAATACTTCTAATATTTAGCATATTCCTTAATATTCTCTTTTCAATTATTGCTACCAACTTAAAGAGTGGTTAACTATAATTTGCTGTATACCACTGGCTTTCCATTTGGCAGGCCAAGACCTGCGTATTACATCACAAGCTAGTACAAACACACACACACGTGCACGCACACACACCAAAGCAAAAATACCGTGGCAGAAGAGACTAAGGAAAGGAGATATCAGAACTAAATGTAATGTGGGGCCCAGGATCAGATGTCCTGTAACAGAAAAGAACATTAGTTACAACTAAGGAACTCCCGATAAGGTATGAACTTTAAATAATCATAATGTGTGAATATGGGTTCATTAAAGTGAAAAATGGACCATAGTGATGTAAGATGTTAACAATAGGGTAAACTGGGAGTCGGGTATATAGAAACTCTCTCCACTATCTTTGTAACCTTTTTGTATATCTAAAAATCTTCTCTTTAAAAAGCTTCTTAGGACAACAACAGAAAGGTAGTAGCTGACATCACAGGGACTGCATTTGACAATCAGGCTTTCTTCGCAAGCTCCATTTCCCCGCAACTGTAGAATGCTGACGGTGATGAGTCCCTTTTCCAAGCTCGCAGATAGAGTAAAAAGCCGTGTGATGATGAAGATCACGCACTTGGTGATGTGCACAGAAGAGCAGCTGGCTAATGAAAGCATGGTGATTAAGCTGAGCCCTGCATCTCGCTGTTCTCTAACGGGGGTCCAGAGGGAGCCAATAAAGCTCTCTGTGAAATGTACTCAGAAATCTGAAATGTGTCCAAATCACCAGTTGCCAACTAACCTGCCCAAAATCTGACAGGAAATTCAAACCAGAACGTTTTCCTGTTTTAAGAGAGGTGCAGTTTTGCAGCTTCTTTCCTTTTCTCTTTTTTCCCCCCTTAAGAACAACGATGAGTGGGTAATAAAATATTTGAATCAGATGGAAGGAATAAAACTCGGGATAAAATGGCACAAAACCAAACAAATCCCTGGAGCTGAAGAAAATCCTGGCTGTGATAGGAATTCAGGCCTTTCCAATATGTATCTGAATGAAGCGGACCTCAAAGCCAAATGTATGGGTGTGAAACGTTATAAAATGAACGTGTAGGGATGTAAGTGTTCTTGAATGTAAGCTGATTAATTTTCCAAAACTCTGCTGAGCACAGTGTTTCAGGTCAACTGAAGCTTCAGTTGGTGCTGACTCAGGGCTCAAACCAAGAATAATACAGATGTGATGAAAACGCTCCCTTTTCTGTAATAGGTTTGCTCCTCCCTGAGGTCCATGACACTCTCTCTTCGGATTTTCTGAAAATATCCTGTCTAGCTCCCGGCTTTAGTGGAAGATGGTTCTGATCCTTGAGGATACTTTCGCCTGAGCCAAGGGAGCATGCTATGTGAATCCGATGCTTCTCAAACATTTTTTTCAGAAGAGGAATTCTTATATGAAAGAATTCTTACTTGGGCCCTCCAATACAGAATCAATTAAAATGAGAGCTGCTTCAGATGATGACGAAGAGAGAACAGTCATTTCATTTTATTGAATATATATATATAGAGAGAGAGAGAGAGACTCATTTTAAGTGCATAAAAGTTCATCACTTATAGAAACATGCTCAAAAATTGCCCCAATATTTAGTATTCAGTTGATTGGTACAAAGACATTTTTTTATTATAAATTATATTAATATAATAATTTTACTTTATATTTGCATAATTGGTGGACATAATTCCTTGTCCCACGGAACCCTCAGGGACCAAAGTGTTTTGAAACAGAGTTAAAGATGAGAGGAGGGAAAGCTGTAAGGTGAATACTAGACACGGCAGAAGTTGCCCAGATGCCCATTCATCCCCTTTCTTCCCTCCAGGAACAGAGGAATACCATATATTCCCATTGCCCTTGTGGACAATATTAGAGGGATATGATTGCATTCTGGCCAATGGTATGTGGGTAGAAATAATATGTCTCTCTTCCAGGCCTGGTCTCTAAAGTGTCTCGTGCAATCCTCCCCACCCCCTCATCCTCTCTCTCCCTTATCTGTATGCTGGAAAAGATGGATTACCAGTTGGCAGAATTAGAGTTACAAGGTGGAAGGAGAACAGATCTCCGAGTTTCTATTTAAATGAGAGTGACCCAGGAAATCCATGTTACCGGCATCACGCTATGATGTGAGCAACAAATAAAAATTTCCTGGGTTGAGCCACTGAGATCTGAAGATCTGTTACCATAGCAAGACTCAGTCTGTTCTGATTAACACAGAAAACATGAACTTCTAAAATGTATTTAATCTCATTTAAACATTTTAAAATTTTGTTTAGAGGACCAGTATCAGCCTGAGTCACACCAATACCATAGACTCCTTTTTAAATTTATTACTAGAAAAAAGGCTGTCCTTCCTGAAGAACTGACATGCTTTATACAAGTAGATAAGAATTTTGTCACCTCTTATGCCACCATTTTTGCCCTGGATACCAGAAATCCCGGGACAAAAATAAATGTTTAATTACAATAATGGGTTTTGCCCTCTTGGCTAACATATGTGTTACTGATTCATTTGCATGGGTTTGATTTTTTTCAGTCTTTGTTAACAGTTTGTTTTTCACTGTTTGAACCACTTGATCCATTTTGAAAAGGTGTAGGGTAAATGAGTAAGTCTTTCAAGAGAAATGACACTAGCAAACCAAATGAAACAAATGTCAGGAATTTTCTTCAAAGTAACATTTCACTTGCATGATGTTAAAGGTTTTCCATCGATGTGACTATTTAAGTGGATGCCACAGCACAATTAAATGGAGATGGTCGTGAAGGAATTCGGGCTTGATCTCTGATTGTGCTTCAATTGATGGCAGGACACTTGACCAGTATTACAACCACTTTCTTACATGGTCCAAATGTTTGAAGAGCATGAGCAATGAACAAATTTCTATTTTATAAAAATTAGAATCAGATATTTAAAAATAGACTTTAGTTTAAATATTTTTTCTATAAAATCCTAAAGAATCCTCTATAATCATAAATGTGACACTGAGACCAACAAGATTTCTCTTTGCAGCCATCACTGTTATCATTTAATATTTTATAAGTTTCCACTGGAATATTAGTACAGTATTCTTCCTTTCTGGTGACCAAATGAATAAAAGCTGTTTTATAGCAGGCATTGCTTCCACTTGATGAAGAGTGACTTCCACTAAAACCTCAACATCACAGGCATAAGAAAGGCAAAGGACAATGTGTGAAGACTTGGTTCACCTGCCTAGTGTGAACTAACTTCACATTATGAAAACAGTAACAAATGTACAAACCAAATGTGAACACATTCCCTTCCTCCCTCCTGTCATGCCAAGGCTGAGTTTTGTTTTCAAATATCAACCAGGCAGATAAAGAGGGAAAGTAAACAAAGGCATTTTAACACCTCCAAATCACAGTTTTCTTTTCTGTAAAATTGAGGTAATAAAATACAACATCAGTTGCACACATGAAATTAGTTAAGAATCATAGACTTTCAGATGGACTTGGAATGGCTTTTAGCAACTATGTGGCTAGTCCATTTTCACACTGCTGATAAAGACCTACCAGAGACTGGGAAATTTACACACAAAAAAGAGGTTTATTGGACTTACAGTTCCACATGGCTGGGGAGGCCTCACAATCATGGTGGAAGGCAAGGAGGAGCAAGTCACATCTTATGTGGATGGCAGCAGACAAAGAGAGAGAGAGCTTGTGCAGGGAAACTCCCATTTTTTTAAAACCATCAGATCTTGTGAAACTTATTCACTATCATGAGGACAGCACAGGAAAGACCCACGCCCATGATTCAGTTCTCTCCCACTGGGTCCCTGCCACAACACGTGGGAATTATGGGAGCTACAAGATAAGATTTGGGTGGGGACACAGAGCCAAACCATATTACATGGGGTTGCTAGGGAGGACAAGGATCCCATACTCCTTCTCCAGTGATAACAGCTCCATATTTGTCTGTTCAATATATGGGATTATGCTTTCAATTTCACCTTAGAGGAAGGTTCTGACCCCAAAACCTTTTAAAACTCCTTGAATGAATATAGCGGTCACAAAGACTTAGGTTCAAAATCCAGGCCTGCCACTTACAAGACTTGGACAAGTTAGTTAACCTGGTCTACTCTCACTTTCCTCCTTATAAGACGGGGTTGAATATAAACACTGGTCCCCATATATCAGAAGGCTAGTGTGAGGAAGAGATGATCAAATAAGATGATAGACATGTCAGCACTATGTAAACATAAAGTGTCGTAGAACAAAGTGCTATCTCAGCATTATTTATTGTGTAATACTGGCAGTTTGAGTATGGCATTGGCACTGGAAATAGATAAAAAAATTAGACAGGTGAAGACAGGCATAGGAAATTCCAGAGAGATGTCAGTAAGCATGTGTTCTGTCTGCATGGTGCCCCATGGAGGTGAGCAATGCAGAGGCCCAGCTAAGTCCAGGCACAATGCTGCATCACCTCTGACCCAGCTCCCTGGCACAGGGGCTGTGGGGAAGTGGGCACATGGGTTGCATGGGCTGAATGTTTATGTCCCTCTAAAATTCATGAGTTGAAATCTAATTCCCAATGTGTTGGCATCAAAAGGTAGGCCTTTGGGAGGTGACTAGGTCATGAGGGTGGAGCCCTAATGAATGGGATTAGTGCCCTTATAAAGAGGACTGAGGAAGCTTTTCCCCTTTTGCCATGTGAGGACCCAGAAAGACGACTCCATCTATGAGGAATGGGCCCTCGCTAGATACTGAACCTGCCAGCACCTTAATCTTGGACATCCCAGCCTCCAGAAATATGATAAATAAATTTCTATTGTTTATAAATTACCCAGTCTGTGGTATTTTGTTGTAACAGCCCAAACAGACTAAGACAAAGGTGAATTTAAATAGCTACACCATTGTGAGCACATGAGGCAATTTTGACATGGGATAACTATTTTCTAGTGGTGGTTATGGGGTCCTCCAGCCCAAGAGGGTGCATCTAAGTTCTTATCCTGGCAAGGAGTTAGGAGCAAGAAGAGTAACTCGGGTGGGAACACTGTGCCGTGGCAGCAGCTGCCTGGTTTCTACCACAATAACAGGCCTCCAGCCGTGGTGGCAGCAACAGTCACATGGTGGATACTTCTGAAATATGTGGTCCCCCAAACTGAGTCCTCTAGCCTCAAAGAGAGGTTTCTGGGTTCCCACTCCAATAAAAGCATGAGATTGGAGCAACCACCTTGTGGCTGGATTAAGTGTTTAGGGTTCTTTTATAGGAGGAAGCACTCTGGTAACGAGCAATGTTTGTGCAATAGCGGGATAGGACTCAGGGTCCTTTTAATTTAAATATTTAAAGAGATGTGACCTTATTATATTCAAGAAGGTGAAGCACACAGCAAGTGCAAATATAAAGATATCTTCCTATTCCAAAAGGAGATATTTATAAAGATTTTTAACATAATCCTTCATGCTAATCAGCAAATAAAATTCACTTAAGATGAATTAGGTCCACCTAACACTTACTTATTAATAATGTTAGTATTACTATGTAATAGTAATAATATTAGGTATTATGCTATTTGCTAGGTATATAAAGATGAATAATACATGTTTCCTATTCATGAGAAGCTGATGGTCTCTGGCCACCATCTGACTATTGGGAATGTTTACCACTGGTATCACCTGGCCAAAATACTTTGCCCAAGGCCTGTCACCAACTCATGAGACAAGCCTCTGAATGACATTGTTTTTAACAGGTTCAACAAGTGTTGTCATAATTGCAACATGATGCCAACAATGGTAAAAAATGGTACCAACATCACGTCCTTGCATGTTAATTAGGTACTTTGGTAAAATCAAAGGTTCTATTAGCCTTGCCTCACTTTCTCTTTCAACTAAAACAGCTTTGGTATTGGATGAGGGGGAAGCCACGGACATAAGATAGAGACATTCTAGATCAAGGAGAGACATTTTAATTCTAAAGTCGAGCATCCTGGTCACTGGCTGGTACAGGTAGGATAGGTGACAGCTTTCTTTCTTACTTCCTTTCCTTTAGGTCAGGTGTTTACAACCTGGAGTACTGAGAACACTGAACTTCCTAGGGTCATATACAATATTGTATGGGGATGGGATATTTTATTGAGTCATTAATGTCTGCCTTATTTAGTTTTTGTCTGTAAATGAATAAAAGGGCACTTTTCCCTTCCTCCTTCTAGAGAGATAGCCGTTCTTCACTTTTCAGTGCTCCTTGGACTCAGTTCTGCCCTGGAGACTACCTCTATCCATTTCTTTGCTGGAGGCAGAGGGCAGACATGGAATTGCCCTAGAAGAGGGAAGACAAAGGGAATATGGCTGGTTTGTAGGGGTGAGGTAACTTCATGAAGCTACTACAGGGTGGTTCCTGAAAACAGATCTGGGGTAGAGACTGAGGCGAGAGGTGCTGTCCATGCAAGATCTGGTGGTGGGGCTCACATAGAATACAGCAGATGTATTAAGGCCTCATCTAAGTTGAGTGTGTGCTTCCTGCTATGCACCTGGAGAGTCTGAACGCTAGTGCTGCAGTCTGAGGGCCTGAGCACAGATCGCTGAGCAGAACCACACATCATCAACAGTACCCCTGAGTGAAGAACAAAAACCCGAGAGCATGGAACGAAATCCTGCTGCCCTTCCCAGCATTTCTGGACCAGGTTTCCTGTATGATCCCAAGTGAAGAGTGAGGAAGAATGAGAAAGGCCCTCCTTGGATTTCTCAACCACCTGGTGGGCGGAAGGCTGAGTCAGATATGATTTGCAAAAATCAAGGATGAGGCTTCTCTCATACTTCTAAGACTATAGAACAAACGCAAACCAATTATAGGCATGTGCACTTTTTTGTTGCTGTTTTTTGAGACAGGGTCTCACTGTGTTGCCCAGGCTGGAGTAGAGTGGCACAATCATAGCTCACTGCAGCCTTGAACTCCTGGGCTCAAGTGATCCTCCCGCCTCAGCCTCCCAAAGTGCTGGAATTACAGGCATGAGCCACTGTGCCCAGCAGTACTTATTTTTAAAAAAGAGGAAAACTGCTCAGACCTTTTATCAGATACTTAAAGGTATCTAAAAAGGGTTAAAAGCCTCCACTTCAGGAGATAGAGGGTGATTTTAGGTTGGGCTCCCTGAGATGTGGATTCGGGGTTTGTGAGTGAGTGATTTATTAAGACTGCTTCTCAGGACTACCATTCGACCTAGCAATCTCATTACTGAGTATATACCCAGAAGAATATAAAGCATTCCACCATAAAGACACATGCATGTGAATGTTCATTGCAGCACACTTCACACTAGCAAAGACATGGAAGCAACCTAAATGCCAATCAGTGACAGACTGGATAAAGAAAATGTGGTACATATACACCATGGAATATTATGCAGCCATAAGAAAGAACAAGATCATGTCTTTTGTGGGAATATGGATGGAGCTGGAGCCTGTCATCCTTAGCAAACTAACACAGGAACAGAAAACCAAATACTGCATGTTCTCACTTACAAGCAGGAGCTAAATGATAAGAACTTATGAACACAAAGAAGGAAACAACAGACACTGGAGTCTACCTGAGAAGGGAGGGTAGGAGGAGGGAGAGGAGCAGAAAAGATAACTATTGGGTACTGAGCTTAATATCTGAGTGATGAAATAATATGTACAACAAACCCCTGTGACACCTGTTTATCCATGTAACAAACCTTCACATGTACCCCCAAACCTAAAATAAAAATTTAAATCAGGGAGGACAGCAGGAAAGGGAGGAAGCCAAGCAAGGGTGTCGTTGCAGGCAAGTCCTACAGAGGGTAGTCTTGGCCTGATCCTGCAGGGGACCTCTGGAGTGTAAGTTATGCCTCCAATTTGTACCACAGGCAAGAAAAGCAAGAGCACTGGGCTTTCATACCTACCTCACCTGTAGGCCATTCATCAAGGCCACAAGCGTGGTGGAGAGAATAAATGCCCAGGCGCTTTGGCTGGAGGGGCTCTCTGCACAGGCCCTGGCAACCTGAAAGCAGTACTCGAAAGAGCTTCAGAAGCCGTGAGTTAGAAGCAAATGCACAGCAAAGGGGTATATGAGTGTACACGAAAATGGTAAAGAAAAAAAGATCACCCGGGCACAGTGGCTTATGCCTGTAATCCCAACACTTTGGGAGGCCGAGACGGGTGGATCATGAGGTCAGGAGTTTGAGACCGGCCTGACCAACATGGTGAAACTCCATCTCTACTAAAAATACAAAACTCATCCAGGAGTGGTGGCGCATGCCTGTAATCCCAGCTACTCAGGAGGCTGAGGCAGGAGAATCACTCGAACCCAGGAGGCAGAGGTTGCAGTGAGCTGAGATGGCACCACTGCACACCAGCCTAGGTGACAGAGGGAGACTCCACCTCAAAAAGAAAAAAGATCTTGGGAGGCCTGATTGGGAGCACCAACATCATCCACTGCTCCTTCTGAAAAGAGTTGTTCTTAAAAATGCAATTTCCACTGGGAGGCTGAGTCGGGTGGATCACAAGGTCAGGAGATCAAGACCATCCTGGCCAACATAGTGAAACCCTGTCTCTACTAAAAATAGAAAAATTAGCTAGCATGGTGGCACATGCCTGTAATCCCAGCTACTTGGGAGGCTGAGGCAGGAGAATCGCTTGAACCTGGGAGGCAGAGGTTGCAGTGAGCCGAGATTGTGCCACTGCACTCCAGCCTAGTAACAGAGCGAGACTCCATCTCAAAAAAAAAAAAAAAAAATGCAATTGCAATTGCAACTGGAAAGCCAAGGACTTGGCACCCCAAGCATAGCCATGAGGACACTAAGGCAAGAGAACATCTAGCAGATAGCAGGGCCTAGAAGAGGGAGACAAAGTGTGTTAGGAAGAGAGCACAAATCCAGCACAAATATGTCTATTAGTCCACTGGATCTGCTCCCAGTCCATCAGGAAAATGTCTCCTCACCAGACATCAGTTGTCCCTGTTTTGGGACGGAATCTTGCTCTGTCGCTAGGCTGGAGTGCAATGGCGTGATCTCGGCTCACTGCAACCTCTGTCTCCCAGGTTCAAGCAATTCCCCTGCCTCAGCATCCAGAGTAGCTGGGGCCACAGGCACGTGCCACCACATCCAGCTAATTTTTGTATTTTTTGTAGAGTCGGTGTTTCACCATTTGTCCAGACTAGTCTCAAACTCCCAGGCTCAAATGACCCACTTGCACGTCACCTTCCCAAAGTGCTGGGATTGCAGGTGCGAGCCAATGCACCTAGCCCTATTTATTCTTTATTCACATTCCTCCTGTGTAGCATTTTCCCCACTTGCTTTATCCCGTCACTCAGAGCTTTCCCATCACTCAGAGCTTCTTGGTGTCTATTTATTTCTTCATTCGAGTCCCAGCCTCTGGTTATTTTTTTTACTAGGACTTGCCTCCCCTGTCTCCTCCCGCTCATAGCCCCTTCTCCAGTATCTCTCTCTTCCCAGGTCACCTCATCAGTATCTTTTTCTTCTATAATGTAGAGAAACATGTTCCTTTTTGTTTCAGTCCTAGCCCAGTCAAGCTATGGTCAGTAGGTCTCATTTTCATAACCAAACATGCCCATATAAGGTGTGTTCTGAAGCAAAGGCAGTTCTCTTTCTGAGTCTGCAGTTGGTACTTCATGTGACTTTTCCCCTCCCCATTACATAGAGTATATATAAATATGTATGTAATATGTACACACACATACTCATGCATATGGAAACTGAGGCCCAGAGAGATGGCAACTTGCCTGAGGCTGCTTAACTGGCTAGTGACAGAACCATGACAAGAAGTTAAATTCTTAACTCCTTTTTCAGTGTTCATTGCCTCTGAACACACTGCCTTCTGAGTGTTCAAGCATTTTATATCAATGGTAATAAACAAAAAATAGTTTACTGGGAAAGGCAATTTAAGCTAAGGGTCAAATGCATTCCATAGATACATAATTTATTTTCTGAATCTATGGGGCTAAGGCACATAGTATAAATATGGGGAAACAGAAATTAGCATAAATCTTGAATGGAAAGTTGCCTTCCCATTACATATGGTAACAGATGATTCTACAGGGCTAAGAGAGACTGTTTAGGGGGACTATTCATTTGAAAACCTTGTAGTATCAGTAAAAATACTTTCTGTGCTCAATATTTTCTTACTGATTTCATCACAAACATGAAATCATGAATCATAAAAATGGAGGGTATTTCAGTTAGATAATCTGATTCACTTCTCCACCTTCAAACAGAAAGGGGTATTCTTATCTCCATTTCCAGAGAAATTAGGTAGTTGCCAGAAGTACTAGTATTGGCTTAAGGGCAACTTAGAGTCCTGTTTCTCCACTGTTTCATTTTCCAGAAGCCACATCTAACGTGGTCATTTGCAAATTACAAACCGCTTTTCACACATTTTACTTGTGATAATCCTCATAGCAACCTTATATGACAGGTCAATTATTACCTCATTTTTACAGGTCGGGAAACTAAAGCTTGGAAAGATTAAGTCACTTGCCTAAAAGCACCCCACTAGTATGTGACAGTTAAGACTGAAATCCAAATCTTCCATCTCCAAATCCCATGCTCTTTCTTTACAATTCTATTCAGACTGTGAGTACTAGAGGAGGTGGTTTGTGTTGGCACACTGGTTTGGACGTTACAGACAATAAGAAAACATGGCTGAACTGTCAGTCACTGCAAGAGGGATCTAATTTTTATCTAATAGGAGGTCTTGGCTGGACAGCAACTGAGTCTTAAATACTTCCAGTGACTGGGTGGTAACTCCATGTCAGACTCTGTTCCAGGTGTCCAGGATAGATCAGTGACCCACACAGAAAGGTCTCTGGCCCCTGGAATTTACATTCTAGTGGATGAGACGGACATGAAACAAATAATGAAACATAAAATACGTCAAGTGATGTTAAGTGCTATGGAAAAACTAAAACAGAATAAAGAGATGTGTGTGTGTGTGTGTGTGTGTGAGTGTGTAAGGAGAATAGGAATTACATTTTATATATAAGGTGTTTAGGAAAGGTCATCAGATAAGGTCACATTTGAGAAGGTCCCTAAAATAAGTGAAGGAGCAAATTTCATGGAGATCTGGGAAAATATATTCTGGATAGAGAAAAATCACAAATGCAAAGTCCCTAGAGTATGAGTTTAGTGAATCTGAGGAACAGGAAGAAGGCCAGTGTGTCTGGGAAGGTTTAGCCATCACGTACTTGCCTTCATTGAGCAAAAACATCCATAAGAGAAAAACAAGTGCACGTCTTTGAAACATAAAAAATAACACAGGGTAAAATTGAGTGTTATAAAAAGCCATAAATCAAGTGCTATGGGATTTCAGAGGAAGTAAAGGAGGCTTGGAATCATAGAGAATCAGCACTTAATTCTCTATTCCAAGGTTTTCCTTTTTGTCTGAACTGTAAAATATACCATTTTCAAACTATATCTTATGTGGATTGCCAGTATGAAAACAAATGAAATCAGAATACTCCAGTGAAGTGAAGGGGTGGAGGTGATTTAGCCTTCCCAACTTGGCCTTACTCTTTCTCATCACCAGCCACAGAAGAACCTTCATGGAACCCTGGGGCCTAGGAAACAAAGTTTTCCAGTAAAAGATCTAGTCAAACTAGCTCATTTTACAAAAGAGGAATCTGAAGCTGATAGTGGGAATCTTCTTCTGGCCTCTACTGGAGTGAAGTCTCCCTGGTCTTCTGGGCTGGCCTCTGCAGCTAATGACCATAGAACCTGCTTCAGCTTCCAGTCTGAAGATCCCAGCTCCTTGTGTTGAACCTTGGCCTGACTGACTTGGAACTCCATTCTCTCTGCCTGTGGACCAATGCATTCACCTATGGGACCCATGCATTCATCATTTCTAGGGGCAGTCTGAGACCGTTGAAACAAAGAGGTCATTGCTCAGATTTGCATTGCAAATTAGATTTTGAGTCCAAAGTAAGACAATAGCCTTGAAAATTAGATTTATTGGGAGAATATACCTCTTGAACACACAGAGATAATGACAAAGAAACTGCTTTACGCTTATACCCTGAAAATGACAAGCACATCCTTGACATCATCCTTCGCATATGATGCACTTCTTTGCTTAAAATAGCCTCCTTTCTAATAAATTCTACTCATCTTTCCAGGAAGCTAAATTCTCTTTCCCTGTGATGCGTTCTCAGACTTTCCCAAGCAGAATCAATCAACCCTCCATCTGTGTTCCTGTAGCACTTTTTTTCGTACATTTATTATAGCCCTCATCTTATTGCATTAGAAAAACGTGTTTACATATTTTTCTTCCACTGACTCTGAGCTTCTGTTGTGAATAAGAAATATGTCTCACTCATATTGATGCCTCAGCTGCTCTTAACACAATGTTCTGGTGTTTGATACATTTGCTGATTGACATCGTAATTCAGTACTGGCTGAGGTTATGAGAAATGAGTGTCCTTTTCAACCATAGACTTTTTGAGAAGTTGCCAACCAGTGACAAACCATTATTAATTATTTGCTTGGCAACCTGATAAGTTATTGAAAAGTAAAATGACTGTGTGAATATCCTGTTACTGATCATTGAAAGTTTCTGATGGACAGTCTCAGCACTCACCTTTGGTCTGTTTCAGTCACAAGCCTTCTTACACATTTTTCTGTTTGCTCGTCCATGCTGGATCTGTTCTGAGGCAGACACGTTGCTATGACCAACGCAGCCAGCAATGACACATTCTCCCTCATGCCTGGCCACAGCCCCTGGTAACTGTCAGCCTTGCAGATATGACTGACAAGAGTAGAAAGCAAAATCTGTGGGAAAAAATATGAAATCAGGTTCCAGTTCTCACTCCCTCATTATGTAAAAATGATACCATGTTTAGTGAGTGTTGTGTGGTGAATCTCACATGATCCTGAGACAGAAGGGGCTTTACCAGGAGAGAATTAATTTTTCTGACAGATACATGAGCCTGGGTAATGGTGACATTCAGCACTGAAAGGCAAACTTAAGTTCCCTTTGCCAAATTCACACTGTACATCAAAGCTACAGGGAAGGGTCAGTCCTTTTCAACAACTGCAACATAACTAAAGCCACTTCATTTGCAGGAGTTTATAAAAACTAGATTATCCCAGATCCATTTGCTTAAACCAAGAACAAAACAACCTCAGTAGTAGAAAATGTGAGCTCTCACATGTCCACTGATCTTTGCCTCGTCATCTAAGACTTTTTAGATTTTGTGTTGAAATACAACTTCTACCAACAGGTCTCCTGCCCAATCATTTTTAGCCCAACTTTATAGTTAACAGTTCAAAGTACAATATTCTTGCTTTCATGTATAAGCATTTATTTGATCACATGGGATTTACCACGTTTATTGTCAAACAATTGATCTTTTCTTCTTAAATTCCTCTAGGATTTCCATCTAGTTGATGTGGCTTTCATGTTTCTAACAGAAACAGCAAATAAGAACACAAGAGAGAAATGTTTGTATCTTGTTGAAATGTGGAGTATTCAGGGTTATCACTAAAAGGCATTTGAGACATGACCACACAGAAAAGAGAATCCAAGGAACTGTTTGGGAAGACAAATCACATTAAGGGTGTTTATTTGGATTTCTAAAATTTCCCTTTCTCTGGCTTTATTTACATTTCATTAATATGAAGTGATTCAACCTGAGTAACATTTTGTCCTACATAGCTTACTGATTTGACTTTTGCAAGCAGCTGGACACCGAGAGTGGTCCTAAACAAGTTCTTGGTTGATGCAAAGCTCCACACTTATTGAATCAGATAACTGTAAATGAAAATTGCCCTTTAAATGTAATCTCTCAAAATCACTAGAGTTCATTTCCCCTAGAGAAGCAGATAGCTTATGCACATTCCCTTAGGAAGAGGATCAAGTTTGTTACCTATAAAACTAAGAAGGCAGAACTGCTGTCAAGGGCAGGAGTTGAACTGTACAGTTTTAATTCCTAAACTGGACCCAATTCAATGCGCTTTGGTCTTGATCTTTTCCAATTTATGTTAACTAAGTCCTAATTAAGCAGAGTTCATTTTAAAGAAGTCAGACGCCAAGTCTTATCTTTTCTACCTAGACTTTCAATATTGCAGAGCGTTTTCTTAATTAAGGTGAAGAATTCCTTTTGGCTTTCACAGCCAGAATTTTCCACTTGTTCCACTTACAGTGCCAGTTGGCCTTCATGCTCTGCAACCATGTGCCTCTGGCACAGCTGGAAAATTTATGAACTTCTGTGGGATTAAAAAGGTGCTATATCCTGGGAAACGTTCCTAATAACCTGAATTCCTATTTCTTCTCACCAGTGATCAATCTTTTCCAAGTAATAACTAGCAAGTGAGCAGTAAAGGCAGGGAACAATGAGATGTCAGCAGCAATGTTCCCAGAGAGGTGTCCTCTCTCCCTAAGCCCAGAGCTTGAATCCAACGAAGACTGATATGGGCAGTCTTTAGTCAGAGCTCTGGCTCCTATTTTGGTACCCAGGGGCAACTTGCAGAAAAAGGAGAGATGGATCCTAGGCTGCCCTTACGGCTGCCTAGGATGTGTGAGGGCTCAGTAGGAATGGCATCCCTTAAAGATTGCTAGGCACCGGAGCTAGAAGCAGAAGACCCAGTTCGAGATCCTCTTCTCCCACTGTATAATTATGAGACCTTGAAACAGCTCTCAGAATACTTCTCCAAGCCTTGGTTGTCTCACCTGTAAATGTGTAATGAAGGAACACATTTTTCCTTTCTTCCCTCTACCCCAATCTATTGTAGACTGTTTTTTTGTGAAATACAATAAAAAAATGGATTACCAGAAGAATGATATTTGGAAGGTGCAGCAATGTCAAATTTCTATAAGAATTCTAAATGCTTACCCATACTTTCTGTACTTATCTGGCCATAAAGAGGTAACAGTGTCTGGGCCAGCAGCAGCACAAGGACCACACTTCGCAGAGCAATCAATGAGATGATATCTTAGGCACCTCCTGGCTCTCATAGTTTCCACTTCCCGTAGCCTGCCTGCCTCTCCACTAGATTTGCCCAAGCACCCAAATGCTAAGCTTGGTGACAAGACCAAAATTATGCTTCCGGGGTGACTTAGTCTGTTAGAGCTTCTTTTACAACATACTGTAAATTGGGTTACCTATAAACAACAAATATATTACTCACAGTTCTGGAGGCTGAGAAGTCCAAGATCAGGATGCCAGAGGATTTGCCATCTGATGAGGGACTTCTTCCTAGTTCACAGATGGCCATCATCTCACTGTGTTCTCACATGGTGGAAGAAGTGAGGGGTCTCTAATTCCATTCAAGAGGGCTTCACTTTCATAACCTAAACACCTCCAAGGGCTCCAAATACCATCATCTTGGGGGTGAGAATTTTAATCTGTAAATTTGGGGTTGGGGTGGTGACACAAATATTCGGTCTGTAGTATGAAGTTGTCAACAAAGATCAAAATAACCCCTTGAATAACTAATAGTATTTCTATATCTGTGTTTCTTTCCCTATCAACCTCCCTGAACCATGATCTAGAATCCCAGCTCCACCACTTGGTGTCAGGGGGCCAAAAGCAAGTTACTTAACTTCTCTGTGCCTCAGTTTTTTCATCTCTAAAATGAGAACAACATCTTCTTCATAGGGGTACTTTTGTGAAGTGTCTATTTTGATATAATTTCAAACTTAGAGCTAGATTAGTACAAAGAAATCCTATTTCCTCATTTTTATTGTTTTTTTTTTTTTTTTTTTTTTTTTTTTTTTTTTTTTTTTTTTTCAGACAGGGTCTCACTCTGTTGCCCAGGTTGGAGAGTAGTGGTACGATCTCGGCTCACTGAAGCCTCGACATTTGGGGCTCAAGCAATCCTCCCACCTCAGCATCCAGAGTAGCTGGGACCACAGGCACATGCCACCACATCCAGCTAATTTTTGTATTTTTTGTAGAGTTGGGCTTTCACCATTTGTCCAGACTAGTCTCAAAATTCCAGGCTTAAGTGACCCACCTGCGCATCACCTTCCCAAAGTGTTGGGATTGCAGGTGCGAGCCAATGCACCCAGCCCTATTTATTCTTTATTCACTTTCCTCCTGTGCAGCATTTTCCCCACTTGCTTTATCCTTCTCTTTCTTTCCCTCTCTCTGTTTTTTAAATTTTTTTTCTGAATGATTTGAGAGTAACTTGCATCTACCATGCTTATAGAATTGTTTTGAGGATTAAAGGAATTAATACATGGAAAATACTCAAAATGGTGCCTGGCTCACATAGTAAGCTCTCATAAAATAGTTCTTATGCTTGATTTTCAAAGGCCTTTCCAGACATGCAAAAGGAACCTTAAATTCTAGTGACTTGGGGGCCACTCCATGTGAAACCTCCAACAAACTGGAGGTCCACCCCTATGGCTTTGCCCTTCTCACAGATTTATAGCTGATCCACTTACTTTCCAATTTGTTGGATTTGACCAACTTAAAAAATATTTTCCATGCCATATGTAGCTAGCCTTGAACACTGGTATTAAATGTATCTGCTCTAAATTACTATATGTTATTAAATCCAAAGAATTCTGGAATTTTTCTTCCTTTTTTTGCAAAACTGCTGTACTACTGTTAACATGGTATTAAATTGATCAGTAATGACTAGGAGGCCAAATCCTCACTGTGTTCTTTGGGAAAATGATAGGAACTCTGATTTCTAAGAAATTCAAGTATGAACTTAGAACAAAACCCCCCTAAGCAGCTCAAATGTCTCCTATCTCTGTTACCCAAAATGTCTCTGTCTCTGATTCAGAAACAAAATGCTGATTTACACAATGCCCCATCTAACCCTTGTGTTGGTTTAACTTTAAGCTGAACCAGAACTTTCGTCTCTCACATTCACCCTGGGTTCCTTTGCTTCCTCATTTCCTGCCTCATCCAGATCCTGCTGTGCTGAATTGAATTAAGTGTAGAAAAAATACTGATTCAGCTTCATCTCCATGTGCCCAGATTCAGCTGCAGAAAAGGACAGAAACACTATTTGGTCCACAGCAATTTTTAAAATCATTCCATGTGAGTCATATACCAAAAAGAAATCAAATCATGGAGGCATCTGGTGTCCAGAAAAGCCCACTTTTTTCTATGGCCAGAGTCTAGAAGGTCGGGTGACTCGCCCAGGGGACACATTGCTCTTCATAGAACATTGGAACAAGGCCCATATGTCTTCCAGGCCCTCTTGCTCAAAATTACCATGTGATCAAAACAAATCCTATCGTTGTCCCAGCAGGGTTCACTGGTCTTATGAATTTGGGGACAGACAGTGCCTGGGGGAGGAAAAGGCAGCTAAGTAGATGCTTCTTCCATTGCAAGATGAATCACATATGTACAATTAGACCCAGTTTAGTTTCACATTACCCTTTCCTGGATGAAACTATGAATATGGGACCCCCACATATATTCACAGCCCACACTGAATGCTCTGTTCCCTGGAAAACCTATAATCTATACTATATGACTTGATATTTGGTTAAGACATTTTTGCAGGACATGTGTATCTGGTTCCCAGGGCTAAGCCATCCAGTCCTAGACAGCCAAGATCATTGTGTTATACTTCTTAGTACCCTTCAGAGCAATCGCACGGTGTGCGGCATACATAGTAGGTACAAAATGTATTTCTCTGGATTGGCTGATGTTTTATTTAAAAAAATGGGAAAATCGGCTGGGCATAGTGGCTCACGCCTGTAATCTCAGCACTTTGGGAGGCCAAGGCGGGCAGATCACCTGAGGTCAAGGGTTTGAGACCAGCCTGGCCAACATGGTAAAACCCATCTCTACTAAAAATACAAAAATCAACTGGGCATGGTGGCTTATGCCTGTAATTCCAGCTACTTGGGAGGCTGAGGCAGGAGAATTGCTTGAACCTGGGAGGTGGAAGTTGCAGTGAGCCACGATTGTGCCACTGTACTCTAGCCTGTTTGAAAGAGCAAGACTTTGTCAAAAAAAAAAAGAAAAAGAAAAAAGGAAAAATCAGTCATCCCACCCATCCCCACTGGCTAGTGGCAGATGTGCCTGCTCCTTGGCTGCGACATGGATATGCTTCCCTCCCAAAAAGAAACCAGTATCTCTGCTGCTGTCATAGACTCAGACACCTGCAGGGACAGTTCCCACTCACTGCATTCCACAAACCACTTGGTCTATGCATTTTTCTACTATCACCATCTTCTTCCTGAAGAATTCAGATTTTTTACAGAGATGAGAAGACACACTGATACTCACCTGATTTATTTAAAAATCTAATGGATAGTTCCTTCAAAAGTTATACATAGAGTTACCATTTATACTGCAATTTCTCTTCCAGGCATGTACCCAGGAGAATGGAAAAACATATGCTCACACAAAAACTTGTGCATGAATAATTGTAGCAGCATTACTCATAAGAGCCAAAAAGTAGAAACAAGCCCAATGTCCATCAGCTGATGAATGGATAAACAAAATAGGGTCTATCCATATGATGGAATATTATTTGGCCATAAAAAGGAATAAAATATTGATACATGTGACAACATGGATGAACCACAAAAACATTATTCTACATCAATTAAGCCAAACACGAAGTACCACATATTAGATAATTCCATTTACATGAAACTCCAGAATAGGCAAATCCATAGAGATAGAAAGTAGATTCATGTTGCCAGGGTTTGGGGGAAAATGGCTATTAATAAGTACAGGCTTTCCTTTTGGGGTGATGGAAAGGATATTCTGGAAAGAGAGTGATGGTTGCACATATCTACGAAAATACTAAAAACCACTGAATTGTACATTTTAACAGATGAAGTTTATGGTATGTGAATTACATGTCAATTTTTAAAAACTGATTAAGGAATAAAATAGGACACAAAACTTAAAGAACCTTAAAAACTACGTTGTGAATTAAAATGAATCCCAGGGCCAATGGTGGCCTGTTGATTCTAGTGTTGCCAGAGCTGGACTTGCCTTTCTTTCTCTTTGTTTCACTCACATTTGGAACTGCAAACATAGGCTTTTCTAAAATACATTGTGTGCCTTTGCAGCTCACATCCAATGCCCAAATCAGGTCCGTCACCCAGGCTATTGGGCCTACTCTCAAGTGGGTTTTGACCTGGCCCTAATTATATAGACAGTGTGAGACTCGGGGATCTGGCTTCCCCATTTCCACATTGTGAGTGGTGATCGTTTCTGTCAAAAATAATCATCTGTCTTTCATTGTAGTGCAGATGATACCCAAATGTTACCCTCATCCATCAAACTGTCGGGTTAATTGTTTATAAAACATCCGGAGCTGGTTGTCACAGAACATCAGCAAACTCAGACCAAATAAAACAGAACGCTCTGGTTGGATACAATCCCTGTGTGAAGAAGAGTCCTGATGACATTTATGGGAAACAAAGATTCACAAACACCTTCCTTAATCCAATGACCATCAGAAACCTAGCGGTGGTGTTACCGTCCTGAGACACTGAGCAAAACTGCTCTCGAATAGCTTAGTTTTTCTCTTCCTAGAATGTTTTTTGATCATTTGAAAACTACTTCCAGTCCTAAAAGACTGAAGACAGGTGAAGTTTATGGCATGTGAATTATATATCGATGTTGGCTTTAAATCCAGCTTTTAATTTGGCTTTGTTGGCTTTAAATTTCTGCCATGGTCCAGCAAGAAGATGGACAATGCAGTTTCCCTGCCTGCCTTTGCTGCAATCATGACTCTTAGATAAATATAAAAAGAATACTCAAATATGTTATTTAACTTACTAATTAATAAGGTAAACAGTAAGATGTTAGGACTCATTTTTTAAAAAAATTTTGAGAATCTGGGTATCTATTTAAAAAAAATAACTGGTCCATGTCTTATCAGGCAAGAACATTTTCAGGGATGATTCTTCCATGAGACAGAAATTTTTTGCATCTTCTTTTGGAAAAAATACACAAGTTAATCTTGTCTGCATAGTTTTAAAATAGGCAACCCATGGAAAATTAAACCTCTTACTTCACTGAAGAACACTTAGGACTCTCTTTTGGCTGTTTTGAAGTTTCTGGTAACTTCCTGAGAGGCCACTGCTGCCAGAACTAGGAACCAACTCAGGGAGGCTTGTGGGAGCTAAGTCTTTACCACCTAGTGCTAAAAAATAAACGGAACGGTTTTTTGATAAATACACAAAATTATCCTCAAAGCAGAGGTGCAACGGCCGCTATCTCCCTCCTTCCCACAGCCCTCAGACACTCTGTGATCCAATTTCTTTACCTTAAATGTAACCCACTGTTGTTTAATGGGAAAAAGAAAGAGGAAAACAAACCTGCTAAGAAAGTGGACCAGACAAATCCAAGTCGAGAATCCCTGCCCTACAAGTGTGCAGGATGAAAATACTCAAAGAGGTCTTCAACTATTTGGATGCCATGACTTCTTGAAACAGACAAATGCAATTTTGAGAGTAGTTTGAATGATTTTAGAACCTAGCAGGAATATTTGTCACAAGATAAAAAAGGCATCAACTCATTTCCCCTCCTGCCACCTCCATTCCCTGCTCTCCACCAGAGCTCCTCAAAGCTCAGGAAAGCAAGGCAAACAACAAAAAGAAACAACAACAACAAAATCAAGTTTCTAAAATTCTATTATTTCTGGTAGGTAAAACTAATGACACAGCATAGTTGGGGTTTCTTACAGAATCAGTGTGCATTGCATAAGACTATTTTAAATTATGTCCTGACATGCTGGCTCATACCTGTAATCCCAGCACTTTGGGAGGCCGAGGCTGCTGGATCACTTGAGGTCAGGAGTTTGAGACCAGCCTGGCCAACATAGTGAAACCCCATCTCTACTAAAAATACAAAAATTAGCTGGTTGTGGTGGTGCATGCCTGTAATCCCAGGTACTCAGGAGGCTGAGGCAGGAGAATCACTTGAACCCGGGAGGTGGAGGTTGCAGTGAGCTGAGATCGTACCACTGCACTCCAACCTGGGTTACAAAGTGAGACTCTGTCTCAAAAAAATAAAAAAGACTTTTAAATTATAATGAAATTTTATAGCTGTTGAATTTCTATTTTATAAATATATCTATTCTAACGTAAAATTGTTTCACTATAACACCTACAGGTTATATGTATGATTGTTAGGTTTATTTGTTGCTTAGTCCTTGATCAGAAATGCAACTCCCAAATATAATATAGTAGGCCCCCTTACCCACAGTTTCAGTTACCTGAGGTCAATTGTGGTCCAAAAATATTAAATGGAAAATTCCAGAAATAAATAATTCATGAATTTTAAATTGCATGCTGCTGTGAGTAGCTTGATGAAATCTCTAGCCATCCTGCTCCGTCCCACCAAGGATGTGAATCATCTCTTTGTTCAGGGGATCCGTGCTGTCTGCCTCCCCACCCATTAGTCACTTTGTAGCCATCTAGATTATCAGCTCAACTGTCACTGTATTGTAGTGCTTGTCTTCGAGGAACCCTTATTTTACTCAATAATGGCCCCAAAGCACAAGATTGATTATGGTAGCATCTTGTTATAATTGTTCTATTTTATTAGTTTTTCATCTCTGTGCCTAATTTATAAATTAAACTTTATCATAAGTAGGTATGTATAGGAAAAAAACATAGCATATACAGGGTTGGGTACTATCCATGGTTTCAAGCATTCACAGGGGGTCTTGGAATGTATCTCCCAGAGACGAGGGGGGAGTACTGTATTCCTCATGTAGTATTTTTGTGAGACTATTCTTTTTGTGTTTTAGCATGAGGTTATCAGGAACTTGTCACTGCTGCATGGGCTCAGTTACATGGGGGAAAAATAATCCCAGAATTTCACTGGCCTCAAACAACAAAGCCATATTGCTCATTCATGCTACATGATCACCTTGGGTTGATAGGGACTCTACTTCCCCAGCCCTTACTCAGGGATTCAGGCCAATGCAGTAGCCACTATCACAAGCCTTTCTGGATATAACAGCAGAAAGAAAGAAAGTGTGACTCATAGCACACTCATACATAAAGTTTTCACCCAGGACTGACACCTGACACTTTCTCTCACATTTCATTGGCCAAAGCAAGCCATGTGACCATACCTAATCTCAAAGAGGCAGGAAGTGCAATCCTGAAGAAGAGAGAGAAAATTCGTAACTAACACTAGTGACCACCAAAATTTGTTTTGGAAAGTAGAGCCTCCTGTTTTTAAACAAGTTTTATTCTTTTAGCTACATTAAATTAGCTATTAACCAGCTGCATCTTTACAGTGTTAGAATTCTAAGTATGGATTTTAATCTATTAATTTAAACTTCCATTCATCTGAAACATCAACCAAATACAGATTTTTTGTGTGTGCCCTTCGTTTTAGGCAAAATGCCATAAAAATTAATAAGACAAAATCCTACAAACAGATCCCAGGTTGGGTAATTTGGTCTTGTGCCAGAAGGCACAGCTTTCCTTTCTGGAAAGGACCCAGGTTTGGGATTGGCTATAGTTCCTCTTTCCATAAGGTCTGAATCTGTCAACCTCCACAGCATAGAGGATTCATTTGTCACACCTGGCATTCATCTGCGGAATGAATTAACACTGGTGTTTTAAGGAAATTTCATTTTAGCAAATTTTGGTTAGCAGGTGATTTTGTGGTTTCAACTTTATTTTCATATAATTAATTTCCTACAGCCAGCTTAGAGTTGCTGAATCCAGACTTCAAAGCATAAAATCCCCCCAACATGGCAGGGTTAGGTGCATGTGGAACAAAAGTGGCCGCTGCCAAGGATCTCAGGAGGTCAGAGGCCAGGTTCAAGGCCTTTGTGGAATGTGTACAGCAAGTGTCAGCTCGACAAGAGTCCAATAAGGAAAGAAAGGATTGGAGTCTACTCTGGCAAAAAAAAACTGAAAATAATCTCCTCTAATCAAAAGGTCTTGAAAGAAGGTTATGGGAGCACTTGCTGTCAAATAATACGAAAAGCAAAAGTAAGCAGGTCGTGTAATTCTAAGATGTGGATAGATGTAGAAAGCAAATACTTTCTACATAATAAAACTATTAACCAGATTAGATTATTTCATTGCAGTTTCTGGATCTTTCAGTAATGTAATTGGCTCCTTCCTGTGTCAATGAGGATCCTGGCAGGAAAGAAACAGCACATTCAGCTGGGATTTTGAAGGACATTTTTAGCGGTGGGATCCTTCACAGAGGTGTGGGCAGGATTAAGGGAACCACAGTGGATGTTGAGGAACCCAAAAACTACCAGTGGCAAGAAGCCACTGCTATCACTAGGCCTAAAGAGGCAGGGGACAGGAAATAATATTATCAGAGCTTGGTAAGAGCAGCCACCGTAGAAGAAAGCCCACCAGACTCTGTGACCATAGAGGAACATGGCTGCTCTTAAGACAGTGCCAGGGCAAGGGGGTGTGACAACAAGTGGCCATGTGACCTTCCTCCACTAGCCAAATCCAACTGCAAACCAAAGTGCAAGGGATCTTGGCAATAGAGTCCAGTGAGGCCCGTCTCTTGGGGCACAGAGCAGAGGAGGACAGAGAATGCATTGGGCTGGCTTACCACCTCACCTAATTAAAAGATGCCGTCTGTAACTGTGTAAATGTTTTCTCTTTTCTCCTCTATTTTGTCAGGCTAGTTATGTTCTGTTTACTTTTTCCTAAGTACTCCCCCTCAGAGATTTCACTTCTCTTTACTTTCATTGCTGAATCCAAATAAACTCAATGGTAAGATAAGCTTCTTTCTCTTTGTTCTCTAGGGATATTACAAATTTATTACATATTTAGTAACTCGTCCCATATACAGCCAAGAAGGGAGAGATCTTAATTTATTTTTATGGTTTTATTTTATTTTATATTTTAATTTTGTTTTGAGACAAGGTCTCGCTCTATCACCCAGGCTGGAGTACAGTGGTATGATTGTGGCTCACTGCAGCCTCAAACTCCCAGACTCAAGAGATCCTCCCACCTCAGCCTCCTGAGTAGCTGGGACTACAGGCACAAGCCACTATGCCTGGCTAATTTGTTTTTATTTTTTGTAGAGACAGGGATTCACCATGTTGCCGAAGCTGGTCTGGAACTCCTAGGCTCAAGCGACCCACCCATGTCAACCTCCCAATGTGCTGGTATTACAGGCTTGAGCCACTATGCTCAGCTATGGCTTTACTTTTTAGAGCAGTTTTAGGTTTACAGCAAAACTGAGCAGAAAGTACAGAGAGTCCACATATACTCCCTGCCCCCACACATGCACAGCCTATCAAAACCCTACACCAGAGTGGTACATTTATTACAATTGATAGACCTGCATCCCAAAGCCCATAATTTTCAGGGGGTTCCCTTTTGGTATTGTACAGTTTGTGGGTTTTGAAAAATTTATAATTACTTGTATCCATCATTATAGCATCATACAGAGAAGTTTCACTGCTTTAAACATCCTCTGTGCACTCATTCATCCAGATTTTAATTTGTAAACATTATGTTAAAAATCCCAAGAGATTGTATCCTGAACTTTAAAGAATTCTGGTATGTTCCTGGTATACAAACAAAATAAAGAATAATATAGTAAATTATTGCCTAAAATTATTGGAAAATGGAATGATATAGTTAGGAATATTGCTATAGACAGCATAACTAATCTACCAATTTTCAAAGACTTAAAATATATTTGTAACCAGCATGTCAAACAACACAGCTAGTGATATATCAAAACACAACTTTAAATATATCCTCCGTGGGGATGATTTTCCTCAGTCCCTGAAAGAAAGCGCTGGCTTTTCCGGTCTTTTTAAGTCACAAAAGTCAAGCTCAATTCACAAGCAGAAATTGGCCAGCCCCAAATATTGATATCTAAACTGAAGTTAGAGCAAAATCTTCTTCCCTTCCTCATCTGGGAGCTGCTTTAAGCAGACCACTTGTAGAAGGGCCCAGGGGTGTGGTTGCCACTTACTCACTTCCTCTTTGTTTCTTCTCCTTTGCTGACCAGGGCCTCAGCCCCTCTGAGGGTGGTATGAGGGATGAAGGAAGGAAAAGAGGGCCAAGGGAAGTCTTCTTTGCTGATGGCTTTGCTCTTTTTGAGCCTGACACATGTTACAATCCATCATTTCTCTCATGGGTGCCTCTAAGAGCTCATTGGAGGCTCCTCTGCTGGGCTTTCTTGACATGAGTGACATGTTCTGTCCCCCTCGCTGCTGTTTCCCACTCTGTACTGGTTATTGAGTTGTCCACTCTACACAGACTCTTATGTTAGAGCTTCCTCATTCCCCAGGGTGTCCTTTTGGATAGGAATTTGTATTCATTAGCTATGGCTGGATAACAAATTACCATACTATTAATACTTTAGGCTTAAAACAGTCAGCCAGGCCCAGTGGCTCATCCCTGTAATCCCAACACTTTGGAAGGCCAAGGCAGGAGGATCTCTTGAGTCCGGGAGTTTGAGACCAGCCTGGGCAACAGAGCAGGGTCTCATTTCTAGTATTATATTTTTAAAAAATTAAAATTAGCTAGGTGTGGTGGTACATGCCTATAGTCCCAGCTACTCAGTAGGCTGAGGTGGGAGGATCACTTGAGCCTGGGAGATCAAGGCTGTAGTGAGCCATGATTGTGCCACTGCACTCCAGTTTGAGTGACAGAGCAAGACCATGTCTCAATAAACAAATAAATTAATTAATTAAATAAAACAATCCACACTTATTATCTGACAGTTTCTGTAGGCCAAGAATCTAGGCCTGGCTTAGATACGTCCTCTGCTTCAGGGTCTCTTATAAAGCTGGGGCCACAGTCATCACAAGGCTGAACTGAAAAGGAGCTGCTTCCCACTTCACTCACATAGTTGATATCAGGATTCAGCTCCTCACAGACTTCTGGACAGAGGGCCTTAGCTCCTCCTGGCTTTTGGCTGGAGGTCACCCTCAGTTCTTTGTCAGGTAGGCCTTTCCAACATGGCAGCTTGCTTCACCAAAGCATGCAAGCTGAGAAGGGAATAGAGTGCCCAGCAAGACAGAAATCACAGTCTTTTATAACCTAACCATGAAAGAGACATCCCATCACTTTTATCATATTCTCTTGATTAGAAAGAAGCCACTAGGTCCAGCGTACACTCCAAGGGAGGAGATTGCACAAGGGCATGAATAACAGAAGACAGGAATCATGGTAGGCCATTTTTGAAAGCTGCCTATCACAGACTTAAAACAGTTTGGCCTCATCTCTCTCTACATATGGTCCACCGGAAACATTTGTGTTTCCCGCCTACTGACAAACGCTGAGACAAAGTGACCACCTCCTTCTAGCTGCCACTGGCCTCCTTAGCTTTCCCAGGCACCAGTCCCTGACCCCTCCAACTGCAGTTCCCCGCAAGGGAGTATACAGAGAACTTGCCAAATGACCTCGTGAAATTCCCTCTCCTGCAACCTGACATTAGAAGACAGCCCCTCCACACCCCTCTTTTCCTGTAGGGAAGAGAGGTGGAAACTCACAGCCAGCCATAATTCTCTCCCCAGAATATCAGCTGATAATGTCCCTGCCTGTCTCCTCTTTCTTTACACTTTTATATTCTCAAAGTAAATTAAGCACTCAAGAGTTTCAAAGTTATGAAACTGTTCTTTGAGCATTCCTTTTGTAAAGTCTGCATATGACAATCTGTTTCACACCCATTTTGGTGTCTAATGTCTATCATATTGTTGCCTCACTTGAAATTGAGAGATGAAAAGACCCATTTTAGCATTTTCTACATGTTTAAAATAATATTTTGATTACCCAGAAGGCTGTCACTAATTTATAGTATTTATCATTTTGATCATCCATTTTCATTTTCCTGGGAAAAATTGCATAGGAACCCAGTTTATGAAGAAATCAGTTTCACAATAAAATCATAGCTGTGAATGAATCACATAAAATCTATTAAAGTACACTAACATATCTTTCTAATGCATTGATATAATTTTTAAGCTTTGTTTTGAAATGAGAACATCACCTTTTCTTTTTCTGATTTTCTCATTAGGCAGAGTCTATAACAAAATCTCCTTGTCGAGAAAGAAAGGGATAGTGTGGAGTGACATACACATACCAGATACAGTAGATTTTTGTCCAAGCTCATTTATACTAATGTCTGTAGTACACCCTTTGAAAGCACCTAATAAACCCATTTTATTTTCTAACTATTTTGGTTAGTTTCCAAGAATACTATTTCCTCTAACTTAAAATGCTCCATTATCAGTAGACTTGGATGTTTAATTTTGAAGTTCTAAGAGCCAGATTCTTGTTGTGTGTAACTGGAGGAAGACATTCCTAGGAGGACATTATCCTGGTTCACAGAGTGACCGTATTTCATTTATTATTTCCAAGTCCTTTATCATCAATGTCATTAGGTTTGGCCAGAGACAAGGAGGTTAGAATTCCCCACCACCACCACGAGTATGAAACAAACTTAAAATGATGAAATATTCATTCTCTGGTTGTGAGGCAATGAGTTCCTGAGATGGAATATCCCAAGAAGTAGGTGTAGAGCAGACATCATCTAATCCAAAACTTGCAACCTGCTAATAAAGAACTAGAACAAAATACCAAAATGAGAGATCTAAATGAGAGGTCAAAAAATCAACATAAAAATTCCAAGAGACATAATCCCTAAAGACTCAATAAGACAAAGAGGGCAGCAGAGAGGAGAGATCATTTCTCCAGGCAAGGGCATCCCAGACGCTACTCAAAGTAAGAGGCACCTGAAACTGTGAAGAAGGATCTACAGAAGTTCATTCCTCTCTGAGGGCTTCTCTGATGGCCCAGAAAGACATAGGTATCCTCCTGTTGAGGATCTCAGTAGAACTTATACTGAATTCCCCTATACCACTTTTCACAGTCAGGGGGAAGTCTCGTTCATGGGTCTTCCAATTTCTACTTTAAACAGCATAGCTTGAGGCCAAGGATGCTGTCTTTCCATCTGTATATCTACTACTTAACGCGTAGTGAATGTTCAACAACCACTTCTTAATGCGTATGAATGTTCAACAAGCATTTTTTGAATAAATAAGTGAATAAACAAATTGAAATGAGGTAGTGGATAGTCCAAACAGCAAAGATCAAAGAGAAACTAGGTGAGAGGAGAGAAGTTTTAGTCAGTGCCCTCGGGGAGCAAAAGTCCATGGGTCTTTGGTTTCTACCCAACCATGGCCGCCAGCCTGGCATCTATTGCTCAAGTGTTTCTGCTCTAGCACCCTCAAAACTTAACTTTCTCCCCTGTTCTCAAGATCTAGACTTCTGCACATTCATCCTCCTTTTGCATGTGTTCAGTTGCCTGGCTCTTAATCTCATCTCCTCTATTTCCTCTCACCTCTTCTTTCTCAGATCAACACTCAAATACTCTTTATTCCCAAAACCTGATGTCTGAATCCCCTCCAACTCCCACATTTAGAACACTGCAACAGACTTCTTTCTTTCCCTACCAATACTCCTGTTATTCAGGAGCTCTTCTGTCCCTAGAACAAATAATCACCTACAGATGATAGGGCAAATTATCTTAGATGAGAAAGTCTGTCTTGAATATATTAGAGAAAGTGTTTCCACCAAAAGCAACTATAGGATGTGAATTACATAGTTGAATTTTTAAATTTCCCGTTGGTCTTAAGAATTTGGGGGGTCTGCGAAGAAGAGTAAGGAGGAGGGGAGGGTTAGGAGGAGAAGGGAATGAAGAGGAAGAAAAAGATGAAGGAGAAAGAAGAGATGGTAGAGGAGAAAGAAAAGGAGAAGAAACACTGCCTTGTTATGATAGGCAACATAACTCTCTTCCCCAGAAAAAACTCACAGAAAAGAGCATAATTGCTCAATTTATTGGCTAATTCTCAGTCTGTAACTTACTTGTTACCCACCCCTTCCTGCAAGTCTCTTTCCTCGGCCTTCATGACATCTCTGGTTCTGACTGATTCTCAGTCATCTTTATGGTCCCCTCTTTCTAGCCACAGCCCTTATGTTTATTGTTCCTCAAGGTTCTCTTCTATGTGCTTTGCTATTCTCCCATCAACCCTTGGTTTCAGCCACTAGTGGGATGATGCTGATGATTTCAGAGGCCATGTCTTCAGCTCAGATCTCTTCTTTGTGATTTATGTATCCAGCAGCCTTTTGGACATTTCAACCTTCATGTGCCACAAGCACTTGGAATAAAACACACCAGTTTCATCATTTACACCACTCCCAACTCTGTTTTTCTTGTGTAATTTATAATTGAGATTGGTACCACTAACAATCTTATTTCTCAAGTCAGAATCTGGCCTCATACCTCCCCCTATACACACATACTTACTTAATAAATTCCTGTTAATTTTACTGCCTATATTTCTCTTGAATCCTTCCAATTATTGCCTCCATTCCTTTTCCTAAGCTCCTGCAACATGGGTGTACCTACTCTTGAACCCTCCAATTCATTCTCCATGTGGCAGCTGTGATCTTTCTAAAACCCAAACCTGATTGCATCCATGTCTTAATGAAAGGATTTTAATGTCTTTCCATTGTGCACTGTATAATGTCAGGTTTCTCTAATGCCATCTCAAAGGATTTTATCTTCTGATACTTGCTTATCTGTAGCCCTTTATGTTTCCTGTGCTCCAATGGCTGCTTTTAGCTGCCCAAATTTACCATGTTTTTCTCATATGCCAGCCTATCCCATGCTTTCCCTAGCCCAGCACAGAGAGGCACTGAAAAAAACTGTTGGATGAACAAATGTGTGAATATGAAAGAATCTATAATTGCTGGTGACTGATTTAAAACAAACTAACAAGCCAAAGAAACAAACAAAAAACCTCTGTAGCTCAATTTTTGCTTTTACCCAGGAATATATAAATTAATATCATACAAGCAAAGATAAAGTGTCTTTTCTGCAGCAAGAGACTTTATTTTAATTCTTTTAGCATAATTTGATTTTGCCTTTTGAAAAAACTAAACTGCATTTATTATACAGAGGCTTTTATGGTTCCCTAAATATATGCCTGCTGGTCTCTCTGCAAATTGTATTTTCCAAATGTCTGTTCTTCCTAGAACTATTTGCTTATTAGAAGCCAGTTATTATTTTTCCAGAAATGGCAGTGTAAAGCTCGAGTATTTGTTTGTAGTAGGGCAATCCTAGAGATTTTGGATTTGTTTATGTTTCCCCAGATTCTTGTTCCATCATAATGTAGCATTCTGATTTTGACCAAACCTCAGGGCTTTTGCCTGTGGTCCAATAAATGGGTGTGCACACATATTGTTCAAATAAGTAAAATATGTTGGTGGTGTCCAATCTGTCTCTTGGCTACTTCTTAAACTACTAAGTGCCTGCAGAAGCTCATGACTATTTTATCACAGGAGCTAGTTTTCTCTGTTCAAAGTGCAGTTACCTAACTTTGATATAACAACTGCCAAGAATAAAACTTCTTTTTTTCTTATGTTTAGGTTTAATTATACAATTCATTGGCAAAATAAACATATAGCAGTATCAGGGCACTGCAAATGAAACTGGCTTCAGAGGATTTAAACAGAACAAGAATTTTTAAAAAGGATACAGGGCAGCTTAAGAATTGTCAGGAAGGCTGGACAACCACGTAAACTCATGCCATTTCCCCAGGGGTCCAATATCCCTTTTGATTTACAATTTCTCTGTGGAGGAGTTTCAGAGGTTTTTCATTGGCCCTTCGTACCATAATGGCTTTTACCATAGGTCAGGGAGCTGATGTGGAAATTCTGCCAGATGCTGACTACTCCTAATCCAGTTATGCCCTAAAGAACTAGACTCTCCCCTTCTCCCCTCCCCTGTGCCTACTATGGAGTGCACTTGACTAAATATTCCATTTATTACATGACCAAAGAAATCCTTACTCCTTGCCTAAGGGAAATACAGCAGCATTCCAAGTCCCCAGGAATCATCCGTTAGGTCAAGGCCAGAACCATGGGGATCCTGATATCCCTTTTGAGACCAAGAAGCCATTTCAAAGACAGCATCTTTCACCTGTATCACCAGCCTCCAGAGAGCAATCATCAAGGAGAGGAAGAGTTAGAGAACCAGGAGAAAACTCTAGGAAACTAGTGTTTTTTCACTGTCTTTAGCCCCAACCGGGCTACATTAGCTATCTCTGATTCCCCCACTGCAGTGTTTTTTAAAGGTGCTAGGATGGCCCTCAAAGCTTTGGCAAAGGGAGTGCCTTGCAGGCCACCTTGAGGGCCATAGTTGGGGAACAGCAAAACAGGTTGCTGTGATAAATTCTCTACAACATTCCTATCTCTCTAGGTCTTTGGGATCCTTTATCTACATTAAATTTTAAAATATCTGTCATCTCAAATACAATTAGTGTGAGTAACTAACACAACTGGGCAGGTAGAAAACCAAATTTACTCATGAAGCACTGCTTCCTGTGGACTCTCCTAGTCTCAATATCTGTTCCATTGGTGTTCACTGTTTCATGCAAATGACTCTCACTGATTAAAGAAGATTGAGAAGCTATTAAAGGAGATTGAGTGGCTCACAGCATTTCCAAGGTAGCTGGAGAAGCAAATTTAGCAGCCACACAACCTCAGAGGACTCAGATCATCAACTCAGGCCAAAAACTGATGCTGCCTTTACTACCCACCCTAGGCACTTGCCCAGTGCTCCCACTTCAGCGATGGCCACCCTAAGAACTCTGTCTGTGACAGCTAGTGCCACCCCTGGAGAGGATTCCCTGAAGAACCTGCTTGACTGAGGCAAGTTTCTAATTTATAGTCTAGGATGGTGTAAACATATCTATGTCTCAGCTTCAAAGGAGGCTGGGGAAGCAAGTATCCGCCACGGTTAGCTTCAGCAGTGGGAAAGCACCTCAATGTGCCACAAGATATCACAGATAGGAAATTCCCCAAACATAGGAATCCATTTCTGATGCTGAGCAGGCAAAATAATGACATATGCCTATTGCAGAGTGTTTCCAGACAAAAGCTTCATCAAAACATTTTGAGATGTCATGCCTACAACATTCGTGATTTGGTCACCCTAATTTCCTTTTCACTAGCTTGCTGATGAAATAGAAATTGAGGCAGCAGCAATACCATAATCCATCGAACTTAGCATGCCATCAATTGCAAGTCATGCCATTATTTTCTGTATCACTAAAGAAATGCTGCCAAGTGTCCTATGATTTGTTAAAGGAAGAACAAAACTCTCATGCAAATTTAAAGTAAGCACATCAAAGATTTTATTAAACTTGTTAATTATTGAGAGAACAAGCATAATGTTAAACGAGTCCAAATAGGATTTGAGAAGCTGGGTGTATATATAGGTGATTTACTAGATTGTTGGGTTAAATTTGAAGAAAACAAAGCAAAAATCTGATTAATATTAGACAAAGCTATAGCCATATCATTGGGCTTATCCATTTCATGGGATAGAAATGATTTGCATTTCTACTGGACTAAATCTACAATCTAAACTCTACCTCTATAAAGTTATAAAATAGCCAAGTAAATAGAACATCAAACCTAGCACTGCACTCAAAATAAATCTCACTTGTCTATTTCCAAGTTTGGGATGATATTTTGATAGCCTCAATGTTTTTGTATTACTTAAAGCTCTTTTGGGCTTATTTAGAATAGACTTTTAGCATATGTCAGTCTTGTGCATGCATAAAACATACACTAAATAGAGTATTCTATATATCTACATTTGATTTTAATTTATATATCTACATTTGATTATAATTTATTTTTCAACTCAGAATCATTAAAGTTTATAAGTTTTCTGTGTATTTCTGTTCTTCATGCTATCAAGAGCATTGGTGATGCAGCATTTCTTTTGAGCATTCCTCTCTTTTCTCTGGAATTTTCTTCCAAGAAGCTGACACCCATTCTGCAACTTTTGATGCTGGAATATCCTTGATTTTTTTCAGGTGTCAACAGAAGATTACAAGGCGAGGCCAACACTCATATTCCTTTCTCAAATAGTCATTAAATGTTTGGGGTTTTTTCTCACCTGTGGAGAGCTTATCCTTTAAATGGCTAAGTTTATGAATGTGCAGGCAATGACAACCACACCATTACTGCTTTCTGGCTGGCAGAGACCATAAGACACCATCAATTGTGAAGAGACATTCCAATTTGAGAGCTGAGCTGCTATAGTGTAAAACGTGCGTTAGAATTGATGAAATATAGATAGCTCTAGACAGATAGATCTAAATATGTAGATAGGTTATGGTTTGACTTTGTCTTATGTGAATGGATTTTTCTTACCTGTGCAGGTATCAAAATATAGTGCTAGATGAGGCAGAGATTGCTAAATATTCCCAAGATACGTTTTCCCTTCTTCATTTTAAAAAGGGAGCACTCCTCCTACTGGATTTTAGCAGGACAGTGGCTACCCAGCTAAATGTACATTTCACAGCATCCCTTGCATGAAGGGGTGGCCTTATAACTAAATTTTGGCAAAAGGATAGAAGCAGAAGTGATATGTGCAACTTTCACATCTCATTTTTCAAAGAAAGCTTTCACTCCCCACTTCTTTTTTTGCCATTTCCTGTGTGTGTGAGCTGGAATAGAGACTTGGTGCTCCACAGGGGTGGTGAGGGGAGAATGCAATAGAAGAAATTATGTGACTGGATTAACCCATGGGGAAAAGCTTCCACTTGCCTTATTGCACAGGAGAGGAATATATTGTTTGAGTCAGCAGCCCAGCCCATACCCTACATTAATACGTGAGGTCCTAGAGGGATGGTGGTTTTTCTAGAATAGTTTGACTTCTCTTCTTGACTCAAGGGAAGGGACTGGGTAATTTTAGATTGAGGCAGATCTGAGGATTTCTGGTGATTAGAAGTCCATACAACTTCACGGGCCAAGTCAGCTCAAACTTGAAGTCAATTCAACTTAACCTGAATAATCCTTAAGCCCACCAGCTGTTAGTGCTAGAGAAAGGTTTTGTTTTGTTTTGTTTTGTTGTTTTGTTTTCTTTTACATTTGTCCTCAATTTTACCATTCCAATGGGCACATGCCATGTGATAGGAGCCCCAGGAAGGGCTTATACTTACTAGTCCTCAATTTTCAGTTCTCATTCCAGAAGGGTGTTCTGGTCTCTTCACCAATCCCATTTACAGCTTAATCACAATACTCTAAACCTCTCCTGTCCATTTAATCCCAATAAATGGGCTCGTGTGCTGCCTTTATTCTCTGCAGCTTAGCTTGGAAAGAGGGAATACATTATGGTTTTAAGAGAAGAAAAACAAGCCTTAGTGGTCACAAGATTCCGAAACATATTATAAAATTAGGGGTCTTGGTGAAAAAATAGGTGGTGGATTTTGGAAAAGAATAGGGAGTCCAAAACAGACTCTTGAATTATGGAGATTTAGAATGATAAAGGTAAAATTCAAGTTGGCCGATAAATAATCTTGGGATATCCATTTCAAAAGAAGCTAACTTAAATTTCAATTTCCAATTGGACCCTAAAATAAATTTCAGTTGGACTTTAAGTTCTAATACTATAAAAATATTAAAAGTATGACAATTATTTTAAATAATATCATGGTAGAGGAAAGTTTCCAAATCCCCAAACAAAGCCAAAAACATAAAAGATTATGGTTCAGAAATTCAAAATTTTTATGACAAGATATACTGTGTGCAAATTTTAAGAGGTATCAGACTAAAAATATATATCTCTGATAAAGAGTTATATTTATTATATGAAAATGCATTCCTACAAATCAATAAGAAATAAAAAATAGGGACCAAGCATGGTGACTCATGCCCATAATCCCAGCACTTTGGGAGATTGGGGTGAGCAGATTGCTTAAGCCCAGGAGTTTGAGACCAGCCTGGGCAAAATGGCAAAACCCTTTCTCTATTTAAAAAAAGGAAAAGGAAAAGGAAAAGAAAAAGGAAAAGGAAGGAAGGAAGGAAGGAAGAAAGAGAGAGAGAGAAAGAAAGAAAGAAGGAAAGAAAGAAAGAAAGAAAGAAAGAAAAAGAAAGAAAGAAAGAAAGAAAGAAAAAGAAAGAAAGAAAGAGAAAGAAAAAGAAAGGGAGGGAGGGAGGGAAGGGGAGAGGAGATGAGAGGAGAGAAGAGAAGAGAAGAGAAGGCAAAGCGGGTATTACAAAGGAAGAAATACAAATAGCCAAAAGACATATGAAAAGACTCTCAATCTCACTGGTAAAGAGGAGGATGAAAAATAAAATAATAATGACATATAACACTTACTCATCAAATGGACAAAAGTTAAAAGATGTATGTTAATATGTTGTCTGTACTAGAGTTTCTCACCCATGATTGGGTGAGAAACAAATGGGTTGCAGGTGCTGAGATATTTCTCCCTCCACTCTTGGAGCAATGAGGAGGAGCCTGCAGCCCAGAGAGCTCCCAGACAGTTGCTTCCTAGTGCAGAAACATCTTCTATTTATACCAGGGTGCTGTACAAATATCATTTATATGAATGTCACATTTTGATAAAGTCTGGGTAGGGCTGGTCTAGGGTTTGGGAAAATGAGACAGTGCCACCTTCATGAAGGACAGTTTAGTTGATTTATCAAATTTAAAATAGTCATGACTTTTATATCAGAAGTTTCACTTTGGAGAATCTACATGGCAGAAGCATTTTTACTTGTATATATACAGAAAAAACATATACATATATACACAAGTACACACTCAAAACATGTATTCCTTATTAGCATAGTTTTTAATTGTGAAGCCTTCAAAACAACCTAAGTGTTGACAAATAAAGCAATGATTAAACAAATTATATTATATGAATATCAAGGAATATTATGTAAGAAATGAAGGAAAGAAGAAAGAGACAGAAGAAAAGAAGATGCACCAAATGAAAGTATATTATTATAATAAACTGGACAATATGTATAACATAATTCCATTTATTTTAAGACTATATATACATGTATTTTATGTGTGTGTGTGTGTTTGTAAATGTATGGACAAAGGTCTAGAAAGACAGACTCCAAAACTTTTTAAATGGTTATGTTAAACTTCTGGCCAAAATACCTCCATAAGCTACATATGCTGCCCTCCCCTTAAAATAAATCCACACAGCGTTAATAGATAAATACTTTTAATGCACTACAAAGACATGGCTACACTCAAAAACAGAATAAACATTCCTGTGGTGCAGAAAAGAGCCAGAAACACAAAGAGGTGAAAAAGGTTTCCCAACAAGAAATGGTCAAAGCAGGCAAGAACTCAAGTCAGGCTATGGAAAGGAGAAGCAGTCAGTGAGAAACGAGAGTTGAGAAGGACTCCTCTGATAACGAAAACAGATCATTACAGAGCTGCAATTCGTGCTCTAACTCACCCAGCACACAGCTGCCGTCCAGGGTAGCTGAAGGAAACATGGACAGTCAGCCCACCATGAATTGAGCTAAGATGCCTAATGGCTCACAAATAGGATCTGCAGGAGAACCTCAAGTCACCAGTGGGAGACCGTATTCACCACAGGGGACCCAGATGGGTCATGTGGAAATAGGACACACACACACACACACACACACAACTCCTATTCAAGAGAAGTTTGCTACTGAAATATAGAAATCAATTGGCCATATATCCGGCCAAATAATTTCTCTTTTAGCTGTATGTCCTAGAGGAAATCTCGCATGTGTGTTCAGGGTCATGTAGATAAATATGTTCACTGTACCTTTGCTTACAACAGTAACAATGACAATTACAAATAACCTAATTGTCCATCAATAGGGAATGCTTAAATAAAATTTGGAATATTAATACAATAGATTACTACATAGAAGTTAAAATGAATGAGGTTTTTTAATTAACAAAGATCTCAAAAGCATAGCAACGAGTAAAAATAAATTTGCAGAACAAAACACATAGCATATAACTTATATAAATAAATAATATGTACGGTTTGCTGGTTAATTAATGCATAGTTAAAAAAACATAAAGGATACATACCAACTTCATGACAGTAATTACCTTCAGGAAGAGGTATATGACGTGGTTTAGGATGAACAAAGAGATTTCAACTTTCTCTATAATGTTATATTCCTTTTATTTTGAAAATTGGGAGAGAATGGGAAATATGCTACATTTGGTCATTCTGAGCAGTAGTGGGTAATTGGTACACAAGTGCCTACTATGTTACTTTCTGCATTGTTTAGTTCTTTCAAAGCTTTTTAGAAAAGAAAGTTAAGTAAAGGAGGTAAGATTGGGGAGTGTGTGTGAAGAAGGAGAATTTCAGCTTTTGCTCTGATATTTTTGTAATAGGATGTTGAATGGGATGTAACTGCTATTTTAAAATCCATAACTTAGGCCTAAAGCTGAGTAACTACCAAGAAGTGCTAATGATCTTACTTTCTACAGAGAACAATCAACTTTGAAGGTCTAGATTCATCCTCTAGGGTATACAGAGAGGCAGACAGGCCCCACCTCAGTTTGCTCCTCATCTCTACCCAGCAGATAATGAGAGAAGCTCGAGCAAGCGGCAGATGGCTTGGGGGAAGTGCTGAGGCTGTCCCCTCCCTTGTCCTTCAACCTTCATCACCCAGGCAATGTGATGGGGGTTTGGACTTGGAGAACCTGCCAGAACTGGAAACTGGCATCTCAGTCTGCTTGAGCACTGAACTTGGAGATACTGAGTCCATCTCATGTGTGGCAGAGAATTAGAGGGGAAGCCCAGGAGGACTCTGGCATTTTTTCCTTTCTCAGCTGGGCTCAGTTCTCTGTTGCTGCCCCACCAGCTCTTTTCCCTTGGATTCTTTTCCTCTTGTTCCTGGTTACAAATCACAGCCAACTGGCTCCCAGGACCCTTTGCCCTGTTCAAAGACACAGGTCCTTTCCATTAACTAGTATTGGTGATATGGTTTGGCTGTGTCCCCACCCAAATCTCATCTTGAATTCCCACATGTTGTGGGAGGGACCCAGTGGGAGGTAATTGAATCATGGGGGCAAGTCTTTCCCATGCTATTCTCATGATAATGAATAAGTCTCATGAGATCTGATGGTTTTAAAAAGAGGAGTTCCTCTGCACAAGCTCTCTTTTCTCTTGTCTGCTGTCATGTGAAACGTGTCTTTCACCTTCCACCATGACTGTGAGGCCTTCCCAGCCACGTGGAACCGTAAGTCCAATAAATCTCCTTCTTTTGTAAATTGCCAGTCTCGGGTATGACTTTATCAGCAGCATGAAAATGGACTAATACAGTAAATTGGCACCAGTAGAGTGGGGCACTGCTGAAAAGATGCCCAAAAATGTGGGAGTGACATTGGAACTGGGTAACAGGCAGAGGCTGGAACAGTTCCAAGGGCTCAGAAGACAGGAAAATGTGGGAAAGTTTGGAATTTCCTGGAGACTCGTTGAACAGCTTTGGCAAAAATGCTGATAATGATATGAACAATAAGGTTCAGGCTGAGGTGGCCTCAGATGGAGATGAGGAACTTATTGGGAACTGAGCAAAAGTGACTATTGTTATGTTTTAGCAAAGAGACTGGTGGCATTTTGCTCCACCCTAGAGATCTGTGGAACTTACGAACTTGAGAGAGATGATTTAGGGTATCTAGTGGAAGAAATTTCTAAGCAGCAAAGCACTCAAGAGGTGACTTAGGTGCTGTTGAGGGTATTCAGTTTTAAAAGGGAAACAGAGCATAAAAGTTTGGAAAACTTGCAGCCTGACAATGCAATAGAAAAGAAAATCCCATTTTCTGAGGAGAAATTCAAGCCAGCTGCAGAAATTTGCATAAGTAACAAGGAGCTGAATGTTAATCATCGAGAAAATGGAAAAAAGGCCTCCAAGGCATGTCGGAGACCTTTGCGGCAGCCCCTCCCATCACAGGCCTGGAGGTTTAGGCGGAAAATATGGTTTCATGTGCCAGGCCCAGGGTCCTTCTGTTTTGTGTAGTCTAGGGACTTGGTGCCCTGCATCCCAGCTGCCCCAGTTATGGCTAAAATGGCCCAAGGTACAACTTGGCCTGTTGCTTCAGAGGGTGGAAGCCCCAAGCATTGGCAGCTTCCATGTGGTGTTGAGCCTGCAGGTACACAGAAGAACTGAGGTTTGAGAACCTCCACCTAGATTTCAGAAGATGTATGGAAACACCTGGATGCCCAGGCAGAAGTTTGCTGCAGGGGCAAGGCCCTTGTGGAAAACCTCTGCTAGGGCAGTACAGAAGGGAAATGTGGGGTTGGAGCCCCCATACAGAGTCCCTACTGGGGCACCACCTAGTGGAGCTGTGAGAAGAGGGCCACTGTCCTCCAGACCCCAGAATGGTAGATCCACTGACAGCTTGCACCATGTGCCAGGAAAAGCCACAGACACTCAATGCCAGCCCATGAAAGCAGCAGGGAGGGAGGCTGTACCCTGCAAAGCCACAGGAGTGGAGCTGCCCAAGACCATGGGAACCCACCTCTTGCATCAGCTTAAACTGGATGTGAGACATGGAGTCAAAGGACATCATTTTGGGGCTTTAAGATTTGACTGTCCTGCTGGATTTCAGACTTGCATGGGGCCTGTGGCCCCTTTGCTTTGGCCAATGTCTCCTATTTAGAATGGCTGTATTTATCCATTGCCCGTACCCCTATTGTATCTAGGAAGTAACTAACTTGCATTTGATTTTACAGGCTCATAGGTGGAAGGGACTTGCCTTGTCTCGGATGAGACTTTGAACTGTGGACTTTTGAGTTAATACTAAAATGAGTTAAGAATCTGGGGGACTGTTGGGAAGGCATGATTGGTTTTAAAATGTGAGGACAGGTCTGGAGGAGCCAAGATGGCCGAACAGGAACAGCTCCGGTCCACAGCTCCCAGCGCGAGCGACGCAGAAGACTGGTGATTTCTGCATTTCCATCTGAGGTACCGTGTTCATCTCACTAGGGAGTGCCAGACAGTGGGCGCAGGTCAGTGGGTGAGTGCACCGTGCGCCAGCCAAAGCAGGGGCGAGGCATTGCCTCACTCGGGAAGCGCAAGGGGTCAGGGAGTTCCCTTTCCAGGGGTGACAGACGGCACATGGAAAATCGGGCCACTCCCACCCGAATACTGTGCTTTTCCGACAGGCTTAGGAAACGGTGCCCCAGGAGAGTATAGCCCGCACCTGGTTCAGAGGGTCCTACGCCCACGGAGTCTCACTGATTGCTAGCACAGCAGTCTGAGATCAAACAGCAAGTCGGCAGCGAGGCTGGGGGAGGGGCGGCTGCCATTGCCCAGGCTCGCTTAGGTAAACAAAGCAGCCTGGAAGCTTGAACTGGGTGGAGCCCACCACAGCTCAAGGAGGCCTGCCTGCCTCTGTAGGCTCCACCTCTGGGGACAGGGCACAGACAAAAAGACAGCAGTAACCTCTGCAGACTTAAATGTCCCTGTCTGACAGCTTTGAGGAGAGCAGTGGTTCTCCCAGCACGCAGCTGGAGATCTGAGAACGGGCTGACTGCCTCCTCAAGTGGGTCCCTGACCCCTGACCCCTGAGCAGCCTAACTGGGAGGCACCCCCCAGCAGGGGCAGACTGATACCTCACACGGCCGGCCAGGTACTCCAACAGACCTGCAGCTGAGGGTCCTGTCTGTTAGAAGGAAAACTAACAGAAAGGACATCCACACCAAAAACCCATCTGTACATTACCATCATCAAAGACCAAAAGTAGATAAAACCACAAAGATGGGGAAAAAACAGAGCAGAAAAACTGGAAACTCTAAAAAGCAGAGTACCTCTCCTCCTCCAAAGGAACGCAGTTCCTCACCAGCAACGGAACAAAGCTGTACGGAGAATGACTTTGACGAGCTGAGAGAAGAAGGCTTTAGACGATCAAATTACTCTGAGCTACGGGAGGATATTCAAACCAAAGGCAAAGAAGTTGAAAACTTTGAAAAAAAATTAGAAGAATGTATAACTAGAATAACCAATACAGAGAAGTGCTTAAAGGAGCTGATGGAGCTGAAAACCAAGGCTCGAGAACTACGTGAAGAATGCAGAAGCCTCAGGAGCTGATGCGATCAAATGGAAGAAAGGGTATCAGCAAGAATGCAGAAGCCTCAGGAGCTGATGCGATCAAATGGAAGAAAGGGTATCAGCCCTGGAAGATGAAATCAATGAAATGAAGCCAGAAGGGAAGTTTAGAGAAAAAAGAATAAAAAGAAACGAGCAAAGCCTCCAAGAAATGTGGGACTATGTGAAAAGACCAAATCTACGTCTGATTGGTGTACCTGAAAGTGACGGGGAGAATGGAAACAAGTTGGAAAACACTCTGCAGGATATTATCCAGGAGAACTTCCCCAATCTAGCAAGGCAGGCCAACATTCAGATTCAGGAAATACAGAGAACGCCACAAAGATACTCCTCGAGAAGAGCAACTCCAAGACACATAATTGTCAGATTCACCAAAGTTGAAATGAAGGAAAAAATGTTAAGGGCAGCCAGAGAGAAAGGTCGGGTTACCATCAAAGGGAAGCCCATCAGACTAACAGCGGATCTCTTGGCAGAAACCCTACAAGCCAGAAGAGAGTGGGGGCCAATATTCAACATTCTTAAAGAAAAGAATTTTCAACCCAGAATTTCATATCCAGCCAAACTAAGCTTCATAAGTGAAGGAGAAATAAAATACTTTACAGACAAGCAAATGCTGAGAGATTTTGTCACCACCAGGCCTGCCCTAAAAGAGCTCCTGAAGGAAGCGCTAAACATGGAAAGGCACAACCGGTACCAGCCACTGCAAAATCATACCGAAATGTAAAGACCATCGAGACTAGGAAGAGACTGCATCAACTAACGAGCAAAATAACCAGCTAACACCATAATGACAGGATCAAATTCACACATAACAATATTAACTTTAAATGTAAATGGACTAAATGCTCCAATTAAAAGACACAGACTGGCAAATTGGATAAAGACTCAAGACCCATCAGTGTGCTGTATTCAGGAAACCCATCTCACGTGCAGAGACACACATAGGCTCAAAATAAAAGGATGGAGGAAGGTCTACCAAGCAAATGGAAAACAAAAAAAGGCAGGGGTTGCAATCCTAGTCTTTGATAAAACGGACTTTAAACCAACAAAGATCAAAAGAGACAAAGAAGGCCATTACATAATGGTAAAGGGATTAATTCAACAAGAAGAGCTAACTATCCTAAATATATATGCACCCAATACAGGAGCACCCAGATTCATAAAGCAAGTCCTGAGTGACCTACAAAGAGACTTAGACTCCCACACATTAATAATGGGAGACTTTAACACCCCACTGTCAACATTAGACAGATCAATGAGACAGAAAGTCAACAAGGATACCCAGGAATTGAACTCAGCTCTGCACCAAGCAGACCTAATAGACATCTACAGAACTCTCCACCCCACATCAACAGAATATACATTTTTTTCAGCACCACACCACACCTATTCCAAAATTGACCATATACTTGGAAGTAAAGCTCTCCTCAATAAATGTAAAAGAAGAGAAATTATAACAAACTATCTCTCAGATCACAGTGCAATCAAGCTAGAACTCAGGATTAAGAATCTCACTCAAAACCGCTCAACTACATGGAAACTGAACAACCTGCTCCTGAATGACTACTGGGTACATAACGAAATGAAGGCAGAAATAAAGATGTTCTTTGAAACCAACGAGAACCAAGATACAACATACCAGAACCTCTGGGATGCATTCAAAGCAGTGTGTAGAGGGAAATTTATAGCACTAAATGCCCACAAGAGAAAGCAGGAAAGATCCCAAATTGACACCCTAACATCACAATTAAAAGAACTAGAAAAGCAAGAGCAAACACATTCAAAAGCTAGCAGAAGGCAAGAAATAACTAAAATCAGAGCAGAACTGAAGGAAATAGAGACACAAAAAACCCTTCAAAAAATTAATGAATCCAGGAGCTGGTTTTTTGAAAGGATCAACAAAATTGATAGACCGCTAGCAAGATTAATACAGAAAAAAAGAGAGAAGAATCAAATAGATGCAATAAAAAATGATAAAGGGGATATCACCACCGATCCCACAGAAATACAAACTACTATCAGAGAATATTACAAACACTTCTACGCAAATAAACTAGAAAATCTAGAAGAAATGGATAAATTCCTCAACACATACACCCTCCCAAGACTAAATCAGGAAGAAGTTGAATCTCTGAATAGACCAATAACAGGAGCTGAAATTGTGGCAATAATCAATAGCTTACCAACCAAAAAAAGTCCAGATGGGTTCACAGCCGAATTCTACCAGAGGTACAAGGAGGAGCTGGTACCATTCCTTCTGAAACTATTCCAGTCAATAGAAAAAGAGGGAATCCTCCCTAACTCATTTTATGAGGCCAGCATCATCCTGATACCAAAGCCTGGCAGAGACACAACAAAAAAAGAGAATTTTAGACCAATATCCTTGATGAACATTGATGCAAAAATCCTCAATAAAATTCTGGCAAACAGAATCCAGCAGCACATCAAAAAGCTTATCCACCATGATCAAGTGGGCTTCATCCCTGGGATGCAAGGCTGGTTCAATATACGCAAATCAATAAATGTAATCCAGCATATAAACAGAACCAAAGACAAAAACCACATGATTATCTCAATAGATGCAGAAAACACCTTTGACAAAATTCAACAACCCTTCATGCTAAAAACTCTCAATAAATTAGGTATTGATGGGACGTATCTCAAAATAATAAGAGCTATCTGTGACAAACCCACAGCCAATATCATACTGAATGGGCAAAAACTGGAAGCATTCCCTTTGAAAACTGGCACAAGACAGGGATGCCCTCTCTCACCACTTCTATTCAACATAGTGTTGGAAGTTCTGGCCAGGGCAATTAGGCAGGAGAAGGAAATCAAGGGTATTCAATTAGGAAAAGAGGAAGTCATATTGTCCCTGTTTGCAGATGACATGATTGTATATCTAGAAAACCCCATTGTCTCAGCCCAAAATCTCCTTAAGCTGATAAGCAACTTCAGCAAAGTCTCAGGATACAAAATCAATGTACAAAAATCACAAGCATTCTTATACATCAATAACAGACAAACAGAGAGCCAAATCATGAGTGAACTCCCATTCACAATTGCTTCAAAGAGAATAAAATACCTAGGAATCCAACTTACAAGGGATGTGAAAGACCTCTTCAAGGAGAACTACAAACCACTGCTCAAGGAAATAAAAGAGGATACAAACAAATGGAAGAACATTCCATGCTCATGGGTAGGAAGAATCAATATCGTGAAAATGGCCATACTGCCCAAGGTAATTTATAGATTCAATGCCATCCCCATCAAGTTACCAATGACTTTCTTCACAGAATTGGAAAAAACTACCTTAAAGTTCATATGGAACCAAAAAAGAGCCCGCATCGCCAAGTCAATCCTAAGCCAAAAGAACAAAGCTGGAGGCATCACACTACCTGACTTCAAACTATACTACAAGGCTACAGTAACCAAAACAGCATGGTACTGGTACCAAAACAGAGATATAGATCAATGGAACAGAACAGAGCCGTCAGAAATAATGCCACATATCTACAACTATCTGATCTTTGACAAACCTGAGAAAAACAAGCAATGGGGAAAGGATTCCCTATTTAATAAATGGTGCTGGGAAAACTGGCTAGCCATATGTAGAAAGCTGAAACTGGATCCCTTCCTTACACCTTATACAAAAATTAATTCAAGATGGATTAAAGACTTAAATGTTAGACCTAAAACCATAAAAACCCTAGAAGAAAACCTAGGCAATACCATTCAGGACATAGGCATGGGCAAGGACTTCATGTCTAAAACACCAAAAGCAATGGCAACAAAAGCCAAAATTGACAAATGGGATCTAATTAAACTAAAGAGCTTCTGCACAGCAAAGGAAACTACCATCAGAGTGAACAGGCAACCTACAGAATGGGAGAAAATTTTCGCAACCTACTCATCTGACAAAGGGCTAATATCCAGAATCTACAATGAACTCAAACAAATTTACAAGAAAAAAACAAACAACCCCATCAAAAAGTGGGCGAAGGACATGAACAGACACTTCTCAAAAGAAGACATTTATGCAGCCAAAAAACACATGAAAAAATGCTCACCATCACTGGCCATCAGAGTAATGCAAATCAAAACCACAATGAGATACCATCTCACACCAGTTAGAATGGCAATCATTAAAAAGTCAGGAAACAACAGGTGCTGGAGAGGATGTGGAGAAATAGGAACACTTTTACACTGTTGGTGGGACTGTAAACTAGTTCAACCCTTGTGGAAGTCAGTGTGGCGATTCCTCAGGGATCTAGAACTAGAAATTCCATTTGACCCAGCCATCCCATTACTGGGTGTATACCCAAAGGACTATAAATCATGCTGCTATAAAGACACATGCACACGTATGTTTATTGCAGCATTATTCACAATAGCAAAGACTTGGAACCAACCCAAATGTCCAACAATGATAGACTGGATTAAGAAAATGTGGCACATATACACCATGGAATACCATGCAGCCATAAAAAATGATGAGTTCATATCCTTTGTAGGGACATGGATGAAATTGGAAATCATCATTCTCAGTAAACTATCGCAAGAACAAAAAACCAAACACTGCATATTCTCACTCATAGGTGGGAATTGAACAATGAGAACACATGGACACAGGAAGGGGAACATCACACTTCAGGGACTGTTGTGGGGTGGGGGGAGGGGGGGAGGGATAGCATTGGGAGATATACCTAATGCTAGATGACGAGTTGGTGGGTGCAGCACAGCAGCATGGCACATGTATACATATGTAACTTACTTGCACGTTGCGCACATGTACCATACAGTCTAAAGTATAATAATAATAATAATAATAAAGGAAAAAAAAAAGAAAGTTATAACGATAATAATCACTATCAAGTATTATGTACTGCACATAATTATGTGTGCTAGACTTTTATACAACTGGCAGTGCTGCAGATTTGTTTATACCAGCATTACCACAAACACTTTGGGAATGAGTTGAGCTCAGACCTTACCTCGCTACAACAGCATTAGATCATAGGAATTTTTCAGTTCTGCTATACTCTAATGGGACCACTCTTGTACATGTGGTCTGTATCTGACCAAAATGTTATGTGGCACATGACTTTACCTTGTGCAAATATATTTTCCATTATCTTTCCTTTCAGAAGAGAAAAATCACTTCCACAAAATATTTATACCAAACAAATTATTTGAGAAATTATTGAATGATTCATAAATTATGTCTCTAAGCTTTTTGGGAAAATTAAAGTAAATAATGAAGTTAAATTAATCTACATCAAAAGAATTTGTCTAGAGTCAGTTTCAATCTCAAGTGCTTACTATTGCTTCTAAATACTGCTGTAAATATTGGAATAACATTCTGTGTTTTTATCCCATAGTACCACCTTATGCTGCATTACAATAACTGATATATTCGTATTTATCAATCTTTGATATTAAAATTTTGAGTAAAGGAAAAAAAATAAAAAAAATAATAATAAATAAAATGTGAGGACATGAGATTTGGGAGAGGCCAGGGGTGGAATATTATGGTTTGGCTGTGTCCCCACCCAAATCTCATCTTGAATTCCCACATGTTGTGGGAAGGAACCAATGGGAGGTAATTGAATCATGGAGGCAAGTCTTTCCCATGCTACTCTCATGATAGTGAATAAGTCTCAAGAGATCTGATGGTTTTAAAAAGAGGAGTTCCCACGAAGCTTGCAGTGAGCTGAGATCATGCAGCTGCACTCCAGCCTGGGTGACAGAGCAAGACTCCGTCTCAAAAAAAAAAAAAAAAAAAAAAGAGGAGTTCCCCTACACAAGCTCTCTTTTCACTTGTCTGCTACCATGTGAGATGTGCCTTTCACATTCCACCATGATTGTGAGGCCGTCTCAGTGACATGAAATTGTAAGTCCAATAAACCTCTTTCTTTTGTAAATTTTCCAGGCTGGGGTATGTCTTTATCAGCAGCATGAAAATGGACTAATACAGTTGGAAAGTCACCAAATCTGCAGAATCTACAAAGTTTGGATTGGTGCAGTCCCTGGTCTGGAGGAGACCACTGGGAGTCCCCTTGTACTGCCTTCACTTCTTGTGGGTGAGAATGGGGTTTACCAAATCTCAACACATCATTGATTGGCTCTCCATGGCCCAGCATGCCTCCACTAAGATTTCTTTCCAATAAAATAGTGCTTGTCTACTTCTTATGTGGATATTGACAGTCTTTGGTGAATCAACCAAAGCCAATTTGGTCAACACTCTTAGATTTTTTTTTTTTTTATGGTAAATCACAGAAGCCACCAAAGAAGTCTGTGGTGGAGAGGGTTGGCTAGCTACCATCAACCTCACTAGTAGGTTATAATTAAATCAAGGCTCAGATCTAGTATGCCAGACAGAGATGGTCTACACAAGAATCCATAAACATAGCAGGCACAAACTAATCAGATGACCTACTCTGCAACTTGGGAAGGGACAGCTATCCTTTAGGTTCTCCATCCCTGTGTGACACATTCCTGCAGGAAGGTGGCCACACACCCCAGGCAGGATTCTATTTCTTCTAGTCAGGATTATTCAAGCAGAAATCCTCTTAAACAAGTGGTTTTCAACTGGGGTGACTTTGCTCCCAGGGTATATTTGGCAATGTCTGGAAACATTTTTCATTGTCATGGGGAGAAAAAGGCAGTATACTACTGGTATCTAGTGGGTAGAGGCCAGAAATGCTGTTAAACATCCTACAAGGCACAGGACAACACCCTTGCAACAAACAATTATCTAGCCCAAAATGTCAGTAGTGTTGAGGTTGAGAAACCCTATCTGAAACCAATGGCTGGACACAGAAGCAATTATGGAGCAAGCCTTTGGCACCATCTCAAAGTGGACAGGACAAACCTTGCCAGATTCTGAAACTCTATTCATGGGAGGGTAGAGACAGTGTCTTTAAAGTATTTTCGCCAATCTACATATATTGAATACTTTTAATTCACCAGTAAGCCCCCTTTTCCATCATTTGTTATGCTAATTAACAAGTCACCTGTTTCACCAATTAAAAAAAATTTTTGACGTTAGTGCGCTAGTTAGTAAAGCTTCATTGTTGATTAAGTTATGGGTAGCAGCAGGCATGGGATAGATTTAGAAAGTAGGAAATACTTTAGCCAAAATGTCAGGCCCCTGCAGGGAGGTCTCAGAACATAAGACTAGAGAGGTAGAATAGAGTAAGAAAAGGAGGCCTTTAAATGTGCTCCTGGATTGCTTTTGCACGAATTCTCCACAGAGGCCGTGAGCATGCAGTGAGCGTTAGGTATTAAGTGCAGTTAACCCTTCCCTCTGTGGCTCACTCGGATGGGTTTGAAACGCCAGCAGAAAGAGGCACATTTTGCCCTATGTCATCATCCTAACTAGAATTAGACATATCTCCCTTACTTTTATACAGCCGAATGATTCATTTCCTAAGTAGTTTATGTGATACTCTATTCTTTATTTGGCCAAATTCTACCTGAAGGGCTTCAAGAAAACATACATTTTCTAAATCACTAAAAATTGTATGCATTCTTCTACAGAACAAGCATTGAGTTTTATATATCCTGTAAAGGAAAAAGAGACAAAATGTATATTTCTGTATTTAGACATGTAGGTATTATGTTATAAATATATAAATACTAAATATATACATTTTAGCTTATTTTTCTAAGTTGATAATAAAGGGACCAAAGCTGGTTATTAAATAAAGTTATTTAATCAGGGTTGGAAAATTAGCATAGAAGAATGAAAGTTTGGAACATATAAACAGTTTTTGAAAGTCAGACAAGAAATATGCTTCACATAAAAGTTGAAATTGATTGATATTACTTAATCAGAAAAAATCAGAACTTTCTAGCACATAAACTTACTAATCACTTTGTAAATAAGGGCTATAAATCATATACAACCTAGGGAATAAAAGTGAAATCATTCTGTTATAATTCAAATATATATCAGTGGGGAAAATTTTTAAAAGCCTTGTACTAAACATTATTGTTTTCTCTAAGAATGTGAATAGTATCATTTAAAAAAAATTTTTAAGACAATGTATTCAAAAGCCAGACCAAATGAAGATTATAAAAACATTTTCAAAAGTTATAATTCATAAACACCACTGAGGATTTAGTGAGCTACAATTAAAGTGATTAAACAATTTAAAGAGTTTACTGAGGAATGCACCAAACGATTAAATACATTTTATGTGCTTCATAAACACCTGAGGCTACTCTCTAGCATTCACTAATGAAGAAATAAATTCTGATCATTCAATTATGATAATTATAATGACTGAACATAAGAGATGGTATATACAAAATGGAGACAAGGGTTCTCTAAGGAACACAGATATTATTTTTTTAAGAATAATCATTTAACAAATAGGTGGTGCTTACTCTCAAAGCCTTTCACAAATATTGACTCATTCATTCTTCATAATCACTTGATTATATAAAACACTACTATTATTTCCTTTTTAAAGATAAGGAAATCAAGGTTAAGCAAATTGTCTAAGGTCACAGAAAAAAGTTGTCACAAATCTCTGAGAAGCATTAAGTAGCTAAGAGTTCTAGAAAATGTCAAACTATGTTTAGATTAAGAAGAACATAATAGGTCTTCTGTCTACTAGAGAATATATTTTAATGTAAACAGATTACATAAGAAGACAATTACTTCATTCACTTTGGCTTTATCTTTTCCATCGGGTATGATCTTCCATCTGACAGAGCGAACAAACATAATTAGTAGGGAACTGAAGACCTAGATGTAAGGTAAATTTGAAAGGAAGCACCTAATCATGCTAAATGGATTCAGTTCTCTACATCCAGGTTAATTCCATTTCAGTAGGCTAAAATAACACTCGGGTGTGATAATGATAACCCTGAGAAATCTGAAGAGTAAGACATCAAGAACAAAACCGAAGACGAGCAGATGTCCTGACTTTCAAAAACAAGGAAAAAGTACAATTGCATCTTAGTAACTAACCTGGTAAATGTTAGTAAACAGGATCCATAAACAGAAGTTTATGAGCACTCGGAAAGGACACAGTGCCAGAAGTCAGCATGAGTTTCCGAAGAAAAAGACATGCCAAACTAACCTCATTCTTATTAGGATCAGGGAAATGGAGGCAGGTCTTATGTATCCATGATCCCTATCTATGTCACTTAGGAGAGGAAATGTCTTGGAAAAGATAAGTGATGTATTCCATGGCATGTCATGAGCAAACAGCAAGAGTATCTTCCCACCTGCACTTCTGATTCGAAAGCCAGATTTCTAAACTAGGTCATATTGCTTGAAAATTTCCTCCTACACTTGTAGCCCTCCAAATAGCCAAATTCAACACAACAGCCAATACAAGGAAAAATCAAGCTTGTGTGGGTGAGTGGGGGGAACAAGAGATAACAGATGGTGTATTCAGCACAAAGCAATATATTGTCTCCACATAAACACAACCCCAGAATTTGGGGACCAATCGAGAGGGTGATAATCTATAAAACTAAAGCTAGTAGAACCAACGTAAAAATAAAATGTCATCTGCTGAGGAACTTCATCCAAATAGAGTTTGCAAATGTGTTTTTTTAAAAAAATCTAAAGAGTCTCAAAACTGATTAAGAAGCCAAAATGTCTCACACATAATCAAGGTTACCTGCTGATATCACTAATGGAAAGAAAGAGGTAATCAAATTAAATTTATTATCATCTGATGGAGGAAATTATGAGTTAACAGAAGGGTGGCAAGCCACATGGTGTCGAGAGAAAACAGAGCCAGAGAATAAGGATTTGGCTGGGTTTATCCAACATAGTCCAAAGTAGAGCGATATTGTCTCTGGCACTGATGACAATTTTTTGATAATATTTTGATGACTCTCCCTCTAGTCTTTTTTGTAAAGCATATTGCAAATACTTACATAATATTATCCTTTTGCTTAGCCTTACAATATAAGCATTTTCCCATATTATTAAAAACTGTTCACAGAAAGAATTGTATTGGCATAATATTCCTTCATGTGGAGATGCTATAATTTATTCAACTATTGCCTAATTTCTTAGTTGTTTGTAATTTTTTTATGATTGCCAATATTCTGCAAAAAGTGCAAAACATTTGCTCGCTTTGTATTATTTTCTCAGGATAATTTCTGGAAATCAAATTACAGGGCCAACGGATACTGACATTTTAAAGCTCCTGACAAATACTAACAAACTGCTTTCCTCTGCTCTCTCTCTCATCAGTATCATTAGTCTTCAAAATGATTAAATCTTTGATAATTTAGAAGGTAAAATTATACCTCATTTTAATTCATATCACTTAATGAGGCTGAACATTTTTCCATGTTTATTTGCCATTTGATTTTTCTCTTTTGCGAATTGTGTGTTTATGCCTTCTGTCTAGTTAGTTTTAGCAATTTTTCTTATGAATTTAAATGACCTCTATTTGGTAACGAAATTAAGCACTTATTTGTCACACATATTGCCAATTATTTTTACCAGTTTTTCCTCTTTATTGCATAAGCTGTTTATGTTTTATATTTCTACATAATAAAAACATTTTTCTTTTCCTATGTTATCTCTTCTATGACTTTTTAATTTAAAAGCTTTCCTAATCCTCAGATTTAAAATATTCTATTTTAGTCTAGATTTGTTACAGTTTTTAAAGTAATCATGAATTCACATAGGATGTATTTTGAGACATGGTATGAAATGCAGACCTGAATCTTTTTTTTCTACTTTCTTGTATTTTTAGCAATGTAGGTATATGCAAGTAGCATTTACAAATAAGTCTTCTCCTTTATGATTTGTGATGTTTCCTTAAGAATATATTCAGTTCTTTTGCAAAACAGACAAAAGGGAGCTAGCTATTCTTTCCTGTCCATCTTTCATTTTACTTTATACGGGCCTTATACTGTTTTAATTATTAGAGCATTTTAATAAAATATAAATAAATAGGGCTATAAACTCTCCATTTTCAAAAAGTTTTTTTATTGTCTCTAGTTTGTTATTCTAATTAACCTTTGAAATAACTTTTCAGGTTCAAAAAATCCAAATGGAATATTAATCGTACTCTGCTTCATAAGAATTAGCATTGAAATACCAATAGCCAGGCATAGCATATATTGGAAGAAAAATAATTCTCAGTGTTCTTCCTGAAACCATCAAATTATCTTGGTTTTGAGGCTTTGTCCAATAAAAACTTTTGATTATGAACTAGTTTCCAGAATGCCTTGATGTTAGTAAAATGATGCTCTAAAAAGTAGACCTAAGTGAGCATACTTCCTGAAAAAAAAGTATTGCCTGTTAAAAATAAATACATATACATTCTAGCTAATCAAAATATTGTAAGTCTTTTTGCCAAATAAGAAAAGCAGCAAATATTGTTTTTTCTTAACTGAAAAGATAAAAAGCAGAGAATCGACTGGGCGTGGTGGGTCACACCTGTAATCCCAGCACTTTGGGAGTCCAAGTCAGGCAGATCACGAGGTCAAGAGATCGAGACCATCCTGGCCAACATGGTGAAACCTCGTCTCTACTAAAAATACAAAAATTAGCTGGACGTGGTGGTGCGCACCTGTAGTCCCAGCTACTCAGGAGGCTGAGGCAAGAGAATCGCTTGAACCCGGGAGGTGGAGATTGCAGCAAACCAAGATCATGCCACTGCACTCCAGCCTGGCGACAGAGCGAGACTCCATAAAAAGCTGAGAATCAGAACCTTAATCAGTGTTGATCCCACCAACCTTCCAAATTGTAAGTATGGCCTAAAGTAGTTAGCTATTCTGTGTTATTCTCTGGAGTAAAAGAACCAAAAGACTGAAAAAGATATTTAAGTTTCAACTCTTGACTTACAATCCATCCTGTCACTGAAACTCCTTGACAACATCCCTATCAAGTGGTATTTAGATAATGCTTAATATAATAATAGAAAGCTCACTACCTCCTGAGATTGTTTATTTTAGAAAGCTCTGATTTTTAGAAATTCTTACATAGAACAAAATTAATGTCCTGTAACTTCCCAGGTGTATTAGTCTGTTCTCACACTGCTAATGAAGACATACCCGAGACTGGGTAATTTATAAAGGAAAGAGGTTTAAATGACTCACAGTTCCACATGACTGGAGAGGTCTCACAATCAAGGCAGAAGGCAAGTGAGGAGCAAAGCCACGTCTTACACGATGGCCAGCAAGAGAGCATGTGCAGGGGAGCTGCCCTTTTATAAAACCATCAGTTATTGAGACAGTTATTCACTATCAGGAGAACACCATGGGGAAAACCCACACCCATGATCCAATTACCTCCCATCTAGTCCCTCCCATGACATCTGGGAATTATGGGAGCTATAATTAAAGATGAGATTTGGGTGAGGACACAGCCAAACCATATCACCAGGAAACAAATTCTAATCTTTATGCTACCTAAAAATGTATCATACATTTGAATGTTTTATTTTCCAGGCTAAGCATATTCAATACTCTACTAAATGTCCCATCCATGATGAAGCTTCTAATCTTATCATTAGTTTATCTAGCAACCTTAACTAGTTTCTCTAATTTTATTGGGTTGGGGGATTAGACCTTTTTAATATCGCCTTTAAAACATGGCACCAGAACTGACAACAACAACCCAGTTGAATTGGAGAATCCCATTCACATAACCCAAGGACAATATGCTCTGAAATAAAACAGTTGAAAGTATGTTTAATTGGACTTTTTGTTGTGTTGTGCTAAAACTGGAGACTGGAACTCATTACTGAAAACAAGAGTCCCCCATTCTAGAGTTACCAAATATAAGTGTCCAATACCAAGCCTCCCTCACCCCTTCTTCTCAAGGACTTCAGAGAGGCAAAGAGACACCAAAGAGGCTTTGGGGAATACAACCAAGTGGGCTGAGGAAGACTTAAAAGCTCAAGCAAAAGCTGGATCCCCCTCTCAAGAAATTGTGATTGTGGGGGCCCCAGCCATGATCTCCACGGAAAACCAGCTTTGGAACAAGTTCCACTTATAAAAAGCAAAACCATCAGAGAGAAGATGGTATCCACACTATCCAGGGCAAAAGAAAAACAACATTTTCCCTTTTATTGTAGTCTCCCCTCTTCACATAAGCGCTGAGCTATTGTAGCCTAGAAGAGGAAGGCAGAGGAGGTGGCCCTGACAGAGATTGGGCCAATGCTGGAATGCCACGAGAAGGGAGTGAGCAGAGCATGCCTCATACCCAGCACAGCCCTAGGAACCATGGGCAAAGCCTGCACTGGGAGGAGGCAGCGAGGGGAGACTTTCACAGGACTGTGATTGGAGCTTTTACAAAATATAACTGGAAAGTTACAGAACTTGCCTAAGATATCATCAAATGATGGGAAAAGAAATTCAGTGGAGCATGGATGAAGTCAGTGCCAGAACAAAATCATTTTGTATTTATATTCCACTGAGGGGCGATTTCTCAATCAACCAGTTATAAAGCCACATCTTGTTTTGCTTTGATATTTCAAGGAGAATATAGGAAAATACTAAGGCTGATGAGGACCAATTCCAAGTGGCTGCACGACAATTCATTTTCCCCTGTACAATCCTTGAAATTAACTAGATATCTATTGTGTTCCAAGATACTCTTAAACAAGGCCCCGAACACCTACAGTTTGAAACAGCATCTGTACAGCTCCTAGCACCAACTGTGCATAGTTGTTTTACTGCCAAAAATACTCCCCTTAAAGAACATGAAGCAGAGTGGAGAAAACTCTTTATACTTCAGGACAACTTTGGGTTCTCCTAGTAGCAATTGTTTGATATCAAAAGTTCTGATTATTCGACTAATCTAAATACTAAATATTCCATGCTCCACCAGTGCTATCTTTTATATACCATACCATTCTACATTTTGAGTCCTTTGTCCCAATTGTTTTCTCTGCCTTCAGAGTCTGCCCTGGCATTCTGTATGGAGCTCTCTGAGTCTTCTTTCAAGACTATATCAAATGGTATCACCAGCCCCAATCTCTCGTCTGGCTAGTTGTTTCCACAGGCCTTTCCCAAAACCTCTGTTAGCACTTAATCCACCGTTGCATATCACTCTATCTGGCTCTCTTTTTTTTTTCTTTTTGGTGATTTTTATAAAGACAGGGTCTCACTCTGTCGCTCAGGCTGGAGTGCAGTAGTGCGATCATAGCTCACTGCAGCCTCGACCTCCCAGGCTCAGCCAATCCTCCCACCTCAGCCTCCCAAGTAGCTGGGACTACAGGCAGATGCCCCTTTCTATATTTTGACTGTGAGCTCTACTGGTTAGGACTTTTTTATTACAAGTCACAGAAATTCAATTCAAAACAGCTTAAGCGAAAAAAAAAATTATAAACAAATAAATGGAGGAAGTTGTTATTGATTCACATACCTGGAAAGGATGGGGGCAAATGTGGCCTAGGGAACACCAGAATTCACGGACTCAAGCCATCTTGTCAGGTCTCCTACTCCATCTGTCTCTCATCTTGTTTTTCTCTGCTCAGCTTCATTGTCTGCTATGCAAACAGGCTTTCAAAGGATGCAATCACCTGCAGATTGAAAAGCCCATCCTTGCAGTTCAAGATGCAAGAAAAGGAGAATATTTTTCTCTTTCCTAGTGTTCTTTCTAAAATCCCACAGAAGGACTCGGCTTGGCCTGCTTAAATCACATCCCCATCCCTGCACCATTCACTGCAGATAGGAAGTTAGGACTAAAATAATTGGCCTAAGTCCAAATCAGAAAGTTTTCAACTCAACATTTTGTACTTCCAGGAATTGTTTAATTCTTCTATTTTCTTCCTAAGGATATTTTAACCAGGTTATTGAGGAAAGTTGTACATAAAAATCTAAAAATGCAAAATAAAATCCACGAGTCAAACTATTCATGGTAACACTTGCTACTGTCTAAACATGGACAAAATTTACATGTAAGATTTCTGGTTCTGGCAATACGGCATAGTAGGGATCCTGACATACAAGGGTGCTAGATAATATATATTTTCTATAAAATAATTTTTTAAAGTTTATTCCAAATTGTTACACAAATCTGTAAGAATGAAAGGGGAATTCACTAAGATCAGGAACAACAGACCGGATAGACAATTGAGAATTGAAACTATGAGCAGTCTGGGTACGTGTGTGAATCCAGAGAAATCAGGTCTTTGGCCTGTAGGGGGCGCTGAAAAAAAAACAGCCTTCAAACAGGGCAGGAAGAGGCGCCATAAGTAAGATTACTATACACAAAAAGTGAGACCCAGGAAGAAATATGCCTTCAGAGAAAGGTGGAACAAGGTGGAAAACCCCTTCATGCACAAGCAGACAATAAGGAATATTGCCTGGGACCTGGAGATGGGAGGAGTTTTGTTTTGGTTTGGTTTTGGTTTTGTTTTTGAGACGGAGTCTCGCTCTGTTGCCCGGGCTGGAGTGCAGTGGTGCCATCTCGGCTCACTGCAAGCTCCGCCTCCCGGGTTCACGCCATTCTCCTGCCTCAGCCTCCTGAGTAGCTGGGACTACAGGCGCCTGCCACTACGCCCGACTAATTTTTTGTATTTTTAGTAGAGACAGGGTTTCACCACGTTAGCGAGGATAGTCTCGATCTCCTGACCTCGTGATCCGCCCGCCTTGGCCTCCCATAGTGCTGGGATTACAGGCATGAGCCACCGCGCCCGGCCTGTTTTGTTTTTTTTTAATCCCCTGTGAATACATGGACACAAGCCAGCCTTCATATACATGTTAGATCTATACTATTTGCAATAATTCTGAAAATTAAAAATAGAGACGTACAATTTAAGATGGACCATGCTTTAATGCCTAATTTAAAATGGACTCAGATTTAATGCCCATAGGTACCTTGCAGAAGCCACAAAAATCCTTCCTAGGAGAACGTATGCCCAAATTCAGCCTCAAAAATTTCCCACTGATAGAATTACAGCCAATATGAGCTCACAATAAAAAATCACAAAACAGAAACAGAAGTAAGACACCATGAGTAAGAGTCAGAGAAAAATAAAACAGAATGAGATATGCAAACTCATTACCTAGTAGAATTATAATACAACATATAAATATGGTTTTAATATTTTAAAAAATAAGAGGGAATTAAAGATATGAGAAAAAGCTTCGATACATATCCATACACAGAAGGAATTTCCTGCTTTCTATCATATTTATCACTTCCTTAAAAATGTAATAAATTTGGCTAAACATTATATTGCTTTATAATAAATTAAAATGAAACAGAATATTGATTTATCTTTTTCTTATAAGATAGAAACTAATTATAGTGACCTACAGCAGTTTAATCTTGACATGATATTTGTCATCTACATGATAAATATATAATTTATTGTTTGGTATATTTTATAAAATATGAAATACAATAAATTTATCACTATATTGTAATAAAAATGAAATATAACTTTTTCCAACATAAAGTAAGTCCAAATTGGTTAATTTATTTAACAAAGGGAACTAGCTTTGGCAATTAGGGCAAATGGAAGATGTGTTTCATAAATTGAATAAACTAGATGTTTTCATTCTATATTTCTAAAACGTGTGAGAAGTCAAAAGCATTTGAAAAAATACTATATTGGTAAAATTGTATTGAAATAAACAATGTTTCTATTTTCCAACACTTTCTAAACATATTGGATTAAAAGGAATGCCTTTAAGAGTACCAGATAAAATTAATAGTCATTTCATACTAGATGAAGATTTCAAGGATAAGGATGATTTTTTAATATTTTCCCAGAAACCAAAAAATGAATAATTCTACTGACTGCATAACACATCCCTTTGATAGGCAGGGCTGTTTTAAATTTTTTGCTTTCAACAAAATTAAACCTGAGATATCGGCTACTAGATCATTAAAAACAATTTTTAATTTTATAGATACATGGGGAGGTATCCTTATGTAATTTTGGTTATATAAGCCAGAAGTAGTCAAAAGATTTGGGTGATATTACAATAAGAAAACTTATATTAACACCTACCTGTTTATGAAAACAAGATTTCTTAGCACAGACATTCATAAAAATGAAAAATAGGTACAAAATTAATGCTAAACTCTCTGGCAGTAAATCATTTTCATCCAATGAAATCACAAGCTAAAAAGAGTAAAAGCACTACTCATCTCATTTACATATGCAATTCTAATAAAACTTTGCTTTTTCTTTAGTAGTTATTTATCAGTATTTATATTTATAATATTTTGATCAATTGTATACTAATAATACTTGTTATAACTGAATTCAGACCAAAATTTTAACATGGAGAGCTTTGAACTACAGAAAATAAAAGTAATCCTACGATTTCAATTTATATACATATTTTTCTGGCAGAGAATTATGATAGGGTCATGGGGAAAAGGTTTTCAGTAAAAAATAGTTTTTAATAAGATAATATTTTCTGGGTGAAGTGAAGTGGAAAACTAAGTTAAAAGAGAAAAAAGATAAAATTTCCAAATGTTAAAAAGTCTTATTCATGTGTTTTTAACTGGAGATAATGAATATCAAATAATTGTGTTACAGAGATTCCACTGAATACATTTAAAAGGGAAGTGTAATCATTTGCTTTCAAATGTCAATATTTGTTATATATCAGAATTATATTCTTTAACATGTTTTAAACTTACAGTACAATTTTTCTGATGTTAACTTTAAAATGTGTAAGGGAGAGTATGTAGATTTTCAAAATTCTTTTGGTTTTGGAGTAAAAATGTAGGAGACTATGGCTTAAAGATTCAAGGCTAGTGCTTCTTAACCACTCCCTGATGAAGTACACTTCTCTTTTTTTCATTTGTTTTTGTTTTTTAGGGACCACACTTCTTAAATTTTCTCAACTTCTGTAGAGTAATAAGTGGTCCATACGCCCATGACTACTTCATAGTCACACCACGTGTCTCATTGTGCAAGTTCCACAACACATGAATTTGTCTAGACTTTGCTCAACAAAACACATATTTTGTGTTGGCATTCAAATATGTCCACAATTTTTTTGACACTCCTCTCTTCAAAAGGTGGAGACAAACTTCCTTCCCCTTGAGGGGTGACTGCACTTAGTTCCTTGCTTCTAACAAATGGAATATGACGGAAGTCACTGTTCATGTCTTCTGAGGCTAGTGAGGCAGAAGAATGGCATGAACCCGGGAGGCGGAGTTTGTAGTGAGCTGAGATTGCGCCAGCGCACTCCAGCCTGGGCGACAGAGCGAGACTCCGTCTCAGAAAAAAAGAAAAAAAAAAGCACTGTAGCCTCTTTCTTGTCCTCTCTCTCTCTCTCTCTCTCAGATTACTCACTCTGGAAAAGTCAGCCATCATATTGTAAGAATACTCATGCACCTTAATGGAAGGGTCTATGTGGAAAAGCACTGAGGTATCCCACCATCTGGCATCTGATTGAATCATCTTAAAAGTGAACATCCCCTCTGCCCCAGCCCCTCACCTCAACCTACCCTTCAGATGGCTGCAGCCCCAGCCAGCGACTTGACTGAAATCTCAGAAGAGATCCTTAGCCAGAAACAACCAACTAAGCAGATCCTGAATTCCTGAACTACAGAGATTGTGTGAAATCATAAGTTTATTGTTGTTTAAAGCCACTACATTTCGGGATAATTTCTTTTGCATCAACAGATCCCTAATATAGCTATTAGCCATGTGCTTGGATGTTCTAACAATGCTCAATCACTACAAAAATTTCTAAACTCTTCATTGTGTTTCAGTACTTGCCTTTTCAAATACCTGTGACAAACAGTTCCTGGTTTGGCCCAGACTCGTGGATCATGCTTTGGACAGCAGTGCCCTTAACATCTTGCTGCCTCAAACACAGTTGGCTATTGCTTCCAAGGTACATCTTCCACTCATACTCCCCAAACAAATGGACTGATTTTCACCTTCTTTCTAAACAGTTGCCTTTGAGTTTGGCAGTAATCCCCAGTCTAGGCAGTTGTGGCCAGGGTTACAAAGTCATGTGGCATGAAGCATGGAAAGGCTGTGTGGAAATCTAAGTGCCATCCAAGGAGGATGGAGCACATGGCAGCCACTTCAATTTTCATGGACTCTCTAATATATTCTTCAAAGGCCATGTGGGTCTTACTTCTTCCTTGAAGTCCCCTAAATCATTTTAATCTGAGTCCAGTCATGGTTGAGCTTCATGACCCCTTCCCCTCCACACACCTCCAGCCACTGCCCTGCACTTCTGCTAAAGCTGAGCTGCTGTCCACCATCCTAGTCACCAATACCAAACTGTAGACTGCCGAGTCTATTGTCCTGGACTGTGATCAGCTCTCTGTTTCCCATTACACTGTAAGCTCCCCACGGGTCTTTATCTCTATATTCCCAGTGCTTAAGTATAGTACCTGGCTGGAATTTACTATAGCATATGTTTGCTTTTTAAAATACAAATGCATTATTATAAATTGATTCTTTGGATTAAAAAATAATTCACTTTTTAAAGGAAAACTTTGAGAAAATGCTTTTGCCACATGAATTATCATACATACATACACACACATACACTAAACAAGCTCCAATGTATATACTCGACACGTCTGGATTTTAAAAGCAAAGCACACTAGCTGGAAGCTGTATGGTGTCCGAGTTAGAATAAGTACTTTGGGGGCAGACCTGCCTAAATAAATGTAACCCTGTTACTTAATAGCTCTGTGATTCTATGCAAGATAATTAACATCTCTCTGCCTCAATGCCTTCATTATAAATGGAGATAGTAACAGAACCTAGCTCTAAGAATTAAATCAGTTAATGCAGCATCCAGTGAATGTTAGTCATTATTAGGGGTTCTTTGATCACTTGCATGTAATGAATGTCTTTGCCTTCCTGCCTCTGTTTGTGTGTGTCAGTTGCAGAGACTACAATTCCTACGTCTTTGCATTTCCCTATTGTGCTAATCCAGTAGTCAACTCAAAGTGGGATCCGTGGACTATTTGTCTCAGAATCATCTATGGGCCTTATTTAACAAGCTCTTTTTTTTTTTTTTTTTTTGAGACAGAGTCTCACTCTGTTGCCCAGGCTGGAGTGCAGTGGCACAATCTCGGCTCACTGCAACCTCTGCCTCCCAGGTCAAGCAATTCTGCTGTCTCAGCCTCCCCAGTAGCTGGGACTACAGGTGCACACCACCATGCCTGGCTAATTTTTGTATTTTTTTTTTAAGTAGAGACAGGGTTTCACCATATTGTTCAGGCTGGTCTTGAACTCCTGACCTCAGGTGATCCACCCACCTTGGCCTGCCAAAGTGCTGGGATTACAGGCATGAGCCACCATGCCCAGCCAACATGCTCATTCTTTAACCCTACTCTAGGCCTGAAACAAAACGTCTGCGTTTTGAAGCCCAGAAAGCTGCACTATAAACACAGCCTGCCTTAGTTTGTTCAGGTTGCTGTAACAAAATACTTTAGGTAATTGAAAAACAATAGAAATTTATTGCTCACAGTTCTGAAGGCTAGTAAGTCCAAGATCAAGTTATCAGCAAATGTAATGTCTAGTGAAGCCCATTTCTCATAGATGGCAACTTATATGTTTCCTCACATGGCAGAAGGAGCAAGCAGGCCTCCTCAATCCTCTTTTATAAGGGTATTAATCCCATCCATGAGGGCAGAGCCCTCATGACCTAATCACCTCTTAAGACCCACCTTTTATTACCACCACAATGGGGATTAGGTTTCAACATGAATTTTGGAGGGACACAAATATTCAATCCATACCACCACCCAAGGAATTATGATGTAGTCTATGAATTTTGAGGATACACTCCATAAATATGTCCACAGGGGTGTGTTCAGCAGCTCCACAGGTAAAGCAAAGGCAAAGATTGGAGGCTCCAAAGGCTTTACAAATCAGCCACAGCCATTCTCTGCAGATTTCTGCACATGCATGTGTCACTATAGCAAACAAGTGCCAGAAAGGTAAAGCTGCTGTGATGTAATTTTAAAACAACAAGGTGGCTATAATATTGCCTATGAAGAGAAATAAAAACACATAGACAGTCTATTCAGGGATGATTTTGTCCTACAGTCAGAGAAATATAAAGGCTCTACTGAAATAAAATGCTGAAACACTCAGCTTTGGTCATGTTGAATATTTACATGGTCATAACTTTAAGGAAAAAATTATATGGTTACATATTCCCCAGAGCAGGTTGGCCTTGTCAGATTCTTGTAGGTCGCCACTCTAGCACTATGGACTTTAGAAAGTGCAATCACATTGCTGTGCCACATCTGCAAGAAATTGAAAACAAATTGCAGCAGAATTTATGTTGCAAGGTAGCAGTTTCCAGCTGCACATCATTTGTTTTCTTTTGTTTAAAATAGTTCTAAATCGCATGCCAGCTACTGTAGGCTCCAGATTCTATTAATGAGGGATGGAAAACTAAAGCAGCTGCTTGTCCTCTGAAAGCTTGTGCCAGGGAGCTTCTAAAACCCTGCCATGGGTCTCTGCTGTCCCATCAGAGGCTTCCAGCTAATGGGGTGGTTTTTCTAGGACAGTGTTTCTCAAGGTGTAATCCAAGAATGACTTGCTCAGAGATCACTTGGGAAGCTTATTTAAAATGCAGTTTTCTACCCCCAGCCCTGAACTCACTAAATCTGAATCTCCAGGGGTGAGTGCAAACATCTGCATTTTAAGCACATTCTTTTTTTTTAATTGCAAACGTATTTATTGCACTTTGCAGATTAGTTGAGTCATATATACACACAAATATAATTTTAACTGTAAAATCACAACAAACTAGTTACATTTAAATCCTTGGCTCTGTAGAAGACAATTTAGAAGTCTTCTAGTCCCCTAACTTAACCTTCCTTAAATTAAAAAAATAAATGAAATCTGATAGTTTTAACTTCAAGTTAAAGATGAAGGGGTGATATCACATTTCATCACTCAGAAATGGAAATTTTACCTGTCTATACAAAGACTTTCACACGTTACACTGACACTTAAAGTACCATTACAAGACTTTAAATGTGTAAAATAGTTAATTAAAACCTTCAAGGATTTTCTTTAAGATTGTGGGTGTTTAACTTGGTTCTAATAACTAGAATGGGGAATGAAACTAACAAACTTGTTTTTTTCTCCTTCAGTCCAATTTTAAACTAGTCCTTTCTGTCCTTCTCATCAACATCTGATCTCTTCTAAAGGAGGATAATATATTGGAAGAGTCCTTAACCAAGCTTTTACTCATTTGGTAGTGAGGTTGGAATCCCATGGGGAACAATTTTCCAAAATCCAATAAAAGATGTCCCATTATTTTCAAATACGCAGAGGTGCTAGATTTCGGAAACACAAAACACAACATAAGTATCTGAAACAAAATGCTTCGGTCTGGTTTTAAAAGATTCCTATGTGTTGTCAAAAAGCTTTTTCAAGGCAAGTGATGCTGGCTTTCCAACTGACATAGCTAGTGTTTGAAATAAGCCTGTTTTCGTGGTATTATACCAGACTCTGTAAATGCAATCCCTATAATTACCTAAAGTAGAGGTGCATAAAACACATAAAATAAGGACTCTGCAAAAATTTGACCAACTTTTATGGTGTCCCACTCTCAGTGTGTGTAAGTATGAATATATAAACATTGGAGGCAGTTCTTAGAACAAACCAGATAAAAATAAAATGATGACCAGGTAGGTTATAAACTGAGGTAATAACTCTGCAAACACTTCTAATGAAAAAATTCAAAATTAAGAGGTCACCTATTCTACTTGTTTTCCATTACCTGTGACAGGAGACACATGGGGTAAAAGCAGACCATTAAGGAGGCGGTTAACAACCCCTCAGCCTAACGTACGCACACCATATAAAGCTAACTAAATAAACCAAACACAACCAGTCAGTGTAAAGACTTTCATTCAAAAGTAAACTTTGGGCTAAAGATATCAAGACTTTGTAGTTGTTAACCTGTAGTTCTATCCTTTCCTGAAAGTACAGGCCTTGCCATTACTTCTCTCATTATTAGAATAGTAGAAAACAAGCCTGGATATTGACCAAAGTTTATATTTTACATTTCAAACTTGAAAACTCAGAACTGTGCATTTCCAAGTTTATAGTGACATCTGGACAGGTTTTTAAAGTGACGGTACTGAGGCATGTTATTCACAAACACTGGTTTTCTGTTGAGAGTATATACACCCATACCAAATTACCCTGAAATGTCTCCTATTTTCTAGGCTTTTAAGTTTAAAAAATAAATGCCTATGATGCAATTATTACTTTCTAGAGTTAAACACATTCTTATGCACAGCAAGATTTGAGGACCACTATAATCTAGAACCTACTCTAAAATGAATCATTTCCCCTAAAATCAAGTAGAATTTTCCTCAACCAAAAACCTCAGTCTGCCTTTCCTAATTTTCTCCCAGCAATATTTTTTATTCAAAGTTGGTGGCTCATGCCTGTAATCCCAGCACTTTGGGAGGCCAAGACAGGTGGATTGCTTGAGCCCAGCAGTTCAAGACCAGCCTGGGCAACATGGTGAAAACCCGTCTCTACAAAAAATACAAAAATTAGCTGGGCTTGGTGGCATGCGCCTGTAATCCCAGCTACTCAGGAGGCTGAGGTGGAAGGACCACCTGAGTTTGGAGGTGTTGAGGCTGCAGTGAGCAGTGCGATGATCACGCCACTACATTCGAGCCTGGAGACCCTATCTCAAAAAAAAAACAGAGTTGAATAAACTCTCACCTGCTTAATTATTCCCATTACCAATTATGGTGAAACTCAGTTTAAAAGATTTTACTTTCACCAGTCAGTAAAGTCTAGACATAAAATATCTCACCACTTTTTGAATATGGCCCTTATAGGAGTCACATTGTGTCCCTGATTCATTGTGAGAGAGAATGCATCTCTCCCTAGAATATAAAAAGCTCCCAGAACAGACGTGATGCGTAAATAAGAGTTACCATGGCATCCTGCTCCTCTGTGGACTCCCCTCATTACAGATTTAGTTGTAAATATCATTCTTGGCTAAGTTCCTCATTCGTATGACTCTGTGATTTGTCAAGTGTGAACTAATATGAACCCTCTTTTCGTACATTTAACGTGTTGACATTGATCCTGACGTTAGAATAAAATGGTACACCTCCCCCAACCAGTTCACCTGGCAGATAACAGGCCCTCGATAAATATGTGTGGAATGAATGACCAGCTGGATACCACTGCTCTGGTATCTCACCACATAAACATTAGAGGTAGTTCTTAGAACAAACCAGATAAAAATAAAATAATGACCAGGTCAACCATTAGAATATAAAAAGCTCCCAGAACAGGCGTGATGAGTAAATAAGAGTTACCATGACATCCTGCTCCTCTGTGGCCTCCCAGAGGTTAATAAACCTCCCATGGTTAATCAACCTGCTGAGAATCTACTCGAGGAAGTCTCATGGGCTCTCTCATAACCCATAACAGATATGCCTTACCTAATTACTAAGTCATTCATTAATTCATAACTATTTATTGAGCACCTGTTATGTGTCAGGCACTGTTCTAGCTGCTGGGGAGGCAGAAGTTAACACAAAATTTCTGTCCCAGTGGAAACTATTTCAGTGAAAGATGATAAGACAATAAACAAATAAACAGATCAATGAGAGAAATAAAGATAGGGGTAACTATTATGAAGAAAATGAAATAGATGTGATAGAGAATGTATTGTTTAGGGTACACCTGAATTTCAGTAACAGAGAGATTGAAAATATGGTGCTTAAAGAAGATAAAAGTGTATGTTTTTGCTCCTAAAGGTGACCTGTCCAAGGGTGGAAGGTGCTGCATCTACAGGGGTCCCCAAGGACCAAGGTGCTATCCATCTCCCTGTTCATCTCCCAGAGTGGTATACTCATCCAGTGCAGTCATCTGGAGCAACTCACATGCACCATGTCTACATTCCAGCCTGTGGGAAAGCAAGAAAGGATGACCAGGACACACAGTGCATCAATAAGAAGATGACTGTAAGTGTTGTGTTTTCATTCCTCTCACTTCCCATTGGCCCAAACTTAGTCACATGACCACAACAATTACAAGGCCATCTGGGAAGTGTAGTATCTATTTGAGCAGTTGGGTATCTGGCTACAAATTAGAGCATTCTGTTATTTTAAGAATAAAGGAATAAAAGACACACACTGTGGTCTTCTGCCATAATTGTCCAGTTGTTCTCTGGACTAGAGGTGAAGATTTTTTAGCTGGGGGTTTTGTTAAAGTAGTCAGAAAGACCTCTGAGGAGGGACATTTGATATGAGATTGAAAGACACAAAGGATGCAGTCATGGAATATATGTGAAAATTAGAACATCAGCAACCATGAGTAAAGATGACAGTGGACCTGTGTATGTTTCAAACTAAAGTTTTAATTGTTTTAATTTTTAAATTTATTATTTTATTTTCTTTTATTTCATTTTATTTATTTATCTTTAGATGGAAGTCTTGCTATATTGCTCAGGCTGGTCTCAAGCTCCTGAACTCAAACAATCCTCCCACTTCTATCTCCCAAAGAGCGGGGACTATAGGTGCTTTCTGCCACACCCAGCTTTTGGTTTTGTTTTTTAATCATTACAATATGTAATTATTTAAGATAATCTCAATAAAAGAGCACATCATGAGATATACAGATAAAACATACATTTTATCTATATCTATTTTTAATTGGTAAGATTGTCAATCCTGTTTCCATACCATACCTGGATGCTTTTGATATAATTTATATAGATGATTGTTTGGTAGAAACGAAATTCTGGAAGCCTGATTTTTTTCCATTCATTTTTCCAATCATCTCAGATTTCCAAATGGAAAATCTTTGCAATCCCTCCCATAACCTAAGCTACCATGCAGCCCCATGGACAGGCTAACAGGGTGTAGAATGGAGAAATCTTGCTCTAAAGTAAACTAAGAGGAACTTCTAAGTTTTGGGCTCACTTACTAGCCAGATGGATTGTATACAAAGCAAGAAGTGTTTTGACATTGATTATGAGGACAGAAAATGCCTCCTGGAAAGGCAGCTTGTCCTTGCCCCATTCTGGGCATTTGCCATGCACTTGATAGATTCAGGTCTAATTGAAACCATAAGAAACACCACCTGAGGCAGACCAATAGTCCATCTGGCCCACTGCTCAGGCTCAGACAGAAGCATCCAAAGACTCTGGGTGAGGAGGTCCAATGCCTCATCAGATTTCAGCCATGAGAAGGTAGAAACATACACTGAAGAGCCCTCACTTTCCTCCACCAAAATAAGGGATTGTGAGTGAGGCTGTGCTCTGTCCTCTCCCAAGTCTCTCGCTTCCTCTCAGGGGAGCTGCCATCGGCTTCCAGGTCCATGAGTGTTCATTTATTAAACAACAGACCTAGCTCCTGACAATGCTTGCAGGGAATGTATACTTCACAATAATAAGCCTCAGACACTGGGGACAAAAATGATCAGAAGCACCATTTTCCCAGGTAATTTATCCACTTGGCAAACCCTGGGCTTGTGAAGACATGGCCTGCCTTCTCCTTCAGTGAAATTAGATAATTGTTTCTGAAGAGTAAAGTTTTATATTTTAGAGCGTTGAGGTCATATCTCCTTCTTTCTATGGGCTCCCCAGGTAATGAGTTTCATTAAATATTTTCTTTGCTGTGAAATTTCTCTCACAACAGCACCCATCCCTTGGGCTAACCAAAAACTTTAAGGCACAATCTAACCACAAGATTTTCAGAGAAAACCTTTATTTAAATCGTGTGTGTGTGTATGTGTCTGTGTGTGTGTGTGTGTGTGTGTGCGTAAACATAGCATGAGTATATGGCATATGAAAGCTGAAAAATCTCTGATGCTGTCCACATCTCCATCTTTCCACCCGTCCCCCACCTGGCTGGCATGGGCTGGAGGGGCGGGTAGTGTTCTGGTGGCAGCCTCCTGCGACCTAAATGGCCTTTGTTACATACCTCAGAGCTGCTTAATACCCCTGACATGTTCTTAGCTATGAGCTCAGCTCCTGGATTCTTCCAAAATCTGTAGCTCACACTTTTCTTACCTTTCAAATCCTCAAACTATAAAACCTGAAATATAAAGTGCATGTAAAGGAGAAGAATGCAGACTGAAACCCTGAGTGCTTGGGAGCTTCCAGAAGTACTTTGTACCCACTAACTAGAGGACGTAAAAGTACCCATACCCACAGCACACCAGTCGCACAAAGGCATAGAAGTGTTCTTTGATCTAAAAGGATCGGGGAAGCTCTGAGTCACCACGTGCTATCACTTCCCTAGCCGGACAATGCTTTGGAAAACAACTGGATGCATGATTGCATCTTAATTCTAACCCTCCTCCATTTGAAAAATGAGGATACTGGGGCCCAGAGGGATCTGGGGACTTGCCTCAGGTCACAAAGTCAGGGAAGGGCAAGCAGTAACTGGAAGCAGGAATCCAATGTCCTTTTCATTCCACCAGTGTTTGTTGGAAAGAGTATATTTCTGCTTGTGAGGCAATCTTCAGTCTGCAGAGCCGCAGTGTAACGTTTTGGCATGGAGTAGCAGTGTCGTAATCTTCCTCTAACACTTCCCCAGTCCTAAAAACCATATAAGGAATTTGAATCTCTATCATGGTTCCCAATTAGCTTTGACAAACTTGATGTCTTGCCAACCAGTAAACTACATCACACCCACTGATTCCAACAGGGCAAATCATTCTATTAAACACCGAGACTTAATATCTCAGCTAAAAACGACCATCTGTTCACACTTAATTACCATCTTCCCCAAACATATTTATTTGACAATCTTAAAGAAAACTCCAGTTGCAGAGAGGACTGAGGATTTGAAGGTTTAGCATTTCTGCTTAAGAGCTGTCAGTTAAACTTAAAATTATCTCAGACCTGGTTCAAGTCCTACTGGAAATAGAAACACACATTTTTCAGATGGTTCCAAAAACATTCTTGCATTTATTTTCTAAAAAGAAAACTTTAAGAACAAATCATGAAAAAAATAAAATAAAATGAGCTGCCTTGCTTTTTCTTTCCCTTTTCCTTTCTTTCTAGTTTTCTTAAACTTACTTGTTCTCGAAAGAAAAAAATGGGAAGGAAAATACTCAGATGCCAGGTGTACCTTTATTAATTGGCTTTACATGCTAGTCAAGAAACCAGCTAGCTACACTAACCACCATCATCATCTCTCTGTGCCTCTCAAAGGAGACTGCTGGGTTTCAATCACTGTACATGAGCAGTTTTTTATTCTTGTGTCACCCCTATAGAGATCTAATTTACATGTGATCACTTAAAGCCTCTTTTGAATGTTTTAAATAGTCAGAATCTCAATAGCTCTCAACTTTTCAGAAGGGGCTTTAGCTTTAATTGTATTGTACATCAGGTATTTTTACAAAGTTAAACAGACACTAACCTCAAGAAATTTATAATGAAGAAAGGAATTCTTTGTCAAGCAAATTTTAAAAAAAGCTGATAGCCACAACATTTATAACCAAGACTTTTTTTTTTTTTTTGCTTAACTATTAGCCACCCCACAAGGCAAAATATCCCTATCTCTAAATTTTGAAAATATTCTATTTGGGGAGTTGTTTTTTTGGAATAAAGAAGAATGAGTTGGACCACCTCTGGCCATCTGTGTGTCTTTTCATTTTTGTAGCCTTTGCTGACTGCAATGCACTCTGGTAACTTGGACTCTCTTGGGGAAAAATAAGCAATTAAGAAGCTTTCCAGAGACCAACAGTTGTAGAGGAATGACTTGCAAACAACATTTCATCACTCAGGGAATAACATCATTGCTCATGATGTACCACTTTCTCTGCTAGTATCTGGGAATACAACCATAAGCCAGCTAAACAAGTTTATTGTCTTCCTGGAGCTTCCAATCTAGAAAGAGAGAGACTAAGAATGCTGCTTAAATAACAACATACGTAAAAGAAAAATGATCTGTCAAAAAAAGTCTGACTTTTTAAAAGTAATTTTCAAAAAACGGTAAATATACTCTTTCAATATTTTAAATACTGACCTATAAAAAAATAAAGGAATTAGCATCTATTTCATTGCTACTATATGCAAAGGGCTTTCCATATATTTTTATTTAATTTTTACAAAGATCTTTGTAAGTAGATGTTAAGAACACTGAGGCTCAAAAGTTGAAGTGTCCAAAATGAAAACATGGCCTGTAAGGGATAAAACCCAGTAATACCATCCACATTCATCTGATTCAAAAGTCCATGCATTTTCCCCCACACCTCCTGATTTCCTTGACTAATCTTTGGCACCTTAGCTGAAAAGCTCACGTTGCTTCAGACTTCTCTTTCAGCAGTGTACAAGGAGACACACAAGGTTCTCTAGCTGATATCTTAATCTCTGATTCAAATAATTATCTGAAAGTCCAAAAACTTCATTTAACCTTAAGTAAAATCTTCAGACAACCCCACCCCCGTCTCCAGTAGCAACACAGTCTGATGTTTCATAATTCCACAAGCATGCTAGCACTGAATGAACTTCAACTTGCTTAGCAAATTTTCATTGCAGACCAAGTTTCTGTGCTAATCTGGAATTGATACCTTATAAAAATACAGCCCAAACTGGGAAGTTGAAGAGTTTATATATCTCAACATTCATTAGTCATAAAATAATGAACTAGCAACAAAAAGGTCTACCTTCCTAAAGCATATTACAATCTGATTGCACAAGTCTTTTGTTCTAAACACCTATAAAGGGAAGTGGATGGTCCTACTGGAATCCTGCTAGACATATAAATCAAAAATTTTATATTACATTTTGTAAAGAGTTTATTCTCCCTTGATATTTAAGGGAATTAGCTGGGAACATTGGCCAATAAGCAACCCACATTTACCTACAGAATCATTTTTAAATATTTTACTTTTTAAAAAAAGTACACGTTTTGCTTCCACTGTGTAGCACCAAAGGCCCACTCCAGAGCATCCCTCCCACTGAATAAACTAAAACCTCTCAAAAACAAAAATATAGAAGGAAAGTAAGGGGAAGGGTAGATTCAAGAATCCTTAATAAAATATTATTACATTGAGTTCAACAATATACAGACAATACATCATAACTATGTAGAATTTATTCCAAGGAACTAATGTTGGTTTTAGCATTTGAACACCAATCAAACATAATTCACTCATTAACAGATTAAAGGAGAATATTCATATTATCATTTTAATAGATGGGGAAAAGACATTTGACAAAATTCAGCATTCATTTGTGATTTTTTTAAAACTCTCAGCAAACTAAAAATATTAGGAAATTTTGTCAAATTGACAATAGTCATCCATGCGAAACCTACAGCTAACATCATACTTGACATTAGCACCCTAAGATTGGTAACAATTCAAGGGGACGTATTTTCACTGCTTCTATTCAATATTATACTGGGAGTCTAAACCATTGTAATAATTTTTAAAAGAGGGAGAGGGAAGTAAAATGAAAAAGATGGGAAAGAAATAAAAAGAATAAAGATCAATAAGAAAGTAAAATAATATTTACAGGCAATAGAATTATTTATGTAGGAAATCTCAGGGAATCCACAAAATAATTACTAGAACTAATAAATAAGTTTAGTAAGATACACGGATGATATTTTTAAGCCATTGTATTCCAGTATATAAGCAGCAACAATTCAAAACTGAACTTTAAAAAAATTCCATTTACAATAGCAATAAAAAAAATTGTTTTAAGCAAGTCAAATACGTCTACACCAAAAACTATGGAATACTGCTGAGAGAAAGTAAAGAAAACCTAAATAAAAGGGAAGATAGACCATATTCATAGATTTAAAGACTCAGTGTATTAGTCAGCGTTCTCCAGAGGACATATATAAGAGGAGATTTACCATGGGAATTGGCTCACTTAAGTATGGAGGCTGAGAATTCCCATGATATGCTGTCTACAAGCTGAAAAGCCAGGAAAATCATTGGTGTAATTCAGTCTGAGCCTGAAGATCTGAGAACCAGAGGAAGGGTGATGGCCCTGGTATAAGTCCCAGAATCCAAAAGCCCAAGAACCCAAGCTTCAATATCCAAGGGCCAAAGAAAATGGGTATCCTAGCTCAAGGAGAGAGAGAACTCACCTTCCTCCACCTTTTGGTTCTATTCGCTCCCTCAATGGATTGCATGATGCCTACCAGTGTTGGTAGGGTGGATCTTCTATACTCAGTCTACTGTTTCAAACACTAATCTCTTCCAGAAACACCATCACAAATACACCTAGAAATGAAGTTGCTTACCAGCTAGCTGGGCATCCCTTAAACCAATCAAGTTGACACAAAAAGAACTATCACATTCAATATCATTAAGATGATGATTTTCCCCAAGGTGATCTATAGTTTCTATGCACTATCAATTTTTTAGGAATTGAAATGCTGATTCTAATACACATATATATGTATGTATATGAAAACACACACACACACACACACACACACACACACACACACACATATATATATGAAAACACAAAAGACCAAAGCACTCTGTTAAAAGAAGAACAAGGTTGGGACACTTACCTGATTTCAAAAAGTATTTTATAAAACTCTGATAATAAAAGCAATATGGGCTGGGTGCAGTGGCTTATGCCTATAATTCCAGCGCTTTGGGAGGCCAAGGCAGGAGGATCACTTGAGGCCAAGTGTTTGATACCGTCCTGAGCAACATAGCAAAACCCTGTCTTTACAGAAAAAAAAAAATTTGTTTTAAATTAGCCAAGCAAGGTGGTACATGCCAGTATTCCTAGCTACTCGGGAGACTAAAGCAGGAAGATAACTTGAGCCCAGAGTTCAAGGTTACAATGAGCTATGATTGCACCACTGCACTCCAGCCTGGGTGACAGAATGAGACTCTGTCTCTAAAAATAAATAAATAATAAATAAAATAATATAAAATAAAAGACAGTATGATACTGGTGAAAAGACAGACATATAAATTTATAGAAAAGAATAGAGAATACAGAAATAAACCACATACATATGGTCAATTTTTTTTTTTTTTTTTTACAAAAATACTAAGGCAATTCGATTGGGAAAGGAAAGTATTTTCAACAAATGATGTTGGACACACTGTTCAGAAAAAAAATTATTATGGACCTTTACCTCACATCATCCACAAAAATTAACTCAAAGTGATCATAGTCCTAAATTTGAAATATAAAACTCTAAAATTTTTTACAAAAAGCACAGGAGAATTACATCTTGGGGTAGGCAAACATTTCTTGGCTAGAACACAAAAAGTATGAGCCATAAAAGAAAAAAAGTAACTGATCTTCGACCAAATTTTAAGTGTTTTACTATTTGAAAGACACCACTAAGAAAACAAAACGGCAAGCCACAGACCTGGGAAAATATTTACTAAACATATATCAGACAAGTTGTTGCACAGAGAATATATTTGAAAATTTTATCACTCAACAGTAAGAAGACAAACAATCCAATTTTTAAAATAAGTAAAACATTTAAATACTTTACCTAAAATGACCTATAGTTGGCTCAGAAGCATATGAAAAGAGCTCATATTGTTAGTCATCAGAAGTGTAAATTAAAACTACAATGAGACACTACTATCCACCTATTATTCTATATATATGATATATATTCTAGAATATATATGCTATAAATATATTTTAATATTATATATTAGAATATTCTAGAATATATATTCTAATATTAGAATATTCTAGAATATATATTCTAATATTAGAATATTCTAGAATATATATTCTAATATTAGAATATTCTAGAATATATATTCTAATATTAGAATATTCTAGAATATATATTCTAATATTAGAATATTCTAGAATATATATTCTAATATTAGAATATTCTAGAATATATATTCTAATATTAGAATATTCTAGAATATATATTCTAATATTAGAATATTCTAGAATATATATTCTAATATTAGAATATTCTAATATTCTAGAATATATCCTATATATTTTAATATTCTATATGTTAGAATATTCTAGACTATATATTCTAATATTAAAATATTCTAATATTCTAGAATACATATCCTACATATATTGTAATAGTCTATATATTAGAATATTCTAGAATATATCAGAATATTCTAGAATATATATGCTAATATTCTAATATATTCTAGAATATTAGCATATATAATATTCTAGAATATTAGATATGCTAATATTCTAATATTCTAGAATATTAGATATGCTAATATTCTAATATTCTAGAACATATTAGAATATTCTATATTCTAGTATATCTAGAATATATAATCTAGTATATTCTAGATTAATATTCTAGAATATATAATATTCTAGAATACAGAATATTCTAATATTCTAGAATATTCTGTATTCTAGAATATATAAGAATATTCTGTATTCTAGAATATATATCTTATATATATACATTTTAAACTGGCAATACCAAGTGTTGGTGAGGATGTGGACAATTGCTGCTGAGAATGTAAAGCACAACTATTTTGGAAAATGTTTTGGCAAGTTCTTTAAAATATAAAATATATAAAATTTATATAAATATATCATAGGATATATATTCCTAGGTTTTCACCCAAGAGAAATGAAAGCATATGTCCACACTAAGACTTACACACAAATGTTCATAGCAACTTTATTTGTAATCGCCAAAAACTGAAAACAGCTTCAATGTCCATTAACACAATTTGTGGTACATCCATATAATGCAAAACTACTCAGCAATAAAAAGGAACAAACTACCAATGTGCTCAACAAATTATGATTTCAGAATAATCTCAGAATTATTATGCTGACTGAAAGAATCTTGGCCCAAAGGAGCATATACTGTATGATTCTATTTATATGAAATTCTTAAAAATGTAAACAAACCTACAGTGACAGAAAGCAGATCAGTAGTTGCCTGTGAATCTTGGCAGAGGGAGGGGTGTATTTATAAAGGAGTTGGAAAAAAATTTTAGGAGAGAGAAATAATTATTAACTTGGTTATGGTGATGGTTTCATGGGTGTATACATTTGTCAAAACTGATAAAATTATACTTTAAAACATTGTACTTCAATTATACTTCAGTAAAATTGTTAAATGAATTAATATAATTTTTCTACTTGCCCTAAATACATGGGCTAGGTCTCTCACATAGCCCATGCTCCTGGGCCAAGTTCCCAAGTTTGACCACATGAGATTATGGTGTAATAAAATGCTGTTTTGAAAATATGGAAAATATTAATTAACACAGAGAAATGACATGTGATGATTAAGAATAAGATCTCAGAGTTAAACATATCCAGGTTTGAATCTCAGTTCTCTCTCTCACTTTCAAAGTGACCTCGCATGAAACTAATTTTTTTGTGTCTCAGTTTCCTCATTTGTAAAATGGAGATAATAGTACAACTTATTCCATTAAGTTATTTTGGATATTCAATAAGAACACATGCCCAGCAGGCTCCTAATAAATTAAAACATTGCCATAACACTCAAATGGTATCCCAAATATTCTAATTCTTTTAAAAAATTACTGCAAGTTTAAGGAAATCACCCAGGCAAGTCTGCATAGCTAGGTGGGGCATATTCAAGGAGCCAATCATTGATTATATCTTGTTCAAATTTGCTTCATTGTTGGGTGTGTTTTCATGGGTACTTTATTGCAATAAAACTATAACCAAGTTTTCTCTTTTTCCATCCATATCCTCTTGTTCGTAGTCATATCAATATCCTTTTATGAGGTGATTAGATCTAAAATACTGGATATAGATGTTCTCCCAGGAAGTCTGTTAACTATTTCTGTTTATAAGTGGATTGAACTTGTTTATGTCTTGTCCTTCAACTATGATAGTGACCTGGTCCAATTTGGAACTAACTCCGTCTAGTACACAGTTGGAACTCAATAAATACTAATATCTTTATTTCTCTAGTTCAAGATTTAGGTCTATTAACATAGCTGAAGTGCACATGATAAGATAGAAATCTCACAGGACTATTGGGTTCAGAGACAGATTCCATATTAGGCTCATGAGGGTTTCAATGAAATACAAGTGTAGCAAATCCATCCTTTTAATATTACAGCTGCTTCTGATCCTAAGTTGATAGCGGCATTCTGTTTTTTACTATTTCAAAGCAGAGTAGATGTTCACTTCATTGACCCATAAAGAGACAGGGATCTAAATAAATAGGTGCCTACTACATGCCAGCCATTGTGCTATTAATAGAAACTTTCTATATCATTTCTATAAATTCTCTTGATAAGCCACTTCTGTGTTACACATGGGATTATTGAGGCTTGACTTGCTCAAGGTTGTACATGTAGTGTGGGCTAATGAAGCCAGGATACAAAGCTATACAGGATTTTGGGCATATAACCTATGTCCTGTACATTATATCATATCATGAATCACTTCTCAACATCTGTGAATTTAGAAAGGATGACTTTATAATTTATCTTCCAGCTGGAGACACTGCTAAGAGTACAAGTTGCAGAGAACCCTTTAATAATTATGCCAGAGCTGGGCACAGTGGCTCACACCTATAATCCCAGCACTTTTGGAGGCCAAGATGCGAGGATCACTTGAGCCCAGGAGTTTAAGACCAACCTGGGCAATATAGTGAGACCTGGTCTCTACAAAAAATTTTAAAGATTAGCCAAACATGGTGGCATGTGCCTGTAGTCCCAGCTGTTTGTGAGGCTGAGGTGCGAGGATTGCTTGAGCCTGGGCAATAGACACCCTGTCTCAAGAAATAATAATAATAACTATTATTATTATTAATATGCCAGAACAATAGGCATAAACTAGGACCTGCTGGGCAAACCAAAGTGAACAGTCACAAGTCTGAGTCATCAGCTGTTCAAGCAAAGTATTTTGAAGCCAAGAGACATCAAGCAAGGAGGTGAGAATAGTTTGTCACATGCTTAACATTGGCCAAATAGGCTCTCTACAAAGGAAGATGTGACTCCCATTTTAGGTAAAATATTTCAGGGCCTGATCAAGTTCCTCACCACTCATCATATGGTCTGCAGACCAGCAGCAGTACCAGGGAGCTTGTTTAAGATGCAGGATTTTGAACCTACCTCAGAGCTACTGAATCAGAATCTGCATTTTAACAAGACACCCCAATGATTCATACTCATATGCTTTGGATTAGTGTCCCCTCCAAAATCTCAAGTCAAATTGTAATCCTCAATGTTGGAGAAGGGGCCTGGTGGGAGGCATTGGATCATGGGGGTCAACTTCCGCCTTGCTATTCTTGTGATAGTGAGTGAGTTCTCATGAGATATGGTTGTTTATGAACTCAAAAAACTTACAAGAAAAAAACAAACAACCCCATCAAAAAGTGGGCAAAGAATATGAACAGACACTTCTCAAAAGAAGACATTTATGCAGCCAAAAAACACATGAAAAAATGCTCATCATCACTGGCCATCAGAGAAATGCAAATCAAAACCACAATGAGATACCATCTCACACCAGTTAGAATGGCAATCATTAAAAAGTCAGGAAACAACAGGTGCTGGAGAGGATGTGGAGAAATAGGAACATTTTTACACTGTTGGTGGGACTGTAAACTAGCTCAACCATTGTGGAAGTCGGTATGGCGATTTCTCAGGGATCTAGAACTAGAAATACCATTCAACCCAGCCATCCCATTACTGGGTATATACCCAAAGGATTATAAATCATGCTGCTATAAAGACACATGCACACGTATGTTTATTGCAGCACTATTCACAATAGCAAAGACTTGGAACCAACCCAAATGTCCATCAATGATAGACTGGATTAAGAAAATGTGGCACATATATACCATGGAATACTATGCAGCCGTAAAAAATGATGAGTTCATGTCCTTTGTAGGGACATGGATGAAGCTGGAAACCATCATTCTCAGCAAACTGTCGCAAGGACAAAAAACCAAACACTGCATGTTCTCACTCATAGGTGGGAATTGAACAATGAGAACACATGGACACAGGCAGGGGAACATCACACACTGGGGACTGTTGTGGGGTGGGGGGAGAGGGGAGGGATAGCATTAGGAGATATACCTAATGCTAAATGACGAGTTAATGGGTGCAGCACACCAATATGGCACATATATACATATTTAACAAACCTGCATGTTGTGCACATGTATCCTAAAACTTAAAGTATAATAATAATGAAATAAATAAATAAATAAAATAAATGTATAGCACCTCCCCCTTCTCTCTCTTCCTCCTTCTCTGGCCGTGTAAGACGTCCCTGCTTCCCCTTCACCTTCCACTATGATTGTAAGTTTCCTGAGGCCTCCCCAGCCATGCTTCCTGTACAGCCTGCAGAACTGTGAGTCAATTAAATCTCTTGTCTTCATAAATTACCCAGTCTCAGGTAGCTCTTTATAACAATGTGAGAATGGACTAACACACATATACACAGTAAAATTTGAGAACCACTTGTCTAAAGTTCTACAAACTTGCTTACCATCTGAGTAACTCGTACAGCTTTTTAAAAAATAGAGATTCCAAGGGCCCATTCCCCAGAGATCATGATTCTGTGGATTTTGGGTGGACCCAGGAATCTACATTTTAAACAAACTCTCCAGGAAATCCTGGGGACAGCCAGGTTTGGGGCCAACTTATCTGGAGTGTCCATTGTGAAGGCACCCAACTTTTCATCAGGAATCAGAGTGGTGAAAAGAAAGCAGCTTGAAATACTCTGAGATTCACTATCTTTACATTTTTATCAAGAAATTTATCCATTTTTACCCACAAAAATCCTCTGGGAGTTAGATTCCGTAATCGAAAATTATGTTAGCCAGGGAATTTTCAATGAAATGAAGCAAAGCATAATTCATCCAAGGAAGGCCTTCCAGTTCCTGGAGCAAACCCACATAGCCATAAGTGTACCCAGACACAGACACAAACATCAAATGAGACCAAATACTGCTTTCCAAATACATTCACAGCACTGTGACCATATTGCTTTGTCTTTATGAGTCCATCTGTCCCCTTCAACATCATCCCTGGGCCCAGAGAGTCATGTGGACTGTCTGTTTCTATGTCACTTCACAGGGTACTGCACACAACAGAAGCTAAGGCCTGAACAATAAGAGAAGGCTTGTTATGTTATATCTGCTGTTCCACCTATATTTATTTTTGGCAGTAAATTTGTTGTTAAGCATCTAGTGAATCTCTAGTGAAGCAACGTGCAGGCATTAAGGTTAAATGACTAGGATGACACTAAAAACCCACATCTCAGTCTGTGGTGAAAAAGATATAGCATCAGATTCATCAATAATGTAGTTCAGAATTGGACAAAAAGTCAAGATCATGAACTCAGAAGTTCACATTCAGGGGCTGGACACGGTGACTCATGCCTGTAATCCCAGCACTTTGAAAGGCCAAGGTAGGTGGATCACTTGAGGTCAGGAGTTCGAGACCAGCCTGGCCAACATGGTAAAACCCTCTCTCCACTAAAAAATACAAAAATGAGCCAAGCATGGTGGCATGCACCTATAGTCCCAGTTACTCCGGAGGCTGAGGCACAAGATCCCTTGAACGTGGGAGACAGAGGTTGCAGTGAACCAAGATGGTGCCACTGCACTCCAGCCTGGGCAACAGAGAGAGACTCTGTCTCAAAAAAAAAAAAAAAAAGAAAGAAACAAAAAGAAAAAAAAAAAGAAAACAAGTTCACATTTAAACTCTGAAACAGGAACTCTCTTGAGAAGTAAAATAAGACAGAAGGCAAGAAGAGGGTGCTCATGACTTGGCCTTCTGAACCAGGTCTAGCAGTAGTCCCCTGCAGCTACCAACCCAAAGTTGATCCTTTTAAAGGAATTCTGGAAATTGTAAATATCTCAGGTACAGCATTTGCAGACTTTATAGTCACTGCCCTTCGACATAATATCTAATTACTTCTACTGCTTACTTTTTCAATACTTTATAATAAAAGAAAAGGACCATAAACACCCTAGTAACCATGGTCTAGATTCAACAATTGTAACATTTTGCCTTATTTGCCCTATTATGTAAATTTTTGTTGAGCCATTTTCAAGTGAGTTGCAGACACCATGACACACTACTAAATATTTTAACTCCTTTCTTCTAAGAATAAGCTGTCACATATAACCATAATACTATTAAAACACCAAAGAAAACTGATAAAAATAATTCTCAAATATCACATAATATCTAGTCCTTATTGAACTTCCCCCAGTAGTCCCCAAAATGTTTTTACCCCAACATTTTATTGGGACAATTTTCAAAGAACAAGGTTGAAAGCATTTTACAGTACACATTCATATACCCACCACCCAGACGATATTGTTAATTTTTTACTATGCTTGTTTTGCTACATGTCTTTACACTTTTTTTATTATTTTTTTTTTGACAGAGTCTCACTGTGTTGCCCAGGCTGCAGTGCAGTGGTGCAACCTCAGCTCATTGCAATCTCCACCCCCTGGGTTCCAGTGATTCTCGTACCTCAGCCTCCTGAGTAGCTGGAACTATAAGCATGCACCACCATGCCCAGCTAATTTTTGTATTTTTAGTACAGCCAGGTTTTCACCATGTTGTTCAGGCTGGTCTCTTTGGCCTCAAGTGATCCACTCACCTTGGCCTCCCAAAGTGCTGGGATTACAGGCAAAAGCCACTGAGCCTGGTCATGCCTTTACATCTATTCATATATACACTTTATTCATCAATCTGTCTTATTTTTTGGTATGTCTCAAAGGAAAGTACAACAGTACAGTTTCCCTTAAATATTTTGTATGCAAATCATTAGAGTTCAATATTTCTTTACAATTTTTTCTTTTGATGGAAAATTTACATACATTGAGATGCAAAAATTTTAAATTATACTTGTTAAGTTTCAACAAATATATACATCTGTGTAACCCAAGTTCATATCAAGAAACAGAACATTACCAGGGAGTTATTTCATGACCCACCCCAGTCAATCCCCTCTCCCACTCCACACCCTCAAGAGGAAAGCACTATTCTGATTTTTTCACCATAGATTAATTTCACCTATTCTAGAACCTCATATATATAGAATTATACAACATATACTCTTTTGGTCTTGGCTTCTGCCACTCAAATAATGCTTTTGAGAATCAGCCTATTGTTAAATATAGTTCATACCTTTCATTGCTGAGAAGTATTCCGTTTTATGAAAATACCACAACTTGTTTTTCCATTCTCTTAATAATGGACACCTGGATTGTTTCTAGGCTTTGGTTATTATGAATGAAACATTCATGAAAATTCCTGTACAAATGTTTTTTGCCAATACAGTTGACCCTTGAACATCTTGGGGGTTACAGGTGCCCACACCCCATGCAGTTGAAAATTTGCATATAACTTTTGACTCTCTAAAAACTTAACTACTAATAGCCTACTGTTGACTGGAAGCCTTACTGATAACATATACAGTCTATTAACACATATTTCGCATGTCATATGTGTCATATACTATATTCTCCCCATAAAGTAAGCTAGAGAAAAGAAAATGCTATTAAGAAAATTATAAGGAAGAAAAAAATACATTTACTATTCATTAAGTGGAAGTGGATCATCACAAAGGTCTTCATCCTCATCGTCTTTACATTGAGTAGGCTGAGGAGGAGGAGGAAGAGAAGGGTCTGGTCTTGCTGTCTCAGAACTGACAGAGGTGAAAAAGATGGAGAGGTAGAGGGAAGGTAGGAATACTTAGCGTAACTTTTATTGAAAAAAATTCACCTATAAGTGGACCTGCACAGTTTAAACTCATGTTGTTAAAGGGTCAACAGTATATATTTTCATTTCTTTTGGATAAATACCCAGAAGAGGAATTGCTGGGTCCTAGGGTAGGTATATATTTCATTTTATGAGAAACTTCCAGACCTTTTTCCAGAGTGAATATACCATTTACACTTTTATCAACAATGTATGAGGTTTCCAATTGCTGTGTTTCCTTTTTTTACTGCTATTATTTCTGCTCTTATCTTTTTAAATTCCTGTCTTCTACTTTACTTTGGGTTTCCTTCACTCTTCCTAGCTTCTTAAAGTGTATCCTCAGCTATTGATTTTAGGCTTTTCATTTTTAATATAAGCATTTAAAGCTATAAATTTCCCTCTGAGCATCGCCTTAGCTGCTTCCTGCAAATTTTGATATATTGTATTTTTATTTGCTTTTAATTTAAAATATTTTCTAATTTATTTTGTGATTTATTTCATCCACAAATTATTTAGATGTGTTTAATCCAATCTGTTGATGGTTTCCTAGATACTTTATTGTTATTAATTTACAAGTAAATGCCATTGTGATCAGAGAATACACTCTGTATAATTTCACCCTTTTTTAAATTATTGAGGCTTGTTTTATGGTTCAACATGTGTTGTATCCTGATGAACATAACTTGTACACTTGAAAAGAATGTTTACTGATCAGTATTGAGGTATCATGTTTTATAAATATCAACTAGATCAAAATGCTTGATAGTCTTGTTTAGATTCCCTATACCTTTACTGATATTTTGCAGTATTTTTTTAATTATTGAAAGAGAGGTATTTTTTGTTTGTTTGTTTGTTTTAGAGAAAGGATCTTTCTCTGTCACCCAGGATGGAGTGCAGTGACGCAATCATAGCTCACTGTAGCCTCAAACTCCTGGACTGAAGCAATCCTCCCTCAAGAGTGGGGCTTTAAACCTTCAACTATAATTTTAGAATTACCTATTTTTCCTTACTTATTTCAATTTTTTACTTCATGTATTTTGAAGTATAATTTTAGAATCACCCATTTTTCCCTTACTTATGTCAAATTTTACTTCATGTATTTTGAAGTTCCAGAATGTGTTTTGTAACTTTTGTTTTCCAAAATGGATATAATCGAGTATTCTTACCCAAATGTTTAACCTGAATCTTATCAAGCCTTTAGATCTACCTAATTTCCTGAAGAGGAACAAGTTAAACAACAGTATGCAGAACAATCAGGCACATCCAGAATAAGAAATGCTCTATGAGATAATTGGCCTGATATTTTCAGAACATCAATGTCATAAAAAGGGAGGGATTAGAAGTACTGCTCTACCTTACAAAACTTAGGAGATATGTCAAGTACATGTAAGCTCTCTTCTTTAGGCAGCTGATCATTTTTGCATATAGAACCAAGACTTGAAAGACAGTGATATAAATGTTTCACTTTGAATATTAGAGAATTCAATACTAGAGAGAAAATGTAACCAGATTATATAGTACCGAGTGTACAAAGAAGACAGGCTCATTGAAGGCAGGAAGATCAACCAGATCCTAGAAGGGACCCTTTAGCAATTTCCCTGCTAGAATCCCTCAAGCTAGACTACAGCATCAGAGTGTATTGGAACTTTGTGTAGTGGGCTGGAAGAAAAGAAAAGGAATTCTCACTGTATTCATCCGTGCCATAATTCTGGCTTCATTGGAAGCCACCAACCATAGAAGAAAGCAAACTTGTTCACATTTGCTGCTCCTAGCTTGGTTCTGGTAATGTGTGCTGTGATGTGCTGCCCAGATCCCCACTTCAGGAATGAAGAATTGCTTTCCACCTGCTGGAAAGGTTGTAAGATAACAGCCCTCTGCAGAGGGCCCTCTCCAGGAACTGCCCCAACTGAAGGCAGCCTGTATTCAATGACTGGATAAAGATCTTGCCCCTAACTCCAAGTTGGTACAACTCTAAAGGAGCCTCAGAGCTCCCCATGGGGTGGCTGAGCCTTTACTACATGCAAGCACAGCCAATCCCTCGCCTGCCATGTCCTCATTGTCCCATGCCTTCCACACTTGTTGATTCCAAGAATACTCTCTGGTACCCTTCCTGTGAGCTGATCACCATCTCAGAATCAGCTTTCTGGAGAATCGAAGCCTGCAGCAAGATTACATGCCAATTACCTTTGGAGAGCTCACAATGCTTTCATCATTATTTCTATAGCAACTGAATTTACTCTGATTTTGCAGAAGGGGAAATTGAGGCGCAAAATTTCTGTGACTTGCCTGAGATTATCTGAGATGTCAATATTGTGCAAAGGCAGTGTGCCAAGGCGTTCTCAAGAACCATGTAAGTATGCTGCCAAGTTTTCATCTATGTATAAAGTTTATTTTTACTACAACAGAGTAAAACACACCATTCCAGCAATGTGTGCCAGATGGAATGTGGGTTTGTGGGGTCGGGTACAGCACAGGGTATAACAAATTTAGAATGTGTTAAGAAGCAGAGTACTCAAAGAAAGATAGTATGTTTACTAGAAATGTGATATGCTCGCCTCATGCGTATATAAGAGAATGTGGGCAGGACAATAAATCTACTGAAACAGCAACACCATGCTGAAGGGAGACAGTGACTATTGCAATAACTGTGCATGGTTTAGGGAACACTGCAAAATATGATCTTACCATAGGAGTACATTGATGTTTTAGCTGCCCAGTGTGTTTGGGGGTTTGCTATCAAAATGTCGAGTATTCAAAGATCTGCACTGAATACAAAAAATGTTTGAAGAACCTGAGCTAGGGATTAGAATTTAGAAAATCTGGGCTCCCGTGAATCCTATCTTTACCCAATTATGTTAAAACAGAGACTAAATATCCCTTGTAATACCCCAAGTTGAAAAGCCTGTGCTGTTTTCTCATAAAATTAAGCATATTAGCATTTGAATCATGTTAAACATAGGATTGCTAATCAGAAGAGAAGATAAATGAAAGGGGAATGTTTACGTAAAATACAAAGCCAGCAGGTTGATGTCCCTGGATCTGTTTAACATAAAGGTGCACACCCAGAGACTGAATAAAAGCATGGCACCTCATTTTGACAGTGTCTACACTGGCTTTCTATTTTCTTTTCTCTTTAAGTTTGTGGCATATTCTCTGCCAACCGCATTCCTCCAGCAGAGCCTCTCAGCTCAGCAGCACAAAGCCTTCTTTGTGCCCCTGAGAGTGAAATATTGATAAGCCTGAAAGAGTCAGATGATAAAGGTTTCTGGTTTGTTTGGGCTTCGGTGAGATCCCATTTTCAAAATGTCCATGGCTAGGCCTCCAGAGTCAAATATGAACTGCTGTATTTTATAATTTAGGGGCAAATCTGAAACCGTTTTTACACACACTCAAGCAGAAAGTCTGCTCTCCAGCATCAAGAAGGGTTGCGGTAATGATCCTGAATTCATAACATAACCACACAACCCCTTCTTTCCTGCAAGCTAGTGAAAAGTCACAAAACTCACTTTTAGGTCTTGCTTTCAAAAATATTTAAAACCAAAGGAACTATTTTAAGTCTGAAGCCAAAAGTTAAGGAGCATTTTAATTCTCTCACTTCTTATCGGCAGCACCTCCTGAATTCTTCTCCTAACAGGCTCATAATTTTCATTAAGGAGGCTGGCAGCTCTGATTTTGCCTGGAGGGGAATGTAACCCAGAGCAGCTGACAAGAGCTTGAAATTCTCTAGTTTTTGTCACTTGCTATTAGAATCACAGCCTTTTCTAAATTTAGGATAGTGAGTCATATTAAACGGTGACCTGATTGCAAAGCCTCATCCAGTTTGTCTTCGGGTGCAATCAACAACACATCGGACTGTAAAGGTCAACAATGTTAACATTTCAGAGCCTCCTCCTGGTTCAACACTACAAAAGAAAATGGCATTGTCAAATAGGCTTTATTCACAGGACAGTATACAGATGTGTGTTCATATGGATTTTTTAGCTTCCTTTTCCACTGCACACAGTATAGTTTATGGATTCATAGCATATACATATGTCAACTTGTGGCTCTCAAGGATTAATTTCACTTTATCCAATATGTTTCTAAACCTCTTAGGGAATTCATGGTTTAGTGCAATGGGCTGACATAGCACTAATTTAATTCAGATTCTGTTTTCATACTGTCACAATTTTAACTATTGCAGCATTGTTTGTGGAAATTCAGATACGGTTATTTAACGAAAGAAAAGTGACAAAGAAGACACTCTTTTCGTATCTTTGATTACAGCCTAGCCCTCACCCTTCCTATCCAGCAGGTCATCAAGATCTAGAAGATCCTAGTTCAATCCAGCAGCTGCCATCTCCACCCCCTCTCACTGCTGTGACCTTAATCCAGATCTCTTAAGCTTTCCTCAGGGTTCTTACAGTACCTTCCTCCCTCCTGTCTTCTGCCAGAGTCTCTCTGCCTTGCAATCATGATTCTTTCTAAACTGATCACTTCATTTACTACCTTAAAAATCTTCCTCGATAGGCATCCTTTGCCTATAAGATAAAAGAAAAAAAAAAAGCATGGCTTCATGGAAAGTGCAAAAAAGTTCGGGCTTCATAATGCTACTTGAATGAGTGAATTCACTGCAGTCTACAGCCTTGTCCTCAGATTCATAGGCTCAGAAATTCTATCAGTATCACAGCAGCGGACCCACATAATCTAAGCCTGCAAAAGTTATGTAAGAACCAAAATTGTCAGCATATTAATTTTCATGGAAACATACCTGCTAAACAAGTCCTAATCCTCATCTTGGCCTGAGACTCATATTCCTCCTCCAGAAGAAGTTACATGAGTAACCCCTTTATAATAAGATTCTTTATGGCCACAGAATTAGCTCAAGGAGAGTTAGTTGTTTGGCCATTTGGGGCCTTGAGAATCATGGTTCGGGCTGTGATGAACAGGTACATGCAGCAGATACAAGGAATGCTCTCATGACACCAATTCATTGGTCTTCTATTTTCTACAATCCAGGCTGACCAGTTCTCTTCTGTTGGCCAAAACAGTGGGTCGAGTTCCCGTGTTTTGCACAGAATCCACGTCACCTCCCTGAGATTGCATATCCCTTGGAATTCTGGGAATTCCTAAGCTCTTCAGTAACAAACTCCCTGATGGACCCGACTGGCTTTTGCTTTACTCTCTCAGTTAGCTGAACACATTCCATCTACGTCCTCCCAGTGAACATCTTTATTCCACAGTTCTTTTCCTGCCGCCCTTTAAAACCTGGCCCCAAACTGCCTTATCCTCACTGTTCCCACCATACCATTCCCTCCAGCCACACCGAATTCTTCGCCTTTCTCCTTTCATGCTGGATAAGTAGACTCCTTATGTTGTAAGCCACAGAAACTAGCTCTGGCTAACTTCAGCAGAGAAGGGATTTACTGGGAGTAGATGGGGTAGCTGACAGCACTGGAGGCAAAACTGAAAAAACAGTTTTTCGAAAGGATAGAAACCAGGGCAGAGCTGAGGACTTAACAGGAATAGCTGGACATCTCTTCAGAAAGACACCGTGAGACGAATCATGTCCTGTCATTTTCTATACTGCTCAAGGATAGGAATTCCACATCCCACACTTTATCTTAAGAAAAGCAAGGCACCTTTATGGACAGACACCCAAGACAATGCAGAATGAGAGATAAATACTTTTCAAAAAAAAAAAAAATCAGGATCCTGGGACTAATATATCACAGCAAAGGATATGGGGAGCCAATTGATTGAAAATGCATAAACTGTGGAACCAAAGCATGAAGTGGGGCCTAAAGACCCAGAGTGCAGAAATGCTCAAGTGTACAAGGAATCTGAAGGCCAATCAAGTGCATGAGGAATTTGAAGGTCAAAAGAGAAAATGCCTAGAGAGGCAGCACACTGTAAAGAAAGAAGAAGGGAGAAATGAAAAGAGAGAAAAGAGTGAACATTCTAGTGTATGAAAGTGATTTGTAGAAATCTTACATGGTAGTAAGAAAAGTATAAGAATGCATAATACATAAACACTTCATAACAAAAAAATTGGAAAATTGAGTGGATTTAAAGGAGTCCTATACAAATTCAAAGAATTAATGTTTGCAGCTGTGTCTAAAATCCCAGCTCTGCCTAAACAACTTCACAACACAAAATCCAGCCTGGCTATTCCTCCAGACACTAGCTTTCCGTGCTTCAGCAATATAAGCCTGTTTTTATTTTCTCAAACACCAGCTCCCTCCTGCCTCAAGGACTTTGCAACTTTGCATGTATGGTTCCTACATGGTTCCTTCTGCTAACATCTTCTTTCCCTCCTGTATTAGTCAAGGTTCTCCAGAAAAATAGGATCAATGGGGGATATAGATACATCTATATATCTCTGGCTGTCTCTATCTATCTACCTACGGAGAGAGAGGAGAGGGAGGGATGAGGAAGAGAGAGGAAGAGAGAGAAAGAGAGAGATTTATTTTAAGAAAATCGTACGGGCTGGCAAGCTACAAATCCACAAGGCAGGCTGGAAACACCAGCAAGAGTTGATATTCCAGTCTTGAGTCTGAAGCAAAGGCTGGAAACTCAAGCAGAATTTCTGTGCTGCAGTCTTGAGGCAAATTAGAGTTCCTTTCTCTTTGGGGGGTGAGGAGGGAACCTCAGTCTTTGTCCTCAAGGCCTTCACTTGATTGCATGGAGTTGACCCACATTATGGAGGTTAATCTGCTTTACTCAAAGTCTACTGATTTAAATATTTTTTGGTTTCTGGTTTTTTTCCGAGACAGAGTCTTGCTCTGTCACCCAGGCTAGAGTGCAGTGGCATGATCTCGGCTCACTGCAACCTCTGCCTCCCGGGTTCAAGCAGTTCTCCTGCCTCAGCCTCCCAAATAGCTGGGATTACAGGGGCCTGCCATCGCACCTGGCTATTTTTTTATTATTATTATTTTTAGTAGAGACAAGGTTTCACCATGTTGGCCAGACTAGTCTCAAACTCCTGACCTTGTGATTCACCCACCTCATCCTCCCAAAGTGCTGGGATTACAGGTGTGAGCCCTTGCGCCCAGCCTACTGATTTAAATGTTAATCACATCTAAAAAAATGAAAAACCTGGGGAGGAGCCAAGATGGCCGAATAGGAACAGCTCCGGTCTACAGCTCCCAGCGCGAGCGACGCAGAAGACGGGTGATTTCTGCATTTCCATCTGAGGTACCGTGTTCATCTCACTAGGGAGTGCCAGACAGTGGGCGCAGGTCAGTGGGTGAGCGCACCGTGCGCCAGCCGAAGCAGGGGCGAGGCATTGCCTCACTCGGGAAGCGCAAGGGGTCAGGGAGTTCCCCTTCCAGGGGTGACAGACGGCACCTGGAAAATCGGGCCACTCCCACCCGAATACTGTGCTTTTCCGATGGGCTTAGGAAACGGTGCCCCAGGAGAGTATAGCCCGCACCTGGCTCAGAGGGTCCTACGCCCACGGAGTCTCGCTGATTGCTAGCACAGCAGTCTGAGATCAAACAGCAAGTCCGCAGCGAGGCTGGGGGAGGGGCGCCCGCCATTGCCCAGGCTCGCTTAGGTAAACAAAGCAGCCTGGAAGCTTGAACTGGGTGGAGCCCACCACAGCTCAAGGAGGCCTGCCTGCCTCTGTAGGCTCCACCTCTGGGGGCAGGGCACAGACAAACAAAAAGACAGCAGTAACCTCTGCAGACTTAAATGTCCCTGTCTGACAGCTGTGAGGAGAGCAGTGGTTCTCCCAGCACGCAGCTGGAGATCTGAGAACGGGCTGACTGCCTCCTCAAGTGGGTCCCTGACCCCTGACCCCCGACCAGCCTAACTGGGAGGCACCCCCCAGCAGGGGCAGACTGACACCTCACACGGCCGGCCAGGTACTCCAACAGACCTGCAGCTGAGGGTTCTGTCTGTTAGAAGGAAAACTAACAGAAAGGACATCCACACCAAAAACCCATCTGTACATCACCATCATCAAAGACCAAAAGTAGATAAAACCACAAAGATGGGGAAAAAACAGAGCAGAAAAACTGGAAACTCTAAAAACCAGAGTACCTCTCCTCCTCCAAAGGAACGCAGTTCCTCACCAGCAACGGAACAAAGCTGGACAGAGAATGACTTTGACGAGCTGAGAGAAGAAGGCTTCAGACGATCAAATTACTCCGAGCTACGGGAGGATATTCAATCCAAAGGCAAAGAAGTTGAAAACTTTGAAAAAAATTTAGAAGAATGTATAACTAGAATAACCAATACAGAGAAGTGCTTAAAGGAGCTGATGGAGCTGAAAACCAAGGCTCGAGAACTACGTGAAGAATGCAGAAGCCTCAGGAGCCGATGCGATCAAATGGAAGAAAGGGTATCAGCCCTGGAAGATGAAATGAATGAAATGAAGCGAGAGGGGAAGTTTAGAGAAAAAAGAATAAAAAGAAATGAGCAAAGCCTCCAAGAAATGTGGGACTATGTGAAAAGACCAAATCTACGTCTGATTGGTGTACCTGAAAGTGATGGGGAGAATGGAAACAAGTTGGAAAACACTCTGCAGGATATTATCCAGGAGAACTTCCCCAATCTAGCAAGGCAGGCCAACATTCAGATTCAGGAAATACAGAGAACGCCACAAAGATACTCTTCGAGAAGAGCAACTCCAAGACACATAATTGTCAGATTCACCAAAGTTGAAATGAAGGAAAAAATGTTAAGGGCAGCCAGAGAGAAAGGACGGGTTACCATCAAAGGGAAGCCCATCAGACTAACAGCGGATCTCTCGGCAGAAACCCTACAAGCAAGAAGAGAGTGGGGGCCAATATTCAACATTCTTAAAGAAAAGAATTTTCAACCCAGAATTTCATATCCTGCCAAACTAAGCTTCATAAGTGAAGGAGAAATAAAATACTTTACAGACAAGCAAATGCTGAGAGATTTTGTCACCACCAGGCCTGCCCTAAAAGAGCTCTTGAAGGAAGCGCTAAACATGGAAAGGCACAACCGGTACCAGCCACTGCAAAATCATACCGAAATGTAAAGACCATTGAGACTAGGAAGAGACTGCATCAACTAACGAGCAAAACATCGAGCTAACATCATAATGACAGGATCAAATTCACACATAACAATATTAACTTTAAATGTAAATGGACTAAATGGTCCAATTAAAAGACACAGACTGGCAAATTGGATAAAGACTCAAGACCCATCAGTGTGCTGTATTCAGGAAACCCATCTCACGTGCAGAGACACACATAGGCTCAAAATAAAAGGATGGAGGAAGATCTACCAAGCAAATGGAAAACAAAAAAAGGCAGGGGTTGCAATCCTAGTCTCTGATAAAACAGACTTTAAACCAACAAAGATCAAAAGAGACAAAGAAGGCCATTACATAATGGTAAAGGGATTAATTCAACAAGAAGAGCTAACTATCCTAAATATATATGCACCCAATACAGGAGCACCCAGATTCATAAAGCAAGTCCTGAGTGACCTACAAAGAGACTTAGACTCCCACACATTAATAATGGGAGACTTTAACACCCCACTGTCAACATTAGACAGATCAACGAGACAGAAAGTCAACAAGGATACCCAGGAATTGAACTCAGCTCTGCACCAAGCAGACCTAATAGACATCTACAGAACTCTCCACCCCAAATCAACAGAATATACATTTTTTTCAGCACCACACCACACCTATTCCAAAATTGACCATATCCTTGGAAGTAAAGCTCTCCTCAATAAATGTAAAAGAACAGAAATTGTAACAAACTGTCTCTCAGATCACAGTGCAATCAAGCTAGAACTCAGGATTAAGAATCTCACTCAAAACCGCTCAACTACGTGGAAACTGAACAACCTGCTCCTGAATGACTACTGGGTACATAACGAAATGAAGGCAGAAATAAAGATGTTCTTTGAAACCAACGAGAACCAAGACACAACATACCAGAATCTCTGGGATGCATTCAAAGCAGTGTGTAGAGGGAAATTTATAGCACTAAATGCCCACAAGAGAAAGCAGGAAAGATCCAAAATTGACACCCTAACATCACAATTAAAAGAACTAGAAAAGCAAGAGCAAACACATTCAAAAGCTAGCAGAAGGCAAGAAATAACTAAAATCAGAGCAGAACTGAAGGAAATAGAGACACAAAAAACCCTTCAAAAAATAAATGAATCCAGGAGCTGGTTTTTTGAAAGGATCAACAAAATTGATAGACCGCTAGCAAGATTAATAAAGAAAAAAAGAGAGAAGAATCAAATAGATGCAATAAAAAATGATAAAGGGGATACCACCACCGATCCCACAGAAATACAAACTACCATCAGAGAATATTACAAACACCTCTATGCAAATAAACTAGAAAATCTAGAAGAAATGGATAAATTCCTCAACACATACACCCTCCCAAGACTAAACCAAGAAGAAGTTCAATCTCTGAATAGACCAATAACAGGAGCTGAAATTATGGCAATAATCAATAGCTTACCAACCAAAAAAAGTCCAGGACCAGATGGGTTCACAGCCGAATTCTACCAGAGGTACAAGGAGGAGCTGGTACCATTCCTTCTGAAACTATTCCAATCAATAGAAAAAGAGGGAATCCTCCCTAACTCATTTTATGAGGCCAGCATCATCCTGATACCAAAGCCTGGCAGAGACACAACAAAAAAAGAGAATTTTAGACCAATATCCTTGATGAACATTGATGCAAAAATCCTCAATAAAATACTGGCAAACAGAATCCAGCAGCACATCAAAAAGCTTATCCACCATGATCAAGTGGGCTTCATCCCTGGGATGCAAGGCTGGTTCAATATACGCAAATCAATAAATGTAATCCAGCATATAAACAGAACCAAAGACAAAAACCACATGATTATCTCAATAGATGCAGAAAAGGCCTTTGACAAAATTCAACAACCCTTCATGCTAAAAACTCTCAATAAATTAGGAATTGATGGGACGTATCTCAAAATAATAAGAGCTATTTATGACAAACCCACAGCCAATATCATACTGAATGGGCAAAAACTGAAAGCATTCCCTTTGAAAACTGGCACAAGACAGGGATGCCCTCTCTCACCACTTCTATTCAACATAGTGTTGGAAGTTCTGGCCAGGGCAATTAGGCAGGAGAAGGAAATCAAGGGTATTCAATTAGGAAAAGAGGAAGTCAAATTGTCCCTGTTTGCAGATGACATGATAGTATATCTAGAAAACCCCATTGTCTCAGCCCAAAATCTCCTTAAGCTGATAAGCAACTTCAGCAAAGTCTCAGGATACAAAATCAATGTGCAAAAATCACAAGCATTCTTATACATCAATAACAGACAAACAGAGAGCCAAATCATGAGTGAACTCCCATTCACAATTGCTTCAAAGAGAATAAAATACCTAGGAATCCAACTTACAAGGGATGTGAAAGACCTCTTCAAGGAGAACTACAAACCACTGCTCAAGGAAATAAAAGAGGATACAAACAAATGGAAGAACATTCCATGCTCATGGGTAGGAAGAATCAATATCATGAAAATGGCCATCCTTCCCAAGGTAATTTACAGATTCAATGCCATCCCCATCAAGCTACCAATGACTTTCTTCACAGAATTGGAAAAAACTACTTTAAAGTTCATATGGAACCAAAAAAGAGCCCGCATCGCCAAGTCAATCCTAAGCCAAAAGAACAAAGCTGGAGGCATCACGCTACCTGACTTCAAACTATACTACAAGGCTACAGTAACCAAAACAGCATGGTACTGGTACCAAAACAGAGATATAGATCAATGGAACAGAACAGAGCCCTCAGAAATAATGCCACATATCTGCAACCATCTGATCTTTGACAAACCTGACAAAAACAAGAAATGGGGAAAGGATTCCCTATTTAACAAATGGTGCTGGGAAAACTGGCTAGCCATATGTAGAAAGCTGAAACTGGATCCCTTCCTTACACCTTATACAAAAATCAATTCAAGATGGATTAAAGACTTAAATGTTAGACCTAAAACCATAAAAACCCTAGAAGAAAACCTAGGCAATACCATTCAGGACATAGGCATGGGCAAGGACTTCATGTCTAAAACACCAAAAGCAATGGCAACAAAAGCCAAAATTGACAAATGGGATCTAATTAAACTAAAGAGCTTCTGCACAGCAAAGGAAACTACCATCAGAGTGAACAGGCAACCTACAAAATGGGAGAAAATTTTCGCAACCTACTCATCTGACAAAGGGCTAATATCCAGAATCTACAATGAACTCCAACAAATTTACAAGAAAAAAACAAACAACCCCATCAAAAAGTGGGCGAAGGACATGAACAGACACTTCTCAAAAGAAGACATTTATGCAGCCAAAAGACACATGAAAAAATGCTCACCATCACTGGCCATCAGAGAAATGCAAATCAAAACCACAATGAGATACCATCTCACACCAGTTAGAATGGCAATCATTAAAAAGTCAGGAAACAACAGGTGCTGGAGAGGATGTGGAGAAATAGGAACACTTTTACACTGTTGGTGGGACTGTAAACTAGTTCAACCCTTGTGGAAGTCAGTGTGGCGATTCCTCAGGGATCTAGAACTAGAAATTCCATTCGACCCAGCCATCCCATTACTGGGTATATACCCAAAGGACTATAAATCATGCTGCTATAAAGACACATGCACACGTATGTTTATTGCCGCATTATTCACAATAGCAAAGACTTGGAACCAACCCAAATGTCCAACAATGATAGACTGGATTAAGAAAATGTGGCACATCTACACCATGGAATACTATGCAGCCATAAGAAATGATGAGTTCATGTCCTTTGTAGGGACATGGATGAAATTGGAAATCATCATTCTCAGTAAACTATCGCAAGAACAAAAAACCAAACACCGCATATTCTCACTCATAGGTGGGAATTGAACAATGAGAACACATGGACACAGGAAGGGGAACATCACACTTCAGGGACTGTTGTGGGTTGGGGGGAGGGGGGAGGGATAACATTGGGAGATATACCTAATGCTAGATGACGAGTTGGTGGGTGCAGTGCACCAGCATGGCACATGTATATATATGTAACTTACTGCACATTGGGCACATGTACCATAAAACCTAAAGTATAATAATAATAATAATAATAATAATTACAATAAAAGAAAAAAATAAATAAATAAATAAATAAATAAATAAAATAGAATAAAATAAAAAATTTATTCTAGAAAAAAAAAAAAAAAGAAAAACCTACAACATCTAGATTGGTGTTTGACCAAACAACTGGGCACCATTGCCTACCAAGTTGGCTCAGAAAATTAACCATTATACCTCCTCTTCCTGTCTCTTTACCCACCCACATCTGCATTGGGCTTGATTAACACCACCTCCTTCATGTCTCACCTCAAACCTCAGTCCCCCAAGGAAGACAGGTAAATATATTCTAGCTCTGTTATTCCTTTTATTCCTAATCTTAAGCACAGTAAAGTTAAGAAGGTCCATTTTGGGTACAAAGAACCTCCTCGCAGTGGTGAATATACATCCCTGGGGTCAGCAGGCAGAGATTCTGTGACGGACTGAAGCTCTCAAGAAAACATCTTAAAACATGTGGAATGGAGAATGCTATTACCCTAGGAATCATCTAAATACATACAGTTTTTCATGGATAATGGATTTGTTAAGCATGCTTGGAATATTCTCCATCTTAAATAGCTATGCATAATTGCAATATTCATAAATTACTATACATTAGCAGACTAAGCAGACACACTGCAGTCAAATTAACTCATTAACCCTTTCCAGAACTCTGATCTTATAAGGTAGAGACCCAGGAAAACTGAATTGATATACCCATAAACATAAATCAAAAACCATAATAAGGTTCCTTCCTAAACAAAATACCACCAACCTTCTTTTTCTTGTGATGATTTTATTTGATGAGGCAAAAGACACTCTGGGACAAAGATAAAGAAGCAAATATGTACATATCATGTAGTTAGAAGAATCTTTTATCCCTTTTGGTGTCTTCCACATATCCTCCCAGCCCATCCTTGACTTTCTCAAGGTAAGTTTTTACAATCTCTCCATTTTCTCCTGCTGTCTTTGTCCAACTTGCCCTCTCTGATTTTAGATAATAGGAAGGCAAGATATCAAGAGTCAAGCAAGGCATAGACAATATATTGCTTATTCTATATTTAAATAGTACACCTGAAAATTTATTTTGGACACCATTATTAATAATAAAATGCTTAATATGCACTATAATAGTCTTTTGAAAACAAAGGCACACTAGAGACAGATGAGACAATGAACAAAATACATAAACAGGCATGGACAGTAGAGTACCTTTTCTTGTGATGCCAAAGAAATAAAAGCCTATCTCTATCTCTACAATCCCTCTTGGAGTTGGAGATAGGAGGAGACAACCAGTAATTAGACTGGGATTGCTAGAAATTCAAGACAATATATGAGACTATTCATTGTGTGCACAGATTGATTTCTAAACTCAAGGATGTCTTAGGTCAGTGGAAATGGACATGACAACTTCTTGTAGGGGGTTTTCGGAGGAGAATGGCCAGTCAAGACAGAGGAAATTTTTAGATGTGGATGTCAGAAGAGAGCTACAGATGATAGTGTTGAGCTAGAAGGAAGAAGAGAATCAGACGAAGTGTGAGGCTGACACCAGGGCTGTCCTTACACACCTAGCTGCAGAGAAAACACATTGCTAGGATGACCAGAGAGGGAAGTATAAGAAATTCAGGTGTGGAGGGTCTTGATTTTCCAAGTGTTTAAATGAAATCTAATGAGCAGCAGCACACCAGCCTGGGTTGTAACGAAAATTGCTGTCAGGGAAGTCAACAGTGGAATAAATTAAAGGTCCTTTACTCTGTCTCTTACTACTTTTTGACTCAAAAAAAAAAAAAGAAAAAAAGCTTTAGAAATAGCCATTGACTTAGGACCATAATGAACCAATTTTTTTAATGTGGGTTTTACCAGCATCTGTGGAGTACAGACTGCAGCTTGGAGAAGTGGAATGTGGTCTGGTGAAACAAATACTTACCAGTAAATTATTTGTGCTTATTTTCAAGGGCAATTACGTATTTTATGCATGCTTTCAAGGGATTCAGATTATCCTCATTTGATACATGATGGTGATGAACTGTATCTAAAGATTTACCCCAAGTGATTTCTAAAATCAAGAACATCAAGTGAACAGCTGTTTGAAAGAAATGCCCCATCCTGGAGAGGTTGCATGGCACCATGGAATTGAACCCTCCTTCAAGAGCCTTTAGAACAATAAAGCATGATGGTCTAATGCAAACCAGAAATTCACAAGCACAGGCTTTCTGCAGTTGACACACACTCTGTTACCAGCTGGAAATCTAGCATTTCAAAAGTCAGAGTGGATAATTCCAATTGGAAAAGCCTGTGTTCTAAACAGCAAAAGAAGGGCTGGAGAGCAGGGGAACAGTAAAATGACATTGCAAAGACAATTAAAGGAATTAGACAAGGCAGTATGAATAAAACAACAATTGATATTTAAGTTTTCCTTGCCCAAATTTGAAAATCAAATTTATTTCACTAAATGCTGGATTAGAAAGAGGAGCTATTAGCCAAGCACAGCTAGAGCTAAAATTTGAACGTAGTTTTCTAGGTTTCACTCCTAAAGAGACTGAAATATCCAAAAAGAAAGACTTTTTTTTTTTTTTGGTAGAATCACCAACTTAGATAGATTGCTTACTTTTTCAGACAAAAAATAAATTTCCTTTCCCAAAAGGATGATAGAAACTGTCTCAAAAATCAGTATGTTCGTAAGAGCTATACTTTAGGTTCTTTGAGTATGTTTTCATGCAGAATATATGCATGTTTAATTACAATGGCTAACACTGAACGCTTACTACATGGGAGGAACATGCTTTTTATGTATTTTCTAATTCTCCCAACTACCCAATGAGAGCAATGCTATTATTGTCTCCAAAATGAGACATTGAAGCAACTTTGCCAAAGGTAAACACACAACAAGGCAGAGCTGGGATTTGAACACAGACAGTATCCCTAACCACTGCATTAGCTGTCTTTGGGAGAGTGTTTCAAAATAACTTCTGTAGAATCCTAATAAGAATGCAATTCTCTAAGCTTAGAAATAGGAATTACCTATACCAACTGGCAAGTAGAGTGTCAAAAAATATTTGACTAGTCATGCACTATGAATTTGATGTATCAAATAGTTACTGTAAAGAGTTGAAATAAGCAAAGTGTCAACTGTAAAGAGTTGAAATAAGCAAAGTGTCAAGAAGACTCAATATGACTCAGTTGTTAGATTGTTCATATCTTGAATGTAGTAATTGCCTACTCATCCCAAAATTCATGTTAAGATGATCTGATGATGCTTTAGGGCTGGCCTCATGTAGACCACATAAGGAAATGAGAGTACACCTGGCCACAGCGATGGTTGACTTGCCTTCCCTCCAGCTTTGCTTCACTCTCCCCTAAAGTTTTTGGGTTCAGCCAGACAAAGAGGTTTTAACAGAAGGTAAGCCCAATGGTCGCTCTTTTTTTTAAGGACTAAATGTTTGCCAATTTCAAAAGCTGTGAAGAAAATCAGATATTTATTAGTTAGAATCCTGTTTATATTTCTTTTACTAATTATTTAAATTAGCCCTATATTTTAAATGCACTAACATGTGTGAATTCTCACTTGTTAGTAGGTTCCTTGTCATAGTCGGTTCCTAAACTCAGGTAACATCTTCAAGTATCAGCTCACATAATCAAGTTACTAATTTTTCCTAAGCTGTCAAACTATTCTCACAACAAAAAAAAAAAAGCAGTTCTGGTGTGAAATTATCTGAGTTTACTAACTGCCCCATACTTTTTGAAATGAGTTTCTATATTAATGCAAAATAAAAAAGTATAAGTAATAAATATTCACAACAAAGGAGACGGATCCATATTAACGTGAGTGTATCAGCTAATATTTGGGGCCTTCAGTAGACGGGCACTCTGGCCAACCAAAACAAATCTCATCTATTCCCAAGAAAATTGTCATCCTGTCAAAGACAATCAGGCCTAGAGTGGAAAAAAAATTTTTTTGTTCTTTAGGAAATAAATTCTTATTATTTTCTATGTGGGGAGAGAAGCCCATTTCTATATTTAGAACTCAGTGAAAAAGCACAGAAGTACAAAGCTTGTCAATCTATCAAAATGCCAAAACCCATCACTTTAGACATACAACACTGCACACGTCACCTTGAGCTTCTTGGTCTTACACTGCCCAACAGGCTCCAGCTGATCTTGGTCCAGAGAATTAATAGTGATGTAAATCTCAATACTCCCATAAATCAGCAGTAAATGAAATTATATTATTTCCTTGAAGCCAAGACTCTTCCTTTTTTCCAAGACTTTACGACAATCTTAGAATAAAACCATAATTCATACTTAGATGTCTCCTCTTTAAGTGAACTCAATTTAAAATAATTATGTCTAGCCTACTTTAAGAAAATCCAATACATAAAAAGTTATTTACAAGAATAATTATTTTTTAAATGATAGTTTACAGCACAAGATAAGAACTTTCTCTAAATTACATTTATAAAATTCTACACTGGTAATACCAATAAGTTTGCCTGATCAGACAGTACATCCTTTCCTTCTCTTGGAAAATTAGAAATTTTATAATATAACCAAAACCATTCTTAATATATGGCCGATCTCAAAGGGGAATTACAGAAATGAAGTTACTCAAAACTAGAATAGCAAGCATGGAAGCAGAGGTCTCAGGCATTCAGGGGGTATCCTGGTTGGGGCTGGAATTTCAACATCTTCCCAGGAACATAAGGCACATTTTGACCCTGAGAGGCTGAGAGGAAAGAAGCTAGAATTGAATTTCCTGCAAAACTAGGACTCCAGAAAGGTAACCTCTCACCAGTTCAGGCAAGCAGTAGGAGATCTTGTAATCTATAAGGGCTCTGGGAAGGAAAGAAAGTTCATGTGAAAAGAAATAAAAATCTCAGACCTGTGACAGGTAAATGTAGGGGGTCAGATTTATACTACCCATATGATAAATAATAAACTGAGAAATTAACATAAAAACAGGTCTTGCACTATTGAAACCCTGGGGCTTCTGGTAGAAATAAATGCAAAATACCCTAAAGAGAGATGTTCAAACCTCACAGGAGGCCCATGCAAAATGTCAAACTGAAGATGAGCTCACAATCGAAAATACAGCCAATGCTTAGAAATTATTTGCAACGAAACAAAACCAACAGACAGGACAACAGGCTCAATTAAGAACTAGAAGTAGATTAAAATAAAGAAAGAGAAATCTAAAAGAGTCAAAATAACAGCATTAAACTGATTATAAAATGCAATAAAATTAAAAACCAACAACTACAAGGTCAAAATATGCATTTAGAAATACACAAACATGCCTCTAAATCATTTGCAATTAATGAAGAAATAATAATGGAAATGTTTAATACTTGCAACTAAATAAGAATGAAAACATAACATAAAATGTGTGAGACGTAGTGTAAGTATGCTTTAAGACAAAATATGTATACCTTTAAATGCATGTGTTGGGGGAAAAAAAAGACAGAAAAGTAACAACCCCAGGAACTCAGGAAGTGAGAACAACAGTGTAAGTTTAGAGGAAATGTTAAATAGAAAGTAAGCTGAAAATGATGGCATACACCTGTAATCCTAGCTACTCAGGAGGCTAAGGGGGAGAATTGCTTGAGGCCAGGAGTTCAGGACCAGCCTGGGCAATATAGTGAGACTTCCACTTCTAAAAAAAAAACTAAAATAAAATAAAAATAAATAAATAAATATGAAAACAGAAGAGAAAACAAAGACAAAATTAATCAGTAAAACAAAAAACTGATTCTTTGGAGAAAAAACACACAAAGGAAATACACATCTCCAGAAAATTGATTAAGGAAAAAAGGAATATATAAACAATACTGGGAACAAAAAAGGGATATAACTATAGATAGAATGGGGATTTTTAAAAAAAATTAGTATATTGTGTAAAACTTTATGTCAATAAAGGTGAAACTTAAATGAAAATTCTAGAAAAATATAAATTGCCAACATTGGCTAATGAAAATATATAAAACCAGTAAAATCCCATATAAAGTTTCAGATTGATCAGTAAAGATCTAGCCACAAGAAAAATGCCCCAAAAGCTTTAAAGCAAACTTCATCAAACCTTTAAATAGCAGATAATTCATATTTTATACATAGTTCAGAGTTAGAAATAGAGTGAAAGTTTTTCACCTTGGAAAAGACAGACAACTGCACAATAATAGTACGGGAAATCAATCCCCCACTGACAGCATTAGCCAGATCATTGAGGCAGAAGACTAACAAAGAAATTCTAGACTTAAATTCAACATTCAACCAATTAAACCTAATAAATATCTACAGAATACTCCAGCCAACAAGCACAGAATATATATTCTTCTCGTCTACACATGGAACATATTCTAAGATTGACCATATGTTTGGTCACAAAATAAGTTTTAATAAATTCAGAAAAATCAAAATCATACCAAGCACATTCTCAGCCTACAGTGGAATAAAAACAGAAATCGACACCAAGAGGAACTCTCAAAACCACACGATGCCATGGAAACTAATCAACTTGTTCCTGAATGACTTTTGGGTAAACAGCAAAATTAAGGCAGAAATCAAAAAAATCTTTAAAACAAATGAAAACAGAGGCACAACATACTAATGTCTCTGGGAGGCAGCAAAAGCAGTGTCAAGGGGAAAGGTTATAGCACTAAATGCTGGATCAACAAGATAGAAATATCTCAAATTAACAATCTAACATTGCACCTAAAAAAATTAGAAAAACAAGAACAAACTAATCCCAAAGCTAGCAGAAGATGAGGAGAAAAAGGAGCCCTCATACACTGTTGGTGGGAAGGTAAATTAGTACAACCACTATAGAAAACAATTTGGAGGAGGTTCCTCAAAAAACTAAAAATAGAGCTACCATACGATCCAGCAATCCCATTCCTAGGCACATACCCAAAAGAAAGGAAATCAGTGTATCAAAGAGATATCTGCACTCTTGTTTATTGCAGCACTATTCACAATAGCCAAGATTTGGAAGCAACCTAAGTATTGATCAACAGATGAATGAATAAAGAAAATGTGGTACATATACACAATGGAGTAGTATTTGGCCATAAAAAAGAACAAGATCCTGTCATTTGCAATAACATGGATAGAACTGGAGGTCATGGTGTTAAGTGAAATAAGCCAGACATAGAAGACAAACTTCACATGTTCTCACTTACTTATGGGAGCTAAAAATTAAAACAATTGAACTCATGGAGATAGAGAATAGAAGGATGGTTACCAGAGGCTGAGAAGAGTAGTAGAGGCCTGAGGGAAATGTGGAGATGGTTAATGTGTACAAAAAAATAGTTAGAAAGAATGAATAAGACCTAATAATGTGACTATAGTCAAAAATATTTTAATTGTACATTTTTGATAACTAAAAGAGTATACTTGGATTGTTTGTATCACAAAGGATAAATGCATGAAGTGATGGATAACCCCCCAAGAAAGAGTCACTTAAGTTTTTATTTAAGCCAGCAGAAGAAAATAAATAACTAAAATCAGAGAAAAACCAAGTGAAATTGAGACCCAAAGAACCAAACAGAATCAACAAAATGAAAAATTGATTCTTTGAAAGGATAAACAGGAGTGATGGACTGCTAGCTAGATTAAAAAGGAAAAAAAGAAAGAAGATCCAAGTAAGCACAATTAGAAATGACAAAGGTGACATTACAACCAATCCTACAAAAATACAAAAGATCCTCAGAGACTATTATGAACACTTCTATGCACACAAACTAAAAAATATAGAGGAAATGGACAAATTCCTGAAATCACACAAACTCCCAAGATTGAATCATGAAGAAATTAAATCTTGAACAGATCGATAATGAGTTCTGAAATTGAATTATAATAATTTTTAAAACTACCAACCAATAAAAAGCCCTCAACCAGATTGATTCATAGCCGAATTCTACCCTATGTACAAGGAAGATCTAGTACCAATCCTACTGAAACTATTCCAAAAAATAAAGAGGGGACTCCTTCCTAACTCATTCTTTGAAAGTAGTATCATCCTGATACCAAAATCTGGCAAAAGAACAACAAATAAAGGAAACTACAGGCCAGTATCCCTGATGAACATAGATACAAAAATTCTCAACAAAATACTAGCAAACTGAATACAGCAGCACTTGAAAAAGTTAATTCACCATGATCAAGTATGCTTCATTCCTGGGATGCAAGGTTGGTTCAACATACACAAATCAATACATGTGATTCAACAAATAAACATAATTAAAAACAAAAACCATATGATCAGCTCAATATACACAGAAAACGCTTTTTGTTAAAATCCAACATCCCTTTGTGACAAGCACCCTCCGGAAACTAGGCATCAAAGGAACATACCTTAAAATACTAAGAGCCATGTAAAACAAACCCACAGACAACATCATACTGAATGGGCAAAAGCTGGAAGCATTCTCCTTAAGAATTGAAACAAGACAAGGATGGAAGTGCACTCTCACCACTCCTATTCAACATAGTACTGGAAGTCCTAGCCAGAGCAATCAGGCCAGAGAAAGAAATAAAAGGTATCTAAATAGGAAAAGAGGGAGTCAAATTATCTCTCTTCACTGATTATTTGATTCTGTGCCTAGGAAACCGTAAAGAGTCCAACAAAAGGCTCATAGACCTGATAAACAACTTTAGTAAAGTTTTAGGTTACAAAATCCATAAACAAAAATTAGCATTTCTTTTTACCAATGATACTCAAGCTGAGACCTAAATCAAAAACATAATCCCATTTACAATATCCCAAAAAGAATAAAATATCTAGGAATACATTTAATCAAGAAGGGGAAAGATCTCTACAAGGAGAGCTACAAAACATTGCTAAAAGAAATCAGAGATGACACAACCAAATGGAAAAGGATTTCATGCTCATAGATTGGAAGAATTAATATCATTAAAATGGCCATACTGCCCAAAGCAATCTACAGATTCAATGCTATTCATATCAAATTATGATATTCAATGCTATTCATATCAAGTGCTATTCATATCAAAATGTCATTTTTCACCAAATTAGCCATCCCATTACTGGGTATATACCCAAAGGACTATAAATCATGCTGCTATAAAGACACATGCACACATATGTTTATTGTGGCACTATTCACAATAGCAAAGACTTGGAACCAACCCAAATGTCCAACAATGATAGACTGGATTAAGAAACTGTGGCACATATACACCATGGAATATTATGCAGCCATAAAAAATGATGAGTTCATGTCCTTTGTAGGGACATGGATGAAACTGGAAACCATCATTCTCAGCAAACTATCGCAAGGACAAAAAACCAAACACCACATATTCTCACTCATAGGTGGGAATCGAACAATGAGAATACGTGGACACAGGAAGGGGAACATCACACTCTGGGGACTGTTGTGGGGTGGGGGGAGCGGGGAGGGATAGCTTTAGGAGATATACCTAATGCTAAATTACGAGTTAATGGGTGCAGCACACCAGCATGGCACATGTATACATATGTAACTAACCTGCACAATGTGCACATGTACCCTAAAACTTAAAGTATAATAATAAAAAAATAAAATAATAAATAAATAAAATATAATTTTAAAAAAATTCTAAAATTCATGTAGAACCAAAAAAGAGTATGAACAGTCAAGCCAATCCTAAGCAAAAAGAACAAAGCCGAGGTATCACATTACCTGACTTCAAACTATACTACAAGGCTACAGCAACCAACACAGCATAGTACTAGTATAAAAATAGACATGTAGACCACTGGAATAGAATACAAAACCCAGAGATACAGCTGCACACCTCCAACCAACTGATCTTTGACAAAGTCAACAAAATAAGCAACAGAGAAAGGACTCCCTATTCAATAAATGGTGCTGGGAAAACTGGCTAACCAAGAATGAAACTGGACCCCTACCTATCATCATATACACAAAATTAACACGGGATGGATTAAATACAAATGTATAACCTCAAACTATAAAAATCCTAGAAGAAAACCTAGGAAATACCCTTCTGGACATCAGCCTAGGCAAATAATTTATGACTAAGCCCTCAAAAACAATTGCAACAAAAATAAAAATTGACAAGTAGAACCTAATTAAACTAAAGAGCTTCTACATAGCAAAAGAAACTATCATTTGTTTGTATCCTCTTTTATTTCATTGAGCAGTGGTTTGTAGTTCTCCTTGAAGAGGTCCTTCACGTCCCAAGTAAGCTGGATTCCTGTATTTTATTCTCTTTGAAGCAATTGTGAATGGGAGTTCACTCATGATTTGGCTCTCTGTTTGTCTGTTATTGGTGTATAAGAATGCTTGTGATTTTTGTGCATTGATTTTGTATCCTGAGACTTTGCTGAAATTGCTTATCAGCTTAAGGAGATTTTGGGCTGAGACAATGGGGTTTTCTAGATATACAATCATGTCGTCTGCAAACAGGGACAATTTGACTTCCTCTTTTCGTAATTGAATACCCTTTATTTCCTTCTCCTGCCCAATTGACCTGGCCAGAACTTCCAACACTATGTTGAATAGGAGTGGTGAGAGAGGGCATCCCTGTCTTGTGCCAGTTTTCAAAGGGAATGCTTCCAGTTTTTGCCCATTCAGTATGATATTGGCTGTGGGTTTCTCATAGATAGCTCTTATTATTTTGAGATACGTCCCAAACATTCTATGCTCATGGATAGGAAGAATCAATATCGTGAAAATGGCCATACTGCCCAAGGTAATTTATAGATTCAATGCCATTCCCATCAAGCTACCAATGACTTTCTTCACAGAATTGGAAAAAACTACTCTAAAGTTCATATGGAACCAAAAAAGAGCCCGCATCGCCAAGTCAATCCTAAGCCAAAAGAACAAAGCTGGAGACATCACGCTACCTGACTTCAAACTATACTACAAGGCTACAGTAACCAAAACAGCATGGTACTGGTACCAAAACAGAGATATAGATCAATGGAACAGAACAGAGCCCTCAGAAATAACGCCGCATATCTACAACTATCTGATCTTTGACAAACCTGAGAAAAACAAGCAATGGGGAAAGGATTCCCTATTTAATAAATGGTGCTGGGAAAACTGGCTAGCCATAGGTAGAAAGCTGAAACTGGATCCCTTCCTTACACCTTATACAAAAATTAATTCAAGATGGATTAAAGACTTAAACGTTAGACCTAAAACCATAAAAACCCTAGAAGAAAACCTAGGCATTACCATTCAGGACATAGGCATGGGCAAGGACTTCATGTCTAAAACACCAAAAGCAATGGCAACAAAAGCCAAAATTGACAAATGGGATCTAATTCAACTAAAGAGCTTCTGCACAGCAAAAGAAACTACCATCAGAGTGAACAGGCAACCTACAGAATGGGAGAAAATTTTCGCAACCTACTCATCTGACAAAGGGCTAATATCCAGAACCTACAATGAACTCAAACAAATTTACAAGAAAAAAACAAACAACCCATCAAAAAGTGGGCAAAGGATATGAACAGACAGTTCTCAAAAGAAGACATTTATGCAGCCAAAAGACACATGAAAAAATGCTCATCATCACTGGCCATCAGAGAAATGCAAATCAAAACCACAATGAGATACCATCTCACACCAGTTAGAATGGTGATCATTAAAAAGTCAGAAAACAACAGATACTGGAGAGGATGTGGAGAAATAGGAACACTTTTACACTGTTGGTGGGACTGTAAACTAGTTCAACCATTGTGGAAGTCAGTGTGGCGATTCCTCAGGGATCTAGAACTAGAAATACCATTTGACCCAGCCATCCCATTGCTGGGTATATACCCAAAGGACTATAAATCATGCTGCTATAAAGACACATGCACACGTATGTTTATTGTGGCACTATTCACAATAGCAAAGACTTGGAACCAACCCAAATGTCCAACAATGATAGACTGGATTAAGAAAATGTGGCACATATACACCATGGAATACTATGCAGCCATAAAAAATGATGAGTTCATGTCCTTTGTAGGGACATGGATGAAACTGGAAATCATCATTCTCAGTAAACTATCGCAAGGACAAAAAACCAAACACCGCATGTTCTCACTCATAGATGGGAATTGAACAATGAGAACACATGGACACAGGAAGGGGAACATCACACTCTGGGGACTGTTGTGGGGTTGGGGGAGGGGTGAGGGATAGCATTAGGAGATATACCTAATGCTAAATGATGAGTTAATGGGTGCAGCACACCAGCATGGCACATGTATACATATGTAACTAACATGCATATAGTGCACATGTACCCTAAAACTTAAAGTATAATAATAATAATAAAGAAAAAAAAAAGAAACTATCAACGGAATAAACAACCTACAAAATGGGGGAAAATATTCACAAACTGTGCATCTGACAAAGGACTAATACCCAGAACCTGTAAGGACCTTAAACAAATCAACTAATAACCCCATTAAAAAGTGGGCAAAGACATGAGGAAATATTTTACAGAAGAACACATACATGTGGCTATCAAGCATATGAAAAATAGTTCAACATCACTGATCATTAGAGAATTGCAAATCAAAACCACAATGAGATACCATCTCACACCAGTCAGAATGGCTATGATTAAAAAGTCAAAAAATAACAGATGCTACTGAGGTTGCAGAGAAAAACGAACTCTTATACGCTGTTGGTGGGAGTGTAAAATTAATTCAACCATTGTGGAAACCAGTGTAGTGATTCCTCAAAGACTTAAAAACAGAACTACCATTTGACCTAGCAATCCCATTACTGAGTATGTACCCCAAAGAATATAAATTGTTCTATCATAAAGACACATGCACATGTATGTTCATTGCAGCAGTATTCACAATAGCAAAGACATGGAATCAACCTAAATGTCCGTCAATGGTGGACTGGATAAAGAAAATATGATACATATATACCTTGGAATACTATGCAGCCATAAAAATGAGATAATGTCGTTTGGAGGAACATGGATGGAGCTGGAGGCCATTACCCTTAGCAAACTAACACAGATACAGAAAACCAAATACCACATGTTCTCACTTATAAGTGGGAGCTAAATGATGAGAACACATGGACACATAAAGGGTAACAAGAGACACTAGGGCCTACCAAAGGTTGGAGGATGGGAAGAGGGAAAGGATCAGGAAAAAAAACTAGTGGGTACTTGGTCTAATACTGGGTAATGAAATTATCAGTACAACAAACTCTCATGACACAAGTTTACCTATATAACAAACTTGCATGTGTGCCCCTGAACTTAAAACAGGAGTTTTAAACTTTAAAACAAAAGTTTAAAAAAAAATTATGAAAAGCAATATTTGTCCAAAGAAAGAGAAAATAAACCAGTAAAATAGAAGAGAATGCTCAGGGTAAAAAAAAAAAAAAAATCACATGAATACAAGATGTCATCAGAAGTCAGTGGGAAAGAATGGACTACATAACACATGTCACTGCAACTGAAATTGTCCATATGCAAAAAAAAAAAAAAAATGTACAATTGATCCCAGCCTCACTCCATGGACACACTAAAATCCTAAGTGTAAATATTAGAATTTTGAAAGAATGGGAAAAGAATATTTTTGTGATAATGGAGAAGTGAATTCTTTCCTAAAAGAGAAGCCAGAGGCACAAATCATAAAGGAAATGGTTGATTTGCATTTTTGATTATAATAGAATGTTATATTAAAATTAAAAATTATATAAGATGACACAAACTAAGTTAAAATGCAAACGCTATACTTTGTATAAGCTGTGTGTCACACATAAAACTGAAAAAGGTATAGTATCCCTTATAAATATATTTTAAAATAAATAAAATTAATATAATCAATAAGAAAAATACAAAGAATACAATAATAAAATGGGCAAAGGATATGAACTGACAATTTACACAAGAGAAAACTGGAACACCTAAAAATTTCTCAGCCTCACTAGCTAAAATTAAGTTAATGTGAGATACCACTTCAGAAAAAGAAGATATCTAAAATACTAATTGTTGAGGCAGATATGGGGAAATTGGAACTCTCTTATATGGCTACTACAAATACTTCAATGAGTAATTTAGCAATATCTAGCAAAACTGAAGAGGTACATCCCTGTGGCCCATAATTTTACTGCTAAATGCAAAGCCTATTCATTGCAACCTTGTATGAATAGATGAAAATTTTTAAAAGCTCAAGCTTTTTTACTGGTGAAATAAGTAATTACATATAATGAGATACTAGATAGTAGTTTAAATGAATATACTACTTATTAATAGAGCAACATGGCTAAATCTCAAAATCAGTGTTGTATGAAAGACAATTGCAAAAAGTTTTGGAACTATTCCATTTATGTAAACATGTAAAACTTACAAAACAATGCTATATAATGTTTAGGGATACATACACATACAAAAATAGGGATGGAGCCGGGCACGGTGGCTCATGCCTGTAAATCCCAGCACTTTGGGAGGCCGAGGCAGGTGGATCACTTGAGGTCAGGAATTCAAGACCAGCCTGGCCAACATGGTGAAACCCTGTCTCAACTAAAAATACAAAAATTAGCCTGATGTGGTGGCAGGCACCTGTAATCCCAGCTACTCGGGAGGCTGAGGCAGGAGACTTGCTTGATCCTGGGAGGTGGAGGTGGCAGCGAGCAGAGATCATGCCACTGCACTCCAGCCTGGGCAAAAGACTGAAATTCCATCTCAAAAATGAATAAATAAATAAAAACAAAAATATGGATGGTAAAGATACAACTTCAGAATAGTGGTTTAATCTGTGGAAGAAGGAAAAAAGATGGGATAAGAAACAGTCAGCTGTACTGTAATATTTGATTTCTAAAAAAAAGAAAAGGGAAGAATAAGGCAGATGTTACTTTTAAATATAGTGGTTGGCGCATGGGTACCTGTTAAATTATTCTCCATATTTTTCAGTTTTATAAGTTTTAAAAAATAATAAGCAAATCACTTATATATTCATTAACTCATTTTAATAGAACCTCCCCAATAAGATTTTATTAATACATGTTAATTTTATAGGAGAGAAGACAGATTCCTTAAGGTTATATCCCTTAACAACATTCACAAAGCCATAAGGGGTGGAGCTGGAATTCCAGCTTAAGTCACTTGAATCAGCATGCTTCTCCAAGAAATCCTGATCTTGCAAAATGATTATTCATAGAGTTCTATAAAGATCAAGCTCCATTATTGCATTGAGTATTTATTTTAATTTACCTTAATTTGACTGCCAATCAACTTTTCAGGAGAACATTGAATTTTTTCATATATCAGTGCCTACCTGCATTCATGGAGGTGGAAGGCACTGTCTGGGTTCAGTTGGCATTACATTAGAGGATCTGGGACCCTGCACAGCTTGGTTCTAAAAGCACCCTTTCTCCCTGCACAATATTTCCAAAGACAAGAGCTCGGGGTAGAAGAAAGCCACCAACAAACTCCTATCTGTATGGCTTTAAGCCATCTTGAGATTATTGAAAAAAATCTGTGACTTGGCAGTTACACTGACTTACAAGCTCAGTTTAAAAATATATGTTATAACAGTTAAGCAGCTGTTATTTCTCCTTCCTTTGCCAACTGATTATGTATAGCAAGTTTTGTCATTTTTCCATTATTCACAGCTCTTGGGTTATCAGTCTTTTGAATAAACAACACGCTTCATTGGAAGACAAACCATTTGAAGGTGGAGTTGGAAAATAAGTTATCTAGGGCAACTGAGAAGGGATTTTTTGCATCAGATGGTTTTAATTAAAGGAATGATATCAAATCTGCTTCTACTTACAGAGGCGAGACACCTCCCAGAGCTCGAGATTAAAACCTCTGTTAGTCTTTTCCACCAAAACTCTTCCTGGGTCTCCAGAAGTTTTCTTTTTTTCCCATTAAATACTAGAGAATCTTTCATATATAATCATGGAAAGTCATGGGGAAAAAGGCTAACGCAATGGTTTTCCCAGAGAGAGAGAGAATTTTCTGTTTCTTTCTGATTTGTTTATCATGTTATTGCAAAATCATTAGTATCTAGAATTCCTTAGTATAGAAGATGTACTTATCTCCCATTGTGCCTATTGATTCTCCAGCAATAGCAGTCTCTCTGCACAGTTCCCCATTCCAACCCCACTACTAGCAGACAATGCACTGAGCACCCTGTGATGTATGACCAAGATCCTCTCAATGTTCAAGAAGGATGTTGAGGACCCCATGTCATTTTTATAACTATAAGGGCCTCCCACATTGACAATTTTTGTCTAAGAACCTTGACTTCACCTATTACAGAGGCCCATGTGAATGCTTAACAAGTGTCCTACTTTCACTCAACAGATTGTGGGGTTTTCCTCAGTTCCTTTATAATAACATTTGAAGAAACATATTTCAACATAAAATAATCTTTAATCAACCATTTTACTGCTACTCCACACTGCCTTTAATCGACAGCTGTAGTGACAGGAAGAGACTCCTTTTAAAATTCAAATTTGAATATTGGCTGGCCTGCTCCTTACAAAAAGTACAATTCCGTCACATCTCTATTATCCCCGAAAAAGAGAGAAAAGCTCATAAAGATATAAGTTAAAAAGTAATGCTAAAACTTCATTTTCTGAAGTCTAACCACCAAAGCAGTTACATGATATTCTAATAGTAAAATTGGCTTAAAATTGGCTTAATTAAAAGTTTATCTCTTTCTCATTTCTTTTTTTTTTTTTTTTTTTTTTTTTTTGAGACGGAGTCTCGCTCTGTCACCCAGGCTGGAGTGCAGTGACACAATCTCAGCTCACTGCAACCTCTGCCTCCCGGGTTCAAGCGATTCTCCTGCCTCAGCCTCCTGAGTAGCTGGGTTTACAGGCACATGCCACAAACACCCAGCTAATTTTTGTATTTTTAGTAGAGATGGGGTTTCACCATGTTGGCCAGGATGGTCTCGATCTCTTGACCTCGTGATCTGCCCGCCTAAGTGCTGGGATTACAGGCGTGAGCCACCGCGCCCAGCCAAAACATAATTTATAAAAAAGGTTTTCAGAAGCACACAACCTAATGCGTTAGATTTTCAGGGAAAAAAAAAAAAAAAAAAAAAGAAGGACACCCTTGCCCCACAGCTCCCTAAGTAGTGCTGCTTAGGCAAACCAGCCTTGACCTCCAGGCAGATTCTGGGTAAGCAGGGCTATGTCACCACATGAACTTGAAAAATGGGGAGGGAATAGTCTTATTTTTTCTTTTTTTCTCAGAAATGACTACATGGCCCAACACGCAGTCAGTTCACAATAAATGAGTATGGAACAGACAAGCAAACCTCCTCCCTGTAACCCATTGTTAATTCAGGTAGACTTCCTCTAAGATTCATCCATTTATTTATTCATTCATTCAACAAATATTTATTGAGCAACAACGTAGGTGCTGGGGACTCAGCATTAACAACAACAACAACAACTCTGCCCTCAGGGAACTTATATTTTAGTGGAGGGAGTCAGGAGATTAATAAAATAAATAAGGCTGGGTGCAATGGCTCCTGCCTATAATCCCAGCGCTGAGGCAGGCCAAGGCAGGAGGATCACCTTAGGCCAGGAATTCAAAACCAACCTAGGCAACATAGCAAGACCCTTTCTCTACAAAAATGTTTAAAAATTAGCCAGGTATGGTGGTGCATTTCAGTAATCCCTGCTACTCAGGAGGCTAAGGTGGGAGAATCACCTGAGCCCAGTGATTGGAGGCTGCAGTGAGCTAGGATTGCACCACTGCACTCCACTGGGTAATGGAGTGAGACCCCTTCTCTAAAAAGATAAACATTTAAAAATAAATAAGTAAAATGCATGATATGTTAGGTGCCAGTAAGTGCTATGGGAGGTAAATCAATAAAGGAAGGGGGATGGATAGTTTTGTGGAATGAGTTAGTCCAATCTTAATATAGTAGTCAGGGAAGCCTTCACTGAAAAGTTCTGATATCAGAAGGGAGAGGATTTCAGGCAAAGGACAAAAAAACACAAGGTCCCTGGGGAAGGGCAAAGAGGTCATATGGTTACAGCAGATTGAGGGAAGCAGAAAGAGAGATCAGCCATGAGCCCAGAGACATAATGAACTTACATAGTTCCTTACCAGGGTCTTACCCTAAAGCAACTGAGAAGCCACTGAGATTTTAGAGATTGAGACATGACATAGTTGGTGTGTTAACAGCATCACCCTGAGTACTGTATGAAGAATAGGCTATAGAGGACAAGGGCAAAAACAGAAAGACCAGTAAGGAGGTTACTGCAGTAATTTAGGTGAGAGTGAATGGTGGCTTGGACCTCAGTGGTAGAAAGGGATGTGTTGAATGTGGTTGGATTCTGGATATATCTTAAAAGTAAGAGTCAAAAAATTTTTGCAGACAGGCTGGATATGGTGTGTATAAGAAAGTCCTCAAGAATGACTTCAAGTTGCTTGGCCTGAGCAACTGAAAAGATAAAGTGCCACCAACTGAGATGGAAAAGGCCTTTTAGAGAAGTTTGGGGGTCACATCAAGTCTGGAATGCCTACATGACATCCAGGTGATGAGGTTGAGTAAGCAGTCGGAGTCCTGACTTCAGTGAAGTCATCCAGGCTGGAAACACAAATTTGAAAGTCATTGAGCATATAGATGCTATCTAAATTTGGGAGAATAAACAATATCCCAAAGAGAGTGAGTATAATAAGAGAAGAGGAGAGATGCATGCAGGACCAAATCTTGGGACCTCCAACATTAAAAGGTTAGGAAGAATAAAAGGAACCAGCAAAGACAAGAGCAGTCACTGAGGAGGAGGAAGACAGGAATGTGTGTCTTCCTATCCAAAAGAATAAAGTGTCCTAACAAAGAGGAAGCCATTAACTCTACCAAATGCTTCAGATAAGTTAAAGGAGGACTGTCTTACCAGTGGGGCTAATGGAGTGTAATCGCCAAAAGGAGAGAAGTTTTGTCTTATTCATAGCTGTATCCCAAGTGCCTGGAATAGTGCCTGCTCATGGTAAACACTCGGTAAATATTTCATGAATTTTTAAAGTATGAACAGGGTATGACTCTTAAATCACAAGCTCAACTGTACAAGAAATGGAAGAGCTCTTGTTCCCATAGACAATTTCATTTCTATTTTGAGCCTCATCCCAAAGTGATGAGAGGAAACTTAACCTCAGTCATTTTCAGGCCTCTACATCTATCCCAAAAGTTGTCTCAAGTCTGAAAGACTTTTGGGCATTTAAGCATTGGGAGTGGACGCCCAATCCTTATCCTAACTGTCCACTCAAGTTCTGGTGAGCTACATGGTTGGAGCTCCGCTGTTGCTGATCCATACCTAGGGCACAGGAGTTTTCTGAGAGGCTGCTCAGACCAGGCTTCAAGGCTATACATGAGCAAGGCCAGATGGGGAAGGATGTCTATAGCGAAGGGGACTGTGGGAATCAGGTGCACTGGTGCCCCACTCATCTGAAGGGAACAGCAACTATTTACTCCCTGTGAGGGTTTCCATGCAGGAGTGTGGCTGGCAATACCGAATCTTCCAGGTTTTTTCAAGAGAAGATAGATATTTGGATTTGTATGTGAAATCTCTTGAGTTTCAAATGATGGAGATTTCAAGAAGAAGAAGGAGGAGGAGGAGGGAAGAAGGAGGAAGAAGAAGGAGGAGGAAGGAGGAATAAGGAGGAGGAGGAGGTGGAAGAAGAAGGAGAAGGAGAAGGAACAACAACTAAGTAGTGTAAAAAACAAAGGCTGAGTGCCATTCCTGCCAGTGGCTGCCAGAGTGAGGCTCAAGCTTGAATGCTCCTACAGACAATGCTTTCTGGTCTCAGGAAGCAGTGCCTGTAGAAGCATTTGTTTTGCTCTGCCTGGAAGCAGGGTGCAATCTCCCAGGCAGCCCCCTGTCTCCCTCCCCACTCTGGGGGACTCAATCCTAAAACTTGAAAGAAGTCCCATGCTCTCTCTTGCTGCTTCTATGCCTGAGAATTCTCTCTCAACTCTGGGCTTTCATCTTTTAAAAACAAAACCCAGAAAGACTGGCATTCTGCTACTGCCTGTGCACAATCATCCGTATCTTCTCCCCTTGTACCTCCCCTGAGGTCATGTGAACTACACATCTGCCTAATGGGGGATCAGAAAACAGACAGACAGGAAGGTACAGTGATAGGAAAGGGAAAAATACTAGGAGGCAAAAAACAGTTAAGCACTCAAAATATTATCCAGGCATGCATGAACCAGGAAAGTGTGCAAATCCCTTCAGGGAAAATAAAGCAGTTCAAGGAAGGGTCCCTGCCCTCCAGAAACTTACAGTTGAGATGACAATAAATACATATACTTATGAAATTCAAGTACCATGTTAAGAATCAATTCTGGCTGGAGTTACTAGGAAAACAAGTTATGGAAAGTTTAATTTAAACTCGGACTTGAAGAGTAAATAGATTTTTATTTTTAAGTACAAATCATCACTCTTGGCAGGAGTGTAAATTAGATTTCTAGAAGGCAATCTGCAACATTTACCAAAAGCCTTGAAAATGCGCATTCTGGCTGGACATGGTGGTTCACACTTGTAATCCCAGCACTCTGGGAGGCCAAGGGGGCAGATTGCTTGAGCCCAGGAATTGGTGACCAAACTGGGCAACATGGTGGAACCCCATCTCTACAAAAAATATTTAAAAAAATTAGCCAGGCATTGTAGTCCCAGCTACTCAAGAGGCTGAGATGGGAGGATCACCTGAGCCTGGGAGGCTGAGGCTTCAGTGAGCCTTGACTGCACCACTGCACTCCAGCATGGGTGACCAAGTGAGACCCTGTCTCAAAAAAAAGTGCATTCTGAATGCTCCAGTGATTTTATTTCTAGTAATTTATCTTAATGATGTATTCAATGATATATGAACAAAGGTGTTCATGGCAGGACTATTTATAATAGAAAGAAAGAAAGAGAACAGCCTACATATCCATAAATAGAGGAACAGGTTAGAGAAATTATGATGTATCTATAAAGTGGAATATTATGTATTCAAATGAAAATGTAAGAACTCTAAATGAACAGTTAAGAATAAAAATATTGCCCTAGAAAAATGTCTACCAAAAAAATTTTAAGAAAGTAATTTTGGCTGGGTGTGGTGGCTCATGCGCCTATAATCCCAGCACTTTGGGAGGCCCCAACGCAGGCAAATAGCTTGAAGCCAGTAGTTCGAGACCAGCTTGGGCAACAGGGTGAAACCCTGTTCTCTACAAAAAATACAAAAATTAGCCAGGCATGGTGGTGCACACCTGTGCTCCCACCTACTCAGGAGTCTGAAGTGGGAGGATCGCCTGACCTGGGAGGTTGAGGCTGCTGTGAGCTTTGATCATGCCACAGCACTGCAGCCTGGGTGACAGAGACACTATCTCAAAAGAAAAAAAGTAATTTTACAGAATGTGTCATCCCATTTTTTAAAAGTATGCATATGTATATGTACGCATGCTCTTACATATTGAAAAGTCTGTAAGGATATGTACACCAAAATGCTACCTGTGGTTATGGTAGATAATTCTCCTCTCCTGCCAAGCAGGTGTACTGCCCTGACCCAGTCACGTTGGGCTTGGCCATGCGACTTGCTTTGTCAATGCAACATGCACAGGTGTGTCCTATTTTGACCCACACTAATGTTTTAAATGTGATGGGTGGTTTGGTTCAGCCTCTCCTCTTCCCTTCCTGTGAGTAGAGGAATGTCCCAGAGCAGGGCCCTTCCTTTAGCCTGAGATCCAGAATTAGAAGCTATGAGGAGCATATCCCAGGACCTGCGGCACATCCACAGCCAAGCCCTCTGTTAACATGAAGGAATGATAAATGTTTGCTGTTGCAAGTCACTATGATTGTGTGTCATTTTGTTACCAGAGCACACTTGACAAATACAGTGGCTATCACTAGGTGATTTTTTAAATTGAAATTATGGATAACTTTTACTTTTAAAGCTTTTTCATACATTTCTACAGTCTAAAATTTTAACAATGGGTATAGATTATCTTTATTATTAGAAAGGGCAATAAGGATAGAAAAAAATCAGAAAAAAGTTTTTCTGTTTACAAAAGTAAGGCATGATCATATAAAAAATATCAACAACACTAAAAAGTGTAAAAAAAAAAAAAAAACTAAAAGTAGCCCATAATCCTACTACCCATGGATAACTTTTGTTTTGAAATATGAATTTCTAGGGTCCTTTTCTCTCTGTTTTTTTAATGGTTGAGCTAATACTGTCACAGGATTCTTGGGGTGTCACTTTGCCAGCTGGAAACCTCTCTGGCCAGTGGCGACTTTGCCTGAATTTTTCTCTGGCCCACTGGGCTCTTTCTACCCACTCGGCCTGACAGGCTGTGCTCAGCTCACGCTACCAGCCTCGATCCCATGCCTGCCAAGAGTGAGCCAGGCGCAGAGCAGCAAGTGGTGTGTGAGCAAGCATGGAGTCCAGCCACTGCACACAGCCAGCATGCCTGCTGCAATGGGGCAAGCAGCTCCAGGGGCTGGCAAGGGCACCAGCTCCCTGCGAGGCTGCAGCTGGACCAGGTGTACTGCAAGCAGTTTCCATGGCTGGCACCAAGGAATGCAGTGGCACCTGGAAGCTTGGAGACACCAGGAACCACAGAGCCCCAAAGAGGGAGTCACAGCCCTGGCTTGGGGAGCTCCTATGTCTGAGCCGCTTGAAAGACCACAGCCCTGCTCTCCTTCTCTCTTCTCTGCTTCCCTTCTCTCTTCTCTGCTTCTTGTCACCTGCAATGTGGCAAGCAAGGGGCATGTTTCAGCCTTGTCTTTGTTATAGCTGTTTCAGCCCCACCATTCAGTGGGGCTTTTTGTCCTGTGTCCAGGAAGAATGAGGTACATGGACAAGCGGAGGGTGAGTAAGGTGAAGAGGAGATTTATTGAGTGACAGAACAGCTCAGAGCAGACCTCCATTGGGTAGCTCCTCTCCACAGGCAGGGTGTCCCGATAAGTGTTAAGCTCTCAGCAGAGAGGAGACCCTGGAGTGGGTAGCTCCTCTCCACAGCTGATCATCCCATTATCTCTCTTCAGCTCTCAGCAGAGAAGAGACCCTGGGGTGGGTAGCTCCTCTCCACAGCTGGTCATCTCATATCTCTCATCAGCTCTCAGCAAAGAGGAGACCCTGGGGTGGGTAGCTCCTTTCTGCAGACGTTCGTCCAATCATCTCTCTGAGTCTGGCTGAGTCCAAGGGTTTTTATGGGCCTCAGAGGGAAGGAAGTGTGTGCTGATTGTTCCATGGGCAGCCATGGGTGAGCCCAGAAAAAACACCACAGGTTCCCACTCCAGTCTGCGGGACCAGCAGCCCGGGCCCCAGGCTTCAGGCCCTCCCCAGCTTGAAGGTGGGGCTTCACCAGGGACCTGCCTCCTTCCACCCAAAAGTCTATCTGCCTCTTGTCACTATTCATGGCACCCAGGCTGTTTGTGCCACGGGGTGCCTACAGGCCAGTGCCAAGCTGCCCTCAGCCTCACCTTGGCCTCCCTCCCATGCTTATGGACACCCAAAGTCCTGAGGGGGCCAAGGTGGTAGGGGGCTGGTGTGTCAGTGCTGCCCCAAGCATGTGCATACCCAGCAAGGCTGCGACAGCACCTGGGCTCAGCCCCAACCTCTCTCCCAGACTGCAGTGGGTGCCAGGAACAGGGAGAAGCCAGGCAGTGGGAGCAGACACCTCCAAGCTTACAGGGGCAGGGAGTACAGAGATGCCCAGGTCACAGCTGCAGCAAGGGAGGCTGCAGCTGCACCCAGAAGGGCAGAACTCCTGCCTGCTCCTGGTTCCCACCAGCTCCGTGGTGCATGCAGCCCAGCTGTGCCTCCCCTGCTGCAGTCAGCATCTTGGCAACAGCTGCTCCAGGCAGGCCACTGCTGCCTTCAATACAGTATATAGAGTTTAGTATTTTTCCTCTCTTCTTGAAACATAAATAAAGTCATGAGCCACATAATGATGTTTTGGTCAATGATGGACCACATATAGATGGCGATCCTATAAGATTATAATGGAGTCAGAAAATTCCTGTCACCTAGTGAAATTGTAGCTGCCATAACATCCTAGTGCAACACATTACTCACACGTTTATGGTGATGCTGGTGTAAATAAACCTACTGCATATAAAAGCAAAACACATACAATCATGTACAGTACATAATACTTAATAATGATAATAAACAACTATGTTACTAGCTTATGTATTTACTATACATTTTATCATTATGTTAGAGTGTGCTCTTTCTACTTATTGAAAAAAACAGTTAACTGGAAAACAGTCTCAGGTGGGTCCTCAGGAAGTATACCAGAAGAAGGCATTGTTATCTTAGAAGATGACAGCTCCATGCATGTTTTTGTCCCTAAAGGCCTTCTTAGTGGGACAAGATGTGGAGGTGGAAGAGAGTGATATTGGTCATCCTGACCCTGTGGAGGACTAGGCTAACATATGTATTTCTGTCTTCATTTTTAACAAAAAAAGTTTAAAAAGTAAAAAAATTAAAAATAAAACATTTTTAAAATAAGAAAAAGCTTATAGAGTGAGGATATAAAGGCTGGGCATAGTGGCTCACACCTGTAATCCCAACAATTTGGAAAGCCAAGGTGGGAAGATAAGTTGAGGCCAAAAGTTTGAGACCAGCCTGAGCAACATAGCAAGACCCTGTCTCTACAAATAAAAAAAAAAAAAAATTTAAATTAGCCAGGTGTGGTGGCATGCACCTGTAGTCCCAGCTACTCAGGAGGCTGAGATACGAGGATTGCTTGAGTCCAGGAATTCAATCTCAGCAGTGAGCTATGATTGCACTACTGCATACTTCAGCCTGGGCAACAAAGTGAGACCCTGCCTCTTAAAAAAAAAAAAAAAAAAAGAAAAAGAATATAAAAAAAGAAAATAGTTTTGTATAACTATACAACATGTTTCTGTTTTAAACTGTTATTATAAGAGTCAAAAGTTTAAAAATGTTTAAGTTTATAAAGCTAAAAAGTTACAGTAAGCTAAGGTTAATTTATTATTAAAGACAGAAAAATATTTAAATTTAGTGTAGCCTAAGTGTGCAGCACTTATAAAGTCTACAGTAGTGTACAGTAATATCCTAGGCCCTCACTTTCACTCACCACTCACTCACTGACTCACTCAGAGCAACCTCTAGTCCAGAAAGTTCCATTCATCATAAGTGCAATATACATATGCCATTTTTTATCTTATTTACATCTTATTTTTAGTGTACCTTTTCTATGTTTAGACACACAAATACACACCATTGTGTTACCAACAGAATTGAGTATAGTAATATGCTGTACAGATTTGTAGCGTGGGAGCAATAGGGAGTACTATAGAGTTGTATAGTACTTTACAGTACTTTATAGTAGGCTGTAACATCTAGGTTTGTGTAAGTACACTCTATGATGTTCACACAACAATGAAATCACCTAATGATGCATTTCTCAGAACATATCTCCTTCATTAAGTGATGCGTGAATGTACTTCCTATGCTAACAAACTTATTGTACACATCATTTTTAATGTCTAAGTTTTATAAGCTATGCCACACTTAACTCTCCTTGGCTGAATATTTAGGTTGTTTGTGACTTTTAATTATATAAATAACTGCAATGACCATCTTTATACACTGAACTTTTTTCTATATTAAGAATTATTTCCCCAGGAATAGGAGAAATTTTAAGACCCACTACATATTGTCAGATTGTTTGATGGATAAACCTTGATCCAAAAAAAAAGAGTGTAAATAAAAGTTCAGGGCTGGGCCAGGCACAGTGGCTCATTCCTATAATCCCAGCACTTTGGGAGGCTGAGGCAGGCAGATCACTCGAGACCTGGAGTTCGAGACCAAGCTGGCCAACATGGCAAAACCCCATCTCTACTAAAAATATGAAGATTAGCCAAGTAGGTGCCTGTAGTCCCAGCTACTCAGGAGGCTGAGGTACAAGAATCACTTGAACTCAAGAGACAGAGGTTGCAGTGAACCAAGATAGCACCATTGCACTCCAGCTGGGGAGAAGGAGCAAGACCCTATCTCAAAACATAAATGAATAGAAATAAATAAATAAATAAGTGCAGGGCCATACTCAGTTGGGCTGAAGTAGAACAAGTATGCTCACATCACCACACAGAATAAGACGTTTCGACATGATAATGCCGACAATGGGGAGCCATTGCAGGTCCTCGCAAAAGGATTAACAGGACATTTGGGGAGATTTTTCAGCTAGTGCTAGACCCACTGTGAACTGGAAGAAGCCAGAGACCAGCAAGAAAGTTGTTATAGTTATCTTTGGTATAAGACAATGAGGGTATGGATTAAGATGAGGCAGCAGGAATAGTGCAAGGACATCTGAGGCACAGAAATATATGGTACATGACCAATTAGCAGTACTGGTACATACAAATTTATTATCAGCAGATTTATTAAGTAAGTTTCTCTACAGCTTGGCTCTGGTAGACAGGGAGTCTTTCGATTGGTTTATCATCCATCCATTCATCCCTTCAACAAAAAGGAGGACCAGAAATACACTTCTGCTTAACATTTGATCACCCCAAAAGCTAACTAGGAATATCAATTATCTCCAGCATAACCTGTTTGTTGTTTTAATGACTTAGAGTGAAACAGCAGTCTATAAACCCTGAAATCCCACCAAATTACCACTACATCAGGGAATCATCACATGGAAATAACAGAATATGAGACCATTTACAAAATTGTCCAGTGTAAGCCTACCGTCTGCATGAATCTGAGATCAGCTTGCTTTTTTATAGGCATAATAGCCATTTGTACTGGAGATTTGAGAATTCTGGATTTGAAGGAACACAACAAAAGAAACTAGTCCTTGAACAAAAAGAGAGAGATTAGAATAACGTTACTGGATTGTTTTTCACTGAAACCTATACTACATGAAATTCTAATTTCATTCATCGGCAATCATTATGCTGAAACACAAAAAAGAGAAGGGACAGTTGAAGAGTCACTAATGACAGCGCAGAGGACACTTCTGAGTTTCAAGGCTTAATGTATGACTTGAGGATGAAGACAAAGCCAACAGCATTTTTCCTGAAATGCACACTGAGTTCACAGATGTTACATAATCACTTTTAAATTGGTGAAATAATCTTTTCAAAATGCTTGTCTGCTCAAGTTTTAGAACTGCAATATGTCAGCCAAACATATACCAAGTGAAACCTCATTTTAAAGGATAAACATAAGTCCTTCTTGAGGTGTTTCATGACTGGGATATTGCACTCTTTCATTTGAAGCTTTGGAGAATATGGAATTGGCCTGAATAAATGGCTTTCAAATTTATCTAATAAAAATGTCAAAGCACTGACAGCCAGAATACTCTCCATTTACCCATGTAAAAATAATGGGGGGAAAAGGCAAATTAAAAGCAATGAATTCAAATCAAAGATAATCAGAATAGACCTTAGCTATAAAACGTTTCATCCCCCTTCCTGGAAGACCTAACCTCCACACGGAGTCCCAGAGATGATTCAATTAAAACATATTTATAAAAACAAAGAGTCTTTCTTTCCTCAAGAATGCATTCTGAAGCATAAAGCCAGCCTCAGATTTCTTCTAAATCATTCCTAAACCTTGGTCAATGGAAAAATCACTCCATAATTTTTAAGTTTAAAAATATCTTCCATTGCCTTAATTATTTATACATTTCATAGATTACCTCAAACTTCGTTCCCAAGAGGAAAGCATGAATTCAATACAATAGGTAGCAGTGTCTAAGCTAAATTCACAAGAATCAGTAAACATTTCTACAGCTAGTTCAAAGTGTAAATATTTGGTTCCTGAAGAATCTCTATTATTGCCTGAAGACTAATCTTGTCTAATAAACTTCTTCAAATAAAGCAAAACTATGTTGGGAGAGAACTTCACTTCGTACATACCCCTTTCCAAATGTAAAAAAAAAAAAAAGCAGTAGTTTCTCTCCCCATCTGCCCAGCTATTGAGGCAGAGGGATGTATGGTTCAAAAGTTTAACAGGGTATTTTTATTCCCAGCCACACCAAAAAATAACATCCTTTAGTGCTGTTTCAGAAATTTAGAAGCACCATTCAAATACATCAAGTTATTTGCTAAAGAACATATTCTAAAGCCCTGGAATTGAACCTCAAAGTCCATCCTAAAACACAGACCAAAGATTGGGGGTTTTCCAAGCAAAATCAATGTATGATTTAAATCTCACTAAGACTAGTTCTTATATTTTAACAAGGAAAAAATATTTTTGGTATTTTTACATGGCCAAGAGCTTCCAGAAATAGCAGCTCTGGGTACCTGTCATCTGGTGAGTTTGCAGCAGCCTGATAGCAAACCTCCAGGGAAAAACATGCAAAATGAAAAGGGTTTCTAAAAGCAGGTGAAGGGTCAGCAACGTAAGTTCTAGCAAACACCTTGCTTTCTGGTCGCACGCGCAGCTAAAAAATCAGGAGTTCAAGTTTGAATCCATTCATCCTAGATTCAGAATCTACCAGGACCCAATCGTAGAAACTTCTGAATTTCTTTCTAAAGGGAAGTTGTGTTTTGACAGGAGAAAGAATAATCCATGCTTCCCAAAAGGCAATGCACAGTGAGACAGCAAGGGCTGGAGACCTCAGGACAGTAGATGCCTCCCCATGGCAAAAACACTGGGCAGGACCTCAGCCACCACCTGCAGTTGGGTCCCTCTGACTTCTAACTGCTTCATTTCCTCCTTAACCACCCCTAAGGCTGTGTGTTTCTTTTGTTATTACATCCCTTCCCTTACAAAACTTAGTCAAATTCAGCACTTCCCAGAACTTGGGATACACAGATGTTCACAGGTGCTCCTCCCCCAAATGGTTCCATGATCCAATACTTTCAGGAAACTCTGAGTTTAGGCAGGTTTAAAATGTTTCCTTTGCTGATGGATTTCTCCAAGCCATCAATATGCTAATGTGTGTTGAGAAAGTCTCATTTTCTAAATTCTTTGGACATGGATCCCTTTTGTGGTATCATACTTATTAATATCTCACTAAAGAGTTTTAGTGAGTGAAACCCTTTTTGAGTTCAGCAAGAGTCTAATTGGAGGCTACTTGACACAGATCCCAAACCTGGAACATTAAACAACACCTTTAATAAGGCCACACTTTTTCACCTGCCTCCAATTCACCTTCTCATGGTCCTAAACTGTGGGGGGATGTCTATTGCCCCTTCCCTCCAATCTGATTCCCTATGATGCATGTTTGAACTAATAATCAGAGGCAGAGAAATGTTAAAAGCCTTAAAATTGATTCCAAGGTCCTTTGCACAGCCCCTTTGGCCGTAAGACTTAGGGATCGGACTTACCGGCAAGCAGTGTTCTGAGTGTGCCAAGAGTATCCCACACCTCCTTAGACAAATGTATAAGACACAAATAGCTGGAGTTGATGTACTAAAGGAGATAATGGACTTAATAGCATTAGCTGTAATAAAATATAAGGGATTATTATTATTTGCACATCATTAAGCCAGCCCCTTTTATGTATCACCATACACAATTAAGCATTTAATAAATACTTTTTAGTATTGTAATAATAAAACTGAGTAAACCCAATCCATGCAATTTCAGTTTGCAATTAAGTTTGTGAAACACAGAGATATGGAATGACATACGGCCAAAGTGGGGAGAGATGAGAGCAAAAGAAGGGTGTTGAAGTGAGTAATGAAGTAAATGAGCCTGTGACCCAGCAGGACTGGTTTGATAAGTTGAGATTTACCCCCACAGGACCCAGAGATGATATCATGGGAATCCATGTAAGACCAGCCATGAGGTTATGTGGCTGACAATCCCCAAACCCATCTGAAAAGCATGGGTGCTCATTATTGAGACAATGTTCCACATATACAAAGACATAATATTCTAGATAAGCCAGAAATGTGAACATTGATGGGAAGAGGGGGACAATGTAAGAGGAAAGAACATGAAGGAGGAGATAAAACAGCAGAGATAATCTCCAACTGAGTACCCACCAGAATTTCTGCTCTCTAAAAAGACAAAGGCATTTGCACTGAGTGTAGCTTCTGTGAATCCCATTGCATCATATAAAGGGTACCCCAGGCTCTACTGGCTCAAGAAGAGGCAACCAAGCATCATCAACCCCAAAGCACCAGCTGATTTTGCCAACTCCCAGTCCATCTGTAGACCCCACTGAAAGGAAATAAGAAACCGGGACCCAGAAGACAAGAAGTGGTTCAGACTATCCCAGGGAAAAGAGCTTGGGAGGCAGGTGCTTAAGTCTTATCCTCACTCCCCACCCCAACTCCCCAACCAATTTTAATTCAAGGTAGGAATTAGGGTTAACATTTCCTAGGTAAGGTAATAACCTTTTGTAAGATGCAGTCTTCTAAGAGAGGTAATCAACACAAAAAAGCAGGGGCCGAGGGGACCAGACCTAGCCCTGCTGCTAATTGGCTCTGGGAATTTAAAGATATTTCTGCTCTCAGTCCTTCAATGATCACATCTGTAAGACAGGAGGAGCAAAAGAGATCATGAAAGTGAAGGTGCCTTGAAAGTGTAATGCACCATGGCATATGAAAGGCCTGACCTACATGAGCTATGCAGGGCCTGTCTAATGGGCCCGACTTTTGATTGGCTGCAGCCACCATCAAGTAACTTAATGGAACCCATTTCCCTCTTTGGTCCCCCAGAAATGCCAAAACCAACCTGGGTTTAATCAAGAGACCTATGTTTCCCCAACATAGTTAGCTTAGGAAGATTGTCCATGGGACCCCAATGCCTTCTCCTTTTCTCTGTGTATCCATTTGTATTTTCTCAGTTATGTTTTTACTTTCTATATGTGTCCAATTTTATTTTCAATGATTGACCTGGATTTTAGGTTTAATAGCCTAAATATCGAATTCTGTTAGTTCAGCTGTATAGTTAAAATGCTTTTACTCTTTTGCCCTTAATTAATGGATACCATTCAACAATGAAGAGTTCTGTTTAATCTTTTTTTCTCTAATGAGATTTAAATTATTCTTTGTTTGCACATGGCCCAGGAGAGGTTTTTCTGGGGGGGCTGGTTGAAGAAGTCATGCAAGTTGGCCTCCCTTACTAGAAAAAGATTCACTGTGACTGTAAAATCAAGAGCTTCCCCACCTGGTAGTTATTTAGGAAGCTGATTTCTTAACTTAATCACAGGATTTTTACACTTATATTAAATTCCACTTTTGTTAGTTTTAACCTAGCAATTCATCCTGGACATCCGTTTTTAAATTAAGCTTTTATTGTGTTTTTTTTAAAATGATTTTTTTAAAGCAAAGACTTACAAAGTCAAAGGAAGGCCCAGTCTTCTCCTTTCCCCAGACCCCACTGTGCCATGGTCAGAAAACAGAGTCTGTAATACTGAATGGCTATTTACACCATACGCAGTTTGGAAAAACGCATGGGAGCAATACCTCTCAAAGACTGCCAACATTGTGTATCTGGATACAATATTATCCTGCAAATAACCCAAAAAGCCAGCTATTGTTTTGGCTTTAGGACATACATGTTTCTAAGATGATGAAGACATCAAATAGAGTCCAAATCCCAAACACACACCTTGATCTATACTATAAAAATGTATCAGGTGAGTTAACTTGAGAGTACTGGTAAATTCTTCAGCTGGCAATGATCTTGGTCTCCATCAGGGACAAGCTGCATTAAAATAAGACCCTTGAAAGGGGTTACTCCAGACCCTTAGGGAGAGGAGCTTGTCAACTGCCAAGTAATTTCAAGAGAGAATTCAGTTGCTCTGGAAACAGGTTTTGACAATGGCTGTGTGTGCCAAAGGGTTGAGCAGGCAGAGGGCACTGGGTTCCCACCCCTTGCATGATACTTGAGGCTTTGCTCTCCAAACAGATGACTTCATTCCCAAAACAATGCTTTTTTTTCTGAGAAGCTGCCAGTTCATACACATTTTAAAATAAATTCTCTCATTGACATTGGAGTGGCAGAAACTGCAAACATTGCTTTTAAAAGCATGTGAGTTGGAAAAGGTAAGCTGGAAAAAGAAAAGAATTTCTCCCCAAAAAAGAATTTGTGATAACTATTAAAACAAAACACCTAATCAGCAATCACTTTATCAGCCACAGTATTGATTAAGGAGCTATGTGGAGGTATGCACAGGTACTTTACCTCTGCCTGAATACAGTGTCTTGAGGAATGGGTTCTAGTAATGTCTAAGACTTCTCTTCCCCTAGCTTCACAGGAAACCACCTTAATTAAAGGAAGAAAAAAACCAACATATAATCTGTCCTTACTCAAAGCCTCATTGTTTTGTTTTGTTTTTAACATTCCATGTCCCCCATCTCTCAAGGGGTACCAGAGGGGACCAGAGATACAGACAAGGAGGACTCTCTGCATGTCATTATTCTCCCTTCAGTGCAAACAGTGAGGCAGGAGAAGAGACACCTTCTCCCCAGTGATGCTCTGCCTGAGCGCACATGAGCCTGAGCCATGGCTGTAAACACACTAGGAAGACAGAGAGAAAAGGAGAGTTTGCACAGGATAAATCTATTCCATTATTTATACCCACTCCCAAACCTTTGGATTTCTTTCTCTATACCAAGGGTCCTCAAACTTTTTCTGTAAATGTCTAGAGACTGTATATTTTAGGCTTTGTGGACCATACAGGCTCTCTGTCTCCTTTCTCCTTCTCTTCTCCCTCCTCCTCCTTCTCTCCTCCCTCCTCCTCCTTCTCTCCTCCTTCTTCTTTAAATTATGAAAACTGTTCCTAGCTCACAGACTTGACCCATGGACCATAATTTGTTGACTCATACTCTACATTATGCCACAGAAGTTGTGACATCTCAGCCTCATAGAATGTAGGCCATCATTTAGCCCAAGTTTCAGTCAACTAACCACACTGTCAGGACCACCTCCAGCTAGTTATATTGACACGTTAAATCCAGAATCTCTGGTAAGTGCACCCATATCAATAAATTCAGGCTGACCTCATATTATATTCTATTCTCCTTGGTCTAATACACTTAGAATTTATTCTCACAATACTCCGTACTCCCCAGTTGTTTGCTGTTAACTAAATCATGCAATTCTCTGGGAGTCTATGCTATCTCTTTCCTGTACCTGAGGATATCTGGCTTGACATACAAGTCTTGAGGCAATGAAGAATGGGTCTTGATGGGGATAGGAGAATAAGACACTCTCACAAGACAATAGTATAAGATGAAATTAAGAGTTTTCAACCAAGGAAGAGATAACCTCAGATATGGAAGAAGGAGCTTGTTCTACTAGCAAGGAAAGTTTAGGGATGCTTGCAAAGTTCAAAATTTTTAGCTTTTTCTGAGTCCATTCAGAATGCCCTTATTTCAAATATCAAGGTCCCACTTCTTCCCAATCAGTTCTCCAACTTACGCATAAGAATTTGGTGAGTCTGTGATTTCAGTTTAGATCATAATTCTGCAATCCACACAGATTTGGAGTTTGGCTTTCAGTGATATTTGTTCCACAGCTACAGGAAATATAATGGTCTTTTATAGGGTAACCATAGAAGTTCTCTGGCTTTCTGACTGACACTTAAGCTGAGAATTTAAAACCCCAAACTTGTTGTTTTCTTTTTACTATTCCTCCAGTACAAACAAAAAAAAGCCATCTCATGCCAAAGTCCTTGTAGCCATTGACTCTACATAAGAGTCAGATGCAGTAGTTATTTGGTGCCCCAAGAAACTTACTCTATCAGGAAATTCAACAGAAACTTTATCCTAAGTGACCATAGCTGATAATTTAATTATTATGCCACTGCATACCATGGACTAAGAGTATCCCATTTTTCCTTTGGAAAGGAGCCCAGGGTTGCATTCAAAGCCAAGGTCATAACCAAATCAATCCACAAATATCATCATGTATCGTCTGTCCAATAGGACTATTCTTATTAGAAAAATTCTATCCATTGAAAGGAGAAAGAAAGAAGGGAAGGAAAGAGGAAGAGAGAAGAGAGGAAGGGAAGGGAAGAAAGAATTATACCAAATATTTAAATTAAAAAGATTTAATATAGTAAACTCCCCTTATCCGTGGGCATGTGTTCCAAGACCCCCAGGGGAGATCTGAAATGGCAAATAGGACTGAACCATATGTATACTATGTTTTTTCAATCTAAAGCTGCTAAGTGACTAACAGGAAGGTAGCATCTCCAGTGTGGATATGCTGGACAAAGGGATGATTCCTGTCCCAGGCGGTCCAGAGCAGGACCCAGAGGGACAGCACACATTTCATCACACTACTGAGAATGGTGCACACTTTAAAATGTGTGAGTTGTTTATTTCTGGAATTTCCATTTAATATTTTCAGACCACAGCTGACCATGGATAACTGAAATCACAGAAAGCGAAACCATGGATAAGGGAGGACTACTGTATAGGAAATTGTTTTCACAGGTGTTAGAAAAATGAAAGAACAAAAGGAAAGCATTAAAATAACCCAGAGATAAGAACCTACAACCCTTAGGACTAGGTAAATAAAAGAGAAGTGGTTGGGATTATCAAAACCTAGAATCTCAAAAGAGGGATATCCACTAACCTAGGGCTTAGCCCTCTGAGGAGATAATACTCTACTTCCCAGCTGCTGATAAAATCTCAGAGGACCCGCCTCATTGAGCTGGGGCTCAGATACCTGAGAAAGAGTGAACACCTGGCTCCCAACAATATCTCTGAGCGAGTGAGATGAAGCTAGTTCTGGCAATGCTAAAAGAAGACAAAGAGAAGAGTAAACTTTCACTGACAAGACCAACTAGAAATAGGAAGGAAGCTCCTACCTTCCAGTCTTCTTCCAATGACAGAAATTAGCAAAAGGAAGTCATCTGGAAAAACAGTCTGGGATATGTGATTGGCAGAGCTCTAAACCTAGCACCACAGAGCAGAGTATACAATTGTGGTCTTGGGGCTGAGAGTCAATAGGCAAGATATGAGCACAGATTGTGGCATGTTTCTCAGTGTCTTTCTGTTTAAAATAGGCCTGGTGGCATCTACAATACCTTTTAACACTCTATAACTACACTCTTAATACTTTATTTTTTTTCTTAATTTTTAATTTCCATAGGTTAGTGGGGAACAGGTGGTGTTTGGTTACATGAGTAAGTTCTTTAGTGGTGATTTGTGAGATTTTGGTGCACTCATCACCCAAGCAGTATACACTGAACCCTATTTGTAGTCTTTTATCCCTCACCCCCCTTCCCACACTTTCCCCCGAGTCCCCAAAGTCCATTGTTGTATCATTCTTATGCCTTTGCATCCTCATAGCTTAGCTCCCACTTAAGTGAGAACACATGATGTTTGGTTTTCCATTCCTTGGTTACTTCACTTAGAATAATAGTCTCCAATCTCATCCAGGTTGCTGCAAATGTCATTAATTCATTCCTTTTTATGGCAGAGTAGTAGTCCATCATATATATATGATATATGATATACATATATATCACAGTTTCTTTATCCATCATATATATATATATCTCACAGTAGTAGTCCATCATACATATATATATGTATATATATGTGTGTGTGCGTGTGTGTATATATATATATATATATCACAGTTTCTTTATCCACTTGTCGATTGATGGGCATTTGGGTTGGTTCCACATTTTTGCAATTGTGAATTGTACTGCTATCTTAATACTTTAAAATTACATTCTTGTCTGTCACACCCAAATCCAAGGCTCAGACAGGAGAACCATGCCTGAAAAATGAGAAGTCTGCTTCTTCACACAACATCTGTGAATTACCACAATTTAACTTGAATTTTCTTATCTCAGTTCTCTTCTTGGTTTTGGCAAATAAAGCCCAACACTGAAGTAGATTCAAAGCCAAGGTCATAACCAAATAAATCTATGAATATCATTATTTATAGTCTGTCTAATAGGACTATTCTTATTAGAAAGACTCTATCCATTGAAAGAAGAAAGAAAGAAGGGAAGGAAAGTGGATGACAGGAAGAGAAGGGGAGGGGAGGGAGGGGAGGGGAGGGCAGGGCAGGGAAGGGCAGGGAATGTGTTTCCTAAAGTATATGTTAAAAAGAGGATACAGATTAACATCACCAAAAAGTTGAAACAGGGCCATAGAGGAGCCAAGCTCAAGCATACTCTATAGAATAAGTCTTGGAGTAACCAAGAAGCACTACCTTCCATCTATAATGTAAAACAATAATAACAGTAGTAAAAATGTATTGAGCTAAGGCACTATGTACTAGGTATTAAGTTATTTACACATATAAATTCATTGTATCTTCCTATCCTATGCAGTACAAATTAATATTATTCTTTTATTGCAGATGAGGGATTGAGAAACTAGCCTGCATTCGTTTCATCTATATATTAAAACAACATGTAAACTGGAAATATAACATATACAGCTATAGCATGTACATTTAGATAGGTAGATACATGATAGATAGATGATGGATGGATAGATAGATAGATAGGTAGATAGATAGATAGATAGATAGACAGACAGACTGATTTAACTCTTCCTAGGCCCACCCATTTGAAGAACCCAATGCCTTAACAAACACAGTCGCATAGTACGATGGATGTTTGACACAGAAAGAGCCTTTGGCAGTTTCTTTGGTCTATTTCCAGTGAAAATAGAGAGGAATAAACTCATTCCAGATTTAGATTCCAGAACTTTCAGAGGCTGGAGATAGTGGTGATCTGTCTGTGAGGCCTCCATGTGTATCATTTCTCAGAAGCCAGCTAGCAGACCAGGCCACCTGCCAGAAAATGGTTAGCACATTTATGTCAGCTGGTTTGTCAGCCAGGTACCACGGCTTTTTCTAAGTCATGGCTTCCAAACCATGGGAACATAAAACCACAACGGCAGCCGAGATAGCAATAAGAACCCTTTCTTTGTATGCTGCACTAGTGGCTCTGCAAAAAGGTATGTGACACACTTTTGTGCAGTGTAACTGGCAGTTCAGAGCAGCAAATCCCTTCTGACCTGATGTGTCTCCTCTCCAGCTGTTTTGAATTCACTTTCTATAGACAAAAGTAGAGTGAGTGAGAAAATGAAGGATACTTTGATATTTGTTAAGAGAGACTACAGCCAAGTTCTCTCCCAAATCATTTTGGAGCCCTGTCCAATGGGCAAAAGACACATCAAATTAACTCAACTCTAAGAGTCTAGTTCTCTTATTGGAAATTCTTAATTTCTCAGTATTGTACTAAAGGGATTTTTTTTCAGTTAACCAGTCATCAGATAAAATTATATATGCCTACAAAGAGTAATGAAAAAAGATTGTTCCACTTTGACTTTAAAATGCGATTTTATAACTTCTAGTCACAGTATATGATACAGTAACTTGTACTAGACTTACTTGCCCACTATAAACTATTTTTTCAAAAGGAAAGGATTTATGAAACAACTCTTTTCAAACATAAGCTACAGACTGCACAGAAATTGATCCCCAAAAGAAAGGAAACAAACAAGGTAAGCCCTAAAACTGTCCCAGCTTTCTACCCGGAGACTAGAGCGTATAAAATCACCCAGCCAGGCACGGCGGCACATGCCTGTAATCCCAGCACTTTGGAAGGCAGAGGCAGGTGGGTCACCCGAAGTCAGGAGTTCAAGACCAGCCTGGCTAATATGGCAAAACCCTGTCTCTACTAAAAATATAAAAATTAGCTGGGCATGGCGGCGCACACCTGTAGTTCCAGCTACTTGGGAGGCTGAGGCAGGAGAATTGCTTGAACCCAGGAGGCGGAGGTTATGGTGAGCCGAAATTGTACCACTGCACTCCAGCCTGGGTGACAGAGCAAGGCTCTGTCTCAAGAATAAATTAATTAATTAATGAAAAGAAAAGTGGAACCCACATAAATCCCATGGAGTTAAAGATACAACATTGGAGTCAGAAGAGGCTTGGGCAGCTGGAATTTGCAAGGCAGAGTTCCAAAGGGAAGAAAATCACACAAAGAAAGAGCTTCAGAAAGCTGCATAGGTGGTCCCTTGAGTCTTCAGCAGCATACCCTGTTTTGCATATATGTGGTAAGACACCACGAAACCAGGCAAAAAAAAAAAACTATGAGTGAAAGAACTAACAAGGAACTGTAAGCTGAACAATTCCCATAACTCATACAAGCCTGGGAGTCATCCAAGTTCTTACCAATTGTGGTGTAGAAATCTCAGAACAAGCAGGGCATTCAGAAAAGACCCCAGAAGTATTAGGGCTAGACTGAGGCTACTGCAGACCTGTGCTAAAAACAAACCTCAAAAGAACCAAGTTGGTCTAAAAGTAGCTAAACTGTCTGCCAAAATAAAATCCAAATATCTGTAAAAGAAGACTCCAAAGTATACTCAACAAAGTGATATTTACAATGGCCAGTATCCTATCAAAAAAGAGTAACCCTGAAAAAAAGCAGTAAAACAGGACCTGTGGCCAGAAGAGAAAGATCAGTCAATAGAAACATACACAGAAATGACACAGATGACAATTCACAGACAAAGATTTTTGAAGTGATATTTACATATATTCAAAGATTTAAAAGAAATAGACAAATTGAAGACATAAAAGAGAACGAAATGAAACTTATGGAGCTAAAAAGCATACCATCTGAAGTGAAAATTTTGTTGACTGAGATCAATAGCAGTGTATACACTGGAAAAGAGAGGATCAGTGAACTCAAAGACATAGGAATAGAAACATGAAATAATGGCTAAATTTTTCAAACTTTTATAAAAAGCATAAACCTACAGATCCAAGAGTATTAATACAACTCACATAGTATAAACACAAAGAAAAACACATTATGGCACATCATATTAAAATTGCTGAAAACTAGAAATAGAGATAAAAGGTAGCCAGAGGCAGGGGGGAGACATATTTGTTACAAAAAAACGAAGATAAGAAAACCAATGACATCATATCAGAAACAAAGTCAGCCAAAAGACAATTGAATGATATGTTTTAAAGTACCAAAAGGGGACAAAAAGTAAACCTAGACTTTTATATCCATCAAATATATTGTTAAAAATAAAAACAAAATGGAGACATTTTTACATAAACAAAAGCTGGGATAATTTATGATCATCTAACCTGTACTACAATAAATGTAAAAGGAAGTTCTTCAAACTGAAGGAAGATAACAGATGAAACTTCAGATCTTCAACGGTAATAAAGAGCTCCAGAAATGGCAAGTACGTGAGCAACAAATATAAAAGAATTTTTTTCATTTTAAGCTTATTTAAAACATAATTATGGCTTAAAACAAAAATTAGAACAATGTATTATGAAATTTATAATGTATGCATAAGTAAAAGGTATGATAACAATAGCACAAAGAATGAGAGCAGAGAAGTGGAATTGCATAATGTTAATATTCTTATATTATACATGAAACGGTAGTATGTTACTTGAAGGTAGACTATGATGACTTAAGATGCATATTTTAAACACCATAATAACCATGAATTAAAAGTATAAAGATTAGCCAATATTAGAAATAAAATAAAATGCTAAAATACTCAATACAAAATAAATCAGGAAAAGAGAAAAACTGAGAAAATAAAGTATGCAATGAATAGAAAGTAAGTAGCAAGATGATAAACTTAAGTTTAAGCATACTGATATTACATTAACCACAAACAGCCTAAGCACTATAATTTGAACAACAGAAATTGTCACACAAAAAAAACACTCACAGAGATTGTCAGATTTTCAAAGAACAAGACCCATTATATACTGTCTAGGAGAAATGCACTTCAAACATTTTGAAACAGAGAAGATAACTGTTATAAAAGGATAGAAAAATATATACCATTAGGACACTAATCATAAAAAGTTGGAGAGTATATAAAATTTTAACAAAGTACCTATCAAGAAAGATTAACAGACAGAAAGAGATATAGTCTCTTATTGATAAAAAGGAAAAATATTCATGAAGACATAACAATCCTAAATTTGTATTCATTCAATTACAGGACTTCAAGATACATGAAGAAAAACTGATAGAACAGAGGGGAAAAATAAACAAGCCAACAGGGAAATGAAGATTTCAACACTCCTCTACCAGTAACTGATAGAACAAGTAGATTTTTTAAAAATCAGTAAAGATATAGAAGACATGGAAAACTCAATCAACCAACATGATTTAATTGATATTTTTAAAACACTACATGTGACATAGACAAATACACATTCTTTTCAAGTACAAATAAAACATTCACCGCGGTAGACCTATGCTGGGTCATAAAAGAGGTAGAAATACACTTTTAAAATTGAAATTATGCATAGGATATTCTCTTATCACAATGGAAATAAATTAGAAATGGATAACAAAAATATAACTGTAGGATCCTTACTTTTTTGAAATTAAGTAAAAACACTTTCGAATAGTCCATAAGCCATAAGCCAAAGAAGAAATTTCAAGAGAAACTTTTAAGTATTTTAAATGATGGCAAATACCCAGCACATCAGAATGTATACGATGCAACTCAAGCAGGCTTAGAGAGAAATCTGTACCTTTAAATGCTTACATGATATAGTTAAATTGATACCTACCATAACGGTTTTATTCATTACATTCTTTGTCTGCATTCTCTGGTTTTATTTCAACATTTTACATTATTTCATTTTGTTTCAATTACTCATTTTCATGAAAATGTTTCACTGGTTGCGTTGTTTCACTGGTTGCAATACATAGTAACAAGTAATATAAGTCCACTTTCCAATAAGTCTTTTTCTTTCACTGGTTGCAATATACAGTAACAAGTAATGTAAGTCCACTCTCCAATAAGTCTCTTTTTTTTAATAGTATTAAGCCATTTTTATTATGGATGATTTTAATTTTTTTTATTATTATTATTATTATACTTTAGGTTTTATGGTACATGTGCGCAATGAGCAGGTAAGTTACATATGTATACACGTGCCATGCTGGTGCGCTGCACCCACTAACTCGTCATCTAGCATTAGGTATATCTCCCAATGCTATCCCTCCCCCCTCCCCCCACCCCACAACAGTCCCCACAGTGTGATGTTCCCCTTCCTGTGTCCATGTGTTCTCATTGTTCAATTCCCACCTATGAGTGAGAATATGCGGTGTTTGGTTTTTTGTCCTTGCGATAGTTTACTGAGAATGATGATTTCCAATTTCATCCATGTCCCTACAAAGGACATGAACTCATCATTTTTTATGGCTGCATAGTATTCCATGGTGTATATGTGCCACATTTTCTTAATCCAGTCTATCATTGTTGGACATTTGGGTTGGTTCCAAGTCTTTGCTATTGTGAATAATGCCGCAATAAACATACGTGTGCATGTGTCTTTATAGCAGCATGATTTATAGTCCTTTGGGTATACACCCAGTAATGGGATGGCTGGGTCAAATGGTATTTCTAGTTCTAGATCCCTGAGGCATGGTCTAAATACACCAATTAAAATACAGATATTGTTAACTGGAAAAAAAAATAAATGCTTACATGAGAAAGAATACATTTTAAATATCAACAATCTAATATTCCTACACAAGGAGCTAAAAAAGAAGAACAAAAGTGAGCACTAAGTGAATACAAGGAAGAAAATAATAAAAGCAGAAGTCAATGAAATAGAAAACAGAAAAATAAAAGTCTCTTTCAGTCTCTCTCGCTCTCACTCTGGCTCTTTTCCTCTTCTCTCCTCCCTCCGTGACAACATACCCAATCACTCACTCTGGGGGAATCTAGCTGTCACATTGGGAAAACAGGTTCATCAGTAAAGAAAGATCTGCTGCCAAACAGTTACGTGACTTTTAGCAGGAAGTTTCCTAGAAGCAGAAACTTTCAACCAGACAAAGCTTCAGATAACTTCAATCCTAGCCAGTATCTTTACTGTGACCTCAAGATAGACACTCCATTGATAGACACTGCAACAAGATAATACATCATGACCAAATGGGAGTTGTCTCAGGAATGCAAGTTGGTTTGCCATTAGAGAATAATTAATGCAATACACTATATCAATAGAATCAAGCAGAAAAACTCTATAACCATTCCAATAGATACATAAAAAGCATGGGGAAATTCAAAAACCAGGCATAATTATTTTTAAATCCCTCAGCAAACTAAGAGTAAAAGGGAATTTCCTCAACCCAATAAAAGCTATCTACCAAAAAAAAATCTACAGCTAACATCACACTTAATGTCAGATTGAATGTTTTCCCTCTAATATTAGAAAGAAGGCAAGGATGCATGCTCTTATCACTTCCATTCAAAGTTGTATTGGAGGTCCTGACCAATGCAATAAGGCAAGAAAAAGATAATAAAAGGCATACAGATTAGAAAAGAAGACATAAAACTTCCTTTATTCACAGATGACATGATTGTACATATTGAAAACCCTAAAGAATCCATAATAAAAACTATTACAACTAATAGATGAATACAGCAAGGTTGCAAGATACAGGATTAATATAAAAACCATTTTTACCTCTGTATACTAGCACAATGAATAATTTCAAAATGAAACTTAAAACAATGTTATTTACAATAGGATCAAAACATAAAATAAGCATAAATCTAACAAAAACTGTGTAAGAGATAAATTTTTAAAATCCTAAATAAATGAAGAGCTATACTATGTTCATGAATCAAAAGATTCAATATTATAAATAGATAAATTTCCCTGAAGTGATCTATAGATTCAGTGCAATTCTAATAAAATTCCCAGGAAGCTTTTTAAAATAAATTGACAGGGTGTTTTTGAAATTTATGGTGATATAATGCAAAAAACCAAGATTGGTAAAAGCAATTTTAGAAAGGAATTTGAGACTTTCTATAAAGCTATAGAAATGAAGACAGTGTGATATTTACATAAGGATAGACATATAAATAAATGGAACACAATAGGCAGTAAAAAAATGTAACTACACAATGGTCAATTGATTTTTAACAAGGATGCCAAGATAATTCAATAAGTAAAGGACAGTGTTTTCAACACAGTTCTTGAAAAACCAGATCCCATATTTTAACAAATAAACCTTGACCCTTACCTCACACTATAAACAAAAATTGATCATAGAAATTGAAGCTAAAACTGTAAGACTTCTAGAAAAATATGCCGAAGAAAATCTTTGTGACTATAGGGTAGGAAAGATTTCTTTAGACATAACAGATAAAAAGAACAAACCATAAACTGAAAAAGTAGAAATGAAACATTACCAAAATTAATTACTTCTAGTCCAAAGACATCACAAAAGAATAAACAGGCAATCCACAGACTGGGAAAAAAAATATTCACCATATACATACCTAATGAAGGTCTTGTATTGAGACTATTTAAAGAACTATAATCCAACAGGAAAAATGTGTTTTAAAATGCTTAATGGGCAGAAGATTTGAACAGATAGTTTACAACAGGAGAAATATAAATGTCTAATAAATGAATGAAAATATGCTCAACATCCTGATCATCAGGAAAATGTATATTTAAACCACTACACACTGGATTATCTAAAATTGAAGACTGACATACCCAAGTACAGTGAGGATGTAAAGCTACAGAAACTTTCTTATGTTGTCGGTGAGAATGTAAAATGGAACAACCACTTTGGAAAACAGAATGATAATTTCTCATAAAGTTCAACGTAAATTTCCCATATGGCCCAGCAATTCCACTCCTTAGTATTAATCCAGGAGAAACGAAAGGGTATGTCTACATAAGCATTTGTACATGAATATTCACACCAGCTTTATTCATAATAGCCAAAAACAATAAACAACCCAAATGTCTATCAACTGGAGAATGGATAAACAAATTACAGTATATTTATTCTATGGCATATTACTCAGAAATAATGTTGATTTACATTACATACAACATTACATACAACAAAATGAGTGAATCTCAAAACTATCATACCGACAAAAGAGTATAGGCTGTAAGATTCCGTGAAAATCTAGAACAGGTAAAATTGATCAATAGTAACAGAAAACAACACAGAAATTGCCTGAGACCAAAGACAGCAAGGGTTTACTCCATAGGAGCACAAGGGAATTTTGGGGGTGATGAAGTATTCTGTGTTTTGACTGGGGTGGTTGTCACACGAGTGCATACATTTATCATAATTTATTAAACTGCATATTTAAGATGTGTTCATTTTATTGAATGTAAAGTATACCACAATATAACATTTTAAAATAAAAAAAAAATTTTCACAGAAAGGTCAGTGTATATTTTACCATTCAAACTGGCACATAACATTTTGAGATCACAGAACTTCCCAAAAGGACTATTTCCAGCTGGACTGTCTTTACTGTGATTATTTTTTCTTGAATAGAGCTATTCCTATGACAAATCGTATCTCCCAAAGATGGCACATGCTATTCTACAATATTACCTTGATACTCCTCCCATGAAAAAGTAGGGTCTGTATCCGTTTTCCTTATTTCTGAGTACACTGACTTGCTTAGAACCAACAGAATGCAACAGAAGTAATACTGCATGATTTCTAAGGCTGTTAGGAAAGTTGATGCCTCCCCCAGTTCGCTGGTGCACTAGCACTGAAACCCTGATTTATCATTTAACAGTCTACCTCCCCGAAGCCGCCATGTTGTGAGGAAGCCCAAATTATCCCAAATGGAAAGATCACATGGAGATACCCTGAGACTACATGGAGAGAGAGAGATGCCCAGCCAGATCCAAGCTCCTATAGGTTCCTGCAGGAGACACACCCTTCCAGAACCACTCATCACACCCCTCTACAAATTTCTAACCTACAAAAACTATGGAGTGATTTGATATGTAGTAAAAATAAATGGAACAACATCCCCAGCAACATCCTCAATAATACCATGCTTTATGCAGTGCTCAAAATCAATGGAAGGAGGAGGTGAAGGAGAAGGAGTAGAACCACTCCACTCCTTTGGGCACACTGCTTCTACACAGAAATTGACACACCTTCCTTTACTTCAAAGACTGACTAAATACATGCATGAAGTGACTCTCTGTTATCCTAGAAGAGTGGCATTAAATTATCCCCAGTGAGACAGCTTGGCCTTTTCATGGGTGGGGGGAGGAGGTGCTGACAGATAAACTGTTAAACCCACAAGCATGATACACTCCTCTTTTTCTGTATCCTAGACTCACTCTGAGGCTCCTGGAAAAAGAATTCTACCAAAAGTGTATGGGCAAACCTAAGCCGAAGGACACTTCAGAAATACAGGCTTGTTTCTTTCTCAGTGAAGATTCATGATATACATTATGTAAGACATGGCACCAGACCAGAGCTGGCCCAAACAAGGCTTTGAAAAATAATTCCTACTCAAAACACATCAATCTTGATGCATCAGCATTTTGACAAGATGAACTTCAGGGAGGACTACCGACTGGCAGGCATAAGTCCCACCATGGCAGATAGTGGGCAAACTGCCTTTAACCCTGATCAAAATCCACCCATCCATGTCTGCTGGGCAGCAAGCATGAAATGATGAAATAAGTTGAAGCAAAGCAAAAATAGGGCCACAAAGAAGCATACACACTCACATGCACACACAGACAAACACACACACACACAGATCTTTCTCACTCACTAGTCAGGGAAAGAGTACAAATAGAAACTAAGTATGTGCATGTGTTTAATTTAAAGTGGGAGTTTATTTTCCAGTTTCTATGGGAAATAATTGAGCTAATATTATCTTCCCAAAGTAAATACCTTTATGCAAAACTCCCTCAAACTGATCCCAGGCCAAGATTCCTGCTACAGCCTCCTTTTGCCCTCTCGCCTCCAAATTCTCACCCTGTGGTCTAAAGCACAGAGGATTACTAACAGAGAGGCATGGCCTTGCTTCTTCCTCCAGCTCTTCTGAAAGTTGAATTGCAGAGTCTTTTGTATCCCTCTTGCCAGATCCTACTGCTTGAGATGGGAGATAAAATCTAATGGGAAACTAGAAATGTGAGGACCCCTGGAATCTGACTTTTTCAGTTCCTCTTGGCCATGGACACTTTATCCAGACCCTTACTGGGTCTTTTCTGGAATTATGTTAAGCCAAGAGGTCTGGAGTTTGTTTTTGCTTGTATTTCTGTGGAGCCCCGTGAGTTTTTGTGTTGCCGTGTTTTTAACAGTATTTGCCCATATATTGTCTGTTGGGTTCTGTTTGCTTGCCTCAGTAAAGGGCCATTATTAATATCCTACTCATCAAACACTCTCTCCTTCATCAACACCACCAATGGCATTTTACTATCATCTGCCTAATCTGAAAAGAACCAGATACTTCAAATGTCAATGTAATGATCACTATGTATTTTTTATCAACAAAGTCTACATTTTCTAGGCACTATCCTTTTGGGAGATGCAGTAAGCTCCTGATATTTTGAGGGGACAGGTCCAGAGACCTTCTGCAATCCCCAAATCTCAGACACAGGAATGTTTATACAGGCCTCTGGCTCTGAGACAAGAGGCCTGAATTTCCTTTGTATGTCATCACTCTAACCACATGTTGACCCAGATAAATGCATATAAATGGAGAAAACATGAGCAACTATAGACTCATACGTATTTATTAAATTATTAAAGATAAGTATGAAGGGAGACCTTGAGAGGAATCTGAGATTTCTGCTCTTAACAGGAATTAAGCTCATGCATATTAAAGATCAGTTGTTGAAATCATTAGGCTAATTATAGAACCATTACTAAGAATTTTTATCATTACAAAGTGCATATTCTGTTTTTGCTCAGTGTAGTCACTGGAGATGAATTCTAGACTTACTATTAATCTGGAAGTCCTTATGTGTCATTAGAACATAAATGTCATAACACCATACATATCACCCAATGGATACACTTGCAAAGACTGAAAGTCGAATTGCAGTTGAAAGTATTTCGGAAAGTATTCAGAAGGTGATAAGGAAAAATTGTACTCAACCAAAATGTCCAACAAAGGCAAAGCAATAAGAAAAGACTTGTTCATCTATTTCCTGAACTATAATGCAAATACTGAAATTATTAGCATGTAACCATTGCATTGTAGATGCCACTGACCCAAGGGCCCTGGGTTTGTTAGGGGCCATTACCCTATTCACTTGGCTCAAGCCCTCATCCAGGAAATCATCCTGCTGGATAACTAGGCACACCCTGCTTGCAGGCACTGATTCTATGTATTCATCTATTCAGCAAGTGTCCAGCATGTTGGTACTGGAATGCTAATCTCATGACTGAGCTTAGTCAAGAAATAACCTTCTTAATATGATAGCCACCATCTCCAATGATTTACTGACAATTGTTGGCTTAAAATCCCACCTCTACCACTGGTTGTGTGACTTTGGGAAAGACAATTAACCTGACAACTGTTTAGTTTCCTTATTTGCAAATAGAGATAACACCTCTCTTAAAAGTTATTATGAGGATAAAATAGCACTTTGGGAGGCTGAGGCAGGAGGATCACTTGAGCCCAGGAATTTGAGACCAGCCTGGGCAACATAGTGAGACCCCATCTCTACAAAAATAAAAATAAATCAGCTGGGCGTGGTGGCGCGTGCCTGTGGTTCCAGCTACTCAGGAGGCTGAGGTGGGAGGATTGTTTGAGACCAGGAGGTCAGGACTGCAGTGAGCTGTGAACATGCCACTGCACTCCAGCCTGGGAAACAGAGGAAGACTCTGTCTTTAAAAAATAATAAGATATGTAAAGTGTATGGCACAGAGGTAAGTCTCTATTGACAGGTATTATTGTTTGTCTTGTCACTTGAACGTAAAGCCTGCCATTCAACTAGTCACAAGCATACAAGATTAAAGGCAATTTGCAAGCATAAGAAACACTGTTTCTCTTCCTTAGATATTTATAATTCATGGTGGAGATTATAAGATCTCCTTTTCCAATGCAAAATTTCAACTAAGACCTTCTATGTGCTTCACATCTCCTTAAACCAGGGTCCTGAGATGTGCCATATGTCATGTCATTACAAACGGAGAAAGGAATATTTTTCAAAAACCAATTATATGCTAGCCACCGTTTAAGGCGTATATATACTCTTTCACATTGCTATACCCATTTTAGAAATGAAGAAACAGACACTTAAAATGCTTAAGTAACTTGCCTTGGATCCCAACAAAGTAAATGACGGAACAGGATTCGCATTTGGGCCAGTTCAACTCCAAAGACCATGCGTTTTTTGTTATGTTCAGCTGCCAAGTGTAGTTTCCTACCCCAATGTCACGAACTATTGTTACAAGAAAATGAGACCACTGTTTACTATCTGTTGTGGCCAGGTTTTAAATCAAGCCTGAGGATATAAAACTTATGACCTCTAAGTCTCAAATAAAAACCCACTTGAATTAAAACAAAACAAGGGAAAATGCCTTAGTAATAATATTTGAAAAATCTTCAGAATGTGAGATATCAATTGGCTTTGTTTAGTGGAATGTCCCTGCACAGAGATGGATGGACTTTGTTGGTGTCAGAGCCGTCAGTGGAATTCGTGGGTCTAGCGCGATGTGTTCTCTCTTACTGGTCATCAAGCCATAGTTCAAATTTGCCATAATTATCCCTTGCTATGGCTTGTAAACTTACATCCCAGTGAGATTACAAATTCTGACTAGGCTTAATTTTAAATGGAAGAACAAATTAGTTTCATTCTTTCAGTATATGAGTCATGTAGGCAAAGAAAACTGTCCCTGGCAGTGTCTTTTCCAGTTCCACAATGCTCTGACAATGCACACTTCTCCAAAGAATTGCTACCCAAGGCTGAGCCCCAGAGGGTGTCACATGTCAAGGGCTAGCTCTTAATCCATCCCCTGGTGCAGCACTTGGCATGGAGGAGCTGTTCCATAAATATTGTTCAATGAATAAATGAATGAAATCCTGTCTGCCTTAAAAAACAAGAAAACAATATCATTCCTTCCTGATTTTCTTATAGCAAGTCTGGCCTTTGTTTCTACCTAAACCTTCTGCCTACCAACAGACCCCTCCCGACTCACAGGCCAAATGCAGTCTCAGGCTTTCATCTCTAAGGTCATGATACCTTCTATCCCACAGGTCTTGAGAGAATCAAATTGGATGAGGCTGTAGAAGCCTGGGAATCACAGCATATGCCCCACCCCCTTGAAAACAGGGCAGAGGGAATGTGTCCAATTTTCATCCTTGGCAACATGTTGAGATCACTTGAGGAGCTTTCAAAAACTAGAGACCCTAAGTCCCACTCCAGTTAAATCAGAATCTCTGGGGATAAGGTGAGCATTAATAGTATTTAAATGTCCCCCTAGTAATTTGAATGTGCAGCAAAGATTGAAGATCACAAGGCTGGAGGAAGCCAGGAAGTGGGCACATCAGCCCCACACAGGCAGGAAGAAGCATTTGCTGTGCTCCTTGATTGGGAGGGTAAGAAGACGGGGAGCCCAACATGTAAGAGCAGCTGTTGCTGTTGGGCAAAATGCCCTTCCCAGCCCTGTAAGTCCTGACTGCCGCCTGGGCTACCTCCACCACCTCCTTCCTACTTCTCTAAATGGTCCTGGGGCAGGCTGCAGTCTCATCCTGGATAGGGCAATGGGGACCTGCCCCAGGCACCCAATTCTTTTTAAACAGAACTAGCTTCCAGGTCATGATCTCCTTACAACTGAAGATTCCAAGTGACAAGATCTAAATGGGTATGGATGGACTGTGCATAAGCCCAAGGAGAGCACTGTAGAAAGGATTGCATGTCAGCAAGTCCTAAAGATAAGCTGGGAAAGGAGGAGTAGACAGAGACCCAAAATGTCAGACCCGTTTATGTCTTCAATGTTAGGAGGGAGTCACAGATTCATCACATTAGGAGAAAATGCCTCTTAGATCTAATATGGTGAAGGAAATACACAAGTACACACACACACACACGATTTATTGGCTAAAGCCCCCAGTATATAGCCCAACTCTTATGTGTTGAGTGTTTGTGTTCCCCAGAAATACCTATTTTGAAGCCCTAACCTCTCAGTATGGCTCTATTTGGACATGGGGCTTCCCTGGAAGTAAAGTTAAATAAGATCAAAAAGGTGGGGTCCTGGTCACATAGGATTAATGTCCCTATAAGAAGAGATCCTAGAGAGCTTGCTCACTCTCTCTCCTTCTCCACCATGTGAGGACACAGACAGAAGGTAGCCATCTGCAAGCCAGGAAGAGAACCCTTACCTGGAACCAGCTCCATATGACCTTGATCTGGGACTTTTGGCCTCCAGAACTGTAAAAAAATACATTTTTATTGTTTAAGGAACCCAGTCTGTGGTATTTTATCACAACAGTTCAAGCAGACTATGACACCAACCTTAGACAAATCACAACATCTTTCAGCCTGAGTTTCTTCATCAATAAGAGAGAGATAAATCCTACCTGTTCATAAACATCAAATGAGATCACGTATGTTTAAGGGTTTTGCAAACAATAGAGTATTAAGTAGGCATTAAATCATTCATTAATCTCCACCTCTGTGCTCTCATACTTTAATCCCTCTGCTAGATGAGCATTTACCACATTGTATTAGATTGAATTGTTTATATGTCTCTTCTGTCAGGTTTTAAGTCCTCATGGCCAGGCGCCAAGTCTCACTCATCTTTGCAGCCTCATGTCAAAACACACAGTCACTGCTCAAGAAAGGCTTATTGAACAATCCCAAGGTAGCACTGGATATGCTTTCTCTGTGTCCCACAACATCCTCCTATATACTTTGATCACTTAGCATCAGGTATTAGAGTTATTAGCTTTTGTGTTTTTCCTACTCTCCTGTAAGCTCCCAGATGGTGGAGACTGCTTGTTATCATTACTATATCCCTAGCAACTAGTACAGAGCTTGGTACCTAGTAGGAACTTAGTGAATGTTGATGAAGAGAAGGGAAATGATTCCTTTCTTGAGGAATTTGCATTGTTGAATTTCATTGTTCAAAGCTGTCCTGTATTCGATTAATCATTTCCAGTGGAACAAACTGAAGCTCTCCATTTTACCAAGTCTTTTTTCAAATGGCTCCTAAAAGATCCTAGCTCTTTTATCCTGTTATAGCTGGCAAAGTATCTGAATGCATCATTTTATTGTGCAAGTCAGTATCATCCCCCAGAGAACCAAGACCGGTCATTTACGCCAACAGTAGTTGCTATGCAACCACTCTCCAAGCCTTGGTTGAAAGATCCAGAGCTGAGGCAGTGATTTTTCCCACCTGTAAAGGACTATAATTTCTAAGGGAAAAAACACACCATTATGCAGCGTCACTTAATCTTTTTACAAAAGAAAATTTGACCACATCAAAAAAGTATATTTTCTAGGTTTCCTAGACTATGCATATATAGCCTTTATATAAATAGACTTGTATATTTAGCCACTGGAACCCAAATGCACATATACTACATATACACTTATATAATTTATAAATATTTGTATATTTATAATATGTAGATATGTTTATTAAAGAGTAAACACTCTTTTTATTCCAAAGATGTTCCAAGAGAATTAAACCATTTTATGTCTTTTAACAGAAGTAAACTTGTAAAATAAATTTCTATTTTCTCAAGGCCAAAACCTTTTTTTTTTTTCAGAAAATAAGGGGAAATTTAAAGAAGAAAACTGAGAAGCCTGTGTCAAATAGCTTAGATCAAACCACTGTTAGCATTTGCTATGTAGCCTTCCAGATGTTTATATATAAGAATCTTTACATATTTAAAGTACAAAAATGGGAACATATTATATCCAAAGTTTGGATACCCCCTTTCTTTAAAACTTAGCATACCATGGATGTCTTTCCAAGTCAACATATAGTCATATCATCTTAAAGGCTGCATTGCATGCCATTGCTTAAATATATCATAATGTATTTAATTATTTTCCTGTTATGTCCATTTTTTCACCATTATAAATAATAAGCATCTTCATGTACACTTCTTTGAAAACTCATCTGATTGTTTCAGTAAGATTAATTCATGCATCATGTCAAAGATTATGCACTTATTTGAAGCCTTTTACATTTACAAGTAAATAATCTAATATTTGAACATTTACAAGTAAATAATCTAATATTAAGCATTTGTTCCAAAAAGCTAGATTTTCGGTCAATACAGATTTAGTCAAATTTTGACATAATTTAAAATTTTTTAAAATAAGAATTTAGGCCAGGTCGGTGGCTCAAGCCTCTAATCACAGCACTTTGGGAGGCCAAGGTGGGCAGATCACCTGAGGTTAGGAGTTCGAGACCAGCCTGGCCAACATGGCAAAACCCCATCTCTACTTAAAAAAAAAAAATACAAAAATTAGCAGGGCGTGGTGGCACGCATCTGTAGTCCCAGCTACATGGGAGGCTGAGGCAGAAGAATCGCTTGAACCCAGGAGGTGGAGGTTGCAGTGAGCTGGGATTGCACCATCGCACTCCAGACTGGGTGACAACAGTGAGACTCCGTCACACAAAAAAAAAAAAAAAAAAAAAAGAATCCAAGGTTTGTGAGGACACATTATAACAGAATAATTTGAAGTTTCTCCTCTTGTTTTGCTGTATAATCATTCATTCTATACCCTGCTACCGTTTGCCACACAAACCAAGTTGTGTTTCTTGGCTCCCTGTACTTCCTGCCTTCACTCCTCATAGCTCCTCCCCCTTAGCCTTTCCTGTTATCAGCAACATTTTAAAATTGACTACTGATGACTCCACCCGGGCTCACAGCTGAGGAACAGCTTCAGCATTTCCATGTGGGATCTGGGGTGGGTTCATGATTAATACCCATATGAAAGCTGGATATCCCCAAAACATTCAATTGGAAGTATATTGACAGCTGCCTTTCAAAAGACCTGTTAATTTCTGTTAAAACTTATTTATTCATTATGGAAAGCAGTTAAGATCAGTTTCCACCACTTGCAACCTCGTCTTGTTCTTCAATGTCAACATACACTCTTTTGCCATGGTAATCGTCCTAAATATGCAACTTTTATCTTTTTTTTTTTTTTCTTTTTGGAGACAGGGTCTTGCTCTGTTGCCCAGGCTGGAGTGCAGTGTTGTGTTCACGGTTCCCTGCAGCCTCAAACTCCTGGGCACAATCAATTCTCTCTGGCTTCAACCTCCTGAGTAGTTGGGACTACAGGTGCACCACCATACCCAGATAAATTTTTTTGTATTTTATAGAGATGGGCTGGATTTCAGATCCTGTTCAAAACATTAAGGCTTCCAACACATATAAAACCCAAGCTCCCAGGAATGACATTCAAGGTCCCTCCAATCTCACCCCAAACCAATCGCATTCCTATACCAGGCTATCTGCCATTCTGTGAACACATATTTCTACTTCATACATTTGCCCATACTGCTCCTATTTCCCTGCCTTTTCCGCTTTCCAGCATATTTTTAACTTGCCCCAAAAGCTATCCAGTCTTCAAAATTTCTTTCTTATGTCCCTTCCTTTTAGAAACCTTCTCCAATTCCTCCAAAGTAGAATCTCTTTAAAGAGACAGAATTGAGAAATAGCCAGAGTATCCAGGGCCAGGTGGCAGAGGTCTGGGTCCACATTTGCTAATAGCATCTGAAAGTTCACTACTTTGGAAATAATAAGCAATACTCTACTGCATTAAAGCCATTCTCAGCCAGGCATGGTGGTGTGCGCCTGTAGTCCCAGTTACTTGTGAGGCTAAGGCGGGAGGGTAGCTTGAGCCTAGGAGTTGGAGACCAGCCTGGGCAACATAACAAGACCGCATCACTTTGAAAAAAAAAAAAAAAGTCAAACAACAGAAACTAATAATGTCAAATGAAATGAAATCAAGAAAGAGAGAGGATATTAAGACTACAGGATTAGTTCTCAACCCCTTCTATCTCCTGATAACCACCAACAGTGCCTGACCAAAAAAGTAGGGGCAAAGTGTTAACCCCCAGGTGGTGCTAGAACCCTCACTTCCATGAACTTCCCAGATCCCCTCCCTATTCCTTCACTCCCTCTCAATCCTGAGAAGCTGAATATACAAAGGGACAATGGCTAGAATATATATATAAATAAAACCGTAGGCTGGCACGGTGGCTCACACCTGTAATCCCAGCACTTTGGGAGGCCGAGGCAGGTGGATCACGAGGTCAGGAGTTCAAGATCAGCCTGTCCAAGATGGTAAAACCCCACCTCTACTAAAAATACAAAAATTAGCCGGGCACGGTGGCAGGAGCCTGTAATCCCAGCTACTCGGGAGGCTGAGGCAGGAGAATCCCTTGAACCAGGGTGGCAGAGGTTGCAATGAGCCGAGATCGAGCCACTGCACTCCAGCCTGGGCGACAGAGTGAGACTCCATCTCAAAAAGCAACAACAACAACAATAACAAAAACTGTAACCCATAACCTGCAGCAACCAGTGAAGGAAGCCAACCTACTCTTTGTGGTAACCAGTCCAGAAAGCCAGACAATAATCCCTATAGCAATTGATCCAAAAGGGCCAGGACTCGACACTTAATACTCACTGCTTCCCTCATTTTTGTTCCCACTTCCAATTTAGGACCAGCTGGAGAAAACCAAATAAGCACCCTTAACTAATCACATGGGATGCCCACTTCAGTTAGCCCACCTGTAACTTCCCCATGCTAATAGCCTCATCAAGGTGTACTTAAGGTCTTCTCCTTGTTCTACCATGAAATTTTCCTGCTCCTCTGCCTGCCTTGAAGTCTCTGCCAAATATGAGTAGTGGTGACTGACTCCCTCGTGAGAGCAAGTTATGTGTAAGTAGCCTTTGCTTGTTCTAATTTGAAGGGTCTTCATTTATTTTCACAATCCTAACCTAAGCCCTGGAGCTGAAAGGTGACTCAAAAAAGTGTTCTAATAAACACATTTAACGATTTTGATTCAACCTGTAGTGAGTGGATCATTGTGACCAAAACTCAGTCCTTTTTCATTTCAAATGTTAAAGCACAGGAAGTTAGAGTGGCAACCCAGAGAGTCCTAGATTAGAAAAGCCTGGGCCCCCTAGCTGGAAAGCCAAGTCCCCTCTGGCTCTGTCATTAACTTGCCTTATAATTTCAGGCATAAGATCTTAACGTCTCTATGTTTTACTGTCTTATATATATATAATGGAGATGAATCCTATGTTTGCTCACAGGCTTGGTATAAGAATAAGATAGAACTGGGCACCATGGCTCACATGTATGACCTCAACACTGTGGGAGGTCAAGGCAGGAGGATTACTTGAGCTGAGGAGTTTGAGACTAGCCTGGGCAACATAGCAAGACCCTCATCTCTACAAAAAGTAAATAGCCAAGCACAGTGGCATGCACCTGTAGTCTCAACTACTAAGGAGGATTGCCTGAGCTTAGGAGTTTGAGGCTGCACAGAGCTATGATCGTGTCACTGCACTCTAGCCTGGGCAAGAGTGAGACCCTGTCAAAAAATAGAGAGTAAGAGTACAATATTAGACTGTGCTTTAAAATGGTTCCTAACTGTGAAAATATAAGATGTTATCTCAGACACATGCAGCCTTTCTTCCAACACCCCTTGGTGCCTCAGACATGGAAGAGATCAAAGAGGGATAAAGGAGGCAAAAAAAGATTGGCTCCAGGTACATTAGCCAGATGCAGTGAGCAAGCACAAGCTGCCCAGCCACTGGAGCTAGTTCCTGGTCATGTTATTCTATGCTTTCAAACTCCCACACACACTCCATCCTCCGCCAAAATACATAAACCTCTTTGAATTACACTCCTTCTCTTACAGGAGCAATTGACTACAGTTGGATGTGATATGCCTTTGTTTTTTTTAATTTATGGATGACCAGGAATGCTGCCCTGCCTCCTTTTTTCAAACACCCACCATTCCATCAGAGGTCCTCTTCTGGGGTCTTAGTTTTCTGGTAATTTTTTTTTTTTTTTAACTAAGAATAGTTGTGGCTAGAGGCCGCTCCAAGAACAGCCCCCAGTCGTAAGGCTCATTAAGAATATTCTCCAACGTTCAGACTACAGCTGTAAATCACTAGCTCCAAGAAGGGGAGGCGGGGCGTGGATGGCAACTAGAGATCCTTCAGCTGGCGTCCAGGAAAGAAGGCTTCATGGGTCTCATTCCAGGATGACAGCCCTTAAAAGGTGAAAGGTTTGAGGGATATAAGAAGGAAAATACTGAGACCTATAAACACAGTTTTCATCTCTCAGCCAACACCTGTTATTTTGCAAACTTTGTAAGCAGTCTAAGGAAAGAACCAGCTCTGCTCAAAGATTTCTCGGAAAAGCATTTCAGCTTAGCATTTGTTACTTAAAATCCTCGAGAATGACTTCTGTCACACCCACCTCCCAATCAGAAGGTAGCTTTTGACTGAAGTACCCCCAAGAAGGACAAGTTACAGGCTAACATCTCAACGCTAAATACAAAACAGAACCACTTTTGTTTTTCCTGACTTCAGTATCAATAGAAGACTATACTTCCAGGACTGGCATTTTCCAGTTGTTAATATACATATACCTAAAATCAAAAGAATGAGAGTGTGTGCGTTTGGGGAAAGCTGATAGATTCCTTCTCTTGGTCAGAGTGCATATTAGCATGCTAAAGTTTCTGAGAAGTCATGCATTGAAGAAACAGGTTTACATAAAATACAGCATTTTCCAAATTTGCTTTACCACAGAACCTTTTTTTATTCCTAACGCCTATCAATATTCTGCAGAAAACATTGCCCCCAGAAAAGAAAAGCCTGCATTTGGCCGTTTCGATTTTGTTTGGTTTGAAGATAAAGGCAAATTTGCCTCCAAAGAAAATCTTCTCAGTGCATGAGTCCTCACTAGAGTGATGCTGACATTTCCATGAACCCCAGGCCCTGGATCAGGAACAAGTGTTGGTTACTCTCAATGACTCTCCTTGCCCCCCAACTCCCACCTTCTACCACCTCTCAGTTCTCTTCTGCCACATCTCCCCAGTGAAGACCAACTGATAGCTTCACAGAGCCCATGTGGCACAGAGTAAAACAACTTAAATGGATACCAGCCAAAGAAATCTGTGAAGCAGATGATAATGTCAAATATACATTCAGAGCATTTTTATGTGGTTCTTAAATGGAAAGAAAGATTTCTCTTCTTTCGATCCTTCCGTTCATAATTTTTAACAAATGGGCTTCTTGGAATATGCAAAATTAGGGATGGAAGGAAAAGATCCGTATATGGAACTCAAGTTTTAATTAAAGAGAGCACCCAAAAAAATAAAAGCTCCAGGTCATTTGCAAGACCCAGCTGAGGAATGATCTTCTGTCTATCCGTGGAAAACTATTCACAATGTATTGTTGCATGAAAAAGCAAGTTCCAAAACCATATCCACAGAGTGATTCATTTTGTAAATGCAATTGACTCAGTGTTGAAAGATAAATATGCATTAAAAGGAGACTAAGAATTTATATCAAATTGACAGTAATGATCTCTGAGTGAAAGTGTTTTCTGTTAAAATTTTAACTTTTCTCATATAAAATGATATTTTACAGTAAAAAATAATATTTTGGAAATGTTCTAGTCTACGACTTGTGTTATCTGCAGAGAAATATCCAAGGATGGAGGAAGCACTTTTCTTCATGAAGAGGAAGGATCATGCGGCCAGACTGTGTGGACAGTGAGTAGCCAAGAGCAGGACAACATCCTCCACAGCACTTAGTGCAGGCTTGTGCACACAGCAGGCATCAAGCACTTGCCATAAGACAAGCTAAACTATGAGGTAACAGCAGCAAGTCATGATTCTAAATACTGGGGACAACCAGTACGTTCCAAGTGAGATTAGCCAGTAAGTATAGAGAGGTTACAAATAAGATCCCAGAACTAAATAGTCAATACAAAACCACCCCCAGCCCTGACATCCTCCTCCACCCATACCCACACACCTACCTATTAGCTGGAAGTCCAGTACCTTTTTGAATTTCCTTTTCCCAACCAGTTCAAAGAATTTTCAGGGCTGTAACCCAAATGTCCACCAGTTGGTGGGTCTTTGGATCAATTCCCCTAGAAGTCATAAAGAAAGGTGGAGATTGTCACATATACGGTATGGTCTCCACCTGCCTTCTGCTCCCTGCCCTGTTGACCATTTTTACTACATCACCCACAGGCCACTAACCTCTCCAGGCCAAGTAGTCTCCTCTAAGCTATGCAGCTCGGCTGCTCTCCATCTCTAGCCAGTTGGACAACACCTGCTGCCTCTCATCAGAACTCTTGCAGAAGAGCCTGCCACAGCAGAGCTGCTGAACCCCTCTGGTTCTCTCCTCTGTACACAGCCCCATTCCCCATAGAGTGGATAGAGTAGGCAGGCATTGCAGAGCTGGGAAGGGGGCCTGGTGGTTGTGCAAGGGGATTTGGGGACTAAAGGCCATGTTGGGGTGATAAGCACAGCCTCATGTCCTATCTGAACTCTAATATTTAGCCCCTGCTGCTCAGTTCGGCTCAACCTGCCAAAATTCTTCCTCACACAAAGAGATTTTTTTTTAAATAAATGTTTTGTCTCTGTCTTCATTCTGGCTTCCTTTAGACCCACCCACCACCACCCCCACCCCGCAAGTGCCTCAGAAAGTGCAGTACATATTAAAATTCCAAAAATGGACAGAGTTCTCTTGTTTTTCCCACAAGACTCTTGGGCTCCAAGCAAAGCAGAAAATTCGGTTAAGTCTCATTCCCTGATAGTTGAGATGTTAAGAAAAATTCAGTTGCAAAAAAAAAAAACCCAAAATAATCCGATTTTAAAATGAGCAAATGATCTGAATAGACATTTCTCAAAAGAAGACATACAAATACCCAACAGATATATATGAGCAAATGCTCAACATCGCTAATCATAAGAGAAGGCAAATCAAAACCACAGTGAGATGTCATCTCATTGCAGTTAAAATAGCTATTATGAAAAAGACAGAAAATAACAAGTGCTGGCAAGGATGTAGAGAAAGAGAATGCTTGTACATGACTGGTGGGATTGTAAATTAGTACAGCCATTATGGAACATGGTACAAAGGTTCCTCAAGAAATTAAAAACAGATCTACCATATTTTCCAGCCATCCCACTGCCAGGTATCTATCCAAAAGAAAGGAGATCAAGATATGGAAGACATATCTGCCTTCTATGTTTATTGCAGCACTATTCACAATAGCTAAGAAAAAAAACCAGCCTGTGTCCATCAATGAATAAATGGATAAAGAAAACATGGTATATGTATACAATTGAATATTATTCAGCCACCTAAAAAAGAATGAACTCCTGTCATTTGCAATAACATGGATAGAACCAAAGGTCATTATGTTAAGTGAAATAAGCCAGGCACAGAAAGACAAATATCAGGTGTTTTCACTCATATGTTAAAGCTAAAAAAAAAGTTGATCTCATGGAGGTAGAGAGTAGAATGATAAATACCAGGGGGTGGAAAGGGTAGGAGAGAGGGTGAGGTGAAAACAGGTTAGTTAATGGGCACAAAAATAAAATTAAATAAAAGGAATATGTTCTAGAGCTCGATAGCACAGTAGGGTGACTATTATTGTATATTTTGAAATAGCTAGAAGATTTGGAGTGTCCCTAGCACAAAGAAATAGTAAATGTTCAAGGTGACAAATATCCTAATCACCCTGACTTGGTCATTACACATCGTATATATGTATCAAAATATCATATGTACCCCCATAAATATGTATAATTATTACGTATCAATTTATAAATTACTTCTGAAAAAAAAAGTGCCTCCCCCAGCCCCCGCACTCTGCCAGCTTCCTAGGACAGAAGACTGATCAGCCTCAAACACAGAGACTCTTTAAGGAGGGTGTTGCTAATTCCAGCCCAGTCTCAGCTCTGACATGGCCATAACACCTGCCACAGGTGTGACTGTGCGAAGTAAGATTTTTACTCAAAATCCCCATTCAGGGCTGGAAGAAGCCTTAGTCATCTCCTCTAACCTCCTCATGTTACAGATGAGGATGAACAGGCTCAGGATCACGTCAGCCAGGTAACAGCCAAACTTAGGCTGGACTCTAAGCCTCCTGGCTTCTAATTCAGTCCAGAGGAATACCAAGCCCCTAGTACAGGAAAACAACAATGGTTATAGCATAGTATACATTATTAGAAACATTTAACCAACTCAGATTCAAGCTCTATACTAGTTTGTCATTTTCTTTTACAAATGTCATTCCCTTCATCCTTGATATTATTCTGATTGTACAGATAAATAAATTGAGGCTCAGAAAAGTAACCTTTCCCAAATCATGCAGTTTGGACACAGTACAGCCAGAATTCTAACTGAAGCCGGTATGAACCTAAAGCCCCTGACTTTTTTTTCACTACATTAAACTGATTTCATAAAAACCAAAGAAGAGTGGACAAAAGCTTCTCTAAGCATAAAGTGGCAATTTATCAAATGGATTTACAAAGAAAATAAAACTTCCTAGCTGTGTTGAATGGCCCTGAATTCTCACATTAAAAACAGGTTCCAAATCAATGTTCTGTTTCAAAGCATTTTTTCTCTACTGTGATCTCATTATTGATTACAAAGAAGAATGACAGAAGAGAACTACTGTGAGGAAAAACAATATTATTATTCTAATCAGGTAACTTTGGGCGGGAAATAGTACAATGCCTATGTGTTGCCAGGGCATTGCAAACATCAAATAGTAACTCATTTTTAAAAACACATAAAATGCCTCTTTAATAAATGGATAATCTCCTTTAATTCCTGAAAATACCTAGAATGTAAGAAGGCACAAATTCATTAAAATTTTATAAGTTTAGAGCAAAGAAAGATTGCCATATTTTTGCAAAATTCTCTTGTACATACATACTCATACTTTTCAATCTGCCAGATGTAGGCTAAAAAACTGGAAAAAAAGCATAACACTTCCCAAGAGTTTTTGGCCAAGAAACACATGAGTAGATTTGGGGGTGTGTATGTGTGTGTAGGGGTTGTATGTGTCATGCCATACATGAATATATAAAGATTTTGTTCCCACTATACCAGTTGGTTAAAATAAATATGATTTATTTGAGTGAGTTCATGTCAATGTTGTTCTGAATGAAAACAAAACAAAATCAGCAAAACTACAAAACAGTAGGCACACCTGTTCCAGAAAGCAATTGAATCTTCATCTAGGGTTTCTCTCCAGCCTGGTTCACAGACTCAGTGAAATATACACCTCAGCAAGAGAGATACAGAAAGGGACCATGTGGACTCCATCTATATTCTGCTTGCTATCACAGTCTTTCCTTTTTCTTTCCTAGGAGCATTTTCTAAGTAAATTAGTGATAGATTTTAAATATAAACAGTTTATACAATACAGAAGTAAAAACCATTATCATTCAGAGATAATCACAATGAATATTTGGTTCTACATACTTTCTATTTTGAATATACTAAGTATAGTTTTGATTCTGTTTTATCACTTAATATATCTTGTATGTTTTCCTCACATTTAGATATATTTTTTGAAACATGATTTTTAATGGTAGCATAAAGTATTATAACGTGTGCTCAATAATTTATTGTCACTTTTCTGTTTAATATTTAGATTATTTGCAATGTTTTGGCATTATAAATATGAAAGATGTATTAAATATGTGGCACATATATTTTTATCTGCATATGGGTTGATTTCCTTAGAATTAATGTTAAAAAGTACTTATCAAAAGTAGAATTATGGAGTCAATTCCATTTTTAAATTTTTCTTCTTTTTTTACTCAACTAATACTTTAAAAAAAATTCAAACAACATAGAAAAATATAGAATAAAATGAAAAATCCCTTCTGCCTACCTAATCCTATTCTTAGTCCTATCACTATTGCAGTCTTGAGTTCAGTTCATTCCATTACTTATTCTTTCCATTAGACTTTATTTTGACAATCATATTTTTTGTTTTCAAAAACCCCTCTGTACTCTGAGTTACTTTTTTACAGCTGCCAATTCTTATTTTATGAATAGATTCTTTGAATGTTGTTGTTTATATCCAAAGACAGAAAATAAACTTCTTTTGTAACCTATTTTGTTCTCAATATTCTCTTTCTGTGGTCCAGTGATCTGTTCATTCAGCTTGATCCTTCTCTTTCTAGCTATTGGTTTTCTACATGGCATCTGAGATTCTTAGAATTCCCACTTATCTCTATGAATGAAGACCTGGGAAGCTTTAAGAATTCCCACTTATCTCTATGAATGAAGACCTGGGAAGCTTTAAGAATTCCCACTTATCTCTATGAATGAAGACCTCGGAAGCTTTATTTAGTTAGCTTTGCAGTTGCAAAGGTCTTTCCTCACCTCCACCCCAAATGGTGTGAATTGAAGGGGGCTGACAGTGTGCTCTCTAGAAGCTTCCACTTCCTAACCAGAAACCCTGCTGAGGCAGCGGTTTACTGTCTAGTGTGCAAATCTTGGTGTCTTCACCTGGACACTCACCCACCCTTCACTTCTGTGACCTGTGGCTCAGTGTGAGAAGGTTTATGAACCTAACTGGCCCCTGTTCAGTAACAATGGCCCATCTATTGTCACATGACCCTTTCTGTTCTTTGTTGTCTTGAAATTTCTCAGAATCTGCTCTTATCTACCTAGCTGTTTTCTCTGTGTGTTTTTTCAACCCTTATCAAGTCAATCCCATTACTTTCCATCATCCAGGAAATTTCCCACCATTTCTGTTATGTTGATGTTGCCGTTTCTTGTTTTCCATGAAAGTGGTAGGTCTAGTTTTGACAAATATATTTTCTTTTATTTCAAGGGATTTAGAAGAAGGCCAGAGGTGGTCAAATGTGCCTAAACCAACACATAGATCCAATGCACCACACCTTTTTTCTCTTGTAAGAATGTTATTTTATACTTGATTTTTACTCCCTATCAAAACCATCATCATATTTCTTATTAAAGTTATTGTCTCAGAATGGTATTAGATACTAGAATCAGAAAGCACTGATCCAAACTGACTGGAACAGTAAAGGGAATGCATTTACCCATGTACATGAAAATTTCAGAGGTCATATAAGCCTCAGGGCTGGCTCAAATTAGCTGTTCAACATTGATACCACAAACTGCCGTCTGCAGCGTCTTCTTCATCTTAAGGTTTTATCTTGTGTTTGGAAGACGGCTACCAAGGGTTTCTGTAACTACATATTTTCTCCCTAATATACAGCAGAAAGTGAGCATCTTGTCAGGCAGGCTTTTTGCAATTTCAAGAAAATCTCTTTCCCAGAAACCCTTAGAAAATATCTCTCCATAGCTCACTGAACCAAAATTGGCCGCATAAGTCAACCACTGTGGATAAAGGAAATAAATGTGCTGATTGGGCTTAAACCAAAATAATTACTGGATTTAAAGTTGGTTGTAGTCTTCTGCTCAAGAAACAGAAGTATATGTGGGATGGGAGGCTTGGAAAGTGCAGAGGGGCAAATTCTAAACAGAAATCAGAGTCTACTACAAAAAAAGAAGGGAGAAATAAGCTAAAATAGCAAATGGCCAGCACAGTCATGAGCTAATATGAATGTCTACCAAAAAACAGCCATCTAGATGCTGTAGCTGCACATTTGGGTTACAGAGCTGAGAATCCGCTCTTCCCTAAGTGGTGGTTACACTTGCCCATTGCGCAAAGTTTTTCACTTTTAAACCCTTTTCACAGTACATTACTAAGAGATCTCCCACCCCAAGAATTTTCAATAATCATTTTATGATTATTATACTTTATGTTAAAGATTTTAAACTGAGATATTCACAATGAGTATTCTAAATTGCAAAGTCTTAGGACACAATCCTCCACAAGACTGCCCTCATTTAAGACACCAGTCTCAAGTTGGGGGATCCCCATGGCCACACTCATTTCAGACCAGCTGGCTACAATTTTGAGTATCTCCACAGACTCCTTCAGGTTTAAATAATTCACTAGAATGACACACTGAATTCAGGAAGTGCAATGTTTATAGTTTTATTATAGGAAAAGGAGACAAACTAGAACCAGCCAGAGGAAGAGATGTGGAGGGAAAAGTGTAGAAAGTTTCTGTCATCCTCAAAGATGTATTACTCTCCTGGCATCAAAGAGTTACAAAAACCAAAGAGTAATGCCGGCTGGGCACGGTGGCTCACACCTGCAATCCCAGCAGTTTAGGAGGTTGAGGCAGGCAAATCACTTGAGCTCAGGAGTTTAAGAGCAGCCTGGGCAACATGATGAAACCCCTTCTCTACAAAAATAAAAAAGTTAGCTGGGCATGGTGGTGCGTGCCTGTAGTTGCAGCTATTTGGAAGTCTGAGGTGGAATGATCGCTTGAACCCAGGAGGCAGAGGTTGCAGTGAACAGAGATCATTCCACTGCACGCTAGCCCAGATGACAGAGTGAGACCTCATCTCAGAAAAAAAAGAAGAAGAATAATGCTAATCAAGGAATCTTACTCACACTTCAATGTTCAGAGTTTTTATTGAGGTTTCATTACATAAGCATGATTGGTGAACCATTGTCCATGTGACTCAATATCCAAACTCTTCCCTCCCTAGAAGCTGTACTGATATGGAGTTGGACTGATATCAGGTGGCTGAAAGCCCCAACCCCCTCTAATCCTGTGGTTGGTCTTTCTGGAGTGGCATGCTCCCATCTTGAGTCACCTCATTAGCATAAACTACTAGTTGTGATCTGAGGGACACACCATGAATAAGAAAGATGCACCTGTCACTCAGGAAATCCCAGAGGTTTAGAGGTTACCTCCCACGAACCAGGAACAAAGGCCAACCAAATTATTTATTATACTTATTTATTTAGAACAGCTTATTACTGAAGTTGTATTAAATAAATTATTTTATTACCATATTTAATATTTTTAATCAAAGAAAACATCCATCTGCTCACTATTTAACAAATAACATTAAATGCTTAATTTATTTTAACTACACAACATAAAATATGATTTCCCAGCAAATCAATTTTTTTAATGAAATATATCATGTGTGAATTAGGGTCTAAGTATTTATGAAATTATTGACTAAATTTAACTATGTGTCCCGGCATGAACACACACACACACACACACACACACACGTGCAATTGTGACTCAACACTTAAGATTCTTATATTTTAGGTTTTTTAAAAATTAAAGAATTAGAATTACCATTTGACCCAGCCATCCTATTACTGGGTATATACCCAAAGGATTATAAATCATGCTGCTATAAAGACACATGCACATGTATGTTTATTGCAGCACTATTCACAATAGCAAAGACTTGGAACCAACCCAAATGTCCAACAATGATAGACTGGATTAAGAAAATGTGGCACATATACACCATGGAATACTATGCAGCCATAAAAAATGATGAGTTCATGTCCTTTGTAGGGACATGGATGAAGCTGGAAACCATCATTCTCAGCAAACTATTGCAAGGACGGGAAACCAAACACCGCATGTTCTCACTTATAGGTGGGAATTGAACAATGAGAACACTTGGACACAGGAAGGGGAACATCACACACTGGAGCCTGTTGTGGGGTGGTGGGAGGGGGGGAGGGATAGCATTAGAAGATATACCTAATGTAAATGATGAGTTAAAGGGGGCAGCACACCAACATGGCACATGTATACATATGTAACAAACCTGCACGTTGTGCACATGTACCCTAAAACTTAAAGTATAATAAAAATAAATAAAAATTAAAGAATTTACATTGATGATTTTATGTTTTGTTTTTAAAACACATAAAAGAGAAGATTTTCTTTTCTTTTTTTTTTAAGAGAAGATTTTCAACTATTTGGAAACATTTCTCAGCAAATAATCCATTTCAGGGTTTTTAACCTTTATTCCAAATATACAGAAAGTCAATTGGTTATAATTGTCAACATTTTTTAATACTAGAGTTTTTAAATTAATGCTGACATTTCTATTATAATATTGGCAGAAGTGGTGATTCATTAGTTTAATAGACTGTTGCAACACAGTACTTTATAGTATTAACGGTAGTAAATGGAACTGAATTATTATTTAAAAGACCATTACAAAGACTCATCTATTTACTCTTTTATAAATTAATTAAAATACCATTTATACTTCTTGTCAATACCTTCTTTTTCTTGCTTTTAAGAAGTTCTTTTTTAAATTAGCCTTATTGAAGCATAATGAAAATATAATAAACTGCATCTTCTAAAATGTAAGATTGATGACTTTTGACAACACACATGAAAACACCACTACAATCAAAATACTAAACATTTCCATCACCTCCCAAAAGATTGTTTGTTTCCTCCACCTCAGACCCAGCCTCACTAATGTACTTTTCATCACTATAGATTTGTTTGTATTTTCTAGAATTTGATATAGATGGAATCATGCGGTATGCACTCTTCTGTGTCTGATTTCTTTCACTCACCATAATGGTTTTTGAAATCCTTGCATGTTACTACATCTGTCAGTGGTTCTTTCATTTTAATTACTGAGTAATTTTTCATTATACCGATATATAATCACATTTTATTTGTCAATTCAGCAAATATTGATGGACATTTGGGTTACTTGCAGCTTTGGGCTATTGTGAATAATTATACTAAAAACATTTGTGTAGAAATATTTTTGTGGATATAAGTTTTCAATCTTCTTTAGTAAATACCTAGAAGAGGTATTCTGGTTTGTATATTAAGCATGTGTTTAATTTTTAAAGAAACTGCCACACTCTTCCAAAATAGAAACATATACATTTATATGTGCAAATCTTTTGCCCATTTTTAAAACTGAGTTGTGTGTCTCATTAGTTATAAGAAGAATTCTGTATATTTTCTGAAACTGAGTACTTTTTATGCATCAGGTATATGCATTACAAATATTTTTCCCTATTCTGTGGCTTACATTTTTATATTCTTAATGGTGTCTCTGGATAAGAAGTTTTAAATTTTAATAAAATTCAATTTATCTTTTTTCTTTTGTGGTTTGTGCTTAATGTGTCATATCTAAGATGACTACACAAAGCTACCAAATTTTCTCCCATGTTTATTTTAAAATTTTTATAATATTGGCTATTATATTTAAGCCTATAATTAATTTTGTGTTAATTTTCTGTACAGAGTAAGATATGGGCTGTTTCCTTATTTCATGTGAATATCTGGTTATTCTAGCACCATTTGTTGAAAATCAATTGAACACATGTATGTATGTATATAATACATATGAAATTATTTCTGACCTCTTCTCTCTGCTATTGATCTATATTACTTGTATTGATCCGTATGCCTATCTTTTCACAAATATTACAGTCTTAGTTACTCTAACTTTATGGTAAGTTATAAAGCCAAGTAATGTAAGTTCTTGAACTTGGTTCTTTTTAAAAATTTCTTGGCTGTCTTAGGTCATTTGCATTCTGTGTAAATTTGAGACTAAGCTTTTCAATTTTTATTTTTTCTTTGAGACAATGTCTCGCTGTGTCACCCAGGCTGGAATGCAGTGGCACAATCATGTTTCACTGCAACCTCAACCTCCTGGGCTCAAGGGATCCTCCTACCCCAGTCTCCTGAGTAACTGGGACTACAGATGCACACCACCACACCCAGCCAAGTTTTGTATTTTTTGTAGCGATGGTGATATCATTTGGCTCTGTGTCCCTACACAAATCTCATCTTGAACTGTACTCCCATAATTCCCACGTGTTGTGGGAGAGAACTGGTGGGAGACAATTGAATCATGGAGGCAGTTTCCCCCATACTGTAGTGAATAAGTCTCATGAGATCTGATGGTTTTATAAGGGGTTTCCGCTTTTGCTTCTCTCTCATCGTTTCTTGCCACTGCCATGTAAGAAGTGCCTTTTGCCTTCTGCCATGATTGTGAGGCTTCCCCATCCACGTGGAACTGTAAGTCGATTAAACCTATTTTTCTTTCCAGACTCAGGTATGTCTTTATCAGCAGCATGAAAATTGACTGATACAGATGGGGTTTTGCCATGTTGCCCAGGCCAGTCTCATTATTAGACAGAAGGCTATTCAGATTTCCTGTTTCATCCTACATCAATTTTAGTTGTATTTTTCTAGAAAGTTGTCTATTTCATCAAAGTTATCTCATTTTTGGCATACATTTGCTCACAATATTATCTATTATTTTAATTTCTGTAGGATCTGTAGTGATAAGCCTTCTTTTTTCCCAACATTGGTGATTTATGTCCTTTTTCATTTGTGTCTGTTTTAGTGATATTTTCTCCTATCTTTATGATTTCCTTCCTTCCAATTACTTCGGATTTACTTTGGTCTTCTTTTTCTAGTGTCTTGAGGTGGTACCTTACATCACTTTTCTTTGTTCTGTTCTAAATAGGCATTTAAGCTACAAACTTCTCTCTAAGCATTTCTTCAGCTAAATCCCACAATTCTGAAATATTTTTATCATCATTGAGTTAAAAATATAATTTATGTGTGTCTTCTCCTTTGGCCTATCAATATTTTAAAATGCCTTTTAATTGCCAAATATTTGGGATTTACCTAAATATTAATGATGTTGGTTTCTATTCTAATTAATTTCATTGTGATCAGAGAACATAGTCTATACTATTACAATCTGGTAAATATATTAAGGTTTATTTTATGGCCCAAAATATGGTATATATTGGTGAACATACCATATTCACTAAAACAAATGTGTATTACACAAAAAGATGTTCATTTTTCAGTGGTTGAATGAGCCATCCATAATTATTACTTAGATCAAGACAGTTGATAATGTGTTCGAATCCTCTGTCTTACACTGATTTTTGGCTAGTTGTCCTCTCAAATCCTGAGAAACAGTGAATAAAAATCTTCCACTAAAATTCTGGAATTTTTTCCCTCTAATTCTGTCATTTTTGTTTCATATATTTTGAGGCTCTGTTTTAGGCCCATACATATTTATGTTTGTTTTGTCTTCTGAAGAATTAATAATTTTTGTCATTCCTTTTTATCTCTGGCAATATTCTTTTTCTTCAAGTCTGTTTTATCTGATGTTAATTTAGGCTACTTCAGCCTTCATATGCTATTTTTTGACATAATTTGTTCCATCAATTTATTTTCAAGCTATCTGTATCTCTACATTTCTCTCCTAGTCATATGTAGTTGGGTCCAGCAACTTTCACGCATTCTAACCATTCCTGCCTCTTAATTGGTGTGTTTAGTCCATTAACATTGCAAATGTGCATTCGGCTATTGAGTTACCCCAGAGAAAAAGAACTAAAGCTTCCAGTGATGTTGGCTGAGGGATAAACTATGAGTCTTAGCACTAACGACAACCACAAAAACAAACACAGAGCCTGTACACTTAGAAAATAAATAAAGGAGATTGCAGTTGACTTCACCAGAATGTTTGAAATCTTAGTAAGCTCAAAATAAACCAGCTGTGAGCTTTCCAGAGGATAAAATTCGCTTTGTGTTCCAACAGTTTTGACATATTGAACTCCGATGTCATGGTCATAGCCCTATCAGCCCTATCAGTGATGGGTTTACTGGGTTCAGGAACCCTTTCACTACTTAAATATTTTTGTTTTACAACTGATTGATAAAATTGGGGAAATAAATTCCTCATGAAAAATTTCTGAGCCAGAAATTCTAAAGAGACCAGTAAAAAGTCAAAAGCCATTTTTATTCCTGAGCTAATGCTATATAGAACAATACATCAAGCAAAGTTCTCTTTTCCTGAAATCCTGTAAGTGAAAGTCAGAAATAAATTAATGGCTCACACTTTTGAAGCTTCTGTTTAAAATGTGAGGTGAATATTTTCTTTTTTTTTTTTTTGAGACAGGGTCTTGCTCTGTTGCCCAGGCTGGAGTGCAGTGGCGCAATCACGGCTCACTACAGCCTCGATCTCCTAGGTATAACCAGTCCTCCCATCTCAGCCTCCCAAATAGCTGGGACTACAGGTGTGCACAACCATGCCTGGCTAATTTTTTCTTTTTTTTTTTTTTTTGCATTTTTTTTTTTGTAGAGACAGTGTTTCGCCATCTTGCCCAGGCTGTTCTCAAACTCCTAGGCTCAAATGATCCACCCACCTCAGCCTCCCAACGTGCTGGGATAATTTTCTATTTAAAGATTCATCATCCGGTCTACAGCTCCCAGCGCGAGCGACGCAGAAGACGGGTGATTTCTGCATTTCCATCTGAGGTACCGTGTTCATCTCACTAGGGAGTGCCAGACAGTGGGCGCCGGTCACTGGGTGAGTGCACCATGCGCCAGCCGAAGCAGGGGCAAGGCACTGCCTCACTCGGGAAGTGCAAGGGGTCAGGGAGTTCTCTTTCCAGGGGTGACAGATGGCACCTGGAAAATAGGGCCACCCCCACCCAAATAGTGTGCTTTTCCGACCGGCTTAGGAAACGGTGCACCAGGAGATTATAGCCGGCACCTGACTCAGAGGGTCCTACGCCCATGGAGTCTCGCTGATTGCTAGCACAGCAGTCTGAGATCAAACAGCAAGGCAGCAGCGAGGCTGGGGGAGGGGCGTCCGCCATTGCCCAGGCTCGCTTAGGTAAACAAAGCAGCCCGGAAGCTCGAACTGGGTGGAGCCCACCACAGCTCAAGGAGGCCTACCTGCCTCTGTAGGCTCCACCTCTGGGGGCAGGGCACAGACAAACAAAAAGACAGCAGTAACCTCTGCAGACTTAAATGTCCCTGTCTGACAGCTTTGAGGAGAGCAGTGGTTCTCCCAGCACGCAGCTGGAGATCTGAGAACGGGCTGACTGCCTCCTCAAGTGGGTCCCTGACCCCTGACCCCCGACCAGCCTAACTGGGAGGCACCCCCCCAGCAGGGGCAGACTGACACCTCACACGGCCGGCCAGGTACTCCAACAGACCTGCAGCTGAGGGTCCTGTCTGTTAGAAGGAAAACTAACAGAAAGGACATCCACACCAAAAACCCATCTGTACATCACCATCATCAAAGACCAAAAGTAGATAAAACCACAAAGATGGGGAAAAAACAGAGCAGAAAAACTGGAAACTCTAAAAAGCAGAGTACCTCTCCTCCTCCAAAGGAACACAGTTCCTCACCAGCAATGGAACAAAGCTGGACAGAGAATGACTTTGACGAGCTGAGAGAAGAAGGCTTCAGACGATCAAATTACTCCGAGCTACGGGAGGATGTTCACGCCAAAGGCAAAGAACTTGAAAACTTTGAAAAAAATTTAGAAGAATGTATAACTAGAATAACCAATACAGAGAAGTGCTTAAAGGAGCTAATGGAGCTGAAAACCAAGGCTCGAGAACTACGTGAAGAATGCAGAAGCCTCAGGAGCCGATGCGATCAAATGGAAGAAAGGGTATCAGCCCTGGAAGATGAAATGAATGAAATGAAACGAGAAGGGAAGTTTAGAGAAAAAAGAATAAAAAGAAACGAGCAAAGCCTGCAACAAATGTGGGACTATGTGAAAAGACCAAATCTATGTCTGATTGGTGTACCTGAAAGTGACGGGGAGAATGGAAACAAGTTGGAAAACACTCTGCAGGGTATCATCCAGGAGAACTTCCCCAATCTAGCAAGGCAGGCCAACATTCAGATTCAGGAAATACAGAGAACGCCACAAAGATACTCCTCGAGAAGAGCAACTCCAAGACACATAATTGTCAGATTCACCAAAGTTGAAATGAAGGAAAAAATGTTAAGGGCAGCCAGAGAGAAAGGTCGGGTTACCATCAAAGGGAAGCCCATCAGACTAACAGCAGATCTCTCGGCAGAAACCCTACAAGCCAGAAGAGAGTGGGGGCCAATATTCAACATTCTTAAAGAAAAGAATTTTCAACCCAGACTTTCATATCCAGCCAAACTAAGCTTCATAAGTGAAGGAGAAATAAAATACTTTACAGACAAGCAAATGCTGAGAGATTTTGTCACCACCAGGCCTGCCCTAAAAGAGCTCCTGAAGGAAGCACTAAACATGGAAAGGCACAACCGTTACCAGCCACTGCAAAATCATGCCAAAATGTAAAGACCATCGAGACTAGGAAGAGACTGCATCAACTAACGAGCAAAATAACCAGCTAACATCATAATGACAGGATCAAATTCACACATAACAATATTAACTTTAAATGTAAATGGACTAAATGCTCCAATTAAAAGACCCACACTGGCAAATTGGATAAAGACTCAAGACCCATCAGTGTGCTGTATTCAGGAAACCCATCTCACGTGCAGAGACACACATAGGCTCAAAATAAAAGGATGGAGGAAGATCTACCAAGCAAATGGAAAACAAAAAAAGGCAGGGGTTGCAATCCTAGTCTCCGATAAAACAGACTTTAAACCAACAAAGATCAAAAGAGACAAAGAAGGCCATTACATAATGGTAAAGGGATTAATTCAACAAGAAGAGCTAACTATCCTAAATATATATGCACCCAATACAGGAGCACCCAGATTCATAAAGCAAGTCCTGAGTGACCTACAAAGAGACTTAGACTCCCACACATTAATAATGGGAGACTTTAACACCCCACTGTCAACATTAGACAGATCAACGAGACAGAAAGTCAACAAGGATACACAGGAATTGAACTAAGCTCTGCACCAAGTGGACCTAATAGACATCTACAGAACTCTCCACCCCAAATCAACAGAATATACATTTTTTTCAGCACCACACCACACCTATTCCAAAACTGACCACATACTTGGAAGTAAAGCTGTCCTCAGTAAATGTAAAAGAAGAGAAATTATAACAAACTATCTCTCAGATCACAGTGCAATCAAGCTAGAACTCAGGATTAAGAATCTCACTCAAAATCGCTCAACTACATGGAAACTGAACAACCTGCTCCTGAATGACTACTGAGTACATAACGAAATGAAGGCAGAAATAAAGATGTTCTTTGAAACCAACGAGAACCAAGACACAACATACCAGAATCTCTGGGATGCATTCAAAGCAGTGTGTAGAGGGAAATTTATAGCACTAAATGCCCACAAGAGAAAGCAGGAAAGATCTAAAATTGACACCCTAACATCACAATTAAAAGAACTAGAAAAGCAAGAGCAAACACATTCAAAAGCTAGCAGAAGGCAAGAAATAACTAAAATCAGAGCAGAACTGAAGGAAATAGAGACACAAAAAACCCTTCAAAAAAATTAATGAATCCAGGAGCTGGTTTTTTGAAAGGATCAACAAAATTGATAGACCGCTAGCAAGATTACTAAAGAAAAAAAGAGAGAAGAATCAAATAGATGCAATAAAAAATGATAAAGGGGATATCACCACCGATCCCACAGAAACACAAACTGCCATCAGAGAATACTACAAACACCTCTATGCAAATAAACTAGAAAATCTAGAAGAAATGGATAAATTCCTCGACACATACACTCTCCCAAGACTAAACCAGGAAGAAGTTGAATCTCTGAATAGACCAATAACAGGAGCTGAAATTGTGGCAATAATCAATAGCTTACCAACCAAAAAGAGTCCAGGACCAGATGGATTCACAGCCAAATTCTACCAGAGGTACAAGGAGGAACTGGTACCATTCCTTCTGAAACTATTCCAATCAATAGAAAAAGAGGGAATCCTCCCTAACTCATTTTATGAGGCCAGCATCATCCTGATATCAGCATCATCCTGATATCAAAGCCGGGCAGAGACACAACCAAAAAAGAGAATTTTAGACCATTATCCTTGATGAACATTGATGCAAAAATCCTGAATAAAATACTGGCAAACCGAATCCAGCAGCACATCAAAAAGCTTATCCACCATGATCAAGTGCGCTTCATCCCTGGGATGCAAGGCTGGTTCAATAGACACAAATCAATAAATGTAATCCAGCGTATGAACAGAACCAAAGACAAAAACCACATGATTATCTCAATAGATGCAGAAAAGGCCTTTGACAAAATTCAACAACCCTTCATGCTAAAAACTCTCAATAAATTAGATATTGATGGGACGTATCTCAAAATAATAAGAGCTATCTATGACAAACCCACAGCCAATATCATACTGAATGGGCAAAAACTGGAAGCATTCCCTTTGAAAACTGGCACAAGACAGGGATGCCCTCTCTCACCACTCATATTCAACATAGTGTTGGAAGTTCTGGCCAGGGCAATTAGGCAGGAGAAGGAAATAAGGGGTATTCAATTAGGAAAAGAGGAAGTCAAATTGTCGCTGTTTGCAGACGACATGATTTTATATCTAGAAAACCCCATCGTCTCAGCCCAAAATCTCCTTAAGCTGATAAGCAACTTCAGCAAAGTCTCAGGATACAAAATCAATGTACAAAAATCACAAGCATTCTTATACACCAACAACAGACAAAGAGCCAAAACATGAGTGAACTCCCGTTCACAATTGCTTCAAAGAGAATAAAATACCTAGGAATCCAACTTACAAGGGACGTGAAGGACCTCTTCAAGGAGAACTACAAACCACTGCTCAAGGAAATAAAAGAGGATACAAACAAATGGAAGAACATTCCATGCTCATGGGTAGGAAGAATCAATATCGTGAAAATGGCCATACTGCCCGAGGTAATTTACAGATTCAATGCCATCCCCATCAAGCTACCAATGACTTTCCTCACAGAATTGGAAAAAACTATTTTAAAGTTCATATGGAACCGAAAAAGAGCCCGCATCGCCAAGTCAATCCTAAGCCAAAAGAACAAAGCTGGAGGCATCACGCTACCTGACTTCAAACTATACTACAAGGCTACAGTAACCAAAACAGCATGGTACTGGTACCAAAACAGAGATATAGATCAATGGAACAGAACAGAGCCCTCAGAAATAATGCCACATATCTACAACTATCTGATCTTTGACAAACCTGAGAAAAACAAGCAATGGGGAAAGGATTCCCTATTTAATAAATGGTGCTGGGAAAACAGGCTAGCCATATGTAGAAAGCTGAAACTGGATCCCTTCCTTACACCTTATACAAAAATCAATTCAAGATGGATTAAAGACTTAAACGTTAGACCTAAAACCGTAAAAACCCCAGAAGAAAACCTAGGCATTACCATTCAGGACATAGGCATGGGCAAGGACTTCATGTCTAAAACACCAAAAGCAATCGCAACAAAAGCCAAAACTGACAAATGGGATCTAATTAAACTGAAGAGCTTCTGCACAGCTAAAGAAATGACCATCAGAGCGAACAGGCAACCTACAAAATGGGAAAAAATTTTCACAACCTACTCATCTGACAAAGGGCTAATATCCAGAATCTACAATGAACTAAAACAAATTTACAAGAAAAAAAACAAACAACCCCATCAAAAAGTGGGCAAAGGACATGAACAGACACTTCTCAAAAGAAGACATTTATGCAGCCAAAACACACATGAAAAAATGCTCACCATCACTGGCCATCAGAGAAATGCAAATCAAAACCACAATGAGATACCATCTCACACCAGTTAGAATGGCAATCATTAAAAAGTCAGGAAACAACAGGTGCTGGAGAGGATGTGGAGAAATAGGAACACTTTTACACTGTTGGTGGAACTGTAAACTAGTTCAACCCTTGTGGAAGTCAGTGTGGGGATTCCTCAGGGATCTAGAACTAGAAATACCATTTGACCCAGCCATCCCATTACTGGGTATATACCCAAAGGACTATAAATCATGCTGCTATAATGACACAGGCACACGTATGTTTATTACGGCATTATTCACAATAGCAAAGACTTGGAACCAACCCAAATGTCCAACAATGATAGACTGGATTAAGAAAATGTGGCACATATACACCATGGAATACTATGCAGCCATAAAAAATGATGAGTTCATGTCCTTTGTAGGGACATGGATGAAACTGGAAATCATCATTCTCAGTAAACTATCACAAGAACAAAAAACCAAACACCGCATATTCTCACTCATAGGTGGGAATTGAACAATGAGAATACATGGACACAGGAAGGGGAACATCACACTCTGGGGACTGTTGTGGGGTTGGGGGAGCGGGGAGGGATAGCATTGGGAGATATACCTAATGCTAGATGACAAGTTAGTGGGTGCAACGCACCAGCATGGCACATGTATACATATGTAACTAACCTGCACATTGCACACATGTACCCTAAAACCTAATGTATAATAATAATAAATAAATTAATTAATTAATTTTAAAAAAGAAGGGCAAAAAAAATAAATAATATAAAATTTAAATTTAAAAATATACAATAAAAATTTTAAAAGACGCATGTCTTTCCTGAACCCTCCAGGTTCCTCTAGCCCACAATTCCTTTCCCTTTCATGGAGCTTTTATGTGGCTTTTTGTCTACTCCACTTGTTTTGATACTATGTGGATATTTGACTATGAATCTTGACTATTGATAATTTACTGTAAGAGATGGGTAGCAAATAAACCAATTAAATCTTCCATGACTCTCAGGAAAGAATATAGGTTAGCTCTCAAATGTTATCAAGTCTAAAAGTAATTTTTAAATGGTTATTGCATTTTACCCAACATTATATTTGATAACAGCAGGAGTTTCCTGTATAGAGTTAATTTCTCAGCAGGTCTCCCTCCCAAGAGTAAGGGAGCTCTGATTCTTAATGGCCAATGCCAGTTACCCAGACAGAATACCTCTAGCATACAAATATGAACTTGTCGAGGTGATGTAAAAGTAGTCAGAATCAAAGTGGAGTCACACATTCCCTCAGGGCAGGGGTTACAGGCAGAAGGGATCATGGCAGATGGAGGCAGGACTAGATTGCAGCTCCAACTCAGACAGACAGAGCAGCGTGTGGAGGCTCACATCATGAATTTTTGTTCCAGAATGACTGCAGGAATAAATCAGGAAACCCAAGAGGACCCACATACCATCCGAAGGAAGCAGATTGCACCTGCCGGACCCGGGAGACACCCCAAATACTGTGCTGATATCCACAGCTGAGAGACCCACAGATGGTTCACATCACAGGACTCTGTGCAGACAACCCCCAGTAACAGCCTAGAGCCTGGTAGACTTGCTGGGTGGCTAGATCCAGAAGAGAGAATAATCACTACAGCTCGACTCTCAGGAAGCCACATTCATAGGAAAAGGGGGAGAGTATTACATCAAGAGAACACCTTGTGGGACAAAAGAATCTGAACAACAGCCTTCAGCTCTGGACCTTTCCTCTGACACAGCTACCCAAATGAGAGGGAACTAGAAAACTAACTCTGATAATATGACTAAACAATGCTCTTTAACACCCCCCAAAAGTCACACTAGCTTACCAGAAATTGATCCAACCCAAGAAGAAATCCCTGATTTACCTGAAAAGGAATTCAGGAGATTGGTTATTAAGCTAATCAGGGAGGCACCAGAGAAAGGTGAAGTCCAATGTAAGGAAATCAAAAAAATGATACAATAAGTGAAGGGAGAAATATTCAATGAAATAAATAGCATAAATAAAAAACAATCAAAGCTTCAGGAAACCATGGACACACTTACAGAAATCCAAAATGCTATGGAAAGTCTCAGCAATAGAATCAAACAAGTAGAAGAAACAAACTCAGAATTTGAAGACAAGGTCTTCAAATTAATCCAACCCAACAAAGACAAGAAAGAATAAGAAAATATGAACAAAGCCTCCAAGAAGTCTGGGATTATGTTAAATGACCAATCCTAAGAATAACCAGTGTTCCTGAGGAAGAAGACAATTCTAAAAGCTTGGAAAAATATTTGGGGGAACAATCAAGGAAAACTTCCCCAGCCTTGCTAGAGACCTAGATATCCAAATACAAGAAGCATAAAGAACACCTGGGAAATTCACCACAAAAAGATCATTGCCTAGGCACATTGTCATCAGGTTATCTAAAGTTAATAGGCTCTAATTAGCTAATAAGGAAAGAATCTTAAGAGCTGTGAGACAAAAGCACCAGGTATCCTAAAAAGGAAAACCTACCATATTAACAGCAGATTTCTCAGCAGAAACCCTATAAGCTAGAAGGGATTGGGGCCCTATCTTCAGCCTCCTCAAACAAAACAATTATCAGCGAAGAATTTTGTATCCAGCAAAACTAAGCTTCATATATGAAGGAAAGATACAGTCTTTTTCCAAAAACAAGTGCTGAGAGAATTCACCACTACCAAGCCACCACTACAAGAACTGCTAAAAGGAGCTCTAAGTCTTGAAACAAATACTGGAAACACATCAAATCAGAACCTCTTTAAAGCATAAATCTCACAGGACCAAAACAAAAATACAATTTAAAAAACAAAAACAAAAAGTCAAGGTATACAGGCAACAAATAGCATGATGAATGGAATGGTACCTCACATCTCAATACTAACATTGAATATAAGTGACCTAAACACTCCACTTAAAAGATACACAATTGCAGAATGGATAAGAATTCACCAAACAACTATCTGCTGCCTTCAAGGGACTTACCTAATGCATAAGGACTCACATAAACTCAAGGTAATGGGGTAGAAAAAGACATTTCATGCAAATGGACACCAAAAGCAAGCAGGAGTAGCTATTCTTATCAGACAAAACAAACTTTAAAGCAACAGCAGTAAAAAAGACAAAGAAGGACATTATGTAATGACAAAAGGCATGTCCAACAGGAAAATATCACAATCCTAAAAATATATGTGCCTAACACTGGAGGTCCCAAATTTATAAAACAATTACTAATAGACCTAAGAAATGAGATAGACAGTAACACAATAATGGTGGAGGACTTCAATACTCCACTGACAGCACTAGACAGATCATCAAGGCAGAAAGTCAACAAAGAAACACTAGATTTAAACTATATCCTGCAACAGATGGACTTAACAGATATATACAGAACATTCCATCCAACAACTGCAGAATACACATTCTATTCAACAGTTCATAGAACTTTCTCCAAGACTGACCATATGATAGGCCAGAAAACGAGCCTCAATAAATTTAAGAAAATTGAAATTATATCAAGCACTCTCTCAGACCACAGTGGAATAAAACTGGAAATCAACTCCAAAAGGAACCTTTAAAACCATGCAAATACAATGGAAATTAAATAACCTGCTCCTGAACAAGCATTGGGTCAAAAATGAAATCAAGACGGAAATTAAACAGTTCTTCAAACTGAACGACAATAGTGACACAACCTATAAAAATCTCTGGAATATAGCAAAGGCAGTGCTAAGAGGAAAGTTCACAGCCCTAAATGCCTACACTAAAAAGTCTGAAAGAGCACAAACAGACAATCTAAGGTCACACGTCAAGAAACTAGAGAAACAAGAACAAACCAAACCCAAACCCAGCAGAAGAAAGGAAATAACCAAGATCAGAGCAGAACTAAATGAAATTGAAAAAAAAAAATACAAAAGATAAATGAAACAAAAAGCTGGTTCTCTGAAAAGATAAATAAAATTGAAAGACCATTCACAAGATTAACCAAGAAAAGAATAGAGAAAATCAAATAAGCTCAATTAGAAATGAAAAAGGAGATATTACAACTGACACCACAGAAATACAAAAGATCATTCAAGGCTACTGTGAATACCTTTACACACATAAACTAGAAAACCTAGAAGAGATGGATATATTCCTGGAAAGATATAATCCTCCGAGCTTAAATCAGGAAGAATTAGATACCCTGAACAGACCAATAACAAGCAGTGAGATTGAAATGGTATTTTAAAAATTACCAACAAAAAAAGTCCAGGACCAGACAGATACACAGCAGAATTCTACCAGACATTCCAAGAAGAATTGGTACCAATCCTGTTGACATTATTCCACAAGATAGAGAAAGAGGGAACCCTCCCTAAATCATTCTATGAAGCCAGTATCACCCTAATACCAAAACCAGGGAAGGATATAACCAAAAAAGAAAACTACAGACCAATATCCCTGATGAACATAAATGCTAAAATCCTTAAAATACTAGCTAACTGAATCCAACAACATATCAGAAAGATAATCCACCATGATCAAGAGAGTTTCAAACCAGGGATGCAGGGATGTTTTAACATACACAAGTCAATAAATGTGATACACCACATAAACAGAATTAAAAACAAAAATCACATGATCATCTCAATAGATGCAGAAAAAAATTCATCCCTTTATGATTAAAACTCTCAGCAAAATCAGCCTACAAAGTACATACCTCAGCATAACAAAAGCTGTTTATGAGAAACCCACAGCCAACATAATGGAGAACTGTTGAAAGCATTCCTTCTGAGAACTGGAACAAGACAAGGATGCCCACTCTCACCACTCCACTTCAACATAGTACTGGAAGTCCTATCCAGAGCAATCAGACAAGAGAAGGAAATAAAGGGCAGCCAAATCAGTAAAGAAGAAGTCAAACCATCGCTGTTTGCTGATGATATAATTGTTTACCCAGAAAACCCTAAAGACTCCTCCAGAAAGCTGCTAGAACTGATAAAAGAATTCAGCAAAGTTTCCAGATACAAAATTAATGTACACAAATTAGTAGCTTTTCTATACACCAACAGTGACCAAGCTGAGAATAAAATCAAGAACTCAATCCCTTTTACAATAGATGCAAAAAAAATATTTATGAATATGCGTAATCAAGGATGTAGAAGACCTCTACAAGAAAAACTGAAAAAGACTACTGAAAGAAACCATAGATGACATAAACAAATGGAAACACATTCCAAGCTCATGCATGGGCAGAATCAATATTGTGAAAATGACAATACTGCCAAAAGCAACCTACAAACTCAATGCAATTCCCATCAAAGTACCACCATCATTCTTCATAGAATTAGAAAAACCAATCCTAAAGTTCATGTGGAACTAAAAAACAGCCTGCATAGCCAAAGCAAGACTAAGCAAAAAGAACAAATCTGGAGGCATCACAGTACCTGATTTCAACCATACATAAGGCCATAGTCACCAAAACAGTATGATACTTGTATAAAAATAGGCACATAGACCAATAGAACAGAATAGAGTACCGAGAAATAAACCTAAATACTCACAGCCAGCTGATTTTGACAAAGCAAACAAAAACATCAAGTGGGGAAAGGACACCCTTTTCAACAGATGGTGCTGGGATAATTGGGTAGCCACATGTAGGAGAATGAAACTGGATCCTCATCTCTCACCTTATATAAAAATCAACTCAAGATGGATAAAGGGGGCCGGGCACAGTGGCTCACACCTGTAATCCCAGCACCTTGGGAGGCCAAGGCAGGTGGATCACCTGAGGCCATAACTCGAGACCAGCCTGGCCAACATGGCAAAACCCTGTCTCTACTAAAAATAAAAAAAAAAAGTTAGCTGGGCATGGTAGCAGGAGCCTGTAATCCCAGCTAGTCAGGAAGCTGAGGCAGGAGACTCACTTGAACCCAGGAGGTGAAGGCTGCAGTGAGCCAAGATCACATCATTGCACTCCAGCCTGGGCAATAAGAGCAAAACTCTACCAAAATAAATAAATAAAGAAAGAAAGAAAGAAAAAAAAGATGGATCAAGGACTTAAATCTAAGACCTGAAACTATAAAATTTCTGGAAGATAATAACATTGGAAAAACCCTTCTGGACATTGGATTACACAAGGATTTCATGACCAAGAACCCAAAAGCAAATGCAATAAAAACAAAGATAAATAGCTAGGACTTAATTAAACTAAAGAGCTTTTGCATGGCAAAAGGAACAGTCAGCAGAGTAAACAGACAACCCAACTGGGAGAAAATCTTGACAATCTATACATCTGACAAAGGACTAATGTCCAGAATCTACAACAAACTCAAACAAATCAGCAAGATAAAAACAAACAATCCCATCAAAAAGTGGGCTAAAGACATGAATAGACAATTCTCAAAAGAAGATATACAAATGGCCGACAAACATATGAAAAAATGCTCAACATCACTAATGATCAGGGAAATGCAAATCAAACCCACAATAGGATACCTTACTCCTGCAAGAATGGCCATAATCAAAAAAATCAAAAAATATTAAATGTTGGAGTGGATGCAGTGAAGAGGGAACACTTCTACACTCCTGGTGGAAATGTAAACTAGTACAACCACTATGGAAAACAGTGTGGAGATTCCTTAAAGAATTAAAAGTAGAACTACCATTTGATCCAGCAATCCCACTTCTTGGGATCTATCCAGAGGAAAAGAAGTCATTATACAAAAAAAGATACTTCCACACACATGTTTATAGCAGCACAATTCATGATTGCAAAAACAGGGAACCAACCGAAATGCCCATCAATCAACGAGTGGATAAAGAAACTGTCGTGTATATGTATGATGGAATACTACTCAGCCATAAAAAGGAATGAATTAATGGCATTTGCAGCGATCTGGATGAGATTGGAGACTATTAGTCTAAGTGAAGTAACTCAGGAGTGGAAAACCAAACATCATATGTTCTCACTCATAAGTGGGAGCTAAGCTATGAGGATGCAAAGGCATAAGAATGACACGATGGACTTTGGGAACTCAGGGGGAAAGGGTGGGAAGAGGGTGAGGGATAAAAGACTACAAATAGGGTGCAGTGTATACTGCTTGGGTGATGGGTGCACCAAAATCTCACAAATCACCACTAAATAACTTACTCATGTAACCAAACACCACCTGTTCCCAATAACCTATGGAAATAAAAAAAAAATTTAAGTGGATTCACTAATATTAAGAGAACCCTGACAAAGAGGGCAGGGTTCATTTTCTTGTAGACAGCCTGTGTTTGTTATAGAAATTGACAGTGATATAGCCCGAAGGACATGCTCCTTAATAAATTCAATGTTCTTTGCTCTAATTGCTCTAATTTCATGCTATTATAGGGACAAAAAGGGAGTGATCTTTTTCCTCCCCATCATAAGGGTCACAGCTGATATCCCTATAGCAAAAGACAGGTTAATATGAGAAGAGCATAATAAATTTGTTAATGTTAAGAAACAAATTTTAAAAAAGAAAGAAAACTCAAAGAAAGATCAGAAGGTTGACACGTAAATACCTTCTTTATTGGGGAGAGGGAAGTAGGGATGCTGTAAATGTAACCAAAGACCAGATAATGGTTTGTAAATGATTCTTTTTCGAATTTGAATGCACAAGACAGGGAAACATTATCTTGTGAAAAAGTCCATCCAGGTGTGATTACATTCCTCAGTCTTCTGTTCTGGTATGGAAAATGAGATTTAAGGGAGAGGGTGGAAGGCAATGGTGTTCTCTCTGGTGGCTCCAGTCTTAAGGTAGATAAGAGATATCAGAGTAAAGTATCTTCCAGCATCTGCTGACCTTCAGTGAACTTCAATTTAAAATAATCAACTAGGAGGCTGAGGTCAGCAGTTCAAGACCAGCCTGGCCAACAAGATGAAACTCCGTCTCCACTAAAAAATACAAAAATTAGCTGGCCGGTAGTGGTGCATGCCTGTAATCCCAGATACTCAGGAGGCTGAAGCAAGAGAATTGCTTAAGCCTGGGAGGCAGAGGTTGCAGTGAGCTGAGATCACGCCACTGCACTCCAGTCTGGGTGACAGAGTGAGACCCTGTCTCAAAAATAAATAAATAAATAAATAAATAAATAAATAAATAAACAAACATACCAATGTTCCATATTTTAAGAATATTGAGGACCCTGGGGTCCTTAACTATCAAACAATCTCTGGATGTGTAATTTGGGCTCCTGGATGAATGTTTCACCCTCAGTGCTGACCAATAGTCAGGGACAGGAGGTAAAGGTTGCCTGTACTCCCATGCCTTCAGCCTTCTAACTCATCCAGATGCGCCTTCTAACTCATCCAGATGCACCTTCTTTATCTCTGGTGCACCTCTGGATTCAGTCTCATTTCATGCTTGAAAAACAGAAATAGCCCTGGCCAAATTCAAGGAGCCTGACTTGAAGAACCCTCCAGGTTATTATAGTCCAAGCACCTGTTGATGAAAAGAGTCGAACTCCATGAAATATTTGAAGAGATTTATTCTGAGCCAAATATGAGTGAACAATGGCCCACGACAGAGCCTTCAGGAGACCTGAGAACATATGCCCAAGGTGGTTGGGCCACAACTTGGTTTTAAACATTTTAGAGAGACATAGGATATCAACCCAGACATGTAGAACATACATTGGTTTAGTCTAGAAAGGTGGGACAACTAAAAGTGGGGGCTTCCAGGTCATTGAAAGATTCAAAGATTTTCTGATTGGCAATTGGTTGAAAGAGTTAAGTTATTGTCTAAAGACTTAGAAAGGAATGTCTGGGTTACGATAACAAGTAGTAGAGACCAAGGTTTTCTCATGCTGGTGAAGCCTCCAGAGAGCAGGTTTTAGAAAGAATAGATGGTAAACGTTTCTTATCAGACTTAAAGAGTCTGTTCTATGGGTAATAGTAATTCCAAAAGGGAGGAGGGTATAATGAGGCATGTCTGAGCTCCACTTCTCATCATGGCCTGGACCAGTTTTTCAGGTTAATTTTGGAATGTCCTTTGCCAAGAGGATGGGTTCATTCAGATCGATGGGGGTCTTATAATTTATTTTTGGTTTACATACCCATTGTGGCATACAGATTGGATAGTGTCCTGATCTTTGCCTTGGCATTGCATCCTCTTATTGCTCCTCCCACTCTAACTCTGAATCCCCTGCCCACAGCAGTTGGTTGGGCTTTCAGCCCTTATGACCTGCCCTATATGGATTTGGGAGTGTCCCCTGGTCCGCTAGATCAGGAGAGATAGTCAGAATATTCAACAACTGGTACAGCATGAGACAATCAGTCACAACAGGTGCCAACTCTCAACTACAGTGTGTCTATAGTGTTGCATGCCAGCCTCTCAGCAGCTAGAACCTGAGTAATTTTCACCATTAATTAATCACAATAATTCACCAGGCACTGTGCTGTATCTTTAAAATACATTACTTCATTTAATCTTCCCAGCAATCCTTCCCAGGAAACACAGGTTCAAGGTTATACAATTTGAACAAGGTTTCACAGCTAGTAAATGGCAGATCCAGGATTTAAAATCAACTATTTTGTTTCCAAAGCCCATGCTCCTGATTTCCACGGTATCTAGTAGATTTAATCCCTTTAAAACTGTTCCTCAGTGTGACTTTGGAGTCTTAGAGACCAATGTTCAAAGCCTGCTGCTTCCCCTTTTAGTTATTTGTCCTCTGAACCTCAATTTCCCTATCTGTAAAATAAAGATAATGTGCCTTCTTCCATGGACTGTTACAAAGTTTAAATGCGTTAATGTATGTTAAAAATATGTAGTCTTGATCACAAATTTTATCATTGTTTTTCTTGATTCAAGCTCCCACCTTCCAGTCCTGGGTCCCCAGAATCTCTGTAGTCTGGTTCAGGCTGTGCTTAAGAAGACCCCCAATTCTCATGCTTCTGTGCCTTCTATATTTCAGAGAAGCATGGGGAAAGATCATGAGCTGACTGCTTTTTACAGCTCTACCTCCCCACTCTCACTGCAGCCCCACCATCACAAAGCCTTTCATCCTACTATGGAAGATATAAGGTCTCAAGTGCAAATACCCATTGGGAGAGCCAACATAGAAAATACAATAATTTCACACTAGAGTGTTTAAGATATAAGATCTAATCCCTGAAGGGAAACTTGAATTGAAACTAAGAGCACTAGAACATCAGAGGAAGGAGGAGAAGGGACGAAAACAAATTGTATGGTTTGATTACATCTCAGCTCCATTCTAACCTCCATCTTCAGATCCTATGGCTCTGGAGAGGTCCATATCTGAGAAAAGGCAGGGACACTTGTTGGCTTAGTAAATGAGAAGTGGCACCCAATGTATGAGTAGCACCTCCATCCCTACCACAACACACACACACAAACACACACACATAAACACACACACACACAAACAAACCCTTCTACAGCTAGGAGCCACAAAGCAGCTCATCTGCAGGAAATAATTCCTTTATCTTCTTTTCTCAGCTCTAAAACAAGGTGATCCTACTTGAAATGATCTCTAATGTCCCAGCCAATTCTGACATTATGTGCTGAAATATCCATTCTTTCAAGTAGATAATAAAGGTTGGACTTACTCCTGTGAACAACTACACATGTACCTATATACATATATATCTACTCACATGCCTCCATTGACTACAGTGAAGAGAGAGCCCAGCATCCTGCTCTGGCCTCTTCTCTCTATTTACACTCACTGCCTTGGTGATCTCACCCAAGTTGGTGACTGTAAATAGCCCCTATCGCTGGCAAAGCATAATTTATCTCTAGCCCAGACCTGTCCCCTGAACTCCAGGCTTGTATAAATAGCCATCTCCACTTGGATGTCTTAAACTAAGCTTCTGATATTTGCCCTCAAATCTGTTCCTCCCCATTCTTCCCCATCTCAGTTAATGGCAACTGCACCCTTCCTGTAGCTCAGATGCTTGACTCCTCTCTTTCTGTAATATCCTTCATCCAATCTCTTGTGAAATCCTGTTGACACTACTTAACGACATGTATCCATAATTCAACTTTTTTTTTTTGAGATGGAGTCTCGCTCTGTACCCCAGCCTGGAGTGCAATAGCACAATCTCAGCTCACTGCAACCTCCACCTCCTGGGTCCCAGTTCAGGCAATTCTCCTGCCTCAGCATCCCGAGTAGCTGGGATTACAGGTGCTCCCCACCATGCCCAGTTAATTTTTGTATTTTTAGTTTCACCATGTTGGCCAGGCTGGTCTTGAAATCCTGACCTTGTGATCCGCCCTCCTTGGCCTCCCAAAGTGCTGGGATTACAGGCGTGAGCCACTGCGCCCGGCCAGAATTCAATTGTCACCACCTCCACTGTTACAGTAGGTAGCTAGTCAGGCATGAGTGGGGCAGGAGAGGGCTCCCCCAACACACACACCACGACCATCAGGTGATGGTCAGGCAGTTGTTAAGGGTCTCTCTAAAATAATAATTGTCACAGCCAATGCGAGGGAAAGGCTGTCTCCTAGTAGATAGAAAACAACTGAAACTGGTGGTTAGCAGCTTCCCAATGTGATCTCAGGGGTTGGGCGAGTGGGCTACAGCATGCGCATTAAGAGGCAAAATGGAGGAGTTTAACTGTTATATGACCTTCCTCTAGGAATGCTAGACTGGTAAGGGGAGAACGCCTTAAGTGAGCACACACACAACTCTGGTAAACACACTGCACACACTCCCCACCAAGCGCTAGTAGGCCATTGCACATGCAGACAGCCCACCCCAAGGGAAGAATCAGGGGAGAAGTTAACGCAAGACCCCAGAAGTATGCCAATGTATAAAATCCCAAGTCAGAAGGTCAAACCGTGCACTTGATCACTCAAGTCGCCCACTTGACCCTCTTTCAAGTGTACTTTACTTCCTTTCATTCCTGTTCTAAAGCTTTTTGATAAACTTTCACTCCTGCTCTAAAACTTGCCTCAGTCTCTCCTTCTGCCTTATGCCTCTCAGTCCAATTCTTTCTTCTCAGGAGGCAAGAATTGAGATTGATGCAGGCCCATGTGGATACGGATTCAATGCCAATAACACCACTGATATCACCTTAGCCCCAGCCACCATCATCTATCAGCCTGGCTGTTGCAACAGCCTCTAATTGATCTCCTTACTTCTTACCTCGTCCAGCTAGAGTCTTTTCTCAGTAGAGCAGCAAGAATTATACTCTTAAAACAAAAGTCAGGTCATGCCTTTCTCCTGACCAAACCTGTGGTTGCTCCCTTTCTCCTTCAGAGGAAAAGCTAAAGCCAATCTGGCCTTGCATCACCTCTGACCTCCTCTCCCTCCATTGCCCCCTCTCCCCTGCCCCACTCTGCCCCTAGGCAGTGCCCTCCTGGATGTTTCTTGAACGTGCTAAATATGCCTTGTCTCAAGGCCTTTGCACTTCACTCTTTTCTCTGCCAGGAGTGCTCTGAAAATCGTAACTTTTTCCCCAGTCCCAGCAGTCCTCTTCCTCTCTTGCTCTTAATTTTCTCCATCACCCTTATCATCTGACATACTACACATTTTATTTATTTATTATTTATTGTTTTTTAAATTTATTTATTGTCTTACATACACAAATGCACACACATACAAAGGCAAGCTCCATGATGGTGAAACCGGCCCAATTGTCCCGTAGAACTAATATTCACAGTTTTTTGAATAAACATTGAAATTGACCCTCCTTGGTCTTAAAACTTGAAACTTAAATTTGTCTTACCTGAGTTCCTGCCTCAGGAAACCAACCTTCAGGCAAGGAACTAAAACTTAAAAGATCACCACATCCAGATGAGGCACCAGACCCCTCATCTATCACTTTTGCTCCCTTACCCCTCCCCAATTCCTGTTTTTCCCACCTTCCCTGCTATATAAACACCCCCACGTTTAGTGGGTCAGGAAGACGGATTTGAGACTTTATCTCCCATTCTCCCTGGCTGGCATTCTGCGCAGCAAGCAACAGAACTGAGACCAAATCCCTGGCATTTCAGTAACAGGCCTTAAATGTTTGCTCATTGCTATTATCTCCATTTACTAGAACTGGGCCTGACACATACTGGGTATATATTTGCTAAATGAGTGAACTAATAGATTATTCAAGATGAACGGCACACCCCAAATTGTAGGTAGGTAGTTGGGAGAAGTTAGCAACCACCTAAGTCTTCCAATATACATATCAAGCATACCTACATTGTCTTCTTGCGTGCATATCCACATGACTGGCAGCTGAGTGCCTTATCACAGATTGCCCATAGCCGATCTGTCCAGTCAGAGGTACCTGTGAACTCTGAAGGAGGAGTTACTTTTATACTTGTAAAGTTTGTGAAGTACACTACTCCTTGAGTCACTATGGGTCTATGGTAATGCACTTGGGCCTCTGTAAAAGGCACAGGAGATAAGCCAAGCTCAGCTCATCTGGGAATTCCATAGCTGGGTGAGCCAAGTCTTGTTGGTTCCCAAGGACCCAGCCTGATACCCTCATATCTGGCACATAGCAGGGTCTCTGGGGTCAGAGTTACTTGTTGAATCTATCAGTAATTGATAGATTCAATTTATCTATCCTCCCTAGCTTCAAAGTAAAGTTCATAAAGTAAAATTCGTAATTCCTCCCTAGCTTCAAAGTAAAATCTATGTTTTCAAACCAATCTCCACATTTTTTTAATTTATTTATTATTTTAGAGACAGAGTCTTACTCTGTCACCCAGGCTGGAATGCAGTGACACAATCCTAGCTCACTGCAACCTCAACCTCCTGAGCTGAAGCAATTCTCCCACTTCAGCCTCCTGAGTAGCTGGGACTACAGGCACATGCTATCACACCTGGCTAATGTTTTCTTTCTCCATGTCTTACCAAGACTGGAGGCAGCCATGAATGTGGTGAAAGCTTTGCGTGATGCTGGGAGTGTGTGTGGGTTTGGTTTCACATGCAGCTTTGATTTCCTCATCTGGGCCATCTTCACACAGCGTGTTAACACCAACGGGATATTGGCTCAGACCGAAGACTCAGCAGCTGAGATTCATCATTGCAATGTCTCCCAGAACAGCGGTCCCCAAACTTTTTGGCATCAGGGACCGGTTTTGTGGAAGACAAAACCACGGATGGCGGCCTGGGGGTTGTGGGGTGGAAGGAAGATTTCCGGATGAAACTGTTCCACCTCAGATCATCAGGCATTAGTTGGATTCTCATAAGGAGCACACAACCCAGATCCGTCGCACGCACAGTTCACAGTAGGGTTTCTGCTTCTGAGAATCGAATGCTGTGCCTGATCTGACTGGAGGCAGAGCTCCGGTGGTAATACTGTGTAGCCCAGTTCCTAACAGGAAACTGATCAGTACCAGTCTACAGCCCAGGGCTTGGGGACCCCTGTTCTAGAAGAGGCATTACCTCCAGCCTTGGGAGTTCTCTGGAGTCAGAGGCGATGTGGTCTGGATGGAATGTGTGTACTGAACAGAGTTTCAAATTTATTTATCATACAAGGTGGGGCTCTTTGTTTTCTCATATGCTGTGATTTAGAATAGGGATCGGGTCTGATTTATCTTTCCCTCCCCAGAGCCTGGTGTGGTGTCTAACGCATGGCATTGCTCAGTAAATCTGTCACACTACACTGACCTGCACGTAGCTCTCAGAAGGATTCTTGTTCCCACTTTAAAATTAGGCAAAATAACCGTGTGCATTTTCTTTGTGCTTACCATTTCTAAATTAGTTACAATAAACAGGGATTAATTTTTTACTAAAGGGAAAAAAAAAAGGAAGTCATTGTCCCTGCCTTTCTCTGACTCAGGGCCTTCTCTGAAACCACAGCTCTGCCTCTGTTTCTCTCCAGTCCAGCAAACAAATGTCATTGTACAAGTTTGTATAGAGCAAGGAGATGTGTGGGGTGGTAGAAACAGAGGCAAAATATTTAAAATACAATTGCATGATATTTAGTCATCTTAACTAAGAGTTTTAAAGTACTATTTCTGAAGCAAGAAATTATTCAGAGAGCAACTCCCAAGGAATAAAGATCAATGGTTAAGTGCCAGCCTATGGCATTAGCCATCTTCTTTACAAATCCTGGCCCTGACACTTGTGAACTGTGTGACCCTGGATGAGTTACTTAACCTCCTTGAGTCTCAGCTTCTTCATCTCAGAAGTGGAGATAAAATTGGTGCTTGCTCAATGGGGAAAGGATTCCCTATTTAATAAATGGTGCTGGGAAAACTGGCTAGCCATATGTAGAAAGCTGAAACTGGATCCCTTCCTTACACCTTATACAAAAATTAATTCAAGATGGATTAAAGACTTACATGTTAGACCTAAAACCATAAAAACCCTAGAAGAAAACCTAGGCAATACCATTCAGGACATAGGCATGGGCAAGGACTTCATGTCTAAAACACCAAAAGCAATGGCAACAAAAGCCAAAATTGACAAATGGGATCCAATTAAACTAAAGAGCTTCTGCACAGCCAAAGAAACTACCATCAGAGCGAACAGGCAACCTACAAAATGGGAAAAAATTTTCGCAACCTACTCATCCGACAAAGGGCTAATATCCAGAATCTACAATGAACTCAAACAAATTTACAAGAAAAAAACAAACAACCCCATCAAAAAGTAGGCGAAGGATATGAACAGACACTTCTCAAAAGAAGACATTTATGCAGGCAAAACACACATGAAAAAATGCTCATCATCACTGGCCATCAGAGAAATGCAAATCAAAACCACAATGAGATACCATCTCACACCAGTTAGAATGGCGATCATTAAAAAGTCAGAAAACAACAGATGCTGGAGAGGATGTGGAGAAATAGGAACACTTTTACGCTGTTGGTGGGACTGTAAACTAGTTCAACCATTGTGGAAGTCAGTGTGGCGATTCCTCAGGGATCTAGAACTAGAAATACCATTTGACCCAGCCATCCCATTACTGGGTATATACCCAAAGGATTATAAATCATGCTGCTATAAAGACACATGCACATGTATGTTTATTGCAGCACTATTCACAATAGCAAAGACTTGGAACCAACCCAAATGTCCAACAACGATAGACTGGATCAAGAAAATGTGGCACATATACACCATGGAATACTATGCAGCCATAAAAAATGATGAGTTCATGTCCTTTGTAGGGACATGGATGAAACTGGAAACCATCATTCTCAGCAAACTATCGCAAGGACAAAAAACCAAACACCGCATGTTCTCACTCATGGGTGGGAATTGAACAATGAGAACACATGGACACAGGAAGGGGAACATCACACTCCGTGGACTGTTGTGAGGTGGGGGGAGCGGGGAGGGATAGCATTTGGAGATATACCTAATGCTAAATGACGAGTTATTGGGTGCAGCACACCAACATGGCACATGTATACATATATAACAAACCTGCACATTGTGCACATGTACCCTAAAACTTAAAGAATAATAAGATAAAATAAAATAAAATAGAATAAAATAAAATAAAATAAAAATAAAAAAAATTGGTGCTTGCTATAGTGGTTGTTATGAAGAGCAAATAAAATAACGCCCGTAAACAGCTTATTTGGTACAATGCCTGATACAGTAGCTGCTTATTATGAGTGATGGTTATTAGTGTCATTATTGCTATTAACTGGACCTTCCCATGCCTAGCCCTTAGTCTTCTCCCTGGGTTTAGCTCCCATCTCATTACGGAGTATTATGGTCCTTCCCCATGCCATGTTCAAGTTCTCATCTCTAAGTACACTGACATTATGGCACTCCCACCTTCCTTGATCCAGAGGAAATTCTGACATGTTGCAATTTTTCCCCTTACTTTAAGGGTAGGTCCTACTCTCTCTTCAAAGCATTCTGAAATTTCTCTCTTTTTCTTTCTACCTTTAATTCAACTAGACGGTTAGCTTTAGGACTAGAGCTCTTTGCTCAGCCTTCCCACAACATTCTCTCACCTCTTTTTTTAATTTTTTTAAATTAATAAACTTTATTGCAGGGAGGCAGTTTTAGGCTTACAGAAAACTTGAGCAGAAAGTACAGAGTTCCCATATATCTCCTGAATGTGGCTTCCCAGTTTCTCCAATCCTTAACCTCTTAGATTAGTGTAGTCCATCTCTTATAACTGATGAGCCAATATTGATGTATTATTATTAACTAAAGCCCATAGTTTACATTAGGTCTCAGTGTTTGTGTTGTTCTTTCTTGACTCATCTTTTTCTTGTCCATTCTTTCCATGGATCTCTCTACTTCCTGTACTAACCCCGCTTTTATTGGATAGTCCTGCCTTGCTGCATCATTTGCCCGGAGCTATATCCAAGTCATTAGGGCCTTTGCATTATTCCTCCCTAGCTTCAAAGTAAAATCTGTGTTTTCAAACCAATCTCCACATTTTTAAATTTATTTATTATTTTAGAGACAGAGTCTCACTCTGTCGCCCAGGTTGAAACGCAGTGACACAATTCTACCTCACTGCAACCTTGACCTCTGAGCTCAAGCAATTCTCCCACTTCAGCCTCCTGAGTAGCTGGGACTACAGGCACATGCCCTCACGCCTGACTAATGTTTGTATTTATTTATTTTTTTATTTTTTATTTTTTATTTATTTATTTTGTAGAGATGGGTTCTTACTACATTGCCCAGGCTGGTCTCAAACTTCTGGACTCAGGAGATCTTCCCACCTCAGCCTCTGAAATTGCTGGGATTACAGGCATGATTGACCACGCCCAGCCTCCACATTTTTAAATAGTTAAGTCCCCATATGTACATTTAACACAAGTCTCCCTGGCTGGACCAATATTGTCTTCCCTCTTAGAGTGAGTCTTCACTCTGAAAACCCCCCTGGGATTCCATCCTGGGGGGATTCCCCTGGGATTCATCCAGCCTACATGTGCTTTTGCACACGTCTAGCAGAGGGAAGAATCCACGGAGAGAGCAAAATCCACTGCTTTTCCCAAGCTTTCCCGAAAGGTGCTCTCTCTCACCACTCATTGGCGATCACTCCTGTCTTTGTCAGACCAAAGGAACAGAAAATACAATGAATATCAAGAGCCTGTGACCCCCAGCTTCCTTCCTTCCTTCCCAGACCCTCTTTAAGTAGCTTAACAAATTAATGAGAGAACATCTGCAAAACCCACTAGGTTTGGAATGAAAGGCCCATCAAGGCAAGGTGTTAGTGGTGGTCCTGTCTTCAGAAGTTGACATTCTCATTCTTCTCAATGTCCCTGTCACCCATGCTATTAACACCCCAGGAGTCTATCCTCAGGCTCAGAGATGTCCTCCTAGCAATGACCCATTCCCTTGGCAACACCTTGACTCAGGTTTGTCACCAATTCCAACAAAACTAGAAATTCAGTACCTGCCAGAGTCATAATGTTAAGAAGCTGATATTTGGGGAATGCTTATTGCTTTATTAAAGACTTTCATATCCAATTTACTGACTGTGAGTTTCAGGCCAATGGCACATTTAGGCCACATCAATATGAATCAATTTGACTGGACTTAGAATAGTATATATACAGATAATTCAATCAGATAACTGCATTTTTTTATTAACATGACACTAGTGATGAATTCTTTTTACTCTTCAATCAGTTGCTTTGACACATATAGTCATAGATTAAATTACCATTCTGTTTTTCTGCTTTATAAGAGCTGAGTTAGGGAAAAAAAAAAAACTGTCTTGGCACCATTTTTTAAATGGTATTTTCAAATCACAGAAGGGATTTACCATTTCCTCACAAGCTAAAATGCCTTTAGGATGTGTGTTTAACTGCATTCTCACCCCATCGTGTGCTGCACAGGACTTACAAGCCCCAGTGGAGAATCTGGGGCCAGTTTTATCATTAAATAAACTCTGGAATGCCCCAGGCAGGGTCGTTAACTTGTCTCCACTACAGACTATATGTCCAAATAGCCACCTCCCTTCTGTGGGTTCCCACAGGGCGCTGGGTGTGCTCCATAGCCCGATCCCCTGACATAAGGGGACAATTGGGCCATTATATTTGGACCAAGAGCAAGCAGCCAGCTCAGTTCAGCTCTGTACACAGGAATGAAAAAAAGGAGCACCAAATATAGACCACTGGACAATTTATTTGTCTTGAGTGTTTAAGACACACAAGCAAACCCCGGCAGGCTATCAATGGTCAGCTTTGTGCAATAACCACGCAAATCTAAAGAGTATTCTATGTGGATACCATTTAAAAACTGTATGGTGGGTCACGCCACGTAGGTGGCCTTGGCAAGGGTCTCACTCTTTGCATCCATAACAACCCTGCAGACTAAGAACCCACCCCAACACCCTTATCCACATTGTGTTTTTAAAGATTTGTATCATTGTCTTGCTCAAAATATCAGTTTGAAATCCCCATTTTTTCCCAAAAATAAAATATTAGAATGAATGAGACTCTCAAAACTTCCAAAAATTCTTCTTATCCAAATCTCTAATTTTTAGAAGAGGAAACTAGCATCAGCAAAGTTTATACTCACCAATTAAGCCAGCTTCATTAGAATTCTATTAGGCTGGTGCAAAATTAATTGCAGTCTTTGCCATTACATTTAATCAACTATCAACTATCAACTCATTGTCCAATATTTTTTTAGCCTAGGTTACAATAAGAAATCAGCAAAACTGTTGACTGCCAGTGAAGCACATACCTTTGTGCTCACAAGCCCGTCAGAAAAAAGAAAAAGAAAAAAAAAAGAAAGAAGTAAGGGAGAGAGGGAAAGACTTAAAGCCTGGTTTTCTCATTCATCATTTATAGCAGTGGTCCCCAACCTTTTCGGCCCCAGGGACTGGTTTTGTAGAAGACAATTTTTCCACAAAGGGAGGGTGGGTATGGTTTTGGGATGAAACTGTTCCATCTCAGATCGTCAGGCATTGGATTCTCACACGGAGCACACAATCTAGGTCCCTCGCATGTGCAGTTCACAATAAGGTTCCCCCTCCTATGAGAATCTAATGCCGCCACTGATCTGACAGGAAGTGGAGCTCAGGTGGTAATCCTCACTCACCTGCCACTCACCTCCTGCTGTGTGGCCCAGTTCCTAACAGGCCACAGATCAGTATCAGTTCATGGTCCAAGGGTTGGAGACCCCTGATTTACAGTATGTCATTTGGATAGCAGTGCTGGGAAGTGTTCCCCTCCACCTCCCAGAACCACCCTCTCTACTCTATCAAATCACATTCTATTACATTCATTCATCCATAATTTCCAAGGATTTCAACTAGCTGGTCTGGTGCCTCACTCTCTTCTGGAGAGGTAATTGTGCCATCTCTCCATGTAGTTCAGCACTGTGTATTGCACAAAGGGACTCCTGGGGACAGTGTCTTAACCCACAGCAGGAGAAGGCCTCTACTGCCATGCCAAGCTTTGAAGTCCTGGATTATTACAAGGGTGAAGACTCCAAGAAAAGGAAGCTGCTGATGGTCAGAAGAATAGAGTAGGGTGTGAATAAGTATAAAGGTTGCATGAGTGACAACTGTGAGCCTCTCTTGAAGACAAGTGTCTAAGAGATAGAAATCTGGACTAGAAGGGAATAAAAAAAAGCAAACCCATACATCCATACAAGCACAGGAAAAGATTGTAAGATCATTCAGCTTTGTGTTCCAATACTGTCATGGAGCTAAGCAAAGATGGAAGAAAGGACCTCAAAGCACCTCTTCCCTCCAGGAAGGGATGGCTGCCACCCTGTGTTGACAGAACTGACCAGGGAGTTCCAAAGCCAGGAAGACTCAAAGAGGGTTGCAGAGTGTTTTTGTTCAAGCTGCTCCATCCACTTCAGCTTATTCTACCCAGCACCCAGAGATAGGCCATATCCAATCAGCCCATGATCTAAGCCAGGGTTAAGGTGGCCGCAGCCCACAAGGACCCAGTGGTAGCAGAATCTGCCACCCCGAAACCTTCCACTGTTTCCTCTGTGCTGAGATCCCCTTATCCCCTTGACTCAGCCCCACAAATGAGCCCCCACCTTTCCTCTTTCTTTCTTGTGGCCTCTAGCACACGCTGCGCCTACAAGATAAAGAAGGGAAACACTCTTGACCAGGAGAAGGAACACCTAATCTAAGCTTCTTTCCTAATCAGCTGAGAACCAGAACAAGTTCCTTAACTACTCTGACCTCTATCAAGTGGCTCCTCATCTGTCAAGTTGGGATAAAAACCAGGAAGCAGAATAGTTAACTGGTTAAGTGAGCAGCTCTGGGGCCAGAGAACTTGAGTCTAAATGGCAGCTCAGCTGCTTCCTAGGTGGGTAACCTTGGATAAGTTTCTCGACCTCCCTATGCTTCAATTTCCTCTTCTGCAAAATAAGGGTAACAGAACTGTTGTGTCCATGAATTGAGACAGTGTACAGGAGGGTTAAATGTGATAAGAGAACGTAAAGGCATTAGCATGGTGCCTGGTGCAAAGTGAAATCACAATAAATGTTAACCATTTGCACTGCCATCATCACTGTCCTCTACCAAAGTGACAAAACAGTGTTGACACCTCCCTGAAAGGAATCAGGTGCTACGCATATTATTATCCTTAACACATGGCATCTGGTTTGTCAGTTCCTTCAGCCTATTTCACTAGGTGTGACTAAAGGCAAGAGTAGATTTTTTTCACTTTGGAGAATTAATAGGATCTGAGAAACTGACATTTTCGCCCTCAATTCTCAATGAATTTAGAACAAAAGAAACCTGCAAAGCTCAGATAAACATGAAAGAAAAATCACCAAGCACTGCTCTTTCTAACTTCTTTGAATCTTGTGCATCTCCTAGTGGTGATCTTTCAGAATAACTCTGAAAGCCCATTCAGAGTTACTGACCCAGTAAGGAAGAAACTGTGGAGAAGTCATTCAGACTTCCAGCGTAGTCTGGGCCCAACACACCAAGACATTTTACTATTAAAGGGACAGAGAGTAAGTCTCACTTCTCTCCAAAGAAGCCTCAGGGAAATTGAGGGCCAGGGAACTTTTTTTTTTTTTTTTTTTGGCAGAGTCACTTTCTTGCCCAGGCTGGAGTGCAATGGCAGGATCTCAGCTCACTGCAGCCTCCACCTCCTGGGTTAGAGCAATTCTCATGCCTCAACTTCCCAAGTAGCTGGGACTACAGGCATGTACCACCATGCCTGGCTATTTTTTTGTATTTTTAGTAAAGATGGGGTTTTGCCATGTTGGCCAAGCTGTTCTCAAATTCCCGGCCTCAAGTGATCCACCTACCTTGGCCTCCCAAAGTGCTGGGATTATACATGTGAGCCACCACACCCGGCCAAGAGCCAGCAAACTCTTACCTCCAGCCTTCTGAGTACAAGAGCCACAAGACATGTTTTGTGTGGCCCCCCAAAAAATTGCAAGAAAACATCATTAACTAGCAAATCTCTAGTTTTGCAAGTTTTCCCTTCTGCTGTCTCCTGCCCTAATCCACCCCATCTCCAGCCCCAAGACAAAGCAGCAGCCGACAGGGCTGTATCTACCCCACACCACCCCAAACCCGGGGACTCCTTGGCCTTTTAAGTGTGTCCCACAAGGTACCAAAGCCTGCAGAATAAAATGAGGGCCACGCGAAGGACCTGGACTGTGGAATCAGCCAGACCCTGCCACTCCCTGACTGTGACCTTGGGAAAGTCGTTTCATATTTCTAAGCCTCAGCATCCTCCTCCAAAATGGAGATGCTATCCACTTTGTAGGGCAGTTGTAAAGAATGCACAAGAATAGTCACAGAAGTGCCTAACCGTGTGTCAGGCACATAACAGGCCCTCAGCCTATATGTTCCATCCCCAGACCTTTTCCCAGGCTTGATCAGAGCCCTGTGAGACATTAACTCTGAAAGAGCTAAGAGACTAGCCTACAACATGGGGCCCCCTGCAAGTGGTATTTCCTAAGAGGGCACTGTCTCTAAACAAAGATCCATATAGTGCCTTCCAGTCTCTATCCCGTCCACACTGCATAAAGATGTCCTTGGCAGTGTTAGCAATTTTGTTTGATAGCAACAATAGGTAAGTAATTATATAAATTACCATAAACTCACAAGATAGACTATTATGCAGCCACTGAAATGTTTATAAAGAACTTGCTATAACATGGAAAGTGTTTATGCTATAACAGAGTTCAAAAAGCAGAGGAAAAACCTGCACATACACTATAATGACAACTTTGTTAACTATGCGAAGAGAGGAGCCTGGCAAGAAATATAAGACGCTATTAACTGTAGAATTCTCTAGGTGGTAATACTTGGATAAAACTTTTTCTATGTATTTTAACTTTTCAAAAATTTCTCTAATTGCCATATATTAATTTCATAGTCAGAAATAAGAAAATAAAATGTGTTGGGGTTTTCAATTCCTTACTGAATTACCAGGACCAATGATTTGAAGCAAGAGGGATTGGGCAGATCTAGTAAACCATAATGGCTATGCGTTTGTTTGTTTGTTTGTTTGTTTGTTTAATTTTATTTTATTTTAGATTCGGGGGTACCTGTGCCTGTTTATTACATGGGTATATTGCATCTGGTAGGGATTGGGCTTCTAATGTACCCATTACCCAAATAGCAAACATTGTACCTGATAGGTAGTTTTTAAACCCTTTTAATGGTTATTTGAGTGGAAAAAATTTATACCAACAACTTATTGGAGAATATAACATGCCCGGAAAGCAGAAGTATTCAAAAGTGATCCACTGGTAACTGTGCAAGGAATAAAACTTATGTTATTTCTCTACAATAATTTAATTTCTAATTCAAATTACTTCCTAATTATGCCAGATGGTAGAAACTAGATCTTTGTCAATTCAGGGTCCCTTCACACCTTTTCTTTCAAATGTCATCTAAACTACAGGAAGCTTACATGGTGACAAAGCAGTGTTTGAAGGTAGAGGAGGGGTGCAGAGGCAGGGACAGGGGCAGCATCTGCTCTTAGCTGGCCTCACACAGCCCAGCTGGTGTCCCTGAGATACCCCATTCACGTCCAACAGGAGTCATTGATCCACACAGACACTGTCACAGCTGGTCCTCCAACCACAAGGTCAACTGTGCTTTGCAGCTCGATCTCTCTCAGACGGAACCAGAAAACCACAAGCTCTGCACCCAGTGGAACACAAGCCTAAAACTCTTTTTCTTTCCTCCACTTACTGCCTTTATCCATGTTCTATCCCTTGATGACAACTTAGGCACATTCTTCAGCTTTTCCATCTCTTTGAGATATTAAAAACTTTAATCTAATTTAGTATACAACGTCAGCCTTTATGTCCAATTCAAGAACTTTCCTTTGCCCCAGCTCAGGCCTAATCCCTGACCCAAAGGACCTATCCTACAAGGGATCCCAAGGGCACGAGTATCGTCCACTCCCTTTGCCTCCCTGCATCCCTGCTTTGCCTCTCCACAGTGCGGGAGGAGGAGAGATGGAGGTTTGTTTTGCTCAGCTCTCCCAGCTGCTTTGGCTGGCTGTGTTTTCCTGGAAGCAGGTGTCTCCAAGCTGCCTCCCTTGGCAAGGCACAGGCTCCTACATGTGAGACAACCCCTTACACAACCTCTCCTGGTCTCCCTGGGCTCCTGCCCCAGGCCCTGTCCCCCCTTTTTACTCCTGGGGCCCTCTGGCCTGCATCGGGCCCTCCTGAGTGGGTTATCCATAAGAAGCACAAGCTCAAGCTCAGTGCCCACTTGGCCTGCAGGAAATTCAAGAATCACTGATCCAATATAGAGTAGGAATCCACGCTGCCCTACAATAGCTCATCTCTCTTCACTCCCAGTCTCTTCAATTCATTCTCCTCCAGTTCAAACAGGAGCCAAGTGAGGAACACTAATTTGCTATATAAGGGAAATCCAACTGGGTGATAAGGTATCAGCCCTACTTTCTCACTGGCATCCCACCTCTAGAGTGGCTCTCCTACAATCGTGTGGCTTAGGGTCAGGCCAGGAGATTATAGGAGAAGAGAAAAGCCATGGTACTCTCCCTATGACTACAATGGACTCTCCAATAAACTATCCTGCTTCACAAACTTCTCTTTGAATATCTAGTCTACTCTTTATAATGGCTGGATAGATGATGGCAAGACCTCAGAACAAGGTTACCATCTCACAGAAGTTCAATAATATGCTTTCATGATAAGGTTGTTTAACCCAGGTCATTCCATTGTGGGGGTTTTGTTTTTGTTTTTGTTTTTGTTTTGATACAGAGTGTCACTCTGTCGCCCAGGCTGGAGTGCCCTGGTGCAGTCTTGGCTCACTGCAACCTCCGCCTCCTGGGTTCAGGTGATTCTCCTGCCTCAGCCTCCCAAGTAGATGGGATTACAGGCACCCGCCACCAGGCCTAGCTAATTTTTGTATTTTTAGTAGAGACGGAGTTTCACCATGTTGGCCAGAGTAGTCTAGAACTCCTAATCTCAAGCGATCTGCCCGCCTCGGCCTCCCGAAGTGCTGGGATTACAGGTGTGAACCACTGCGCCCAGCCTCCATTGGGTTTTTAAGATGCCTATAAGATACAAGTGCTTTATTAGAAGTTCTAACACCTCTGTCTGGCACTTATACATTTGTCCCACTCATTACTCTTTTATAGGCATAATTTTAAAATAAATTATATTCACTCATAAGCACAAGAATCTTCAACGAAATTATACTGGTAAAAAAATGTTTTTAAAAACCAATAGGTCTTTATTCCCATTGGAAATTAGGTCAGTTGGCCACTAAACAATAGAAGAAAAAAGGAGAAAATCAAAGATGGCTTTGGCCTCTCCTAAGTCACTTGCCTATGGCAATGGCATGTGTGTGTGTGCCCAGGCACCATGGTCCCCATGAGGAGAAAACAGCTATATCCTTGCCTGCCAGATGGCCAGGATGGATTCCAAACTAAGAAAGCATCCATGAGTTAGGGCGCTCATCCCAGCTACCTTGACTCAGAGCCTAGAGGACAATTCTAGAAAGGTCAGACCTGGAATAAAATAATTTCCCAGTAAGAACACTTAGCTCCCTTCTGATGTTAACCCAGCACCAATGGGCCAAATCCCAAACTCTCCTGCCCATAGCAGGGCCTCAAGCCCTCCTGTTTGACAATGAACATCAAATCTACATTAAAAATAAAATAAAATAAATGCCTTCCCTTAACCTTGCCCTCCCATCAGGCTACTATAACAATTCCTTTTACCACCAAGGTTTTCAAAAATGTGTCTCTAGCTGACTCCTCTTCGTCACTACTTAGAGCTATGATTCCTTTAAATAGCTATTCCCAGGGGTGGGATTCATAAGATTTAACAACTGAAATGGCATCAACCAAACTGGAGCACCCACAAAACAGACCAGCAGCAGCCATGGAGAGCCAGTGTAGCAGTGCCAGGGGTTGGGGAGGCACAAGTGAAAAGCCTCCCATACTCACCCATTCTACAAGATTAAACAAAAACACTCAATTTAATACTAGCATGGTGGCTAGTATAAAATGTCTTTTCCCTAATGCCCCACTGGTATTTTTCCAGGTCTTCAAGTTCTTGACCTGACTTAGAATGTCTAAGGATAGGAATCCCCACACCATTCTTGGCTCCCACCCACAGCCCTGAAATCCAGGCTCACTGCTGGCTCCCTCCATCTCTTTCCTAAGAAACCTCAGACCACTCAGGAGCTGTGGATAGGTTGAATTGCGGCCTCCAAAAGGATTTGCTGAAGCTCTAACGCCAAGTGCCTCAGAATATGGCCTTATTTGGCAACAGGGTTGCTGCAGATGTAGTTAAGATAGGTCATAGTGGAATAGGTTGGGCCCCTAAACCAATATGACTGGTTCCTTATAAGAAGAGGAAATTTGGACATAGACACAAATGGCAGATGGCTGCAGGGAGAAAGAGGGTTAGAGTGATGCTGCTATAAGCCAAGAACATCTGGGGCTACCAAAGCTGCAAGAGGCAAGGAAGAATACCTCCCTCCATGTTCAGAGGGTGTGTGGCCCTGCCCACACTGTGATTTTGGACTTCCAGCCTCCAGAACTGTGAGAGAATAAATTCCTGTCATTTTAAGCCACCCAGTTGGTGGTACTTTGTTACAGCAGCACTAGGAAGCCAATACAACAGCCATCTTGAATTCTCTCACTCACCTCAGCTCACTTGCAGCGCGCTTCGAGATTTCAAAAGAAAGGTTGAACCTCACATCTTTTTCTTCCTTTCATGGCCAACTTCTCCTTTCCAGTCCTATTATATTACCTTCTCTCTCTGCTGGGAGTTACCTCCAGCCTCCCCGATGACCTCTTCCCCACCTAAAAGCTACCTGAGAGAATTTCTCTCTTGTATTTTGAAAACCAAGATAGACTTAAAAATGAAAATCTAATTTTGAATTAGAAGATGACATATTTGGGAATTCCATGTGAACCTCTTAGGAACACCCTTTATCCCACATTGGGATACTTTATTTGAGGAAGCAAGTTTGAACCAGCCAAATGCTATAATTCTGCCTTAGAAACTCAACACTGACTAACGCTTCTGAAGAGATTTAGTCTTGTCTCATTTCTCCTCGTGGTTTGTTCAGTATTTCCACCATACAATTTAGACATGTTCTGGACATAATTTTACAAAAAACAAAATTAAAGGATTTAAGTAGTAGAAGTTCACTTAAAAGCGATTACTGACTAAAAATGATAAATAAACTTTGGAAAACCTTCTTACCTACAGTTAGCTTCTGCCTTTATTAAAAATATACTAGAACTGATCTTTTTTTATAATATACATATGTCTTATTCCAATAGCTTTTGGAGTACAGATGGGTTTTGCTTACATGGTGAAATCTGAGATTTTAGTAAGCCTGTCATCCAAGTAGTGTACATTGTACCCAATATGTAGATTTTTTATGCCTCAACCCCCTCCTATCCTCCACCCCCTCCTACCCTCCACCCAAGGTCCATTATACCACTCTGTATACCTTTGTGTACCCATAGCTTAGCTCCCACTTATAAGGGAGAATATATGGTATTTGGTTTTCCATTCCTGAGTTAATTCACTCAGAACAATGGCCTTCGACTCCATCCAAGTTGCTGTGAAAGATGTTATTTTATTCTTTTTATGGGTGAGTATTATTCCATGGTGTATATATACCATATTTTCTTTATCCATTTATCAATTGATGGGCACTTAGCCTGGTTCAATATCTTTGCAATTGTGAATTGTGCTGTTATCTTTTTGATAAAATGACTTCTTTTCCTTGGCATAGATACCCAGTAGTGGTCTTGCTGGATTGAATGGTAAATCTACTTTTAGTTTTTTGAGAAATCTTCATACTGCTGTCCATAGAAATTGTCGTAATTTACATTCTTACTGGTAGTGTATAAGCATTCCCTTTCTACCACATCCATGCCAACATCTATGGTAGAACTGATAATTTCTAAATCTGCAAATATAGCCTATATCAGTGATGTCCAAATTGTTTTAATTACTCTCCCATCATAAAAAATTATGTGCTTATACCCACTGTATATGTATATTTATAGAATGCATACCTGTATACTGCCCATTAAAATGCACTAAGCTTAGAATTTTAAAGGATAAAGTTGAATCTAAGCATAAATAATAGTTATTTTGTCTTTTACATAGACCTCTTGAGAAGCCCACTTTGGAGACCACTGGCTTACATACTAGTGAATCTGAAAAGTAAAGAGCAAAATCCTGAGTTACTTCAGCAGTTAATAAGGATGATTGGAGGTATTCAAGAAGAATCACAGAACTGGGCTGTAGGGAATTCATTTCAGGCCCTATGACTCTTCTTTCATTTATTCAAAACTCTTTCTGCCACCACTACTCATGTTAGCACATTAACAAAGTATAAAAATGGACAGAACATGGCACATGTATACATATGTAACAAACCTGCACGTTGTGCACATGTACCCTAAAACTTAAAGTATAATAATAATAAAAATTTTTTTAAAATGGACAGAACAGAGATCTCACCAACAGATCAACAATAAATAGTTGCAGACAATGATATACAGAAGAGAAAACCTGAAATTTCAGAATAGAATCGACGGTCACGAATAGAAATATTAAAATAGCCATACATTGAAAGGAAACATATAATTAAGCCTCTGATGTGAGACCAGGTTGAGAGAAGAGGAGTGAGTCAAGAGTGTTGGGTCACTTTGGCCAGGCACGGTGGCTCACGCCTGTAATCCCAGCACTTTGGGAGGCCAAGTCGGGCGGATCACGAGGTCAAGAAATAGAGACCATCCTGCCCAACATGGTGAAACCCCATCTCTACTAAAAATACAAAAATTAGGTGGGTGTGGTGGTGCACGCCTGTAGTCCCAGCTACTCAGAAGGCTGAGGCAGGAGGATCTCTTGAACCCAGGAGGCAGAGGTAGCAGTGAGCTGGGATCTCACCACTGCACTCCAGCCTGGCAACAGAGTCAGACTCCGTAAAAAAAAAAAGTGTTGGGTCATTTATTAATAAAAAGACACAAACAGGGTTCATATGATTTAGAATATGCCACGCAAACCCTATAAAATATCTGTCTGCCCATCTTTCTGGACTTGGTATGGGCCTTTTCCTGATGCCAGTAAGACCACTGATTAGGGACTTACATGATTAAATATTACATCCTAGAGTTTTAAGTCTTTACTGCAGCTCCCACTTACTGAGTTTTTCATAAGTACCTTGCAGACATTATCTCACCCAACTTCCCAGGGTCATGTTTCCTCATCTATGTACAGTAATTACAATAACTGCCCCCACAGTATGGTTATTATGATCAAGTAACTCATCCAGGATCACACAGGAATTAGTTGCCAGAGACAGGATTCCGGGCCAGGACAGTCAAACTTCCATGGGCTCACCACTCCTATACTAATGGTCAGGAAGAAAGACCTCTTCATTACACTTGATGAGAGACATGACATCAACTTGCCTTTTCAACAATCGTCGTTACTCCACTGGCTCTTCTTTCCTACTCAGCAAATCAGATAGAGGTGAAAGCACTAAGCAATGAGTTATCTCATTCTTGCTCTTTTTTTCCTTCATAGCCTCAGTTGTTTATTATTGGAATTTGGGAGGACCCAATAAATCATAGTCCCTCCTCTGCCAGAGTTCTAAATTTATTTATTTAGGACACCATAAAAACACTCTAATGACAGTATCTGATGCCCTATGTATAAATTTAAGCCCACTCACTATGAAGTTCCTAGAGAGAAATTAAAACACTCAGATTGAATCTCTTTACAAATTTAAATCTTAAAAAGGGAAAATTCCAAAGGGATTTAAGTCTAAAATCAAATTCACTTTCCCTTACATATTAAAAATCCAAAGAAACCCTCCAAAACTCCTCTTTCTGGCAATAGAGCTGAATAAGCACTATGAAATCCTCTCCTACTAAAGGACACTTAATAACGCTGAAAATAATATACAAAGTATTCTGTAAATGCCTAGCAGCGGAGCTGGCAAGAGAGTAACAGAAATCCTTTATGGTCAGATGTTATTTAAGAAATAAAAATCCAGCAAGATAACTAAACATTGAAGCCAACAGCTACCCCCAGAGACATACTGATCTCTGGTTGCCTAGACCTTGGGTTTCAATGAGCTGTAAGTAACAAAGCTTATATCCTGAGGAAGGTGAGATGCCAGATGAAAGACTCCTGATAGAGCCTGGACCCCCAAAAGATAATACCCTCAGAGAAAGAAAAAGCAATAACCCCATAAAGATAAACCATAAAGAAACTTGACTCCTTGTTATGGATCAAGAGGGAGAAAACATATTTTCTGAGAATTAATATCCATAAACTGATCTCCAATTGGGTCTGGGACTGGATTTATAGTAAGCATATGGCCAAAAAAACCTTCAAGTTGAATATTTATTTTAAAGTAGTCCCAGATTGGTAGTGCCACTAGTCACATCAAAGAACCAAATATAAGTTATCCCTGAAGGAATGCAATATAATCCAGTCCTGAGAGAATTTTCACAGATAAAAGTTCTCAGGGGCATGAGCTCATACTTTAAAATCACAAAAATAAACACAAAAATGAAACCAAAGAACAAGCCAATATGACTGAGAGTTGACAGAAAAACAAACCATATTTAAAAATTGGGCTAGTCAGGGTGGCTCACCCCTGTAATTCCAGACCGAAGTGAGTGGATTGCTTGAGCTCTCAGAAGTTCAAGACCAGCCTGAGCAACATGATGAAACCCCATCTCTACAAAAAACACAAAATTTAGCTGGGCATGGTGGCACATACCTGTGGTCCCAGCTACTTGGGAGGCTGAGGCAGGAGGATCATTTGAGCCCAGGAGGTCAAGGCTGCAGTAAGCCAAGATTGTGCCATTGCACTCTGGCCTGGGTAACAAAGTGAAACCCCATCTCAAAAAAAAATTGAATAATATTCATCATTAATGTAGGTATTGAGATTATCAGATATAAAACATAAATTATGTTAAATATGTTTAATGGAATTAACAAGTTTGAAATTATGACAATGTAAAAAAGAGTTCAAGCAGGCTTAAAAGTTTGTTAATATAATATTTTAAAATTAAAAATATAGTAATCCAAATTAGAAACTCATGATTAAACATAAACACATCAGATTAAACATAAAGAGAAGAGTCATGTACCATAAAATCTGAATAATTTATTCATAATAAATCACAGAAAGACCAAAAGATGTACAATATAAAAGTTTAAAAGATATGAAGGATAGCATAAGGAGGTGTAATGCAGTGCTTGTCAAATTTTAATGTGTACATTAATCTCCTGGAGAGCTTCTTAAAATGCAGATTCTCATTTAGTAGTCTGGAATAGGATCTGAGATTCTGCACTTTAAACAGACTTCCTGAGCAAGCCAATATTGCTAGTTCACAGACCACACTTGGTTAGCAAGTATCCAATATGTGTCTAATCAAAAATCCAGGAAAGGCCCAGGTGTGGTGGCTCACACCTGTAACCCCAGCACTTTAGGAGGCCGAGGTGGGCAGATCACCTGAGGTCAAGAGTTCTAGACCAGCCTGGTCAACATGGTGAAACCCCATCTCTATTAAAAATACAAAAAAATTAGCCGGGCATGGTGTCACACAGCTGTGGTCTCAGCTGCTCGGGAGGCTGAGGCAGGAGAATTGCTTGAACCTGGAAGGCAGAAGTTGCAGTTAGCTGAGATCAAACCACTGCACTCCAGCCTGGGCGGCAGTGCAAGACTTCATAAAAAACAAACAAACAAACAAAAAGGCTAGGAAAGAAGACAAAGGAAAATGGAGAAAAATACAAAATTAGAAAGAATATTAGCTGGAAATTTTTCAAAATTATGAGGAAACACAAATCTTTAGAATCAAAGATGCCAATGCTTAGCAAACAAGATAAATTCATAAAAAAATAAATTTATTAATATTTGAATTTATGAAAGACAAGGAAATTTATACCTAGGTATGCTGTAGTAAAATTACAGAAAGTCAAAGAAAAAGAGGAACTTAAAAAGAAATACATTACTAACAAAAGAATGACAAATAGACAAGATTCTCAGTGGAATGTGTAACAGCTGGAAGACAGCAGAACATATTTTTAAAGGGCTGAAGAAAACAACTGTCAACCTAGATATTTATATCCAGCAAAACCATATAAAAATATTTAAGACAAATGAGTTTTCTACCAACAAATCTAAAGGAATTTCTAAAGGATGTACTTCCTTCAGGACAAAAAGATTCCAGAAGTAGGGTCTGAGATCCAAGGAAAAATGTTGTGCAAAGACATTGCTATACATGTGAGAAAAATCTAAATAAATGGACTTAATCAAAAGCTAAAACTAGCATCTAATTTATTGTGTTAAAAAATGAGGGAGAACTAAAATACCAGACTAAAAATAATGTATAAGTAAAAATGTACATATTGAAAGTTCTTTTGGCAATTAGTAAAAATATTAGAAATAGAGTATATAAGTTCCTAACTAACATGGGAAGGCAGAGTGAAGAAATGAGAATAGTCAATCTAAAACAAGAAAGCGGCAAGGAGAAATGAATAGCAGACAAATAGACGTCATAAAATAAGATGGTGGAAATAAACCCAAACACAGAAGTTACCACAATTAATAAAAATGGTCGCTACAGCCCAGTTAAAGGACAAAGATCATCAAATTGGCTGCAAAAACAAAATCTCCTTATATGCCCTTTACTGGAAGCATACCTAAAGTATCAGAGCAAAAAGTTATTGAGAATAAAAGGATGAAAATGTACAAAGTAAAAGTTGATATAACTAAAAAGAGGAGATCAATTCACAGTATAGTGGGAAATTTTAACACACTTCTATCAGTAATTAATAAATGAAATACACATTTAAAATCAGTAGGGTCATAGAAAATTTAAAATACACAATAAGCAAGCTTGACATAAACAATATAAAAAACTATGCCAGAAACAATCAAACTCATTCTTTTTAAACATTTGAGAACTGACTATGTGCTATATAAAGCAAGCCTTGAAAAATTGCAAAGTTTCAGCACATATTCTCTGACTTCAATGTATCAAAGTATAATTTTTAAAAAATTAAAAAACATGACTCATAAAAATATAGAATGAACATGTGCTGAAGAGGCAACTTGTAAAATGGTGAAGTTGGTTCAAAAAGTATTTGAGAAACTGGGTATTTGTAATCATTTTTAAAACAGAATGTTACAGTAAGATTGGTGGATTAACACTTCGGGAGGCCAAGGCAGGCGGATCGCCTGAGGTCAGGAGTTCGAGACCAGCCTGGCCAACATAGTGAAACCCTGTCTCTACTAAAAACACAAAAATTAGCCAGGCGTGGTGGCATGTGCCTGTAATCCCAGCAACTTGGGAGGCTGAGACAAGAGAATCACTTGAACCCAGGAGGCAGAGGTTGCAGTGAGCCAAGATCATGCCACTGCACTCCAGCCTGGGCAACAGAGTGAGACTCTGTCTCAAAAATAAAAAAATTAAAATAAGAAAAAATTGCTGGATTAGATACAAAACCAGTTAGTGACCTATAGGGCAATAAAACCATAATTTTTAAAGTTTTCTTCCTTATAGATAAAAATCTACAAACTAACATGTAACTTCACAAAATCTGGGCTTTTGTTCAAGAGTGAATAGCAAGTGAAATAAAGGTGCACTAGTCTAAATAACTAGATAATCCTTGGCCAGTTAAACAATGCTCCAATCTGATATCAAAAGAATGTGTTACCATCCTTTTATTTCTAAGTTTCAGGTAATTTTTCTTAACATGTATTAGCTTTGTGTATGGGTTTTCTTCTAAGCAAGGGAAGTTACAATAGTGGGAGTAAAATTATAACCTTCAGTAAAAAAGAAAAAGCCCTCAGTTCCACTGTGGTATTGGCAGTGCTATATTTTAAGACATTTTCAAACAAGTGCCTTTTTTGAGGGTCACCTACGCTGAGAAGTACAACCCCAGGCTTCTGTGATTCTCGGTTTGTGGAAGGTTTCACTGCCACCCAAGCCCTGCCATTACTGCAACCTCAACCCCACTGACCCAAGCTCTGCTTATATCTGGAGCCAGCCCTGCTTTAATTAAAGGGTTGCCAATATTTTCATCCTTTTTAAAATGCATTTTTATATCTCCCGTGGTAGTCCGCTTGGACAGACAAAATTATTTCCCCAGAAGCCAGTTATCGTTTTTGTGAATGCACTGCTTAGAAAGTTGCCTAGGTTTTGAGGGCTATGCCCCAAACCTATTTGTCCCATAAACCTATCATTTTAATGTGTAACTTGTATAGTATGCGAGGTTTTCAGACATATATATGCCACATTATAGCAGAAACTGCTTTATTTCATAGGGTGCTTGAAATAGCAGGAGGCATTTTTCATACTGCAAGAGGCAAAAAATTGTGGTAGATAAGGGATATACCTAACAGATTGACAGATATTGCCAATCACATCCAATAATTTGTCTACTATTACAGAAAAGAAAATTGCATTACTGGTAAGATTATGGCATGCAAGAACATGATTATGGCATGCAATGTATTCTTGTTTAGGAATACAACTTGAAATAGATTTTCAAACTTTTTTTCCTGAGCTTATTCAAGTTTAGGTTTCAAATTGTGCAGAAACATCTCTCCAGATGGAGCTACTGCAAAGAAAAGAGACAGCAACCTTTTACTCATATTCTTGTTTTAAACATTAATTTATAATACTATCTTATTCATAAATGCTTTAGTTGCCAAAAAATGAATCCTGATATTCACATGGCATTACCTGTTGCCATTAAATTGTAAATAGTATTGAATCCAGGATATTAAGCTCATATTTTTAAAAACTGTTGTATGTGAGGCAGTGCAATCAACTCATATTTAGTGATTGTTCCCTCAGAAGTGACCGTTGCCATGGGGCTATATGTTAACATGCTGTTGTTATCGTTAATATAAAAGTGAAAACAGACTTTTCTCTGAAAGAAAAAAAGTTTGTTAGATGAGTCTGACACTTATGGCTGGCTTTGTCACTTAGGTTATATGGTAGGCATTTTCTAAAGGTTGAATGAATTCTGTGTGCAGTGCAAAGATTTCGATAAAAAAAAAATTTAGAGCATTTTATGAAAATGTTATATTGGCAAAGGTGCATTGATATTAGCAATATTTGTATTTTCCCAACCACTTCTGAGTATTTTCGATTAAACATGGTGAAAGAATAGTAAGTATAATTCATAGTCATTTGATGAGCCTTGGTAATGATTTGTTATTACTTCACAGAAATTTAGAAAGTGAATTATCTAATGACTGAATAAGCATCGTTTTGCAAGATATGTGGCTTCCAAGTTTTTGCTTTCAACAAAATTAAAAATATTAATTAAAAAAGATATGATACAAAATAATCTCAATAAATGAATAAAAGCATTTAATAAAATACAATATCCTTTAATGATTTAAATATATACTCAATAAACTAGGAATAGATAGGAACTTTCTCAACCTGATAAAGGGTATCTGGGAAAAATCTACAGCTAATATGATACTTAAAAGCAAAAGACTGAATATTTACCCCCTAATATTGAGAAAAAGACAATGAATAGTGTCTGCTCTCAAGACTTTTATTCAGCATTGTACTGGAGGTTCTAGGCCAGCCAATTAGAAAAGGAAAAGAATAGAAAACATCCATATTGGAAAGGAATAAGTAATACTTATTCCGAGTAGCTAGGAATAAGTATCTCTATCTTATTTGTAGAAAATCCTAAGGAATTCACTTAAAAAACTACTCAAACTAGTAAACGAATTCAGCAATGTTGCAGGATACAAGATCAATTTACAAAAGTCAATTGCATACATAAACAATGAACAATCCAAAAATAAAATTTTAAAAACAACTTTATTTGAAATAGCATCAAAAAAATAAAATGCTTAGAAATAAATTTAACAACATTGAAAACTACCAGACATTGCTGAAAGAAATTAAGAAGGCTTAACAAATAGAAAGATATCCCACATTCATGGATTGGAAGATTTAATATTGTAAAGATGGACACAGTCCATAAATTGATGTAGAGACTCAACATACCCCCAATCAATGTCTCACCAGGCCTTTTTTACAGAAATTGACAAGCTGATCCTAAACTTTATATGGAAATCTAAGGGATCCAAAACAGCCAAAGAAATCTTGAAAAAACAAAAAACTTAGATAACTTATACTTCCTCATTTGAAATTTTATTAGAAAGCTATAACAACAAAGAGAGTGTAGTCTAGCATAGGGAGACACACAGGCAATGGGTCAGAATTAAGAGTCCGAAAACAAATCCTTACATCATGGTCAGTTTATTTTCAACAAGGGTTCCCAAACAATTCAACAGAGAAAAAACAGTCTTTTCAACAAATGCTACTGGACCAACTGATACCCACATGTAAAAGAATGAAGCTGGACCCTCTAACATCATACCACATATACAAATTAATTCCAAATGGATTAAAGACCACTTAATCCAGTCATGTTTTAGTAAGAGCTAAAAACCATAAAACTCTTAGAAAAAATATGGAAATAACCCTCATGACCTTGGGTTGGCAATAGATTCTTAGATATGACACTAAAATTCACAAGCAACAGAAGAAAAAATAGATAAATTGAACTTCATCAAAATTAAGAACCTTTCTGCTTCAAAAAATACCATCAAGAAGGTGAAAAGACAACTCATGAAATGGGGAAAAATGCTTGCAAGTCATGTATCAGTTATAGGTCTTGTACTCACAATATGTAACCATCTCTTGTTAACTCAATAATAAGAAGCCACATAATACAATGAAAAAGTAGGCCAAAAAGCTGAATGGACATTTCTTCAAAGAAGTTATATATAAATGGTCAATAAGTATATGACGATGCTCAACATCATTAGTCATTAGTAAAATGCCAATCAAAACCACAATGAGATTCTATTTCTCACCTATTAGGAGGCTATCATCAAAAAGACAGACACTAACAAGTGTTTGTAAGAATATGGAGAAATTGGAACTCTGATACCTTTCTAATAGGAATGTAAAATAGTACAGCTGCTTTGGAAAATAGTTTGGTCATTTCTCAAAAAACTATATAGAGTTATTATATTACCCAGCAATGCTATTCCTACATATATACCCAAGAGAACTGAAATGATAAACTCACATAAAAACTTGTACTTGAGGCCGGGCATGGTGACTCACACCTGTAATCCCAACACTTTGGGAGGCCGAGGTGGGCAGATCATGAGGTCAAGAGATCAAGACCATCCTGGCCAACATGGTGAAACCCCGTCTCTACTAAAAACACAAAAATTAGCTGGGCGTGTTGGTACGCACCTGTAGTCCCAGCTATTCAGAAGGCTGAAGCAGGAGAATTGCTTGAACCTGTGAGGCGGAGGTTGCAGTGAGCCAAGATCGTGCCACTGCACTCCAGCCTGGTGACAGAGCGAGACTTCATCTCAAAAAAAAAAGCTTGTACTTGAATGTTCATAATAGCATTATTTGTAATAGGCAAAAAGTAGAAACAATCCGAATGGCCATCGACAGGTAAAAGAATAAACAACACATAGTGCGGATACCTCCCAATGTATCCACATGATGGAATATTATTTAGCAAAAAAGATAAAAACTACTGATGCATGCTACAACATGGATGAACCTCAAAAATATTAAGCTAAGGAAAGAAGCCAGACATTAAAGATTACATATTTTATGATCCCTTTTTTTGTTTTGTTTTGGTTTTTTTTGAGACAGAGTCTCGCTCCGTCCCTAGGCTGGAGTGCAGTGGCGCGATCTCCGCTCACTGCAAGCTCTGCCTCCTGAGGTCATGCCACTCTCCTGCATCAGCCTCCCGAGTAGCTAGGACCACAGGTGCCCGCCACCACGCCAGGCTAATTTTTTGTATTTTTAGTAGAGACGGGGTTTCACCTTGTTAGCCAAAATGGTCTCAATCTCCTGACCTCATGATCCGCCCGCCTCGGCCTCCCAAAGTGCTGGGATTACAGGCGTGAGCCACCGCGCCTGGCTTTATGATCCCATTTATACGAACTGTCCAGAAATGGAACATCTATAGAGACAGAAAGCAGATCAGTGGCTGCCTGGGGCTAAGAGTAAATAATAATTGACTGCAAACAGACAAGAGGAAGCCTCTGGTGTGAAGGAAATGTTCCAAAACTGGATTGTGATGATGTTGCACAAGTCAATAAATATACTAGAAATTATCAAACTGCACACTTACAATGGGTGATTTTTATGGTATGCATGTATAATAAATAAACCTCAATAAAGCTGTTTTTAAGTAACTAGAAAAAAGACAAGTTACCTAGGTTTAAAATAGCATTTTTTCTCTCTATGATATTACATTTTCACTATTAGTATCTTATTTATATTTGCCTCAACCCTATGAAGTGGCTATATTTATTCCCATTTTTCAGAGGAAGTTACTGAGCCTTAGAGCTTTGGCAACCTGGCCAGGATCAGAGAGAGATGGTAAGTAGCAGAGCTAGAGTTCAAACTCAGGCCTGTCTGACTTTAAAGCACAGGCCTATTCCCTAAGCCACACTGCTGCTCTACTAAGGAGTGAAAAGGGTTTCAAAGAATCTTTTTTTAGCCAAAGAAAGAGTGGTTACTGAGGCCACAAAACTCTTTATTTCAAAGCATATCACATGCTCTCTCAAAGCCAGTTCTAGATTATTTATTTCAAGACCTTTGTTGCTGACCTAAAATGGAAACTGGACAAGTGACTTAAAGACTCAGACCACCCAAGGTCTACCCAGCCTCTTCCAGCCTCTCATGATTTCTGGTTGGTTCAGCTGGTCGCAGAACAAATGAAATGAGTACCTCTGTTTAGTGCACATACAAATCTCCCAAGATGACCATTTAAATGGAAATTCTAGGGTCTCATGCTGAGATATTCTGGTCCAATAGGCCTGGGGCGGGGCCTCAGAATTGGCTTTTTTTTTTTTTTTTCTTTTTGAGAGAGGGTCTCACTCTGTCACCCAGGCTGGAGTGCAGTGGCGCAATCACAGCTCATTGCAACCTCTGTCTCCCAGGCTCAAGCGATCCTTTCACCTCAGCCTCCCAAGTAGCTGGGACCACGGGCATGCGCCACCATGCCCAGCTAACTTTTTGCATTTTGGGTAGAGATGGGGTTTACCATGTTGTCCAGGCTGATCTGGAACTCCTAAGCTCAGTGATCCTCCTGACTCGGCCTCCCAAAGTGCTGGGATTACAGGTGTCAGCCACCATGCCCTGCCAGAATCAGCATTTTTAACAAACATAGGAAAATTGTTAAAATCACAGCCTTTACTGATCAATGTACCCGGGTCTGAATACTGCCTTAAGTCATTGGCACCTTAGCATTTAGCATCTCTGAGCCTTAATCCCCTTATCTAGAAAAGAGTGTTGATAATAATTGTCTTTTTAAATTGCTGTGAATTTTTTATTACTAGATGTTTTGAGAAAGCCCTCAGTATGCAGTAGCTTTTTTTACGTGTGTGTGTGTGTGTGTGTGTGTGTGTGTGTGTGTGTGTTTCCTAGAGAGCCTGAGAGGATGGAGTTTTGCCAGCAGTCCAGATTGACTGCTTTTTCTCAGAATCAGCTCAGCAGCAAACACTGCTGGGCTGAAAGAAATGAACCCAACACAAAAAGCAAAATAACCAGGCCCACAGCCCTCAGGCACTGCCAATTTGTATCCCTTGTAAGAGACTTTTAATATTTGGAGCTGAATCTTATTGACTCACAAATTTATTCTGTTCTTGGCCTTCAAAAAGGATCCTGAAAAAAAAAAATTAAGAGAAATCATGAGGCGAAGGTGACACCTACTGGCAGCGCGAGGGCCCTGCAGAGACCTTCCTGTTGCTCAGCCGCCTCGGCGGGGATTAATCCTTGAAGTACTCATCCTGCTGCCCTCACAGGCAAAAATGCTATCAGTAAGGACACAAGCAGAGACGTTGCAAAACTTTACAGGCAGAAAGTTTGCATCAAGTATTAGTTATCAAAGTGAAATATTGGAAAGAATCTTTAGTGTTCGACAGTAGGAAACAGGTTAAATAAATTTTGGTACATCCATATGATGGAAGTACACAAGCAACCATTAAAAGCTTGTTTTTAAATCATTGTAATAACATGAAGAAATACTTGTATTAAAATAAGGGCTAAAATCAGGTTATAGAACAACACAAATAGGATAATAATTAAGTAAAATTGTTGTAGGTATATGCTCGTAGAAAGAAATCTAGAATGAAATGTAGAAAGTGATCATCTGTAAGATTAGTGTGTTCTTCTTTACAGTATTTTTCAATGCTTCCGCAATGGACATGTATAGGGAATATAAAGCAAAAGAATAAAAATAAATTCTTAATAAAGAAAAAGAATTTCAATGACATTTTAAGACAGAACCAGAACCCCAAAACAGACACTGATAGAATAGTGGTGAATATCAGAGGTGAACAGTAAAGACTCAGATCTCAGGGACTATGATCAGAGACGCCGATGAGAAACAGAGTCTGATCTATGCGATGACGTTAGCAGAATCAGATACGGCCACTTTGCAGGACAGTGGAACAAAAGCACAAAAATACAAGCCTGCATCATTATCTAAGAGGCAGAAAGTTTTTTATTTTTCCTGGCCTAATCATCAGACTCTTACACCACCCTCTCTTTTTATCTCTAGAGAATTTTCATACATAAATGACTGATTAAAAGGTCTTCCCTGCTGGCTAAGTGCATACAACCATCTCTGTCTCTTCAATGAATGTCTGATTGATGTACCTCTTATTTCTCCCACAGTATTGGGCGAGGCCCTGGCTCTATCACACACCAACTCTGAAACAAAAGGGAAATCACTTGACTTCTCTGAGCTTCAATTTTCTCATTGATAAAAATAAAGATGACAATAGCCACCCAACTGACCTCCCACAGTTGCAATCTTTACATGAAATAATATGCTTTGAAAGCAACCCCATGGGAATCATATGCAGGGTCATAGTAGCCAGTATCCTTCACTGAGTGATTAGGTGCCAGCCACTTTGCAAGGTGTTTTCTTACATATTATTTCATTTAATCATCATAAAAAGCCTATGAATGAATATAATCTCCATTTTACACATGGGAAAGTTGAACTTATAACCTGATCAAAATTAAACAGGTTTTACATCGCAGAGCAAGGATTTGAATTCAGTTCTATCTCCAAAGGTAGGGCTCTTAAATAATATGCTGTACTGCTCCACAGACTCTTAGAACTCAAAGGGACCCAACAAATCATTAGGCTAAGTCCCTGTAGTTAGCAGATGGGGACACTAAGGCTCAGAAGGGGAACATGACTTGCTGTTACAACTAACAAGAAACCACCAAGTGTCTCTTCACAAGACGCTAAGATCCATGGCATTGTCTTCCAGCCAATGTGGTTCCTGGTCACTCAAACCTCAGAGAGTGGGCTGGGGTTTCTGTTCTCATTTAGCACCACTTCTCCATTGCTGGTAACCAGAAACTTTTGAATCCACCCTGTTATTCAATGGCCAAATTACATATTCTGAACTGCACTGGGTGAACCTTTGAATTTCTGTGGAAAGTGAACTTCCACACAATCAAGTTTTTGCCATCACCAAAGCCAATGGGAGGCAGCAGAGGGGTGGGAGGCAGACAGCCCACGAGTTGGAGGAGTCCAAGGTCACCAGCCAAGCTAAGCCCTAGATATAGGGTGCCCCCCACATTTTATCATCTTAACTTGAACTCTTAAGAGTGAAAGGGGATGCTACTGATCATTACAGTCACCATCTCCATAAGGCGCTATTGTCAGAAGCACCATCTTGAAGGAGAAACTAGCAAGAAACAGAGGTACCAGAACCTAAGTCAAAGGTTATGAGACCAGAGGCAGAACAATGAAGCTGGGTTTGAGCATCCCTCAGGTTGTGGTCCTGAAACAGTCAGATGATTTGCTTTTCATCAGTACCAAGGTGTCACTTCTCTGGTGCTGTGCCTTAGCACAGGTAGTGATAGCAGTGACTGTAGTATATGCCAGTATCACGAACAATTTAAAAGTCAGAATACCCACTGAGTATGCATGGACATAAGATTCACTACAAAAAAAAGTTCTCTATTTAGCTCACTCCAGCTCTCTTCTCACTCCAGCAGCAATTCTATGAACAAAGCATTTCCCCCTAAAACCTTTCACTTTTCCTATCATTTTTTATGTCCGCATAAAAGAAGAAAAACAGAATCAAGTATCCATTCCCCTTTGCAACATGAAATATGATGTAGCCTCCCAATAACCAAGGCAAGGTAAAAGAGAATAATCTAAAGGTCATGCCTGTTCACGGGGTCTAACTAATAGGATGCCTGATTTTTCTTTTAATCAGATTGGCTTATTCTCAATGACCATGAAACAGACCCCAGAGGACATGTGGATTGACAATTTTCTGGCCCACAGTGTTATCTCCAGTTACAACCTAAAATCTCTCTGGTCTTGAACCATAACTAGCCACAACTTAAACTCTGGTGCTCTGTGGACACTTGCCCACCTTTCATTTGCCCTCTCTTGTGAGACTATCCCTGATTCCATTGCTATTTATCCACTCATTTAACACACTCACCATTGCCTCTGTTCAAATAAGCAAAACAAAAATCCCTGGCTTTGTGGCACTTATATTTCAATAGGGGAAGGCAAATAATAAAAAACAAACATTTTTGGGGAAACAGGGTCTCACTCTGACACCCAGGCTGGAGTGCAGTGGCATGATCATAGCTTGCTGTAGCCTCGAACTCCTGGGCTCAAGCAATCCTCTCAGCTCAGCCTCCTGAGTAGCTGGGACTACAGGTACACACCACCACATCTGGCTTTTTTTATTTTATTTTATTTTTTTTTTTTTAGTAGAGATGAGATCTCACTATGTTGCCCAGGCTGATCTTGAACTCCTGGGCTCAAGTGATCTTCCTACCTCAGGCTCCCAAAGTGCTGAGCTGACAGGTGTAAGCCAACAAGCCCAGCCAAAAAGCAAACATATTAAATAGGTAAATTTTGCCATATGTTAGAGGGTGATGCAGAAATAAGTAGAACAGAGTAAAAGAGCTCAAGATTAAAACTTTAAACTGAGGGGAGGGATCAAGCAAGACATCATTGAAAAATTATACTTCAGCAAGGACTGAAATAATATTTTTTCAAAAAATAGCCATGGAGGTATGTGGGGAGAAAATATTCCAGGCGGAGAGAACAGCCTGTGCAAAGGTCCTGAGGTAGGATTAAGACTAACATGTTCAAGAAACAGCAAGTAAGCCACTGTGGCTAAGGAAGAGTGAGCAATGGAGGAGACTAGTCAAAGAAGAAGTCAGAATGGTGTTCAAGGACAGATCACAGAGGACCAATCAGACCACTGTAAGGGCATTTATTCTGATTGAGATAAGGAATTATTGCAGGGCTTTGAGTAGAGGAGTGACATGATGGGACCTAATTCCTTAAAGAACCGCTCTTCTTGCTGCATGAAGAATAGACTGAAGGGGGAAAGGGTAGAACCAGGAAGGCTTGATAAGAGGCTGTTAAAGTAATCAAGGCAAGAGATAATGGTGGCTTGGACCAGTGCAGCAGCAATGGGGGTGGTAAAAGGCGACTGGATTCTGGATGTATTTAGAAGACAGACCTGGCCAGGCTATCTTCTGACTGGGTGTGGGATGTGAAATAGAAGAGTCAAGAATGATTCCAAGGCCAGGCGCAGTGGCTCACACCTATAATCCCAGGACTTTGGGAGGCCGAGGTGGGTGGATCACTTGAGGTCAGAAGTTCGATACCAGCCTCGCCAACATGGCAAAACCCTGTCTCTATGAAACATACAAAAATTAGCCAGGCTTGGTGGCGCACCCCTGTAATCCCAACTACTAGGGAGGCTGAGACAGGAGAATTGCTTGAACCCAGGGAGCGGAGGTTGCAGTGAGCCATGATCGCACCACTGCACTCCAGCCTGAGCAATAGAGTGAGATTCTGTCTCAATAAAAAGAATGACTCCTATGTTTTGGGCTACAGGAAGGTTGGAGCTACTGCCATCCAACAATGTCTGAAGCAGATTTGTGGGGAGAAGGCCAGGAGTTCAGTGGGAACTTGCGGAATCTGACCTTCAAGTAGAACTGTTCAGTAGGCAGTTGTACATACAAGTCTAGAAAACATTTGAGAGCTCCAGGAGTTGCCAACATATACATGGTATTTAAAGACTTGAAGCTGGATGAGGTCAACAATGGACTGAGATGGAGAAATGAAGAGGAACAAGAACTGAGTCTTAGAGCCTTTCAACCTTGACAAGTCTGAAGTTGAAGAGGAATCAGCAAAAGAGGCTGGAAAATAGCCACCAGGGTGTTGGAGGAAAATCCCATACAATTCTAATTTCAGTGGGCACACAGGCCAGAACGTTCTATTCTCGAATCTTTTTTCTTTGGTTCCCTGAACCAATGTAAACAAATTCCATACTTCTGAGTGCTTTTTTCTTTATACCTGATGCCCAACCATTTCAAGCCCTCTCCCTGGGGTTCCTGTATAGCTCTGGTAACAGCCAGAGCAACAGCTGTGACATCATGAAAAGCTCAGCTGGGCAGCCTGTTTCCTGCTTTGATGCATCCCATGTCCAGAGGAAGAACTGTGGGTCTAAACAGAACCCACAGGTGGTGGCCTACCTAACACTATCAAAACACAGAAAAATGAATGCTCAAACAAGCTCCCTGTCAGGGTGTTGTGCTGCTTTCAGGAGCCCAGCAGCATGTAGAAGATGATGTGCAGAACTCGAGGAAGAGAATAGATAGACTTGAGGGCCCGGAGCATCCTACAACTTGAGACATGTAGCCTACTACCTCTATGAGAATCCTGCCTTATATCCTTGTGGAGCATGTGCTGAAGTTGCCCTTGGGAGGAAGCAATGTCTAAGAATTAACTTCTGAGGTTCTGAGAACACAGAAATATCTTCAAAGCTTCATCTTTATAATTGGATTTACATACTGACTCATGTTTGAAATTCTACCATTATCAGAGTTTAATCACTTGATTTTAAACTGTTAATAAACTCTGCTGTTCCTTATTCTCAGCTCAAAATGGGAACATAGAGTTTGATAGAGAGGAACGGGGAGAAGAGAGAAGGCATGGGATGATGAGGAGGGAGAAAGTCCCCTCCACTTCTGCCTCACCTCCCAGGAAGGAAACTAGTCCATAACAGGGAGGCAGGAAATGTAACCTCCCACCTGGAGTTTCCCCTGTTGACAGACGGGGGAGGAAGTCATGGGGATGAGTCAGAAACTCTTTGAGGGAGGCTTTGCTTGAGAGCTGCCTATGCAAATTGTCTTGGGCTTCCTTTTCTGCCACAGAGGAAACAGACTAAACCTAAAGGCTTTGCTGGTACACAGAAGCCAAAAGGAGTTCAAGTGTGACTATTCCGAGGTCAGGTTTCTCGCTCGATGCCTGAAGGAGGTTCAACACCCCCTCCTTCCTCTGCCTACTCCTTCTGGCCTTCTGCCCTCCACCCAATTCTCTGTCTCACCCACAAATCTTACCCAATGCAGAAAAGTACTCTATACTGTGGTTCTTCATTTTTCTTTATTTCATATCCATATTTCTCATCCCTCTTCCCTGGGACTTCCTCAAATGTCCTTCTTTTGAAGGAGAGAGATGAGAGGAGGCAAGAGGCATACCTAGGGAATTCCCTGGACTTCAACTGAACCTTGTTGCAGTTCTGTTTCTAAGTCACCATTTCCCTGAGGGCAGCACTTTCAGAACCTACTGGCAACTTAAGGCTAGATCTCCATCCTGAAGCTCAGAGCCTCCCTTTGGCGGGCCTTGGGAAAGGAGGACAGGCACAGACAGCTTACACCCAGCATCTGGCTCCTGGCTGTGAGCTTGGATCTCTCCCTGCATCTGTTCCCTCGGTGCCTAATTCCAGCCCTGTGGGTAGATTTGGTCTTCAATAGCCGTCTGGTGCTTCAAGCTTTGTTTGTCTAGCTAGAAGCTTCAATTCTTGTTTCTTTTTTTACTTCAAATAACCAGGTACTCCATAACACTTGGAGTGTTCATCTGAAAACTCAAAACAAGTCACTTTGATTTGAAACAGAGATACAGGATTAGCATAATAGAGTGAAAAGGCATTAGACTGGGTGCAAATCCCAAAACCTGACTTCTGGCCCAATCTTCATTATTGTATAAACTTGAACAAGTTGCTGAAGCTCTCTGTATCTGAGTTAGCCCCATCTCCTCCAGGATGAAGCAGCGCAGGCCTTGAATGAGGACAGGGGCCCTGAGAGCTGGAGCTGGGAGGTATAGATGCTCAGGGCAGCCAGTAGAGCCAAGGGACAGAGGTCAAACCAGGTTCTTAGAGAACACCAAAGGCCCAGACCAAGGATACCAAATCTTTCACCAAAATCAAGAGTAAAAGCCAGGAGATACACTGTTATATTTTATATAGGGTGGTTGGAGAAGGCCTGTGATAAAGGGACATTTGAGGCAAGTCCTGAAGCCAGAGAAATAGAAGCTGGATCAGTTCTTGAATATTTGTTTAATCACCAAGTATGTATTAAACCTCTGACACACACAAATGTCTCCAAGTTGCTGGGAATATAATGATGAAAAACATAGACGTAGTCCTTGCCCTCATGAAACCTACAATTTGATCATGAAAACGGGCTGCCCCCCACCCATAGTAAAACAATATTGTAATGACAAGTTGTTATAAGAGTAAAGAAAGAAATGAGTAGAGTGCTGAGATAGAAATATACAGGGAAGGACCAATCTTGGATAAGAGGATGTGAGGAACGGCCAAGAAAGAGACAGCAATGTAAATCGGGGCTAAAGGAGAATCCCATGTGGAGGATAAGGATGTCCAGAAGCCTCCCTATGGCAGGGGAGAGCTTAGTAAGTTCAAGGAACAAAAGATGGCCATGGAGTTGCAGCCCGGAGAGGGAGGGAAAGAGTGGTAGAAAGTTGAGTTTCTGGGCCAGGCGTGGTGGCTCACGCCTATAATCCCAGCACTTTGGGAGGCCGAGGCAGGTGGATCACCTGAGGTCAGGAGTTTGAGACCAGCCTGGCCAACATGGTGAAACCCTGTCTCTACAAAAAATACAAAAATACAAAAAAAAAAAAAAAAGAAAAAAAATTAGCCGGGCATGATGGTGGGCGCCTGTAATCCCAGCTATTCAGGAGGCTGAGACAGGAGAATTGCTTGAACCCAGGTGGCGGAAGTTGAAGTGAGCCGAGATTGCACCACTGCACTCCAGCCTGGGCAACAGAGTGAGACTCTGTCTCAAAAAAAAAAAAAAAGATTGTTGAGCTTCTGAGTAGGAAGGGCCTTGTAGGCCATAGTAAGCCATAGTAAGGAGTTCATATTAATTCTCAGTGCAGTGAAAAACCATCACAGGGTTTTATGCAACATAGCAATGAGACCTGATTAATGTGTTTAAAACATTTTTCTGACTGTTGCATGAAGTCTAGAATGAAGCAGGGTGGAATGCTGCAGGGTGTCCAATTGGGAGGCTGTTGCATATCACAGGTGAGAGAGGAGGAAGCTGAAGCAAGATCAAGAGCAGATTCAAAGCAAGAGGTATCAAAAGATTGCCACAGATGAGTGGGACTTACCAGGTGACTTACAAGTGAACCATCCTGGCTTCAGTGAATCATCCTGGCTTAAGGTCCAGGATTAGGAAAGACAAGTTTCCTCATCATGAAGTTCATTTGACAAGTATTTAACATGCATCTACCATGTTCCAAGTACTAGGCCGGACATTGAGGATACAGCAGTAAACGAAACAAAGTCCCTACTCTTCTTCTGGGCTCACATTCTAGAGAGGAGAGAGAGATAACACACAAATAAGCAAAGAGATAACAGTGCCCTAGAAATCAGAGCCTGAAACAAACGCTCATGGCTTAGACTTTATGAGAGAAGGTGCAATTTAGGGGGAGTAAAGGTGAAGGAAAGTAGGAAGGGAGACAGGAAAGGAAGAATGGCAAATACAAGGGATGTGTTACCAAGATGGCCAGCTTTGCAACAAATACAGCTTGTTTCTCCACCTCCATCTCTTCCAGAGAGGTCAAATAAAATCACTGCATCTCAAAATAATCCACTGGAGGGAGGAAGGGTAAGCAATTAACCCTCGGTCTCTTCCTATCTCCTGCTTTCCATTGATTTTTCTACTGTGTAGGACATTAACTGTATGTATTTCTGGGTTGTGTCACTGGCCCCCAGGGCAGCTGCTGGGGAAGCCAGAGCTTCCCTGGATTCAGTCGAGTCAGACCTCAGTGTTGCAGCTGCTGCAGCTCCTACCAAAGATAAGTCTAACCCTCATCTCTGGGGGTAGAAGAAGCAATCTGTAGCGTTAGGGGATGAAGTGATTGATGGTGGTGGCTTTACAGCGTAAGTTTTCACTAAGACCTCTCCAGGATGGAAAATGGGCAAGCCCAGGGGACAGGATGAAGGGGATCAGGGAAGGCCCCTCCAATTAAGTATTAGTTGAGCAAAGCCTCAGATGAAATGTGGGCACATCCCACGCAAATATCTAGGGGGAAGCATTCCAGGCAGAGGAGGAGCACATAGAAAGACAGTGATTCAGGACTGTGCTCAGCTTGTTTGGGAAAAGCCAGGAGGCCAGTGTGGCCAGGAGAGGTGATGTAGGAAGAGAGCCATAGGAGGAGAGACCAGAAAGATGGAGGAACCTGGTCACATGGGACCTTGTCAGCCATAGGAATGACACTGGATCCTATTCTGAGAGAAAGGAAAAGCCATTTCAGAGCTGTAATATGACCTGATTGCAATTTTTTTTTTTTGAGACAGAATCTTGCTGTGTTGCCCAGGCTGAAGTGCAGTGGTGTGATCTCAGCTCACTGCGACCTCTGCCTCCTGGGTTCAAGCAATTCTCCTGCCTCAGCCTCCTGAGTAGCTGGGATTACAGGTTGCACAACCATGCCCAGCTAATTTTTGTATTTTTAGTAGAGACAGGGTTTTGCCATGTTGGCCAGGCTGGTCTCGAACTCCTGACCTCAGGTGATCAGCCCACCTATGTATCCCAAAGTGCTGGGATTACAGGCATGAGCCACCACACCCAGCCCCTGATTCCAATTTAAAAGGATTGTTCTTGTCCCTGTGAGGGGAGACTGCAGAAGCAAGGTGGAGCAGGGGGACCCAGGAAGAGATGATGGTGACTTGACCCAGAGTGGGAGCACTGCTCAAAGGGGACAGATTTGGGGTACAAAGGAGAGCCTATAGAACTTGATAATGTCCATAGCTGAGAAAGAAGAGTCAGTACCTGGCTTAAAAAGTGTCCATGTACTAATGTAGGAAGAAGATTCAGGAGGATGCATGGAACTGTGAGTTCAGTTTTGCATTTCATCATTTGAGGTATCTTTGGGACATCCCAGTGGAGATGTTTGGAGTTTGGGGAGAGATTGAGACTGGAGATACTAATTTGGAAGTTATCTGCACATAATCTTCGAACCGTGGGGCTAGATGTGATCAGCTGGGGAGTGAGTATAGCTGGAGAAGAGATCCAAGAACTAAGCCCCAGAATATTCTGATTTTTAACAGTCAGAAAGAAAAAAAAAGACACAGCAAGGGAGACAGAAGGAGAGACTAGAAAGGTAGGAGAACCAGATGAAAGTGGTAACCTAGAACCCAAGGACTGAGTGATCCACCAAGTCATTGCCTCTGAGAACTGAGTAAAAAGAGACTGGAGATTAGATCGGAGTTCCAAGCTAAGGTCTGCAGAGCACCAGCTTACAGGGAGGTGCTGAAGAGTCCCGGCTGCAGTGGGTCAGGGTGAGTGTGATAGGGGTTTGGATAAGGTTTCGCCAATAAAGTTCTAGGCCACTCTCCTTGCTTCAACCAGATATGCACTGCTTTTATCTTTGGGGTTTTCGTGTGAGATATCCTTCAAAGAAAGGACTTTACTACTTAAAATACAAAAACTTTGAAAACTGTTGGAGTACATTCTACCACTGGGAAAGAGGCAAAAACATGGACAGGGACCGTCCATGCAGTGCAGCCCCAAGGAGAATCTAAAGCTGAGGGTGAAAACCATAGAGTAAATCAAGCTTGTCCAACCCACAGCCCACCGGTGGCATGCGACCCAGGACGGCTTTGAATGTGGCCCAACACAAAACCATAAACTTTCTTAAAACATAATGGGCTGGCTGCAGTGGCTCACATCTGTAATCCCAGTACCTTGGGAGGCAGAGGTGGGCGGATCACCTGAGGTCAGGATTTTGAGACCAGCCTGGCCAATATGGTGAAATCCTGTCTCTACTAAAAATATAAAAATGGCTGACTCTCTTTTCGGACTCAGCCCACCTGCACCCAGGTGAAATAAACAGGCTTGTTGCTCACACAAAGCCTGTTTGATGGTCTCTTCACACGGACGTGCATGAAATTTGGTGCCATGACTCAGATCGGGGGACCTCCCTTGGGAGATCAATCCCCTGTCCTGCTCTTTGTTCCGTGAGAAAGATGCACCTACGACCTCGGGTCCTCAGACCAACCAGCCTAAGGAACATCTCACCAATTTTAAATCTGGTGAGCGGCCTCTCTTTACTCTCTTCTCCAACCTTCCTCACTATCCCTCAACCTCTTTCTCCTTTCAATCTTGTCACCACACTTCCATCTCTCCCTTCTCTTAATTTCAATTCCTTTCATTTTCTGGTAGAGAGAAAGAAGACACATTTTATCCGTGGACCCAAAACTCTGGCGCCTGTCACGGACTCAGGAAGGCAGCCTTCTCTTGGTGTTTAATCATTGCGGGGATGCCTCTCTGATTATTCACCCACGTTCCGTTGGTGTCTGATCTCCGCGGGGACGCCTGCCTTGATCATTCACCCACATTCCATTGGTGGCAAGTCAATTGCAGGGACGCCTATTTTGGCTGCTCCCCACCCTGTTCTCCGTGTCTCTGCCTTTTTCTTTAAACTTGCCTCCTTCACTATAGGCAACCTTCCACCCTCCATTCCTCCTTCTTCTCCCTTAGCCTGTGTTCTTAACAACTTAAAACCTCTTCAACTCTCGCCTGACCTAAAATCTAAGCATCTTAGTTTCTTCTGCAACACTGCTTAGCCCCAATACAAACTTGACAATGGCTCTAAATAGCCAGAAAACGGCACTTTCAATTTTTCCATCCTACAAGATCTAGATAATTCTTGTCGTAAAATGGGCAAACGGTCTGAGGTGCCTGACGTCCAGGCATTCTTTTACATATCAGTCCCTCCCCTCTGTTCCCATTGCAACTTGTCCCAAATCTTCCTTCTTTCCCTCCCGCCTGTACCCTCAGTCCCAACCCCAGGCATCGCTGAGTCTTTCTAATCTTCCTTTTCTACAGACCCATCTGACCTCTCCCCTCCTCGCCAGGCCGAGCTAGTTCCCAGTTCTTCCTCAGCCTCCGATCCTCCACTCTATAATCCTTTGATCACCTTCCCTCCTCATACCCGGTCCGGCTTACAGTTTCATTCTGCGGTTAGCCCTCCTCCACCTGCCCAGCAAATTCCTCTTAGAAAGGTGGCTGGAGCTAAAGGCATAGTCAAGGTTAATGCTCCTTTTTCTTTATCCGACCTCTCCCATATCAGTTAGCATTTAGATTCTTTTTCATCAAATATAAAAAACCAGCCCAGCTCATGGCCCCTTTAGCAGCAACCCTGAGATGCTTTACAGCCCTAGACCCTAAAAGGTCAAAAGGCCGTCTTATTCTCAATATACATTTTATTTTTTACCCAATCTGCTCCTGACATTAAATAAATCTCCAAAAATTAAATTCCAGCCCTCAAACCCCACAACAGGACTTAATTAACCTCACCTTCAAGGGGTACAATAATAGAGTAGAGGCAGCCAAGTAGCAACATATTTCTGAGTTGCAATTCCTTGCCTCCACTGTGAGACAAACCCCAGCCACATCTCCAGCACACAAGAACTTCCAAACGCCTGACGGCAGGTGCAAGGGGTTCCTCCAGAACCTCCTCCCCCAAGAACTTGCTACAAGTGCCGGAAATCTGGCCACTGGGCCAAGGAATGCCCACAGCCCAGGATTCCTCCTAAGCCGTGTCCCATCTGTACCACAGAAAATCGGACGGTTCAACTCACCTGGCAGCCACTCCCAGAGCCCCTGAAACTCTGGCCCAAGGCTCTCTGACTGACTCCTTCCCAGATCTTCTCAGCTTAGCAGCTGAAGACTGAGACTGCCTGATTGCCTCGGAAGCCTACAGGACCATCACAGACACTCTGGGTAACTCTCACAGTGGAAGGTAAGTCCGTCCCCTTCTTAATCAATACGGAGGCAACCCACTCCACATTACCTTCTTTTCAAAGGCCTGTTTCCCTTGCCTCCATAACTGTTGTAGGTACTGACGGCCAGGCTTCTAAACCTCTTAAAACTCCCCAACTCTGGTGCCAACTTAGACAATACTCTTTTAAGCACTCCTTTTTAGTTATCCTCACCTGCCCAGTTCCCTTATTAGGCCGAGACACTTTAAATTATCTGCTTCTCTGACTATTCCTGGGCTACATGCCGCTTTTTACCCCACTTCAAAGCCTCCTTTACACCCTCCCCTTGTATCTCCCCACCTTAGCCCACAAGTATAAGATACCTCTACTCCCTCCTTGGCGACCGTTCATGCACCCCTTACCATCTCATTAAAACCTAATCACTCTTACCCTGCTCAACACCAACATCCCATCCCACAGCACGCTTTAAAAGGATTAAAGCCTGTTATCACTCGCCTGCTACAGCATGGCCTTTTAAAACCTATAAACTCCCCTTACAATTCCCCCATTTCACCTGTCTTAAAACCAGACAAGGCTTACAGGTTAGTTCAGGATCTGCACCTTATCAACCAAATTGTGTTGCCTATCCACCCCGTGGTGCCAAACCCATATACTCTCCTATCCTCAATACCTCCCTCCACAATCCATTGTTCTGTTCTGGATCTCAAACACGCTTTCTTTACTATTCCTTTGCACCCTTCATCCCAGCCTCTCTTCACTTTCACTTGGACTGACCCTGACACCCATCAGGCTCAGCAAATTACCTGGGCTGTACTGCCGCAAAGCTTCACAGACAGCCCCCATTACTTCAGTCAAGCCCAAATTTCTTCCTCATCTGTTACCTGTCTCAGCATAATTCTCATAAAAACACACGTGCTCTCCCTGCCAATCGTGTCCGACTGATCTCTCAAACCCCAGCACGTTCTACAAAACAACAACTCCTTTCCTTCCTAGGCATGGTTGATACTTTCAACTTTAGATACCTGGTCTTGCCATCCTAACAAAACCATTATATAAACTCACAAAAGGAAATCTACTGACCCCATAGATCCTAAATCCTTTCCCCACTCATCTTTCCGTTCCTTGAAGACAGCTTTAGAGACTGCATCCACCCTAGCTCTCCCTGACTCATCCCAACCCTTTTCATTACCCACAGCCGAAGTGCAGGGTTGTGCAGTCAGAATTCTTATACAAGGACCAGGATCACGTCCTCTAGCCTTTTTGTCCAAACAAGTTGACCTTACTGTTTCAGGCTGGCCATCATGTCTCCGTGCAGCGGCTGCCACCACCCTAATAGTTTTAGAGGCCCTCAAAATCACTAACTATGCTCAACTCACTCGCTACAGCTCTCATAACTTCCAAAATCTATTTTCTTCCTCACACCTGAGGCATATAATGTCTGCTTCCCGGCTCCTTCAGCTGTAGTCACTCTTTGTTGAGTCTCCCACAATTACCATTGTTCCTGGCCCGGGCTTCAATCCCGCCTCCCACATTATTCCAGATACCACACCTGACTCTCATGACTGCATCTCTCTGATCCACCTGACATTCACCCCATTTCCCCATATTTGCTTCTTCCCTGTTCCTCACCCTGATCACATTTAGTTTATTGATGGCAGTTCCACCTTTCATACACATCAAGTTCAAGGATTTGCCCCTGCCCAGGACTGGCAAATTGACTTTACTCACATGCCCCGAGTCAGAAAACAAAAATACCTCTTAGTCTAGGTAGACACTTTCACTGGATAGGTAGAGGCCTTTCCTACAGGGTCTGAGAAGGCCACCACGGTCATTTCTTCCCTTCTGTCAGACATAATTCCTTGTTTTAGCCTTCCCACCTCTATACAGTCTGATAACAGACCAGCCTTTACTAGTCAAATCACCCAAGCAGTTTCTCAGGCTCTTGGTATTCAGTAGAACCTTCATATCCCTTACGGTCCTCAATCTCCAGGAAAGGTAGAACGGACTAATGGTCTTTAAAGACACACCTCACCAAGCTCAGCCTCCAACTTAAAAAAGTACTTAGACAGTACTTTTACCTCCTGCCCTTCTCAGAATTCAGGCCTGTCCTCGGAATGCTGCAAGGTACAGCCCATTTAAGCTCCTGTATAGATGCTCCTTTTTATTAGGCCCCAGTCTCATCCCAGACACCAGACCAACTTAGACTATGCCCCAAAAAACTTGTCATCCCTATTATTTTCTGTCTAGTCATACTCCTATTCACCGTTATCAACTACTCATAAATGCCCTGCTCTTGTTTACACTGCCAGTTTACACTGTTTCTCCAAGCCATCACAGCTGATGTTTCCTGGTGCTATCCCCGAACTGCCACTCTTAACTCTTAAAATAAATAATCTTTGCTGGCAAGTCTATGCTGAACCTCCTTAGGCACTCTCTAATTAGATGTCCTAGGTCCTCCCAATTCCTAGTCCTTTAATACCTGTTTAGAAGTTATTCCATTTAGTTTTTCAATTCATACAAAACCGTATCCAGGCCATCACCAATAATTCTACACGACAAGTTTCTTCTAACAACCCCACAATATCACCCCTTACCACAAAATCTTCCTTCAGCTTAATCTCTCCCACTCTAGGTTCCCACGCCACCCCTAATCCCGCTCGAAGCAGCCCTGAGAAACATCGCCCATTATCTCTCCATACCACCCCCAAAAATTTTCACTGTCCCAACACTTTACCACTATTTCATTTTATTTTTCTTATTAATATAAGAAGACAGGAATGTCAGGCCTCTGAGCCCAAGCTAAGCTATCATATCCCCTGTGACCTGCACGTACACATCCAGATGGCCGGTTCCTACCTTGACTGATGACATTCCACCACAAAAGAAGTGAAAATGGCCTGTTCCTGTCTTAACTGATGACATTATCTTGTGAAATTCCTTCTGGCTCATCCTGGCTCAAAAGCTGCCCCACTGAGCACCTTGTGACCCCCACTCCTGCCCGCCAGAGAACAACCCCCCTTTGACTGTAATTTTCCTTTACCTACCCAAATCTTATAAAACGGCTCCACCCCATCTCCCTTCGCTGACTCTATTTTCAGACTCAGCCCGCCTGCACCCAGGTGAAATAAACAGCCTTGTTGCTCACACAAAGCCTGTTTGGTGGTCTCTTCACACGGACGCGCATGAAAGATTTGATGTATGCAGAGAATATGTATGCAGATTTTGGAGTTTCTACCTTCTGTGGACTTCCTCTTTTTCAGGATTCCTTTTTCAATTCCCAGCCATTGTTGAGAGTGGGGGAAAAACATGTAAATATGGATTGCAACGAGAATATTTCCTTTTTTTCAATCATTTTATTCCCTCAAGTATCTGCCTGCTTATCACTATCCTATGCTTTCAAATAACTATTTCATATGTCTTGTTTGACATTTATAATTGCTAGTAGCAGAAATGTTAGTATAATAAAATCTGTGCCAACATTATTCAAGGCAAGATGTCCTTAGGAAAACTTTAAAAATAAATTCCTGAAATATAAAACTTAAGCAAAAATAAAATACATATATTACACACACACACACACACACACACACACTATATATATATATATATATATAAATTAGCTGGGTGTGGTGGTGCATGCCTGTAATCCCAGCTACTCTGGAGGCTGAGGCAAGAGAATCACTTGAACTGGGGAGGCACAGTTTGCAGTGTGCTGAGATTGTGCCACTGCACTCCTGCCTGAGCAACAGGCAACAGAGGAAGACCACATCTTAAAAACACACACACACAAACACACACCTCATGGGACATTTTTGCAATTCCTTTAAGTTCACCAGCTATCATTAGCATTAGTATTTTTAGGTGTGGCCCAAGACAACTCTTCATTTTCCATTGTGGACCAGGGAAGCCAAAAGATTGTACTTCCCTGGAGTAGATGGTTTATAAGGCCTGTTTTAACCTCAAAGTGCTTGGATTCTACTCTCTTGGTCCCAGCCGCTGAGCAAGCATCTCAGTTCAGACTCCACCCCACGGTGTGGTCTGATAATGACCTTGATGAGGACCAATGACATGGCTGGTCCTCACACATTGGCCTGATAACATTTATCGGCCTCTGAGGAGTGGTGTAAGAAGTTTATATTTGATCAAAGTGCTGCCTTGAACTCTGACTTTGAAGAGAACTGCTGGACTGAAACGTTCACGGTGAATCAACAAACCCTTCCTTCCTTCTGCCGACCTCATCTTCATCCGCTTCAAGGTCGGCCTGGCCTCAGGCCGTGTCTGGACAAGGTCTTGTCCATGACTGCCAGCCTCTGGTAGCAGAGAAGCTTACTTGTCCTGGTCAATTCCTAAGTAACCTACATTTTTCTTGGTTTCCTACATACTGTATTCCCCCTGCCTTCTATCAAGGTGAAATGTTAACAAGTTTAAATATCCAACGATGCTCTTCCTTCCTTGAATGAAACTTTCTAAGCTCTATCACTTGTTTATAGGTCTGGGGAAATACAATGATCCTGAAGAAAACCTGAGCTTATGTGAAGCAACTTTGTTTTCCTTTGACAAACTCCCATTTCCAACACCAGAATCCAACTGCAAGGAAATGAAGCATGAACAGCTGAATTTACAAATCTTCTAATTCTGATTTTTTTATTTTTGTTTTTGAGACAAAGTCTTGTCCTGTGGCCCAGGCTGGAGTGCAATAGTGTGATTATAGCTCACTGCAGCCTCAAACTCCTGGTCTCAAGTGATCTTCCCACCTCAGCCTCCCAAGTAGCTGGGACTACAGGCAAGAGTCACCATGCCTAGCTACTTTTTTTATTTTTGTAAAGATGGGATCTTGCTATGTTGCCCAGGCTGGTCTCCAACTCCTGGCCTAAACAATCCCACCTTGACTTCCCAAAGTGCTGGAATTGTAGGCATAAGCCACCATTCCCAGCCTAATTCATATTTTTAAGCAGGAAGCATAGTCTACCTTATAACTCCTATGCTCTTCTTCCAAAACCTTTACCCTGTAGTTTATGAACTGCGATGAAGCACCAAGTACATCTCCATTCTAACAGCACATTATAATGTCCACACAATATATAAATAAAAGAAAAGCAGGCCGGTCACAGTGGCTCACACCTGTAATTCCAGCACTTTCAGAAGCCAAAGTGGGTGGATCACTTGAGGCCAGGAGTTCAAGACCAGCCTGGCCAAAATGGTGAAATGCCATCTCTACTAAAAATATAAAAATTAGCCAGGTGGTGGTGGCACATGCCTGTAATTCCAGCTACTTGGGAGGCTGAGGCAGGAGAATCACTTGAACCTGGGATCAGAGGTGGCAGTGAGCCAAGATCACGCCACTGCACTCCAGGCTGGGCAACAGAGCGAGACTCCATCTCAAAAAAAATAAAAAGAAAAAAAGAAAGGCAATGTGGTACCATGCCTTAGAATCATATATACGTCACCCAACTCGCTTACCTACTGTAATGGACATTTGTTGCTCTTGCTTGTACAGCACTCTTTTTCTAGATCTTCCTTTGGACAACCACCTCCTCCCTGCCTTCATTCCTGTGGTTTGGTGAAGCTGACACTTCTCCCAGCTATAGGGAGGGGCATGAGCCACAGGCCAAAGTCAATCAGTGCATTCCATCCACCAGCCCAGAGACTGAATCAGCAAAGGTCCCAGAGCCCCACTTGGGCCAATGACAGTCAGGCCAAGGACTTTGTGGAACTGTTGCTCAGAGGACAGGTACTCTCCTTGCACTGAGACTGGAGTTATGGGGGTATGAACCTGGGGCTACTAACAGCCATCTTGCCCCAGAAGGAAGTACTTACCTAAGTTTAATGCCTACCCAGAGGAGGGCAGAGCAGATAGATAAGAGACAGGGTTCTGGGGTCAACTGTGTCTGAAGTCAGAGATGTGAAATAAATTTCGTTTTTTGCTCAGGTAAGTTTGAATTTTCTGTCACTTGCAAACCAAGGGAATCTTAAGTGATCCATCCTCTCTGGATCTTGATAGCTAAACCTTTAAAATGAGAATGTTGAAAACTACTCAGTGCTGTGGAGGAACCATTGGCTTTTGGGGTGAGACAATTCTCTAGTGTGCAAACAGTCCTGAACATTCATTTTTGCCCCTGACCACTAAATTCCAGAAGCACCCCTCAGTCTTCATGACAAACATTCACCACCCATTCCACTACATAAACACAGAAATGCATACACAAACACACACACACACACACACACACACAACACATATTTTCAAATGCCCCCTGGGGGTAGCTGAAAACCAGTAAGCCAGTGAAGTAGAAAATCTCTAAGGTCCCCTCTAATCGAGCTGAAATCAGCCATGTCATGTATCAGAAATTAAGTTCCCTAGAGTCTAGTCTTAGCATCAACTGAGAATAATTTAAACTCTGTGTTCACTTATTTGTAAAATGAGGACACTAATATACAGCTCTATGGGTAAACCTATGAAAGGATGATCACAATCAGTTACTTGATATGGAATCATTCTAACATAACCTAAAATGGAGCTTTAACATTCTCGAGGAAAATATCTTAAGTGCTTTTGAATACCATTGTTGCTTATAATTTTCCTCATTAAATAAAGTTTTAAAACTGAAATTTTAAAGTTATCTTTTCGTAGCATTAATTTATCTATTCGTAAAGGATTAAAATCACTTATAAAGCTACTCACTATAGCCAGCATTTTTCTAGACATCTCAATAACATCTCCAGAAAGAGCAGTTGGCTTGGAGGAGGGGTTCATTTTTACAAAGAAATGGGGTTTATCACTTCCCAAGTGTTACTGCAAGGATGACGAGAGAACAACAGTGAAACTGATGGCTGGTAGTCAGCTATGCTCATTTATTTCTCCACGCCAGTCTCTTAGCTCGTGTAACTTACTACATGTCATTCTTTGTTAATCAAAACCACAAATGTTAAGTCCATGAGTGCCAAGGACGTCCTGTACCACACAGTGCTCAGTAAGTGTAAGAGAATAAAGTTTCCAGTGCTGTTTATAATTTATGAGTTTTAAAATCTATTTTCATATTACCTTTGTAACCTTTGTGAATTTGGGGGTTTTTTATTTTGTTTTGTTTTGTTTTTTTGCTTTAAGCCATGCTGTTTTCCCTTCTTGGCAATTTTGTGCTCTTAATGTTAATGCTCAAACAAATGGTCTAAATAAACTCTTCACTGGCAAATTCAGATAAGTCAGGAGAGTGGGCGCTGTTCCATGTGTTGCCTTTGAAATATGAGCACAATGAGATGACTTCACATTGCGTGTGTACGCCAACCAAATTCCGGCTGAGGAATACAGCCATGACACAAGACAGTCCTTTCATCCCAGCTCTCTATAAAACTGTCATAAATTATTGCTGTTGGATGTCTTGCCAGGAGCCTGGGGCCAATGTTCATGTGTAGGAGCATTTGAGGGGTATCCTATGCCACCCTACTGGCTCAACCACCTAACAACCTTTTCTCTCCACCTCAGCCCCTTGGAACACAGCAGTAGCTTTACACAATGCTATCTGCCCCTTGCAGCAAAGCAGTAATTTCACTATTTGAGGGATGGAAAAGATGTACCATAAAAGACACACAGGCGATAGACAAAAGGGAAGTAAGGGGAGGCAGTTAAACCACTTCAAAACTACTTTTAGAATTTCAGGCTGCGTAAAAAGTGGCCCTGAAACTGAGAGTGAAACCTCAATCTTTCGTTCATTCATCTTTGAAGCCAAAAGTTAGCGGGAGGCTGGCTCTGAAAGCACAGCCTCATGACTTAAGATGAATAGCAAATTTAAAAAATTTCCCCCAAATTTTCTACTTTAGCTTTGCTTTAAATTACTGCAGCTGCCCTGAATAGTCTCCCTCATCTTCTCTTTATTTCTTCTATTCCCCCCTCCCACCTTCGTTCCTCAGATTCAGGTCTTGCACAGAAACTGAGCCTTGATTTTCCGCAGAATATACTGTGAACAAGCCTCCTGCAGGGCTGTCTGTACATTAAAGAAATGGAAGCGTCTTGAATCGTGTCCATCGTCCCTCCTTTACACAAAGTAATCACCTCCAGCTGGGCCAAGTTGATTGAGGAAACGTTCAGTTTTCACATGATTTTGCTGCAGCACCATAATGAATGTATGTCTTTGATGGAAGAAAGAAGCTTCATGAAATAAAGTGCTTAAGGATTTGAAGCTGGAGTTGAAAACATGGGCTGCTTTGTTCTTAATGACAACTGCTTTGCCATCTAAAACATTTCTCCATTTTGAAGGATCTGTCTTTTCTCTTCCAGCCACAACCCTCAAGCTACAATAACAGGCTCATGATTTTTTTTAGATGCCAAGGTTATGAATACTCTTTTATGAATATTTTCCTTTGAACTCATTTCTCTTGAAGAAGAAAAATAGCCCTACGTATTGCAGGGTTGACAATAACAGACTAAATGTACAAATTGTTCTCTTAGGGGCAGTAAAATGCTCCAAAATGCACATAGAAAAATTCCAAATGCAACCTGATGTTTATGGAGCACTGCCCTTACAGCTATAATTTTTAAAAAGTAATATTTCTGACTGGCCTGAATTATACAGAGCATATTTCAGAGATTAATATCAGGTTAATGCCTTACAATGTCTCCGTTTATGACATCATGGCTGCTTTTCCCATATCAGTGCAAACTCTTAGTGAGTAGAATTTGAGGATATGTCTTTTCAAAGGAAGAAAACCTTCACTGAATTAAGCTGCTTATGGTTTTATTTTTTCTTTTATCCCATTTCAACATATCCACCAACCTCCTCTAAAAATAATTCAACTAATGTGAACTCAACAGATTATAGTAGATCTCTTATTAATTTCATTTTGCCTCCAAAGGAGCTTATCATTTAGGCTTATAATTATGTATGCAGTACTGTCAACTAATGTTTAGGTTCCTCATTAAAACTTCATTTCACTCTGTTTTAGTATCATCAGTCTGTTAGACCATTTATTTTCTCATATTAAAAAACGTGTTTTCCCTGAACTCTTTTCATATGTTTTCTCTCATCCAAAACATTAATCCAGAAAACTCAGCTCCCTTTAATCCTGCTTTGTGGCTTAGATACTTTAGCCCGGAACCACTCATGTTGATTTGTATATACCCATGCTTATGCAAAAATAGCCTTCACTACAGCAGAGTAATCATTCTGCATGGAAATTATGTGTCTCTGAAGCCTATGTTGTCAGGTGAATCGTGGCAGCAATGACCTAAGAATGCATCCCCAGTTTGAAACGACCTATAAAAATTTCAAGATACAACTATTGCTTTGCATTTGGCATCAGGAATATTCTGCATAGTTCTTTTCATGTAAACGGGCAATATTCTAGAGTGATTCCCAAGTATAAGCTTTAGAGCTAGACTTCTTGGGTACAAATCCCACTATTACCACTTACTAGTTATGTAATATTGGAGAATACACTTAACTACTCTGAGCATCATAAAGTAAGCTTACTAACACCTATCTCACACAATTGTTGTGGGGATTAAGTTAGTAAAACATATAAAGCCCATGTGACTCTGTCTGGCACAGAGTTAGCACTCAGTAAGTGTTAGCTCTTAATATCATTAATTCACAAACACACAACTTTCGTTTACATGACTTTGGAAGGACATGCATGACTTTGGAAGGACATTTGGAAAATAAAAAAGAATCCTAGAAAAATCTAATTCTGTAAAATTTACCAACATGAAATTATAGACAGGTAATGTAATATATAAATATATATAAATGTAATATATATTTGTATATAACTGTTATATATAGCATAGAATATATCTAAGTATACATACATAATTCTGGCTATATTCTTCTATATAATTTATGTAGTCAAATAGATGAAATTATTTTTATCCTTTTCTTACCTGAAAACTATGTTTTAGCAAGTAAATTACTTTCCCAATGACTTCCATTGTCATTTGGCACATTAATTCACTGAGTATTTACTAAACGTCTCATCCAAACAGGGAACACACAGAAGACAGTGGCCCCAACTAACTTCATCTGTATGTCAGGAACGATTTCCTAATTATTTAATTGATCAAGTTTGTATTTCTAGATAATTGTTTCCTATAGCTAAAGACAACTTATGAACGCCTATGTATTTCCAGAAAAAAATGCTCTAACTAACCAAATTGAATACCATATAATCTACCTACATAAAAATTGTCACAACTACTGCAGTACTACTGTGTTACCTTAATATTGACTCTAGAGTTCACATTCAGCAGTCTTATTCTGTCCTCACCTCAATCCAAAACCAAAACAGCAAATATATGCCTGGTAATCACGTAGTTTAACAGGAAAAAACAGGCCAAAAATTGTAATACAGTTTGATTATACCTTTATAAGAAAAATCTGCATTTAAGAAATGTGAGGAGGCTGGATGCAGTGGCTCATGCCTGTAATCCCAGCACTTTGGGAGGCCAAGACAGGAACATTGCTTGAGCCCAGGAGTTCAAGACCAGCTTGGGCAACATGGAGAAACCACATCCATGCAAAAATACCAAAAAAAAATTAGCCAGGCAAAAAAATTAGCTAGGTAGTGCATGCCTGTAGTCCCAATCACTCATAGGGTGGAGGTGAGAGGATCGCTTGAGCCCAGGAGGTCAAGGCTGCAGTGAGCCATGATCATGCCACTGCACTCCAGCCTGGGCAACAGAGTGAGACCCTGTCTCAAAAAAAAAAAAGAAAAAGTGAGGAAAAACTAAAAAGCGAACTAATGGTGATTCTGTTAATATAATAGGATTATAGTTTTCTTCTTTTCTCCATTTTCCAAAATTTTTGTTATTGACTATTATTTTTACAACGAGAACGTTAAATTTGCAAAACCCTATAAAAACTGGACTATGCATTAAATTATATCATTATTTTTATATATAAAAAAAGACATCACAACATAGCATTTAATTCTGATTGTAATTTCCATAAAATTAACCCTACAAAGATTTCTCAAAGAAATCTGACTGCTTTCAAACTACATGCTTGTTTTGTATTACATGTAATAGATTCCCACATATGAAAAAATCATAAAATGAAGGCTACATTTTCCAACCGCTATTTAAGTACTGTTTGGAAGACTATCATTGAATAAATGAACCTGATTTTGCCTCATCATGTTTATCTAAAAGAGTTTTTCAAAGATATTTATTTTCCATTTTCTTTACACGGTCCCTCTTTTTCAATCTGTAAATAAAAATTAATGAGCAATTTAGGACACAATATCACAACACAATTATTCTATAATTGATCTGATAACCAAAGACACCTAAGAATAGGATGATCTATAGGACAGATGTTTCCACACATCATTTGTCTGAAATCAGATTATTTTAAATGATGCCTTGACTTTTGAATTCAATTCTAGAACCAATTGTCATAAACTAAATCAGAGTACTACAAATGAAGATATTCCAACACAAAGACTTGTAGGATTTTGTTTAGATTGTCAATGGTTGATGCATCCAAATTTTCTTCGTTGTCATCCATGGTGTGCCAGACTTCAGGGAAAGGAGATGGTATCAGATGCAGAACTGGAACACCTATTAAGAAAGAACCAACTTATAACAATGTGCATTACTCCAGTGAGTAAACTAGAAAGGGTCATTCTTCAAGCAGAGGGAGCTCTGTACCATATAAAGACAGCTGATAATTCATCATCATCTGTGTACTTTCTCATATCCCACCGTTGTACTCCAAAATCAGGCTGCGCACACACACACACACACACACACACACACACACAGACACACACATTACCTCTTCTTAAAAATGGAATATGGTCATCCTGAATCACACCTCCATAACTGTAATTCTGGAAATACCGCCTCTCCAAAGAGTGATCCTTGAGCAAACCCAATTCGTGAAGTTCATGTTCTGTAGATGACAATTATACAGTAAATGAACAACTATTTTTATCTGATCAAGACTCATAATGTATCCTTATTTAAGGAGTTTGAAATCTTAGCACATGTGTCCATAATTTTTAAAAGATTATGCAACAGCAAGCATGGCCACACCCATGACAATAAACATCTGGGTTGAATAGGGATGTGTACATTTTGGAGCAGGAAGAAAGAAGAGTCACATGTGGCTCTAAACTTACAGGTGAGAACCTCCTTAGAGGTAGAAACTCCACAGAACAGTGGAGAGATAGAGAATGAAAAAAACAAAGGACAGGTGGGTGGAAAGGGGGAACACAGGTGCAGGTGTAGATGCTTATAGGTCCAAGATGCTGCAGGAAGAATGCCTTAGATGAGATATGGGGCTTAGAAGGGGAATACTCAAACAGAGTAGAGATGAAGTATATCAAGTGGACACTCTATGGGAAAGGGATACCTAGTGTGACCTACATCAGTGGTTCTCAAAATGTGATGTCTGACCAGCAACATCAGCAACACCTAGGAACTTGTCAGAAATGCAAACTATCTGGTCCCACCTCAGACTTACAGAAATTCCAGGGCTGGAGTACCGCAATCTGTGTGGAAGAAGCCCTCCAGGTGATTCTGATGCGCTTTAAAGTTTGAGAACCACTGGCCTACATAAGTCACATATTGTGTGTTACAAGATGACAAGAGATTACGTGAATATTATAAGACAACCAAATGAAACTTCCTAGGATAGCCAGGAACTAGCTAGGGTAAAACTAAACCAACTAGTAATTAATCATATGTAATATGATTCTAGGAACATTGAGAAAGCCCTAACTACCACCAAAAACAATATTCTTGTCTGTTTATTGATACTTGTAATTCCTTTACCATGAGACACAACTTTTTCTTATACAACTAGAGATATGGTTTGAAATGTAAATACCAATAGGAGGGGCACAATGGGTTAAAATTGAATGAAGGTGCAAGTTATTGGCATAAGTTCATTCTGGTACAGGACATACTAAAAGTGCACAAAATCTTTGGAAGAAAGCCAAACTCAGTTTCTCGAGGCTACCATCAAAGTAAGGAAAACATGCTACAAGGAAGAAGCCCAAGAAGTTTATATTAATAACACCATTATAGTAATTCTTTCAAACTAGGAAATGAAATTTGTCAATGACGTGCATCTGAAGTTCAAGTAGAAGTTTCTCTAAGATTCCAGACAAATTCTTTACTCATGGCAAAAGTGTGAGTTATGATGGCAGTGTTTTTCCCACCGCTTAGAAGTAATACAAGTCTATCTTGCTCCAAGAAGTTTGTGTGGCTAATAAGGAATTTCTAGCATGAAATTCTTGCCTTCAAAGCAGCCCCCTGGCCTGGATTCTACGATAAAGATCAATGTCATTCTCATCTTTCCCTGATGCCTGAAGAGTTTGCTTTGTTTTGTTTTGTTTTGGGTAGGGTGAAAGTACAAAGTTATTCTCCTTTTCTTTCTCCAAGCCCCAAGCTCCTCTCTTCAGACACAGATACATACGTTTCTTGGGCTGGCCTGGCCTGACCTGGTCTGGCCTAGTCTACTCCCATTTATTTGACTCTAAATCTTAAAGGGTCTAGTTACTCTTCATCCTGATCTCTTGCTTCTTTGGAAAATTGGCAGAGATTGTACTAGATTTAAAGGAAAATAATATCTGGATAAGGTAGAAAATAGAAGATGGCAAAGAGAGATGGAAAAGAAAAACTGAAGAATATCTTTTGGTATCATTATAAGGACATCATATTCATCATTAGCCAGCATGCTTTGTTGAGTAAACTTTCCTCTCGAAATGCATTCTACATGCTTCAAACAGGACTCTGGGAAAATATTTTCAAATATTTTCAAACCATTTTTAAGGATGTGCAAACATGAAATGTGCTATTTTATGTATCCATTTCAAAATATAGTTTCATGCAGGAAAATAAACTGGGCTTACTACAAAGATGAAAAGAATAATAAACTAATCAATTAAGCAAGAAAAAAAGCCAATAAAGTATATTACACATTTAAATCATATACTTAAATTATAATTTTTTTTCTTTTTTGAGATGGAGCCTCACCCTGTCACCCAGGCTGGAGTGCAATGGCACCATCTTGGCTCACTGCAACCTCTGCTTCCCAGGTTCAAGTGATTCTCATGCCTCAGCCTATCAAGTAGCTGGGATTACAGGTGCCTGCCACCACACCCAGCTAATTTTTGTATTTATTTTGTATTTGTTTAGTGAAACTCCATCTCTATTAAACATGAAACCCCCGTTTCATGTTGGCCAGGCTGGTCTCGAACTCCTGACCCTAGCTGATCTGCCTGCCTTGGCCTCCCAAAGTGCTAGGATTACAGGCGTGAGCCACTGTGCCTGACCAAATTATAAATTTTAAATTTTAAAATGTAGTATCTGTCAGTAGCAAGAAATTATGTTTTATTCATTAATAACAGTGGTGCTTACCAATTGCTTGAAGTCTTTCAAACCATCTGGCTGAGTCTGGAAAAAAATTGGGAAACGTTGGGTTTGGAGCTCCAATCAAATCCAATAAGACCAATAAATCCTGAGGGAGAAAAAGTAATGTTTAATCACCATCACCAAAACGCATTTTATATTCATCAATAGGGAAATACAATCAGTCGAAATTAACTGCATTTCAGTAATTGAGAATAATATGGCAAGCCATATGAATGAACCAAAGATTTACTAACATTTTATGCTAATTATTTTGGAGAACTCTTTAAATCTTGCTTATGTAATGTGGACAAATAGCAAATTATTGATTATTTGTGTATGTAACTCCAAGAGGATATCACTAAGGATAAATTAGAAAGAAGACATTTGGATGAATATTTTGTGAACTTTAGAAGCATACATTTATTTTCAGAAAGGAGTCCAAGCCTATCTGATCTTCTAATCCACTCTGTTTAGCCATTTTATCCTTAATCTGTAATGATAAAACTCCCAAAGGAAGGCACTTGGATAGTAACTATTTATTGATCAAGTAGCATCTAAGAAAAATTCATTGTACAGGAGCTATATAACATTGTGTCTCTGGATCTCCATTTCCTTGTGTATCAAATAAGAAGCTCAAACTAGCTGATCTCTAAAGCTTCCTTCTTGTTATAGCTCTCTATCATCTCATCACGAGGACTCTCTGAAGACTACTCACTAGATTAAGACCTCCTGATTTATCTAAGTAAAATAATGCGTGGATAAATATTTAGCGTACATCCTAACACACAGTAGATAAATATTTTCAGGGTCTGTGATCCTAAAGACATAGTATGAATAAATTCATAAACGAAAATTCAATATATTCATCGTAGGAAAAAATAGGCTTCTTTGAAATAGGAACATATTCACAAGGTTGGATAATCTATTAAGGGTTTGTTTCTGGAAAAAAAAGATCTTCATTCAACAAATTTATTTATCAGTCCAAATACATGAATCACTGTGGCTTCATATATTTGGACTGATAAATAACTTTGTTCTACTACTGATCAACCAGGCCTCTCCTCTTGTGAAGATGTTCTGAATGCTTTTTGGGCACTTGGGCACAAGTGAATGAATGAGATGCCGACCACATTCCCCTGGCCCATTAGGAGCTACCAATGGATAAGAGGAGGGAGCAAATGCCAACTGGAGGTGTGCTAGGGTCATAGGGGACACAGAATGTGACCATTTGGACTTTTATAGGGTGAAGGTCAGTGATAGGGCAACGGATAGGAATGAGTGGGGTGCTGGGAATAAGCTATCAGTTCACAGATGGGGTGAGCATCAGGGAGGGATGAAGGCACTGGGGAGAAAGAAGTCTCAACGGTAGCATGAGGTTCCAAGCTGGGGTTAGTGAAGATGTGGGGACAGAATGAAGATCAAATATGGGAAGAGAGTCAGAGTCAGGAGAAGATGCAGGGGTCGGGGGAGGGATTAGGGATGGAGTGTGGGCCCAGGAATGGGGATGAAAATGAGGCTGTGTGTTGCACCATTACTTAGTAATAATAGCAGGGTTTTAAGGCAGCATCAAAATATCCCCACCCCCATGTCAAAAATGCCACATCAAAACCAACACATCAAACTGTCATAGTCACACTGGAGTCACGGTAATACTTTGAAGCCACCAAGGAAATTCTTCACCCCCACCCCTCTTTTATTCCATTTCCCAAAGCCTCATGTTCTTCAGACTTATAAAAGCCTGAAAGAACGGGTTTGCTCTCTCCGCCTCCATACAGTACTGGGGGAATGTGCTCCCATTGAGCCCAACTGAATCTGATGTTCCTGTAATCCAATTTTTTACATCATTTTATCATTTTAATTAAGCTCAGTCAAACATGGCTTCTAACCAGTAATTTTTCTTTCTTTCTTTCTTTTTTTTTTTAAACAGTCTCCCTCTGTCGCCCAGGCTGGAGTGCAATGGAGCAATCATAGCTCACTGCAGCCTCGAACTCCTGGGCTCAAACAATCCTCCTGCCTTAGCCTCTTGAGTAGCTAAGATTACAGGCATACACAAGACCCAGCTAATTATTTTATTTCTCGTAGAGATGAAGTCCCCCTATGTTGCCCACTCTGGTCTCGAACTCCTGGGCTCAAGTGATCCTCCCGCCTCAACCTTCCAAAATGCTGGGATTACAGGTATGAGCCACAGTGCCAGCTCAGAATCATTCTTTTTAGCTCTGGGATTCCTCAAAAACCCAATGCCTACCAAAGAATGTTCTACCATAAACACTGTGCTCCAAGGATGCTGTGGCATTTTTAGGTCTTTACTTGGCTTTTGCAACCTTTTCCTTGGAGGCAGAGCCTACAGCTACAGTGCCACGGAAATTGCCCAGACTAACCATGCCATGCAGTTGGCTGGTGCCTCTCGCTCCAGGTGGGTGCGGGGTCGATGCCATCTTTGCAGCTAAGTGTCGAGACCCATAGAGAGAATCTTGAGGAGACCAGTGAAGAAAAGCCTCTTCACCATCAAAGAAGATCAGCTGGAGTGACAAATCTGGCTTGGAGTCTGAAACAGTCTGGTAAAAACAACAATAAAAACATAGCAAAAAAATACTGTGATGAGGAAAAATAGCATGATTTTCTATTAATTGGGCAAAAAGATAGATGTGCCATAAAGAAAGGAAGACACCAAAGCAAGTGAAACTATGGCAAAATTTATTCCACACCACTTCCTCTTCAAAAGTCATCACACCTCCCACAGTCTTCACCCATATAAACCACCTTCTTCCATTCCCTCTGAAAATAGAAGTCTTTTATATTTTCTCTTACTCCTCACAGAATTTTGAAACAATGAAAGTGCTGTGATGAATCGTGTGATACACCACCCACTTCCCCTACAGGAGGGTGTGTTGCCTCAGCTGCTGGAAGAGCCGTCAGTCACTTTAGGAATTGCCTCAGCTGCACCTTCCGGGAGTGTCTTACATCCAGTGCTGACCTACACGGGTACAGGGGACTCTCTAAAGAGCCATCATATCTCCAGAGCTCCCCAGGGGTTGGCTGAGGCCGTTGCTGAACCTGCACTGCAGCTCGACTTCTCCCTCCATCCAACACCATTTCTTTCCCCTCCCTGATACCTGTGTTGATCCAAGGCCACTCCCTAATAAGTGACCTGAATGCTAAACTCCATATCAGAGGGTGCTTCCTGGGGAATCCAACCTGAAACAACTGTAAATCTTTCTTGCTTCTCACCTTATTTAAGTCTTCAATTTTGTACTGAGTCTAGCTTCAAGAGTCTGCCCTAGGAATGCTACAGACACAAAGAATAATAATTATAGCCCTTCCCTTGAAATAGCCTATACTTTAGTTGGGTTGGGGAGAGATAAAACAAATACATGAGCATGGCAAAATGTGCCACCAGCCACAAATGTAACATAAAAGTCCTCTAGAAATTGGATAGAATGAGAAGCAAAATCCTGGGGGTGTCAAGGAAGGCTTTATGAAAAAGACAGTATTTGAATGGAACTAAGAAGAGTGACTAGAATTCTAACTGATTTTACACTTTCCTCTGTCTGACAATAACCCCTGTCTTTCAGATTGGTCCTGGTACTCTAAACTCCAAAGTCCTTCAATCCCACTGGAACTCCTAATCTACTGAATGTTTCACCTTTTCACGGTCCTTCACCCCCATAATGTCCTCACTTCACTCTATATTTGGCTTAAATTCCAGTCAATCATGCCAGTCACTCACTAGCATACAATCTCAACTCCCTTGCCCCTCTCTGCTTGGTCAAACTTTCATGGCAAAAACATACTCTACCTACTTCGTGCCAGCACTCATGCAGCTAAACCTTGCCAGAGAAAAAAATATATAACCACACTGTCTGGCCTTGCTTAAAGTTCATGACCACAAACCTCACATTGGCCTTTCATGTTGACTGGCAAGTCATGCTATATTTTCTTAGTTCAGTCACTCTGGCACTCTTCTAGGATTTCACATTCCTCCTCTCCCTGCCACCTCACCCATCTTCATTCCCAACCGACGACCTTGATTTCTTTCTGTCATGCTCATATCAGATGCCAGTCTCCCTGCTTATGCACAAAATCCTATCCTCTCTCATCTGCTCAAGGACATTGCTCTAGCAAATACCATTTCTCTCCTACATCATCAACTTTTCTATCTCTGCTGGATAATTCCCATCAGCCAACAAACATACTGTTGCTTTTCTCATCTTAACATATTTGACCTCACTATCTCCACCATCTACTGCCCAATTTTGTAATCCCATTTATAGAAAAACCCCTTGAAGGAGTTGTCTATTCACACTGTCTCCAATCCCGCTTCTTAAACTTAGCCCAGTTGGGTTTTATCTCCACTGTGTACTGAGACTGCTCTTGTCAAGACACCAATGACTCTACATGGCTACATCCAGTGGTCAACTCTCAGTCTTCATCTCTCTTGACTTATTGTCAGCATTCAGCACAGTTAATTACTCCCTCCTGGCTACACTTGCTTCATTTGGTTCCTAAGACATCATATTCCTCCTACCTTAGCACTAATGGCTCCCTTCATCTCCCTTCCCTCTTAACACTAGAGAGCCTCAGGGGATTGCTTCATGGTTCTCTTCTCTTCTCTGTCCACACTCACTCACTCTCTTGATATCTCTTCTTGAGGCTTTAAATCATATATGCGTGGGTATGTGTGTGTTGTGTGTGTGTGTGTGTATGTGTGTGCTGTGTTGTGTGTGTGTATTGTTATATATATAAAATTTTTAATATAATTATTTTAAAATAATAATAATAATAATATTGTAGAGATGGAGCCTTAGTATGTTGCCCAGGCTGGTCTCTCTATATATACATATTATATGTTATATTATATTGTATTATATTGTAATAATACACACACACAACACAACACACACATACATGTAAATATCAATTCCAAAAAAATATATCTCCAGCCCTGACTTCACTGCCGATCTCCAGACTACATATTCTGTTGCCAAATGAAGATCTCCACATAGACGTTAATAGACACCTCGAAAAAAGTGTCAAAACTCATCTCCTGAGGTTCCCCTGGAAATCTGTATTACCAACAGTCTCTTCAACCAAATGGATGGCAAAACCACCCTTGCAGTTACTCAGACCAAAAACCAGTGGGGATCTGTCTCTTTCTGTCCTTTTCTATATACACAAACATCCCGATCCAGTTCGTCCTGCCTCTGCAAACCTGTTTCCCACCATTCCTCACCACAGGCCTCTCTTTCCATTTGCTTTGTTTTCTTTGAGCCTAATATGTCTTCACCATTATGTGGTCAAGCGTTCCAGACACTATCACACCTTTATTTCTCGTGTCTGTCTGGTTTTGTTTTTTAAGAATGGGCCCTTCCGGAGCCCTCTGCTGCCTGCTCCAGCCTGGACCGACCACTAGGCCTGCTGCCCATCTGTTTGTTATCTTGGGGCTCCCCTCACCATCAACCTGCAGATTTCTGCCTCTCCTATATGGGACCCCCAGTGAGCTGAACTCCACGACTCCCTCTTCCTTGATTTCTTTCTTGATTTTTCTAGAGCACAGCTTTAAGCAACTTCCAGGGGAAAAATACAGTACATGGGAGTGAAAATTGTTGAGATTTACCTCTGAAAATGTCTTCATTCTATTTTCCTATTTAATTTTTCTGGGTCTGAAGATTCTGGGTTGCAAATTATTTTTATTTAAAATATTTAAGGCATAATTTCATTGTTTTCTAGCTCCCAAAGTTTCTATTGAGAAGTCCAGTGCCATTCTCATTCCCAATACTTTTTATATGACCTACTGGAATTGTTACAATTATTCTCCAAAAGTCATAATCATCTCCTTTTTGTCATTCCTCTTTCTAAAAAAAGATATTTCTTCTACTTTAGGATCCAACTGTTTTATTGATTTATTTATTTTGAAAATAGAAATTTTAATTTCCAAAAGCTCCTTCTTATTGACCAATTGTTCTGTTATTGCAGCATTCTGGTTTTGTTTCATAGATATAATGTCTCCTCTTATCTCTATAAGAATGTTAGAACAGTGTCCTTTAAGTCATTTTCTGCTCTATTTCCTCCAACTTCATTTTAAATTTGTATTATTTGTTTTGCTTTCTTTTTTTTTTTTTTTTTTTTTACATTTTAAAAAAGTATTTATTTATTTAAGAGACAGAGTCTCACTCTGTTGCCCAGGCTGGAGTGCAGTGGCTCAATTATAGTGTACTGCATCCTTGAACTCCTGGGCTCAAGCAATCCTCCCGCCTCAGCCTCCCAAGTAGCTAGGACTACAGGTGTGTACCACCATAACCAGCTAATTTTTTTTTTTTTTTGTAGAGAGGGAGCCTCACTATGTTGCCCAGGTTGGTCTCAAACTCCTGGCTTCAAGCAATCTTCCCACCTCCGCCTCCCAAAGTGCTAGGATTACAGGCATGAGCCACTGCTCCAGGCCCTTTCTTTCATGCTGGAGTCTGTCCTCAAATGTCTGGTCATCCTTTAACATTCATTCATGTTAAAGAATAAGATATTAAAATGCTGGTTGGAGACACAGATTGGTTGGCTTCACTGCAAGGCAATCTGGTGCCCAGCCAGTGTTTTCATTGAGAATTACTGAATGTCACCATCTGGGATTTTTCTGCGGGGTGGTTCACATTGTCTGAAGAAGAATCCTCCAGTTTCCTATCTGATGGCTTTCTGGTGCTGAAGATGGGAGAGAAACTATAGATCTCCCTGTTCAATGTGTAGGCTTTTGCCTAATCTCCCTGATTTCCATGGGGTGTCTCACTGTCACCCTCCTGTATACTTGCTATTCTCAATTCCATAACCTCCCTGGTTCAACTTCTCCAGAAAAATATTTTCTCATCTGTGGCAAAGGCACAAGGGGGCACTCACCTACCTGCCTGGTGTGGGGTGAGAATCTCTACATCCACATACTCCTTAGACAGACTTACAAACACTCTCCACACCAGCGCCTTCCTCACCTCTGCCTTCCTCAGCTTATCACATCTCTAATCCCTGAGCCTTTTTAGGATTCTATCAGGGAAACCACTGGCTTCTTCCATTTCTTCCCTCTCCAGGACAGTGTGACTTCTCTCCACTCTGATATGTCATCTGCCATTTCTCCATCCAACTTCTGTCTTCATATTGTGGTTCCTATTCACGGATGTTCTCTAGTTTCTTCAAAAAACGGAGTTTCCCTGATTGTTTTAACGGTGATTTCAAAGGAGAAAAAAATTGTCTTTATCATCTGAAAACTAAGTTAATTTTGTATGCTAATCATTTCATATTGCTCCTTAATTATACTATGAGGAAAGGACAGTTTAATTTGATTTGAATCCTCCATAACTCCTGGAGAGCATTAAGCAGAGGACATGTTTGTGCACTATAAATGCACTCAGGGTTTAATAAGCATTAAATAATTAAACAGATTTTCTCATTGGCAAAAATTGTAAGGTGCTTACTTCAGTAGAGACATTCTAAGCTTCCAGTTGTTTAAAGGGCCTTGAAAGTTCTAGCTTCAAATCAGACAACATAATCACAGAACAAGAGGGCAGAATGGGACCGGTTGGGACAAGAGGCATTCTGCTCATGCCCAGGGCAGAGGCAAACGGAGATAGTTTTTATCTCTTGCAGGCTTGACAGTTCAAGTACCTCAGTGAAACTTCAACAGCTGGGTGACTCCATTGATCAGTACAACGATTTACTTTCATTCTGTTCGCCTAATATCCATTCATTTAAGCAGCAATAAACTGTTGTGGACATTCATCCTGAGTCCCATGAGGCAACCTGCTCTTTTTGCTTCATTTCAGGAATGGCAGAAAAATAGCCATGGCCTTCGTTGCTAGTAACTCAGCCTAGTACCTTGGAGCTAGGAGAATCTGACTGGCCTGATGTATGAAGGTCTTCGTGGTAACACTACAAATGCCTAACTACCAGCGTTCACATAGTCAGTGGGTTATCTGCAGTCTTTCCCCATTCAAGGCTGTATCAGTTAGCTAATGTCGCAATAATAGAATAGAATAACACCCCATCAACACAGTGGCTTAAAATACCATTATGTATCTTCCTGGGATACATAACCTCTGTTGGTCAGCTAGGGAGCAGCTGATCTAGAATGGGTTTGGCTGGGGCAGCTCTGCTTCACTGTGCAGTCAGCGAGGTTGGTTCTGCTCCAGGTGTCTCATCCTTCTGCTGGGACTGGCAGGCTAGCCAGGGCATGCCATTCCTATGGTTATGGCAAAGACAAGGGAGAGCAAGCCCAATGGCACCAGCACACTTCCAGCCTCTGCTTGTGTCACCTCTACTAACATCCCGTTGGCTAAGGCAAGTCAAATAACCAAGTCCAGAGTGAAGGGATGAGGAAGTTCAACAGGCTACAGTGGGAGGACACAGCAAAGTTACCAGGCAAAGGATGTGGATGTGTAATGACAGTCCTATTACTGGAGAGAAGTGGGGCTATGAAGAGTTGGGAATAATCCAGTCTACTTATCCAGAGCTCTTTCAGGTCACTTCCCACCACCGTCTACCCAATCCATGACAGCTGACGAACTTAACTTCTCAATACAAATTTAGTTAAAACATATAACTGGAAGAATAAATCTGATACTCTCAAAGTCTGCATTCAAAAACAGCCTCTTAAAAAAATCCCCCACCTAACCATTTATCTCTAACAGAAAGGATTACTATGAGAATGTACATGTTGATTCGAATTTTTTTAAGGATGACCCCAATTCAATAACTCATTCAGACCTTTCTATCAATATTTCTGGTCGCCAAAAGCAGATATGAGCTATATGGGAAAAAGCAAAGGAGTTCACTCAGAGAAAATATATCCATTACACAGAACAATGTCTTCAAGTCATACTTCATTTTGTGTCCTTATACTAGAAGTGCAAATATGAAAAATTAGACTTTTGCATCAGCTTCTGAACTCCTTCATCCAATTGCTGGAGAAGGAAACTACTTAAAAGCAGGGCAAAGCATGGGACAAAGGGACTGTAGAAGGCTCAGAAAACAAAACAAACCAAAAAAAGAAGTGAAAAGGAGACTGAGAGGGTATAAACAAGTCTTGCTTTCTTCAAGTTCAGCATATCCAGCAAAAATAGAACCAAATATCTCTATTACTTCCATTACAAGATAAACCTTTTACTTCTTTATCCCCATTGTATCAAAGGCTGGACCCTTCATAAAGCTCTGAGCGGGGAACAAAGCATTTGTTGCCTGCGAACAAAGTTTTTTGTTTTTGCTTTGTTGTGTTTACTTGGTTATGAGTGATATCAGAACAAAATGTCTTCATCTAGTTTAGCACTTTTTTCCAATATACCCTTAAGAACACCAAGACTGAAATAACATCTGAGAGTCCCAGAAGTATTTTGAGCTGAGAGCATAACAAAAGCTCTGCTATGCTACATAAAATGGAGCTGAGATTCACAGATAATAACAATAATGCATTTCTGCTTCATGTTTTTCATCTTGATAGGTCTGAATTACCCGCTCTCCACTTCAGAACCACTTTACTGCAATTCCCTCCTCCAACCCAAGAGCCACCATCTCTCAGATCAGAAGGTTGTGATGTTTCGTGGCCATAGAAAGAAGAAGAAATAAACATAGTTCATCATAAAACACAATTCTCATACGATACCTGAAACAAACTTTTGTCTTCATTTTTCACAAAGAAATGTTGCATTTAATTTAATGTGCATCCAAGGCTGAGAAATCAGGTGCCAATTAATGAATGCATTGCCACGTATCTTAGGTTTATTGCCCATGGTTGATATTCCAAATCATGCAATCTTTCAATTAATATTCACAATAAAAATGTACCAAAAGTCTCCATTTCTAAATGGCCTTCTCATTCCTCCAAGGATTCTAGAATTCACTCTGAGTTACTGCTAATGTACTTTATCCTAGGAATCAACAAGCAGAAAACAGATACCTTTAAGGAAAGGAGTTTCTTGTCCAAGGCACGAGCAAGTTCCAACATCATTGCACATGGCACGGCTGAATCAGTGGCTCCTACAAACACTCTGTTGTTCCAGTGGGAAAAATACTTGGAGTCATAGTGGCAGGCGAGGACCAAATGTCGTTTAGCAGTGGGATTGAGGGTGCTGATGACATTTGAGAAAGACCGGTACCCATAGGGTGTCTGACTCAAGAAGGTGTCTATTTCCAAGACCCAGTCAGCCTGAAGCCTCTGAATTCGCTGCATGATGTGCTGATCAAAACAAAAAAACAAAAAATTTAGATCTAAAGAAACGGCTTTCGTTTTTTAACTGTGATTCTAAAACTTTAAGCAGTGCCTTTCAAATTAAAATTGCAATACACACTTATTGCATTAATAGCAATATTATTGCAATTAATAATTGCTTTGTATTGTTATTGTAATAATAGCATTTGTCCTGTTTAAAAGAGAAGCTAATCCTCTTGCCTCTCCCTTAAACTTCCTCTTACTAATCAATCTCAACCAATGTTAATATTAACCAGTGTTAATAGTTTGATGCAGATCTTTCGACATATCTTCTCCTTGCTTATGCAAACCTACAGTAGCATACAAACACATATATTTGGCAGAGGGGCATATGTTTTTGTAGGAAAAGAATCCTACCTTTTACATTACTCTCCCCTTGCTTTTCTCTTTAACAATATATTATGGACATGTCTACAAGTCAGGAGACAGAGATGCAGTTCGGTAATAGTAAAGTACACTTTTAATATTTCTAGGAGGCTACAAAGGCATGTTTAAAAAATTAAGTAAACCAGCATCCTACAGGTCTCTATCTCTAAGCTCTTCAAGAACAAGAACTGCAAATGGTAGCTCTTTCTGTCCCAAGTGCATAACATGTGTCCAAGTCCAGCAAATGCTTTATATGTAATGAACACTAATAAAAGATACAGATGCTCACCTGCTAAGGAAAATGTAGAAAGCTCCCATAGCTAGGGGGTGGTTGGGGTTATTTCAGATCTCCACTCACTCTAAGAATTAGTAAGCAACCCTGAACCATAATAACATATCAAGCAGCTTTCCCTCTGCACCCAAGGCAGGTTGAGACGCACTGCAAATGCTGGCAAATATAAAAGAGAATCTCTTTCCCCATCTCTGCTGGCCACCTTGAGCCTTATAAGGCAACACTGTGACTGACAGAAGAAAGCAACAGGTGGAGAAAGTAGCATCACTTCAGAAACTAGAAGTATTTTTTTAAAGAACATATTATAGACTTTGTGATGTGAGAAGTTATAGGTGAGTTCATTGCTGATTCATTTGCCTTTTCCCATGCTTATTTTATCTTGGCTTCACTTTCCTATGTTCCTTGGTTTTTTGTTTGTTTGTTTGTTTTGTTTTGTTGTTGCTGTTGTTGTTTAACAGGGCTTCACTCAGTCACCCAGGCAGAAGTGCAATGGTGCAATCTCAGCTCACTGCAACCTCTGCCTCCTCGGTTCAAGCAATTCTCCTGCCTCAACCTCCTGAGTAGCTGGAATAACAGACACATGCCACCATGCCTGACTAACTTTTTTTTTTTTTTTTGCTTTTTTGGTTTTTTGTAGAGATGGAGTTTTGCCATATTGCCCAGGCTGGTCTCAAACTCCTGGGCTCAAGGGATCCATCCACCTTGGCCTCCCAAAGAGCTGGCATTACAGGTGTGAACCACCATGCCCAGGCTGTTCCTTTTTTTTTTTTTTTTTTCAAATATCATATACATCATTGTAAATTGCCTTAAATTATTTTTATAAAAAGTCAAATGACAAACTAACATCAAAATAACTGACAATTTGTCCTTCAATTAACATCTAACCAAAAACCAACATTTCAGATCTAACAGTTCAGATCTAGACAGTTTAGATCTGGGATGGACCTTAAGATGATAAGTGAATAACTGGAAATGAATGTGAGGGCTTTTATTTATTTTTTTTTCCTCCTAAGAAATACAGGATTTTCTATCCTAGCCAAGTCCCATGTGGCCTGTGCTCACTAATGCGACATGACACGTAGGCAAGAGGCTCAAAACAACTGCGGCAGGAAGCTTCCAAGGAAAGGGGAATTTAAATAGCGGGAGGACACTGATCCTACAGTCAGTCCTGCAAAAGCCAACTAAACAAATGATTCCCCAGCTAGAGACTCCTTGCTTTTTATAGTGGGTGGACTTTGTCCTAAATAGCATTGTGTATGCAGTACCTTAACTTTTCTATTGCAAATTTACATGCTGTCTTATCACATCATCAAAATAAATGTTTATAACCTTTTTTGAAATCAGCATTCATAACTCTCCACAATTTGTAGTACTGTGCTTTGCTCACAGTAGGCTATCAGTAAATATGGGTTCATTCTAACAGTAAATATGAATTGATTTAATGAGAATATATAAAACTATATGATACAAAGCATTAGTAGTTTGAATAGAGAGAAATCACTATGCATCTAACATGAGTTTTTCTGCAGACTATGAAAATGAGTTATCCCTGGACTGTAAAAAAAAAAAAAAATTCCATAAAATGGGTCATTTAAAAGAAAAAAAGCATATACTCCAGAACATCTGGTATCCAGATGATAAAATGCTCCATAAAATGGCTTCTTCAACACGAATTGCAGATTGCAAGTTCACAAAATGAATTGGAATTTTAAAAAATATATCTGTTAGCATTACTCAGAAGTCACACACAAACTTATTTCTCAACTTGTTACCAGGTCTTCATCATAATTTCTGATGACCTTGTTGACACTAAAATCCATAAGAGAATCAGCATATAATCTCAAAAGAGTTTTTCCTGAAGCAACTTTTTTTTTTTTTTTTTGAGACAGAGTCTCACTCTGTCGCCAGGCTGGAGTGCAGCGGCACAATCTTGGCTCACTGCAACCTCCAACTCCCTGGTTCAAGCAGTTCTCCTGCCTTAGCCTCCCAAGAAACTGGGATCACAGGCACATGCCACCACGCCCAGCTAATTTTTGTATTTTTGGTAGAGACAAGGTTTCACCATGTTGGCCAGGATGGTCTCGATCTCCTGACCTCGTGATCTGCCTGCCTCAGCCTCCCAAAGTGCTGGGATTACAGGCATGAGCCACCGCACCAAGCCCTGCAACTTTTTTGTTCAGTGTAAATATTTTTTGTTTATCTTAGCAGCTAAGATAAATCATCTTTATAAACCATCAAATTGGCTGCATAATCTAATTAGTTCACCAATATCCCTTGTTGTTTTGTTTTTGGCTTTCAGACTTAGTCTACAAGTCCCCACCAGAAGTCTCTAGGGGAACTCCCCAAACTACCACTACTATCATTCAAATACCCCTAAGCAGGAGTATGTGGCTGTGGCAGGGACTCTAAAGCAGCTGCGCTTCCCCAATGCCAAAGCAGCAAAGGGCTGGGCCCTCCAGGAGTGCCGAAAGGCAATTTAGAATATAGATCACACTTTGGGTTGCCATATATCTATGTTTTAAAATGGAGAGGAGAGAAAAAGGGAGAAAGAGAAAGAGTGAGAGAGATGGAGATAGGGATAAAGCAGAGATAGATGGAGACTGAGTAGAGAAGAAAAAAAGTACAAAGATGAAGACATGAGCGCGAGAGAGAGGCTATTACAAGATAGTCTACTTCCAAAGAGTGGTAGGGGGATTTATTCTAGGTTAACACTAGTGAATGATCCTGGGTTTCATTTAATTAAACATAAATTCTAGTTTCCAGGTTCTGAGAAACAATGACATCAGTAGACCAGATTTGTTTGGAGGAAGCCGATTTTCCAGTATTTGTGCTAAGTCTGCAAACACATCATCGTCAGGATGCTGACATCTGCCACCCAAAGACTCAGGTACCTCTTTACTCTTGAGTGCACCATATATGAGTCCCTCGGGCTCCTCCTCTTAGGGGGCTGGACTGAGGGTGCACCTGGGATCTATGTACCTGATGACGTTCAGTTTCGGTGGCTCAGATGCAATGTGCACCTGTGGGGGATTTTACCCCCTGAAGTTTCTAGTTTGCCTCTTTTAGACAAAGGATATTGCTTGCCCATTTGTGAGACTTTATCATCCTAATTTTTAAATTTTTTTATTTCTATCTTATAAATCAATGAAATAGCCCCAAATGTATTATCTTCAAATTATTTATTTAACAAATAACTTATCTCCTCAAAATAAAAATATCCTAATAATCCAATAGGCAGCTTTGGGGTCATTGATCAGAGACCAGGAAAACGCATAATGTGGGACAGGGTTCCCCCAAAATATTCTCTTTCTGTAAAAGAGAATCCATAGTAATGCATATCTTTACTGGTAACTACAAAAGTTAATTCACAAACCAATTTTATATCAAGTTTACCCTTTTTTAATATTTGAGGATCTTCTCTAGTTAAAACCTTGAAACTCTAAATTATAAAACATCTCATCTAGTGTTCAAAAAGGCCTCAGGAGAAAAAAAAAGGTTCAATCATTTTTGTTTCAATTCAATTCTACATGAAAGGATCTAATCTTAGTCAAATTAAGGCCATTAGTGTAGTTCCCTCATAATTACTCTGTCATGTACCTCACTTTCAAAATGAGAATTCCTTTGTCTTCCACAGCTTAGAAGATAGGTCTCTAAAAATTAATGGTAATTTTCTTCTCAAAAAATTCTAAAATGGAATCTAAGTGAGATATCTAACATAGCCATCAGCCAGCCCATGCATAGGCAGCCCAGCAGTAGTTCCCAACACATTCTAAAATACTGTCCATAAATTTCTCATTTGCCTCCACCCCCATATGATAGTGGAGAACGTTACTGAAACTTCAGTAACACTTTTAAATGAATATGTATCTTTTTAACCACAACAGTATCTATGTATATTATGTATCCTATATACTGTATTCTGTTGAAGCTAAAGATCAACTAGCAATGTTTATTGTGTTCATGGATTTCCAGAGCCTGCAGGCGAGGAACCTCAGGCCTGAAGTATGCATATCATTCCTGGTTATATACAGCGCTCTGGGCAAATGGTATGGGAAAATAAAAAAGGTTGAGTTGAATAGGAAGAGTAAGCATCATAGACCTAGATTTTTTTCTAACAAAGAACTGAGGCTTTTGGAAAATGCCAATTAAGTGCCCTGGCCTTCTTTTAAGGAAATGCTTGAGAGATAAGGACCAGGGAATATTGTTAAAGTGAATGGTATGTGCCTCACTCTCCAACTTGGGCACGAGAAGATCGAGAGCTGGAGACATTTGAGTGCACAAAGCAGAGCTGATTCCTCCCAGCTCTCCAGTGATAGGATAGAGATCTCAAGCGGATTCTGGCCTCAACACTGGTACAAGTATAACCTTGAGCAAGTTAATTCATATACCTCAACCTCAGATCTTTTTAAATTCCTAACATTGAGATAATAATAGCATCCACACACTGTTCTGAAGGCTGAATGAGATGATCTATGCAAAGAACTCAGTAAAGTGTCTGACCCAGAAAAAACTGCTCAGTGAAAGTCAGCCATCATTGCTATTATTCTTCACTCTGCCTAAAGGTTAGACAGAACTAAGCTGCCTGCAGGGTGTCTACCGTCTAATTCCTTGGGAGAAGCCACAGCTATTCAGATGGAAGACAAGAGGCTAATGGGGAGACAGACATGTGGATATCTAGGCTAGCCTGAGAGGCAGAGGCTGTACACCGGGCAGAAAGGAAGAGCTCAGCTGGACGCGGTGGCTCACGCCTGTAATCCCAGCACTTTGGGAGGCCGAGGCGGGAGGATCGTGAGGTCAGGAGATAGAGACCATCCTGGCCAACGTGGTGAAACCCCGTCTCTACTAAAAATACAAAAATTAGCCGGGTGTGGTGGTGTGCGCCTGTAGTCCCAGCTACTCGGGAGGCTGAGGCAGGAGAATAGTGTGAACCCAGGAGATGGAGGTTGCAGGGAACCGAGATCGCGCCACTGCACTCCAGCCTGGGTGACAGAGCGAGACTCTGAAATCGAAAGGAAGAGCTCAGAGCTGGGCACCTGCGCCTTGCAGTTCTCATTCTGGGCACAGCAGTGGGTGCCAAGGTCTTTTGCCTGAAGAGTTTCAGAAGAGGATGTGAAGAGCCAGTCCCATTACTTCCCAAGTGACCCCTTAAAATGGGGCTAGTTTGAAAAAAACAGATATTCAGAGGTGAGGTTTCAGATTGCTAAGAAGACTGACATCAGGGAGGCAAAGAGGCATCCAAGATCTGGCCCAGCTTATTCTACCCTCCACAACAGTGGTAAAATCAATGGGTCTTGAAATCAGTTTAGTGGGTTATGACCAGCATTTTTTAAGAACCAATAAAATAGAACTGACCATATTGCAGTAAAATGCGGTAAGGATATTTTTCATGGAAGTTTTGTTTCAGTTAAATATGCCAGTACGTTTGTGTGTATAAAATGTAAAATTCATTTTTTTTTACTTTGTGTCAGAGTCAGAAGTTTGAGAAGCACTGCCCCGGAGAAATGTAGCTTATCACCAGCCTTAACTCTCCCTCCAGGGAGAATACAATTTCCCTAAGGCGAGTGATGGCCTGACAGTATACTCTTGACCTACAACCTTCAAGCAAGGACTCCCTAAGCCTGTTGCTGTTCATTGTTTAGGATTCAAGAAAACTTAATTGGGAGCCTCGGGGTGTGTTACTGAATGGTCAAGAGTGAAGGACTGTGTAATGTTGTACCCCAAATAGAGATTTCACACATAAACTATTGACATTAACATGTACCATTTAATTCAGAACAGACATGTACTCTCAGCCATTTGATTTTTCTTGGTTGACTATTTGGTGAATAAGATGACAGATCTGAATATTAGACACCTCAGAACTTCAGCCATAACATTATCCCTCATGGGAAAACAAAGTATTCACACAAGCTTGAGGTTTATGTCCCATGTTCTCACCTGACGAGCAGCATAGCTTCCAGGGGATCCCGGGTATCGCTCTACCAGCAACGGCTGTAAGTCATTTTGCCACATTTCAGAGATACTGGTGCCTTCTGCAATTTGCCGAAGAGCCGATGAATTCAAAATGGCTGGTTGGTGATAATTCTGAGGATTGAATGAAATCGTTTAACTAGCTATCCTTTCATAACATGTTTAAGACTCTGACATGTTTTCAATTAATTGCTTAAAACTTCAAAATAAGGGAGAACTTTATGTCAAATGAGGTAAATTAAACTACTCAACTTTAAAATTGGGCTGTTACGGCCAGGCACAGTGGCTCAAGCCTGTAATCCCAGCACTTTAGGAGGCTGAGGCAAGAGGACTGCTTGAGCCCAGGAATTTGAGACCAGCCCTGGCAACATAATGAGACCTTGTCTCTACAAAAAATGAAAAAATTAGGTGGGCGTGGTGACGCATTGGTACATGCCCATTGTTCTAGCTACTCAGGAGGCTGAGGTGGGAGGATTACTTGCGCCCAGGAGGTCGAGGTTGCAGTGAGCTGTGTTACTGAGCCCTCCAGCTGGGCAACAGAAGGAGACCCTGTCGCAATAAAAATTTTAAAAATAATTTAAAAACCCAACTGTTAGCCTAAGTAAATCTTACACAGTTTAGAGGGAGAGTAGTCAGGGAAGACTTTACAGATGAGCCACAAATTAAGGGGTCCTCGAATTTTAATAGGATTTTAATAGCAAGCCTAATTCAAAATTTTATAATGATTACATGTTGAAATGGTAATTTTTTGACATATTAGGTTAAATGAAGTATATTATTAAAATTAATTTTGCCCCTTTTTCACTTTTTTAACGTAGCTACTGGAAAAATTAAAATTACATATGTTTCTTTCATAATCTTTTTTTTTTTTTGGAAGTTGGGATTTCTCTCTGTCACCCAGGCTGGAATGCAGTGGTGCAATGTGGCTCCCTGCAACCTCCACCTCCCGGGCTCAAGCAATCCTCCCACCTCAGTCTCCTGAGTAGCTGAGTCATTATTTCTTTTTTTATTATTATTATTTTAGATGGAGTTTCACTCTTGTTGCCCAGGCTGGAGTACAATGGCATGATCTTGGCTCACTGCAACCTCCGCCTCCCAGGTTCAAGCAATTCTCCTGTCTCAGCCTCCCGAGTAGCTGGGATTACAGGTGCTGCCACCATGCCCAGCTAATTTTTGTATTTTTAGTAGAGATGGGGTTTCATCATATTGATCAGGCTGGTCTCAAACTCCCAACCTCAGGTGATCCACCCGCCTCGGCCTCCCAAAGTGCTGGAATTACAGGCGTGAGCCACCGCACCCAGCCCTGAGTCATTATTTCTATTAAGACAGTGCCAACTCAGATGATAGTTGCAATTCCTTTCAGCCTGAGCTTGGTGAATCTATAGCCAACTAAATAGTAAACTTTTTAACTTCAATTAAAATTATTTTTAAATTCCATTAAAGTTCACATAACATTCAAATTTGTATTTTGGATGACTTCACACATACTGTATATTCTTATGATACTGGTAATGATGAACCATTCATTCATTACATGTTTATCAGGCACCTAATAATGGAATGTGTTACTCCTCCTCAACAGGAAGAGAACAATTGATCAGATGACTTCTTCCCTAAGGGGAAGGATGATGATGACATAAGAATATTGAATTATTTGGAAGGCAAAACAGAAATTAGCGGAGGCCTATTTTATAGTTCCTTTCAGGACCAGTGTTAGCTGCATACACTTAAGTAGTCATGCAAGTATTTTCATTCCATGTGATCCACTCCATGGGACTGGTGTGAAACTGGACTTCAAAGAATGCTTATTGCCTAATTATTTACACTCATCTACACTCTGAGATGGCTGTTTACTTTCCAGTACTTACCATGCAAAGAGTATGGGCTATAGGATCAGACAGACCCTCTCAACTCAGCACCCCACCACCTACTAGCTGTAACTCTTTCCAGGTTACTAAACCTCATTAAGGCTCAATTTCCTCATCTGTAAAACAGAGGTAGTAATACCTGAATCCTAGGGTAGCTAGAATTAAGTGAACTAACATATGTAAACTGCCATAGTAAATATTCAATGTGTTAGTTATTATTTCCTTCTATCAAACACTAAAGAGCCATAGAATGAATTTTAAAGTTGGAAAAGCCACTTAGAGATGCTCTAGTCTCCAACCTCCTTCATTTATATTAGTGTAAATTGAGATTCATAGAAACCAGTTGACTTCCTGAGGTTGAAGGAGAGTTACAGGTAAATCCACAGAAAGATCCCCCGTCTGTGGATTTCCAATCCCATGCTGGTTTTACTCTGCCTCGCTGTCTCATTTATGCACTTCCAGTTTATTCCTCAGTATTGATGCTGTGCCTGAACATCAGAACATTTGTCTTTGTTTATTGGTAGGACATTTTTAAATATATTTCCTTGATAAACTTGTCAGTGCAGGCTTTAAATCCCTTGGTACCTCCAGGATCTAAGTCCTCATGCCAGCTCCCAAACAGCAGTTGGAAAAGAAAGCTGGAGCTGAAGACAAAGCAATACAAATGTGCGAAGGGATAAGAAGAATATGGAGGCAAGATGTCAGAAGACTTCCATGGTTAATTATTACTCAACCCGGCCAACAGAAGCCTGTCTGGTCTCCCGCCTCACCCTTGCTCACCATGCTTCGGTCACTCTGGCATTTGGCCAGGCCCCAAATGCTCTGAGGTTCTGCCCCCATGAGGCTTTGGCGTCTGCGGTGCTTTCTGCCGTACAAGCTGTTTCCCTTCCTCTTCACCTGGCTAACTCCTGCTCACTTCAGCTTGCAGCTTGGAGGCCACTTCTTTGTGTGTTTACTTGTTTAATGTCTGTCTTTCATACAAGACATCAGCTCCATAAGGGCTGGAACTTCCTCTCTCTCTGTTGTTTACCTCTCTCTCCCACACAGGCCACACAGGGCCTGGTTCATCTTGAGCATTTGATAAATATTGGGCAAATTAATCAAAAAAGCAATCAACAGATGAACTATCTTTCTAAAATTATCTTTGCTAAGACTGTATTTATATAATAATAAAGTAACATGGGCATTTTTCTGCCGTTGTAAATAACAAATCAGTTGAATGCACAAGCAAGCATAAAGACAGAAGAGACAGGTGGCTACCTGCTGCAATGGCCAGGAAGTGCTGTGGTTCAATGTTATTGGGCTTTGCTCTTTTTGAGTTTCTGACATTCGATGCTTCTGATGATGAACAGCTGGGTTGACCCAAGCAGTCACTATGACAACCAGAACTGTTGTGTCAAAAGCTGTTTACCAGTGGCTCCTTTCCTATTTACTGTCCAATACGCTATCCCAAAGCCCATCTGGTCACTGTGGATAGAAGCTTTCACTCCATGTCCAGAAAGAAACGAAATCATTTCTAGAGGCTTGAAAGAGCTCTTAAGATATTTAAGAAAAAACAGGAACAAAATAAATGCCCCCTGCCCCAAGCATCTCTAACTACAAGAGATACTGCAGATGAAACCTAATTGGCAAATAGCACCAAAAAATGCTTAATGGATAACTAAAGGGTAAATCCAGCAGACAGGCCAGGCCTATTGATGCTTACGAATCTAGAGACTTACACGTGTTTGCTCCTCAACCTCCTGGGCTCAACCATTTAATTAACATACTTCAGTAAAGAGCCCTGACTCTCCTCGCCCCTCTGGGGGCAAAGATGCCCCTGTAAAATCGCAAAGCTAAAAGCTTCCCAGTAACTGAAGGACAGAGAAGAGGAAACAACCAACTACACTCAGTCAATTACTTAAGCCTTCTATTCATTAAAGCCCTGTGTGGAAAAGCATTTGACTTTCCCAACCTAAATAGCATGCATTCAATGTTTGAGGGGTCTTATTCTCAGAACTCAATAAATATACAAATTTAGGTGGAGATGAGATGAATGAGTAAGAGGAAAAAGCTGGAAAGAAAGAGTGAGCTCAGCAGGGGGAAAGTAACTCAGGCAAAAACAAAGTTGAGCCCAATGGTAAATGCAAACCCCAATTTATTGTAGGTTTATCTCAGTTAAAAGACACTTAGACAATTTTCTATTGGTGCAGGTGTTCTCAGAGGAATGAGGCTCTGTTACAGCCCCTGCCTTGTCTTTTCATCCAGACAGAAAGGACAATAAGTCTGCTCTGAGTGGCAAGAATCTTTCAGCCAAAAGTGTGAACCAGATATCCTGAAGCATCTCCTCTAGGCTAATCATGTGGTTTTAAAGAGGGTTTTAATTACATAATTGATAGAGTTGGCCCAGCTTGCAAAGGGTTTTGAGGTTCCAAAAGACTGAATTAAAGGGAGATCATTACAGAAATGCAGCCAATGCAAGTCCAGTTTCTATTCTCTATGAGTGTCTCCCAGGCAATTCTCAGATTAACACCTCTGTCTGTCTGCAAAGTCAGCTCAATCAGCAGTTATTGAACTCCTTCTGTGTGTCAGATGCCACTGATATTAAAAATTCAGTGGGGGAATAGTTAGGAACTGAACAAGACAACATCTGTCTTTTTTTAAATGCAAGCAGCCCTCTACTTAAAAGCAGAGCCGTGCAGGCTTTAACCACAACAGCTTAGGGTGAAATCTCAGCTCCCTCGCTTATTAGCTGTGACTAGGAAAGAGTCCATATCTGTAAAATGGATCTCATAGTACTTACCAACCAGATGGTAAGGCTCCAAAATGACATTTTGTCTTTCTCTCCCTACCAACACCCAGCCCCCGACTGACTTCCACGTCACTGCCTGAGAGTCTCCATCGTTGCTTCCATTAGAATGCAACAACAACAATAACACACACACACACACACACATACACACACACACAGAGAGAGAGAGAGAGAGAAACAGAAATAAAAACACCAAAATGGTTAATAGCCATTATCTCTGAATAGTGGGATTATGGGTGACATTAGTTTTCTTTTTAGTGTATTTTTCTGTATTTTCCAAGTTTTCTAAAATTAGCACATGTCAACTTTATAATTAGAAGACTTCAATAGAAGCCAGACTTTTCAGTTTATTGGAACTAATATTTTTTAAAGAATATATAAAGCCCTCAAAAGCCATCAGTCATTCACACCTAAGGAAGAATGATTTAATGAGATTCTGTTTAACAGCTGGTTGACAATGTTGTACTGAAGGAATGGGCCTGTACTAAAGGAATAAGACTAGTGACCAAAAGGCCTGGGGAAGGTTCAGAAGAAGTAATTCTGGAATATGGATCAACACCCAGAATAACGATGACCTTTAAGCTGCATGAAGGAGATCAAGGAAAGGAGAAAATAGGGGGTGTCAGAAGAGAAGGTACCAAAACCAAACTACCTGTTTTGGAATGCCATTTAGGGTCCACCCTGACGCAGAAAGAGAGAGTAAGCTCTTCATCTGGCCCTCCAACTTCCCTGCTAGCCCCACACTTTTGCACTACCTGGGCACTGTTCGGGGTACATCAGCCAGGACTCATCTACCATTAGAAAAGCATAGAAGAAGAAAGGAGAGATCAGGGCTTAAGCCAAACCCTAGCTCTTCAATTCGCTGGTGTAATAGTTGTCCAGTTTCCTCAACCATAAATTGAGGATGAATGTACCTTCCTCATGGGGGTTGCTGTGAAGTTCAAGTGAGGTGGATGTATATATATATATGTTGTGTATATATATATATAAAACACCCCATACCCAGATGCCAATGCCTCTAAATACACACGTGTGTGCCCACCTGGGAGTTTAACAATTTATAATATTGTTACTATGGAAAAATTGTTTCCAGGTTTCAAATATATAATCACATCATGGCCTCTGAATGCCACCACAAACTAGAGTTGATCTGCTTTTACATATTCAAAACCACTGAAAGAGACACACCTTTTTTTCAAAACGAAGGAAATGGATTTCAAAATCAATGCTTTCTTTACCACACCTCACCTGTTAGCAGACCAGTGTACCAAAGACATACATCATATGATTAAAATAGTCAAACACCATAAAAAGTATGAAGGCACATATTTTAGTGTGGACCGATTCATCACCCAGGCTGCAAGACTTTATGAAGGTCTACAGAATAAGGGGAGGAAGCTAGAAACTGGGAAATGTGATGGCTGATTGTCATTTGCTTTTAATGATTTGAAAACATTCAGTTGCTCAATGGAACAGTGATCAGAAGCTTCTTAAAATAAATATAAAAGGGATTCATGCTTTAAAAGATGTTTCTCCGAAGTTAAATTCGCATTGGTTTAAAATATTTTAAGAATCACAGCACCTTTTCCCACCCATAAATACTCCCTGCCTACACACACCTACAAATGATCTTTTCAGAGTGGTTTGTTCAGTTTCCATCTCATTTATTCCCTTCCATTTAGATGTATCACAAAGATACATTTGGTGTGGCTCCATATTCTAGTTTGTAATGTTCTCTTCCCAATTTCTGACCGGAAGGGTATTCTCAGTGAAGTGAAGAAGGAGAGGATTTTTTGTGTGTCGTTTCACGTTCTTCTTCATGGGCCCCCATGGGGAGTTGTTTTCCTTATAATAAAGTTATTCGTATGTTACAGACTTCCCTCACTGCCACCAGGTTCCCTGTGGCCTGTGGTCTCCATGTGTAAGTGGGGCCTGCTGTGACCCCTGAGTGGTGATTACATTAGATCCGAAGAATTGAAATGGCCTTATTCATATACATATGCATGTAGCTGGGTGGGAGTGGGCATTCACCAGTGTGCCCTGTATTTCAAACATTTGAGTAAATACAGGCATACTCTAAGTGTGTAAAAGGTCTGCTCAATAACAGTGCCAAAGTTTATATCGCTTCACTTTGCTGCTTTTCTTAATATCTCTATAACATACTATTTTATGCTGACATCATTAATATTTGCACAATCCCTTAGCAATTTCATGATTTCGAAACTGTTACACAAGAAAAGGAAGTAATTGTGACCCCATATACTTTTTTTTTTTTTTTTTTTTTGAGACGGCTCTGTCGCCCAGGCTGGAGTGCAGTGGCGCGATCTCGGCTTACTGCAAGCTCCGCCTCCCGGGTTCACGCCATTCTCCTGCCTCAGCCTCCCGAGTAGCTGGGATTACAGGTGCGTGCCACCACGCCCGGCTAATTTTTTGTATTTTTTAGTAGAGACAGGGTTTCACCATGTTAGCCAGGATGGTCTCGATCTCCTCACCTCGTGATCCACCCGCCTCGGCCTCCCAAAGTGCTGGGATTACAGGCGTGAGCCACCCCGCCCGGCTGAACCCATATACTTCTTACAGAGGGAACTTGCAAATCACTTTTATCCTAAGTTCCTTATATGCGATTTCTACCTACAACTAGATCCATTTTCTCTGAAAATAGCAGGTACCCTCTTTTAAGGGAGGAAAAAAGGCTTTTAAAGTAAGCAGGTCTCCAGTAAAGGTCCTTCCTGCCGAGTTGCTCCTTTTAAAAATCTAAAACAAACAACACACATCCGTCCTGAGACTGTAGGGACACTTCAGCGCCCCAGCAGCATCCTTGGATGAAGCAGCGGGGCAGCTGTGGGCACACCCCCAGGCGCACCCCGCACCCTGGCGGCCCCAGAGCGCCGGCTCCGTTGCCCTCGCGGGTCCCGAGTGGGCGGTGGCGCCGCTATGCGCCCTCGCCTCCCGGCTCAGCAGCCGGTGGCGAGACACATTTCCTGTGCCTATCAGCACCCCCATCAGACCGCAGCCCAGGAGAGGCCAGTGACATCACCCAGCCCCCCTGGCGTCTCCAGAACAGCCCCGGACCGGCCGAGGCACCCCGGCGAGTACGCAGAGCCCCGACTCCTCCGGGCGCCGGGTGGGGCGCCGGTGCCTGGGCTGGGGACCGCGGCCCTGCCCCGCCTCCCGCTCTGCCTAGGTAGGGCTGACCCGGCCAGGGGTCCCTGCACCGGACCAGAGCCGCTCAAGTCCAACTACGCAGAAACAGCCCCTCACCTTCTCCTCTGGCCAGGCTAAGGCACTCGGACTGACCCCCCTGGATGCCCAGTGCAGGGCGGCCACCAGCAGCAGCAGGTGGAGGGTGCCCACGACGCGCCGGTGTCCTCCGCCTGCCATCTCTCCGAGGCTGTCTGGGAGCGGGTTCCCCGGGCCGCTGGCGGTCACGAGCCCGGGAACGCGCGTCCTTCGCCTTTCCTCTTCTCCACCCTTGGGTCGACTGCGCCCGCCTTCCCATCGCCTCCGGGTAGCCTCCCGCCGCGTCGCGCAGGCTGCAGCCCTCCTACCCCGGACCTTCGCAAACCCTGGGGCTGGGCGGCCCTGGGTGACAGACACAAGCTTCCGAACACAAGCTAACAAAGGCGGCCACTTCCTTCTCTTGGAGAAGATGAAAGGAAGGAAGGAAGAGACATGGAAGAGCCTTTTTATGATCTCCAATGCCAAAACAGGGAATAGAAAAGGGAGGAAGGGTTCACCAGACCCTGGGGAGTTACGAAGTGTTTCCCACAGCTCCTAAAGAAGGAGTGGACAGGGAATCGACGTCTGCTGAACATGGCACCAGGCACCGTCCTAGGTGCTTGTCCAACCTTCCCGGATTTAATCCACTAATCCCATTTTACAGACGGGGAAACTGAGACACCCCCCCCCCACCCCCCATAGAAAGCCTGGACTGGAACCCACAAGCAAAAGTATGACAGTGCATCTTTGCCTTTTCTCTTTTTTTTTCACAAATAGTTGCCTTGCCTCGCATCATACTCTCAAATTGAAAAGGATGGTCAAAGTAATTATCTGAAATAATGAGATCTAAAATATTCACAGCGGCTCTGAAGGAGTCATCTTCTCCAAGGCATGGCCCCAAAAGGAAAAGCCAAACACAATTCTATTTACTTTGTAACATCAAAGGTCATTGTTATCCAGATAATCCTAGGGCAGGAAAACTTTTCAGTTTTGTCTGTAGGTTTTTGGTCCAAGTTGTCAGAACAGTGACTTTCACCAGCCTCTTTTGCTTCCACAGTGAGGATCAGAGCTTGGCCTGCTCTGAGTCATCTCCCAGTAATATCTAGTTCCCAAAAAAATCAGAACAGGGATACTGAAGCAGAACCATTTCACAGAGAGCAAAGATTTGAAGGTAAGGAAGCTGCCAGAAGGCCCACCCACTCACTCTGTCTTCCCAGTCTTGGCTATGAGTTTTTAAAGAGAGGGCTTGCTTGGAAATACACTGTTCTGCCCTCCTCTGGAGCTGTAGGAGAAGACAGGATGTAAATAACTCCTTTCCTGGTGTACAGATTTGCTAACCCTATTCATGTCTGAGAGTTTTGAGTGACAATTTAAATCTCCAGGCTTAAATAAAATTAAATACACCTTTATTACACCCACAGACAGTTCTGATCATCGGACCCCTTCAGAACTTTCTATTGGCTCCAGTTTCAGAACTAAACCACTGTCACATTCCCCAATACAGTTTTCTCTTGCTGCCTGGGTCAACCTTGAAATAGTGCATTTCCTGAGTGGCTGGGTAATAAAGAGCCTATTTGTTTTTTTTTTTTTTACCCTATTACCTTTGTGTCTTTTCACAATATGGTTCCTATAAGAAAGAGAACGTGGAAATAGCAAACCTAAATGAAACAAAATGTGAGAGGTACTATCATGCTAAGTATAAGCAATTCAAAACAAGAAATATAGAAATAAGCTAAAATGTCAGCATATAAGGTAATGATGATTTTCTGTTTCCTAAGGTTCTCCAGTTTTGGTTATATTTAAGTCAATAAGATGTTCTTACAGTTTGGTATCTACAGGAAGCAGACTCTAAGACAAGAGTTTAACATGCAGGATGTGTATTAGGGAGTGCCCTTGGGACAAACCCCTGTGGGAGGAAGAAGGGGAACAGGAGAGAACAGAGGGAGAAGTTAGCAGCAAAGCGGGCCCAACAACCTCACCCAACTCCATGGGAGTCCTGAAGCTGAAAAAGGCAGTCAAAATTGTTCCATACTGGGCCAGAATGGCTGGGGCCTTATCTCTGCACCTCCATGGAGTGATTTCCTGCAAGCGGCTTTCCAGCCAAAAGAGCTTCACTGCTAGAGGCTGTGGGCCAGCCGGCCTCCAACAGCTGGAGCAGGGTCCTTCCCTGGGGGCAGATCTGGGCAGCGCATCTCCTGTATCCACCACAAATGCATCCATGTATTGTATCTGGTACAAATCTAAAACACTCCACATAGCTAGTGAGACTGATTTCAATACATCGGTTTTTTTTTACATGTGAGCTTTTCTGCCAACTTTCCACAAATCTACAAATCCAACACCACTATGTATGTATCACTTCATTCCTTATGCATATCTTTTCTAGTGTCTTACACACTAAATATCCTTCTCCTTTCCTTTGCTCATTCTTTTCTCTCTTCCTTCATTTGGGAAACTTTTAGAAATCCCTTATATCTGCTATTTTTGCCCTACTTCAACTTTTCCTTTCTTCAAACTCTTCCTATGGAAGATAAATAATGACTTTTCCATTTTAATTAAAGTTTCAGACCCTGTTTTTCATCATGGAAAAAATGTGTTGTATATACAGTGATAACACTGTTCTCAAGTGGAGAAATTTTTACCTCTATTATAGTATAGATTCTATACTGTGATGTGAAGGAAATGAAGGACCCAATTGCCAAAACAGATCTTCTCCATGAAGCTGCTATGGCAGGATGTTCCTACACCCAGTCTCACCTTTAAAGTGATACAATTAGACCAAAGTAGTAATGACCAGAAGGTTCTATTAAAACAATAGTTTTCAAAAGTGTGGTCCATGGATACTGGGGATTCCCCAAGATCCTCTTGGCTGTCTCCAAAGTCAAATCAACTTTTATAATAATACCAAAAACAAGATTCGCCTTTTCTACCGTACAGACTTTGCACTGATGTTGCAAAAGCAATGATGGGTAAAAATGCTGGCATCTTAGCAACTATCAAGACAGGACACAAAACTGTACTATTGAGGAGGAAAATCTATACTTGTAGTCATTGTATTTTTCTTTCTTTTTTTTGAAGGAGTTTCACTCTTATTTCCCAGGCTAGAGTGCCATTGTGTGATCTCCGCTCACTACAACCTCTGCCTCCCAGGTTCAAGCGATTCTCCTATCTCAGCCTCCTGAGTAGATGGGATTACAGGCATGCACCACCATACCCAGCTAATTTTTGTATTTTTAGTAGAGACAGGGTTTCACCATGTTGGTCAGACTAGTCTCGAACTCCTGACCCCAGATGATCTACCTGCCTTGGCCTCCCAAAGTGCTGGGATTACAGACGTGAGCCACCGTGCCCAGCCATCATTGTATTTTTCACCGCCACGCATAAAGAAAAAAAGAAGAGAAAGATAAAAGAAAAGAAAAAGAGCCAGTTTCACTTAAGAATGTCATTGACGAAGTAATAAAATTGTTGTTTTACTGCCTTCTGAAGTTCTCTCTCCATGAACCTAGATTTTAAATCTAGCAGGACAGAGTACAGGAGGAGAGAGAGCTCCTCAAGTCTGCCTTTTCATCTCATGGAGACCACCAGCTCTGTGTGGACTCCTCCTACCTGCACTGCATCCTGGAAACTCTTATAGCAGTAAGCTGGAGAAAACATCAGGCTCATCTCATTTCGTTTTCCGTTTTCTCACCACTTTCCTGTGATACCTCTTTTCCAATATTTAAACATCATTTTAAAAATTTTTATACACTTAGACAGTACAGGAGCAGTTTTGGTACATGGATATACTGCACAGTGGGGAAGTCTGGGCTTTTAGTGTAAGCATCACCTGAAAACATAGTATACATTTACCCATCAGGTAATTTCTCATCCCTCCTACCCTCCCATCCTTCCAAGTCTCCAATGTCTATTATTCAGCTCTTCATGTCATTGTGTACACATTATTTACCTTCCACTTATAAGTGAGAACATGTGCTATTTGAGCTGTTTCACTAAAGATAATGGCCTCCAGTTCCATCCATGTTGTTACAAAAGACAAAATTTTATTATTTTTAATTGCTGGGTAGTATTCCAGGGTGTGTGTGTGTGTGACATTTTCTTTATCCAATCCATTGTGAATATCATTTTTAATATATTTTAGGTGGGATGACAAATCCAGTTCCATCTTAACCGCAAGCACAAATTGAGAGTATGCAGCTTTTTATACTTACATGGGAAAATAGGAAGTAGAAATCAAACACTTCTGCTGCACACCAAAGGGCAATTGTCTCAAAGAAAAGCATTTGTACCGTTGTTTGAGAAGTATAGTGGGCCGCAGTGGCTCACACCTGTAATCCCAACATTTTGGGAGGACAAAGCAGGTGGATCACTTGAGGTTAGGAGTTCGAGACCAGCCTGGCCAACAGGGTAAAACCCCCATCTCTACTAAAAATACAAAAATTAGCTGGGCGTGGTGGCAGGTGCCTGTAGTCACAGCTACTCCAAGACTGAGGAAGGAGAATCACTTGAACCTGGGAAACAGAGTTTGCAGTGAGCAGAGATCACACCACTGCACTCCAGCCTGGGCGACAGAGAGAGACAGTCTCAAAAAAAGAAAAAGAGAGAGAGAGAAGCATAGTGAACTTGCTACTTTTTTCATGAAATTCCAATTTAATTGAAAGAACAATGACTGATAAATTATGATTATTCAGACTTGGATATTTGGCAGACATTTGAAAATGAATAAAGTGCGCCTATGCCTTGAAGGAAAATAACTGACACTGTTTGTTGCCAGTGATAAAATTGGATCTTTCCAGTAAAAATTGGAATTTTGGATAACTTGTATCTGCTACCATAAGCTTGACAGTTTCCTGATATGTAACAACTTTTATGACAAAATTGGTGATTTTAACAAATGTGATTATTTATTATATATAATGAAATGCTCAACATTTGGAATATCTGCATAACTCAGTGAAGCAATATTTTCCAAATGCTCAATTCACCATGTTACAAACTCACAAAGAAAAGTTCCATTCAAAGTATAAGAGACACCCAGTGGATTTTAATGTAATGGAATAAAAACATGTATTTAGAAGCAGATTTTAAGTTGTACCTTTTATGACACTATCATTTGTTATGTTTTGATTTAATAATGAAGAAGATTATCCACAGTTATCTGAAGAGGCTATTAAAATACTCTTCCTTTTTCCTACTATATGTCCGTGTGGGGTCAAATTTTCTTCATGTACTTCAACCAAAATAATATATCTCAACAGATGGAATGCGTAAGCAAATACGGAAATCCAGTTGTCATCTAAAAAGTCAGAAATTAAAGAGATTTTTTTAAATGCCAATCTTCTCACTAAACTCTTTTTACTTTGGAAAATATATTTTTTCATAAAACATGTTTCTTTAGATGCATTGACTTTATTGTTTTAAAATAAATTCATAATTAAGTATTTGTAAAATGCCTTTTCTAATTTTCAATACAATAAATATTGATAGACATGGTCCACATAAATGAAAGCTATTTGTGGTCCTCAATTACTATTACTAATGCAAGGAGTTCTGAGACCAAAACATTTGAGAATCACTATGTTAAAACCATTCTACTTGAGAGAGACAGATGATAATACATTAAACCAATGCTCACAACTGTAGCTACACATGGAAATTATCTAGAAAGCCTTTTTAAAAAAATGGTGATGTCTGGCTTCCACACCCAGAGATTCTGATATGATTAGCCTGGTGTGTGGTCTGGGCATCAGATTGCTTAAAAGCTCCCCAGGTGATGCTAACGTGCAGCCACAGCTGAGAATCATTGCATTAAGTCACACACTTTGAGAAATACATCAGCAAAAATTGTATAATCAGATTAACTATAACATTAATAGTCATGTTGCATTGTAGTTATTTCATAAGGCCCTGAGGATAACAGCAAAAAAGATTGGGAAAGTGGCCCAGCCTTAGACAAATTATGAAGTAGGCAGCTTAAATTCAAACCCCCCAACTTTCCCACAACTTTTTGGCCCCATGCAAGTCTAGTACTGAAGCACCCTGCCTTTTGTTCCTTTAATAGTCAGAGAATGTAAAGGGTCCTACATTATATTCTTGTTTGAATCTGTCCGCCACCTCTTTCGATAGCAGAGTGAAAAATTAAAATATTTGCCTCTGCAGTCCAGAGTCAGATTTTTAGTGTTCCTTAGAAATCTCAGGAATCCAGATTTCCTGTAAATATTCCCAACTTCTTTCACCAGATCAGAGGTCGGGTCAAGGTGGCAGTAAAACCTAGGAAAAAAAAAACGTTCCTCCTCTCTGGTTTTCTGGCCCTCTCACTTCCCAGTCCTATTAAATAACATGCACTGTCCTCTCAAAGAAGGAAAGAGGAACAGTCCCCATAAACCCTGATTCCTTTCACCAACACTAATTATGCCCCTCAAACAAAATTCCTTTTATCCCGTTAATAATTTATCATGCTTTTGATCAGTTTTTCTCTGAGAGCTCTGAAAACCAAAAGTGTTCAAGATCCAAAGAAATGAATCTCTAGTAAGAAATTTCAGTGCACTCAAGGAGACGAGAAGTAGAATCAAAGATGAAGAGAGTGAAGGTCACCTGGTGACCGTCAAGCCAGCCATCCAGAGGGAAAAACTCCTCGTCTGAGGAATTTAGAAGTAATTAGACTTCCCTGTTATCTAAAGCAGGCATCTGGTTCCAGGTTTCTTTCTCAAAAATTAATAAGTAACTAGAATTTCCATACATCTCCAGAATGTATGTATGTTGAAACTCATTATGCAACACTTGCTGACATCAAGGCACCAAAATGCCTACAAATTTAACCATTTATCATGATCTATGTGGCTAATAGGGTCCAAATTACCATTAAACTCCCGCTTTAAGGTTCATAAACACGCCTAAGGGAAAATCCACCACAATTCCTCCCTTGCTGAGGTGCCCTGCTGCATTCTTCTGCAGCTTTCTTTCTATCTAGTAAAACTTTCCTTTTCAAACCTATACTGTTGTCAGTAAATTCTTCTCACCAATCTGCAAGTCGACCACCTTCCAATGCCGGGGCTCTGGCACCTAGCCCAGCAAAAGATAAAGACTCACACACAAACTTCATTCTTTACAGCTCACAGAATAGACAGCACTGATCTACACAGTACCTAAACTGACTATGATGTGAAGTTACAAACAACTGATTGTTACCGGAAGCATCTATGCATATAATGTTTAAGTCTGTATATATATATAGAAGCATACATGTTGACATTTTATTCAAAAAATTTCATATATGTTTAATTTTTCCATCTTGTGGGATCAAATAAGATAAAGCACCAATTTCATATATATATATATATTTTTTTTTTTTTTGAGATAGTTTCTTGCTCTGTCACCCAGGCTGTAGCACAGTGGCATGATCTTGGCTCAGTGCAACCTCCGCCTTCAGGATTCAAGTGATTCTCACACATTAGCCTCTTGAGCAGCTGGGACTACAGGTGTGCGTGCAACACCACACCAAGCTAATTTTTGTATTTTTAGTAGAGACAGGGTTTCACCATGTTAGCCAGGCTGATCTCGATCTCCTAACCTCAAGCAATCCACCCACCTTGGCCTCCCAAAGTGCTGAAATTACAGGTATGAGCCACCACACCTGGCCTTCTGCAACATATTAATGATAGAACATGAAAGGTAAAAAGCTGTTAGTTCAAGAATTTTTCATTCAGAATTACTAAATTTTTATGGTATAAGTTAAAAATATGATCACAGATGTTAAGTGTGTCAATAATTTGTTTTTAAGACCTAATTCTATAAATAAGTATGATGAGAGATATTATTATTGTTATTATCCTCATTGTTAATAATAAAAAGTTAAGGTACAAGGTTAAGTCATTTGTTCAAAGCCATGCAAAGCTGATTCAGTTGCAGGCAGTGTACTTTTACTCTACCCTACAGGTTTTTATAGCTTCAGAGGAGAAAGTTTAAGTAGCTATTAAAACCTAACTTTCAATAAGCTGAGGAAAGCTTTTACTGAAGTTAAAATCAGATACCATTGAAAGTATTTTATCTGTAGATTTTAAGTACAATATTCATTTTTGTATTTGTGTCTCCTTTAATCATATACCTAATATCATATCTATTAGTAGAAGGGGGAAAGGGAAATTTTTTCAAAAAATTAAATGCCAAAATGTAAACTAATACAATCTAAAGTCAAGACGAAGCCACTCAGTTGTCTTTTGCTTTGGGGTCATTTGTGGATTTTCTACGGTGTTATATTCTACTTATCCATGTTTTAAAGTTATGAAATTGTGATATTTTCCTACTGATCAGGCTACACAGACTGTTATCAGACAACTGAAAAAGCATCCTTTCTCTCAATCTTATAATGTCAATTGTGCCTGTTAATTAGTCTCTTTGTGGCTTTTCATGAAAGAACAATCATTCTAAGAATAATTTTCAAGTCATACCAAGCAAACAACAAAAAAAGTTTGCTTTTAAGACTCAGGTTAGGCCCATCGGTGTCAAGTAAGAGGAAGAAAGGCTCTAAAACCTCTTTCCACAGGGTCCAAAATAGAACATTAATTAAGCAAATAAAAATGACACATTCATAGAAAATAGCAACAGTTATTTAAAAAACAAGTTGGCTATGCCACACATAGCTATTAACAATAATAATAGTAGAAAGTTGCAACATAACACAATAACTCAAATTCGGCCCTAAAACCACATATGCTCCCATAAATATCTAATTTTTGCTTAAATTTAGAATGAATTTATGCTGTTTGTTTTATTTTTATACGTGAAAACATTCACAAAGTATTTTGAATGTTTTAGTAATACTTAGTACAGATTGTGGTCATAAAAAATCCTTTCAACACTACAGTTCATATATATGCTATTGTTCAGATTATAATAAATTAGATGAACTAATCCATCTTCAATTTTAATGTTTGGGAAAGCATTTCAACAGAGCTCATGATTAGTAGCACCAGGCCAAGAGTATACCTAAATTTCCCTAAAAAGGAAGCTTAAATTACTTAGCATAGAATTTTAGTAAGACTAATCCCCTTCTGTTACTGCCCAAACCTTGATCTTTTATGGTCCTCCCTCAGTAAATCATATACCTATTATGCAGAACACTAAAGTTTGAATTTAGAGATCTGTGAGAAAGGAAGAGATTAATTGCCTTTTATAATATCTTTGTTTAGTCCTCCAAAAAATTTCCTTCTAACAGTGTTAGATCTGTATTACAATCAGGAAGAAGCACAGTAGTAATTTTAGAATGGGGGCCAAAAGGAAATTTCATAAGCAAAAAGGAGGGGCCATAAGAGAACTGTACATCTTCATTCCACTCTAAGGCAAAATGGTCTTCTTTTGATTCTATTCTTTGATTAGAGAAAATGACCATCAATCAGAGAAACAAACTAATGTCTCAGACAGGAAATAAATGACATTAAAGACAAAGCCATAGGCTGGGCACGGTGGCTCACACCTGTAATGCCAGCACTTTGGGAGGCTGAGGCAGGTGGATCATTTGAGGTCAGGAGTTCAAGACCAGCGTGGCTAAAATGGTGAGACCCCCGTCTCTACCAAAAATACAAAAATTAGCCGGGTGTAACGGTGCATGCCTATAATCCCAGCTACTCAGGAGGCTGAGGCAGGAGAATCATTTGAACCTGGGAGACGGAGGCCGTAGTGAGCCAAGATAGTGCCACTGCATTCTAGCCTGGGCTACAGAGCGAGACTCCATCTGAAAAAAAAAAAAAAAGATTGAGCCATAGATAAAGAATGCAGTAACAATTATTATTCAGGATTTTTTTTTTTTTTGAGACGGAGTTTCGCTCTTGTTGCCCAGGCTGGAGTACAATGGCATGATCTCAGCTCACCGCAACCTCCGCCTCCTGGGTTCAAGCGATTCTCCTGCCTCAGCCTCCCGAGTAGCTAGGAGTACAGGCATGCGCCACCACACCCAGCTAATTTTGCATTTTTAGTAGAGACGGGGTTTCTCCATGTTGGTCAGGCTGGTCTCGAACTCCTGACTTCAGATGATCCTCTGTCTCGGCCTCCCAAAGTGCTGGGATTATACGCGTGAGCCACTGTGCCTGGCCTATTCGGGATTTTTAGAGACTGAAAATATGAGGGAAACCTGGTAAAGTGGATAGACAATAGCCTAATTATAAAACTTCTCTGTGTGCTACAATTACATGTTAATCTTTATTCAATTATGCAGATAGCTACAGAATACTATTATTTTATAGTACACACATGCACACATCTTTAGCATATCCTTTGCAGGTGTAAAAAAATTATGATAATATAATCCTTAAATGGCAGGCACCTGGTAGTATAGTAAGTTCTTGAAAAATATTGTGTCTAAAAACACATACCTTATGATTATAAAACCTAGTGCCTGCCACAAATATGGAGAAATATTTGATTCATTACAGTATGTAATGTACAGCCTAACCAGTAGGCTAACGACAAGCAGACAATGATCTTCCCTTGACCCTGATATCTCCTTTAATTATTACTCTCTTTCCCTTCACTTCCATTTTTTAATGTAATCTACACCATCAGTTCCCAAATGCTAGTTCCATATTAATGCCTGTCCATGATTATGCTTGCTCAGTTTGTTGCAAAAGGAGAACATTTTTAAAAATGTTGTTAATAAGGCAATTATATTTAATCAAAGTCTGATCTTTGATCTTACATTCTTCCTCCATATTTGGGAATAATCAGTTGTAGGTTCTTGGGTTTGTCTTTTATTGTCTTGCTCTCTTGTTGTTTCATTGTGGTAAAATACATACAACATAAAATTTGCCATCTTAACGTTAAATACATTCAGTTCATTAAACACATTTACATTTTTCTGCAACCATCACTGCTATCCACCTCTAGAATTATTTTCATGTTGCAAAACTGAAACTTCACCCATTAAACAATAACTCTACATTCTCTCTTCCCCTCAGCCTCTAGCAACCACCATTGTTCTTTCTGTCTCTGTGAATTTGACTATTCTAAGTGCATACCTCACATAAGTGGAATTATACAGTATTTGTCTTTCTGAAACTGTCTTATTTCACTTAACATAATGTCTTGAAGGTTCACCCATGGTATAGCATGTCTCAAAATTTCCTTCCTTTTTAAGGCTGAATAATATTCTGTTTTATGTGTATACCACATTTTGCTTATCCACCCATCTGTTGATGGACACTTGGGTTGCTTCCACCTTTTGGCTATTCCTAATAATGCTTCTATGGAGATTTGTGTATAAATATCTCTTCAAGACCCTGCCTTCAATTCTTTTAGATATATACCCAGAAGTAGAATTGCCGAATCATATGGTAACCCTACTTTGAATTTTTTGAGTAATCACCATAGCAGCTGCACCATTTCACATTCCCACCAACAGTGCCTAAGAGTTTCAATCTCCCTACATCTTTGCTAACACCTGTTGTTTTCTGTCTTTTTTTCACAGTAGCTATCCTTATGAATGTGAGGAGACATCTCACTATGGTTTTGATTTGCATTTCCCTAATGATTAGTGATGCTGAAGTGTTGCTTTGCTTCAGTGTTCTTAACTGGTAAAACAAGAAGTTGGCAACTTGCTTAGTCTCCATTTTTAAACAAATTTATAGGTTATTGATATCTGAAAATCTGAAAATCACCAGTGTACTCTCTATGTCCTCTTCTCATCTAAAAATTACACCATCAATTCACTGTAGTCTGGCTTTGGCCCTCAATCTTCTCCTGACTTCTCTCATCAGAATTAACAAACTAACTTGTAATTGCCAAATAGAATGGACCTTCTTCAGTCTTTATGTAATTAGTGGAAAGTGCAGAGTCTCTGGGGCCAAACCTAAAGTCCCACTTCCTTCAGCAGAGTAGGATCTCAATAAATGTAATTCCTGCTCCTGGACTTCCCTAAGGGAAATTTCATCCCTTCCCATAGTTTCATTCTCTACCCTATGCAATGATTCCCAAACCTCTAACACTCAACCATGTCAGTGGAGCATTAATACTGTTCAAGGCACTCTGCAATGGATATATGGATAAATTAACTATGGCTTCAGTGCTCCAGAAGCATGTGGTTTAGTAAGATAAATAGTTGTGCAATAGTGTCACAGGTGCTATGAAGGAACATGCCAGGAGCACAAAGAAAGGAATGATTCCCATATGACCTGGAGTGGACAGGGAAGGTTTTATAGAGGAGAAACTTGAAGTGAATGAATATTGGAAGTACTTACCAGGTAGCAGAGGGGAGACAGTTATCACCACACGTATCAATTCTTAAAATTAACAGAAGAGAATATTTGAGGTAGGAAACCTTAGAACATCATTTCAGTGGACTAGGTGAGGGCTAGTTAAGGCCTGAACTAAGAGACAGTGGAAAAGAAGAAAAGAGATACCATACAAGAAACATAATGGTATGAAATTGATGGGACTCGGTCACCAATTAGATCTAGAGAACAAGGGAAAAGAGTTTAGGCTGACTTAGTAGGTTCTGTCTTGGATAAATAGACAGTGGTACCATGCACTAAGATTGGAAATATAGGAAGAGGAACAGGTTACAAGGAAAAGATGAGTTTAATTAGGGACACTATGAATTTGTGGTCTTTCTGTGGGACATTCAGGTGCTTATAGAAAGATCAAGGATAGAGATGCAGATCTGTAAGACAGACATCAAAGCCCTATGTAGCAGATGCATTAGGTGCCCTGCCAGTATCCCTCCATACTCACGATTCCCATGCATGCCCTTTCAGGGGCTTCCAACAGCAAGCATCTGGGAGTCTTTGCCTGAGGGCTCCCGGCAGAGCCCACTGGGTGGGCCTGCCAGCTCCGAGACTAATGGTGTTAACAGGGAGTGTCTGCTAATAGATTTCTTTTTGGAGGTGATGAAGATGTTCTGAAATTACATAGTGGATATGTGGCACAACTTTGTGAATACACTAAAAACCCAGTCAATTCTACACTTTTAAAAGGTGAATTTTAGTGCTTATTTCGACAGCACATATATTAAAATTGGAATGATATAGAGAAGACTAGCCTGGCCCCTGTGCAAGGATGACATGCAAATTCGTGAGGTGTTCCATATTAAAATTATAAAAAATAAAATAATAAATAATAAAATAAATAAAAGGTGAATTTTACAGTTTTTGATTTATATCTCCATTTGTAAGAATTGTGTGAGAAAAAATACATACACTATGGCTCAGCTCAACTGAAGTATTTGGTCCACAAATATGCCCAATGTCTTCACATCTGTGTGCCTTTGCTTGCTCTATTGCTTCCACCTAGAATTTACAGTTTCTCTTTTCTCCCACTCCTCTCCCCCATGTTTCCTAATCCTATTCTTTCTTCCAGGCCCAGCAAAAGTCCTCCTTTTCCGTTTATTCAGTCTTCCCCAGGTCAGGGATTTATCTCGTACTTCCCTGACATCTTCTAACCCTTTATTTTGTTTCCTGCTTTTTTTTTTTTAACTCTCTTCTCCGTATTATAGATTTTCACATAGCTTACCTAATAAATTTCAGATTCCTGAGAACAGGGGGTGTTTTACCTATAGATCCTATCAAATGTCTTGTACATGGTAGCCTCTCAAAAACGTTTAGTGAATCAATACATCAAGGAATATAAAATCTCAAGGGGAGTGTAGGAAAAAAACCAAGCAACCTAATTAAAATCAATTCGCCTTCAGCTAAATTAGCCATCATCATTTAAAGAACATTAAAGGAAACAGTTTAAAATCTAGGGGAATATGGTCAGAATTCTTTCTGGAAATACTTAAGGTTTTGAAATTTGAAGTGTCATGATAAGAGTACAAATTATAGTAAAATGTTCAGGTCATTATATTCTGACTAACTATATTAAAAATAAACAAATATAAATCTATTTAGTGACTTTACCCCTACTATAGAATACTTCAAGCTGTTAGTACAGAAAATGTCATAGTGACAGCTTCTGGTCACTTGAGGACCTGTGCAGTAAGATCTTCCTTTGAGGATGTAAAGAGGAACTCATTCTATGACCATAGAAGTTCCTGTTCCTTTTCAGTTCTTTATTATCTTTCTAAATTTCCCTCCATAGAATCAAGCTTAGCAACTTTTCTTTCTCTGTGCTGCCAAAGGACAGGAGGAGATACAGAGATGTGAAAAGCTCTAATTCTTTAGCATGAATCACAATATTAATAGTTGATCCTTATTGACCATTCTCTGTGTGCCAGGCTTTTTAAAAAGTGTTTTTCATGTATTATCTCATTTAATCCTTATAATAATTCATGGAGGAAGAATTATTATCATCGTAGTTAACTGACGACAAAGAGACTGAAGCACATAGAGGCTAATTTGCCCCTGGTCACACAGCTTGTTAAATGGTGGAATCCTGGTGTATAACAAGGCAGATGATATTACGTGCATAATACATTACATTTATTTATTTATTTATTTCTCACAACAGCACTGTGAGGTAATTATTCCCCCCTCATTTTACACATAAGGGAATCAATTTTTAGTGAGATTAAGTAGCTCAAAACTACTAAATGGCAGAACCCAGATTGTACTCTGTCTTTGAAATCACATCCCAACCCTTTCTTCTAACTGGTTCCTCTGGTGTAGTTTCCACGCTCCAGGAAGGGAGTCCCAACTCCTCTGTTTTGGTCAGTCCTGGTAAGAGTTTCTTTGTTTGTTTTTTTGTTTGTTTGTTTGTTTGTTTGAGACACAGTCTCCCTCTGTCGCCCAGGCTGGAGTGTAGAGACCAGCCTACTGCAAACTCCGCCTCCCCGATTCAAGCAATTCTCCCGCCTCAGCCTCCTGAGTAGCTGGGATTACAGGCACGGGCCACCATGCCTGGCTAATTTTTGTATTTCTAGTAGAGACAGGGTTTCACCATGTTGGCCAGGCTGGTCTCGAACTCTTAGGCTCAAGACCCCTGGGCTCAAGGGATTCGCCCACCTCAGTCTCCCAAAGTGCTGGGATTCCAGGTGTGAGTTGCCACGACTGGCTGGATAATTAACTTTAATACTGGCTTCCTATTCAGGTCTGTAGCATCTTTGTTCTCTTCCTCTGTTGGCTTTTTAAAAATGTTATAACCAATTTACAGTATTTTAAGAGTTTGTTTGTTTTTGTTGTTGTTGTTGTTTGAGAAACAGTCTTGCTCTGTCACCCAGGCTGGAGTGCAGTGGCATGATCTCGGCTCACTGCAACCTCTGCCTCCCGGATTCAAGCGATTCTCCTATGTCAGCCTCCTGAGTAGCTGGGACTACAGGAGCGTGCTACCGCATCCAGCTAATGTTTTATTTTTATTTTTATTTTTATTTTTTTGAGACAGTGTCTCACTCTTGTTGCCCAGGCTGGAGTGCAATGGCACGATCTCTGCTCACTGCAACCTCCGCCTCCAGGGTTCAAGCGATTCTCCTGCCTCAGCCTTCTGAGTAGCTGGAATTACAGGCGCTCGCCACCACGCCCGGCTAGTTTTTTGTATTTTTAGTAGAGACAGGGTTTCGCCATGTTGACCAGGCTGGTCTCGAAATCCTGACCTCAGGTGATCCGCCCACCTTGGCCTCCCAAAGTGCTGGGATTACAGGCGTGAGCCACCACGCCCAGCCCGCATCCAACTAATTTTTGTATAAAAGAGAACTTTAAAATTAATATTCAGTTGAATAAAATCTAGAATAAAAGCAATAATCCATAACTCAAGGGAATTTAATGTTAATTCCATTTTAAAATCGATGAGCACATTTATATATTACCTACTCTTTCCTGGAGAAACTTATTTTGCAGTCACAAAGATAAACAGACATTATTGGAAGTGGTTAAGGTAATTGGTTTTTTACTGCAAATTATCTGAATATTCATTTTTGTTTTTGCAACAGGGTCTCGCTCTGTCACCTAGTGGCACAATCTTAGCTCATTGCAACCTCTGCCTCCTGGGTTCAAGCAATCCTGATCCTCTCATCTCAGACTCTGGAGTAGCTGGAATTACAGGCGCGTGCCACCACGTCCAGCTAATTTTTTTTTTTTTTTTTTTTTTGTATTTTTAGTAGAGACAGGGTTTGCCATGTTAGCCAGGCTGGTCTCGAACTTCTGACCTCAAGTGATCTGCCCACCTTGGCCTCCCAAAGTGCTGGAATTATAGGCATAAGCCACCACGCCTGGCCTGAATATACTTTTAAGAACTGCATATGAAATCCTACGTGAAACATATGCAGTAACCACTCCCTTTAGTTACCAGATTTTCCTAATCTTTTTAGTCAAGCCATCCTTATCACACCTCTCTTTGATTATATACTATGTTGTAAATATATATACAGATATATATTTACAGATACCATGCAAGAAACATGATGGTATGAAATTAATGGGACTTGATCACCAATTAGATTTGGAGAACAAGGGAAAGGAGTTTAGGCTGACCAAGTAGTTTGTGTTTTGAATGACTAAATAGATGGTGGCACTATGCACTAAGACTGGAAATATAGGAAATATATATGCAGATATATGAACATAGTAATATAACCAAGTGTAAAATTATATAAAGCTAAATATAAGTGCAAATAAAGGAAAGAGAGGAGTTATATGGAATAGAGAAAGTTACATTAAAAATGAATGAATGTGCCTGGCCCAGAGCTGGTGTTCAATAAACAATAGATATTATTAATAACCTTTATACCCAAGCAGAAGAATTTGGATGTGGTAAGGTAGGTGATAAGGAATGATTGCAGAGTTTATCATGTGGTACTTTAGGACTACTAGACTAACTACTATCATCAACACATATTGAAAAAATTCACTGGTTTAATCAACATTTATTGAGCACTGTGCTAAATGATGAATAAATTTAAAAAATGGCCGGGTGCAGTGGCTCACGCTTGTAATCCCAGCACTTTGGGAGACTGAGGTTGGTGGATCACTTGAGGACAGGAGTTAGAGACCAGCCTGGACAACATAGTGAAACCCTGACTCTACTAATAAATAAAATAAATAAATAAATAAATAAAAGATCTGGTCTTCTTCAAGTTCAGAAAAGGGAAGGGCAGATAGCGATCCCAGGAGGATCTGATAAACACTCAATCCACAATAAAATGTGATGAGCCACGTGAGAATTATCTCTCAAGGGCTATCAGAACACAACAATTATTGATAGCCTGCAAATCAGACAAGACAGTTCCAAGGATGTAACAGTTTGAGCTAGTCTAGGAGACCAACTAAAAGTCTGTTGTGGTAATCCAGATGTGAGATATGGACTAGGATAATGGCAGTGGAAACTGAGAAAGGACATTTTGAGAACTATATCATCACGTATGTCTCTGCTGATAAAGAAATAGATCCTAAAGCATTTTCTCCCATAACTATTTTACTAACTCTATATTGACACCCAAATTCTTTATTGAATTTTTCAGCTGTGTTTCAAGGTCATGGAAAAAGACACAAACACAAAATAATTTTCCAGTGACCACATTCTATAAATTAAAGCCAGCTGAAGTTTTAAAATGATGACAATTTCCTCTAGCTGGAAATTGTCATCAATTTCCCTAGTGAAAAAATTCACTGATGTAATCAACGTTTATTGAGCACCGTGCTAAATGATGAGTAAATAAAAATAAGGACCATGCGCAGTGGTTCATGCCTGTAATCCCAGCACTTTGGGAGACTGCGGCGGGCAGATCATTTTTCCCCCTGCATTTAGGTTTCTAAATCAGATGTCTCTGTTATCTCAAGTCACAAGAGTGTTGACTTTCTTTGCTTGCATTAGGTAACATATTTGAATGGCTATGTTGTGTGTCATTAAGTACAAGGAGCCCAATAATGCGGGACAAGCTCTCCAACTGCAGCCATAGAAGAGCAATATTGTAAGCTTGTTTTCATAAAACACCAGCAAGAAGAAAAATCCTTTCCATTTTGAGCATTCAGATTATATTTTCTCTCAAGGATTAAAACATTTCACATGGTAATACACTTATTTATTAAATTCAATCTTTATCTCTGTAATGCTCTTAGAACAGGAATGCAACACCTTGAGGAAACTGTAGTTCATGTTAAGCAAAAAATTAGATACAAAGATAGTTCTTTGATCAATTATGCTGAAAGATTTACCCAAGGTGGAGGAGACCGCCTTATTTTTAAAAAGAGAAGCAGATCAGTGGAAATAAAATGAAATATATACAGTATATATTTCTATTTTCACACATGCACACAAATACTTAAATCTCTGTATAACAGCAGTTTGAATCATCTGGAAAAGTTACTTCTAGGAAGAGTAACTTCTGTCGCTTTAAGTACTACAGCAGAAAATGGAAGTTAATAGTGAGATAAGACTGGCTGTAAACTGCTCCAATGAGGTCCTGGGAATCTTGCTCAGAGGCAAAATTTGGGGCTGGACTAAAACGTCTGTTGGGAAGTGAAAGGAAGAAAAGGGCAAAGTTAAGCAAGAGAGTCCTTTAAAAAGAAGGCAAACTTGAGTAAATCTACTTTCAATTTTAAAGTAAAAGAATAGCTGAATAGGACCCTAATAACAAAAATATAGTAAGATTGAATTAGATACTGCTGGATGTAAGACATTTAGCAACTTCCAATTCCTGAGAATGTTTCAGAAATCTTTTTTTAAATAGCTTTTTAAATAGAGTAATCAAGGTTTTACACAATCTTACCTGCCTTACGTTTAATATAAATTATCTTAATATTTTCATTTCTTAACTTTAAATCCAAGGACATCCATTAAGAGTGATGATTTTGTATCAAAAGTAGGGGCTAATTTATGTTTATTTTTCTTTCTATTCTTGAAAACTGTCCTCTTGGCTGGGCGTGGTGGCTCAAGCCTGTAATCCCAACGATTTGGGGGGCCCAGGCGGGCGGATCTCTTGAGGTCAGGAGACCAGCCTGGGTAACACAGCAAGAGACCTCATCTCTACAAAAACTAACTTAAAAGTTAGTGGGGCGTGGTGGCACACGCCTGTAGTCCCAGCTGCTTGGGAGGCTGACGCAGGATAATCACTTGAGCCCAGCAGCTCCAGGCCGCAGTGAGCTATGATCGTGTCACCGCACTTCAGCCTGGATGACAGAGTAAAACCTTTTCTAGAAAGAAGAAAGAGAGAAAGGGAAAAAGAAAGAAAAAGAGAGAAGAAAGAAAACTGCCCTCTTGATTGTAGTCCCTCTGATTATTTCAATATATTTAAGTACTTTTGGGATAAAATCTTGACATAAGGAGAATCATGTGGCTTTGCGACAATGGCTGTCAGCTTCTCAGGCCTTTCTCTCACATAAGACATCGAAAATTTATGCACAGTGTATTTTCCCTCTAGATCCTTATGCTGCTGACTCCCACCCCCGCCCCACTCACCCGACACGGTCACACTTTATTTTGGAGCAAAACAAATGTTAACATTGTGTTTCCAGACACCTGGAAGCCTAGGTTTGGTGATTCTGGACTGCACTTCACTTTGATGGTAGGATCACATTCGCGTTTAAAGGCCGATGGGGAGGAAACACCAAGCACCGGGAAAACCCCTGCAGTCACCGGAACGTCGGGCTCGGGACGTGCCGGTTTGGGCGCCGAGCTGCGGGGCCGGCGGCCACCCCGGGGGCAGGCAGCAGGGAGGAGCATGCGGGACGGCTGTGACATCTCAGGGTGGAAGCCGCTCTCTTATCTGGACGCCTTACAAGTCCTCCGTTCCAACTGTCACCTCTGGCCCATTGTCGCCACCGCCTCCCTCAGAGTGCACGGCAGTAGAGGAAAAGACAGTACCGTCGGCAACAGCGGGATCAAGTACCGCGTGTAACTGATAGACACACTCGCGTCTCCCGCGGCGCCCCTGCCCCGTGCCCCCGCGCTCACGAAGACGCCCGGAACTCGAGGGTGCGGAGCCAGCCCGACTGTACCCGGCGCTCCGGCGCCCCTTCTTGGGGCAGAGACAGCCCCGACCTCCCGCCGCGGCCACCTCCCGGCGGGCGCGGGCCGAGGAACTACAGCTCCCGGCAGGCCCCGCGCTGGCCGCGCGCCCCCGCCCCCCGCGCGCCCCGGCCCCCCGCCCTCCCGCCCCAGGACGGGACGGGGAGGGAGGGAGGGAGGAAGGGGCGCCGGCGGCGGGCGGGATCCTGCGGGGCGCGTGAAGCCTCGCTGGCGCCTCGTCCGGGACTCAGACGCTGGCGGGCGCAGTTTCTCACGACGGGCCGAGCCTGCCACTGTAAGTAGTCGCCTCGGGGAGCGCTGAACAGACACCGAAAAAGTTCGCGCCGCCGCCGCCGCCGCTTTGTTCTCCCGGCCCGTCGGGCTGAGGCGGCGGCGGCCCCTCCCCCATCCCTCAACCCCCCCCACCCCCCAATCCCCCAACTGCACGCGGCGCCGGCGGCGGCGGCGGCGGCAGGACTCGGACCCCGCGCCCGGCTGGGCGGCGTCAGCCGCGCTGGGCGGGAAGTTGGGGGAGCGCGCGGCGGGAGGTGGGCGGCTGAGGGGGAGTGGGGTCGCCGCCGCAGCCGCCAGAGGGGGCCAAGTTCCGGCGTCCGCGCGGAGGCCAACTTGGGTTCGCGCTCCGCTGGCGACCACCGCGCCCGGCCCATCGGAGGCGATCCGTTCCCGGGTCTCCCAAACTAGTTCCCGAAGCCAGACCCGCGGCGCTCGCAGTGCCGAATTTTGGACGAGCTTTTTCGTTTCATTTCCTTACTTTGCGTTGTAGTCGCCTCAAAGGGGTGAGTAGATGGTGCTTGGAGAATGTAAGCCCCTCGCCCCAGTATCCCGACTGCGTTTGGATTTGCGAGTTGCAGCGTTGCTCCCTCCCGGGAGGTTTTCCTTAAGCTGAAACACTGAGGAGTGCGACTGTTTCTTTGAGCAGTGAAAATAACCATATACTACTGTATTGCCGGTTGGGTATTTTATTTCAGGTGAACGCAGTCAGAGGCATAGGCCTTGCCGTCTGCAGGCACACATATGATTCAAGCGACAAGTGTGTGCGCGACCTGCAGACTTTTCCACACACAGATTGATGGCATGGACGTAACTGTGTCTTCAACCACACCCATCCCCACAGGAAATAAGACTATCGGTGTCATCTTTGATTAGGAAGGATAAGTTACACCCTGAACTACTACTTGGTGCGACACAGCTTTTATGAGACATAGCCACAAATGGAACAAGAACTTTTAAATGCCTTAATTTGTACCCTAGAAAATGTTATTTTATTCCTCTGAAACTTTTTTTTTACCCTTCTACTTAATGTCGTGGTTCCTATATTTTTAGCGATTTTGATTTTCCTTAGCTTTGCTGCAGAAGGCGTCCATAAAGTTCCCCCGACTGAGATCTAGGCCAGTTTTTCCTTTATCAACGAACCCTTGCTTCCTTCCCTGTTAGATTCCGAATTAAGATCAAGCATGGACATTCAGCCAAGAAGTTAGAAGATTTTCTAAAAGTAGGATTTGAAACGTGTCACGCAGAAACCGTGGAAGGTTTTTCTTCAGTAGGTAGTAATACAGTTGTGGTGGGCCTGAGGGCATGAGCTTGGAGTACTCCTTGACAAGCCAGGTTCCATCCTCGGTTCTATAATTTAGTATATGGCATTTCAGATTTCAGAGTGACTCAGGTTCTGTAATTTAGTATATAGCATTTCACATTTTGAGAATGTTGACTGATGTGTATCTTAAAACTAATTTTTTAAGCATCCTAGATAATGGTAAGTCTTTTAGAGAAAATTTTAAGCTTTCAATTTCATCAGATAGCCACTTTAATATAGAAATTTCTTTCTGTTAGTGGATTTAAACACTGCCACACACACAGAACTTCATAAATAAAACTTTCTGATATTACATTTTTTTAAATTACGAATTGAAAACGCCACATACAGAAAAATGTGAATAGGTGGTCATTTAAGTGCAGTTTTCTTAAGGGACATTTTGTTCTCATTTTTTAAAAGACTCTAAAGTTGAAAATACTACAGTGGAGTTAATTGTTCGTTTTTAAAAGAAACTGCTTGTACAGAGCTTGATATATAAGGAAATTATTTGCTAGTACAAGTTTTAATTTGATATAATGCTGCTTATAATTCACAATTTTCTGTGATGATTGTACTTTGAGTCTCGCTGATTATGTAATTCAAATCGAACTTGCTATATATATGTATCTCTTTGAGTAGCCCTCTCAGGAAAAACTTGAGATAATGTGCTTATGAGGTATTTTCATTTTAATGTAGGAAAAAAATTTTTTCCACTTGTGTGGTTAGTTTATTGTGGCAGTATGTGAGAAATTGCTCATTGGCTGCTAACCAATCAGATTTCTTAGCTACTGCTGGTGCAGAGACGAACATCTGTCAAGTTCAACATGGATTCATATTGCATTGCCAGACTGGCAGTCCATAATCTTATTACTGGATAAACTTTTCAGTTCCTGAGCAGAGCAGATATGGTGTGCTCTCTCAGTACTCTCTGACAGTGGAAGGACTGAGATTCAACTGTCACTGGTACAGATGAGCAGAATTTTAGAGGAAACAATTTAGCAAATGCTGAGCTCTTAGGAAAAGTATGTTAATCTAAAGTAATAGGTATTTTTGAAAATATCTAAATCACTGTCGGGATTGCTACAAGATACGATTTTTTAAAAAACCAACGACATAGATACTTGAGTTTTTAAATACAACATACAATATAAAAGCAAGAACAATTATTAAGCAAAGTCAAACCTATGTCAAAACATGGACATGGACTTTAGGACGCTGGTCAGAATTGCATTGAAAAAGGCCACATACTTTTACATGGTAGAAGAATACTAATATTAATACATGTCAAGAGGAGTGGACACAACCCTCCACGTCATTAGCATTTCTAGTACACAAAACTAAGTTGAACCTGGAAAACTCTACTGGGAGGAATTCATGTTATAATAAATATTGTTATTCCAAACAGGAAAAGCATTTTATCTCTTCACTTTAGCCTTTGCTGAGTATTGTACAAAAAGAATGATGCTACACTAACTAATGAGCTTCTTTTTGAAGAACTTAATAACTAGATGCGTTTTGCCTTCCTGGAATCCTTTTGTCTGTCTCTCTGCTTCGTTGACTCTTGCTTATCCAGAGATCTCAGCTTAAATATTTCCTTAAAGGTACCTTTCCTGAGATTCCAGCTGGAATTGATTCCCCTTAGTATATACTCTGCCATATCACTTCTTACAGTTTATAATTACCCAGCTGTTTGTATGAATGTTATGTCTGTGTCTCACATCACACTTTGAATTTCAGAGAGAGCAGTGGCCATGTCTGTTTTGGTCACTGCTGTATAATTCCAGTGTCTCTCATAACAGTCTGGGAAATAATAAGTACTAATTAAGTATTTGTTAAATGGAAATACTGCTGTTAGAGCTTCTCCTAATTAGAGTGTTAAAAATGAGATAATGTGTGCATGGGGGAAGGGGAAGGAGAGGGAGAGGAAGTAGATAAACTTGTGATATTACCATGAGATAATCCTCAAGTAAGTCCTCTCACCTCCAGGGCCTTTGTTTCACCTTGTCTGTAATAATAGGACAGACTGGGTTCAAGATGCCATTAATATCCTATCTTTTGATTCCATTAACAATGATGACGGATTATGTAAGCTCATTTGAATGGGATATGTGACAGCTAGCTCCCCAAAAGAATATTTGACATGTTCCAAATAAACATATTAGAAATGCTTGCCAACTAGATATTATTTAGAGCCTCGTACTCCTGTTAGAAACAAGCATATACAATTGGTATATAGTTTGTAAATTAATGAGATGTACTGTTCTTTCAGTTTTCTAATTGAAGCATAAAGACAAAATCAAGCAGCATATCAAGGTTCACGTAAGTTACAATTATTAGGTTTAATATTTAGTTTTAATATTTTGCACCCAACATCTTGTTGCATCTTCCAGAATAAATCTGGGGTCCATAAACTAAACCAGGAGAGGGAAAAGGGAATGAGTGGGCAGAAATCTGACAGCTCCTAGGTTTCTTCTATTTGTGTTAATGCTGAGACTTTTAAAAATCATTTTTATATGTAGTGTTTATTATGAATAGTTGTAATTTGTTCTGATAAATTAGTTGTATTAAACACTGTTATTTGGCTAATATTACTAGGTATAATAAAATGATATTTAGTAGGAAGACATTCATCAAAGTAGTAGTTAATTTGGGCCAGGTGCAGTGGCTAACGCCTGTAATCCCAGCACTTTGGGAGGCCGAGATGGGCGGATCACTTGGGGTCAGGAGTTTGAGACCAGCCTGACCAACATGATGAAACCCCGTCTCTAATAAAAATCCAAAAATGAGCCAGGTATGGTGATGTGCACCTGTAATCCCAGCTACTGGGGCGGCTGAGGCACAAGAATCGCTTGAACCTGGGAGGCGGAGGCTGCAATCAGTCAAGATCGCGCCACTGTACTCCAGCCTAGGCAACAGAGCAGGTCTCTGTCTCAACAACAACAACAAAAAAAGTCATTAACTTGCATACAATTTTATCCATAGATATTTTACTACTTTATTGTGGTAGTTCAGCTTATAAAAACTACTTAAGTCAGATACGTTGTGGAGCTCATTACCTCGTGAGACAACCTGTTCCATTGTTAGGTTGTTGGTTATGGAATAAAGTAGTAGAAAGAACTTGGGCTTTAGAGTCAGGGAAACTAGTTTGAATCTCATTTCTATCGCTTACTAGCTATAGTCACAGGCAAGCAACAACTTCTCTAAAATTCTGGTTTCTTTTCTGGAAAATAGAGTTAAATCTCCTAGAGTAGTTGCAAGGATTTAATGAAGTATCATATCTCACTTTATGTGTTTAGCATAAAGTAAAGGCTTAGTTGTTAATTCCTTCAACTAATTGCTATGAAAATTGCTAAAACTTACTGAGCGCTTACTGTTAGCCAGGTGTTGTTACAGATAGTTTCTACCCCGTAACTCAATCCTCGCAACCTGTGAGGTTAAGTAAGAAGTCCTGTCATCTTCGTTTTTCGTCTACCCTCTGCAGTGATACTGAATAAAATCAATTCTCCTATTAACACTTATTCAAGTATTTGAAAACCACTTTTTCTATTAGGTTTTGTTAAGCACATTTTTATCACATGACATTATTTTTACCTTCACGTGCATGATTTTTTTTAAAAAAAAAATCAGTATGGCTCTAAAAATGTTGACCATAGATATAAACATAATAGTGATTGATATAGGCTGAGTAACAAGGAGTATACAGATGAATGCTGATGTGTTCTCAGTGACCTAGGGCATTAGCTTTGCATTAGCTCTTTTAGTCACCCATTATATTAGCAGTTTGAATTAATCTTTTGCATTGATAAACACCTCTCATATAAACTGCTTACAAGTAAGCATTTCCCCATTTCTGTATTGCACATTTTGGGGAAACTAAACGCAAAGCTTTACACTTACCTTTAGGTTTCAGTTTAATTTTAGTTTATTTCTCCCAGATTTCTTCAACCTGAGGATTTTATAAGCATATTCTTTATGCCTTTATTATCTAATAAATAGTGAAAAACAATATAAGGCTGAGGACAGTGTTTCAAGGCAGTTCCATAAAGACTTTCCTCGTCTAAGGTGACATAGAGCAGCAAACTTAACTACACTAACATCCAACCCACACTCCAGTAACATACTTACAAAGATAGCATGGACAATCGTCTTGGATACTATTTTTGTCAGAATAAACTATCTTTTTTTTCTGGCTTTGCTGATTTTGTGGTCTTGGGAAAGTACTTTAATCTCTAAACCTTTGTTTTCTCAACCATATAGTGAGTTGCTGTGAGGATTAAATGAGGTAATATGTATAAAGTGTTTAGAACAGTATCTGACAGATAGTAAGAGCTTAATAAATGTAAGCTATTATTATTTTTTTCCAGCTAAGAAGCCTAATAATCATTATTTTCCAAGATGTAAATGTGGTTGACTTCTAGTGATCATTATATTCTTCTCTAGTTATTCACAAACCATTTGCTTCATTATTTTTTACACTTGTAATTTCTGAAATTTGCTTTCCTGCTTCTCCAGCCGCCAGAACTTGAAACCGCTCTACAAATCTCCAGGCCATGATTATATCTGTCTTTTTGAGCTCTTTCTCCAAGATTACAGGAGTCAGCTTTGTGATTACATTTGTGAATTGCTTTAGTAGTATGGAATGGATTGCATCTGGACCCAGAGACTCAAACTCATGTAAAGTTGTTATAGTCTTAGTCATTTGTCTCAGGTTTCAGTTCTCAATGCCTTTCTGCAGTTTTAGTTTAAAACTTTGGAGAAGATAAGCAAAATACAAGTTGAGCAGTCTGTCTTTCTGTGTGATTTCTCAACCTTAGCAACATCCTCTGAGCAGTGATTCTTAGTTCCTTGTTCTCTTTGAGAAATAGTGTGTTCTTGTGGAGACAGCATGGTAAGAAAGTACGAAACCTGGCTTCTAATTCCTGCTCCACCTATTAATAACCATGTGCTGCCGGGCAAGTTGCGTTATCGCCTTGTGCTTCAATTTTCTTGTCTACAAAAATGATTTTTACCCTGTCAACTTTCAAAGAGTTATGAGGTAAAGTATGTGAAACATTTATAAACTATCAAGTATTGTACATTATATAAGATGGAATAATAATCATTTACTTGAAAGTAGCTATAAAAGCTTTCATCTTCAGTTTTTTTTAAAGTCTCAGTTTTTTCCTGAGCTTTCCCATTCCTAATACTATAGTTGTGTGCTTTTGCCCTTGTGTCATGTTCGTCCTAATTTAACCCATTAACTACTCTGCAGAGAGTTACTCTGCAGCCACACTGGATGCTTTACTCTTTCTCTTCATTGGAATTATTTATGGGTATATAGATGGAACTTAGAAGGAACCATCAATTATGAACTGTTTCACGCCTAAGCCATGTGCGGGGGTTGGGTCGTACCTTTTTTTTTTTTTTTTTAACTTTTTGAGTGCTTTCCTAAAAATTATGATACATATTTAACTATACCTACTGTTCTCTTTCTTACTGTTAGAAATGCTTTGTGGTCTACAGCCACACCACCCCAAATGTGCCTGATCTTGTCTGATCTTGGAAGCTAAGCATTGTTGGGTCTAGTTAGGACCTGGATAGGAGAAATCCCTTATGGTGAGATCCCTTTCTCTTATGTTCCTGTGATAAGTATGTCAGCTTTCACACTTATTAATCATTTAACTGTTCAGTATATCCCCTCCTGCTTCCTTAGCCTTCTGAAAGGAATGCTTCAACAAAGCAAATCAAGAGTCATGTTTTGGCAGAATTAGTATTTTAATATTAAAAAAAGAATACTCTTACATTAGGAAAGTATTGTACATCTTTTGTGTGGTGGGGTGGCATGTAGTGTATGTCTATGAAAATGTCAGTTTTACTGTTTTTTGTCCCTTCTGTTTTTGATATAACTCAGTCATGTAATTGTAACATAAAAGTGTTTGGTCTTCATTGATTAAAAATGAAGTAGATTTTAAAAAATGTTTAATGTTTAAGTTTTAGGTATCAGTGTAGAGTGCCAAGGATATTTTTTGAGCCTCTTCCTGAAATTATACCTATAGTAAAAAAAGTCTTTGCTAACTAGCCAAAAATTGCTACCCATTAGGATTTATTAGTGAATTATAAGCATATGACCAAAAATTGCCATTTAAAAAAGTTACGTTCTTATTTTTAAATTAATGTCAAATGAATATAAAGTATTAAAAACCTTTAAAAAATTTCCTTCCAGGCTGACTGTATGTCAGAAAGCATCAGCTTTTCTCGATGGACCCATTCATCTAATGAAATATGCCTGTACTATTTTAAAAAGCTTTGTATTTCATCATAGAAAAGTTCATCCCCCCAGAATGAAAATGAGGACATTTGAGAAGGTGATTTAAGGTGTGGACATTTGAGAAGGTGTCCTATCAAATTAGTAAACCAAAGGAAAAGTACTGAATAGATTAATCCAAAACACTTACTGTTTTTTAAACGAAGAGGATTTCATCTTGACAGAAAAACAACTTTTATTCAATATGTTTTTCCTGAAATTAAAGAGACAAGAACAGACTGAAAGGAAAATAGATTCGTAAATAAGCTACGTCAACTCTGTCCTGCTGAGGATAGCTCAGTGATGTTAAATCCTTTACAAATCCCTGGTTGTCTTCCTACAGACAAGACTGCTTTTTGATGGGACTGATATTAAGAGAAATAGGACCTTTTGGGCATTCAACTCCTTGATGAAACTTACAAGTATCGGCATGAGTGGCTTAAAAGAGGAAGTAAAGAAGTTTTCAACTAAATCCAAAAGTGCAGTCATTTTCTTTACTGCTGTTATTTTAAAAACCTCTTCATAACCATTGAAAAAGAATCAACAACTATTTTAAAAGATTAAAGAAAGGCAGATGTCTGCAAATAATTCCCCTCCATCAGCCCAGAAGTCTGTATTACCCACAGCTATTCCTGCTGTGCTTCCAGCTGCTTCTCCATGTTCAAGTCCTAAGACGGGACTCTCTGCCCGACTCTCTAATGGAAGCTTCAGTGCACCATCACTCACCAACTCCAGAGGCTCAGTGCATACAGTTTCATTTCTACTGCAAATTGGCCTCACACGGGAGAGTGTTACCATTGAAGCCCAGGAACTGTCTTTATCTGCTGTCAAGGATCTTGTGTGCTCCATTGTTTATCAAAAGGTACTGTACGTGCTATTATCAGTAGTAAATAATATTGTTATGGATGTTTTTCTATAAATTATACATGTACCAGTGAGTTAAGACATACTGATCCATCAGTAGTTTGTTCTGTGCATTTTTGGAAGAGTTCTAATGGCCTCTGAGGCTAAAGACTGAAATTTCAGAGTCTAGCTAATTGGAACATATATCCCAGATTTAAAATACATTTGTTTGGCTGGACACAGTGGCTCACGCCTGTAATCCCAGCACTTTGGGAGGCTGAGGCAGGCAGATCACCTGAGGTCAGGAGTTCAAGACCAGCCTGGCCAACATGTTGAAACCCCGTCTCTACTAAAAATACAAAAATTAGCCAAACGTGGTGGCAGGCACCTGTAATCCCAGCTACTCATGAGGCTGAGACAGGAGAATTGTGGGGAGCAGGGCAGGCGGCGGAGGTTGCAGTGAGCTGAGATAGCGCCACTGCACTCCAGCCTGGCACGGTGACAGAGTGAGACTCAGTCTGAAAACATAAATAAAATGCATTTATTTTAGCTTTGAAGTATCACTCTTCTATTTGTCTCTTAAGAGCAGGAAAATCTGTATAGAGTCAAGGCAGCATAAGAAATCTCATTTGTTTTCGGAGAAAACAGGAGGTAGAGGGCACAAGCCCCCCTGGGACACAGTACCTAGCGGCTGAGTCCCATCTCCATACCTTGTTATCTCTAGGTACCCTGTGTTCTGGCCTCTCTTTTTTTTTTATCCATTTCCTTCTCTTTAGATCTTGATTATTTTTCAGGACGTTCAGAATCTTCCTAAACTGCCATTTAATATAGGACCATGCTCTCTGTCTTTTAAAAAATAGGTAAATTAATTTTGAATATACAACAAAATATTTGAAATTCAGGGTGGTTTTATGTTGTTTCTCATTCACCCTCCTTCCCTGTACCGTGCCATTTTCTTAAGGAACTTTAGCTAAATATCTTTAATAATCCTGATTTGATGGATGAGGCTAGTATGTTTTCTGTGTTATCAAAACAGTTTATATGGGTTGTATGAATTGGTTATATTTTATTTTTAGTAGATTTTAATGGATTTTCAAGCATGTTTCAGATTTGTTTCAAACAAATTGTAAACTTTCTATTTGCTTAAATCATCTCTGGGAATTCATGCTCTTCATCTTACTGTTTTTGTTTCAATTCTTTATGCTTTATGTAGTTTATCATTCATTATCTTCTGATGTAAATAATTACCCATCCAAAAGATGTCATATAGTTTGTGAAAATGACTTGCATGCTGCCTACTTGTAAATGTGGCCTAAGTTATTCCTAAGTAAGAATAACTTTACTTCTATAGACTTGTAGAGCATTGTATCCTTCCGTAGCTTTGCTTTTAGTTTCCCTTCCATTGTCCTTTACAGAGTTTTTTCAAACATTTTTGCAACTAGATTGTAATTTTTTTATTTAAAGATAATTTTTAAACTTAAATACATATTTGTAACTTAAATATAATGTTCCCTTTTTATTTGAAACCATAGAAACTCATAACCAGTGTTTTGATGAGTCTCTATGATTTAGTTTTCAATCTTTGGAAATTTCATTTACTTATTTTTTGCACAGTTTTTTAATTGAGAAAAAATTGTATATATTAAGTACAATATGTTCTTTGAAATATGTATATGTGGTGTAATGGCTAAATTGAGCTAATCGATTTACTTCTACAGAGGCTTACCAATTTTCTGCAGGATTATTCTAGAATCAGTGTTACTTCATTAATATAAATGTGAGGAGTGGGTCAGTGGGTGAAATTCTTGGAGAACCAGATTAAATATCTTGATCTGTGAGCAACTAGAGTGATGTCAACGAAATAGGATATAGCTTTAAAAGGATAATTCAGTGTAAACTTTATACAAATATAAAATAGTTATTGATTGTGGATATAGCAGCATAAAATCGATATAGTAAACTGAATTTTCCAATGACTCTTGCAGGGGAATCATTTTTCCTCAAGAGGAACTCTCCCCATTCTCTCGTGTCTTCTACTCTTATTGAGTGCAGTTTTCTATAAATGTCAGTTAGGTCAATTGGTTGATAGTGTTCAAATCTTCTATATCTTTATTGACTTTTTTCTACTTTCTCTTATCTTTTCTCGAGAAAGGACTATTGAAATCTCCCAACTACAATTGTAGATTTGTCTTTCTCCTTTCAGTTTTATCAGTTTTTTTCTTTGATTTTTTGGCACTTTCATTATTTGCAAACACATTTGGGACTTTTACAGCCTTTGATATATTGATCCCTTTTTCAATATAATTTTTCAAGATCTTGTTCTGAAGCTTACAGATGCTCCTTGGCTTACAGTGGCTTACAGTTATGTCCTGATAAACCCATGGCAAGTTGAAAATATTAAGTTGAAGGTGTGTTCTGATATATGATATTTTCAATCTGCTGTGAGTTTATCCTATTGTAAGTTGAGGAGCTCCCTGAACGTGTATCCCTTTTGCACTGTTGTGAAGTCGAAAACTTGTATGTCAAATCATCTTAAGTGAGGGACTGTCTTAAGTGAGGGACTAATACTTGGTGTTAATCATTCTTTTTATAAAAAATTAGTGTTTGTATTGTGATATCTTTTCACATGCTTTACTTATGACCTCTCTGTTTTCCTATGTAAAGTAGGATTTTTGCAGCTTGCATGTATTAATAGTTGGGTACGCTTTTTAGATTCACTTTGTCAACTTCTGCTTTTTAAGTGTTTAGACCATTTCTATTTAATACTGTTTTCCATATAGAAAACATGTGTTTAAATAGATTATTTGGCTGTTTTCTATTTGTCCCTTCTGTTCTTAGGTCCTTTTCTGCCTTCTTTTGAATTACATTATATAATTCCATAGTACCTCCACTGCTGGTTAATTATACTCTTTACAGTTTTTTTTTTTTTTCATTAATTCCTCTAATGCAGAGGTCAGCAATCTGTATCCATAAGCCAAATCTGGCCCACCACCTGTTGTCAATAGAGTTTTATTGGAACACAGGGTGCTCAATCCTTTATATCTTGTCTGTGGCTGCTTTCCTTCTGCAGCAGCAGAGTTGAGTAGCTGTAACAGAGACTATATGACCCACCAAGCCTAAAATACTACTGTTTGGCCTGTTGCAGAAAATGTTTGCAAATATCTGCTCTAGTTTATGTAATATGCATCTTATCAGAGTATCTTCAAACAATATCATACCACTTTATAATGTAATATATACCTTAGAACAGTGTATTTCTATTTTCTTCCTCTTGTCATTTTTATATTTTATTTCTACATGCAGTCAATTCTTGTTATTCATAGTAGTTATATTCTGTAAAGTTACTGAGAACACCGAATTAGCTAATAGTGAACGATTGCTTGTAGTAGGACCTAATGGAACCATTGTTCCTAGTGGGAGGATGGGTATCTGCAAGCCTCTGGTCACAACATTTTTGTCAACCAATAAATACATAACCTTGTTGTATGTGTTTCTGTTTGAAGACACTTTATTTAATATATAGTTGATTCATTAACATTGTACTCACAGCTAACAGTGCTATTACTTACACCTGAATGTTATTGAACATGTGTATTTATAAGGGACATCATAAACTTTTTGCACTTGAGAACACTAGACTGTTTCAGCACTGTGCTTGGGAGCCATTTTAAACAAGACTCACTAACAAAAGATAAAAAAATGCAGAAAACATGGCACTAAATAGACTTGTGAAAAGGACTCTTATTTACACTGTAAGAGCTGAAACAAGAAGGCAGAGCTATAGCAAGACTTTCACTTGAAGTATGTAGTACGATGGAAAAGCTGTGTTTGCCTCTGAGCTGTGCCATGACAACATTTGAAATAATACATTGTTTTAAATTTTTTTCACTCCCAGCCTACTGTTGGAAATAAGTTGAAGGGGTGTGAACCAAGCTCCTTGTCAAATATTTCCATGATTCAGTAATTTTTGATGAAATAGTTATAATCAAATGAACAAACTTATAACATATATTTTGACAAATGCAGGCTTTATTTCTATGTTTGTGTCTATTTTTTCCCAACAAAATCTTAACTAGTCTGCTTTTGAACAGCCCACAAGATTTTCTGATTACTCTTATCATTGAGCATTTCCTGGTTAGCTTTTTTAAAAATTATAGGCAAAAGTTCAAAGCTTGTTTTGTCATATTTATGGGGGAAAAAAAAAAACCTAGTTTTAAAAAATCTTTTACCATAGGCCACATGTTACAAGGATCAGGATGTTTACAAACTCCATGCATGTGGTTGCAAGGTTATATGCATTTTAAATGTGGACTTGATTTGTAACAGTGGTTTTCAACCCAGACTGCACTAGAGAATAACTAGGAGGTTAAACAGGTCCTTCCTAGACCAATTAAATCAGGTCCTTTGGGAGTGGAGAGTCTAAGAGTTCTATCTATGATTCTAATGAGAGCCACAGTCTAGAACCTCTAGTCTAATGGAAATTTGATAAGCCTAAAGACCAGATAAGTAACAATCTGAAGATATATTTTTTCAAATATTGAAATTGTATATTTTGTCCTATGAGTGCCATCTTATTTTCCACATACTGAAAATATACTTTAAAAAAATTCTTAAAATTAAAAATTTCAGAGAGGTCTGCAGCTGATTTATAGGTTAATGTGATAATTGCAAATTCTAGATAGATTTTCAGTCTCCCTGGTGGCAGTTTGCAGAGAGCTAGTGTTATACAATTATCCTACACCTGGGTGCCATTATCTGTTATGGCTTTGCTTCAGTTGAACAAATATTTATGGTGCACTACTCTTCAGTCACAGTGCTAGATAACTGTGGAAGCTCCCAAGATGAAACACAAATTCCCTGCCCCTGTGATTTATGCTCTAGAAAAGAAGATGAGCAAATGTCAAATTGCCCTAATATAAGGTAGATGTAAGTCCTGAAATAAAGGTACAATATGATAAAATGACTCAGGAAGGAGAACTATCACCTTGTTGGAAATACGAAATCATGTTTTCAATCCTACTTTTTGCTTGCCATCACCAACTGTAGTACTTCACCTGGAGAAATAAGCTTTTGCTGGTACAATGCCTTGCTACTACTTTGATAGCTTGTAGCATGGATAAAGCAAGATACCTTTAATATCCTTGCTAGTCTGTGAGACAGCAGATACTGGTCTCTTTATGCACATATAGAGTCTGCTTTCTTTTGCATGGTCAGATAAAAACAGTTTTGTGATTCTGCTTCCTAGTGGTGCTCTAAATTTTATTTGTGTTAGAATTAGTTATTCAAGAAATTCGTGATAATCTCTGCCCTCTTCACTCTGCAGCAGTTAACTGGACAGACGTGTAGTTGCTAGCAATGAGCAGGTGACAGAAATATGTGATTGCTTATGTGTAAGGTATTATTGCAAGATTACTTACAAAATAATGCTGATGAATCTCTGATCTCTGGTCTAGATTCCTTTCCTAAGCTTCAGACATGCCATGTTCTATCTTTTAAATAGCCTTGAACACCCTTTCATTGCCACATCCTCTGCTTAGACCTCCAGCACGTTTTTTTCTGTATAGATGTTGGCATCCTATCCAACACATTGTATTTTAACATTCATAATGCTCATTGTAATTGTCCCTTTTCTTGACTGTATCCACTATAAAACTAAGCTTTATGATGCCAGATATCATGGCCACAGTAGGTGCTCAATGAATATTCTTTGGTTGAATAAATAAAGGAAGGAATTAATGTGAAGCAATGTAGTGTTATAGTTAAAACCATGAGTTTTGGGGTTAAACTGGAGTTCATTTCTACCATTTATTAGTTGTGTAATCTTGATTCCTTATCTGAAAAATGAGGTTAAAAATAGCACTCATCTCTCATCATTGTGTGTGTATATTAAATGATATGTTTCTAAAATGCTTAGCCCAATACTTAGCAAATAGTAATCACACAGTATATGCTAGCTTATCAATATTATTATGTATTAATCTTATCTTAGTGGTTTCCAAACTCAAAACAAAAGAAAACTGGAGCTATTACACTTCGATGTCCCTCTCTGTTGAAGATTTATTAGAATTAGCCAGTAGTACTCTAGAAATGACTGAAAACTATCATCAATTAATTTTTTGATTTGTGCTTTATAGAATATATACATATGTCAGAATCTGTTTTCTCTGTAGAAGATAGCTGATTCCTTCCTTGATTTGAATGGGTACTCACAGTTTTCTATTAGCTTTACTAATTCTCCTTTTATTGGTACAGAAAATTAGAGGATAATGGTATATCAATTCTGTGATTTATTTTATCTTCTGTACTTGGGCTGCATGTGAAAACCTGTGACTTCTATATTAGAGTATTTTGGTATAATATATTCCTCAGGGCATAATGTGCTGCTTTTTTTTTTTTTTTGAGACGGAGTCTCGCTCTGTTGCCAGGCTGGAATGCAGTGGCGCGATCTCAGCTCACTGCAACTTCCGACTCACTGGTTCAAGGAATTCTCCTGCGTCAGCCTCCCGAGTAGCTGGGATTATAGGCACGCACCACCACGCCCTGCTAATATTTGTATTTTTAGTAGAGACAGGGTTTCACCATGTTGGCCAGGATGGTCTTGATCTCCTGACCTCATTATCCGCCAGCCTTGGCCTCCCAAAGTGCTGGGATTACAGGTGTGATTGGCCACCGCGCTTGGCCAATATGCTTCTTTAGATTAATGGTGATTGCATATGTGACTTAAGAATCTTATAATTTTGAGGTCAACTGATTTAACCAGTCAGTTAATTACCATTGTTGAGCAGTGAGTAAGTAAGCATGCTTTTCTGTATTTCTGTACCCTTAGGCTGTTATTTGAGATATTCTTGCATTGTATACACATGCCCAAGAATTAAACTGTTGGAAAGAGCCTATAGAGTCAACTCTAAAGGGATAAGAACAGTTAAGTGAAATTGTATAAGATCTTTTGATATCACAAGAGGTACAGGAAAACTAACCAAGAGTGCATAAATATCTCCATTAGAAAAAAATGATTAAAAATATTTAGCAACAATTATCTTAAGAAACAGGTAAGTCCAAATATAAATAAAATTAAAATTTTAAAATTTTTTTTAAAGACCTTATAAAATGAATGTGTCTTCTTATGTTCCTGAAAGAGGAAGACTGATAGTGTGTAATTTTTACTTCTCCAATTAAATTTCTTTCCATTAAAGATTTTTATTGGTATTCTTTTTACTCTGACAATGTTAAAGTTTATCTGGAGGAAAAATAGTCAAGAGCATTAATTTAAAAATCTGAAAAACAAGAGAGAAAGAGAAGAAAAACAAACCTACAATAACTGAAGTTATATACTATCTGAACAGAAATAGATAAGTACAAGGTACTTTTAGGTATGCCAAAGGAGTCATGAGAAATTAAAAGGAATCGTTTTTCAAAAAAAAACAGAGCTTAGAAAACTAGTTTTAAGCAGTTGAAGGAACATTAACATAGACCTTCACTTAAGGTCTAGCTGGGCGTGTTGGCTCATGTCTGTGATCCTAGCACTTTGGGAGGCTGAGGTGGGTGGATCACCTGAGGTCAGGAGTTTGAGACCAGCCTGGCCAACATGGCAAAAGCCTGTCTCTACTAAAAATACAAAAATTAGCCAGGTGTGGTGGCAGGTGCCTATAATCCCAGCTACTCGGGAGGCTGAGGCAGGAGAATTGCTTGAACTCTGGGTGGGGAGGGAGGTGGGTGGGGGTGGGTGGTGGCAGAGGTTGCAGTGAGCTGAGATTGCGCCACTTCACTGCAGCCTGGGGGAAAGAGCAAAACTCCGTCTCAAAAGAAAAATACGACACCAAGGTAAATTTCAGTGATTGAAGGTGAAATGTGGAAACTCAAAAGAAAATTTATGTATAATGGAATTGACTATCAAACCTCTGGACAGCAGGCAGCTCACTTTCAGATCAATAAAAGAAAACATGAAAAGATCAGTTTAGAGATTTTATTAAAAATTATAATGTATACATATGTAAAAGTAAAAACAACAAGATTGGGAAAATGTTACGGCAAGTATTATATAGGTTAATGTCTTCTTTCTACATAGAGCTCATGTACTGGTAAGAAAAACTGATCTCAACACTTGGTCAAATGATATGAGAGTATGTTTTACAAAAAGATTAAATTAGTAAGCATGCGGGAAGATGTTCAAAACAGTTTTAAAATATAGTTTAGGTATCGTGTTAAGTTGGGAGAAAATGAAATTGGCATTCCCAGTATAGGAGAGAGTATGGTAAAATTGCATAGAAACAGAGAACAATCAATGATTCAAGGCTTATAATTTAAAAACTAAATTAAATTCTAACAAGAATATCACAAAACATATACACTGAGGTTTTTGTCCCAAGAAAATATCTCTAACAGATCATTTATAGTTGAGCTTTGCTTAAAACTTGGATATGACCAAAAGCGTTCACTCTTTGAATTTCATCCAGTTTCATTACACACCCCAAGAGTGGAGTAGGGTGGAGTTTCTTTTATTGTTGTTGTTGTTGTTAGCATAAGCCAAAACTTAGCTTCCTTTTTTCAAAGCTTTGAAACCCTTCCAACATTTATGATACATTGATTGATGCTGTCTTATTCATTTTTTATCCTCAGAGATGCCTTACATTTAGTAGACATTTGGTAAAGAACACATACCTGCTCTTCTATAAATGTGATACTGGAAATACAGTTTTATTGATGAGATGATTTATAGTTATTAGAGCTGAAAAGAGATAGAAATGAGCAGATAAGCATCAGTATTCTTTCCCATCTTGTTTCATGTATCCAGTGCCTTAGTTGTGCCCAAGCTGATCCCACTAGCTTAGATTGTCAGATAATTAGTTTGTAGAGCTTGTTTTTCCTGGGATTGTGCAAAAGGCCAGGGGTTCTTCTAGAATGCTCTGAAATTTTTAAAGTTATTTATTTCCTTAACTTTTTCATTATTCCACATAAAAATGTGGATTAGGACTTTGGACTATTTTACTGGCAAATGTTATAGTCTCAGTATCTGATTTTAATATATAAGATCAAGTTAAATGGTTTTCATCTGATGAGATTTTGATCCCCCGGGGACATTTGGCGATGTCTGGAGACGTTTTTGGATGCACAACTGGAGCAGGGGGGCTTCCAGCATCTAGTAGATAGAGGGCAAGGAAGTTGCTATGATGCCCCATACAACAAAGCATTATCTGGCCCAAAATGTTACTAATGCTGAGGTTGAAAATCCCTGGGTTAAACTGATGGAGTAATAGCATTTCTGAAGTTTGGAGAAATCTACAATGTCTCTCTTTTAGTACTACTGTAGGGGCTTAGTAAAATAGGGAATATGACTATCTCCTAGATTAAAATCTTACAAATGTGAATTGCAGCTTGAGGTCTTAAACAGGATTTCTAGTTTTGCCTGGGCGTTTTTGTTTTTGTTTTTTGAGACAGGATCTTGCTCTGTCACCCAGGCTGGGGTGCAATGGCCTGATCACGGCTCACTGCAGCCTTGACCTCCTGGGCTCAATTGATCCTCCCACCTCACCCTCCCTAAGTAGCTGGACCACAGACTCCGGCCACCACACTCGGCTAATTTTTTTATTTTTTGTAGAGATGGGGTTTCACCATGTTTCCCAGGCTGGTCTCGAACTCTCGGGCTCAAGTGATCCCTCCACCTTGGCTTCCCAGAGTGCTGGGATTACATGTGTGAGCCACCACACCTGACCCATTTTTGTTTAACAGTGCAGTTTTTATTGTGAGTATGGATATAGTTAATGTGAATTTTTAACCTATATATATAAAAAGTTTCTGTATCTTCATATTGTTTTATAAAGGAAAATTAACAACAAACAAGATCTCTGCCTTCTAGAGGTTTATAAGCTGAAGGGAATGTGTTTTTACTGATTAAACCCAAAGAACTAATGGTACTGGGAATCAGGAGAATGCAGAAGGCAGACAAATCTGAGCAGCAGGTAGAACTGGAATTGAGCCAAACAGAAATTTCCTGATCAGGTGACAGCTGGGAGGCCACTTACGACTGATTACAAGGGAGAAAATTGATGGGAGGCCACTTACGACGGATTACAAGGGAGAAAATTAATATTGAGGGAGTAGGCCAGAAGCCTTGCCCATCTTACAGTGATTGTTCATGCTTGGATCTTCAACCTTGAAATTACATTAACTCTGAATCTGAGGAAGAGATAACAGAGTGTATTATGCCATAGCAGAGTTTTGGAGTCAAGGAGAGACACCTGGGTTGTAGTTGCTATTCTGCCACTGATGATAGGCCCTTTTCAAGTTACTTCTGACCCTCAGTTTTCTCAGGTGTGAAACTAGTATCATAAAGTCCACCTCCATAGAAGAAGAATGGTGGTTCAATGTAAAGCCCCAGGTAGTGTCTGGCACATACTTAGTGCTCAAAAGTAGTTAATACTCATGATTTCAAAATCTGTTTAGATATGGAAAGATCACTGGTCTTGTAGTGATCTTAAAGTCCCAAAGCCTTCATTAGGTAGCCTGCCAACATGCTTACATTGCTTTGCTCTTGCCTTTTGATTTTAGCATTTAACATATAAAAAAACTATAAAAATTAGAGATAAAGTGTTTATCTTATTAAAGGGCCTGGATTACTTGTTTTAAGAGTTTTGAGGAAATTAAGAGTCTGTAGCAAGTGCTTTGCACAATTTCTGATACATATTGACTGCACTCAATAGCGCTTCTCCACCTTTTTTGCTTTTATATTGCTAAGAAGCTTAGAAGATACCACCATAATGCTCCTGCTACTGTGTTAATTTGTTGAATGAACATAGTAGATATAATTGGAGTGAGAAAGGAATTGGCAGACAGCAATTCATTTTAAGTTATAATGCTGTTTACAGAAATTGGAATTATTCTTACAAAAGCAGATTGTCTGCTTTTAGCTGATTTAAAACATTTGGTTTTAGTTTTGACGATGTACGTGACACTAGACCTGAAGGTTGTTTGCTTATGTAGCCTAATTGAGGAGTTATTTTGGTCTATTCTTTAACTGCATTGTCTCTGTAGATACGGATTGGGTATAATTTTCAGGTTATGCCAAAGTAGACTGAAAACCCCAGCTGTATCTTTTGTTGTCAAAAAAAAAACCCAGTTGTCATTCTATGTTGTTTTTTTTTTTCTATCCATTCTTTCTACTACAGCTGTGTTGCAGCAGCTTAGTGACATCCTGCTCTTTATTCTACCCCTACTTTTTTTGTCTAGGCAAAACCAATGTCAGGCAGCCGTTACTAATCTGAAGGCTCAAACTGGAAGAAGAAATTTTTTTTTAATTCTACTGTTCACCATAAGACCTTGGCTAGAATAGAAGATCCTAGATCTTTAATTCAAAAAGTTTGAATTAAAGATAATCAGAACTAATAACAAAACAAGAAAAAATGAAAATGAAAAAAGATTGCTTTGGTTGGTATCAGAAAGGCAGGTGTTAAATAAAGCAGCTTGTCTGGTATTTCTTTTTTTTTTTTTTTGAGACAGAGTTTTGCTTTCACCCAGGCTGGAGTGCAGTGGTGCAATTTCGGCTCGCTGTAACCTCCACCTCCCAGGTTCAAGTGATTCTCCTGCCCCAGCCTCCCAGGTAGCTGGGATTACAGGCGCCTGCCACCATGCCTAGCTAATTTTTTGTATCTTTACTAGAGATGGGGTTTCAGCATGTTGGCCAGGCTGGTCTCAAACTCCTGTCCTCAGGCAATCCATCTGCCTCAGTCTCCCAAAGTGCTGGGGCGTGAGCCACCGCACCTGGCCTCTTATGATATTTCATATCCAAAAAATTCTAGGTTGAGGTTAATGATGAAAGTTAATAAATTCAAGTCCATGTTAAGTAATTTTCTGATTGACTCAGCTATAGTCCTTATGTCTGTATTTAGAAACAGAATCATTGAGCTGTGTCTCTCCAGTTAAATATTTTCCTAAAATTGGTGTTAATATTAGATTTGTTTCTGTGTAATTTATTAGTGCTAAATTAGTTGCTCAATAGTCAACACTTCTTTTTTTTTTTTTTTTTTTTTTTTTTTTTTTTTTTTTAGTAAGTACCTGTTAAGTACAAAGTGCTTGGGGGTTCAGGAGGAACATGAAAAGAGAATATCCTTTTCCTCATGGAGCTTATTTACTGTGATCAAGTTTATGTTTAAAAAGACTTGTGAAGATTTATTTGGCATCAAATTTTAAAATGACATTGATATTCAATGTCTCAAGTGCATTTGAAGGAACTTGTGATGCTGATTTTTAAAATGACGTTGGTATTCAATGTCTCAAATGCTCATTTGAAGAAACTTGTGATGCTGATAATATTCTATATCTTGACCTGAGTGGTGGTTATGTGGGTTGTGTGTATGTTTATAAAACTATCAAGCTTCTAATTAAGATTAGTGCATTTATTATATATCAAGTACATTTTAAAAGTAAATGTATGTTAAACTTCAGTCATTTCCCATTGCATTTAGAATAAAACCTTCATTCTTCTTTTTAAAAAAGTACATACTGACTGGGCACGGCAGCTCACACCTGTAATCTCAGTGATGTAGGATTTTTGTTGACCTCTTCATCGGACTTGGGACGGGGTTCCTTGTTTACTCAGTCCACCATACTCAACCTCTTTTGGGAGGGAACATGTGAGCAAACGAGTGCAGGATCTGGCTAGCCGCCTTGAGTGATGGCAGGAGCAAACTTTGTGCAGGCCCCACAGTGGCACTTAGGTGGTGGTGCCTGCAACACCCCAGAGGCCCCAGAAGATATAATAACTCTCTTAGGTCTGCCATCCGTGGACAGCAGTGTGTTATCAGCTCTGTGGGCGCCTTGCCTCATCGTGTGGGGTGGCTGCCCTCCGCCAGCAAGGGGAAAGGGCCTATGCAACAGCCTTTTTTTGGGTGCTGGCACTTGTTGGGTCTCCAGTGCTTGTCTGGCATCTAAGAACAATGAGGTCCCCCAGACACTTGAAGGATGGTGAAGGTGGTAAGCGATGGGAAATGGCTCTCAGCGGAGTGGGACGTGGGAGAGGGGACGGGACGGGCAGGTAATCTTCTCCTGAGGTCCAGTGGCTCTTCCTGGTAGTCAGGCCATCCTCCAAAGTCCAGCTGTCCCTCCAATGTCAAGTCACCTCTCTCCAGTCAGGCTGCTTCTCTCTCTCTACTGGCTCAGTCTGCGGTCTTTATAGGCACAGGATGGGGGTTGGGCCGGGGGGCAGGCCGTAGGTAGTTTTGGAAAAGGCAACATTTGATTGGTAAAAAGACATTCAGAAAGAACCAATCAGGAGAGAGCAGGCAAACAGGGATAGAAGTTCTCACTTTGGGAACAGGTTTCAGGCTTTTCATCTTGAAGGTGGGGTTTCGCCAGGACCCACCCCTGTCTGCCTACTATTTCTCTGCCTTCTATCTCTATCATCAGCACTTTGGGAGGCTTGAGGCAGAATGATTGCTTGAGTTCAGGAGATGGAGACCAGCCTGGGCAATATGGTGAGACCGTGTCTTAAAAAAAAAATTAAAAAGTTCATGGTGATAAATTATTCATTCAGATAATGTTAAATTCAGAAGCCATTGTTAAAGTGCAAAAATTATGTTTGACCAAGTGAAATAACTTGGAAGCTTCCTACCTTGCCTGACATTTTACTGACAGCATTTTAACGACATGAACTTGAAACGGTTCACCTTAAATTACTTTCAAAATAAGTGTTGCTTAACATAATTTTGTTAGCAACTATTGGAACCTTTTACTTAAAAATGTTAAGTAATGCTGTAAAAACGTCTAAAATGGTTACAGAAAGATTATTTTTTAAAATTATTGAAGTCATCTTTAATGCAAAAGCAAAGAATGAAGTGAGCAGAGTGCATGAGGGTGGAAATTTAATAACTGTGATATTCTGTTACATTCCCATATGGACTGGGAAAATACTTCATTTTGCACAGTCAAGAGGGGTCATTGGCACAGTTTGTAGTAAGCAAATCCAGAAAAGCTGGGGGGATGGGGGGGCAGTTGGAAAGAGGCCAAATTAAAGGCCCATTTTGCTTCTACCATGCTGTATCTTTAGCTATTTCTTTAATTTCCTCTTTCTTTTAATCAAGGATGAGGTAGGCCAGGTAAGGAATTATGGACTTGTCTAGTTTTCAAAAGGTTGCCAACTTCTTCCACATTTCCCAGCCTCTTTATTCTCTTGACTCTTTTATTCCCTAAAGCAGGATTTCTCAACTTCAGCACTATTGACATTTTGGGTGGGATAATTCTTGTGGGGGCTGCCCTCTGTCTTCTACAGTGCACTGAATGCCACTAGCTCAAGTTGTGAAAACCAAAGATGTCTCAGAACATTGTCATATAGCTTCTGTGGGCAAAATCATCTCAGCTGAGGATCATTGCCCTAGAGGAATAAACTAAATAATAGCCAGTGACAATTCCTGACAATTACTTAAACATGTCCTCACCTCTGCTGCTTTTCTGAACTTCTTCCCTCTTAGGAGAATAGAATGTTTAGAAGGGATATATATACACCATTTTATTGGGCAAGAATTGTGTTTTGAAGAATATAGAGACAACAGCATTAGTACAGGTTTCTGCCCCCACCTCTTTTGACTCTGTGAGCATAGCAGAGTCACAAATGTAATTAAGGGCCAGGAAAGGTGACTCATGCCTATAATCTCAGCACTTTGGGAGGCTGAGGCTAAAGGATTGCTTGAGCCCAGGAGTTTGAGGTTGCAGTGAGCCATGATCAAGCCACTACATTGTGGGCAACAGAGGGAGACCCCCACTCAAAAACAAAATAATCCAGAATTGGTTTTAATTAGTTTGCCAAAATATTTTCTCCTTTTCGAATTATACAACTGAAAGAAAAAAAAAAGGCTCTTCTCCTTTGTTCTTTGTTCTCCTGAAGTCTGATTTAGAATAAGAAGCTATTATCTTAAAAGCTCTCTTAGGTTTCACTGCTGTCAAATCATTTTGAGAAATTCAACATATATACTTTGGAATATAAAGTATTTTTGTTTATGGTTTTTTGATATGTTGTTCAGGTCTTATTAAAGGTCTCCACATAATGAAAATCATTCTGAGGAGTAATTGGATTTGGAGTTTTAAAGATGTTCAATCCATTAAAAATAAGCAAAAATATGAATTCCTAATTTACAGAAAAGAAAATACAGATTCACTTAAGCATGTGAAAAATGTTCAACTTCTTGTAATAAAAGAAATGCAAATTAAAACTACAAAAATACCATTTCTCATCTAAAGTCAACAAGTTTGATAATACACTATAAAAATGTGGCAAAACAAGTACATACTCAATATATTACTTGCAGAAATATAAATTGGTTTGACCTCCATAAAGAGCAATTTGGCAGTATCTACAAATTTCAAATATGCGTTTTCTTGGAGCCAGCAAATCTCCTAGACAGTTATCTCATATTCATACTCAAAAAGTGGGAAAAGATATGTACATAGGATTACTCATTGGGTATTGCTCATACAAGAGATTGGAATAGCTAAGGTGTATTTAGCTTATCATGAGTTCTAATCTCTTTTATTTCTATTTTTCTGGATAAATAATAGTTGTACATATTTATGAGGTACATGTGATATTTTGATACAAGCCTACAATGCATAATGATCAAATGAGGGTAATTGGGATATCCATCACCTTAAATATTTCTCATTTCTTTGTGTTAGGAACATTCCAATTATACTCTTCTAGTTATTTTGAAATATACAATAAATTGTTGTTAACTATAGTCTACCTATCATGCTACCAAACACTGGATCTTATTTTTTCTATCTAACTGTAGTTTTATAATCATTAACCAACCCTTTTATTCCCGCCACCCACTACCCTTCAGAGCCTCTGGTAGGCATCATTCTACTCTCTATCTCCACGAGGTCATTTTTTTTTAATTTTTCACATACAAGTGAGAACATGCAATACTTGTCTTTCTGTGCCTGGCTTATTTCACCAACCGAAATGTTATTCAACACTTCTGTCCATGTTGTTGCAAACTATAGGATTTCATTCTTTTTATGGCTGAATAATATTCCACCATGTATGTGTATCACATTTTCTGTACCCATTTATCCATTGATGGACACTTAGGTTGATTCCCTGTTGTGGCTATTGTGAATTTTGCTGCAGTAACCATGGGATTGTGGATATCTTTTTGATATCTTGATTTCTTTTGGGTAGATACCCAGCAGCGAGATTGCTGGATCCTGTGGTAGTTTTATTTTTAGCAACCTCTGTGCTGTTTTTCATAGTGACTGTACTACTTTACATTCCCATCATTAGTGTATAAGCATTCCCCTTTCTTTGCATCCTCACCAACATCTTTAATTTTTTGTCTTTTTGATAAAAGCCGTTTTGAGATGATATCATTGTGGTTTTGATTTGCGTTTCTCTGATGATTAGTGATGTTGAGTATCTTTTCATATACCAATCGAGCATTTGTATGTCTTCTTTTGAGAAATGTATTATTTAGATCTTTTGCTTATTTTTTAATTGGATTTTCTTTTTTTGTTGTTGTTGAGTCATTTGAGCTCCTTATATATTCTGGTTATTAACCCCTTGTCAGTTGAATAGTTTGCAAATATTTTCTCCCATTCTGTAGGTTGTCACTTCACTTGTTAATTATTTCCTTGCAGAAGCGTGTGTGTGTGTGTGTGTGTGTGTGTGTGTGTGTGTGTGTGTGTGTGTGTGTGTGTGTGTGTGTGTGTGTGTGTGTGTGTGTGTGTGTGTGTGTGTGTGTGTGTGTGTGTGTGTGTGTGTGTGTGTGTGTGTGTGTGTGTGTGTGTGTGTGTGTGTGTGTGTGTGTGTGTGTGTGTGTGTTTTAGTAGAGGTGGGGTTTCACCATGTTGACCAGGCTGGTCTCGAACTCCTGAGCTCAGGCAGTCCACTGCCTCGGCCTCCTAGAGTGCTAGGATTACCAGTGTGAGTTACTGCGCCCGACTTTTTAGCTTGATGTGACCCCCTTTGTCCATTTTTGTTTTGGCTACCTGTGCTTTTCAGGTCTTACTCAAGGAATCTTTGCCCAGACTAATGTCCTGGGGTGTTTCCCCATTGTTTTCTTCTAGAATATGAGGATGGTTCAGCATACACAAATCATTAAACATAATATGTCACGTCAACAGAATGAAGACCAAAACCCATATGGTCATCTCAATAGATGCCAAAAAAAATTCAGTAAAATTTAACACAATGAAAACTTCGTGATGAAAACTGTCAACAAACTAGGTATAGAAGGAACATACCTCAAGACAGTAAGGGCCATATATGACAAACATGCAGCTGGTATACTGAATGGGAAAAAACTGAAAGCCTTTCCTCTAAGATCTGAAACAAGACAAGGATGCCCACTTTCACAACTTTTATTCAACATAATACTGGAAGTCTTAACTAGAGCAGTTAGACAAGAGAAAGAAATAGACGGTATCCGAATTGGAAAGGAAGATGTCAAATTATCCTTTTTTGCAGACGATATGATCTTATATTTAGAAAAACCTAAAGACTCTGCCAAAACACCATTAGAACTGATAAATGAATTAAGTAAAGATGTAGGATACAAAATCAACATACAGAAATCAGTAGCATTTCTATATGCCAACAGTGAACAATCTGGAATAGAAACCAAGAAAATTATCCCATTTACAATAGCTATAAATAAAATAAAATACCTAGGAATAAGCTTAACCAAAGAAGTGAAAGATCTCTACAATGAAAACTATAAAACATTGATGAAAAAAATTGAAAAGTACACTAAGTTCTTTGTATATAATATTAACGTATTCTCATGATAATTTTATGAAGTAGGCAAGTAGGCACTATTTTACAGATGGAAAAACAGGTTAAGTAACTTGGTTAAGATTATATACTTAGTGAGATGGATGATTATTTTAACAAAGGCAGTTGTTTTTGTATTTTTAGTAGAGACGGGGTTTTACCTTGTTAGCCAAGATGTTCTCGATCTCCTGACCTCATGATCCGCCCGCCTCGGCCTCCCAAAGTGCTGGGATTACAGGCGTGAGCCACCGCGCCTGGCTTTATGATCCCATTTATATGAACTGTCCAGAAATGGAACATCTATAGAGACAGAAAGCAGATCAGTGGCTGCCTGGGGCTAAGAGTAAATAATAATTGACCACAAACAGACAAGAGGAAGCCTCTGGTGTGAAGGAAATGTTCCAAAACTGGATTGTGATGATGTTGCACAAGTCAATAAATATACTAGAAATTATCAAACTGCACACTTACAATGGGTGATTTTTATGGTATGCATGTATAATAACCTCAATAAAGTTGTTTTTAAGTAACTAGAAAAAAGACAAGTACCTAGGGGTACGCCCAAGCTGGAGTACAGTGGTGTGATCTCGGCTCACTACAACCTCCGCCTCCCGGGTTCACACCGTTTTCCTGCCTCAGCCTCCCGAGTAGCTGGGACTACAGGCACCCGCCACCACGCCTGGCTAATTTTTTGTATATTTTTTAGTAGAGATGGGGTTTCACCGCATTAGTCAGGATGGTCTTGATCTCCTGACCTCGTGATCCACCCGCCTCGGCCTCCCAAAGTGCTGGGATTACAGGCGTGACCCACCGCGCCCGGCCCGACTCTTACATAATTTCTAAATACCCTACCAAACATACCTATAAATCATAATCACGAATAGCAGAAATCTTTTTCACAGGCTGGTTATTACATTTTTTTTTCCCTTATGAACTCTAATTTGTCTGTCGTATAGATGAGTATAGTATGAAAACATGTTGAAATGACTTTATTCTTTATCATTACCAACAGCTTTCTAGCCTGTAATATACATATGTCTATTTTAAATATTTTGTAATACCTCCATGTAATTTCTTTACAAGCTTTTAAGTCTCTTAATACCAACTTCATGTTGATATTATTTTTCATCAGGCCATGTGTTTATTAAGAAGGTTATATTTATTTTTTCCAAGTCATAAATTAATTATTTTAATGTTGTTTTCCTTCTCTTGGTGTGTTTATTATTTAGGTCTTCAGTTACCATTATTCAGGAGTTCTGGTTTGGTCAAAACAGTATTGATGAGCCATATGATTTATTGAAGATAGTTTCTAGAGAGAAATTTCCTTGTCTCTTTCAATTTACTTGCTATAGTTTCTGGAGAGAAAGTTCCTTGTCTCTTTCCATTTACTTGCTGTAGTTTCTGGAGAGAAATTTCCTTGCTGTAGTTTCTGGAGAGAAATTTCCTTGTCTTTTTCCATTTACTTGCTATATAATTCAGACTCTGATAGTTTTCTGACTGATAGTGTCACCCTTTCTTCAGCATCTTGCTCTCTGATCTCTTCCTATTCCTGTTCCTCTACACAATGCTGTCAGCATTATCTTTTTAAAATACAGATTTAATCATGTTCCTGCCTTACTCTGAAACCGTATGTCTCTTCTCCCTCTTAGGTATACATTAGTAATATAAACCACTGGTATTTATGGATCACAGTGCTGAGACTTTTACAGCCATCAAGTAATTTAATTTTGATAAGAACTCTATAAAGCCAGCCTATAACTCCTATTATCCTCCATTTTATAAACAAGAAACTGATTTAGAGAAGTTAAGCAACTTTTCTAAGGTGCTACAGTTAGTAGGTGGCAAAGTTTGAACATAATAACAGGTTTCTCTGTTAGTATGGTGCCAGTGAGGTTCCCTGTGCTTTTCTGCCGTTTCTCTACCCAGCTTTCCCCCATCTCATTCTGTAGTCTCAAGGCTCCACTTACCTTCTTCCATCCAACTTCTCATTGATGACACTTACACTTTCAACCTATGGAAACTCTGCTTCCCCTTTTTTAGTTCTGCTCAAATATCATACTGAATCCCTCTACTCCACCATCCCAGTTAACATTTTTTATTCCTCCTTCTTGTATAATTTTTATTTTAATTTTGTTATTTGCCTTATACTATATATATTTGTGTTTATTTCTGTCTTCCTACTAGATTGTAAGTTCCTGGAAGATAAGGACTATTCTGTCTTTACAAACTGTGGGGCCAGTATCTTGCACTTACCAGACATGGCAAGAAGTATGCCTTTTTGAAATCAGTTTTATTTATACAAATAGTAGAGTGAGTGAGTTTGTTTGTTTGTGACGGAGTCTCACTCTGTCACCCAGACTGGAGTGCAGTTGAGTGAGTTTGTTTGTGACGGAGTCTCACTCTGTCACCCAGACTGGAGTGCAGTTGTGCAATCTTGGCTCACAGCAACCTCCGTCTCCCAGATTCAAGTGATTCTCATGCCTCAGCCTCCCAGGTAGCTGGGACTACAGGCATGCACCACCACACCTGGCTAATTTTTGTATTTTTATCAGAGACACCATTTCACCATGTTGTCCAGGCTGGTCTCGAACTCCTGACCTCAAATGATCTGCCTGCCTTGGCCTTCCAAAATGCCGGGATTACAGGCGTGAGCCAGTGCATCTGGCCTTAGAGTTTTAATGAGGATGGAATGTGGAGTCCTTTGTCCTTACAAATTTTTGTAACTAACTTATGGAGATATTTTATTCTCCAACTTAATAATTTGATAAAATTTAGTAAAATTTTAATTTTAAAATTTAAATGAAAATTTAATTTTTTGGTTCTGTATTTTTACTTGTATCTTTTTAATTGAGAATTCTTACACTCTTAGATATATGTTAAAACATACTATGAGGTTTTACAAATACTGTTGGTGACTCAAAAGGAGAATTAGTATTACAAAAATTCTAAATATTTCTGTACTTTCCCATTATTTACCCTGGTTAAAAAAAGTATAAACTTGTAACTTTCTAATTAATCATTGTTTTTAATTTTTTTTTAAATTTAACTTTAAAAAAATATTTGAGAGGCCAGTTGTGGTGGCTCATGCCTCTAATCCCAGCACTTTGGGAGGCCAAGGTGGGGGAATCACTTGAGTCTAGAAGTTCAACACCAGCCTGGGCAACACAGTGAGACCTCTGTCTCTACAGAACATAAAAAATTAGCTGGGAGTGGTGGCATGCACCTGTGGTCCCAGCTACTTGGGAGGCTGAGGTGGGAGGATCACGAGCCTGGGAGTTTGAGGCTGCAGTGCTGAACTGTGATCACACCACTGTACTCATCCTGGGCAACAGAACAAGACCTTGTCTCAAAAAAAAGTTTTGAGAACTCTTTAGAAATATATACAGGAGTTTTCTAATGAGAAAATTAAGGTCAGAAAATGAGATGAAACTAGGTTAGTGTTTGCACCTAAAACATTCCATAAGATCCAAGACTGATGGTAAAATTGGGCTATAAATTTGGCTGTGCTTTTTCCGTTTGGCAAAGTAAACAGGAAAACATGTTAACTTACGTGAGCAGATTGTTCATGTTATAAAATCAACTAGATAAAGTTATTTTGTGGGTGGGTCTTCACAGAGAAGGGCTACAATATGAAATAGGTAAACGGTATCGTCAGCAATGTCTTTGTGACAAATGCATTTAGTTTAGTGAAACTGATTCATATCAGACTATTTGATACAGGCAGGTGACATGGTGTCATTTATTAAAGGATATTCTATGAGGAGCCCAAATAAGTCAGTGAGCATTTATAATTCTGAGATCTACTGAAGAATTTTGAAATATCTAGAGCAGCATGTCCCAAGGCACTGGAATGACTGCTTATCTTTCAGGCTAAGAATAGAGTAGCAGTAAGTTTAAGATTATATTCTCCATCAGTAACTGAATATAGAAATCCTGTATTTGTAAGAGACATGTATTTTAAAATCATCAATGATTATTTATTTGTAAATTTACTTTTCTGTTTTTCTTGAACTTTAACCAGGATGCTTGAGTATGTGGATCACCTTTTAGGTATCAATAGAGTTGTTAGCAAATAGTGTTAGGTTAAAACACTATGTTTTAAATTCTTTGATAAAATTGAAACGTTTACTTATAAAAATAGAAAGCTGTGGTTATACTGATATAGGACTATTATCCCTCAGTTTCCAGAGTGTGGATTCTTTGGCATGTATGACAAAATTCTTCTCTTTCGCCATGACATGAACTCAGAAAACATTTTGCAGCTGATTACCTCAGCAGATGAAATACATGAAGGAGACTTAGTAGAAGTGGTTCTTTCAGGTAAGTAAGTGGCTTTTTCAATGTGATTGCCTTTTCCCCCGAAAGAGCCTAATTTTCTGTACTAAATGCTGCAATTCAATTATATTTAGTCTTTGTACTATTGTTACTTAATTTCTTTCATCTCTAATAATGGTCACCATATGATTTTTCCTTTCAGGCATGTTATATCACCATTAAGAAAGAAAAATACCTGGCAACGGTGGCTCACACCTGTAAGCCCAGCACTTTGGGAGGCTGAGGCGGGAGGATTGCTTATCTCAGGAGTTTGAGACCAGCCTGAGCCTGAGCAGCATACCTCGTCTCTATTAAAAATTAAAAAAAAAAAAAATTAGCCAGGCATGGTCACATGCAGCTGTAGTCTTAGCTACTTGAGAGGATAAGGTGGGAGGATTGCCTGATCCTGGGAGGTTGAGGCTGCAGTGGGCCATGATCACACCACTGCACTTCCGCCTGGACAACAGAGCGAGACTCGTCTCTTTAGAAAAAAAAAGAAAGGCCCGGCACGGTGGCTCACGCCTGTAATCCCAGCATTTTGGGAGGCCGAGGCAGGCGGATCACGAGGTCAGGAGATCGAGACCATCCTGGCTAACAAGATGAAACCCCGTCTGTACTAAAAATACAAAAAAAAAAAATGGCCAGGCGTGGTGGCGGGCGCCTAGTCCCAGCTACTTGGGAAGCTCAGGCAGGAGAATGGCGTGAACCTGGGAGGTGGAGTTTGCAGTGAGCCGAGATCGCGCCACTGCACTCCAGCATGGGCGACAGAGTGAGACTCTGTCTCAAGAAAAAAAAAAGGAAAAAATCAGGATAGGAAAATAAACTGAATTACTTGAATGTTACTAAGCTTAGGAAATTATTTGGTCTGAAAGAAATATACTCTTCTCTGAGTCAAAGAAATAAAACAGTTACACTGAAATTCTGTTTTTTTCCCCTTCCCCCACCCCCATTTCTGTAAAGAGCATAAAAGAAGAAAATTGGGGTTTAGAAAAGAGAATCAGGAAAAAAAGAAGTAATGAAGATATGGAAGAGGAAATTACAATGCTGGTTATTTCTGTGGCTTTAAAATAAAAAATGTTCTTTCCCTTTTTGTCCCACTGGGCTTTTTTCTACCTTTCACTTTTTCCACCTCACCCATTCTTGCCATACGTTGTTTTTTAATTCCCACTATTTGCCATCTCATCCAGCAGCAATGTGGGCAAGATAATACGGAGTGAAAAGGAAGAAAGAATGCCATAATAATGCACATAGTAGGTCTGCAGTACTTTTTGTTTGGCAAGTAGGAGAACTGATGGAAGAAAGGAAGCAAGCTGGTCAGAACCCTGCTACCAAGTTCCCTTTTCTCAAATTCACCTTTGAGCCTTTTCTTGAGATCCTCTCTGTCCTTATTAGTCCCCACTCCTCTCATCTTATATTTCTGATTCTCTCATTCATCTCACTCCCTGCTACACTGATCATTCATCTTCTATACAGCAACCCCAAACCATCTCTATATTTCCCAATCCTTGCCCTCCTCTTCATTCCTGACGAGTTTCACTCCCTGTCTCACCTGGAAGTCCTGCTCACATCTCTTCCTTCTCTACTCTGGACCCCATCAGACTACTTGCAGGTTGAGGTGAGAGGAAGTTCCTTGGGTCTACTGTCCCGACGTTCACTAAGGAGAAAGGAGTTTCTTTCTCATATCCACTAGGACTGTGGAGAACAAACAGACAAGTGTATCCTGGGATCCTAAGTTAGGACTCAGTATCTTTTTCCACAGAAACGTTTCCGTAAATTGAAGTTAAGTTCCACAGTACTTTTTACTTTAGTGTTCTATTTCCCACTGTGTAAGTTAAGCAGTTTTTAATTGATTAAAGTAGACCTAATGTCTATTTGTAATCTTGTGATTATGAGAAAATGCTGTTGGAGTTCCAAATAACTAATCTACGACCTACTTCTGGAGCTCAAATGATTAGAAGTAAATGGACTTGCTAAACTAGAGTTTGAAATCACAATATTAAATAATTTACTTTTATGGTCCAGTGAAACTTCCAGAGAAAAAATGATTCTGTGTACTTTGACATAAGTGAATGTGTGAGCATTCTTAATCACAGTTACAAATACAAGGTATATTTTAATACTTTTCTTTTTTAAAGCTTTAGCCACAGTAGAAGACTTCCAGATTCGTCCACATACTCTCTATGTACATTCTTACAAAGCTCCTACTTTCTGTGATTACTGTGGTGAGATGCTCTGGGGATTGGTACGTCAGGGACTGAAATGTGAAGGTATGTGTTCTAAAATTTTTGTGGTCATTTGAAATAAGATTCCACGTTTGCATTTTTTATTATCAGTGAAAAAGCAAGATGATGAGCTGTTGACTAGGGTGGTAATGAGGATTTAGAATTGGAGAGATCAGGACTCTCATTCTATCTCTGCCACCTACTTCATATTCTTGGGCAAATTATTAAACCCCTTAAGATTAATTTCTCTGTAAAGTACATTCTGCCCCACTGGTTTTGTAAAGAGTAAATGGTTAAATCAGGTAATAGGGTTAAATATTTAGTACAAAGTCATGGCTCCATAAATATTCATGTTGTTTTTTGTTTTTAAAAAGTTTTCTTGGCCAGGTGCGGTGGCTCATGCCTGTAATCCCAGCACTTTGGGATGCCGAGGCGGGTGGATCACCTGAGGTCAGGAGTTTGAGACCAGCCTGGCCAACATGGCGAAACCCCGTCTCTACTAAAGATACAAAAACTTAGCCGGGCGTGGTGGCAGATGCCTGTAATCCCAGCTACTCGGGAGGCTGGGGCAGGAGAATCGCTTGAACCTGGGAGACGGAGGTTGCAGTGAGCCAAGATTGCACCATTGCACTCCAGCCTGGGTGAAAGAGCGAAACTCCGTCTCAAAAAAAAAAAAGTTGTCTCTTACATACAACTGAATTGTCAGATTTGTTCTGAATTAGAATTGCTAGGAGTAGGACACAGGTGCACATTTCTGATGAAGAAACAGTCTTCTAAGGTGGACGGTCAATAAACTTTTTCTGTAAAGGGACAGAAAGTAAATGTTTTAGACTTTCTTGGCCATATGGTCTCTGTCATGATTTAACTCTGCTATTACAGTATGAAACCAATCATAAGACAATATGTAAACAAATAGATATGGTTGTGTTCTAATAAAACTTTAGGAACATTGAAATTTGAGTTTCATAAAATTTTCATGTCACAGGAGGAATTTGGTACAGAGGCCATAGTTTGCTAACTAGTGCTTTAAGGCAGTGGTTCTCAAACTGTATTGTGCATTGTAAAACACACTTTGCTGGGCCTCATCCCCATAGTTTCTAACTCAGTAGATCTGGGGTGGAGCCTTGTAATTTACATTTCTAACAAATTTCCAGGTGGTTGCCTTAGGGACCGCACTTCAAGAACTACTGCTGTAGCTGACTTATCCTTTTTACACATTTCCTTCTCTTCTTGAATTCATTAGCTTCCACTTAGCCTGCTGTCAGGGTTCTTAATTAGGATAGGGATGGCTAACAGAAAATATGTTAAGTAAAAGAAGCAGTGGTTTTTATGTATCACACTTAAATAGTAAAGTTTTTTTTTAAATCTTATATTTTACCTTGTAAAATATGTTTAGGCTGTGGATTAAATTACCATAAACGATGTGCCTTCAAGATTCCAAATAACTGTAGTGGAGTAAGAAAGAGACGTCTGTCAAATGTATCTTTACCAGGACCCGGCCTCTCAGTTCCAAGACCCCTACAGCCTGAATATGTAGCCCTTCCCAGTGAAGAGGTACGTATTCTAAGGTAATAGACATTTTAGTAGTAGTTATTCTCTATGTTTCTACAGGGTGTATGACATCACTCTAGAACATAATTTATATGCTAAAGAATGGTAATATTCCTACACTTAAGAAACATAAAATGTAGTAATGGAGACAGGACTTACCAGTAGTAATGAATTGCATTTTGTACACCTTGGGATGGTATTATGACTTGTACCACTGCTTTAGCCTTCTAGCCAGTATCCTGGCTCCTGGTCTCCATACTTAAATCTTTTTTTTTTTTTTTTTTTTTTTTAATTTTTGTTTTTTTGAGATGGAATGTTGCTGTCACCCAGGCTGGAGTGCAGTGGCACGGTCTCTGCTCACTGCAACCTCCGCCTCCCGGGTTCAAGCGATTCTCCTGCCTCAGCCTCCCAAGTAGTGGGGATTACAGATACGTGCCACTACACCCAGCTAATTTTTGTAGTTTTAGTAGAGACGGGGTTTCACCATGTTGGCCAGGCTGGTCTTGAATTCCTGACCTCGTGATCTGCCCGCCTCGGCCTCCCAAAGTTCTAGGATTACAGGAATGAGGCACTGCTATCTGCAGATCTGTATACAGATGAGACAGTTGAGACACAGAGCAGTTAAGTGACTTGTGTGAAGTCAGAGAGCAAATTAGTAAGAGATAGTGGAATTAAACCCAGATCTCATTATTAATAAATCAGTGATTTTTTTCCTAATACAGTGTACCTCTCAAGGGCAAAGGCAGTAGATCCAGGAAAAAAGAAATAACTCCCTTGTACATTTGATAGTATTTGAAATAACTTCCATCTGTAGGTTGTAATCTTATTATTTAGTTTTTTCTGTAACTTCTCTGATCTTCTGTAAATTAATGGCAAAATCAAGGCCTTGTCTTGGTACTGTGGTCATAATATTTTGCTAAGTTGAGACACCAGAGTAAAAGCTTTTGAAATCCTTTCACAAAAATTCCATCTTCTCTTATTACTTAGCCCTAGTGTGAGATTTTTAAAGGATAAAAAGAGTGCTGTGGCATAAAGGACTGAAAATGAGGGGTTGGTATAAACCTACAGAAGAGCCTGGAAAAGATTGGTAGGAAAAAGTTAGTGCATCTTATACACTGAACTGCACAGAGAACTTACCTAGGAATGAGGACAGTAGACTAGAGGTATGTCAAGAGCCCCACAAATGATGCTGTTTTGCCACCTATGCCCAGTTGAGTATTACTAGATTAGGAAATAGCAAAAGGACAGCAAGTGGATAAGGTGTTACATTTTTCATTAGTTTATATTTTATCTTGAACATGAAAGCTCCTTAGGGAAGTATAAGAAGTGCAGTTACATGTCTGAATTGGTTAGATTGTTCAGAGTATTTTTAAACAAGTAGAACTTGTAGCATGGAAGGGCGTTCAAGGTTTACTTTAGTCAGTTCAAGCATAGTCTCAAAAAGAAGAACTTTATTTTCCAATTGTTTGGGTTTTTCTACCAGGTGAACAAAAAGCAAAATTAAAGAAGGCATGAATTAAAAATTTTGTAACCTGAGGGATAAGTAGATTTTGGTAACTATGACCCTTTCTGTATGAAGGGAATAATCAAACTAAATTATAGATCACCCAGTTCAATGTGGTTCATTCCATTCATTCAACACACATTCACCGATTATTGTATGCCAGGCCCTATTATATACTAGGGACACAAAATTGAATAAAACATAATCCAAATACTCAAGCACAAAATCCTAATACTCAACTACCATCTAGCTATATTAACAGATTTTGCTGTACCTGCTTGCATCCTCACTGCCAGAACTGATGTCCTGAGATCTTTCAAATGCCTTCTATAACTAGTAATGTTTGTAACTCAGAGAAGTTGGGTAATTCTACATTAATATGTTCAACCAAGGGAAGGAAAAGAAGTCAGAAAAAACCAGGAGACAGGGAAGTGCAAGGGAGAAGTAAGGGAGGAGAAAAAAGAAAAAAAAAGGGAATAAAAGGTAAAAGAAAAGGACAAAACAACTGGCTGGAGAAGAGCACTATAAAATGCCTCAGATTGATAGTGTAGGCAGGTATTTTTTTCTTTTTTCTTTTTTTTTTTTTTTCTGAGACAGAGTTTCGCTCTTGTTGCCCAGGCTGGAGTGCAATGGCATGATCTCGGCTTACCGCAACCTCCACCTCCTGGGTTCAAGTGATTCTCCTGCCTCAGCCTCCCGAGTAGCTGGGATTACAGGCATGCGCCCCCATGCCTGGCTAGTTTTGTATTTTTAGTAGAGATGGGGTTTCTCCATGTTGGTCAGGCTGGTCTCTAACTCCTGACCTCAGGTGATCCGCCCACCTCGGCCTCCCAAAGTGTTAGGATTACAGGCGTGAGCCACCATGCCTGGCCGGAAGACCAGGTGGAAAACCAACTAGCTAGGTTCTGGAATAGTCTCCAAAATGGGTAAACAAAGTTTACTTCTTCTTAAAGCTGAAGTACTGAAACTTATTGTTTTAATTAGTTTTGTATCTGCCACTGTTTATCATTATTAATTAGACTTAAAATGTATTACATATTTTAGTATTAAGATAAATTTGAAAATCTAAAATGTGTTTCAAAATATATTCAGATGTCACATCCAGTAATGCAAAATGAGCAGCAATAATACTTTCTTCATTTATTTGTTTTAAAGTTTGTGTGTTTGATTTGTAAAGTGCTGAAATGTGCCTGGCAAATAATAATCAGTGAATATGCACCTGAGAATTAACATATCTTAGATTTTTTTTAAGCATAAATATTAGCAAAAAATCTGCCTTTTTCTCATTCAAAGATTGGTAAATTAAACATTGCAAAGGAAACTGCTGAGAACAACATTTTTAGAGTTTTTTGGCTTTAGTGTTTGAAATAAATGATTCTTGTGGTTAAGCTCTGCTCCCACTACTCTGTTTTTAATATTGACTTACACTTATGAAAATTACTTATGTTATAGTCACATGTCCACCAGGAACCAAGTAAGAGAATTCCTTCTTGGAGTGGTCGCCCAATCTGGATGGAAAAGATGGTAATGTGCAGAGTGAAAGTTCCACACACATTTGCTGTTCACTCTTACACCCGCCCCACGATATGTCAGTACTGCAAGCGGTTACTGAAAGGCCTCTTTCGCCAAGGAATGCAGTGTAAAGGTAGGATTAGGTGTTTTCCCTAATTAAAATTTAAAATTTATGTCTGTTTTTGTTATATATAAGCTTAAAATATTTATATTTCAGAAGCATTAGCCAAAGAAATTATTCTCATAATTGTTAACTTATACAAAGGAAAGAGAAATATAAACAAAATATAAATGTGTGTGTAAACTACTATTACTAATATCTGCAGTGTGTGTTGTTATGTGCCAGGCACTATAGTAAAACAGTAAACAAAACTTCACATGCTCAGTCTTCAAAGCAATTATATGTGAATTATGCTTTTGTTAGTATACTAGTAGTAATAGGAGTTACTATTACTATTAACTATTAATAGTAATAGGAGTACTAGTAATAGGAGTTAGTAATAATAGGAGTCATTTTTCATTTTATATACATAGATTAGGTAACTTGCTTAAGATCATGTAGCTAGTAAACAGAAAAACTAGAATGTGGATCTCTGAGGATGGCTTCTTCACCTGTATGCTTATCACTTCCCAATACAGAATAGCTAGTAGGCAGCAAAGCTGATACTTGAGGTTTTATGTCTTTTTGATTCCAGAGCCAGACACTAAACAAAATAAAAGTAACGCTTTCCTCTTTTCATTAAATATTTATTACACACACACATAAGCATACTGCGAGAGTTTTGGGTTTTGTTTTTGTTTTTGTTTTTAAGTATGTAGTTAGGAGAATTGTACAAAAACTGTCATTCCCAAGAATAATCACCCTGAAATAGGTAGGAGATAATAAAAGCTACTGAAATTATGATAGGGACCCACCCGTATTTGGATACTAACCCAGCACACTTTTATAGTATTCTCAAAACATCTCTTAATGAAACAGGTTTTTAATAGCATACTGGAATAATTATTTGCTTATAGTTATATAATGCTTTTATGCTTTTTAAAGATGATTTTATCTTTTTGTCTCATATCTTCTCAGCAATGCTGTACAGTAGAAACTTTTCACAGTAGAGTGAAAACTAAAATAGAATATAAATGTCTTAGATTATTGGTCATTGAGCCAGGATAGGATATAAGTAGTCTGACTATAATCTTGTATGCTTTTTTCATGTAATTAGCAGTTCTTGGTATTGTACTTCATATATAGTAGAAGTATTCGTGGAATTGAATTATCAAGTGATCTAAATAAAACATTAGGGTTGAGGGTTTTGTAACAAGAAATTCTTGCTTACAAAACAGAGTAAGATAATTGTATATAAGCTTAAGCATATAAGGAAATAAAGCCTTTCTGAGGGGGGAGGGATAGCATTAGGAGATATACCTAATGTTAAATGACAAGTTAATGGGTACAGCACACCAACATGGCACATGTATACATATGTAACTAACCTGCACGTTGTGCACATGTACCCTAAAACTTAAAGTATAATTAAAAAATAATAAAATAAAGCTTTTCTTGACAGTGTATGATAGCATACAAGAACATTAAATGGGGAATAGGTTATACATTTGTTGTCAGGTATTTGATAACTATTAGGCATTATAACATGATGAAATTTTATTTCAACAGCTTGCTTTGAATATGAGTTACTACATAAATTAATACTTTAAAATATCAACCTAAAAATGTATTGGCAAGCAGCCACTGAGAAATGTTTTGGGAAAGAACATTAGTAACAGATGTACAAATTCTAGCCAACAAATAATCTTAATGAAGGTAGTTAATATTGCTGCTCTGCTAAGCAGAACAGAAACATTCTTAAACCATATGCAGAAAAGTACAGTATTTTGTAGAGGAACTAAAATAAATATGAATGAATTTTTACATAAACCTGTCAATTCTGCTACTGGGTTATTCAACTTTTTAGGGTTCTGGAAGGAGAATCTTTTATGCTTATATGGGTTCAGAAAATGGTAGGTTTTATTTCAATATAGCTAAGCTATTTCATTTATTAAAATAATTATAATTCAGTGATTTCCCTATTTTAATAGTATGAATTAAGATACTTAAAAAATAAAAATATTTTCATTTGTCAGTCTACAAAAGAAAAATGATTTTGTTAAGATAAAACCATTATACTGGATCATTTGAGAAAATACACAATTCCAAGAATTCATTAATCTGTTTGTCTTTATTTTCTACTTTGATGTGTAAAAACTTCAAGGTAGCTTAAAAGCATATAAGAGAGCATAAGCAAATTAATAAAAACATGGGTAAGGACATAGAGGACTAAAACTGCCTGCCTGCCATTCAAACCTACATACTTGCAGGTAGTCCACAAATTCGGCTCTGAATTTTTTTTTTTTTTTTTTTTTTTTTTGAGACAGAGTCTTGCTCTGTCGCCCAGGCACCCAGCTTATTTTTGTATTTTTTTTGTAGAGACAGGGTTTTGCCATGTTGGCCGGGCTGGTGTCAAGCTCCTGGCTTCAAGTGATCCACCTGCCTTGGCCTCCCAAAGTGCTGGAATTACAGGTGTGAGCCGGTGCACCCGGCCTGAGTTTTCAAAGGGAAAATGGAAACCTTGTTGTTTTCACAATTTGCAAAGTTCATGAGATAAAACACAAATCTATTGTTTAAGAGATAGTGCAAGATAATATTAATATCACATGAATTTTCCCTAGGGCCTGTCTTAACAAGGATAGTGTTTTAAATCATGTAAATTTTATTCTCTACCAAATTATACATTTCATGGGGCTTATGTCATATAATGATCTTTAGCCTGTGCTGTTGGCATGATACCCAGGATTTTCTTGACTCACAAGGGTTACAAAAACATTCTAAGTCAGGACTTAAAGTTATTTTTACCCAGTTATTACTCATAGATGTATTTCAAAGGTGGTATTAGACATAGTTAGACCAGTGGGTCTCAACTTTAGTATGACTTACAGAGCTCAGCCCTACCCTCCCGCTCCCTAAGAATTGCTGATATAGTAGGTCTAGGATAGGGCGCAAGAATTTGCATTTCTAACAAGTTTCCTAATGAAGCTGATCTGGGACCACAGTTTGAGAACCACTGTGTTATACAGTAATTTTGGACAAATTGTACCTGACACTGATCTGCAATGCTATCAACTCTGAGGTTTGTTTTAGGCTGAAGAGAACCATTATGTACAAGTGGGAGGCCTTGTGCTAGAGAAACTCAGTCCTTCCTCACAGGGTTGTATGTGAAAGCCCGTATTAGGTTCCTCATAAATGTTTGTTGGATCTCAGTCTCTTTCCTGCATATACATTAGGTACTGATTCTTAGGAATTGAAAGTATGTATCTGACATATGTTGGATAGGAATTTAATCAGCTTGAGAAACTCTCATGGGAGATGTGGAAAGATGAATATGGGATAAGAGAAGGAAATATGGAGCTGCCAGTACATTTCGGTGGTGTTGTACACATGGTATTAGCCTCATTATACAAATGAAGAAAATGATGGGGGGGTGCAGAGGGGTGCTAAAGTGACTTGTAGGTGGTTGTTATTTTAATATCATCATTACTAATAATCTGTTTGTGAGTGATTTAAAGAAAGTCTAACCATATCTGATACTGCTTGACTTTTACATAAATACATACGCTGAATATTTTCATTTTAGATTGCAAATTCAACTGCCATAAACGCTGTGCATCAAAAGTACCAAGAGACTGCCTTGGAGAGGTTACTTTCAATGGAGGTAAAATTCTTTTTCTTAATTTTTGTGAAAGATCAGAAAAGGCCATGATTCTTTGGTGTATTATCTTTGGATAAGGTTCTGTTTTCCTGATTTATTTTGTTTCTTAAAGATTTTCTTCTGATTTAATAATCAAAAAAAATACACAGACCACTGACAGTATACATTTATTAGTAATCATGCCTTCTCGTCTTTCCTCTGGCCACCTGTTACTTTGTAGTCTAATATAGCCAGTGGTACTCCATATCCTCTTTCATTTTTAGACATAAAAGAACTTGTTTTAAAACCCTGCTCTTGTCTCTATTCTTTCATAGTTCTAATATGTACTAACTGCTTGCTATACCAGGCACTGTTCTAAACTCTTTAAATATATTGACATTTCAACCTAAGAACAACCCTTTGAGGTAGGTACTAAGAGATGAGTAAACTGAGGCACAAATACATGAAATAACTTGCCCCAGAAATATAGCCAATAGGTGGCAGAGCTGGAAGTTAAACCCATATGGTCTGGTTCCTTAGTCCCTAGTGATTAGAACACACTATACTGTCTCACTGTCCCTTTCTCTGTCAAATAATCGTTGTCCATTTTCCCTTTGGGGTCTTTTTTTTTCTTTTCAAGATAATACTAAGCAAGGCAGTTACCTTTTTTTGGAAGGAAGCAGTAAGGACTCTGACTTTTCAGCATAATTTTCCTTTAACAATTGACATGACTGGTAAAAATTTTATGTAAGTAGTTCTGTAAAAGTAGAAGCATAAAAGGAATGAAAATTCTCTTTGTGAGAGTTTAAATAACATTTTCTCTTGTGGCATGTTTTCTATGGTTGTTGGTTGTCTTAGTCTGTTTGTGCTGCTATAACAAAATACCATAGGCTAAGTAGCATATAAACAACACGAGTTTATTTTTCATAGTTCTGGAGACTGGGAAGTCCAGGGCACTGGCAGATTCTGTGTCTGGTGAGGGGGGTCCATTTCCTGGTTGATGGCACCTTGTAGTTGCATTCTCACATGGTGGAATGGGAGAAGGAACTCCTGTGGGCATATTTTATAAGGGCACCCATCCCAAAGACTCCACCTTCCAAAGACCCACCACCACCTAATACCCTTGCCTTGGGAGTTAAGATTTTTAAGGGGAACAAACATTCAGACCATAGCACTGATTAACACCTTGACAGAGCATGATTGGTTTTCTCTTTCGGTTAATCTGAATTAGTATAGTTTGTCTATGACTAAAGTCTTTTATAAATTTATACTTCATGTATTTGTGTTTTCATGCTTTTCTACCTTTTAACAAATGGATACGAAACACCATTTATATTTATCTTAATGTGCATTTGATTACTACTGAGATGTTCAAACTCACTAGTAATCAAAGAAATGCACCATTTTACATTAGCAGTTTATGAGGATTCTGATTTCTCTACATCCCTACCACCACTTGTTATTGTATATCTTTTTGATTACAACTGTCCTAGGTAGTGCGAAGTGATATCTCATTGTAGTTTTCATTTGCACTTCCCTGGTGGCTAATAATATTGAGCATCTTTTCATGTGTTCATTCGCCATTTTTATATATTGTTTGAAAAAAGCACCTATTCAGATCCTTTGCCCATTTAAGTTACTTATCTGTTTTTTTCATTGAGCTGTAAGAATTTTTAAATACCCTGGATACTAGTCCCTTATCTGGTATCTGATTTGCATATATTTTCTCCCATTCTATGGGCTTTCATTTCACTTCGTAATGTGTTGTTTGTAGCACAGAAGTTTTGTATTTTGATGAAATCCAATTTATTTATTTATTTATGTTGTCACTTATCTTTTTGGTGTATTAAGAAAGCTTTGCCTAACCAAGGTCACAAAGATCTACTCTCATGCTTTCTCCTATGAGTTTTATAGTTTTAGCTCTTAGATTTTTATGTGATCCACTTTGAGTTAATTTTTATATATGATTTATATCTTCATTCTTTTACATGTAGATATACAGTTATCCTAGCACCATTTACTTAAAAGACTATTTTTTGCCCATTGAATTTTCTTGACACTCTTGTCAAAAATCAGTTGACCATAATGGTGGTGGCTTATCTTCATTTATAGTATCTTTTGTCATGTGGAAATTTAAAATTCTAATGTAATCAAATTAATTAACTTTGTGTCTTATGATTTGTGTATTTTGTATCTTCTTTAAGAAATACTTTATCTTAGGCCGGGTGCGGTGGCTCACGCCTGTAATCCCAGCACTTTGGGAGGCCGAAGTGGGTGGATCCCCTGAGGTCAGGAGTTCGAGACCAGCCTGGCCAACATGGCGAAACCCCATCTCTACTAAAGATACAAAAATTAGCTGGGCATGGTGGTGGGCGCCTGTAATCCCAGCTACTCAGGAGGCTGAGGCTGGAGAATCGCTTGAACCCAGGAGGTAGAGGTTGCAGTGAGCCGAGATCACACTCTAGCCTGGGTGACAAGAGTGAAACTCTATCTCAAAAGAAAAAAAAGAGAAATACTTTACTTAACTCATAAAGATATTTTCTTACATTTTAAGACTCTTAAGACTTTTTCACATTTAATAGACTTCCTCTATTAATATAAAACTCTGAAATTCATTTAAAATTTTCCCAGAACCTTCCAGTCTGGGAACAGATACAGATATACCAATGGATATTGACAATAATGACATAAATAGTGATAGTAGTCAGGGTTTGGATGACACAGAAGAACCATCACCCCCAGAAGATAAGATGTTCTTCTTGGATCCATCTGATCTCGATGTGGAAAGAGATGAAGAAGCCGTTAAAACAATCAGGTAACATATATACATATTACAAGCTACTTCCAGATGCAAGGTCAGTTCAGGATCTCATTAAGAAAAAGCCACGTCTCTTTAAGTGGGACCTTAAAAGTAATTTAAAATCTAAATAAATTGTGGCTAATTCTTTTACATGCAACGTAGTATTTCTGAAATAAATTATATCACCCTTGCCGTCCACTCAACATGGAGAGGTATGAGAATCCTTGTTTTTTTGTTTTTTGGTTTTTGTTTTTAAAGAAAAATGCTTTAAGTATGGTCTAGATGTAAAACCTAGTTGTGGAACAGCCACTGCAAGGTGTCAGTATTGAACTTTCAGTTAAAGCAACCCATTTTTCACACAGGCAGCTTTAACTGGTAGTAGAAACGGCAATAAAGAATATACTCATGAAGATGTTGCACAAGGATAATGGTGATGAAGTTGAGGGCAGTTTTCATATTGCCACAGTTAATCCGACTATTAGCATTTTGTAAAAATACTATTAGACTGTAAGACCGTTCTAAATATGCCACTATGTTCATAGAAATTCAGTTTTTGTAGCCTAAATGATATACTGCCTTGTAGCAAAATGTCCCCATTTCGGCAGGTTTTGTTTTTCATTGGAAACAAAGAGTTACTTAAAGAAAATGAGTCATTTATTTCAATCTCAGTTGGCTGAGTTGTTATTTATTCAGTTTGGCTTATCATTAAATAACAGTTATTACTGTCATTAGCATTATTAACAAAAACTTTGTTTACCCATTTTGGAGACTATTCCAGAACCTAGCTAGTTGGTTTTTTGTTTTTGTTTTTTTTTGAGACAGAGTCTCGCCCTGTCACCAGGCTGGAGTGCAGTGGCACAATCTCCACTCACTGCAACCTCTGCCTCCCGGTTCAAGCGATTCTCCTGCCTCAGCCTCCCAAGTAGCTGGGACTACAGGCACGCGTCACCACACCCGGCTAATTTTTGTATTTTTAGTAGAGACAGGGTTTCACCATGTTGGCCAGGATGGTCTCGATCTCTTGACCTTGTGATCTGCCCGCCTCGGTTTCCTAAAGTGGTGGGATTACAGGCGTGAGCCACTGCGCCCGGTGAACCTAGCTAGTTTCTTAATCATGAATACTTCATAGTTTAAAAAAAGTATTTAACTGTTTGAGGTTCACATTTCAAAACAGTGTATTTTATACATACATCCCAAATTTTATTGAGCCATGTTTCAGTGCTACCTGATTTGACTCATTACATTTTCTTAATTAGTTATCTGTAAATCATTTTCCTTTAAATACCTTCTAGTACAAGTACATTTTGCTAACAACACGATTAACTGGATTTGACATTTGAGCCATGTGAATTTGAGTTATATATACTTGCATTTTGCCTTCTTATGGATTTGCTAGTCCATCATGCTGCCTAGGGCAGGAAAACTCTTCAACAGCAAGCCCAAATGAGACCCTCTCCTGGGCTCCAAATATTCCAGTTTGGGAGGGTACGTTCTCTTCCGCTCATTGTTTTTTAATTTTTTTTTGTGACCCTCCAGAAAACATTCATGACAAGTAAATAGGATTTAAAATATTAGCTTAAAATAGAATCATTTATGTATCATCATAACAGGATTAATTTTTCTTAAGCCATTGTTTATTTTACTAAGATATTTTGAAAAATTTTAGCTCAGTTGTCTTTAAAAAGGCTTCATGTTCCTACAGTATTTATATGATTTTTTTTTAAATCTACACAAACTTACAAATTTTAAATATTTTTTAGTCCATCAACAAGCAATAATATTCCGCTAATGAGGGTTGTACAATCCATCAAGCACACAAAGAGGAAGAGCAGCACAATGGTGAAGGAAGGGTGGATGGTCCATTACACCAGCAGGGATAACCTGGTCAGTAATCAAATACATTTGAATATGTTACTAAGACTTTGTTATGAGTTTCATTTTGTGCATTTTTAAAATCAAAATGATGATGAGATACATATTAAGACATTATATACACTGCAGCAATTTGTAAAAGATGCACTGGAATTATAGTTAAATTTGTAAGCAATTTTTAACAGGCAGAATATTTAATGTATTGTCTTTACAAACTGGTAGAGCAGTCAGTATTCAAAAAGGATCTGGGATTGTTTCACAATAAAAAATAATTAACTCGAAACACAGTGGAGCCACAAATAGAGATAGAAGGAACTAAGACTTCATCTAAAAAGTCATCTTATTGCCAAAGATAGAAAGGAAGCATGTTTGGTTTTATGTAGACTTTAACTTAGTGTAAATATGCAAGGTTTTTTTTAGATCCAGCAAAGACGAGGAATGATGACATTCTAGTAGAAAGACAATAGATTTGAAGAATCAGCATAGTGTAATAACTAAGAACATAGACTTTGGAGCTAGATTGCCTAAGTCTCTGTAACTTACTATAAAACTATGAACTTGGGAAAGTTACTTAGTTTCTTTATGCTTTTGTTTCCTTGTGTAAAATTGGCATAATAATGGTAAACACCTAATAAATCCAAATCAGTTAATAATATGAGAAGATCTTGGAACAGTGTCTGGCATACAGGAACACTCAATAAATGTTAGTAGCTAGTATTTTATTTTTAAAGTTTGCTGAGTAGATTATTGAAACAAGCTTTCTAATAAGCCTTTTAAGAATAAAATGAAGTACCCAATACATTTAGCTGGCCTAAAGTTTTGTATGATGACAACAGTATAGACTGCAGTGTGTATGTGTTTTATTTACAGTTCATATCCTTGTGAATGTAACTTGAAGTGGTGTGCCTACCTTTGCGAGTTTAATGGTATATCAAAGGTGCTTTTACATCAAATTAACGGGGAAAGATAGTTAATTCAGTAAATGGTGTTGGGACAACCATCTAGCCATTTTGAAAAAAATAAAGTTATATATATATGTATATATACCTCATACTTTATACATAATAAACCTAAATGTATCAAAGATTTGAATGTAAAGAAATTAAACAGAAGAAACTTTGGGAGAATTATTTTACAAACTCAATAAAGAATAAAAGATCAATAAATTCAATCTCATTAAAAAATTATATGTGGCAAAATCCAAAAGCAAAGACAAATGAGAAACTGGAAAAAATATTTTCAGCCATTCTAAACAAGGGTTAATTCCATAAGATGTGAAGAATGCCAACAAATTGATAAGAAAAAGAACATAACACAATAGGAAAATGGACAAAGAATAGGAACAGAGAGTTTCACAGGAAATACAAATGACATAAGAACTTGATTTCTTATAATAAAAGGAATACCACTTTAACCTTTCACTGAAATATCAGTTTTTATTTTTCAGTATAGCAAAGATCAAAAAGTTAATAACATACTGCATTAATGAGGGTGTGAGTAACTAGGGACTCTCATATGTTGCTGAAGAGAGTATAAATTGGGTCAAATCTTGTGTAGAATAATATAACACTATCAGGCAAAATTACATGTGCACATGTCTGTTGACCCAGCAGATCAACTTCTAGAAATATAGCCTATAGGTAAATTACATATTTTTATGTGTGTGTGTTTGTATGTGTGTAATATATATGTATTCATGTGTGCATGTATGAAATTCTCTACAAGGATTCCCAGAAACCTGATAACATGCTTTGCCTGAAGTAAGGGTGAGGAGTGGGGATGAGTGATGGTGGGAGTGATACTTTTCACCATACATCCTTTTTGTATCTTGAGAATTTTGAACCTCATGCATCTTAAAGTTATTCAAAAATACAAATTTATGAATGTAAATGAAGGGAAAAGTTAGGTACAAGCACTTTGGAGGAATCATTTTTGAACCTCACAGTTTTCCAATCTTCATTTTATAGAGAAAGAGGCATTATTGGAGACTTGACAGCAAATGTCTAACATTATTTCAGAATGAATCTGGATCAAAGTATTATAAGGTAAGGATTTTACATTTTAAAAAATACAAGCATTAAGATAGTGTATGTTTTTTTCAGATAATATTCATTAACTATTATATTTGAATATATATGACTCTAGCTAGTATGGTTTATAGAAGTCACTGTTAGGTTCCTTGTTGAAGCAGCTATTTCCCATACCAAATTTCACTCCCCCACAGCAGCTCTCCTACCAGACTGTTGTTGTCGTGTATTTATTTCTGGCTTGCCTGTCAGGTTGCTGCTGCTTTCCTTCTGGATACTATGATTTAGATTAGACTGCTTAGAAAGTCCTATCATCATTGCCTGTCCAGAAGAGGTCAGTGAGGTATTTAGTATTTCTCCCAGCTTCCACCTTACCTTGGGTTCCAATTCCCAATTGCTTGTTTTGGCTCTTAATCTCCTTTTTACAGTCTTCCTTGCTTGGCTTATTCCACGTTTTGCCACATCACAAACTGATAGCAAGCAAGATTATAACAAAGCAGTTAGGTCAGTAAGACAGAATGGGAACTAATGGCTTGCTTTGAGCAGGTGTTTTTTTGTTTGTTTGTTTTTAGTAAGTTTTTTTTGCCTTAGGAAGTGGACTAAAAATAAAAACATAATGATTGCTACAGTTTACTCCAGTGGACAGAACCAGAATGGGAGTGGCTTAAACAACTGACCAAGATTCTGCTTTTTCTGCCATTATTTCTGCTTCTTACTTGCTTTGGGGCTATATCTTGTAGACCACAGCCACTAGATAAGTAGTTGTGAAGCTGAATTAATGACGGTTGGAAGTCACAAGTGTTGGATATAGTGGCAGATTACTCTCCTATATCTTCTCCTTCCTTGCATCCTAATGATCTGCTACTGGCTTAGTTATCATAGTCCATGCTCTGCCTCTGGCATTGCTAGACATTGCAGCTCATTTAAGACAGGCCATGTCATAAGACTCAATTGTGTGATAAATGTTGCATATTTGTGTCCGTCTTAATGGCATTCATTGAAATGCATATCTGTGGTTCTTTAGTGTATTTAAAAATAAAAACAAAGATGTATTCTTATTTTTCAATGCTTAATTTTTTACTTCAGGAAATTCCACTTTCAGAAATTCTCCGCATATCTTCACCACGAGATTTCACAAACATTTCACAAGGCAGCAATCCACACTGTTTTGAAATCATTACTGATACTATGGTATACTTCGTTGGTGAGAACAATGGGGACAGCTCTCATAATCCTGTTCTTGCTGCCACTGGAGTTGGACTTGATGTAGCACAGAGCTGGGAAAAAGCAATTCGCCAAGCCCTCATGCCTGTTACTCCTCAAGCAAGTGTTTGCACTTCTCCAGGGCAAGGGAAAGATCACAGTAAGCAATAAACTTCTTGATGGCTTTTTCTCCTCTTTAGTTCCTAAGCATTTTGTGGGTATGGTTGTGTTCCTTTGTTCCTTTTAATGTTCATCCTAAGCTTTGTCTTTAGTAACCAATACTTTAGTAACCAATACAATTAGTTAACTCTTTTATAAAATTATATTGGTTATAGTATATATACGTACATACAATGCCCAGTGCTAGGCTCCAGAGTCAGTTTTCCTACATGAAAATCCTGGCTATACCATCTGTTACGTGATCAGGCAAGTACTTTACCTCACTGTAGTAGTAAGTACTTCATAGGGTTGTCAGTATTAAATGAAAGAGAACCTGTAAGATACAGAACAGTGCTTGGCATCTGTAAAGTCTCATTGGATTATGCCTGCTACTGGTATTAATATTTTGCTTTATAGTGGGATATAAACAGGCAATAAAGTATTATGGTTCACATCACACTCATGAAATCTGTGAAGTCAGAAATGCTGTATTAAAACATACAGAAATATTTAAAAATCATTGAAACATGTTTTGCACCAACAAAACTTATATAATTAAACCTAAATTGGAGAAAGTTTCAAAAGTAAACAGTTAACAATCGAAAGGTCACTATAATGCCACTTCTCCCCCATTAACATTGTGTTGCTTATGGGGACACACAAGTCATTCATTTGAGAAATATACTCAAATTGAAATAAGTATCAACAACTTTCCAAATGTAGTTTATTTTAGTTTAGCTGTATTATTTTGTACAACTGTTATGCTAGGCCCTGAGCTAAAATACAAAATAAATACAGAAATCATAAAAGCTCTTTAGGGAGAGATGGGATATATAAAGGTATTAGATGGTAGCATAAAGCAGTACAGTGCAAAAGTGAGGAATACATTACTTAAAAAACTCAGATACAGACAGAAGAGTAAACAAGACTTCATAGAAGAACCTGATTTGAACCTCAGGTAGAAATACAGTAGGCAGATCTCAGTGGGAGTGGTGGAGGGGTAACATTATTTAGTTGAGACAAGTATGATGAGGATCATGACGACTGTGTACATGTTTGGTTTTCAGTACTGATTTTGGGTTGGAATGGGTGTAGGTAGATGGATGTTTCACAGTGGTTCTTAAGTTTTGGAGGTTTTTAAACAGAACTCTATGTCATTCTAATTAAAACTAGGACTCTTTCCTCAGAAAACAATACAGGCACTTACACACTCTTTAAAAGATAAATGAGGTGATTTATTTCAGGCAATAAATGTATTAAAGTACCAAAAAACAACATTATAAAATTATAAAAATGCAAGCAATTTAGAAGTGTGTAAAAACTCTTTGTCCCCCAACCCCACCTCTTCCACTCACCAAAAGTAATCATAGATTTTTGTTTTTAATTTAAGCACTGCTACCCCGCAACTCCCTTGACTCCACTTCCCCCCCTCCCCACACCAAGAGACAGGGTCTCGCTATGTCGCCCAGGTGAGAGTGCAGTGCACAAATCATAACTTGCTGCAACCTCAAACTCCAGGGCTCAGATCCTCCTGTCTCAGCCTCCTGCGTAGCTAGGACTACAGGTGCACATCACTATGCCTGGCTAATTTTAAAATTTTTTGTAGAGATGGGGTATCATGTAGCCCAGGTGGTCTCAAACTCCTGGGCTCAAGTGATCCTCCTGCCTCAGCCTCCTAATGCACTGGGATTACAGTGCAACTTCCCTTTTTAACTCAGTAATAATCATAACTAGCTTTCTGACTTTCTGATTCAGTATTTATAGTCCTACATCATTGATTAAATGTTGAGATAGTATTCTTTTATATGGATGTATCATATTTTATCTAGTTTCCTGTTGATGGGTTGTACGTGTAGATTTTGTTAATGTACATAATTGTATTAACTGTGTGCTAAACTTTTTAATGTTTGATATACCATGAGCATTCACATGTCAGTAAAGATTAATATTATTGTCATATACTAAATTTTGTCTTTTTTATATTTTACAGAAGATTTGTCTACAAGTATCTCTGTATCTAATTGTCAGATTCAGGAGAATGTGGTAAGTAATCGTTATAGCTAATGTGTAAACTGGGTGAATAAAATAAGGAAAATAAAAGGTGAATATCTTTATTAGAGAAATTGGTTCATCTCCCAAAGTACTAGGCTAGACTTTGCGGTTGATAACTTCCCTAAGGAGTTCTGCTTTATAGAGGAAACTAAGGCAGATTTTTTAAATTAAAAATAAAGCTAACTTTTTCACTAGAAAAAGTTACATTAGAATGTTACAAAGCGATAAGACTGGTTCAAAGAGAAGGCAGACATTACTTCTTGTGGGGTCAACAGGGGAAGCTTCCTAAAGGAAGTGCAATTTGAGCTATACCTGAAAGGATGGAATGGATTACTGACAGAAATGCTGAAGGGATGAGGGTTGGGGAACAACCTTTCATGCAAGTACAGGAGCACCAGGATGAACAAACAGGGAAGCAGGAAATGGACTCTTAAGGAATTATGAATAAATTAAGTTTGGCTGGTGTATATAGGTATGTTTAGGGTTTTATAACAGGTCAGCAACTTTTCCCATAAACTTTTTAGTAAATATCTTAGGCTTTGTAGACCAGCAGTCCCTAACCTTTTTGGCACCAGGGACTGGTTTTGTGGAAGAGTTTTTCCACGGAGGTGGGGGGTTGGGAGATGGTTTCGGAATGAACCATGTCAGATCATCAGATTCTTATAAGGAACGCACAACCTAGATCCCTCGCATGCACAGTTCACAGTAGGGTTTGCCCTCCTCTGAGAATCTAATGCCTCTGCTGATATGGCAGGAGGCGGAGCTTGGGCGGTAATGCTTGGTGGCCTGCTGCTCACCTGCTGTGCAGCCTAGTTCCTAACAGGCCACAGTTACCAGTCTGTGGCCTGGGGCTTGGGGACCCCTGTTGTAGACCATATACAACTATGCAGCTATGTGGTTGTGACAAGAAAGCAGCTATAGGCAATACATAAGTGAACGGGCATGGCTGTGTTCCAATAAAACTTTGTTTATGGACCCTGAAATTGAATTTCATGTAATATTTACATGTCACAGAATATTATTTTGATTTGTCCAGTCATTTAAAGACCATTTTTAGATCGGGGGCCATACAAAAAAGAGGCAGCAGGCTGGATTTTGCCCACAAGCTGGAGTTTGCTAACCCCTGGACTAGAGGGAAAACAGGCCAGAAAAGGAAGTCAGAAAATTGTTAAATTGTTATATATAATTTCTCAGATTAAAATCTCTCTTTTCTACTTGGGGCACTTAGCTGTTATAGTTCTCTAACATATAAATGTTAAGATTTCTAAGATTGCAATGAAGATTGGACTCTAGTAGTGTTATTGGAGATAGAACTTTTCAGAGATAGAATCTATGAGTCTCTTGTCCTGTTGGGAGGTAGAATAGATGCCATATTCTTGGGGAGAGAAGGAGGAATATCAAAAATCATGAGCGCTCAAATTTTGAATAATCCCATGGAAAGTGAGGATATCTCCATCCATGTCATAGGGGGAAAAGGATTCAGAATTGGCTTTTGTTTAACAAATATATATACACATACATACGTACCCATACACTTTCCTAGCAGTTATTATATATACATTGGATGCCTCCTAATCTGATTAGAACCAAAATTTGGTTAAACAAAAAGTTGATTAAAGTTGGGAGGCTTATAAAAATGGTTCTTACAAACCTTAAAATTTTAATTACAACTTAACATATATACATGCATATTCACTGGCTTTTGCTGCAGGGCTGAGGCTTTGTCTTTATAAGTGTGGGTCTGCTAAGTGAAGTTCCACTTTGTCTTTCTTTCATCAGTCACACCCGTAATGCAATTTTGACACTAAACATCCCAAATTAGTATATTAGTTCTGTTAGTTCTGACAGCAACAAATACTACAAAGAAGAAAAAAAAAAGGGAAGGGGGCGAAGAGCAGTGAGGAAAGACAGAGGAATAGATTTCAGTTACAGACTTTCTCTCATACGTATTCTTTTCTTCAGTCTCTCAAAGTTAGGCTAATCCCAGTAATATGAACTTTTGAGGTTTTTTTCCAAAAATCAAAGAGAGCAAATCTCCTTAAAGGTAAAATAGGTAAAATTTCATTTTTAATTTTTTTTAGGTAAATTTACTTTTATAGATCACTACTTAATAAATACAAGATTTTTTTTTTTTCTTGAGATGGAGTCTCGCTCTTGTTGCCCAGGCTGGAGTGCAATGGCACAATCTTGTCTCACCACAACCTCTGCCTCCTGGGTTCAAGTGATTCTCCTGCCTCAGCCACCCGAGTAGCTAGGATTACAGGCATGCAGCATCTCACCTGGCGAATCTTGTATTTTTAGTAGAGACGGGGTTTCTCCTTGTTGGTCAGGCTGGTCTCGAACACACAACCTCAGGTGATCCACCTGCCTCAGCCTCCCAAAGTGCTGGTATTACAGGCGTGAGCCACCATGCCAGGCCTAAATACAAGACTTTTAAAATGCAAAGCATTTTTTTCCTGAAAGTCTTACACAATACATTATACTTGCACATAAAATTTGGGCTTAACCTCTTATAGAACATAGCCTGTGTTTTCATAAAATAGTTTGTACTTTGTGGAAATTAGTTGCTTCTATAACATAAACAAAATGTATTTAAGTATTTGAGTGAAGAAAGTCAGAGATGTTGACATTGTATTATAGAAATAAATAATACTAACTGCTTACTGTATCCTACCAGGATATCAGTACTGTTTACCAGATCTTTGCAGATGAGGTGCTTGGTTCAGGCCAGTTTGGCATCGTTTATGGAGGTAAGCAACTACAGCCGTTTGCATATTGTACACATTATTTTAAAAACTGGAAAATGTAAAACATCTGCCAGCTGTTTTGTCATCTCATAGTTTTGTCCAGTGCCTTTTTTTTTAAAGGCTGACTTGTATCTTTCAGCTAAATCCTTTTCACTGTAATTTGAGTATTCTTCCCTTAATGTCATTGCAAACTTTAAAAATTAACAGAATCAGAAAATTTTACAGTATTTTTTATCTCCTCTTGTAGCTCACACATACAGATGTTTGTTGGAGGCGGGGGGAGATGATTTGAAGTTTATGTTGGGCTGAGTGGGCTTATTCATTGAACTATATTCCCTACTAGTTTTCCAACACAAATGGCACCATTTGTCTACTGTTGGCATGATTGTTCTATTAAGTCTGAAAACCTGAACCTGAAATCCAACTTTGCAATTTAGGATATTGATGAAGTCATTTAACCTTACTGTGCGTTAGCATCTTCAGCTGTTTAATGGAACTAATAAAACCTGACCTGTGTAGCTCATAGGGCTTAAATATTAATTAAACTTAATGTATGTAAAGGTACTAAGAAAGAAATGCTAAACCCTTGTTATCCCTTGCTAAGACTTGGTAGTTGGCTGTTCTGCCTCCATTCTTACCTTCTTTTCATACAACTCTTGGAGTGAATCTTTCAGAAAATCCACATCTGATATTAGTATTACCTCACATAGAACCCTTAAGTGGTTCACAGTCATCTACAGATTCATAGCCAGTTTTCTTAGCAGAGGATTTCAAGGCTGCTGTGATTTATCCCTGCTTCTCTAGCCTCCGATCTAATTGCATCTTCCTCTTTGCTTTCTTTCAGTCCTATTTACATGCCTCCATACCCTTTGCCTCTCTGCTCCTTCTCCATCCCTTTGTCTCTTCTAGTGCACATTTTTTCATACTTCAGGGCTCAACTAAAGGGCTTCCTCTGTGGAAATTTCTTGTCCCCATACCTATCTCTCCATCAAATAAAAACATTGTTTCCCTTTGGTACTCCTGCTACCTAACATACTTCTATCACAATATCTATTATCCTTTGGGTTTACATTATTGTCTTCCCACTGAACTTTATTGGAGCGTTGGCTGTGAGATGTCTGGATCTTCTTTGTATTCCTAGCACCTAGTATTATGACATAAAGCAGTCGCCTAGAAAATGTGTTGACTCTGCATGCATATATAGTATCTATGGTTTGCAACTTCAGATTTGTCAGTTTTAAGAGTAGTTACATCTCTGGAGGACTTCCTGTCATCAAAGGAACAAAGAACTGTCTGAGGTACCTTTGGCTTCTTACCAAAAATGCACACGTTTGTTCAGTCTTTTCAAGTAGACTTACGATTGTGCCATTGAGACAAATGAGTTAATCTAAAATAAACAGATATGTAGAGAAGAGCAAGTCACATACGTATTTGAAGAACAAACACCAAAAATATACCTGTCATTTTCACTGCTTAATCTGTAGCATCTAAAGGAATACCTAGTACATAATAGGTATAACTAGTTAATTTGAATTAATAAATGAGGGAATAACTGTTCATTATAATAAACTTCTACCTTTTTAAATATCTAGATGCTAGAATATAGAGACAAATATAAATTTTTTATATCTAGATTCTAGAATATAGAGACACGCAGAGTTTGTGGGTACATGGTTAAATCACTCTGTGCTGACTCATTGAATCTAGAATAAAATTGATTCATTCATACAGTATTTCCATCTTGACGGAGTCTCTGAAGGACTAGGTCAGGGTAATTAACTATCATTTATTTAACAAGGTAGATTACTTTTGAGCAACAAGTTCATTCAAATTTTCTCCTGTTTAGATAATGCAGCTGACTTTATTAGGGGCAAATATTATGTATGTAGGGGAAAACAATTTTTTCCTAAGTTAAAGGTGAGTGAGGGAGTGTGGAGAAAGAACAAAAATGAGCCAAAAAGAAAATTCAAGAGTAAATACATATAAATTTCAGTCTGTGGACAACTCCCTAATAAAGCTGTCAGTTTGCTTCATTCGTTCCTATTCTTTTTTTCTTAATAGGAAAACATAGAAAGACTGGGAGGGATGTGGCTATTAAAGTAATTGATAAGATGAGATTCCCCACAAAACAAGAAAGTCAACTCCGTAATGAAGTGGCTATTTTACAGGTAAAAATAAAAAATAAAAAAGTGGTTTATTAAAGAGGCTGGTAAGAATCTGAATTAACTGCTTCTCTTTTTTTTTTTTTTAAGAAGGCAAAATATAGGCATTATAGGGACTGCCAATATCTTGCTTTACGGTAGTAGTTTTAGAACACATTTTTGTGAGTAAAACCTTTTTTAAAAAAGTAAAATTTCATTCTTATTCCAGGAGCTTAAAATACTTAGGATACTTTGCCACATTTTGTTAGAAGGTTACTGTTTTACCCATCCAGTTTTCACGGGTGACATGCTTGATTGTCATAGCAGTTACTGTGCAAATAAAGATTGCTTTAAAATTATGTACCTTTTAACAGCACTTATTTCATTAATTAAAAACTCTATTTAATTTTGTAATGGCTTAGTCAATTGGGACATATTTTAAAGCTATATTGGCAATGATTTCAATTCCATAAATTCCTATGTGTTTTTCATCTAGCATTTTTACCCCCGGGGGGGGTCATCTAGAAGATTAAAATTTAGCTTGATCCTTGGATTATTTTCTGAATATCATATAAATAATTTATAATACGCAAATGTCTGTTAGTTATATAGCCTTTGCATATTATTAAAGAAATTATGGTCATATAATAGCTCATGCTGGCCAGGTGAGGTGGTGCGCACCTATAATCCCAGCACTTTGGGAGGCCAAGGCGGCTGGATCACCTGAGGTCAGGAGTTTAGGACCAGCCTGACTAACATGGTGAGACCCCATCTCTACTAAATACAAAAAAACTAGGCCAGGCACAGTGGCGCATGCCCATAATCCCAGCTACTCAGGAGGCTGAGGCAGGAGAATCGCTTGAACCTGGGAGGTGGAGGTTGCAGTAAGCCAAGATTGTGCCATTGCACTCCAGTTTGGGCAACAACAGCGAAACTCCATCTCAAAAAGCCGGGTGTGGTGGCACATGCCTGTAATCCAACCTACTTGGGAGGCTGAGACAGGAGAATCAACTTGTACCTGGGAGGCAAAGGTTGCAGTGAGCTGACATCATGCCATTGCACTCTAGCCTGGGCAACAAGAAGGAAACTCTGTCTCAACAACAACAAAAAAATGGTTAATGCTGTCAGAGCCCCATTTGCTTTGGGTGAAATTCAAGAAGACAGCCTCCTTCTGAACTTAAGTTTCCTTGAAGAAGGTAAGAAACTTAAATGATTCATTTTACATTTATTATGTTACTTGTTGCTAATAGTAATATTTGCCTTACTTTTTCAGAGGCATGATAATCAAAAAGCTTGTGATCAAGTAGGTACCTGTGGTCATATCAAGGCTGTCTCCTCCTATAAAGCTACCTTTAAATAGAATATTAATAGCATTCATACTCTGTTGAATATGAAGAGTATGAATATGTTGTCAGGTATTTTTGCGTATCTAATTTTGGAACCCTCATTGTCCAACTAGTAACCAAAACAATAAAAATTAAGGATATATTCCTATGGATTGATTTCTTCCTGATCACAAACACAGCTCTGAATAAGCACTGAAGGTTTTTTCCTCTTATCAGCCGTGGATCATAATAACTAAATTTAGGAATAACCAGGTAATGCACAGTGTGAAAAACTTCATTATTATATCATTTTGGTTATTTTCATCAACATTGCCCAAACTGCGAATAGATTGTAGGATGTCTCTATGCTATTTTCATACTAAATTTAATGCAAGACTATCTTTGTTGTAGATTATCTTCAAATTGTTTATGTAAGATATTTATACTTTTATATTTGGCTTTCCTTGTGTCAGCATTTATACTTAAGTACTTTTTCTCAACATCACCCAGCAGGAAGGCAGATTCAGAGTTTGAATCTAAGTCTGTCTGCAAACCATATGTACTTTCTACTTTACATCATTGGACCAACCCACTCTGTGTGTGTGTGTGTGTGTGTAGTATAAAGATGAATTTTAGCTAACTTTATATATGAATATTATTCATATAGAATATTGATATTCTAGAATATTCTATTAGTACAATCTGAATTCATGTAGGAAATACACTTCTTAAAAGGAAACTTTTTAAAAATCATACCTTATTTACTGAAATTAGTTTCATAAGATTTAGTTATGTGAGCATCACAGCTAAACTTTTTCACATGAGTTGGAAGTAACCTACTACACTGTTACACGCACTCACACCACCTTTTGTCTCTCCTCTTCCCCATCCAACTGTATCATCTTTCCTTTTCCATCTTTGCCCCGTGTCATTCTTATCTGTAATCCTCCCTTATCACACAAACCTGAAAGGCTGTCTGAACTCCTGTAGTTCATCCTGGTGCTGATACCTTTACCTGCATGCCTAGAGGCATCCATAGCTTTTCTTTCCCATGCCCACATACTTAGAGAAAAGATGGGGTGAAGATTGAGCATATTATTATTAAGACTACAGCTTTGGCCTTTCCAGTGGCAAGGAGGAAAAATCACAGGATCATTGATTTAGAAGTGACCTTACAGTTTATCCAGGAGCATCCAGTCTCTTGAGCTCTTGGTGACAGGCTTTGTAATTCTGTTTAATAGAAATGAGCACATCCCACTTTTAGATACCTGTGATTATTCTTTATGAAACTGAATCAAAATCACTTGAAAAAGATCCCACTGCAGACAATATACACAACAAATTGAGTCTTTTTTTTCCCCCAAAAAATAGCCATGTTGACTTTCTTGCTATATCTCAAACATGCCAGACATGCTTCTGTCTCAAAAGGCTTTGCATTAGCTGTTTCCTCTGCCTGGAATGCTTTCTCCTTCAAATATCTGCATGTCGTACTCCCTTGTCTCCTTCAAGATTTTGCCCAAATATCATTTCCTCAATGACGCCTCCACATTCTATTCAGCATTAAACCCACCCTCCCACCCCTCCACTCCCCTACCTTAACTCTTTCTTTGCTCCATGGCACTTATCACCTTCATACTAGGTAATTTACTATTTTATTTCCCATTGTCTGTCTCACCTTGCTACAATTTATAAGCTCTATGAGACAAGGGATCTTTGTCAGTTTTGTTTAATAATGAATCCAGAATACCTACATAGTACTGGGTACATGGCAAATTCTTACTTAATATTTAATGAATAAATGTATTATGTGGGAAATTACAATACATTGTTAGATTCAAAAAAAGTTTGGAATGACTCCCTTTTACTTTTTAATGTGTACATTATATATGTCTATATACAGTTACACAGAAAAAAAGCCATGCCTACATAAACTGTCAGCCGGGCCATATCTAGGGAGGATGTTGTAGAGCAGGAAAAAAATTGGGGAAGGGAGGTTCCTTTTGTTTCCTAGATTATGTGGTAATGTAAAATGTTTCTTTTGCTGTGTTGCCTGAAGAGGTAGTAGAGTAGTGGGAGAAAAGTGTGGTATTCTCATAGGTACCTATGTAATTAGAAAACGTGATCAAAAACCTAGAGGGAAATTTCTGGTTTGAACATTGTGGTGTAAATTCAGCATTTTCCCGTTCTCATCTTGGAAGCTACCCCAAAGCTATAAGAAAAATGATTAACAGAAGTGAGCATACTTTAGCAAAAATAGATGAGAATTCAAAACTATGAAATCATGTAGATTTCCAACAACAGTGAAGATGAAGCAGAGGTGCATGCCTCCTCAGGAAGAGACAACACAGAACTGTTTTTGCTGATTCTTTCTGAAATCTACAGCCCTTATGTCCTCCAAAGGTCCCTTCTCCAAACAAAAAGCCATTTGAGGGTCATGATCTGATAAGATTTAACTCAAGGGAAAACACATTAAATGAAATGGAAGAAGGCCACTTTAACAGTGGAAGAGTGAAAATCATACTACACCAAATAACACCATAAACATTCATAAAGAAAAACTAAAAACAAGGAGAAACAGACAAACACATCAGTAGTCCAAGAGAAATGGAGTAGACAAGAATAATTAACAACATACAAGGTCTAAACAGAGTAAGGTAGATCTAAGCAGATTATACTGAACTCTGTACCCTAAAAACAAAGAATGCCTCATTAATTCAAAAAAGCAGTAGTATAAACAGTATTCTTTGATCTCAATGCGTTAAAGCAGAAATTACAAAATCAGAAAACAAGCTCCTACATGAAAACTTTAAAATACTGATTTTTGAATCAGAGTGAAATCAAAATTTCAGAATATTTAGAAAACCATGAAAATACCGTATATCAGCGCCTTTGTACTGTCTTTCAGAAAAAGCTTTATAACCTCAGATATTAAGCAAGAAAGAATGAAAATAAGTGAATTAAGAATCCAACTCAAGGAGTTGAAGAATGAACAATAAAATAAACCTAAAGAAAGCAGAAAGGAATAACAGATCAAAAATGAAAATTAATAAATACAGAAAAGAAATAATAAAGCCAAAAGCCGGTTCACTGTGCGGGGGAAGGGAGGAGGTATGTAAAAATAAAATGGCCATCCTAAGCAAAGAAGAATATACAAAATGATCTTAGGGAGATAACCACAAATACGGGGGGGGGAAGGAATCTTATGATACTTTGCTCATCTCTATCAGATAAATTTGGAAACTTGGAGAAAATGGGTAATTCTCAATGAAAGTATAACTTACTAAAACATACTCCAGAGGAAATAGAAAATGTAAACCAATAGAGGAAGTTGTTAAGGGAGAAAAATAATGTTATAGCATACTTCTATTTTTGTGTGTCCACGTGTTTTTAAAGGAGGGCAGGGGGAAAAAAGCATAGAGCCAGCCAACTATGGCATAGCAAAACAGTCACATTTCAACCTCTGTTGATAAAAGTTATAATATTCTGAATCTTACACTGCTTATTGCCATTGTCACACCCCACCACTATGGGGTATTTGAGTTTCATTTATCTACTACAAAATGTTGTCATTTTGTATTTTGCTACTTGGAAAATGATCTCATAAAATTGGTTTAAAATGATTAGCAAACAAGTCTATTTTGCATTTGTTATTCTTTCACTTTCTAAACATTTTTGAAAACACCTACTATGATGCAGATATTGAGCTAAAATAACTGAAACATTCTGTGCCTCAGAGAGTTTATTAAACAATGGAGTAAAATACACACATTATTACAATACAGTGGAAACTACTGCAGTAGTCCCAAAGAGAGAGAATGTGGGCTAAAATTAAGGCTTCAAAAAACATCTTAGACATGGAACTCAGCCTCACATAGGCCAAAAACATGTTAGTCCCCCTAGCATAATCAGCTAGCCATATTAAGGAAAAAAGCTAAAGAAAAATGTACAGGATGCTCCTCATTTTGGGACGGGGTCATATCTCCATAAACCCATCTTAAGTTTGAAAATAACTAAGTAAATAAAAATACCTACTGAACACAACTTAGCCCCGCGTAGCCTACCTTAAGCACAGTCACTTACATTAGCCTACAGTTAGGCAAAATCATCTAACACAAAGACTATTTTACACTAATATGTTGAATATCTTATGTAATTTGTGAATACTCAAAAAAAAGAAAACGGAATGGTTGTGCAGGTATTCAAAATACAGTTTTTACTGAATGAATGCATACCACTTTTGTACCATTCTAAAGTTGAAAAATTGTAAGTTGAACCATTGTAAGTTGCGGACCGTCTGGGTTTTTGTTTGTTTGTTTTGTTTTTGAGATGGAGTTTCGCTCTTGTTGCCCAGGCTGGAGTGCAATGGCACAATCTCAGCTCACCCCAACCTCCGCCTCCCAGGTTCAAGCGATTCTCCTGCCTCAGCCTCCCAAGTAGCTGGGATTATAGGATTGTGCCACCACACCCGGCTAATTTTGTATTTTTATTAGAGACTAGGTTTCTCCATGTTGGTCAGGCTGGTCTCGAACTCCCAACCTCAGGTGATCCGCCTGCCTTGGCCTCCCAAAATGTTGGGATTACAGGCTTGAGCCACCACGCCCGGCCTTTTTTTTATTTGAGACAAAGTCTCGCTCTGTCTCCCAGGCTGGAGTGCAATGTCATGATCTTGGCTAACTGCAGCCTCCGCCTCCCAGGTTCAAGTGATTCTCCTGCCTCAGCCTCCCAAGTAGCTGGGATTACAGATACCTGTCACCACACCTGGTTAATTTTTGTATTTTTAGTAGAGACGGGATTTCACCATGTTTGCTACGCTGGTCTCGAACTCCTGACCTCAAATGATCCACCTGCCTCGGCTTCCCGAAGTGTTGGGATTACAGGCGTGAGCCACCGCACCCAGCCTGTATTTTTATTAATAAGGAATAAAAATTGTTTAAGCACTTGGTTCATTCAGTAGAACATATTTAAGATTAAATTGGAAGACTGAAACCAGATTATTGAAGATCTCAAAATGTAGACAAAGGAATTTAGATTTATGTCCAGAAATAAAGAACCACTGAAGGTGTTTGAACAAGGCTGACTTCATGAATTTGTTTTTGAGGAAGGATTTTCTGTAGTAGAACACAAGATAAATTGCTTTTTTATAAGCATAAATAGTATGGCATTCATCTTTGTGTATCTCCAACCCTTGTAACCTAGTTGTGATCAAGAAACATGATAATGTGGGTAGAGATGTTGAGCCTAAAAAGAGGGAATTAGTCATTATAATATTATGAGAATCAAGACTTAGATAAATAACTACCTTAGAAATGAAACTCTTAAGCAAATACCATCACAAATACAGCCCCCAAGAGTCAAAGGTTTCTGTGTAATTGACTAAAAATTTATGGGCAGTTGGTGCCTATTCAGGGGAAAGCATGAAATTAGAGCAGTGTCAGATTTTTCAAGTGAGAAGGAAGGAAAAGTAGTAGTAATGGACAAGAGTGATTATATAATCAAATTAGGAGAACATTCTATCCCCTCAGTGGGGCTACTCTCCAGTACACAACTTGGAGAATCAAAACCTAAGATCCTTTTCATTGATTGTAATTTTTATTTTGTTTGCTCTGTTTACTTCTCTAGGCTTTTTTCTTTCTGTGCCATTTCAGACAATCATAGCACATCTAGATATTACTAAAACTGTTTCTCTGCTTAAGTTGGTCATGTAAATATCTTGCAACCTCTCTTCAGAATTTGCACCATCCTGGGATTGTAAACCTGGAATGTATGTTTGAAACCCCAGAACGAGTCTTTGTAGTAATGGAAAAGCTGCATGGAGATATGTTGGAAATGATTCTATCCAGTGAGAAAAGTCGGCTTCCAGAACGAATTACTAAATTCATGGTCACACAGGTATTTTAACTCCTTTTTTTTTTTTTTAAACTAGCGATTAAAAACTAATTTTTTTTTTTTTTTAAGACAAGAGTCTTACTCTGTCACCTGGAGTGCAGTGGTGCAATCTGGCTCACTGCAACCTCTGCCTCCTGGATTCAAGCGATTCTCGTGCCTCAGCCTCCCAAGTATCTAGGATTGCAGATGTGTGCCACCACACCTGGCTAATTTTTGTATTTTTAGTAGAGCTGGGGTTTCACCATGTTGGCCAGGCTGGTCTCGAACTCCTTGCCTCAAGTGATCCACCTGCCTAGGACTCCCAAAGTGCCGGGATTACAGGCATGAGCCACTGTACCCAGCTAAAAACTAAAATAATTAAATAGCAGTGCTTTTACATGTTGGGTGATTGTGGGAATTGTTAACCTTAAGGAGCAGAATAACACACTTTTAGCTAAGTCTTGATGAACTATAGTGGAGTTTTCAAATTAAATCATTCAAGGAGTCACATTGAGGTTTACTTGTGATTTTCCAGACATTGAAAAGAAAATCTTTTTTCATAACAGATACTTGTTGCTTTGAGGAATCTGCATTTCAAGAATATTGTGCACTGTGATTTAAAGCCAGAAAATGTGCTGCTTGCATCAGCAGAGCCATTTCCTCAGGTGAGATATTCTCCAGAACCTTTTAAATGATTCTGGCAACATTTTCAAAGTACCCACATAATAAAAGGTAGTGTACTAAGTACTGTTGGTTAAAAATGCATACTATCTTACAAAAATAGTTTTTAGCCTGTAACTACCAGTGAGGATTAATAACTAAATGAATTCAGATGTTATTAGTTACACTGTTTATATTCAAGACTTTTTAGGTTTAACCACATCTAAAAGAATAACTGTACGTAGATTCTGCAATTCATCTCTCCCCAGGGGCTGGGAACGAAGTTAGCAAGTATCAACCTTGGTTGGTGCCTGGTACTTAGGATAAATACCTCATAAATAAAACAAATGGGGTGTTACTGGAAATGGGAGATAGATTTTGGTTGAGGCAGGCAGCCACCTCCTTTTTCTATTTAGAGTATTGTATTCAAACAGCCTATATAAGAATAACATTTCTCATCATCACACATACACGTGATGGCATCGTGCTTCTGTGTCCTGGCTACATGTAGCATTCTCTGATTTTTCTTAATTCAGTTGAATTTTTTTTCAAGTGTTCATCTTGATCCACTAAATTTATTTCATGACCTATGAAATGGATCATAACCCAAATTCTGAAACAACCATCCTGAGAAATAAGTGGTGGTGGTGGTACCCTGCAGCCGTTTTCCATAATTGGCAAGGATGATTCCTCCAATCAGCTCAAGTATCTGTTGCCAAACTATTGTTTATATACATTTGAAACATGTACATTTGAAACATGTACATTTAGACAAATGGCAAGACTAAGGACAACAGATAGCTGTTTTCACTTGGTAAATATAACTCAAATTGTCTTTTCAAATAAAAAATATATTAAAAATCGTCCAGCTTTTAAAGTAGTAATCATATTCTTTTTATGTTTATGTGGTTAAAAGTGATTCCCTATCATTTTGAGGTCGACAGGGTCACCTAATAGTTGGTGCAGTGTTTTAAATAAACTGCTTCCATATATTATCTCATTTGATCTTCAAAATAGTAGACAAAAGATGCACACTCCTACAGGTAACATTAAAACTCCCACTTTCTGACCTCTACTTTAGTGATCCACAGTGTTCCAATGAGAAGCAAAGGGAAAATAATGTGATTTACTTGATACTCTTTTTATGCTCAAGTGCTAGCCATGGCTCCACTTCTTTAATCAGTTGCCAAACTTCCAAGTCATCTTTACCTTATCAAGATGTTAGCTGAAATCTGGCATTTAACAACAAAAAAGGAGTTTGTATTTCTTCAGGCTCAGTATTCGTACTCTTCAAAGACACTGAAATCGAGAAGCAGCCAGATTCAGTAATGATATTGAGCAAATATCATTCATAAAAACGTGTCAGAGTCCGCCATCCCAGAAATAGCAGCATTTGATAACTTCACTTCTTTGTTTTCTAGGCACTGTTTGTACTACTGTTTTCTAGAGCTTAAATCTTTTTCCTCTCAATTTATATTAATGCTTTTGCTAAAGACATTTTTTAAGTCAGAGCATTTCCTCCAGAAAGTACCTGGCATTTGCTTGTTCAGCATGGATGTGGTCATTAATCCCCCAAATTCGAGCCTCTAGAAAAATCTGGGCAGCAAGATAAGTGTTCTCAGTTCTGCCAAGCTCATCAACTTCTAGAACTCTCTTTTGAGAGGACATGGTGTGACTATGGCTCTCTTTACATATAACTTTTTTCAAATCTAAACATCTAACTAGAAATAATTTGTTCCACAGTGATAGAAAAGTGTTGCTGTTACTCACTGGGGCAGTCTCCAGCATTATTCCACTGGTGTCCACATGAAAAGTTACCTTTAATACACCTCAGTTTTATTTACTTGCCAAATTTATAACATCCTTAGGAAAAGAGATTCTAGAATTAAGCAAAACAAGGGATGTTTTTAAATACTGTAACTTTTTTTTTTTTTTTTGAGACAGAGTCTTCACTCTGTCGCCCAGGCTGGAGTGCAGCGGCGTAATCTCGACTCACTGCAAGCTCCATCTCCTGGGTCCTCGCCATTCTCCTGCCTCAGCCTCCCGAGTAGCTGGGACTACAGGCACCCGCCACCACGCCAGGCTAATTTTTTTGTATCTTTAGTAGAAACAGGGTTTCACTGCGTTAGCCAGGATGGTCTCAATCTCCTGACCTCGTGATCTGCCCGCCTCGGCCTCCCAAAGTGCTGGGATTACAGGCGTGAGCCACCACACCTGGCTAATACTGTAACTTATTTTTCCTTCAGCAAACATTGAGTACCTTTATGTGTCCAGGCACTGTGAGGCCACTAAGGATTCAGAAATGAAACAATTCCTGCTCACAGATGATGGAAGAGTGATCTTAGAAGACAAATGATAGAAAGCAGCACACTCCATTTCATAAGAAATCAGAACACTTATAACACCAGTCTGGTATTTGGTATTCTGGAAGCTAGAACTTTTGAAATATGTATTAGGAAAGCTTTTCATACTGTGTCAGTCAGGATCACAGGGCTATAAATGTGTCTGCCTTTTGAGAAAAGGATATTTTACAATTTCCTTATCTGTGATTGTTTAATATTCATCATCAGTAGAGCTGGCAAGTATGTTGAAATGATACATACAGTGTTATATTTAGGGACAGGTAGTTACAAATATAACACTATAATACAAAATTAACATCAGCCTTCAATTTCCAGGTGAAGCTGTGTGACTTTGGATTTGCACGCATCATTGGTGAAAAGTCATTCAGGAGATCTGTGGTAGGAACTCCAGCATACTTAGCCCCTGAAGTTCTCCGGAGCAAAGGTTACAACCGTTCCCTAGATATGTGGTCAGTGGGAGTTATCATCTATGTGAGCCTCAGTGGCACATTTCCTTTTAATGAGGATGAAGATATAAATGACCAAATCCAAAATGCTGCATTTATGTACCCACCAAATCCATGGAGAGAAATTTCTGGTGAAGGTAAAAAAAAAAAATAATAAGTTTTGGCTATGTGTTTTAAGCCTAAAAATCTTTCTCATCCCAAATCAGTCTGTCTCTTGCAACTTATCTTTTTAATAAATCTCCTGTTCATCTTCCAAATTCAACTAGTTACCAGTTTTTTGAGCACTCTTCTTTTTACACTTTTATCTTGTGTCTTCTGTATAGTTCCCAGGCATAGCACTGACATAGGCCCCAGTGGCCTCATTGTCAAACCACTAAAATATCTTTTTAACTGTCTTACCTGTTAAACTCTTTTCTGATCCTTCCTAGTCACTACTGCCAAATCTATCTTCAGGAAACATTACTTTCATTTATGGTGCTCCCAAACACTTCTCTTTAACCACCTTACAGGCATAGTTATCTGTGATATGGTCCATGCTTACCTTCTAGCCTCATCTCCCACTACTCCCTACACAAACCTAATTGTTTATTCTTCTGAACTGTTTTCTGCAATTTGCTTAGGACTATTTTTCCCTTGTCTACAATCCTTCCTATTAAAATTCGAGGACCCCTTAATTTGTGGCTCATCTATAAAGTTCCCTGACTACTCCTTCTCTACACTGTAAAATTTACTTAGGCTAAAAAACATTTGGGCTTTTTTATTATCTTTTTTTATTTTTACTGAGACGGGGTCTCCCTCTGTCACTCAGGCTGAAGTGTGCACAAACACAGCTCACTGCAGCCTCGACTTCCTGGGCTCAAGTGATCCTCCCACCTCAGCCTCCTGACTAGGTGGGATGACGGGTACGCACCATGGGCCACCCACACCTGGCTAATTTTTAAATTTTTGTAGAGATGGGGTCCCACTATGTTGCCCAGGCTGGTGTCAAACTCTTGCACTCAATTGATCTTCCCAACTTGACCTCCCAAAAAGTGCTGGGATTACAGGCATGAGCCACTGCACCCAGCCCCATTTTTTTCTTAAGTATTCATTGTTTTCATAATTGACTTTTCTAATCTTCAGAACAAGACTGTGAGCTCCTTGAATGAATACCTAGCTCTGGTTCTTTATACCTAGAATGAACTTTATATTCACCAGACACACTGCAGTTTGTTTTCCTCTCTCCTGTGGACCTCTGCTGGGAAGCTGCATACATCTCTTTTTCCTGCCTAGTGAAGGCTTTTGAATTTGCAACTCCTGGTTCTGTACCTGTCAAGAATAAGTTGGCTGGCCCTCTTTAGTCTACTGATACTGATAGGAAGGACAAGTACACTACTTAAAACATTATTTAACTGCCCCATAGAAGTTAATAGAACCAATGCTGGGGAATACCCCCATCTGGATTTAACCAACCCATGTAATAGGTAGACCTTTTTTGTTTTTCCAGAAGTACTAGGCCTAATCATAGGATTAACTAATATTCCATTAAACTGGGGAAAGTTTAAGGAACAACATGTGAAGACAGTAGCAGGTTTGCATGGTAATGAAGAAAGCTAATTGAAGAAGCTCATAAGAGATGTTTTTTGATGTTAACTAGTGTTATCTCAGACCTCCTGAGGCAGTGTGTTCTGTAGACCTCTTCTATCAGAATCACTTTGCTAGTTTGGTAGTATAGAGACAAGAAATAGAACTAGGTAGGATGGTACAAGTCTTTCCATTTGGTTCGTGTCTGGGTCTAGCCTTTTGTTATCAATATTTCAAGTGTACCATTATATAGGGCTGTAGTTAGTATGTAGTTATTGGTTGCCTTGGTTTTGCAGTTGATCCATTCTCCAAATAAGTGAATAAAATATATATGCCAAGAACTCACCATGTACACTAAAACACCCTGAAACCTATTTGTTAAAAGTGTAAACTTTTGGTAGTTAAGTTACCACCTCAATCTGACCATATATAGAGGCAAGGCAGTGCTTTTCCAGGCCAAGTCAGGGACTAAAGAGCAGCATTGGAGCGGGGTGGGGAGGATCAGAGAGTCTGTTTCATTCATCTTCAACTAATAATAGTTAATACTTAGCACTTAGGTGCTAAGCACTGTTCTAAGCCCTTAACATATGTCAGCAACTTCATGAGGAAACTGAGGCATAGTATAATTTAGTAACTGACCCAATATCACACAGCTAGTAGGTGGCAGAACGAGACTTCAGCCCAGGCAGTCAGGTTCCAGAGTGTATACTTTAACCTGTACTCTATACTGCCTTATAAAGGCAATGAAAATTTGACAGATACACTTAAATCAGTAAACATTTATGATTCATTTTACATGTTAGCTAAAAGTCCACGTCCTTGAGAAGCAAAAATTCCTCAACCCTGTATTTCTATGGGTTGAACTGCCTTCTAGGCAGTCACAAGTTTGGGGTGCTCTATGCACCCAAATTCATGTATCTTGTTTTGTCTTTTCCCTTAGCGATTGATCTGATAAACAATCTGCTTCAAGTGAAGATGAGAAAACGTTACAGTGTTGACAAATCTCTCAGTCATCCCTGGCTACAGGTAAAAAAAAAATGTAATCTCTCTTTGGCAATCCTCATTTGAGTAGTTCACTCTGATTTGTCCCACCTAATGAGACCACTCTAAGATCAGCAGAATAATAAAAGTGCTCTTAAGTGATTAATTTGTACTATGGCTGAATCTCTGGAAACTGTACAGCATTCAAATCGGTAATGACAGGCAATTAAACTCCCATGAACTGAAAGCAATGACTTAGCCTTTCATAGACCTATGTGTTCATTTCACCTTTTTATAAGATTAGTATGACATATTAATTTATCAAATTTATTTTAAATGTCCACTGAAGGATTTATTTTTGCATTGGAGAGATTTTTTTTAAATGCCATTTTAAAATGTTTGGCTTAATTCTCCCAAAGTTACTTTATAGATTTATCAAAAGATACTCTCCAAACTTCAGAGTAAGGAGGGAAGCTTTAGAACTATTTTAAAGGGAGTGAGAGGTAGAATTAGCTTTAAAACAAATGTAGTCTCATCTACCAGTTACTAAATTATCCTAATAAGCGTCCAAGCACTTTCCCCCACTTTGAGTAAGGTTTAGGCCTTACGTTGTATAGAACAAAATGTTTTAGTCATTATTATTAGCCACCTAAGAAGCCTGAAGCACATTTTTTTAAATTTCAGAAATGAGTTACTTTCATTCATTGGAGACTGAGTTTGAAAAATTTCTTTAAATTGCTCATTTAAAATATCACAAGTAGAACTTGGTATATAGTAGATACTTATGAGTAGCGCCTGTCAATTATTTGACTAGGGCACTAAACCAAAAAAAAAAAACCACACAAAACAAAAACCAGGTTGACAGTATTTTGTTTCTTTTATGTTTCATCATTACAATTTCATTTTCTCCTAGGACTATCAGACTTGGCTTGACCTTAGAGAATTTGAAACTCGCATTGGAGAACGTTACATTACACATGAAAGTGATGACGCTCGCTGGGAAATACATGCATACACACATAACCTTGTATACCCAAAGCACTTCATTATGGCTCCTAATCCAGATGATATGGAAGAAGATCCTTAAAATCACTGAGCTAACCTAAATAAGGAAGGATTTCATTTTATGGACTGATATTTTGCTGTGTAACTTGTTCTTTGTAGGTTGTCATCTGCAGTGATGCAAAGGTATGAGGAAATATGATAAGGAATAAGTGACACCAGTACTGTAGTTCATAATGAGTAGGTACAGGCGGGAAACTGAATAATAAGTCATAGTGGAATCAAGGTGAAGCTTTTTATAAACTTTTTTAGCCTAAGCAATAACTGGTTTTGTATTTTTTCTTAATCCTTCACTTTAATACAATAGGCTCACTTAATTTGTCTTCCCTTTTCTGTTTATATATATATATAAAAACATATATATATTATATATATATATTTTTTTTAAGGAAAAACAAGTCAAGCTAGCATCCAGTTACTATATAGCTTGGCTAAATTATACAAGACTTACAAGATTGATTACTCGACAGGCTTGTATTTAAGAGATAACTGTGAGGTTGCCATTATGTGATGTTACTATAAGGACTTTTAACATTGGTTTAACCAACCATAGAGGCATTGAGGGTTTTTCTTAGATGCCTAGAAAAAGAGCACTGGGCTGTTTTACCTTTCTTTTTTAGGTCAATCAAGACTCCAAAATAGTGATTCCTAACCTTTTTGGAGTTGCTCTGCTACTCTGAATATGTTCTATACAGCATAAGGATTGTCACCTTCTGTGTGTTGCAACAGCTTCTAAGATAATTAGGGAATACAGCATAAGGATTGTCACCTTCTGTGTGTTGCAACAGCTTCTAAGATAATTAGGGACAAATGATGTTACAAAAGGAAGAGTACTGCTGGTCTAAGTGCTGAGTTGTATGTCTTTGCATAGCTCCACTCTGCTGCTAAATATGCATGTTCTGACTGACAACCATCTTGATGCCAGTACTGGATTCCAGCATTCAGCAGGGGCAGATCTCAGCTTTACACAATTTATCTTTACTTAGGGTTCAGTCAGTAATTTCTGCTTTTTAGCAGGGCCAGTGCAGGGTCAGTTAATGCTACAGTTACTGTATAGCAAACAGTATCCTTTTTTCTCCTTCCCCTAGCCTACTGGGCTTTGCAGATATTTGGAGTGTTTTAAAATCAATTATTTTAAGCAGTTTGGGGGGATGGGTAGGAGTGGAGCATGAAACAGTTTATAAGGCTGGGGCTGTATTATCAGCACAGCAAATTAAAGAATGAAAGAAGTACTTCTTTTTACATTTCAGCTCCAGCAGCCAGCTATTTAAAAAATATTTTTAAATGTCTTTCCCTAACAAAGTTTAAGATGTGGGACCATCTACTTATAAGAAACAGTGGCTTATTTCTTCATTTCTCAGTAATCATTGTAAACCTTTTTTTTTTTTTTTCTTCTCCACTCTAACAAGAGTAAAAGAACAAAACTTTTGCTGAGGTCTTGGACCCACTACTTGTTAGTTATGTTGGCCTGGACAGATGGCAGGTCTGTCTGCAGTTCCTCAGTCTGTAAAATGAAGATTATCATTCTTGCCTCTCCCTTTGTCACAGTGTTGTCGTGAAGATCAGATATGTATGAATGTAGTCAAATAAACTAAAAACTAGGAAAGTGTTAACTATCATTGCCCACCGAATTTGAGGTAGCAAAAAAAAAAAAAGAATGTTCTGGTACATGAACAGACTGAGAAGGCCTTTCGAGATCCCTGAAGCTAGTCTCCTGTCTAGACTAAAAATATCCTTGAAAGAATAGTAGCAAATAGTATGCAGTACTCCTGTGTTCTAAGTTCTTTTATGTTTTAGTGTACCCTCACAGCAGCCATAGTGTTAAGTCATTATGAGCTCCATCTTAAAGATAAGAAAACTGAGGCAAGGGGAGATTAACCTACTGCCAGATTTCAAACAGTAGTATTTGAGACCAGTAGTATGGCTCTAATCTTACCCTTAGCCCTCCCAACCATTATGCTGTACTATCTACCCATAAATAGCTCCAGGAAACATTCCCCTCTTGGTAATTTGTCCTTCTATAGAAGCTTCAAAGATTAAACCAAATTAATTTTCAAAAAAAAATTTTTTTTAGAAATGTTATTTTCCCTGTGATAGAGGATGACTTCCAAGTTTCACTAAAGTCTGTTTATATCAACACACACAAAATGGAATAATTCTGAGTCACTAGGCAATCAATCTACTGTGGTTTTACTACGTAAGGTGAAAATTAACTGGAATGATGTTTGTTTGCTATACTTAACGTAATCAAACTTTACAAGCCATGAAATTAATTGCACTCTTTGTATTTGTTGTTAAATGCCTAAGAAGTTTTCTAAAAATTTTGTAAAGGCACTGTCAGAGAATCTGGAGTTGATTGATTATTCCAGATACTGTATAACCTGCATAACTTTTTGTCTTTAAGTCGTGTTTGTATAAGAATTGCTAGAAACATTTGATAATGTACAAAGTAGTCTATAATGACTGTTCAGTACATTTTTAATATTTTTTTGGTTACATCCAACTTTTTGTAAATATACTGGAAGCTTGATAATAAAATGTATTTCCTATCACCATACTTTTCCATGTGAAAACCTGAGCCTATTTCTAGTAGAAGTATCCAAAGAAAAGTTTTACCTGGCTGTGTTATTTTACCAGACCTTGGTAAAAGAACTATTTTGGAAACAGTATTTGTAAATGGAACTAATGCTATATTTAAAAACACTGATTTTTTTTTAACCTGCCAAAAATAAAAAAAAAAAAAGCTCATTTTATAATTTTATACTAAATTTGAGGTGATTATCTGGAGGTCTCATTTCTTGTAAAGTATAACTTTTTCAGAAACTACCACCAAATTATCCAACTGTTATACTACCAGAAGGCTTGAAAAAGTTAAAAACCTAATATCAAACTTTCTAGGTGTTAAGATATAAGGCATTGCCTGACTCTAGCCCCTTAATTATAAAAACTTTAACATATCTGAGAGGAGCCAACTATGGACGTTTTCATCTTTCAAAAATTCTCCCAACCAAGTCTTTGAAAAAAGAAAACAAATACAGGAGTATAGAATAAGAACAACTAGGAGTGGCCCAAGGCTTGGCAGCATCTGAAAAGCAAGGCCTCCGTCTTCCTTTACTTTAGTGCAGGGGTGTCTGATCTTTTAGGTTCTACCCACATTGGAAGAACTGTCTTGCGCCACACATAAAATACACCAACACTAATGATAGCTAATGAGCTTGAAAAAAAAAATTGCAAAAAAAAAAAATCTCAATGTTTTAAGAAAGCTTACGTATTTGTGTTGGGCCACATTCAAAGGCTATGTGACATGGCCATGTAGTGTGGATACAATGCTACTCCTGTTAGGCAGAAGCAGCAATAAAAAGCAACAGTTCATCACTCTGCCAGTGAACTTCTGATGCAGTTAAGCCGTAAATTCAAGACATCAAAGGAAAAGTATTCTTTCCCTTTAATCTCCCTTGTAAATCTGTGTTGCTAATTAATAATTCTTTAACTCTATGTTTCCAGTATTAACACACAGCTTCTAAAAACCAAAAATGGAAAACATAATACAGAACTAAAACTTGACATTTATCTGAAAATTATTCCTCCTAGGCTGTGTGTGTGCGTGTGTGTGTGTGTGCACGCGCATGCACGTGTCTCTATCACCCAGGCTAGAGTGCAACAGAGCAATCTCGCCTCACTGCAACCTCTGCCTCCCGGGTTCAAGCGATTCTCCTGCCTCAGCCTCGTGAGTAGCTGGGATTACAGGCGCCCACCACCACACCAGGCTAATTTTTGTATTTTTAGTAGAGATGGAGTTTCACCATGTTGGCCAGGCTGGTCTCCAACTCATATTTGAACTACATGTCAAGATTTACTGTTTCTTACTGTGACCTTTATAATTTTTAAAAAAATTCACAGATGCACAATGTAAAAAATTCAAATACCCAGCCACTCCCTGCCCCTCAAAGTCGCTTCCAAATTGGGAAAATTGTGCATTCATTCCTTACTTTGTATGCAAGTACATATCACAGAAAACAACCAGTGTACACTAGTGTATTAGTTTCTATGAAATTACTTGTATTTACTTAGTTTTTCTCCTTCAACAAAAATGGAATCAACTACAAAAACTCTTGCATCCTTTTTTTCACTTACTAAATCTTAGAGAGCTTTCTATGTCAAAACATATTGCCCTAGCTCATTTAAAAAAATAACATATATTTTATCAGTTTCCTGTGAATAGCCATTTAGTCTGTTTCCCATTTTTATTAAAACAATCAGTGCCCATGTTTACTTTTTTTTTGAGAGGGAGTTTTGCTCTTGTTGCCCAGGCTGGAGTGCAGTGGCACAATCTCAGCTCACCGTAACCTCCACCTCCCAGGTTCAAGTGATTCTCCTGTCTCAGCCTCCTGAGTAGCTGGGATTACAGGCATGTACCCCCATGCCTGGCTAGTTTTGTATTTTTAGTAGAGACGGGGTTTCTCCATTTTGGTCATGTTGGTATTTAACTGCTGACCTCAGGTGATATGCCCACCTCAGCCTCCCAAAGTGCTGGGATTATAGGCATGAGCCACCGCGCCCAGCCGCATGTTTACTTTTTAAAATAAAATAGAAATATGGCAACTAGCTTTATAAGTTAAAGGAAACTCAGTTTCACAATAACTTATTAGCTTGAGCACACATTTGCACCAAAGCCAGTCACAACCCTAAAAGTTCTATAATTTTGGTTATATTATATATAACATGGACTGTTCTTGCTGTGAAAAGAAAATACTTTGACTTTTGTTACCTGCAGTGTATGAAATGTGTTTCCTTTATTTTGATTTCTTGGGCCGACTGAAGGGTAAAATGTCCAAGCTGAAATATCACTGCCAAGCAAGTTCACTAAACCCAGCTACAAGGGATGCAAAGGGTTTTGACTGACGTGCATTCCTCTGATGTCTTCCACCTTGAAGTCTCTGATGAGGTAGCAAAGCAAAAAAGTTAAATCTCTCTCCCATCTTCTTTGGATTCATTAACATATCATATCCTTGAAGTAACTGCTGCCTCACTGATGGCTCATTTGATTTATCTAAAAGAACCTGAAAAGAAAACAATTCTTAGCAAAAATAACCAGAAGACAGGATTCCTAGTTACATGCAGCAATACTAATGACTCTCAAATATTCCAATAAAACAGCACTCAAAATGTGACTTCTGATTATCTGCCTGAGAATCACAGAGTACTTAATAAAAATGTAGGTTGTTGTGAAACAAACCTAAGGATTTGCATTTTTAACAAATATCCCCAGGGGGTTTGATCTACAGTAAGGTTGAGGTGTCTTCAGAAGAACAGTTAGAAAATTCATACCCATAAACGCAGTTTTCTTAACAAACAAAAACACTATTTGGAAGTCTTAATGCTACCTCACATGGAGATGCATAAAACTTACCAGACTAGTTACTAAATCTATACTACCTGAAAAGACTGGAATACCAAGGATTGGCTAACTACAAAAGCATTAAGGCCAGGTGAATATACTATTTAAAGTAATTTTTGAAATACTATGAAAGTACTTAATAACAGTGAAATAAAATAAACCTTACCTTCAGCCGGACATCAATACCCATATTTTTTAAAAATGTGTGTTGTTTTATTGGGCCCACAGAGGCTACTTTTCCCTGTGCCATTCTTCGCAAATAACTGAAGTCCACATCAGCTGTTAGATCTGCTGTTCCTGGGGCAATTAAGACATCGTGAAGCTTGTGGCCACAAAACCCCTTGAACATAAAGAAATCAGATTTTTGCCCTTTTATGGTTATTAAGATTAAAGAAATGCTATCATATTAAAGTTATTTAATATTTACATTAATGCTTGAGGTGACGGAATAGAGCTCTCATTAATTCTCTAGGCAGGGAACACCTAGGCAGTGTTTTACGAAGTATATGCATCAACCATGCATCAGAATCACCTGAGATACAGTACAAACTACTACACAGCCATAAAAAAAAATGAAATCACGTCCTTTTCAGCAACGTAGACATAGCTGGAGGCCATTATCCTAAGTGAATTAATGCAGGGACAAAACCAAATACCACATGTACATCTCACTTAGAGCTAAACACTGGGTACACGTGAACATACTTATGGGAACAAACACTGGTGACTACTAGAGGGGAGACAGGAGGAGGGGAACAAGGGCTGAAAATCTATCTATTGAGTACTATGCTTGCTACCTGGGTGACAGCCTCACTTGTACCCCAAACCTCAGAGTCAATGCAATATACCCATGTAACAAATAACAAACCTGCCTCATGTACCCCCTAAATCTAAAATAAAAGTTGAAATTACTTAAAAAAAAATCACCTGAGAATATATTACTGACTCTAACCAGACCTGGTCAGTCAGAATCCTGGAGGTGAGGCTAGAGAATGAGTATTTTCAACCAACTCTCCAGGTTATTTTTAGATACAATAAAGTTAGAAATTAAGAACCATAGACCTAGAAAATGACTAAGAGCATTTAGTTAAATGTTTTTCAATTAAAGTATATTGAATAGAATTGATCATATTCAAAGATCATTAAGAAAGGATGTTTAGGAACAGTGTAAAAGAATACATCTGGAAAGGGAAAAAATGTTGAAAATATGATAGAAAAAGCTAGAATGATTACAGTAGGTAGTTTAAATCTGCAAAGAAGTAGCAAAATTTTTCTTGAATGAAGGGGGTACAGATAGGTTTAAGAATGTGAAGAAGATCTTTCCATTTGTATTATTCCGCTGCTTATTTGGATTTATGTAAACGTAGGTTCTACAACTAAGGAAGAATGTACACAATTCAGATCCTGTTAAAGGAGGGCTGGACAGTAGACTCCGTGTTAGCAGTAAGAACTAGGGTTAAGGGGAATTACAATAACATGAATTAATGTTAACTATAAAATAATGTAATACAACAATAACAGGCACTGTAGAAATCAAAGCTCTTCAATGGGCTTCAGGTCTAACACTGAAATTCTGATAAATCATGTTACTGAATTATACATACTCTGAAGGTATCTGTCCTTGTTCCGTCATGACCATAATCAGCAACCAGTGCAGCACCTCCAGTTAATGCAATGCGTTCAGAAAGTTCCTCAATGATAACACCAGCATCAGGACACACTTCAACATGATCCCTTGTTTCGTCATGCTGGTAAAGGGATCATTGCAAGAGTCAAAATGCATCATTCAAAAGAATTACTTCCTTAGGGTTTTTCAGGTTTTTCCTCAAAGAGCATTTCTTAGTTTTAATAAAAATAAATTCTTTCTTAATATGAGTATGTTCTCTACACTCAACTTTTCACCTGACTCCCTTTTTATTATACAAAACTCCTTAGTTCTTTGATGCTATCCACTTGATTTACAAAGACATTTTAATCTCTTATAAAAAGGCAAATGCCTTCCCAATCCCCCCAGATGGCCTAGAGCATTATCATTTTATTTAATGTAAAATTACTTTTATATCACAAATCATATAAACACATTCCTCTAGGTTGAAAGCATGGGAAAGGGATTTTTTTGTCTGCCTAGAACAGTGCCAGGCACATAACAGTCAATGAAAATATTGTGCTGAAAGAACAAATGGTACAAATCCAATAATACAAAGCAGACGCTATTAGACAATTATATTATCATGCCCTCTGTCGTGCCAGGAAGTATCCCAATGATATGCCCTACATCAAGAAACACGGGCTTATCAACCAGCGCCAATGTACTGAAACCATTATTACCCCAAGATGTCCACTTAACTGAGGGGCCACAATAAGTGTGTCCTAGCTTAAAAAGCGAAATCACACTAAGTATTAACACTTGCCAACCTGACTAGTATACATGAAATTTCACTACTTCCTGATCTGATTGAAAATGTGGTATTTCTTTCCCTTCATTATGAAAACATACATTAACTTGTACTCCTTCCCAACACCTTATTATAGAAATGCAGTAATGACCTGCCCTGATGTCTGCCTATGGTAACAGGCATCGAGTCAGATGAAGTTAAATCTCAGCTCTTCCTATGCTTACTGGTAGACAAGTTACTTAAACTTTCTGAGTTGTTTTCTTCCTTATAGATATTGTAGGTTTGTTGTGAGGATTAAATATAATAAACTATTTAGCTAATAGTGCAATCAAATTACTGTGGCTTAACTATAAAAACCATGAAGTCAGCCTCATCAGGCATCAGTAGACACGCTGACCATGCTGACATTCTTACTATCTTAGGCTACTCTTCAAGATGACATGTATTACCATTCATGTCATTCAAGTGATAGAGAATATTCGCTCCCTCCCTTCCTAAGTGAATACTAATTAGGTCAAGAACTAAATGAACTCCCAGGGCCAGGAGGTTAGTTCTTGGTAGTTCTATGAATTTGTCATTCGGGTAAACTTAGGTTGCTATAATATGAAAAAATAGGTGTTCACAAGTGTTCAGTCTGACATTTAAATTTATACTTAACAAAGAGAACTTAATTCATACATTTAAGTTTAAAAGCTCTTGTGCTTTTAGAACTGATAATTTCTGAGTAGGAAGTTCTCAGTTAAGGTCCAGAAAGTAGAAATCATCCTCTGAGCTGGAAAAAAAGGACTAAAAAAAAAAGAGGCAATCTGAAGCCTGGACGTTCCTGAGAAGTACGGGGATTTTGTGTACCTTTAAACAAGCCATGATAGACAGGCTGTTGCGATGATTCCTTGAGATCAACAGAAAGCAGTAGGAATTCTATCATTCTGGCTGAATCAAACTGAGGTCTGTGTGGAAGCACGGGATAAAAGCCATGCTGTAGCCCAGAGAAGGATAATAATAGAACCTACCTAATACTGTTGCTTTGAGAATTAAATGAGAAAACAGAGTAACACAAAGTACTCAACAAACGTTAGCTGTTACTGTTAATTTACTATAGTCTGTACTACATTGCTTTCACAGATGTAAACTCTTCCCGTGGACAATACCATTGCCACTTGACATGAAACTGAGATAAGTGTGAAAGTAAGAGACTTGGCTGAGTAAGCGGTTACTTACTTTCTCTTACTACATGACATTAAGGTCAAACACTCAAGAAATGATTTTAACCCATGCTCCTGCCTCTAGCTCCTCTGCACTTTCACCGTCAATAAAAAGCACCTCCTATGCTACTAGCAACTCTTCCTGTAAAGGAACTCTAAAATTCTAAAGTAGTAACTCAGAAAATAAGACTTTGAAGATTCTGTGAGCAATAAAAGAAACTTAAAAAAGCATATTCTTACTTGTATGAAGGCTTCTGCTGGGGTGGCAGAAGGTGCCAAAACAAACCTCAGTTTATCAGAAACCTGTGGATCAATGTCAACAAATACTTCTCGCCATCCCTGTGGTGTTTTCTAAACACAAAATAACACATAAAAACAAATTTTTGCAAGTTTGTTCTCTACATTGCTTCTACCAAAAATAGCTTTTTCTCTTCTTACCATAAGTAACTAACATTTACAGAGCACTATTTAAAATTACTTAATTCATTACTTCGTTGCCTTTGAACAATGAGTAGACCAATCGATGTAAGAGAAACAATAACAGAGATGACGCTGTGGAAGATAAAATCAGCAGCATGAAAAGTACCCAAAAAACGGAAATAGACTCAGGAGGAATAGCCAGAAGCTTTACTAACAAATTACTACAGGATCATGAGAGCTGCTCTTCTCCTTACAAATTACCAGTACACATACATTATCACCAAATCTTAAATCTCCTCACAGAAAGAATGAAGAAAAGTTTTATTTATTTTTTTGAGACAAGGTCTTACTTTGTTGCCCAGGCTAGAGTGCAGTGGTGCAATCTCAGCTCATTGCAACCTCTGCCTCCTGGGTTCAAGCGATTCTCATGCCTCAGCCTCCCTAGTAGCTGGGAAGTACAGGCACGTGCCACCAAGCCCAGATAATTTTTGTATTTTTAGTAGACACAGGGTTTCGTCATGTTGGCCAGGCTGGTCTTGAACTCCTGACCTCGATTCACCCACCTCGGCCTCCCAAAGTGCTGAGATTACAGGTGTAAGCCACCATGCCTGGCCCAAAAAATTTTAATCTATGATTTTTTAAAATGTGCTAAGGTTGGCTGGGTGCAGTGGCACGCACCTGTAGTCCCAGCTCCTTGGGATGCTGAGGCAGGATGAACACTTGAGCCCTGGAGTTCAAGACCAGCCTGGGGCAACATAGCAATACCCTATCTCTTTAAAAAAAAAAATTTTTTTTGCTTAAGTAAATCCTTCATTGCACCATAGCCAGTTACCATCTTACCATTTTTCATTCCCTTACTTCTTCAAATCAGAAGAATTAAGAATTCTTAATAATTATCCCAGGAGAACTAACAATTCTCATTAATATTTCATTTTTTGCTTTTGAATTATTTATGTGTACCAAAATTCCAAATAATAGTTAAAAATAACCTCAACAAGTAAAATTTGTATACTGAATAAACACCATAAACATTGGCAACACAATGCCTTTTGTATTCAATTATAGACACGACTTTTTCCCCCCTCAATACCTGAAATTTGTGCACAGGAAGAACATCAAAAAATTCATGTGCAAGATAAAAGCTGTATCCTATTTAAAAAGAGGAAAACAATTAATGTTTCCACATTTTACAGGAATTAATTCTTTTGAACATTAACTGTAAAAAAGAAAATGCCTACTTCCTCCACAATCATCACTACCACAGAATTATCTACCTCTTCATGGAAAACTTACACTGCAGAACATACAAAAGAACAATTATTACTATTCTTATTTTACACATAAATGGGGTCAGAAAATGGAAATAACTGAAATAGCAGTTAAATCTTTTATTTATCACAAGGCTTGAAGGAAATTAGAAGTCAGAGTTGTTAGCTGGAAGGGAATTTGATTTCATAAAATCGGGCTTCCCAGCCTGAGAAGGCTGAGGCAGGAGTGGCTCGAGGTCCCTTGCCCAAGATCGTACCCCCACTTTGGCTTTGAGTCAAGACTCAAACTAGTCAATACTAGTCAGTATTCCTGACTAGTACGGGATTTTCCCCCACACCTTGCTTATCTTTAGGCAAGTAAGGATTTTTTAAAAGACTCTATAACTGAACTAAACCCACCTACTAACACTGCTTCCATCAGCCCCGGCTGCCTTGGGCTGCTCCGTCATCGGTACGACCCTAGCTATAGGGAAATACTCAAAAGTACAATGGAGATTTACATTTTGTTTGGGATTTTACAAACCTCCATGAAATAAACTACTACTTAATGTCAGGCAACTTTATTTTCTATTATGATGCTCTTTTCTAGAAAAAAGTAGGCTACTCTCTATGGATAAGGGACTTGGCAGCAGTAACTCAATCTATTACATTGCTGTAAAACGTTACAGTCCCATCAATACTGTGAGGGTTGTGATCAAAATTCTTTCATTAATCCACATTAAGGTAATTACCTTTTGGAACATCTTGCAGATCTCGGTACCAGGAAACTGGAATCCCAGACTTAGTGACACCTTTCATATACACTGGGGATCCAGCATTTCGCTCTAACGGGACCTTCTCTTCAGTCAGTGTCAATGCTTGAATCTCACTTAATTTTTGGCTTACCTCTACCAGATGTACTGAAATGTCACAATTTTTCAGCACAGATCCAAGTTGAGTGAACACCTAAATACCAAAAGAAGAAAAAAAAATACAATGTGTTAAGTAGGTTTTAAGTTTCCTAATCATTTACATCAATGATTTAGTCATGTCAAAATAGAAGTAATATTTCAGAGAGATGTGTCCCTTACCCAAGCCACTCTCCAGCAGTCTATAAGAATCATAACCTACTAGTTATTAAGCATAACCTAAATAAGAAATCAACAATGCACAATTTGGTTTCCTAATGATAAATTATGATTAACAAATGAAAATAAAAGATTTGGCATCTGATAAAAACAATGATTCAGATTATGGAGTCTAAAAAAAGACCAAGGAAATAAAATGTAGATAGCCTTGATTTGATAATGTCTCTAGATCTAGGAAATAATCTCATCTTTGAGATGATGAGAACTCTAACCTCAAAGAATCAAATCTGAATGGTACTGAAAACCTGACTGCTTAACTCGGGAGTCTGCCACATTTTTCAATCTATATTTAGCTACATATTTTTTCACTGTTGTAAACATGCAAGGGAAAAAGGAAAATACTAATATTTTACCGATCTTTTAAGACTAAAAATTCAATAGCAAAAGCATAAAGTGTATCAACATTATTTTTCATTTGAATTTAATTTTTACTGGTGATCTGCCTCCAATTAATACTTTTGAGATATGAATATGCACATCCAGACTGATAATATGAACAAGATGATTTTTCCAAATTTAGTTTTGAGATCGAAATACAAATGGAAAAACTTCCCAGGAGAAATTCCTTCAGAAGGTAACATCAAAAATAAAACAGGTCTGACACTTCTCTGGCTATTTGCTTTACAACCCTTTAAATTCTTTGGCTTTTTAGGAGTTCTTATGACTCAGTCTGGAAAAGCATCCTTCATACATTTTAAGGGCTCTGGAATCGACTTTTAAAGTACTTGAACAAGAAAATTAAATATTAAATATTTTATATTCAAATGACCTTGCTGAAAAACATAAAATAGAGCCCTGGAAATTTAAATCCGTGATTTTGTTTTCTTTCTTCACCCAAATAATCAAGATTCTTATTTGTCATATGTTTATATATTTTTTAAATCCTTCAATTTCTCATTTAAAGCAAAAACCATAAAGCATCAAGAAATTTAAATTTATATTGAGTACGTGTTGGTGTTTTTTGGTTTTTTTTTGAGACAGGGTCTCACTTTGTCACTTATGTCAAGGCATAATCACAGCTCACTGCAGCCTCAACCTCCTGGGCTCAAGCAATCCTCCCACCTCAGCCCCCCGACTAGCTTCAACCACAGACGCATGCCACCACGCCTGGGTAATTTTTATATTTTTTGTAGAGATGGAGTTTCACCATGTTGCCCAAGCTGATCTTGAACTTTGGGAGCCTCGGACTCCCAAAGTGCTGGGATTATAGGCATGGGCCACCACGCCCAGCCACGTTTGTTTTTTACATTGAATTGCCAGGTACATATAAAACAAACTCAAAAAGACTAATGAGTTCCAAAATACTAAAAACTACAAAAGTTTAATAAATACTATCAGGTACTATAAACAACTGTCCTCCTTTTTAATGTTTTCATAAAATAGTACATAGACTGATAGAAAGAATGATACAAGAGAGAATATCTACCATCTGGTTAAAGAAATGGGACATGACCTTATCTCCAAAGCCCCTGTGGACTCCCTCTATCCTTGGAAGTCACCACCATTCTGAATCTTGAGTTAATAACACCCTGACTTTTCTTTATAAATGTTACTAAACATATTTTTATCACCAAATATATATTGTTTAATGTTGACTGTTTTTTGGATTTTATATAAATACAATCATATGATATGACCTCTTTTGCAAACTGCTACTTTCACACATCTTCTTTCATGTTGAATACTGTTATATTCCACCGTGATTTCACACATTCTTGCAGTACTTCGTATTCCACTGTATGACTATACCACAATTAACTGATTCATTTACCCACCTGATAGGCATTTGTGCTGTTTGTTTTCCACTATTTTATACAATGCTGCTATCTTCTTGTATGTGTCTCCTGGTACACATATACACTAGTTTCTCTAGGGTATATCACTAGCAGTAAAATTGCTGGGTCATACAAAATAAGAAACTTTGATGTTAATAGATAATGGCCAATAGCTTTTCAAAATGGTTGTACAAGGCTGGGTACGGTGGCTCATGCCTGTAATCCCAGCACTCTGGGAGGCCGAGGCAGGCGGACCACTTGAGGCCAAGAGTTCAAGATCAGCCTGGCCAGCATGGTAAAACCCCTTCTCTACCAAAAATAAAAAAATTAGCCAGGCATGGTGATCCACGCCTATTATCCCAGCTACTCAGGAGGCTGAGGCACAAGAATCGCTTGAACCTGGGAGGCAGAGGTTGCAGTGAGCCAAGATCGTACCACTGCACTCCAGCCTGAGCGACAAAGCAAGACTCCGTCTCAAAAAAAAAAAAAAAAAAAAGAAAAGAAAAAAGGATGTACTAAATTATACTCTTACAAGCAGTATATGAGAGTTTCCATTGTTCCACATATCCACATCTTCACCAATACTTGGTGTTGACAGACTTTTGGCTTTTTTTTCTAATTTGGTGAGGGTTACAGTAGTATCTCATTATGATTTTAATTTTCATCTCCCTGACTACCAATAAGACTAATCTTTTTTTTTTTTTTTTGCTTTTTTAGCTGTTTGTATTTTCCTCTTTTATGAATGGACTTGTTCACATCTTTGGCCTGATTTTTCTCAAGTGATCTGTCTTCTTACTGACTTAAAGGAGTTATTTAAATAATTCTAACTACTAGTTCTCTGTTGGTTACGTGTTACAAATAACTTCTCCCACTCTGTGGCTTGTCTAATCACTCTCTTAATAGGGTCTTTGAAGAACAAAAAGCTGCTAGTTTATTTGTAGAGCAAGAAGTTTTTAATTTTCATGTAAGAAATGAAATATTAATCTTTTGCTTTATGCCTCCTGCTTTTTTTTTTTTAAATATAAAAAGAGACGAGGTCTTGCTTTGTTGGCCAGGTTGGTCTTGAACTCTTGGCCTCAAGCAATCCTCCCACCTTGGCCTCCCAAAGGGCTAGGATTACAGGCATGAGCCACTTGGCCCAGCCTAAACTTTTTTTTTTTCTGAGACAGAGTCTCGCTCTGTCACCAGGCTGGAGTGCAATGGCGCAATCTCAGCTCTGCAATCAATCACTGCAGCAATCACTGCAACCTCTGCCTCCTGGGTTCAAGCGATTCTCCTGCCTCAGCCTCCTGAGTAGCTGGATTACAGATGCGCGCCACCATGCCCGGCTAATTTTTGTATTTTTACTAGAGATGGGGTTTCACTATGTTGGTCAGGCTGGTCTTGAACTCCTGACCTCGTGATCCGCCCACCTTGGCCTCTCAAAATGCTAGGATTGAGCCACCACGCCTGGCCTAAACTTTTTATATAATTAAAAACTTTCCTTCCTGAGAAAACAAATACACTCTCCCATAATGTCTTCTAAATGTTTCCTATGTTTAGCTTTCATATTCTCCCCCTCCCCTCCATTTTTTAAGCTTACAGACAACAGTAAGTAATGACTGATTACATTATTCTGACATTATATTTTAGCTGAGAAATATGAAATTAAGGAACTGAAAACCAATGAAATCAACATGGTTTGCACACTCAGAAGTACTAAAATTCATTTACATGAGACTAAAAGACATTCTTTTATTACCTACCCTCAAAATATCTCCCACGAGGGTTCCCCTACCTGGGCCCAGTTCCACCAGCTGGAAAGCTGTGCTTTTTCCAGTGGCCATCCATTCACTAATGAACCATATCCCTAGTAGCTGTGAAAAGGGAAAAAAAAAAACACGTATTAAAGTATTATAAAGTATAAAAGTATACAATATAAAATTCCACATAAATATGCACTATATGCCAAAAAGCAAAATGTGTACAGCCATATAAATGTTATTTAATACATACGTACCTGTACACATAGGAACTTCCTAGGACTACATCATAACATACACCATTTAGGAAGATTAGTAGGAAAAAATAAGGCAGCCTCTGCTATAAAAGGTCCCATGACATAGATAAGAGGATATCACTAGCAGAAAGGTATCAGTATTTGAAAGCAAATAAACATATGAAATGTGATTATGCCATTTCTTCATATTCATATGATTTAAACAATTACATGACTCTTACAATAACTAATGTTTTTTAATACCCACATTCTACTTCCTCTTATACACTATTTCTAAATTCATAGAAGGTACTTAGTGGAAATGAATTAGAATTCTGTTTATTAAAGGAAGACTTGGCTGGGCGTGGTAGCTCACGCCCGTAATCCCAGCACTTTGGGAGGCTGAGGCAGGTGGACCACCAGAGGTCGGGAGTTCAAGACCAGCCTGACCAACATGGAGAAACTCTGTCTCTACTAAAAATACAAAATTAGCCAGGAGTGGTGGCACATGCCTGTAATCCCAGCTACTCGGGAGGCTGAGGCAAGAGAATTGCTTGAACCTGGAAAGCGGAGGTTGCAGTGAGCCGAGATTGCGCCACTGCACTCCAGCCTAGGCAATAAGAGCAAAACCCTGGCTCAAAAAATAGATAAATAAAAGAAGACTTTTACTGTAACTATGGCTAAAATCATGACTGGGAGCTTTAGAGCTTCTCTTAATTCCACTAATTCTTCAATGCTCTTTATCTTTTCTTTCTTCATTCCTGGGCACTCTCCTGGGCACTCTACCTCTTTTCTCGCCTTTCTTTTTGTCTCTCTTCCTTCTTCCATTCTTTTTTTTTTGAGCTGGAGTTTTGCTCAGTCGCCCAGGCTGGAGTACAGTGGCGCCATCTTGGCTCACTGCAAGCTCCGCCTCCCGGGTTCACGCCATTCTCCTGCCTCAGCCTCCCAAGTAGCTGGGACTACAGGAGACCGCCACCATGCCCGGCTACTTTTTTGTATCTTTTTTTAGTAGAGACTGGGTTTCACCATGTTAGCCAGGATGGTCTCGATCTCCTGACCTTGTGATCCGCCTGCCTCGGCCTCCCAAAAGTGCTGGGATTACAGGCGTGAGCCACTGTGCCCAGCCCCTTCTTCCATTCTCTTATTTCATCTGATTCTCCTTTTTCTGTCCTCTTTATGACCCCCTCCTTTCCTTCTCTTTCTCTTTGTCCCTCTTATCTCTCCATTTCCCTTCCTACAGTGGAGTATAAACTTTCCAAATATTCTCTCTACCATTTTACTCCCCTCCACTGCCTCTCTATTCCCTCAGTACATAAACTACTATAAAGTTAAAACTTTTGATGAATCACAAAAAAAGCTGTAGAACACTACTACAGAATAATACAATTTGATCTGCTCTCAAATGTTTATATTAGCTTCATTCATACTTTACATTGGGTATTACCTCCCCAAAGATTTGACTTATTTCAGGTGAAGTAATGAAATCTCCTTTTTCGCCTAGCATGTCACGGTACACATAATAACCCTGAGTAAAAAGAGAAAATGGAGAAACAAAATTAATTTTCAAATAAGCCTTTTAAAAATACCCCTCCAAAATCCTAAATAATGTAAAAGTGAAATAATTATTTAGTAAGAAAGTTCTCTCCTCTAAATAAGCAAGGGGAGCCGGGCGCGGTGGCTCATGCCTGTAATCCCAGCACTTTGGGAGGCTGAGACGGGTGGATCACGAGGTCAGGAGATTGAGACCATCCTGGCTAACATGGTGAAACCGTCTCTACTAAAAACAATACAAAAAAATTAGCCAGGCGTGGTGGCGGGTGCCTGTAGTCCCAGCTACTTGAGAGGCTGAGGCAGGAGAATGGCGTGAACCCGGGAGGCAGAGCTTGCAGTGAGCCGAGATTGCGCCACTGCACTCCAGCCTGGGTGACAAAGTGAGACTCCGTCTCAAAAAATAAACATTAAAAAAAAAAAAATAAGCAAGGGAAACATGGTGTCTTTACCCAAATTTTACAAAGTAACAGTCATTTTACAAAACTAATAGAAAAACAATTACACCTTGACCGTAAAGGCAGAAGTCATGTAACGTCCATCTCTGCACGCCAGACCCTTCCTCCCCTCCCAGCTCCCACACCCAACACAGCAAGACCCTGCCTGCTCCTCCAGCCTCCTCTCCAAATTCTAACACTTTCTGTCTCATATATGGGCCCTGCCTGCTGGTGATGTTCTGTTTCTTGATCTGGGTGCTGGTTAATTTGCTTTGTGAAAATTCACTGAGCTGTAAACTTGTGATTTATGAACTTTTCTACATAAACATTTTATCTCCACAAAAAGGGTTTTTGGTTTTTTTTTTTCTTATTAGCCTTGCTTGTCCAGACATCCATGCCACTGCAAATCCTCACCCTTCTCCCTTTTCAACTCTCCCTGGCAGTCTTATACTCATCCTCTGAATCTGCTCAAATGCCACCTAGCTGACCTCCTCCAGCCCTCCAACCTAAGGCCAAATCCAGTGCCACCTTTTCTGAGCTTATTTGTCTATGTTCTTCACCACAAAGCATAGTTGTTTGCAGAAGATCATTGCCTTATTTATCTTCATATCCCAAGTTTTAGCACGATGCCTAACCTTCAAGAAACACTACAGAATTGTGTTAAAAATTTCTCAGGCTTCTCAAGCTCCTACTCTACCACCTTACTACAGGTGACACGGGCCCTAGTCTCACTCCGGAATTAAAGAAATGTTATAAAATGCAACCTCCTCAGCTTCCCATCCCCACCTGGCCTCTAACCTAATGTGGGGACTCCAAGAATCAAATGCCTTCCCCTTCTCCTCTTATCCCAACCTAATCCCTCCGCCTCTGCTCTGGACTGCCGTTCCTCACACAACTCCCCTGAGTCCTTTTAGCCGTCCCCCTCTCTCTTCCAGCTTCAACTTTCCCCCTTCAGCATTCAAAATAAATCAAGTCACCCCCATTTTTAAAAACATTTTTTCAATCCACACAGCATCTCTCCTTCTAGGCTTTCTAGTTCCATTCAAAAGGAAACACTATAGGGGTATTTACACTTTTTTGTGTTATGAACCACTGTGGTAATCCAGTGACGCCTATAGACCCCTTCACAGAGTGTTTTTAAATGCACAGAACCACAAAGAAATAACTGAAATATGTGTATCAAATGTTTTTAAAAATGTGATATATACACTTCTTTACTAGTGTATTCAAAAAATATAATCAGGCCGGGCACAGTGGCTCACACCTGTAATCCCAGCATTTTGGGAGGCTGAGACAGGCGGATCATATGAGGCCAGGAGTTCAAGACCAGCCTGGCCAACAAGGCAAAACCCTATCTCCATTGAAAATACAAAAAACCTAGCCAGGCATGGTAGCATACACCTGTAATCCCAGCTACTCGGGAGGCTGAGGCACAAGAATCCTTTGAACCTGGGAGGTGGAGGTTGCAGTGAGCCAAGATTGCACTACTGCACTCCAGCCTGGGCGACAGAATGAGACTCTGTCTCATAAAGCAAACAAACAAAAAAGCCCATAATGAAGCCAAAGGCCTAATAATTAACAAAATTTTGAAGTAAGGATGAGCACGATAAAATTCTGAGATGCCTGTGATCACTGTATTGTGATAAGGAAATACCAATGATTTCCACAGATGACAAAGTCACAAGTATTGCTGATGCTACCGGTTGCTGCGTATGTTCATAATTGAAGAAATGCTAAATTTCAGTTGAAAGTTAGTGAAAATAACTTTTTTCCATCCAGCTTCATGAGACCCCTGATTTCTATTAAAGGGTCCCTAGGTTAAGAGCCTCTAAATTTTAGAGTTACCCCTACTCTCAATGCTGGGAAACCTTCCTTTCTCTCAGCATGTTCTCCCTGGTTCCTTGGCTTTAAATATGACCTATATGCTGATGATGAGCAAATGTATATATGCCTGCCCAGTCTTTCTTCTGAACACCAGGCTCTTTTTTTTTTTTTGAGACAGAGTCTCGCTCTGTTGCCCAGGCTGGAGCGCAATGGCGAAATCTCGGCTCACTGCAACCTCTGCGTCCCGGTTTCAAGCGATTCTCCTGCCTCCTGACTAGCTGGGATTACAGTCACAAGCCATCATGCCCGGCTAATTTTTGTATTTTTAGTAGAGACGGGGTTTCACCATGTTGGTCAGGCTGGTCTCAAACTCCTGACCTCGTGATCCACCCGCCTTGGCCTCCCAAAGTGCTGGGATTACAGGTGCGAGCCACCACGTCCGGCCCTGAACGCCAGACTCTTATAGCGAATTGCCTACTTTCTATCTCCACCTCCGTGTCACTGCTAACAAAATATGTATAAAATGCAGCTCCTGGTATAGGCTCTCTCCCCAGTAAACCTGGTCCTGTCTGTCTTAATGTCAATAAAAGGTACCATCATCACCCAACTGCTCAAGCTAAAACTACGAATCAGCCTTGATTCCTCCGTTCCATCACTCAATCCATCGGCAAATCCTGTCAGTCCTTTTCTAAACCACCCTCTTCTATTTCTAGTACCACCACACTAGTCTAAGCCACCTATCTTGCAGCCCTGCCCACCGGCATTGAAAGAAAGATACCGGCCTTGGGTAAACCTCGACACTTGAGTCACACCACCATATCCAACAGCAATGGCCAAACCAACCCCAGAATTCCACAGAGGTCATATTTCAACCCAGCAAAAGATGAAACATTCTAAAATAAAGGACTATACGCTTTCACCAAATGGCTCTGTAGAACAGACAAGGAAACATGGGTCAGAAAGCGGTGATTGTGCCTAATCCTAGAACAGTGAAGATCCAGACTGCATTCTCAACTGCACATGTGAGAAAACCCACGTCTCCAATGCCAGCTGAAGCCATTCCAACACAGACGACTTTCCAGGCAGTAATTCCTATTTCCAGTTGCCTGTTGGAGATTTCCCCCTAAGAGTCCCACACACTTCAAATTCATATACCAGCCTGAACTCTCCATACTTCCTCCTCCTGCATTCCTTCTCCCAGAGCAATGAATCCACACCACCTACCATCAGCCAAGTAGGAAAGTCATCCTTCCCACATCATAAATCCAATTAGCTACACTCTGTCTCCTAAACACCCTTGGACCGTGTCCTCTCTTTATTGGCACTGCCTCTAACGTGAGCCAGCCCTGACCAACTGACAAATTATCTGTCCCCAGGTCCTCAGAAATTGCTCTTCCCCTGGGAGGCACCCCCACGGCCTGGGCTGAGGACCTCCGGGCTTCTCCCTCCTGGCTTGCACCTCGCAAATCGGCTTGAGAGGGCCTAGTCCTCGGGCTACCCGACCCATACCTTGGCTGGATTAGTCAACACCTCCTTCATGTACTCGGCCACAGTGATGGGACCAGTAGACTTTATTTTGTAAATAAGATGCCGCAGCATTGGCGTCACCGGGTTTTCTGCAGGCTCATTCCCGGAGCTGAAGTATTTCCCTCTCCAAATAGAAGGAATGGCTGCGAAAAACACGAATTAAACAGACCCCATGATAAATCTGAACATTCACGAGCGCAAGCCGCCTGAGCGTTTTCAAAACAGCTTCGTGAACCCTTAACCTCGCCCCAACGCAGATCGCAGGCTACTGTGCTTAGCACGCCCACGGGGCGCAGAGACAGCACCCACTTGCCCACGACTACCCAGCCCTATTGCGTTTGTACCGGACCCGTTTCCAGCCCAGGGCACCTTCAAGGTGGAAGTGAGCCCCCGAGCCCTTGATCCCCGGGTACCCTCAACTGAAGAACTAAAGAAGGCGCCCCACGCGGTTTCCACGGCAACCGGGCTTCGAAGGTACTGACGCTTACCTCCGCGCGCCACGGCACACAACAGCCCCAAACCTGACCTCACCAGTACACTCATGCTGAAATTCGCAGGCTAGCTCGTTCCGCCAGGAACTGGGGCTTAGGCCATTTCCGGGAGAAGACACGCCCCGACAGGAATTACGCCACGGGCATAGCGGAAGTAGGCTGAGTTTCACGCGCGTATGCTCTGCCCGCCATGGCGGCAGCCAAGGAGCTTTTGGAGTTCCATGCCAAGCGGCCTTGGCGCCCTAAGGAGGCAGTAGAAGATCCAGACGAGGAGGACGAGGATAATACTAGTGAAGCCAAGAATGGGTTCTCCCTGGAGGAAGTGTTACGGCTCGGAGGCACAAAGGTAACGGCCGCGGGCTCCGGGGAAAGGGATCAGGCGTGGAGAGTGCCGAATGTGGCTAGGCTGACTACCCCGCCACTTCCGCGCTGCGTAGAGCGCGGGCGTCCAGGACCGAGATCCCAGCCTCTGAAGCATGTGTTCGGTTCGCTTCCCACGCTGGTTTCCACTGCTGTTTACAAAAGAAAAGTTTCGAATTGAACGTTGTATTCTCTGGCCTTTCTTAGGATGTAGGCGATCTTCTGATTTTATTGACGTGGTATAACCATTACACCATCAGGTCGGAGAGTGGCTTTTCTTGGTCCTGATCTTGTAGTATGAGTGTTTTGAACACCAGTGGTATTGGAATTTTCATTTCTGTTCTCATAGAGTACATGCACGTGTCACTGTATGCCCCAGAAGCTCTCTTTTTGGAGCATCCTAATTAAGGGAGAGAAACAGTAAACATACTTTTAAATACATAGTACAGCAGACGCGGGGTAATGCTATAAAAGAAAATAAAACAAGGAAGGGCGATAAGGAGTGGGAGCGCGTTAGTATTAAATGAGATGATCGACAAACACATCACGGAAATATTTGAGCAGAATCCTAAAGGAGAGGAAGGAGTGAGCTGCCATTCCAGTCAGTTGGAACAGCAAATGCAAAGACAGGCAGAAGAGTGCCTAACCAATTCCATGAGCAGCCAAAATGCCAGTGTAGCAGAGGCAGAGTGAGTTAAGGGGAGAATAGTAAGAAACGAGGGCCGAGGAGTAAGAGGGCAGGCTTTTGCTCTGAGTTTGGTGCAAAACCACTGGAAGATTTTAAGCAGATAAGGAACAGAAATTAACTTTGTTTTTAATATTATTTTGTTTGGAGACTGGACTTTCAGGGTGGAGAAGTTGGTTAGAGATAGGCAGATTCACAGTTTGCTCTGTGCTTGTGTATATTTAAGTTTTGAATAGGTAATATATACACATGATACACGTGATACAAACTTTAAAAGATACACAGTGAAAAGTCAAATTGTTTCCACTTTTATCTCAGCCATAACAATTGCCCTGATAGGAAGCAATTGTTTTTACAACTGTATTTTATATCTTTCAGGGATACTATATACCTTTTCAAGCATATACATACTCATTTATGTGTATGAAATACGGGTGTATTATTTTTTACATAAATGGTACCATATATATACACCTATCTCTACATTTTGCTTTCTTTTCTGTCTTAGAAATCCTTCTATATCAGCGCATAAAGTTCTGTGTCATTGATATGGCTGCATAAATCATTTTGTCTGTCTTAATTTATCTAACCAGCCATTTATTGTGAATATTTAAATTATTGCCAGTCTTTCACTATTTTAAATAATACTACAGTTAATAACCTTAATCGTATTTTCCCCCACTTTTGTAAGTGTATATGTAGTATAAATTTGTAGAAATGAGCCAGGCACAGTGGCTCACACCCATAATCCCAGCACTTTGGGAGTCGGAGGTGGGAGGATACCTTGATCCAGGAGTTTGAGACCAGCCTGGGCAACATAAGGAGACCTCATCTCAAAAAAATTTTTTTTTTTAAATAGCTGGGCGTGTAGTCCCAGCTACAGGCCGAGGTTGGAGGATCACTTCAGCCTGGGAGGTTGAGGCTGCAGTTCAGCTGTGGTCATGCCACCGTACTCCAACCTGGACAACAGAGCGAGACCATGTCTCAATCAGTTAATTTTTAGAAATGAAGCTGCTGGGTGAACAGATGTGTGCCTTGTATTAAATAGTTGTGATTGGAGTTGACAAATTGTCCTCCATGGAGGCTGTGTCAGTTTACACTCACATCAACCATGTATGAAAGTGCCGTTTCCCCCACCCCTTCCCCAGCATCACCTGTCATTGTATCTTGCTCATCTTGCAGTGTATCTTTGCTCATCTGATAAATTAAAAGATGGATGTATCATTGTGGTTTTAATGTGGATTTCTCTAAATCTCAGTGAGGTTGAACATCTTTTCATATTCTTAAAGAACCCTTTTTTTCTATAAACTGTTCATATCCTTTGCACATTTTTCTTTGGGTTGTCACTTACTGATGTGTAGAAACTTATATTAAGGCATTAAACCCAATTACTTTGATAGGAATTGCTTGTATTTTTTTTTCCAGTTTATAATTTATATTTTTTTCCTATATCGAAATAAAAAGTGTGTGTGTGTGTGTGTGTGTGTGTGTAAAAGAGAGAGAAAGATAAATTTACTTATCCTTTCCTTTGTGGACCCTGAGTTTTATGTCAAATTTGAAAGGATTTTTCCAGTTCTGAAATTATTTTTTAAATTATGTTGTGTTTCCTATTATTTTATGGTTTTATTTTTCACATTTGTAATGTATTTTTAACTTATGTTTTTAATGCAGCAAGATTACCTTATGCTGGCTACTTTGGATGAGAATGAGGAAGTGATAGATGGAGGCAAAAAAGGAGCAATTGATGACCTTCAGCAAGGTGAATTGGAAGCATTTATTCAAAATCTTAATTTGGCGAAGTATACAAAAGCTTGCTTAATTGAAGAAGATGAACCAGCTGAAAAAGAAAATTCCAGCAAAAAAGAAGTAAAAATACCTAAAATAAATAATAAAAATACAGCAGAAAGTCAAAGGACATCAGTTAATAAGGTGAAAAATAAGAATAGGCCAGAACCACATTCTGATGAGAATGGCAGTACCACACCGAAAGTAAAGAAAGATACACAGAACATCTTTGAATTTTCTGAGAGACAGACTTTGTTACTTAAGCCTGGAGGCAAATGGTATGATCTGGAGTATAGCAATGAATATTCTTTGAAACCCCAGCCTCAGGATGTTGTATCTAAGTACAAAACCCTTGCTCAGAAGCTGTATGAGCATGAAATCAACTTATTCAAAAGTAAGACGAATAGTCAAAAGGGAGCCTCTTCTACCTGGATGAAGGCAATTGTGTCATCGGGGACACTAGGTGACAGGATGGCAGCCATGATTCTTCTTATTCAGGATGATGCCGTTCACACACTTCAGTTTGTAGAAACTCTTGTGAACCTTGTTAAAAAGAAGGGCAGCAAACAGCAGTGCCTTATGGCCTTGGATACTTTCAAAGAGTTGCTTATCACAGATCTTTTGCCAGACAATCGGAAGCTGAGGATTTTCAGCCAGCATCCTTTTGACAAACTGGAACAGTTGTCCAGTGGCAACAAGGACTCAAGAGATAGAAGACTGATATTATGGTATTTTGAACACCAGCTGAAACACTTAGTGGCGGAATTTGTGCAGGTCTTAGAAACTTTAAGTCATGATACATTAGTAACCACTAAAACTAGAGCCCTTACCGTGGCTCATGAGCTGCTTTGTAACAAGCCTGAGGAAGAAAAGGCTCTTCTTGTGCAAGTGGTAAATAAACTGGGAGATCCTCAGAACAGAATTGCCACAAAAGCATCCCATCTGTTAGAGACATTACTTTGTAAACATCCCAATATGAAAGGAGTTGTGTCTGGTGAAGTAGAAAGGCTACTCTTCCGCTCAAATATCAGCTCCAAAGCTCAATATTATGCAATTTGCTTTTTAAATCAAATGGTTCTGTCCCATGAAGAAAGTGAACTGGCTAACAAATTAATAACTGTTTACTTTTGCTTTTTTCAGACTTGTGTCAAAAAAAAAGATGTTGAATCAAAAATGCTTAGCGCCCTTTTAACAGGTGTGAATAGGGCATACCCTTATTCCCAGACTGGTGATGACAAAGTGAGGGAGCAGATTGACACACTGTTTAAAGTGTTGCATATTGTGAATTTTAATACCAGTGTGCAGGCTTTAATGCTGCTTTTCCAAGTAATGAATTCTCAGCAGACAATATCGGATCGATATTACACAGCATTATACAGGTAAGAACATACCCTTCCAATATGAGACATGAAATAATAACTTGATGTAGTACAGCACAAGCAGTGCCCTCTGTGGGGCAAGAGAAAGAATTAGAAAATTTGGTTTTAGGCCCCCTCAGCAGCTTGCTACTCGCCACCTTCAAGTAAGTCACTTAATCTTTGTTTCCCTGATGGGCACAAATTATATTAGATGCTTTGAATACATTTTTCATTTTGAGAAGTTGTAAAATACAGAAAAATACCCAAAAGATTCATTCATATCTACCACCTAGTATTTCAGAATTAACATTTTGCTATATTTGTTTTAAATCTTTTGGGATATTAAAGAAATAAAATTGCAGATATAATTGCAGTTTCCGTCTTCCCATTCTCCTCAGTCCTATATCTTTTCCCTGCTGTCTTTCACGCAGTTAAATGCATTCACACAGTAACTCATTCAACAAGTATTTTCTGAGTGCCTGCAGTATGGTGCCATGCTCTAGGTGCACAGGAGGCACAGCGAACAGAAATCCCACCCCTGGAGGCGCTCACATTCATATTGGGGGAGGTGGCAGAGAAGGGAGCTGTGGTAAAGTATGTTAAGTAGAGAGTTTTGGGGGGTGCAGGGTGCAGGGGTTTTTTTGTTGTTGTTTTTTAATGGAGATTAAGATTTTCTTTACTGAATTTTGCAACTCACCCATTGAGGCATCATATTTTCAGCAATGTGTACACAGTTTGGAGCTGTTTAAGAGACAGTCGAACATAGCAACTGTGTTCAAGAAATTAATATATTTCCTTCTGATTCATTTTTATATTTTTACATAGATATATCTTGTGAGAAAATGTGCAGTAGTGGTTAGTATCTTAGACTTAAGCCACGCCACCTGGGTTTGAGTCCCTGCCAGTAGTTTTCTGTGTAATTTTGGGCAAATTACTTGATCCCCACTAAAAACCTATTGGTAGACATAATTCATCCCATGTTATCATGCCTAAGTGGATTTGTCTGTAGGATGGAGAGAAAAGCAGCTATCTCATATGATTATTTTGAAGATTTTGAAACTTGCACAAGGTTCTACAGCTTGTAAATGACAGAATTGGGGCTTTAATGGAGGTTAGGAGGTTATGTGTGTTAACCCATGTAATCTTTCTATGTATATTAAGTGCTTAACAGTGCTTAACACATAGTGCTATGTGAAATGTTGGCTGCTGTCCTTATTACTGATACTCATCCATGTTTCTTTAGTTTAATCCTCTTAACAGCTCTCCAATCTGTGAGGTACAATAATTTGTGCAAGGTCACACAGATATTAAGAGACCAAGTTAGGTGGCAAGTCCAGGTCCACTTGCTGTAGAGTTCATGACATTTCATAGCACTGATTGCTCTGGTCCACTAAAAAGACTCTCAGAAGCCTTTCCACAACTCTTTGAAGTAATAGATACTTAACACTGTTAATTTGAAAAGAGTTCCAAGGCTGAAAATATAGAGGTTTCGGGATCTTGAGTTTTGTTTTTGTTAGTTTGTTTGTTTGTTTTGAAGGGGGGTGGTTTGATTATTTTGAACTTTTGATGGTCATAGGAATTTTTAATTTTTAGAAAGTGTTTGGAATCTATTAGAAAACATTTTTCTGTCTCTATTTAACATCATAGTCTAACATCTCTGAGGAAGGGTAAATTTTTAAGTTTTTGAAATTACTGTTTGCCAAAAGCTCTCACAGATGGAGTTTCTTAACAGGCCATTAGGCCTTCTTAAAGTGTTTGTTTGCTCTTGGTTTTATTAAGAATCCTTCACGTTAAGAAAACCCCTAGTTAATTGAGGGATAAAAGAAATGACATGATTTGGTTTACAAAAATATTTATCAAAACATTAGGAAAATATTTCATGAAATGATAGAGACATGTCTCTAAATTCTTCTCAGATGTTTCTGTTGATGTGAGATGGAATTTATGCCTAATAATAAATTGCAAAATGGATAGAAATGTTGGAAAATTTAAATGTAAAGAGAGAAAATTGAATAATACAGAATATCCCAGAATATTACCAAAAGGGTGATATTTCCCAGAGTATTCAGAGCAATAGGAAAGTGCTTCACAAGCTTAAGTATTTTTCATTTCTAGTATTAGTAGGAAAAAATTAATGGAAATGCTTAAAACAAAGGAAGTAATGATTCCAGGTGTTAATAGAGCCAATCTGGAGGATTGTGTTAATTCTGGGTGCCCTAATATCTGCAGGTCTAGACCAGTTGGGGACATGTGTAGGATTCAGCACCTAGGATAGAGAATTTTTAAAGTATCATGAGATCAGAGTAGAGCAGCCTACAGAAGACAGACATTAGGGAGAGACAAGCACATAATAGCTAAATAGGTTCAAGTATTTGGAAAACTGTCATGTAAAAGTATTCACTGCCAGGCACTGGGGTTACAACAGTGAATAACACAGGCATAATCCCTATTTCATTGGACCTTGGGAGAAAAGGGAAAGGCAGGAAAACCAAGTTTGTGAAACTGAAGAACACAAACATGGGACTGAGAGACTAATAGAAGAACCAATTTTGGATATTGTGGACATGCAGAGAGTTGGAGAGAAGCACTCTGGGCAGTGAAAATAGCATATATGAGAGGAGTGTTACACAGCTAGTACATTGGACTAGAGATTCTCTGAAGTCCTTAGAATTTAATTTTCTGCTGTTCATCTATGGTCTTCACTAAAATCATAAAGAGGCAGCCTCTGGTCCCCCTGCTAGTAGGTAGTTATACAAGGACAAAAACCCAAATCTTCTAACATTCTGCTTTCATGGGTCAGTTTTCACTATCTGGTTTTAGATTAGCTTTTCTGGTGGGGTTCTATAAATACTGTTAGGGCTGTGCCCTGTTGATATAGAAAACAGAAAAACACTTGGAAAAGAGAAGAAAACCACACACTCAAAAATGCTTATTCTTATGGCTGTTGTTGGTGATGATGATGACAGAAGAGGTGTCATCATCATCCTTTTCTGGTCATTGACTTCCATCTTACCTCTTAGGGCAGGGTCTCTTGTTCTAAAATAAGCAGCAGAGTTATCCCTAACTAAGATGAGGTTAGTAGCTATTTCTAATATGTGACCATTGGTTGTGGAGATGGTTTTATACATAAATATATGACCTTGGTTTTGTTTTGCAGGAAGATGTTGGATCCAGGGTTGATGACGTGTTCCAAGCAAGCTTTGTTTCTTAACCTTGTCTACAAATCTCTGAAAGCTGACATTGTGTTGCGCCGGGTGAAGGCTTTTGTGAAGAGGTTACTTCAAGTTACTTGTCAACAGATGCCACCATTTATATGTGGAGCTTTATATCTTGTGTCTGAGATCCTTAAAGCAAAACCAGGTTTAAGAAGCCAACTAGATGATCATCCGGTATATTTTACAACTGCTTTTTAAATTGAGTGGGTGCTGAAATATATTGGTTGTTTTTGTTTTGTTTTTCTTTGCTTCAAGTGACAGTAACCTAGTTCTCTGGAGCATATGAGTGTGAGTTCTGGAATAGGACAAACCTAGATTTTAGTACCAGCTGTACAGTTTACTAGGTGGGCATGTTGCTCAACTCTTCTACTTGCAATAAACTGTACTATACTAGAAGCTACCATTATATGAGATTTGGAAGACTATAAAACTTAGTAGACCTCTTAAGTCTTCTTCCTTAACAATGAAATGGAAATAATAATAGTACCTACCTCATAGGGTTATTTACAAGTCAGAAATTTACTTGAGGGCTAATTGTTTTCAAGTATTAGAGTCCCTAAGGCTCAGGGGTTCTTGGCTCAAAACTTAACTGTGTTATGTTTAGAAATAAGGATGTGGTCTCCTCTGTTTAAATGCCATTGATAGCCATCATTTTACTTTATTAGAACTTTCACGTTTCACCAGAGTTGCAATAAGTAAAACTCTACATCACATAATGGAGCACAGACTTTATTGCAACTTCCATTTGATTTATGTAGATTTATGAAACTATGCTTTTGTTAGGAGTCTGATGATGAAGAAAATTTTGTTGATGCAAATGATGATGAAGACATGGAAAAATTCACTGATGCAGACAAAGAAACAGAGATAGTGGAAAAACTTAAGACAGAGGAAACAGTTCCTGAAACTGATACAGAAACCAAAAAACCAGAGGTTGCTTCCTGGGTGCACTTTGATAATTTGAAAGGTGAGTTTTTTTCATCGTTATTCTCTTGAATTTTTAAACCAGGGAGTTTGTTTCTCTTTGATTTTCATAGAAACTAGCATTCTACCATTTTATTTACTTATTTATTTATTTAGACAGAGTCTCACTCTGTTGCCCAAGCTGGAATGCAGAGGCGTGATCTCGGCTCACTGCAACCTCTGCCTCCCAGATTCAAGTGATTCTTCTGCCTCAGCCTCCCAAGTAGCTGGGATTACAGGCATGTGCCACCACACCTGGCTAATTTTTGTATTTTTAGTAGAGGTGGAGTTTCACCATGTTGGCCAGGCTGGTCTCAAACTCCTGACCTCAGGTGATCTGCCTGCCTCAGCCTCCCAAAGTGCTGGGATTATAGGCGTGAGCCACTGTACCTGGCCCACAGTTTCTTAAAGTAATGTTTTAGGGATAGAAAACTTTCTGTTCAAGATAGAAACTTTAAGTGGTTTTCTATACACACACCAAACTAAATTAAAAGTCTATTAATAGCATGTTAGAGTCAAAAAAAATCTTAGAAATGCAGCCTCTTCATTTGAGACTGTGAAGAAAACACCAGCCTTGAGGCTCGAGAAATGTGGTGCCAGACCCATTTCTTCAACTTGCTTTGGGACTCACAGTCAAATTAATTCATCTATAAATTTCAGTTTGTGAAGTACAAAAGAGAAGTCTGATAGCTGCCAGAAAAGTTTGAGAAGAATCCATCAGTTCCCCTGAAGACTAAACTGAGAATAATCCTTTAGAAGGATGAAGAGCGTGTGTGTTGGAAGGTAGTCAGTTCTTAGTTTGTTCTGAAAATCTTTGTTTTAAATTTTTTCAATCCTCAGTTTCTAAAAGCATGAAGATAATGTCAGACCTGTTCCAAGTGAGAATTATTTCTGGGCATACTTTCATGACAAATATTTGAAGCACTCTAAAGCTCCAAAAGACTTTAGACCTAGTTCATCTTCAGATTATTTCCATCTTAATGTTTCCAACCTCTTTGACCCCAAAATGGGCACCTTTTGTTGCCATTTAGAAAAGGGAGAAGCTTGGGGTTTTTTGGTTTGGTCTTTGTTTTTTTGAGACAGGGTCTCACTATGTCACCCAGGCCATGCTGGAGTACAGTGGGCCATTATGGCTCACTGCAGCCTCAAACTCCTGAACTCAAGCGATCCTCCCACCTCAGCCTCCCAGGTAGCCGGGACTACAAGCTCGTGCCACCAGGTCTGGCTAGTTGTATTTTTTGTAGAGATGAAATCCCACTCTGTTGCGCAGGCTGGTCTCAAACTCTTGGACTCAAGCAGCCTTTCCACCTTGGCCTCCCAAAGTGCTGGGATTGTAGGCATGAGCCATCGTGCCCAGCCAAGGGAGAAGTTTTGAAGGGAGCTTTTACTTACTTATTTTTGAGTCAGGGTCTTGCTCTGTCACGAAGGCTGGATCACAATGGCATGATCTTGGTTCAATGCAACTCCTGTCTCCTGGGCTCAAGTGATCCTCCCACCTCGTCTCCCGAATAGCTGGGACTACAGGCACACACCACCACACCTGGCTAGTTTTTTTGTTGTATTTTTTGTAAGAGACGGGGTTTCACCATTTTGCCCAGGCTGGTCTCGAACTCCTGGACTCAAATGATCCACTGGCCTCAGCCTCCCTAAGTGCTGTGATTACAGGTATGAGCCACTGCACCTGGCCTTGAAGAAAGCTTTTGGTGATTGGGATAAACATGTTCCCTGCTTTATTCAAGAGCAAATGCTAGCTCAAGTACCAAGACAAATTCCTGAGGGAGCTCAGAGTTTTTAATCCAGGTTGCTTGGCCAAGTAAGAATGTTGGAGATATCTGTTGAGAATATTAATGGTGGTGCTTATAATGACCTCTTGGGCTAGGAAGAAAGCATTTGAGAAATCGTATTTTTTTTGTTATTCCTAGGTGGGAAACAGTTAAATAAATACGATCCATTCAGTAGAAACCCTCTGTTCTGTGGAGCTGAAAATACAAGTCTTTGGGAACTCAAAAAGGTAAAATAATTTCAAATTGTCTTTTATTCATTTATGCTGTATATATATATATATATATATATTTGTTTGTTTGTTTGTTTGTTGAGACAGAGTCTTCCTCTGTCACCAGGCTGGAGTGCAGTGGCATGATCTTGGCTCACTGTAACCTCCGCCTCCCCGGTTCAAGCCGTCCTCCTGGCTCAGCCTCCTGAGTAGCTAGGATTACAGGCGCCCATCACCACGCCCAGCTAATTTTTGTATTTTTAGTAGAGACAGTGTTTCACCATGTTGGTCAGGATGGTCTTGATCTCCTGACCTTGTGATCCGCCCGCCTCGGCCTCCCAAAGTGCTGGGATTACAGGCGTGAGCCACCGCGCCCGGCCTATGCTGTATATTTTTGCCCTTGAGGATGTAATGCCTTGAAGTTTTTGTTTTTTTATGATAATTATAAGCATTAATAAACATTAAAAGTCCACTTTTGGGGGAAGATACTATGTGAAGAGTTCATTTTGTAGAAAATCTTAAGTGTGCATGTAAAATAAGGATGTTACACCTGGGTTATAACTGTTGCTTTTTGTAGGTAGATTATTGCATATAGAGTTGAGAAAATGGATAAATTTTGCTTTATTCATTAGATATCTCTGAAAAGTTTTGTGATAAAACTTTTTGCAAATAAAGTTACTTTTCTGAATTCGTAAGAGGAATTCATATTTCTAATAACCTTTCTGTGACTTTTTGTGTAAAGCCAGTAAGTTTCTTATGCAGCTATTCTCAAGGTGCAGCCAGACCCCTCAGAGTTACTGATACCTTTTTAGTGAGTCGGCCAGGTCACAGCTCTTTTCATAGTAATACCAGTACATTATTTGTTTTCGTCACTGTGTTGACGGTGGCACTGATACTATGAAAGAAATGATAGGTAAAAACTGCTGCAGCTTATCCTGAATAAAGACAGCACCAAGCTGCATCAGAAGTCATTATATTCATCACTGCCACATATGTGCAGTTAAAAAAAAAAAGCCAGTATAACTTAAGAATGATGACACAGGGAGAATTATTGATTTTAGTATCTTGACCTTAAAGTAACATGTCTTTTAGTATTTCGTGTGCATACATAGCAAGTATGTGTAACATACCTCAGCTGCCTACCTAAAGCATGAAGGTTGTCATGTGTCTCAAGGACAAATGCTTACCAGTTGTTGCAAGCTCATCTAGCTGCTCTTTCATGAAAGACTGACAAACTGGTTATTCAGGCTTAGGTATTTGGGAGATATTTCCTTGAAAATGAATGAAACAAAAAAGCTGGCAGTATTTGTTTTTGTTTTTTTGTTTTTTTTTTTTATACTTTAAGTTTTAGAGTACATGTGCACAATGTGCAGGTTAGTTACATATGTATACATGTGCCGTGCTGGTGTGCTGCACCCATTAACTCACCATTTAGCATTAGGTATATCTCCTAATGCTATCCCTCCCCCCTCCTCCCACCCCAGCCGGGTACTCCTCTGAGACAAAACTCCCAGAGGAACGATCAGACAGCAGCATTCACAGATCATGAAAATCCACGGTTCTGCAGACACCGCTGCTGATACCCAGGCAAACAGGGTCTGGAGTGGACCTCTAGCAAACTCCAGCAGACCTGCAGCTGAGGGTCCTGTCTGTTAGAAGGAAAACTAAACAAACAGAAAGGACATCCACACCAAAAACCCATCTGTACAACACCATCATCAAAGACCAAAAGTAGTTAAAACCACAAAGATGGGGAAAAAACAGAGCAGAAAAACTGGAAATTCTAAAAAGTAGAGCGCCTCTCCTCCTCCAAAGGAATGCAATTCCTCACCAACAATGGAACAAAGCTGGACGGAGAATGACTTTGACGAGTTGAGAGAAGAAGGCTTAAGACGATCAAACTACTCCGAGCTACAGGAGGAAATTCAAACCAAAGGCAAAGAAGTTGAAAACTTTGAAAAAACTTTAGACGAATGTATAACTAGAATAACCAATACAGAGAAAGGGTATCAGTGATGGAAGATGAAATGAATGAAATGAAGCGAGAAGGGAAGTTTAGAGAAAAAATAAATAAAAAGAAACGAACAAAGCCTCCAAGAAATATGGGACTATGTGAAAAGACCAAATCTGCATCTGATTGGTGTACCTGAAAGTGACGGGAGAGTGGAACCAAGTTGGAAAACACTCTGCAGGATATTATCCAGGAGAACTTGCCCAATCTAGCAAGGCAGGCCAACATTCAGATTCAGGAAATACAGAGAACACCACAAAGATACTCCTCGAGAAGAGCAACTCCAAGACACATAATTGTCAGATTCACCAAAGTTGAAATGAAGGAAAAAATGTTAAGGGCAGCCAGAGAGAAAGGTCGGGTTACCCACAAAGGGAAGCCCATCAGACTAACAGCTGCTCTCTCGGCAGAAACTCTACAAGCCAGAAGAGAGTGGGGGCCAATATTCAACATCTTAAAGAAAAGAATTTTCAACCCAGAATCTCATATCCAGCCAAACTAAGCTTCATAAGTGAAGGAGAAATAAAATACTTTACAGACAAGCAAATGCTGAGAGATTTTGTCACCACCAGGCCTGCCCTAAAAGAGCTCCTGAAGGAAGCACTAAACATGGAAAGGCACAACCGGTACCAGCCGCTGCAAAATCATGCCAAAATGTAAAGACCATCAAGACTAGGAAGAAACTGCATCAACTGACGAGCAAAATAACCAGCTAACATCATAATGACAGGATCAAATTCACACATAACAATATTAACTTTAAATGTAAATGGACTAAATGCTCCAATTAAAAGACACAGACTGGCAAATTGGATAAAGACTCAAGACCCATCAGTGTGCTGTATTCAGGAAACCCATCTCACGTGCAAAGACACACATAGGCTCAAAATAAAAGGATGGAGGAAGATCTACCAAGCAAATGGAAAACAAAAGAAGGCAGGCGTTGCAATCCTAGTCTCTGATAAAACAGACTTTAAAAGCTGGCAGTATTTGTTGTCAGCAATAAAATTCAAAAATAAGCTTTTGAGCAAAGATTGAAGTTTTAAAAATCTTGTAACCGCCACCTTGAGCTTGACAGTTTCTCAATTTGTAAAACTTTACTAATGAAATCAGTGGTTCTAACAATGTGATTTTTGTGATAAAGTATAATGAAATGTGCCAATGTTTGGAAGGACTGCATATGGTATTTTTCCAATGACCAATGTACAATGTTACAAATTCTTTTTTTTTTTTTTTTTTTGAGACCAGAAGGTTCTGTCGCCCATACTGGAATGCAGTGGTGCGATCTTGGCTCACTGCAACTTCTACCTCCTGAGTAGCTGGGATTACAGGAGCATGCCACCATGCCCAGCTAATTTTTTTATTTTTAGCACAGACAGTGTTTTGCCATGTTGTCCAGGCTGGTCTCGAACTCCTGACTTCAGGTGATCCACCTACCTCAGCCTCCCAAAGTGCTGGGATTACAGGTGTGAGCCACTGTGCCACCTGAATGTTACAAATTATTGAGTGAATAAACGATTGATTCAAAGTAGACCAAATAATTTTAAGTAGCAAGTACCAAAAGCCAATTGAATATGGGTTTCAGATTCCATATTACAACTAATCTTTGGTTTTGGTATAGTACTAAAGAAGAAAATTCACAGCTATGTAAAAGACTATTTTCTACACGTATGAGGCCAGATTGTATATTTCAGCATGGAATACAGAAGCAGATGAAATAATCCACTCTCTTCTGTTAAGCCAGACATTAAAGAGATTTGCAAAACTGTAAAATAATACCACTCGCTATATATTTCATCCTGAAGCATAATTATTTTTCTTTTTTTTTTTTTTTTTTTTTTTGAGACGGAGTCTTGCACTGTCACCCAGGCTGGAGTGCAGTGGGGCGATCTCGGCTCACTCCAAGTTCCGCCTCCCAGGTTCCCGCCATTCTCCTGCCTCAGCCTCCCGAGTAGCTGGGACTACAGGTGCCCGCCACCACGCCTGGCTAATTTTTTGTATTTTTAGTAGAGACGGGGTTTCACCGTGTTAGCCAGGATGGTCTCGATCTCCTGACCTTGTGATCCGCCCACCTCGGCCTCCCAGAGTGCTGGGATTACAGGCGTGAGCCACCGCGCCCGGCCGCTTTATTGTTATTTTTAATGGACCTATAAGTATTTACAATTTTTCTGTTTATTTTTATAACATAGGTATCTGTAGATATAACCCTGTTAAATAGAAACTGATGAAATTTTTGGTTTTTAAGTGTAGGCAATGGTCCTGAGACCAAAATGTTTTGAGAATCACTTTTTTAATGTATTGGCTTAAATTTCAAATTTTTGCATTTTCTTTTTTGTTGTTGTTGAAATAGGGTCTCACTCTGTCACCCAGGCTGGAGTGCAGTGGCGCCATCTCAGCTCACTGCAGCCTCGACCTCCTGGGCCCAGGCAGTCCTCCCACTTTAGCCTCCTGAGTAGCTGGGAGTACAGGCGCACGCACACCATCACGCCCTGACTATTTTTGTACTTTTTGTAGACATGGGGTTTCGCCATATTGCCCAGGCCAGTCTCAACTTCTGGGCTCAAGCAGTCTGCCTGCCTGAGCCTCCCAAAGTGCTGGAATTACAGGTGTGAGCCACCACACCCAGCCCGATTTTCTTAAATAACCTATAAATGTACTAAGAGTCGACCTTAGAAATATTGATATTATTCACATTTTTCTTTTTAGTTATCTGTGCATTTTCATCCGTCTGTGGCCCTTTTTGCAAAGACCATCCTTCAGGTGAGTCTAAAATAAATCCAAAGATGAGAAATAAGAAAAAAAGTATCATTTTAGATAATAATTGGTCATACAATGTTTTCTCTAACAGAGAGAATCTTGCACATTTTACTGCTCGTATAAAGGAGCAGTGACTTGTTTCATCAGAGTAGCAGATAACTTTTCCCACTCTGAGATGAGTGGAAGCAATAAGACATTGAAAGCCACAGCAGTTATTTATTTATTACCTTCTAGCTCCTCTCCTGGAGAAATACTGCCTCACTTTCCCATTTGCTGTGTTTGCCACTTCAGGGTTTGGTTCCTGATTAATGGTTAGATGGCCTACATTATTAATATTAGTCTATCCATCAAATCAACATTACATCCTAGAATATGTGTGTATATGTATCTCTGTGTTTAATTTTTTAAGTATAATGTGCATGAGAGATATTTGAAGAGTCATTTATTGCATATTTGTATCTTCAATACAGTGTAATAGAAATTATCTTTTTCTTCTTTTTTCTTACCTGGATGCATAGATATAATTTGAATTAAGTTTTTAAATCCCCCCTCCACTTTTCAGGGAAACTATATTCAGTATTCAGGGGACCCACTGCAGGATTTCACTCTAATGAGATTTTTGGATCGATTTGTATACCGAAATCCAAAGCCCCATAAAGGCAAAGGTATGCTTCTATTTAGTGAATTATTTGGCTTTCATTTTTAATACATAATAAACAATATGAGCTTATAACTAGGTTTTGCATTATACTGTCATAATTTTACATTTCAGAAAACACAGATAGTGTTGTGATGCAGCCAAAAAGAAAACATTTTATTAAGGATATTCGTCATCTTCCTGGTAAGTATAAAGCTTAGACAGTTGAAACTGAAAAGACAATATAAGACAAAGATGTGTAAATTATATTATTCTTTGTTCTAATTTATCAGAATAAAACCTGAGCATCAAAGACATTATCCATCTTTTTTTCCAAGAATAGGTATTCTTAAATCTACTGTATCTGACTGGGCCTTTTTTTTTTTTAACTTTATTACAGCAAATTTGAAACATATCCAAAATAAAATAGTATGATGAACCCCCCCCATTACCATCACCCAGCTTTGACAGTTATCACCATTTTATCATCCATAGCTTCATCAACAACCCCTATGTATATAATTATTATTGCTTACAATTCAGACCACCTTAAAGCTCTCTAATATTAGCAGCACAAAAACCCACAGCTGGTTTTGTCACAGAGCATCATTTTAATCTTAATAACCTACTTCTATATTTGCTAGCCATCTTCTGGATCTGAGTCTGTTGTTGTATTCAAAGCAGACATTTCTTTGCATACCAGATCTCATCTCCCTTTTGTTCAGAGACTAGGATTAAATTAGACCTTATAGATCATTTAATTTCCAGTGACTTACTTCACAGAGGTCCAGAGACATAAAAGGATTTACCCACAGTAAGTTAGAATTAAAAGCCAAATCTCCTTTTACTCAGGATGAGTCAGCAGTTTTTATTCTGAAGAGGTAAAACTGATTTCTTGTAGTTCCTTATTTCTTAGTTTTCCTCAGTATAAAGGAAAACTCTGTTTACTTCCAGTTTATTCCCAGAATGGCAAGCATTAATGGCAAGCTTGTCATTTTTTGAGCTGAAAATGACAAGTTTAAAGTGATTATTTATTAAAATAACTCTTTGAATTTTTTATTTCTCTTGAAAGTTGGGTCCTGGATGCAATTGAAGAACAGTAAGAGAACCCTGTTGTTTCACTGTAACTGCACTGACAGCTATGTACTGCCTACTTTATGCTGTAGCCAGTGAAGTTTCAAATGTTGGGTCTTCACACAGACTTTTTCAGAGATTGTCCCTTGCACTCCAGGGTCCCTTCTGTCTACCTTCCTCACAATTCTGAGATTTTTAGAATTACAGATTATGCTGTATTTTGTCTTAAGAGCTTGAGTAACATAAAGGGGATTGCTATATTAAGTTAAAATGTTTAAATTTATTTTTGTAGTGAACAGTAAGGAGTTCCTTGCAAAAGAAGAAAGCCAAATACCAGTGGATGAAGTGTTTTTCCACAGGTACTATACATAATATAGTTTCATTTGGGGAAACTGCTAAAATTTAAATTTTTAGATTTCATAAAATGCTTCATTTTATGAAATAATCTGCTTCAATAATCTACTACTATGTGTTAATAGACCATGGAACATTAGTGGGAGAAGTGGCCTTAGTGTTAAATGCTTCATTTTATGAAATCTAATCAGCATATTTTGAAAAGATCAAAGGATATGTCTATGTTTGTTAAGAAAATTTACAAATCAGTCATTTTGCTAATCTTAATATATCTTAGTAAAACTAAAGTAAATTTGGGAGTTTTGTTAATTTAGCATATAAATTTTGTTTTATGCTTCTGACTTTTTTGAATTTAGCCTTTAATTTCCTTTTATAATAGTTTTCTTTATAGGCTTAAAATCTACCTTTAATATAGATTTATATTATATTAAATACTTTAAGTTTAATATAGTGATAACGCATGGGTAATTTATCCAGACCATGGCCCTTAGAATGGATTCAGAAAAATTCAGTGCACTGCTATAGAAATAAGTCCTAAACCAACTAGTATCATAACCTAATGCCTTATGGTAGTAAAGTACCTCTTATCTCATTTGGTTGACTGGTTAATTAGGTTTGATTTGGCTTGTTTTTTAAAATCATTTAGAATGAATAATTTTGAGGGTTTGATTACATCTGTAAATGGCTAAGTTTTGCTGTATTCTAATATAAGAATAGGGCCGATAAAATATTATCTTTGAAATGTATTACACTTAAAAGATTCCAGCTACTTTTTATTGAGTTAAACTATTTTTTGTATATTAGATACAAATTTCAGTCATTTATTTCCAATTGAGTATATTTAAGATTTTACAGTTGTGGTTTGCCACTGGTCATAGGTGCTTTGATTATAGTAAGATTAGACCTTTAATAAAATTGTCATATATAACATGAATATTATAGGTATTATAAAAAAGTTGCTGTTAAAGAGAAACAAAAACGGGATGCAGATGAAGAAAGTATAGAAGACGTGGATGATGAAGAATTTGAAGAGCTGATTGGTAATTTGTTTTGTTGACTCTTTGTAAAATAATCTACTACTATGTGTTAATAGACCATGGAACATTAGTGGGAGAAGTGGCCTTAGTTTTAAAAAATCATTTAGCTAAGAATATCATGCAAATCACAGTGGAAGATTAAGAAATATTTGGGGCCAGGCGCTGTGGCTCACACCTGTAATCCCAGCACTTTGGCAGGCTGAGGCAGGAAGATTGTTTGAGGTCAGGAGTTCGAGACCAGCCTGGCCAGTATGGTGAAACCCTGTCTTTACTAAAAACCCCAAAAAATGAGCTGGGCATCGTGGCACGCACCTGTAGTCCCAGCTACTCGAGAAGCAGAGGCACGAGAATCGCTTGAATCCAGGAGTCAGAGGTTGCCGTGAGCCAAGATAACACCACTGCACTCTAGCCTGGGTGACAGAGTGAAACCCTGTCTCAAAAAAAAAAACAAAAGAAAGAAATATTTTTATGATATATGGTAATTCACCCACATTTGCACCAGAAAAATACATGATTTGTGCTTTGGATAGTCCATATAAGAAAACATTTATATTTGCTTAAGTCTATTCAATTGTTACAGCCAAATCTCATGTGAAATAGAAATCCTTTTTACTATTCATAATCTATTATAGTATATCAGTACTAATTGATAGCAATAGCCTACTGTTTGATCTTTTTTATCTTTAATCCACAGAGCTACAGAAATTTTGACTGAAACTTAATAGACTTAAACAAAAACATGGTAAATTGGAAAGACTTACGCTGATTACACGTTACATATTTTTTTGTTGTTGTTTTTTGGGGTTTTTGTTTGTTTGTTTTGAGACAGGCTCTCTCTGTCTCCCAGGCTGGAGTGCAGTGGCACAATCACAACTCACTGCAGCCCTGCAGCCTAGACCTTCTGGGCTCAGGCGATTTTCCTGCCTCAGCCCCATGGGTAGCTGGGACTACAGGTACCTGCCATGATGCCCAGCTCGTTTGTTTTTGGGTTTTTTTTTTGTCTTTTTTTTTTTAATAGAGATAGGGTCTTGCCGTGTTGCCCAGGCTGATGATCACTCCACCTCAGCCTCCCAAAGTGCTGGAATTACAAGCATGAGATGTTACATATTGTATCACACCTATTAAAAATGAGCACTTAAGTAGTTCTAATAGAGTACAAAGGACTACAATTGCTAAATATCATTTTATTTGATATTTATCCTCATTCCATAAAAGAACTGTAGAAAGAGCCGAAATTAACTGGATCCTTCTTTAGTTTTGGGATTTAACTAAGATCAGTATTTCACAGGTTTGTATACATTATTAAGACACACTAGCAACAGTTATATTGTTTTGGTGTTCACTTGTCATAAACAGCAAAATCATGACTGTTAGAATAATTGATTCAGATACAAGATGTATGTCAAGCTTGTCATTCTTTGTTGTATCTCACAATTTCTGTATTCTCTGGCAGACACATTTGAAGATGATAACTGTTTCAGCTCTGGAAAGGATGATATGGATTTTGCTGGGTAACATACTTCTATCTTCTCCTTCCTATTTTTCTAGCATTTCCCAAATTGTTGTCCCTCAGAACAGTAGACCACAGAACTATATGATAAAGGGGAAATGTATTCAAGTAAGTTTGGGAAGTGGATACAGTACTTTCATCTTTGACCTTTATAAAGCACGTTATTATTTACTCTGAGCAGTCTGCAAAGCTTTCTCCTTCTAAGTCGTTTAATAGCTACTGCCTTAGTAGTCAACAAAACACTACTTTAGAAAATACTGCCTCCTCTTGTATTACAAGTTGTGTTTTTTTCCAGAAACGTGAAAAAGAGAACAAAAGGAGCTAAGGATAACACATTAGATGAAGATTCAGAAGGTAGTGATGATGAACTTGGTAATCTGGATGACGATGAAGTTTCTTTAGGAAGTATGGGTGATGAAGAATTTGCTGAAGTTGATGAAGATGGAGGAACATTCATGGATGTGTCAGATGATGAAAGTGAGAGCGTTCCAGGTAAGCACTTTTTAAAATAAGACATAAACTGTATCTTCCTCACTTGCTTAGCCTTGTTTGTTTTTCTGCTAAAGGTTTTTAATATAGCCCTGTATTCAAATTAATACTCATGTCAGCCAGAAACTTAAAAGGACCTTTTCGTTCTCCTTTGGAGCTGAAGGGTTTTTATTGTGTGTTATGTGTGTTTTCTTTTAAGCAGCTTTTTGAGCTTTGGACTTTTACTTTAACCAGCAGCTAGCTTCTCTGTACAATACATGTTGAGCTGAAATGCTGCCATTTTTTAATAGTAATTAACAGTTTATAAAAGTTAATCAGTATTCATCATAGCCCAGCATAGATGAAGGTGAATATTTTATCTTGTTGTAAATTAGCAAGGAACACCCAGAATTGTCTCTAGACTGTTGTCTGACCTTTCTGTCCTTTCACATACCTCCAGCATGCACATGTCCGCCCAACATTCTTCTACTTATTCTGAACCACAGCAGAAATTTCTTGTTTTAAGGGGTTTTATATTATTTGGTCTTATTAATGAAGCTATTTAGAAAATTTTATACTTGCACAAAATATTAGAACTGTGCCAATTCTTAGAGTCTTGATCTCAGTCTGTCCTCAAGCCTATGCTAGTGGAATTACAAAACCCACATGGAATAGCAGTATAGTGCCTTACCATCAGAATAAAGATTTTAGCATATCTTGGAGTAATATTTTCCAGTCCTATTGTTTTTAAATTGCTTAATAGCAAATTTTTTCATGTAACAGAACTTGAAGTCCACTCCAAAGTCAGTACTAAGAGAAGCAAGAGAAAAGGTACAGATGATTTTGACTTTGCTGGCTCATTTCAAGGTAAGAAAATGCATTTAATATCTTTTAAAAGCAGTGTCCATGTGAAAGGTGTCATTATCGTTTTGGGAAATGAACTCTCCTAAATTTGGTTAATAAAATTCAGGGGTTGGCGGGGGGTTCTTTTTAAGAAAGATGTTAAGTGGAAATTATTTTCCACATTTTGAATTGTTTCTCGCATTCAAATATCTCTAAATCATCTTTTCATTCACTTTTTTAAAATTTGTTATCACTATTTCAGTTGTTTTTGGGGAACAGGTAGGGTATTTGGTTACATGGGTAAGTTCTTTAGTAGTGATTTCTGAGATTTTGGTGCACCCATCACTCAAGCAGTACACTGCACCCATTGTGTACTCTTATCCCCCACTGCCTCCCACTCTTCCCACCAAGTCCCCAGAGTCCATTATATCATTCTTAAGCCTTTGCATCCTCATTGCTTAGCTCCCATTTATAACTGAAAACATAGAATGTTTGGTTTTCCATTCCTGAATTACTTCGCTTAGAATAATGGTCTCCAGCTCTATTCAGGTTGCTGTGAATGCCATTATTTCTCTCCTTTTCATGGATGAGTAGCATTCCGTGGTATATGTACACCACATTTTCTTTATCCACTCATTAGTTGATGGGCATTTAGGTTGGTTCCATATTTTTGCAATTGCAGATTGTGCTACTATAAATGTGTGTGTTTAAGTGTCTTTTTTATATAATGACTTATTTTCCTCTGGGTAGTACCCAGTGGTGGGATTGCTAGATCAAATGATAGTTCTACTTTCAGTTCTTTAAGGACTCTCCATACTGTTTACCATAGTGGTTGTACTAGTTTACATTCCCACCAGCAGTGTAGAAGTGTTCCCTTATTACCACATCCACGCCAACATCTGAAATGTTTTTTATTTTTAAATTACGGCCATTATTGCAGGAGTAAGGTGGTATTGCACTGTGGCTTTGATTTGCATTTCCCTGATAATTAGGGATGTTGAGCATTTCTTCATATGTTTCTTGACCATTTGTATATCTTTTGAGAATTGTCTGTTCATATCCTTAGCCCACTTTTTGATGGGATTGTTTTTTTCTTGCTGACTTTTTGAGTTCCTTATAGATTCTGGACATTAGTCCTTTCTCGGATGCATAGTTTACGAAGATTTTCTCCCACTCTGTGGGTTGTCTGTTTACTCTGCTGATTATTTTGCTATGCAGAAGCTTTTTAGCTTAATTAAGTCCCATCTATTTGTTTTTGTTGCATTTGCATTTAGGTTCTTGGTCATGAACTCTGCTTAAGCCAATGTCCAGAAGAGTTTTTCCAATGTTATCTTCTAGAATTTTTATAGTTTCAGGTCTTAGCTTTAAGTCTTCCATCCATCTTGAGTTTTCTGCTAAGGTGAGAAATGAGGATCCAGTTTAATTCTCCTACATGTGGCTTGCCAGTTATCCCAGCACCATTGGTTCAATAGGGTGTCCTTTCCCCACTTTGTTTTTGTTTACTTTGTCGAAGATCAGATGGTTTTAAGTATTTGGCTTTATTTCTGGGTTCTCTATTCTGTTCCATTGGTCTACGTGCCTGTTTTTGTACAAGTACCATGCTATTTTGGTAACAATAGCCTAGTAGTGTAGTTTGAAGTCGGGTAATAAGATGCCTCCAGATTTGTTCTTTTTGTTTAGTCTTGCTTGGCTATGCAGGCTTTTATTTTGTTCCATATGAATTTCAGGATTGTTTTTTCCTAGTTCTATGAAGAAAGATGATGGCATTTTGATGGGAATTACATTAAATTTATAGATTGCTTTTGGCAGTATGGTCATTTTCACAATATTGATTCTACCCGTCCATGAACATGGGATGTGTTTCCATTTGTGTGTGTCTATGGTTTCTTTCAGCAGTGTTTTGTAGTTTTCCTTTTAGAGATCTTTCACCTCCTTGATTAGGTATATTCCTAAGTATTATTATTATCGTTATTATTATTTTTTTTTTTTTTGGCAGGTGTTGTAAGGGGGGTTGAGTAATTGATTTGATTCTGAGCTTGGTTGCTGTTGGTGTATAGCAGTGCTACTGGTTTGCGTACATTGATTTTGTATCCTGAAACTTTGCTGAATTTATTTATCAGATCTAGGATCTTTTTGGATGGGTCTTTAGGGTTTTCTAGGTATACTATCATATCATCGGTGAATAGTGACAGTTTGACTTCCTCTTTACTGATAATGAATGCCGTTTATTTCTTTCTCTTGTCCAGTTGCACTGGCTAGGATTTCCAGTACTATGTTGAATAGAAGTGGTGAAAGTGGGCATCCTTGTCTTGTTCCAGTTCTCAGGGGGAATGCTTTCAACTTTTCCCTGTTCAGTATAATGTTGGCTATGGGTTTATCATAGATGGCTTTCATTACTTTTAAGGTACGTCCCTTCTATGCCAATTTTGCTGAGGGTTTTAATCATAAAGGATGCTTGATTTTGTCAAATGCTTTTTCTGCATCTATTGAGATGATCATATGATTGTTGTTTTTAATTGTTTATGTGGTGTATCATATTTATTGACTTGCATATGTTAAACCAGCCCTATATCCCTGGCAAGAAACCCACTTGATCATGGTGTATTATCTTTTTGATATGCTGTTGGAGTCGGTTAGCTAGTATTTTGTTGAGGGTTTTTGCATCTGTGTTCATCAGGAATATTGGTCTGTAGTTTTCTTTTGTTATGTCATTTCCTGATTTTGGAATTAGGGTGATATTGGCTTCATTGAATGATTTAGGGAGGATTCCCTCTTTCCCTGTCTTTTGGAATAGTTTCAGTAGGATTGGTACCAGTTCTTTGAATGTCTGATAGAATTCAGCTGTGAATCCATGTGGTCCTGGACTTTGTTTTGTTGGCAATTTTTTTTATTACTGTTTCAGTTGTGCTACTTGTTATTGGTCCGTTCAGAGTTTCTATTTCTTTCTGGTTTAATCTAGAAGGATTGTATATTTCCAGGAATTTATTTTTCTCTGGGGTTTCTAGTTTGTGTGCATAAAGGTGTTCATAGTAGCCTTGAATGATCTTTTGTATTTCTGTGGTATCGGTTGTAGTATCTCCCATTTCGTCTCTAATTGAGCTTATTCGGATCTTCTCTCTTTTTTGGTTAATCTTGCTAATGGTCTACCAATTTTCTTTATTTTTCCACAGAACCAGCTTTTTGTTTCATTTATCTTTTGTAGTGTTTGCTTCAGTTTTATTTAGTTCTGCTCTCATCTTTGTTATTTATTTTCTTCTGCTGGGTTTGAGTTTGATTTGTTCTTGTTTCTCTAGTTCCTTGAGACGTGAGCTTATAAGTCTGTTTATGCTCTTTCAGACTTTTTGATGTAGACATTTAATGCTGTGAACTTACTAAATGTAGTGCCACTTTTGCTGTATCCCAGAGGTTTTGATGGGTTGTGTCACTATTGTTCAGTTCAAAAAAATATTTTAATTTCCATCTTGATTTCATTGTTGACACAAAGATCATTCAAGAGCAGATTATTAAATTTCCATGTATTTGTATATAGTTTTGAGGGTTCCTTTTGGAGTTAATTTCCAATTGTATTCCACTGTGGTGTGAGAGGGTACTTGATACAATTTCAGTTTTCTTAAGTTTATTGAGACTTGTTTTGTGGCCTACCATATGGTCTGTCCTTGAGAATGCTCCGTGTGCTGAAGAAAATAATGTATATTCTGCAGTTTTTGGGTAGAATGTTCCATAGGTATCTGTTAAGTCCATTTGTTCTAGGGTATAGTTTAAGTCCCTTGTTTCTTTGTTGACTTTCTGTCTTGATGACCTGTCTAGGGCTGTCAGTGGAGTATTGAAGTCACCCACTATTATTGTGTTGCCATCTATCTAATTTCTTAGGTCTAGTAATAGTTTTGTAAATTTGGGAGCTCTGGTGGTAGGTGCATATATATATTTTGGATTATGACATTTCTTGTTGGACTAATCGTTTTACTAGTATGTAATGTCCCTCTTTGTCTTTTTTTAACTGTTGTTGCTTTAAAGTCTGTTTTGTCTGATAGAAGAATAGCTACTCCTGCTTGCTTTTGGTTTCCATTTGCATGGAATATCTTTTCCCACCCCTTTACCTTAAGTTTATGTGAGTCCTTATGTGTTAGGTGAGTCTCCTGAACACAGCAGATTCTTGGTTGGTGGTCCAATCTGACATTCTGTATCTTTTAAGAGGAGCATTTAGGCCATTTACATCCAACGTTAGTATTTGAGATGTGAGGTACTGTTCTATTCGTCATGCTAGTTGTTGCTTGAATACTTTGATTTTGTTGTTTTTTCATTGTGTTATTTTATAGGCCCTGTGAGATTTGGGTTTTAAGAAGGCTCTATTTTGGTGTAGTTCAAGGTTTTGTTTCAAGATTTAGAATTCCTAGGCTGAGTGTAGTGGCTCACGCCTATAATCCCAGCACTTTGGGAGGCCCAGGAGGGCATCACCTGAAGTCAGGAGTTCAAGACCAGCCTGGCCAACATGGCAAAACCCCATCTCTACAAAAAAATTAAAAAATTAGCCGGACATGTTGGTAAGCCCCTATAATCCCAGCTACTCAGGAGGCTGAGGTACAAAAATCACTTGAACCCATTAGGCAGAGGTCGCAGTGAGCCAAGATCGCACCACTGCATTCCAGCCTGGGCGACAGAGCAAGATTCCATCTCAAAAAAAGAAACAAAAAACAAAGATTCAGAACTCCTTTCAGCATTTCTTATAGTGCTGGCTTGGTAGTGGCGAATTCTCAGCATAGATATCTCTCCTTCATTTATGAAGCTTAGTTTTGTTGGATACCTTTTAAGGAGACTAAACACGTCGCCACACGCTGTTCTGTCCATCCATGTGGGAGCTTCACGTTAGTCCTGTCCCCTTATCCGCCATTTTCCTCCTCAGCACAGCAGATCAACATGTTTACCTCTTCTGTTTTGTTCTCTCCAGGGCCCCAGCAGATTGGATGGTGCCCACTCACATTTGAATGCAGATATTCCTTACCTAGTCCAGAGATTCACATGCTAATCTCTGCTCATTCATTTTTAAACCATTCAATTATAAAAGCCTTGGATTTTTCAGACACCTGTTATCTTTTTATTTTCTCAACCATTATTTGCCATTTGACCCTTGCAATAATCCATGCTCCTTTATTATGATACAAACTCTTCTTTCTGCTAATTGTTTTTTTAACATTTTTAAAAGTATTATCTTACAAGATTCTGCTTCATAGGGTAACACAAGGTGCTAATAAAAGAAAAAAGTGCTGTATCAGATGACAGCGTCTTAAGATTTTTGATAAAAATGTAGAAAGCACTGTACATACTTTGCCTCCAGTGCCTCTCTGGCTTCTGCTTACTGCTAAATACTGATGACTAAAAATAGATCTGCAGTTAAATAATAATAATGTTTTAAAAAGTTTCATGCACGTCCGTATGAAGAGACCACCAAACAGGCTTTGTGTGAACAACAAGGCTGTTTATTTCACCTGGGTGCAGGCGGGCTGGGTCCAAAAAGAGAGTCAGCGAAGGGAGATAGGGGTGGGGCCATTTTATAGGATTTGGGTAGGTAAAGGAAAATTACAGTCAAAGGGGGTTGTTCTGTGCCTGGCAGGAGTGGGGGTCACAAGGTGCTCATAGGGGAGCTTTTGAGCCAGGATGAGCCAGGAGAAGGAATTTCACAAGATAATGTCATCAGTTAAGGCAGGAACAGGCCATTTTCACTTCTTTTGTGGTGGAATGTCATCAGTTAAGGCAGGAACCGGCCATCTGGATGTGTACGTGCAAGTCACGGGATATGATGGCTTAGCTTGGGCTCAGAGGCCTGACAAAAAGTTTCATTTACATATTGGTAGTAGTCTTTCAGAGCCTCATGCCTACAAAATTTTATCAGCTCTTTCAAACACTGCTGTCAATTTCATAGTCCCCCTAATAACTAGATGATTTAACTGATACATATTTAAATTATAACATGTTATCTTCCAGATTTTGTCTTCCCTTGAGTATCCAAGATCATGTTTTAATATTAGCATAAGATGAGATATAGGCAGTTTTTCTCAAGACCATCCCACAGAAAAGTGTTGCTTTACTTCAAGTTCTACTGAGCCTTTTATTAAACGATGCTGGTAAAAGGAATTTGAGGAGAAGAAAATTTTTTTTTAATGTTAAAAAAGATGCGCTCTCAGCTTGTTTCAAATAGTAAAGTACTGTTTCAGAAGACATTAGCCTGAAAGGATTTCAAATCTCAATTGATAATAGTTTTGGATGCAGATTAAAGAATACCCAACAGAATTGATTGAAACAAAAAGAGGCAAGGAATTTTAAACAGATTTATTAATTGATTCAGATGTATTAATTTACTAATTGATCACCCTACATTTACAGGTGTTAGAGTAGATATCCTTAAGAATAAACATACCTTATAGAAACTTTAATCAGCCTGGGCAACACAATGAGACCCCATCTCTACAAAAAATCAAAATGGCTGGGCGCAGTGGCTCACGCCTGTAATCCCAGCACTTTGGGAGGCCAAGGCAGGTAAATCACAAGGTCAAGAGATCAAGACCATCCTGGCCAACATGATGAAACCCCATCTCTACTAAAATACAAAAGTTAGCTTGGCGTGGTGGCACGCACTTGTAGGCCCAGCTACTTGGGAGGCTGAGGCAGGAGAATCGCTTGAACCCAGGAGGCAGAGGTTACAGTGAGCCGAGATCGCGCCCCTGTACTCCAGCCTGGCAACAAAGCGAGACTCTGTCTCAAAAAAAAAAAATCAAAAATTAGCCAGGCATGGTGTTACATACTTGAGGCTGAGGTTGGGGGTGGGGGCGGGATAAAAGAAACTTTAAGAAACAGTACAGTACAGAAGTGCCTACTCGTTGAGGTCACAGATACATCACTACAGGATGAATAAAACCCAAAAAAACCTTCCTAATGCATGCAAATGCGTATTATACAGCTGTTAAGTAACATACATATCACCTTAATAAAAATCAAAATGAAATGTTTTAGAAACTATTTTATCAAAAGTGGCTCTGATACAAAGACTTGTACATGATTGTTCATAGCAGCACTATTAATGCTAAAAAGTGGACACAACCTAAATGTCCATTAACTGATAAGTAAAATGTGGTATATCCATACAATGGAATATTATGTAGCCCACAACATGGCATGGAGTACTACAACATGGATGAGCCTCAAAAACGTTATGCTAAATGAAAAAAGTCAGATATAGGAAACCACATGTCATATGATCCCATTTATATGAAATAGCCAGAAAAGGCAAGTTATAGAAACAAGATAGATTGGAGATGGGTTGGAGGACTACAAATGGCACCAGGGATCTTTTGAAGTTGATGGAAATGTTCTAAAATCAGACTGTGGTTGTGGTTGAACAAGTCTGTAAATTTACTAAAATGCGTTAATACACTTAAAACAGCTGAATGTTATGCATCTGTATTTAGTAAAGCTCTTTTTAAAATATGGCTCTACTACTGCTAGAGACACTGATATCAAAGATGCAGAGTTTGAATAATTGTTTCAGGAAAAGAGACTTTTCGGGAAAAGTTTATATATTCAGTACTACAGATAAGTTTTTTTTTTTTAAAGGAGAACCTCTTTTGGTGTTATAAACAGAACTTCATTTAATAGCATAATAAACATACTTTCAGTCAATTTCTTTACAATCTAAAGACCCCTGAACTAAATTTTATGTTTTGTCTTAAGTATTTCAAAACCCATCCATGTCAAACTGATAATTTTACTATTACTTGATACTATGTTATTTCCCTTATGGGTAAACTTCGATCAGTGGCCAAATCTGAAAAGCCAGAAGACACTCTTGTCATCTGAACAGTTATATTAGGATGTTAGCTTTTTGAAAATATTATATACTAACTCTTAAATTATATTTAAATGCCAGCTACCCAATGGTGCTAGAAGATTATTGCAATTGTTTTTACCCAAGTATAATTTTTAAAATAAAATCATGTTGCATTGCATTTTTCTAAAATCATTAGATTTATAATTGAATAATGTAGACTTACAATTTTTTTTAGGGCCAAGAAAAAAGAAAAGAAACTTAAATGATTCCAGCCTATTTGTATCTGCTGAAGAGGTAAGGCTAATGTACTGTTTTAAGAAGCTAGCTATTCTACATTATTTTTAGTTTTCTAATAAATTTATCTTTTTTGTTTAAGTTTGGCCATCTATTGGATGAAAATATGGGATCCAAGTTTGATAACATTGGCATGAATGCCATGGCTAACAAAGATAATGCAAGTAAGTAACTCAAATTTTTTTATTGATGTTTTAAAAATAGCTTTGGCTTGGAACTTCAGAAGATAGGAAATTTTTGTTATTTTATTTATTCATTTATTTATTTTTTTTGAGACAGCGTCTCACTCCCTCGCCCAGGCTGGAATGCAGTGGCATGATCTTGGTTCACTGCAACCTCCATCTCCCAGGTTCAAGCAATTCTGCTGCCTTAGCCTCCCAAGTAGCTGGGATTACAGGCATGCACCACCACACCCAGTTAATTTTTGTATTTTTAGTAGAGAGGGGGTTTCACCATGTTGGCCAGGCTGGTCTCGAACTCCTGACCTCAAGTGACTTGCCTGCCTCGGCCTCCCAAAGTGCTGAGATTACTGGCGTGAGCCACCGTGCCTGGCTGATAGGAATATTTTGGAAAGACCTTTTCATGGTACTTTACAACCTGAAAGGAATGGCTTTTTCTTCTCTCAGGAGAACATGTAAGATTAACAAGTATTTAGACTACAGAAAAAAAAAAAAAAAAAAACCTTGCAGACTACAAAAATTACTTTTTTTTAGGGAAGTGGGCCATTTTTATATAGCATGAGTTTGCTAAGTAACTTTACATGTTTATAGACATTTTAACTATTTCTGATATTGATTGTTACTGGTTTTTATTTCACCAGTAAAAGTGCTTGGGGAGAGAAAATCTTCAGAACATTTGTTTCTTTTCCTTCCTTAGTCATTTCTTTTTGAAACACTAATCTTTGACAACAAATATGAGAAGAAAAGCAACAAACAAGCAGTGGGTTTGTATAGTGGGTGGGAAACCGCAGGCCAAGGCAGGCTAGAAGTTCCTGTGACTCAGCAGCATGTTCTGTGGGACCACCAAGAGTCTACAGTGTGGTAGTACACTCATCTTTTCTTCTTCTCCCAAAGGTCTCAAACAGCTTAGATGGGAGGCTGAACGTGATGACTGGCTACACAACAGAGATGCAAAAAGTATCATCAAGAAAAAGAAACATTTTAAAAAGAAGAGGATTAAAACCACTCAAAAAACTAAAAAGCAAAGGAAATGAGTTATTAATGTAAATTATAGATTAAAATTCTACTTACATCTAATTTTTGCTGTTCAACCATGTTTTTTGGTCTAGCTCTCTGATTCCATACATTCCAGACTTCTCAGTGGATTTGTAATAAACTATAAATAAAAATAGCTCTCATTTATAAAGTCATGTGGAAACATTGTTAAAATTAAATGTATTGAAAAAAACAACTTCTTTTTTCCATATTGCTACATAACAAAATGAAAAAGAGGACAGTAGGATTACAGACTTCACATATAAGTCCTGGCGTCTCTAATCATTGTAATGAGCACTATTTCGTCTAACTACATGATGTCATCTTGTTCAGTCTTTATCTACTTGACAGAGAAAGAGACAGCTCCAAGAAGTTAGCAAACCTGAGATGAAACTGATCTTTTAAAACCAAAGGTTTAAACTGTGGTTTGATTCTATCACCTCATACATGAATGATTGCACAGTTTACATTCTTAACCACTAGAAGAATTCAGAATCCAGCCCATTACCTAATTCTCCTCTCACTAGAATAGATGAGAATTTAGTCTCAGAAGAACTAAAATAGATGTGAATAGTATTGTTAGAAATTCCTTGTAAAGAAATTACTACTTAATTTATAGGTTACCTGAAGAAGTTGTTTTATACTTATTTTTACTTAAGGAAAAACATACCTTCCAAGATGAAGGGATATTTCTTGCTCATTGTTTGCCTGAAATCTGATGGAAAAAAGGATGTCTTGAAATTAGATATGAACAGAAATTCATTATATTAACACAGCCACAATTTAATGCTAGCTTTAGGGTCCATATGATGGGAACCATATAGATTAGAAATTTGTTTTAAGGTCTTTCTGATAATCCAGGAATGATCTCCTTTTGTTTTTTTTGAGTCAAGATCTCTCTCCCTGTTGCCCAGGCTGCAGTTCAGTGGCACAGTCACAGTCCACCACTGCCTAGACCCCCCTAGGCTGGGCTCAAGTGAGCCTCCTATGTCAGCCAAGGTCAAGTAGCTGGGATGGGGCTCAAGGGAGCCTCCTGCCTCAACCTCCCGAGTAGGTGGGACTACAGGAGCACACCACCATGCCCAGCATTTTTTTTTTTTTCTTAAGATACAGGGTCTTGCTATGTGCAGTCCAGACTGAGCTCAAGCAGTCCTTCCACCTTGGCCTCCCAAAGTGCTTGAATTACAAGTGCAAGCCATCACACCCAGCTATGACCACTTTTTAAAACTGATCCCAAGCTTTAATTTGTTTTTAAATACTGTTGGTATGTTTTTTAAATACCCTTCCTTAGAGTTTAAAAGAAAAGGGATTTTGTGAGTATCCAGTAGCATCTTGGTACAGAGTTCCAACAAAGTACACTGAGGAAGACTGGCAAGTTTCAAAGATGGCTATCACGCCAGGTCTATTCCCTGTTTTAGGGAAAAATCACTTCCTAACTTAAAAAGTTGAGGGCTCTAATATAAAATTTCCCCAAGAAAAATGTTAAAGCACTTTCAGCCATAGCATGTGAAAGTCTTTTATTGCCCACTGTTGATGCCCAGGAAGAATACTATAGCCTGAGAAAACTGGTTACTCAGAAAACAGCAATACCAGTTACTTTCTTAGTCTATCAAACAATGAAGTGTAATGGGCAGGCTAAGTTTCCTCCATCTGTGCTCCCAAACTAAGCCAGACCAAGGACACTTGCTCTACCCTCCCCAATAGTAAAACCCATGGAGGTATGAAATTTTTTCCTTAGCCCACAAACAAAATTTTTAAGGGAGAAGTGAGAGTGATCTAGTCCACAATAATGAATACTTTGATTCCTGTTCTGCCCATAAAAATGTCTAATATCTTGAATCTGAAGAACCAATTTCTCCAAAAATGCCATTGCCATTTAACACATAAAATGGATTAGCAAAACTATACCCCTTTAGAAAGCATTAACTTCTGAATTATGATTACCTTGGCTTGTGTGCATCTTGCTAAACAAAAAATATGCTCCAAAAACGCCTACAAGTTCGGCTACCAAAACTCCTTTAAAGATCTTCTTTGCTAGTGGTTCCAAAGTACGGGCCATCCTAAATTTAACAATAACAGATATGTGTAAACCTGAATGAACATATTTAAACTACTCTTATGATTTCTCTAATAAATTCATTCCCACAGTTTGAATGGCTTCTCTGTATGGGAGTAAGACCAATACTATGGTATACTTTTTTGGTTTAGACATCCTACATACCTGGTTTTCAAACTCCATGCCTGAGGGGCATGATGAACCAAAGACAAAACTGGATAAAGCACAGGAAAGAGATAAAATGCAAGAAAGCATTGTAAAAAGAACAATTTATGGAACTAAAATTTTTTAATTGTGTAGGAAAACAGAATGGGGAAGATAGGTTAAGTTAATTTTTTAGCTGCACTGGGAATTAAGAAATAATCTAAATGGACACAATATGTAAACAGCTCTTTGTAAAGTGCCCTACAAAAGTAAGATCTTTCTCAAGTGGTTCTACACTTTCTAAGGGGCTGGAGTTCTTCATTTATTAATACAACATATACTATTATATATACTATATATGTATATTATAGATAGTATATATATCCTATATACTGATACATACTAATAATACAACATATACTAAACTATTAATACAACATAAACTGTGCCATAGTTCAGGCATTTGGAGTGCAGTGGTACAATCTCAGCTCACTGGGGCTCAAACAATCCTCCCACCTCAGCCTCCCGAGCAGCTGGGACCACTGGCATGCCTGGCTATTTTTTTGTATTTTTTGTATTTTTAGTAGACACAGGGTCTCACCATGTTGCCCAGATTGGTCTCGAACTTGTGAGCTCAAGCAATCCGCCCACCTCAGCCTCCCAAAGTGCTGGGATTACAGGCATGAGCCAGTAATCTGCCCTTTCGCAGACACGCAGTAATTTTTATACAAATGAGGGCAGGGGGTGGAAACTGATTGGGTGATGAACCAATTAAGTGGCAAAACTACAGACCGGTTAGATCTTGATAGTCTTCCTTTAAAAGCTAATCAGGAAAAAGCGTTTGTGTCATTATTCTTTTTCAAATTAAAGTAAAAGATAACAAGCTAAGAAAACAGAATATAAGACTTACTGAAGACATTAATGTAAACCCAAGTTTTTAGTCAGCCTCCTTATAACCTCAAAGTCCAGAAGAGGAGAACCCCTTGTTTTTCAGATTTTTCTATTGTCCTATGTGTGCTCTTTTGTCCTCAATCCCAGCTCACTGCTGTCAGGTGTTTTACTCCATTCACTTCCGACCCCTTTTCAATGCCTGACGGTGGGTGTAATCAAATAATCTTCCTTTTGTAGGATTATTCTAATATCTTACCAGGTGGCCCTCCCCACCACCCCCCAAATTCCCTCATTTTGATAATGTGATCACCCCGGGGACCAAAAGATTAAAACTTTATTATTCTTATTTAAAAGAAATGAAGCAAAGAAATTTACAAAGTAATTCATATACAACCAAGAGGCAGTTGAGTGGTGGGAAGGGACAGTTGTTTTGCTCCATTCACTACAATGCTGTACATGACTGACAGAAAATAAGTCATGCTCAGTACAGATGCCTCTCTTGGGGTTATTTTTATTTTTTTTTTTATTTTTGGAGATACGGTCTCGCTCTGTCGCCCAGGCTGGAGTGCAGTGGCGCGATCTTGGCTCACTGCAACCTCCGCCTGCCGGATTCAAGCAATTCTCTTGCCTCGGCCTCCCCAGTAGCTGGGAGCTGGGAATCCCGCCACCAGGCCCAGCAAATTTTTTGTATTTTAGTAGAGACGGATTTCACCCTGTTGCCCAGGGTGGTCTCCAACTCCTGAGCTCAGGCAATCTGCAGGCCTCGGCCTCCCAAAGTGCTAGGATTACAGGCGTGGGCCACCGCGCCTGGCCTATTTTTATTTTTTTGAGACTGGGTCTTGCTGTCTCCCAGGCAGGAGTGCAGTGGCGCGATCTTGGCTCACTGCAACCTCCGACTCCCGGGTTCAAGTGATTCTCCTGCCTCAGCCTCCCCAGTAGCTGGTATTATAGGCGTGTGCCACCACGTCTGGCTAATTTTTTATATGTTTAGTAGAGACGAGGTTTCACCGTGTTGGCTAGGCTAACTTCCTACCTCAAGTGATCCTCCCGCCTCGGCCTCCCAAAGTGCTGGTATTACAGGCGTGTGCCGCCACGCCCGGCCTCTTGGGGTTATTTTTAGTGTTCAAGGGATGAACAAAGACCGCCTGCAGCCAGTTCCATTATTCAAGGAATCGAAGTAAAATTTTGTTTTAAGAGAGGGTGATGCTAAGAAATAAAGTCCATCTGTAGGCCAGGGTTAAAAGAAAAGAAAATAAAGTGCGAATGATACTGTACGGCTGCCTTGGTGTATAGTGGTGAGCACAGCTGCCTCCAAATAACACCGTACAACAAAGTATTTACCTTTCTAAAAATACACATACGTTTTGCACTCCGAGGCTCTCGGCTTCAGGAGGCTGATAAAACTTCAAGTCCCTTTGCTACACACCACCAGGGACACACCTGTCCACCCACAAATAAGTGAGGTTTACTAGCTGCGGAAAGGGAGACACGGCAGACCAGCGCCTGCCTTCTCAGCACAGGGACAGGCATCATTCCGGGAAGTTTAGGTGAAGTTTAACACGAAGCCGCCTCTGACAGATTCGGAACAGGGCTGTATGTCATGCAGTTAACATCACACGGGGCTGAGAAGCTGACTCGGGGACACAAGCTCAAGCCAAATGTGCAATGCTGGGTCGGAAGCCCCTTATGCCGGGCTGCGCTCCAAGGAATCGGGGCTGCTTCCCTGGGAGGGGCGGCCTCCCAGCTCAGCGTCTGCAGGCTACGCGGTTTCAAGCAGCAACGATTCTCCCAGTCTAGCTGTGCAGAGGACGACTTTTCGGCAGAGGCCGAGAGCTGGCCGCCTCCGCTCCCCCGGCCCCCGGCTCCTGCCGCGGTTCCCACCCAGCTCCCGCTTCCCCCGGTTCCCTGGGGCCCTCGGCTGCCCTCAGCGCTCCCCTAGCCCGCGGAACGCTCGGCCCGGGCCTACAGGCGACACGCGCGGGCACGCACGGAGCACGGCCCAGCAGCCAGACCACGGTCGCCCAGCGACCCGGAAATACTCGCCTCCAGTGAATTAAGGCAGTGACACCTGCCTATCCTCCACATGCCCCCAGAACTGTAATGAGGCCCCACGCAGAAGCCCGCCCCACTCTCGTCGCACTAGGGACCCCGAAATCCGACCACCCATAGGAAGCCACTCGCCGAAGTCTCACCTGAGGTGCGTTCAAGGGGGACTGCGCATGCGCAACGGTTGGCGACGCTCCACCCCTTCCGTTGTCGGCTCCGCCCCCACATTCGTAATTACTATTAATTGTACTCTGACCGCGACCGGAACCTAACTGCCCTCTATGTGCATTATTTTACGGAATATTCGCAATAATACATGCAACAGATGCTGAGTGTATCTCATTTTACGGAGAAAGCAAGAGGCTTACACTGCCCACAATCGCACCGTTAGTAAAATCAGAATTCACATTTGAACCCAGGACACTGACTACGTGTAGCCTCTTCTGAGTCGTTTTTCTAACACCCTGAAACTTAAAGTGTGATAGTCTCAGAGGACTACCAACATAAGCATCACCTGAAAACTTGTTAGAAATGAAGAACTAGGCCGGGCGCGGTGGCTCACGCCTATAATCCCAGCACTTTGGGAGGCCTAGATGGGAGGATCACGACATCAGGAGACCGAGACCATCCTGGCTAACACGGTGAAACCCCGTCTCTACTAAAAATACGTTTAAAAAAAAAATAGCTGGGCGTAGTGGCATGCACCTGTAGTCCCAGCTACCGGGGAGTCTGAGGCAGGAGAATCGCTTGAACCTGGGAGGCGGAGGTTGCAGTGAGCTGAGATCGCGCCACTGCACTCCAGCCTGGGCGACAGAGTGAGACTCTGTCTCAAAAAAAAAAAAAAGAAAATGCAGAACTACTGAATCTGAAACTGCATTTTAGCCAGATCCCTAAAGAATTCGTTTGCAAAGTAACACTTGAGAAGGTGCAAAGGAGACATGGAAACAGAGAAAAGAAAAAGAATATAAAAGTATATTGAAGTACCGTGTGCAAGACAAAGCCTGGAACACCCAAAACAGACACAGATCTACCTTCATCGAAGTTCTAGTCTAGTTAGGGGTATTTACCACAAATAACTAATGAAAAGTACACAATGATAAGGGCCTTGCTTCTAATTCGAGGAATCTGTAAAGGTTTTAGAGAAGGGGTGATAGCTGGAGCTAACTCTGTCCATGCCAAGTAAAGGAAGTGCCTCTGCAAGGTGCTCTGTGATTGCCCTAATTTTCCTATCTAACACCCGCCCCACCCCTAGTCCAGCCCATCTGGTTCATCTGTGTAACTAAAGCATCATAAATTGTGAAAAATGTGAATGCGTAAACTATATTGATTTAAAGCATGTCGTTGTTAGTCAAGATCACTCAGATCTACACAGATCCAGAACTCTAACCTCTTCCACCATATCGACCTCTCTAGTATCCTTGTAAAGTCTGGGCTTTGTACATTCTCTTGATCTTTTCTATCTGCCCTACAGAAACTGCGTCTGGCTTGAACCTCGGTTCTATTTAATAATATATATTTGACTTTCTCTCAAACTTTTTTCACAAGCTCCCTTTCTGCATTATGTTGCTTTTTATTTTGTCTGTTGCTGTTTTCACTGTCATTAACTATTTTTCTCAAAACTTTCAGAACTCTACCCCTATACCACTGAAGTTCCCTTTTCCCCTCCAACTGACACATTCACAATCTTTTTTCTTTTTCTTCTTTTCCTAATCATCAGCGTCGTCATCTTCTTGTTTCTTCTTCGTCTTCTTCAGGGTCTTGCTCTGCCACCCAGGCTGGAGTGCAGTGGCACAATCATAGCTCACTGCAGCCTTGACCTTCCAGGCTCAAGTAATCCTACCCCGGCACCCCCAGCCTCCCAAGTAGCTGGGACTACAGACATTCACCACCATACCTGCCTAATTTAAAAAAAAATTTTTTTTTGTAGAGACAGGGTCTCCCTGTGTTGCCCAGGCTAGTCTCCAACTCCTGGGCTCAAGTGATCCTCCCTCTTTGGCCTCCCAAGTGTTAGAAATACAGCTGTGAGCCGCTATGCCTGCCCTTCTTCTTTTTAAAAAAAAAAAAAAAAAAGAATAGTCAAGTACAGTAGTGAGAAGGGGGAAGGAGTAAGTACATCCATAATCTTTAAAGATTCATCCACAATAAATATTTTCTTATTAAAAGCACCCACCATGACTTCCATGAAACACTTTGTTAATTATCATTTAAGATACTATGCCTTGAGCTTTCAGGCCTATCTTTGTCCACTTGGGCTGCTATAACCAAATGCCATAAACTGATGGTTTATAATCAACAGAAATTTGTTTCTCATTATTCTAAAGATTGGGAAGTCCAAAATCAGGGTGCCACAAGATTCAACATCTGGTAAAGACCCAACTTTCTGGTTTCTGAGATGGTGGCTTCTCACTGTGTCCTCACATGGTGCAAGGGGCAAGGGCCTCTCTGGGGCCTCTTTTAAATCCTTGGCCAGGCGCAGTGGCTCACACCTGTAATCTCAACACTTTGGGAGGCCGAGGTAGTTGGCTCACTTGAGGTCAGGAGTTCGAGACCAGCCCAGACAAAATGGTGAAACCCCATCTCTACTAAAAACACAAAAATTAGCTGGGCATGGTGGCACACGCCGGTAGTCCCAGCTATGCAGGAGGCTGAGGCAGGAGAATTGCCTGAACTCAGGAGGCAGAAGTTGCAGCCTGGACTACATAGGGAGACTCCGTCTCAAAATAAATAAATAAATGAATAAATAAATAAAAGGGCACTAATACCATTCATGAGGGCAGAGCCCTCATGACCTAATCACTTCCCAAAGGCCCTGCCTCCTAATACCATCACTTTGGGGATTTCAACATATGAATTTAGGGAGAACAAAAACTTCCAGACCATATAGCAAGGCTCCACTACATTGGTTTGAAATACCAGAATATCAGTGTTAAAAGTACCAGGATGACAAAGCAAGATGAAAAAGCCATTGGGGCTGGGTGTGGTGGCTCACACCTGTAATCCCAGCACTTTGGGAGGCCAAGGTGGGCAGATAACCTGAGGTCAGGAGTTCAAGACCAGCCTAGCCAACAAGGAGAAACCCCATCTCTACTAAAAATACAAAAATTAGCTGGGTGAGGTGGAACACGCCTGTAATCCCAGCTATTCGGAAATCTAAGGCAGGAGAATTGCTTGAACCCAGGAGGCAGAGGTTACAGTGAGCCAAGATCGCGCCACTGCACTCCAGCCTGGGCAACAGAGTGAGACTCTGTCTCAAAATGGAAGGAAGGAAGGAAGGAAGGAAGGAGAAAGAAGAAAAGGTCATTGGAATGGTTCAGACTGAAAAAAGAAAAGAGGAGAAAAAAAGCTTAAAGAAATGATAACAAGCTTTACCAACTTGGGCCTAGCAGAATGGCTCCTGCAAAGAACAGTGGCAAGAAGAAAATGGACCATTTTGCCATCAATGAGGTGATGACCCAAGAATATATCAACATTCACAAGCACATCCACGGAGTGGGCTTCAAGAAGCATGTCCCTCAGGCACTCAAAGAGATCCGGAAATCTTGCCATGAAGGAGATGGGAACTCCAGATGTGTGCATTGATACCAGGCTCAATAAAGTTGTCTTTGCCAAAGGAATAAGGAATGTCCTGTACCGTATCCACGTGCGTTGTCCAGAGGATGTAATGAGGATGAAGATTCACCAAATAAGCTCTGTACTTTGATTACCTATGTACCTGTTACCACTTTCAAAAATCTACAGATAGTCGGCCAGGCATGGTGGCTCATGCCTGTAACCCCAGCACTTTGGGAGGCCAAGATGGGCAGATCACTTGAGGTCAGGAGTTCAAGACCAGCTTGGCCAATATGGTGAAATCCCGTCTCTACTAAAAATACAAAAAATTAGCCAAGATCGCACTGCACTCCAGCCTAGGTGACAGAACAAGGCTTTGTCTCGAAAAAAAAAAATCTACAGACAGTCAATGTGGATGAGAACTAACCACTGAATCTTCAACTACATCAAATATAGTTATAAAATTGCCTTCACAGAAAAACAGAAATTATAAGAAAGACTAAAATAATTGTATAGAAATGTTATGATTTCTGCAGGAAAATATATATAAACTAATAACGGTATTGCACAAAGCTTGACATCCCCATAAATATTTGTTACACACTCTGAACCCTGCTATAGATTTCACAAACACATTTTGAGATAAGACACATTTTGGCCACAAGGTTTGGAGCAGGAAAAGTGTAGAATCCAGTAGAAACTTTAACCAAGGGTTCTTTAGCGACGGTGCCTTTCTGGTCCTAGCCTGATTTACTAACTCTGGCAGAGGGATGCAAATGACTAGAAAGATGTGCTAGTTCTCTCCAAAGCACAGAAGCAGGCTAAAATCCCAGTCTTCTGTAGTGGCCATAGGGACCTCCACTTTAACAAATATGTACTAGGTTTGCTGTCCATTCTCCCATCTTCACCTTAAAGCTTAGACATTTCTTTTCATATTTTCTCCTTCTTCTCCTTCTTCTTCTCCTTCTCCTTCTTCTTCTTCTTCTCCTTCTCCTTCTTCTTCTTTTCTTCTTCTTCTTCTGTTCTTCTTCTTCTTCTCCTTCTCCTTCTTTTCTTCCTCTTCTTCTTCTTCTTCTCCTTCTCTTCTTCTTCCTCCTTCTTCTTCTTCTTCTTCTTCTTCTTCTTCTTCTTCTTCTTCTCCTTCTCCTTCTCCTTCTCCTTCTCCTTCTCCTTCTCCTTCTTTTTTGGTGTATGTCTATAGACTGGAAAAAAACAAAGGAAAAGAAGGTAAGAGGGCATGGTGTCTTTAATGCCAAGGAAATAAACTTTATTTTATTATTATTATATTTTGAGACAGAGTCTCACTCTGTCACCCGGACTGGAGTGCAGTGGCACGATCTCAGATCACTACAAGCCCTGCCTCCCAGATTCAAGCAATTCTCTTGCCTTGGCCTCCCAAGTAGTTGGGACCACAGGCACGCACCGCCACACCTGGCAATTTTTTATTTTTTTAAAGTAGAGACAGAGTTTCACCATGTTGGCCAGGCTGGTCTCAAACTCCTGAGCTCAAGCAATCCGCCTGCCTCAGCCTCCCAAAGTGCTGGTATTATAGGCATGACCCACCACACCCAGGCGGAAAGAAACTTTAAATAAGCCTCCCATGCAGCTGCCTCTGGGGCATGAGCCAGGCCACAGCTGGCAAAGCCTGATAGGTCTGCAGTAATTTATCTCCAATATGGGTAAGACACAAGGAGCTGAAGGAAGCTAGGACTTCATATAACATGAGACCCACCTGGACTCATAGATATGACAGTACAAACATATCACATGATACAGGTTATTCTGTAATTATTCATGCTGGTTTCCTCCCTCCATTATGCTTGCCAGACAACTAAGAGTTGAGTATGTAGAACTGTAAGGTTAACAGGTTGACCTAAGCCTAGGCAAACTAAGAATCAGAGTTCACATTACCAATCCCAAAGAGCCTCCTAAATCCTCCTATAATTACAGGCATTATTGTCGGAACAAGATCCAACCCATTGTCTTTTTAAGTGTTTTACTCACTAAGAAGCAAGCAAACAACAACCACGTTTGAATCAATGTCTTAAATTCTACCTGACCAGAGGGAAACAAAGACTCTTTGTAATGTAAGGGATAATCCCACTAAGCAGATTGGCAAGGAGTTCAGTCCTGTTCCTCTTTTATTTTTGGGGAGGGAAATTCTTAAATACACCTTTGCAACTACAGCTAATATCATCACATTATTATGTAAGGCAAGAAGGCCTTCAAGTGGGAGTGATGTATAGAAATATAAAAATACTAAGATATTCAGATATTCTGATTTTGCCTTTTCACATACTGCTTCTTTAAAAAATAAATGTTCACCTACATAATGAAACCCGAATACCTGTGCCTAGCTAGGAACCCTCTCTGGTCAGTTCTTTCCCCTCTGTAAAATGGAGATTAAAAACTACTGTCACACATCCACACCTGCCTCTCACTTTCTGTTGACATATAGAATTTCCTCAATTCCAAGATGTACTTGTTTCCATATGTTTACATTTCAGAAATAGGAATGCATCTTACAATTGATATATATATTGAATATAGTATTTGTCCCAAAATGCTGTTATTAAATAAAATGTTTTAGTGATGCAGGTTTTTTCTTGGCTGCTTAACCAGCCAGAAACCTCTAAGGCCGGCAACACCCCTGCCCAGGCCCTGGGCTCACTGCAGGAGGCACCCAGCCCAACCAGCTGCACTTGCTTGCACTCCCACCTAGATCCAGTGCTTGCAGTGGGATCCACACTTAGCCCGCAGCTGGGCCAGCCATGCCACGACCTGCTTCCACCTTGGGCAATGGTGTCTGGATAGGGGGAACATAGTGACACCCAAACAGGGATGCCAGCAACCCCAATCCCCACAGCGGGTGTTACAGCATGCTAACAGCTCTTTTAGTCCCATTGCCCCAACTCCAGCCTGCTGCTCCTGGGCTGGCCTGGCCCTGCCACTCCTTCCCTCATGTGGGGTGGCTGCCCTACACCAGTGGAGGGTGGGGGATACAGTATTACAGCTTTTTTCATACCCACCTTCAGGCTAAGGGGGCTACCTGCCTTAGAGTGGCAGACCACTCTCTTTGAGTCCCATCTCTGCTGATAGCTGTTCCATTGCTCAATAAAACTCTTCTCTGCCCTTCTCACTCTTAGGTTTTCAGCATAACCTCATTCTTCTTGGATGCAGGACAAGAACTTGCGATCCACCAAATGTGGGTACAAAAAAGGCTGTAACACTGTGACCCTCTGCCTGCTGCTCATGCGTGCAGCCACCCCACACAATGGAAAGCAGCAGCCAGGCTGGGCCAGCCGTGGAGCCTATGGGCCTGAGTAGGCAGGGGACTGAATGAGCTGTAACATAGGCAGGCTGGGGCACCAGGCTGAGCCAGGCCCAGGCGGGGATGTGCCATCCCGCATCACTAGAACCCAGGATATTTATTGCCCTTGTGGTCCTAAAAATCTCTCTCCTCAGAAAATAAGATTTTTTTTTTTTTTTTCAGTGAAAAATGCCATGGCCTTGTTTCTCATAGCAGTTAAAGAAGCACCAAAGAATTCACTGGTACTAACAATTACACCTATGCCCTCTGAGATCTCATTGTAAGTGTCTTTCTGCCTGGACTAAGCTGTACTGCCTGCGTTCCAATCTTAGCCCCTCCAAAGCCTGACTCTGCGATTGTAACCAGGAACCTCAGCTTTTAAAATATCTTTTAATCACTCATTTTCTTTCCCTCCCCTCTTACACCTTTATTCCTTCCCTCCCTAGACCTTCTCCCCTGGCAATGCATGTTTATCTAATTGTTTTCTTGGTTAAAAAATTTCAGAAGCTAATCTTGAAACAAACCAGGTGCAGAGCCCCAACTGCAGAATCCTCGTGCTTAGGGGGAGTCGCAAACATTTTCTCCACTACCATTGGGCTGAAATCAAGATAATGCCAACCAGACCTCCAAACAGGCAATTACCCAAGATATCCATTGAAACAAGACATACAGACCCTGCATCCTGTACCACTCCCAAATGTCTCCCATACATTTCCCCCTTAAAAACCTTATGGTCAATTTTAAAATTTAAGGTGGTACTTTAGAACACTAGTTCACCATCTTCTCTGTTTGCTGGCTCTCCGATTAAAACCTGCTTTTCCTCCCACCAACCCTCTCCTCTCATCTTCTAGAAGCCACTTAGCCCCTGTGGCCTCAATTAACCTAACTGCAAAAGGTAGCAAAGCAACACCCATTTCACAAGGCTGTTAGGAAATTACATCACGTCATTCCTGTAATCTTAGCAATTTGGAAGGAGATGTGGTGCAAGCAAGTACTCAATAATGTTAGCTATCCTTTTAACTAATACATGAATGACAGTACAGCTAGGTAACTAAGAATAACTAGAAGTCATCTTCTTAACTGGTTAACATTGGTTAAAAGAAAGGTAAATACAGTGAAAAAAATTACCTTCTTAGAAAAATGGAAGAAGTGTAAGAAAAAGATGTGGGGAAGAGAATGGGAGAGAAATAAGAAGAAATATACAGTCTATGTTTATAGATATTTGACTTATCAAGAGGCCAAAGAGTAAATTTTGACCTAGAAAATGTGCCAGATAGGATATAGGCTAAACTGCTATAACTTTTGAGTAATTATAATTGTAATTGTTGAGACTCCAATAATTCAGTGGCTCAAACAAGATGAACAATTATGCTCGTTCACATACAGGTCAGGAGGCCTGTTACACAGTGTGAGTCGTGGGAGGGTGGCTCTCTTTCTCAAGGCCATCCGGTGAGCCAGTTTCCTCTGTCTTGTTAGTCTGCCACCCCCTGGAGTGTGCTTTCCTCCAAATTAGCAAATCTGGCTTGCCAACACAATATCTGCCTTCCAGGTATGGGGAAGGCACTAAAGATGATTGGAGAGCCATCAACTTCCTGTTTTAGCCACAGGGCCACACCAAGCTGCTGGGAGATGGGAAGTGTGGGCCAACTTACCCAAAGGAAAAAGGGGATAGTGGCTGCTACAGAAAGACTGTACCTTAGGAAATGTTCCAGGGAGAAGCACCTTCCCCGGCACGGCACGCGCATTAAGAGACACAGTGACATAGTATGACCTTCTGGGGGCACTACACTGGAAAAGGGAAGAAAGCCTCAGATGGGCATGCGTACATCTTCCTAAACACACTGCACATGCTTACTTCCCAAGGGTAAGGAGGGCAGCTCACTCTAAGGGAAGAATCATGGGAAAGGGGTGTGAGATGCTGGAAGTGGGCCAGCCTATGAAGGCCTAGCATCAAGGTTAAACATTGCACTTGTTCTTCAAGTCACCCACTTGGGTCTCTTCTAAGTGTACTTTCCTTTCTTTCCTGCTCTAAAGCTTTTAATAAACTTCCACTCCTGCTCTGAAACTTGCCTCAATCTCTTTTTTTGCCTTATATCCTCAGTCAATTCTTTCTTCTGAGGAGGCAAGAATTGAGGTTGCTGCATACCCATATGGGGTAACTCAGATACATTTCCACTGTTAACAATTTTACATAAACTTTTAGAGATATATTATCATTAGCTCAGAGTAATACAACTAGTAAATGGTAGAGTCAAGGTTCAAACTCAGGTCTTTAGACTTGTATATCTATTGAGCCAGTAAATGAGAGTGCCCGAGACTGCCAGCAAATCTGGTCTCTTTTCCACCCCACCAAATTACCTCACAATCCCATTGCTTCCTTTCACACCACAAAGGATATGTGTGGAAATCTATCAACCCAGGAGAGAACTGAGGTTTCATTCTGTGAATTTCTAATAGAAAAATTGCATGCCTGATTAAATACCTATTTGTTAGATATTTAATATATATTTTCTTCTATTAGGATATTCCATTCTTACTTTCATTGGGCAGGTTGCCTAAATGGTCGTGTAATCAACCCTTGGGGTAATATTCCCTGATCCTCAGCCTGTTTTGCACCTGTGATTTAGCTTTTGCCAGGAGGATATGCAAAAGTGAGGGAGGGGTGGATGAGAATTAAATGATTTCTTTTTCGTGTGACTGGGAGGAGCCCTTTATTCCAGCCCCTGCCCAACTCCATTAAAAGCAATCACTCCCCCTGGACAGCCACAGAGCAGGTTCTTTTACAGGGAGCCACCATGGCTGATAAATCCAAATTTATTGAACACATTGATGAAGCTTTAGAAAAATCAAAAGAAACTGCACTTTCTCACTTATTTTGCACCTATCAGGGGATTCCTTACCCCATCACCATGTGCACCTCAGAAACATTCCAAGCGCTGGACACCTTGGAAGCCAGACATGATGACATCGTGCTAGCATCTTATCCAAAGTGTGGTAAATGACAAGTCGTTTTCTACAAGTACACTTCTCATAGTGAGTAGGTTGGGGAGGGTGCGAGACAAAGGTGGGATGAAGGTGGTTCCTCATTGCAGGAATCTGGCTGAGCATCAGTGAGGAGGAGGGCCACCGTGATTAAGTACATAGGTTGTAAAATCAGTAAATAGAACTGCTAGATTAAAAACCCGAGTGTCTGAGGGAAGAGCTCTGTGCAGAAAGGCCGTGATGGAGGATGGAGGGCAGAAGCGGGTGGATGACGGGCCTGGAAGGGAGGAGCATGAATGTGGGAAAGTCCAGTTGGAACAGTGACAGTAGCAGTGATTTTGTCTTGATTCCTGGCTGGACAAAAGCACAGCCACTTCTACAATTTACATGATGATTTCCATGTTATAAATTATTTTTCAGGATCAAATATTGCTCCATCAGTTTCTCAAATCACTTTTACAAAGATCCTTCATCAACGGAAAATAGGACATGAAGAGTCTAAATTATCCTGCTTTCTACCATCTCCTTTTGATTCTTTCTACTGTTGTTTATTAAAGCCAACCTCATTTAATATCTTTTTTCTTAACTGATGCTGTATTTTCATAAAAGCAAAATTATAGATTCCTGTAGAAAATACATATTAATTTAATGTAAAATAATATATACAACTTATAATAAACTATTTCTATAACATAACATTGTTCTATAAGAAATATATTGTAGATTCAAAATGAAGCATTGTCCCTTGTTAAAGGAGCCATCTGTTCTCAGTTGAATTTTATACTAATTATAGGTAAATGCTGTTTTCCATCAAACCATTTCTTTCCATAGCCCAAGTTATTTCAAACACAGAAGAACTAAATATACACATCAGGGAATGGTTGTAGATTTTAATTTTTATCATGTATATGCTAAAGTAACGTCCTTTTGTTATATCAAGACTCCGTAATGAGTTTTTATTCTCTGATTTTTCTGATAGGTTCAAACTGGATTCTCCACATTGTCAGTGAATTAATATACGCTGTTTCTAAAAAAAAGCATGAATATCCAGAATTCCCAGTTCTTGAATGTGGGGATTCAGAAAAATATCAGACTTTAACCTTACAGCAAATTATCATAGAAAGATTTCTTCCAGTTTGGAGATTCTTTAGTTTTCAGTTTAGAAAGTGCAATGCTAATAATTACCACAATTTACTGTGTGCTTACCATATCTTCAGCACTGTTCAGGTATCATCTCATTTTTTGCAAAATAACCTTATTACCATTTCACAAAAGATAGAACTGCTAGGGACTTGCCCAAGGTCAAGGGACTAATAAATGATAGAGCCAAGATTTGAACCCAAGTTTTCTAGTTTGAGCTTTTAACAACTATACTGTATAGCCAGCCTGTTTTTGTTTTTTTTTATTTTATTTTAAGTAGGGGAAAAGTAAGCTGAGAAACCTCAGGAAATGAACAGAAAAGCTTCATCTCTGAAGACATGGACCTGTGCAGGGTGTTAGTAGGAATCACCAGTCTTTTCCTAGTAAAGCATGATTTTTATTTGCAATGGAGTCTCACTTCATTGCCCAGGCTGTAGTGCAGTGGTGTGATCATGGCTCACTGCAGCCTCGACCTCCTGGGCTCAAGCAATCCTCCTGCTTCACCCTCCTGAGTAGTTGGGACTGCAGGCACCTGCCAGTACACCTGGCTAATTTTTTTGAATTTTTTTTGTAGAGACAGGGTTTCATTTCGTTGCTCAGGCTGGTCATGAGCTCCTGGGCTCAAGTGATCCTCCCACCTTGGCCTCCCAAAGTGCTGAGATTACAGGCATGAGCCACCGTGCCCAGCCAGACATGATTTTTGATTTCCCTATCTCAGTTATGATTCGTGTGTGTGTAAGGGATAGGAAGGAATCAAGCATTAGCTAAGAGAGTACGCCACTGATGTGTGTGAAGGGGATAACAGGTCACCCTAGCTGTTATTACTTACCTTCCCAATACGACTAACTGGGTCTTGGATGTGAGATAGGATGTTCTACTCCCTGCCCAGGGAAGGCAAGAAAGGAGTGGAAGGAGGGTCTGCCTCAGGACTTCAGTGCTTGGACAGAAAAAGGACATGGAAGACAGCCTCTCCCCACTCCTAGAGACACCAGAATGCAGCGGGGAGGGAAGGCTGTATTCAAGGGGGAACCACAGTCTCAGTAAAACTTTCAGCAATGTTCACCACCAAGATTCCCAACAGGCAGACAGAACTCAGCTACTAAGCATAAAGCCACTGGATTGGGACTTAGGGAACAGCTTCTGGAAGGTGACTGAGACACTGGCACGATGACAAATACAAACTTGAAAGTTGGAACCTAGATGGAAGGAAGCCCATTTCCATGGATTAGGTCAAAGTAGCAGAAAAATACATGGTAAAGGGACTCAGAGGAGGGTGGTTTGGAGGTAAGTGACGAGTCCTGGATCTTGTTGGCAACAGAGGAGCAGGGAGGGTCACCTGTACCAAAGCCAACCTGATGAAGGCTCAGCCAGGACAGGCACAGGAACATAGGATGGACCAACAGGGGCAGCAAGAAGCTTTGACCTAGGTAGGAAATAAAGGAAAAGCCCCGTAGACTTCTCCTGTCCAGGCCTTTGCATAACCTTTTTCTAAGGAGAGTGCTTAACATCACCTTCAGAAATGATGCCAACATTTATCCAGATTTCAATTTCTCTCTGTCTGTTTTTTTCTCTTTTTTTTGAAATGGAGTCTCACTCTGTCACCCAGGCTGGAGTGCAGTGGTGCGATCTCAGCTCACTGCAACCTCCACCTCCTGGGTTCAAGCTATTCTCCTGCCTCAGCCTCCCGAGTAGCTGGGATTACAGGTGTGCGCCATCACGCCTGGCTAATGTTTTGTATTTTTAGTAGAGACAGAGTTTCATCACGTTGGACAGGCTACTCTCAAACTCCTGACCTCAAGTGATCCACCCTCCTCAGCCTCCCAAAGTGCCGGGATTACAGGCGTGAGCCACCGTGCCTGGCCAATATACCCTTTAATCTTAAATGGAAATCAGTGAAATGAACTTCACTTAACAATTATTTGCTTTACAGAGAACTTTTCTGGAGTACATATTTTTCCTTAAATAAGGTATCTAGTCTTTGCTCACATTTGGGCTACATTACACATTTTAGTGAACATAGTATTATATATTATGTAGCTATCTAATTTAGTTACAGTTGACTTCCATGTTTCCCTTGGGTGTTTTTCTAATCCTTTTAGTAACTTTACCATTTCTCATGTGTCTGTACATGATTTTTGGCCATGCAGTTTCGTGGAAACCACAGTCTATAACTTAATCTGAAAATAACCACCTGTGCAATTTTGCACAAAGTGCTTAAAACCTCAAAGTCTGTTCTTAATCTCTAAAATGGGGGTTACAATATCTACCTAAGAGGATTGTTGTGAATGAGTATGAAAATGCTTCAAATGTTTAAAAGTACCATTTGATGTAAATCAGATTTTACACTGCTAGTCACCACTTGGATCCATATCATTGATTTAAAGTGTGTTTTATTTTTAAAATTTCATCTTTTGCCCCCTTGCTTGAGTTGAGATCTCCACTAAGTTTTGTTTTGTTTTGTTTTGTCTTTTGGTTTTTGTTTTTAAATGGAGTCTCGCTCTGTCGCCCAGGCTGGACTGCAGTGGCGCGATCTCAGCTCACCGCAACCTCCGCCTCCCGGGTTCAAGTGATTCTCCTGCCTCAGGCTCCTGAGTAGCTGGGACTACAGGTATGCACCACCATGCCCAGCTAATTTTTTGTATTTTTAGTAGAGACGGAGTTTCACCATGTTGGTCAGGATGCCCGGCCTCCACTAAGTTTTTACAGAACAATTGGCTACAAACATCTGAATAGCCTTTTATCACTTGTATTATACTGTAGCTGCAACCAAGCATTGAGTGACCTCTACAGATGTGGGACTAAAAACTTGAAGCCTTACTTCCCTGCATAACATATACTAATGGTCTGATTGTAAGTGAAAACCCTTAATCCTGCAGATTAAATAGATAATTTTATCTTCAAAATTATCTATAGAAATAGATTACAGAAAAAGAATCAATCACCTTAGTCCATATATTGACAAGAACTTCTCTCATAAAACATTTCTCAGACATTTAAGTAACTCTGTACTTTCAGGTTCCATTGAGATATTTTATTGCCTAGAGTTTTAGCTGGTTAAACAGAAAGATTAAATGTTAAAAATGGATTTGCAGGAACTGTGGAAAGATTTGACTATTTCTGTTAAAAACCTTGAATATAGAAGATATCCAAATTAAGTGAAAGTGTGTATTTCAGATTATGAGCTGTCTTGAACAAAATGGATTTGATATGATTGTGGAAAAAGGTAATTTTTTAAAAAATTACAAAAATGATTGGGAAATGGTAAGCAGGGTACAAAAAAGAAATTCAAGAATATTTTAATTATTTGTTTATTTATGATTCTTCATTCCTCATCTCCACAAAGTAAGAAAGCAGAAATAAAGAAAAATTGGCCGGGCTCGGTGGCTCACGCCTGTAATCCCAGCACTTTGGGAGTCTGAGGTGAGCGGATTACCTGAGGTCAGGAGTTTCAGACCAGCCTGGCCAACATGGTGAAACCATGTCTCTACTAAAAATACAAAAATTAGCTGGGCGTGGTGGTAGATAGCTGTAAACCCAGCTACTGGGGAGGCTGAGAAAGGAGAATTGCTTGAACCCAGGAGGCAGAGGTTGCAGTGAGCTGAGATTGCGCCACAGCACTCCAGCCTGGGCGACAGAGTGAGACTCTGTTTCAAAAAAAAAAAGAAAGAAAGAAAGAAAAATTGGAGGAGGAGGAGAAAATACAGTGACAGTAGTGCTAGAAACTATCATTTAGATACCAAACCTACGAGTGATTCAGCACACACACACACGCACACACGTGCACGTTTTCACCTTTTTGTGTATATTTTTAAGAGAATGAAAGGCTTTCCATCACCAAGGATTTTGGCAACTCACCTCCATTATGACAAATTACCTGGGTCTATCTTCGAGAATAAAGCCAAGGTGAGTGTCCTTTCCTACTGATAATTCTTTGAAATTTCTATGTATAGATATTAGTTTTTGGAAGTATATCATGAGTTTGTTCCTCCTCATAGAAGCTTAATAAATGAAGTGTGACATTTAGTTTTTTTGTTTTTGTTTCTTTCTTGACATGTATTTGCTATAGTTGCAGTCAAGTCAAACGCATTTTCGACAAGGAAATAAAACATATGCATAGAATGAAATGTATTTTATAATCTGTTTTACAGTGAGTAATTTTCCAAATCCTGCTGGAATATTTAGAGTGTTTCATGCACACACAAAAAATACAATTTAGTAAAATGAGAAAAAAATTGTTCCTTTGTTTCTTTCTGGTGAGCACTATTTACCTGAGGCCTAAAACTATTTTTTCAAATATATTTAAAAATTTTATAGAGACAGCATCTCACTATGTTGCCCAGGCTGGTCTCGCACTCCTGGCCTCAAGAGATCCTTCTGCCACCAAGGCCTCCCAAAGTGGTGACATTACAGGCATGAGCCACCATGCCTGGCTAAAACTATTTTATTTTTGAGTTTCGCTTGTAGTAACAAACTTCAAAGCATGCATACAGAACTATATGTGCTTTGGCTGTTCTTATCATTTGTTTAAAAATGTTGTTTTATTAATCAGTATTGATTTATTTCTTGTAATTACTAGTTTTTACCCAACCCTTTCTGTTTTCTCTCACCTGGTCTTCCCTCCATTCCTTATTTCTTGGTGCCTCTTTTCTGTCTCAGAAGAAAATGACTGAAATTAGTTACAATCAAGATTTATTTAAACTCCCTGCAGGGTGTGGTGACTCACGCTTGTAATCCCAGCACTTTGAGAGGCCGAGGTGGGCAGATCGCTTGAAGTCAGTAGTTCGAGACTAGCCTGGCCAACATGATGAAACCCTATCTCTACAAAAAAAATCAGGTTGGCACAAAAGTAATTGCGTTTTTTGCATTACTTTTAATGGCAAAAACCCCAATTACTTTTGCACCAACCTACTAAAAATAGCCAGGTGTGATAGCACGTGCCTGTAATCCCAGCTACTTGGGAGGCTGAGGCAGGAGAATCACTTGAATCCGAGAGGCGGAGGTTGCAGTGAGCCAAAATCTCGCCACTGCTCTCCAGCCTGGGCGGCAGAGCGAGACCTTGTCTCAAAAAAAAAAAAAAACAAAAAACAAAAAATTAAACTCCCGCCAAATGCTAGCAAGAAGAATGGGAGAATAGTGAGGTAAGAGCAAAGAAAGGCAAAAGAGGAAAACTGTTAAGATAACTACAATTTCAATGGTAAGAGGCAGGAGGGGAAGCAAAATAAGAAAGGAAGAGTAGGAAAGCAAACCTTAGGGAAGTGGAGGTTTAGAATGAGCAGCTTTGTGTCTGTGATACAAGAATCCTAGTAGCTTAAAATGGGAAAATAACTTAAAGGCCATCTACGCTAATTCCCATTGAGTGTTTGAATTCCACTAAGCAGCTGGACCATGATTCAGCACCTCCAATGATAAAGATCTCCAGTATCCCCTAAGCCAGCTTTGAATAGCTCTGTTAAACAGTTTTTCCTTATATTGCGAATGTGTAAAGTCTGAAATACCATTTTAACACATAATTTCCCCCGTTTAATGCAGTTAACACATTTTTCCTTAGTGTCTCTATAATAAACAGAGCTGAAGTAATTTATAAAGCGTTGGACTTGGGGCACACAGGCTTTTGAACAGTTTCACATTTATAAGAATACAAGGGCAAGAAAAGAGCAACAGGGGCTGGACTCAGTGGCTCACATCTGTAATCCCAGCACTTTGCGAGGCCGAGGCAGGAGGATCACTTGAGCCCAGGAGTTCAAGACCAGCCTGGGCAACATAGTGAGACCCCTGTCTCTACAAAAAATACAAAAATTAGCGAGGCATGGTGGTGCACCGCTGTGGTCCCAGCTACTTGGGAGGCTGAGGTGGAGGATTGCTTGAGTTCAGGAGGCAGAGGTTGCAGTGAGCGAGATCGCGCCGCTGCACTCCAGCCTGGGTAACAGAGTCAGACCCGATCTGAAAAACAACAAAAAAACAAGAGCAACAGCAGGGAGGTAAGATGTTGATGTGGGGTATTTGTTCATACTCCAGCCAATTAGCCCTCAAATTCATATTTATGTCTTTGTAAACTTACAAATTGCTACAAGCCAGGGCAACTGAGTGGTAGTTAAAGCCTCAAATGTAAAACCCTCAAATGGCAAGAATCTACTATATTTGGACTAGGGGCAGGGATGAGTGTTAGATGTAAGCACAAGACAAGACCCAGACCCATTGATCTCTACTCAATTTTATCCTGTTAGTGTTAGTTAAATTCTTTAGGCAGACAAGGTATTGAGATCCTGATTCCCTCCCACTTTCATGTTATTTACAAATTTGGTAAATATAGCTTCTATATCTTTACCTAAATGATTCATTAAAACATTAACTATGACCCAGCCAAGATAGTGGAAGGGCTTATTAAAAACCTCCCAACAGGTTTACATTAGTTAATTAACTATTTATACCCAGTGAGTTTTGTTGTTGTTGTTGTTATTGTTGAGATGGAATCTTGCTCTGTTGCCCAGGATGCAGTGCAATGGCATGATCTCGGCTCATGGCAACCTCCGTCTCCTAGGTTCAACCAATTCTCCTGCCTCAGCCTCCCGAGTAGCTGAGACTACAGGTGCGCAACACCACGCCTGGCTAATTTTTGTATTTTTAGTAAAGGCAGGGTTTCCTCTTGTTGGCCAGGCTGGTCTCGAACTCCTGATCTCAAGTGATCCACCCGCCTCAGCCTCACAAAGTGCTGGGATAACAGGCATGAGCCACCATGCCCAGCCCCCAGTCAGTTTCATATGCCTAACTGCTCCTGATTCTGGCTTACATTCTTACTTTTTTTGTAGAAGAAATCATAAGCTACTCCACCTACTAATCTAAAACCATGTTGAAAAAATCCAGGTGTTAGCTGACTTGTTCTTAGAGGACCCATGTTGCCCCCTGTTGGTTAGTTTCCTCTTTTATGTGGCCCCAAATCTTGTTTTTAGTCAATTCTAGACTTCTCCCTAATGAAAGTGAGTATCACAAAACTGCACTTTGCAAAATCCACATCTTTCCCCTTTCTGAAAATGCAATGACTTCTGCCTGTTCTAGTTGTCTGGCCTCACATGTTTTCAGATTCCTCAGAATTCAGGAACATGCTGGATCATGTGTCCTCCAGTTTCCTCAGTTCTTGAAATAGAAGGCTTCAGATCAGAAGGCTGAACTCGGAGCAGATGTGTGATCCTCTGCAATGTTTTAGTTCTCTGGGGTTTCAGTTTGTTCTTTACAATGTTTATTTCACACTACTCATCCAAAGGAACACTTTCCTCATCAGAGAAGACAGATATAGGAATTCAGACGTTCTGTGTCATCTACTCACCCATAAACATCATAACCAGAGAATAGGCTTTGCCATTCTTTAATCTTCTCCTACCAACTCTAAAACATTATTTTTGTTGTCCTTAACATTATTTGCAATTTTTATTTGACGGTTTAAGCTTTCAGGTCATACTCTTGTGATTATCCTAGTGAGCTTGGTCTTTTTTTCCTTTTTACATCTTCTATGCATCTTATTGCCTAAATTCATTCTCAAGAATCCTCTGCTACAATATCAATCTTTTTCTTCTTCTTTCTCTCCTTTCCCCAGATTTCCCCATCAGCCACCTTCTGTTCCTCAGTTTCCTACTGTCATTCTTTCTCTATATATTAATGCAATTATGTAATTTAAGAGTGGACACGATGATATTGCTCACCCTTTCAATTTTCCAAATTTCAAAAGATAGACCTAAATAAATTAACTCGGTTTTTGCTCCCTAGATATTGGTGATATTTCGAAACCCTAAAGATACGGCAGTATCTTTTTTCCATTTCCACAACGATGTCCCCGATATTCCAAGCTATGGCTCTTGGGATGAATTCTTCAGACAGTTCATGAAAGGACAAGGTATGGCTGTTGGTAAAAGAATTATTCTTACTTGAACAGATGACCACATAAATGTGAAAACCCAAATGTGTTTTAGGGTAAAGGAAGAAGATTTAGGTAGATCTGGAAACCAAAAAGTTACATTTAAATGAATTGTTACAGCACCACTAGTTCTGTGCATCCAACAATTAAATGTACTGCTGTTTTAAAAACCATTCTGGGGCCAGGTGTGGTGGCTCACGCCTGTAATCTCAGCACTTTGGGAGACCGAGGTGGGCAGATCATGAGGTCAGGAGATTGAGACCGTCCTGGCTAACACGGTGAAACCCCGTCTCTACTAAAAATACAAAAAGTTAGCCAGGCGTGGTGGCACGTGCCTGTAGTCCCAGCTACTCGGGAAGCTGAAGCAGGAAAATCGCTTGTACCCGGAAGGCAGGGGTTGCAGTGAGCTGCGATGGCGCCACTGCACTCCAGCTTAGCAAAGCAAGACTCTGTCTCAAAAAAACAAACAAACAAACAAACAAAAAAACTAATTTGGACAAGTCGTATGTTGACTATGAGTACAGAGTGGCCATAGAAAAGACATGGGACAAAGAGCTTTAACAGAGAGTGATGTAGAAAACCATTTGTAGTTAACTTCCTTGTCACTATATAACACTGATAAAAACAAAAAATATTTTTTAAAAAACCATGACACTGAGCTACTATACTTAAGACATTTTTTGCTAGAAAGAAAATAAGTTTTTGTCAGAAATAAGTTTTTGTTAAACATGTTGATATTTTGTCTCTGGTTTATTGATAACTACAAGTGTCTATTAATGCTCCAGGTGCTAAAGTAGGGGTTGTCTATGCATTATTTTATTTAAGTTTTATAACAAACTATGAGTAAGGTGGTATTAGCTCCATTGTGCAGATGAGGAAACTAATCAAAATATAAATCACACAGGCACAGTAGCTCATGCCCATAGTTCCAGTACTTTGGGAGGCCAAGGCGGGCGGATGACTCGAGGTTAGGAGCTAGAGACCAGTCTGGCCAACATGGCAAAACCCCATCTCTACTAAAAACACAAAAATTAGCCAGGAGTGGTGGTGCATGCCTGTGATCCCAGCTACTCAGGAGGCTGAGGCAGAAGAATTGCTTGAACCCAGGAGGCAGAGGTTGCAGTGAGCCGAGATTGATCAACTGCACTCCAGCCTAGATGACAGAGCAAAACTCCAACTCAAAAAATAAAATAAAAAATAAAGAAATAAAAATACAAAATTAGCCAGGCATGGTGTCTCATGCCTGTAATCTCAGCTACTTGGGAGGCTGGTGCAGGAGAATTGTTTGAATCCAGGAGGCAGAGGTTGCAGTGAGCAGATATGACACCATTGCACTCTAGCCTGGGCAACAAGAGTGAGAAACTCCGTCTCAAAAAAAAAAAAGTTAAATCACTTGCCAATGCTTGTAAGTGGCAATGACTCTACATCCATGAGTATAGTGGCCAGAGACCAGTAACTGATTCCTTTTATTAGTGGCTCTTTTGAGTCTCTACGGTGTAATAGATGGGATATTAAAGCCCAATGACCCTAGAGGAGAAGCTGTTGTCAGTTCACTCTAAGAGGACTACTTTTTAAAAATTTTTATTTATTTTTGTTGTATATATTTAAGGTGTACAACATGATGTTTCACTGTGTACATAATGAAATGATTAATACAATCAAGCAAATTAACATATCCATCATGTCACACAATTACCTGTTTTGTTTTTAGTAAGAGCACCTAAAATCTACTCTTTTAACAAATATTATATGGTATAAAATCATTAACTGTCATCATTAACTGTCAGCCTCATGCTGTACATTAGATCTCAAGATACTCATAACTGAATAATTCATAACTACATAACAAGTTCGTACCTTTTGACTTACATCTCCCTATTTTCTGCCCTTCCCCACCCCGTAACCACCATCCTACTCTCTATTATGTATCTGACATTGTAAAGATTCCACATATAAGTGAAAACATGCTGTATTCTTCTTCTCTTTTTCTCTTTTTTTCTTTCTTTCTTTCTTTTTTTTTTTTTTTTTTTGGAGACAAGATTTCACTCTGTCACCTAGGCTGGAGTGCAGCGGTGAGGCTCACAGCAGCCTTGACCTCCTGGGCTCACGTGATCCTCAGCCTCCTAAGTAGCTGGGACCACAGGCACTTACCACCATGCGCAGCTGATTTTTTTTCTTTTTGTAGAGATGGGGCCTCACTATATTGCCCAGGCTTCGTATTTTTCTTTTTGTGTCTAGCTTATTTTGGTTAACATAATGTCCTCCCTCCGTGTTGTTGCAAATGATGATGAGAAACTTGTCATCAGTGGGACAATGCATTTTAGGGAATATCTGTTTCCCTATCCATCCTTGGAGAGGCTTGTTTTTCTCATTTAACAGGAAGTCTGAAGGTAGGTAGCTGGTTCCTGGGATCTCTGGCCTGCACCTCTGATATTCCCTTGGCCTCTCTCTCATACTTTTTGCAATATACCCTGAAATTGGCTACCATCCTTCCAATCATCACCTTTACGTCATGAAAAAGGAGGAAGGATGGCAGTAGCCGAATGTGTTCCTTAGCTCCACACAGCAACAGTTTTGCCAGAAACCTTCCAGCAGACTCTTGCTTATGTCTCACTGGGCAGAACCATTTCACGTGGCCAATTACAGCTCTGAGGAAGGCAGGAAATCAAGAAACAGAATTGTCATGATCAGCTTAGACTCAAATAATCAGGGTTTGGTTAGCAACAAAAAAGAGGATGTATTGGATGTTGGGTAGGCAACTTAACGGTATTTGTGACAGAAAATAAAACACGTAGAAACTGCCTGGCTCAAAGCAAGGGCTTCATGATAACAATGATCATGATAATAATTATGATATTATTAATAATAGTAATGGCTATTGAGGCCAAGCAGGATGGCTCACACCTGTAATCCCAGCACTTTGGGTGGCCGAGGTGGGTGGATCACCTGAGGCCAGGAGTTCAAGACCAGCCTGACCAATATGGTGAAACCTCGTCTCTACCAAAAATACAAAAGTTAGCCAGGCATGGTGGTGTGTGCCTGTAGTCCCAGCTACTCAGGAGACTGAGACAGAATTGCTTGAAACCGGGAGGCAGGGGTTGCAGTGAGCTGAGATTGCACCACTGCACTCCAACCGGGGTGACAGAGTGAGACTCCATCTCAAAAAAAAAAAAAAAAAAAAAAAACCTATTGTGTGTTACTATGAAGCAGGCACTGTTTTTAGCATTTGACATGTGTTAATTCATTTAAACCTCATAATGCCCCATTTTACAATTGAGGAATCTAAGGTACAAGGAGTTTTAGGAGTTGCTCAAAGTCACAAAGCTAGTAAACAGCACAGCTGATCAGTGTCTGCATCTGCACTGTCCAATGTGGTAGCCACTAGCCATATGTCACAACTGAACACTTGAAATGGGACTTGAATGGGACTGGTGCTAAGGAACTAAATTTTTCATTTTAAAAAATTTGAATTAATTCAAAATTTTTAGTGGATATACAATTCAGTTACTGGAAAACTTTTAAGTAAGTGTAATAAGTTGCATATGTGAATATACTTTTTAAACTGTAAGTTTTATTAAATCTAAATATACATCAAGTATTTTCAATAAAAATTTAGCATCTAAATTGAGATTCTCAGTATGTCTCATACTCAATGGCTTTTGAAGATTTAGAATATTAAAAGAATGTAATGTTTCACTTATAAATTTTTGTTGATTATATGATGGAATAATATTTTTGATAAACTGGGTTAAGTGGAATAAAACATTAAAATTAATTTCATTTGTTTCTTTTGTTTTTTAAAATTACATATATGGCTAGCATTACATTTTTATTGAACAATGATGGTCTAGAAAATGTCTTTTTCATCATTTCTTTCTGGCATTATCTCTGTCGGGTTTCATGTGTCATTCACTATTTCTGAATTTTTTTATCCACCTAAATATTCATGAATGTCTTATAGTTTTTATAAATCATTTTTGTAACTTGCTTAATTTTGTGTTATTTATGAAAAATGTTCCAAAAGGTAAGAAAATAAATAGAAATTTAGACAATGGGACTGATTTATGTCAGCTTTTTGGTGGCAGGGATTTATAATAACATAAAGATATCTTGAGCATATACACATATGTATAGTTTATATTTTATAGCATAAATTAATGATCATTTTAACCTCAGTTATTCAACATTTCTTAAAATCTTCCCCCCTGTGTTTTTAGTTTCTTGGGGAAGCCATTTTGATTTTGCAATCAATTGGAACAAACATCTTGATGGTGACAATGTTAAGTTCATATTATATTATATGAAGACCTGAAAGAGGTGAGATTATTATTGATATTTTGGAGCAAAATTTCTTGTAAACTACAACATAGAGCACTTACTTATAATGTCTGATTGTATGAACAAATATGGTGTTCAATTTTTAAAAATATTCCAGATTTATGGTACAGTGCTGGAAAAGAAAATTCAAACCATGCATACATGCTTAGGTTGTTTATTTAACAGAAATAAAATAATACTTAGCAACTTATTACTAAAAGTGACTGCTTTATTTTCCCTTTATGATGGATAGTTAAAATTTGTAATGAAAAAAAAATAGGTAGGTCTCAGCTGATTTAATTGAACATATATTTGGTTGTGAACTAAGTTATCCAGTCAAGTTATTTTTTAAAAATTGTTTATTGATGTAACAAATATCTAGTGAGTGATTGCTCACCAATTAGGCCCTGGTGATACATCAGTGAACAGACCAGACAAAGATCACTGCCCTGTAGTAACTTACATGCCAGTTGGAGAAGGTGGAAAGAAAGAATGATACATAATAAAAACCATAATTTAAAAAATGTATATAGTATGTGAGAAAAAAAGAAACATCATACCTTGTGAAGGAAAATTAAAAATGCTGGGGGGCCAGGCACGGGGAAGGACTGGACAAATTCCAGTGTAAAATATGGTGTTTAGGCTGGTATGATGGCTCATGTCTACAATCCCAACACTTTGGGAGGCTGAGGCAGGGGGATCACTTCAGGCCAGGAGTTCAAGACCACCTTGGGCACATTTTTAAAAATTAGGCATGCGCCTGTACTACCAGCTACTCAGGGTGCTAAGACAGGAGGATCACTTGAGCCTAAGAGGTGGAGGCTGCAGTGAGCCATGATTAGGCCACCACACTCCATCCTGGGTGACAGAGTGAGATCCTGTATCAAAAAAAAAAAAAAGAAAGAATAGGGAGATTAGGAGAGACCTTTACTGAAGGGATGTGATTCGAGCAAAGATCTGAGGGAAGTGGGGGAGTGAGCCAAGTAGGTAATTGGGGAAGAGCATTTCTGGCAGAGGGAATCGACTGGAGCAAAAGCTGGGATAGTCCTGGTGAGATTAAGGGATAGCAGATGTGCCTGGGTCAGTAAGAATAAACCAGGGCTGAACAGCCAATGAGGACAGAGTCAAGGAGGTAGGCTGGATTATGAGGGATAGAGTGGCAGGCCACTCTACTGGCCTGGCCAATAATATTGAGGGCTGAGTTGCCATCGATTGAGTAGGAGATGGCAGCAGGTGAAGGACTGTCGGGGAGATCAGAGGTTTGGTTTTGGGCACATTAAATTTGAGATGTTTATTAGTCATCCTAATTGAGAGGTCAAGTAGGCAGTTGGGCGTACAAGCCTTGTAAGTACAGAGAGTTCTGAGCCGTAGATAAAATTTGGGCGTCACTGACACACAGATGTGCTTTAAAGCCATGAAAATATATACCTGGGTATATAGATAGAGAAGATGACCAAGAACTGAGCCTTGGAGCCCACCAATTTAAAGAGTTTGGGGAAAAAAGGAGGAATCAGCAAAGGAGACCAGGAATGGGGGGCTACTGAGGTAGGAAGGAAAGCAGAGTCCTGTGGAGAAAGCATGTTAAAGAGAAGGGAGTATCAAGTGCTCCTTAACTTAATTGAGTTTCTAACACCAGTCTTCCATTACATTCTTATAAAAAGAAAGTGTGGTTTAGGCCAGGCGCGGTGGCTCACGCCTGTAATCCCAACACTTTGAGAGGCCGAGGCAGGCATATCACCTGAGGTCAGGAGTTCGAGACAAGCCTGACCAACACAGTGAAACCCCGTCTCTACTAAAAATACAAAAATTAGCTGGGGGTGGTGGTGCTTGCCTGTAATCCCAACTACTCAGGAACAAACAAAAAACAAACATATAGTTTAGGCCAGGCACAGTGGCTCACGCCTGTAATCCCAGCACTTTGGGAGGCCAAGGCAGGTGGATCACCTGAGGTCAGGAGTTCGAGACCAGCCCGGCCAACATGGTGAAACCCTGTTTCTACTAAAAATACAAAAATTAGCCGGGCGTGGTGGCACGCACCTGTAATTCCAGCTACTCAGGAGGCTGAGGCAGGAGAATTACTGGAACCCTGGAGGTGGAGGTTGCAGTGAGCCGAGATCGTGTCACTGTGCTCCACCCTGGGCAACAAGAGAGAAACTCCGTCTCAAAAAAAAAAAAAAAAAAAAAAAAGTGAGATTTAATCTACCCTTTCTGTTTATAGGATGCATGTATATAATATGAAAGAACATATTAATTCTAGTTTAGAATAATGTTTCTGAAACTTGTGCACCATGGAATACAAGTGTTGCCCCAGCTGTTAATAATTATTTCTTGAGGTTTGGGAGGAGGTTATTTAAATAGATTTAGGAACTGCTGTATTGTATAGCCTGCTCTCTTGGAGATTCACATTGTGCACTGGTCTATTAAAGACTCTGAGAGTAGCCTTGGCCACATGGCGAAACCCTGTCTCTACAAAAATACAAGAACTAGCCAGACGTGGTGGCACACACCTGTTGTCCTAGCTATTCAGAAGGCTGAGGTGTGAGGATTGCTGGAGCCCGGAAAGTCCAGGCTGCAGTGAGCCGTGATTGTGCCCTTGCACCACTCTAGTCTGGGCAGCAGAGCAAGACCCGGTCTAAAAAAAAAAAAACAATTTCTTCAAGGTTTATGATTCTAAAAATTATACTTTCTTAATGGAATTAAACATTAGCTATAAATAGAATTCAGAAAAAAAACAGAATTTAAATGAGCACATAGGAATACATTAATTTCCTCAGCTGGTCTAGGCTGGTGCTTTTTAATGCAATGATATCATCCTAGATAAAATTATAACCTGTGAATTAATGTTACTGTCATTATTTACATGCTAAAAACTATTATCTGGTAAGTTCAACAAGAGTCATAAGTTGAAACTCCATAGTATAATCAATACAGAATATCTTACAGAGATATCTCAATATTTATATAAGAAGAGGAAAGTACTCTAAGTTTAAAGGGGGGGATAAGATGAACTAGGGAGTAAGGCTTAATAACTCTGATGACTAAAAAGTCTGTCTCAGCTCAGAGAACAATTTCCATAGGAAGAAATTTATCTTTAAGAAAATTTTTTTTACAGAATCTGGCTGCTGGAATAGAACAGATTGCTGAGTTCTTGGGATTCTTTCTAACTGGGGAGCAAATTCAAACTATCTCAGTCCAGAGCACCTTCCAAGCAATGCGTGCAAAGTCTCAGGACACACACGGTGCTGTCGGCCCATTCCTTTTCTGCAAAGGTAAAGTTGCATTGGTTTCTGGGATTGTATCAGTTAGGGACTGACTTTGCACACAACAGGTAATCCAAATAACTTCATCTTAAGTAGGATAGGGTTTTATTTTTCTCCGCCTCAATAAGAGGTCTGGACACAGGCTCTCCAGAGCTGTAACTGGCAGCCCCATACGATCTTTTTCGGTTTATTTGTTTGTTTTGAGACGGAGTCTCGCTCTGTTGCCCAGGCTGGAGTGCAGTGGCTCAATCTCAGCTCACTGCAACCTTCGCTTCCTCGGTTCAAGCTATTCTCCTGCCTCAGCCTCCCGAGTAGCTGGGACTAACAGGCATGTGCCACTGCACCCAGTTAATTTTTTTGTATTTTTACTAAAGACAGGGCTTTACCATGTTGGCCAGGATGGTCTTGATCTCCTGACCTTATGATCTGCCCGCCTCAGCCTCCCGAAGTGCTGGGATTACAGGCATGAGCCACCGCGCCCGGCCGCCCCATACCATCTTTTAGGGTCTTTTCTGCGGTTGAGAGTCATTTCTGATGATCACCTTCTGAAAACAAGACAGCAGCTGAAGCTCAACTATTATGATCAAATTCAGATAGAAGAAAGTGAGTGGGCAAGGGGCAGAATCATATTAGCTGAGTGAGCCCCCTTTAAATAACTTTCCTGGAAGCCCCATCAGTGACTTTTTTTTTTTTTTGAGACAGAATCTTGCTGTGTTGCCCAGGCTGGAATGCAGTGGCACAATCTTGGCTCACTGCAACCTCTGCCTCCTGGGTTCAAGAGATTCTTGTGTGCGCCACCACGCCTGGCTAATTTTTTTGTATTTTATTAGAGACAGGGTTTTGCCATATTGGCCAGGCTGGTCTCAAACTCCTCTCCCAAAGTGCTGGATTACAGGCGTGAGCCACCGCACCTGGCCAATGACTCCTTTTTTTTCTCTCTCTTATTTATTTTATTATTTTTTTTGAGACAGAGTCTTGCTCTGTCGCCCAGGCTGGAGTGCAGTAGCACAATCTTGGCTCATGGCAACCTCCGCCTCCTGGGTTCAAGTGATTCTCCTGCCTCAGCCTCTTGAGTAGATGGGATTACAGGCACCCATTACCACGCCCAGATAATTATTGTATTTTTAGTAGAGATGGGTTTTCACCATGTTGGCCAGGCTGGTCTTGAACTCCTGACCTTAGGTGATCCACCCATCTCGGCCTCCCAATGTGCTGGGATTATAGGCATGAGCCACCACGCCTGGTCAATGACTTCTTACATTTCACTGGCCGCTTTCCTTGCAGTGGTGGCTGGGAAATGTGACTTTTTTAAGCCAGGCATATTACTACACAATTAAAATCAGGGTTTTGTGAATAAGGAAGAGGGAGAAAATCACTATGGGAAAGGCAACTAGCTCTCTCTGACATGGATGATATTTACTATACTTCATTAAAGTATTCTAAGTTCTTGTGGAAATGTGTGATAATATAGCTTAAGGATTGTCAGTGTTATTTTTCATTGAGTATATAACGAAATAATGAGATGTAGAGGTAGCACATATACCAGCAACAACAACAACAGCTAACAGCAGGCATCTATCATGTATTAAACATTTTGTTGGGCTTAAATTTTATTGTAAAAAACACTGAAGTTCCGAGGCTGGGCACTGTGGCTCATGCCTGTAATCCCAGCACTTTGGGAGGCCGAGGCGGGTGGATCATGAGGTCAGGAGTTCAAGACCAGCCTGGCGAAGATGGTGAAACCCTGTCTGTACTAAAAATATAAAAATTAGCTGGGGCTGGACATGGTGGCAGGCGCCTATAATCCCAGCTACTTGGGAGACTGAGTCAGAGAACTGCTTGAACCCGGGAGGTGGAGGTTGCAGTGAGCCAAGATTGCACCACTGCACTCCAGCCTGGGTGACAGAGCCAGGCTCTGTCTCAAACAAAAACAAAAACAAAAAAAAACAAAAACAAACAAACCAAAAAACCCACTGAAGTTCTTAATTTTCTAAATGTAGAAATCAAAGCTCTCAGGAATATTAATTTTCCATTGTCACATAGCTAATAAACAGTGGAGTCAGGATTTGAGCCTAGACATGACTCTACTATACTTTTTCAAATGAAAATCCATTTTTAAAATCTACTGTAAGCGGAACATTGAACGTAAACCTAACTTTGGTTAGATTCCTGACTAACCCCCATTTTTATGCCTTGTTTTATCAGCTTTAAGGAGATGGGAAATAGAACCTTTCTATCTATTGTTAATTAAGTACTATTTAGAATAGGACAATTCTAAGGTAAATAAAGTAATAGGTTTAAAAATGTATGATGTTCTTTGTAGAAAATTCAGAAAGCACAGAAAAATGTGAAAAAGTATTAAAATTATCCAAATTTCTTCCACCAGAGGTGGGTTTAACTTTTTGGCATATTTTCTTCCACCCTTATTCTGTGATGTTTTATACAGCTGATGACATTTGTAGACAGCTTTGTGTTTTCTTTTATTCCCTTAATATATTGTAAGCGTTTCTTCATGTCATTAAACTCTTTATTAACATACATTTCAATAGCTATGCAATATGGAACTCACAACTTCAACCTAAATAATCAAAAGATCTTTAAGAAAAAAGTAACTTTCTTTACTGGTAACAGCCAGTGAGAAAAAACATCCCAAACTCAGGCAAAATAATACATTTTTGCAAAATTATCAGTATCTGAGGTCTTAACGAAAACTTGCTATAAAATGTTAACTTTCAAAGGGTATTTAAAGTCTTTAAGAGACTTTAGAGAGAAAAAATATCATTCTCAAAAAGTGGAATTTTAAGTTCTAGGTGTTGGGAGAGGAGTAGGGTTAGGGGATCTTTGAGGCTGATGGCTCCCCCTAGTGATGTAAAGAAAACATGTCACCTCCCACACCACAGATGGTGGAGTCCCAGTGGATATTGTTAATTTTACAACAGAAATCACATTAGGTTTTAAGAGTGTAAAACTTTTGGCTGGGCGCGGTAGCTCACGCCTGTACCCAGCACTTTGGGAGGCCGAGGCGGGCGGATCACCTGAGGTCAGGAGTTCGAGACAAGCCTGGCCAGCATGGCGAAACCCCATCTCTACTAAAAATACGTTAGCCGGGTGTGGTGGCGGGCGCCGGTAATCCCAGCTACTCGGTAGCCTAAGGCAGGGAGAATTGCTTGAACCCAGGAGGCAGAGGTTGCAGTGAGCCGAGATCGCAGCACGGCACTCCAACCTGGGCAACAGAGTGAGACACCGTCTGAAAAAAACTAAATAAAGAGTGTAAAACTTTTTCCATGTGTCCATTTTAACATATCAGAGTGAAATATTGCACTGAAAATGGTAAAATCATGAAGAAATATTCTAACAGATATCTGGGTCTACTGTTTTTGTGTGTTGTAGGTGAAGTTGGTGATAGGAAAAATTTGTTCAGTGAAATTCAGAACGAGGAAATGGATGAAAAATTCGGAGTGCTTAGCAGGCACCTCCCTCGGAGCAAAGTTGAAGTATGAATCATATTGCCAGGGTTGATTCCAGTCAATTCAGCAGGTCTAGATTTATTTTCCTTAATAATAATTAAGTTTAAATAATTAAATGATAATTCAATCAAATAATCAAATAATAATTAAACAATATTGAAATCTAAATAATACAATACAAAATAATAATACAATTTAATAATAATGATAACATCAGAAATTTTTTAGCACAAATATAAGTTTGTTCACTTTTTCAAGAAAGGATATTTTAGCTGTCCCAAAGGGACACTATTATTAATACATCACACTGGAGTTTTAACTTATTTTGTGCTCTAGGTTCATATAAGAGGGTAAGGAGATACTATCAGAGACATACCTAGAGCTGTGTTTGGCCATAGATGACACAGGCCTCCAAATGGTGCACAATTTTGTGTACTTTCCTCGTAATATAACTCCTTTCTTACTATGGATAAAAGCACTTGGGGTGGCTATCTCAGACTTAATGTTGGGGGAGAGTTAATTCCAACTCTGCAATAAATTCCATTCTAATTTGGTTCAAGAAAAATGCATTGCTAATCTGCTCCATGTATGCCATTGCAGTAGGCCTTAGGAAGGCCCCTTCTCAAGGCACCTTATATTTCTACTTAACATGACCTTTAATTCAAAGCTAAAGGTAAGAGATTGTGTTATTTTACCATAAAGACTTTTTCTTTTTCTTTCTTTTCTTTTTTTTTTTTTTTTTTTGAGACAAAGTCTCACTCTGTCACCCAGGCTGGGGTGCAGTGGCGCAATCTCAGCTCACTGCAACCTCCACCTCCCTGGTTCAAGCGATTATCCTGCCTCAGCCTCCCGAGTAGCTGGGATTACAGGCGCGCACCACCAAGCCCAGCTAATTTTTGTATTTTTAGTAGAGGCAGGGTTTCCCCCATGTTGGTCAGGATAGTCTCGAACTCCTGACCTCAGGTGATCCACTTGCCTTGGCCTCCCAAAGTGTTGGGATTACAGGCATGAGCCACTACGCCCAGCCCATCAAGACTTTTTCTACCACAGAGCCTCAAGCAGTCATGTGGAACTAACAAGACAGAAAATGTTCTAGAAAGAAAGAATCCTGGCTGGGCGAGGTGGCTCATGCCTGTATCCCAGCACTTTGGGAGGCTGAGGCAAGCAGATCACTTGAGGTCAGGAGTTCAAGACCAGCCTGGCCAACATGGGGAAATCCCATCTCTACTAAAAATACAAAAACTATCTGGATGTGATGGTGTGCACCTGTAATCCCAGCTACTGGGGAGACTGAAGCAGGAGAATCATTTAAACCCGGGAGAAAGAGGTTGCAGTGAGCTGAGATCATGCCACTGTACTCCAGCCTGGGCAACAGAGCAAGACTTTGTCAAAAAAAAAAAAAGGAAGGAAGGAAGAGGGGAGGGGAGAAAAAAGAAAGAGAGAGAGAGGAAAGAAGGAAGGGAGAAAGAGAGAGAGAAAGAGGGAAAGAGAGAGGAAGGAAGGAGGGAAAGAAGGAAGGAAGGAGAGAAAATACTAAATAAAAGGTTAATATTCAGAGTATATAAAGAACAACTAATATCAATAGATGAAATAAAATATAGCCTAATAGGAAAAAAAAAATGTAGCCAGGTGCTGTGGCTCATGCCTGTAATCTGAGTGCTTTGGGAGGCTGAGGAGGGAGAATCACTTAAGGCCAGGAGCTCAAGACCAGCTGGAGAAACATAGCAAGACCTCATCTCTACCAAAAAAAAAAAATTAACCAGGCATGGTGGTGTGTGCCTATAGTACCAGCTACTCAGGAGACTGAGGCAGGAGGATTGCATGTGCCCAGGAGGTTGAGGCTGCAGTGAGCCATGATTGTATCACTGCACTCCAGCCTGGGCAACAAAGACCTTGTCTCTTAAAAAAAAGTGTAAAGGATATAGACAGGTAATTTATAGAAGAGGACATCCAAATGGCAAATAAATAGATAACGAGAAAAATGTAGTAATTAGGAAAATTGAACAACAATCAGAGCAATACTGGGATCTCTGAGAAGGAGTAAACAAATGAGTTGATCCCTACACCTTCCTGAGCGTGCTACCTATAGGCAGTTTCCAAGCTGCAGCACAGGGAAAGGGAACCTCATACAAAAGTCTCATAAAATTGGAGTTGGATATTGGGAGTCAGGCAGGCTGAGGAGGCTAGATTTTCAGAGCACATTTCTGGGGAAAAGAGCACTGTATGTTAAAAATTTAACATAGCAAGAACCTCAGAGATCTGCAGAGGGAATCTTTCTAATCTTTAACTGAGTGCAGATATGTGTATGCATGGAATAAAACTTTACAAAGACAGTGTAAAGTTCCATCAAGACAAGGAAAGGATTACTGGAAAGCAGTGAGCCAAATAATTTTCCTGGACCTCATTCAGAGGTGGAAATAGTTTGTGTTCCCACCAGTCAAAGTGGAGAGACTAATACCCAGGGCATTGGGTAGATTTTCCAGAATGGTCAGACCTTAGAAGTAGGGCTAAATTAGCCCTAGCCCTGCTGTAACAAAAGCAAGCCTAGAATGGATTGAAATGAACTCAAGTAACTTAATTGCTTGCCAGTTTGAAAAAAAAAAAAAACCTGCTAGAGAAAATGTCCAACATTTAAAAAATGAATTTAAGAAAATAAAGCCCCAACACTATGTCTGCCATCCAATAAAGATTTTTCAAGCATAAAAAGAAATAGGAAAACGTGACCCATATCCAGGAGTAAAATCAATTAATAGAAACAGATAAATGGCTGAAATGGTGGAATTAGCAGATAAATATCTTAAAAGAGCTACTAGGCCGGGCGCCGTGGCTCACGCCTGTAATCCCAGCACTTTGGGAAGCCGAGGCAGGCGGATCACGAGGTCAGGAGATCGAGACCATGGTGAAACCCTGTCTCTACTAAAAATACAAAAATTAACCGGGCACAGTGGCGGGCGCCTGTAGTCCCAGCTACTCGGGAGGCTGAGGCAGGAAAATGGCGTGAACCTGGGAGGCGGAGCTTGCAGTGAGCCGAGATCGCACCACTGCACTCCAGCCTGGGCGACAAAGTGAGACTCCATTTAAAAAAAAAAAAAAAAAAGGAGCTATTATACATTTTATAAATATGCTCAAATGGGTAAAAAAAAAAAAAAAAATGATGAGAAGAGAAATGGATAATGTAAGCAGACCCGAATGGAAGTTTTAGAGATGAAAAACACAATATCTGAAATAAAAAATACACTGGATGAATAAACAGTAGATTAGATGGAGAGGAAGAAAACACCAGGGAACTTGAAGACATAGCAGTAGAAACTATTCTAAATGAAGACAGGAAAAAAAAGACTACAGAAAAACATAAACAGAGCTTCAGTGACTTATGGGACAATATCAAGCAAATTTGCATGTCATTGGAATATCAGGAAAAGGAAAGAGGTACAGAAAAAAATGAAAAAATGATGACTGAAATTGTTCAAATTCAAATAACTATAAATCTGCAGATTCAAGAGGTTCAACAAACCCCAAGCTGAATAAACATAATGAAATGGCACCAAAACACACCCTAATGCAATTGCTGAACACCAGTGACAAAGAGGAATCTTTGAGGCAGCTAAAGAAAAAAGATGTTACATATGAAGAAACACATAAGAAATACAACAGACTTCGTATCAGAAACTATGCAAGATAGAAGGCAATAGAGTAATATCTTTGAAAGACTGAAAGAAAATCTCTGTCCACCTAGAATTTGATATCAGGCAAAAATATCTCTCAGAAAAGAAGATAAATACTTTTTCTGGCCAGGCGTGGTGGTTTACACCTGCAATCCCAGCACTTTGGGAGGCTGAGGAGGGCGGATCACTAGGTCAGGAGATTGAGACCATCCTGGCTAACACAGTGAAACCCTGTCTCTACTGAAAATACAAAAGCAAATTTAGCCAGGTGTTGTTGCAGGTACCTGTAGTCCCAGCTACTCGGGAGGCTGAGGCAGGAGAATGGTGTGAACCCAGGAGGCGGAGCTTGCAGTGAGCCAAGATCATGCCACTGTACTCCAGCGTGGGTGACACAGCAAGACTCCGTCTCAAAAAAAAAAAAAGATGAATACTTTTTCTGTCAAATAAAGCCTGAAAAAAAAATTTCCAACAGATATGCACTATAGAAATATTAGAAGTTCTTTAGACAGAAGGAAAATGATGCCAGATGGAAATTTGGGTCTACACAGAGGAATGAAGAGCATCAAAAATGGTGAATGTGTGGGTATGTATAAAATATACTTCCCCATGGCCAGGTGTGGTGGCTCATGCCTGTAATCCCAGCACTCTGGGAGGCCAAGGCGGGTGGATCACCTGAGATCAGGAGTTTGAGACCAGCCTGACTAACGTGGTGAAATCCTGTCTCTACTAAAAATACAAAAATTAGCCAGGTATGGTGGTAGGCACCTGAAATCCCAGCTCCTCAGGAGGCTGAGGCAAGAGAATCACTTGAGCCCAGGAGGCAGAGTTTGCAATGGGCTGAGATTGCCACACCAGTGCACTCCACACTCCAGCCTGGGTAACAGAGTGAAACTCTATCTAAAAAATCTGTCTTTAAAATCTCTTTAAAAGATAATTATCTATCTATTCAAAGCAAAAGTAATAACAATGTATTTTGGGGCTTATATATAGAAGTAAATCTATGACAACAATTAGACAAAGGATAAGGGAGAAGAAATAGAAGTATACTCTTGTACATTTTGGAAAGAAATTTGGTAGTTATTTGTGCATATACTTCACAATCCAGCAATTACATTCCTGGGTGTATATCTAAGAGAAACTCTTCCTTATTTGTATAAGGCAACATGAAGGAAAATCTTCATTGCAGCATTGTTTGTAAATAGTGAGAAATTTAAAAACAAAACTGAGAAGAATGGATAAGAAAATTTTGAAATATTAATAGAAATAAATATTCAGCAGTTAAATGAATTAGAGCTATGTATATTAAGTAAATATCTTTTTTAATTTTAATTTTATTTATTATGATTATTTTTTATCACCAGGCTGACCATGGTAAAGTAAATAACTCTTAAAATACATAAGAATTACTTAATCCATATGAGGTTTCTTTCTGGGGTGATGAAATGTTTCGAAACTAGACAGTGGTGATGGTTGCACAATATTGTGAATGTGCTAAGTTCCCCTGAATCATATGCTTTAAAAGGGTTAGGCTGGATGTGGTGGCTCACGCCTGTAATTCCAGCACTTTGGGAGGCTGAGGTGAGCGGATCACCTGAGGTCAAGGAGTTCGAGACCAGCCTGCCCAATATGGTGAAACCCCATCTCTACTAAAAATATGAAAAATTAGCCAGATGTGGTGGTGGGCACCTGTAATCCCAACTACTTGGGAGGCTGAGGCAGGAGAATCACTTGAACCCAGGAAGTGGAGGTTGGAGTGAGCCGAGATCGTGCCACCGCACTCCAGCCTGGGTGACAAGAGCAAAACTCTGTCTCAAAAAGAAAAAAAAAAAAGGTTAAAATGGTGAATTTTATGTTATGTGTATTTTACCACTTTCAGAAAAAAAAAAATGAATACAAAAAGCAAGTTTAAAACATACGAAGATTTTATTTTTAAAAATGAATGCATGCAGAGGTAATACCCTTTAAGTCATGAATGTGAATAACTTAAATGAGTGATTATCTCTGCTGAGAAGAGGAAGAGGAATAGCATCAGGGAGAGGAACACTGGGGCCTTCATCTGTCTCCCAATATTCATTCAACAAGGATTTGTTAAGCAGCATTTGACATAATGGATTACGCTTTCCTCCCAGAAAAAATTTTTTTCACTGGCTTGTAGGAGTCCACGTCTCTTGGTTTCCCTGTTAGCTGCTGCCTCTCAGTGTCCTTGCTAGTTCCACTCCTCCTCCATGGCCAGTCATTATCTTAGAACAAGGATCAGCAAACATTTTTTGTGAAGGGTCAGATAGTAAATATTTTCAATTTTACTGGTCATGCAGTTTCTGTCCCAGTGACTCAACACAACTCATCTTAGTGTCAAAGCAGCCAGAGACAATATATAAATGAATGAATGTGGTTGTGCACTAATAAAGCATTATTTACAAAAACAGGCAGCAGCCCAGTTTTGGCCCAGATCTGTTGTAGACAATGAAATAATTAGCGAATAAAACAGTCAAAAATCCCTGTCCATGTGACCTTACATGTCAGAGGAAGGAGACAACACAGACAATAAATCAATAAGTTCTATTATATCATAGAAGGCTGCAAGTGCCATGGAGGGGAAATGGAATGGAATGAGGGGGATAGGGAGTAACAACAGGGTGACAGTAATGATTGGAACTTAAATAGTGTAGTCAGGGGGCTTCATGAGCAAGTGACGTTTCAACAAGATCTGTGAGTTTTGCAGATATCTGAAGGATAAGGTTCCAGGCAAAAGGAAGAGCAAGTACAAAGGCACTGAGACAGTAGTATACCTGGCATTCTTGAAAAACCACAAGGAGGACAATGTAACTAGAGGAGAATGAAAGAGGGGCAGAGAAACAAGAGACGAGGTTAAAGTGGCAACCAGGGTGCAAGAAGTATAGTGTCTTGTAAGCCCTTGATGACTCTGGGCTTGACTTTCTTTCTTTCTTTTATTTCTTTCTTTTCTTTCTTTCTTTCTCTTTCTTTCTTTCTCTTTCCTTCTTTCCTTCCTTCCTTCTTTCTTTCTTTCTTTCCTTCCTTGCTTCCTTCCTTCTTTCTTTCTTTCTCTCTCTCTTTCTTTTTTTTTTTTTTGAGACAGTCTCGCTCTGTCGCCCAGGCCGGAATGCAGTGGCATGATCTCAGCTCACTGCAACCTATGCCTCCCAGGTTCAAGCAATTCTCCTGCCTCAGCCTCTGGAGTAGCTGGAACTATAGGCATGCACCACCATGCCCAGCTAATTTTTGTATTTTTAGTAGAGACAGGGTTTTGCCATGTTGGCTAGGCTGGTCTCAAACTCCTGGCGTCAAGTGATCCACCCACCTCGGCCTCCCAAAGTGCTGGAATTACAGCCATGAGCCACCATGCCCGGCCTTCTTGCTGTATTTTGCATGATGAAAGGGACAAGGCAGATCTCTGGGGCCTCTTATAAGAGCACCAGTTCCACCACCCAAAGGCCACACCTCCTAATACCATCACATTGGTGATTAGCTTTTAACTTATGAGTTTTAGGGAGGACACAAACATTCAGACCATAGCGATGATTTTATAATAATGTGCATGTGGGGACTATTGATAAGATTTTATAAGTAAGCAAGACAAATCACTAAAGCAGAAACATCTGAAGAAAAGAGCCACAAGCGATATGGCACAACATAAATATGGACCACTCTACAATTTCCAAAAGCAGGAATAACAGTTATTATTTTTCCTCTGCTAGTAAAAAGAGAATTAAGAATAATTGATACATACAAGATTCTTTTATTTGTGTCTGATTCGTTGCTTTACCATTATACATTTTGATCTAAAAGTCACTGTATTAAAAGAGATAGACTTATGGGATTGACTATAGGTCAATAACCATATTGATATTCACAAAGAGTTATGCAGTAAGGCCTGAGAAGCCCATGTGTATAAACTCACACATATCCTCCATTCCTGCTATCACAGCCTCTTTATTTGTTAAAACAAGCACAGGGATAGCTGGGGAAAAGGGTAACAGAAGTCTTCTTGCTCAACTGCTTCTCAAAAGCCTCTTTAGAAGTGGTTGCCTTTGGTGAACATTCAAAAGGGAGTCCAATATGCACACTCTGCCCATTCGAAGTGGTTCACTTACATCGTTTCCCTAGACCTCATCGTCAACCCTCTGATATCATTCCTTCCAACTCTCTGAACATCAGCTGCATTGCCAGCCACTGGCTCTGTACAAGCCACTGAAGGAGGGGCCTTTGGATCTTCTTGGGGTCTGTGGTTAGGAAGTAAGTGATAAGTGACTAGGTTCCATAAGATGAATCTATTCCAATATTCCTGACTCCCTAAGTATTTTTGATTTCTTTGTCTGCATTACTTGGCATTACATTTACATTTAGTGTGAGCTGCCACTAAGCTCGTATTATAGTAAACCAACTGGGCAAACTGGCTTAGCGTTCCCACTGCTAGAGGCAATACAACAACTTTTTTTCTTTCTTTTTTTTTTTTTTTCTTTTTTCTTGCTCTGTTGCCAGGCTGGAGTGCAGTGGCATGATCTTGGCTCATTGCAACCTCCGACTCCCTGGTTCAAGCGATTCTCCTGCCTCAGCCTCCCAAGTAGCTGGGATTACAGGCACATGCCACCACGCCCAGCTAATTTTTGTATTTTTAGTAAAGACGGGGTTTCACCATGTTAGCCAGGATGGTCTCGATCTCCTGACCTCATGATCTGCCCACCTCGGCCTCCCAAAGTGCTGGGATTACAAGCGTGAGCCACCACGCTCAGCCTCAACTCTCAACTTTCTTCATGTCATCTTTAGACTCATTGCCATGTCTATTTCTTGCTTTCTGTTGCTCTTTTGTTGTGTAAAGCACCTCCCCTCCATCGGATCTTGTCCATATCCTCTTGGGGCGCATTAGCATCTGATTCTAGTTCTGGGAGTGAAGGCACAGGTAGAGATAGGGTATTTGGAGAATCAGCACCTCCTTGCAGGGTGACTGTTTCATGCTCTTCAATGTAGGCTGTACTAGCCTTATCAGACAATGGTGGGAAGCCTGTGGAGACACGGCAGAATTTAGGAGGGCAGTGGCACTTGGATTCATTCAAATCCACCCAAATTCCCAGGGCTTCATTCTTTCACAATCAATGCCCTCAGTGTTCACAGAAGAGACCTGATGAGGCTGCAAATGAAAATTTATGTTGTAATTCTAGGCTGGGCGCGGTGGATCACGCCTGTAATCCCAGTACTTTGGAAGGCCGAGGCGGGGGAATCACTTGAGGTTAGGAGTTCCAAACCAGGCTGGCCAATATGGTGAAACCCCTTCTCTACTAAAAATACAAAAATTAGCTGGGTGTTGGCCGGGCGCGGTGGCTCACGCCTTTAATCCCAGCACTTTGGGAGGCCGAGACGGGTGGATCACAAGGTCAGGCGATCGAGACCATCCTGGCTAAGACGGTGAAACCCTGTCTCTACTAAAAATACAAAAATTAGCTGGGCGTGGTGGCAGGCGCCTGTAGTCCCAGCTACGCGGGAGGCTGAGGCAGGAGAATGGCGTGAACCTGGGAGGCGGAGCTTGCAGTGAGCCGAGATCGAGCCACTGCACTCCAGCCTGGGCGACAGAGCGAAACTCCGTCTCAAAAAAAAAAAAAATTAGCTGGGTGTGGTGACACACGCCTGTAATCCCAGCTACTTGGAAGGCTGAGGCAGGGAAATTGCTTGAGCCCGGGAGGCAGAGGTTGTAGAGAGCCAAGGTCGTGCCACTGCACTCCAGCCTGGGTGACATAGTGAGACTCTGTCTCAAAACAATTATATTGTAATTCTGGTACCTGCAGCACCAAGCTTTGCAGCTGAGAGCCCAGACGGTAGGGAGTTGGGTTCCTCAGGGAGCCCAATATGCTCACACTCTGCCCATTACAAGAGGTTCACCCATATCATATCATTCCCCTAGACCTCATCACCAACCCTCTGATATCATTCCTTCCAAATCTTTCCCCAGTAGAGAAGGCAGATTTTTACATCACCCCTGAGGCTACCTGAGATAGGAGGGTTTTCTGGTGCAGTCATAAAAGCTTGTGTCCTCTGATCATGCTTAAGCCTGTCCATTTTTCATTCTTTAAGCTCTCTCGGGCAGTTTCAGGGTCTCAAAAAGTCAGAAAAACTTGTCCTTGCTACTGCCATTGCTGCTGCTACAGCCACCCCACACCCACAAAGCTGACAAATGGACACCCAGCACTGTCAGGGTTTTCTTGTCACCTGGAAATGCCACAAAAAGATGGTTCTGCCTCATGTCTGCCTTCTAAACCTCCTGCCAGTGCTTTACATATAGGGGACTTAAGATATGCCCAGGACCTGAGCTACAAGGAAAGTGTAGATTTTAGTTGTTGATACCTTGCAATGCGGGGTTGTTGGGGGATGGAGAAGGGAGGCTGGAGTGGATGCCTGCCTAGGCATAATTTTTTTTTTTTTTTTTTTTGAGTTGGAGTCCCACTCTGTCACCCAGGCTGGAGTGTAGTGGCATGATCTCAGCTCACTACAATGTCTGCCTCCCAGGTTCAAGCAATTCTCCCTGCCTCAGCCTCTGGAGTAGCTGGGATTACAGGTGCCCGCCACCACGCCCAGCTAATTTTTGTGTTTTTTAGTAGAGACGGGGTTTTGCCATGCTGGCCAGGCTGGTCCTGAACTCCTGACCTCAGGTGATCCGCCTGCCTCGGCCTCCCAAATTTCTGGGATTACAGGCATGAGCCACCGTGCCAGCCTAGGCATAATATTTAATGTATATTTGAGGTCTGTCTTGGGACCACCTTCCTCTCTTATCCCAGCTAAGATATTGAGAGTACAGACTCCTGGTTATAATTCTAACTCCGCTGCTTACTACCTGTGTTAATCTAAATTCTCTGTGCCTCAATACTCATTAGTCACTGTGCCAATGACTCTGGAACTCTGTGTGACTCGGGGAGTGTGTCACAGTCCATCAGGTGAGTAGAATTTCTATAAATCGAGGACTACTGGTGTTGGACTATGGTAGGAAGCTCCCTGGGGTACTGTAGGGAGCAGGTGGCTCTATTTAGCAGCAGGACTGGCCCACAGGTGCTTTTACAGCGGCTGGCAAGTGTCTGCTCATGAATGAATGGATGGGTGGGAGCGGAGTGAAGGAGATTACTCCCCCAGGCCTCTCATCCCCAGGCTTGTAAAGGTGAGGGGGCCGCGGTGTGGCAAGAGGGAAAGAGTGCTTTGGTGTTTATAGGCCCCGACTTGAACTGAACCCCCTACTCCGGCCACGCTGGCTTCCTTGCTGTTCCTGGTGCACAGCCAAGCATCCTCCAGCCTCTAGGCATTTGCACTGCCTGTTTCTTCTTCCTGGAAAGCTTCTTCCCCAGATAACTGCATGGGGAAATCCCTCCCTTATCCTGCACTGCTTCCCATGCCAGCTTATCAGAGCAGCCTTCCTCAAACAACCTGCCTATACAAGAAAGCCCACTCTGCCCTTGCTGTTCCCCTTTCCACTACTTCGGTTTTCAACATAGTAGTTATTACCTGGTGACAGTTTTTTTTTCTTTTTTTTTTCCTTTTTTTTTGTGACAGATTCTCTCTCTGTCGCCAGGCTGGAATGCACTTACCAGCGGCAGGACCCCTGGGTGAGTTCATTTACTCAGTTTCCTCTGTTGTAGAATGGAGCTGGTAAGACCCATCTTCCCAACCCCACCCCAAATGTTTGTGTTGAGAGTAAGTAGAACCCTTGATTCCAGAACCTAGTGCGGCCAGCGCCACCTGCCCCAGGAGCCCCGGGGGCGGGGGATGGGGGTACGGGGTCTTGGCCGCGCAGGGGCTGCACGTGGGTGCCAAGCCCGCCCGCCAGTGCCGCCCCCCCGGTGCCTCCCGCGCGCACTCTGGATCCAGCGCCAATTTACCCCAATCCCGTAGCACTAGGGCTTGTGCGAGAGGGGGCCGGGCGGCTGCAGGGAAGGCGGAGTCCAAGGGGAAAACGAAACTGAGAGCCAGCTCTCCCGAAGCCGCGGGTCTCCGGCCGGCGGCGGCGGCGGCGGCGGCGGCGGCGCAGGTGAGCAGGGCAGGGGGCAGCCGAGGGAGCGCGGGGATCCGGGGCCAGGGGGCCACGTGCGAGGGGCTGCAGGCCCAGCCGGGGCGGGACTTGCCGATCCTGCGTCCCCAGCTCAGGACGCGGACGCTGATCCGAAGCCCCTGGCCGCGGCTAGGTCAGCACTGGGAGAGCAGGCCCAGGCCCGCAGCCCGGGTGTGGGGCCCTCCGTAAATCCAGGAAAAGGATCGTGGAGCGGGGTGGGGACTGAAAGCCATTTCCTTCCCGCGAATAATTTTTATCAGTGCAAGTAACAAATATTTCCCAGGCAGCAGTTGTGGGGCGGGGTCTAGTGGAAGACGAGCAGGCCTAGTGGCTTGACACACGGAAAATACGGAGGCCTGTAATACTCATAGACTGGATGAACAATCTTTGGCTAAAAACCTCTTACATGGAGACTTGCAGTAGTTTCCCAATTGCCTGGCCGCAGTTCCTGTTCCCACTCCGTCTCCTCACCCCCGAACCTCTACCGCCTACCTCTTCTCCACACCTCAGCAACTGGAATGTTCCTTTAAGTAAGAACCAGACTCTCCCCTGCTCCGACCTTCCCCGTAGCTTTCCTGTGTCATCAGAATCCTGTAAACATTTATTAAGGCTCACAGGCAAGGCCCTTCGCACCCACTACTCCGGCCACACTGGCTTCCTTGCTGTTCCTGGTGCACAGCCAAGCATCCTCCAGCCTCTAGGCCTTTGCACTGCCTGTTTCTTCTTTCTGGAAAGCTTCTTCCCCAGATAACTGCATGGGGAAATCCCTCCCTTATCCTGCACTGCTTCCCATGCCAGCTTATCAGAGCAGCCTTCCTCAAACAACCTGCCTATACAAGAAAGCCCACTCTGCCCTTGCTGTTCCCCCTTCCACTACTTCGGTTTTCAACATACTAGTTATCACCGGGTGACATTTTCTTTCTTTTCTTTTCTTTATTTATTTATTTTTTTTTTGAGACAGATTCTCTCTCTGTCGCCAGGCTGGAATGCAGTGGCGCGATCTGGGCTCACTGCAACCTCTGCCTCCCAGGTTCAAGCGATTCTCCTGCCTCAGCCTCCCAAGTAGCTGGGACTACAGGCGCCCACCACCACAGCCAACTAATTTTTTTATTTTTAGTAGAGACAGGGTTTCACCGTGTTGGCCAGGCTGTAGTCTGCTGGAACGGAAGTGGAGGCATAGCCAAAATAATTTCTGGGCATTAGTAAGACGGACAAATATTATATTTTAAGTGATTATGATGGAGGTTTCTTCCAGGTGAGTGAATAAGATGTAGAATCTGCTCCCCAAAGAGCTCACTAATTAGTTTAAAAAGCAGTCAGGGCTGTGATGAAGGTTAGGCAAGTTGGAGTGGCAAGCCCATACTAGCTGACCCTCCAGCATCAAAGAAGATTGTGTTGATCCTGGTAGATGAGTGGATATTGGTGGGTACAGAGAGAATGCAGATATTGCACTATAAATGTAGAGAAAAGCAGGTGACAAGTCCTGGATGGGGCATCTGGAGATATTTTGGTACTCACTCATTCATTATTGAGCCTGGTCCCTTACCTGTAGTAATTCATGCTCTATTTTGGAAAATAGTTAAATAAGCCATTTTAATAAAGGGGATGAGCACTGTGGAAGAGCCTGTGAAGGAGTGTGTGGGATTTTGAGCTGAAATCTGTAGGAAGTAGAAATTGACCAGGCCAAGACCGCAGAAGGAGTAGAGTCAAGGGCATTTTAGGAGGGAGCAGGTTGGACAGAGGCAGTTGGGAGTTCAGGAGAGAGTCCATGGTGGAAGTGTGCTTTTGAGAACCATCATTGTGTCTGTGGAATTTAAAGCCACAAACCTGGAGGTGATCACCAGGGGAGTGAGTCCAAGTAGAAAAGAGCAAGTCTAAGGACCGGGCCCAGTGATGCTAGAATATCTAGAAAAGGGGAAGTTAGAACCATAGAAAAGGTTAAAAAAAAATAGAAGAAAGGAAGTTGAAGATGAACCAGTAAAGGAGACAGTGCAATGGCACGATCTCAGCTCACAGCAACCTCCACCTCCTAGGTTCAAGCGATTCTCCTGCCTCAGCATCCCGAGTAGCTGGGATTACAGGCATGTGCCACCACCCTGGCTAATTTTGTATTTTTAGTAGAGATGGGGTTTCTCCATGTTGGTCAGGCTGGTCTTGAAGTCCCGACCTCAGGTGATCCACCCGCCTTGGCCTCCCAAAGTGCTGGGATTACAAGTGTGAGCCACCACGCCTGGCCACTGAATTGATGTTTTAAAAAGATCATGATGTGGCTGTATTAAAAAAGAAAACAGATAATAACAAGTGATGGTGAGGATGTGGAGAAATTAGAACCCTCGTGCATTGCCGGTGGAAATGTAACATGGGTGTAACCACTGTGGAAAACAATTTGGTGATTCATCACAAAGTTAAACAGAATTATCATGTGATTCAATTCCACTTATAGGTATATACCACAACTATTCAGAAGTAGGGACTTAAACAGATATATGTATACCAGTGTTCACAGCAGCATGATTCAAGATGGCCAAAAGGTTGAAATAACCAGTGTCCATTCATAAATGAATGCATAAACAAAATGTGGTATATATACACAATGGAATATTATTCAGCCTTAAAAAGGAAAGAAATTCTGACATATACTACAACATAGATGAACCTTGAAGACATTACGCTAAGTGAAATAACCAGACACAAAAGGACAAATATGTTTGATTCCACTTATATGAGGTACGTAGAACAGGCAAATTTATAGAGACAGAAAAGAGATTAGAAAATATAAAAAATTAACCAGGCATGGTGCCCGCGCCTATGGTCCCAGCTACTCGGGAGGCTGAGGTGGGAGGATCGCTTGAGCCCAGAGTTCGAGGCTGCGGTAAGCTGTGATCACACCACTGCACTCCAGCCTAGGCAACAGAGCAAGACTCTGTCTCAAAAAAAAAAAAAAATAAGAAGAGGTTAGCAGAGACTGAAAGGACTGGGAAATGGGGAGTTACTGTTTAATGGGTGCACACTTTCTATTTGGAAAGATTAAGAGTTGTGGATGTGGTGGCGGCTATACAACATTGTGAATGTACTTAAAGGCAGGGAATTAATACATTGGAAAAGAATACATTTCATGTTATGTGTATTTTATCACAATTTTAAAACAGAGAAAAAAAATCACAATGGTTGCAGGGTAGAGAAGGAATTGAAGTAGCTGTCGGAACTGGTTCTGAGATTCTCACAGCAATCCAGGAATGAGGTGGTGGTGGCTTGAACTAGGATGGTAAGTGTAGACATCTTTGAGAAGTAGAAAGATTTTGGTGACAGGACTTAGTTATAGATTAGAAGGCAGGGAGAGGAAATGTTAAGGATGCCTCCCAGATTGATGGCTTTCAGACTTGGATAGATGGTGGTGTCATTTCCTGTGAAAGGAAACTTCAAACCAGCTTGGCAGAAGATCATAAATGCAGTACAGGATATTTTGAGTTTAAAGTTCGTTCAAGATATTCAAGTGGAGAATTTGGATAGAGAGATCTGAAACTCAGAGCGGTTCATAAGGATTATGTAAACTTTAGAGGTAATGGCATATAGATGCTCATTGAAATCATGGACATGAAAGAAATCACCTTAAGGAGAAAGTATAGAGTGAAGAGAAGAGGATTGTTGGACCACGCCAGCATTTAGAGCTTACAAAGATTAAGGTGTGTTAAAAAGAGTGGCCTGGCCAGGCGTGGTGGCCCACACCTGTAATCCCAGCACTTTGGGAGGCTGAGGCTGGTGGATCACTGGAGCTCAGGAGTTGGAGACCAGCCTGGCCAACACAGGGAAACCTCAAAAATACAAAAATTAGCCGGGTGTGGTGGTGGGCACCTGTAGTCCCATAGTCCCAGCTACTTGAGAGGCTGCGGCAGGAAAATTGTGTGAACCTGGGAGGCAGATGTTGCAGTGAGCTGAGATCATGTTACTGCACTTCAGCCTGGGCAGTAGGCCCTGTCTCAAAACAAAAGGCCCTGTCTCAAAAACAAAAAACAGAAAGAGTGGCCCTGGAAGAAAGAAGATCAAAAGAGCTTTCCACGAAGAATTAAGAGGTTTACAGGATCTGATTTCTGTCTTTATGGATTTACCTATTCTGGAAGTTTCATATAAATGGGAATCATACAATATGTGTGAAATTTTATGTCTGGATTTTTCATTTTGCATAATGTTTTTGAGGTTTATCAATTTTTTTTTTTTTTTTTTGAGATGGAGTCTTCACTTTGTCGCCCAGGCTGGAGTACAGTGGCGTGATCTCAGCTCATTGCAAGCTCCGCCTCCCGGGTTCACGCCATTCTTCTGCCTCAGCCTCGCGAGTAGCTGGGACTACAGGCCCCTGCGCCTGGCTAATTTTTTGTATTTTTAGTAGAGACGGGGGTTTCACTGTGGTCTCGATCTCCTGACCTCGTGATCCACCTGCCTCGGCCTCCCAAAGTGTTGGGATTACAGGCATGAGCCATGGCGCCCGGCCTATCCATGTTGTAGCATGTATCAGTACTTCATTTCTTTTGTGACTGAATAATAATCCGCTGTGTAGATATATTTCACATTTTGTTCACCATTTATCCATTGATAGACACTTGGTTTGTTTCCACCTTTTGGCTTTTGTTAACAGTGCTGCTGTGTACATTCCTGTCTAAGTCTTTGTTTGAAAACCTGTTTTCCAATTCTTTGAAATACCTAGGAATGGAATTGCTGGGTTTTATGATAATTCAAAGTTTACCTTCTAGAGGAACCCCAGCAACCGTATTGGTTTACATTCCTATCAGCAATATTTGAGGGGTCCAGTTTCTCCGTGTCCTCACCAACACTGATTTTTTATTATTATTTCCTGATTATTATTATTATTGCCATACTAGTGGGTGTGAAATTGTATTTAGCTGTGGTTTTGAATTCCATTTCTTTAATGACTCATGATGTTGAGTATCTTTTCATGTGCTTATTGGCCATTTACATATTTTTGTTGGAGACAAGTCTGTTCAAGCCCCTTTGCCTATTTTTTTAATTGAGTGGTTTGTCTTTTTGTTGTTGAGCTGTAAGAATTCTTTATATATCTGGTTACTAGACCCTCATCAGATGTATGATTTGTAAATATTCTATTCTGTAGATTGTCATTTTATTTTCTTCATAGTGTCCTTTGATACACAAAAGTTTTTAATTTTGATGAAGCCCAGTTTATCTCTGTTTTCTTTTGTTGCTTGTGCTCTTGCTGTCATATCTAAGATTTTATCACCAAATCCAAAGTCATGAAGATCTACCCCATATTTTCTTCTAAGAGTTTTATAGTTTTGGCTTGTACATTTATATTTTATATCCTCTAAATTTTGTTTATAATTTAAATCATTGTATAGACTTGGTCCAGTGAGACTTATAAACAGAGGTCTTAATTTACTCAGTGGTTAAATTGTCCTAAAATTGATTTCTGCAAAATTCAGAGGGGAGATTTTTGGGATTTCATAGAGAAATCTATGTCCATACAGTTAAATCCTTCATGATTTCATACACTTCACTTTTTTTTAAGTATTAAAACTTTTTTATTTGAAGAATACGTGGGGAGAAGAGAAATATATTTCAGCACTTAGATATGTAGATTATTTCCAAAATAGTTTAGCACTCAACTAGTCAGTTCTATGTAAATCAGTTTTCCCCGAAGCACGCATTGTTCCCGGCTACAAGCGGTCCTCATTTTGCATGGTACTGTGGGACCATAAAAATGGCCATGCAAAGCAATCTTAATAATCAATGGGGAAAATGATGATTGTTCCATGACCTTTAAAATCCTGCTAAAATATTAAAAACTCTTAAGATCAGTTATAAGTGTAGAAAAAAATGCAGCAAAGTTTAAAAATATTTAGTACACTGTAATTTAAAACATTAGAAATAGAATTAAAGTGTTTTATTTCATTGTGAAGACTAAGCAGTTTGAATAGGGATTGCCTTTTTTTCTGCCAAGTAACTTATGATACTGAGTAAGCATCTTTTCTATTCATGGCAAACTGTCATACTCTTTTTAAGTTTGGGTCAGCTTCCAGCCTTTTATTGCTTATGCTTTCAATGTTGTGAAGTATTTCTGTATTCACATTAAATATTCTTTAGTGTTAAGTGTTTTTTTTTTTTTTTACCGTCACTTCCTCTGGGACATATTTATCTTTATTGCAATCACTTTTCTTATTTGTGTTGATAAGTTTGCCTTCACTAAGCTCCTATGAATGCACAGCAGCAAGAACAACATTCCCATGATCAGTGACTTCTTCTACAAATCCATTTATGTTTGATTCAAATTTCACTTCCAGTGTTATCATTTTTCATTGCTTTGCTGGACTTTCATCTTTGTTGGGCAGTTCTTTCAATTGTTCACTTCTAGAAAATGTCAAGTGGAGGGCAAAGAGACAGTGTAACTACGTGCTCTGCTGTGAGTGAACTGAATAACAGATGCACAGGGACCAACCACTGGAAGAATTTTAAAGAAGTAACACGACTGGTCACTGATCATGAAGCATATCTGTTATTTACATCGTGATTTGTAGACTGAAGAACTAGCAGAGAAGTTTGTACTTCCTGTAATTACTCAGAGTTATACCGTGCTAACTAAAATTTTAACCTAGGTTTAAACAACACCAGTTTCCTTACCAGTTTCCTTTCCTTCCTGGTAAGGAAACTGGTACTAAATCTAGGTCACTGAAATTTGTGCCCATGGGAACCGTGCAAATTGAGGACCTGCCTGCACCCTACATGTTTATATTGGTCCAGACAGGCTTAATGCTGACTACTGAGAAATAGGCTATCTGAATTTATATCAAACAGTGAATCTTAAAGCACCCAAGATGAAAAATTCGTGCACATTGAGGTGGTTTTAAAATCTTTGTCATTTGACAATCAAGCTTAAAATGTATTTTAGAGTAACAGAATTTTAGAAATAAAGACCTTTAAAGGCCCCATAGTTTGATACCACAGATTATCCAGCATGTTTATAATGAATTATTTCTCCTCCTTCAATTTCAGTTTGCTCATACTTTGTGACTTGCGGTCACAGTGGCATTCAGCTCCACACTTGGTAGAACCACAGGCAGGACAAGCATAGAAACATCCTAAGCAGTCTTCATCGAGGCATCGAGGTCCATCCCACTAAAAATCAGGAGACCCTGGCTATCATAGACCTTAGTCTTCGCTGGTATCACTTGTCTGTCTGAACCAGCAGTTGCATTTTTTTTAAGCCTTCTTTTTTCTCTTTTACCAGTTTCTGGAGCAAATTCAGTTTGCCTTCCTGGATTTGTAAATTGTAATGACCTCGAAACTTTAGCAGTTCTTCCATCTGACTCGGGTTTCCTTCTCTGGCGGTCTTCAGACTCAACATCCACACTTCCGTGATTATCTGTGTGCATTTTGGACAAAGCTTCCAACCAGGTACAAGCTGTCTTCTGAATTTTGCACTCAGAAAAGTGGCATCATCTAAGTCAATTACATGCAAATTTTTGGGGGCTAGTTTTTTGTGTATGTTAAATGGGTCACAACACGACTTCTGTAAATCCTCAAATCTGTCAATATAAATTTTTTCATGATGAAAGCAAATTGTATTGTTCCTAGAAAGTGTCATTCCAGTTCTAAGTTGAAGTAAAAGCATATCATTTGATGACGATTCTTGCAAAGTCTTAAAACCTGTATGACAAGTATAGTAGGTTTTATGGCACTCATTTGTTGTATGAAGCCGGACTCCAACTATTGATCCATCATTCTTGATTCTAGCATATTTTCCTTGTTTTATTTTGTCTAGAGATCTAGGTCACGGGCTGATCACCCTTAGCTTGAGCTCTCATCTGCCTGGCTTCGGGCAGGATCCACGTCCACACAGGCACATTCGCCTGCCCGTTCATTTCCCAGCCTGTCCCCATGCTACCACTCGCCTTCACTTATTATGTATACTCTAAACCTTTTTCTTCTCAACATAAAACATTTATAATCCTGCAGCCTTTTTACTTTTTTAAGCAGGTGGGCAAACATGTAGTTGATACTCAGTGGAAGCACAGAGCAGAGTTAAAGAGAAGGGCCCCCTTTCACTGACCAGTTGAGTTTTTTTTCTTTCTTTTATTTTTTAAAACAATTTCGAGATTGAGATGGGGTTTCGCCATGTTGCCCAGGCTGGTCTCGAACTCCTGAGCTCAGGTGATCCGCCCGCCTTGGCTGGGATTATCGGCATGAGCCACCACACCTGGCCAAGCTGAGTTTTTAAAGTAGAAAATTTTGGAGAAATTAACTTTATTGTGCAGTGAATGAGAAAGAAAGAACAGTTTTGAAAGAAAGTCTCTGCATTTATGTGGGACTGAGATGAGTCCTATAAAGGGGAGTCTCCCCAACCCCTCTGTCTCCTAAACTGCATTGGGAAACTCAGATTAAATATGTTCTGTGAGCATCACGCATTCAAATATCTCTTTCATTGTAGGATACGGGAAGAAGAAATGGCTGGTGATCTTTCACCAGGTTTCTTCATGGAGGAACTTAATACATACCGTCAGAAGCAGGGAGTAGTACTTAGATATCAAGAACTGCCTAATTCAGGACCTCCACATGATAGGAGGTAAGTTGCTTTAAAAAATGATATGGCAGCCATAAAAAAATGATGAGTTCATGTCCTTTGTAGGGACATGGATGAAGCTGCAAACCATCATTCTCAGCAAACTATTACAAGGACAAAAAACCAAACACCGCATGTTCTCACTCATAGGTGGGAATTGAACAATAAGAACACATGGACGCAGGAAGGGGAACATCACACACTGGGGACTGTTGTGGGGTGGGGGGAGGGGGGAGGGATAGCATTAGGAGATATACCTGATGCTAAATGACGAGTTAATGGGTGCAGCACACCAACATGGCACACGTATACATATGTAACTAACCTGCACGTTGTGCACAGGTACCTAAAACTTAAAGTATAATAATAATAAAATTTAAAAAAAAAGAAAAAAAAAGTTATGACCTTATAAATGTAAGCTGGGGGAATGGCAACTCTGGCACAACTTTGAGGTCAACACTTTTGTTTTTTGAGAGTGCTCTTGGCATAAAGTGGTAACCACGGTGGAGCCACAGATGACTCCAGAGAGAAAAGAGGGTAGAAACCTTTCCATGCTTCAACAAGACATGCTGCTTTACTGTTTGAGGTGACTGCTTAAATTCTATATTGAATGTAGATTCAAACCCTCAAAGGTAGTCATAGGAGGTAGTGATGACTAGAGCACTTGTTTTTAGATAGTGCGTGAGTAGTATAATATTTTATGAATATTCTCTTTGTAATCAGGTTTACATTTCGAGTTATAATAGACGGAAGAGAATTTCCAGAAGCCGAAGGTAGATCAAAGAAGGAAGCAAAAAATGCCGCAGCCAAATTAGCTGTTGAGATACTTAATAAGGAAAAGAAGGTGAGTGATTTCCATTTTTTCATAGTAAATGGGAACTTGCAAATAAATTTTCTATTCCTCTCTGTGAGAAAATACTTTCATACAGAGTAAAGCCATTCACACATTCCCTTACATTCAAGAGTTTGGTTCAGTCATTCACCCCATCTTCATTTCTATGAAACCCTGAGTGAGAGCCACACCTAGGACACCATGGGCAAAGCTGGATAATAGTTATTTAGAGTGTCAGCAGCAGTTAAATACTCTAAAGTTGAACAAATATGGAAAGGTGAGAAGTGTTCAGTGGGAAATGAGCTGACAGGTTCTGGGAGGAGTCCCCTCCACCTAATTGAGGAAGTACAGTAAAAAAGGAAAAAGAGATTAAAGTGATTGTAGGGAGAATAATGTACAGTGGTCACTCACTGTCTGCTGGGAATTGGTACCAGGACTCCCTGTAGATGCCAAAATTCACTGATGCTCAAGTCCTTTATATAAAATGGCATAATATTTGCATATAACCTATTTACATCTTCCCATATACAGTTATGTATTGCTTAACAAGGAGAATACATTGTGAGAAATGCACTTTTGGGCAATTTCCTCATTGGGCAAACATCATAGAGGTACTTACACAATCCTAAATGGTACAACCAGCACACACCTAGGCTGTGTAGTATAGCCTATTGCTCCTAGATACAAACCTGTACAGCATATTATTGTACTGAATACTGTAGCTAATTGTAACACAATGTTTAGTATTCATGTATCTAAACATATCTAAACATAGAAAAAGTACAGTAAAAATACAGTATAAAAGACAAAAGGCTGGGCTTGGTGTCTCACACCTGTAATCCTAGCACTTTGGGAAGCTGAGGCGGGTGGATCACCTGAGGTCAGGAGTTGAAAACCAGCCTGGCCAACATGGTGAAACCCTGTCTCTACTAAAAATACAAAAAATTAGCTGGGTGTGGTGGTGGACACCTGTAATCCCAGCTACTTGGGAGGCTGAGGCAGGAGAATTGCTTGAACCCGGGAGACGGAGGTTGCAGTGAGCCGAGGTTGTGCCACTGCACTCCAGCCTGGGGATCCTGTCTCAGAAAAAAAAAAAAAAGGCAAGCAAAAGTACACCCATATAGGGCACATACCATGCATAAATAGAGCTTACAGGACTGGAAGTTGCCCTGAGTGAGTCAGCAAGTGGGTGATGAGTGAATGTGAAGGCCTAGGGCATTATCGTGTACCACTGTAGACTTTATAAACACTGTATACATAAGCGACATTGATTTTATTTAAAATTTTTTTCTTCAATAATAAATTAACCTTAGCTTACTATAACTCTTTTACTTTATAAACTTCTTATTTTTAACATTTTCAGTCTTTCCAAATAACACTTAGCTTAAAACACAAACACGGCCAGGCGCGGTGGCTCATGCCTGTAATCCCAGCACTTTGGGAGGCCAAGGCAGGCAGATCACCTGAGGTCAGGAGTTTAAGACCAGCCTGGCCAACACGGTGAAACGCTGTCTCTACTGAAAATACAAAAATTAGCCGAGCGTGGTGGTGGGCGCCTGTAATCCCGGCTACTTGGGAGGCTGAGGCAGGAGAATTGTTTGAACTCAGGAGGTGGAGGTTGCAGTGAGCCGAGATCGTGCCACTGCATTCCAGCCTGGGCGACAAGGCGAAACTCCGTCTCAAAAAAAAAAACAAAACCCCACAAAACCACAAACACATAGTATGGCTGTACAAAAATATTTTGTTTCTTTACATGTTTATTCTATAAGCTTTTTTCTATTTTTAAAATTTAAAATTTTTTTTTTTAACTTTTAAACTTTGTTGTAAAAAATTAAATCATGGTTGGGCACAGCGGTTCATGTCTGGGGTGTCGAGGAGCCATGATTGTGCCACTGTACACCAGCCTGGGTGACAGAGCGAGACCCTGTCTCAAAACAAAACAAAAAAAAGGCTGGGCATGGTGGTTCATGCCTGTAGTCCCAGCACTTTGGTAGGTCAAGGTAGGTGGATCACTTGAATTTGGCAGTTTGAGATTAGCCTAGGCAACATGGTGAAACCCTGTCTGTACTAAAAATACAAAACATTAGCTGGGCTTGGTGGCATGTGCCTGTAGTTCCAGCTACTCAGGAGGCTAGGCAGGAGGATCATGTGCCTGAGAGGTCAGGGCCGCAGCGAGCTGTGATCTTCTGACTGCACTCCAGCCTGGGCGATAGAGCAAGACCCTGTCTCAAAAAAAAAAAGAAAGAAAAAAAAATTACAACACAAACACACACATCAGCCTAGGCCTACACAGCGTCAGGATCGTCTACATTACCGTCTTCCACCTCCACATTTTGTCCCTCTGGAAAGTGTTCAGGAGCAATAACATACATGGAGCTGTCATCTGCTATTGTAGCAATTCCTTCTTTTGAATTACCTACCGAAGGACCTGCCTGAGGCTGTTTACAGTTTACTTTTTTTTTTTTTTTAAGTAGAAGGAGTACCTTCTAAAATAATGATAAAAAAAGTATAGTAAATATATAAACCAGTAACAGTTACTTATCATTATCCAGTATTATGTACTGTACATAATTGTATGTGCTAGACTTTTTTACAAGACTGTAGAACAGTAGGTTTGTTTACAGCAGTGTCACCACAGATGTGTGAGTAATGCATTGTGCTGTAACCCAGGAGTTTGAGATTAGCCTGGGAAATATGGCGAAACGCTGTCTGTACTAAAAATACGAAAAATTAGCCATTACAGTGGCTATGACCTCACTAGATGACAGTAATTTTTTAGCTCCATTATAATCTTATGGGACCACTGTCATATATGCAGTCCATTGTTGACCAAAATGTCATTATGTAGTACGTGATTATCCTTTAGATCATCTCTAGGTTACTTATAATATCTCTAATACAATGTAAATGTTATGTAAATAGTTTTTGTTGTTGTTGTTGTTGTTGTTTTTTGAGACAGGGTCGTACTCTGTCACCCAGGCTGGAGTGCAGTGGCATGATCAAGGCTCACTGTAGCTTCAATCTCCCCAGGCTCAGGTGATCCTCCCACCTCAGCATCCCGACTGGCTGGGACTACAGGCATGAGCCACCACACCTGGCCAATTTTTGTATTTTTTGTGGAGATGGAATCTCACTATGTCGCCCAGGCTGGTCTTGAACTCCTGGGCTCAAGCAATCTGCCCACCTCAGCCTCCCAAAGTGCTAGGATTGCAGGCATGAGCCACCACACCCAGCTATAAGTAGTTGTTATGCTGTATTGTTTAGGGAATAGTGACAAGAAAAAAAATCTGAATATATTTAGTACAGATGCAACCATCATTTTTTTTCCAAATATTTTTGATCCGTGATTGGTTGAATCCAGGGATTTGAAACCCGTGGATATAGAGAGCCAAGTGTTTACAGAGAGCAGATAATGGAGAACCAATATACATGTGACTGGTATCCCTGAAAATAAGAACAGAGTAAATAGTACAGAAGAAAATGATCTGAAGAGATTTCAGCAGAAAATGTTTATGAAATAAAGAAAGACTTGACTGCAGATTAAAACAACTTAATAGATACAGGAAAATTTAGAACCACCCAGACCAACATTGATTCTTTTTTTTTTTTGAGACAGTCTCGCTCTGTTGTCCAGGCTGGAGTGCAGTGGCACAATCTCGGCTCACTGCAACCTCCGCCTCCTGTGTTCAAGCAATTCTCTGCCTCAGCCTCCTGAGTAGCTAAGATTACAGGCACCCACCACCACGGCCAGCTAATTTTTTGGCATTTTTAGTAGAGACAGGGTTTCACTATGTTGGCCAGGCTGGTGTTTAACTCCTGACCTCGTGATCCACCCGCCTCGTTCTCCCAAAGTGCTGGGATTACAGGCGTGAGCCACCGTGCCCGGCCCCAACATTGATTCTTATGAAGGTACTGTGCTCCAGAGATGAGGAAATAATTTTATAAGCATCTAGAGAGAAGAAGAAAACTATGTAAAATGTAAAAATTTTTAAAGTTTCATGCTGTGCACAGCAACATTATAAACCAGGAGATAGTGTAGCAATGCTTATAAAATAAGACACGAAGTAATTTACATTTTAGACAACAGAGGGCCATTCTCAGATTTGGAAAATTTTGGGAAAATTTAGGTTTCAAGATTCTTTCTTGAAAAATCTACTTAAAGATACCCTTCTAACCAATTTTTTTTTAAATCAAGCAAAATTACAAATTATAATTATTAATGAAGTAGAAAATTGAGTCAAGAAGTTAGAAAAAAAAAACCAGAATGTTTTACCCCCAAAAAGCAGAAGAAAGAAAATAACAATGGTTGAAATTACTATAAAAGAAATAAAAAATAAAAAAAAGTAAAGATCAATAAAACCAAAAGCTAGTTTTTTGACAAGATTAATAAAATAGCAAAACTCAGCCGGGTGTGGTGGCTCACACCTCTAATCCTAGCATTTTGGAAGGCTGAGGCGGGCAGATAACTTGAGCTTAGGAGTTCGAGAACAGCCTGGGCAATATGGCCAAACCCTGTCTCTACAAAAAATTCAAAAAAATTACCCGGGCATGATGGTGTGTGCCTGTATTTCCAGGTACTTGTGAGGCTGAGACAAGAAGATGGTTTGAACTCAGGAGGTCAAGGCTGCAGTGAGCTGAGGTTGCACCACTGTGCTCTAGCCTAGGTGACAAAGTGACACCCTGTCTCAAAAAAATTAAAAAAATAAAATACCAAAACTTTGGACAAGATTTTTGTCAGACTAAGAAAAAAAGGTAGAGATAACAATAGTAGAAATGATGCTATTATATTCATCTTTTTCATTAAGTTGTGATCTAGTATACAGCTTTACCGTAATATCTCTTGCCTTGTTTTTTGAGATTAGAAAGGATATAACAAGCTAGAAAGTGTTATAGTACTTTTCAAGGACAAACAAGAAAAAGTGACTTCTTTCCTATTGTTAAAATCTATCTTTGTAGATTTTTTTCTGGTAGAGGGAGATAGACAGTCACACTTTTGCTCCAGGTAATATAGTAGGAAAATATATAACATCCAAGTTGTCTTTCAAATTGCTCATTTAGTAATTTTATTAGAAGAATGATTTTGAAAAGGTTAAATCTTTGTTGTCATTTATATTAAACAGGAATTTTTTTCTTTGTAGGCAGTTAGTCCTTTATTATTGACAACAACCAATTCTTCAGAAGGATTATCCATTGGGAATTACATAGGCCTTATCAATAGAATTGCCCAGAAGAAAAGACTAACTGTAAATTATGAACAGTGTGCATCGGGGGTGCATGGGCTAGAAGGGTAAGACATAATTTGGCTTTTCTTTCTGTTTCATTGTATCTAAGCAATAAAGTTGGTTTATTTTCATGTCTAATTTTCCACAAATATGTGTCCTTTTAAGCATTCTATATGCAAGGTTTTACGTGATTGATAAGTAATTGGATTTATAATTTGTAATTAAAATGCTTAATTGCTGAAGCCATGGAACCCATTTACCATAATTGATCAAATTAGGGTAATCCTTTATTTCAGAGAAGTAGCTGGATGGTTTAGTCTGTGGAACACCCAAGAGAGTACAGGGTGCCACTGCTCGAAGAATGCAGAAATCTTTTCATCATTGAGGACATGATGGTGGTAACTGTCTGAAAACCTCTCTGCCACATGTGTAGAATCACTCTTCACCCTTGTCAGATCAGGGAGCTCTTTGTCCAGGTATTTGTCCTTCAAATTTGATTAAATGAGCAAATACCATGTATCAGAAGGAATGAGATTTAGCCCTAGACTATGAGGAGACCGGGATTTGAGGGATCTGATCAGACAGATGAACTAGAGTTTCAAAGTTACTGAGAACATCACCAGTGAGCTAAGATGTGTGGAAAGGAGGATAAAGAATGGATTGGAACTAAAAAAAGCAGAAATCAAATGAGTATGAGGTGATTGTTTTTCAACTACAACCAACCAGTTAAAGAGAAAGAAGAAAAAAAAAATCTACATGGCAAATAGTTCAAATCATCACTTTAGGATACAGTTCTATGAATTGACTCAGCTATTTACAGTCATGGCTTTTGAGCCAAAACCAGGAAGAGAAAAATGTTATAGTATTCATTGGAATGAAATAGTCAAAAGTGAATCTGTGGGTCAATCTCAATAATTAAGAGACGATTTTATTTTCTGTAGCTCACTTTTTTGGTTTCTTTAAATTATGCTAACATTAGATACCTAAAAGAAAGAAGAAATCTGTTTGCAGGGGGGCAGTGTCTGAAAATAATAGGAGCTATAGAAATGATCCAGTCACTCAACCCAGCTATTTAATTCAGGGTCTAGCAGGGAAGACTCACCCTGTTTGGATGTGTTTCTCTCGATGGCTTCTAACAGAAACATAAAGGAAAAGGAGTTCAAATACTGGAATCATTTTGCAGTAATAGATAGTAACTCTGTGATATAAATTGCCATGTCCATTGTTTTATCCCTTAAAAATAGTTTTTATATAATTGTCCAAGTATCCTTGCCTAACCACAAATGTCCTTACATCTAATAGGAGGAGAGTGTGCACTTTAGTATAGGGAATCTGCACTGTGGGGATTTTCTCAAATTTTTGTGCACATGAGCAGATGGCAGACAATGTTGAAGTTAGAGCAGAATCCATGCTTTCCTCTTCCCCTACACTGTAACCTCATATCTTCTCCTATGGAAGCCTACTTTCTCTGCTGGCTTTTTCCTTCCCATTTGAGCACCTCTGAAAAAATTCACTGGATCTCTTTCTTTCTTTTCTACCTCCATATCTTTTGACCTTTGGGGAATTAAAAAAAAAAAAATCACCACTTAGTGCCTTTGTGCCAGATTTTTCAGCAAAGCAACAAAAAATTAGAAATTGCCTGGAAAATGCAAGCTCAGATGTCAGCTGATCCTGGGTATTCAGAGAAATTGGTCAGGCATGTTACTGAGGGTTTAAATTATGCAAGATATGAACTATAAATCTATCTAATAAATTGGTGTTATCTTAAGATCTCTGTTAATATGTTATTTTTTTTTGAATCGTAAGTTGGATTTGCTATATTTTTCATGTTTGGATAAGTACCTTCTATGATTTCTCCTAGATTTCATTATAAATGCAAAATGGGACAGAAAGAATATAGTATTGGTACAGGTTCTACTAAACAGGAAGCAAAACAATTGGCCGCTAAATTTGCATATCTTCAGATATTATCAGAAGAATCCTCAGTGGTACGTATTGCCTTTGGATTAAATTTTTATGTTTTAAAATTCCCTCTGAAGTTGACTTGAGGTTAGACTGTGTTTACATTATGCCAAGACAGCCAGTGATTTAGCAAAATGATTCCTCCATTCTGTATCGTACCGATGAGCCATGCACCATGGGGCCATGAGGCCTCAGAGGGATAAAATTTCTGGTGGCAACTCAGGGTGGTTTTTAAACTCCAGACCAGGCTGGGTGTGGTGGCTTACACCTGTAATCCCAGCACTTTGGGAGGCCAAGGCAGGTGGGTCTCCTGAGCTCAGGAGTTTTTTGTTTTTTTTTTTTTTGAGATAGAGTCTTGCTCTGTTGCCCAGGCTAGAGTGCAGTGGCACGATCTTGGCTCATTGCAACCTCCGCCTCCTGTGTTCAAATAATTCTCCTACCTCAGCCTCTTGAGTAGCTGGGACTACAAGCGCCTACTACCGTGCCCGGCTAATTTTTTATTTTTAGTAGAGACGGGGTTTGACTATGTTGGCCAGGCTGGTCTCGAACTCCTGACCTCATGATCCACCCTCCTCGGCCTCCTAAAGTGCTGGGATTACAGGCTTGAGCCACCGCACCCGGCCGAGCTCAGGAGTTTGAGACCGCCTGGCCTGGGCAACATGGCAAAACCATGTTGCTACAAAAAAAAAAAAAAAAAAATTAGACGGGTGTGGTGACATGTACCTGTAGTCCTAGCTACTCAGGAGGCTGAGGCGGGATGATTGCCTGAGCCTGGGAGGTGGAGGTTGCAGTCAGCCAAGATCTTGCCACTGCACTTCAACCTGACAACAGAGCCAGATCCTGTCTCAAAAGAAACAAACAAACAAAATATCTGCCCTGTGATCCAGAAAAGTAAAATAAAAAAGAAAATCCAGACCAAACATCCAAAAAAATGTTATTAATCTTGTAATTGTTTATGGTTGTGGATTTGGTAAATGTGTTGAAATAAATGTGATAGTACACAGAAACTGAGCCTCTATAGAAAAATAATTAGTTGCATTTAAGCCTACTAAGGGACACTTTTTCTTTCAGAAATCTGACTCCATGTCCTCTGGTTATTTTGCTGCTACGTGTGACTCCCAAAGCAACTGTTTAGTGACCAGCACACTGTAAGTGTAGACAAACAATTGAGATATTTAACATATTCATATTTCTGTCTGAAAGAGAAATTTTTATGTTTAAGGAGAATTTAGGGAAAGAAATAAATGATAAAAACAGAATTAATAAACTAATAGTTACACCCTTTTCTTCTAGTGGTTCTGAATCATCATCTGAAAGTGACTTCTCAGCAGATACATCAGAGATAAATTCTAACAGTGACAGTTTAAAGAATTCTTCGTCGCTTATGGTATCGTATTAGTCTCGAAGCTTCCTACTTATTTTTCTGTGCATTTGCTCATTTAAAAATAACTTCCAGTATTCCACCATAATTTTTATATTTTTTATCTTATGCACTCTTACTAAATGATAATACCTCAGTAGACTTTTTTTTTTTTTTTTTTTGAGATGGAGTCTCCCTCTGTCAGCCAGGCTGGAGTGCAGTGGTGAGATCTTGGCTAATTGCCACCTCCGCCTCCTGGTTCAAGTGATTCTCCTACCTCTGCCTCCCGAGTAGCTGGGATTACATGCGTGTGCACCACACCTGGCTAATTTTTGTACTTTTAGTAGAGATGGGGTTTCACCATGTTGGTCAGGCTGGTCTCGAACTCCTGACCTCGTGTTCTGCCCACCTCGGCCTCCCCAAGTGCTGGGATTACAGGCATGAGCCACCGCGCCCGGCTCGGCAGCTTTTTGACTCTTTTTAAAATTAAGTTCCATTCCTCACCCTTCCACACGTCACTTCTGTCTTTCCTCACTCACCCTTATATTTTAATATATTCCTATGATTTTGCTTTTCTCTCCTACCAATGGGATAATATTTAAAGATTCACTAATATAGTTTGTTTCTGTTTTTAAAAATTAGAATTAAACTTAACATTAAAAGTAAACTTGAAATCAGATAATTTTTTAGGCTGGTGCAGTGGCACATGCCTGTAGTCTGCAGCACTTGAGAGGCCAAGGTAGGAGGATCGCTTTAGCCCAGGAGTTTGAGACCAGCCTAGGCAACATAGTGAGACCCCCATCTCAAAAACAAACAAACAAACAAAAACCAGATAATTTTTTTGTGCACATAAGCAGGCAATGTTGAACTTAGAGCAAAATCCATGCTTTTGGTGATTAGTGTTACAAGAGTATTCTGTTGTAAAGAACTACAAATCAATAAGAAAACAGCAAGCAGCTCAGTAGAAAAATGTACAAAGTGTATAAACAGATATTCAGAGAAGAGATACCCAAATGGGCAACAAATATTAAAAGCTGCTTTACTAGGAATCAGGAAAATGTAAATCAAAACAATTAGATACTATTTTAAACTCATTAGATTGGCAAAAAGTTAAGTCTTACAATACTAAGTGTTTATACAGGGCTTGATGAGAATACAGACATTGATGGACTAAGAAATTGGTCAGAGAGCCCTCTAGAAATACAGGAGGAAGGAAAACAAGAGAAAGGAAGATGACTGATTTAGTCATCTGAAACTATTTCTCATTTTCTTTTGTTATAGAATGGTCTCAGAAATAATCAAAGAAAGGCAAAAAGGTGAGTATCATTATGCATTGAACATATTTTGATCTGAAGTTTTATTTCAGACTTATTTATTGTTTTTAATACTTGTAGAGTATTGTACACCCTTATTTGAGCAGAGTTTCAGAAGCAGAAATCTTGAAATCTATAAACAAATAATTTTAGATGTGTCGAGAAATCTTTGAATATATGCACATGCTACACTGTAAACATAAAGCCCTATGGGGGTATCGCTAGAGTAATTAGGTTAAGGGCATTATTTTGTACAAGACTGGCAAGGAATTGGGCTGTTTTCACTGTAGAAGTGTTTTCAAGAGAAGTGTATTATTTTGCAGACAAGTAAGGTTAAAATAGCATAAAAACTTGGATTAAAAAAAGGTCAAATGCTATGTCAATTAACTGAAGAGAAAGGCAAAGATGTAAATATAGTCAGAAATGAGAGTAAGATGGCAGTAGGAGCCATTATGAGCCACCAGTATATTCTGAACAGTAGATAGATGTATTGAAGAAACGTGGTTCTTGATGTGGATGCTTGGATGGAGAGAAGAGAGTTCTGCCCATGAGGTGCCCTCAGCCACGATTACTGTGGCAGTCAGGAGGGATGAGGAGAATGTGTGAGAAAGACTGTAAAGGAAGAGTGGACATGACTTGAGGGAATAGGTTCCCCGTAGCTGAGTGAAAGCATGAAGAAGAGGTAAAGGAGAAAAGATTTGAAGATTGCTTCACTTTGAACAGGATGCAGTCAAGAACCATGGCACTAATGGTGTTAAGGAAGTTAACGAGTTAAGGGCTTAGAGAGAAGACAGCAGTTTGGATATGTTTAGTTTTAGGTGGTATTTAAACTTCCATTTGCAGGTGGCTTATCATCAGTAAGGAATAACAGCTAGGATGAGGGTGTAAGGAGATGTACTTCCTGGGGTTTTGAGTCTGGAGGAGGAAAAGGAGAGGTTAGTGATGCATCAACAATGAGCGCTCTAAGGTGGAAAAAGGAACCAGAGGAGGGATGAAAAGGTATAAGAGGCCAGAGGAGAACTGTAAGTATACAGTTTTATGAAGAAAAAAGTTGGCTGGGTGCTGTGGCTTGCACCTGTAATCCCCAGCACTTTGGAGGCCAAGGTGGGAGGATGGCTTGGGTCCAGGAGTTCGAGACCAGACTGGGTAACATGGAGAGACCCTGTCTCTACTAAAAATAAAAAGAATTAGCCAGGTATGGTGGCATATGCCTGTAATCCCAGCTACTTGGGAGGCTGAGGTGGGAGGATCTCCTCTGAGCCCAGAATTTCAAAGTTGTAGTGAGCTGTGATCACACCACTGCACTCCAGGCTGGGAGATGGGGTAAGACCTTGCCTCTGAAGAAAAAAAAAGAAAGAAAAAGGTTAACCTTAACACTAAATAAGTTATATTTGATTTCAATTTTATTTGAATTTTACATTCAACTCTTAATTTTTAGATCTTTGGCACCTAGATTTGACCCTCCTGACGTGAAAGGAACAAAGTATACTGTGGACAAGAGGTAAGATTTTAAGTGCTGAAGAAAGAAGAAGGGGTAATGCTGTCGGTGGATGTTTTTGGGTAGTTGTCTGTGAAATGGCCATGATCCTGTCAGTTAAAAATCTTTGAATAAGGTTAACTAGGCAGGGTAAGAACAATAGTCTTAGGCGTATCATTAGGAGGGGGCCCAGGAATGGGATGACCCATATTATGATTTTGTTCCCAAACCAAGAATCTATTTGGTTGTTTTGATACTCCCTTAGCTTTTTAGCCCTTTCTTTAAATTTTTCATCAGCGTCTCTTACTAGGCCCAATTGGTTGAGATAAAAGCAACATTCCTCACGCAATGAGAGGCAGAGGTCCCCTTTTTCAGCCATTAATAGATCTAGTCCCCATCTGTTTTGGAGGACTACTCCAGCCAAGGAATCTAGTTTGTCTTGGACTCTTATAATGCTATATCTTCTAAAGAACCCGTAATTCTGTGGAAGGAGCTTTAAAGTATGTTAAGGAAGTGGCCAATCTGCCTGCTCCCAATCCAAGTCTGGAGGTTATATCCAAGGCAGCCATTAAAGGAATGATGTGGATGGCCCTCCTTTTCCTAACATATTGGATGGATGGAACGGGCAAAGGTTGGCTAGGAGGAATTAGTCCAATGGAGGGAGAAAGATAAACTTAGGGTACAGGTTCCAGTCCAGTTGGTGGGGAGACAAAGATATGTGTTGGTGCCACTCACACAAAAAATAAGCCTTTGTCATAAATACAGGTAGAGATACAGAAAGAAAACAAGTGAATTAAAGATGGAATGTTTTTTCTTTCCTATGGTTCATTACTCCAGGTGGTCAAGGAGGAGGTCAAGGAGACACCCAGTATAGTAGCGATATAGGAAGAGTTATTTTTTACACATTTAATGCGATCTGATGTTGCACCATTGATACTGAGCCATGGATAAAGGTGGGCGCTAGGGACAGCACAAATCAGGCCAGAGGCATTGGTTGAGGGAGAGGGTTGCAGAAATGCTCCATTCGCTTCAGGTGATACTTGGTCGTCAACTCGGTTAGTTTGGTGGTCAGCAAGGTGTTTAACAATGATAATGCGGTTGCGTTGGTTAGGTGTTAAGGATCTTACACGGAAATTTCCCTCAGAGGCTGAAAAGCAAAGTAAGGCTTGTTGTAAAAGTGGGGTGTGTTTAATTATGGGCCCTTCAATGGGAGGGCCTTGTGGCTTTAGGCGTTGTAGGGAGTTGTAATAGGTTTGAAATAATTTGTTGGCCTGATTGACCCTGGAAGTGGGATAATTGCCATCCAGAGTGTCAGCTCTTTCAAAAAAGGAAGCTCCTTTTTGGAGTTTATAGATTAGGGTTATGTTTTTTGTTCAAAGGTCATGAAGGGGTGTAGGAAGGGTTGTATAAGCTGAAGAAGACAGCGATAAACACAGCCAGCATTCTGGAGCAAAGGAAGAGTTAGCTTGCAGCAAGAGGGATTGTGTAAGGTTTATAGAACGTTCTAGTTTGATAGCAGTGAGAAGTGGTTGTATTGGTGAGGTTGATGTGGTTAGGGAATTTAGATAGAAAGAAACAACAAAAGGAGGAAAAAGTTTGGGTAGGAATAAAGTCCTGGAAAGTTCCTTGAAGCCATAAATTCCGTGGAATAGTAAGGAGCTGATCAGGATGTATAATGAGAGTTTCATAAGGATACCACTGAAGGTCTGTAACAAGGCTAGTTAGGAAGCAATGGAAGTTTGGGAGAGAAAGAGACATAGCTGCTTAGGTGAATTTCTCTTCCTTTTCCTCCGGAATTCATGTGAGATGAAGGGAAGTAGATCCTGTGGAGACACAAGAGAGGCTGAAGGTGATTTAGATTTGATTGTTTGGGTGTGTAGTGAAGCGAAGTCTGTTTTCTTGAGAGAAGTATAATGAAACCAGTTGGGGAGTCCCTGGAGCTTTGCTGCTGTGGGTGTAGTAAGGAAGATCTGGTAAGGCCCCTTCCATTTCGGTGTGAGGGGAGAATTGGGGGTAGGGCTGGGACCTTTTACTAGAACCCAGTTTCCTGACTGTAGGAGGGGATTAAAGGAGTTGGCAACAGGTTGTGGCAGGTATTTGTCAGCATATTCCCAAATGAAATGGTGGATGGCATGCAGAAGAGGAGAAATGAGAGGAGTTGTTAGAGGTGGGGCTTGACCCTGAGGTAGAACAAAAGGAGCATGTGTTCAAATACTCATGCTCAAAACTCCTGTACATGAGTTCAAAGGGGCTGAGCATTAAAGGTTTACGTGGGAGTGCCTGAATTTTTAGGAGGGCCAAAGCTAAAAGTGTAACCCAGTCTTTATGTGTTTGGAGTGAGTACCTGGTGCGGGTGCTTTTTAGAATGCCATTCATTTTTTCAACCTTTCCTGAAGATTGGGGTTGATAGGGGATGTGTAGCTTCCACGTGATTCGTAAGGCTTGTGCAAGTGTTTGAGTAATTTGAGAAATGAATTCAGGACCATTATCAGATTGAAAAGAAGGAGGCAACCTGAACCTGGGGATGATTTCTGTTATTAATTTGGAGGTGACAGTCGAAGCTCATTTGTTGGTTGTCGGAAAAGCCTCAACCCATGCCAAAAAGGTATCAACCAGAACCAAAAGAAATCGAACCTTTTTTACTGGGGGCATATGGGTAAAATCAATTTCCCAGTCTTGTCTTGGAAGGTGTCCCCTGGTTTGATGGGTTGGAAAAGAAGGGAGTCTAGTGTTAGAGTGGGGTGAAGCTTTCTGGCAAATAGAGCATTGATGGAAAATGGCTTTCAACTGTTCCTTTATATCTGGGGTTATGTGTATGTGGGAACTTAAGAAATGTTGTAGAGGGGAATGGCTAGTGTGCAAGAGGTTGTGGATGTCCCATAACAGAGTTGTTTTTTGTTTGTTTGTTTGTTTTTTGAGACCGATTCTTGCTCTGTCACCCAGGCTGGAGTGCAGTGGCACGATCTCAGCTCTCTGCAGTCTCCGCCTCTGGGGTTCAAGCGATTCTCCTGCCTCAGCCTCTTGAGTAGCTGGGATTACAGGCATGCACCACCATGGCTGGCTAATTTTGTATTTTTAGTAGATACCGGGTTTCACCATGTTGATCAGGCTGGTCTCAAACTCCTGACCTTGTGATCCGCCCGCCTCAGCCTCCCAAAGTGTTGGGATTACAGGCGTGAGCTACCGCACCTGGCCAAGAGTTGTTTTTTCAGGGTCAGGTAGGACTAATTTGTTTTGTATGACAGTATGGGAGTTTGAATTGTGCCCCTGCTGTGATTAGTTGTTGCATTTGGTGTTTGGGATAAAAGGGGATATGTTGTGTGAGGGGAAATAGATATTAGAGAATCGGATGATTGGTTGAGGTGTGTTTTGCCCAATAGTCAGCCTCACGGTTCCCTAAAGAAATGTGGCTTTTATCTGATTGATGTCCTTTGCAATGGATAACTGCAACCTTTTCTGGAAGTACAGCTGCCTTTAGTAGACGATGGATTAGTTTTCCATTAATGATAGGAGTTCCCTTAGCTGTGAGACAGCCCCACTTGCTCCAAATTTGGGCATTGGAATGGTTGATGTTATAGGCATATTTAGAATTGGTTGTATATATTAACTTGTGTGTTTTTTACTAGGGTTAATGCTCTTATTAGAGCAACTAAATCTGCTTGTTGGGAGGATGTGCCCAAAGGCAAGGGGGCAGCCTCTACAACTCTTCTAGGTGGAAGAGAGTGGGTATCATCACGATATCTCTCAGTGACTGCATATCCTGCTTGGAGGGGAGGGTTTTTTAATGCGCTGCCATCTATAAGTCAATCTGGGGCTCCCTTTATGTGAGTGGAAGTAAGGTGGTAAAACATGGTGAGAGAACTTTCAATTAGATCAGAGCATGAGTGCTGGTCAGGGTCCAAAATCAGTGTTGAAGATAAAAGAGTAGCAGGATTAGCAGTGAGCACCTGTGAAAAGAGATGGAGGGTTGAAGGAGGGTTGAATGTACGGCTTGCATGTGAGAGGATGAGATGGAGGTGAGCGCCTTATGGCTGAGCATATCTTATAGACTGTGAGAAGAAAATACCTGAAGAGGTTCGTAGAATGTGAGTTTATGCCTCAGGGATAATTAAAGAGGCTGTGGCCAACATTTTTAAGCAAAGGGGCCAGGTTTTGTAAATGGGGTCTAGTTGTTTTGAAGAATATGCCACTGGTTGGAGGGAATCTCCCATGGATTGGGCTAATACTCCAAGGGCCTGATTATGAGAACTGTGTAAATATAGATGAAAAGGTCTTAGAAGGTTTGGAAGGCCTAAAGTGGGGGCCTGTAATAAGGCACATTTCAGGTGACAGATAGCATGATAAAGGTCTGGGGTGGGAGTGAATGGTTGATCAAGATTTCCTCTTGTGTGTTCATAAAGAGGTTTAGTGATAGTGGCAAAATTTGCTATCTATAATTGGAAATAGCACTAATTTGAGGAAAGAAAATAAGTCCCTTTTTGTCTTAGGAAATGGGATTTGTTGAATGCCTTGCTTTCATGCTAGCGGAATTTCCCCGGTGTTTGGAGTTATGATTAATCCTAGCTATGAAATGTTTTGGAGAGGTTAATTGGGCCTTCCTTTTGGATATCTGGTACCCACATTCAGCCAAAAAATTCAAAAGCCTGGCTGTGTGTTGAATACAGTGTTCTAGAGAGGGGCTGCAAAGAAGTAGATTGTCCACATATTGAAGCAAAACACTGGGTTGTAGAGGTAGTTGGGAAAGGTCCAGTCAAAGTGCCTGACCAAAATAGTGAAGGCTGTCCCTAAACCCCCGGGGGAGGACAGTCCAGGTGAGTTGTTGGGAGTAGCCTGTGTCAGCGTCAGTCCAAGTGGAAGCAAAAAGGTTTTGAGAGGAGGAATGTAGAGGGATAGTATAAAAGGCATCTTTGAGGTCTAATGCAGAGAAATAGCTAGTATTGGGAAGAATTTGCAATATGAGGATATAGGGGTTTGGGACAACAGGACAAACAGAACAGTAGTGGAGTTGATTTGTTGCAAATCCTGAACCAGTCTATAGGAGCCATCTGGTTTTGTAATTGGGAGAATAGGAGTATTGTGGGGAGAATGAGTGGGGATTAAAATATTGGCAGCCAGGCCAGGTGCGGTGCCTCATGCCTGTAATCCCAGCACTTTGCGAGGCCAAGGCGGGTGGATCACCTGAGGTCAGGAGTTCAAGACCAGTCTGGCCAACATGGTGAAACCCCATCTCTACTAAAAATACAAAAATTAGTTGGGCATGGTGGCACACACCTATAGCCCCAGCTACTCAAGAGGCTGAGGCAGGAGAATTACTTGAACCTGGGAGGCAGAGGTTGCAGTGAGCCAAGATTGCACCATTGAACTCCAGCCTGGGTGACAAGAGCAAGACTCCATCTCAAAAAAATAAATTAAAATAAAATAATAAAATATTGGCAGCCAAAAGTTGGGAGATGATGGACTTGAGTCCCCATAATCCATTAGGGGATATTGTGGGACCACTATTTGGCATTTAGGATCCTTAGTGAAATTTGAAGTGGAGAATGGTGGGTAGCTAACATGGGGGAGTCAGTGTTCCATACTATGGGATTTACAGGGCTGAGGAATTTGGGATTTAAGTCTGTTTGATATGGAATATCTGAGGAAGGGTTCTGTTCTTGAGATGATAATAAATAGGGGTAGCTTTGGTGTAGGGTTGATAAATGAATGATTCCTCCCAGTTTGTGTAGGATGTCCCTTCCTAGTAAAGGAGTGGGGGAATGAGGAATGACCAAGAAAGAGTGAGTGAGGGTGAATCCCTGAAATGAGCAATATAGAGGCAGTGTTTTGTATGAGGTTTCTTGTATGCCCTTCATGCCATCAACAGAAATGAATGAACATTCTAATGGGCCTTGATATTCAGTTAATGCCAATAGACTTGCCCCAGTATCCAAAAGAAAGGAAATAATCTTACCAGATACTGTCCCAATTACCCTGGGTTTTGTGGACTCATTAGATGTGGGGGCGAAGGATCCCGGGTACCCTCAGTCTTCTATTGTCAGCACCAGCAGTGAAGAGATTTCCTCCTGTGATGTTTGGGGGGCTTCATTATGAGCAGTACCCGAATGGGGAAGGTGTCCCTGTTGAGGGCATTCCATCGTCCAGTGTCCCCAAAGACTGCAAGTTGGGCATGGTTTGGTGGGAGGCCAGGGGATAGGACAAGCCTTTCCCAGTGTCCAGGGTTGCCTCATTGAAAACAGACTCCTGGAGAGGTGGGGGAGTTTCCCTTTGGGTTATTAGGAGGCTTTCGTGTAACTGACTTTTGGACAGCAGAGGCAAGCATCTGGTATTTTAAATGGAGATGTTTGTCCTCTTAAATTTTTTGTTCCTCATCTCTGTTGTTAAAGACATGGAAGGTCACATTTGGGAGCTCCCACCAAGATGTCTGGGGGCCCTCCTCTAATTTTTGTAATTTTTTCTGGATATCTGGGGTGGATTGGGAAATAAATTGGAGGTAGAGAAAAGTTTGACCTTCTCTAGATTCTAGGTCCAAATTGGTATATTTTAGCGTAGCTTCAGTGAGGTGTGATAAGAAAAGGGTAGGGCTTTCCTGGTGCTCTTGCGTAATTTCTCTGAGCTTTTCATAATTAACTGCCTTATGGGCATTTTTGTCCATGCCCATGAGGAGACAGGTAATCATGTGGTCTCTTCACCTGATGCCTTTGTCTCCCTGTTGGCAAGTCCAATCTGGGCCTCTATGGGGGACTGCATCATTGGCCACTGGATTTTGTATAGGGGCTTGATTATGGAGTTCATCTGTGTGTGTTTCAGCTGAATGCCAGATGTGTTCTTTTTCGTCAGGGATGAGGGTGGAGGTTAGAATTATATAAATGTCATGCCAAGTTAAATTAAAGGATTGGATTATGTGCAGGAATTCCCTGTGACAGAGAGATTTTCAGAGAAAGATCCTAGACACTGTTTGATCTGTGACAAATCAGACATGGAGAAAGGGACATGAGCATGAGCAATGCCTTCAACCCCAGCCCCTTCCCAGAGAGGGAGAATGGCAGAGGAGGTTTGACTGACTGGAGTAGTTTTTGAATAGGTAATGGGTGGAGAAGGAGGAGGGGTGGGATTTGGCACTGAAGGCTTGGGGGCAGGAGGGGCCAAAGAGATGGAGGGTTTGGATGGGTGAGAAATGGATGCAGGGGTTGAGAGTACGGAGGGGGTTCATCTGCAGGGTCAAAAGGGGTTTCAGGAGAAGAGGTTTCAGAGGAAGGAGAGACCCAGGGTTTTCATTAATTAGAAGGATTTCATGAAGGGTGCAAGCTTGACATAAGGAGGGTCGGGATTTAAGGTAGAAGAAAGACTGAATATAGGGAACCTCTTGCCATTTGCTGTTCCTGGTTATAAAGTTGTCAAGGTCCCTGAGAATTTGAAAGTCAAAGGTGTCATTTTCAGGCCATCGGCTGTCATTATCTAATTTGTATTGGGACCAGGCCGTGTTGCAATAAAAAATTAAACACTTTGGCTTTAGGCTCCCCCATAAGCCAAGTTTGGTGAGGTTGTGAAGGAGACAGTCCAGTGGGGAGGACATAGGAATGTGGGATTGTTTGCCACGCATGTGGGCTGATAAGAGGAGGCTGAGAGTGTCTGTTTTTGTTCTAGGCGTCCCCAGATGAAAGACAGTGACCTGGAATCCTCTTTATAAAGAGGACAGTTAAGCTGAGAAGAAACTGGGTGTCCCCAAGATTTCTTCCAACTTAGTCCCACTGGTCCTCCAAGGACCAGGACAGCAGACCTGACTTTCCTGGGTGCTGTGAGAAAGCCAAGGAAGACAAATCTTACCAGTTGGCTGGATTAGTGTCTGATGTTGGATGTTCTGGTTGAAATCAGCAAAGGGCCTCCTGGACTGGAGCCACGCGAGGAAGAGAGAGAGAGAAGAGGGAGGAAGAGTGGATAAGGGTTAGAGAGCAAAATACCCGTTGCAGGCAGTCAGAGGTGGATTCCTGAGACCTGAGGGTTTTGAGAACCCACTGGGGAGTAGCCCCAGCCCAAGCCTCGCAGTCCCCTTCAGATTAGTTATCCTCCTCAAGCAAATTGCTTGAAAAGTGAAGAGAGAGAAAAGACATGACAGGTGGCCAGAGACCCTCAGGATCCAGGAGTTAGCTTGGGACGAACTGCCACTGCCCACTGCTTCCTGGGTTGCAAGAGAGCCTCTACCCCCAACACCCATCCTGGGTTTCGGCACCAAATGTGAGAGTTGAAGAAATAAGAAGGAAACATGAAAAGTGGCTGACAGTCAAAGACAGGTTTATTTTGAAGAATAAACCTGAGAGGGGTTTCTGGCCAATTTTGGTCAGGAACATTCTCTCTTACAGACTTAGAGTACTTAAAGATTTAGGGAGGGAGAGCTTATCACAGGTTCAGAATGTTTCTGAGTGGAGGAGAGTTTTATTGTGGGGTTAGAATGTCTCTGGTCAGAGGGGCGGTTATCTTGGGGTTGGCATGTCTCTGGTTGGAGGGGATTTATCTCAGGTTTGGAAGGTTTCTGGTCAGAGGTGTCTTTTGTGGTTTATGGTCATGCTGACATTAGCCATTAGGCTGATGTTTTGGGGGCTAGATTTAGGCAGTTTTTAATCAAAGGGAACTTAAAATAGTGGTGCTTGTCCAAGATGGCAATGCTCCTGTTCTGTCAAAGATGGAACTGTGAAATAGAATTTGTTTAAAGACGTGTTGTTCATTCAACAGAAGTTTCTTGAGGGCCCATTATAAGGCTAAATTATACTTCCACCTGAACAGTTTAATTGATGTTGCACTATCCAGCCCACAATTGATCATGTCTCTTGGAGAAGTAATATTTAGACAGATCCAAATGGAATGTGGTAATTGTAGATCTTTGTGATGCTTATGTGGATTTCTCTGACATCTATACAAGTTATTAATATTGAAAACAAGTACTCCTGTAAATCAATGATTAAAAAAAATACTTCTGTGGGAATTAGAATTGATCCACTTGAATCTGTTTTCTACTTTCTAGCTCCATACCAGATTTCACTTGAAAAAAAGTCTACTCTGCTGTAGACAATATGTTTGGATTTAAAATGAAATGTCTGAAACAATGGAGGCCTGTTTGCATCAGGGGGATGGGTCATTGAATATAAAACTTTAAAAAACAATACAGAATCAAAAGTTTATTAAGCACCCAATATAGAATTGGCATTGTGCTGGGCATCAGGTTTATGGTAGGAACAAATAAAATGGTCCCTGTTGTCATGGAGTTTCGTGGGGATGACCGACTTTAAATAAACAATTACATGAACAGGCCAAGCACAGTGGCTCACGCCTGTTATCCCAGCAATTTGGGAGGCTGAGGCAGATGGATCACTTGAGGTCAGGAGTTCAATACCAGCCTGGCCAACATGGTGAAACCCCATCTGTACTAAAAATACAAAAATTAGCAGGTGTCGTGGCATGCACCTGTAGTCTCAGCTACTTTGGAGGCTGAGGCAGGAGAATCGCTTGAACCTGGAGGGCGGAGGTTGCAGAGAGCGGAGATCGCACCACTGTATTCCAGCCTGGGTGACTGTGCCTCAAAAAAAAAAAAAAAAAATCTGCAGGAACAAACTATGGTCAGAGCTGTGAAAGGAAAGCAATGGCATGGAGAGAAATGGAAGCGGGGTGAGGCGAGGTTTCTCTGGGGTCACAGTTGTGGGGAGGCCTGATGGATGAGTGGGCACAGAGCAGTGGGTGCTAGGTGGAAGGAAGGGCATATGAGAAGGTGAAGGTGGAACAGGTGATGTGAAAATTCGAGAACAGACAGAAGAGTGTGTGCTTTGAGTGCAATGAGGAGGGGCACAGTGCCATGAGATGAGGATGCTGAGGGAGGCAGGGGCCTCCTCGTTTAGCAACTTATAGGCCATTTAAGGGCTTTTTGTTTTTGTCGAATGCAAAGGTTGGCTATTGGAGGGTTTTGGCAACAGAGAGACATGGCCAGACTCAGTTATCATCCCTCTGGTTGCTGCATGGATCATAGATTGGAGTGGGGGAAGAGAGGAAGTGGGGATCCAGTTAACGAGGTACTGCTATGGCCTAATGGAAGCATGGACTGGGGTGAAGATGTTGGAGGCAGAGGAAAGTGGGCGGATACCAGCAATGTGTTTTGCAGGTAGAATTGACAGGTCTTAATGATGGAACACGAAGCTTGAGGGAGAAGAGAAAACCAAGTAGAAACCTAGGCAGGCTTAGAGCGTATGCCCATTTCTCTTCTAACAGCTTGATGATAGTAGATGTGGAGCACAATATAGCAATTCCTTTGAACATTTTGTATTTGTGATAGGATTTTTATCATGGCTTTTTTTTTTTTTCAGTTTGAGATGGAGTTTCATTCTTGTCGCCCAGGCTGGGGTACAGTGGTGTCATCTTGGCTCACTGCAACCTCTGCCTCCCAGGTTTAAGCAATTCTCCTGCCTCAGCCTTCCGAGTAGCTGGGATTACCGGCACTCGCCACCACACCTGGCTAATTTTTGTATTTTTAGTAGAGGCGGGGTTTCACCATGTTGGCCAGGCTGGTCTTGAACTCCTGACTTCAGGTGATCCACCTGCCTTGGCCTCCCAAAGTGCTGGGATTACAGGCATGAGCCATGGCACCTGGACTTATCATGGCTTTTGAAAAGCCAGGAGTTGACTGTGACTGCCAGGGGTGATATGTTATGTTGGACTCGCCCTGGGAGGAGTGAGAGGACTACTCTTTGTGAGTCAAGAGTTTTTGCCAAGTGGATCTTTCTTATTCAGAAGGAGAGAATCATATTTGTTATATTGTCCATTTCACAAGTGACATTAAAGGGAAAGGAGTGGGGAGGTGGAGGGGTGGGAGTTGAGCATGAAATGTCAAAATAACAGTGGTTTTTATCTTTAAGGTTTGGCATGGATTTTATAGAAATAGAATTAATTGGCTCGGGTGGATTTGGCCAAGTTTTCAAAGCAAAACACAGAATTGACGGAAAGACTTACGTTATTAAACGTGTTAAATATAATAACGAGTAAGTAGTAAATGTTTACATTTTTTTGAATGGCAAGGTACGCTGAATCTGCACTATTCTTTTTTATGCTTTTCTCTTCTTTATTAGGGTATCATTTATTTCTTTCTGATCCTCATTAAACATTTCATTCTACCAAGAGGAGTTTGGCTTACTCCGAGATGATCTCACTTTACTGTGGTTATTTCAATAAAAATGGATATACCATTGATCATCCTTTTGGTGCTATCTTCAGAACTGAAGCTATAGAGTCATTTGCTTTAAAGTGGCATGCAAATTCATGAAACGCTCCATATTTTAAAAACCGTGGCACCAGATAGAACCTGTCATTACCCACAAAAAAAGGTGATCTTTGAGATGTTCTAGTCTTACCTACGTATTTTATAGATGAGGAGACTAAGATCCAGAGATGTGAAGTGATGATATCTAAGATAAAAGCTAGATGGTAATTGTTCTCTGGTTGTCTGTTATTGTATAAGGCACTGCTCCAAAATGCAGTGCTTAAAAACAGCAATTTATTGTTATCTCTAATGGTTCCATGGGTTGATTGTGCTCATCTGGACAATTCTCACTTGGGGTCGCAGAGGGATTTGCAGTCAGTAGTCATCTGAAACCTTGACTACAGCCTATCTTAGGCTGGATATCCAATCTGGCTAGCAGTTGACACTGGCTGTGGGCTGGAAGTTCAGCTGGGACTGTCAATCAGAATACCTCCACATGGCCTCCCTGTGGGGATTGGGCTTCTTACAACTTGGTGGCTGGGTTTCAAGAAGGATTGTCCCCAGAACAAGTCATCCAAAAGATCAGGAGTGAGTGGCAAGGCTTCTTTTGACCTAGTCTGAGGAGTTCCAGAACGTCACTACCATCAAGTTATATTGGTTAAACAAGTCACTGAAGCCAGCTTAGATTCAAGGGGAGGCCAAATAGGCTCTACCTCGTAATTTAAGGAGTGGAAGCGTGTATGAGAAGATAAAGAATTGGTCAAGATTATCTTTGGACATGATCTCCTATGTAATAAGTTTGGGATTTAGAACTCATCCCCTAGAATGACAATTCAATGTGTTCCCACTGTAACCCACTGCTTCCAGCATTTATTTTCTGTATTATCAGCCCTCTCACTCCCACTGGATAGCAGAACTCCTTCAGGAAGGAAAACAAATAGAAAGGAAGTCTTAAATCACATGGTCACCAGTTCACCAATCTTGCTTGTTGCACTCTGGCAGTTGTTACTATGTGTAGCTTGGCCAGACCTATCTCATCCCTCAAAGACTAGCAAAGGTGATGGGAAGGAGATCTGGGCTAAGAAAAATGATATGTGCAAAGGAGGGGTAGGTGTGGAGTGCTGGATGTTCTTAGCCCAGTTAAACAAACCTACTTGTTGTCTCATGGACCATGCCTTGCATTTGAAATTGGGTCATTCCTACTCTGTTCATTGTTTTATTTAACAAGAATGAAGGACAGCTATACTGTTATTCAATTTTAAAAAATAGCAATAATATCCCAGCTACTTGGGAGGCTGAGGCAGGAGGATTGCTTGAGGCCAGGAGTTTGAGACCAGCCTGAGCCACATAGTGAGACCCAGTGTCGAAAAAAAAAAAATGAGGGCCAGGCGTGGTGGCTCACACCTGTAATCCCAGCACTTTGGGAGGCCGAGGTGGGTAGATTACTTGAGGTCAGGAGTGTGAGACCAGCCTGGCCAACATGGTGAAACCCTGTCTCTACAAAAATACAAAAATTAGCCAGACGTGGTGGCGCACACCTGTAATCCCAGCTGCTTGGGAGGCTGAGGCAGGAGAATTGCTTGAACCCGGGGGGTGCAGGTTGCAGTGAGCCAAGATCGCACAACTGCACTCCAGCCTGGGTGACAGAGCGAGACTCCATCTTAAAAAAAAAAAAAAGATAATTTTGTTGATGATGGTCCAGTATTTTGGCCATTTCTAGTAGTTTATACATTGGTACAACGTATACATATATATTTTTGAGACAGAGTCTCATTCTGTTGCCCAGGCTGGAATGTAGTAGTGCATTCTCAGCTCACTGCAACCTCTGCCTCCCAGGTTCAAGCAATTCTCTGCCTCAGCCTCCCAAGTAGCTGGGATTACAGGTGCCTGCCACCATGCCCAGCTAATTTTTGTATTTTTAGTGGAGACGGGGTTTCACCATATTGGCCAGGCTGGTCTTGAACTCCTGACCTCATGATCTTCCTGCCTCGGCCTCCCAGAGTGTTGGGATTACAGGCGAGAGCCACCGTGCCCAGCCTGATACAACGTATTTTAAAATATCTTTGGAAATATTAATCTGGAGCCATAAAATTGTTCGTACGCTTTGGCTCAAGGATTTCCTGTTTGGGAACCTGTTCTAAGAATATTATTTAGGGACTGGGTGTGGTGGCTCACGCCTGTAATCCCAGCACTTTGGGAGGCCGTGGCAGGCGGATCACCTGAAGTCAGGAGTTTGAGACCAGCCTGACCAACATGGAGAAACCCCATCTCTACTAAAAATACAAAATTAGCCAGGTGTGATGGCGCATGCCTGTAGTTTTAGCTTCTCGAGAGGCTGAGGCAGGAGAATTGCTTGAACCCGGGAGGCGGAGCTTGTGGTGATCCCAGATCACGCCATTGCACTCCAGCCTGGGCAACAAAAGTGAAACTCCGTCTCAAAAAATAAAAAAAATAATAATAATAAAAAGAATACTATTTAGGGAGACTGAGGTGAGTGGATCACTTGAGCCCAGGAGTTTGAGACTAGCCTGGGGCAACATGGCAAAACTCCATCTCTACAAAAAATACAGTAATTAGGCCAGTGTGGTAGCCACGCCTGTAGTCTCAGCTACCTCAGAAGCTGATGTGGGAGGACCATCTGAGCCCAGTAGGTGGAGGCTGCAGTGAGCCATGATCACACCACTGCACTACAGCCTGGGAGACAGAGTGAGACCCTATCTCCAAAAAAAAAAAAAAAAAAAGAGAATGTTATTCAAATTATGGATTTATATCCAAGAAGATATAAATCACAGTGTCATTCATTGGCAGTGAAAAATTAGAACAAACAAAATATCCAGCAGTAAAGAAATGAGTATATATATTTTGTTCTGTCTCCTGATCAACGTCTATTTTGCAGCCATTAAAAATGACTGGCTGGGCCGGGCATGGTGGCTCACGCCTGTAATCCCTGCACTTTGGGAGGCCAAGGCAGGCAGATCACAAGGTCAAGAGATCGAGGCCATCTGGCCAACATGGTGAAACTCTATCTCTACTGAAAATACAAAAATTAGCTGGGCATGGTGGCGCACACCTGTAGTCCCAGCTACTCGGGAGGCTGAGGCAGGAGAATCGCTTGAACCCAGGAGGTGGAGGTTGCAGTGAGCCAAGATCGCGCCATTGCACTCCAGCCTGGGTGACAAAGCAAGACTCTTCTCAAAAAAAAAATGACTGGCTGGGTGCAGTGGCTCAGGCCTGTAATCCCACCACTTTGAGAGGCCAAGGCTGGTGGTTCACTTGAGGTCAGGAGTGTGAGACCAACCTGGGCAACATGGCGAAACCCTGTCTCTACAAAAATATAAAAACTAGCCGAGTGTGGTGGTGTGTGCCTGTGGTCCTAGCTACTAGGGAGGCTGAGGTAGGAGGATCGCTTGAGCCCTAGGGGTGGAGGTTGCAGTGAGCCAAGATTGCCACTGCACTCTAGCCTGGGTGACAGAGTGAGACCCTGTCTCAAAAAAAAAAAAAAAAAGAATCTAAAATAATAACAGATTATTTTAGGATTGTCAAAGTATCAGTAATTTTTTTTTATTTTTGCAAATTTTATGTCATATAGTTTAGAACTTCTTGCATTAAAAAATAAAATTGTAAAATGATTATCCTTCCTCCTCTTTGAAATCTCCAATTTATTTACTGCACTTAGCATGGAATTGTCTTAGGTCTTGGCAACACATTCCTATAAAGCCTCCCACCATCTCACCTTCTCTGCATAAGTTATCCTCTTTGTGTATATTTGCCACACACTGAAAATCCTGAATTAGGTACTTCACACTGCCTGGGTTACCTAGCCTTGCTGCCTAAATGTGGTTTGCTTGTAAAATCCAAAGATTTTAACACAAGTCTAAGCAAAACATAATGTATGATTTAGCTATGAAAAATTGCATCGGCTGCGTCCAGTGGCTCATGCTTGCAATCCCAGCACTTTGGGAGGCTGAGGCAGGTGGATTGCTAGATCCCAGGAGTTTGAGACCAGCATGGGCAGTGTGGCGAAACCCCATCACTACAGAAAATAGAAAAAATTAGACGGGTGTGGTGGTGTGCTCCTGTGGTCCCAGCTACTCAGGAGGCTGAGGTGGGAGGATTGTTTGAGGCTAGAAGATTGAGGCTGCAGTGAGCCAAGATCGTGCCACTGCACTCCAACCTGGGTGACAGAGCAAGACTCTGTCTCAATAAAATAAATAAATTAATTAATTAAAATGGCATCACTGGCATTTCAAGAGTACTATAGATGATTTTTAAATTGTCTGATGTTTGGCATTAAGTAGCTGCCTTTTATTTATTTATTTATTGAGACAGAGTCTTGCTCTGTCGCCCAGGCTGGAATGCAGTGGTGCAGTCTTGGCTCACTGCAACCTCCGCCTCCTGGGTTCAAGCGATTCTCCTGCCTCAGCCTCCCAAGTAGCTGGGATTACAGATGTGCGCCACTGTGCCCAGCTAATTTTTTTGTATTTTTAGTAGAGATGGGGTTTCACCATGTTGGTCAGGCTGGTCTTGAACTCCTGACCTCTTGATCTGCCCACCTTGGCCTCCCAAAAGTGCTGGGATTACAGGCATGAGCCACCACGCCCGGCCGCTGCCTTTTATTTTATCTTGAGAGTGAGAACCACTATTCTTTTTTCAGTATGTTCACTTTTTCCTTTTGAATGTCCTGGCTTCCATTCTAAAACTATGTGAGAACCACAGCAATGGTTTAATAAGGGAATGTAGACAGTTGTCTATTACATGAGGTATTTTGTGGTTGTTATGAGGGATGTACACTGACACTGCCATGTTCCCTGTTCCTTTTAACTAGGAAGGCGGAGCGTGAAGTAAAAGCATTGGCAAAACTTAATCATGTAAATATTGTTCGCTACAATGGCTGTTGGGATGGAATTGATTATGATCCTGAGACCAGTGCTTATGATCCTGAGAGCAGTGATTATGATCCTGAGAACAGCAAAAATAGTTCAAGGTAACTAAAAATAAATTCTCATAGCCATAATAGGATGGAAGGACATTGTTATTTACTATGTATGGGCCACTGGATAAGGCCATTAATCATCACGATTAATAATCACAATTCCCTCTGAGAGACACTTACTCTCCGTTCCGAAGGTAAGGAGAAAGTGAAAATCTCTTCCTTGCTCCTCCTCTTGCCGCAGACTTGCTCTCACAACCCTCTGTTACATCCTCAGCTGTCTTCAAAATCTCAGGTTCAGCTTTCCTGACTCCATTGTTTAATGGAGAGCCTCGTTTATGTGCCGGCTTCAGTGCAGGCTGTAGGTGTAGTCTTGTGAAGAGAGTTTTAACATATAGGTGCTGCATCTGGGGGCTCCCTCCTCAGCTACCAACACTTTTCTGTCCCTCTCTTAGGCTGTGATTGGTGTGGTGCGGTCAAAGGTTCTCTTTGGAATGTAACTATTCCACTTATGCTGGGGTGCTGGGCAGTGAAAATATTTTTAAGACCACAAGCTGAGATGGGGGCACCCTCATGTTTTATGTCCCTTAAGCCACTGCCAAACAGCTGGAGATCCTAAAGAGCTGGCATCTGTCTTTGAAAGTCACCCAACCTATTATGGGGACAGTCCTCTCACTAAAATCCTGAGGCCAATGGGGTCCCGTTCATTCATTTTCTCCTGTCCCACCTCTATCTCCATGTCGTGTAAGTGAGAATTTTATCATCAGTTCAGGAGTTATTGACCATCAGCATATAGGACTTCAGCTTTCAGCAAATTCTTGGCTACCTCTTCCTGTTTTCAAGCCGATATATATACAAAGAATATAAATGAATATTGAGGCTAACTTAATTCAGAAAAAAAAAAACATGGTTAGCAAAAAAAAAAATCAACCCTCCAATTTATGTATCTTAGTAATTTGTTGGCACTTCTCCTAGAGTACCTTTCCTATTGTTTTAGGTTTGCTTTCCCTTTACTCTCTGCTATTAGACTGTTATCCCCATGATGGCAAGGATAGTGTCTAACTCATTTTCTCATCTCTAGGTGCCTTTCATGCTTAGTCGATCAATGGTGAATTAAAAGGTTTCAAAATTACTTTATATAATAATGAAATTTAGTTTCCTGCAACTCTATTGTATTCATGTTCCTATTTCTATCTATTAGCAAAGGTGATTGCAGATCTTCAGCAATAAAGAATGGGTGGCTCATTTTTTTTTTCTTCTCCTTTTTTTTTTTTTTTTTTTTTTTTGAGATGGAGTTTCGCTCTGTCACACAGGCTGGAGTGCAGTGGCACAATCTTGGCTCACTGCAAACTCTGCCTCCTGGGTTCACGCCGTTCTCCTGCCTCAGCCTCCCGAGTAGCTGGGACTACAGGTGCCTGCCACCATGCACGGCTAATTTTTTGTATTTTTAGTAGAGACAGGGTTTCACCGTGTTAGCCAGGATGGTCTTGATCTCCTGACCTCGTGATCCACCCGCCTTGGCCTCCCAAAGTGCTGGCATTACAGGCGTGAGCCACCGTGCCTGGCCTCTTCTTTTTTTTTTTTTTTTTGAGACAGAGTCTTACTCTATCGCTCATGCGGGAGCACAATGGCGTGATCTCAGCTCACTGCAACCTCTGCCTTCTGGGTTCAAATGATTCTCGTGCCTCATCCTCCCGAGTAGCTGAGACTACAGGTGCCGTGCCACCACACCCAGCTAATTTTTGTGTTTTTGGTAGAGATGGGATTTCGCCATGCTGCCCAGCTGGTCTGAAACTCCTGAGCTCAAGCAATCCGCCAGTCTCGGTCTCCCAGGGTGCTAGGATTATAGGCGTGAGCCACCGTGCCCAGCCCAGCTCATATTTTATAAATTAGCTAAACAAATAAAGCTCTGGCCATCCGGGAACTTATGATTGAAATAAAAAATGGCCTATTATATTTTGATTCGAATTTGTTTATTATATTTAGATTTCTATTTTGTGACATGTTTTGGGGTTCTTTTTTTTTTTTTTTTTTGAGACGGAGTCACGCTCTGTCACCCAGCCTGGAGTGCAGTGGCGCGATCTCGGCTCACTGCAAGCTCCGCCTACTGGGTTCACGCCATTCTCCTGCCTCAGCCTCTCCCGAGTAGCTGAGACTACAGGCACCCGCCACCATGCCCGGCTAATTTTTTGTATTTTTAGTAAAGACGGGGTTTCACCGTGGTCTCGATCTTCTGACCTCGTGATCCTCCCGCCTCGGCCTCCCAAAGTGGTTTTGGGTTTCTTAAGAAGATAAGGTATAAGCTTTTAAAAAGTTATGAAAAACTTTAAAAAGTTATAAAATTTTTTTAATAAATTTATATTTATTGTTACTTTTAACATACTGTGAATTTTATACCCAGGTCAAGGACTAAGTGCCTTTTCATCCAAATGGAATTCTGTGATAAAGGGACATTGGAGCAATGGATTGATAATACAAGAGGCAAGAAACTAGACAAAGTTTTGGCTTTGGAACTCTTTGAACAAATAACAAAAGGGGTGGATTATATACATTCAAAAAAATTAATTCACAGAGATCTTAAGGTAAGTGGAAAATGTACTTTATTAATTGATACATATATATATAATATAGTAATTTTAAAATATATCTTCTCAGCTGGGCACACTGGCTCATGCCTGTAATCTCAGCACTTTGGGAGGCTGAGGCAGGCAGATCATCTGAGGTCATGAGTTCGAAACCAGCCTGGCCAATATGGTGAAACCCTGTCTCTACTAAAAATACAAAAATTAGCTGGGCATGGTGGCGTGTGCCTGTAATCCCAGCTATTCGGGAGGCTGAGGCAGGAGAATCGCTTGAACCTGGGAGGTGGAGGTTGCCGTGAGCCGAGATTGTGCCACTGCACTCCAGCCTGGGTGAAGAGTGAGACTTGTCTCAAAAAAAAAAAAAAAAAAATATATATATATATATAAAGATAGAATAGTGGTTGATTTATAGTTATGAGAAAATGATATCTGAACATTTCCATGCAAATAATTACTGTGACTGGCACAGCAAACTGGCTGCTCTGCCCCTGTTCCTCCTGCCTCCTCTAAGTGACTCAGGCTTATTTGAGAGGCAGAGGGGACTCTGTTGACTGTGGCTTTAGGAATATGGTTCCCTAATCTCTCAGTCATCACTCTCAAGGGCTGTCACAGCTACTGGGTCCAGAGTCTAATATTGTCTTGGTTAAGCATTTCAACTCCATGATTGGAAAATTGCAGTAATCCCAGACTGGGAAAGTGTATCATCCCTTAGTATTTTCATTTTCCTCTGACTTTTCTGGTCTGGACAAGGAGTTTCCCTATTTATACTTCTCATTAAAATGACAGAAGGTGAGAGACAGAACAGCCCTTCACAGCCTTTCCTCCATTCCCTATTCCCTGTGACTTGCCTAAGCCTGTCACAAGCTGGCCGTCCTGAATCCTGTCCCTGGACCTTTGCTCATGTTCTTCTCTCTCATGGGACACTCTTCTGCCTGTCCCCTTTGGTTGTAATTCCTTTCCTGAGCCCTTCCTGATCACTCTGGGACTGCCTTTTTCTGTTCTAGGCAGAAGTACCTTATTTATGTGGCTATCTGCTTATCCCACCCCTCTAAAACAGCAAGGAATAAGGAATGAAACAAAAAAATTCCTTGAGAGAAATAAGTTCCCATATACACAGTTGTTTGTTGGGCTCAGAGAGGAATGTGTAGCCCTTAAAAGGTATTGCTTCCGTGGTCTGCCCAGGGGCTGGATGTCTGATGCATTGGTGTTTTGAGTCTGTCTGGTTCCAATATGTCTCTTCTACAATATCTGAAGTTGTTCTTTGAAATTGGAACATTGTCAGAACTATTTCAAAAGGATAAATGTAGAATTGGTTATGCTTTCACTTTGGGATAAATCATACATATAGTTAAATAACAAATAAGCACAATTATTTCTATATAAAATAATTCGCAAATAAATGCAGAAGTGTAGGCATTAAGCTTCTAGTCCTCAGAATGAATTAGAAAAATTCTGACTGGTGCCTGCCCACTTACCTGCCAAATACGCCCTGCACTGTGTGTACCCTGTGTCATGGACTGATCTTTTCTTGTGTCTATTTGCAGAGAATTTTTGCTCTGGCTGCAGTTGCTCAAGGGTCAGACTTTATTATTCTTCTTAAATTTTTAATTGTTTTTTTTTTTTTTTTGAGACAAGGTCTTGCTCTTTTGCCCAGGCTAGAGTGCAGTGGCACAATCACCGCTCATTACAGCCTTGACCTCCTGGGCTCAAGCATTCCTCCCACCTCAGCCTCCTGAGTAGCTGGGACCACAGGTGTACACCACCACACCTGGCCATTTTTTTGTTTTTTTTTTGTAGAGACAGGGTCTCACCATGTTTCCAAGGCTGGTCTTAAACTTTTAGACTCAAAGTGATCCTCCTGCCTCAGCCTCCCAAAGTGCTGGCATTCCAGGTGTGCTCCGCTGCACCCGGCCTCAAGCTTTGATACTGAGACTTCTTTCATCTTCTATAACTTTTCAGGCTCTCACTACTACAGTTGTTGATTTCTCTCCTCTAAGAAAAGATACAATGAAGGTGTACAATTTTTGGGTTGTGTTTTGCAAAATAGCAGCTGTAGGTGGTTTTGCCAGAGAATGGTCTTTACCTAATACAGCCCCTCTTACAAAAGTCTCCAAGTGTTTACCACTTTCTGTTGGAATCTTAGGAACTAGACCAAAGGCGCTGGGAAGGGACATAGGGGTTTCTTGAGTGAGGGCTTCTTGTCCAAGGCTGCTTCTCTCTAAAATGCTCAGTCTCCTAAAGCCCAGGCTCTGCTCATCCTCAGCCTGAGCATCAGCCCTGTTCCTGTGCCTCCTATGTGAAGTTTGCACCCCTTTTTTATGATCTACAACCCTATATTTTGTCTAATCATATTATAACTGATTAGACAAAATGTGGCATTATTGTTTTTCTTTCTTTTGTGTTTTACAAGGTCTCACTCTGTTGCCCAGGCTGGAGTGCAGTTGTATGATCTCAGCTCACTGCAGCCTCGACCTCCTAGGCTCAAGCAATCCTCCCACCTCGGTCCCCCACATAGCTGGGACTACAGGTGCAGGCTACCAAGGCAGGCCAATTTTTGACATTTTGTAAAGACAGGATTTTGCCATGTTGCCCTGGCTGGTCTCAAACTCTTGAGCTCAAGTGATCTGCCGACCTTGGCTTCCCAAAGTGTTGGGATTACAGGCATGAGCCACCATACCCAGCCTCTTTTTCTTTTCTTTTTTTCTTTGTTTTTGTTTTTTTTTGAGACAGAGTCTCCTCTGTTGCCAGGCTGGAGTGCAGTGGAGTGATCTCGGCTCACTGCAGCCTCTGACTCCTGGGATTCTCTGACTTCACGCGATTCTCCTGCCTCAGCCTCCCAAGTAGCTGGGATTACAGGCGCCTGCCACAATGCCCAGATAATTTTTTGTATTTTGAGTAGAGACAGGGTTTCACCATGTTGGCAAGGTTGGCCTTGGACTGCTGGGCCCACGCTGTCTGCCCGCTTCAGCCTCCCAAAGTGCTAGGATTATAGCTGTGACTCACCACGCCCTGCCCACTTTTTCTTTTTAATGAACTATAAAAAGTGATCTGATATTTTTACTAGAAAGCCTCATCCAGCTTAGATATTTACACGGCTTCATAAATTCAATTTTCTGTTTCTTAGAGTCAGGTGATAGCCTTATGTGGGACTAGCAGTTTCTCTTGCAATCCCAACATATTCCTACACATTGCAACTTGAACATAGCATAGGAATATTTTCTCTCCACATCCACCCCACATCTGTCTACAGCTTTCCATCTGTATTACTGGTGTTAGGCTCCAATCTGACTGTTAATTGAATTCTAATCCAACTGCTAATTGCTGTATGAGCCATCATCTCAAGCTGGCTTCTCGGAAGCTCCTCCTTCAGCCTTCCCTGGGCTTATGGTCTCTTCCCTCTCAGGTCCTTACTAGGTAGGCCCTCTCATAAGTGTATTATCCCATAGAGTCTGTGTGTTTAGCCTAAGATTGTATTAAAAGTCCAGCCTTTTCAAAAATAGCAAAATATTAATTTTCTCATCAACTACCTTCCAGTTTTTATGGTCTTTAGAATATTGGTCAGTATAGCTGGGTGTGGTGGCCTGTGGTCCCAGCTACTTGGGAGGCTGAGGTGGGAGGATCACCTGAGCCGAGGAAGTCAAGGCTACAGTGAGCCATGATCATGCCACTGAAATCCATCCTGGACAACAAAATGAGACCCCCTCTCAAAAACAAACAAAAATAATATTGGACAATACCTCCTATGGGCTGGGCGTGGTGGCTCATGCCTGTAATCTCAGCACTTTGGGAGACCGAGGCGAGCGGATTGCTTGAGGTCAGGAGTTTGAGACCAATCTGGCCAACATGGTGAAAACCTGTCTCTACTAAAAATACAAAAAAATGAGCCAAGGGTTGTGGCACATGCCTGTAATCCCAGCTCCTCGGGAGGCTGAGGCAGGAGAATTGCTTGAACCCAGGAAGCAGAGGTTGTGGTGAGCCGAGATCATGCCACTACACTCCAGCCTGGGCGACAGAGCGAGGCTCCATCTTACAAAACAAAACAAAACACCTCCCTTAAAAAAAAAAAAAAAATCTGCTTAAAGAATTGCATGGATAAAAGTATTTCAGAGCTAGTTATTAGCTTCCAGTTAACTTGGTATGCTTTCATGGTGGAAGGGATATGTTTGTTAAGAAGTCATCAGAGGCTTGGAGAAAAGACCCCCAAGAGAAATTCTGCACAGGCTAATCTGCAGTATTGTTGGGAATGGACCCATTCCGAGAATCTCAAAGTTGGAAGGGATCTTAAGGATGTCTACTTCAGTCCCTATCAGATCATGGACTCATATTTGCAACATTTCCTCAAGTGGTTGGTTGTTCAGCCCTATCTTGGGATGGGGAACTGTCTAACTCCCATTCTTTGGACAACACTATTAGGATATTAGGATATTTTAAAGCTAATCTTTAGGTCATTTCCACCCTATAGTCCTGGATCTTTTCCCTTGGACCATGCAGAGTGAATCCACCTTGCACGTGACAGCTTTTCAGATATTCGAGGGCAGCTGTGCCCAGAGCCACCTCTGGCGTCAGCTAAGAAATCCTTACTTCTGGCCGGGCGTGGTGGCTCATGCCTGTAATCCCAGCACTTTGGGAGGCCGAGGTGGGTGGATCATGAGGTCGGGAGATCAAGACCGTCCTGGCTAACACGGTGAAACCCTGTCTCTACTAAAAATACAAAAAAAAAAAAAAACTAGCCGGGCGTGGTGGCAGGTGCCTGTAGTCCCAGCTACTCGGGAGGCTGAGGCAGGAGAATGGCATGAACCCAGGAGGCGGAGCTTGCAGTGAGCCGAGATGGCACCACTGCACTCCAGCTTGGGCAACAGAGCGAGACTCCGGCCCCAAAAAAAAAGAAATTCTGACTTCTTTCATCTGGCATTTTAAAGACCAGTGATATTAAATTCCCTGATTTTGGCTACCTGTGCAAGGGTAAAGGTCTTATAAATAATATAAAAATAGTCTTTTCTGTATATAATTAAGACGTGGTAATAGTATGTCAAGTTGGTACATGTAAGTTAAATTTTTTTTTTCATAGCCAAGTAATATATTCTTAGTAGATACAAAACAAGTAAAGATTGGAGACTTTGGACTTGTAACATCTCTGACAAATGATGTAAAGCGAACAAGGAATACGGGAACTTTGCGATACATGAGCCCAGAACAGGTAAGGTCTCTTTCCTGTCTCTCTATATTTTACTTCTTTTATTTTTAAAATTATAAAAAGAGTAGACACTACTTATATAATTAAAACTGTACAGAAGAATATACTGAAAATTTTCCTTACCATTCTTTTCTACCCCTATTATTCTTATCAGTTTATTCTTTATCCTTTTAGATAATTTTCTGAGTTATAAAAACATACAAACACAAATATACACCCAGACTTTTTTTTACATAAACATATATGTGCATACATTTTTTCAAGGACTTATTTTGTTATTTTGTGACTATATAGCATAATTTCTCCATATTAGTTCAAATAGATCTGCCACATTCTTTTTTTAACAACTGTATTATATTTCAAAATATGGAGATACCATAATTTAACTGTTTTTTTAAATTTAATCTTTTTTTGTTGTTGTTCTTATTTTGTTTTAGAGACAAGGTCTTGCTCTGTCACCCAGGCTGGAGTGCAGTAGTATGATCATTGCTCACTGAAGCCTCAAAATCTTGGGCTCAAGCAATCTTCCCACCTCAGCCTCCTGAGTAGCTAGGACTCTAGAGGCGCATACCACTGTGCCCAGCTAATTATTTTTATTTTTATTAATTATTTATTTACTTATTTATTGTAGAGACAAGGTCTCACTATGTTTCCCAGGTTGTATTTAACTATTTTCTTATCGAAGGGTATTTCTTTAGGTTGTTTACAACTTCATACACTTATAGACATTCCTCCTTATTTTGGGTCCCAAGAACAAATAATTCTATCATAATCTGTGATAGACTTCTTGAGGTAAAGTGATTGAATAGATTGACAAGTGCATTTCAAACTTAATTGCTGTTTAATTGTCATTCTAAAAAAAGTGATTCTAATAATACTCTCCCCTCAAAATGTATGAGAATACTGCATCATCATACTTTCCAGTGGTCAGTTTTGGGTAGTGTGTTGAATTAGGAGTATCTTGCTATTTTAGTTTGTATTTTCCAGATTTTTAGTAAGGTATGCCCTCTTTTCATATATTTACTTAAACATTTTCTGCAAATTCTCTACTCATATCCTTTCCCAATTTCTCATAATTAAGTTCTCATTTTCTCGTGTACTGTAAGGAATCTTGATCTATATTGGGTGTTGATTCCGTATCTGTTAACTATATTACAGAATTTTTCTCCTTGATTGTTACTTCTTTGTTTAGAATGCCATCTGTGGTACTGCAGCTTTTTTTTTTTTTTTTTTTGAGATGGAGTTTTGCTCTTGTCACCAAGGCTGGAGTGCAATGGCATGATCTCAGCTCACTGCAACCTCTGCCTCCCAGGTTCAAGCAATTCTCCTGTCTCAGTCTCCCAAGTAGCTGGGATTATAGGCGCCCACCACCATGCCCAGCTAAGTTTTGTATTTTTAGTAAAGACGGGTTTCATCATGCTGGCCAGGCTGGTCTCGAACTCCTGACCTCAGGTAATCCACCCACCTTGGCCTCCCAAAGTGCTGGGATTACAGACATGAGCCACCAAACCCAGAACTGCAGCTTTTAAATTGTCATATCTATCAATACGGCTGCTAGGTTTCTCATTTTTATTTTGGAGGCTTCTACTACAAGATTATGAAAATATTTTTTGGTTTTACTAACACAAAAATTAACTGCAGTTTGAATTAACTTTTGTTTATGTATGAGAAAGGAATATAACTTGATTTTCCCCATGTGAATATGCAGTTGCTTCATCACTATGTGTTAAGCAGTTCATTATTTAAATGCTATTTTAAGGAAAATTCATAGAGACAGAAAGTGGGACAGAGGTTATCTGGAAGAAGGGAGGAATGGGAACTTCTTGTTTAATGGGCATAGCTTCTGTTTGGGGTGATGAAAAGTTCTGGAAATAGATAGTGGTGATGGTTATACAACATTGTGAAGGTAGTTAATGCCGCTGAGTTGTAGGCATAAAAATGGTTAAAAGGGTAAATTTTATGTTACGTCTATTTTACCACAATAAAATATTATTTTATCATATATAAAATTCCCACACATTCATAGATGTGTTTCTGGACTTTGTTCTGTTTCATTAATTTATTTTATATTTCTCTCTTGAATATTATGCTATTTAGATTATTGTAGCATTATAAACTAGGCTTTAGTATTTGAACAGCAGGACCTGCCATATTATTCTTCAATTTAAAAATGCTCTTAGCTGTTCACATTTACAATTCCAAATGAACTCTAGAATCACCTTGTCATCTTCCATAACTGGTTTTGAGGTTTTGATAGCAATTGCATCAAATTTGAGGATTCAGGTGAGGAACATTGATATCTTCATATATTTGAGACTTCTCCAAAATTGGTATTTTCTCTCACTTATTCGAGTCCTCCATCAGTCAGCTTTTGCCAGACTGTGCTGTGGTAACAAATGACCCCGGTTTCTTAGTGGTGCAGAAAATACCAAGGGTCTATTTCTTGCTCACATGACAAGTCGACAGCAGTCTGTCTGGCTGCAGTTTTGCTCTGCGTGTCTCCTTCATTCCAAGACCCAGGCTGAAGGAAAAATGCTGTCTGAGTCACTGCCGTCCTCAAGGCAGAAAGCAATGGCAGAATCTTGTGATAGCTTTTACATGTTCTGCTCAGCGGTGGCATACATCACTAAACATCATTGACCAGAGCAAAATGCATGGCCCAGCTCAAGGCAATAAGGGTGGAGAAGAGTAATCCTCTCACTAGGAGGCCAGTGCAGCATTGGGGGCAATCATACAACCTACCTCAAAGCTACTTTTACACTCTTCAAAATATATATATATATTATGATATATATATTTATTATGATATATATATTTATTATGATATATATATATATTTTTTTTGAGACAGGGTCTTGCTTTTCACTCAGGCTGGAGGGCTGGAGCGCAGTGGCACAATCATAGCTCACCGCTGGACAGCCTCAACCTCCCTGGCTCAGGTGATCCTCCTGCCTCAGCCCCCTCAGTAGCCAGGACTACAGGCTCAAACCACCAACACCTGGCTAATTTTTTTTTGTATTTTTTGTAGAGACTGGGTTTCACCATGTTGCCCAGGCTGGTCTCGAACTCCTGGGCTTAAGCGATCCACATGCCTTGACCTCCCAAAGTGCTAGGATTACAGGAATGAGCCACGGCGCCTGGCCATATTGTTTATATTTTTGAAGCTTTCTTCAGAATCTGTATTGCATTTCGCTATTAAAATGAGATTCCACGCTTGAACCCGGGAGGTGGAGTTTGCAGTGAGCTGAGATCGCGCCATTGCACTGCAGCCTGGGCAACAAGAATAAGACTCCATCTGAAAAAAAAAAAAAAAAAAGAAAAAAAAAAGAAAAGATATTCCATATCTCTAATTTGTTATTAGTGTAGCTGTTAATTTTAAAAATATATATCTTTATTTTTAATTGTGGTAAAATATACAAACATAAAATTTACCACCTTCACCATTTTTAAGTGTATAGTTTAGTGGCATTAAATGTGTTCACATGGTTGTGCTTTCATCACCACCATACATCCACAGATTAGTTTTCATTTTGCAAAACTGAAACTTTACACCCATTAAAGAACTCCTATTCTCCCCTCCCTACAGCCCAATCAACTACCGTTCTACTTTCTGTCTGTATATTTGACCATTCTAGATGCCTCATATAAGTGGAATCAAATCATATAGTATTTACCCTTTTGTTACTGGCTTATTTTACTCAGCATAATATCCTCAAGATTTATCCATGTTGTAACATGTCAGAATTTCTTTTTAAGGCTGACTAATTAATTCCATTGCATGTATACACCACATTTTGTTTATCCATTTATCCATCAATGGACACTTAGGTTGCTTCCGCCTTTTGACTGTGATGAATAATGCTGCTGATGAACATGGGTGTACAGCTGTTGATTTTTAAATATTTGTCTTATATATAGTCTCATTATTTGAATGTGGTTTTTTTGGGTTGATTGCTTTTATTTTTCACCTTTTGGGTTGTTTATCCTATTTTAATTCCTGATTTGTAAATGCCCATTAAAGATTATTTTGCTGAACGATACAGCTTTCAAAATACCTCTACTATTTTGTCATCCAAGAATAAATATACTGAGCTATCTGACGGTTTGAGAGTCTAGAATGGAGAAGCCACGTACTTTTTCCTTTTGGGGAACCAGTTGGCGTAAAAAATATAGAACACAATAGGCCAGTGGCTCTCTTTAACCTCCCACTGCTTTCAGTATCTCCTGCATCCTGTATTGCTGCCCTCACACTATTTGGTTAAAAACATTCATCATTGTACTTTACTTTTTATTATGTGTGTGTGTGGTTTTTTTTCCATTTAAAAACCTTTTGTTGGCTGGGTGCAGTGGCTCATGCCTGTAATCCCAACACTTTGGGAGGCTGAGGTGGGCAGATCACCTCAAGTCAGGAGTTCGAGACCAGCCTGGCCAACATGTTGAAACTCCATCTCCACTAAAAAAAAAAAAAAAATACAAAAATACAAAAATGAGCCAGGCATGGTGGCACGTGCCTGGAGTCCCAGCTACTCTGGAGGCTGAGGCAGGAGAATTGCTTGAACCTGGGAGGCGGGGGCTGCTGTGAGCCGAGACCACGCCACCGCATTCCAGCCTGCTGACAGTGGGACTCCGTCTCAAAAAAAAAAGGCAACATTTTGTTGAGGAACAATTTATACACTATAAAATGCACAGATCTTAAGTGTATATTTTTTCGTTTTGACAAATGCATACACCTCTGTAACTTATAAGCCTATAAAGATATAGAACATTTTGCTCCTTCAAGCTTCTTTCCAGTCAGTGCCTCCTCCCCACTGATCAGAAGCAACCAGAGCTCTGAGTTCTATCACCATAGTTTAGTTCTTCCTGTTTTTGACCTTCATATGAATGGAATCATACAGTAGGTACTCTTTTGTATTTAATTTCTTCATTCAAAATAATATCTTCTGGAAAAACTGTATTTGTTGCTCATACCAGCAGAGAATTCCTTTTTATTGCTGAGTCATAGTCCATTGTATGAATATGCCACAACATGTTTATCCATTCTTCTGTTGTGGTCCTTTGAGTTGTTTCTAGTTATGGAATATTGTGAATAAATGCGCTATGAACAGTTTCAATGCAAGCCGCCTACTGGGTGCTATTTTAACTGCTTTACCTGCTGCATCTCACTTACCCTCACAATCAAACTCTGTGGTTGATACTATTGTTATCCTCATTTTATAACTGAGATTATTCCCATGTTGATCGTTAATTTACACAGAGGATTCAGCTATTCGGCAGTACAGATTTGAACCTAGGCAGTCAGACTCCACAGATCTTGCTAATAAATAGACATTGTTTTGTGATGTAAGATGTTTTGGTCAAATAACTTTTTTGGGCTTTAGAAGTCTGGATATTTATGTAAGGAGCATAACAAAGGTAAATCTATTTTGGTCTCTTTAGATTTCTTTGCAAGACTATGGAAAGGAAGTGGACCTCTATGCTTTGGGGCTAATTCTTGCTGAACTTCTTCATGTATGTGATACTGCTTCTGAAACAGCAAAGGTAAAATGATCTCAAAGAAAGAATTAAACAAGAAAAATTATTGACTACCACCTTCAGAGTGCTGCTGCAGACAGTTCTTGCCCTCACGTGGGGATGGGCTTAAGCATATTACTGACTGCAAATGAAATATGAATTTTCTGCCTTTCAAGGTTTGGCAGAGACAAAACACTTTTTTAAAGACCAAAAACTTTGATCTTCCCTGGAAGGTAGTATATCTCATAAGACTCATAAGACTTGTCAGTCAGTAACATTTTATTGATTGACTGCTTTGTGTAAGACACTGTGCTAAGTGCTATAAGGGTTGCAAAAATAAACAAGCCTTGGCAGGGCACGGTGGCTCATGCTTGTAATCCCAGCTTTGAGAGGCCAAGGCGGGCAGATCACTTGAAGTCAGGTGTTCGAGACCAGCCTGGCCAACGTGGTGAAATCCCATCTCTACTACAAATACAAAAATTAGCTGGGTGTGGTGGCGCACACCTGTAATCCCAACTACTCAGGAGGCTGAGGCAGGAGAATCGCTTGAACCCAGGAGGCGGAGGTTGCAGTGAGCCAAGATCACACCACTGCACTCCAGCCTGGGTGACAGAGTGACATTCCATCTCTAAATAAACAAACAAACAAATAAATAAATAAATAAAGCCTTGTTCTCAAGGAGCTTATTTTCTAAAAGGGAAGATAATATAAGAGAATGCCATAAGCATTTTAGGAGAAGGCATGAAGTCTGTGGAAGCAGTTGGGAGGGAGATGTTTCCAGCTGTAGGGACTTAGGTTTCATGGAGACATCTAAGCTGGGCTCTGAAGGATCTGTTGGCTTCTAATAGTCCAAAACAGAAAAGGTGATTCTAGCATGGAGGCGGGAATGTACAGAATGTATTTGGGGACAGCAGGCAGTGTAAGTTGTATTGGAGTATATAAGTTACAAAAAAGTAGTGGTTGGTGAGGCTAGAAAGACAGGTTGGGCTAACTTGATGAAAAAATGTGGACCTTCTTGCTTAGGCAGTGGGGAGTCACTAAAGGCAGCAGGCAACTGGATATCCTACTCTTTTTTTTTTTTTGAGATAGAGTTTCACTTTTATTGCCCAGGCTGGAGTGCAATAGCGCGATCTCGGCTCACTGTAACTTCTGCCTCCCAGGTTCAAGCAATTCTCCTGCCTCAACCTCCCAAGTAACTGGGACTACAGGCATGCACCACCATGCCTGGTTAATTTTTTTGTATTTAGTAGAGATGGGGTTTCACCATGTTGGTCAGGCTGGTCTCGAACTCCTGACCTCCGGCAATCCACCTGCCTCGGCCTCCCAAAGTGTTGGGATTACAGGTGTGAGCCACTGCACCCAGCTGGATATCCTGCTCTTAAGCTCGGGAAAGGGAAGTTTCCTGGAGTCAATAACCTTATCCTCTGTAAAGCAGTTAGAAGTACCTATCACTTAGGGTTCCAAAACGCATGAAGGGAGATTGTGAAGATGATGCACTTAACACTTCACGTCGTAACGCAAGGATGGTTATTAGATTGGGGGTAGGGTAGGAGAGAGGGAATCCTGCTTGCTTCTTGGCTAAAGATACTTTCCCAAAAATCTGGAAATATCCTACATTTCAGTTGTTCCTCAGCCTTTAGTTCTGTTTTTCCTCCCAAGTAAATAATTTCCTAATATACACCTATCATTTTTTTTTCAGTTTTTCAAAGACCTACGGGATGGCATCATCTCAGATATATTTGATAAAAAAGAAGTAAGCACTTGAAAATCATCAGAATTTTATTTATTTCAGTGTTTTATTTCTTACTATATTTCTTACTATTGACTCTCACTGTCATTGCAGAAAACTCTTCTACAGAAATTACTCTCAAAGAAACCTGAGGACCGACCTAACACATCTGAAATACTAAGCACCTTGACTGTGTGGAAGAAAAGCCCAGAGAAAAATGAACGACACACATGTTAGAGCCCTTCTGAAAAAGTATCCTGCTTCTGATATGCAGTTTTCCTTAAATTATCTAAAATCTGCTAGGGAATATCAATAGATATTTACCTTTTATTTTAACGTTTCCTTTAATTTTTTACTATTTTTACTAATCTTTCTGCAGAAACAGAAAGGTTTTCTTCTTTTTGCTTCAAAAACATTCTTACATTTTACTTTTTCCTGGCTTATCTCTTTTTTTTTTTAAGACAGAATCTTGCTCTGTTGCCCAGGCTGGAGTGCAATGACACAGTCTTGGCTCACTGCAACTTCTGCCTCTTGGGTTCAAGTGATTCTCCTGCCTCAGCCTCCCGAGTAGCTGGATTACAGGCATGTGCCACCCACCCAACTAATTTTTGTATTTTTAATAGAGACAGGGTTTCACCATGTTGGCCAGGCTGGTCTCGAACTCCTGACCTCAAGTAATCCGCCTGCCTCAGCCTCCCAAAGTGCTGGGATTACAGGGATGAGCCACCATGCGCAGCCTCATCTCTTTGTTCTAAAGATGGAAAAACCGCCCCCAAATTTTCTTTTTATACTATTAATGAATCAATCAATTCATATCTATTTATTAAATTTCTACTGCTTTTAGGCCAAAAAAATATAAGATCGTTCTCTGCCTCACATAGCTTACAAGCCAGCTGGAGAAATATGGTACTCATAAAAAAAAAATAAGTGATGTACAACCACTTTGGAAAACAATTTGGCATTATCTAGTAAAGTTGAATCCATGTATACCCACAAAGCTATCAATTCTATTCCTACATACATGCTTACAAGAATGTCCATAAAACCCTGTTTATAATAGCCCAAAGAACAGGGAACAACCATAATGCCCATCAAAAGAAGAATGGATTAAAAAAATTATATTCACACACAGGAGCACTATATAGTATTGAAAACAATTGAATTACAGCTAAATGTAATAACGTAACACAATACAACTCTCGGAAACATAATGTTAAGCGAACAAAGCAGGTTTTCAGAAAATATATGTAGAATAATTCCATTTATATGAAGTTCCAGAGCATGCAAAACTAAATCATTTTGTATGAGAAACCCAACAAATGTGATGAGACAACAATGGGAAGGAAGGGAATGAGAAATAGTAAATTCTGGATGGTGGTTATCTTTGAGGGAGGGGAATGATGTGATTGGGGAAATGGACTTTCAAAGGTAATGGTAACTTCCTTAAGCTGGATGGTAGGTCCACTAGTGTTTGCTGCATAGTTACACATTTTATCTTAAATACATTTTATATCTATTGTAACAACTACTTTAAAGACAACTGTGCTGTAAGGCAGTAGCTAAAAACAGAAAATAGTCCATTGGGAAGGGTGAGATGGCTTTCTGCTGAGCACAGGGCTAGAAGTGACAGCCCAGTGGGCCTTCCAAGTATATGCCAGGGTGTTAGTGAGTAGAGAGGAGACCACCCAGGAAGTCTGGACAAGGGGCCTGGCATGAGCTCTGGAGAAGATGTATTTGAGGAACATTGGGTATGCTAGTTTGTTGTCCTGAATTGCTGTAGAGAATCTGAAAGATAATTTAAATTGCATCTTGCATCTTAGAAGACGACCCTGAGGGTTAATTTCAATTTAGGGCAATTGTTTTAGTTTGTTTCTTATTGGTTTAAATGGATACTTGAGGCTGGATAATTCATAAGGAAAAGAGATTTATATGACTTACAGTTCTGCAGGCTATGCAAGAAACTTGGCACCAGCATCTGCTTCTGCTCCAGCTGCTTCCACTCATGGTGGAAGGTGAAGGGGAGCCAGATGTGCAGAGATCATATGGCAAGAGAGGAAGCAAGAGAGCGAGGGAGAAGGTGCCAGGCTCTTTTTTAACAACCAGCTCTTGAGGGAACTAACAGATTGAGAACTCCTTGCCTCCCCTCCTCAGCACACCCCACCCCCAGGGATGGCATTAATCTATTCATGAGGGATCTTCCCCCATGACCAAAACACCTCCCATCAGGCCCCATCTCCAGCATTGGGATCAAATTTCAACATGAGATTTTGGGGGACAAACATCCAAACTATAGCAGCAACCAACTACCATTCTAAAACTGCCATGTGATTTCAGGATTTTAAAAAAGGGCCAAATTTAGGTTAAGCAAAAAGTGAAAATACAGTAGGAGAAAATACTTTTATAAAGGCTTTAAAAAGTGTTCATAAAAAGCAGTTCATACATTTTTCACGTAATGTTCATCAATAGATGCTAAAACTGTTGGATGAAAAGCTGTTGTGGAATAGGATCCTCAGAAGGATTTAAATAAAATCCTACAGAAGATATATCAATTATACAGGGGAAAATGTACCTTTACAATGGTCACCACAATAACCAAGTGATTCAATTTAGCATCACCCAAGGTGGAACACCCTAACATTACGCCCCTCCTGATGTGACTTAAGAATTTTACCTATTTAGTTTTCTTGCACAAAGTGTTAAACTGGAATTTAATCATGAGGAAATTATTAGACAAATCCTGAATGTAGTCATTCTATAAGACGATTGACTTGGGGTTCTCAAAAAGTCAGTGTCATGAAAAAAAAAAAAGAGAGACTTGTAAGATGCAATGACCAAATGCAATATTTGAATCTTTATTGTATCCTGGATATTTAAAAAGACAAAAGCTGGACGCAGTAGCCCATGCCCGTTATCCCAGCATTTTGGGAGGTTAAAAGGGGAGGATGGCTTGAGCATAGGATTTCGAGACTAGCCTGGGCAACACAGTAAGTTCTCATCTCTACAAAAAATCAGAAAATTAGCTGGGCATGGTAGTGTGCATCTGTGGTCCCAGCTACTTGGGCGGGTGAGGTGGGAGGATCGCTTGAGCCTAGGAGGTCAAGGCTGCAGTGAGCCATGATCATGTTACTGCATTCTAGCCTGGGTGACAGAGTGAGATCCTATCTAAATAATAATAATAAAAAAAGAAAACAACAACCCAGCAAACAGCTATAAAGACATCTTTGGGACAATTGAGAACATTTGAATATAGAATATAGACTGCATATTAGATAACAATGCCAAATAACTGTTTTCTCAGGTGTGATAATGGTATATGTAGAAAGTGTCTTTTTGTTTTGTTTTGTTTTGTTTTTGTTTGTTTTGAGACAGAGTCTCACTCTGTCACCCAGGCTGGAGTGCAGTAGCGCGATCTTGGCTCACTGCAACCTCTGCCTCCTGGGTTCAAGTGATTCTCCTGCCTCTGCTTTCTGAGTAGCTGGGATTACAGGTATCTGCCACCACTCCAGGTTAATTTTTTCTATTTTTAGTAGAGATGGAATTTCACCATGTTGACCCAGCTGGTTTTGAACTCCTGACCTCAGGTGATTCACTTGCCTTGGCCTCCCAAAGTGCTGAGATTACAGGCATGAGTCACCGCACCCAGCCAAAAATGTTTATTTTTAGGCAATGCATGCACGAATATTTACAGGCCAAGTGTGTCATGATGTCTGCAACTTTCAATGTTCAGCAAAAATCAACATGGAGACAGAAAGAGGGTACACGTGGCAAAATATTAGCCATTGTACAATTGGTAAATCTAGATGACAGTACACAGGTGTTTGTTGTATTATTCTTTGAACTTTTCTGTAGATTTGAAAATGTTCTGCGTAGAGGGAAATCTTTTTTTAAAAAAAAAACAATATCTGGTTTTGATTAATGAGGCTACATTCAAAAGAAACACTAAATGATGTGGCCAGTTAGTGAGAATGTAGCCTTATCTTTACTGACCTCATTTTAATATTCCTACTCTGGCTGGGCATGGTGGCTCATACCTATAATCCCAGCACTCTGGGAGGGCAAGACAGGTGGATCACCTGAGGTCAGGAGTTCGAGACCAGCCTGGCCAACATGGTGAAACCCCATCTCTACTGAAAATACAAAAATTAGCTGGGTGTGGTGGCAGGCGCCTGTAATTCCAGCTACTCGGGAGGCCGCGGCAGGAGAATCGCTTGAACCCAGGAGGTGGAGGTTGCAGTGAGCCGAGATCACGCCATTGCACTCCAGCCTGGGTGACAAGAACAAAACTCAGTCTCAAAAAAAAAAGAAAAAAAAAAGATATATATATTCCTACTCTTATGAAATGAATATAGCATTTCTTAGCAACTTCTCTTGATTTGTGAGTATATATTTTCTTGGCCTCAAAATTAAAGTAAAAAGTATCCTCTTACTCAGAGGAGGACAGGGGCAAGAGCCTGGGACCTTATTTGCTAATTAAAATGCACACATATGCACACACACACACACACACACACAGAAATTTTGAGAGCCATTTTAATATAATTGCCTCCCTAGAAACATACCTTTTAGGGAATTTTTATCACTAAACCACATATTATTTAAATATGTACATGTTTAACATAAATACATACATAAAATTCACATGCATACTTAACACTTATGTTAAATATATTCAATGTATATACATATGTACACAATATATGCATATATACATGTGGGTATGTGGTATGTGTGCATGTGTGTGTATGGCCAGCTACATAATTTGTGGGACTAAGGGCAAAATGAAACTGTAGGGCCCTTGTTCAAAAATTAGGTGTGGGGTGCTTCTAAGCACAGTCTTGTGCAACTGCAGAGGTTGCATGTCCATGAAGCCATCCTGTGTGTGGATTCATACACATATGTATGAATATATGTGTATGAATATATGTGTATGTGTATGAATATATTTTATATAATACATATATATGCATGTATGTATCTGAGAAGAAATGTTTAAAAGGCTACATATAAGCTTTTCCAGGTCTCTACTATCTGTTAACTAACTAGAGACATAACTCACAACATCCAGTCCCCACTGAGTGTTCACCATAATTTTAGATTCTTGGCATGTTAACTTTTCATTATGGAATATTGAATAATTTCAATATTATTCATACTTAAATTTTTTATGTTCAAACATACACAAAAATAGAATAATGAAACTCTACCCATCACCCAGCTTCAACAAATGTCAATACTTTACCGTTCTTAATACATCTAACTCCTTACTTTTTGTTTGTTTGTTTTGGTGAAGTATTTAATTGTAATTTTTTTTTTAAGAGACAGGATCTCACTCTGTCACCCAGGCCAGAGTACAGTGGTACGATCACAGCTCCTTGTAACCTCGAACTCCTAGGCTCAAGTGATCCTCCTGCCTCAGCCGCTTGAGTAGCTGGGACTACATGCATACACCAACACACCCAACTAATTTTTAAATTTTTTGTAGAAATATGGTCTTGCTATGTTTCCCAGGCTGGTCTCAAACTCCTGGCCTTGAGCGATTCTCCTGCCTTGGTCTTCCAAACTTCTGGGATTACAGTGTCCAGCCCTACTGGAATATTTTAAAGTAAATCTCAGGTGTTACATCATTGCACTTGTAAGTACTTTAAAATGTATCTCTAGCAGGTAGTCTTTTTAACAAAACCACAGCATCATTGTTACACTCAAAAAATTCACAAGATTTCCTTAATTAACATATAATAGTCTGTATTGTTTCTATCTCAAAAATACAGCTTTCTTGGTTGTTGAAATCTAGATCCAACATTGCATTTGGTTGATGTGTCTCCTTTACTCTGTAACATTTACCCCTGCGTTTTAGTTCTTTTTGGCTTTTATTTGTCCTGTGGAATTTCCTCCATTCAGGATTTGACTAAGGGTATCTTTAGAGTGTCCAGTTAGACCTAGAAGCTGGATTTGATCCTGGTTCATTTATTTTCCCCCAAGAATACTCCATAGGTGATGCTATACACTTTCTCTTGCATCATTTCAGGAGGAACATGATGTCTGATTGTTGCACTTTCAGTGATTTTAATATTGATCAGTGGGTTCTGGTGGTACCACCTACTACAAAGTTTCTCATCAGTCTTTCACCTGATGGTTTTAGCAGCTATTGATGATTGTTGCCTGGATCCATTATTTCATTTCAGGGGTTGTAAAATAGTGATTTTCTGGTTCTATCAAACCTCTTGCATTTATCATCTATGATTCTTCTTTAAGGAACTTTCTCTAAATCTGAATGGGAAAGATGGGATAAATATTTATCAAATTTTAGAGTGAGTTAGTGCCCTAGCAACCTCCAAAGTTGACAAATGAGTATTTCTTTAAAGCAAGGTATGGCCCAACCAATACTTTGAAACCAGCATGTTTAGAATAGAGCAGGAAGAAACTATATTTGAAAGGTCAGAAAGTGGAAAGACTAAGAGGGCCTGAACAACAAGAGGGCAGAACCAAGAGGAGTTGGCAACTAATTGGATGTGGGGATTAAGGAAAGGTAAGCATCAAAGATTACGTCCAAGTTTGTTAGAAGGTGAGTAGCAGGATTCTGATGCCATTAAATACAGGTCTCAGTCAGATGAACCCCAAGAGCCACATGTATTTGAGGGGTACTTTATTTGTCTCACACTTTTACCTGTTACGTGGTTTTCAGTAATTTAGAATTTAAGCCAGTAGTGGGGCCACTGTACATCTATCAACATGGTGAGGTAGAGCATGTTTGGGAGGGAAGACGTTGAATCCCATTTGGTGACAGTGAGCTTGAGGTGCTGCCAGAACACTGCACTGAAGATAGGAGGAGACTGTAGGAAATGCAAGATAGGAAAGGTCTCCACTTAAATGTTAACTTTGTCTCTAAACAGCCATCCAGGCCTCAATGTTTGCAGTTCTTGATCTGTGATTATGACTTATCCAAATCTTACATTTCTTAAAAATAGTCATAGATGAAGGGATCACAGTTGATAGATGTATGGTGACATTATTGGCTTAAATTCTAAATAACTAGAAACTGTATAATAGGCAAAACTGTGAGGCAAATAAAATGCTTCTCAAATATGTGTGGCTCTTATGGGGTTAATTTGATTTGGACCTGTATTAATTTCTTATGGCTGCTATAACTAACAAATTACCACAAACTTGGTGGTTTAAAACAACACACATTTATTCTCTTTCTGTTCTGGAGGCCAGAAGTCTAAAATGAGATTCACTGGGCTGCAGTTCACTGGGCAAGGCCATGCTCCTCTGGAGGCTTCCATGATGCATCCCATATTCAGTGTTTCCTGAGTAAGCCCCACCCATGCAGGTCTGCAGTTTTACCTCAACAGGCTTTTGCACTCAGTGGCTCTCTTCTATGGTTTCTATCTGAAATTCTCTTCATTTTTTTTTTTAATAACAGCTTTATTGAGATATAATTCACATGCCATACAATTCACCTACACAGTATACAATTCAGTAGTGTTTACTATATTCAGAGTTGTGCAACTATCATTTTTCTCACTCCCAAAAGAAACCCTATACCCATTAGTATTCACTCTGTTTTCTCACAACTCTAGGTAACCACTAATCTACTCTCCATCTCTATAGATTTGCCCATGCTAGACATTTCATATAAATAGAATCATACATGTAGTCTTTTTCACTGAGTATGTTTTCAAGGTGCATCTCAGCTGTGGCATGAATCAGCATCTCATTCCTTTTTATTGCCAAATAATATTCTACCATATGGATATGTCACATTTTATGTATCCATTCATCAGCTGATGGACATTTGGGTTGTTTCTACTTTTTGGCTACTACGAATAATGCTACTATGAACTTTTGTGTACAAATCTTATGTGGACATGTTTTCATTTCTCTTAGATGTATATTCCTAGGAGAATGGCTGGATTATACAGTAACTTTCCTCATAACTTTGCACATCAAAATTATATCCATCTTTCAGAACCCAAATTCAGTGTTATTTCCAAAGTGTTCCAACATCTCCCACTCAAAATGAATCTTCTCCCTAGTACTCCCATTGTTTAGTACCTAATTGTTCTTACCAGTTTGTCTTAGAGCTCAGTCATTCCTGCATAGCACTTTTCTTCATTATACTGCTAATTTCATTATACTTTAAGAGTGGGGACAAGCTGTTCCTCTTGTATACCACAAAGCAGTGAGTGCACTGCTGTGAAGAAAGCAGCAACTCAAAGTTAAGAATTTTGAATGCTTGAGCCTATAAAATGTGTCTAATAAATAATAATGTTCATTTTCAAATCTCAACAATTAAATGTTTAACAAATAACACTTGAAATAAATGTTTATTAGAAAAACCAGTTTGGTATGTTATTTATTTTGAATTTCAGAAACTACAGTATTCTGGATTTTTAATTAAGAAAATTAGACATTTTAGAATTTCTAGATAGGGCTTTGAAAATAAACATGGCACAATATACACAAAAGTAAATGACAACATGACATTAAATTTTACATTGTTTTGCAGTTTCAAATTTCGTATTAATGTTCTACCACAAATTTTAAAATTCTTTTCAGTGTTTTGCTTCCCTTGGTGTTCATTATTGCCTATTTATAAAGTCATAGAAGGCCTAAAAATAAGTTTTTACTCATATTGAAAGTCTGATTTTTTTTTTATTCCCTTAAGATGGAGGTCTCTCACTATGTTGCCCAGGCTGGTTTCAAACTCCTGGGCTCAAAGGATTCCCCACCTTAGCCCCCTGAGTAGCTGGGACCAAAGGCATGCACCACTGCACCCAGCTGAAAGCCTGTATTTTTATCCTTCGATGGACAACAGAGGGATATCTCCCACTCTCTAAGCTGGTCTAGTTCTAGTCCTAGGCCTGTAAATGTAGACCACAATCCTGGTGAAGTCATGGGTTCCATCAGTGTTATTCTGGCATTCTCAGCATAATTAATTGTCATGAACATATTTAAAATATTTTAGGCCACTGAGCAGGTGTGGGTTGTCCTCATAGTAAGAGGAGAAAGGGAAGCCAGTTCCTGTCTAACTCCATTCCATCTGAAATTATCCATTTGGCTTTGGGATTTGACTGAATGTTGGTATGTTGGCTGAAATGACACCAAAGTATTGACTGTAATTGCAAGGGTAAAATGTACTCCTCTGTTTTATTAATAGCTCTATATATATATATATACACATATATATGTAATTTTTTTTTTGAGACAGGGTCTTGCTCTGTCACCCAGGCTGGAGTGCAGCAGCATGATCTCAGCTCACTGCAGTATCTGCCTCCCAGGTTCAAGCAATTCTCATGCCTCAGCCTTCTGAGTAGCTGGGATTACAGGCGAGTGCTACCACGCCCACCTAATTTTTGTATTTTTAGTAGAGATGGGGTTTCACCATGTTGGCCAGGTTGGTCTTGAACTCCTGGCTTCAAGTGATCTGCCTGCCTTGGCCTCCTAAAGTGCTGGGATTACAGGAGTGAACCACTGCGCTCAGCCAATTTTATAATTTTTTTTTTAAACAAAAAAGTAAATATTAAACAATAGCATCCAACCATATAAACTTAAATATTTTATATATATATACATATTTACATTCATAAAAATAATGATTAGTTTTCTGGATGAAGAACTGAGGCCCAGAAATTAACTAGATTAGTGGCTCAAGCTAGGCTGCATCTTCGAATCAAGGGCAGTGATGCCCAAGTCACAGTTACTAATGGCATCAGAATCTCTTGGGATGGGACCCTTTTATTATTATTTTGTAAAGCTCCCCAAGTTAAATTTGAAAAGTGAATTAGGTCATATTAGGTCAGAGATTAATACAAGTTGTACTACTGATTATCTTACCCTAGCAAGTGTAGGTTAATTTTTATAATCTTCTTATATATGCTGTTTCTGATCAAATGGGTTGTTCTCTTGCTCAATCTAACTAACAGGTGAGCTATAAAATCACACAGGTGATCACAACTCTATCCAAAGAATGGTGGTGCTCCATACTTCACCTCAGCACTAGTTCTTATCCTCAGGTGCTTATCACTCAATTCTTGGGACTTCAAAATAAATATATAGATATCCAGGAACCACCTTAGCCTAGATAAATCAAAATCAATCACTAGGAGAGACACCTGAGCATATGAACTTTTAAAAAGGTTCATGATTTTGATGCCTCACCCTGGATGGAGCTCTCTCATAGTATGCCACACGGTATGTCCCTAGCTGTATTCAGTAATATTACAGGGAAGCAGATTTCAGTTTAAGAGAAATCGATGAAAACAGTTTAGAGCTACCCAGTAATGGAATGGTTTTAAAGCAGTGAGCTCTCTGTGGCTGGAAGAATAAAAGCAAAGGTTGAACTATCACTTGCTGGGAATGCTATCAAGGGGTTTCCAAATTCAGTAAGTACTTGGATCACACAATATTTGAATTTCCTCACAATTAAGTTTCTCTAGCCAAAACTTCCAACAGATCACATATAATGGATATAGACATTGTCATGAAAACACATGATTTTACCAGAAATTTTCACAGTTATTTTATCTGTAAAATGGATTAGAATTTAGTAGTACTGGTCGAACATTGCCTCTGACATCAGCCTTATTGAGGGGAATACTTTTCCCCTCCTCTTCATGCTTGGATGGAGGGAAGGGAACTTCTCCTTGCTCCTTCAAAGCAAGAAGTGTAGGAAAAAGCTCTCTGAACCCTCATTCATTCCTTCCCAACAGAGAACTGTCTTATCCCATGGGTGATACAAGAAGGAACTGAGCAGGTGTGGTCCAGCCCCTGGTGGTTTCCCTGACCTTGAAAGCTAACTGGTCTCAGAATGCAAAGATGGGCTCTGCCCCAACAAGGCAGAGACCCGCTGTTCTCTCCAATCAGGGAGAAATATTGCAGTGTCTGATTGGAGAAAAAGTCAACCTTCTACTCTGTATCAGTTTATTCACTAATAAAGTGGATATTTTTCTCTTTCTCTGACCCCCATTTCTTACTTCTCAATTTGTTCCAAAGTGAAGAGGGGAATAAGTTACCTGTTGGTGTCCTTAAACCCCTCACGTATCACAATATAGCAATAAATTGTAACTGTCCATCTCTGTGATACTTGTGTTCTGAAATGCCATTGCATTATTTTTTTCAAGTCAATGAACACTCATATTCTCAAGTACAAAAAGAACAAAACATTATATAAAGTCCCTCTTTCTTTACTGGCATAAAAAATCTGGGATTTCCAACTGCTGAACTGTCTATCCCTAGGAAATAATAACATTTTTCAAGTTTCCACTTTATTGGGAATAATCTTAGTCATGATCTGCAGAAGTTGGTCCTGGACAATTTGAAGATAGGTCTTCTTTATCTGTAAGTTATGTGAGGGAAATGAAAGATTAATACAACTTCTACAGTAAACAATTCTAGAAAATTATTTCAACATAACATGCATTTGTTGATCTGATGTTTTCTACTTATTCTGCTAAACAAACCAGAAAAGATAAAAACAACAATAACCAAAAATGCTTCACTCTCAAGTACAAAGTTCTTAAATACAAGTTAGCAAACGTAGCTTGGGCAAAGGTATCAGAAGGAGAAACACTTGGCTCTGTAAGACACCTGGTAAGTGTAAACCATTTCTGTCCTTATAATGGAAAAAAAAAAGGAATGGATTTCAACATATCTGATTTTTATGGTTTAGGAGCAATATTCTATCTAAGTGTATAAAAATTAGCTCTAAAATTTAATATAAGTTCTTTCAAATATCTGTAACCAAAGAAAGAATCTTTAAAAATAAAGCACAAAACATTCATCATTCTCAGGTTATTCTAAAATTGTTTCTTTTGAAACAAAATACTGAAAAATTCCCTTCCACACATTCAGTTTCTGAAAAGTTAAATGTAATTTTAATAAAGCCTCAATTATTTCTATATCCACTATTTAAGAAATTGGTCCCATACTGCCATTTGAATGGAATAAGAAATTTCCATTGTCAGTGGGAAATGACTTTAAAAATTGGAGAGCATTCATCTATTTTTAAAAAGTACAAAGTAATTTTCTTACCTTCATAGGCTGTTCCACACCAAATACAATATAGATGTTCTTCTCTTAAATAACTAGTCAATATTTGTAATTTTTCCAGTACCTATAGGATACAAGCACATTATTAATACTTTACATTGAACAGAACCTTAGTTTTCTGGCTCTTATATCATGCTGAATTAGCTCAAGGCTGTAAATATTCTGCTATACTCTGGAATAGTTATTAGAAATGTCAAGGACAGAACTGATATATTCAAATGTGTTACAGTTCATTAGCCACGCTGAGATTTTCACAAGTCTGCCAGACACAATGGAGACTGCTTGTTAACATTGAGAAAATAGTTTTTGGGTGGCCTTATTATAATTGGCATCCTTTAAAGGCTTTTTCTACTTTCAAGGCATTTACCTCCTCCAGATAAGGTGAAGGTGAATATTGCCTCCTTTTGCCATAAAAGTTCTCATCAATGGTCTCCCAATTAAGTGGACTATAGGTTTTTCAAATTGTGAATGTTTTCCACAAAATTATTATACTCAAGTAATCATACCAGTGTATTTTCCTTTCTTGAATAATCTCCATTTCTTTTTTTTTTTTTTTTTTGAGAGCGGGTCTTGCTCTATCACCTAGGCTGGAGTGCAGTGGCGTGATCTCGGCTCACTGCAACCTCTGCCTCCCGGGCTCACATGATCCTCCTGCCTCAGCCTCCTGAGTAGCTAGGATTATTGGGTGCCCCACACCTGGCTAATTTTTGTATTTTTAGTAGAGACTAAAATACACCACCATGTTGGCTAGGCTGGTCTTAAACTCCTGACCTCAAGTGATCCACCAGTTTTGGTCTCCCAAAGTGTGGATTACAGGTGTGAGCCACCGTGCCCGGCCTCCATTTTCTTTTGATTGTGGTTTTTTTGTTGTTTATGAGTAGGAGAAAAAAGTACACATTAGAATGACTTGTAGAAGTTTCGCAGGAAATAAGGTATAAATTAAAATAATTTACATTTGTTGCTAATTCATCATCAAACTGAAGCTGAGATGAGAGGACAAATGGAAGCTAAAGGGAAAAATTATATGTAAGTTTTGATTTGGGGTTAGTAAAATAATCCTGCAATGCAGTACCTCTCAACCAGGGGTTATTTTTCCCCTCGGGGACATTTAGTAATGTCTGGAGAGGGTTTTGGTTGTCATAAGCAAAAGTGCAACTGGTATCTGGTGGGCAGGGGCCAGAGATGCTGCTAAACATCTTGCAATGCACAATACAGCTCCCCACAACAATGGATTACCACAACTCAAAGTGTTAATGTTGCCAAGGCTGAGACACCCTATGAAGGAAATGGTGCAAAGCATACGCTTAAATCTTCACTCTTATATTCATCTTCATCCTGTTCTTTTTCTTCTTCATCTTCTTCAGTCTCCTCTTCAAGCCTCAACCAGTACCATGCTTCCCTGGGAACCTGAATATTCTGAAAATGCAGAAGTATTCTCAATTAAACATACTAAACATAAGAGCATGACAAATATGTTCATGTCAACATGAATTCATTCTTTCAATACTTATTCACTGAGTGTGGCTTTAAAAGTAAAAACACTGGCCGGGCACGGTGGCTCACGCCTGCAATCCCAGCACTTTGGGAGGGAGAGGTGGGTGGATCACGAGGTCAAGAGATCAAGATCATCCTGACCAACATGGTGAAACCCTATCTCTACTAAAAATACAAAAATTAGCTGGGCGTGGTAGTGCATGCCTGTTGTCCCAGCTACTCAGGAGGCTGAGGCAGGAGAATTGCTTGAACCCAGGAGGTGGAGGTTGCAGTGAGCCAAAATCACGCCACTGTACTCTAGCCTGGTGACAGAGTGAGACTCCATCTCAAAAAAAAAAGTAAAAACATTGTACCATGAACGATGGGGATGCAAAGTCCAATTCTTTAGAATTGTGCAGTTGTCTTCAAGTTCCTTCTGACAGTCTAGCAGGAAAGATAGGCTATGGGTACAAAATAATACATATATGCTACAAAATCATAAGTGCCATGAAATACATTCAAACTAAAGTAATATGTAAGAACAGGAAAGTGAGAGATTGCTTCCAGTAATCTATATATAAGGGAAATTTTACAAACCTTTTTGAGACTTCAAATGAAGTCATTTTATTTTTAGAGTACTTGAACCACTAAGATAAAAGCAAAGACAGAATTTATTTACTTATTGATTTTTTTTGTAGAGATGGGGACTTGCTATGTTGTCCAGGCTGGTCACAAACTCCTGGACTCAAGCAATCCTACGGCCTTGTCCTCTCAAAGTGCTGAGATTACAGACATGAGCTACCATGCCCAGCCAGAGACAGAATTCTTTAGAAACCATTCAAATTTGAACTAGATAGCATTCCACCTTGATTTTATTTTATTTTTGAGACAGGGTCTCACTCTGTCACCTAGGCTGGAGTGCAGTGGCACGAACATAGCTCAATGCAACCTCAACCTTCTGGGCTCAAGGATTCTCCCACTTCAGCCTCCCGAGTAGTGCGACTACAGGTGTGCGCCACCACATGCAGCTAATTTTAAAATGTTTTGTAGAGATGGAGTCTTGAAATGTTATCCAGGCTGCTCTCGAACTCCTGGGCTGAAATAATCATCCTGCCTTTGCCTCCCAAAGTGCTAGGATTACAGGATTGAGCCATCACGCCTCGCCCACTCCGATTTTAATAGTTAGACACATATTAGATACTGAATAGGAATTGAAAATAGGCTATTCTTGTTAATCAAAGATTATAAAGAACAGAATTTCTGCACGTAATAGTCGTAACTGATATTCAAATAAGCAGAGAACAATTAAATGTAAAATTTTATTTAACCCTTTTTGTTTTACTATAGTTAGTATAAAACTATAGTTACTATAAAACCCTGGGTTTTATAGTAACCCAGACAACTCAGGTTACTATAGTAAATAATAAGCCATTTTCATATCAATTATCACAGATCAGAAATGCACATTACATGAAAGCTTTAATGAGTAGATAAACCGGGCTTGGAGTTCTTAGTTTTATATATATATGTTATATATATATATAAATATAATACATATATATAAAATACATATATGTAAAAAATATATAAAATATATGATACATATAAATATATGTAATACATATATAAATATATATAATACATATATAAATATATATAATACATATATAAATATATAACACATATATATATAATACATATATAAAATATATATATATAAAAAAATATATACGGGAAATCACGGTGGGTGCCAAAACACTTTACTAAACTGAAAGCTGGTAAAAGGCTTACTTTCTGGGCATCCAATTGTTGACAGGCTCGCTGGCTTCTTCTGAGATCTCCTTCTAGCTTCATTTCATCTTGCTTATTTTTAAGTCGCATTCTAATTGAAAGAAAAAATTGTAAACTAAAGGTCTACGTTCTCTTTAACCATTTTATATGCCCAAGTACCAGAGAACATACCACAATAAAGAGGAAATAAAACCAAAACCAGCTCAAAAATAGTTTTACCGAAACTGTTCTGCAGCTTTTTCTTCAGCTTGGTTTTTCATGTGAATCTTTTTTCTGTAGCTTTCCAATTTTTCCTCTGCTTTCCGTTTTAATGATGCCTCGTGACCAATGCCACTTTTCCCTGATCAAACAGAAAATTCTGATGAGAAACATACTGATTTTGTGCTTCAAAACAAGACAATTTAAATGCAATTCTCATTTCAGTACTATCACTCACAAATCATTTGAGTACAATAATAGTAGAAAACACTAGGGTTTTTTTTAAGCCCAAAACATAATCTGATTTTTACAAAGATTACTAATCTCATCTTAAAAGATAGTAATACTATAAACAATTTTTCAAATCAGAAAAACAGTATTAGCTGTTATAGTTTTATTTAAATATGATGAATAAAATGTATCTTCTTCTCTTGAATTCATCCAAGTATTAAGCAAAACATTTGGTAGAGAAATCTGTCTCAGAACACTTTTATTTTATTTTATTTTTATAGGGACAGGCTGGTATGTAGTGGCACAATCATGGGTCACTGTAACCTTGAACTTGTGGGCTCCAGGAATCATCCTGCCTCAGCCTCCTGAGTAGCTAGGACTACAGGTGCGTGCCACTACACCTGGCTAATTTTTAAAATTTTTTTGCAGAGATGAGGTCTTGCTATGTTGCCCAGGCTGGTCTCAAATTCCTGGCTGCTTTTTTTTTTTTTTTTTTTTTGAGATGGAATTTCACTCTTGTTGCCCAGGTTGGAGTGCAATGGTGCAATCTCAGCTCACTGCGATCTCTGCCTCCTGGGTTCAAGTGATTCTCCTTCCTCAGCCTCCCGAGTAGCTGGGATTACAGGCATGCGCCACCACGCCCGGCTAATTCTGTATTTTTAGTAGAGATGGGGTTTCTCCATGTTGGTCCGGCTGGTCTTGAACTCCTGACCTCAGGTGATCTGCCCGCCTCAGCTACCCAAAGTGCTGGGATTACAGGCACAAACCACCAAGCCCTGCCAACTCTTGGCTTTAAGCAATCCTTCTGCATCGACCTCCCAGAGCAAAACAGTTTTAAGACATTTCAATGGACAGAAACAGTATTGCACATTCAATGGTTATAATGATTTGTTCTTCCCACATTTGTGTGGTTTAAATTCTATTTTATACCCACTAAAACTTATTTCTTTTCTGGTTGAAGAAGTTTAGAAATTTAACAAAATTTTACTGAACTGTAACAGTATTATCATTTAAAAAAAGGATTTATTGAGCAAATATATGTGGTAGACCTAAGCTAAGTTATTATTACTGGCAAATATGCTCCAAAATAATTACATACCTGTTTTGATATTGAGAGGAATTGGTTCAACAATACCACCCCCTGAAAGAGAATGAAAAACAAACTACTTCAGAAAATTTTCCTCATACTACAGGACAGTATAAGTATGCAACTTTACAATGCTCTATGCATATGCCCTCCTGTTTCAATGATATTCAAAACTGAAATCTGAACATCAGTATTCTATATATAATCAATTACCTCCCTTGTCTTCAAATACCTACTCATCAAAAAGGCTGATTCACAGCCTCCTATGCCACCTGAAGGTGGAGTTTTAAGAAGGAACAACACTGATATTATTGGTGCAAGACGGTGACAGCCTTAAGTGAAAGCAAAGCAATTACAATAAAGGAAAGAAAAACTGTTTACAGAGGTTACTATAAATATATAGCATCTCTATCTTAATAAGCAGTTTCACTTCCTAAAAAGAGAGGTGAGAACTGAGCCTCTCCAACTCTACAGTCACTCAGATGGCTGCCACAGGTACAGAGCAAGCAGGGCAAAGTCTTGCCATCATCCTCAGTGTTGTTTTAATGTATTTAGCCATTGCACTTCTCAACCCATCACTTATCACCATTCTTTGCTTCTTCTGTTGTAAGCCACATCCATCTCGGTTGTTAGTGCCTTCAAGGCTAAGCTGAGCTGATAAGCAGCTCTTGATGGCCCATGTGGTATCTAAAATGGATGTGAGATGATGAAAGTTCTCCATAAGGCTTGTTAATACATAACAGACTAAAAAGCCTAAGTTGTTATAATTTCTGTGTAGATACAGATTAAAGCATCAGCTTTGGTCCTCATCCATAAGTCACAATTAGGTGGTAAGGAATACCTGTCTATTTCCACATGTGACTTACCACTCTTGCCAAGTGCCTGACCACTTTTATAGCCCATCTTTTGGAGCAAGGCAAACCCTTTGTTTTCACAGCCTAGTGCATTCTTCAACCCAATGTCACGTCTTTCTTGTTCTTCTTCTTTTAAACTCTTCTGCCTGTTTTTCAAATTGGCTTCCTGTTGCTTTTCTTCTTTTCGACGGGCTTCTCGGATTTGCCTTAGCATTGGCAATCCTGGTCTGATATCTTCTCTGAATAAGGGAAAAGTTTATTTTAGATGAGTCCATAAAGTTTTCTTTTCTTTTTTTTTTTTTATTTTTTGAGATGGAGTTTCGCTCTTGTTGCCCAGGCTGGAATGCAATGGCATGATCTTGACTCACTGCAACCTCTGCCTCCTGGGTTCAACCGATTCCCCTGCCTCAGCCTCCTGAGTAACTGAGATTACAGGCACCCACCACCGTGCCCGGCTATTTTTTGTATTTTCAGTAGAGACGGGGTTTTGCCATGTTGGCCAGGCTGGTCTTGAACTCCTGACTCCAGGTGATCTGCCCGCCTCGGCCTCTCAAAGTGCTGGGATTACAGGCGTGAGCCTCCATGCCTGGCCAAGTTTTCTCATAACTCTGTCACTTACTCATCTGACAACAGTTAATATTTCAGCACGATTTCTATGATCATCTTTGTTATTATGATATTAGAACATAATCAGTGACCTCCAAGAATGGCTGTTTTAGTAGAAATGATGAAGGCTAGTGCCAGATCGTAGGAAAATAAGGAAAGCACAAAGTTGAAGAAATCAGATATAGTAAGTTCAGACTTACTATGTTTCTAGGATGTTGGCAATAATAAAGAACAAAGTTGTATAGTAGCTAGAAGAGACAATATGATGTAATAAAGGAAAAGGAGTAAATTTCCTTGGAAGAAGGCAATAAAAAGGATCAAGGGCAAAAGTAAAATGGTTAGCATTAAAAGGAGGAAGTAGATTCTAGTATTTTTCTATGGTCTAGTATCTTTCTATGGAGACATAGGAGGTATTTCCATAAAGCAAGAAGACTGACTTTCCAACTGCACATTTAAAATCAATGTCAGGCTGCGCAGAGTGGCTCATGCCTGTAATCCTAGCACTTTGGGAGGCCAAAGCTGGAGGATCGCCTGAGCCCAGGAGTTGGAGACCAGCCTTGGCAACATAGTGAGACCTTGTCTCTCCAAATAATAAAAAAGAAGAGTTAGCCGGGCATGATGGTGCAGGCCTGCAGTCCCAACTACTCGGGAGGCCAAGATGGGAGGATCTCCTGAGCCTGGAGAGTTTGAGGCTGCAGTGAGCTAAGACTGTGCCACTGCACTCCAGCCTTGCTAACAGAATGAGATCCTGTCTCAAAAAAATAAAATAAAATAAAATAAAATAAAATAAAATCAATGTCATTGCTTAATCTATACATCTTATACATATTGCATTGGGTGTGCACATTTACTTACTGGACATTAATGAAGGAATCAGACATATAGTCCTCTTCTTCTGCCATGTTCAACTTCATATGGCTATAGTATCTAAAAACAAAGTAATAATTACTTTTTTTTTTTTTTTAGTTTATCAGAATGGAAATAAACCTTTCTGTATCTGTAGCCATGAGCTGTCTCTAGAGCTCTACTATATATTCAAGTGCCCTTTGGACATCTTTATCTGTGGACATCTCAAACTCAACAATCTAAACAACTCATTTCTTTCCCCTTTCCCCAGCCTTCTACATCCTCTGTATTTCCATGTTAATGTCATCATTATCTCCTTCCTGATCTCTTATGAAGCTCTGTCAAGTCTTCCTCCATAAAAATCCTCACAGACGTTTTTTCTACAATTGTGACCACCGCTTTAGTTCAGGCACTTTTTTTTTTCTCACCTGAACTATTACAACAGCTTCTTAATCAGCTTCTTAGTTGGTCTCCTCTTCCAATCCATCCTCTGCCCCCCATCCAGAGGTTTTTTGTTTATTTGCTTGTTTGTTTTTAAATACAAGTCCGGTCAGGTTACTATCCTGTTTCAAATCCTTCATTAAACCTGACTCTGTAGGCAGTGGGGGAGCAGTCACTTTTGCAAAGCATGAGATGTTGTCCTTCATAATCTGACACAACTGTCCCTAAGGATTCATTATTCAAGCCCCATGGCTCCTCACTGCCCTCTGAACACAGCACAAACATTTCTTCCCTGTAGGCCAAGGCTACCCTCCCTTCAGAAACCTCTCCTGACCACTCCAGGCCTTTCTCTACAGCACTTTATGTCCAAGCTGCTCATTTGCAACTTGATATAGTTAACAACTCACTTATGTGGAAATATTTTGAGGGACAGTTTCTATCCAAAATAGTTAAAATCATGTAATTATTGGCACTTAAAGGGTTAAAGTAATTATCTACAAAAGTACTTCTCAAACTTTATTGTGTATACAAATTGCACTGAGATCTTCTTAAAATGCAGAATCTGATTCTGGGGCTGGAACCTGAGGTTCTGCATTTCTAACAGGTTCACAGGCAATGTCAATGTTGCTAGTTCAGTTGCTTAAGACAAAAGTGTAGTCACTTGTTGTGGTGCATATGTACTGTTTTTTCCTGCCTACCATCTTTTCCTTTGGGAACCCAACCCTCTGCCCTTCATGTGGTTTTAGTGGAGGGTGGCAATGTCAGTATCCCATATTTCCTTGGGCACAAATATGGTGAATTATAGTACTCTATGTCCAGCACCAGGGGACGAGATGACCCAGCCAGGGAAATAACCATCTCTTTCCTTACATTATATGAATATACGGGTTGTGGGGGAAAGAAGGTCTTTTATAGGTGTTTCTGAACTGGGAGAATGTGAAGCTGGGCTGTGGATGGCTGTCTTCTTGGCCACATGAAGGGATCTTGTCTGAAGAATGAAGCCAGATAGAGAAAATGAGCCTAGTTTCCAAGGCTGTGGATTCTTTGATGCTGCGACTTAGCATTCTACCCCATTACAGACTAATACATTTCTGCATTACTTAGGCTTGCTGAAGTAGGGGTTCTGTCAACTGCAACCAAGTGTCTAGACAATTACACTGGATGAAAAAAGGATTACTACACTAATTTTTAATGGTTTTTTGTTTTTTGAGACAGAATCTCGCTCTAATGCCCAGGCTGGAGTGCAGTGGTGTGATCTCAGCTCACTGCAACCTCCACCTGCTGAGTTCAAGCAATTCCCGTGCCTCAGCCTCCTGAGTAGCTGGGATTACAGGCATCCACCACCACACCCAGCTAATTTTTGTGTTTTTAATAGAGACAGGGTTTTGCCATGTTGGCCAGGCTGGTCTCAAACTCCTGGCCTCAAGTGATCCACCTGCCTCACTTGGTCTCCCAAAGTGCTGGGATTACAGGTGTGAGCCACCACACCTGGCCTGGTTTTTTATATTTTTAATGTGTATCTTCTCAACTAGATAATGTATATCTTGTGTTAAACACAAAGACAAGTCCCCTATATCCTCCCTACCTACCACTGCATCCCAAACATAAATGCTTAATAATTGTTTAGCAATAATGAGGATAAAAAGGGTCTTTAATATTTGTAATTTTATAACTTTTTCCTATGTCAACGTGTCATTTTTAAACACTTTTTAAATAAGTACAGAAAACACATAAAACAAATGTACAGCTTAATACATTTTTGTGAGTCAAACATTCTTGTAACCATGTGGTACCCTCCAAAATGGCTCCCAATCATTCTTGCTGTGTGGTTTTCTACATCCTTAGTGTAGTCTCCTTCCACAGTGAACAAGATTAACCTGTGTAACCAATAGGATTTTTGTGGAAATGATGGAGTTGATTTTTTGGTTATAACTGCAGCTCTTAGGTCATTCTAACTTTGAAGTTAGATGACTCACTTGAAGGAAGTCAGCTGTCACATAATAAGGATACTCAAGAAGCTCTATGGAGAAGGTCACACGATTGGAACCAAGTCCTCCTATTAAAAGCCAGCACAAACTCATGAGCCACAGGAGTGAGCTACCTTGGAAATGGATCCTCTTGCTCCAGTCAGGCCTTCAAATGACTCAGCCTGGGTTGGCATCTTCACTGCAACTTCTTAAGAAAGTCCATGCTAAACTAAGCTAAGCTACTAACAAATTCCTGACCCATAGAAACTGTGAGATAACAAATGATTACAGTTATCTTAAGCTGCTACATTTGGGGATAATTTGTTATGTAGCAAAAGTTATCAGGACGTAGAACCTTATCAGGCACCTGGGAGCCCTCTTTGTCCCCTATCCAGTTGCAACTCTATTTTGGTTCTAAGAATAGTCACTATTCTGTATTTAAGGCAATCATTTCCTTCATTTTCTTGATAGTTTTGTCATCCACGTGTGCATCTTTAAACATTACAGTTTCGTTTACCTACTTTTATTATAAGTTAAAAACGTGCACTATTATATACAGCATTTATGGTAATTCACCCACTTCCTCTAAACCTCAGATTCTTCATTTGTAATAACAGCATTTTTACACATAATGGTTTAACACTTACCCAGTATATCACACATTTTTATCACATTTAACCACCACTAACAACTCTACAAGGTAGGAAGTTTTTCCTGTTGGAGAAATTAAGGTTCAGTATGGCTAAATGACTATTTCAAAACCACAAAGAATCCGGCTCATAGTGCCTTGCAAATAGGATTACATTGTTTTTAAGAGACCTACTTAACTTTAAAGTGCCAGACACATCTGAATGGGGTTACAGGTTGCTTTTAAAGCTCTCTTTCTATTGGTAAAATATACTTTAGCATTATCCATTTCCATCAAAGACAAGCATAAACTTCACAAGGCGATACCCTGGCAGAGATGATGGAGGCTTGAAACAGAGTGATAGCAATGGAAGTGGTCGCATTTGGGGTACACTTGAAGGTAGAGCTTACAGGATTTGCTGATGTTGTAGGTAGTATGTAAAGAACGATGTCAAGATAACGCTAAGTTTTTGGCCTGAATACATGGAAGAATGGAGTTAACGTTTTTTGAGAGTGGGAAGACTGTAGGAGTAGGTTTGTTTTTGTTTTTTTAGGGCGCGTAGTCGGGAAACAGACATATTGAGAGTCTCATTACATATACAAGTGGAGAGATGGACCTACAGTATAAATGTGACAAGAAACATCCCACTCTCAACACTACGCTCAGGAACCGCTGATCCCTTCCCTCCCGCGTTCCTCCTGGCTGCAAGCGTCCCACAGACGCAACCACCCACGGATGGAAAAGTGACTGACGGTGTGATACGGTAGTCATGGCCAGCGCACTCTGCCTTTTATCATTCTACCGGCTGTCCCCAGACCCTTACCTGACAGCTCTCTTACCTGACAGCTCTCTGCTCGCCCGGGTTCAGCGCCGCGGAGCGCGCGCTGCGCATGCGCCCACCGACCAGCGTCGGACTTCCGGACCTAGGCTCCCACCAGTTTCCGAGTGCAGACTCTATTGGAAACTCGCGGTGGGTGGGGATAGGAGGACGTGGTGACTGCGCTTGCGCAAGACCAGCCCTCCGCGCAAGCGCTCTTCCCTTGTTTCCTGCAGGCAGGAGTGCGGGCGGTGGGGCATCCGGGTCTCTTGGTGGCTGCTTCTACCGCCGGAGCTCAGCTGATCTGCCCTTCCAGACTAGGAGGTGAGGTCGCCGAAGCATGCACGTTGACACGCACGGAGTCCTGTCCCACGTACATTTTCAGACGGGTGGGGAGGACATTTGAGTTCGTAATGAACATTTTCCCTTTTCTGGCTCCGTGCTCAGTTCCGAGCCGCCGCCTCGTGCTATTGACAGCCTGCGGAACCCCACGGAGGCTTGCGGCGGCCTCTTGGTGTTTCCCCGGGTCCGCCTATTGCGGTTCTTGGAGTAGCCAGGTGAAGCCAGACCCCGAGCGCGCGAGGCTTCTCGGATGCATTCCCGACCGCCCGGTGTTGTCACTGACGCTTCGGCCGCCGGGACCTGGCCCCCCCACCTATCCCCGTAGGAAGAGTCTTGGAGACCTGCAGTTCGGGATGTCTGTGCTGGGTGTTTAGACCTCAGTCCCCCTGGCCAGGTGCAGCGCGGGAGGGTAAAGGTGCGATGTACCGAGCAGTGGACGAGAAAAAGGAGAATGGTTGTCAAGCCCGGCTGGGGTGTTTGATCTTAGTGCTTCAGTTTTCTCATTTATAGAACGGGTAAATGACATATGTGTTGCTGGACATATTTCTTCTGGAATAATGCCTTTTTTGGCAATAATTTAATTTTCTTTTCACTCCATGATTCATTCTTCCTTACCAAGTAGTTTTCTTCTGTTTTTGTTTGTATTTTTGTCTTTTAAAAGTATGTTCTCAGGTTTTGCCTCAAAGAAGTTGAGTTTTTCCCCAAATGTAATGAGTAGTCATACTTTTCTTAGTGGGTATATTCCATTAAGCTTGACTTTTAACATTAAAAAATACTTACAAGTATTTTTTACTCTGTTAAATTTAAGGTGTGAATTTAAAACTTCAGTAATGGAGTTAGCCCACAGTTTATTGCTAAATGAAGAAGCTTTGGCTCAGATCACCGAAGCAAAAAGACCAGTTTTTATCTTTGAATGGTTGCGATTTCTTGATAAAGTCTTGGTTGCCGCCAACAAGGTATGTTATTGCTCTTTTTTCCCAGTTGCATTAACGTAAAGAGATTATGTGGTCATGATTCTTAAGAAAACACATGTTATTTTTTGGAAGGTTTATGGGTCACTTATGGAACTTGAGACTATTACACGAATAGGAATTCAGTGGCAAAACTCAAACCTCGTTTAAATCCAGTTCATTGCCTACCTTCTTTATGTCTCTACCTGGGCAGCTCATTGTAACTGGAGAAAAAACATGGCTGTATGACTGGTGTCACTTTAAATTTATCATCACCCATTGCAAGTGATCTCTCTATGCTGCCTAACAATCCCAGTATCTTCACTTATCTCTTTGAGGAGTCAATAATAGGCTTTTTTTTTTTTAAATGTTTGTTTTTTCTTCCTGCATAGCCTTGATTTGCCGAGACCAGCTCGGCTGGGGAGACCCTAACCCAGCGACGCTAGAGGAATTAAAGGCACACACAGAAATATAGAGGTGTAAAGTGGGAAATCAGGGGTCTCACAGCCTTCAGAGCTGAGAGCCCGGAACAGAGATTTACTCACGTGTTTATTAACAGCAAGCCAGCCATTAGCATTGTTTGTACAATTCGATTAGCTGAAAGTATCCCTTATGGGAAACAAAGGGATGTGCCGAAACAAAGGGGTGGGTCTGGCTAGTTCTGTGCAGCGGGAACATGCCCTTAAGGCACAGATCGCTCCTGCTATTGTTGTGGTTTAAGCGGTTTTCTGGCCAGGTGTTCCTTGCCCTCATTCCGGTTTCGTTATGGCCATCATGAACATGTCACAGTGCTGCAGAGATTTTATTTATGGCCAGTTTTGGGGCCAGTTCCCAACATTGATTCAACTTACTTTTTATTGTCTGTGTATTTTATATTCTGTCTTTAAAAGTAGATACGGCCCGGCATGGTGGCTCACGCCTGTAATCCCAGCACTTTGGGAAGCCGAGGTGGGTGGATCACCTGAGGTCAGGAGTTCCAGACTAGCCTGGCCAACATGGTGAAACTCCGTTTCTACTAAACACTACTAGAAGTACAAAAATTAGCCAGGCGTGGTCGTGGGCGCCTGTAATCCCAGCTGCTCAGGAGGCTGAGGCAGGAGAATCGCTTGAGCCCGAAAGGCAGAGGTTGCAAGGAGCCGAGATCGCGCTATTGCACTCCAGCCTGGGCGACAAGAGTGAAACTGCATCTGAAAAAAAAAAAAAAAAAAAAAAGTAGATACTTCCCTCAAATGTCTAATGATCTTTGGCTGCCTGCTCAAATTTAAAAGTGAGTAGTAAAAACCTTTCTCAGCAGGGCCAGTCTTTTAAACTGGACTTCACTGTAGGCTAGTTTGGTTCCTGACCTTAGTATTTTAGGTTTCTGTAGGCTAGTCATTCCCCAGAAGATACTTTTCTACTGTCGTGTCTGAAGAGTATATAGCTAGCTGGCTACGTTCTTGGAGTTGTGGGAGAAGACTGGTGACTTTAAAGTTCAGTATGTGAACTTTCACTGCATCTCCTCATTTTCAGTGCAGTTTTCCCAGACCGCAACTGTGCCTGGACTCTCCTAGTCTAGACATACAATATTTCACTCTTCCCAGAGAATAAACTTTCAGTCTGCTTCCATAATGGAGAAGGGGATTCTTTCTGCTTGTTAGACTCTCAACCATTCCCTCTATCTCAAGGTACAACTTCACTCCCACCGGCAAAAGCACCTAGGGCCTAAAAAAACCATGATCTCTTAGGGGGTCCTGTGTTGTAAGTTAGGTCATTTTGCAGCTTTCCCTGTTGGGAACAGTTGGTTTCCAAATACTGTGTTGATTCTTTCTCGTGTTTTCTTTACCCTTTGAATTTGTGCTTTGTTGTTATTGTTCCTGTTGTTGTTGCTACCCTTTAGTATGGTTTTAATGGAGTTTTTATAGAAACAGTTAATGCATGACCTCATGTAAATGACGAGTTAATGGGTGCAGCACACCAACATGGCACATGTATACATATGTAGCAAACCTGCACATTGTGCACATGTACCCTAGAACTTAAAGTATAAAAAAAAAACAGTTAATGCATGGATTCACTTGTAATCGTCAACTAGACGTTTCTGTTTTCTCTTAAATCCTCTACAACTGGGGATTTACTTCCACTCCACTGAAACAGCACTTGTCCAGCCATTACTGATGACAGATTGCCCAGAACAGTGGTCAGTATTCTGTCTTATTTGATCCATCTCCATCTTTTCACCTTGAAACACTTAAAACATCTTTAATTTTGTTGTGAAATTGATAAATACAAGACTATATAAAACATGAAGCATAATAATGAATATCTGTACACCCTCCACCCAAATTAAACAATAAGATGGTTATCATTGCTTTGCACAGTTTGTGTCAAGTTTTCTTCCTTTTCGTGGCTTCCCAAGACACTGTTAGGTTTTGGTTCCTCTCCCACTTCACTAACTACTACTTCTTGTTCTTTTTTAACTCTTCCTCAGTTCAGAGCATTTTTTTTTTTAATCTGTACATATTCCTTCAGTGATATCATCTAATTGTATGATTTTTACTATCATCTATAAAATAATGATTCCCAGGATAATGTTTACTCCACCTCTTTCTTATCTAAGTGGCATCTCAGAGTTAACATACCCAAACCAAATTCTTGAATTCTCCTCCCAAACCTGCCCTTTCCCCCATGTTCTCTATCTCAGGAAATGACCATTTCATCCTTATAGTCGCTCAGGGGGAAAACCATAGAGTCATTTTTGACTTCCCTCTTTTTCTCAAATTTCACATCGTATTCACCAGCACATCCTATGGTTTCATCCGCAAACAAATCCAGAGTATATTTATCATCTCCATGGTTACCGTAATCATCTCTCATCTGGATTATTGCATCTGCTTCCTATTTGCTCATGATGCTTTCCATTTATGGACCTTATAGAGTATTCTTAGAGTGAGCCTGTTAAGACATTTAGATCATCACCCTCCTTTGCTTCAAACTTTTACTCAGAGTAACATACAAAGTTCTCTTACTGACAGTAACATACAGAGTTCTATAGTCGGGTACAAGAGACTACCTCATTTGGTCCCTTTTATCCTTCTGACTTCATCTCTTACTACTTTCTCTTACTCCACTCCAGCCAAACTGGCCTTCTTGCTGTCTTTAAGGATACTAAGAATGCTCCAACCTCAAGGCCTTTATACTTGTTCCTTCAGCCTGGAATGTTCTTCCCCTGGGTATCTGCATGGCTCACCCCTTCACTTCTTTTCAGAGAGAGGCCTTTTCTAATTAATCCACCTAAAACAGTAAGCACCCATACTATTCATTTGTTTGGTAAACTCTATCCCTCCCCACTAGAATGTAAACTTCATGAGGGCAGGGACTTGTTTGTCTATTTTGTTCACTGTTGCACCCTAGTACATGGCATACGTTAAGTACATAATAAATATTGTTTGAATAAATGAATGAATTCTAGGTATTGATTATGGATAGAGCTGGGTATATTTTTTCCTGTTGCCTAGGGCTCTTCAGTTTCTTTTGATTTCATTTGCTGACCTGTAACTTTATGAACTACTGACTTCGCTTTTACATGGGAAACCTATCTGGGTTCTAAGACATCCATACACCCAATATTTTGCATCCTTTGGCTGTTGGTTTATTTCTTAGTAAGTTGGTCTCATAACTTTTTGAATCAGAGTCTTCACTTTTATTGGAGCTAACCTTTTGGCTTTGGAGGAGAATGAAGGAGAATATTTAATGTAGGAAAGAATGTCTCATTTCTTACTGAACTTTTCCTTAACTTGAAAATTCTCACGGTTTATGTTTAATACAATATAGATTTTTAATTATTAGAGTGCCTTAAGTGTTAACTAATTTTTATTTTGATTAAAAGGTAACAAAAAAATTTTTAATGATGTTCTTTTAAAATTTTTTTTGTAACAGACCGATGTAAAGGAAAAACAGAAAAAACTTGTCGAACAATTAACTGGATTAATAAGTAGTTCACCTGGACCACCTACACGAAAATTATTAGCTAAAAATCTTGCAGCCCTTTATAGCATTGGGGATACTTTTACAGTTTTTCAGACACTTGATAAATGCAATGACATTATCAGAAATAAAGATGACACTGCGGCCTACTTACCAACAAAATTGTAAGTACTTACTTTAACAGGGGCCCTTGAAGTTTTATTTTTTCTTTCAAGGAAACTTAGTAGGAGACTATGGACCATAAAAACCCGCAGGTGGGTGGAACCTGCGACATGCTGCTAACAATGAGAGCTCTAAGTGGATCGAGTTGTGATGGGAAGATAATGAGTTAAATTTTAGGCATGCTGATTCTGGAATACAAATGGGAATATCCAAATGACAGTGTATAACAGGTAGTTGGAAATTCTAGTTGGGATTTTAGAGATTTGTTGGGAATGTAGTTTTGGTGAGTAGGCTGAATCCTTTGATATGAGTAAAGTTACCTAGGTGGAGGAGTATATTTGAGAAGAGAAGATGGCTAGAGATACAACTCTAGAACATCAACATTCAAGGGGCCATGGTCAGTGTAATAGCTTACAGAGGAAATGGAGAGATTATTCAAAACCTGGATTCTAATTTTTAGATCTACTTTTAGGTAGTTACCTGGTATCACTAGGTAACTACCTAGATATATTGTGATTAGATTTTTGTGTTTGTTTAGGATAGATGTAGACCTCAAAAGTTTTAGAGGAGATTAGACAGTACTAGTACTTCCTAGTTTGTTTTGAAGTTTGAAGCTGTGTTAATACTTTGATGATTTAGTTCACTGCCACTTAGCAAATATGCACATAATTTTATAGTTCTGGTTAAGTAGAATTGATTATACATTCATATATATTTCCAGTGGAACCATGGGTCTTATTTAGGAAATCTCTAATGTATGCCGGCATGTGATGCCAGTCATTTTAAATTTATTATCAGCCTACAGGGTATCAAAAAGCGTGATATTTGGAGTTGAAGAGGTGAAAGTTGACTCCCTGATTCTGCTGTTTATTTTGTGTTTGATTGTGAGCTAAATTTAGTTAACCTTTCTTATCTGTAAATTGCTCAGATCACATAGCTTTTATTTATTTTTATTTGTTGGAGCGGGAATGGCTTGCCTCATGGTAGACCACCTGCCCACTTCCAAGATCCAACTACACATAGCTATTAGATGGTGGGTTCTAGGATTTAGGCACAGGTCTGCCGGACTCAAAAGCATCCACTCTTAACCACCATGTCCTACTTTTGCCTTTAAGCTAAACCCACAGCTATTCACTTACTATTGACCTAAGTGACACTGGGGTCATTTCTTGCTCCTGAAGAAGTGTGTTGCTATTACTTTATTCTTCCAAGTGTTCTGTTAATGTAATTTAGATTAAATTTTACAGGTTTACAAATAATATAGTATTATTTGTAAATTAAGAGACAGACACTGTGAGCAATGCAAATGTATGAGATATATTCCCTGTTTCTGGAGTTTACATTTCCACTGGCAAGACAAGATAGAGACATATAAAATGGTCAAGTTACAACACAGTAAATGATATAATTTTGTCAAAATGAGTGATTGACATTAAGTGTTATATATAATGAAAGAAGAGAGGGATTGTTGAGGATTGACATAATTTGGAAAGTCTTCATAGAAGCAAAGCTTAGGGGCCGGGCGCCGTGGCTCATGCCTGTTATCCCAACACTTTGGGAGGTCAAGGCAGGTGGATCACCTGAGGTCAGGAGTTCGAGATCAGCCTGGCTAACGTGGTGAAACCCCGTCTCTACCGAATATACAAAGTGAGCTGGGAATGGTGGCATGCACCTGTAATCCCAGCTACTCAGGAAGCTGAGGCAGGAGAATGGCTTGAACCCAGGAGGCAGAGGTTGCAGTGAGCCGGGACCACGCCACTGCACTCCAGCGTGGGCGACAGAGTGAGACTCTGTCTCCCCACCAAAAAAAAAGAAAACAAAAGCTTGAATTTCTTCCCAAACAATGGGTACGGTTTATTATGTACATATATAGATTCTTTTGTATTCCTAACAAGAATGCAATTTAACTATAATATTTAACAAGAATACAATGTAAATATAGTATAGTATTTGTTGCAGTTATGAAGGATAAACAAATTGTTTTTGGTAGTTGAAATTAAGGATTATAGCCAAAAGTGTCCTAGACAAACGCAAATTGATTTCTGAAAATAGGAAAAGTATAATTGTATCATTAACCTGAACAATGACCAGTGAAATTGTCACTTCTTACAGGGCTGCGGTGGCTTGTGTCGGAGCATTTTATGAAAAAATGGGGAGAATGTTGGGCAGCGCATTTCCAGACACAGTAAATAATCTGTTGAAATCTCTGAAAAGTGCAGAGGTAAGTTTTACAACCAATATTATTTGAATATTTGCTTGTGGCAAGAGTTAGATGTCAGCTAAAATATGTTTGTTTCTTTTTCTGTCACTGTGGTCTCATATTGTTTAGCAAGGAGGTAATTTCAAATTATTACTTGTCCCTTCTTTTAACATATATCAGGGGGAAGGGAAAGAATGCTTTTCTTTGACAATGAATAGGTTTACCTGTTATTTTTTATTTAGTCCTATGGTACTTTTGGATTGGCTTTTTTTTTTTTTTTTTCCTTTTTTTTGGTGCCGCAGCTAATGTGTTAATTTCCTGGTTGCTGTAATAAATTATCTTAGACTGGGTGGCTTAAAACAACAACAATTTATTGTCTCACAGTTCTGGAAGCTGGAGGTCTGAGATAAAGTGTCAGCAAGGCCATGTTTCCACTGAAGGATCTAGGGAAGAATGCTTCCTTTCCTTCTTGCCTTCTAGTGGTTGCTGGAAATCTTTGGTCGTCCTTGGCTTGTAGATGTATCTCTCCCATCTCTGCCTTCTTTATCACATCACCTTTTTCCTTTGTGTTTTGTGTCTAAATTATTTTCCTGTTCTGTGATACCAGTCATTGGATTAGAATTGGATACCTCTTCTGGGAACTATTTGTCTATTCATTCATTAAAAAAGAATTGAGGACATAATATTTGTCAGGCATTAAACATACAAAGATGGTCCTGACCTCAAAGAACTTACAGTTTAGTGGAAGAGATCTAAGTGTGAATAAGCATTGTGATACACTGTGATGAGTATACTATTAGAAATAACAATAAGCACTATGAGAATATGGATATAAGAGTTTGAGTTAGTCACAAGAAGATGAAGGTTTGCTATATTTCTGACATGTTTTTTTAAATGTGTTGGATGTTTTCTGCTTCCTCTTTTGGATCAATTATATATTATTAACTTTTTTACTTAATATTTTACATTCTGAAATATTTTATATATTGAGATATGATATTGAAGCTTTTGAATCTGTCTTCATGTTTTCATTATATTGTATGTACTTCAGTAAGTCATAGAAATATTGGAATATATTTACTTAAAACCTAATTTTTTAGAAAGATATTATTTAATTGACTATTCTTACTTGCCAGGTACTTTCTAGAATACTTAATTTTATTGTACTTTTCATTATTTACTGTTTATAATTTGGAGGTAAGACCATTAGACCCAAAGAACTTTTGTCTTGGTATGTTCTTGTTTAAATATGGAATTTATTTTACAAAATAGTTTTGTTTTGTATACATGTCTAGTCTCAAGGGCGAAGTGAAATCTTAATGAGTCTACAGAAAGTTCTAAGTGGACTGGGTGGTGCAGCAGCTTCCTCTCATCGTGATATTTATAAGAATGCCAGGTCTCTCTTGACCGATAGGTCAATGGCTGTTCGATGTGCAGTGGCCAAGGTTAGTACTCGACTAATTTAGAATACAGCTCTTTATCCTTCTTGCTCTTAAACAGTTAATGATTTTTCTCTTTTAAAATTTTAAATTATGTTTTGTGTTCCAATGGATTAGTTTCATTTTCTAGAATTATATATAATAGTATCACATCATGAGATGTACTTTTGTGTATGTGTATTCTGGCTTCTTTCACTTAGTATAATTATTTTGAAATTCATTTATGTTGTTATATGTATCCATAGTTCGTTCCTTTTTATTGCTGAGTAGTATTTCATTGTATGGATATGTCACATTGATTTGTTCACTCACCTGTTACAAACATTTGAGTTGCTTCCAGTTTTGATTATTACAAAAAAACTGCTGTGAACATCTATATATAAGTTTTTGCATGAACATATTCTTTCATTTCACTTCAGCAAATACCTAGGGATAGAATAGCTGGTTCATAGGGCAGATTTAGTTTAATGTTCAGAAAACTACAAAACTGTTTTCCAAAGTACTTGTGCCATTCTGCATTTCTCCTAGCAGTGTATGAGAATTTCTCTTCCTTCATATCATCACCATTGTTTGTTACTGACAGTCTTTTTAATTTAAGCCATTCTAATGGATACATACCTCATTGTATCTCATATTTCAATGGTATCTCATTGTGGCTTTAGTTTGCATTTCCATGATGACTAATGATAAGCATATTTTCAGGTGCTTATTTGCCATCCATATCTTCTTCGAAGAAGGATGTGCTCAATCTTTTGTCCATTGTTTTATTGGGTTGTTTTATAATTATTGACTTTTGAGAGTGTTTTATAGGTTTTTTACATATTCCTTTATCAGATATGTGATTTACAAATATTTTTCACAGTGGGTGGCCTGTCTCTTTATTCTCTGAACAGTGCCTTGTAAGGAAAAGACATTTTGAATTTCATCCAATGTATCAATTTTTCTTATATGGATTGTGCTTTTGGTGTTGTATCTAAGGAAACATTTCATAAACCAGAGTTTGCCCTGTGTTTCCTTCTAGAAGTTTTATAGTTTTATACTTAGATATGTGATCCATTTTGAGTTAATTTTTGTATATGGTGCAAAGTTTGAATCAAAATTTTTTGTTTTTTTTTCAATATGGGTATCCACTTCTTCCAGTACCATTTCTTTTTTTTCTTTTTCTTTTTTTTTTTTTTTTTTTCTTAGAGATGGAGTCTTGCTCTGTACCCAGGCTGGAGTGCAGTGGTGTGATCTCGACTCACTGCAAGCTCTGCCTCCCGGGTTCACGCCATTCTCCTGTCTCAGCCTCCCGAGTAGCTGGGACTACAGGCGTCCGCCACCGTGCCCAGCTAATTTTTTTTGTATTTTTAGTAGAGATGGGGTTTCACCGTGTTAGCCAGGATGGTCTCGATCTCCTGACCTCGTGATCTGCCCGCCTCGGCCTCCCAAAGTACTGGGATTACAGGCGTGAGCCACCGCACCCAGCCCTTCCAGTACCATTTCGAAAAGCCTGTCTTTTCTTCACTAAACTCCCTTTGCACCCTTTGTTGAAAATCAGTTGTGTGTATATGTGTAGGTATAATTTTGGACTCTCTATGCTGTTTCATTGATCCATTTGTCTATCTTGATGCCAACAACACTTTTCTTCATTACAGTACCTTTGTAATAAGTCTTGAAATCAGGTGTTGTTAGCCCTCCAACTTTGTTCTTTTTCAAAATTGTTTTGCCTAGTCTAGGTTTGTCAATGTCTACAAAAATACCATGCTGGGATTTTGATTCAGGTTGCATTGAATTTGGAGAGAATTGCCATCCTAATAATATTAAGTCTTCCCCCCTATGGACATGATATATCTCTCCATTTATTTTGGTCTTTGATATCTCTTAGCAACATCTTGTAGTGTTAAATGTACAAATATTGACAGAATACAAATAAGACTGGGAAAATATGACTAAAATCATTAATTCTGTAAATTTCAACGTCCATGCTGGGCGTGGTTGCTCACGCCTATAATCCCAGCACTTTGGGAGGCCGAGATGGGTGGATCACCTGAGGTCAGGAGTTCAAGACCAGCCTGGCCAACATAGCGAAACCCCATCTCTACTAAAAAAAAAATTAGCCAGGCATGGTGGCATGTGCCTGTCAAATCATTTTTCAGCATCTATTGAGATGATGATTTGATTTTTCTTTTTTAGTTTGCTAATGTGGTGAATAACATTGATTAGTTTTAGAATTTTAACCAATATTGCATGCCTAGGATAAACCTCCCTTGGTCATGATATATTATCGTTATTATATATTATTGTATTAGATTTGCTAGAAGTTTGTTTAGAAATGTGTATCTGTGTTCATGAGGGATATGGGTATGTAGTTTCTTTTTCATGTAGTGTCTTTGTCAGGTTTCAGCATCAAGGTGATACTGGCATTATAGGATTAGTTGGAAAGTTCCCTTCAGTTTTCTGGAAGAGTTGGTATAGAATTGGTATTATTTCTTACCTGAACATTTTGTTGAATTCACTGGTGTAGGCATCTCCTAGAGTTTTTTTGAGGGAAATATTTTGAAGTACAGAATCAAATTTTAACATAGATACTGGGCTATTCAGGTTATCTGTTTCTTCTTGAGTGAATTGTCTATTTCCTCTAAGTTGTCAATTTTATTGGCATAAAGTTGTTCACGTATTCTTTTTAACTTTAAAACATGTTGAATCTGTAGTGATTTGACCTCTCTCATTTCTAATTTTGGTAATTTGTATTTTTACTTTTTTTTTTTTCCTGATCAGCCTGACTAGAGATTTATCGAATTTATTAGTCTTCTTAAAGAAGCAGCTTTGGTTTCATTTCTTTTCTTTTTTAGTTTCCTAGTCATTAATTTCCTTTATTATTTCCTTTTTCTGCTTACTTTGTGTTGAATTTGCTCTCCTTCATCTAGTTTTTTAAGGGTGAAGCTGAGGTTATCGATTTGAGACCCTTCTTGTTTTCTAATGTGGTGGTTTAGTGTTACATGTTTCTCCCTAACTAGAAACTCTCTCAAGGCAGTAGGCTGGGACAATTGTAGGGTTCATCTTTTTTTTTCCTCAAAGATGCTTCATTGCCTGATGTCCAGTGTCTTGAAAACTGTTGTTTCATTTATTTTGTCAAGTTTTTTGGTTATCTCAAGAGAGGTCATGAGTCTGGTTCTTGCTATTCCATCTCTGGAAGCCAGATGTTATAGGATGTTATTTACTTTTTAATTTTTAATTCCAGTGTCTACTAGAACTACAGAATGAAGCTGTATTTATGTGGACTGCTGAACTAGAAAATATAGCCACTCTCTGCTTTAAGGCTTTGGAAAACTCAAATTATGGGGTACGAGTGGCAGTGTCTAAACTTCTAGGAACAGTCATGGCCACAGCATTAATGCCAAAACAGGCAACAGGTATTGTTGTTTGCCCTTGATTTAGACCATAACAGACCTAATTAGTTATTGCATATAGGCAAGTCACTGTAATGAATTTAAATTTTTAGGTATCTTTGTCTACTTTTTCATAAAATGAAAGAACCTGGCTGGGCACGGTGACTCATGCCTGTAATCCCAGCAATTCTGGGAGGCCGAGACGGGTGGATCATGAGGTCAGGAGTTCAAGACTAGCCTGGCCAAGATGCTGAAACCCCGTCTCTACTGAAAATACAAAAATTAGCCAGGCATGCTGTCTTGCACCTGTCATCTCAGCTACTTGGGAGGCTGAGGCAGGAGAATCGCATGAACCCAGGCAGCAAAGGTTGCAGTGAGCCAAGATCGCGCTACTGTACTCCAGCCTGGGCGACAGAGCAAGACTCCATCTCAAAAAAAAAAAAAAAAAAAAAAACAGAACCCAAATGGCATTTTCCTTGATGTAGTCACATTTTTTGTGATGATAATGTAGAGGATATCTAGCAATTATGCTGGACATATAAGCACATAAGATTTATGAAATGATTTTGGATAATGTATAAGGTACTGGAATCTGGCACTTTATTTGCTATTTATTTTCAGCACTTTATTTGCTATTTTCAGTCTCTGATGAGTAGATCCCTGTTTGTACCACAGTATTAATTTTTAATTTTTCTTGATTATCATTATAAACAGAATCAGAGGCCACATTGAGTTTTCAAATTACTCTTGCTTTGCTTCACAGTTCCATAGAGATATCTCAGGGGTGCCTGTGAGCAGATGCTGAGTGAACCCTGCCCCAGTCTTGTCCCCACCTCTACCCCACCTCTGTGTCATAGAAAGAGAACTAGATGTTTTAGGTTCAAGTCCTGTCTCTTGTATTTATTAATTGTGAAACCCTATTTCACTTCTTTGAGCTTTGATTTCTTCATCTTTAATGATAATTATTTCAGTAGATGATGATGATGATGCTGATGATGATGATGATGTAATGTTTTAAAATGCTAACTATGTGCCAGGCACTGAATTAAGTGTGTTACAAAATTTAATCCTCATAAAAGCCCTTGTGAATTATATGGACTGTTATTACTGTTTTATAGATGAGGAAATTGAGACTTAGATTCTGTAACTAATTTTCTAAAAACTATTCTGTGTCGGAAATGAAATTCAAATTCCGGGCAGCCAAATACCAAAGCTTGAATTCTTAGCCATGAGCTTTATACCTCCTCTGCAGAATTTTTGTGAGGATTGCATTTGCTACTATGTGTGGAAGGGGTTCATAAAATATGAAACTCTCTACCAGGGATGCCGATTCAGTTGCATTCCCAGTAACATGTTAATCTATTGGTAACTACTGTATAGAAAGCACTGTGATGAGAAAAGTTTTTTGTGTCCATCTCAGGCGGGAATGAGAACTGAGATCACTTAGTAGTATCTGCTGTGGGTATGCTTTGTCATTATTGTGTTACACATAGTATTATCATTATTATTAGACTGTTTTGCATAGATTTATTGAATTGCTTTTATTTCTAGCTCTTTCCATTTTCTGAGCATTTTTTCCTTTGGAATTGAATTCAGTTTTACAAGTACATTGAAAATTTTAAGAAAACAATTATAAGGAAACTAAACCATTTCCCCATTGTAGTATGAATTATTAAGCTAGAGTGCCTCAGAAATATATTTACTTATACTTTTATTGTTCTTCTTGAAAGTAATGCGTCAGAATGTGAAGCGAGCAACATTTGATGAAGTCTTAGAACTGATGGCCACAGGATTTCTGCGTGGAGGGTCAGGTTTCTTAAAGAGCGGTGGAGAAATGTTAAAAGTTGGAGGGTCCGTTAATCGCGAAGTGAGAGTTGGAGTTACGCAGGTTTGTAACACATATGTGTAAAAGAATTTTGGCCAGGCACGGTGGCTCATGCCTGTAATCCCAGCACTTTGGGAGGCCGAGGCGGGCAGATTGCCTGAGGTCAGGAGTTTGAGACCAGCCTGACTAACATGGTGAAACCCCATCTCTACTAAAAACACCAAAAAATTAGCCAGGCGTGGTGGCGCACGCCTGTAGTCCCAGCTTCTCAGGAGGCTGAGACAGGAGAATTGCTTCAACTAGGGAGGTGGAGGTTGCAGTTAGCCGAGATTGCACCACTGCACTCCAGCCTGGGTGACAGAGTGAGACTCCATCTCAAAAAAAAAAAAAAAAAAAAAGATTTTGTTCATATCACTTGTGAAACTTGGTGGAAAACTGTTACTAAGTAACAGCTCACAGAGACATTTTTAATATTGTCCGGTTTCTTTCGAAATGTTTCTTTTACCAAATGAATGAATTACATTCAAATTCCAAATTACATGCTTATATGGAAATTCGGTAGATATTTAATAATATATAAATAAGCCTATGTCTACCATATTTGTGTAAATATCTTTAAATAAAGTTCCTACATTTTGCTTAACAGAAAATCAGATATAAAGTAACTCAGTTTTCATTGAAACTGTATTCAGGTAACTTGAGCATTTAGATTTTAATATTCTCCAACAACCCTGTAGCTAAAAATATTGGTTAATGCTTTGATTGGATTTTCTATCAGTGTTTAATCACCAATGTAATTATAAGATTATATCTGACTTGAAATTATAATTTCAAAATAACACAGAATAAGAGGTTATAGTTAATGATCTAATAATAATTAATACCTAATAAGATGAAATGGTGATCATAGTCAAAATCACGATTTCAGTCAAAATCATAACTGTACCTTGATCCTGAAACAAGTATAAAATATAAGTAAACAATTTTTTAACTTACAGAAAAAGTCGTACGTAAGGGTTTTATAGCTCTAAGTCAGTGTTTATTTAGGATGTTAAGGTTTTCTTGTTTGTGTAACGTGTTACCTTCCCGATCACTGGGGTAAATTCAGCTTCCCTTCCCTCTCAGTGCTGTCCCTTTGTGTTCTTCATGAAGTTGTTATCTTAAGAACTGTTTTTTAGTCAAAGATACTTCACTAATAATTTGTATTCCAGAAGTAGTAAAAAGACCTCAAGTTTCAATTTTCTCTGTTTTAGCCTCAAATATAATTCATTCTGCATGCTGTTATCAGTTATTTTAGTAGTTGCTCTATCTTTGATTTCTGTTCAGTTATGTAAGTGTATCTGAAGTCGTACCTTCCTCTATTTACAGGCGTATGTTGTTTTTGTGACAACATTGGGTGGTCAGTGGTTGGAGCGCAGCTTTGCCACGTTCCTTTCCCATGTACTTGATCTGGTTTCCCATCCTCGGGCAACACAAACACATGTGGAGGCTGTGTACTCCAGACGATGTGTTTCCTTTATCCTGAGAGCTACTGTGGGCAGTTTGCTAGGTGAAAAAGCCCAGATTGCAGCTGCCAAAGAAATCTGCCAAGCTATTGGAAAACAAATGAAAGCCGTAGGTAAGAATTGATACCATTATGTGTGTTGATTACCTTAGTCATTTAGTTCTTTATTGTTATTCTTAATAAATATCCATAGGACTGATTAGTTTATCTTTCTGTGTGTTTTCATAGTGATTTTTATTGAGTACTCTTATTGGATATTAAAATCACAGAATTACAGTGAAATAGAGTTTTTAAAGATTTGGGTGGTATGTTGGTAAGATTGTGTTTTCTGTTTTATTTCTAGTACCTATACGGATTTTATAACTTTTCTGGCATGCAGCAGCACATTGGTTGCTGTCTTCAAGGAATAATCTATTGTCCTCTTTCTACTTTTAGAGCCTGTTGTTTTATAAACATATATTTTTATTGTTTCTTTTCCTCCCCTCGTAGGCTTAATATGAAAACTTAGGAACAATTACAGATGGTTATTAGCCCACTATAAGATGTACTGGAAACCTCCATTATACATAATTACAAGAAATTCTTCTCTAAAAAGTATCAATTTTATAAATTTTTCAATTTAACAAATAGTTATTGAGTGTCTTAGATTTGCAGAGCAGTAATTCAGGGTTTAAATAATGAATGAGATAAAGTTTCTCCCTTCATGGAGCTTTTAATACAGTTATAAACTAAATATAAAAGCAATACTAAAAGCAAGGCAAAATATAAATTCTAAAAGTTTAGTTTTTTCACTGTTATTCACTATTTCACTATACCAACTTTAATAAGGGAAATTATATTGACTAATAGAGGTCTTTTGAAATAAGGATTTAATGAATAAATATCAATAATTTATTTTTTAGAGATATATGTATTAAATGTTGTATAAAATTAGTAAAAAAAATATAAATAGTTGTAGTTTTTGTTGTTTATAATGGCTTACTTAGTAAACTAGTTTTATTTTTTATTTTATACTATTTTATTTGAGACAGAGTCTAGCTCTGCTGTCCAGGCTGGAGTGCAGTGGTGTGATCTTGGCTCACTACAACCTCCACCTCCCGGGTTCAGATTATTCTCCTGCCTCACCCTCCTGAGTAGCTGTTATTACAGGCATGTGCCACCACTCACCCTGCTAATTTTTGTATTTTTAGTAGAAACAGGGTTTCACCACATTGGCCAGGCTGGTCTCGAACTCTTGACCTCAAGTGATCCACCTGCCTTGGCCTCCCAGAGTGCTGGGATTTCAGGTATGAGCCACCATGCCCAGCCAGTAAACTAGTTTTAAATGTATAGAGCTAACTGAAAATTATGAATTGTGAATTAAAGAGTGTTTAAATTAATGAGATATCATTCCTTAAATATGCTAAAATAGTCATCTGTCCTAGATTCACAATTTAAAGAATAATTTGCACATTGATTCACTGAGGAAATGTTTAGTGCCAGAAGCACTGCGCCAAATGGTGGGAGTAAAATAGCAAGCCAGATGCATACAGCACCTGTCCTCAGGGAGCTTAAAGTTTAGCAATCAAAATATGCATTTCCAAGTCCAGAAATACCTAAAAACAAAAGAGTTATTTGGCCAGGCGTGGTGGCTCATGCCTGTAATCCCAGCACTTTGGGAGGCCAAGATGGATGGATCACTTGAGGCCAGGAGTTCTTTGAAAACAGCCTGCCCAACATGGCAAAACCCGGTCTCTACTAAAAAATACAAAAATTAGTTGGGCATGGAGGTGTGCACCTGTAGTCCCAGCTACTCAGGAGGCTGAGTTGGGAGGATTGCTTGAACCCAGGAGGCAGAGGTTGTAGTCAGCTGAGATAGCACTCACTACTGCACTTCAGCCTGGGCAACAGAGCAAGACTCTGTCTCAAAAAAAAAAAAATTTAATTATAGTCCTCAATTTATTAATCTATTATATCCTATTCTGTATTATGTATTTTATAGTCTATTAATTCATAATGAATGCAAAAAAGAAAGTTTTACTATCATTTAAAGGTTCTTAATGTTAAGGTCAAATGCATTATTTGATTTTGTTTTTAAATCCTGAAAGCAGAATTAAATATAATGATACATATTGGGGATTTGTGGGCCAGAATGTATTCTCAATTAGTAATTTGGCAAGGGATCTTTGGTTGTCTCTTGTCAAACACGTTTCAATTCTAGTGGAAGCTAAAAGGTTGGAGTAGCAGGCAGCAAGGCTAATTAATGGAAACTTTCAGAAACATTCCAGTAAGAGGTTCTTAAGGCATTTTCCTTATAGATCAATTTTCTGGTCAGTAATTTAACAGATACCTCCAATATATTGGAACACTTAAAGTAGCAATGGTAATAAAGTAATAATAGCTGCTAACATTTATTGAATGTGTATTATGGGCAGCATTGTGTTAAATTCTTTATATGCACTGACTTTTTAATCACCACAGTACAGTTTGAAATAGGCATGTAAGCCCATTAACAGATAAGGAAATTGGGACAGAAAAGTTGAACATCTTGCTCAATGTCACATAACTAATATAACTAGTGGAATTGGGATTTGAACCCAAGTCTTGTTTCTGCAGTATCTGTGCTTTTATACACTGGATTGCTGCTGCTTGCTAAAATTAGGTTGTATTCCTAGAAGCAAAGATATATCTCAGTATATATTTTAGCATTATTATAAAGCCATTAAACAATGTTTTTAAGTCGCTTCAGTGTTTAGTTCTACAAGTTTTCCACTGAGAAATAACTGCATAGTTTTTAACACTCAGACATCAACTGGTATGGCTAAAATCATAAATTGTATAGACCAAAAAAATCATACCACAATTCATTTCTCCTATGTCAAAGACATGATTTTGTGTTTCCAGAAGCAGTAGTGAATGACACAAGTGGAGAAAACAAATCTGGCGCAGCAGAGATTGCAGCAAGCCAGCATGTGATGGTCTGTGCCCTCCAGGAACTCGGGAGCCTGGTGCAGAGCTTGAATGCCACCGCGTCCCCTCTTATTCAAGAAGCGTCTATAGGTATGACATTCAGTTACTTGCTAGAATGTTTTTTCACTTTTTTCAGTCGTGTGATTGATATTTAATTCCTGATTAGTTGCTTATCATCATCATTAGCACTTCAGATCATCAGGTTTTACTTAAATTGATACTAACTGTGATAGGCTGGGCGTGGTGGCTCGGGCCTATAATCCTTGCACTTTGGGAGGCCCTGGTGGGCGGATCACTTGAGGTCGGGAGTTCAAGACCGTCCTGGTCAACATGGTGAAAGTCTGTCTCTACTAAAAATACAGAAATTAGCCAGCCGTGGTGACACATGCCTGTAATCTACTTGGGAGGCTGAGGCAGGAGAATTGCTTGAGCCCAGGAGGCATAGGTTGCAGTGAGCCAAGATCATGCCACTGTACTCCAGCCTGGGGGACAAAGCGAGTCTCAAAAAAAAAAAGATTCCTTGTAAAGAATATTGAATTAAATGGTTAAATAAAGTTTTGGAACAGAAATCAAAAGCAATTGTGGTAGTTTTTTAATAAAAATTGACTAAAATTTATTGAAGACTTCTATTAAATTTTACATCAACATTGAATATAATTGTACTATGTTCTTCATAGAAAATGTTCCTTTGAAGTACTCTACTGTATGTAGTTTTAGGCAAAGTTGTGGATCTATATGTGTGAAATCTTGGTGATTATCATTTCAGTTATTGTTTTTTAGATAGTCTTTGAGTTTCTGAAGTCATTTGACTTCATTAAAGAGTAATAGTTTTGAGTATTTCTTTTTTAGGGCTTTTGGAGATTGTGACTTCAGTGCTTCTTCATCCAAGCATGGCTGCCCGACTTGCTGCTGCATGGTGTTTGCGCTGTGTGGCTGTGGCATTACCTTTCCAGCTGACACCATTTCTAGACAGGTGTGCAGAACGGCTCAACAACTTGAAGACCTCACCAGAAGCTGTCAGTGGATATAGTTTTGCAATGGCTGCTTTGTTAGGTGGAGTACATCAGTGTCCTTTGGGCATTCCTCATGCCAAAGGAAAGGTATGACGGAGATCCTAGACTTGGGAATGCTGTCACGTGGGCTTTGGTCTTTATAGGAACGCTGCTGTGTTTAATGTTGAACAGGATGGTCAAATAATAGTTGTACTATGTTAACATAAAACATAGTGTTCTTACTATGGAGTTAACAGACCCTAATTATAATTTGATATTTAAGTCTGATGTAAGGATAATAGATTTTGTCTAAGTCTAGTAACGTGTTATAATTTATTTTAGAGGGAAAGAGAAAAAAAACAGCCTAGGCAACATAGTGAGCCCCCATCATTACAAAAAATAAAAAAAGTTAGCCAACTTCGTGGTCCTAGCTACTGGGGAGGATGGGTTGGAAGGATCACTTGAGCCCAGGAGTTTGAGGTTACAGTGAGCTGTGAACATGCCATTGTCCTCCAGCCTGGGTGACAGACCAAGACCTACCCTGTCTCAAAAAAAAAAAAAAACCCAACCTTATACTAATATAGTAATTATTTGAAAGTCAGAGCTTTTCTTTCAGCTTTTAGAAATAAAAGTTCACATTGCTATACATTCAAAGATGTCAGGAGACTATGCTATTGTGATATTTAGCATTTTGATAATGTTTAGTAAAAATTGAGTGGTTTTAATAAATCATGGCCAGGCATGGTGGCTCATGCCTGTAATCCCAGCACTTTGAGAGGCCGAGGCAGGTGGATCATTTGAGATCAGGAGTTTGACACCAGCCTGGTTAACATGGTGAAAACTTGTCTCTATTAAAAATACAGAAAAATTAGCCGGGCATCGTGGCCCATGCCTGTAATCCCAGCTACTTGGGAGGCTGAGGCAGGAGAATCACTTGAACCCAGGAGGTGGAGGTTGCAGTGAGCTGAGATTGCACCACTGCACTCCAGCCTGGGTGACAGGGAAAGACTCTGTCTCAAAAAATAAAAAATAAAAAACAATTTATGAGTAGCTTTTTTTTTTCTCCTTTCTTTCTATTGTATACTACTATCATGGTTTTCTTCTCAGTAATCTTAGGTGTTTATATAAATATTATTTGAAACTTTACATAGGCAGATTGGGGCTAGAGTTTTAAATTTTGATTTTTTTTCTGGGCTATTAAGCCCATGTCCATTCATAGGAGTTGCATAGCTACCGATGAAATCGAGACTTCCCTCTCACTTTGTCATATAGTTGCTTCCTCATTCTCATCTTCCTCGGACTTTCCGTCTTCCCCACACGTCCCATCTTCCTTCCACCACTTTCATATTTTACATTTGCCCAGAGACCCTTAGGGCATACCCAGTACTCAGAGAGTAAAATATAATCTCCTTTGTCTGGTAAACTGGTATCTTATGATTTGACTTCATTCCGTCTATTCATTCTAATTTCCTGTTGCTCTAATTAGACTAGTTATCTTGCTTTCTTCCCCGGCCTTTTTCAGCTTCGAAGCCTTTGCTCTGCTAACCTCTTAGAGTTTCATCTCCCCTCTTATTCAGCTGCACCAAATTTAAGTCTATACTAGCCATTCTGTGTGGATGTTAATACAGCAAAGCACTAAGAACAGTGCTAGCCCATGTGACCACTAAATAAGTGCTGTCATTATTGGCACTATTATTCCACATTCAAAGATTTGTTGAACTCCTATTATGCATCTACCATTGAGCTAACCTTGCCTGGGCATGGTGGCTCAGACCTGTAATCCCAATACCTAGGGAGGCCGAGGCTGGAGGATCACTTTAGGTCAGAAGTTTGAGACCAACCTGGGAAACATAGCAAGGCCCTGTCGTACAAAAAATAAAAAATGAAATTTTTAAAATTAGCCAAGTAGGTTGGCATACACTTGTAGTCCTCCCTACTCAGGAGGCTGAGGTAGGAGGATCCCTTGAGCCGAGGAATTCCAGGTTACACTGAGCTATGATTGTGCCACTGCACACCAGCCTGGGTGACAGAGTGAGACCCTGTCTCTAAAAAACAAACAAATAAATAAGCTAATCTTTTGGAGCTTACAGTCTTAGAAGACACAGGAAAAATGAGAAGTGGATTTGTTGCATGATGAAATGACAAAGTAGTAGCATAGATGCTATATTAACTTATTTTATCCTTGCAAGGCTGAGATAGGCATTCCTATTATTTCTGTTTTACCAGTGATGGAACTAAGCTGTCCTAGATGAGAATGCGAGTAAATGGCAGAGATGACATTTGGCCCTAGAGCCTGGGTCTCTTCAGAGTCATCAGTGCAATCAAGACTGACCAGGTCTTGATGTTGCCTCTTTCAAAACATGCTAATAACACGAAAGGACAACTTCTTTTTTTTTTTTTTTTTTTCTTTTTTTTGAGACGGAGTCTTGCTCTGTCACCCAGGCTGAAGTGCAGTAGTGCGATCTCTGCTCACTGCAACCTCCGCCTCCCCAGTTCAAGCAATTCTCCTGCCTCAGCCTCCCGAATAGCTGGGACTACAGGTGCCCGCCACCATGCCTGGCTAATTTTGTTGTATTTTTTAGTAGAGACAGGGTTTCAATGTGTTGCCCAGGCTGGTTTTGAACTCCTGAGCTCAGGCAATCTGCCCGCCTCAGCCTCCCAAAGTGCTAGGATTACAGGCGTGAGCCACCGCATCCGGCCAACAACTTCTTTTAAGTAAAGTATGCTAGTTATCTGTTTCCTTATTTAATTTAACTTGTTTGAATTAAAATCCAATTCTAAACTTTTCTTGCAGATGGTAGTTAGTATTGCTGAAGATCTTTTACGAACTGCTGCCCAAAATAGCAGGCTATCTTTACAGCGCACCCAAGCTGGCTGGCTTTTACTTGGAGCACTTATGACTTTAGGTATAATTATATTTGAGTAGGATTTTTGTCACGCTATAACCGTCAGTAGCCTGTAAAGCAAATTTAATTTAAAAGTGTTAAGCTTCACATTCTAGATTTTCATTGAAGTTGTAAAAATGGTGTAAAGATGTTTTCCTCGTCATTTGCTAGTAGATTTCTCTTTTTGGTAATTATTGCTTAAGGACATTTAATGAGAAAGTTGTTAGCAAAGTTTCACCTTTACCATCAGAATAACCTTTGTCTACCTGATGAGTTTAGTGTTTAAAAGAGATGAAAATATGAGGGAAAATTCCATCCCCTAAGTGAAAACCAGCAGTGTGATTTTAATAGAGTGGTAAAGTCACATTTAATTGGTATTGTTAGTGCTGCTTTTCTGGGGTAACCCTTAATGTGTTTCACTCTTAAGTAGTGTGACAAATCTGCAGTGTAGGCAAAATTTAACATTGTACATAGTACAAAAATACCTATTATTGTGATGGGGTATGTTCACATTTTAGTTCATATGTTTAGCTGCTGCTGTAAAAAGTGTGTGCATATGTGTACTACACAGTTATACAGATCTAAGCATCTATCTATTGGAAATTATACTTTGACCTACTTTTCTTTTCTGAAGAAAACAAAAAGTTGCAACTCATTTCCAGAAGTTTATGTTAAGTATGTTAAGTGGTATGTTAAATGAATTTTTTAGCAATGTAAACATGGATTCCTAGGTCTGAATATATTGTATCTCCATGAAACTAAATTAACCACATAAATTGCCCCCAAAACTGAGGAATATGTATCTGTATGTGTGTGGGAGTGGGTATATCTGTTTATATACATATGTATATGAAAAAGACCTCATAGAATGTGTCTGAGATATATTTTATTGATAATATGCAATCCACCATTCTCAATACAGTTGGGTAATCCTTTAAAAATTGCTTTTTGTGTATTTTATGTTTGGATTCTAAAAATATTGACAGTTTAAGGTGAATTTTATTATGCTTTGATCTATATTTTAATCAGTGAATAAAGTTCGAAAATAATGTAATTTTAGAGATAAAAATAGAGTGAAATAACAGATATTGTTAAACATCAGTATTTTACTCTATTTTCATCTCTAAAATTACTTAAAGTTTGTGATGGGCTCATCTTCCTTGATACTTGTTTGTAAGGTATGTTACATATACATGGTTTTGTATTCTCATTTTATTGGTTAGGACCATCTGTAGTTCGTTACCATCTGCCCAAGATGTTGTTATTGTGGCGAAATGTTTTCCCACGTTCCTTAAAGGAATTGGAAGCTGAGAAGGCCCGAGGTGATTCTTTTACCTGGCAGGTAACTTTGGAAGGTCGTGCTGGAGCTCTATGTGGTAAGAACTGAAAGGATTGTGCTTCACAATATTATGATATTACTAAAATATTTGTAAAGTAAAAGAAAAATCACTATTTTATAGTTTTTTTATTTTACTGGATAATGATAAATTCATAGGCTTTTAGATTTAAATAGAAACTTTATAAATGATCCACTTCAGTTTGCTAACTTTGTAATAAAAATGAAACCCAGATTCTGAAAAAGTGTTTAGAGCTGGTGGTTAGACAGGAACTAGAACTCAGGCCTCTTATTCCCACTTGTTGCTATCTTACCCGTCAAAGAAGCACTGAGTCACCATGTAAAAAAAAAAAATACCCAACAGCTGTTTAAAGAAAAAGAAACTCAGGATTACCAAAGTTATTGCATTTGCAGTTAGTCTTTTCATAATGGAGAAACAGCTGTTTTTTCACATCCTTATCAAATCTCCAAACCTTCATATATTTTTCAGGTATCAACATTACAAAAATAACAGATACAGTTGTTTTCGCCTGGGAGTTAACAGCTTACAGGAAACACTCAGGTTTTGTTTCGTTTGAGAACTAGAATGACATTGGATGTCCCAGTTCTTTTTTGGTTTATCTCAGGGTGAAAACTACTTCTTTTTCCAAACTGGGAGAGAGATACATGTTTAACCACAAGGGCAGCCAGGCAAGGGGGCACCTTTACTCTCACACATCTAAGAGGTGTTTTAGTCTTGGCTCTATTGCTAAGGGGCCAATAAAAATATTTTTTCTCACTGGACCATTTTTGTTTATATACATATATATTTACATAAATATATGTAAAAATTCAAAATGCAAAAATATATGTAGTGGCCGGGTGCTGTGGCTCATGCCTGTAATCCCAGCACTTTGGGAGGCCAAGACGGGTGGGTCACTCTCAGGAGTTCTAGACCAGCCTGACCAATATGGTGAAACCCTGTCTCTACTAAAGATACAAAAATTAGCCAGGCGTGCTGGTGCTTGCCTGTAGTCCCAGCTTCTCAGGAGACTGAGACAGGAGAATTGCTTGAACCTGGGATGTGGAGGTTACAGTGAGCCGAGATCTCACCACTGCACTCCAGCCTGGTTGACAGAGCGAGACTCCGTCTCAAAAAAAAAAAAAAAAAAAAATTTATATATATGTATACACACACACACACACACACACACACACACACATACACATATATCTGTAAAAGTTGCAAATATATATGTAATATATGTAAAAAATTCATGTAAATTTTAAGGCATTGTTTATACACATGAATGTATATGTTTATAAACAATGCCTTAAAATTTCTTTCTTTGTAGTCATCTGAATTCCTATGGGATCATAGTCCTCTGAATTTCCACCCACAGAAATCTCTCTAACCAGTACCTTCTCTTCCTCCATTTTTCTATCCACCTTTTTTCTACCCTTTTCCACGATTTTTCTTTGTAGTTGTTGCAAGTTTTTCTTTTGGTTCGGCATGGTTTTAGAACCTTGTAAGTTATAATAATTAAGTATTACAACTGCCTTTATAGTTATACAATTTTATAAATTAATTCAGGTTCACAACAGCTACTCCAAATCTGTCCTTTTAAACGTTTTATCTAGCCATGAGGAGCTTTGTTGCACATTGTCCTGAGCTGCTAACTGAAGATGTGATTCGAAAATTGATGACCCCTATTGAATGTGCCATGACTATGATGTCACAGTAAGTAAGCAATTAAGACAAATTCACATCCTATTTTATATATTAATAATATACTTCTCAGCCATATTTCGTGCTTTCTTCTAGAATCATCTAGGAAACATAGAAAACTTTACTTTTGTAATATAACTTTAAAAAATTACAGCAATGGTGTGGATTGAAATACAGTTGTATCTTAAAGTGTTTGTTACAGTGAAGACCACAACATAAGCTAAAATGAAAGTGTATACTTATCAGTGTACTTTGGCAGTACATTGATACATTGCTAAAAAAATTTATAGGTAATACTTATTCTGGTAAGCCATTACCAACTATGTTTTTGATATTTTAGCATTCCATCTGTAATGAAAGCCCATGGAGCTCATCTGAAAGCTAGTGCTGCAATGGTCCGTTTAAGACTTTACGATATCTTGGCTTTGTTACCTCCAAAAACTTATGAAGGTAAATTAAAAATTTGTGGTATCTGATAAAAATTTTTCTTTACAGTTCTTCACCGTATTATAGAGTCTGACCAAGGCTCTCCCACTGAGTTACTGTGCAAAGGAAGGCCACCATTTTATTTTTCTTCATGTAGAGTAGCTGACACTTGTTGACTACTTACTGTGTTCTGGGTCTCGTTTTTAGCCTTTTGTATTAGCTTCTTTGACTCTATTGCAACTTATGAAGCCTTTAGCCCTATTTTATAGATGAAGAATCTCAGATTGAGAGACTTAAAGAAACTTAACTTACCCAAGACTTAGAGCTAGTTAAGTGGCAGAGCTTGGATTCAAATCTAGCTGGTTTATCTTCAAAGTGTGCACTTTTAATTAATACACTGAAATGCTTCCTATATATTGTAATGTAGCCAATAATTTGAGGATCTGGAGGGAGAAATCAAATATTATGTAAAATATTAATAGTAAAATAAACCATTGATTTCTTTACAGTATAATCATGACCAAGAATTTCGGTGTGCTGTGGTTCATAGTACATTATTGGGCAATAAATAATAATAATCATATCACATTTAATATATTTAAAATAAAGTATCTGTGTGTGTGTGTGTGTGTGTGTGTGTGTGTGTTTGAGACAGGGTCTTGCTGTGTTGCAGAGGTTTGTCTCAATCTCTTGGGCTCAAGCAATCCTCCTGCCTCAGCCTGCTGAGTAGCTGGGACTACAAGCATGCTATGGCACCCGCCTCTCTTTCCTCTGTTTGAGTTTTTTGGTTATTTTAAATAATTTGGGCTAAAAGACAGAATACAATATATGAAAGGAAGTACCATTATTGTATATTAAAACCAGCATTTAAATATAGATTTTTTTAAAGAAGAGAACAGAGACTTAATTATTTTATTCCTGTTGAACATGTTGCAGCTCTTTGTGGGCAATGATTATAATTGTCACAAAAATTATTCTTTTTAATCTGATCTGAAATTCTGTTTTTTAGGATCTTTTAACGCACTTCTTAGAGAACTGGTGGCGGAATTCACTTTGACTGACAACTCAGCCAACACAACTACTTCCCTCCTCAGATCCCTCTGCCATTATGATGATAGTGTTCTTCTTGGTTCTTGGCTTCAGGAAACTGATCATAAATCAATTGAAGACCAGGTAATAAACCATAGAGGGAAATGAAATACTAACTTAATCTGAAACAATGGTCCTATTACACATTGTCACTTAAAAAGAAAATAGTGTATAGAAAGGTTTAATCCCCATTTAGTGTTCTTAGACACTTAAAGATGGCATCCTGGTGGTAGATAGTGAAAAAAGTTAAACAGGAAGAGTGAGAATTTGGCAAATTGTCTTGATTTAATATTCTGTGTATTTAGATACCTTGTGGTGGCTGTGATAAAGATCAGTTTTAATTGGCTTTTTGGTTATTGGTATTTTGTTTTGTTTTAGTTTGTTTTGTTTTGTGACAGGTTGGAGAGGAATGAGTTAGTAGGTTGAAGATTTAGAACTTTTGCCAACTGAATACATTATTTCTTATGTACTTTTTAAGAAGAGTGATTAAAGGCCCATATAAAATAATTGTTTGTGGGATTAAGATCTTGTGTATATTGTTCACGCAATAAGGTGGGTGGTGTAAACATGTTTTCGAATGAATAAAGCTTTTCTTAAAATTTGTATAAGGTGTTACTGATGATTTTTTAATGACCAAATTACATTTTGGTCTGTTTTCAAATGTTCGGATCCAGTCATTCTTTTTTTGTTGCCTTTTCTCCCTTTTCCTCTGCTGTAATCCTCATTCCCAATGTTTAATAAGTAGATTTCCTAAAGTAGATTTTGAATAATTTTTATTTCACTCTTTTGCAGCTCCAGCCAAACAGTGCCTCTGGAAGTGGGGCTCTGGAGCATGATCCTTCCTCTATTTATTTACGGATACCTGCTGGAGAAGCAGTACCTGGTCCCCTCCCTCTCGGAGTCTCAGTCATTGATGCTTCTGTGGCCCTTTTTGGTGTAGTGTTTCCTCATGTTTCTTATAAACACCGGTTAGTATAAAGTCAATCAGGTAATTTTTGTTAAATATATATTATATTAAACAAAGAGTAGATTTTCTCATCCCAGTTAGCTCTGCAATAAAGTGAGTTACTATAATACTTAAATAGTACTCTTACAGATTTACTAACGTGACACATACATGATAAAAAAAATTGCATGCAAATTGCACATAATTTGAGACTTTATGTAAGATTTGACCCTGTGTACTAGTGTCTGATATCCGTTGTATTGTGGACTGTATTTTATAACAAAATTTTCATTATATATGCTAGAATGACAACTGTTGGCAAAAAAAAAATGCATTATAATAGTTCGTTTGATAGTTCATACATAGGTTTTGACTGTATCTTTAATTAAGGACGTCAGTTTGCTAAGCCTGTTGACTTTGTGGTTGAAGAAGTAAATGGATGAAAATTCCACTCCCTAATAACGTTTGTGAGGTGGTTCAAGTCTAGAACTTGGAAACTAACATAATTGGTTCTTTTTGTAGTAGAAGCATTTTGGTTTGGTATATTCTATATCCACAGACACTATTCCTAGCTTTAGTAGGCAGTTTGTATATTGTGATTTTCCCAAAAGGAAAACAGAAATGAATTAATACAAGACCATCACAGATAACTTAAAAGCTTTACAAAATTAAAATGCCTTAAAAATATTGTTGGGTCTGGTTGTGGTGGCTTACGTCTGCAATCCCAGCACTTTGGGAGGCTAAGGCAAGAGAACTGCTTGAGGCCAGGAGTTTGAGACCAGCCTGGGAAACATAGTGAGACACTCATCTCTACAAAAATTACAAAATAAAAAATGTCTTTAATATGTAGGTTGCTTGATTAATTGCTTTTTAATTTGAGGAGAAAAAAGATATCTTTAAACATGTAGGTTCCTTGATTAATTGCTTTTTAATTTGAGGGGAAAAAAGTTTAAATATGAAACTTTACCCAAATATCTTTAAGAACATTTGGTTGCCACATAAATGTTAAATGACGTTAAAGGTGGAAGAATCTCATAAAGCATCTATTTCAACATTTTGGTTTTAAATCTTAAGGAAATCCATATCTAAGAGTTTGGTGTACACAAGGTTATACAACTAGTTATGAAAGCTATAACTGAAATCCAGGATTATCTTCATTCTATATGATCACTTTTATGAATAAGATGAAGTATAAATAAATAAATTCTAGTAAAAATATATAATAAATAACATAAATATCCAACAGTAGGAGGATAAGTGAATAAATAATAGTCCATTTTTGTAGAGACAGTGTTTTGATAGAAGATGCTCATGATACAATGTTAAATTAAAAAGGTAAAAAGCAAGAAGTGATCCTACTTTGGTTTTTAACCAGCAGGCTGTGCAGCTTAATGTATTTACTGCTGTTCTTAGTGCACTAAAGGTACTTACTTACTTTTAAAAGTTTTTTAAAGTACATCAAAATGTGCATGTATACACGTACATCTGAATCTGTATCTTCATGTGAGTTTTGAAGAATGCTTTGACCTGAGACCTGTAGACTAGTACAAATTGAGCTTTAAATCCTTACAGCGACCTCAGGGAGATTTTATTACCAACTTGAGGTCATAATTGTCTTAGTACTAAATCCAACTTCCTTGGATTCCTTTGTTTCACATCATTTCTTTTTAGAATAATGCTCTGTCACTCTCTTTTTATCAAAATCTTCTGAAATGGGCTGGGCATGGTGGCTCACCCCTGTAATCCCAGCACTTCGGGAGGCAAAGGTGGGCAGATCACCTGAGGTCAGGAGTTTGAGACCAGCTTGGCCAACATGGTAAAATCCTTCTCTACTAAAAATACAAAATTAGCTGCGTGTAGTGGCGAACACCTATAGTCCCAGCTACTCGGGAGGCTGAGGCAGGAGAATCATTTGAACCCAGGAGGCAGAGGTTGCAGGGAGGCGAGATTGCACCATTGCACTCCAGCCTGGGCATCAAGAGCGAAACTCAGTCTCAAAAAAAAAAAAGTGCTGAGCACAGTGGCTCACACCTGTAATCCCAACACTTTGGGAGGCCGAGGTAGGTGGATCACCTGAGGTTGGGAGTTCGAGACCAGCCTGACCAACATGGAGAAACCCAGTCTCTACTAAAAATGCAAAATTAGCCAGGAGTGGTGGCACATGCCTGTAATCCCAGCTACTGGGGAGGCTGAGGCAGGAGAATCACTTGAACCTGGGAGGCGGAGATTGTGGTGAGCCGAGATCGCGCCATTGCACTCCAGCCTGGGCAACAAGAGCAAAACTCCATCTCAAAAAAAAGAAAAAGAGAAAAATCATCTAAGACAGCCATGGATTTTTTTTTTTATAAACTGATTCTTTTTTATTAATATAAAAAACAATTCACTTCTGGTTTTTTACATTTAAAAAAATTAGCCAAAGCTAAATCTTTTTTGAACTTTCCCAAAAGCTTCTGAGGCTAGGACATGAGGTACTATTCTAAGAGTATTTTTAAAAAAGGAAAAAGAATTATACTACATTTAAAATTTTCTAACTTAAAAATCTTCCATAGAGATACATAATTAATTATTGTTATCTGTACAAGAAACCTTGAGCATCTACTAGATGCCAGGCGCTTTGTTGGACAGTGCTGTTAATGTTGAAGACCACTGCAATTATGTCCTTATTTTGTTAATTGAAACTCTTTTCTTGTTCCATTTAATAACTGCATGTCCATATAATAATATGGGAGGAGATCTGGTTTGGACTAGCTGTGGGAATGAAATAGAAAAGAGATAACATGGGGAATTATTTGCTAAACAATTAACTTGTACTCTTCTTATCTGTTTTTGAGCCATATTGGAATAAAATTTGTCACTAATGTGATTTTTTTCTTATTGTTATAGATTACAAATGTTGGATCACTTTGCCGAATGTGTTAAACAAGCTAAAGGTGTCCGCCAGCAAGCTGTGCAGCTTAACATATTTACTGCTGTTCTTAGTGCACTAAAGGTATTTACTTTTAATACATACTATTCTGAAATAAGCTTTTAATTAATGCATTTAATAAGCCAGACATAGCAAGATTATTATAATGTTTATATGTATATCACTTAGTAACTGTGCCTTTATGTTAGCTTAGTTAAATTACTTGAAACTTTATGTTAGGCTCAGTGTAGTTAAATAAATGTTTTATATTTTAGTGTTGTTAAAGTTTGTGTTTCAATTTGAACTTCAGATTTTACAAGTGCCAATAAATTCTTTCAGAATTTTCAAAGATGTTTGACGAATGAAATCTGATATTCTACTGAAGGTTAACTGAATAGAGCTGAAGCTTGATCTGTGGTTTAGGCCACAAATCATGTGAGGCAGTGTTACATAGTTGAAAGAATGTTGCATTTAGAGATTGTGTTCTCATTAAGCTACTCTAGGTTTGTGTCCAGAGTAATTTCTTTAAACTTTTTTAACCTTTTTTGAGTTGTAGTTTCTACAGGTATGAAGTAGAATACAGTAGTCCTTTCCTTATCCGCAGTTTTGCTTTCTGCAGTTTCAATTACCAATAGTCAACTGTGGTTTGAAAATATTAAATGGAAATTTCCCGAAATAATTTATAAGTTTTCAATTGTGCACCATTCGGAGTAGCATGATAAAATCTTGTACTGTCCTGTTCCATCTTGCCCTGTCCTGCCTAGGACGAGAATCATCTCTTTGTCCAGTGATTCCACACTTTCTACCCTACCTGTCTGTTAGTCACTTGGTCACCATCTGTCTCAGTTATCAGATGGGCTGCTGCAGTGTGGCAGCACCTATGTTCAGATAACCCTTGTTTTACTTCATACTGGCCCCAAAGTGCAAAAGTAGTGATTCTGGCAATTTGGATATGCCAAAGGGAAGCTGTAAAGTGCTTCCTTTAAGTAAAGAAGAGAAAGTTCCCAACTTAAGAAGGAAAGAAATAATATCATATGCCAGAGTTGCTGAGATCTACAGGAAGAACAAATCTTCTGTCTGAAATTGTGAAGAAGGAAAGAGGAATTTGTGTTAGTTTTGCTGTCCCGTCGCAAATTACAAAAATCATGGCCACGGTGTGTGATAAGTGCCTAGTTAAAATTCAAAAGGCATTAAGTTTGTGAGTAGAAGACGTGAACAGGAACAAGTTCCCATTGACAGCAATCAGGTTCCTAATCCCTTCGTTCAGACATCCAAGGTGGGCCTTGGAATGTGTCCCCTGTGGAAAAGAGGGGACCACTGTTACAGATATTTTGCCTATCTCACAGGGTTTGTGCATCATACTAGGCACTCTATCATAACGTGTTTGAATACTTTTTATATTATTCAGTGCTAAGCTTAAAGTATTGTTTTAAAATAAAATGGTAGCAAATATGTGTTTGCATGAACATGTCTTAAGTCATGCTTAAGTTGTATTTTGTAAACATCAGGGAAAAAGGATATATATAGGCATTGATTATAGAAATAAAGGTTTGGGGCTGGGCGTGGTGGCTTATGCCTGTAATCCCAGCACTTTGGGAGGCCGAGGCGGGGGGATCACCTGAGGTCAGGAGTTTGAGACCAGCCTGGCCAACATGATGAAACTCTATCTCTACTAAAAATACAAAAATTAGCCGGGTGTGGTGTCAGGCACCTGTAATTCCAGCTACTAGGGAGGCTGAGGCAGGAGAATCACTTGAACCTGGGAGGCAGAGGTTGTAAAGAGCCGAGATCATGCCATTGCACTCCAGCCTGGGGGACAGAGCAAGACTCTGTCTCAGGAAAGAAAAAAAAAAAAAAAAAAGAAAAAAAGAAGAAGAAGAAACACAGGTTTGGACCATTTATATAACCATTAGTATAAACTCTATGAAGAGACCATCAACTAATTTGGGCCTGTGAGTTTTTTAAAAAAGGAATGGGGTGGTCATGGTCTCCTTCAGTGATTGGGAGAATAGTGAACCAACTGTAATATTGCTGTACAGATTACACTTTTCTTCATAGATATGCTAATGCCTCTGCTGTAGTTAACATTTTCCTCACGCAATGTGACATAGATTTTTGGTCTCAAATAAATAAATGAAGTTCCAGGATGGTAAGTACAGCTAGAACAAAGAGAGTGTCATTTAATATGATGAACAAACTACTTCAACATTCAGTTACTAATTATTATTTTTACCTTTTTTTTTTTTTTTTCTTGAGATGGAGTTTCGCCCTGTTGCCAGGCTGGAGTGCAGTGGCGCGATCTCGGCTCACTGCAACTTCCGCCTCCCAGGTTCAAGCGATTCTCCTGCCTCAGCCTCCCGAGTAGCTGGGATTACAGGCACGCGCCATCATGCCCAGCTAATTTTTGTATTTTTTGCAGAGACGGGGTTTCACCATGTTGGCCAGGATGGTCTCCATCTCCTGACCTCACGATCCACCCACCTCAGCTTCCCAAAGTGCTGGGATTACAGGCGTGAGCCACTGCACCCAGCCACCTCATTTGTTTATTTATTTATTTTTTTGGAGACGGAGTCTCACTCTGTTGTCAGGCTGGAGTGCAGTGGTGTGATGTCGGCTCACTGCAGTAACATCTCTGCCTCCCGGGTTCAAGTGATTCTCCTGCCTAAGTCTGCTGAGTAGCTGGGATTACAGGCAAGTGCAACCACACTCAGCTAATTTTTTTTGTATTTTTAGTAGAGATGGGGTTTCACCATGTTGGCCAGGATGGTCTTGATCTCCTGACCTCGTGATCTCCCCACCTTGGCCTCCCAAAGTGCTGGGATTACAGGCGTAGGCCACTGCGCCTGGCCTCATTTTGTTTTTAGATGTATGTTGATTATACTGTTTAAGTCATATAATTGTCTTCTGTGAAATTTTTATATAAACTATTCAGTTTCATACTCATCAACAGTATGAAATACTCTTCCAAATATCCTCTTTCCAAATATTTGCCATTGATTCTGAAATCATTTTTTTGTTAAAGATTTCTTAAAAGATAGAACCAATCCATTTAATGGTTTGTGCTCTGTTTCATAACAGGTGAAATAGGAGAATGTTTCCTTAGAGTGATAAATTTCAATCAGTTAAATAATGGTTGATTTAGTAATACAGTGTCCTTAATATATGGAAGTAACTTTTAGGTACTAGTCTTTGAATAGAGACACTCCCTGCAAATGTCTCTTAGGGCCAGTCAGACTATGGCTATGTTATAGATCATGTTCTGAAATCGTATTTAGGAAAGTTATTACCGTGAATTGAACAGTTACAGATTCTAGACATTAGTGTATACATGTGAAAACTGGCTGAAGAAAATAACTTATGAAGATGTATTTATATTTTAGAAAGATTGCAGCATGTATTTTTCCTTTATTTAATATGAATTGCGAGGCCAGGTGCACCTGTAATCCCAGCACGTTAGGAGGCTCAGGCAGGAGGATTGCTCGAGCTCAGGAGTTTAAGACCAGCCTGGGCAACATAGTAAGACCCTATTTCTACAAAAACTTTTTAAAAATTAGTCCAGCAGGGTGGCATGCGTCTATAGTCCCAGCTACTCAGGAGGCTGAGGTGGGAGGATTGCTTGAGCTCAGAAGGTCGAGGCTGTAGTGAGCAGTGATTGTGCCACTGCACTCCAGCCTGGGCAAGGGAGCAAGACCTTGCCTTAAAAAAAAAAAAAAAAAAAAAAAAAAATCATGAATTATGAATTGCTGTCCTTTTTTTTTTTTAATGTAGGGCTTAGCTGAAAACAAAAGTACTTTAGGACCTGAGGAAGTTCGTAAATCTGCTCTGACACTGGTTATGGGTCCTCTGGACAACCCAAACCCCATCTTACGTTGTGCGGCCGGGGAAGCTCTTGGAAGAATGGCTCAGGTGGTTGGAGAAGCAACTTTTATTGCTAGAATGGCCCAATATAGCTTTGACAAGTAAGTGAGTTTCTTTACTAACAAGTTTCATATGTAGGCAAATATGTCTTTTAAATAATAATTAACTGGAGTGTATGTTTTCCACATGGTATACAGCATGTGATAATATTTTGTGGGTTTTTTGTAATGATCTCAATTTTTAATTTAGCAGTTGATTCAACTTTAGAATCTGGGAAAGTTATGTTACTTTCTGCGTGGAGAGGGCTTCTAATTCAGCTCTTGAATGTTACTTAATGAAATCAAGAAAAATGTTAATAAGGACTTCTCTCAGTTATGTGTATTCACTGAAGAGGTGCTCTGAAGTCATTTTCTCTCCTTGTCCCTCTTTATTCTTTTTGTTAATTATCCACTTTTTGGAATAAGCCATTCTTTTTCTAACTGCTACCAAGTTTATCTCTTAAATTATGACTGAAACAGAATAGTTAAGCATCAGGTTTCAAGGATTTACTTATATATTAATTATAAAGAGTGATCTCAGAGACCCAAATAAGTATCATTAAGATGATGAGTTGCAGTTATTAGTGACTGTTGACTTGTTAATCAAGTGCGTAAGTAGAGAACTTAAAAATCAAGGGTTGTCCAGAACTGACACTTGTGTTATGTAAATTATATCATTCTTAGCTATCATATATATAGAGTATTAAATATACCAAACTATGTCATGATCATTAACAAAAGAGAAAGTATGAAGCAGTGGCTATGAAGTAGTAGTTCTGAAGAAAATGTATTTTCTGAATTATTGCCTATCTGTAAATAGCTTTCCTTGTCTTGACTTGTAAATGGCAATTTGATTGGTTATTCGATAATGCCCTAAGGCACTAAGGATAATATGAGCAGGCAAAAGACAATTAAAATATAACCAGACACTTAATCTTCTGCAGAATGATTGCTGCTATTTTCTAGCTATAGATTAGTTTTCCTCTTTCCAAATATTTGCCATTGATTATGAAATAGCTTTTTATTAAAGATTTATTAAAAGAAACAATCTTAGTTATCCATTTAATGGTTTGTGCTCTGTTCATAACAGGTGAAGTAGGAGTATGTTTCTTTAGAAAGCTCTTGAAGGGTAATTTTTTTTTTTAATTACGAGGAGTTTTAGTTTATGTGTCCTTGGCCAGGCGCATTGTCTTTTGCCTGTAATCCCAGCACTTTGGGAGCCTGAGGTGGGTGGATCACTTGAGCCCAAGAATTCTGGATCAGCCTGGGCAACATGGTGAAACCCTGTCTCTACAAAACATACAGAAATTAGCCGGGCATGGTTGCATGTACCTATAGTCCCATCTACTTGGGAGGCTGAGATGGGAGGATCACTTGAGCCTGGGAGGTGGAGATTGCAGTGAGCCAAGATCATGCCATTACTCTCCAGCTTGGGTGACAGAGCGAGACTCTGTCTCAAAAAAAAAATTATGTGTCCTCAATATCTGTAGGATACTGTATTTGTTTTGTACTTTGATCAAACACAAGGACATTTCATTTATTTATACCTGTCCAATTTAGTTGTTTGCAAGTATTATCAGTGCTTACCTTCATTATCTTTTTCAAATCCTTATGATCTGAAATAATTATTACGAAGATTTTGTTACCCATTTTTTCACATTTTATTTAAAACTGGAATTTTTCTTAAATTCTGTATGAAATGTCATGATATTTGGCAGCATTTTAATTTTTTTATACTGCTATGTAAAGTAATGGTACATTTTTTAAAACGATGGTGTCTTAGATTTGGCAGACTCTGGCTGTATTTTGGAAAAACTTCAGTCTTTCACAGCCTCATTATATTAGACTGTTTTCATCAACATCATCTCTTGCTGATATAATATCTGACTGTGAAACGCTAAAATCACCTATAGCTGCAGGTCCGTCTTGTATATTTGCACATTGAAATCTTATACTAACTTAGCATTAAGACAGAAATTCACAGAAATTAAGACAGGAATCATTCTGTAAACCATTCTAGGTTAATAGGGAGTACCTTCAATTGTTTAAGACCCAGTTTGGATAAAAATAAAAATCTTTGATAGTTGAATTTATTTCCATTCAATTGAAAGTCACTTTGAGACCTCTGAGAAATGTATATTCTTATATCTAAGATTATTTTCTGTGAAGAGATGATTATCACTGTGAACATTGATTCCACTTTAGGTTCACTAACCTGTTACTTTTTGAGAAATAATAACACAAAGGTAACTTTCTAATCTGTGTAATGTTTTAGAATTCACAGATTGCATTTATTCTTAACTTCTTTATTCCTCAAAACAACTGCTCTTTAGGAATAATAATAATTTCACTTAGGTAGGGAAATGGAGGCTTAGAGAGGTAAAGATTACTTATCCAAGGATATGATATGTTAGAAATAATGTTACAGATAGACCTACTTCACTTCATTCATTGCTACATTTCTTTTTTTTTTTGAGATGGGATCCTGCTGTGTTGCCCAGGCTGGTCTCAAACTCCTTGGCTAAAGCAGCCCTCTCACCTCAGCCTCTTGAGTAGTTGGGATTACAGGAGGGAGACACCACATCCAGCTTCTTTTTTTTTTTTTTTTGAGGCGGAGTCTGGTTCTGTTGCAGAGGCACGATCTTGGCTCACTGCAACCTCCACCTCCCAGGTTCAAGTGATTCTCCTTCCTTAGCCTCCCGTGTAGCTGGGATTACAGGTGCAGGCCACCATGCCCAGCTAATTCTTGTATTTTTAGTAGAGGCAACGTTTCACCATGTTGGCCAGGCTAGTCTCGAACTCCTGACCTTAGGTGATCGGCCCGCCTCGGCCTCCCAAAGTGCTGGGATTACAACTGTGAGCCACTGCACCCAGCCTGCCACATTTCTTAACATCTGTTCTGTGACAGCACTCAGAATTTTCTTTAGTTTGCAGTAGGCAAACTGGCCAACTAGAGTCTTGGGGATGATTATTCATCTCTCAATTTTTTTTTTTTTTTTTTTTTTTGAAACAGAGTTTCCCTGTTGCTGCCCAGACTGGAGTGCAGTGGTGCAATCTCAGCTCACTGCAACCTCCACCTGCCGGGTTCAAGTGATTCTTGTGCCTCAGCCTCCCGAGTAGCTGGGATTACAGGCGCCCGCCACCACGCCCGGCTAATTTTTATATTTTTAGTAGAGATGGAGTTTCGCCATGTTGGCCAGGCTGGTCTCAAACTCCTGACTTCAAATGATCCACCCACCTTGGCCTCCCAAAATGCTGCGATTACAAGCGTGAGCCAGTGTGCCTGGCCCATCTCTTGACTTTTAATGAGGTTGCCAGAAATCTGGTTGTGGATAGCTTATTAAGAGTTTTAATAAAGTTTTGAAAATACAACCAAAATTGCTTTTTAGGCTGCTTTGTTAATTTAGGTGCTTTGTTCCTAGTAGTATTTTGTTCTGTTTTCTAATAGTAATTGACTGTATTGGTGCATGATTATGAGTCATAGTATTTTATGGCTTAAAAAAGTATTCCTTCATAGCTTCTTTTATTTGATCCTTTCCATTGTCCAAAATGAAGTTTACATGTTAGCTTCATTTCAGATCTCTACATTACTAGTTAAATATGAACAAAAGGATGAAATCTTATTCTTTCAGATAAACATTAAAAGAATGTACAGGACTTTAACTGCCATTAGTGGTGGAATAACAGGGACTGTATTTACCCTTGTGTCTTAAACTGCTAGAAAAACAGATAAAATAACTGAAACAACAGTTTTGAGACATTGGACAACAGCCAGCATAGGACAGTGATTCCTAGGAATGGGAAAGAAACAAAGGGAACACTAAAGATGCTCCAGATTACTGCTTGCAGAAAGTTTCCAGGCTTAAGTACAGAAATAGGAAACCCAAACTTGAGGAGAGAGCATTTGCAATTTGGGGAGGCAAGGTAGCTAGAATGTGTAGGGTGGAATAACAGAGAGGAGAGAGCTGCACAGGGAGAGAGCTATGAACAGAAGGATGATTGAAAGTCTTTGGCTGAATACTGATATGTGCAGAATACAAGGAAACTACCCAAGACCAGGGAAAGAACCACCAAAAGGGAATAGGTGAAACAATCTTCAGAACTCACAGGGCTGAGAATATTTTGTGTTCCCACTATTCAGAATAGAAAGACCTCCTGAGGTGAAGCCCTAAGAACGATATTGCTTCAGTAATGGGAGCAACATCCCTGACCCTGCCTAAAAAAGCTTAAAAGCAAGCCTTGAGAAAATGAAACTGATTGTTAGTAGTAGCTGAACTGTATCCCAGAACAAAACTCAGCAATATTTAAAGGAGTACAATAAATGGAGCAACTCAACATCATAAAATTCACAATATCCTGTATCCAATCAAAAATTACTAGACACATAAAGACGCAGAAAGATAAAACCTCTTACTTGGAGAAAACATCAATCAATAGAAACGGCCCAGAAATTTAAAAAATGATGAAATTAGCAAATAAGAATATTAAAAGAGTTATTATAAATATGCTTTACATTTTCAAGGAAGTACAGGAAAACCTGAGTATGATATGAGAAAAGGAATTTGTAAAAACAGCCCAGAGGAAACCTAGAAATGTAAAATGTATGTATGAAATGAAAAAATGCACTGGATAGGATTTACAGAAGATTAGACAATGAGGTAGGAAAAACAGGTCAGTCAGCTGTATTTGCATATTGACATCTTACACCAGCTTAGAATTAAGACCGAAATTCACAGAAATTGAGAAAAGATCATTCCAGTGATGTTGAAGACATAGAAACTATCAAAAATGAGGTGTAGAGAGAAAAAGGACTGGAATTAAAAATGAACAGAGTCTCAGTGACTTCTGGGACCAATATCAAGCTGTGTAACATGCATATAATTGAAATCTCAGCAAAGGGTAAGTGAAGAACTCTCATACATTGCCAGTAGAAATGCAAAATGTTACAGACACTTTGGAAGATAGTTTGATGGTTTCTTATAAACATAAATATATGCTTCTCTTTTGCCTACCAGTTCCACTTCTAGGTATTTACCTAAGAGAAATGAAAATGTATGTGCATACAAACACTTCTACTCAAACTTTTATAGTAGCTTTATTTATGAGAGCCAAAAACTGGAAAGTATCCACAATTATCAATGGTTGAATAGATAAATAGTGATGTATTCATAAATGGAATATTGTTCAGCTATATAAAAAGAGCAAACTACTTTTACAATAAATTGGATGAATCTTAAAAGCATTGTTCTATGTGAAAGAATCCAGACCCCAAAGACTAGGTACTATCTGATTTCATTTGTATGAAACTATATAAAAGGTAAAACTATAGTGATAGAAGACAGATCAGTGGTTGCCAGGATGTTGGGGGAAGGAATATGACAACAAAGGGACTTAGGCAACTTTCTGTGGTGATGAAAATGTCCTATATCTTGTGTTGTCAATACGGCAGCCACTACCCACATACGACTATTGAGCAGTTGAAATGTATCTTGCCCGAATTGATACACACTGTGAGTGTGTAGTACATACTGGATTTTGAAGACTTAGTTCAAAAAAAGAATGTAAAATATCTCAATAATTTGGTATATTGATTACATCTTGATATTTTAATATTTTGGATATATTGAGTTAAATAAAATGTATCGAAATTGATTTCAAGGAGGAGGATCACTTGAGACCAGGCATTTGAGACCAGCCTGGACACTAAAACCTTCATTTCTATTTAAAAAAAAATAATTTCACCTGTTTCCTTTTTGTCTTCTGGAGTGTGGTGACTAGAATATTTTAAATTACATATGTGGCTTCTATTAGAGACTTCAAAAAGTTCTTGGAATAATAGAATGAAAAGATACAAATAAAAAATATAAACTTTTTTTCTCAACATAAGCTCCATCAGGTTCAAGACACTTTTGTAAGTGATGATGCCAGCCATTTAGTTCATTCCTAAACTGAGAATCCTGGGAATTTAACCATGTCAATGAAGTCTTTTTTGCATTATTAACTGAAGAAAAATGAGCACCCTTTAAATATATTTTTTTAAGATTAGGAAACAACAACAACAAAAAAGTCATAAGAAGCCAAATCAGGACCATAAAGTGATTGTCTAATGACTTTCCATTGAAACTCTTGCAGCGTTGTCCTTAGAGAAGAATTCTCTAGTGAAGCTTTCCCAGTCATTTTTTCGCTGAAGCTTTGGCTAACTTTCTCAAAATACTTTTATAATGAGCAGATGCTATTGTTCTTTGGCCCTCCTGAAAGTCAAGCAGCAAAATGTATTATTAAGCATTCCAAAAAACTGTTGCCATGACCTTTGCTCTTAACTAGTCCACTTTTGCTTTGAATGAACCACTTTTACCTCTTGGTATCTATTGATTTGATTGCGCTTTGTGTCAGGTTCATACTGTTAAAGCCATGTTCCATCTCCTGTTACAGTTCTTTAAAGAAATGCTTCAGGGTCTTGATCTCACTTGTTTAAAATTACCATTGAAAGCTCTGCCTTGTCCGCAGCTGATTTGGGTGGAACAGTTTTGGCACACATCAAGTGGAAAGTTTGCTCAACTCTAATGTTTCAGTCAGAATTATGTAAGCTGAACCAGTTGAGATATGTATGTTGTTGGCTATTATTTCTGCTGTTAATCATCAATACTCTTCAGTTAGGGCACAGATAAGATGCATTGTTTTCTCTCAGATTGATGGGTATGGTCTTCAGCTGTGGGCTTCATCTTCGGCATTATCTCATCCCTTCTTTTTTTTTTTTTTTTGAGACAGAGTCTCACTATCGCCCAGGCTGGAGTGCAGTGGCGCGATGTTGGCTCACTACAGCCTCTGCCTCCCTGGTTTAAGTGATTCTCCTGCCCAGCCTCCGGAGTAGCTGGGATTACAGGAACGTGCCACCACACCCAGCCGATTTTTGTATTTTTAGTAGAGACAGCGTTTCACCATTTTGGCCAGGCTGGTCATGAACTCCTGACCTCGAGTGATCCACTTGCCTTGGCCTCCCAAAGTGCTGGGATTACAAGCATGAGCCACTGTGCCTGGCCTGCCTCATCTCTTGTTAAAATGAGCTATTCATTTGTAAACTGCTGATATCTTTGAGGGCATTGTCCCCACAAACTTTCGTAAGGCATCGGTGATTTCACCATTCTTCCACCCAAGCTTCACCATAAATTTGATGTTTGTTCTTAATACATCTTTAGCAGAATTTATGTTGCTCTGATGGGGGCACTTTTCAAACTGATGTTCTTATCCTTCTTGGTGCTTAAAACTAGGTCCTGTTCAGATATGTTATAACAAGTTAGTACGAGTTTATTTTGGTACCCCAAAATGTTGAAATCCATGTATAGTTCTTGCATAATGTGTAGTTTCCATAAACTTTTTGAAGACCTCTCATATTCATCTTGGACATCTCTGTTCTAATGATTATGTGGTGGTTACATACTGTATACTTATCACAGCTCATTAAATTGTATATTTTAGTATACATTTAAAATTTAATTGTATACCTAAAGTTGGTGAATATTGTATATGAGTCTCAATAAAGCTTATTTTTTAAAGTAATGTTCATCTCTTTTTATGTATTTGAATTCATTTAAAATATATTTCACAAAGAAAAAAGATTGGCCTTTTTTAAAGAGGTTCAAATCATAATTATAGGGTATTTCTTAAGTGTAAAATATTTTATGTAATACTGTGAAAACAAATACCTTTTTACTATTTTTAAAACCAAACATAAAAGTTATTTTGTTTTTTAAAAATATAAAAATATTTCAAATAAGTCTTGGCTTTTCAAGGAATAATTAATATTAAAAATGAATTGTCAAATTTTCTCTAAAATTAAAATAGGCTTTATTCAGTCAAATGTATGTTTTTAACTTATTATTATTATTATTATTATTATTATTATTATTATTATTGAGACAGAGTCCTGCTCTGTCACCCAGGCTGGAGTGCAGTGGCGTGATCACAGCTCACTGCAGCCTCAACCTCTTAGGCTCAAGCAGTCCTCTCACTTCAGCTTCCCTACTAGCTGGGCCTACAGGCATGCACTGCCATGCCCGACTAAGTTTTTAATTTTTTTTAGAAATGGGACTTTGCCATGTTAGCCAGACTGGTCTCGAATTCCTGGGCTCAAGTGATCCACCGGCCTCAGCCTCCCAAATGCTGGGATTACAGGCATGAGCCATCCCACCCAACCGTAGTTATTTTAAATTGAAGTTCTAACTCCTGTTAGGGAGTGGAGAAAGAAGTAATTGATTGTAATCTTTTCTTATTTCCCCAATAAATCCCTGTTTTTGTGTGACTTACAAGGTTGTTGTTTTTATAGGGAAATAGCAAAATTAGTTCTTGAAGCATAATCTTTTTTTCAGGTTGAAATCGGCTCGAGATGTTGTATCTAGGACTGGTCATTCATTGGCTCTTGGTTGTTTGCATCGTTATGTTGGTGGAATAGGCTCAGGACAACATCTGAAGACCAGTGTCAGCATTTTATTGGCTCTAGCACAAGATGGGACATCCCCTGAAGTCCAGGTATAATACTGGTTTTTTTATTACAAAAGTTTAGAAAATTTTTTGGAAAATTATTTGCTCTATGAAATAAAAATGACTGTGGTAAGTTGTTAGGACAAATATATTAGGGTTTGTTTTTGTAATAGTACATAGCAAGATTTTGTTTATCAGCCTAGTCTTAAAGTCTGTCTTATTCTGAGAATTTCACCCATTCACATACATTCCTTAAAACATATTTTCTTTTTATTGTGTATTATTCTGTGTACTTTTTTCCTGTTTTTTTTTTTTTTTTCATTTCTTTAGATTTGTTAGCTTGATCAAGTTTTTTTTTTAAATAACCATCCTTCTCTCTCTTCCTGTAATACCCCAACCTAGGTCCCGGGTCATCGGCTGAATCTTCATGTGGACCCTTTGAATATTTTGTTTTTGTTGTTTCTTTTTAGACACTATTATACATAAGTAAATATAACTACAGTGAAGATGAAGAATGTGTGTGAAAATATCCTACAATCTGGATTTGCTACTTCACTTTGATAGGCCTAAAAATATTAAGAGTATACCCGTGTAACAATTCAGTATACTCAATTCAGTACATTCGAATTCTTCCTTACAACTAAAATGAAATTATATTTTATTCTAGACTTGGTCTCTTCATTCACTTGCTTTGATAGTGGATTCTAGTGGTCCGATGTATCGTGGCTATGTGGAACCAACATTATCTCTAGTTCTTACCTTGCTGTTGACAGTTCCGCCTTCACATACAGAAGTTCATCAGTGTTTGGGTCGATGCTTGGGTGCTATAATAACTACTGTTGGCCCTGAACTACAAGGTAAGTCAATCATCTGAAATTAAGGAACCTAGATAGATAATCACTATCTTTAAATTTCCTGAATATCACCATCACGTTACTTATTTTGTAATAACAATTACTACGTACTGAATACTTGGATTTACTGAAAGCCTGGCACTCAGCTTTTTACATGTGGCATTTAATTTAATCCCTACGAGAAACCTGTGACATGACAATGTTTATTGAAGTTTTGAGCAGAGAAAACATTTTAAATGAAATTTTACTTGGAGTCCCATGAAAACAAACTTAAAAATGGAGTTCCTTTGGCCTAGAGTGCTATCCACATGTCTTCATGGACTTTTGCTTCACTTTTTTCAAACTCTAAGGATTAGGAACATAGCTTGAAAAACCACTGTCATAAGGTAAATATTATCTAAATTTTTTTTTCTTTTTGTTAGAGGAAAAATATATTAGCTAATTTTCTATGAGGAAGTAAACTGGGAGAAGATAAGTAACTTGCCTAGAGTTAGTCAGCTTATGAGTGGCACATTTATGATCCTAAAGCCTGTGTTTGTACCACTTAATTCCACTGAGTTAATTCTACTAATGGTTAAACTCCCAAGTCGGCAACTTATTGTAAAGATATCCTGAATATATAAACCACTTTCAGAGTTTTTCCTTTTTCTCCTTTGTCATTTATTATATATGTTTTCAGAGGGTTGAGCTTTTAACATACGTTATTTAATTCGGATAACAACCTAGAGACTGATATTATCTCTATTTTATAGATCAAATATTGAAGCTGAGAGAGGTTAAGAACTTTTACAAGGTTTTGGAAACTAGTGAGTGGTTGGAGTAAGAAGTGAAGCCCAGATCAATTTCCGATGCTTGCATTCTTTTTTTTTATTTTGAATCTATTGCCCACGCTGGAGTGCAGTGGTGTGGTCTCAGCTCACTGCAACCTCTGCTTCCTGAGTTCAAGCGATTCTCCTGCCTCAGCCTCCTGAGTAGCTGAGATTACAGGTGCCTGCCACTACACCCAGCTCATTTCCTGTATTTTTAGTAGAGACGGGGTTTCACCATGTTGGCCAGGCTGGTCTCGAACTCCTGACCTCATGATCCACCCGCCTCGGCCTCCCAAAGTGCTGGGATTACAGGCGTGAGCCACCGCACCCGGCCTTTTTTTTTTTTTTTCTTTTTTTCTTTTTAAGAGATGGGGTCTCAAACTGCTGGCCTCAAGCAATCCTCCCACTCCCACACTCCCATCTCAGCCTCGCAAAGTGCTGGGATTACAGGCACAAGCCTCCATGCTCAGCCCGTTACCGGCATTCTTAATCTCTATGCTATGTTGCCTCCATTTTGACAGATATTTTTAAAAAGAGAGGAAAAAGAAAAAGACTTAAAGAAAATGCTAGAAATTGAAAAATATGTGATTTTTTTTTCCCCCCCAGGGAGACAGAGTCCTGCTCTGTCACCCAGGCTAGAGTGCAGTGGCGTGATCTCGGCTCGCTACAACCTCCGCCTCCTGGGTTCAAGCAATTCTCCTGCCTCAGCTAACTTGTATTTTCAGTAGAGACGGAGGTTCCACTATGTTGGCCAGGTTGGTCTCAGAACTCCTGACCTCAGGTGATTCATCCGCCTAGGCCTCCCAAAATGCTGGTATTATAGGGAGAAATAGGTGATTTAAATAAGCCGCTTTCTTAGACCCATTGTCCTCTTTGGGAAAGTTAGGATAGTTCTTCCTGTGAATGTCACAGGGATGTGAAGAGGATAAATATGTGCCTTTTATTAAGCATTGGTGTTTATCAAGTATTTTCTAAAGTGATAATGATAAGGCAATGCGTATAAAACTAGAATGTAGCTCTTATGTGATTTTTATGATTTCCTTGTTTACATTTAAAGATAGGCATATAGGCTGGGTGCGGTGGCTCATGCCTGTAATCCCAGCACTTTGGGAGGCCGAGGCGGGTGGATCATTTGAGGTCAGAACTTCGAGACCAGCCTGGCCAACATGATGAAAACTCATCTCTACTAAAAGTACAAAAATCAGCTGGGCATGGTGGTGCGTGCTTGTAATCCCAGCTACTCCGGAGGCTGAGGCAGGAGAATTGCTTGAACCCGGGAGGCGGAGGTTGCAGTGAGCCAAGATCGCGCCACTGCACTCCAGCCTGGGCGACAGAGTGAGACTCCACCTCAAAAACAACAACAACAAAAAAAAAACTGAATAATAATTGGATAGAATGGTTATTTAGAGGATAATTGTTCACTAGGAATATTTTTGGTGGTACTAATAAAATAATTGTATTTTATATTTTCTTTCATTTTACACCAGGGAATGGAGCAACAACTTCTACAATTCGTTCCTCTTGTTTGGTGGGTTGTGCAATAACACAGGACCATTCAGATTCTCTTGTTCAGGCAGCTGCCATATCTTGCCTTCAGCAGCTTCACATGTTTGCACCACGACATGTCAATCTATCTAGCCTTGTTCCTAGCCTTTGTGTAAGTATAGAGCTATTTCATTCATTGATTTTTAAGTTGTATTTTATTTTACATTTAAAAAAATTTTTATGGGTACATACTAGGTATATATATTTATGGGGTGATTGGGGTATTTTGATGCAAGCCTACAGTATGTAATAATCACATCAGAGTGAATGTGGTATCCATCACCTCAAGCATTTATCATTTATTTGTGTTATAAATAATCCATAGTTATTTTAAAATGTACAATTAAAATTATTATTGACTATAGTCACCCTTTTATGATATCAAATACTAGATCTTTTGTTTGTTTTTTGAACTTCAGTTGTCATTTTATGTCAGTTCATTTTATTCACTGGTTTTCTCTCTTACCTTTTAAGAAGTATCTTGATGAACTGTTTATTTACTTGCTAAGAATATATCACATTTGGGCCAGGCGCTGTGGCTCACACCTGTAATCCCAGCACTTTGGGAGGCTGAGGTGGGCAGATCACGAGGTCAGGAGATCAAGACTAGCCTGGCCAATATGGTGAAACCCCGTCTATACTAAACATGCAAAATTAGCCAGGCGTGGTGGCATGCACATGTAGTCCCAGCTATTCGGGAGACTGAGACAGGAGAATCACTTGAACCCAGGAGGCGGAGGTTGCAGTGAGCCAAGATCACACCACTGCACTCCAGCCTCGGCGACAGAGCAAGACTCCATCTCCAAAAAGAAAAAAAAAAAAAAAAATATATATATATATATATATATATATATATATATATATCTCACATTTTTAGTTTTTCCTACTCGGAATTTTATTTCCTAAAGCTTGATTGATACTTCTGAGTATCTGTTGCTATCATTATAATTGTTAATTTATTCATTCTTCAAATACTTATTGATAGCCTGTTATATGTCAGCAACCATGCAACCTACTGGAGATCCATTTGTGGGTGAGACAAGATCAAGCCTTTGTCATAGTAAAGTTTATAGTTTACAAAGGAAAACGGAAAAATATTATTTACAAATAAGTGCTATAAAAGCCTGGAAGAGAGCATATAGCAGGAGGCCTATCATAATCCTGACATTCAGAAAAGATTTTCATTAAAAAATGGTATTTAAGGCCAGGCGCGGTGGCTCATGCCTGTAATCCCAGCACTTTGGGAGGCCAAGGCGGGTGGATCACCTGAGGTCAGGAGTTCAAGACCAGCCTGGGCAACGTGGTCAAACCTCGTCTCTACTAAAACAAAAATTAGTCAGGGGTGGTGGCAGGTGCCTATAATCTCAGCTACTGGGGAGGCTGAAGCAGGAGAACCACTTGAACCCAGGAGGTGGAGGTTATAGTGAGCCAAGATTGCGCCATTGCCCTCCAACCTGGGCAAGAAAAGTGAAACTCTGTCTCCAAAAAAAAAAAAAAAAAAAAAAAAATGATATTTAAGGTGTGATTTGCAGAATACATAGGAATTAGTTTACAAAGGGCATGATATTGAAGTAGACAGCATTTACTTTTAGACAGGAAGAAAAATATGTGCAAGGCCCTAAACTGGGAAGGGCTGTCATACATTTAAAGAGCCAATTAGTTAGTGTGGTTAAGGCTGAGAGAGAAGACGGAGACGTGGGACCTAGAGGAAATGATGAGACTGGACAACTAACCAGGTGACATCATGCAGACTTTCTACATAGATAAAACCTTTGGAATTTATTCTACAAGCAGTGGGAAACCATTAGAAGGTGTTCTCTGCAGGGGAGTGACATAATCAGATTTGCACTTTTTACATTTTGTTCTTGCTGGATGATAGAGAGTGGACTCTACAGGGTAAGAATTATGGTATTCTCGGAAGAAGATGATAGTGATTTGCTCTAAGTTAGTAGTACGAGAATGGGGAGAAATCAATGAATTTGAATAATATTTAGGATGAAGGATTTGTTCATTAATTGGCTCTTAATGGGGCATAGTTGGAGAAGAGGGTTAGAAGGATGTGGCCTAGGTTTTTGACTTGAGTATAGTAATGTAATTCCCTGAGATTGGCAACGTTGGAGGAGGAGGGTTGGGAAGAGTAGATATCATTAATTCAGTTTTAGACACGTGGATAGTTAGTTATATGGGCCTGGAGCTCAGAAAAGAGAGGTCTGGTTAAAGAGGTAAATTTGAGAGGCATACGCATTTATATGGAAGGCAGAGACATAGGAGTAGATGAGATCACCAAGGAGAGAGTCATGATTGAGGAACCCAACTTAAAAATTTTAGAAAAGAGGAAAGGAGTCAGCCAGAAATATGTAGAAGCAGTTAAGAGAGATTAAAGAAGAAACAGAGGTTGTGTTGTTCACAGAAGCTAAATGGAGTAGAAGAGTGGTGTTTTTGGAAAAATTGACAAGCTGATTCTAAACTTAATAGGAAAATGCAAAGTGCTTGTAAAGATCAATGAAGTTGGAAGATTTACTATACTTACTATCAAGATTTACCATAAGCTCCAGTAAGAAAGACAGGGTAGTATTGCAAGGATACACAAGTAGACAAATGGAACACAATGGAGTGTCCAGAATTGGATTCACACATACACAGTCATATAACTTAGGACTGTGGCACATGGGTACCACTACAGTTCAGTGTGGATAGGATTATCTTTTCAATAAATACAGGGATTAAAGATACCATTGATTGTACTTTACAACTCTAATATCACAGATGTTAAAATGAAAAGGAAAAGTACACCTGAGAATAACTGCAGTGGAGTTTTTGAAAACACTTTGTAAAGTGTTTTGTTTGTTTCACTTAGACTTCGCCAGTCACCATTTGTTGAATGTATTTTCTTAGCTACAATTCTCTGTAATTGTTACTAAATTAAAATGTTGTGATGTTCTCCATATATGTTTTATCATTTGATTATTACAGCAGTTGTGTAAGATGGGTGGGTTGGATATTGTCCCCACTGTAAAAATAAAAAGGCAGAAACTTCAAGAGACTAAGTGACTTGTTCTTCACATTTGATATGACCATGCTTGAGCTTTCGAATTAATTATGGAGTATTTGAAAGTTCCAAAATGTCTTTATTTTCAGGAAGAGGAATAAATAAAATACTTTGTTGGCTGGGTGCGGTGGCTCACACCTGTAATCCCAGTGCTTTGGGAGCCCAAGGCAGGCAGATCATTTGAGTGCAGGAGTTTGACACCAGCCTGGGCAATATAATGAGACCTTGTCTCTACAAAAAACCAAAAAATGAGGCGAGAGGATCGCTTGAGCCTGAGGGGTTGAGGCCTCAGTAAGCTGTGATTGTGCCACTGCACACCAGCCTGAGCAATGTCTTAAAACCAAAACAAACAGCCAGGCGCGGTGGCTCACGCCTGTAATCCCAGCACTTTGGGAGGCTGAGGCAGGCAGATCACGAGGTCAGAAGATTGAGACCATCCTGACTAACACAGTGAAACCCTGTCTCTACTAAAAATACAAAAAATTAGCCGGGCGTGGTGGCGGGAGCCTGTAGTCCCAGCTACTTGGGAGGCTGAGGCAGGAGAATGACATGAACCCAGGAGCGGAGCTTGCAGTGAGCCGAGATCGCACCACTGCACTCCAGCCTGGGTGACAGAGTGAGACTCCGTCTCAAAAAAAAAAAAAAAATTACCAAACTATTTGGTTGATAAAAATCTGTCAGATTTTTTTTCTCCTCAGTTATAGTTTATTTTATTAATGCTTGGTATAAATTTCATAGGCTATGAATTTTATGCAAGTATATCTTGAGTTATAAATGCTATGTTAATAGCCTAAAAATATACTGTCTGGCATTGTGAAGGGGAGATGTATTCCATACACGTGTTCTTCTCCATGCCCATCATTTGTGTCTGGGATTCTTTCTAAAAGATTACTTCCTTGCTTAAAAAGCAGCACTTGGAACATAATTTAATATTTCCTTCATGAGTCAGATTTATACTAATAATTATAATAGCTTACATTTATTGAGCAGTTACCATGTGCCAGCCAGCATTGTAAGCATTTTACTTATTTATATCATATTCCTGGGAGGAGTTAATATTCCCACCTTACATGTGGGCAAATCAAGGCACAGGGGGGCTAAGTAACTTGTGTAAGGTGTCACAGGAATAAGTGACAGAGCCAGGATTCAAACCCAGTCTGGCAGCTGTGCCTGAGTTCTTAACTTTTATGCCATGTTGCATCTTACACTTTTATGTTTTAGAGTGTACTATATTTAGGGACCTTTCAGATGAAAAAAAGTCTGTGGCAAAAGGCCCCATTTTGCAATTTTTTCAGGTGATTGTGTTTGCTTGATTTGTTTTTTTCACTTTAATAAATAACCTCCTTTGCTTTCAAATATGATGTGCTCTGCCCCCTAACTTTTCATTCACTACATTTGATCTCTATATACTTAAAAAATTTAGATGACAAAGTTGAGTAGGACCATGTGTAAATGTAAAATAAGATGTGCAGAAGATCCTTCTGGATTTTTCATTTAAGTATATTGTATGAGCTTTAGAGCACAGATCTTGGGACAGTTATTTTGGCTACTAACATATTTTTTGTATATTTTATTAGTAGTATTATTTTGTCAGAAGGCCATCATTTGACTATATTTTAAACAACTGAGGTTGTTAAATGAAGACCATCTTCAGAAGTAAGATGTTAATATATATTCATTAGGGCCAGGCACGGTTGCTCATGCCTGTAATCCCAGCACTTTGGGAGGCCGAGGTGGGTGGATCACAAGGTCAGGAGTTCAAAAGCAGCTGGCCAATGTGATGAAAACCCAACTCTACTAAAAATACAAAAATTAGCCAGGTGTGGTGGCAGGCACCTGTAATCCCAGCTACTTGGGAGGCTGAGGTAGGAGAATCGCTTGAAACCAGAAGGTGGAGGTTGTAGTGAGATCATGCCACTGTACTACAGCCTGGGCAACAAGAGCAAAACTCTGTCTCAAAAAATATATATATATACATTATATAATATATTCATTATGCAAATAAGAGTAAAGAATTAAGCTTTTTAAAGAGAAATTGCCTAACATTGTTATGATTTACAGGTTCACTTATGTAGTTCCCATTTGTTACTTCGACGAGCAGCTGTGGCATGTCTTCGGCAACTTGCACAAAGAGAAGCAGCGGAAGTATGTGAATATGCCATGAGCCTGGCAAAAAATGCAGGGGACAAAGAGAGCAGTAGTGCCAGTAAGTTATATTATTGCTCAATGTTCTTTTATGTTTAAATACTTTTACATTTAAAATAAGTACTATTTATCAAACAACATTTTTGTGTTGAAATGTGGCCAGATGTCTTATTCTTTTAAATAAAACCATTACCACTTTTAAAGTTCCAATTTGGTTTTCTTGATAATATTGCATTTTTGCTTTTTAAAAATGTTTGCAAGTTGGGCATAGTGTTGTGTAACTGTAGTCCTAGCTACTCAGAAGGCTGAGGCGGGAGGATCACTTGAGCCCAAGGGTTCAAAGTTACAGTGAGCTAAGGTCATGCCCCTGTGCTCCAGTCTGGGTGGTAGAGTAAGACCATGTCTCCTAAAGTAAGGAAGTAAGTAAATAAAGAAGTAAAAAGATGGGTGTGAACGACTGGATTTAGAAGAAAATTATTTGCAGCTTAAAAAAACTGAATAATATTTACTATCAGAATATTTCTGCCATTTCTTGAGGATGTTTTAGGGGCACTTTGAAGGTTTCCAGTTCTGGATGGTAGTTAGCCTCTTGTGATATAATTTTTCCTCCAAGAAGGTAAGACCAAAGTAGCCAATAAAACTATGAAATGTCAGTAGATGTTTGGTAGCAAAAGGTTGATCTTTGCTTCCTTTAGTTCTTTCTGCTTTTTTTGGAGGGTTTTAGGTATAGCTTAAATTCCTAGCTGGTCTTCTGATATCTAAGTGTAGGTGGTTTGGAAACTTTTTAAGAGTTTAATTGACAGAGATATTTCCCCTATTATGCGGGAAAATTTTTACTTATAAAAGTTTTCTAATGCCTAGAAGCTGCTTGGATACAAAGAAGCAAGATACAAGAATAACTTCAATTTTAGCATAGCATAAGAACTTTATTAACAGACATACATACAATACATACATACATAGAATATTAAAGAAGAATTGTAGAATATTAAAGAAGTTTATTATAAAGAATATTAAACAAGTTTATTATAAAAATCTAACAGTAGACATTACTGTTTTTTGGAGAGAAAACATCACCAAAAGTAGGTACAGAGCTCTTCTGAATACATATAAATTTTCAGAACTTCTACATGTCAGTTGCCATAAACAAAATTGAGACTACGTGGAAGGCTGAGACAGATCACTTGAGCCCAGGAGTTCAAGTCCAACCTGGGCAACATAGTGAGATCCTGTCTCTTTAAAAAGAAAAGAAAAACAGGAAGACAGCTAAGATAGGGAAAAATATTTACAAAATATATTTTTATTAACTAATTTTTATTTACTAACGTATGTATTTAATAAAATATAAAAGTGTTTAAAGCTTTTACAAATGAGTATGTTTGGAGTCCCCAAGATCACCCCCAGGTTTGATGATTTCCTGGGTGGACTCAGTGTATAGGCATTTTCCTGGCTGTGTTTATTATGAGAAAAGGAAGAAAAGGTGTGTAGGAAGAAGTTAGAGGAAACCAGGCACAAGCTCCCCAGAGCCCTGTCCCCATGGAGTCATAGAGATTGCAACCCAGCAATGGATTGTGACAGCATGCGTGTAATGTGTTCTCCCAGAGAAGCTTATTAAAGACTTAATGCCCAATGTTTTTACTGGGGGCTGATCCCATAGGCATTGCCTGCCTGGCACATACCAAAAGTTCGGACTCAGAAGGAAAGCAGATGTTCAGCAGAAGCCACAGTTTAGGTACAGCGAGCCACTTTTATCAGGGAATTAATGGTGGGAAACCTCTAGAAACCCAATTCCCAGATGCTAGCCAAGGGCTAACCTTGCAACTAAGTCTTACTAAGGTAGTCTCAGGCCTGCAATGTTAATTCGTTTTTGCACCTTGTAAAAACCACTAGAGCACATTTTATAAAGAAGAAATAACAAATATCTTTAACCTCCAGTGATTTAACACTTGCAAGTTGCTATAATCATAAAATAGCATTTTTCTTCTATAAAACTGATCAAGATTAAAAATAATAATTATAACCAGTGTTGGGAAAAGTAGGAATAGATATTTCTGGTACTACAGATAGAAATGTAGAGTCATGCACATTTTCTGTAGGGTTTTTTGGCACTATGTCCTTGAAGTTTTCAAAATGTGCTTACCCTTTGACCTAGAAATTCCCTCTTAAGGAATTCGTCCTCTAATCAATTAATTTTCTTTTAAGGAATTTGTCCTCAGTGATTAATCAATTAATTTTCCCTTAATTTATTGGTTTGCTACGTAGCCATTAACATTCATACTATAGAAGTATAATTACTGAAATGGGAAAATATTCACTATCTACTGCTAAGTGAAAAAAAAGTCTCTGTGCCTAATCTCTTCCTAGTGTTCTCTTTTCTTGGAACCCTTTCGTTTAACTTTTTCTATTGTTTTAGAATTTCACTCACTATGGCTATTTTCTTCAAACCTCCCCTTATTCTGTATTTGGGGTGACACAACAAAAATAGTTACCTTTCAGCTCCATTCCTCTATCTTACTCCCTTCAGGGTTCAGTGGGCTCTAGACTTCAGAGGGCGTAATAATACTCATTCTTAAAGCCACCAGTTATATACTACTGCTGTTTACAAGAATGAAAAGATTTTCCGATGAAGCAAGAAATTTAACCACTATTTCGTGACAACATTGCTTTTTGGTTGTTGTTACTCTTTGGATTTTCCCAATTTTTATTTATTTATTTATTCTTTCTTTCTTTCTTTCTTTTTTTTTTTTGCGACAGAGTCTCTGTCACCCAGCTGGAGTGTAGTGGCACGATCTTGGCTCACTGCAACCTCCGCCTCCCAGGTTCAAGCGATTCTCTTGCCTCAGCCTCCCGAGTGGCTCGAATTACAGGCACCTGCCACTGCACCTGGCTAATTTTTGTATTTTTAGTAGAGGCAGGATTTCACCATCTTGGCCAGGCTGGTCTTGAACTCCTGACCTTGTGAACCTCCCACTTTGGCCTCCCAACGTGCTGGGATTACAGGCGTGAGCCACTGTGCCCGATGGAGTTTCACTCTTGTGGTCTAGGCTGGAGTGCAATGGCACAATCTCGGCTTGCTGCAACATCCACCTCTTGGGTTCAAGTGATTCTCCTGCCTCAGTCTTCTGAGTAGCTGGGATTACAGACACCCGCCACCATGCCCAGCTAATTTTTGTATTTTTAGTAGAGACGGGGTTTCGCCATGTTGGCCAGGCTGGTCTCGAATTCCTGATCTCAGGTGATCCACCTGCCTCAGCCTCCCAAAGTGCTGGGATTACAGGCGTGAGCCACTGCGCCCGGCCTTGGATTTTCCCAATTTTTAAATGAACTCTTAGGATACAATCCACTTAGAGTTTGTGTTCTGGCTTTATAAAAATTTTAAAATCTGAACTATAAGACTGAGTAAGTTTCAATTTATTCTTCTAACAAATACAACAGATTTTTAGTTTGTTAAATATATTTAGCAGTATATCTCTGTCCCACACTTTTTCTTATTAGAATCAAGTATTTATTGAGCGTTCCCTGAGATTTGTTTACAATATCTCAGAATAAACAGTTTTACAGTTCGAGGTTTTACTCTAATTGCCAGATTAAATTATAATCCCAAAGATACGTAAGCTAGAGGCCATAGTTAAATTGTATATAGCTAGCTGGTTTTGTGGCTGTTGTGAATTTATATGTAAGACTTGGTCTTTATCATAATTGTTACCTATAGCGTACACCAAAATACCATACAAATTCATTTAAAAATTACCTTTCAGATGTCAATCCTTTTGCACCTGGGGTTAGTTCTCGAAGTGATATCCATTGCCGGCACCAAGGTGTTAATATAACAGAAACTGGTCTTGAGGGACTTCTTTTTGGAATGCTAGATCGGGAGACAGATCGAAAATTATGTTCTGATATTCATGACACTTTGGGACATATGCTTTCTTCGCTGGCAGTAGAAAAACTTTCTCATTGGCTAATGCTTTGTAAAGATGTCCTGGCAGCTTCTAGTGGTAAGTATTTAATGTGCGTTCTTAAAATAATGGAAATTGTTTTACTTCTGATATATACATATAGATATATGTATAAAGATACATACATGTAAATTTGAGCTTATATTTAAAAGTAATAACTTTTGATCTACAAATCTCTGTCAAAGTGTTGAAAGTTAAATTATGTTATAAACAAATGAGCTTTTTTATATTGTTGGGAAAATATATTTCAAAATTTTTTGGAAGTTCAAACTAAATTTTCATGTATAAAAATCCCAAGTTACTCTAGAGTATGACATAGTATGTAAAACTATTGAAATATGTAAATGTAGTTTATATAAAAGTAATTTATGTTATCTTTTCCTTGGCTTTTGATGGTTTAAAAAAAATTTTGCTAGTTTTACTGTTTTCCAGCAAGTAAGAATTTAGTCTTTTTTAAAATTAAAAAAATTTTAACATTAATAACTATATTTAAAGGATCATTTTTGCTTATGTGAGGTTGTTATAATATTCCTTATTCTTGTTATAGATATGAGTACTGCAGCTCTCTTAAGTAGTGGAAAAGATGAAGAAGCTGAAAAGAAAGATGAGATGGATGATGATACCATGTTTACCACGTTAGGTGAAGAAGATAAATCAAAGCCCTTTGTGGCCCCTCGCTGGGCCACTCGAGTATTTGCTGCCGATTGCTTGTGTCGAATCATCAATTTGTGTGAGAATGCAGACCAGGCTCACTTTGATCTTGCCTTGGCACGTTCTGCTAAACTTCGAAACCCTACAAGTAAATTTAAAATCAGTACTTTTTCCCCAAAGCATTTTTACAGCTTGAGATATTTTACTGCTATGAGATATTTTACTGCGACGGATATAGCGTGCTTTAGAATATGCCATTTATTTATTGTAAGTTCTCTTGCCTTTCATCTTAGTTTTCTGTCCCCTCTGCATACTTGTCATCTTCTGATTCCTATTGGAAAGATAAGTTGAAGAAGGTGGTCCACAAGATAGATTGATCTGTGTGTCTATTTAATCATTTGCCCAAAGGATAATGATGGCAGTTACTTAGGTTTTCTCAGTATGTTGTCCTGGATTTTAGCATTTCAGTGCAAAGGAAATGGTAAAATTTTAAGGCATATAAATAAAGTGAGCTTTGCCGTCCCCAGCCATGGAGAGTATCAGAATTCATGAATGCCCTGGTAGATTTCAAACTCTCAAATTTCAGAAGTGCTATTAGGTGTTTTTGAAAAGGTGAAAATTGTTTATTATGGAAACAATTTTTATCTCATTATTTTTTATCTTTTGTAAACTTTTTATACCATGTATCCTCTGAATCTGATATTATAGGGAATTTACAATGAGACCATCAGACCCAGTACCTTCATTTCATAGTTGAAGAGACCCAGAGAAATTGAGAGGTGATAGAGTAACAGATTCCTTATCCTATAGTTTGGTGTCTCTTCATCGCCCAGTCATTTTTTAAATATCTGAAGACAAATTGTATGTGTTAACAATATTGACGTCTATGAATTGAAAATGCCTTTTGGTTTATTTCATTGTGTTTAAGAAGCAGCAGAGCTCACATACATGTTTTTAAAACAAACAGGCTGGGTGCGGTGGCTCATGCCTGTAATTACATCCCAGCACTTTGGGAGGCTGAGGCGGGTGGATCACTTGAGGTCAGGAGTTCGAAACCAGCCTGGCCAACATGCTGAAACCCCATCTCTACTAAAAATACAACAAATTAGTGGGCATCCTGGCACATGCCTGTAGTCCCAGCTACTCAGGAGGCTGAGTCAGGAGAATCGCTTGAACCTGGGAGGCGGAGGTAGCAGTGAGCCAAGATCATGCCACCGTACTCCATCCTGAGCGACAGAGCAAGACTCTGTCTCAAAAACATACAAACTGTAAAACAGTAGTACAACATGTATAAAATGAGACTCTGAATATAGGTTATCAGCAAAGCACAATACATCATGAACATAGTGTTTTTGTTCATGTCATTATTTAGCAAATATTTACTGCATCCTGTTTTTTGGTATACTGTAGGGATACATAGAAGAAAAAAACATAGTCCATACCCTGGAAGAACTTATAGCCTAGAAGACAGAGAGACAGACTTCTCAGTCAAATAGTTATGGCATGTCCTGATAGTAGTATGTTAAAGTACTTTGAGAACATTAAAAAACACATAGTATTCATTTCCTGTAAAGCCAGGGAAGATGTCACAGAAGAGGTTATTTTGAAGATTAGTTTTAAAGGCAGAGAAAGGGTTATAAGAGACTGGTGGCATTAGTTTTCTATTGCTGCTATAACAAATGCCCACAAACTTGGTTTAAAATCACACAAGTTTATCATCTTACAGTACTGTAGGTCAGAAGTCCAACAAGAGTCTCGCTGGGCTAACATCAAGGCATCGGCAGGGCTGTGTTCCTTTCTGGAGTCTCTAGGGGACATCCCTTTCCTTTTCTTTCCAGCTTGTGTATGCTGCCTGCACTCCTTGGCTCACGGCTCCCTTTCTTTCTCTTCAAAGCCAGCAGCGTTAAATCTCTCTAATGCTTCTTTGGTCGTCACATGTCTCTGACTGCAGCCAGGAAAGGTGCTCTGCTTTTAAGGACTCATGTGATTAGATTGGGTCTGCCTTGATAATTTAGGCCAGTCTCCATGTTTTAGACTCCATAACCTTAATCACATCTGCAAAGTCCCTTTTGCCCTGCAAGGTAACATATTCACAGGTTCTAGGAATTAGGTGTGGAGATTTTGGGGTGCTAATATTCTGCCTACCACACTGGTTTATTAGAAGCAGAGGGATTCAACATGAAAAAGCTGATTGCCAAAAAAATAAATAAATAAAATAAAAAGAATCAGAGGAAGTAAGAGAATTTGTAAAGCCAAGGAATCACAAGTGTGCATACTACATTTAGGGAATAGTGAAAATCCTTAGGTTGGCCTTTCTTTGTATTTCTTAACTGTTGTTTTTCTTCCTCATTGTGTCTTGTCCTTTTACCTTAGTTCTCAGAGATCCTCACAGGTTTTTTCTTTATACATTGATGTTTTGCTTTTTTCTGCCTTCATTAGTAATCTTAAGTCTGCTTTAATCTTTTTAATTTTCCTGTAATTTGTCTACGTTTCTCCCACCTCCATTGTATCATATCCTTTTTATTCTCTAAGGTTTTCTGTTTTTATACCATAGCAGCCATGATTCTTTTCATCCTATCGAGGAAGCTGCATGATTTTTTTTTTAAATTTTATTCTGGTTTTTATAGAACATTGTTTCCAGAGATTAGCCATTTCTCTGAATCTTCAGAATCGTTCTTTTCCCTGGTTGCATTTTTCTTTAATAAACTTAATTGTTTATATATTCTTGAAAGAGAAGAGTACTCTCCATATTTGGAATTTTCTCTCAGTGTGGGGGTGGATTGCCCATGTTCTCTGTTGTTCATGTATTTCCCATCTGTAGTTGGATGGTAAGCTGTTGTAACAGCTCCCACCTAGATTCCAGTGTCTGGCGTATTTTGTTCTGGATCCTTTCTAACAGGATGCTTTCTAACATCACCGCCTGCCATTCTGATTCTGAACAGTCATGGCAGAGTATATGAAAAAGTATAGACCCAATAAATGTACTATTCAGGCTCTCCTCTATCATCTTCATCTCTTCATCTTCCTATCTCCTATGCTTTAATTGTAGGGAATTACTACTCCCCGAATATAATAAACCCCCGAATTATCTTTCCACTTTGAAGTTTTTGCTCAGTCCCCTTCTCATTCCCACCTTTTCAAGAGTTCATTTCCTAGGATTTAGAAAAAAGACGGAAGGGTAGACATAGAGATGGGCAGAGAAGCAGCAGCACTCTGGTTGTTGGGGAAAGTGGCGCTCTCGTTCCAGAAACAATTACCTAGATTTTGGTTTGGTAGATTGCTATGGTCCTAGACTTTGTAAATTAGGTGATAGAGTGCAGGAGGAATAATAGGTCTTTTTATTTACTTTTAGGTTGGTATAATATAAGTAGACCCATTTTAATCTACTTCCTACTGCCTTGGGAATTTTCTCCCAAATTTTGGCAATAGTTTATTATACCTCATTCTTGTTTGTTTGTTTCTCAATTTTTTGTTGTAGTAAAATACATATATAACATAATTACCATCTTTTCTAGCTTATCAGATGGGCAAAATTTTTTTAATTGACTTACAAATATATATATCATGTACAACAAGATTTTTGAAGTATGTATACATTGTAGAATAGTTAAATCTAGCAAATTAACAAATGCATTATCTCACACCTCATTATCATTTTTGTGTGAGACTACTTAACATCCACCATCTTTGCATTTTTCAAGAATATGGTGTATTGTCATTAACTATAGTCACCGTGCTATAGAGTAGATCTCTTACACTTATTCCTCCTATTTAACTGTAATTCCATGTACTTTGACCAACATATCCCCATCTTACCCTTAACTTCTGGTAACCACCATTCTACTCTCTACTTCTGTTAGATTAACTTTTTTAGATTCCACGTATGAGTGAGATCATGTGGTATTTTTCTGTGCCTGACGTATTTCACTTAACTTAATGCCTCCAAGTTCATCCATGTTGTCTCAAATAATAGGACTTTATTCTTTTCTATGGCTGAATAGTATTCCATTATGTATTTATACCACATTTTCTTTATCAATTGATAGACACAGGTTGGTTCCATATGTTGGTTATTGTGAATAGTCCTGCAGTAAACATGAGAGTGCAGATATCTCTTCAACATACCTAGTTCAAAACCTTGTTTTTACTGGTGGTGTGTTTTTGCTTCCTATAGGTGAGGAAGCCAAATGTTTTCCCTTCTCTGCTTGCCTCCCACCCACAAAGCAACAGATATTCTTTTTATTTTTATTTTATTTATTTATCTTTTTCTGAGACAGAGTCTCGCTCTGTCACCCAAGCTAAGTGCGGTGCTGTGATCTCGGCTCACTGCAGCCTCAGTCTCCTGGGTTCAAGCGATTCTCCTGCCTCAGCCTCCTGAGCTGCTGAGATTACAGGCACCCGCCACCATGCCCAGCTAATTTTTGTATTTTTAGTAGAGGCGAGGTTTCACCATGTTGGCCAGGCTGGTCTCAAACTCCTGGCCTCAAGTGATCTGCCCGCCTTGGCCTCCCAAAGTTCTAGGATTGCAAACATGAGTCAGTGCACCTGGCCAGATATTCTTTTTAAACTCAAGATTCTACAATTAGTTTTTTTAGTAGGCACATGAAAAAATTTGAAGATACACATCTTGTAACTTCGATAACAACAGTAACAACAAAAACTTCTTTAAATAGGAACTGCTTGGGGATCAGGCTGAGCCATAGATATGTCACTGCTTCAAAAAGACTTTGTGGGTTTTGAAGCCTCCTGAAGAACTTTATAGACCTTGAGCTTAATAATTTCTTTAGATAATTTGTGTTGCTAAGTCTTTTAAGTTCACTGATCTTTAGTATTTAATCTCTATTAATTTTATCCAGTGTAGTTTTCATTTCAGATATTTTACTTTATATCTCTAAATTCCCCTTTGTGATTTTTTTCTACCTTTCATTTCTCCCTTAATTATTTTCGTGCTTTTCTTTTCCTTCTTTGAACATAGGAAACATATTGATAATAGATATTTAAAGTTCCCTGTCTAATTCTCTTATCTTTTTCATTTCTAGACTTGTTTCTATTCACTGATTTTTTTTCCTCTTTGTTGTGAGACATATTTCCCTACTTCTTTGCATTGGTAATTTTTTATTAGATGTCAGACATTGTAAATTTTACGATATTAGTGCTGGATTTTGGTGTATTCCAAAATAATTTTGGATTTTGTTCTGGGATGTAAATTACTTGGTATCATTTTAATTATTTTGAGACTTGCTTTTAAACTTTGTTCATACAGATCCAGGACAACTTTTACTCTAGGACTAAAAGGAAAAACATTTCCCTTTTCCATATCTTATTATAAAAGTCTTTTCCTTCTTATTTTGTAGATTTAAGTTTCCTGACAAGAGTTTTTCTAAAGTAGAGATTGGGCAGACTCCAGCCTACAGTCCAAATCCAACCTACAGCCTTTTTTGTAAATAAAGTTTTATTGGAGCACAGCACACTCATTTCTATACGTATTGTCTGTGGCTGCTTTTGCACCATAACAGTGGAGTTGAGTAGTTGCAATGGAGATAATATAGCCTGAGGCCAGGCATGGTGGCTCACGCCTGTTATCCCGGCACTTTGGGAGGCCGAGGCGGGCGAATCACAAGGTCAGGAGTTTGAGACCAGCCTGATCAACATGGTGAAACCCCATCTCTGTTAAAAATATAACAATTAGCTGGGCGTGGTGGTGGGCACCTGTAATCCCGGGTACTTGGGAGGCTGAGGCAGGAGAATCGCTTGAACCCTTTGGGGGCAGAGTTTGTAGTGAGCCAAGATCACACCACTGCACTCCAGCCTGGGCAACAGAGCAATACTCCATCTCAAAAAAAAAAAAAAAGATAAAAAGAGATAATATAGCCTGCAAAGTGTGAACCAAAAAGTGACTGAAGCGGATATCAATTGATAGAGGTTTATTAGCCAAGGTTAAGGATTCACCTGGGAAAAAAACACAGGTAACAGGAGCATCTGTGACCTGTGTTTTTTCCAAAGGGGGTTTTGGGAACTTCCTTATTTAAAGAAGAAAGAACAGCAGGAAGGAAAAAAAAAAGGGAACGGAGGGTAAGCAGTGAGTCAGATGGTTATTACATTCCTGTGGGGCTCTGATTAGCCTCAGTAAATCTTTTTTTTTTTTGGAAACAGGGTCTCACTTTGTCACCCAGGCTGGAGTGCAGTTGCATGATCTCGGCTCACTGCAGCCTTGACCTCCCAGGTTCAAAGGCTCCTCCTACCTCAGCCCCCTGAGTAGCTGGGACTACAGGTCCACGCCACCACGCCCAGCTAATTTTTGTATGTTTTGTAGAGATGGGGTTCACCATGTTGCCCAGACTGGTCTCAAACTCTTGAGCTCAAGCTATCCACCCACCTCAGCCTCCCAGAGTGCTAGGTTTACAGGCTGAGCCACTTCGCCCTGCCTAGCCTCAGTAAATCTACATTTTACATGTGAAAAGGGGAATACAGGAAAAAGTCAGTTATGCATTGGCCACAGCATAGAGAGAGGGATGATTTCTCATCTTGTCGTTGTCCTATACCTGTGAAAATAAGCTGGTAATTGACATTGTCAGGGTGAGATTCAACAGAACTTGGTTTTAGGGCTGGTTCTTAGTGGGGGGTATGTATTCTGAAAGATTCCTTGTGAGCAATTTGTGAGAGGAGAACATTTGGGAAGATTTTTGGCCTTCTATCATTGTGGGAACCTGGCTTAAAATGAGGCAATGACACACAGTTGTGAAATTACAGCTACCTGGGAACAAAAGGCAGTATTGCAAGACTCAGTTCCCAAGCTTCACTTTCTCTTTGGCATAGTGAGTTTTGGGGTCCCAAGATTCTATTTTCTTTCATAAAGCCAAAAATATTAACTATCTGGTTCTTTACCAAAAAAGTCTGCCAAGCCTTTGTTTTAAAGGATCAGAAACTCATTTTGGGAAAGTTATGTTAAAAGTATTTTGCATCACATATCATTGTACATCCTATAACATCATCAACATTACTGTATTGTATATCACTATTCTTGAAAGATTGATATGGAAGTTGTCTTGAAAGAATATCTTTGCTATTTTCAAAAAGTTGCGAAATATGTGGATTGTGTTTTTTATCAAAAATTTATTTCATTTCATATTTTTATGTTATTACACTTATTTTTGTAAAAGTTTTCATTTTTGCATTCTATTTTTATTTTTAGATGACCTCTTGGTACTTCATCTCTCTGACCTCATTCGCATGGCATTCATGGCTGCAACTGATCATAGCAACCAGCTGCGAATGGCTGGGCTCCAGGCGCTTGAAGACATTATCAAGAAGTTTGCGTCTGTGCCTGAGCCAGAATTTCCAGGTCATGTGATACTGGAGCAGTATCAGGCTAATGTGAGATTTTCTATTTATTTAAGAACTTAAAATTGATCTTTTGACAGATTACTGAAGAAGTGCAGACTTCCTGGAGGACTGCATTTGGAACTGCGATCTGTTTATTTCTGTAGAATGCATCTCTTTATCTCCATTGTCTGTTACATAGTTTTAGTCACCCCACAAATGAAGAAATAAGTGTCAAGCTGTTGTCACTATTTTTAAGTTGTGATAACATATTAGTGATAAAACTAGAATAGAAATTCCAGCTCAGCTTTCCAGTCTTGTGTTTAGATATTTAGCCCTGCCCTTTAAGAGAGAAAAGGAACCTGGAACCTTCAAAAGAGTGTTGTGGATTTGCTGCCGTTATTTTTATATGGCAAACCTTCAAAAGCATTTTTAGAAATAGATAGCAGTTGCCCCTTGTATAATGAAGGATAAATTAACTCTTAATAACAACAGTTAAAGGTATTACTGAGGCCGGGCACGGTGGCTCACACCTGTAATCCCAGCACTTTGGGAGGCCAAAGCAGGCAGATCACGAGGTCAGGAGATGGAGACCATCCTTACGGTGAGCCAAGAGCACACCACTGCACTCCAGCCTGGGTGACAGAGCAAGACTCCGTCTCAAAAAAAAAGTATTACTGAAAGAATTAGATACTATGTCGCCCAGGCTGGAGTGCAGTGGCGCAATCTCGGCTCACTGCAAGCTCCGCCTCCCAGGTTCATGCCATTCTCCTACCTCAGCCTCCTGAGTAGCTGGGACTACAGGCACCCACCACCACGCCCGGCTAATTTTTTTGTATTTTTAGTGGAGATGAGGTTTCACCATGTTAGCCAGGATAGTCTCGATCTCCTGACCTCATGATCCACCCACCTCGGTCAGCCTCCCAAAGTGCTGGGATTACAGGCTTGAGGCACCGTGCCCGGCTGATTTTTTTTTTTTTTATTTCATTCAGAAGAGGGATCTACTTGTTGCTCCTGAGATTTGTACCTGTACTTAAGTTATTCAAATGAGGCACAGTAGACTAATCCTAGCAGTGGGGGATTATATGAAGGATAAAAAAATTTTGTTAACAAGGAAGTAACAGATTTTTTTTTTCTGTGATTATGGCAAAATCTTCGCTCCAGTGCACCATACCTCATCTAAAAGTTGTGCTCAAATATATAAAAAATTTAAAATGTGAATAATGTATAATGTGTTGTTTTTACATATTAAGTGTAAGTGAAGAAGTTAGAGCTTCTACCCCAACTGGCTATAGAAAACCTGTATACAATTATTTACTCCCAAATACCCAACCTGTTGGAATGATGGGGTTTTTTAAAAACTTTTTATTTAGAAATAATATCACCAGCTGGGGGCGGTGGCTCATGCCTGTAATCCCAGCACTTTGGGAGGTCAAGGTGGGCAGATCACCTGCGGTTGGGAACTGGAGACCATCCTGGCCAGCATGGTGAAACCCCGTCTCTACTAAAAATAAAAAAATTAGTTGGGCGTGGTGGCAGGCTCTTATAATCCCAGCTACTCAGGAAGCTGAGGCAGGAGAGTTGTTTGAACAAGGGAGGCAGAGGCTGCAGCAGAGTGAGACTCCATCTCAAAAAATAAAAAAGAAAGAAAGAAATGCTATTGCTGGGCGCGGTGGCTCATGCCTGTAATCCTAGCACTTTTGGGAGGCCAAGGCAGGTGGATCACCTGAGGTCAGGAGTTCGAGACCAGCCTAGCCAACATGGCGAAACCCCATGTCTACTAAAAATACAAAAATTAGCCGGGCCTGTAATCCCAGCTACTTGGGAGGCTGAGAAGGAGAATCACTTGAACCTGGCAGGTGGAGGTTGCAGTGAGCTGAGATTGCGCCACTTCACTCCAGCTTGCGGGATGGGAGAGCAAGACTCCATCTCAAAAAAAAAAAAAAAGAATGATATCAAATTTACAAAAAAGCTGCAAGAATAGTACAAAAAAAACTATCTTACACCCCATATTCATATTTGCCAATTGTTAATTTTGCCTCATTTGCTTTAACAATGATTCTCTCTCTCTTTCTTCCCTCAACACACACAGATTTTTTCCTAAACCATTTAAAAATAAATTATTTAAATCATGTGCTTTTACCCTTGAGCATTTTAGACTGTATTTTCATAGGACAAGAACATTGTCTTATGTGATTATGGAATAGGTAACCTCAAGAAATTCAACAATGATATATACTTTTACATAATCTATCATATTCCAGCTATGTAAGTCAACCCAGTAACCTATTTCATATAGTATTCTTTCTCTTCCAGTACAGAATCCAATACTAGCTCACATATTGTGATCAGTTACCATCTGTCTTTAGTGATAGAGGGGGAGTCTCGATTCATTTCCAAACTACTATTGATATACCTGACCAACTGGGTCTCTGTGGTAAGGGAAGAATATCTCAGCATAGGAGCTGACTACATCTTACTCCTGTATTCCACTTATACTTGTTATATCTAATATAGCTAAGAATCTATGACTGATGTTGGCTTATTTAAAACAAAAGCTCATATTCCTCTACTTATTAATAACAAAAATGCATAAATTAATATTTTTGAGCAGCTTTTTAAAGCATCTCCTTTTGAGGTGAAATGACCTCTAGGGTCATTGAGTGACCGTGAATCTTTAGTACTATTCAGTTATTTAAATAAATTAATCCAGATATGAGATTCACTCATTAGGTAAATACTGTTAGAAATAGGTGTAGAAAAATATAGACAGAAAAAATCTAACAACAGCAATTTTTGGTATGTCTGATAACATGTGACTTTGTCAGAAAATCCTGTTTGCTATGAAACAAAAACGAGAAAAAAAACAAGATTATTGCCTACTTGATATAACATTCACATAGATTTGATAATGATAACCTCCTGGAAAGCAAAAGAAAAAGGATATGATTGAGTTTATTATAACTGAAAAGAGATAAGGGAGAGGTCATAAAAAGGAAAGGAACATAGAAATGTTTTTGTGTGTTTTCATCTCCAAACACACAAGAGGCTTTATGTTTACTACTTACCTTTAAAAATAAAATGCTTTGGACCAAGCACGGTGGCTCACACCTGTAATCCCAGCACTTTGGGAGGCTGAGGCAGGTGGATCATTTGAGGTCAGGCGTTCAAGACCAGCCAGGCCAACATGGTGAAACCCTGTCTCTACTAAAAATACAAAAATTAGCCTGGCAGTAGTGGTGCACGCCTATAATCCCAGCTGAGGCAGGAGAATCGCTTGAGCCTGCAAGGCAGAGGTTGCAATTAGCTGAGATCGCACCACTGCACTCCAGCCTCGGTGGCAGAGTGAGACCCTGTCTCAAAAAATAAAAATAAAAAATAAAATGCTTTATTTATTTTTCTAGGTGGGAGCTGCTCTAAGACCAGCCTTTTCACAAGATACACCATCAGATATAATAGCGAAAGCTTGCCAGGTAAGAAGAAAAATGGGACTTTGTATAGTTGTCTTCTATACATTCATAGATATCTTAGAATTTAACTTGTGTGAAAGAATAGAGAAAAATTTGGGAGACCAACATGGGAGGATCGCTTGAATTCAGGAGTTTGAGATCAGCCTGGGCAACATGGGGAAACCCCGTCTCTACAAAAAATACAAAAATTAGCTGGGCATGGTAACATACACCTGTAGTCCAGGCTATTCTGGAGGCTGAGGTTAGTGGATATCTTGAGCCTAGGAGGTCAAGGCTACAATGACCCAAGATTGTGCCACTGTACTCCAGCCTGGGCAACGGAGCGAGACCCTGTCTCAAAAAAAAAAAAAAAAAAAAAAAAAGAGAGGAAAAGCAAAATAATATTTTTATCTTGGAAATACAGCAATGGCAGTTTTCCTTTTTATTCTGTGTGAAATGATGAAATAATAATTAGGTAATAAACATTGTGGTCGAAACATTGTTTTTGACCACACATTATGAAAATTTTGCTAGTTTGTGGGTATTAAATCATCCTAAAGAGAATTTCACAATATAGACATTTCATTGCAAAATTAATCCCAGGGAATTATTCTCACCTTATTGTATCTGCAGAGACTCATAAAACCACCAAAAAACGTACATTTTCTTTTTTTTTTTTTGGAGACTGAGTCTCGCTCTGTCGCCCAGGCTGGAGTGCAGTGGTGCACGATCTCTGCTCACTGTAACCTCCGCCTCCCGGATTCAAGCAATTCTCCTGCCTCGGCCTCCTGAGTAGCTGGGATTACAGGTGCCTGCCACCACGCCCAGCTAATTTTTGTGTTTTTAATAGAGACAATGTTTCACCATGTTGGTCAGGCTGGTCTCAAACTCCTGATCTCGTGATCCACCCGCCTTGGCCTCCCAAAGTGCTGGTATTACAGGTGTGTGCCACAACACCCGGCCCCAAAAAACGCATATTATGCCTTTAATCAGGTTCTCTTTTTCATATGCTTCATTTTGAAAAAGGATTCGTGTATTAAGCTCTAATCTTTTAGGAAATCAGTTTATTTGTCTGCTTACCTAAAGACAGAAGATAAGCAACTCTCTTCTTCCTAGTTTTCTGGAGTACAGTGCTGTGGTCCATCATTTTTGCTTAGAATCCATGGCCAAGCTTCATGTGACCTCTATGCAGAGAAGATTCTGCAATAATAGGTTTAAAATTCTGACTTTATCCTCTGTAGCTGAATGCAAGTTTGCCCCTTCCATAAGCAACTCTCTTCTTCCTAGTTTTCTGGAGTACAGTGCTGTGGTCCATCATTTTTGCTTAGAATCCATGGCCAAGCTTCATGTGACCTCTATGCAGAGAAGATTCTGCAATAATAGGTTTAAAATTCTGACTTTATCCTCTCTGTAGCTGAATGCAAGTTTGCCCCTTCCTTCCATTTTTGAAATTGATATCTCTGAAGCCTGCTGCCTTAATGGCAGTCTTCAGAGAAATTAACTCTTTCTACAGACAGGAGACCAGAGAGAAAAGAAACATTGTTGATAAGAGATAGGTCTCTGGATCATGATGCAAACCTTCGACTAGGTAATTTGGTTTGGGATACTGCCACACAATTATCAAAAAATTACTGTCCACATGTAAATAAGTGTATCATGATGATGTTTCAGAGCACAGCATTTAAGCAGACAAAATCTCCTACAGTGCTCCTGATCATTAGAAAAGCGAAGGCTATTAGAATTTTATCTTGTATATGAGTACTGAATTTGCCTTAAACTTATTTCTTTTGTGGCCCTAGCTGCATTTTTTTTTATAGGAAGTTTCTTTTTTTCTAGTGGCAGGCTTAAATTTGTGACCTCCTTTCCTTCTGTTGCTGGGAGGAAACCTGGTTTCCTAACAGGTAAAGCAGTAGGTTACAAGTTCCTTTCCTTTAAGGAAAGTAAGGAGTTGGCTTAATGATATCTCAGCCTGTTTGTTAGAAAAAATACCATGTTAAGAAACTTTAAAATCAGGGTAACTCTTAGATACTACAGGAAGGACCCTCAGATGTCACACAACTGGGTACAGTAATCAGTGGATCAATAAAAAATCATTTAAAGTAGGGTCAGATCATGAACATAATGCATACTTAAATATTTCGTTTCAGCATAAAATTTTAAAATGTACATTCAGTCACCAATCTTTTGATGTAGGGCAAAGTCTTTTCTCTGAATATTATTTTACTAATTCAATGCTACTTTGTCATTCTTCATAAACAAAATCCATAATGCATTATCTGTGATTCTAGTTTCAGATTCTTTTTTTTTTTTTGAGACAGAATTTTGCTCTCGTTGCCCAGGCTGGAGTACAGTGGCATGATCCTGGCTCACTGCACCCTCCACCTCCCAGGTTCAAGTGATTCTCCTGCCTCAGCCTCCTGTGTAGCTGGGATTACAGGTGTATGCCACCATGCCCAGCTAATTTTTTGTATTTTCAGTAGAGACGGGGTTGCATCATGTTGGCCAGGCTGGTCTCGAGCTCATGGCCTCAGGTGATCCACCCACCTCAGCCTCCCAAAGTGCTGGGATTACAGGTGTGAGCCACCGCACCTGTCTTTTTTTTTGAGACACAGTCTCCCTCTGTTTCCCAGGCTGTGTAGTGCAGTGGCATGATCTCAGCTCACTGCAACCTCCGCCTCCCGGGTTCAAGCAATTCTCCTGCCTCAGCGTTCCAAGTATCTGGGATTACAGGTGTGTGCCACCACGCCCAGCTAATTTTTGTATTTTTAGTAGAGATGGGGTTTCACCGTGTTGGCCAGGCTGGTCTTGAACTCCTGACCTCAGGTGAGCCACTGTGCCCAGCCTAGTTTCTGATTCTTTAATGTGAAGAAAGTACTTAGGTTTTTACAAAGAAAGCTTAGTGCCAAGTTCCTAATCTTTATAATTTTCTCCAATTTTTTAGTTATATTTCTACCAAATTTCACAGAAATATTTATCAGATCTTTCCCATATGTTCTTTAGTTTCCTTGGGAGTAACAACTCTTTCTTTTCATGTTGATATTTAATTTCTTTTCACTTTAAGTTTAATTATTTTTCAGCAGTTTTGACTGGCATTTTAAATTTTGCCATCAGTATGTCCTTAATTGGTAACAATCAGTTAAAAATGTCCTTATTAATTTTATTAAAATTAGTTTTGAATTCTTTGAGAATAAAATTTGACATAAATACTTATTCTCCACTTTTAAAACGTTTTCAATATAGGAACTCAAGTCCATTAGCCATGATTTGAAATCCAAATGCTGTGAAAATCAAAAGCTTTTTTTATCATTTATTTGGCAGCAAAACCTGAGCTGACTTATACTCATTTGGCTCTGATGTGAAGCTAAGTGAGAATGTAGCATTGGTTAATCTTTCTTATTGTGATTTGTAATACATTTTGTTGCAGATACATCTGTGTGTTAATTATGGGGTGTTGCCACACATCTTGCTAGGTGTATTCTTTAATGAGGTTCAGGTACCTTATTACCTTTTACCCAAAAGTTGTGAACTCTGAAAAAAATCTTGGTCCAAGGATTTCAGATAAAAAAGTAAGGACATGTGGCCCGGCGTGGTGGCTCACGCCTGTAATCCCAGCACTTTGGGAGGCTGAGGCAGGCAGATTACGAGGTCAGGAGATCGAAACCATCCTGGCTAACATGGTGAAACCCCATCTCTACTAAAAATACAAAAATTAGCCAGGCGTGGTGTTAGGCGCCTGTAGTCCCAGCTACTCGTGAGGCTGAGGCAGGAGAATGGCGTGAATCCGGGAGGCGGAGGTTGCAGTGAGCCAAGATCACGCCACTGCCCTCCAACCTGGGTGACAGAGTAAGACTCTGTTTAAAAAAAAAAAAGAAAAGAAACTAAGGACATGTAATTATTGTTGATAAAGGTGACATTCTGAGACCATCCCTTCCTTCTTGAAATTCTTTCCTTGGCTCCATTGTCACTGCACTTGCCTGGTTTTTCTTTTGTTTTTCTGGTATTTTCTTTTCAATTTCTTTCTTTATTCTTATTCCACTTGTCCCTTAATTGTAACTATATTCCATCTGGTCTGGCTTTAAGGCTTTATTTTTTTTTTAAACCTGTCTTTCAAAAAAATTTAATAATACTTTAGTTATCACCTTTGTGTGGGAATTCCTAGGGTTATGTAATTACCCTTGAACTTGCTCCTGAAATCCAGACCCAAGTTTTTAATTGCCTGCTGAATATCTTTCCACAAGTCTTTTAGTGGCACTTTGAATGCAGCATGTAAAAATGTTCAAAATTAAAATCACGCTCTCTCACTTCTCATCTCCACTTAGTTTCCTTTGTTTCCCCTGTCATCCCTGTAAAGCAGTAGTATCACCTTCCTTCCATTCAAGTCAGAAGCTTCAACAATCAGCATTTGGAAATTTTTGATTCCTTGCTCTTTTTGTATCTCCCTTCACCTAGCCCCTAAAATAGCTAATTGGTTTCCATATCCTGGGATATCTAACTACAAGTCTGTCTCAGATGCCTCTCCTTTTTTATTCCATTCCCAGTTTGATCCGTATCATCTCTGTTCTATGGTATTGTAAAAGACACTTAACATATTACTTACTGTCTATATACATTTTTTCTTATACATAAGTACTGGAACAGTTTTCCTAAAGCACAATTCTAATAATATGATCCCCCTGTCCAGAGGCCATGGAAACTCACAATTGCTTACAGAATGAAGTCTGAATTCATTTTCCATGGAATGTAAATTTTACCTTAATCTAATCCCAATTAACTTTTCTAATCACATCTCTTCCTCATGTAACTCTCCTATGTCTATACACACAAACCTCCTTGACACCTAAACATTCCCATTCCTCCTGCTAGAATTAATCTCTCCCTTGTCTGTTTTTAAGTGTCCCGTATTACAGTCATAAAACATTCCCATGTGTTCATTCAATCTGTGTTTTCTTACTTGAGGGTAGGGACTAGATTTTTTTTTCCTCTTCCTTTTTTTTTCTTTCTTTCTTTTGAGATGAAGTCTCGCTCTGTCGCCAGGCTGGAGTGCAGTGGCGCGATCTCGGCTCACCGCAACCTCTGTCTCTCTAGCGATTCTCCTGCCTCAGCCTCCCGAGCAGCTGGGATTACAGACACACGCCACCATGCCCACGCCCAGCTAATTTTTGTATTTTTAGTAGAGACGGGGTTTCACCATGTTGGCCAGGATGGTCTCAATCTCCTGACCTCATGATCCGCCTGCCTTGGCCTCCCAAAGTGCTAGGATTACAGGCGTAAGCCACTGTGCCCAGCCTCTTTTTTTTTTTTAAGTCCCCTTTATAGCAGCAAGCATAACCCTTTTCCTGTGGTAAGCAGAAATTTTGTTGAATTGAAGAATTATTCAAGACTGAACTGCTTTGGGTGGAAAATTATTTCTGTTAACATTTTTGTTAAAGTACACAGTGGAAACATGTTAAGTAAATACTATTTTGTTTTCTACATAGGAGTACAATAAAATCTATGCTTACCATTGATATAAAAAATAATACTGGCTGGGCACAGTGGCTCACGCCTGTAATACCAGCACTTTGGGAGGCTGAGGCAGGCAGATCACAAGGTCAGGAGATCAAGACCATCCTGGCTAACACAGTGAAACCCCGTCTCTACTAAAAATACAAAAAATTAGCCAAGTGTGGTGGCATGCACCTGTAGTCCCAGCTACTTAGGAGGCTGAGGCAGGAGAATTGCTTGAACCCAGGAGGCGGAGCTTGCAGTGAGCCGAGATCGCGCCACTCCGCTGCAGCCTGGGTGACAGAGCAAAACTCTGTCTCAAAATAATAATAATAATAATATCATCAAAGCATAGCATTGGGTAGTTTATTTTGTTCTTTGGTTTTGTGTTTTAACTTCTAGGAAAAAAATCATTTATTCCATTTTCTTATACAGCATTAATTTTTTTTACACAAAAGTTTTTGAATTCTCTTTGTCTAGGTATGTAGTACATGGATTGGAAGTGGAGTTGTCAGTGATCTCAATGATCTCCGTCGAGTACACAATCTTCTTGTTTCTTCTCTGGACAAAGTTCAGGCCGGAAAAGGATCTTCCAGCCAGCTATACCGAGAGAGTGCCACGACCATGGAAAAACTGGCTGTTCTCAAAGCTTGGGCAGAGGTAACGACTAAACCACAACCTATTGTTTTTGACCCATTTCTTCATCCATGAGAAAATGTTCCTCTACTCTTGTTGGCAAAATAATTTTTGTTTTTGTTTTTTAAAAACTAACCCTTGGTATGGAATACTTTTTGAAAATATGTTAATCAGTTTACTGAAAACCTCTATATTGAGGAAGGGCTCTCCTACATAATATGAGGAAATTAGGAAAAACTCAAAAATATAAATAACAGAAAATATTTTATGCCAAAAATCTTTTATTTGATTAAATTTCAGGTGACTTGCCACCTTGATATTGAGGCCATAAGGGTTTTGTTTATTTTTAAAGGTAGGGTCTTGCTTTGTTGCCCAGCCTGGACTTGAACTCCCTGGGCCGAAACAGTCCTCCTGCCTCAGCCATCCACGTAGCTGGGACTGCAGGCACGCACCACAGTGCCCAGCTTGTTTTGTTTTTTAATAGCTAGTTTTACCTTTTTCATTCTCACAGTCACTTTAAAAAATATATGATTACATTGTTTTAAATTCATTTTTCTAAATTCCTTCTGCCAGTTACTATTGAATTCTTATCATCTGCCCTCCAGTATTGAAGTAACTAATTCCTTCCTCTACCAGCTCATTATCTCACTTCCCTATTTTCGTGTATTCAGCAACAGGTAACTGAAACCACAGAAAGTGAAACCACGTTTAAGGGAAGACTATTGGAGTTATAATTATTTTAAGCTTTTCCACTAATCTAAGACTAAACTTTTCTCATTCCCTTACTTCCCACCCTCTGATTCATTCAACAAAGTGCTGTTTAGCTTCAGCTCTGTCAGGTTAGCAGTTGAGAATACGGAGGTGAGATATATTACATTTGCTGAGCAAGACAAACTGGTAAACAAGTAGATGTACCAAAGAGTAAGGAGCATTATCACAGGAGAAATACAAAGTGTTTTGAAACATATAGCAGAGGCACTTACAATAGACTGGAGGCTCAGAAGTAGCCTCTATGGAGAAAGTGATGTTTACATTGAAACATGGAGGATAGGAGGAGGTATTAGTTAGGCATGAGAGTGAGGAGGAGACTGTGTGAAGCTGAGTGCTGTCTACTCTTCCTCTTTGTATCTTCAGCGCATTCCTCTGTACATCCTCTAAAACTGTGCACTAGGCCAGGCGTGGTGGCTCACACCTGTAATCCCAGCACTTTGGGAGGCCGAGGCAGGCGGATCACCTGAGGTCAGGAGTTCGAGACCAGCCTGGTAAACATGGTGAAACACTGTCTCTACTAAAAATACAAAATTAGCCTGTCATGTTGGTGCATGCCTGTAATCCCAGCTACTTGGGGGGCTGAGGCAGGAGAATCACTTGAACCCGGGAGGCAGAGTTTGCAGTGAGCCAAGATCACGCCATTGCACTGCAGCCTGGGCAACAAGAGCAAGACTCTTGTCTCAAAAAAAAAAAATTTAATTAATTAAAAAACTGCGCACATTTGTGCACATTATTCTCAGGAATATTTAAGGATATGTACAAAGGTTCTGCTACAAGGGTATTTGTTATGGTGTTATTATTCACAAAAAAGTGGAAATAACCTAAATGTATTTCTTGATCTTGAAAGATGATGATATTAAGTGACTAGAAAATTGGGGTAGAAATTATACACACACGCGCACGCACACATTATGTAAAAAACTGAGCATGTTTACATAACTGTCTAGACTGTTAACAGCATTGTATCTGAGTAGTGGCATGATGTGTGGTTTTAATTTTCTTCATTTTGCTTATGCTTCTGATTGTCCTTTTTTGTGTAATATCTATAAGAATAATAAGCCTAAAAATTTATTTTAAAATAGGTCTGAAAGATATATTCTCATATATTGTAGGTAGCAATATAAAATATAGAACCTTTTTAGAAAGCATTTGGCAATGTCTATTCAGAGTCATAAAAATATTTGTAAACACTGACCCAGTAATTCCATTTCTGGGCCTGTATTCTAGTGAAAAATATCCAAAATATGGAAAAGAGGTAAGTTTACAAAAATGTTTACTTGCAACACTATTTATAATGTGAAGAAATGAATATCTTTTGTCTTTGAAAGCTGTATTTCATCTTTCTAGGATTCCCAATGCTAAGTAAACAATTAGAAGTAAATGTAAAATTTCAACTGTAGGAAAACTGGTAGATACATTGTGAGTCACCCACTGTAAGTCATTAAAATAATGGTTATGAAAAATGGTATTCATATGGGAAAACCCTATGACATGTTTATCAGTAAAACTAAATACAGAATCTCTGTACATCAAAATTATAACTTACAAAGATAGAATATGAAAACCCAGAAATTGAGGTTATGAGTCATTTTTAACTCTTATTTTTCCAACTTTTTATAGCATAATTATTAAAATAAAATTATAAGTCAAGGAAAAATGCATACATAGACCTTAAAGTCTTACAGTGACACCCTTGCTTCCCCATTGCCTGCGGAGTAAAAACTTCAGCTACTTCCAGCTTATAACCTGTGCTCCCTCTATATGAGAAAGTTGCACTTTACTTAGATTACCTTGCAGTTTCCTGTTTTTGTGCTCTTGCTCTGGCTGTTCCCTCTGCCTGTAAACTCCCTTTCCATCTTTGCCTATGAGCAAGTCAACTTTTGTCCTTAAAAACTGTCTCACCTTTCTCACACTCTCAAGGCTAAGATTCGTTTATCTATGATGTTCCCTGAGATTCATTCACTCATTGCATAAACTGCCAAGTGTTCATTAGGTACCAGACACTGTCTATGCACTGGGTAGAGTGTACTAGAAGATAAAGCATTAAAAAGATTATCTTTTTAGAAGATAAATAATTAAAACCAAATCTTTAAAAGTTTCTTCTCTTAAGCACCTTTTCACTTCCCTCTCATTATAATATTAGCCTGTGAATTCATGGAAAGCAAAAACTATGTATTATTTGTTTTTTTTTTTGTTTGTTTCCAGCCCTAGAACAATAACAAATTCAAGGCAATTTGTAATTTTTTTTGTTTCCAGCCCTAGAACAATAACAAATTCTAGTAAGGATTTGATGAATGAATGGCTGGATATACTTAAGAGTGCTTATTGGGACATTTTCTTAAAAATGTTAGTGGCCGGGCACTTGGGGAGGCTGAGAAAGATGGATCACCCGAGGTCAGTTTGAGACCAGCCTGGCCAACGTGGTGAAACCCTGTCTGTACTAAAAATACAAAAATTAGTCAGGCGTGCTAGTGTGTGCCTGTAATCCCAGCTACCCTGGACCCTGAGACAGGAGAATCACTTGAACCTGGGAGGTGGAGATTGCAGTGAGCTGCGATCGCACCACTGCACTCCAGCCTGGGTTACAGATCAAGACTGCATCTCAAAAAAAGTGTAATAACAAATTTAGGGGGGAAACAAGCATGTAATCACTAGAAGATATGACTGTAATATATTTATAACTTGAGATCCAAAGTCCCTATTTTAGAATTTAGTCAATTGCTGTATATTTTCTCTGTGCTGTAAGTCTGCTTGGTGTAGGAATAGGGGTAAGACACAGTGCTTCTCATCAGGAAGCTCGTAGTGTACCTATACAGATACCGTACTTCGGCTTTCTCATTAGGTACAATGGACGTAACACTGTGGAGGGAAGACAGTTTTCTCAAGATTTTTATCTAGTGCAGTTATTTTCTTGCTTGCTGTCATTCCTTTGTTTTTTGTTTTCTCATTAATACGTTATTCAGCTTTGTATGTGCCAGTAGCCAAAGCCTAAATGTATTACAAAACAAAGGAAATTAAATATGATTCAACAAAGAAGAATCTTTGAAATTATATTTTAGGAAAGTTGCTTTTATGTCTTTTTGGCTCACAAACTAGAGAGAAAGGATACAGATAATGTATGTGACTAGCAGATTATATTAGCCAGGCTATCTGTTGTAAATGCTAGATTGCAAAATATCATTTAAGGTCTGTGTAAGAAGGAGTTTAGAAGGATATTTATGGAAATCCCTTCTGATATCTCTTTTCGCCTCTCAGCTGCTTACTTTGAATTCCTGGTTGTCTAATAAGTCTAGGAAGGTGGAGGCAGAAACAGAGTTATACCCTGTGGCATAAAAAAAGTGGGGGCGGGGGGTGCTTTGCAAAGTAGAATGAGGGAAGCCAGAAAAAACTCTGAGAAGCCTACTCAAGGAACATGCCATCAGAGGAATAGTCAGAAGTCAGATCAATTTTTTTAGAAAAATGTCTCCAAAGCAAATGGAATTACACTTTTGTGTTTATCAGGAAATCGTGGAGTTGAATATACATTTTTTTTTCTTTTTTTGAGACAGGATCTCAAATCTGGTGCCCAGGCTAGAATGCAGCGGCACGATCATAGCTCACTGGAACCTTGAACTCCTGGGCTCAAGCGATCCTTCTGCCTCAGCCTCCCAAGTAGCTGGGACTACAGGCACGTGCCACCATGCCTGGCTAGTATTTTTGTTATTTTTTGTAGAGATAGGGTCTTGCTATATTACCCAGGCTGGTCTTGACCTCCTGGCTTCAAGTGATTCTCAGCCTCTCAAAGTGCTGGGATTATAGGCATGAGCCACTGCACCCGATCAAAGTATATACTTTCTTTTTTTTTTTTTTTGAGACAGAGTCTCACTTTGTCGCCAGGCTGGAGTGCAGTGATGCGATCTCGGCTCACCGCAACCTCCGCCTTCCTGGTTCAAGCGATTCCCCTGCCTCAGCCTCTGGAGTAGCTAGGACTACAGGCTCCTGCCACCATGCCCAGCTAATTTTTGTATTTTTCGTAGAGACAGGGTTTCCCTATGTTGGCCAGGATGGTCTTGATCTCTTGACCTCATGATCCACCCGCCTTGGCCTCCCAAAGTCCTGGGATTACAGGCGTGAGCCACCGCACCCGGCCAAAGTGTATACTTTCTAATATCTATACCCAGTTATCTTTGATGATTTAGCTGTATTTTTATAATAACTTAAAATGTCTTGTTTTTTTTATCTTATGCCTTACTATTTTGCCCTCCTAAATATCATATTAGGTGTATGTGGTTGCTATGAATATTAAAAAGGAAGCAGAGTCAAAACCAAAAAGAGCAATTAAAAATACTGACGATGATGATGATGACTATGGTACCATCGATGAACTGCCACCAGATAGTTTAATAACACTGGTACAACCTGAACTACCAACACTCAGTCGCCTGTGGTTAGCAGCATTAAAAGATTATGCACTCTTGACTTTACCAGCTGAATTTTCTAGTCAGCTTCCTCCAGATGGTGAGTATTACATTCTGAGTTTTACTTTTATGGAGTTCAAAGTAGTAGTTAAACAAAATAGAGATGGTATAGACTGGCAACAACAGTTACTATAGTAACAGTTTAAATTTCTGTGGCTTAAGTTTGATGTTGTCTCAGTTAGAATATGTACTCTATATTGAATTTGTAGATGGAAGATGAGCTTTTTTGTTGGCTGAAGCAAACATATTAGCAAGCACTGTTACAATAATAGCTGTATGAGCTAGGATATTCCAAATAGCTATGGATAACAAGTCATTATGCATAACCATAGATGTATATTGCTGTACTGTTCAATGTGTGTATTTTCATATTCTATTTCAGATTCCTAGTGTGCCAATAAATTATGTTCCTCAAGTGCTTTGCAAATTGTACTTTAGTTTTCTTATCGAAATCAGTGTAGAAATCATCAACATTTTTTTCTGTTTAGAAAGTGTGTTATTAGTTCCTACTCGAAGAACCCATTCTCCTTCCTATATGTTAATGATAAGAATAATGGAGTTCCCCCTGCCCCCTTTTTTCCTTCCTTAATCCGTCATAACAGCAAGGAGTGATGAGGAAGTCCTCAGTGTTAGTAGTGGAAACAACAGGAGGTGGAGAGGAATAGCAGAAGAAGAAAGAAACAGAGGGAAGAAACAGAGTTGCCTGGTTATGATAGAAAGAGAAGATGATAGGGTTTTAGGAGCCACTGGCAACAATGAAGAGGTAAATTCTGTGACAACAGGGTAAGAAAAGGTAAGAATACTTAGTGACATCAGCAGTAGCAGAGAAAAGGCTGGAAAACTAGCATCAGTGAGGAAGAGACAGATATTCCAGTTCACCAGCTACAGAAAAGGGGTTACTTTTGGTGGCTTTATAAAGAGGAGAAGCCCTTTGGCTAGATTTCTCTTTTGTATGTAACAGGTATTTTTGTTAGTGGTTCATAAATGAGCGAACACGTATAATAGTAATGTTTTGGTCGGGCACGGTGGGACACGCCTGTAATCCCAGCACTTCGGGAGGCCGAGGCGGGTGGATCGAGAGTTTGAGACCAGCCTGGCCAGCATGGTGAAACTCCATCTCTACTAAAAATACAAAAAATTAGCTGGGCGTTGTGGCGCACGCCTGTAGTCCCAGCTTCTGAGGAGGCTGAGGCAGGAGAATTGCTTGAACCCAGCAGGAGGAGGTTGCAGTGAGCCAAGATCGCACCATTGCACTCCAGCCTGGGCAACAGAGCAAGATTTCGTTTCAAAAAAAAAAAAGGTTTTTAATTGATTTGATTGCTTTACAGGTGGAGCATTTTATACCCCTGAAACTATTGATACAGCTAGACTTCACTATCGGAATTCCTGGGCCCCAATTCTCCATGCGGTGGCACTTTGGTTAAATAGCACAGGATTTACGTGCTCAGAGTCTACAGAAGCAGCAGCAATATCTGGTTTACAAAAACGTTCTACATCTGTCAATTTAAACCAGGCATCAGGAGCAGTGGGTAGTGCTAAATCTTTGCCAGAAATTAACAAAGACAGAATGCATCTGATTTTAGGTAGGTCTGTCATATTAATATATTTCAAGATTATCACTTCTGAAAATTCGTATCTTTCATTTTAAAGCTGTGGAAAGATTTTGTACAGTATAGCACAGTTCAGAGAAGGAAAAGTGAAAGGATTTTTCACCTCACCTTATAAATTGTTAATTGAATTTTTAACCTAGAAATTAAATTATTAAAAACTACTGAAACTACTTAACTGTCATGCTCATTCACAGAGCAATATCGAACAATTTTCAGTAAAAAAAACTTAATATGTTTTTTATTCAACAACAGGTTTTCTTTTTACTTGGCACTTAACCAATTATACCATTAAGAAAAAAATGTTTAAGCAGATTTCAGTGAATCCTAATGTAAAATTGCTTTATAAATGCTTGTTTTTATTAAAAATTCTTGTTTTTTGTGTTTTGTTTGAGACAGGGTTTCACTCTTGTTGCCCAGGCTGGAGTGCAGTGGCATGATCTCGGCTCACCGCAACCTCCGCCTCCTGGGTTCAAGCGATTCTCCTGCCTCAGCTTCCCAAGTAGCTGGGATTATGGGCATGCGCCACCACGCCCGGGTAATTTTGTATTTTTAGTAGAGGTGGGGTTTTCTCCATGTTGGTCAGGCTGGTCTGGAACTCCTGACCTCAGGTGATGCACCCACCTCGGCTTCCCAAAGTGCTGGGATTACAGGTGTGAGCCACTGCGCCCGGCTATAGATGCTTTTTTAACATTTAAGAATTTATACATTGTAATGAAGCTTTTAGTGATCTTATGTTTTCTGGGAGTGAAAAGGAACACAATAAGGTGTAATTATTGGATTCATCAGTAGATCTGGTAAGTGAAAATGTGAAAAACTTCCAAAACAATGACTATCCTTATGTAAATTAAAAGCAGTTGTTTACTATGATACCCATTGTGCCTCTATAACTTGCCATTTAAAAACTTTGTATGCATGAAAAATTATTTGGCTACCATTTAATGAAAAGCAATTTTATAATGTTTGTAAATTTATTTTCTTAATGTATTATTTTAAAAGTCCTAGAAATAAAAACTTAATATCTTCATAATCAACCTGATGGCATGGGAATTCCTTCTTTCACACGTAGCTAATTTGAATATTAACCTAATTGCAAAACTACAACCTTGTGTTGAGTTTGGCTGTTTAACTTGGAAACCATTTTGAACTCTACTTATTAATAAATACACGTTAAGGTAATCTGTAAAAACATAAATAGAGAAGAAATATGGGATCAAATAATGGAAAGTGTTTTATAAGTGAAAAAACATGTTTTTATTTTGTGCATTTCAGGTGTGAGTATACAGTTTCTTTGTTCCCCTAGACCTGAGGAGCCCATTGAACACGTTACAGCATGCCTGCAGGCCTTACATACCTTGCTAGACTCCCCTTATGCTCGAGTCCATATTGCAGAAGATCAGGTACAGTGTATTGCTATGATAGATACTTGTGTGGTTTTTTTTTTGAGTATTGCTTTACAATGGAAAAAAGGATGGATTTTTTTTCTGTATTGGATCCTATTTTAACATGATATGAATACACTGACTCCCTGTATTTATTCACCCAGTTACTTTTACTCTGTGCCTGGTCTGCCCCAAACATGGTTTGAGGTTATAGATAGTGAAAGCAGTTTCACTGTGCCTGAATTAGGAGATAAGTACAGTGTGGTAAGTGCTATTTTAGTGCATGTGAAGGTGCAATTAGAATAGAGAGGAGGAGCCCGATGTTGTGATAGGAAAGCGAAGGATGGTTTCTCAGAGTGGGCAATGGTTGAATCAAATTTTCAAGAGGAATTAGTGAGGCAACACATGCGGGACAGGTTTTCCTCTCAGAAAGAATAGCAAATACAAACACTAGGAGGCATGAGAGAACACGGCAAGTTCAAGGGCATAGCCATTTACTATGGCTGATATGAATGGAACATGAGGTTGTTAGATGAGGCTGGACAACAAGGTGAAGACCAAATCATGAAGGTTTCTTGATGACACGTAAAAGAGTTTGAACCCTATCCTGAAAGTGATAGGGAATCATTAAAAATGTTTAAGTAGAGGAATGATGTAACTAACTTTATATATCAGAAGGATTATTCTGTCAGCCCGTAGAGGTAGGTTGGTTTGTAAGAGATGGGAAGGGACACAGGGAGGCCAGTTCTGAGGCTTTTTTCATAATTCCAGAGAAATGAGAACACTAGCCTAGGAAGGCTGAATAAAGGAAGAAGAAAGAGGACCAAGATTGGAAGCTTGAGGATAAATAGCATTTAAAAATTGAGAAGAAGGAAATAAATCAACAGTGGAAACTACTAGAGAAGTTGGAGGAGAACCAAAAGAGAACAGAGTTATCAAAGACAAGGGAGGAGTTTCAAGAAGGGTAGACAGAGTCTCAAAAGAAAGAATCGAGTAAATAAGCACAGAAATGAATCTAGAGGAGGCTATTGGTGACCTTCCGCAGAGGATTGTTTGAGGTGACCAGTAGCCAGATAGTAGAAGATCGAGGAGTGAATAAGAGAGTAAAGGAAGTGGAAGCATCTAGGCTGGGAAGGGAAGGAGCAAGATACATAGAGGAGGACATGGGGTAGATAAAAGGATCTGGAGGCTTTGGGAATAGTGCAGGGGGGACATGAGATAAGAAAGACTTGAGCATTGTCGTTATACTGAGAAGAGTAGCCTAACTAGAGAGAGAAGTTGAAAACATACGAGATATGATGAGAGTCCTTGAAGAATCCCTAGGAAGTCAAATAGGATAGGATAGGAGCACATAAGGAAAGATTAACCTCAGATTAAGCCTCACATAAGAGGCTGAACACATGATCTTAAGGAAAGAGGTAAAGGTGGCTTTGGTTGCAGTTGAGTCTTTTCCCCGTTTGAAATTTCAGTTAGGTTCATTGGATGGATTTGGTGTGGAAGATTGTGAGTAAGAAGCTTAAAGTGGGTGGCGAAAGTTTGTAATAGTTGCTGAAGTGAATAGAAGAGGAACTCACCAGAGATTTCTACAATCTGTGGTAGGCAGAGGTTGTAGAAATTCTTGGATATTCAGCTCAGGTTAGAAATTATAAATTTTAGCAGCATTGGACTCTACAATACTGTTTAGCTCAATTATTTCCTTCCAATACGAGAATCATCATCTTTGAATATAAAGTGCATTTAAATATGTAAATAATAAATCGTTTGTTGCTTGAAAATACATCGGGGTAAAATGTGACCATTTCTCAAGATTTTTACAATGTTCTTATTTGTTAAGTAGTCCTATATTTTCATTTTAGCTACCTGATTTCTTTTTTTACATAGGTATTTTCTCAGATTTTAACAATATAAATTTATCCTTTGAGGTTGAAATTAATTAACTGTATTTGTATTTATTTGTATTAGCTGATAGGTGTTGAGTTGCTGAGTGTTTTGCACCGCCTCCTATTGACCTGGAATCCATCATCTGTCCAGCTGTTGGTTACTGGAGTTGTACAACAGATAGTAAGAGCTGCTCAGGATTATTTGCAAGAAAAAAGAAACACTCTAAGTAAGCACTAGAAATTACACTAACTTTAAGTAAATCTTATTTTATACTCTAATTTTTAAAATATTAATGCCAGGACATAATTCTATAGTTCTTATTTTATTTTTTAGAGATAGGGTCTCATTCTGTCACCCAAGCTGGAGCACAATGATGTGATTATAGTTCAGCATAGTCTCTAACTCCTGGGCTCAAGATCTTCCTGCCTTAGCCTTCTGAGTAGCTGAGACTATAGGCACACTCCACCAAGCCCAGCTAATTTTTATTTTTATTTATTTTTTTTTTTTTGCGGGCGGGACAGTCTTACTCTCAAGAGCCCAGGCTGGAGTGCAGTGGTGCAATCTCGGCTTACTGCAGCCTCAAACTCCCAGGATCAGGTGATCTTCCCACCTCAGCCTCCAGAGTACCTGGGTTTACAGACACACTCCACAATGCCCAGCTAATTTTTGTATTTTTGGTGGAGACAGGGTTTTGCCATGTTAGGCTGGTCTCGAACTCCTGAGCCCAAGTGATCCATCCATCTCAGCATCCCAAAGTGCTGAGATTACACGTTTGAGCCACGGCACCTGGCCAGAAGTTATTAATTTTAAAAAAAAATCATACATTTAGAAGATTTGAAATTGATTTTATTTTCATTAGAAAGGACTGAATGAAATTGCTGAGAGTCGACTGTTTTTCACCTTTTGTCAATTTCATCTGGTTCAACCTAACATGTGTTATTCCTATTACAAAATATATACCCAATAAAAATACCTGATAAAGATTTTCCAAGTGAAAAATGAACTGTCTGTTACCTTTAAGGACAGATCAATGCACAGAATTCTAGGAAGGCAGAGAATTATACAGAGAAAGACGTGTGACATTATTTGACATTTGCTTGTAAATTCTTTTGAAAGAATTTCCTAAGTATACTTGTTGTGTTGTTTTACATACTTTTTTTTGGCTGGAAATTTCACCAAATGATCTTTTACCTCAGATGAAGATGATATGGAAAAAGAGGCCTGTACCATATTGGGAGAAGGAGGTGACAGCGGTGGTCTCATTCCTGGAAAATCTCTTGTGTTTGCAACTATGGAGCTGCTGATGTTCATTTTAGTACGGCATATGCCACATCTCAGTACCAAGGTGTCAGACTCTCCAAGTCACATAGCCACTAAAACTCGACTATCAGAAGAAAGTGCTCGTTTGGTGGCAGCCACAGTTACCATACTCTCTGATTTACCATCCCTTTGTTCACCCGCTGGTACGGTATTGATCAGTATTTGGAAATGCATTATATTACAGTAGACAAAGATGAGCTTGCCTTTGATTTTAAGCACTGTTATAACTCAGTTTCCTCTTAAATCTCAAGTGAAAAATAAGAAGCTGGTCTTTTTTTAAGGTTTTGTCTACCCTTGGGAGCCTATGAAGATTAAAGATTCAAAAAGTCACAAACCTAAGGTGCTCTTTTCAGATGTGTTTCAAATAAGACATGGAACTACAGGTTGAGGAAAGACAGTGTCAGCAGATAGACATAAAGTGGAATAACTAAACTCTATCTTCCAATCTGGTTGCCACTCTTGAGTAACACTGAAAAACTCAAGGCCGGGTGTGGTGGCTCACGCCTATAATCCCAGCACTTTGGGAGGCTGAGGCAGGTGGATCACCTGAGCTCAGGAGTTCATGACCAGCCTGACCAACATGGTGAAACGCCATCTCTACTAAAAATGCAAAAATATTAGCTGGGTGTGGTGGCGCATGTCTGTAATCCCAGCTACTCAGGAAGCTGAGGCAGGAGAATCACTTGAACCTGGGAGGCAGAGGCTGCAGTGAGCCGAGATCGCGCCATTGCACTCCAGCCTCAGCGACAGAGCAAGACTCTCAAAAAAAAAAAAAAAAGAAAGAAAAAGAAAAACTCTGAAGAATGTCAGAGGAGACTTTTTTTTTTTTTTAAGCTCATCGGCTGTTGTTAGTGTTAGTGTATTTTATGTGTGGCCCAAGACAATTCTTCTTCCAGTGAGGCTCAGGGAAGCCAAAAGATTAGACATTTCTGATCTAGAAGGTAAAAATGGTATCAGATAAAGAGATAAATTTCAGCTCAACACACGGAAGACCTTTCTACTTCTTAGAGTTACCCTACATATGTGAAAATAATGAATTCTCCATCTTTGGAGTTTTGCAAGCAGAGGCTACAATGGCTGCAGGTCAGAGTGGTGAAGGGATTTTTTCCTTTTGTGGGAGGTTGAATTTTCATGACCTAGAATTTTCAGTTACAAATTCTAGGATTATTTCATTTCTTCTTTCCTTGCCCCAGTAGTCCTTTTACTTTCCTGGTCTGATTAGGTTGACTTTAGTACACCGAGGATTGATTACATGTCTTACAATTGCTATAAAACTCATGAAGTTACTCAGATGCTTCTCACAGTATCTGGTGTGTTTTTTTCCTGTTTTTCTGTCTTCCTTTTTCATTTTCATTACACAGGCCTTGAAATATTAAATAGGTGAAGTGTTAGAAGTAATAAAAACAAGGCTATGCTGGAAAAAGAAAGAAAATACCAATTCTATCTTTGAAATAATATGACACTTTATTTTCTTTTTCAAACATTGAATTATAGTAGTAGTAATGCAGTAAATTTTGTATAAAGACAAGGAAAAAAACAATATTAAACCACAATCAAATGCAAAAAATACAAGCAATGGAAACAACTATAATATGGGAACTGAATAGTTATGAGGTAATCTGATTTGTTTTTCTTTCAGGATGTATGACAATCCTGCCTACAATTCTGTTCTTAATTGCAAGAATATTGAAGGACACAGCAATAAAGTCTGCAGATAATCAGGTTCCTCCACCAGTCAGTGCAGCTCTTCAAGGGATTAAAAGTATTGTGACACTTTCAATGGCCAAAACTGAGGCTGGCGTTCAAAAACAATGGACAGCTCTGATTCGTAGCACGCTTGCATGCATCCTGGAATATTCTCAACCAGGTAACCTATCAGTTTTAAACGTTTTAGTCAGTTAGGACATGTGTTCCCTAAGTAATGAATTAGTTGAATAAGCTTATCAGAAAACTGCTGTATAACAATGAATCAATTCAGAGAGGTATGTTAGTCATATCTTTCAGATGTGAACTTTAATACTCTTTTCTGGATTGTTGACTCTAAATGCCCTTGTGTTAATACTTATAAACATGTTGGGGCCAGGCGCGGTGGCCCACGCCTGTAATCCCAGCATTTTGGGAGGCCGAGGTGGGCAGATACCTGAGGTCAGGAGTTTGAGAGCAGCCTGATTAGCACGGTGAAACCCCATCTCTACTAAAAATACAGAATTAGCTGGGCATGGTGGCACGTGCCTGTAATCCCGGCTACTTGGGAGGCTGAGGCAGGAGAATCGCTTGAACCCGGGAGGTGGAGGTTGCGGTGAGCCAAGATCACACCACTGCACTCCAGGCTGGGCAAAAAACAGAGTTTTTTGAAACTCTGTCCCAAAATATATATATATATATATATACTGGGAGGTTTTTTGTTTTCTGGGGTTTTTGTTTGTTTTGTTTTTTTGAGACAAAGCCTTGCTCCGTCACCCAGGCTGTAGTGCAGTGGTGTGATCTCAGCTCACTGCAACCTCCGCCTCCCGGGTTCAAGTGATTCTCCTGCCTCAGCCTCCCGAGTAGCTGGGATTACAGACGCCCGCCAACACGCCTGGTTAATTTTTGCATTTTTAATAAAGACGTGGTTTCACCGTGTTGGTCAGGCTGGTCTTAAACTCCTGATCTCATGATCTGTCCGCCTTGGCCTCCCAAAGTTGTTAGGATTACAGACGTGAGCTACCGCACCCGGCCAGGAGGTTTTAAATATATACATATATATCTCTCCAGAATTTTTCTTTTTTTTTTTGAGGCAGGGTCTCACTGTGTCGCCCAGTCTGGAGTTCAGTGGCACGATCTCAGCTCACTGCAACCATCGCCTCCCAGATTCAAGTGATTCTCATGCCTCAGTCTCCCAAGTAGCTGGGACTACAGGTGTGTGCCACCACACCTGGCTAACTTGTGTATTTTTTGGTAGAGACGGGGTTTCACCATGTTGGCCAGGCTAATCTCGAACTCCTGACGTCAAGTGATCTGCCTGCCTCAGCCTCACAAAGTGCTGGGATTACAGGCATGAGCCACCGTGCCTGGCCTCTCTCCAGAATTTACATGTGTTAATATATTTATGTTTTCTTCAAGTTGTTGTTTTACAATAAAAGTAATAAAACAGGAGAGAAAATTGAAGTACCTGTCACTACTCCATTGTACCCCCAGATGGAACTACATGTTGATATTATGTTTTTTCGGGTGTTTTTGTTTTTTTGTTTTTTGAAACGGAGTCTTGCTCTGTTGCCGAGGCTGGAGTGCGGTGGCGCAATCTTGGCTCACCACAACCTCCGCCTCCCAGGTCCCAGTTCAAGCAATTCTCCTGCCTCAGCCTCCCGAGTAGCTGGGATTACAGGCACGCACCACCACGCCCAGCTAATTTTTGTATTTTTAGTAGAGACGGGGTTTCACCATGTTTGCCAGCCTGGTCTTGAACTCCTGACCTCATGATCCTCCTGCCTCGGCCTCCCAAAGTGCTGGGATTACGGGTGTGAGCCACCACACTCGGCCTGATATTATGTTTTTTCTTAGAAATATCTATCTATATAAATAAGTATGTTTTCTATATGAGTATGTGTCAGTTATATTAAATATATATTTATATATGTGTTATATAGAGAGTAAGATAACTATGAGCAATATATAGTATTTCTGTTTTAAAATTTACATAAATAATGTCATTTCATTCTGTGACTCCACAATAACATTTTTTACATCTATTAATGTGAATATATAAAACTCTCATTTATTTAACTCCTATATAGTTTCTGTCATATGTTTTCATCAATTATTATTCATTTCCTTGTCAATGATATTTTTGTTGTTTCTAATTTATCCCAGTTAGAAAGATTGCTGCAGTTAACATCCATACAAATTTCTCATGCACGTGTGCTGTGAGAGATTTTCTAGGATGTACACCTAGAAGTAGAATCGATGGTACATTTCAATGTCATCAGACATTGCCAAATTGACCTCCAACATAGCTACATGAATTTACGCTGTCAGCAGCAGAGCATGATAATCTGTATTTTCCCACATTCTCACCAGTATTTGATATTGTTGGACTTTTTAATTTTGCTATGTTTGGTAAAATACACTGTCTTACGGTTTTAATTTGCTTTGCTCATTTTCTTAGTAAGCATTAACACTTTTCCTGTCTATGTTTAATTTTTGGTGAAATGCTTACATTTTTGTGTTTTTCTTCTGATTGACTTTTTATTTCAAGGTTTATTTCTTTTGTAAAGAAAATTAAAATAACTGAAAACAAAGAATAGTAAAGAAAGATTTGTCATCTCACCTATTAAAACATTTCCACGTTGTCTAAAACTGCGGAGTAGGCCCAAGAATCAGTGTAACAGAACAGATTGCTTTGAAACAGACATTCATCCACGTGAGAATGTAATATATGATAAAATATAATATATGATAAAAGCACATTCATTACGCTTCAATATGAAGCGTAATGAATGTATCAGTTAGCTGTTTGAGAAATAAATTTCATTTAGGCTCTCATATCATAAATCAAAACAAATACCAGATAAAATAATAAAATAAAATGTTTTAAACAGGAAAACAAAGAAAATATAGGTGAATGTTTTATGTTAAGAGTGGCAGAGGACTAACTAAAGTCAAGGAAAGATGTCTCAGAGGACAATTTTACTGTTTTGGTCTATATAGAAATTAGATGGGGTGTGGTGGCTCACGCCTATAATCCCAGCCCTTTGGGAGGCTGAGACAGGTAGATTGCTTGAGCAGAGGAGTTTGTGACCATTCTGGGCAATATAGTGAGACCCTGTCTCTACAAAATAAAAAATAAATAATTAGCTAGGCATGGTGGTACACACATGTGGTCCCAGCTATTTGGGAGGCTGAGGCAGAAGGATCACTTGAGTTCCAGAAATCAAGCCTGCAGTGAGCCATGATGGTGCCACTGCACTCCGGTCTGGGTGAGAGAGTGAGACCCTATCTCAAAACAAACAGACAAACAAAAAAATTAACTTCTACCCATCAAAACACCTTACATTAAATGGTAGATGAAAAAAAGACAGCTGAAAAGCTGACAATAATATTTATGTCTGTGTTGATATCATTAACATACAAAGAGTTCTTAGAAAAAATTCACTTACTAACCAATAGGTGAAAGAAGAAAGAGGCCAAATACAGTGGCTTACGCCTGAATCCCAGCACTTTAGGAGGTCAAGGCGGGTTGATCACTTGAGGTCAGGAGTTCGAGACCAGCCTCAATGGTGAAACCCCATTTCTACTAAAAATATAAAAATTAGGCCAGGCACGGTGGCTCACGCCTGTAATCCCAGCACTTTGGGAGGCTGAGGCGGGTGGATCACCTGAGGTCAGGAGTTCAAGACCAGCCTGACCAACATGGAGAAACCCTGTCTCTACTAAAAATACAAAATTAGCTGGGCATGGTGCCACATGCCTGTAATCCCAGCTACTCGGGAGGCCGAGGCAGTAGAATCTCTTGAATCCAGGGACGCAGAGGTTGCGGTGAGCCGAAATCATGCCATTGCACTCCAACCTGGGCAACAAGAGCAAAACTCTGTCTCAAAAAAAAAAAAAAAAAATTAGCCAGGCATGGTGGCAGGCGCCTGTAATTCCAGCTATTTGGGAGGCCAAAGTGGGAGGATTGCTTGAACTCAGGAGGCAGAGGCTTCAGTGAGCTGAGATCGCGCCACTGCCCTCAAGCTTGGGTGAGATTCCATTTCAAAAAAAAAAAGAAAGAAAGAAAAGAACACACATCTGTATCAAAGAAAATAGAAATGGCCACCAAGCATATAAAAAAAAAATCAGGGCCGAGTGCATTGGCTCACACCTGTAATCCCTGCACTTTGAGAGGCCAGTGCGGGCAAATCATGAGGTCAGGAGTTCAAGACCGACCTGGCCAACATGGTGAAATCCCTCTCTACTAAAAACAGAAAAAATTAGCTGGGCGTGGTGGCAGGCGCCTATAATCCCAGCTACTCAGGAGGCTGAGGCAGAAAAATCTCTTGACCCTGGGAGGTGGAGGTTGTAATGAGCTGAGATCGCGCCACTGCACTCCAGCCTGGCGACAGAGTGAGACTCCCTCTCAAAAAAAAGAATGCGTAATTTAGCTGAGCATAGTGACGTGTGTCTGTGGTGCCAGCTACTCAGAAGGCTGAGGTGGGAGGATCACTTGAGCCCAGGAGGCAGAGGCTGCAGTAAGCCCAGATCGCACCACTGCACTCCAGCCTGGGCAAAAAAGCAAGACCCTGTCTCCAAAAAACAGAAACATATTCTTTAGCCTTACTGATCAAAAAATTATGTTCAAGGTTATTTATCACCTATTATATCTATCTTACAACAATGAAAATGTGTGATAACTATGTCTGGAAATGGGAAGAATTATAAAGTACATGATAGTATATTCATTTGGATAATATATCCAATATATCTATTAAGTATCATGTTTATAACCAACTATATAAATTAACCCAGATCCGAAGAAATTAAACCAAAACATAGTAATTTAATTTAAACTTTACTGGGTGGTAGAGTTACAGGTTTTACTTTCTCTCCTATACTCTTTTTCTATTTTAAACAATGAATACATTCAAGTGAATATGTGACTTCTAAAAAATTATAAGGGATAACTTTAGTTTTATTAATGTTATTAAAATTATTTTAGCTCTATCAAGAGCTGGTATTTTGTTTCTTAAGGTAGATTTTAACAAACTGAAGAAACATTAAAAGCCATATTTATATATTTATATGTTTGTATAGATAGGAATAACAAGGGCTGGCCATGGTAGCTCACACCTGTAATCCCAAAGGGGGCCAAAGTGGGCAGATCACGAGGTCAGGAGTTCAAGACCAGCCTGGCCAATATGGTGAAACCCCGTCTCTACTAAAAATAACAATTTAGCGAGGTGTGGTGGTGTGTGCCTGTAATCCCAGCTACTCAGGAGGCTGAGGCAGAAGAATCGCTTGAACCCATGAGGCAGAGGTTGCAGTGAGCTGAGATCACGCCACTGCATCCCAGCCTGGGCGACAGAGCAAGATTCCGTCTCAGAAAAAAAAAACACACACACACACACACACACACAAGGAATAACAAGAAGAAGAAATAGTTAAGAATTTGTGTCTGGGCGCAGTGGCTCATGCCTGTAATCCCAGCACTTTGGGAGGCCGAGGTGGGCAGATCACGAGGTCAGGAGATCGAGACCATCCTGGCTAACACGGTGAAACCCCGTCTCTACTAAAAATGCAAAAAATTAGCCAGACGTAGTGGCAGGCACCTGTAGTCCCAGCTACTCGGGAGGCTGAGGCGGGAGGATGGCGTGAACCCGGGAGGCGGAGCTTGCAGTGAGCTGAGATCGCGCCACTGCACTCCAGCCTGGACGAAAGAGCGACACTCTGTCTCAAAAAATAAATAAATAAGAATTTGTTTTAAAATAATTAATTTAATTTTTGTTGAGGGGGTCTAGAGTCAATATTTTTGAGATTGTTCATTAAGGCAAAGTTTTGATATGTTATCAAGCTAGTTCATTCATATGAGGTGAACTTAAAGGTCTGATAATAGAATTAACTTGCTTGAGATATTCTGTCTGGAACTGAATTCATAGGAGACACAGTCAGTAATGAAGTAGGGATCAAAGCCACAGGCATATTTATATATTTGTATATCGAGGCAAGCATATCCCTTGCTTAACAAGCAAAGTTTTATAATAGAGTATTTCCATTATGGAAATCTTATTTCCTGTTATAAAATCTGGCATCTTTCACTTTAAAAACTATATGTATGCATGTGAACATGTACAAGCATGTACAAAAATCCTCTTGGATCTCATGAATCACTCTTGATTGCTGCAACATTGTTTTTCGTTTTTAGGCCCTTTGGCTTTGAAATAAATTTCAAACTTTAAAAAACGTTGCAAGAATAACATAAGGAACTCTAGCATACCCTTCTCCTAGATTCACCAGTTGTCAGCATTTTGCCACACATGGTTTATTACTTTCTCTATAATCCACATATCATTATTGTTAATATTATTATTAATTTTGCTGAACCATCTGAGGATATGAAGTCATCATGACTCTATTCCTACATACTTCATGGATATCCTAAGAACAAGGACATTCCCTTCCATAACCACAGAAGAATTACCAAATTTGGCACTACTTGTCCTAATAATAACCATCATAAAGCCCTTTTCTTTTTTTTAAGTCATTATATTGCCTTAGTCTCCTTTAATCTGGGGCAGTTCCTCAGCCTTTGTCTTTCATAACATTAATGTTGAAGAATACAGGGCGTCTATTATGTAGAATGTTTCTCAGTTTAGAATTGTCCAATTTTTTTTTCCTCTCAGGTTAGATTCAATGTATACATTTTGGCAGGAATACTGCATAAGTAATGTTATGTCTTAGTACATCATATAACTAAGACATATTGCTTTGTAATGTTGCTTTGTCCCATTATTGGGAATCTTAACTTTAATAACTTTTTTAAGAAATTGTCTGCCATGTTTCCCCACTATGAAGTTGCCATTTTTCCATTTTATAATTAATAGGTAACCTGTGGGGAAATACTTTGAGACTTTCTCACTTGTCTGTTCCCATCAAACTTTCTTTCTTTTTTTTTTTTTTGAGTCTCACTCTGTTGCCCGGGCTGGAGTGCAGTGGCACGATTTTGGCTCACCACAACCTCCACCACCTCTACCTCCTGTGTTCATGCAGTTCTCCCACTTCAGCCTCCCAAGTAGCTGGGACTACAGGTGCCCGCCACCGTTCCCGGCTAGTTTTTGTATTTTTAGTAGAGATGGGGTTTTGCCATGTTGGCCAGGCTGGCTTTGAACTCCTGACCTCAGGTGATCCCCCCACCTCGGCCTCCCAAAGTGCTGGGATTGATTTCAGGCATGAGCCACCACGCCCGGCCCGTAATTTTTTTTTTTAATTCAGTGGGTCCCTTATTGTTACTTCAATGTGGCCCCATTATTTCTTGAGCACTTCCATACTTTCTAGCCCCAAGACGTAGCGGACTGAGTATTTTCCCCCTCACTGTTCTAGAATCAGCCCCTTCTCCAAAAGCCTTGATTCCTTTCAGTAGAAAGTCATATTTAGATGCCCAATCTTCTTAAAATCACAATTTAAAAATAAAATGGGGCCGGACACCTTGGTTCACCTGTAATCCCAGCACTTTGGGAGGCCAAGGTGGGAGGGTTGCTTTAGGCCAGAAGTTCGAGACTTTCCTGGGCAATATGGTAAGACGCTGTCTCTATAAAAAATTTTTAAATTCAGCTGGACGTGGTGGTGCATGCCTGTAGTCCCACCTCCTCGGGAGGCTGAGGCGGGAGGGTTGCTTGAGCCCAGGAGTTCAAGGCTGCAGTGAGTTATGATCATGGCACTGCACCCCAGCTCTTTCTGGGGGGGAAAAAGAAAAAAAATTAATTTCTAAAAATGAAAATAAAATAATTTTTGATAAAAAATTGCTTGCAGCATTGCCAACTCTGAGTAAGAGATTATATTCTACGTAGAATAAATTCCTATGATGGGGTTTTCAGGGTTTTTTTGTTTTAGGTTTTTTTGTTTGTTTGTTTGTTTGTTTTTGAGACAGGGTCTCACTCTGTCACCCAGGCTGGAGTGCGGTGGCATGAACGCAGCTCACTGCCACCTTAACCTCTAGGGCTGAAGTGATCCTCCTGCCTCAGCCTCCCAGGTAGCTGGGACTGCAGGCATGCACCACCATGCTTGGCTAATTTTTTTGTTTTTTGTAGAGACAGGGTCTCACCATATTGCCCAGGCTAGTCTTGAATTCCTGAGCTCAAGCAGTCCTCCCAATTTAGTTTCCCAAAGTGCTGGGATTACAGGAGTGAGCTACCTAGTCTGGGTGGGTTCTCAGGTTTTTAACATTTGTGACTCAGGTTATTATAAATTGATTAAATCCTTCAAATTTTACATCTCTTTTGTTTGTTTTTTTGTTTGTTTGTTTTGAGACTAAGTCTCACTCTGTCACCCAGGCTGGAGTGCAGTAGTGCAATCTTGGCTCACTGCAACCTCTGCCTCCCGGGTCCAAGCGATTCTGTAGCCTCAGCCTCCCAAATAGCTGGGATTACAGGCATGCGCCGCCATGCCCAGCTAATTTTTGTATTTTTAGTAGAAATGAGGTTTCACCATGTTGTCCAGTCTGTTCTAGAAATCCCGAAGTGCTGGAATTACAGGCGTGAGCCACCACACCCAGCCGACATCGCTTTTTTTAAACTTTATTTCTTTACATTAAGTTAATGGACTTTTTCTAGACTATTGTTCTTAACCCTTTATTCCATATTACAAAAGGCTGGTACCCTTATTATGAGATAATGTTAGCATGTCAAATGTATATGTTCATAATCCTACTAAAGTACTGATTATCACTGGGTATTTACAGTTGCCAAAATAGCTCAAATTTACGCAAAAGGTAGGGATCAGTTCTATTGAAGAAATGATAATCACAAAATGTTTGGAACTCGTATTTTGTATGTTCAGAAATACTGTTCTTTAGAATAAATGTTCATATTTCTAGTATTTTTAATTACATACTATATTTCTGTTCAAGTTGTTTCTATTCCTGAATAAATGTAATGGCAAGTAATTCCTTAAAATTCTTAAAACACTGTCTTCAGGAAATTGTCTAAGTTTTTTTTTTTGTTTTTTGTTTTTTGTTTTTTTTTTTTTTGAGACAGAGTTTCGCTTTTGTTGCCCAGGCTGGAGTGCAATGACACGCTCTTGGCTCACTGCAACCTCCACCTCCCTGGTTCAAGCGATTCTCCTGCCTCAGCCTCCCAAGTAGCTGGGATTACAGGCATGCACCACCATGCCTGGCTAATTTTGTGGTCAGGCTGGTCTCGAACTCCTAACCTCAGGTAGTCAGCCTGCCTCGGCCTCCCAAAGTGCTGGGATTACAGGCGTGAGCCACTGCAGCCAACCGTTTTTTTAATGGTTGTATGGAATTTACAGGTTTTCATATTTACTAAATTGAAAGGAGATATCACTTAAAAATGTACTCTGGATTTTAAAATTAGTTAGAATATTTTATAATCATTTAGCATTAAATATAACTGCATACATGTAACTTTATACATTGAACTTCTTACAGTTGTCTGTGGACTGTATTAGGTTGAGGCAAGTACTACTATAAATGTTGGGGGGAGAGAGAGATGATTGTTCAAGATTAAAATTCTGGCCAGGCACAGTGGCTGACACCTGTAATCCCAGCACTTTGGGAGGCCAAGGCAGAAGGATCACTTGAGCTCAGGAGTTCAAGAGCAGCCTGGACAACATGGCAATACAACGTCTCTCCTACAAAAATAAAAAAATAAAATTCCAAAATGTTTTAGAAACAGCACACTTCTTTCATTTTTCATTTTCAGAAGACTCTGTACCTACACCTGATGAAGTAAGCATGCTAACAGCAATTGCACTCTTCCTGTGGTCTGCTAGTAATGAAATAATAGGAGTCCAGTCATTACAGAATGGCTGCATGAACAGATTTAAAAATGCATTAAATTCATGTGACCCATGGGTAAGTTACACTTTACACAGACATAGATAAAAACATTTCCCTTTATCAGGAAAATGTCAGATTGATTCATTAAAATATGTGATACATAATGAAAAGCTAAGTATTTGCACTATGGCTTTTGAATGGAAAAACTGAAACAAATCACTGGGTTTAAGCACTAGAACACATGTGTATGTTTATTCACATATGTAGAAATTCTTCAATATCTGAAATATTTGATTAACCCCAGGGCATACTGGTAGAGACAAGAGTCTATGATTATGTTTTCCAGTGTTTATTTAAATGACGCTAAGGACATTAAAGGAGAAGTTTATATTATTAGACATTTTAATGAACCTACTAGAAACTGTAGTTTGTCTAGAAAGTAAGAATTTATTTTACAATGTCAGAGTCTAAACTTGTGATTCTCAAGCCTGCTACATGTCAGAAATTTTAAAAAGCACAAACATTCTTGAAGGCCAGGCGCGGTGGCTCACGCCTGTAATCCCAGCACTTTGGGAGGCCAAGGCAGGCAGATCAGGAGGTCAGGAGTTGGAGACCAGCCTGTAGTGAAACCCCATCTCTACTAAAACAAAAAAAATAGCCAGGTGTGGTGGCAGGCACCTGTAATCCCAGCTACTTGGGAGGCTGAGGCAGGAGAATCACTTGAACCCAGCAGGTGGAATGAGTTGAGATTGTGCCATTGCACTCCAGCCCGGGCAACAGTATGAGACTCTGTCTCAAAAAAAAAAAAAAGAAAAGAAACATTCTTGGACTCCACTACTGTCTTCCTGAATCTGAGTCTCCAGATAGGTGGCTCCAGGATCTGTATATTTAAAATGTTCTTCAGGTTTTTCTTGTGTCTAGCCAGATTTAGCCACTTGTGTTCTACCAAAGCACTGAAATAGTTTTCTTCCACTCTGTCCCATATATTGGTGGGTCTTCCCTCCCTCTCTTCTTTCTTTCCTTCCTTCCTTTTTTTAAAAAAGTGTTAATCTGAAGCCTTTCTAATACAAAGTGGAGCCAGTAAGACTTTATTTTCTAGGTCTGGAAACCTTACATTGTTAACAGTCATTTCCAGGGAATCAAATGGTTTTGAGATATCTAAGCAATGTATTTTTATAGCTTTGTTTCAGATCATTCAAATATTAACCTTCCTTACTAAATATATTTGGTTAAAATGGGAGGGACAATTGTACATTAAAGGAAGAATTAAAAACAGAAGTGGGAATAACTGATTTCTAACTTATTTCACAGTATAAAAATACAGGAATTGGCCGGGCATGGTGGCTTACACCTGTAATCCCAGCACTTTGGGAGGCCAAAGCAGGCAGATCACAAGGTCAGGAGATTGAGACCATCCTGGCCAACATGGTGAAACCCCATCTCTACTAAAAATGCAAAAATTAGCTGGGTGTGGTGGTGCACACCTGTAATCCCAGCTACTTGGGAGGCTGAGGCAGGAGAATCGCTTGAACCCGGGAGGCAGAGATTGCAGTGAGCCAAAATGGTGCCACTGCACTCTAGCCTGGCGACAGAGCGAGACTCCATCTCAAAAAAATTAAAAAAAAAGAAATACAGGAATTGTATAAGCATGGTGATCTGGTCATTAAAATATATGAACATTTTTGACTAATTTTTGTCAGAAAATTCTATTCTACTCCATTACTCTAAGTAGAAAATGTAATTTCCATTTTCATCCTGCAGTATCACTTATTTTCAGTACAGAGTAAGATGCAATGTGATCGTAGAGCAAATAAAAACTATACACATGTTAATTGATAATATGTTCTTCTTATATAGGTTCAAGCCAAATGTTACCAGCTTCTCCTCTCAGTCTTCCAACATTCCAATCGCGCCCTTTCAACTCCTTATATTCATTCATTAGCTCCAATAGTGGTTGAAAAGCTAAAAGCTGTTGAAAGAAACAGACCAGCCAGTAACATAGAGCTTTTAGCGGTTCAAGAAGGAATAAAAGTTCTTGAAACATTGGTTGCTCTTGGTGAAGAACAAAACAGTAAGTATATTCTTATAAAAAGCTACTAGTTCAAAATGAAGATCTATATTGTATATAAATCTTATTTGATATTAGAAACAGGCCTGTTGGGCGCGGTGGCTTACACTTTGGGAGTCCCAGCACTCTGGGAGGCCAAGGTGGGTGGATCATGAGGTCAAGAGATCGAGACCATCCTGGCCAACATAGTGAAACCCCATCTCTACTAATAATACAAAAATTAGCTGAGCGTGGTGGCGCACACCTGCTGTCCCAGCTACTCGGAAGGCTGAAACAGGAGAATCACTTGAACCCGGGAGTTGGAGGTTGCAGTGAGCCAAGATCGTGCCAGTGCACTCCAGCCTGGCAACAGAGCGAGACTCCGTATCAAAAAAAAAGAAAAGAAGAAAAAACAGGCCTTTGCTTATGTTACATAATGTAGTGAGTTGATTTTTTTGTTTGTTTGTTTTTGAGCAGGAATTTAAAATGAATTGCCCATGGCGTTTCAACACAGTGATTTTTTTTTTTTATTTTCTAGGAATGTATGCATCCCTTAAGATCTAGGAAAAATATAGATGTTTAATAGGGTTTTTTTTTTCTTTTTTTTTAGACAGTCTCGCTCTGTCACCCAGGCTGGCATGCAATGGCACCATCTTGACTCACTGCAACCTCTGCCTCCTGCACTGAAACAATCCTCCCACCTCGGCCTCCCGAGTAGCTGGGACTACAGGCACGTGCCACCATGCCTGGCTAATTTTTGTATTTTTTGTAGAGACAGGATTTCGCCATGTTGCCCAGATTGGTCTCTGACTCCTCCTGGACTCAAGCAATCCACCCACCTTGTCCTTTCAAAGTGCTAGGATTACAGGTGTGAGCTACCGTGCCCATTTCATAGGGTTTTAAAATAATACATTCTAATCTTCATAATCGAGGTATAAAACCTTTATAACAAATATAACTAGTTAAGTATTAATACCAAACATAATTAATATCTCAAAACTTTTTATTTAGAATTTTTTTTTAATTTAATGAAAAACTACTGCATACATCCATTCAACCAGAGACTTATGCAGTTTAATTTATTTTCTTCATTCCCTTAATACTTAAGCTTTGATTTTATCACAATATTTGTCCTTCAAAATGTGATTTTTAATTGTAGAGAGACTGTACTTTTTAAACTAGTGTCTTATGATTGAACATTAAGCTGTTTTTAATTTTTCAAGATCACAAATGAAGCTTTCTTTTTTTTTTTTTGAAACAAAGTCTTACCCAGGCTGGAGTGCAGTGGCACGATCTTGGCTCACCGCAACCTCCACCTCTGAAGTTCAAGTGATTCTCCTGCCTCAGCCTCCTGAGTAGCTGGGATTACAGGCATGCGCCACAACGCCTGGCTCATTTTTGTATTTTGAGTAGAGATGGGGTTTCACCACGTTGGCCAAGCTGGTCTTGAACTCCTCACCTCTAGTAATCCACCTGCCTCAGCCTCCCAAAGTGCTGGGATTACAAGCGTGAGCCACTGCACCTGGCCGAGATGAGCATCTTTATTCTTAAATTATGTGTGTCAGATTCCTAAGAGTGAAACTACTGGAGAGAAGGGAATGCACATTTTAAGACTTTTAATTGGCCAGGCGCAGTGGCTCATGCCTGTAAACCCAACACTTTGGGAGGCCAAGGCGAGCAGATCACTTGAGATCAGGAGTTTAAGACTAGCCTGGCAAACATGGTGGAACCCCATCTCTACTAAAAATACAAAAAATTAGCTGCGCGCGGTGGCTCCTGCCTGTAATCCCAGCACTTTGGGAGGCCAAGGCAGGCGGATCACCTGAGATCAGGAGTTCGAGACCAGCCTGAACAATATGATGAAACTCTGTCTCTACTAAAAGTACAAAAATTAGCCAGGCCTGGTGGTATGCGCCTGTAATCCCAGCTACTCAGGAGGCTGGACGGGAGAATTGCTTGAACCCAGGAGGCGGAGGTTGCAGTGAGCTGAGATCGCCCCATTGGGCTCCAGCCTGGGTGACAGAGCGAGACTCCATCTCAAAAAAAAGAAAACAAGACTTTTAATCTATATTGTCAGATTGCTCTCCACCTACAAACTGTACCTGTTTTTTCTTTTATGTTAAAAATTTTTTCCTCTTCTTTTAAAAACATTTCACAGAAAATTGGAAAAGTAGTAGAGATTTTTGAAAAGCGATTTCAGTAGCTCCTCTATAAAATAATAATCCAGAACTATGCCAGTAGAAGAAAAGAATGCAGAGGAGAAAGTGGAAGAAAGGTTTATCTGATTTGATGATTAACTGGTTATAGAAGGCAAAAGAAAAGAAGCAAATATTACTATGTTGCATGAAAATAACATCAAAATTGGGAAAGTCAGAAAAGGCAGTGTTTGGAGTTGATAAATTTAGTTGAAATTAGTAACAATATAGGTTATTTAGGCAAAAATGTTATGACTGACATTGCCTATGTTTGGCAAATCAAAATAACTTTATTTGTATTTTTATTTTACTAATTGTAAATTCCATAAAGATGAGGACTGAATCTTACTCACTTTGTAATCCCAGCACTAAGTTTTATTGCATTCTAGTATTTAAAATATTTTTGAGTTGACTCTTGGGATCAATTCCTGTACAGGCACCCTAATTTGGAATTAAATTTAGCATGAGGACAGATAGGGAAGGGAACTTTTTTTTTTTTTTAATTCTGTATTGTTTGATTTTTTTGGCAGTAAGAATATATATATCATTTGTATAATTAAATATAGTTTAATAGCTAGTTAGGCTTTAGCAATGTCCTTGAAATAAGTGACCCTTTTTCAGTTTAAGATACAAAACAACCAAAGCATTGTAATTTCAACTATCTACCAGACCAATTTATAGCGTTATTAGTGAGGTGTAGCAATGATCAGCACCATCGGTCAGGTGTGGTGGCTCACGCCTGTAATGCCAACATTTTGGGAGACCAAGGCGGGTGGATCACGAGTTCAGGACCAGCCTGGCCAGTATGGTGAAACCCCGTCTCTACTAAAAAAAAAAAAAAAAAAAAAAAGAAAGAAAGAAAGAAAAAAAAAGCCGGGTGTGGTGACGGGTGCCTGTAATGTCAGCTACTCAGGAGGCTGAGGCAGGAGAATCGTTTGAACCCAGGAGGCAGAGGTTGCAGTGAGCTGAGATCGCGCCACTGCACTCCAGCCTGGGCAACAGAGTGAGACTCTTGTCTCAAAAAAAAAAAAAACAAAAAACAAAAAAAAGCACCATCGTGATTTCTTCATTTTTTTAATGGACTGCTTCACTACTCAGATAACAGATGTTTTGTACTCTAACAAGACTTTTAAGAGGTAGAATAAGCAGTTTGCCTGTTTTTAAAATTAAAACTGAATCTAAGACTAAATGCCATGCAAAAACTAAAGGCAAACAAGTCTCATTAGTGAAATAAGATGACATTCATTAGGAGGATACCATCAAATAAATGAATGAATGTAAATCATACTAATTTGATGGCATCATTTTTATACTTCACTTCATATTTTACATAGTTACATGATTCCAACAGGGTAAATTTTCAGCTTTTGAATTTAAGTCATTCAACTTTTTTCATCCCATTTACAGATGTTAATTTTGTTGTCAACTTTACAGTATCCGGTATAAGAATGGGCAGTATATGTTTTTTCACCCTGCATGACCAAGGTTATAAGCTAAAAATATTAGAATTGTATTTGACTCCTTGTTCATCATCTTTATTGAATCTATTATTCAAATCTTGTCCCATCTCTTTCTGAAATTTCTCTAGGTTTCAAGAGAAACTTGCACCTTATTCTTATATCTAATCACCTCCTAAATAGATAACTATAATAGTTTTCCTAGCTGATATTTCCCATCAAATTTACCTAAAGTAATTTTATCTCTCCTTTGCTTAAGAATTTGGAAAAGTTTACTTTTTCCTTACAGCATCAAGTCTGAACATCTTTGCTTGCTTTTCAAAATATTTTTTCTGCTCCCAAACATGTACCTACTAACCTGACCAGACCAGTTTTCTTTCTGTGCTCCTTTTAATCGCTTACATTGTTCATATTATTTTCACTTTCCTCAGTTGTTTTTTCTCCTTTTCTTCTTATACAAATCTATTAAACCTACATTAGATCTTTTCTTTGAGAAACATTGCCTAATTACTTAGCTCACTCTGATCTTACTCTTCATAGAATTTATTTGGTATTTGTAACCAACCAAATAAAATCCCAAAGTATTCCTCAGCTTCATGATTCTCTTGGTGAATTCTATACGGAAATGCTACCCACATTTTTTTAGCACCTAGTACTCTAATTGTTCTATGTGCTGTCTACTGTTTTCATTTAGATAATAAAAGAATCCAGGTAGAAACAAATTATATAACATTTCCTATAATGCTTAGCATATTTCTAGATATTTGATGAATAGTTAAATAACTTATATTTTTTCCAGTTATATATATAATGTGTATATATATACATATACACACATATATGTGTGTGTGTGTGTATATATATATATATATATATATTTTTTTTTTTTTTTTTTTTTTTTTTTTTTTGAGACAGACTTTCGCTCTTGTTGCCCAGGCTGGAGTGCAGTGGCCTGATCTTGGCTCACTGCAACCTCCGCCTCCCGAATTCAAGCGATTCTCCTGCCTCAGCCTCAGGAGTAGCTGGGATTACAGGCGCCTGCCACCACGTCCAGCTAATTTGTTATATTTTCAGTAGAGATAGGGTTTCACCATGTTGGCCAGGCTGGTCTCGAACTCCTGGCCTCAGGTGATCCACCCACCTCAGCCTCCCAAAGTGCTGGGATTACAGGCGTGAGCCACCGCATCCGGCCTCCAGTTATATTTTAAAATTGTTAAAACCAAAACCTTAATTTTCAACCTACTGTTGAAAACCTACTATTGAAACCTCTTCCGATTTAGTAAGCCAATATACTGAAGATAATTTTATATATATTTTATAACTCTCTATTTTTATTATGAAAGCCAGCTTTTATAATACTATTAACATTTTTTTTTTTTTTTTGAAAGAGCGTCTCACTTTGTCGCCCATGCTGGAGTGCAATGGCACGATCTCTGCTCACTGCGACCTCTGCCTCCCAGGTTCAAGTGATTCTCCTGCCTCAGCCTCCAGAGTAGCTGGGATTACAGGCATGTGCTACCACACCCAGCTAATATTTTTGGGTTTTTTTGTTTTGTTTTGTTTTGTTTTTTGAGACAGAGTTTCGCTCTTGTTGCCCAGGCTGGAGTGCAACGGCACGATCTCAGCTCACCACAACCTCCGCCTTCCATATTCAAGCGATTCTCCTGCCTCAGCCTCCCTAGTAGCTGGGATTACAGGCATGCGCCACCATGCCTGGCTAATTTTTTTTTTTGTATTTTTAGTAGAGATAGGGTTTCTCCATGTTGGTCAGGCTGGTCTCAAACTCCTGACCTCAGGTGATCCGTCTGCCTCGGCCTCCCAAAGTGCTGGGATTACAGGCATGAGCCACCGCGCCTAATCAAATTTTTTGTATATTTAGTAGAGACAGGGTTTCGCCCTGTTGGCCAGACTGGTCTCAAACTCCTGACCAGGGGATCCGCCCACCTTGGCCTCCCAAAGTGCTAGGATTACAGGCATGAGCCCACCCCTGTAATACTATTAACATTCTACATGAGGGAAATTGAACTAAATCTAGAAGATTGGAGGATTTACCTGGGACTTTAAAAATAAGCTTTTTACCTCTTTTCTGAAAACTTAATATGGAAACAAATCCAATTTATTGGAAACTTCTGGGTAGTTGCCAAGAGAAAAAGTGTGTATGTTTATTCATTCAAAGCATAGTTACTGGATGCCTGTGTACCAGGTAGTATTCTAGGCATTGAGAATTTAGCATGAAATAAAACAGGCAAAGGTCCCTGATCTCATGGAGCTTACATTTCTGGTAGGAAAACACAGACAATAAACACTTCTCGTCCCCTATACATGTGTGTGTATATATATATATGTATCTGTGTCTATTATATGTAGACATGTATCTTTGTACAATTTTATATAGTGATGATGGATATATCAATTTTAGATGTAGATATAACATCTATAGTTAGATGCAGGAATTGATAGGAGCTGTGAAGAAAAAAATACAGCAGGGAAAGAAAATAGGGAGTAAGGTCCAGGGTGGGACTGGGATTCTGGAAAGGCTTCACTGATTATTATCATTGTCCTTGCTGACATCAGTGAGTGTCACACATTCTCTACCAGATGCTTCCTGCTGCCTTACAATTGCGTCAGTTGTCATTCTACAAAAATTAACAGTAATTAAGGGGGAGAAAGCGTAATTCTCAATGTGATTATGAGATGTTATACACACACACAATTACATATAAAGGTTAATTGTTAAAAAAAGTCACCTTTAATGAAACTTATATCCCAGGATGGAGTTGTTAATAAGTACAGACAAAAGACTAACAAAAGGAGATGAAGCCTCCAAATAAATATTTTTTTAAGAACTTGGAATTTATATCAGTCAGACATAGGTTCTTGTTTTTTAACCCTAAGCTTATGTATTCCCTTAGTTTTGAGGAATTTCCCCTCGCTGTGAGTTTTGGGGGATGATGAAATAGGAAAAAGTTGTATTGTATTTCTACTTAAAGAGGAAAGAAACAACTAGTGTTAGTTAAATAATGGTAAATAGATGTTTTTCAGGTTTCTGTTCCTCACTCCAATCTCCTGATTCTAATGCCCGTAAAAATTTTATAATCTTATTCTCAAGATACATTCTACCAGGTGGCAATTGTAAAGTGTTTTATTACTTTTTAACCTTTGGCCCATTTTTTTTTAAGTAAAACAAATTAATATAAATGTAAAATACACAGTATTAACAAACCTGGTTTCCAGCTTGGACATTTAGTAAATATTTAATATTAATTAGAAGTTATTGAGCTCTAAAGTAGGCTGTGCATGTGTACTTATATTTTATTACGTTCAGTCTTCCATGGCAATTGCCTAGTTTTTAAAGTTTATTATAATCCTTATGTTTGTGATCTTTTTTCATACTTTATTATTTACAGGAGTCCAGCTACTTGCTCTTTTAGTTCCCACTTTAATATCTTACCTGCTGGATGAAAATTCTTTTGCCTCAGCAAGTTCAGCTTCCAAAGATCTTCATGAGTTTGCACTCCAGAATTTAATGCATATTGGACCTCTGTATCCACATGCTTTCAAGACAGTAATGGGGGCTGCTCCTGAGTTGAAAGTGCGTCTAGAAACTGCCGTTCGTGCAAGCCAAGCAAGCAAAGCTAAAGCGGCTGCCAGACAACCAGCCCCCGCCATACATTCTGCACCAACAATTAAGCTAAAAACAAGTTTTTTTTAATTTGTACTTTCATTTATTTGTATTTATATTGTCAACTAGCCCCTAATTAGTGATGGCCACTGTATCATTCCAGGCTACCTATGGGTTCTGTTTTATTTGTATATTGGTATTATAGTGCTTCCAAGTAGGTTAAGTGAAATAATGCTCACACCACTTACTGATTTTTAAGGACTGATTTTTTTTATTATGTGGTGAATATGTTTTCATTTTCCTCCTAATAATGTTTCTCTTTTGTTAACTTATTTATTTTTCAAACACTGAGCCACAGTCTTAAATTTAAATGCTAAAAACAATTGTATCATGTAGTCGGGCCAGCCTATTGATATTGTCAGGGAAAAAAAATGGGTGGGAACTCAGCATCTGTCATGAAAAAAATCAGTTGAAAAACAAGCAGATTTTAAATTTTGAAGTAATCAAAATAATGGAAAGTGTCTGTTTTGTGGTGTATATACTATGAATAAAATCACAGCATTTTCTAAGCATTTCCCAAAATGTCCTTATCTTTCTGATGGATCTTTTAGCTTTCATATCAAATTACTAAATTATGCTATGTATATTTTAGTTGTTAACAGAATTAAAATTCTCATTTAAAGATTCACTAAAATGTTTAAATGTAATATAATATTCTGCTTTTTTTAATGGCTAAAATTTGGCTTCAGTTATGTTTTATAATTACAGAACCTCAAGTTCTGGCTATGATGGTTAGTTTCCTTCATCAGCTATTTATTGAATGCCTACTGTGTATAAGGCATCAAGCTAAGTGCTGCAGGGGATACAAAAATGAATTAGGCATAATTACAGTGATGCCATTCTCTCATGTAGTGGGCATTTTACCATACGAAATAGATAATTCACAAAATGAATGTTTGCCACAGCATTTAGCAAATTTTAAACACCAAGTTTTACCGCACAGTGTAACAGACTGAACAAGTATTACCAAAAGCAAGTCACTTTCTGAACATTTTATCTTCTTTTATCTTTTCCTTTTTCTTTTAGAGACAGAGTCTTGCACTGTTGCCCAGACTGGAGTGCAATCATAGCTTACTACACTTGAACTGCACTCAGCCTTTTAGATACCTGAGATGGGTACTTTGTCTTGCCTGTTTTCTCACTGACTTTTGGGTGTTTTTTCTTTTCTTTCTTTCTTTTTTTTTTTTTAGATGGAGTCTCGCTCTGTCGCGCCCAGGCTAGAGTGCAGTGGCGCAATCTCGGCTCACTGCAACCTCCGCCTCCTGGGTTCAAGCAATTCTCCTGCCTCAGCCTCCTGAGTAGCTGACATTACAGGCACCCGCCACCACACCCAGCTAATTTTTTGTATTTTTAGTAGAGACGGGGCTTCATGTTGGTCAGGCTGGTCTCGAACTCCTGACCTCGGGTGATCTGCCTGCCTCTGCCTCCCAAAGTGCTGGGATTACAGGCATGAGCCACCGTGCTCAGCTTCTTTTCATTTTTTTTGTTTGTTTTGAAGCAGGGTCTCACTTTTGCCCAGGCTGGAGTGCAGTGGCACATGACCACGGCTCACTGCAGCCTCAATCACCCAGGCTTGAATGATCCCCCCACCTTAGCCTGCCAAAGTGCTGGGATTACAGGTGTGAGCCACCACACTTGGCCCTGGTTATTTTTTCATTTCAGGTTTGCATTGCCACAATTATTCTCCTTGGTTTTTGTTTTTGTTTTTGCTAACAACTTCATGGAGATCCACTTCACATACCATACAACTCAATTCAGTTTGGGCATGGGGGCTCACACCTGTAATCCCAACACTTTGGGAGGCTGAGGCCAGGAGTTTGAGAGCAGCCTGGGCAACACAGCAAGACCTCATCTCTACGTTAAAGAAAAAGAAAATTAGCCAGACGCGATGGTGCACTCCTGTAGTCCCAGCTACTCAGGAGGCTGAGACAGGAGAATTGCTTGAGCCCAGGAGTTTGAGGCTGCAATAAATTGTGATCATGCCGCTGTATCCCAGCAAAGCGTACAGTTTAATGGGTTTTAGTGGGGCCATCATCACCACGATCAATTATGAACATTACCCCAAAAAGAAACCTTGTATCCTTTAGCTACCTACCATCTCCCCATTTCCCCCCAACTTAGGCTACCACTAATCTACTTTCTGTCTCTGGATTTTCCTCTCATGGACATTTCATATAAATTGAACCACTTAATATGTGTTTTTTTGTGACTGGCTTCTTACTGTAATGTTTTCTGTTTGCTTGTTTTTTGAGATGAGATCTTGCTCTGTTGCCCGGGCTGGAGTGCAGTGGCACAGTCTCAGCTCACTGCAGCCTCTACCTCCTGGGCTCAAGCAATCCTCCCACCTCAGGCTCCTGAGTAGCTGGGATTACAGGCGCACACCACCATGCCCTGCTAATTTTTCATATTTTCGTTAGAGGCAGGGTTTCACCATGTTGCCCAGGCTGGTCTCAAACTCCTGAGCTCAAGTGATCCATCTGCCTCAGCCTTCCAAAGTTCTGGTATTACAGGCATGAGCCACCAACCCACTGTAATGTTTGTTTGTTTGTTTTTGAGATGGAGCCTCACTCTGTAACCCAGGCTGGAGTGCAGTGGCACAATCTTGGCTCACTGCAACCTCTGCCTCCCGGGTTCCAGCGATTCTCCTACCTCAGCCTCCCCGGTAGCTGGGATTACAGGTGCATGCCGCCATGCCTGGCTAATTTTTTGTTTCACCATGTTGGCCAGGCTGGTCTTGAACTCCTGAACTCAGGCAATCCGCCTTCCTCAGCCTCCCAAAGTGCTGGGATTACAGGCGTGAGCCACCACATCCGGCCCACTGTAATGTTTTTTAAGGTTCATCCATGTTGTAGCATGAATCGGCACTTCATTCCTTTTTATGGCTGCATAATATTCCATTGTATATATACCACATTTTGTGAATCTACTCATCAGTTGAAGGACATTTGGATTTTTCCATCTTTTTCTTGCCTGTTAGGAATAATGATGCTGTGAGCAATTATGTACAAGTTTTGGGGTGGACATATGTTTTAATATCACTTGAGTATATACCTAGGAGTGAAATTGCTTGTTCAAATAAGTCTAACTTTTTCCTTTTTTTTTCTTAAATATGGCCTTTCTGACTCGTTTAACTTTCTAAGGAACTACCAGACTGTTTCTAATCTCATTTTTTGCACACATGCATGTACACACGTAACCCCTTTTCCCTCATCTATTTATAAAGTATGTTTATTTCTGCCTTGGCTATTTTTTGCTGTTCTTGGCTTCTCCCATCATTTCCCACTTTAGGGTAGACTGCATCATGCATTAGCAATGATCCTCTCCCTCCCTGTTTCCCTTCCTGTCTCTCTCAGTACATCTTTATGCTTTCTCTAGACCCTTCTGTTTTTGTTTTTTGTTTTTTGTTTTTTTTTTTTGAGGCAGAGTTTCACTCTTGTTGCCCAGGCTGGAGAGCAATGGCATGATCTCGGCTCACCTCAACCTCTGCCTTCCGGGTTCAAGTGATTCTCCTGCCTCAGCATCCCGAGTAACTGGGATTACAGGTGTGTGCCACTGTGACTGGCTAATTTTGTATTTTTAGTAGAGACAGGGTTTCTCCATGTTGGTCAGGCTGGCCTTGAACTCCTGAACTCAGGTGATCCACCCACCTCGGCCTCCCAAAGTGCTGGGATTACAGGCGTGAGCCACCATGCCTGGCCTTCTCTAGACCCTTCTAAGTCACTGACAACTTCTAGTTTTTTGTGATCATATCTGTAAAGGGAAGATCTGTTTGAAGATTATTAATTTGTTTTGCTGCCCAACCCATGAGATTTTTCTCAACCTAAATAATCTTATTTATTTGATTATGAACATCCAGTATCATGAACCTAAAAGGAGAAGCAACATTATAGCCAGTAATTCTTTCTGAAGCATAATCTGAGCAGTTTTCATAGTTCAAGACAAAGTATCCTGTTTGCTTTATAAGTTCTTACTAATCAATGTTATACATTTGAATTATTAATATTATTTGAGACAGGGTCTTGCTCTGTCACAAGGGCTAGATTGCAGTGTTGTCATCGTAGTTCACTAGAGCCACAAACTCCTGGGCTGCAGCGATCCTCCCTCCTCAGCTTCCCAAAGTGGTGGGATTACAGGCATGAGCCACTGCGCCCAGGCTGAATTCTTTTTTTTTTTTTTTTTTTTTTTGAGATGGAGTCTCACTCTGTCGCCCAGGCTGGAGTGCAGTGGCTTGATCTCAGCTCAGTGCAACCTCTGTCTCTTGGGTTCAAGCGATTCTCCTGCTTCAGCCTTCCAAGTAGCTGGGATTACAGGCGCCCGCCACAATGCCCGGCTAATTTTTGTATTTTTAGTAGAGATGGGGTTTCGCAATGTTGGCCAGGCTGACCTTCAACTCCCAACCTCAGGTGATCTGCCCACCTCGGCCTCCCAAAGTGCTGAGATGACAAGTATGAGCCACCGCGCGCCCAGGCCTGAGTTCTTTTTTTGTTTTTTGTTTTTTGGTTTTTTTTTTTTGCTACAGAGTCTCGCTCTGTCACTCAGGCTGGAGTGCATTGGCGCGGATCTCGGCTGACTGCAAGCTCCGCCTCCCGGGTTCACGCCATTCTCCTGCCTCAGCCTCCTGAGTAGCTGGGACTATAGGCGCCCGCCACCACGCCCAGCTAATTTTTTGTATTTTTAGTAGAGAAGGGGTTTCACCGTGTTACCCAGGACAGTCTCGATCTCCTGACCTCGTGATCCGTCCACCTCAGCCTCCCAAAGTGCTGGGATTACAGGCGTGAGCCACCGCGCCCGGACAAGGCCTGATTTCTTAATTAGAGAAACCTCAGCCCTGATGAAGCAAGTATCCCTTTCTAAATAGGTTCTGTCATCAACTAGGAATAGAATTTTAGACAATCTGACCCTTTGGGGCTTCAGTTTTCTCATCTATAGAATGAGAAAATTTAGTAAATATCCTCTCTCTGATCTTTTACACATTAAAAAAAAAGTACATATAGCTGAATATTTGTCCTGCTTATTTTTATCAAGAGAATTTTTGGCCAGTCCTTTAATATTGGTACATAACATTATTTAGTCTGACAAGTAGTCTTTACACGTGTGTAGAACTACTATCACAGTATGACAGTGTAAAATACAGTAAACAAGGCTGGGCATGGTGGCTGATGCCTGTAATCCCAGCTCTTTGGAAGGCTGAGATGGGAGGATTGCTTGAGGCCAGGACTTCGAGCCCAGCCTGTGTAACATAGCAAGGGCTTGGGAGACTGACACAGGAGACACACTTGAGCCCAGGAGTTCAAGTTTACAGTGAGCCATCATCACGCTACTGCACTCCAGTCTGGGTGACAGAAAGGGACCCTGACTCAAGACAACAACAACAGCAACAACAAAAAACAACCCACTAAACATAATCCAGATATAGAAGTTGAAATACTACAGGTTGGTATTGTCAGTAAGAATGACCATTTCTGTTGTGTTCCAAGCACTGTGTTAGACACTTCATACCCGTTATTTATTTTCATTTAAACAATACTGAATGATGGATATAATTATCCCAATATTGAAGACATTTATTTATATGAATTATTATCCCTACATTTTCTTTTTTTCCTCTAGTTTATTTTCAATATTAGAATTCTTAAATCTCAGTTGGAATTTTTAGGTTGATGTCAGACATGGCTAGAGTAGAACTATAAATAAATTTCTTGCCTCAATGCTTTCCATTAGATGGATTATTTTTAAAACCTGATTTAATAATTACAGACTCATTTCTAGTTCTCTCATATCTAAAACCTTATGAAAGTATTATTTATGGGCTTCACAGAATTTTATTAAGAATTTCACATCTTAATCATTTTTTAATTTATTATTTATTTATTATTATTTTTTGAAACAGGGTATCCCTCCATCGCCCAGCCTGGAGTGCAGTGGCATGGTCACAGCTCACTGAGCCTCAGCTTCCTGGGCTCACGTGATCCTCACACCTCGGCTTCCCAAAGTGTTGGTATTAGAGGCGTGAGCCACAGCGCCCAGCCTGCCTCAGCCTCACAGGTAGCTGGGGCTACAGGCACATGCTACCATACCTAGCTCAATTTTTATTTTATTTTATTTTATTTTTTTTTAGAGACAGGGTTTCGCGTGTTGCCCAGGCAGGTCTTGAACTCCTGAACTCAAACGATCCGTTTGCTTTGGCCTCCCAAAGTGCTGGGATTACAGGCATCAGACTTGGACCCCTGTCCCTTAATCATAATTTAGAAAAATTATACTGAGCTAAGTTTTGTTTCATTTTGTTTTGTTTTTTTGAGACAGTCTTGCCCTGTCGCTCAGGCTGGAGTGCAGTGGCGCAATCTCGGCTCACCGCAACCTCCACCTCCCAAGTAGCTGGGACTACAGGCGAGTGCCTCCACGCCCAGCTAATTTTTGTATTTTTAGTAGAGACTGGGTTTTGCCAGGTTGGCTGGGCTGGTCTCGAACTCCTGGTCTCAAGTAATCCGTCCACCTCAGCCTCCCAAGTGCTGCGATTACAGGCGTGAGCCACCACCAGTAGGAATCATTTTTTGATGGTTACTTAATAATGGATGTACCATTATTGACTTAGTCATTACGCTAATCTTAGGTAATTTACTTCCAGTTTATGTATGTATATATAAACTGGAAACTATATTTCCATATTTCCCATATATATATATATTTATTTATATTTACATGGACACACACACACATATATATGTATATACAAAGTGGGTATATATATATAAAGTGTGGGCCGGGCGCGGTGGCTCACTCCTGTAATCCCAGCACTTTGGGAGGCCGAGGCGGGCGGATCACGAGGTCAGGAGATCGAGACCATCCTGGCTAACACGGTGAAACCCCGTCTCTGCTAAAAGTACAAAAAAAAAAAATTAACCAGGCGTGGTGGTGGGCGCCTCTAGTCCCAACTACTCAGGAGGCTGAGGCAGGAGAATGGCGTGAACCTGGGAGGCGGAGCTTGCAGTGAGCCGAGATCACGCCACTGCACTCCAGCCTGGGCGACAGAGCGAGACTCCATCTCAAATAATAATAATTATGTTGCATTTGTGTTTTAAAAAATAGAACTTGGTGGCCAGGCACAGTGGTTCACGCCTGTAATCGCGTCATTTTGGGAGGCCAAGATGGGCGGATCACCTGAGGTTGAGAGTTCTAGACCAGCCTGACCAACATGGAGAAACCCCGTCTCTACTAAAAATACAAAATTAGCCAGGCATGCCTGTAGTCCCAGCTACTTGGGAGGCTGAGGCAGGAGGATCACTTGAAACCAAGAGACAGAGGTTGCAGTGAGCGAAGATTGTGCCACCGGACTCCAGCCTGGGTGACAGAGCAAGACTCCTTCTCAAAAAAAAAAACAAAAACAGTAACCACTATCACTTTTATGTTGCTCTTTATGTGTTGGCCATATTGGAGTTCTTTCAACATATCAAATATACTGTGTACTTTTCTTCCTCAGGGTATTTCAGTTTTGCCAAAAATGCTCCCCATCCCACCCTCATCTTCTAGCTTATTTATACTCTTCCTTTAACATTTTAATCCGGCTACATTCTTATAAAGAAAAGTTGCAGTATTAATTTGGTTATTGCCATATACTAAAAACCATGTTATTTAAATTATCTTTTTCCCCTACAATGAATTTTTATGTATTGGCTCCTTAAGCTTGAATACAATCAGTTTATCAGGAATAACGTTACGTATTAGAGTTCATGTGAAAGTGTATATAAGCTGGTTCCAACCACTCCCACTCTTGTTACTTCATGTCCTGCAGCTGAGGGGAAATCTGGGAAAGAAGATAACATAGATAATGATAGAATTTTCCATTACAGAGAACAACTGCAAGTACTATAATTAACACATATTGAACAACAGTAGCATATTGAGGGCCTGGAGAGTAGAGGGAGAGAGATATAGTACAAGCGAAATAGGTTAAATCCTGTTTTAGAAAATCTAAGGAAAACAGTGTGTTCAAAATGAAACAAAATGTATTGGATTTCTTCAGCTTCATTCATTTCTCTTGTTTTTCTTGCACAGTGCCCAGATTTTGTTCCACCTCCCCCTCGCCCATCGTATTTGTAAAAAATATTGTACCAGATTTGAATTTTTTTGAGGATCAACTTAATTTATGTCTAAACACTACCAGGTGGGAGCTTGGGAAGGCAGTGCTGTTCTGAGCAATTCAAGCCTAAATGAAAATTGAGTGTCGTCTGCTGAGAAAGTGGCTATACCTGGAAATGAGTGCATCTCAGCTGCAGAGTTGACAGGAATAGCAAGCTCACAAAAAATGTTCTTTTTCTATACACCACACATACACACACAGTTATTTTTATGTAATGAAGTAGACATTAATTGTTTGAAATTCAGTTTCTGGCTTAGAAAGGAGGACACCTTAGTTACTAAAAGAAAACAATCTGTTGAATAGAGCCTACATTCATTGGAAATTTTAAAAGAGAAAAGGGGTAGGGAAGCAAGGCATGGGATTGATGGGGAGAAAGGAAAAGAATGTGTTCAAAAACCAGTTTACCTTTGCTTAGAGAAATAGAATCTGAAGTTGATCACCATTAATATTCCAAGAGAAGTCTTGCTATAGCTTCAGAGCTGTATTATCATTTCAATCTCCCCTGTGTTAGATATTTAGATTTGTCAAAGTAATCCTGATTTTAGATTTGAAGTATCTATTTCTCTAAATATCAGTCACTACAAAATTAATTTTAAATTAAGTTTTATTTCGTTAAACTTATTAAATTTAACGAAATAAAACATCAATTTAGAAATTAAAATCAGGCAACTCCCTAACTTCAATCATACTCTTCCAAAAGAAAATAATAGTAACAATAATGACAACAACTGATATGAGCAATTTTCTCATCCTATCGCAAGACTGGTATAGATTTAATTCTTGGACTCCAAGAAAAATTTTAGATGCTACAATTCCTTCATTCCTAACTTATTACTGGCTGTTTCCCCAACCCAGCCATTACCAGACTTCAAATTTAGGAAGTTTGGCTGGAATCTGAGAAAGGTAGAAACAGAGACTGGCCCCCTGAAGCAGGGTAGGCAGAAAGGAGAGGTGGGAGAAATCGGGGAGTGAGCAGGTGGTAGAAGAGGTGGATAAACAATGCGTTATTGCATATTTCTATTCCCTAAAGTTCTCTTAATCCTTGGGGAGGCCTTTCACCTGTCAATCAAGCAGTTCTTTTTTTTTTTTTTTTTCCTGGCCATAATTCTAAAAGAACCATCAAGTTCAACTTAAAGACCTTTCTTTGAGCAGTTAAAGAGTCCGAGCCCCAAATAACTGGTCATTTTGGACAGTTTTAGAAAAATAGGCTGGGCACAGTGGCTCACACCTGTAATCCCAGCACTTTGGGAGGCTGAGGTGGGCAGATCACTTGAGCTCAGAAGTTCAAGACCAGCTTGGCCAACATGGCGAAACTCTGTCTCTATGAAAAATACAAAAATTAGCCAGGCGTGGTGGTGCCCGCCCCTGTAGTCCCAGCTACTTGAGAGGCTGAGGCAGGAGAATCACTTAAATCCATTAAGCAGAGGTTGCAGTGAGCTGAGATGGTGCCAGTGCACTCCAGCCTGGGCAATAGAGCAAGACCCCGTCTCAAATACAAGCAAACAAACAGAAAACATTACAGTAAGAAGCCAGTCACAAAAAAACACATATTAAGTGATTGAATTTGTGTGAAATATTTGTCCGTTTCAAGAAAAAAGAACCATTCATTTTAATGACATATTTCATTTATTTATTTATTCATTCATTCAATCATTTATTGAGAAGGACTCTTGCCCTGTCACCAGGCTAGAGTGCAGTTGTGAGATCTCGGCTCACTGTAACCTTGCCTTCCAGGTTCAAGCAATTCTCCTGCCTCAGCCTCCCAAGTAGCTGGGATTACAGGCATGCACCACCACGCCAAGCTAATTTCTATATTTTTAGTAGAGAACAGAGTTTCACGATGTTGGCGAGACTGGTCTTGAACTCCTGACCTCAAGTGATCAGACAGCCTCTGTCCCACAAAGTGCTGGGATTACAGGCCTGAGCCACTGCACCTGGCCTGACACATTTTTCAAAAGAGCAGGTGAATTGTCATTTTATAGATCTATAATCCTCATCCCACAAAGCATACACATATAAACTGAAAAATAGTAAACACTCGGCAGCGCACGGTGGCTCACGCCTGTAATCCCGGAACTTTGGGAGGCCGAGGCAGGCAGGTCACGAGGACAGGAGATCAAGACCATCCTAGCCAACATGGTGAAACCCCATCTCTACTAAAATACAAAAAATTAGCCGGGCGTGGTGGTGTACGCCTGTAGTCCCAGCTACTGGGGAGGCTGAGGCAGGGGAATCGCTTGAACCTGGGAGGTGGAGATCGCAGCGAACCGAGATTGCACCACTGCACTCCAGCCTGGGTGACACAGCGAGACTCTGTCAAAAAAAAAAAAAAGGCCGGGCATGCAGTGGCTCACGTCTGTAATCCCAGCACTTTGGGAGGCCGAGGTGGGCGGATCATGAGGTCAAGAGATTGAGATCATCCTGGTCAACATGGTGAAACTCTGTCTCTACTAAAAATACGAAAAATTAGCTGGGCGTGGTAGCGTGTGCCTGTAGTCCCAGCTACTCGGGAGGCAGAGGCAGGAGAATCGCTTGAACCCGGGAGGTGGAGGTTGCAGTGAGCCGAGATCGCACCACCGCACTCCAGCCTGGCAATAGAGCGAGACTCCGTCTCAAAAAAAAAAAAAAAAAAAAAAATCAAACATTCCTATTATCTAAAGAACCTTTCAACATTTCACAGTTTTCACTGTAAACTCATTATAGTGATATATAAAATCAATATTTTGACAATTGCTCTGTGTACTGGGAAAGGAATCCTTATTTTCTGTCATTTTGGCTTTATTAATTATAAAATGATCACAACACGTTGAGATCTGAGGCTTAATGATTAGGCACAGACATTAGTTTTTTTTGGGGGGGGTGTTTTTGTTTTCATGGTTTTGTTTTTGTTTTTGTTTTTGGAGACGGAGTTTCGCTGTTGTTGCCCAGGCTGCAGTGCAACGGCGTGATCTTGGCTCACTCTAACCTCCGCCTCCCGGTTTCAAGAGATTCACCCGCTTCAGCCTCTGGAGTAGCTGGGACTACAAGCGTGCACCACCATGCCTGGCTAATTTTTTTTCGTATTTTTGGTAGAGATGGGGTTTTACCATGTTGGCCAGGCTGGTCTCAAACTCCTGACCTCAGGTGATCCACCCACCTCTGCCTCCCAAAGTGCTGGAATTATAGGCGTGAGCCACCGCCGTCCAGCCTGTTTTTTTGTTGTTGTTGTTGTTTGTCTGTTTGTTTTTTAAGACGGAGCTCTGCTGCTCAATCTGGAGGGCAGTGGCATGATCTTGGCTCACTGCAACCTCCTCCTCCCAGGTTCAAGTGATTCTCCTGCCTCAGCTTCTCGAGTAGCTGGGATTACAGGTGCCTGCCCCTACACCCAGCTAATTTTTTGAATTTTTAGTAGAGACGGGGTTTCACCACGTTGGCCAGGCTGGTCTTGAACTCCTGACCTCGTGATTTGCCTACCTCGGCCTCCCGAAGTGCTGGGATTACAGGCGTGAGCCATCGCACCCGGCCTTGTTTTTTTTTTTAAAGATTATTTTAACTCTACTAATTTAAAGTTTTGAATAGGGGATGAGAAAGGAGAGAACAATTATTGAGCCCCTAGAATTTACCAGGGACTGTTTCTTTTACATATATTGTTTCAGTTACTCTTGTGAACTCTATTGCAGTAATAGCTGTCACTATTCCGTAATATACCATATAGTAGGCACTATGAGAGGGGATTTACTTTTTTTCTTTTTTTAACTTCACAGCAACTTTATTAGGTGACTATTATTCCCATATTAAAAAATGAGAGAATTGAGCTGGGATTACAGACGCAAGCTGCCACGCCCAGCTAATTTTTTTTTTTGTATTTTAGTAGAGACGGGGTTTCTCAGTGTTGCCCAGCCTGGTCTTGAACTCCTGAGCTCAGGCAATCCACCCGCCTCGGCCTTCCAAAGTGCTAGGATTACAGGCATGAGCCACCGTGCCGGGCCCAATAAGTGAAAATTATGGGATTCATAGTCCTATAGTTTTAAGGCAATTTAGGGCACCAGAACCCTAAGGGAAGGCCTTCTTTTTAAAACTTTTTTTTTTTTTTTGAATCAGAGTCTCACTGTATCGCCTAGGCTGGAGTGCAGTGTCATGATCTTGGCTCACTGCAACCTCCACCTCCCGGGTTCAAGCGATTATTGTACCTCAGCCTCCCAAGTAGCTGGGACTACAGGCATGTGCCACCACGCCTGGCTAATTTTTGTATTCTTAGTAGAGACGGGTTTTGCCATGTTGGCCAGGCTGGTCTCCAACGGTTACCGGTGGAGGGTGTCCAGGTTGTTGAAATCTTGAACAAAGAATTGGAAAAAACGCACAAAGCAAGGAAAGAATGAAGCAACAAAAACAGAGATTTGTTGAAAATGAAAGTAGGCTCCACAGGGCGGGGGCAGGCCCAAGCATAGGGGCTCAAGAGTCCCGTTACAGAATTTTCTGGGGTTTGAATACCCTCTAGAGGTTTCCACTGGTTACTTGGTATACGCCCTATGTAAATGAAGAGGATGAAGTAAAGTTACAACGTCATTTAGTTGGTGTGCGCCCTATGTAAATGGAGAGGACATTTCCTGTTATAGCTGAAGTATTTCCATTTGATTCAGTTCTAGGAAGTCAGCATGAATCTACTTTATGTTCCCTGCCTCCAGACCCTATTCTCCTGCCTCCTGCCCACAACTCCCGGGCTCCAGTGATCTACCCGCCTCGGCCTCCGAAAGTGCTGGGATTACAGGCGTGAGCCATGGCACTCGGCCAAAATGGAAATGAGTCCTCGTAAAGCAAAAAAAAGTATTGTGAGTAATAAAGTTGAACTATGAATTAAAATAGTTTTCCTATATGTGTGGTAGTCCAGATTATCTATAAATTTAATTACATTTTGTGTCAGCTATGAATTGACTTAAAGGAATTGTCGGATATATCGTCTCACTCAAGGCCTCATTGTTGACAATTCTCAATTTTTTTGGCATTTAGTTCCTTGAGCTGTAAATGAGAAGACTGGGCTGTATCTCAAAGGACACTGACAGCCAAAATAAGTTAAGGCACAGGGAATTTGGCCAGGCCTGGATCAATCTTTGATGGTAATAAAGAATGAATTCATAAAGCAGAAACATTAATTAACCGAGAGAAGAGAGTTCTCCATCTTTATTTGCAACCAGAGGAGACACAATGTGTTTCCTGTCCTTTCTGCAAGTAGCCATGGGAAAGCGGGGAGGGGAGAGAGGACAGGGACAGGATGTCTTTCCCTGACATGTCACTCAGCAGCCTAGATCTTTACATTTTTTCATGGCCATCAAGTCTGATAACCCACAAGTACGTCCTACAAAACGTAAGAATTCCAGATAACCTGTTAGGGTGACAAAATAAGTGCTTAATTTCCTTTGCATTTGTTAAATTGTTTTCAGGGGCCTTCCTTTTTGCCACTGTTGTAGTGTGAATTTATAGTGACATATTGTCAGACTTCGGAGAAGGCAAATATTTACAGAGGGTAACTTAAAAGGAAAGGACTTTGGTGTACCTTTGGTAGGCGGATGCTGTTGCCAGTTGGCAGGTGAATCGTCAAAGAAACTGGGAACAGGACAAGTGAAAACGGAGAGGGGCCAGGATATCTAAGACCGCGCTAGGGAGCAGAAAAGGAACTTGCTTTTTCAAGATGGTGTAGCTTTTAAATTAAGGCTTTGTGATATTTGATTATATGCCAATCTTTGATGACAGAAACGATGTCATTTATCTTAATATTCTCAGCGCAAGAGAAAACCGATAATCAAAAATATTTGTTCAATTAACTAGAGTAAAAATCAGCGGGAATAAGACAGGAAAAATGAGACCGAAATAACAGAACATCTGTTATTGGATGCTAAAACTTTTACAGGATTTACTGCAGGAGGACTGCAAAGGGAAAGAAACGTCAACGGAACAGTTTTTCAGATGGGCTGTCAACAAACCACAATTTGGAAGCAGCAGCAGAAAGCTGCGGCGTTGTCTTAGAAAGGTGATCGGCGTTCCTTAGAAATGAAAACTGGTCAGGTAACAGGTTTGAGCCCCTCGAGTCAAAAGAGAAAGGCAGGAGCGACAGCGACCCGGAGATTGGCAGAATGGAGGAGCGTCTACGGTGAGAGAAACTCCAAAGACCGAGCCGAAGCGAGAGCACGCAGGGCAGCTGGCGGGAGAACCCCCATCCCGCGGCCGCACCGGGTAGCTCGCTTTGAGCCTGTTTCTTCACAGAACGGCCAGGAAGCCTTAAAAGATGTGCAGCTCGGGCTGGTATCTTGGCGTGATAACTTCCGCGTGTGTGTGTGTGTGTGTGTGTGTGTGTGTGTGTGTGTGAATGCAACAGGGAGCGACGCCCGCGAACTTCCGCGTGCGAGGAAGACTGGAGAGCCGCCCGCCCGCGCCCAGCCGGCCCCAGAGGAAACCCGCGCTCCCCGCCCAGCCGGCCCCCTCCGCGGCGAGCCGGGGCGGGGCGGGCCCGAGGCCACGCCCAAGCTGAGGCGCAGCCCTACAGGCTGCCCGGGCCGCGCTCGCCCTCGCCCCGCCCCGCGACTACATTTCCCGGCAAGCCCCGGGCCGCCAGCGCGCCGCAGTTGACCCATTTCCCGGCCCGTCACGGGCTCGGCCGGCCCCCGCGCCCAGGCGGCTGCTCCCTGCTGACTGGGGTGTGGGCGGGAGCGGCGGAGGGAGGAGGAGGTGCTGCTTGCCGCCGCTGTTGCCTCCGCTGCTGGGCGCCGGGGCAGCTCCCCGGGTATCTGCGGCCGCCATGGATGAACAGGCGGGTCCCGGAGTCTTCTTCAGCAACAACCACCCGGGCGCCGGCGGTGCCAAGGGACTTGGGCCTCTGGCGGAGGCTGCCGCGGCCGGCGACGGGGCGGCTGCGGCGGGGGCGGCCCGAGCCCAGTACAGTCTCCCGGGGATCCTGCACTTCCTGCAGCACGAGTGGGCTCGCTTCGAGGTGGAGAGAGCCCAGTGGGAGGTGGAGCGGGCGGAGCTGCAGGTAAAGACCCTCCCGGCCTGGCCGTCTTCATCCCGCCTCTTTGCTCCCTTCCGCCCCGCCCCGGACCCTTCTCCCCTTCCCCCAGCCTTCTCGCGTCCCCTCCCCCTTTGCTGCCGCCCATCCCACCCGGAGCCCCGTCTCCTTCTCTTCGCCTTTTGCCTTTCGCTGACCCCACCTCGACCCTGTTCTCACTCCCGCTCCTGGTGCGTTGTTTACCCTCCCCACGCCTGTTCGTCCGCCCCATCCCACTCTTAACTCCCAGGCTCATTTCAACTCTCTGGCCATCCTGCATCTGAGGGCTGCCCTCTCAGTTTACTAACTGGGCTGGCAGTAGTTTTGAGAGACGCGGAGCAAATCGTCCGCTGCCCTGGTGTGCCCCATCCTAGGTCTAGAGACAGTCTCCGCAGAACGTGCCGGCTTTGGCCCCTCTCTTCAAGGAAGGTGATCAAGAAGACAACAGAAGTTGTGTCAGTGAGGCCTTGACTCGAGGCGAGAAGTTGGCGTTGGGCAAAAGTGTTCTTCATATATCAGCTCCCTTTTTTATATATGTAAATGTCTGTTCTCCACTTTCTTCCGACCCCCTGGCCCCCTCCCACGTTTCTTTTAGGTATTTCCAATTAATGCATTTTGAATGAAGGACCTAGATGATCGCAGTCAGAGAGAATGGTTAAGAGATGGTTCCTGTTCTCAGAATCTGAAACTTCCCAAGGGTTAATTTTATGTTCAGTGTTTTGGGAGATTTTCTTGTACTTTAAAAGGAACTAAAGGGACTTTGAAGTTAGTTACATTGCCTTGCATAATCTGCAAGATAAAGTATATCCAGGGAGGAGATAACTGTGGGCTCTGAAAAGAATGAAAGTGAGGCTGATACTTTACAGGCCATTCAGAATTGATGAATAGGTTTTCAGTGGTTGTTCTTAAAACTTCCAGGGCATACACACCAATTTCAAAAGGAACTTAAAGAACTATGAATAGTTCTGCCTTTCTGTTTTACGGGTTAAGCCTGTATACTTATGAAATTTGAGTATAGTTTTAGTTGGCGAAACACTTGAGTTTAAAATGCTACCCAGTGTGTCACTTTTTTTGGTAACATGTATTTGGCGCTTAAGAAAAAAAAAGAGGAGAAATCTGTTAAATAGAATCATGTGCTGGAGCAGGCTCTGTGGTGTAGTGGAAGTGGCTATGGAAAGAGCGAACACACAAGGCTATAGTAGACAAGGTTATAGTAAGGGCTGTGTTTGTTGCTAGCTCTGTGACCTTGAGGAAATCCTTTAACCTCTCTGGGTGTCAGTTTTATCATTTATTTATTCAGCATCTGTGTATTGAGTGCCAGCTATGTGTCTAGGCCCTGTGATGAAAGAAAACCGACCAAGCTTCTGCCCTCATGGAGTTTATGTTTTAGTGGAGAGGCAAATAGTCCAGCAAATGCGCCTATAGAATACAATGGCTTATAGTGGCAACTGCTGTGAGGAAGAAATAAGTCAGAGTTCAGGAATAGCGTGTGATAGGGGCAGCTATTTTAGATGGGGTGGTCAGGGTAGGCCTCCGAGAGATGACAAATGAGCAGTTAAATGAAGTTAGGGAGTGACCAATAGTTTCTATGATTCCTTTTAAGTCTGTAGTTATATGTTTATATTATTTGGCAACTTTTTCGTCCCTACTGTTATGTTGCTGTAGTATTTACTCGATCTAGTCTATCTGATATTTGCAAGTCTTCTTTGACCTTGTCTATATAGTTTCCAACAAATTTGAATACTTATAGATTGATCTTTATTAGCAGTGCATTCTATAAAAGATGTGGATTTCAGAATTCAAGGAAATGTTAAAGGCAAAGTTTAACTTTAATGTTGTGCAGTTGTGGGGAATGATTTTTGTATTAGTTACTTAAAATTTAATTTCTTTTCCAGTTTTGGGAATGTAGATAAGTCACACTAATTTGGTAAAAAAAAAAAAAAAAAAACACACACACACACACCAGAAAACAGTGGTTACCTTTCTACCTGTAGAAGTTGGGGAATTCCAACCCATCCTCCCCCGTTCACTCCTTCTCCTCGTTTAAACTTTTCAGTTTACTGGTAACTGTAGTTGATCTTCAGTTTTTATGCACACATCTACAAACACCCCTTCCTGGGTTGTTTGTGGCAAATGTTTATTAACTTCAGGTAGCTTTCCCGTGGGTGCTTATCATGTTAAAGAGACTACTTTTTTTTTTTTTCCTTTTATTGGAGAGAGGGTCTCGCTCTGTTGCCCAGGCTGGTGTGCAGTGGTGCAGTCTCGGCTCACTGCAACCTCCGCCTCCCAGGTTTAAGCAATCCTTCTGCCTCAGCCTCCCGAGTAGCTGGGATTACAGGCATGCACCACCATGCCCGGCTAATTTTTGTATTTTTGGTAGAGACGGGGTTTCACAATGTTGGCCAGTTTGGTCTTGAACTACTGACCTCAGTGATCTGCCCGCCTCAGCCTCCCAAAGTGCTGGTGTTACAGGCGTGAGTCACTGTGCCCGGCCAAGGACACTACTTTTTTGACAGCATCTTTTGTTTTGTGTTCAAATTAAAGTTTCCACAGAGAAACTTGAAAAATGTGTCATTTTCCTAACAGAATGAATATGATATATTTTGGGGGGAAGAGTTTGCAGTAATCTCTGGTCTTTGTCCCCCCTTATTAGTGTAATTGGAAAAAAAATATTTCTTTACATTACCATCATTACATTTGAATCTTCTTTATTTTTCTTTTGCTACTGGAATTTTCTTAGAAACACAATAGGAAGTAAAATAGTTGAATGCATTGTGATGAAATACGGATCAGTTGGTGTCCTCCTTTTAATTTTTAAATCTCTTCCTAAGCCATTAACACCAGAGTCAACACAAATACCTTTAAGATTAAGTCAAATTTGCCTCCTCAAGAACCTGTCAGTCCTGCTCTTTCAGGTTGCCAGAGAAGAGTTGTGAAAGGCAATCCAAGCTCTCATCTGCCTGGCCTGCCTTTACCGCTTCCTCCCTCCGTCAGATCTTGGGAGTAAGGAAACAGCCACGTTGTAGCAAAAACCTATTTATTTGTCATTTATTTCACTCTTGCCCATCTTATTTGATAAATTCTCTTTTTATTTTTGGTGATGCTCCCCTCCTCACATCCAGTTGAGATTAGGCAGTAGTTCATGGGGGGAAGAAAAGAATGATTAAGATTATTAGTGAGCTTTACATTTGTGAAAGGAATTGGAGAAGGAATACTAATAATATTGAGAAAAATTTCCGTATGTCAGGCTTTGTGCTAGATCACCTCAAAGGAACATGCAGTCTAGTTATTAGTGTGATATAACTTGTAGAAGAATCAGAGTGTTTATCATTTGGGGAGAAGGCTAATTTCTTTAGAATAGTGAAGGAGAGGCCGGGCGCGGTGGCTCACACCTGTAATCCCAGCACTTTGGGAGGCCGAGGCAGGCGGATCATGAGGTCAAGAGATCGAGACCATCCTGGCCAACATGGTGAAACCTTGTCTCTGCTAAAAATACAAAAATTAGCTGAGCATGGTGGTGTGTGCTGGAGGCTGAGGCAGGAGAATCGCTTGAACCTGGGAGGCGGAGGTTGCAGTGAGCTGAGATCGCGCCACTGCACTCCAGCCTGGCGACAGAGTGAGACTCCATCTTAAGAAAAAAAAAGAATAGTGAAGGAGAGAAGAGCTAGCAGTGAATGGGGGGAGTAGCAGGAGGAAAGAACTTTATGAGGTCATGAGAACCCTAAGGCTCAGTATTTGAAAATTACTGACTTATGAGAAAGCAGGCATGTAAATAAAAAATAAAAAATGTTGGCCCTAGATTTTGATATGTGTGTGGTGGGTGGTGTAGGAGAGGCCCTGATATTTACCTGTAAGTGTTAGAGTTGTATGAAAAAGGTGGCAAGATTGAGTAGTTTAGGGCATGTGGTGTGGAGGCTGTATGCTGGAGTTTTGGCATTAATAATTTGTATTTTCTGGGTTTTGGCATTAATAATTTGTATTTTCACTCCCCAAATATTTTTCAAGCATCTACTTCATGCCAGGCCTTGTTCTAGATACCGGAGATACAACAGCAAAAATACAGATCTTGCCCTTTATGAAGCTTAAATTGTTGAGGCAGACAGACAGTGATAAATAAATACATAGAATATTGGGAAGGAAAATAAGAGGATTTGAGAGGGTGGAATAGGGAAGAAAGGATTCACTGGTAAGATGCCATTCGAGCTAAGACCTGAAAAGGTGATCTCTAAGGTGAGGAAAGAGCTTTCTACACAGAAGGAACAGCTGGGGGAAGGGAGCACGCTTGGAATATTTAAGGAATATCAAGGAGGTAAAAGTGGCTAGAGTAGAGGAAGAGAATGGAAGAAGTCATGTCAAACAGGTACTAATGGAAGAAGTCACGTCATACAGGGTCTTGCCCATCGTAAGGACTTTGGCCTTATACCTCAGCAAGATGAGCAGCCGTCGGAATGTTTTAAGCAAAGGAGTGACAGCATCTTTAAAAGGGACCCCTTGTAAGGATTCAGAACAGACTTGGAGGGACAACAAGTAGAAGCAGCACGGGGACTAGTTGGGAGGCTACTTTAATAAATCTAGGCAGAAGATGAACTAAGGTGGTAGTGATAAGATATGTGAATATATATTTTGATACATATTCAAAATACAGGATTCTGAATACATTTTTCAAGGTAGAGCCAACAAGATGTGCTAAAGGATAGAATGTGGGGTTTGAGAAAAAGGGGAGTCAAAGATGACTTAACAGTATTTAGAGGGCCAGGCGCAGTGGCCCAAAACCTGTAATCCCAGTACTTTCAGAGGCTGAGGCAGGAGGATCACTTGAGTCTAGGAGTTCAAGACCAGCCTGGGCAACATGGCAAAACCCCATCTCCAGAAAAAAAAATTTTTTAGAGTGGCCGGGTGTGATGGTGTTCACCTGTAGTCCCAGCTAGTTGGGAGGCTGAGGTGGGAGGATTGCTTGGGCCTGGGAGGTTGAAGCTGCAGTGAGTCGTGATCACTCCACTGCACTCCAGCCTGGGCGACAGAAGGAGACCCTGTCTCAGAAAAAAAAATAAAAAAGTGCAGCCTGGGCAACATGGTGAAGCCCCATCTCTACAAAAAATTCACAAAGTTAGCTGGGTGCGTTGGCATGCGTCTGTGGTCCCAGCTACTCGTGAGGCTGAGGTGGGAGGATTGCTTGAGCCCTGGAGATCAAGGCTGCAGTGCATTATGATCACGCCTCCGCACTCTAGCCTGGGTGCCAGAGTGAGGCCCTGTCTCAGAACAAATTGATCAATCAATCAAACAAACAAACAAACAAAAATATATGGATATATAGAGAATGAGCAGCCTCATAGGACAGCTGAGAAGATTTACTGAGCTTTTTAATGGAAAACATAAATACTTAAAATGAGTTTGTCTTTATTATTGTGACAATTATTTATAATTATCACAAAAGGCAATATGGCAGAGACCTGGGTTTAAAATTCTTGCTTTAAAACTTACTATTGTATTTTACGCCTAAAATACATATTTGCCATAATTCTGATCTCTCAGAGCCTTAGTTTTCTCATGTGTAAGATGAGGATAATAAATTACATTGTGAGAATTAAATTAAGATAATTTAAAGTACTTAGCAGAGGCATGGTACATAACATAAAGTAAGTGCTTAATAAATAAATGGTTGCAGATGCATGATGCTAAACTTTTGCTCTCGGTTATCCCCTCATCCCCAGAGAAAAGCATAATCTTCAGTCATGAACTTTTCTGAGGCTAGAGCATACAAGTGCCATCCTGAGGCCATGCAGTGTAATACTCTGAGTCTGACCCAGGCACTAAGAGATATTTAATGGGAGTGAATGGTTGCCTTCAGTGTCAGTCTCAGAACATTGAGGATATACTTCAAGTGTGTTTGCTTTCCTTTTAATAACCCACTAGGTATCTGTTACCTTGGAATTCATAGAAGCTTTTCTGAATGTGTTTATCTTAACTTTGCATTACATCATGGGTAACAAATTGTGTAAATTTACTAACCACATTATGAAATGAATCCTACATTTTATTTGGCTCTTTAAACCACTTCCTTTACATTTGGAGCAGGTGAACTCCATTGTGATATGGTATAATTTTGTCAGCAGGTTCGTTTTTCATTCTACTCATATTCTTGATAATTTCATAATCTTTATATTTTAGAAAGGTTATAGAGGCTTTAATCTTTTAAAACATATCCTATTATTTGTCTCTTCAGTTCAGTGTTTCTCAGCGTTAGCTATAATCTTAGAATAATCAGAGGGAATGAGTACTAATTCCCTGGACTCTACCCCAGATCAATTAAATCAGAATCTTAGGAATGAGGACCCCTAGCATTAGTATTTTTTGAGCTCCCCAGTATACAGCAAGGATTGAGAACCACTGCTTTAGTTGTTTTTTCTGTTTTTACATTATCTATAAAAGTTTGGTGATTTCAACACTTTTATTAGTATTCCATATATGGATGGCTTTTTATAGAATTTGGGATATAATTTCTTTTTCCATTGTTCTTTCTGATGATAGCTAGCATTTTATTTTTAGGCAGTAGAATATTATAATTTGAATCCCCTCCTTCTGACTGAGATGTAATGACAGAGTAATCTTTGAGCTGGAATGAACTTTGGAAATAATCAGCTCAGTTAGGTAAAGTGAGGTTCAGAGAGAGGCTGAATGACCAAGAATGAAATAGGTTTTGTACAAGCTGTCACTTACATCTCCAGATATCTTTACTGTTTTATTTTTTCGTATTTTTTGTCTAGGGGCCAGGCTAGTCATCTGTATCATTCCAATTTGAGTATATGTACTGCTACAGCCAGCACTCTTTACAGTTTTCTTTAAAGCCCTTTCAGATACGCTGTATCATTTAAACTGTACAACCTTCTGAGGTAAGCAGAGCCACAGTGATGCTTATTTTTTTTTTTTTTTAAGATAACAGACATAAAGATTTTACTGTGTTTTACTGCTTTCTAGCTTATTTTATTGGTTGAATTTCAGATTTTCTCTGTCTTTGGTGTTACGTAGTTTCATTACGATGTGTCACAGTATAGATTTCTTTTTCTTTTTTTTGAGATGGAGTCTAGCTATGTCGCCCAGGCTGGAGTGCAGTGGCACAGTCTCGGCTCACTGCAACCTCTGCCTCCTGGGTTCAAGCGATTCTCCTGCCTCAGCCTCCCGAGTAGCTGGGACTACAGGCGCCCGCCGCCACACCCGGCTAATTTTTTGTATTTTTAGTAGAGATAGGGTTTCACTGTGTCATCTAGGATGGTCTCGATCTGACCTCGTGATCCACCCGCCTCACCCTCCCAAGTGTTGGGATTACAGGCGTGAGCTACCACGCCCAGCCTATATTTCTTTTTATTTTGTTTGGGACTTCATTAGACTCCTTGAATTTGTGGATTGGCTTCTCATTAGTTCTGCAGATTTCTCAGTTGCTATCTTGTTAGGTTTGTCCTCCATTGCATTTTCCTTTCTTCTCATTTTGGGTTTTTGATTACATGATCTTAGGGCTTCTCCATTATCTGCTCTGTATTTTCCATCTTTTTATCTCTCCATGCTTTATTCTCAATAATTTATTCTGACTTATTTTCCAGTCTGTGAATGATTTATCTTCCAGTCCATTAATTTTCTCTTCAGTTGAGTCTGATTTGTTAAAACCATCCACTGAATTTTTAGTTTTGGTTATTGTCGAAGTTCATTTTGGTTTCTTTTCAAATCTGCTTGGTCATTTCTTAAAAAAATATTGTTCTGTTCTCTGCAGGTATTTTCAGTGTCATCTTTAATTCTTCAAACGTAGTAAGTAGTTATTTTTTAGTTAGTGTCTTTGCACTTCCTTTATCTGAGGTCTTAGAGGTGCCTTTGTGTGGTCTGTTGTCTCTGCCGGTTCTTGCTCATGACGACGTGTTCCCTTGTATCCTTAGTTTATCTTTGTGTGCTGCCTGCTGTCCTTGAAAAACTGTGAGACTAGACAGGCACGGTGGCTCATGCCTGTAATACCAGCACTTTGGGAGGCTGAGGCGGGCGGATCACCTGAGGTCCGGAGTTCAAGACCAGCTCGGCCAACATGGTGAAACCCCGTCTCTACTAAAAATATAAAAATTAGCCGGGTGTGTTGGCGCATGCTTGTAATCCGAGTTTCTCAGGAGGCTGAGGCAGGAGAATCACTTGAACCCGAGAGGCGGAGGTTGCAGTGAGCCAAGATCGCGCCACTGTACTCCAGCCTGGGCAACAGAGCGAGACTGTCTCAAAAAAAAAAAAAAAAAAAAAATTAGTTGGGCGTCGTGGTGGGCGCCTGTAATCCCAGCTACTCGGGGGACTGAGGCAGGAGAATCACCTGAAGCTGGGAGGCAGAGGTTGCAGTGAGCCGAGATGCACCACTGCAATCCAGCCTGGGCAACAGAGACTCCATCTCAAAAAAAAAAAAAAAAAAATAGATAAAAGAAGAACCATGAGACTAATCTGAGCTCTCAAATAAAGGTATCTTCTTCAGAAAGGTTTTTTATGTTTGTTTGTTTTTTGTTTTTTACATTTGCTTCTGGTAGATGTCTAGAGTTATTACCAGTCTAGGACCACTTTATTTTTTATTTTTTTTTTGAGATGGTCTTACTGTCATCCAGGCTGGAGTGCAGTGGTATGATCTTGGCTATCTGCAACCTCTGCCTTCCAGGTTCAAGCGATTCTCGTGCCTCAGCCTCCGGAGTGGCTGGGACTATAGGTGTACACCACCAAGCCTGGCTAATTATTGTATTTTTAGTAGAGACGGGGTTTTGCCATGTTGGCCAGGCTTGTCTTGAACTCCTGGCCTCAAGTGATCTGCCCGCCTCTGCCTCCCAAAATGCTGGGATTACAGACGTGAGCCACTGCCCAGCCCAGAATCACTTTAAAGTAAATGCATTACTTAAGATGTTTGGGCCACCCAGCTGATGTGAATTTTGGTTGTGAATACATTTGAGGGCCAATATACTTCTGTTTTATCTTTGCTTTGAAGACATAAGCCCTTTAGGGACCTAGCTAAGTGTGAGGTATATCACCTATTAGACTGTCCACTCTGGAGGGGTGGGATGTTTGATTTTTGCTCCTTGAGTCCCGCAAGGCTGTTTGTTCTGATTGGTCCATATCCTAAGGGCAAAAATGGCTTTTTGTTCCCTTACCTCACTGGGTTCCCATTTTCCCTTTTATTTTGGCCAGATAATTCCTTGCTATTTTTGTGTTGCTTTTAAGAAAATTGTGAAAATATTTTGTCCAGAATTTTTGGCTGCGTTCAGTAGAAGAATTGCTGTGGGGCACCATAACTGGAAACTGAATTCTCTTATTTTACTTTCAAAATCTGACAAATAAGAATGGCCCTACTAATTTTTGGGGGAGAAATAATGTTGACAGCACTTCTTTATCAAGAGATGTGCCTATTTAGTCCTGAACTTTATTTCTAAATCTACTTTTCTTTGAATGGGAAAGGGAGACCTACAGTTTTTCTCCAAAATCTTGGTGACTGAAGCAGAGCTTAAAACAAACAAAACCCTTTGCTATGCAGTCATTGAAAGGTGTTTGAAAGTTCAGATAATCTGGATAGAGTCGCCTTTGCCAGCCTGCTATCTCCTTGATGTCAGCTGTACTTTTGATTTGCTAATGTGTGTAGCATCTAGGTTTCAATTCTGGGCCATTAGAAATAAAATTGTCCTTGGATCTCTGGAGTTTCTTGCCTCAGTGGCCAATCTGACAAAACAATCTGTTGACCATCATAATTGGACAGTGGAAAGTATGGGCCTCAGAGTCAGACATCTCTATCACTTTCAGTTTACAATTTTTCTAGGCCTCATTTTTGTAAATGTGGGTGCTAATATCCCTACTAAGCAGGATCGCTGTAAGGTTTAAAAAAGATAAAGTATGCAAAATATATGATATATGATGGGTGTCCAGTAAGTGGTTTGCTTTTTTGTTGGCTGAGATTTCTATGGACAGAAGGCATTAGATTTATTATTTATATAAGTCCTATTGTAGAAGCCAAGAACCAGTTTCAGTGATCCATTTATCATAGTAGCTACTTACATTCTCTTTGTCCTGTAAGTACAGGTTGACCATCCCTAATCTAAAAACCCCAAATTCAAAATGCTTCAAAATCTTTTTGAGTGCTGACATGATGTCACAAGTGGAAAAATCTGTACCTGACCTCGTGTGGCAGGTTGCAGTGAAAAAGCAGGTGCACAACAGTTTATTTAGTATCCCATAGGGAAAAATAAAATTACCTTTAAACTGTGTGTATAGGGTATATTTGAAACATAAATGAAATTTATGTTTAGACTTGGGTCTCATCCCCAAGATGTCTCATTAGGTATATGCAAATATTCCAAAATCTGAAATCTAAAACACTTCTGGTCCCAAGCATTTCATATAAGCAGTACTCAATCTGTAGTGGTTTGAGGACAATGAGTTGTGTGTTGGAGGTGGGGGACAGGCTAGAGATGGCAGAAGTAAGTGGTGATAGCTTGTAGACATTAAGGACTGGACATAGTAATCGAGGCAGATTTGGAGTTCAGGAGAGAAGCTTGAGGCAAGAGAGAAATTAAGGGGTTAGAAGGGGAGAAGAGACAGAAGAAGGGAGGAGAGGGGTGGAAAGAGCAGAGGCAGAGGAGAAACTGCACACATTAACCTGTTCTTAACTCTACAAGGATGTCTTACCTGTATTTTTCATTTCAGCACTTATAATTGTAGAATTCTAGGGCTGACAGGGATACACACGCATGCATATGCACATATGCACACATGTGCACTGCCCTCCTCCCTCTCGATTTTCTTTCTTCATTAGACTAAGAATATTTTACCTCAGAGGGACCTTAGAATTTAAATAATCTCATCCCCCGTTTCATCTAGGGCTAGAGAAAGGAAGTGACTTTCTCAAGTCACTCTGTGAATTGGTTTAGTCTTCGTTTAGAACCCAGGAGTCCTAGTACCCAGGCCAGGGCATTGCTCTCTATACCATATCCTCTCCTTTTTTTGGTCCCTCACTCTGTGTAGCTGCTTCTGACCTGAAGGAGCCAAGTGAATTTTAATATTTGGATGATTAAGTATGGTTTGAATAGCTGTCATAATTTAAATTCTTATCACTGATTATTTGAAGTTTTTCTTCAAGTAGAATAATTTAGTGAAACAGTATAGTAACAGATTCAGGAAAGTCTTTAACAATTTGTGTTTCTCAGAAGTGTTTAACAATGTAGTTCTTGGACTGGGCACGGTGGCTTATGCCTTTAATCCTAGCACTTTGGGAGGCTGAGGCAGGCGGACTGCCTGAAGTCAGGAGTTTGAGACCAGCCCAGCTAACATGGTGAAACCCCGTTTCTACTAAAAATACAAAAAATTAGCTGGGCGTTGTGGCACATGCCTGCAATTCCAGTTATTCGGGAGGCTGAGACAGGGAGAATCGCTTGAACCCAGGAGGCAGAGGTTGCAGTGAGCCGAGATCACGCCATTTCACTCCACTCCAGCTTGGGCAACAAGAGTGAAACTCTGTCTGAAAAAAAAAAATAGTTCTCTCATTTCCTTAAATAATTTTATTTTTGTGTAGGGAATACTGAAATAAAATTCTTATTTCATCTTAAAAAAATCCGCATATTTGGAGCTTTTTTTTTTTTTTTTTTTTTTTCTTTGTTTGAGACAGGGTCTTACTCTGTCACCCAGGCTGGAGTGCAATGGCGCAATCTCGACTCACTGCAACCTCTGCCTACTGGGTTCAAGCAATTCTCCTGCCTCAGCCTCCCAAGTAGCTGGGATTACAGGCACCCATCACCACACCTAATTAATTTTTTGTATTTTTAGTAGAGACACGGTTTTGCCATGTTGGCCAGGCTGGTCTTGAACTCCTGGCCTCAAGTGATCCATCTGCCTCAGCCTCCCACAGTGCTGGGATTACAGGTGTGAGCCACCACGCCCAGCCAAATTTGGAGCTTTTTTAGCTTGCTCTGAGGCTAGCTTAACTAAGTTCTGTATATGTATTTTAATATAGTTTGTTTATTGATCACATATCAAATATTGTGATCTTTGATATAGCAAAGATCAAGCACTTTGATTTGATTTTTAGGTTATTTTTAATTTTTATGTTATTTGGTTAACCTAAAAATTTGATTTTTAGTTTATTTTTAATTTTTATTTTAAAGAGACTGAGTCTCTCTTGCTATTCTGCCCAGGCTGGAGTGCAGTCACTATTCATAGGCATAATCATAGTTCGCTGCAGCCTCACACTCCTGGGCTCAGTTGATCCTCCTGCATCAGCCTCCAGAGTAGCTGGGATTACAGTCTTGACCCACTACATCTGGTTATTAGTCTATTTTTAGGCTGTTTTACATATGCTATGTTAGAACAGAATAATATGTTAACTGTGTATTTGCTCTTATGCAGAAAGTTATTTGACAAAATAAGATCACTTTCTTGGTAGACTTAATGCTGTTTTTTGTTAAAAGTAAAGTACCTTGGCCAGGCACGGTGGCTCACGCCTGTAATCCCAGCACTTTGGGAGGCCGAGGGGGGTGGATCATGAGGTCAGGAGATCCAGACCACCCTGGCTAACACGGTGAAACCCCGTCTCTACTAAAAATACAAAAAATTAGCCGGGTGTGGTGGCAGCTGCCTGAGTCCTAGCTACTTGGGAGGCTGAGGCAGGAGAATGGTGTGAACCCAGGAGGCGGAGCTTGCAGTGAGCTGAGATTGTGCCACTGCACTCCAGCCTGGGTGACAGAGCAAGACTGCATTTCCAAAAAAAAAAGGACCTTATCTGAATAAGATAATGGAATATTAGAATATTAGAAAACATTGATATGTAAGAAGGAAAATTTGTTATAGAATTGACTGGAAGCAGTATGGCAGAAGACAAAAGCAGTAGGTATTTTGTTTTGTAGATGAGATGGAGAGAAAAATAAGGGAGTAGGAACCCTGGAATTAAGGTGAGCTGGGGAAGTACTGAATAAGGTTGGGTGAAATAGGTATTTTGGGTGTGGCAAATATGCATCACTCACCAGAAAGATTCAAGTAAAGGGCCAGGGGGAATGTTTCATTACTGAACACACAGGTTTCATTAGCATTCATTTGAATGTGAGAGAAATCAGATCCAATACCGGTATATCTAGTTAGGAGAAATAAACACCATGTCGAATTCCACAACGGTGATGCCAGTTTCACCTGATGGAAAATTACAGCCCAGTCTGGGATTTGCTCCTTTTTTGTTTATACTTCCTAAATGAGAAGGTTAACCAGTGAGCAAAAGAGCTTAAATTATAGGCACAACCAAAACCTGCTCTCTGAGGAATGTGGATTGGTGTAAAGCTGAAAGGAGGGAACAGGGAGGAGCCCGTGATCTGGGTCAGCGCACTTGCTGAACTTGAAAAGTAGAGTCAGCCAGGGGAGAAGGTATCCATGGCCCTAGTAATTCAACCCAGTACTTTATCTGTTGTTTCTTCTTTCTGTTCTTCTTTATCTGCCAACATTAATAATAGTTTCATCTATAGAGCATTTTCTGTGTGCCAGGTACAATGCTAAGTGCTTTATATCTACAATCTATTTTAATCCTTGTAAAACTGTATGTGGTAGATATTAATCATTCCCAAATGCATAGGTGAGAAATTTGGGAAGAAAGGTTAAATAATTTGCTATAGAAAAAGGCTGAGTGATGGGTCTGGGCATGGTAAGTAAAAGGAAATATTTTGACTTTTTTTTTTTTTTCTTTTGTGCTTCAGGGTCAGCCTTGTGCAGGGCTGAAATGTTTTCCTCTCCCTTGTTTGCCTAGTGAATTTCTAATCATCTTTCAAGATTCCATTAATTCTGGGAAACCTGTCTGACTTCCAGGCACAAGGAAGCTTCATGCTTCCCTAACAGCTTGTATTATAAAGCAGAAGCATTGTTACCCAGCACCATCCAGACTGGTGGTTGATCAGTTAATCCCAAAAGATGTTAAAATGGTATCTTAAACAATTTGTTTTAGGTTAATAGTATATAGATGTATATAGTCCTTTCCCAGTGTAAGACAGGCCTACCCACCCTTCACATTTTTGTTTCTTAGAATTAGAATGCTAATTCGAGTTTTGTATTGTCATTCTTGAATAAGCCACAATTGTGTGTGTGTGTGTGCGTGTGTATTTTCGGGATGAAATTGTTCCACCTCATATCATCAGGCGTTAGATTCTTAGGAGTGCTGCACAACCTAGATCCTTCGCATGGGCAGTTCAGAGTAGGATCCGTGCTCCTATGAGAATCATTGTTACCTCTGATCTGACAGGAAGCGGAGCTCAGGGGGTAATGCTGGCTTGCCTGCTGCTCACCTCCTGCTATGCCACCTAGTTCCTAACAGGCCATGGACCCATATCGGTCAATGGCCCAGGGGTTGAGAACCCCTGTCCTAGCTCATACTTGGTATATTTCTTTCCTCAATAGACTCTGAGTCACCTAAGGGCATTTTTATTTCTCTAAGGTCGGTAGAGTGACTGGCACATAGTAGCTGCCTAACAAGTGGTTCTTAAATGAATGAATCATATATTAGGTTACACATTAGGTTAATACATAATACAATATGTATTAACATGTGTCTATATATGTATATCTTGTCTGTCAGCTAAATCGTGTCCTTAAGGGCAGGACCTGTGTTTCAGACATCTTTGATATTTACCATGTTTGTCATAAATTTAGTGGATGTACAGTATATTTTGGTTTTAGAGGAGCAGTGTATCTGTCCCTTTTGCTGCTTGCTAGTTCTGCCTTACAACTTCCACTGGAAAGAGCTTTTTAGTGCAAATAGTGTCTGCATTTTATTGCATAAAGCATTGCCTGGGCCATACCAAATCATTTTGACAGAGGTCATTTCAGGGATGCCACAGGCTTCAGAATTGCTACTTGATGCTAGTTGTAGCAAATTGCACTTGGGTTTTGGTAGTTGTGAGTATAGTGTTGTCTCCTTCCACCCCCCCTTGTGTGTTAATCACTGACTGCCAGGAAATGTCTTTGGCATAACATTCTAAAAAGTTTTTGTTATCAGTAGGGCCCTGTAACATTTTTTTTCCTTTTCTAAAGCCTATACCTTCAAATTTTTTACAAGTGTCTTATTCCTTCTAAATTGAGAACTAATTGAATATTTTTTCTTGTAGATAAATCTTATTTTAAATATCTAGTTATCATTACTTTGCATTCTCCTTTTCTGATTTTGTTTATATGTTACATTACCAGTATCTTACGATATTTAAACTTTTTTGAACTCTGCTTTTTAAAATAAATAATATAAATGCCTCAATTATCTGGAACTTACACTGAAACACTGTAATCTTGTCTCTGAGCCTGCTTCCCCTCAAAAAATTTAGATTTAGCTTTTCAGATGCTTATAGCTAGCCAAGTAAGTGAGAATAAACACAAAAAGGCTAAAATATGCAAGTTCCAGAGTTGCCAAAGCTTCATGTAAAATGTGTCATTGTGGAATTTAAAAAATCCTATGCTTTTTCATCAAGGTTTTTGGTTGGGGCATTAGACACTTCCTGAAATCTGGCGTTCTCATAGGCACTGGGGATACCATGGAGAAGAGGCAGATATGGTCTCAGCTCACATGGAGCATATAATCAAGCAGTAATTCTTAACCTTGGACAGACTTGAGTCCATTATGCCAATGGTCATCTCCGCTTTGCCATGCCATTTTAGTTTTCCCTAATTAAAAACCACGCCTGTAATCCTAGCACTTTGGGAGGCCAAGGCGGGCGGATCACCTGAGGTCAGGAGTTCGAGACCAGCCTGGCCAACATGGTGAAACCTCATCTCTACTAAAAATGCAAACATTAGCTGGGCGTGATGGCACGTGCCTGTAATCCCAGCTACTCAGGAGGCTGAGGCAGGAGAATCACTTGAACTTGAGAGACGGAGGTTGCAGTGAGCCGAGATCAAGCCACTGCACTCCAGTCTGGGTGATAGAGTGAGACTCAGTCTCAAAAAAAAAAAAAAACAAAAAAACCAAACCGACCGACCAGTAACAACAAAAGAAACCCCTTTCTCAGCTCCCTTATCTATTAGTATTGCCATCCTGTCCCTCATTCTCCTTCATTTCACTCTGAATTTCTCTAAACGACCACATTTACTACCTTCAGTTTTTTTTTTAACTAGTCTCATCTCTCTCTCTGTTCCTTTGTTGTCTTTCTCTTTTTCTGTTTTTGGTTACTCATTTCTCAATCTCTTGTGATCTTGCTTCTGATCCTCTATTCAGATAATTGATTACCAAATTATATATTTTTTTCAGCAGTTACTCTTTGACAGAAGTCCTCCCACTCTACCTGATTCCTTTTCTTTGGATGATTTACAAAATTATCTCTGTAACTAGTCTTGATACTTTTTTGCAGTTAAAATTTTACATGTCCAGTTTTTACTAATGTCTTCACCTGGGTGACCTACTATAACTTGAAACTCTATCATCCTTTCTAAAATTCTTTTCCCAAACCCAGTTGACCCTTTTCCTCAGATCTAGCCCCCAGTTTACCCTTTCTAGAAACCTAGCCTCAGCTTTCACTCAGCCTTTCACTTTCTTATAGTCACTCTTCTAGCCATGCATTAGTTTTGTAAAATACATAGTTTAAAATCCATTTTTAATCATTTAATTACTAGTACTACTTCTTCCCTGGTTACCTCATCACCTCATATCTGGGTGACTAAAGTAGAAGTCTTCCCTAATATTTCACTTCTGGTTTCTCCCTTGGCCAAAGTAGTTTACATAGTATTGCCTCCCAGGCTTCTAAAAATTGATTTGTTCAACACATTCTTTTTATTTTTTATTTTTGCCTATTACAGGTTTTAAATCTCTGCATGATTAGACTGTTTATATTTCCTACATATTAGAGCACAGTCATGAATTACTTAACAACAGGGATATGTTCTGAGAAATACATAACGAGACAATTTCATTGTTGTATGAACATGTAGAGTGTACTTACACAACCCTAGATGGTATAGCCTGCTACATACCTAGGCTATATGGCATAGCCTATTGCTCCTAGGCTGCAAACCTGTATAGCATGTTACTATATGGAATACTGTAGGCAGATGTAACACAAGACGAATATTTGTGTATCTAAACATATCCAAGCCATAAACATAGAGAAGGTACAGTCAAATTGTGGTATAACCTTATGGTTTTGGTTATGGGACCACCATCATGTATATATGGTTAATCATTGACTGAAATGTCATTGTTCAACACATGACTGTACTCTTTCTAAACCAAAATAGTGTTATCTTGCTTTGTACATAAATCATACCTGCTTTTTTTTGTCATTGCTCAAAAGGTTTATTCTGGAATGCCCTTCTACCACCTTGTAGATTTATATATTCTTTATTCAAATTTAGCTCAAGTCCCATTTCCAACACTAAGATTTTTGGATACCCTCAGCTTTTAGTGATGTTTCTTTTTTAGTACTTGTTTTGTCATTTGGCAATTAGGGTGTGCTACCTTATACTGTTTTTTACTTGCTTCTTATAAATCTGTTCAGTCAATTTAACAAATATTTATTGAGCATCTACTACATGCAGGTAACTGTTCTAGGAATTGGGGATATAGCAGTCAACAGCACAGACAATCTCTCATCTCTTTAGCAACTTCCTCTGTACCTTTAAAAACAATTATCTCCAACACCTATCACGGTATATGTTGTTAATTATGTTAAAATTGTGTCCAAATTAACAGAAGGCCAAATTTAACATTGAAGTACAAATTTGTTGGCTAATAATGCAAGTAAAAAAAATAGATGACACCTTTTGGCTGATCAGAATACACTGATAACTGGCTGGACGCGGTGGATCATGCCTGTAATCCCAGCATTTTGAGAGGCCGAGGCGAGCGGATCACCTGAGGTCAGGAGTTGGAGACCAGCCTGGCCAACATGGTGAAACCCGTCTCTACTAAAATACAAAAATTAGCTGGGTGTGGTGGCACATGCCTGTAATCCCGCTACTCAGGTGGCTGAGGCAGGAGAATCGCTTGAATCTGGGAGGCAGAGGTTGCAGTGAGCCCAGGTCATATCACTTTACTCCAGCCTGGGCAACAGAGTGAGACTCTGTTACAAAAAAAAAAAAAAAAAAAAAAAAAAAAGAGTACACTGATAACTATAGAGGAGAGGATGATCATTCTATAGGATGAGGGGAAGTGTTTTGGAAGATGGTTATTTTGTTTTTTTTTTGAGATGGAGTCACCCAGGCTGGAGTGCAGTGGCACTGTCTCGACTCACTGCAAGCTCTGCCTCCTGGGTTCACGCCATTCTCCCCAGTAGCTGGGACTACAGGCGCCCGCCCCCATGCCCGGCTAATTTTTTGTATTTTTAGTAGAGACGGCATTTCACCGTGTTAGCCAGGATGGTCTCGATCTCCTGACCTCATGGTCCACCCGCCTCGGCCTCCTGAAGTGCTGGGATTACAGGCGTGAGCCACCACGCCCGGCTGTTTTTGATTTAATAATTAATTTTAAAAAAATTAGCCTAAGTAATACTGCCTTGGAAGATGTTACTTTAACTGCATACCCTTAGTGTCCCATGAAAATGAGACGAATAAGCAGAATGCAAATAAATAAATAGAAATATTTAAAAAAAATACTTATTGTCTTGGGATCAGTACTTACCTCAGTTTTCCACATGTCATCTTTAGTTCCATATCATCACAGAATGTTAAACTCTTTAATTTGTGGTTGAGAGAACTGAGGTTGCTCAGAAAAGTAACTTTAATAAGGTTGCATATATTTGTGAGAGAACCAGGAGTAGGAATTTCCCAACTCCCACTTAGTGCTTTCTCTGTCAAAGGACATCGAATTTTTGTAGAACACAGTTCTACATTGAATTTTGTAAAACACAGTTCAGTGATTATATATATATGTTCCCAAGTTATCAAGAAAAGTTATATTCACTGGCTTTTTTTTGTAATAAAGGTAGGAATTTATAGCTTCTTAAGATTTGATATACTTAGTGGTTAAATGAATTAATTTATCTTGAATATTTTTACATATATCTAGCATTTTATAGTATTTACTTTGTGATGTCTTTTGTTTTCAGACTGTTTGAATAAAAATTTTGACATTTCGATTTAATTTTGTATGTTTTTAGCACGAAGTGAATATTGTGATAGTTGAAATTCAGGTAGTTATTAGTAAAAGTTTGTTTTACTAAAACTTGTCCTTCCTAGTTAAGGAATTTATTGATATTGACTTTTAAAAAAATGTTTTTGTGGCTGGGCGTGGTGGCTCACTCTTGTAATCCCAGCACTGTGGGAGTCCGAGGCAGGCAGATCATGAATTCAGGAGATGGAGACCATCCTGGCTAACATGGTGAAACCCTGTCTCTACCAGAAATACAAAAAAATTAGCCAGGCGTGGTGGCACGTGCCTGTAGTCCCAGCTACTCGGGAGGCCGAGGCAGGAGAATCCCTTGAACCTGGGAGGTGGAGGTTGCAGTGAGCCGAAATTGCACCACTGCACTCCAGCCTAGGTGACAGAGCTAGAATCCGTCTCAAAAAAAAAAAAAAAGTTTTTGTAAGTTTGGTATAATGTGAATTAGGGAAAGATTTGGAACATGAATCATTGACTAGAAACTATCAACTTCTTTACAAAAAAGAAACAGTTTTAGTTTTTATTTGGAATTGAGTTAAATTTAGATTTTTAGAAACTGTCTAAATTTTACATTAGAAGAAATGATTTATTTAAAATAAGAATACATGTATATACAAAAACACAGGATATACAGAAACATATAAAGTAGAAAGTACCCCAGCCTCTCTCCATTCCTTTTTACAGACCTACTGTTTAGAGATAAATTCTTTTAACAATTTAGTGTATATCACATTTTGTGTATACACACACACACACACGTGGGATTTTTACTGAGCTTGCATTTACCTTGGTAATAATTGGGATGTTTACATTTCAATTCTTCTCAAACAAGATTTTTCTTAATTTCTTAAGTAGAGACATCCTATACTTAAATACCTAGGAATAAAGTAAATAATTTATAGGTTTTATTACTAGTGTGAGTGGGATCTTTTTTCCATTTTATCTCTAACTGGTTATTTCCAACACATGGGAAAAAGCTCTGCTGCTGTGTGCAAAGTCATTTGGTCACCTTGCAGAAATACTTTATTATTCTTTCTCTCTCTTTTTTTTCTTTCTCATATTTGGATGTTTTAGGTAGAAAAAAATCAACTGGAAATATTTCCAGTATTTATACCTCTTTTTCTAGTATTTTCCGGTATTTATACCTCTCTTTTTCTAGTATTGGCTATTAACTCTAGAGCTTTGTATCGTGATGGTCATGCTACAGGGTTTTTCCTTACAAAAAAAAGTTTATTTTAAAGTTACATGAAAACTGTATAACTGTTAAGTGTAGTATTTATCATTGTTTTCTAAGAATTACTATGTGGCATGTTAAAAATGTTTCTAGTTTTCTAAGAGATGTTAAAACTAATAGATGTTGAATTTTGTGAATTGATTTTTTGCATCTAAGATAATATGTTGTTTTTTCTCATTTAACTAACTAATGAAATAAAGTTGGTCCTGCAGTATTTCTCTTTTGATATACTGCTGTATTTGTTTTGTTAATATTTTATTTAGGATTTTTACTTCTGCATTCTTTTTTTTTTTTCTGAGACAGAGTCTTGCACTGTCGCCCGGGCTGGAGTGCAGTGGCGCGATCTCGGTTCACTGCAACCCTGCCTCTCGGTTCAAGCGATTCTCTTGTCTCAGCCTCCTGAGTAGCTGGGATTAGAGACGCATGCCGCCACACCCAGCTAATTTTTTGTATTTTTAGTTGAGACGGTGTTTCACTATGTTAGCCAGGCTGGTCTCAAACTCCTGACCTCATGATCCGCCTGCCGCGGCCTGCCAAAGTGCTGGGATTACAGGCGTGAGCCACCATGCCTGGCCTCTGCATTCTTAAATATAAAGTCATTATGTATTTTTGATAATGTTATTTTGAACTCAGGTACAGAGAATTAAGTTCTCCTAGTTAGACATCGCTTGGTCTGCACATGGTCCCTCTGTTGTTTAATTTACTTACCCATTTTTATCTCCATTCCTCTCATATTTATTTCTCTTTTTTAAAAAAAGTATCTTTATAAAATATTGTTGTTTTTCCTACACGTTTTTTATTTATAAAAATCAAATTGTGCCATTTTTCTCTCTCTTTTTTTAAAAGATCCAGCTGTGATGTTTTATATATATTAAATCCATTACTTTTAACTGTTTGATCATTTGTTTGACATATTACTAAATATTGGAATTGCTGGTTTGTTGGCTATATATATATACTTGATTTGACTAAGTACTGCACATTGCTTTCCAGAATGACTGCTCTGGTCTGCGTTCCCATTTGCAGTATGTGATCCCATATTGCTGCTAACACTTGGCATTATCTAGCATTCTACTTCTTGCTAGTCTAATAAATTTAAAGTTATATCTCCTACTTATATTAATTTGCATTTCTCTTATTACGACTGAATTTAAGCATCTCTTCCATAGTGTGTTAGCCTTTTGGGTTTCCTCCGCTCTGAACTGCTTGCTTCTATCCTTTGTATTCCATCTAAGGAGCATGGAATGTCTTTCTGTCCATTTATTGAAATCCTCTGCTATGTATTTATAAGTAGGAACAGTTTTCTTTTTTTGTTCTATAATTTATTTTTGGCAGTTTTTCAGGTTAGTGTTACAGTTTTAACAGAAAACAATGATAATTTTATTAAAGATAAATCTATACTTGTAAGTTAAATGAAGTCATTGGGATTTGTGTTTCTGCTAGGAACATTACTTAAAATAACAGAGTGGCTTATATAATGGATTTAATTTTTAAAGGATATATTTTCTATATCTTATTCTCTTACACATTATTTTGTTTGTGTGTACAAAAACTTCAGTTGTTTATATGAGATTACCAGATATCCTGAAAACTCTTGGAACTGCAGCCATATATTTCCTCCTACCTATGAGGAGTGCCCACCTTGATGGTAAAATCAACAGTGTATGAACTTAGATATCAATCTTTCCTTCTTTATAACGTTTTTTCATTATATCTGCATTGCTTTTGTATATTAAGACAAAAACAACTTAATAAAAATTTAACTCTAGCATCTATATTTTCAACTGTCTGTTAGTGTGTATATATATGTTTTAAGTACGAGTTTTTTGTTTGTTTTTTTGAGACAGCGTTTCGCTCTTGTTGCCCAGGTTGGAGTGCAATGGCGAGATCTTGGCTCACTGAAACCTCTGCCTCCTGAGTTCAAGCAATTCTCCTGCCCCAGCCTCCCAAGTAGCTGGGATTACAGGCGCCTGCCACCACGCCCAGCTAATTTTTTTTGTATTTTTAGTGGAGACGGGGTTTCACCATGTTGGCCAGGCTGGTCTTGAACTCCTGACCTCAGGTGATTCACCCACCTCTGCCTCCCAAAGTGCTAGGATTACAGACGTGAGCCACTGTGCTCGGCTAAGTTTGTTTTAGTTTAACTGTTTTGGTTTTTTTTGAGACAGAGTCTCGTTTTGTCGCCCATGCTGGAGTGCAGTGGCAGGCTCTCGGCTCGCTGCAACCTCTGCCTCCCAGGTTCAAGTGATTCTCCTGCCTCAGCCTCACCAGTAGCTGGGACTACAGGCATGTGCCACCACGCCCGGCTAATTTTTTGTATTTTTAGTAGAGATGGGGTTTCAGCGTGTTAGCCAGGATGGTCTTGATCTCCTGACCTCGTGATCCGCCTGCCTCGGCTTCCCAAAGTGCTGGGATTACAGGTGTGAGCCACTGTGCCTGGCCTATTTTAACTGTTTTATGGCTTCTGTTTTTGTGTGACAGTGAAATGAGTTAATAAATATAATACTTAGAACAATATAACATAGTAAGAGCTTCGTAAAAGTTTTATTAATCTTATATATTTTTATATATGTATAGTTGTAGTACCTGTACTTATTTTTAATAATTGTATAACCAAAATAGATGTTTTTGCTTATCTTTCTGGCTCTTCATACAAGAAAGTTGAGAAGGGAATTCAGCAGTTGTTCACACTGATTACCTCTGGGGAGTGGGATGAGGATAAAGAGGTGGATCTCTCAGTTTTTTGCTTTATATGTTTATGTAAAGTTTTTTTTTCTTTCCTTCTATGTTACATTTTTACTAACAGGAATTTAAAAAATCAATCAAAATATAGTTTACTGAACTCTCTTTTTGAGCATTTAGGTGGTTTTTTGGTAGGGCAGTAATATATGGCAGAATAGTATTATTAATAATAAAGAAGCATACATTAAAGCAATATATATTTCTATTAATTAAAAAAATAAATGGCCGGGCATGGTGGCTCACACTTGTAATCCCAGCACTTTGGGAAGCCGAGGCGGGCAAATCACTTGAGGTCAGGAGTTCGACACCAGCCTGGCCAACACGGTGAAAGTCTGTCTTTACCAAAAATTCAAAAATTAGCTGGGTGTGGTGGCGCGTGCCTGTAATCCCAGCTACTCAGAAGGCTGAGTCATGAGAATAGCTTGGCTTGAATCCAGGAGAAGGGGGTTGCAGTGAGCTGAGATCACGCCACTGCACTCCAGCCTGGGCAGCAGAGCAAGACTCCATCTCAAAAAAAAAAAAAAAAAATTGTTGCTAACACCCAGTACTGGGAGAGATAGATATGTTAGAACTTTACCCTCATACCTTGTTCGTGGTATTGTCAATTGGTCAGTATCTATTAAGAGATATGAAATAGTTATATTTGACCTGTTGATCCCACTTATAGTAGTCTATCCATGGGAAATCTTTTAAAAAATCATTAAAATTCTATATGCATCAAGAGCACCGTTGGCAAATGATTTTGTAATAGGGAAAAATTACAAGCAAACTGAATATCCAATTATAGTGGAATGAATATCAGGAATGCTTTTGGCTGCTGATAAACCCTTTTAACAGTGACTTAACAAGTAGAGGTGATATTTTTCTCATTTTTACATGAGAAAAATATGGGTAGTCAAGGACTGGTGCAGTGGCTTAGCAATAACATAAAGAAACTAGGTTTTTTCTTTCTCATCTGCCATCCTTCATTGCCATTGTCCTTTTTGATACATTATGATTATAAGACTGCTATAGAAATTAAGACCACAGTGAAAAGCAACAAAAAGTTCTGTTTGGGTTATTTTTGGAGTAAGTCTCCTTTATCAGTGAGTGATAACCTTTCCCAGAAGTGTCTTCTCCCCATTCCCAGCAGACATACACGTATCACTCATTGGTCACATAGCTGTGTTTGGCCACAGTAGAACCTAAGAAAGCAGGCCCTTGGCGTTCCAGATTCTGTAGGGGGAAGCTACAAGTTAGAAGGGGCTTGGGAATATGTATTTCGAATAGCCGGCCCACAACGTCTACCACAATGGTTAAGTAAGTTATGGTAAATCAACTTGGAGACTTGTAATACAACCAATAAAAATGATGGTATAAAAATAATAGAGAGGGCTGGGCGCGGTGGCTCATGCCTGTAATCCCAGCACTTTGGGAGGCCGAGGTTGGGGGATTACCCGAGGTCAGGAGTTCGAGACCAGTCTGGCTGACATGGCGAAACCCGTCTCTACTAAAAATACAAAAAAAAAAAAAAAATTAGCTGGGTGGGGTGGCAGGCGCCTGTAATCCCAACTACTTGGGAGGCTGAGGCAGGAGAATTGCTTGAACCCGGGAGGCTGAGGCAGGAGAATTGCTTGAACCCGGGAGGCAGAAGTTGCAGTGAGCCGAGATCACGCCATTGCACTCCAGCCTGGGTGACAAGAATTAGACTCCATCTCAAAAAAAAAAAAAAAAAAGTTTACATAAGAAAATAAGTTATAAAATTTTGCACCATGATTCTGTTCATGTTGAGAAATGCATTGAAAGGCAAATTCAAAGGAAATAATTCAGATGATAAAAATAGAAGCTAAAATAGAGCATGTCATTTAACAGCTTCGAACATTACTTTTTTATGGGGTGGAGAGCGATGTGAAGAAAGGGGCTGCTGGTGTTCTTGGGTTGTATTTTCCAAGGCAAAATGACCAGATCATAGAGTCTGCACATAGCTTTATAGTCCCCTTTTGCAGAAGAGATTGAACTAATTTGCATTAACACCAACAATATATAAATCTTTGTATGTAATTCATCTAATATCTGTAATTCATCTGCCTGTGAACATTGGGTTTTATCATTTTAATTTACTTTCTTTGTTTTGTTTTTTTTTGAGACAGGGTCTCACCTCTGTTGCTCAGGTTGGAGAGCAGTGGCAGGATCAACTGGTCACTGCAGCCTCAGCCTCCCTGGGTTCAGGTCATCCTCCCACCTCAGCCTCCCTAAGTAGCTGGGACTACAGGCATGTGCCACCATGTTCCGCTAATTTTTGTATTTTTTGTAGATAGGAGGTTTTGCCATGTTGGCCAGGCAGATCTCAAACTCTTGATCTCCAGTAATCCACCTGCCTTGGCCTCCCAAAGTGCTGGGATTACAAGGCGTGGGCCATTGTGCCCAGCCTAATTTACTTTTTTTTTTTTTTTTTTTGAGACAGAGTCTTGCTCAGTTGCCCAGGCTGGAGTGCAGTGGCACAGCCTTGGCCCACTGCAAGCTCTGCCTCACGGGTTCACGCCATTCTTCTGCCTCAGCCTCCCGAATAGCTGGGACTACAGGCGCCTGCCACCACGCATGGCTAATTTATTTTTATTTTTATTTTTAGTAGAGATGGGGTTTCACCATGTTAGCCAGGATGGTCTCCATCTCCTGACCTTGTGATCCACCCGCCTCGGCCTCCCAAAGTGCTGGGATTACAGGCGTGAGCCACTGCACCCAGCCCCTAATTTACTTTTTTTAAGACAAAAACGTTTTCAGATTTACAGAAAAGTTTCAAGAGGAATACAGGAAACTTTTACTTAGCTTCACCAACTATTAATATTTTTGACTGTGATAATTTGTATTTTTTGTTACTAATTAGACTGCAGTTTTCTGTGTGATGATTCAGCTGTATATATTCTCATGGTTCTTCATCAGCCTCCTGCCATTTGTTTCTGAGTAGAACCTGGCTATTTTGTTTATTAATATTGACTAATATTCACCTTTTAAGAAGGTAACCTTTTTTAAATTATTTCTTTTATATTTCTTCTATTACTTTTCCTTTGAAGTACATCTTACATAAAATGCCTCATTTGAATATGTTTACTACATGTCTTAACTCTGATTATAATGTTCATTTCTTCAGTAATCAGAAAGGGTTATACTATTTCTACAAGAATGTAAAAAGTACTTTAAGAAATTAAACTATCAGTATTTTATGTAGGTTCTAAGTTCAATGAAAAATTGGACTATGTCTGTGGTGGGAATATGACCCAAACTCTTAAACAAAGTTTTGGTACATGGTAGGTACTCAGTAAATGAATGAATAGATTTTATTACAGTATATTGGTTAGAGTATGAATGGATTCAAGTTCTTTTCAGAATCATTACTTTTTGTCCTAAATACTGTATCATGGTCTTTCCCTAGTATATTACTTCTGATTTAATATACTTTTAGTTGTTACACTATTTTGAATCACTTTGAAACCTGTTTTATTTACTTTTATTCTGTTCAGCAAATGCTTACAGAATAGTGATTTTGTGTCAGAAACTATTTCCACTATTAAGTGGCAAAATGAACTTTAAAAAGACTAGATGCTGGCTGGGTATGGTGGCTCATGCCTGTAATCCTAGCACTTTGGGAGGCTGAGGTGGGAGGATCGCTTGAGCTCAGGAGTTCGGGACCAGTCTGGGCAGCATACTGAGACCCTGTCACTGCAAAAAAAATAATAATAAGGAAAGAATAGATGTTGAATTTTGTTGAATGCCTTTTTTGAATCTATTTTTGATTCCTACCTCATGTTACTGCTGTGAAGAATTAAGATATATAATGCAAATAAGATAGGTATATGAAAGTGCTTTGTAAGCCACAGTGGGAAAGCTAGATATTATCATCATTTCTAATTAATGTATCTGAGATAAGATATGGTGTATGATATATTAGGTAATTGGTCTGTAAAAGCAACAGGAGATCCCTGAGTGGCTTCGGAAAAAGAATGTCAGTACAGTGTATCCCATGCAATAGTTTGATTAAAACAAAAAACTGGCTGGGTGTGGCGGCTCACACCTGTAATCCCAGCACTTTGGGAAGCCGAGGCGGGCGGATCACGAGGTCAGGAGATTGAGACCATCCTGGCCAACATGGTGAAACCCCGTCTATACTAAAAATACAAAAAAAAGATTAGCCGAGCGTAGGGGCACGTGCCTGTAATTCCAGCTACTTGGGAGGCTGAGGCAGGAGAATCACTTGAACCAGCAAGTTGGAGGTTGCAGTGAGCCAAGCTCACACCACTGCGCTCCAGCCTGGCGACAGAGCAAGACTCAATCTCAAAAAACAAACAAACAAATAAAAAAAAACAAAACAACTTGACACACTTAGAAAGTGAAGGTTTGTGCTGTTGGTTTTCTTTTATTTTAGAAAAATAAAGCATTGTTTAAATATTTCTTACAAGTACAAATATAATTTAAATTTAATAAATGTTCAAAGATACCTGTGATTAAATTTCATTCAGCAGACATATATTATGTCTAATAGAGAACTTGCTAAGTAAGATATAAAGGATGATTACATGAAAAATCACAAAATTGTCAGTAAGAGTCTTAAAAGTCAGTGATAGGGCAATAGTTAAAAGATATCAAATAGTTATTTATTCTTAAACATTAAACAGGATATTAATAGTTTTAATAACCTTGAAGTTTGACAACACTGTAAAAACATTACAGGCCACTTTTATTTATGGAAATACATGCAAATAGCAAACACCAGTTGGGCTTAAGGCTGCTACTTACTTACCTAGTAAATGACAAAGCTGGAATTCAAACCAGGTTTGAGCTATACTAGTACTACCCTTGAAAAGGTTTCCTTACACTCAGCTTTCCTTAATTTCTTAAACTCTTTTTTTTTTTTTTTTTTTAATTGAGACAGAATCTTGCTCTATTGCCCAGGCTGGAGTGCAGTGACATGATCTTGGCTCACTGCAACCTCCGCCTCCCAGATTCAAGCAATTCTTGTGCCTCAGCCTCCCAAGTAGCTGTGATTACAGGTGTGCATCACCACACCTGGCTAATTTTTGTGCTTTTAGTAGAAGCGGTGTTTTTCCATGTCATCCAGGCTGATCTTGAACTCCTGACCTCAGGTGATCCGCCCGCCTCGGCCTCCCAAAATGCTGATATTACTAGTGTGAGCCAGCACGCCTGGCCAATTTCTTAAACTTTTGATTATACTAAATATGTTTCTTCTTCATTATAACACTGTTTTTCCTTTTATAAAATTAATCTCTTAAAATACTTTAAAATTCAAAGTACACTTTTTAGATTCTTTAAAATACTCATTGCCATGTTCATGGCCTTTAGATATGTGATCATAGCCTATTTGCTTTCCATTGACTTAGTTTCATATTTCTTTGCCTTTTTCCCCCTACTTTTCCTTATAGAACTATTTACTAGTAATGAAGTCACTTTAAAGAATACACTTTTTCTTCCTCCTGCTAACTGTTAAGAGAATGTTTTATAATCACTCTGGTCATAGCCTGTAAGTTTCTTTTCTAAACTATCTTTTCAGGATACATATTTATTAACTTGCTTTCACATGAATATGGTCATGTCTATGCAGCAAGTTTCTTTTCTTTCTCCTTTGCTTCTTCTCTTTTTTCTTTTTCTTTTCTTTATTTTTTAAGGCAAGATTTCGCTCTGTAGCCCAGGTTGAAGTGCAGTTGTACAAACATGACTCACTGTAGCCTCAACCTCTCTGGCTCAAGTGATCCTCCCACTTCAGCCTCCCAACCAAGTAGCTGGGACTACAGATGTGCATCACCATGCTCCGCTAGGTTATTTAGTTTTTTTGTAGACATGGATTCTCAGTGTGTTGCCCAGGCTAGTCTTGAACTCCTGGGCTCAAGCCATCTTCCTGCCTTGACCTCCCAAAGTGGTAAGATTACAGGCTTGAGCCATTATGCCCAACCTCTTTTTCTTTTTCTTTCTTTCTTTTTTTTTTTGAGACGGTCTCGCTCTTGTTGCCCAGGCTGGAGTGCAGTGGCATGATCTTGGCTCACTGCAGCCTCCACCTCCCAGGTTCATGCGATTCTCCTGCCTCAGCCTCCCGAGTAGCTGGGATTACAGGCATGCGCCACCACACCCGGCTAATTTTGTATTTTTTAGTAGAGACAGGGTTTCTCCATGTTGGTCAGGCTGGTCTCGAACTCCCGACCTCAGGTGATCTGCCCGCCTTGGCCTCCCAAAGTACTGGGATTACAGGCATGAGCCACCATTCCCGGCCCTCTTTTTCCTTTTAACTGAGCTTATTTATCTCTTCCCCAGCTTGAGTCTGGGTCCTACTGTCTTGGTCAGAGTATTTTACTGTATTGACCTGGACAGTTCTGCCATCATGAACCATATTCCAAACGTAAATATGTAAGAACATAGAAAGATTATTTTAGAAGGAGAATTTTAACACACACACTTTATTCTGAAAATTTAGCAACAAAATGAAAGGTGAGTTGTGATAGTTGATGTAACAACAAATAGAAGAAAGCCTGTAATCTGTTTCAGAATGCTATTTCTGGGGCTGGTAACATCAAAAATAATCAAATTAAATGTTAACTTGCTGACTCATAAGATTTTCTCTAATTTAGAAGTTGGAGAACATTTATACTCCTATTACCACTTTCCGTCTTTCTCAAATACAGTTTTTATAGTTTCCTGTTGGCTTCGTCATCATATTGAAAGATTATTAATCACTTACATATATGTAGTTTTCTGTTAAGTCCTGTTCAATATATTACAAAATTTTGATCTATGTATGTAATATCAATTAATAAGATGGTGTTAGTTAAATCAGATTACGTGTTCATTCACTTAGTCATTATTAATACTTCACAGAATATAAATTGTGTTCCATGAGCATGAATTTCTCTCTTAATTCCACATAATTGTCTTAAAATTATGCACCATTTATCGTTAAAGATTATGTGTCATTTATTGTAGTGGTAGAAGAAAATAAAACCAAAACAGAATCCAGTCTGAAAGCTTAGGTTTTTATTGTTACTACAGTAATTACATCGTCATATACTAAGGACAGCACACTATTACTGTCCAAGAATGGTGTCTTGGACAACTGGTTCCTTACATTCTTTTCAGAAATGAAATAGGAACATAAGCAAGCAGGAAGATTTTTGTCTAAATATGAAGCAAGAAAGCCTTAAATGTCTTTATTCAGGGGATTAGGCATCATAAGTTTTTTTTTAGAGAAATTATTTTCATGATATTTCCTATCTGCTTTTGTTACTTTGCTTTTAAGTACGTAATATTTATAATATTTATACATTTATTATTTACACGTTAATACCAGCATTTTTTATTTATTTTGTTTTATTAATAGGAGCTCTCATTCACATTTCATAGCCACCTTTGTGTAGGCAAAAGAACTGAGAATTTAAAAAATTTTCAAAGGTTAAGGAAAAACAAACTTTCTAGTTTATGGTAATTATTGTTTATACTTCTACTTTGTATATTCTTGCCTGTTTTTTTCCATTTACTGTGATTGAACTTTTATCTTTTAAATCAAATAACATTGAATAACCACAGTATTGCAAGGCACTTTGGGATGGAACAGTTGAGTCTATTTTTATTTAGCTGTTATCCTCAGCAGATTTATAATCTAGTAGAATGCAAAAATCCCCTTTTTGTGTGTCCTCAATACAAGTGGGAAGCACTTAGTAGGCACTTAATTATTTTATGTTGAGTGCGTGAATGAAGGCTTCTGCCTTTAGAGGGCTTATCTGGTTTGGGATGAGATAAATTGTGAACATTTTGAAAATTAAAAGAGAACAAGACAATAATTATGTCGTAGTCCTAATTAAATGAGATTAATTATAGAAGGTGTTTGGTAGAGTACGTGATACATATTGAGTATGCCAAAGTCCTTATTTTCTTGTCTTTTTGCTGAACATTAATATAAGTCTCATAAAGTGTTAAAATAATATGTACATACACAGGTTTTTTTGTTTTGTTTTTAAATAGAAAATAAGAAATGCTCTTGGAATTCAGAGAAGGGATTACTGTGGTGTGTGTAGGCTCAGACTAGGACATTGGTAGAATCCGAAAATGAAAGGGCATTTGGAGAGGTAGGAGAGAGAAGAGCATAAGCCAAGGCATGGAGCTGGGAAAGTTCAGGTAGTATCTGAAGACTAATTGTCTACTTATTTTTTAAAAAATATAAAATTATGAGTTTCGTTCCTTCCTTTGCCCACCGTCCTCCCCTCTGTTGCCCAGGCTAGAGCACAGTGGTATAGTCTCAGTTCACTGCAACCTCTGCCTCCCAAGTTCAAGTGATTCTTGTGTCTCAGCCTCCTGAGTAGCTGGGGCTACAGTTTTGAGCCACCACACCGGGCTAATTTTTGTATTTTTAGTAGAGACGGGATTTCACCATGTTGCCCATGGCTGGACTCAAACTCCTGAGTTCAAGCGATCCATCCATCTAGGCTTCTCAAAGTGCTGGGATTACAGGCGTGAGCCACCGCGCCCAGCCTAATTGTCTACTTTGATTGGAGCATAGGATATGTGAGTAGGGATGTGGAAGACAAAGCTAGATAGAGGGGATGGGAACAGATTGTCGATAGCCTTGTTCCGTTGGGAAGAGTTTGGGCTTTATATAGTTCCTTAAGATTTATGGATTCATAATTTATACATAAAGACTGAATGTTTTAAATATGAGAAGTGTTGCCTATTGAAGAATACTTCTTTAGAGATTATATACCTATCAACAGATAATCATGTTGGTTTAAAACATGTTAAAAACTCTTTTGGAGCTAACCATAAACAAAATCATACATTATAGAAGACATCATTTGCAAATAATACTTTCTGAGAGCTCTGTAAATCCTCAGATTTTAAGATTAAGACATCTTTTTGTGGAATTCTTTATCTGAATTATATTTCCATTGAGAGTAATATGTTTCTTACATGTACGCATATTCTACAAGTTAATGTCCTTTTCAACTTTAATGAAGGTTTTATTTCACTTGAATCCTTTTTGCTCAGGTTGGAGCATTTGCTGAATTAGTTCAGTGATTTTTGGTGGGGGAGATATAGAACATTTCTGTTCTTTTTCTGGTTAAGAGCTGCCATTTTCTTAGTCCTTACATTTTTCTTTCTTTGTGGGGGCAGAGGGCATTTTACATCAATCGATTTAGTTTTTTTTCTTTTTTCTTTTTTCTTTCGAGACGGAGTCTCCCTCTGTTACCCAGGCTGGAGTGCAGTGGCGTGATCTCTGCTCACTGCAAGCTCTGCCTCCCAGGTTCATGCCATTCTTCTGCCTCAGCCTCCCAAGTAGCTGGGACTACAGGCGCCCGCCACCACACCTGGCTAATTTTTTTGTATTTTTAGTAGAGACAGGGTTTCGCTGTGTTAGCCGGGATGGTCTCGATCTCCTGACCTCATGATCCACCCGCCTCAGCCTCCCGAAGTGCAGGGATTACAAGGTTAAGCCACCGTGCCCAGCCTAGTTGTTTTTCTTAAACTGTTTAGAGTCATTGCCTTTTAACTTTAATACAAATGCTTGGCTGGGCATGGCGGCACATACCTGTGGGCCCAGCTCCTCGAGAGGCTGAAGCAGGAGAATCGCCTGAGCCCAGGAGGTCAAGACTGCAGTGAGCTGTGATTGTGCCATTGCATTTCAACCCTGTCTCAAAAAAACTTCCAAAAACAAATGCTTGGTGTTAGGCTAGACTCATGCATTTAGCCTGTAGATTGGGCCTCTAGCTTCTCCATTGCCTTAACAAAGTATCTTCTGGGTAGCTCTCAAAACAGTGGTAACCATGAATGTTAAATCTATGAATGTCATACTGTCTCATACCGTAAATCTGCAGAATTCCTCCCTTGATTGATATCTTATTCTCTCTTTTCTTCTACATATGTGTATATGTACATATACAGTTATCCTTCGATGTCTCTAGGGGATTGGTTCCGGGAACTCCCCCATCCAATACAAAAAACTGTGGATGCTCAAGTTCCAATTTTCTTATATAAGGTGGTATAGTATTTGCATATAAACTATGAACACCCTCCCATATACTTTAAATCATCTCTAGATAATTTATAACACTTAATGTGTAAATGCTGTGAAAATAGTTGTATCTGTATTTTTAAAATTTTGTATTTATTGTTTATTGAATGTTTTTTGATAGATGATTGACTGAATCTGCAGATGTAGAACTCATGGATATGAAGGGCTAACTGCATATATATATGTGTTTGTGTGTGTGTGTGTGTGTGTGTGTGTAAATTTAAAAAAAAAGGAATTTCTAGCCCTTTGAGCAAACATAAGGAACATTTATAAAGAGTTGAAAGATAGGAAGATGTGCTGAGGGAATTTAACTGACTGATTCGAGTTCTGAGGGAGCCTTTGGGATCTCAAGAAACCTACTGATGTACATTTATTTATAAGCTGCCATAAGGTGATAATGTGGGTGTAATTAATTTAGTGCTTTAAGTGAGAATTGGGGCAGTTGAGGGTTTTCTGTATACGAAAATCTATGTTTGTAATCTTACATTTAGGGATGGAGAGATTGCTTTTGAAAGAATATACCAGTATCTCCTATAGCATTTCAGAGGTAAAATGTTATCTAGAAGGATCACTTGAGCCTGGGAGTTCAAGGCTGTAGTGAAGTATGATCATGCCACTGCACTCCTAACCTGGCAGCAAAGAGAGACCCTCAGCTCTAAAAAACATAAAATGAAATTTATCTTTATTTTCAATATAATCCATAAGTTCACATCTTATCTTTTTTTGAAATGTAACAATAGATAAATAAATAAAATGGTACAGTAATTTTATTTATTAGGAAAATTTCAGGAGACTCACTAGTTTGTTAAAATGTAAAACTAGGCCGGGTGTGGTGGCTCACGCCTGTAATCCCAGCACTTTGGGAGGCCGAGGCAGGCAGATCACCCGAGGTCAGGAGTTTGAGACCAGCCTGGCCAACATGGTGAAACCCCGTCTCTACTAAAAATACAAAAATTAGCCAGACGCAGTGGCGGGTGCCTGTAATCCCAGCTACTCTGGAGGCTGACATAGGAGAATTGCTTGAACCCGGGAGGCGGAGGTTGCAATGAACCGAGATCATGCCACTGTACTCCAGCCTGGGCAACAGAGCGAGACTGTCTCAAAAAAAAAGTAAAACTAGCTGTAGAATAAATACCAGATTAGGATACAGTTTTTAGGCTTGGTGCAGTGGCTTATGCATGTAGTTCCAGCACTTTGGGAGGCCAAGGTGAGAGGATTGCTTGAGGCTAGGAGTTCGAGACCAGCCTGGCAACATAGCAAGACCCTGTCTCTACCAAAAAGATTAAAATCAGCTGCATGTGGTGGTGTGCGCCTCTATAGTCCCAGCAACTTGGGAGGCTGAGGCGGGAGAATTGCTTGAGTTCAGGATTTCGAGGCTGCAGTGAGCCATGATTGCACTCCAGCTTGGGCAACAGAGCGAGACCCTGTCTCAAATAAATAAACAAATAAATGAATAAGCAAGCAAGCAATTTTTAAGTTGAACATCAGTTCTCTACTTGACTCCAGAGTTAAATAGGCATACAGTTGCTTTTTGTGTTTATTTTTATATTCACTGCTTTTGCCTGCAACCGTGTTTCTGGTTCTAAGTAAATATAACATATGCTACTGGTACACATACGTCTTAGGCAACATATATTTCATTCACTGGATTGTTAGCTGTGTTTTGTTTTGTCACTACTTTAGTCCCAGTACCAATAACTGTGCCAGGCACAAAGTAGGTGTTTAGTTAATATTGTTAAATGAACAAATACAAATATTTGATGTTATCACTTGAATCCTCATTTATTAGTACTGCACTTTCTTTTCTTAGCTATTTTTGTGAACATAACACAGCTTTTGTACAAGCTGGTCTTGTACCCTAACTAGATTGGAAGTACATTGTGGGTAGAAACTTGGTTTTGTTTGTTTTTCCTATATTCTCCTTTACAGCAGTTTAGACCTGATGGGAAGTAGGTATTTCCGAAACATGTGATTGAACTGAAATATATTGGTAGATTTTATTTTATCAGGAGACTGCCAAAAGTATATAGTCATAAATAAGGAATTTGGAAGAGAATCGAAAAGCTAGTATGTACTCGTCTGTCAGCTTGAAGGCCTGTATAAGACTCCATACTTCTGTGGAGTAGAAAGGGTAGAGTTCTGGGGCTGGACGTGGTAGTTCACACCTGTAATCACAACACTTTGGGAAAAAAAAGAGGTAGGGTTCTGGGACTGTTCTTTGCTTCTTCCTCTTCTTTTTTTTTTCTTTTGAGACAGTTTTGCTCTGTCATTCAGGCTGGAGTGCAGTGGCATGATCTCGACTCACCACAACCTCTACCTCTCGGGTTCAAGCAGTTCTCCTGCCTGAGCCTCCTGAGTAGCTGGGATTACAGGCGCTTGCCACCACACCTGGCTAATTTTTTTATATTTTTAGTAGAGATGGAGGTTTTACCATGTTGGCCAGGCTGGTTAAGAACTCCTGACCCCAAGTGATCCGCCCGTCTCGGCCTCCCAAAGTGCTAGGTTTACAGGCCTGTGCCACTGCGCCGGGCCTCTGGGACTGTTCTTTTCCTTGCTCCTTAAGAGACTATTTCCTGCTTTTTGTTTTGTTTTGCTTTGTTTTTTGTTTTTGGCCTTCTAACTGTGTTACAAATGGTTTAAGTCAGTGGTTCTCCAAGGGTGGTCCCAGATCAGCAGCATTATCACCTGGGTACTTACTAGAAATGCAAATTCTTGGGCCCCACTCCAGACCTATTGAATGAGCAACTCTGAGGGTAGAACCTAAAAAATTGTGTTTTAACAAGTCATCTGGGTGATTCTGATAGTAAAGTTTGATGTCACCACATGATAATGACACTTTTTTTTTTTTTTTTTTGAGATGGGAGTCTCGCTCTGTCGCCCAGTGTGGAGCGCAGTGGCATGATCTTGGCTCACTGCAACTTCCACCTCCCAGGTTCAGGCCATTCTCCTGTCTCAGCCTCCTGAGTAGCTGGGACTACAGGCACACGCCACCATGCCTGGCTAATTTTTGTATTTTTAGTAGAGATGGGGTTTCATCATACTGGTTAGGCTGGTCTCGAACTCCTGACCTCAGGTGATCCACCTGCCTCGGTCTCCCAAAGTGCTGGGATTACAGGCATGAACCACCGCGCCTGGCCTGATAATGACACTGTCTTTAAGAGAGAGGGCTACAGGCAGTGATTATGTGCCAGAGAAAACTAGCAGCCTAGATTTAAGAGGATAATATAATCTAAAGCTTTTCAGAGGGAATAGATATAGTTTATAGAAGGCATTAAGACATAAAGCAGATTACTGAAACTTCGTTGTACACTGTAACCATATAATTGACTTTTACTTATATATTTCCTCTTTTACTTTGAAGTTTGTGTTCAAATCAAAAGACGAGAACCTTAAATTAATCAAGCTTTATAATATTTTATTTTAGATTTTTGTAAAAGTGAATGGTCTTTATATTCCATAGCAAGTAACTGAAAAGCTACTGAAAAGTGTCCAACCCAAGAATTTTGTGTATTTTTCATTTTGAATATACTTCTCAGTGATTTCAATTTTGAATCCTAGCCCTTTTAAATTTTAGAATACAAGGTAGTTTAAAATGGCTTCAATAAGGCCAGGCATGGTGGCTCGCACCTATAATCCCAGCACTTAGGGAGGCCGAGGTGGGTGGATCACGAGGTCGGGAGTTTGAGAACAGCCTGACCAACATGGTAAAACCCTGTCTCTACTAAAAATACAAAAATTAGCTGGGCGTGGTGGTGCACACCTGTAATCCCAGCTACTCAGGAGGCTGAGGTAGGAGAATTACTTCGACCCCGGGAGGCTGAAGTTGCAATGAGCCGAAATCGCACCACTGCACTCCAGCCTGGGCGACAGAGTGAGACTCCATCTCAAAAGAAGAAAAAAGGGGTCGGGGGGGCTTTAATAAATTAAATGGTGCATTTTAAATATTTTAATTGTTTATTAGATATTATGTATGCAGATAAACCTGTTTAAATATAGAAGATTTATATTCCTATTTACATATATCCTTTTGGCAAATTAGGATTGAAAATAATACACAAATAAATTTTCTTTTTGTCATGCAGACTTAAATAGTAAAATATCTTCCTTCTATTATTTTTATCTTTTTTGTTTACAATGGTTAGGAAGTGAATATCTTATTTTCTATACTGTGAAAAATATGTATAAAGTATCATGGAAGTTCAACATTCATTTTCCTTGAAGATAATTCCAAAGTTTTCTTCTCCAGAAATATATTATCATTAGGTTTAGTTGTACTGACAAATGACAGTATGATGATTTGTAATTTTTAAAACATATTTTATTCATAACACTTTTTTTTTTTTTTTTTGAGACGGAGTCTCACTCTGTTGCCCAGGCTGGAGTGCAGTGGCGTGGTCTCGGCTCATTGCAACCTCTGCCTCCTGGGTTCAAGCAGTTCTCTGCCTCAGCCTCCCAAGTAGCTGGGATTACAGGCACCTGCCATCACGCCCAGCTAATTTTTTTTGTTGTATTTTTAGTAGAGATGGGGTTTCACCATCTTGGCCAGGCTGGTCTTGAACTCCTGACCTCGTGATCCGCCTGCCTCGGCCTCCCAAAGTGCTAGGATTACAGGAGTAAGCCACCGTGCCCTGCCTTTTTTTTTTTTTTTTTTTTAAGTCTCACCGTGTCGCCCAGGCTGGAGTGCAGTGGTGTGATCTCTGCACACTGCAACCTCCGCCTCCTGGGTTTGAGTGATTCTTCTGTCTCAGTCTTCCAAGTAGCTGGGAATACAGGTGCCTGCCACCATGCCTGGCTAATTTTTGTATGTTTAGTGGAGACAGGGTTTTACCATGTTGGCCAGGCTGGTCTTGAACTCCTGACCTCAAGTGATCCCCCCGCCTCGGCCTCCCAAAGTTCTGGGATTATAGGTGTGAGCCACTGTGTCCGACCTATTTTCCTCTTTTTCTTTTTACCTTTTTTCCTTCCCTTTTTTTTCTTCCTTTCGCTGTTTTTGTCTTTTATGTCTCTCACCCTCGCCCTTCTTCAATTCAATTAAAAGAGCAATATACTGCCATATCTGGAGAATTTTTAGCTGGAATTTAATCTTTATTTTAAAAGAGTAAGAATTTATACCAATTATTATGTTTTCGACTGAGGTCGTTTTACAGAAGGAATTAGTTTTTTTAATGTAGGAATGTGTTGTAAGACTTTTTGTTTCTAACGTCTAAGTTTCGTAGAGAAAAAAAGGTAAAAGATTGACATTATTCTCATAGTCTTTTACTCTTTTCTCAAAGGTCTTAGTTCAGGTCCTAATTTTCTTTCAATTATACTCATTTATTTAACCAGTCTCCTTTAGGCGGTCATTTGGGTTGTATACATATTCTTGTCTGTGTTTTATCAGTCATGTATTATATAATTTCACATATGTGCAAATATATATTTGAAGGATAACATTCTAAAATTGCTGAGTTAAAGGGTATATGCATTTACAAACTTGACAGATATTACCAGTTGTCCTCTATAAAGTGAAACTGGTTTGTATCACCACAGCTAACATATAAATGTCTGTTTTCTACCATATTATTAAATTACTGGACTTTATCCTTCTGATGGAAAAGGAGAAATCTGATTGTACTTCATTTTTTATATTTTTAATTTCTTTATGAGATGTCTTGGTATGTTGGCCAGGATGGTCTCAAACTCCAGCCTCAAGCAATGCTCTCACCTGAGTCTCCCAAAGTTCTGGGATTACAGGCATTAGCTACCATGCCTGCCATGCCTGGCCCTGATTACCATCCCCCACTTTTTTTTTTTTTGAGACAGGTTCTCACTCTGTCACCCATGTTAGAGTGTGGTGGTGTGATCACTGCTCACTGCAGCCTTGGCCTCCTGGGCTGAGGTGATTCTCCTGCCTCAGCCTCCCAAGTAGCTGGGACCACAGACACATGCCACCATGCCTGGCTGATTTTTTGAATTATTTCTAGGGACGTGGTCTCACTATGTTGCACAGGCTAGGTAGGCTCAAACTCCTGAGCTCAAGGTATCCTCCCGCCTCGGCCTCCCAAAGTGCTGTGATTACAGGGCTGAGCCACTGTGGCCAGCCTCTGATTATACTTTTAATTGTAATTTCTCTTATGCTTGAAGTTGAACATATACAGTAAAGACTTTGCGGTATTGTAGGCTGAAGTTTCAGAATCATCCAGGACCAATGATGTTAGCAGAAATGCAAAACTAGCCAAGGAGTATCGAGAGGACAAAATTGATAATTGACATTGTTATTACCTTCAAAGTTTGATTGCATTGATTAGCTTATTATTTTTATTAAAGTAATTTTAAAGAGCATATAAAGGTCTAGGCCAAAGCATGTTTGGCCTGACAAGTTGGGCTGTCATTTCCTTTTGACAAGACTTTCATTTTTATCAGCTTTAAATGCATGTGTCATTACTATTCTGGTTAGGTAACGTAATTATCCCACTGCAGAATATATAATTTCAAAAGAGTCTTGTGGATATTTGATGCCTTTTCCTCTGAAAATAATTGAATTGTTTTCAGACCACTTTTATTTCAGTAAGATAAATGTAATCCTTTCTTTAATTGTAATGTAAAATTTAAGAGCACATTGAAATGAAAACAAAAGCTTAACACTGCCTACATTTTGAAAGTTATAAGAGACTAGATAAGTTGGATTTTGTGTTTCTTGTGGTACCGAATAGAAACAAAGCTCATTCAAACTAAGCTTGAATGAGAATTAAGTTTAATGGCTCACTTGCTAAACCTGAGTTGCACAGTCCTCACAATTCCTTAGGGATGTGGCAAGGTCATCCTTAAATGTAAAGTTCTTGCTCACTTAATGGAAAGCACTGTAGATACATAAATAACATTGTTACCTGTCTTAGTGGGTCAGTATAATAGACGGAGGTGGTGGTACATGTGAGAATAGTGAAATTTATAGCTAGTTTTGAGGCCCTTATGACTTTTAAGAGGTATTATGAGTCACTTTAACAAGTTAGTGTTTGTGACATAGTTTGTTTGTTATGTGAAAGATAGTATTTCAATTGTAAACGTTCTTTTAATATTCTAGAGAGCTACTCTTTCCTACCCCTCTGTTTTACTGACTTTAAAAGTTGTTTACAGTTTGTTTCATCTTCAAATGTAGGGTTTTAGTAATTTCTTGGGGTGGGGGTCAGGAATGGGCAGAAGGCCATTGTCTCTAATTTTCCTTTTCCCAACTTTCACTTTCTTTTTTCTATGGATTACATGTCAAGGTGGGTGAGAAAAATGGTGGGGATTGAGAAAAGGGAGCAATTTATTGTTTGTAGGGGAGGTCCAAAATAAAGTCACTTAAGGAATCTGTCATAAAATTTAAATACATGATGAAGCTTATGCAAGGGGATTATAAGAACTGATTTTACTTTAACCCTTCCTGCTTTATGAAAAGATCCTGTTGATGGCAAAAAGACAAACACTTTAGCAAACCGTACTGTACACCTTGCATTTGTTTGCATTAATATTAATTGTTTTATTTTATTTTTTGATATGGAGTCTCACTCTGTTACCCAGGATGGAGTGCAGTGGCGCAATCTCAGCTCACTGCAACCCCTGCCTCCTGGGTTCAAGCAGTTCTCCTGCCTCAGCCTCCTGAGTAGCTGGGATTACAGGTGCCACCAGGCCCGGCTAATTTTTATATTTTTAGTAGAGACAGGGTTTCACCATGTTGGCCAGGCTGGTCTTGAACTCTTGACCTCAAGTGATCCACCCGCCTCTGCCTCCCAAAGTGCTGGGATTACAGGTGTGAGCCACCGCACCCGGCAGTATTAGTTGTTTTATATTGTAGACTCTTAAATGATGTGGACTATGTGTTGTAAAATCCCTACCCTGAAGTAAAATGCATTTAGATGTCCCCACCGCCCTTTTTAACTTAAATCCTTTTTCCGCCTTGCAGTCAGTGCATTTTTATATTTGTACATACTTTGTGAGAAATGTGTAAAGGAAATATTTTTGCATCTAATTGTTCAAACTTCAAAGGTTCTTTACTGAGTTAAAAAGACTTTTCTTTTTTTGGTCTAAACTGAATTTTGTCTGTCTTTCCCCTACTCAGGCCCAGATTGCCTTCCTACAGGGAGAAAGGAAGGGCCAAGAAAATTTGAAGAAGGATCTTGTGAGGAGGATCAAAATGTTGGAGTATGCTCTTAAACAGGAAAGGTAATTCAGTAAAATGAAAAGTGGTGTTCTTTTTTTGTTTGTTTGTTTTGAGACGGAGTTTTGTTCTTGTTGCCCAGGCTGGGGTGCAATGGTGCGATCTTGGCTCACCTCAACCTCCACGTCCTGGTTTCAAGCAATTCTCCTGCCTCAACCTCCCCAGTAGCTAGGATTATAGGCATGCACCACCACACCCAGCCAGCTAATTTTGTATTTTTGGTATAGTCGGGGTTTCTCCATGTTGGTCAGGCTGGTCTCGAATTCCTGACCTCAGGTGATCTGCCCACCTCGGCCTCCTAAAGTGCTGGGATTACAGGTGTGAGCCACTGGGCCTGGCCAAAATGGTGGTCTCTTAAATGTTGGAATAATTTTTTCATCATTCCTAAAATAAATTTAAATGTTCATACTGCTTGAGTTCAGGTGTATCTGCAGTAAACATTTGTATGAATGGTTGTGATATGTTAATTTTATTATGAATAGTTTAATAATGATCAAAAAACTGATTTATATGATTTCTTAAAAATTAGCAACATTTTTTTCCTACTCTGCCTGTTTTGAAGAAGCAGATGTGTTCCCTGAACTGTTAATACCCATTCATTTTAAAGTTGAAATAGTTTTTAATTTTTAAAGGAAATTTCTATAATGTTTACTCCTTTTCTTGTCATTTAATATTATTCAATTTGATGTATTTTCTTTAGAAAAAAATTGTTCCAGCAGACTATGTTAAGATTCTATATAGACTTTTTTTTTTTTTTTTTTTATTGAAATGGAGTCTCCCTCTGTCGCCCATCCTGGAGTGCAGTGGTGCAATCTCAGCTCAGCTCACTGCAAGCTCCACCTCCCGGGTTCACGCCATTCTCCTGCCTCAGCCTCCCAAGTAGCTGGGACTACAGGCACCTGCCACCATGCCTGGCTAATTTTTTGTATTTTTAGTAGAGGTGGGGTTTCGCTGTGTTAGCCAGGATGGTCTCGATCTCCTGACCTCGTGATCCCCCCAGCTCGGCCTCCCAAAGTGCTGGGATTACAGGCGTGAGCCACCGCGCCCAGCCTGTAGACTTTTTTTGTGTATTTTGTTCCTTTGCTGTCTGCTGTTACAATCTCTCCAGAAGCTTATCTTACCTTTCTATTTTGCTAGTGTCTAAGATACTCCCATAACTAAATTTGGGTCACAAGTAAAGGAAAATAGGTCATGAGTGAGATTTTTGGAAGTTAAATGAGTTATTTATTTGCTTTAATGAATGGGCCTTGGATTTTTTTGTTGACAATCTGAGTTCAGTTTTTTTAGATAACTGAGTACTTATAGGTGATATTGGAATTATCTATTTTGCTACTTTTTTGCTTTGTTTTTAATGATGCTTGTTATGTTTTTCTCTTTTTGAAGTTGGTGACTGGGATATTTGCAATAAAATAGCATTTAGATGCAGTTAGATAAATAGATGACATTTATGAATAATGAGAAACATAAAATTTTATTAGAACTGTGTTCATCATCATGTAGAATCTTTAAATGGCGTAAGAGATTGAAAATAGGTTGACCTCTTAGTGAAAAATACGTGTTTCTTTTCATACTTGGGAAAAGTTGATGAAAAGCTGTATTAGGGACATGGAAAGAAAAAACATTTTTAAAAGTACATAATTTGGGAGTAGTGAGTTTTTTTTTTTTTTTTTTTTTTTTTTTTTTTTTTGAGGTGGAGTCCTGCTTTGTTGCCTAGGCTGGAGTGCAGTGGTGTGATCTCGGTTCACTGCAGCCTCCGCCTCCCGGGCTCAAGCAATTCTCCTGTCTCAGCCTCCTGAGTTGCTGGGACTACAGGCACATCACCATGCCCGGCTAATTTTTTTGCGTTTTTAGTAGAGACAGGGTTTCACCATATTGGTCAGATTGGTCTCGAACTACTGACCTCAGGTAATCCACCGCCTCAACCTCCCAAAGTGCTGGGATTACAGGCGTGAGCCAATGTACCTGGCCGAGTATTTGAGTTTTTTTTTTTTTTGAGACGAAGTTTTGCTCTGTTGCGAGGCTGGAGTGCAGTGGCACGATCTCGGCTCACTGCAACCTCCACCTCCTGGGTTGAAGCAATTCTCCTGCCTCAGCCTCCCGAGTAGCTGGGATTACAGGCGCTTGCCACCATGCCCAGCTAATTTTTGTATTTTCAGTAGAGACGGGGTTTCACCATGTTGACTGGGGTGGTCTCGATCTGTTGACTTCGTGATCCGCCTGCCTCAGCCTCCCAAAGTGCTGGGTGGCGTGAGCTACCGTGCGCAGCCCAGAGTGGTTATTTTCATCTGGAAGATGAAAGTAGAAAGGAGTGCAGAGTAAGAGGAGGTGAGGCTTGAATAGCATCAAATAAGAAGGTGCTTGTCAGACAGACAAGGTGCAGGAAGTAGAGAGAACATGTTTGACATGGAACAAAGCAGTTTGGTGTGTTCAGAAATTTGTAATCTTTGTGTGTGGAGAGTAGGATGTTGGTTGTGGTCCTCGTCTCAGTTGATGACCGATAATGGTAGAGGGGGCAAGAGTCAGATCACAGAGAGCCTAACCAAGGAGTTCAAACTTTTATCTTACATGTAACATGTACTTTTATCTTACATGGAATGTGGGAGGTTTAAATTTTTTTTTTTTTTTTTGAGACAGGGTCTTGCTCTGTTGCCCAGGCTGTAGTGCAGTGGCACAGTCATGGTTCACTGCGGTGTCAACCTTCTGGGCACAAGTGATCCTCCCACTTTAGCCTCCCAAGTGGCTGGGAATACAGATATACTCCAGTCCACGCAGATAAATTTTTAATTTTTTAGAGAGACAGGGTCTCGCTCTGTTGCCAGGGCTGGTATGGAACTCCTGGGCTCAAGAAGCCTCCTGCTGTAGCCTCTCAAAGTGCTGTGATTATAGGCGTGAGTCACCATACCCAGCCAAAAAAATTTTATCTAAAATGATCTCAAACTAATAGAGGAGTTGCAAGAATCTTGTATACCCTTTACCCAGATTCACCAATTGAAAACGATTTGCTATATTTGCTTTATTGTGTTTGCTCTCTCTATAGGTACCATTTTTTCCCCTAAATCATTTGCTAGTTTGTCCCTAACTACCTCTGTGTATATTTCCTAAGAGCAAGGACATTTCCTTATATGATTATAGTACATTACCAAATTAAAGAAATGTAACATTGATATTCTATTATCTGATATAGTCTATATTCAGATGTTCTAAAAATGATCTTTATAGCATTTTTTTTTCCTGGACCAGGATCCAACCTGGAAATATATACTGCATTTAGTTGTTAAGCACTTGAAAGTTTTAAGCAAGATAGAGTATGAAATACATATTAGAAAGATCTCCTGACCTCAGTGTGGGGGTGGACTGGAAAGATCTGTAAACACAGGCAGAAAGATTGTAATAGTCTAAGATGAGAAGTGATAACACAGTAGCTGCTGAAATAGAGACACATCAACTATAAAAAATTTTAAGTAGAGTCCATAAATCTGAAGCTTATATAAAAATTTGGAGATGGGACAGTGGGTGAGTGAGAAAGATAATTTGAGAACGACTCCCAGGTTCCTGGCTTGAAGGACTATCTGAATTATGAGAGACTTTTAGAAGGTATCAAATGAATTAAAAAGAAGAATTAAAGAGCAGATATGTGAGGGGGACGCATGATGTGAAATATATGCTTGGGAATCATCAGTATTATTGTGAGTGAAGTGAAAGGAGTAGTTGATAGAACAAGTATTGTGGAAACAGAAGAGAGAACTAGAAGGAGTGACAGGAAGTAGAAATATTTGAAGAGAAGGCAGAGGAAGAAGAACCAACAAAGAAATAGAGAAGGAAGGAGGAGAGAGTAGTATTTTGGAAGTTAAAGGAGTTAAAGGAGGGAGTTCAATAACTGAAGATGCTAAGTGGACTCCAAGTAAGTTGTATACTGAAAATAGTCATTTGGAGTTGCCAGTAGAGGAAGCTTATTGGTACCCTTACTAAAGCAGCTTCAGTAAGGCAGCAGGAACATGAGCCAGATCACAGAGGATCAAGGGCTGAGAAGGATGAAGTGGGGAGAGATGGAGTTGCTTATTATTATTATTATTTTCTTTGAGACAGAGCCTTGTTTTGTCACCAGGCTGGAGTGCAGTGGCGTGATCTCGGCTCACTGCAACCTCCGCCTCCTGGGTTCAAGCCATTCTCCTGCCTCAGTCTCCTGAGTAGCTGGGACTACAGGTGTGTACCACCACACTGGGCTAATTTTTGTATTTTTAGTAGAGATGGGGTGTCACCATCTTGGCCAGGATGGTCTCGATCCCTTGACCTTGTGATCCGCCCGCCTCGACCTCCCAAAGTGTTGGTATCAGAGACGTGAGCTACCGCGCCTGGCAGAGTTGCTCATTTTTTTAAGAATTTGACTCTGAAGAACAGTAGAGATAAGGAACTGGCTGAATCTAGGGAAGATTTTTTTTTTTTTTTTTTTTTTTTGAGACGGAGTTTTGCTCTTGTTGCCCAGGCTGGAGTGCAATGGCACAATCTCGTCTCACTGCAACCTGCACTTCCCGAGTTCAAGCGATTCTCCTGCCTCAGCCTCCCCAGTAGCTGAGATTACAGGCATGCACCACCACACCCGGCTAATTTTGTATTTTTGGTAGAGATGGGGTTTCTCCATGTTGGTCAGACTGGTTGCGAACTCCCAACCTCAGGTGATCCGCCCACCTCAGCCTCCCAAAGTGTTGGGATTACAGGCGTGAGCCACCGCGCCCAGCCTGGTTTTGTTATCTTTTGAAGTATATGAAATGATTTGGGATTATTCTTGATGTTATGGCACTATTTGTATAATCTAAAAAATTTTTAAAAAATTTTTAAAAAGCATTTATTTGTGGCTTGAATTTTAAATTGAATTTTAAAAAAATTTATTGAGGAAAATTTGAAATATACTCATAGAGAAACTGATGTCTTTTATATACAGCCCCAAGTTTTAACAGTTAATGTTTTTGTCAGTCTTTTTCACCTTGATCTATTTTAATGCAATTCCAGATACCTTGTCATTTCACCTGTAAATGCCTAAGTGAAGATCATGATTTTACATGATTTTCTTTGCGTGATTTTTGCAGATTTTCTGAGTAGTCCCGCTTTAGGATCCAAAAGTAAAACCGAATTATTAATGTTACAGAAGAATTACTTACCTAGCAGTGGATTTATCAAAGCATTCCTTAATGTGTGATAAAATGTAATATAAATTTTCAAGATTACATAGTGTATAATCTGAGGTTGACTTAGGAACATCTAGCTGAGGAACCTCAAATATTACATAAATACAATTCTGAAAAATTTCTACCATTTTTAAAATTTCTGTCTATTCACTGCTACTTTTATCTACCCTACTATAGTAACTTGACTGTCCTCCTTGCTTCTAGTATTTCCATATTTTAATTCATCTTCCATATCCATAGAATTCATTTTCTAAAACACAAATATGATAATTCTATTATATCTATGTTTAAAAATATCTAGCTAATTTCAGGTTCTTAGTAAAGTTCTTCACAACCAGGCCCTTTCTGTCCCTTCTCTGTCTCCATTCCTTCCATACCTTTTGGGTGTAATTATTCTTTTTGCTGTTTTTTGACCTACTGTGTGTTTTTTTTTTTTTTTTCTTCCACTTAAGATGTCCCTTCTGACAGAAATGCCCTCTCCATCAATCCATTTTCTGATTGGAAAACTCCCACTGGCATTTTGAGATTTAGCTAAAATCTCCCGTGTTACCTTCTTTTTGGTAGCTTTCTTTGACACCAATTTTGACCGAATTAGATAATCCCTTATCTGCATTCTTGTAATACTTGCTAATAGCCCTTATAGCTGTTATACAGTATGCTGTAGTTATTTACATTCCTGTCTCTTACGCATACCCTCACCTTCCACCCTTACCTAACTACAAGCTGTAGGTTGTCCCAGCAGCCAGCACAGTGCCTGTGAATCATAGGAATTCAGTAATAGTTCATTGAAATTAATCAAATTATTTTTAGCATCCACATTTAAGATATAATTGAGATGCTGTTATACTCCTAGCATAATATGTATAATAATAGGCTTTGAAACAAAGCTAAAATTACTCTTCTTTAGTGTATTATAGTTATTAAACAATTTTTATGCTACTTTTATCCAATAAAGGTCATTTATGGAGGGCCTACCTGTGTATCAAACATGGAGTTGCTAGATATAAGATCTGCTTTTTTATCTTACAGGCAGAATTAGACAGAAAAAGAATAGCAAACAAGAAAGATTGGTTAGCACGGTGAGCTGAGTGTTAAAACAGTGGAAAACGGTATGAATGAGAAGGTATTTTCACATATTGACTTAAAAAGGAATGCTATTAAGCATAAGGAGGGTTCTGTGAGAAAAATATATTTTAGTGAATGTAACAATTCAGTAGGGAGATCTTGATTTAAGGGACCATAGCTTGTGATAAACACAACAGTTCTTTACATATTTTGCCTTTGTCTAATTTTTAAAATAAAATGTTCATAATGTGTCACAATTTTTGTTACATTTATTTTTGTAAAATATTTTCTGTTCCCTTTTTGTAGGTTCTGTTGTAGTTTTTCCTGAGACCACTAGAATGCACTATAATGCAGTATTTTGTGTTTGAAAATGTTTTTCTTTTATATATATATATATAAAAAATATAAACGCCATAACATTTTATAGCTACTATTATTTTAAAAGCTTTAATATAATCTGTCTTCAGACTAGTTACATTCAGTTGCTATTTTGACTTCTGGCAGGTATTACTACTTTGTCTTATGGTAAATGAAGTGTGTTTCTGGAAAAATAAGAGATTGACAGTTACATTTGGAACCTTGTTTACTTTCTAGTAACTGCAAGTCAAATTAATGTCTGTAAATCTTACCTTCTGATGATCAATAGTATTACAAATACATTGAACTAGATGGGCAAACATTTAGTCCAGTGAAAAATCTTTGTGGTTAAGAGACACATTGAGAATAGATGTTGTAAATAATTTGGACCAAACATATTTACTAAAATTAAGTATATATATAGTTAATTAACCAAATAACAGCAAAAACAGTCTCCCTTCTGCCTCAGTTCATTGATTTCCTTTCCCAAGGAAATCTTATCAACTGATATCTTACGTATTATGTATCCTTCCAGAAAGATTCATATGCATAGGCTAATGAAATAGATATATATCTTTTAAAAAATGTATGCAGACATTGTATTTTGTACCTTTTACTTTTTGCTTAAGAGATCAGTTCATTGGCATATGAATATATTTTTTTCTTTCTTAATGTGTAAATGTTACTATAAAACATTTCATACATACGTATAAGATATAAAGACTGTTATAAAAAATACTCATGTACCTATCACCTACCTTAAGAAATAGGACATCAACTGCCTATAGTTTTCATAGGTTTTCTTGGAATTCCTCTCTGTCTAAAACTTTTTTTTCTGTTGTGACTGCAAAATGATTATTATTGCAAAATAAGAAAGATTTCAGTATTTTACACATTTGAGCAAATAATTTTTGATTTCCTTTCTACTTTTCTTTTTTTCTTTTTTTTTTTTTTGAGACAGGGTCTCACTGTCTCACTCAGGCTGGAGTGCAGTGGCATGATCTTGCCTCACTCACTGCAACCTCTGCAGCCGGGTTTAAGCGATTCTTCCACCTTAGCCTCCCGAGTAACTGGGATTACAGGTGCACCACCATACCTAGCTAATTTTTGTATTTTTTGATAGAGACAGGGTTTCACCATGTTAGCCAGGCTGATCTCAAACTCCTGACCTCTGGTGATCCATCTCCCTTGGCCTCCGAAAGTGTTAGGATTACAGGCATGAGCCCCCGTGCCCAGCCACTACTTTTCTTAAATTATGAAAAAACCTAATGGTAAGTGGTCTATTAGGTTTTTATAAAGAAAAAAAACTTTCAAATTTGGCTGTGTTACACCTTTCTTCCTTTATTACTGTATTATTTTGGTTTTTCAAATTATTGTTGTTTATATTAATATCCCAGTCTTAACACATTGAATATTTATTATAAATGGCCTCAGTATTTTAGGGAGCCAACAAGTGAAAATATGCAAATAGATTAAGCAGATATGGCTATTTTTAGTCACCCTTTAAAAAATTTCTACATTATCTGGGTTATTTTTCTAGTCTCATGGTTAAATCTGAGATAGTTAAATCAGATGGTTAAATCCTGTTAACCAGAATGATAACATTCTGTCAACTTTGAAAACAAGATAAAACAGTATTCCCATTCACAGTTCTTTTTGAGCAAAAGACAAGGGATATCTTGACTAGTTTAAAAAATTACTTTCTACTGGAATATTTTATTCAACACTGATGATTTGGGCTGGGGTTTTCCCCCTTGGATTGTGCAGTATAATGCATATTTGGCAAATCATGATTATCTGACAAGGCATATAATATTGTAGATGACTTTTCTTTTTAAAAAGCTCAATTTTTTGAGAAAAGTCTTCTGCAAATTTATTTCACAATCCAAACCTTTTTTGTTTTTTTTTTAACTGTTTTTGATAGTAAAATTTAGCTTTGGCAATCATCAGGAAAATTTGAATACTACAGAAACTAGGATGTTATATGGTTCATTTTGTTATTACAGAAAGAAGAGTTATGATTCCCAGAGTTATTCCTTTATTTTGTTATAAGGATACTTGATGGTATAACAACAACAGCAACAACGAAAAAGGCAAGCACTTTTGTATTATAACTTTGACACCATGGAAAGCTATGAGCCTTTGAAAGTTCTAGGAGTGTTCAGCCAGGACTACTGAATTCTTGTGACTACTACTGTTGTGTGTGTTACAGTTAATTTAAATATATTTTAAGATGGTCTGTATTTTCTCATTTCTTTGTTAGAGCCAAATACCACAAGTTGAAATATGGGACAGAATTGAATCAGGGTGATATGAAGCCTCCAAGCTATGATTCTGGTAAGCTAATTTTAAAGGAAGTTTAAGTGTTAAAAAGAAGTTAATGTCTAGTATTTTCTAGCAACATTTACAACTGTAAGTTACTTTCTAATTATTTGTATATTAGTTATTTTTTCTGACCTGCTTGTCTTTTGGCACCATTTAGTGTCATTTAGATCATTTTCCACCACCTTCCTTCCTTTTCCCTCTTCCCCTTTCTTTTAGTTCCCCATTTTCTGCTTATGTTCTACACTTACTGGAAGGATCAGAGTTCATGGGGTAACATGCACCAGCATAACCTTGTCTAGCTGGGTCTGCCCAGAGTTAATGGGAACTTTCAGATGTGCAGTACAAAGTACATCATGCTCTTGAAATCCTGAGAAAGATTAGGAAATATAGAGGTAAGAGATTTCTTCTTAAAGCATGGAGGAATTCCTCATCCCAAAAACATAATTCTTTGGTTTCAGGTGGAAAACTGTTTTGGTCTTTCTTGTCCACAGGAGTTTCTGTAACTAGAACATGTTTTAACAGCTGAACCATTTATTATATTTTTGAATTATTTCTTCTTTTTCTTTTTCCTACTTCTTCATACCATCAAACAATATAAAATATTACTTGTAAATAATCAGATATTAAGAAATATAGATATAATTCACTTATTAGTAGGTATTAGGGAAGAATGACAAAAATTAATCAAAAGTTATCAGCCATGTTTTAGATAGGTACGTTTTTGGCGTAATTTCAGGTTAAATTTCCCAATCAGATATCTGAAGACATTAATGTTCATTTATATCATTTACTGAAATACGTACCTTGTACTAGAGGCTTTATATATATATTTACTTTAAATTTTATTTTATTTTTTTTGAGACGGAGTCTCACTCTGTCACCCAGTCTGGAGTGCAGTGGCACGATCTCGGCTCACTGCAAGCTCCACCTCCCGGGTTCACGCCATTCTCCTGCCTCAGCCTCCCGAGTAACTGGGATTACTGGCGCCCACCACCAGGCCCGGCTAATTTTTTGTATTTTTAATAGAGACGGGGTTTCACCATGTTAGCCAGGATGGTCTCGATCTCCTGACCTCTTAATCCTCCCGCCTCGGCCTCCCATAGTGCTAGGATTACAGGCGTGAGCCACCACACCCGGCCGCATATTCACTTTAAATTTTAAAGTAGTTATTCGGTAAAGTATCTTCGGTAAAGATAATATTTATTTGGATTTTACATATGTGAAATTTAAACTCAGAGAAGTGGAAAAACTTGCCCAACGTCACACAGATATTAAGTAATGATAGAATATGGAGCTGAACCCAGGTCTTTCTGACTCCAAAATTCATATTCTTTCCATTTTATCATGTTGCTTCTGTATTTGACAATGTATAAAAGAACTTTCCAAAATGACTTCTAAATGTACTGCCAATTTTGTAGTTAATTCAGTGTAGTAGTGTATTAATGCATTTCCTCAGCTGAATATTAAATGCTTGAGATCTAAAGCAATGCCAGTTGATCACTGGTGTGTTTTTTTTCCTTTGTTTTTTAATATTCTGTCTTTTACTTGAGCGTCTGTTCTTGTGACCTGAGATGTGCTTAAATTTCAAAATAAATTTTTAAAAAATCTAGGCTATTTGTTAAAAACTGTTCTAAAACTATATTAACTGACTCAAAGGAGTGATTTTAATTAGTATCGTATTAAAAAGTTTTCATTTCTTAAGTTTTGGATATCAATTTAGGAGAATAGAAGCCTAGATACAATGTATTTTTTAAATGTTTGTAAGTAAACATGGCTGGCTGCAGTGGCTAATGCCTGTAATCCCACTTTGGGAGGCCAAGGTGGGAGGATTGCTTAAGGCTAGGAGTTTGAGACCAGTCTGCGCAATGTATGCAAGACCCTGTCTCTACCAAAAAATTAAAAAATTAGCTGGGGATGGTGGCACATACCTGTAGTCCTAGCTACTGGGGAGGCTGAGGTGAAAGCATCACTTGAGCTCAGGAGTTTGAGGTTAGGTTATAGTGTGCTAAGATTGTGCCACTGCACTCTAGCCTGAGTGACAGAGTGAGATCCTGTCTCTTAAAAAAAAATTATAAAGTTTATAAGTAAACAGCACCGCTCAGTAGAAAGGGCTTGCGCTTTAAAAGCAGATAGATGTAAGTTTGACTCTGCCCCAACATTTTAAATTTCCGTGATCCTACTTAATTTCTCTATGGTTACTCCATTCCTGATCTGTAAACTAGGAAATACTCTGGGAATACTTCCTAGCTCAAATGTTTATTTTCTTAGTATACAATACCTAGTTATTCTCAGTATATAATACTTAGTTAGTACCTAGTATAATTTCATCTATCTTTCCAACCATCCATTCATCTTATAAATATTATATATATAATGTTTTTCAGACCTAGTACCAAATCCAGTGAATAAGACAACAATGTCCTGTTGGATTTTTGTAGGGAAGACAGACAGTTAAAGAAGTGATTACAATGACATATGACATGTATAATGGAGAAATAATAAGTGTTATTGAGCACAGTAGCACAAACCTAGTCAAGTGGTCAAGAAAGGCTTCTTGGAGGAAGTGATGTTTAATTTTGACATCTTAAGGACAAGTAGGAATTAGCCAGGGCAAGTAAACTGACTAAATATTTGTTGAATGGGAGGTGGGAGAAAGGCAGAGTATTAGCAGCAGAGCTTCTGAGGTAAGACTATGGCACATTTGAGAAATGGGATACCTGGATAGTAGTGGGAGAGAGGGAAGGAATGTTTCCAGATGTAGACAGAGAGTTAGCTGGGGGGTAAAATAGTTACAAGGGCCTTGTGAAACATGTTAAGTAGTTCACGCTTAGGAATATTCTAAGCATTTGAAGGATCTTAATTAGGGGTTTATGATGAGATTTACTCTTGGATTACGTGGGCTGTAGTGTGGAACATGGATTAGAGAGGAGCAACGATGGAGATGGGGCGACTGGTTAGAGGACTGTTGCAGAAACCTGGGCAAATGAGTAAGGTTTCCTTGACAAGGGTGTGTTCAGGAAATATTTAGGAAGTAAAATATGCAGGAACTGTTCTTTTTATATGTACATAAATTCGATTTTATGCTGATCTTTTCTGTATTATTCTAATTTTAGTATATTTGCTGCCAAGGCAAGCACAGGAACTACTTCTTGATTGGATGTAGGGGGTGAAAAAAGGATGAGTCAGAAGTGACTCCCACATTTGTAATTTAAACAACTAGACCAGAAGTAGATTTGGAAAATGGTGGGTTCACTTTTGGATTTATTTCTTAGATAACCAAGTGGAGATGGCTAGTAGACAGTTGAGTATATGGGTCTTGAGCTCAAGCCAGAAGTATGGATGTGTTAGAGACATAAATTTGAGAGGCATCAACATATGGTACTGGTGGCACTCACAGCCATTGGAGTTGAAACAGTCACCCAGGAGCTGTATGTGAGGTAAGGTTACATAAAATGGAGCCCTGAGGAATGACATTTAAAAGACTGGTAGAAGAATGGAAACATGAAAAAGAGTCTGATAGAGAGTACATTAGCAGTAGGAGGAAAACCAGGAGACCAAGGAAACCAAGAGAAGAGAGGGCTTCCAGAAGGAAGGACTGTTCAACACTACTGGTTAATTCCCAGAGGACTGAAGAATATCTGTAGGACTCTGTGACACGTGGGACACTGAGAACTTTAGGAGAGAGGTGAGGGCAAAAACAAAGTGGGTATAGTTAGGTTTCAGGAAGCTTAGGTTGTGAAGGTGAAGGAGAGAGATTAGAGGGCAATAGCTGGAAGGACATGGGGTCAAGGAAAGTGTGTGTGTGCGTGTGTGCACACTCGCGCGCATATGGTGTGATGTGTGTCTTAGAGGAGTAACCAATAAAAAGGGAAAGAGTAGAGATACTCAAAATAGGAAGATAATCTGAAGAAGGTGGTAGGGATTGGATTCTGAGCATAGCTGGAGAATGGCAGGAGGAGCATGTCTTTTATCATTACCAAGAGAGAATGTAGGAAGTTAGGTTAACAGATTTATAGATTTGGATTTCTGTTTGGTGGTGGGTATTTGAGGGAACGTCCACAAGTGATAGCTTTATGTATGAGATAGGATTATCTGCTGAGAGTGGGTCAGATGTTTAAGAAAAGTAGAGAAGGTTTAAAATGCTAATGGTAAACAGGAAGACTGACTTTCCAGGGAATAGTAGGATCGAGAAAAGCTAAGGGTCCAGTTAAGGTGTGTGATCATGAGTGTGTGTAGAGGCACTAGGCTGCACATTTGGTAGCCTGGGTAAAGTCAAAGAGAATGCAGATAGTTAATAGTTGAATTCACGGAGAGACAAAGGGACAAAAAAATTTGGCAAAGGAATGATTGAAGTGATAAGCCATGAACTAAAACTACAGAGGGAAGGAAGTGAAGACACAAGGAGGCTGACTAATGGGTGAATTAAAAGTAAGGGGGTAGATTCTGGTCTAGAGCAGGTCAGCAAACTTTTTCTGTAAAGGGCCGGATAGTAAATATTTTGGGTTTTGAAGGCTGTTTGTTGCAGCTACTCAACTTTGCCACTGTAGCATGCAAGCATTCATAGACAGTACATAAATTAATGGATGTGTCTGTACTATAAAAACAGGTGGTAGGCTGGATTTGACATGCAGGCAGTAGTGTGCTGGCCCCTGGCTAGAGGTCCCAGCTAAATTAAAGAACTAGCGAATTTAGGGAAAAAAGAAAGAAAAAAGAACTAATGAATTGGGAGTAATTGAGCCTGACGGGTCTGCTCAGAGAATCAGTTTGCATCTATCATAGTTCCTCATGATGACAAGACCTAAGATATGACAGCTAGAGAGGGTGGTGGCTGTGGGGAGGCAGAAGCGGATCTCCTACATGCATATTGATTTCACTCAAGATAATGTAGAAGTTTGGTGGCAGAAGCATGTGAGCCAGATTTGGAGGGTTATCTTGGGATTTATAGATGATGGTGATAAGGACTAGGAGGTGGCAGAAAGGGTATATTCAAATGGCATAACCATTAAAGAAGCAGGGATTTTTTTTTCCATTCTTTGTTCTTTTATCTATTTACCATATTTTCCTAAAACTGATAATCCAGACGTTTTCTGAAACATTTTTCACAAAAATTTACTTTTCCTTTCTAACTTTTTTTTTGTCCCACTTCCAGACCTTCATATTTCTACTTTAGGAGAATATTATCTCAGGCTATGTTAAAATGTATTTATTTTTGATATTTCAGTCTCTCCTATTTAATATTAGAAGCCAGGTACTTATTTAAAGTTGAATATATCCAGTGTGATAAATTCTGTCTTTTAATTGAGAAATTTAGACCATTTGCACTTATGATTATTGATATGGTTAGGTTAATGCTACCACCTTTGTAATTTGTTTTGTTCAGTCTGTTCTTGTTTCTTTTCCTTCTTTTTCAGCCTTCTTTTGAATTATCAAATATTTTTTATGATTCAATTTTATCTCTTTTGCTGACTTACTAGCAGTAATTCTTATTTTAGTAATTGCTTTAGGGCTTACAAGGCACATCTTTAACTTATTACAGTCTGTCTTCAAGTGATAATACACCACTTCATGGATAGAACAATAACCTTATAATAGTGTACTTCCGTTTCTCCTCTTCCCAGTCTTTGTGCTGTTGTTGTCATGTATTTTACTTCTATGTATGTGATAAACCACGCACTCCATTGTTATTTTTTTCCAGCAGTCTTTTGTCTTTTAAAGACATTTAAATAATAATATGAAAAAAAATTCCCAATACTCATTATTCCTTTGTGTAGATCTGTGTTTCCGTATTATTTTCCTTCAACCTTAAAGTCTTCCGCTCACATATCTTGTCATATGGAATGCTAGTAATGAGTTTTTGCAGCTTTTGTATGTCTGAGAAAGTTTTTTTTGTTTTGTTTTTTGTTTTTTTTGAGATGAAGTCTCGCTCTTGTCCCCCAGGCTGGAGTGTGATGGCACGATCTCGGCTCACTGCAACCTCCGCCTCCCAGTTTCAAGCGATTCTTCTGCCTCAGCCCCCCGAGGTAGCTGGGATTACAGGCGCCTGCCACCACGCCTGAATAATTTTTGTATTTTTAGTAGAAATGGGGTTTTACCATGTTGGCCAGGCTGGTCTAGAACTCCTGACATCAAGTGATCCGTCTACCCTGGCCTCCCAAAGTGCTGGGATTACAAGTGTGAGCCACTGCGCCCGGCCTGAAAAAGTCTTTATTTTGCTCATAGGCATTATTTCTGATGAGATATCTCCTGTTGCCCTTATTTTTGTTGCTCTGTGTATAATGTGATCTTTTTCTCTGGCTGCTTTTAAGATTTTCTCTTTATCATTGGTTCTAAATGATTGTATTATGATATGCCCTGGTGTAGTTAGCCCTCTCTACGTATTTCTTATGCTTGGGATTTATTGAGTTTCTTGGATCTGTGGGTTTATAGGTTTCATGGAATTTGGCACTTTTCAGCCATTATTTCTTCAGATACTGTTTTTGTTCCTCCCTGTGCTATGATATGGAAACTCTCTCTAGGTGGTGTCTGGGATAATCATGAGGCTTACCTGTTTGCTTCCCTCTTCTCTCAGGTATTATGTCCTTTGTTGCGTGATGTCCAGTGTTTTGAAAACCATTGTTTCATCTGTTTTGTTTTATAGTTGGTTTAGCAGGACAGTAAATCTAGTGTCTGTTACTCTGATTTGACTGGAAATAGCAGTCAAATACTTTCGATATTACCGAGAAATTCAAGTATTATCTATATTAAAATCCTCACTTTTATATAATGTCACTTTTTGAACTTGACAAGGCAAGAATGAATTGTGATAGTTGATGACTACTTACTAACCATGGAAAGAACTGCGAGCTTAGCCTGAATAAGGAAATATAAGAGCTATTTGACTTTGGGTTTCTTTTTTTAACCTGAAATTTTTTTTTTTTCTTTGAGATGAAGTCTCTACTTCCGTTGCCCAGGCTGCAGTGCAGTGGTGCAATCTCGATTCACTGCAACCTTCACCTCCTGGGTTCAAATGATTCTCCTGCCTCAGCCTCCCTAGTAGCTGGGATTACAGGCATGTGCCACCTTGCCCAGCTATTTTTTTTGGGAGGTGGTCGGGGTTGGGGATAGAGGCTTGCTTTGTCACCCAGCCTGGAGTGTAGTGATGTGATCTTGGCTCACTGCAACCTCCGGCTCACTGCAACCTCTGCCTCCCAGGTTCATGTGATTCTCCTGCCTCAGCCTCCTGAGTAGTTGGGATTACGGGCATGAGCCACCGCACCCAGCCTCCAACTAACTTTTGTATTTTTAGTAGAGATGAAGTTTCACCATATTGGCCAGGCTGGTCTCAAACTCCTGGGTTTGAGTGATCTGCCCACCTCGGCCTCCTAAAGTGCTGGTATTACAGGCATGAGCCACTGCGGCCCAGCCATAACCTCAGATGTTACTTAGAGGGTCAGATTTTATCTCAGTGTAAGAATACACTTTTTTTTAAGAGGATAGGGTACATTCTTATTTGATTCTTATTAAGATGTAATTTACATATCATAAAAGTCACCCTTTTTAGTGTTTTCACAAATCTCTCCCTCCCTACGCTAATCCCCTGGCAACCAGTAGTCTGTTTTCCATTTCTATAGTTTTGCCTTTTCTAGAAAGTCATATGAATTCCAGAATCTTACAGATTGTAGCCTTTTGATTCTGGCTTATTCACTTAGAATAATGCATTTGAGATTTATGTATGTTTGTATCAGTAATTCATTCCTTGTTCTTCTTGAGCAGTATTCCGTTGATTTGCTGTATCACACTTTTGTGATATCACTGGCTGCCAAAATAGGCAGAAGTAGTTGAGTATATTTGAGGATGGCGTAGAAAGGATTTAGCCCTATTCTGATGGGAGATTTAATGACCTCAGAACTTCATTTAACATCTGAAGTCTTGAAATGGCAATGTAAATGTTTTTAGTTGGCAAGTACAGGTTATTCACTTGACTTAAGAAGGCGATATATTGGAACATACTATGTTACCTGCACAGATCCTGAATTTGTGGTCAGTGGAAACAGGATGTATTTGTTTTCCCTGAGTTTGGGGACAGCGTTTTTGCTCCCTTCTTTTTTTATTTTTTATTTTTTTTGAATTTATTTTCTCTTTGAAGTTATCACAAAGTAATTAGCTTCTTTTTGGAGTTAATTTAATTCCCTTTATTTCCTACCTGCCTTTCCAGTCTACTTCTGTTTCTTTGGTATATCACAGAACTAAGCCTAGTTATTTTAGAGTTCTTTTAGAAGTAAAACAAACTTGGAAGATTTAGTTCTTATTTTTATTCATGTATTTCTCTAATTTCTTATTGTAGTGATAGCATGGGAAGGAAAATGCTGGGGCTCTGGAGTGAAACAGAAATTCAGCACTTACAATTGTGTTTCTAACTAAAAAACCTGAAAATTACCTTCCAAAACTCAGCTTTCTTATTTTTAAAATGAGGCTAAGTACCTATCTTTGAGGTTGTAAGGAATAAAAGAGATAATGTGTGTGTTTTTAACACAGTATGTAGTAAATACTTAATTTCTTTCTTTCTTTCTTTCTTTCTTTCTTTTTTTTTTTTTTTTTTTTTTGAGACGGAGTCTTGCTCTGTCACCCACACTGGAGTGCAGTGGCATCATCTTGGCTCACTGCAACCTCCACCTCCCAGGTTCAAGCGATTCTTCTGCCTCAGCCTCCTGAGTAGCTGGGAAACAGGCATGTGCCACCACGCCTGGCTAAGTTTTTGTATTTTTAGTAGAGACAGGATTTCACCATGTTAGCCAGGCTGGTGTCTGTCTCCTTACCTCGTGATCCGCCCGCCTTGGCCTCCCAAAGTGCTGGGATTACAGATGTGAGCCACTGTGCCTGGCCCGTAAATACTTAATTTCAAATGTCACCAAATAAAATTTCCCAGTCCCTTTTGTATCTCCACTTGAATAAGATCCTATAAAGATCAGCAGTTTTTTAGAGTTTGATCAAAGGCTGAGGAAAGTATGCACTTTTTTTGTACTGTTAATATAGAACCATAGTGTAGCTTGGAGATTGTGCAGTCCAGACTTACCATAGAGAAAGCTCTTTTTATTTTACCACCTTCTAAAAAGGATTCTGCTTTTACCTAATGATGAATTTAAGCTTTAAAATGTTTAGGAGGTTTTCATTCAAAGAATGTCATTAAAAGAATACTTGAGGGTTTTGTTTTGTTTTGTTTTGTTTTTGAGATGGAGTCTTGCTCTGTTGCCCACGCTGGAGTGCAATGGCGCAATCATCTCGGCTCACTGCAACCTCCGCTTCTTGGGTTCAAGGGATTGTCCTGCCTCAGCCTCCCGAGTAGTTGGGATTACAGGCACCCACCACCACTAATTTTTGTATTTTTAGTAGAGATGGGGATTTTTGCCATGTTGGTCAGTCTGGTCTCAAACTCCTGACCTCAGGTATCCACCCGCCTCGGCCTCCCAAGGTGCTGGGATTATAGGTGTGAGCCACCACGCCTGGCCTACCTGAAGTTTTTAAATGTAATAGCTAATGAGGGAAACAGGTTTGGATTAAGGTTGTTATATATCTGCTCTTTACCAAATTGGGTTTTCTACCATCATTCCTCAGTATTTTGTTCTAGTTCTTTTTTTAAAAAAATTACTTGTTACTTATTTATTCATTCATTGATTCATTTTTTTGAGACAGAGCCTCCCTCTGTTGCCCAGGCTGGAGTGCAGTGGCACGATTACAGCTCACTGCAGCCTCATCTTCCCGGGCTTAGGTGATTCTCCCACTTAAGCCTCCCTAGTAGCTGGGACCACAGCTGCATGCCACTATGCCCAGATAATTTTTTTTTGTAGAGACAGGGTTTACTCCATGTTGCCCAGGCTGGTCTCAAACTCCTGGGTTCTAGAGATCCACCTGCCTTGGCCTCCCAAATTGCTGGGATTATAGGTGTGAGCCACCATGCCCAGTTATTATTTATTTTTAATTTTTAATTTCTGTAGGTACATAGTAGGTGTATATATTTATGGGGTACATGAGATGTTTTGATAGAGTCATGCAATGTGTACTAGTCACATCATGGAAAATGGGGTATCCATCCCCTCGAGCATTTATCCTTTGTGTTACAAATAATCCAGTTATACCCTTAGTTATTTTTAAATGTTCAATTATTGTTATTATTTACTTGTTCTAGTTCTGATGTGCTACTTTATAATACTTTTATTTGGCTCTCATTGTGTGACTTGATTGGATAAGTCTTTGTTCTGGAGAAAAATTCTCAGTCTAGTTAAAGATAGGGAAAATGTATTTATTTTAGTTCTGCTACTCTTAGGGAAATCCAGTAACAATAATTTATATTAGAGTTTTGTTATAGAAATTACAGTTAAAAAACAGAACTTGCATTATCTTAACACATACCTTACAGTTGCAGTTTTACATATTCTTAATCTTATAAATGTTTATTGGACGTTATTAATGGATTAAGATGCCCTCTAATACGTAAAACAAGTCAGTTTTATTATGACTTAATGTTTTCTAGATGAAGGTAATGAAACAGAAGTGCAGCCACAACAAAACAGCCAGTTAATGTGGAAACAAGGTCGACAACTACTCAGACAGTAAGTGTCCCATAGTCAAACTTATAAATGGCTGAAGACAAGAAACAGTTTTTATGAAGTTATTTTTACTGTGTATTTTCAAGTCAGATGAATATTTTATCTCTTATACGGATGCTGTGAAAAAGCTTAATTGAATTACTGTTCCTTTTTCATATTAAATACTTCTTCTGTGTGGTAGAACTTATATAGTTAAAAGAATTTTATAACTTTAAAGTTATTATTTTCATTGCATATTTTATGTATGAATATATAACATTTTAATATATGTGCAATTGGCCGGGCGCAGTAGCTCACGCCTGTAATCCCAGCACTTTGGGAGGTCAAGGTGGATGGATCACTTGAAGTCAGGAGTTTGAGACCAGCCTCACCAACGTGGTGAAACCCCATCTCTACTAAAAACACAAAATTAGCCGGGCGTGGTGGCACATGCCTGTAATTTCAGCTACTTGGGAGGCTGAGGCAGGAGAATTGCTTGAACCCGGGAGGTGGAGTTTGCAGTGAGCCGAGATTGCACTGTTGCACTCCAGCCTGGGCAACAAGAGCGAAACGTCATCTCAAAAAAAAAAAAAAAAAATGTGCAATTGGTGTTTACATGCAATTTTGTTATGTTTTAAAACTTTTAAATAATTGGAGAACTTTTTGAATTCTCCAAATTTGCAAATATTGCCTAACATATATTTCATTCATTGATTCATTCATTCATTTGAGATGGAGTCTCACTCTGTCGCCCAGGCTGGAGTCCAGTGGCACAATCTTGGCTTACAGCAACTGCTGCCTCCTGGGCTCAAGTGATTCTCTTGCCTCAGCCTCCCGGCTAGCTGGGACTACAGGTGTGTGCCTGCCTCTATGCCTGTCTAATTTTTTTGTATTTTTGTAGAGATGGGGTTTTGCCATGTTGGCCAGGCTGGTCTCGAACTCCTGACTTTGAGTGATCTCCCCACCTTGGCCCCTCAAAGTGCTGGGATTACAGGTGTGAGCCACCACTCCCGGTCAACTTTCTTCCATAAAATATTAATATGTATTTGAGACAATAAAGAGTAAACAAAGATGAGTTGAGGTTCTGATATCAAGAGGTAGACTAGACTCACCAGTTGAGTGCCTGGTTCTTGAATACCACCTTTGAAACTCATATTCAGATTTGTGCCTCAGTAAAATGAAATTTACTACCTGGTTTTTTGGAGGTTGATTATAAGTAGTTTAAACCCAAGGTTTCCAAAGTGGATGTATAGCAGCTATTACTTTTGACTACGGAAAGAGAATCTTAAAATGTCTTTGCATATGTATTTTTTAATCTAGATAGTTACAAGAAAATGAGATATTTTCTGATATTTAATAAGTGAATTTTTACTAATGCTCACACTTTGATCTTAAATATGACTTACACATCTTCCTTTTTAAAATAGATGTGTTCTTAGAATGTTAATCTTTTTTTTTAAACAAAAAATGGTTTCATAATGAGCTCTCCAAGAGATATTTTCAAAAACTTCAAAGGACCCATAATCTACTCTTCTGAGTAAAGGTGTCATTTTATCAATGAATGAGGAAGTAACTGTTGAGTAAAACCAGCTTATCTATGGCAAGAGCAATTTTGAAACAGGTATTTGTAATGTGATTTTGTTGCCAAAGTGAGGTATGTCTCAAATATTATTTGTTAAAAATGGAAAAGTATAACATCTTTGAAGCAGTTTTCAAGAACTTTAAATTTAGGAAAGTTGGGAATTTATTATCCAAATTTTAATTGAGATCTTTCTATAAATATTGGATGGGACTGAAAAACGAGCATCTTGATTTGGTAACCCTTTGATCACATATATTTCTGAGATAACTCTTTCAGCTATAATAACTAAGACCAAATCTTGTTAATAAACTGAACTTAAACTGGTTATCTCATCAACCTTTGTTTTCTTCTTTCATCCAGTAGACTCGGTGCCTACTTATAAGTTAATGTCTGATGTTTGTCTATCATGTTTATTAATGGCATTTACCTTTTTCATGGTCCTGCCACGGCCACTTTTGGTCTGTTTTGGTCAACTTTGGTGTTAATAGGTATTGAGTCCTGTCTATATGCCAGGTACAATATTAGGTGTGTCTGTTTTAGGGGATAGAAAACTGAGGTTCAGGAGAATTAAAGTTATGCAAGTAAGTGGCAGAAACAGGACCCAGATCTAGCTCTCAATACAAAGCCTTAGCTCTTTTTTTGTGTTGCTGCCTTTCAGTAACATACACACATATGTGTACACACACCCCCTACGTTCTACAATTTAATTGTGGTTTATTTTTATTTTAATAATAAAAATATTATTATTTTTATAATAATATAAAAATAATTTATATTATTTTTATAATAATATAAAAATAATTTATATTATTTTTATAATAATATAAAAATAATTTATATTATTTTTATAATAATATAAAAATAATTTATATTATTTTTATAATAATATAAAAATAATTTATATTATTTTTATAATAATATAAAAATAATTTATATTATTTTTATATATAAATATGTAAAGCTCAGGATAGAAGCTTCAATTCTGTAGAAGTGACTCGAGAAATACTACCTTCTTGTGTGTAATGAAGGAGACGATATATGCTAGGAACATTCTGTATAGATCACACACAGTTGATCCATGACAAATTTTAAAAAACTACTGGAATAACTATTATACTGATTTGGTAGAGTCTGGGAGTGAGCTAGCTCCAATCCAGCCTAAAGGAAAGAATGTGCTATTAGATATATTAAAGACCAGCTTCTTCTTATGGTTAATGTAATGAATGGTGTATTGTATAGTTCTTTCATTTTTCTCAGTGACTGTAGAGGCTGGTACTGCAAGAGACAGCACCATCTGCAGCTGGAAGATTATTTATTAACAAGTCTTACTAGCATAGTACTGTACTGTTAAGTCTTATGCAGGCGATGAGTTTAAATACATACTTTTATTTACATATTAAATTATAGAATACTGATTCCAGTATGACTGAACTCTAAGGATTCTCTTCACACAGGTATCTACAGGAGGTGGGTTATACAGATACTATTCTTGATGTGAAATCTAAACGAGTGCGAGCTTTGTTGGGCTTTTCAAGTGATGTCACGGACAGGGAAGATGACAAAAATCAGGACTCAGTTGTAAATGGCACAGAGGCTGAAGTTAAAGAGACAGCAATGATTGGGTAAGTATTTTGTCTGGAAAGTGTTTTAGCTATTATTAGTTCTTATTAAATATTTTTGGTTTTATGGACATTACTTGTACTTTTAGGTAGTGACATTGAAATAATTTAATTATAACTTAATAAAAATTCTAAAATTTTATTTGGTTAGAAGGTAACAAGGACTGGAGTTATTTATGACTCTTTTAATTCAAGAATATTATTTGTGATATTTAATACAGATTTTAGTATATTTATTTAATAGATTTTAGTATATTGACTTAATCACTAAATAAAACTTCAGAAAAGATTTTATTTGGAAATTCAGTACAAATCCATAAGAATGACGTTTCATGATTGGTGATCCAGAAATCGTAAAAATACCTCAAATTCTTTAGAAGTAACACTGTTTTTTAACCACTTTTGTTTATCTAATAATGTAATTTATCTTTCCTTTGATATAAAATATCTATTTTAAGTAGCTATTTTGAAGTGACAGCGTAAGTGTGAACAATTCAGTAGCTATTTGAAATATTTTGTTTTCCATTTTGGATTATGTATCATACAATTATATATAATTCTAGTTAAAATAAGCATAAACAGTTCAATAAAGAGATTCTCATTTATTGGGAAAAAATTTCCGTGATTGTTAATTGAATAAAAAGCCAAAAATTCTGTGAATGTTTATGACTTTTACTTTGACACTTGTTTAGGAAGGAAGAATGGTTTTAATTGAACTCTAAATTTTCTAGCAAGAAGATAGTTCCTGCTATTTGGAATATAAATTAAAATTATGGGATTAGGTAAAGGTTCACTGTAGGACTTTTACAAACAAAGTTCCTTGGAGCCTTAAAATGTATTCATTAATAATTAAGAATACATTTCCAACTTTGTAGGCTGCGTTAAAAAAATACATTAACTTATATATGTAAATGTAAGGCATGGTATTTCTCTGTATAGGTACAGACTGTGGACATTATCTTTAGTTCTGTTTTTACGTTCTGGGTTTAATGTAAGTCATCAAGTTAACTTAGGTAGTATAAATGGTTGTTTTTTTTTTTTTTTTTTGAGACGGAGTCTCGCTCTGTCACCCAGGCTGGAGTGCAGTGGCGCGATCGCAGCTCACTGCAAGCTCTGCCTCCCGGGTTCACGCCATTCTCCTGCCTCAGCCTCCCAAGTAGGTGAGACTACAGGCGCGTGCCACCGCACCCAGCTAATTTTTTGTATTTTTAGTAGAGATGGGGTTTCACCATGTTGGCCGGGATGGTCTCGATCTCTTGACCTCGTGATCTGCCTGCCTCGGCCTCCGGAAGTACTGGGATTACAGGCATGAGCCACCACGCCTGGCTGATAGTATAAATGTTTTTAAGAACTAGAATGCATACTTTAATAACCTTCAGTAAAGACTTTCAGGGAAGACCACTCTTGTGTGTTTTGGCCTTGATTTGTCTTTTAAAAATGACAAAGATACTGTTGCTAATCTGTCCGATTTCAGTAGGGATAAAGAGTTAGGGGAGGGTGATACCAAACACAAAGCTGTAAGCAGATTTGAAATTTAAGATAGATCTCTTTTGAAAATTTTGTCCATAGTAGTTTCTACATTTTTTTTTTTTCCCCAGGAAAATGCTCTCTGTCTAAAAGATTACCTAATGAACTGGAGATAAATCTTTCTGTTCTGGCCATTGGAATCTTTACTAAATTTATTTATTTATTTGTTTGTTTAGAGACAGAGTCTCACTCTGTCACCTGGGCTGGAGTGCAGTGGCACGATCTCAGCTCACTGCAACCTCTGCCTCCCGGGTTCAAGCGATTCTCCTGCCTAAGCCTCCCAAGTAGCTGAGACTACAGGCATGTGCCACTACACCCAGCTAATTTTTGTATTTTTAGTAGAGATGGAGTTTCACCATGTTGGTTGGCCAGGATGGTCTCAATCTCTTGATCTCGTGATCCGCCTGCCTCAGCCTCCCAAAGTGCTGGGATTACAGGTGTGAGCCACCGCGCCCAGCCAATCTTTACTAAATTTATTTTGAGGGAACTAAATTCAAGTCATATATTTGAAAATTCAACTGTTTCTAAGAGATTAATGGCTTATTAATCAACAGGGTCAAGTCTAGTAGCAATGTTAATTTGACTAGTGTATTGCTGTTAGTAACTTTATGTACACATTTTCTCTTTTACTTTAGCTGTTAAGCAGAAATACAAGATTGCATCAGAGAAAAATGACATACTTATTATTTTCTTAGTTGTATAAACTTACGTAAGATGTCAAAGGGAGAGTTGCAGAGAGAATAAGAGTAGAGAAAAACGGCGGTAGAGATAATAAAAATATTTTTAAAATGAAATACATTAAGGTTGGTGTAAAGATCAAAATAATAGTAAATCAGGAGGGGGAGTTTTTTACATTAGATTACCACTAATCTAAATAGATATGAGTGGCTCACGCCTATAATCCCAGCACTTTGGGAGGCTGAGGCTGAGGCTGGCGAATCACTTGGGCTCAGGAATTAGAGACCAGCTTGGGCAACATAGTGGAACCCCATCTCTACTGAAAATACAAAAATTAGCAGGGCGTGGTGGCTCACTCCTGTAATCCCAGCTGCTTGGGAGGCTGAAACTGGAGAATTGCATGAACCTGGGAGGCAGAGATTGGAGTGAGTTAGATCATGCTACTGCACTCTACCGTGGGTGACAGAGCCCGGAGACTTTGTCTCCAGGTAGATAGGTAGGTAAGTAGGTAGGTAGGTGAGTAGATAGGATTACAAAGTACTTAAAGAGTATCCACTTCCTGTATTGCTTTTTAAATTTGTGGGAGTGTAATTGATAGAAATCAATGTAGATAATGTGATTTTGGATTTATAGTTACCATCTAAACAGAAGTTAATGTAACATATCATGGGTTACTTCTTATGCCGAAGTTAAAAAGATTAACTAAGCAGGATATACGTGTTTTACACCAGAAAATCTGAGTTAACAGATTCTGCCTCCGTGCTGGATAATTTCAAATTCCTTGAAAGTGCAGCTGCAGATTTCAGTGATGAAGATGAAGATGATGACGTTGATGGAAGAGAGAAAAGCGTCATTGATACTTCAACAGTGAGTTAGATAACTCATACGATATAAATATTTTTAGGGAGTATAATACATACTATATAATGCATAAAATAATCCATGTTCTTTAATCTTGACGCCTAGCTTTTTCTTTTTCATGAATTTGGAGACATTTATGAGAGTTTATAATATTGATTTCAAGTTGAGAATATTTTTAATATAGTAGCTTTCTCTTGAAATTCCTCACTGTTTGACTTTTTGTTCATTCATTAAACAGGACAACTTTTCTATGGGGCAGATGAATATAGTAAATATTGTGTGTTATAACAATGCAGGGTTATTGGTTGTTACAAGAGAATAGAATTGACAGACACATCATGGTGCCTGATGGCAGCTAGCATCAGCTCTAATATATGCAGTTTTTGTCTCTCTTGTCAGGATTGTTTTGGCAGGCAAACTTTCAGAACTCTTCCGTTAGATTTCTTGTTTAGGGTTCTTCTCAAGTTTTGTTCAGATGTTTATAAGCTTAATGACTTTCCCATGGCAGTTTCTTGGAATGAGAGATGTCTCGAAGTAGCCACTTCTTTCTCTTCCCTTCTCCATTTTCTTCTCTTCTTCCCTCTTTCCCCCTTTTCCTCTCTCTTCGCTTTTCTCCCCTCTTCCCCTTCTCCCTTCTCTCTCTTCTTCCTTCTTCCTCCTACTCCTTTAACTTCTTTTTTAAGTAAGATACGAGGACATGTTTTGCTTTGTCTAGGAAAATGTTTGCATTTTCTCTTTCACATTAATTTATGAATAGAGAGGAGGAAAGTAAAGTAATATAAAGCAGATTGGACCTCTAACTAAAAGACTTGGGTTTAAGCTCCAGTTCTGCCATTATTTGTGTTTCTTAATGCTTCAGACTTAGTTTTTTCATTTGTAAAATGAGGATTGTTATAAATAGCCATCTTAACCATGGAGGATTTTGTGAGGAACAAAGAGACACTATGTGCGAAAATGATCTGTTTAACTATAAAGTGCTTCCTAAGTGTAACCTCTGTGTGTTTTATGCCTTCTGCTTCTTGGGCTCCATCAGAGACTCAAATTATTACTGCCAGATTATTGTTTTCCATCACCACTATTCAGTAGTACTCTACTGGTAAAGCCCTGCCATGGAAATTATTTGAAATTCAAGTAGTAACTTCCAATTTTTCTTACCCAAACAAGTAGTAATAGCATGTGTCTTAATTTACCATAGTAAAAGGAAAAGCCTAAATTTCTATGACACTTTTTCTGTGTCCTGATCATCTGGAAATTGTGTAGTCCCTTGTGATTTCTATGGGATGCTGGCATTGAGATATTATTTTTCCATCAAAATACTTTATTCATAGCTCAGTATTAAATAATGCCTTGAATCATGATGCTATATGTTTCTGTTAGTGATATCAATTTAAATATTTAAAATATTTATAAACTAATTATTAAAACTATTACATATGATCTTACTAGAAATTCCTAAACCATAGACTGTTGTCTTTTTAAGTAAACAACATAATAAATATACTGTCTTCTAATTAGTGCAGATCATAGCAGTTCTGTGCTGTGTGCAGTGGCTTGTGCCTGTAACCCCAGCTACTCAGGAGGCTGAAGTGGGAGGATCACTTGAGGCCAGGAGTTTGGGACCAGCCTAGGCAACATAGTAAGACCCCATATCTAAAAAAAAAATTTTTTTTAATTAGCCATGTGTGATGGCACACACCTGTAGTTCCAACTGCATGGGAGGCTGAGGAAGGAGGATCGCTTGAGCCCAGGGATTTGATGTTGCAGTGAGCCATGATCATGCCACTACACTCAAAAATTTTTTTAGTTTTGGCTGGGCACAGTGGCTCACACGTGTAATCCCAGCACTTTGGGAGGCCGAGACGGATGGATCACTAGGTCAGGAGATCGAGACCATGCTGGCTAACATGGTGAAACCCTGTCTCTACTAAAAATCCAAAAAAAATTAGCTGGGCTTGGTGGCAAGTGCCTGTAGTCCCAGCTACTCGGAAGGCTGAGGCAGGAGAATGGCGTGAACCCAGGAGGCAGAGCTTGCAGTGAGCTGAGATTGCGCCACTGCACTCCAGCCTGGGTGATAGAGAGAGACTCTGTCTCAAGAAAAAAAAAAAAAAATTTTTTTTTTTTTTAGTTGTTTTGGAAAAAAATATTTCTAAACAAATCACTGGTTTTAACAGTTTTGCTTGTTTTTTTACATTATATTACATTAATTTTCACAGCTACACTCAAATAGCTATATGCTGAAAAGGACTTTAACAACCTAATTCTGTATAGCAGTGAATAAGCATAACTTATTGCATTCTATAGGGAAAGCTGAAAGTTATCCTATTAAAATGTCAAGTAGAACAAGTTTTAAAAATGTTATTTTATTTTCTTTCTTTTCTTTTTTTTTTTTTTTGAGACGGAGTTTCACTCTTGTTGCCTAGGCTGTGCAATGGTGCAATCTCGGCTGACTGCAACCTCTGCCTCCCGGGTTCAAGCAATTCTCCTGTCTCAGCCTCCCGACTAGCTGGGATTACAAGCATGCACCACCACACCCGGCTAATGTTGTGTTTTTAGTAGAGACAGGGTTTCTCCATGTTGGTCAGGCTGGTCTCAAACTCCTGACCTCAGGCGATCCGCCTGCCTTGGCCTCCCAAAGTGCAGGGATTACAGGTGTGAGTCACTGCACTTGGCCCTTATTTTTCTTTGCCATCATTATTATCAGTATTCTCGTCATCACCAGTTAAATGTAATAACAACCCTGAGATTATACCTGCATGTAAAAAATGATCAGTTTCAAACTGTGTGGAGCCTAACTTCTGCAGCAGCATTTAGTCTCCACGTTCAGGAACTTTAGGAGGAAAGAGAATGGAACTAAGAGCTATTAACTTTTTTTTTAGCCACATTATAAAGAATCCCACATTCCTTTGTGTCATGGCCCTCCTAATGGTTTTTGAAGTGACAGTTTATTCATTTTTCTAATCTACTTAGGCATCCTGTGCAACCCATAACTTCTTTGGTTTTCTCTTAATTTCTTAAATTGATTTATAAGCTCATTGAAGGTAGAAGTGGAGTGGAACCTTCTATGTCAGGAAGAAAAGTAATACATGCTTATTATTACAAACTCTACACCTTCCTGTTCAATGCTGTTCTCCAGTGGTAAACACAATTCATTTTTCTTCTGTACCTAAACATTAAAAGCAGAGGACTTTTGGTTTATTTATTTAAAGTGGGATACTTAGTAAATAGTGATCTGCAATGACAGTAATAAATGTCATTTATCTTTATTCTTTGTAAGATTATACTGAGGCGATGAGACTAGAAACAGTTTTTCCCCCCAAGAGTTGCTTTTATTACTTAATACCATATTTAATGTTGAAAATACATTCATACTTGCAATTTGAGGTTCCACATGCTTCTTACGGATTTTGCCTGCTCTTTTTATCAGGCAGTGAGAACAAGGACTCTGTCTGTAAGATGTTGGTGATGGTCCCTCTGAATTACAGCTGGCAACTCATCAGAGTCTAGAAGATGGAGGGATTAAGCCTCTAGGGTAAAAGAAGGTAGATTAGCAATATATTTATATGTGGAACTCTGAGAATTGGGGTGTCCTGTTGGCATAACTCTTCAGATACACTTTTTTTTTTTGAGATGGAGTCTTGCACTGTCTCCCAGGCTGGAGCGCAGTGGCGCGATCTCAGCTCACTGCAAGCTCTGCCTCCTGGGTTCACGCCATTCTCCTGCCTCAGCCTCCCGAGTAGCTGGGACTACAGGTGCCTACCACCACGCCTGGGTAGTTTTTTTTGTTTGTTTGTTTGTTTTTTTGGCATTTTTAGTAGAGACGGGGTTTTCACCATGTTAGGCAGAATGGTCTCCACCTCCTGACCTCGTGATCCGCCCATCTCGGCCTCCCAAAGTGCTGGGATTACAGGCGTGAACCACCGTGCCTGGCCCAGATACACCTTTCTACCTTAGTGTGGCTACCTAGGGAAAATTAGAATAGATTATTAGAATATAGTTTGTATTTATAAAAGAATACACATTCAGCACGGGTTTTTTGTTCCCAGTCTGCCACACTGATCTTGCTTTTTTTGTTTGTTTGTCTAATAGATTTTGCTAGATGTTAGATTGGGAGGTGCTGTAAGCATAGAAGTATTTCTTGATTTTAGGAAAATATCCCAAACAGTTAAACAAATTATTCTAGCATCATTAAATAATCCTTTGATTTCTCCTATCCAGTTTTGTTTTTTTTGCTTTTTTTTTTTGAGACGGAGTCTTGCTCTGTCGCCCAGGCTGGAGTGCAGTGGCACGATCTCGGCTCACTGCAAGCTCCATCTCCCGGGTTCACGCGATTCTTCTGCCTCAGCCTCCTGAGTAGCTGGGACTACAGGTGCCTGCCACCACGCCTGGCTAATGTTTTGTATTTTTAGTAGAGACGGGGTTTCACCGTGTTAGCCAGGATGGTCTCGATCTGCTGACCTCGTGATCCACCCACCTCGGCCTCCCAAAGTGCTGGGATTACAGGCGTGAGCCACCGCGCCCAGCCACTCCTATACAGTTTTTATATGTACCAGGACAGTTAAGGCTAGATAGGAATTACCTATGATGCCACCTTTGTTCTGTTGGTAGTGGCTTCTTGGAGTGCTGTGCTGAGAAGGATTTCTGAGGCTGTATCTTGCCTTTGAAGAAGAATGCTGTGATTGATGAATGATACGAATTAACAGCAAGGGAACAGGACCATACAAGTCACGTGTTTGTCATCTCTTGGGGTCTACTTCTCAACTCTCTAGTCTGTCCTATTGGTCTGCCTGTAAAACTTTTATGATTTTAAGCCACTCATAATAGCCCAGCGATAACATTTGATCATATCATGTTATTTCTGTTTTGCATGAAGTGAAGAAGCTGAAGTCTAGAGAAACTGAGATACTGAAATTTTATTCAAAGAAAATGCAAACCTAGCATCCTAATTTCTTTAGGCCCATGTTGGTAAAGGTGACTGAGATGGAGACAGTTCATAAAGAGCTTAGGCATGTAGATCACAAAAATTGTCTCTGCATGTATTCAGCTTAAGTTTTAGCCCTTCAATTGGATTTGTGATTCCAGAGTTATTTCTAAATATAGAAAAATGAACCATAACAGCCTTTACCAATTTGTTGTTAAATCTAAGTTAGATGCACTCTGAAAGATCAACATTTTAGGGAAAAAATTAAATACATGGAGAGCTACTAGAGAAAACTGATGCAAGGTTAGGGCAGTAGAAATAATTATGGGAACCTTGTAAATCATCTATCTGTCGTTTCAGTACATGTCTTATATTTCAGTATGTGGTTCCGTTAGTTTACTTAAAACAAACAAGCCATAATACCGTTGAGCAAAGTTTAAATTACTGCTTTAAAATTTATAATGTACATCTTTTTAAAACTATGTGATTTTCACTGAGTTAGGTAGTACAGTTATTTAACCCAACAAAGGTATACTTTCTGAAGAAAATAATTGAATTTTCTTATTCAGTGGTAAAGGGAAACTATCTCCTTTATTTAATTTAGCATGTTTTTTTCATTAGATTGTTAGGAAAAAAGCATTGCCTGACAGCGGTGAAGATCGAGATACAAAAGAAGCTCTCAAGGAGTTTGACTTCTTGGTTACATCAGAGGAAGGAGACAATGAATCTAGAAGTGCAGGTGATGGAACAGACTGGGGTAAGGAAGCATACTGGATCCAACCAGAGATGTTAAGTAAATAAAAGAAATTAATATTTTGCCAGGAGGGCAACATCTTAACTATAATGTTGAAATATTGAGCATTCTGTGAACTTATTACTACTAGCACCCTTTATCCAGGGTGAATGTGTGTGTATGTTTAAGGAACATTATATAACTACCTCATTTAAAAAGAAAAAAAAACAGCAATACAGTATGAAAAGAATTTGAATTACTATATAGAATATTCTCTGTTTTCTGTTTAGACAGTAGAACTTGCAAATCTAGATTTTTGTGGAAATTGATTATGAGACTTTAGTTAGAGGATTTTTGGAGATCTCATTGCTGACATCTTACATGCAAAAAGAAGTATGAGTTAAAAAATTGTAGTCAGTCATTCATCGTAGTTTAAGATTTGACAGTTCATAAAAGGCATAGAATTTTTCTTCTCAAAATGTCCTAAAAAATCAAATATTTTAAACATCTAATAAGAGTTAAAACAAGTATTTTGGGGAAACTCCGTCTCAAAAAGAAAAATAAAGGTCATTTAATTTTTCCTGTAAAAATGTTGTGCATAAATTGTTAAAAGTACTCTTAGGGTTTTTTTTTGCTATTGAAAGCAGTGCCATATTGAAATTACATTTTTAATTGTCTGTAACATATATAAAGAAATCTTACTTAGAGTTGTATATACAGGCATTAAGGCTTATAGCCAGGACTGAGTTGCAACAGCAGGATCTGCTATGTTTATGCTTAATTACTGGCACCTGAAAGTTTTCATTGTTTTTCTTTCTAGCTCAGAGGTATATTTACTTTTTTTTTTTTTCATACCGAGTCTCACTCTGTCACCCAGGCTGGAGTGCAGTGGCTTTTTGATACCGAGTCTTACTCTGTCACCCAGGCTGGAGTGCAGTGGCGTGATCCTGGCTCACTGCAGCTTCCACCTCCTGGGTTCAAGCAATTCTCATGCCTCAGCCTCCTGAGTAGCTGGGACTACAGGTGTGTGCCACCAGGCTTGGCTAATTTTTGTATTTTTAGTAGTAACAGGGTTTCACCATGTTGGCCAGGCTGGTCTCGAATTCCTGACATCAGGTGATCTGCCCGCCTCGGCCTTCTAAGGTGCTGGGATTACAAGCATGAGCCACTGCTCCCAGCCTTGTATTTACTTTTTTAAAGTTAGGTTTTATATTATGTTCTTCCCAGAAGAGGATAGGGATCTGTTGGTTTGGGTCCAGCCTTTTATGATGTTTGAACTTGAATTCTCCATATGAATTTTTAAATTATTTCTTCATGTTGTGTGAATAACTGAAGTTTAGATTTTAGTTTTATAAATATGTAAATAATTTGCAGCTAATTGTTATCTTTTCAATATTGAGTGTTCTTCTCAATAAGAAAGATACATGTCCCAAATTATACAGATTACCCTATTTATAAATAGTATTTTTTTGTTTTTTGTTTGTTTTTTTCTTTTTCAACTTTCAGTTTTGGGAGTATATTTGCAGGTTTGTTACTTGGGTATATTGCATGATGATGCAGTTCAGGGTATAAATGATACTGTCACCCATGTACTGAGCATAGTACCCTTACTTATCAGTTGGTTTTTCAGCCCTTACTGCCCTCCCTGCCTCCCGCCTCTAGTAGTCCCCGGTGTCTTTGTTGCCGTCTTTATGTCCCTAAGTACCTACTATTTAGCTCCCAGTTATAAGTGAGAACATGTAGTATTTGCTTTTCTGTTTCTATGTTAATTTCCTTAGGATAAATACAGATTCTAATATACCTTCAAGAACCAGAACAGAGGCTATAAGACTGGAACGCAGGTATTAATTCTGTCTAAATGTTACTTAGCGTGTTTTGCTTAAAATGAAGAACTTTTTTTACATTTTTGTTATACACATTAGAAATACTAATTAAATCCCTAATTTTTTGGTATATTTCTTCTCTGAAGGAAAAATAAAAGAGTTCTAAAGCCAAAATGAAAAAAAGTAAGATACCTTTTCCTTCTCTCATTCATTTAAAAATTCTGTTGAACTTTTTTCTCCTTCATGATTGCTTGGTCATTATATGTAGTGACTGATAAGAAAACTCCCCTAGGTAAGTTCAAGGAAAAGGTTTCCTAATGTTTTTAACAAACAAAAATGGATTTTTGTAACTTTTTTTCCATCTGAAACATTTTACAATAAAACTGATTTGTGCTTACCTCAAGGAAATATTCTTCCTCTGTAAATATTGAACAATCCCAATAGCACAAGGTCTAGAAGAGATATTATGTTGTGTTGCCAATTTTTCTGCCTTGCATTCAAAGTAGACTTCAACCCCACTTACTTATCAGAAACCATTATAATAAGGGCATTTGTTGAATCTTTTTTTTTTTTTTTTGACAGAGTCTTCAACCCCCACTTACTTATCAGAAACCATTATAATAAGGGCATTTGTTGAATCTTTTTTTTTTTTTTTGACAGAGTCTCACTCTGTTGCCCAGGCTAGAGTGCAGTGGTGCAATCTTGGCTCACTGCAATCTCTGCCTTCTGGATTCAAGCAGTTCTTGAATTAGCCCAGCTAATTTTTGTATTTTTAGTAGAGACAGGGTTTCACCATGTTGGTCAGGCTGGTCTTGAACTCCTGACCTCAAATGATCTGCCTGCCTTGGCCTCCCAAAGTGCTGGGATTACAGGTATGAGCCACCAGGCCCAGCCCATTTGTTGAATCTTTTAATGACTCCTCTTGTTGAGGTGTTAAGTAAGTTACTTAAGTAAGGCTGTCTGTCTATCCCTGATGTGAAATTCGAAATCTGAAATGCTCCAAATTCTGAAACTTTTTGAGCACTGACATGATATTTAAAGAAAATATGCATTGGAGCATTTTGGATTTTGGATTTTTGGATTGGGGGGTGCTGAACCAGTATAATACAAATATTCCAAAATCCAAAATAATTTGAAATCCGAAATACTTCTAGTCCCAAGCATTTCGGGTAAGGGATAGTCACCTGTAGTGTATTATTTTGCTTTTATGTTGGAGCTCCCTATGAGAGGAAGAAACTGATTATACTTCTAAGTCCAGCTGACTTCTTTTTGTCCTTAGTGTTCAGTTGAAAATTACTTTCTAGAATGATTTGGTAGGTTCATTTGCCCAAGAATCGTTAAAAAATAGTTTTCTGGGCCGGGCGCGGTGGCTCACCCCTGTAATCCCAGCACTTTGGGAGGCCGAGGCGGGTGGATCACCTGAGGTCAGGAGTTTGAGACTAGCCTGGCCAACCTGGTGAAACCCCATCTCTACTAAAAATATGAAAATTAGCTGGGCATTGGGGCGGGTGCCTGAAATCCCAGCTACTCGGGAGGCTGAGGCAGGAGAATCACTTGAACCTAGGAGGCAGAGGTTGCAGTGAGCCGAGATGGCGCCATTGCACTCCAGCCTGGGCGACAGAGTGAGACTCTGTCTCAAAAAAAAAAAAAAAAAAAGTTTTCTGGTGCAGTGATAATATTGACAATAGTAACTTTATAACCATAGCACACAATAGATTTTTCATATGCCTTTACTTTTGCTTAAACCATGTAAATTTGCCATTACCTTCAGGGACTTTGTCATGGTACCAGTGGCACTTCTTTTCCTTTTTTTGTAGTAAATAAAAGATACTTATTTAGTCATTGAAGAATACAATGGCTACCTAGTGACTGGCTTTTCTTTCAAGAAAACAAGTCTGGAAACCAAGGGGAAGTTAAAGTGAAACAGGCCTTTATTCTGCCTTATTCCCTACTGAGCTTGTGTTATCAAGTTACTCATATTTTAGGCAAGTCCACCAACATAGCTGCACCTACTGTGCCACACTGAGGTCTTTCTCTGAGGAATCACACATCTGCATAGATATAGTTGGTCATTTTAATTGTGAATCATATTGCAAGGGTACCGGAGATTGGTTTTTCTCCGAGGACAGCTGCACTGTTCCTTGTGTAACTTCCTTTATTTTAACGTATGAGTCATAGCTCAGTGTATTATGTGATACATGTGTGTACATTTTACCTAGCCTATTATATGAGTCACATGCGTGACTGTTCTCACAACTGAGTTGTCTCCTTTAGTAGTGTGCTGGGTAGTTCTGTTAGTGAGCATGAGTAAATGGAATCTTTCAGTTTCCTGGAGGTTTCTTTACTAGTAGTTTGACCTGTATGTTTTAGGATTCTATAAATCAGATTCAAAGGGTTCACTTTTAACAAATTAACAAAACTAGATTGCAAATCTTGTCTAATTGAGTGAACGTTTAAACCATTTTAAGGGTTCTCTCCATCTCTCTTCTACTCTACTCCCCCCCACCCCCAAAAAAAAAGAAAAAAAAGGAATATGCTTAGGTTGAGAATCTGGTTAGATTCTGGCAAGCAAAAAGATTTTACCATACATCGTCCATGATTGCTATTGTTTTTATGAGTCTAGTAAGATTATAAGGCTACATTTTAACTTCAAAAACCTGAAGACATTCTGGGGACCCAAAAGCCATCTAGTTTAATTTATTATTAAGACCTGATTGATGAAAATTAACATTTTTAATTGTTATGTCTTTCTGGGAAAATAAAGAATGTTTCTCCTATTGATAGATTATAGTTAAGTATATAAAAATGTTGTTTAAAATGATTTTTAATAGTATTATATTCAGAGGCCCAGGAAACAGTTTTCTAAACTGGATTGAAACTCAAATTATTAAAAACAGATTTCTGTTTATTATGATTCACTTTGGTTTACTCGGCTCATTCATTCAACAAATATTGATCAAGTGCTTTCTATTTGCTGGGTTTTCTAGGTGAAGATCCTTATTCTTCTGGTGCTTACATTCAACTAAGAGGATGTAGTATGTCAGAAGGTGATAAATGCTATAGAAAGTAGAAAAAGTACAGAGTAAGGGAGATAGAGAGAGCTGGGGTCAGTGTGGGGTAGAGAAGGCAGGTTACAATTCAAAATAGAGTGGTTAGCTGAGTGCAGTGGCTCATGCCTGTAATCCCAGTACTTTGGGAGGCTGAGGTGGGAAGATTGCTTGAGCTCAGGAGTTTGAGACCAGCCTGGGCAACATAGTGAGACCTCATCTCTACAAAAAATTTTTTAAAAATTAGCCGGGCATGGTGGTACACACCTGTTGTCCCAGCTACTTGCGGGGCAGAGGTGGGAGGATCGCTTCAGCCCAGGAGGTCAAGGCTGCAGTGAGTTGAGATTGTGACAGTGCACCCCAGCTGGTTTGATAGAGTGAGATTCTGCCTCAAAAATAAATGGATAAATACACACGCGCGCACACACACACACACACACACACACACATATATATAAATTAAAAACCCATAAAATAAAGTGGCCATGATAAGCCCCATTGAGAAGGTGTAACAACTGAGTAAAAGACGTGATGAGGGAATTGGCCATCTGGGGAAGAAGTGTTTAGGAAGAAGAAAGCCAACACAAATGCCCTAAGATAGCAGCATCCCTGGCATGCCTGAGAAATTTAAGGGAGCCAGAGTGGCTAGAGCAGAGTGATTCTAGGGAGAATGTAGTAAGAAATGACCAGATCATGTTGGGCCATGTAGACCAGTGGTGAGATGGGGAGCCATGGGAGGGATTTGAGCAAGAAGGGTGACATGATCTTTTATTTTAAACCATCTCTGGCTGCTACATTGAGAATAGACTACACAGGGAAACCAGTGTTGATAATAGACTTGAGGAAGGGGAAACAATTATTGCAGTAATCCTAGCAAGAGATCATAGTGGTCAGAGTAGTAGTAGATGTGCTGAGAAGCCAGATTCTGAATATTTGTGAAGGCAGAGAAAATGGTTTTCCCTGATACATTTAGTGTGGAGTGGGAAAGAATGGGTTTTGCTCTGAGCAAGTGCACGTATGGAATTGTCATCAAATAAGGTGGGGAACCCTTTGGATGGAAGAGATTGGATGGTGAGAGAGGTTGGGTGTTTGGTTTTATATGTTTGCTTAGAGGTATCTGTTAGACTTCCTAATGGAAATGTAGAATGAACAGTTGGATATATCAGTCTTGGGTTCAAGCTAGCATTCTGAGTTAACATTTACATAGCATTATATAGTATTTACATTGTTTTATAGTAAATATAAATACATAACAGTCTTTAAATTTTCTTCTCTTGAAATAGTGACAATTGATTATTGATTTTCTTTACTACTAGAAGCTCAGTTTCCTGTTTTAAGAATTTATAAACTAACATCATTTAAGTTGTAAATTTTAAATGAAGGTTGATTAATAAATTTTAACAAATGCTATGTATTAAGCCTGTAAAATAAAAATTATCACTTATTAATGAACACATAGCAAAATGAACACATAGCAAAAATATAAAATTCTTTAAAAGATCATTGGAGTTTATTTTGTACAATCCCTAAATAATAATTTTCTCTCATCACATAAATTAATGCAAAGTGTCTTTTTGTGTTAGTCCTGGTGGAATTCTGAAAACGAGAAGTTCTGTTTTTTGTTGTTGTTTTTTTTTTGTGACAGAGTTTTGCTCTGCTGCCCAGGCGGGAGTGCAATGGCACAATCTCGGCTCATTGCAACCTCCGCCTCCCGGGTTCAGGCGAGTCTCCTGCCTCAGCCTCCCAAGTAGCTGGGATTACAGGCGTGAGGTACCATGCCTGGCTAATTTTGTATTTTTTTTTTTTAACTAGAAATGGGGTTTCACCATGTTGGTCAGGCTGGTCTCGAACTCCTGACCTCATGTGATCCACCCGCCTCGGCCTCCTAAAGTGCTGGAATTACAGGCGTGAGCCACCCCACCTGGCCAAGAAGTTCTTGATTGTAAAGTGTTTGGGCTTAATTTACTAAAAAATCACTAAAATCTTCCAGGTGTGTGTGTGTGTGTATGTGTGTGTGTGTGTGTGTGTGTGTGTCTTTCAAGAGAAACTGATTCTAGGAAATTGCACTGACATTTCTTCTTAGTGATTATATTTTTTTGTGTGACTTATATATAATGAATAAACTGAGTTTTTTTAAGTTAGTGATACTATAACGAAAATGGTGGTTATGTCATTCAGACATATTGACTCAGTGTTCAGTATTTTATTGAAAAAGGCTGTTTCATTTGTTTCACTCTGTTTAGAAAAGGAAGACCAGTGTCTCATGCCTGAAGCCTGGAATGTGGACCAGGGAGTAATTACCAAACTCAAGGAACAATACAAAAAGGAGAGAAAGGGGAAAAAGGGGGTGAAGAGTAAGTGGAAAACATTGTATCTGTAAATCATAAATCTTGCGTCTTTACATCTCCCAGTTTTTTTTTCAATGTTTTCCTAAAACTACTTACTCTTTTTCATTTCTGCTCCTGACCTCTTTCCTTTTCACCTGCTCTCAGGGGTTGAAATTAAATGATTAGCTATTTAATTATGAACTTAAAAGAAAACAACCCACATGTACTTATGGAATCACATATACTATATCCCAATAATAAATCCAGAGCCTCATGAGTGTTGGGCTATGTATGCAAACACAGTGATAATTTGGTTTTTAAAAGTACCTATGCTTAATTATAACAATGTTTTTCTTTTTCAGTGACAATTTATAACTCATTTAGTGTGACCCTCTGGCAATCCACCAAAATTATTGCTTATAATTTTAGACATTGGTGACAGAAAGAAAGTTAATTTCTACCCCTGAATATTCTATGTGTTCATAACATGCAATTCATTTGCTCATACCACTATATGCTATACAGGGCACAGAGTCAAATATATAACTTCTAAAAATATTTATTTTCTATTTAAACATTTTTGGCCAATTTTATTGATAACATTATTACCAATGACCTTTTTTCCTTTTTAATATGTGCCACATCAAAAACAAAATCCAAAAGGAAATTTCTAGCCCTGTGAATCATATATGTTTAATTATTTCATTATGCAAATTGTTTAGCAATGGATCTAGTTAAGAATGTAAAATGGAAATACAAAACCTTGCAAACCATTCCTGAAAACAGTCTTAAATCATCTTCTTAGGGGAACACGGCTAAATTACCTCCTTGTGTTTCTACCCTCATTGACAATATGGGCCTCCCTTTTATGGTAATAGGAATTTGATTATTTGAGATATTAAGGTAGTATAAAGTGAGATTAAAATCTAACTTAGCGAGAAATGTATTTTAAAGTTGCGAAAGACTGGAAAGGTATGCTTTTTCTTTATCTCTCTCTGTAGTGATGCTAAAGCTTATTAAAGACCAGTCATTCCTGTTAGGACATTCTTTTAAACTTTATTACTTAAAAGCATTTAAACCTTTATTTAAAATATTTTAGAAATTACAAGCGTTTAGCTTGATTTGATAAAAAGTCAGTGTCTGTTATTGATGTTAAACCATTACATAATGAGAGATGATGTTGTAATGCTATCTCAATATAGATTAAATCAGAATGAGAAAAATTAATATTAAAACATAAGCACATTTTATACCTTTTAGCCAAATATACTTACTGATAGACAATTTAATCTTAACAAGCATAGGGAGATGATTTGTCTTGGCTTTTGAGAGTCATGACAAAAAACCAGTTAAACTGAAATTTTGAGGAAAATTTGAATGTCATATGTGAGAAATAATTTCCAGATTAACTTAATGTTGATATATTTCTTTAGGTCATTATGCTACAAAAATTAATGTCTTGAAATATAAAAGATCCTTTTATATTTGGAAAGGTAACCAGGACTTATGCACAATCCATCTACTTTTCCATTGATTATTCAGTTCTTGTCAAATATCAAGGCATTGCTGTAGTTGGAATTTAGCACTTAACTGAAACTGCACCATTTGACTGGAACGATATTCCTACTAATAGAAGCAATTGGATTTCTTAAATCAGGGGATTACAGTGTGTTCAGACAATCTAGCACATGGTTTTTTTAGTATGGTGAAGAAAAATAACACTGTAAGGGAGAAATTTTAACATCTTTCATTGAAGAGAGAGGGACTACACATTTCAGCACATTTTGTTTAATGTCTTCAGTTCATGTTATCTTGATAAACTAGCAATCTAGGAACAAGTAAAGACTTAGGATAAAAATAGAACTGAAGCCATGCTTTGGATTGATATATAAAGCATTGACTTGTAAACCACCATAAAGTTTTTTTTTTTTTAATTGAACTAGCACTCGTTGGAAAAGTTTGAGTCTTTTCAATGTGGTCTGGTAGAGATATTTCCAGTCAAATCATGTACTCCAATCATACCATCTTGAAATACATTTCTAGGCATTAGTTAAAATTGCTTAAAAATAGTTGTATTCTTTGCTGGTATAGGAACAAACCATAACAGACTTTGGGTAAGATTTTCCCATTCTTAATTAAACTTATAACAGGAAAAACTACTGAAGATCTGTTTCAGCCTCTATCCTATATAAAACAGTCAAAACAGGGATGTGGGAGAATGAAGAATCAAAGTTTAGGTAAGTAATCGGTAGGGCATGAGACTTCACCTCGGGTACCATAGCTTCAGGATGTAAGGCAATTAATGCAACTTAATTTAAACAGACAGGGATGTTACTGTTTAATTCAGTGCACGGTAGGCTCACAATCTGTATCTGGCTGCATTTAGAGCAATATTCAGTGGTTAAAGAATGTTATTTTTCATGGTCTAACTGCACACGAGCATTCTTTTTTATGTAAATAGTGATATCCCATTTGCTTAATTTAAAAAGTGTATTTCTTTTCAAGAAATAAACTTTTACAGTAATTTGAAAACTTGAAAATAATTCTTATTAATCTAGTAGAATATTTTTAAAGGTAAATATTGATGGATGGAAAATAAGGCTTATAATACCATTTTGATGCAGCTGGATAATTCTCTTTTCTCTTTTTTGTCTCCTCCCACCCCCCCTTTTATTGGCTAGGGCCCAATAGGTCAAAACTACAAGATATGCTTGCTAATTTGAGAGATGTTGATGAACTTCCTTCATTGCAGCCATCTGTGGGTTCACCTTCCAGACCCAGCAGCTCCAGGCTTCCTGAACATGAAATTAATAGGGCAGATGAAGGTAAGTATTTAATATACTCTGGAGCACAAAATACACTTGGATGTATATCTAATTCATTCATTAGAAAGGCCTCTCCTATCAGAGAGAACTTTATTCTGCAGATGTTTGATCTGCATAGTTTTCCCCAAATGCAAGCTTTCTTACATTCAAGGGAGTTTGATTCCAACTTCAATCTTCAAGACTTGAGAAGGTGCATACACTTAAAAACGAACTCTAAATTCTGGTTTAAAATATCCGCTGGCTCCACTGATGCCCATGGCCCTATATATACCATTCCAACATTGGGAAAATTAACAGTCTATAAATTGGTAGTAAATGTTTACTTTGAAACTCATATAAATATTTAAGCAATTTATTAATGATAATTGAAAAAGGGGATAAAGTCACCTAAAAGTCTAGTCACATATGCTGCTATTTTAACTTGTTCCCTTTCCGTCTTGGTTCACATGTATATACTTTTTTTTTTGTTTTTTGAGATGGAGTCTCTCTCTGTCGCCCAGGCTGGAGTGCAGTGGCACGACCTTGGCTCACTACAACCTCCACCTCCCAGGTTGAAGTGATTCTCTTGCCCTAGCCTCCTGAGTAGCTGGGATTACAGGCACCTGCCACCAAGCCTAGCTAATTTTTTTGTATTTTTAGTAGAGATGGGGTTTTGCCATGTTGGCCAGGCTGGCCTCGAATTCCTGACCTCAAGTGATCTCCCCATCTTGGCCTCCCAAAGTGCTGGGATTACAGGCATGAGCCACCATGCCTGGCCTCACATGTATATACTTTTTATACAGGTATAGAATATACCTATATAAAAATATGCATTATTCTACATCATGTATAATAATTCTATTTTGTGTTCTTAAAATCATACAAATGATTTTCATAATGATAATTTTAAGATTGTATATTATATTGTAGACTTGATACGAAACTTTTCCTTTTGAATATTACGTTATTTTTAGTCTTTTGCAGTGTAATCTTATGGTATATAAACAGTTCTTTCTTTTAGACACAAGGTCTGATTTATCTATTTATAAATGTGTAAAATGCTTGTATGTGGAAATTGATTTTAAAGTACATATTTAAGCTGAGCCTGGTGGTTTCTTGGGAGGCTGAGGTGGGAGGATCACTTGAGCCCAGGAGGTTTGTTTTGTTTTTTGTTTGTTTTTGGAGACAGGCTGTCACTCTGTCACTCAGGTTAGCGTGCAGTGGCGCAATCACAGCTCACCACAACCTTGACCTCTCAGGCTCAGGTGATACTTCCACCTCAGCCTCCTGAGTAGCTAGGACTATAGGCACATGCCACCATGCCCAGATAATTTTTTTGTATGCTTTTTGTAGAGACATGGTTTTGCCATGTTGTTCAGGCTGATCTCAAACTCCTGGGCTCAAGTGATCCAGCTGTCTCGGCCTCCCAAAGTGCTGAGATTACAGGCATGAGCCACTGCGCCCAGCCCCAGTTCAGGAGTTTGAGACTGTAGTGCGTGATGATTGAGTCAGTGAATAGCTACTGCACTCCAGCCTGGGTGACATACTGAGACCCTGTCTCTTAAAACAATCAAATATTTATATTAGCTGAAAATTCAGCATGACATAAAAGTAATTATGGTTAATGTATATTTTAAAATACTTATTTAAAAAAATCAATCCTGAATTTAAATACTGTATTTGCAGTCTCTTCAAATTATTATTTATTGATCAACAGAGCCTGAGAAAAAGCCATAGCATAATCATATGTTTTTTCTTGTTTTTTTAATAAATTACATTTTAGAGAGACATAAACTGATATGATTTAGATGTATATAGATTTTCACGATTGGAATACTTCTTCAGTGAAATTTTTGACCAGTACATGGTTAATCATTCGTTAGAGTCAATTATAGCATACTTGGAATTTATTACCCATACAAAGAATCAACACATCACACTCTAGATGTAAAATTTATTTGATGTCCTTTGAATTACAGATGTGAGGTCATGGTCCTCAGTAGGTATGTTGATCACTAGGAGATGCATTCTGTTGACGTTATAGGTATGAGACTTCTAATCAGTTGCATTTATCCCAAGATCAGGTCTCGATAAGGAGAAAAGTTAGTTTTTCTCTTATTCTCATAATTCAAAAAGTTTATCAGATTTCATCTTGGGCCATACATGAATTATGCAGAATTCTAATAATAGAGGTAGGATGTATACTATTTACTAAATGACAGATGTACAAAAGCATTATATAAGCCACAGAAGATGTCCTTGATAAAAAACATAGTGAGGAACTTTAAAACTCAAGCATTGAATGTTTGTTTAACTTAATATCTGCAGCAGTGGTCCTAAGCCTTCCCCTTCAGTGCAGGTTTTTCAGAAATAGAAAAAACATTTAAGAGATAGATTGTATATTTAATTGTCTATAACTGATACTTCTTGGTCTTCAGTCCACTTTCAGAAAGAACTTTCATATGCTGTGCGTGCTTTATAATTTTGTTACTTTATTTTTATTTTAATAATTCAGAAGGCAGGGCCAGGTGCAGTTTAGTTGCTCACACCTGTAATCCCAGCACTTTGGGAGGCTGAGGTGGGCAGATCACTTGAGGCCAGAAATTCAAGACCAGCCTGGCCAACATGGCGAAACCCTGTCTCAAATAAAAATACAAAAATTAGCTGGACATGGTGGCTTGTGCCTGTAGTCCCAGCTCCTTGGAAGGCTGAGGCAGGAGAATCACTTGAACCCAGGAGGCGGAGGTTGCAGTGAGCTGACATCACACCACTGCACTCCAGTCTGGGTGACAGAGTGAGATTCTGTCTTAAAAAAAAAAAAATCAGAAGGCAGTGTCACACTTAAAAGACACAGGGTTTTGTTTTGTTTTGTGTTTTGGTAAAAGCTGATTAGGGCTAGGAAGGTTTAGTTGCCAGCTGGAAATGTGACCTATAGTCTTAAGTTCTAAGGCTCCTTAGGAACAATCAGGTAACAGTGATGCTTATTATTGCTCTGCCTCTTCAGTCCTGGAGTGTCCTGGCTGTCCACTGGTATGTAAGGAAGGAGTTGTTACCTTGTTTTCAGGTTTTACTTGGCCATTTGTAGAGCAGTAGTTAGAATTAGCTTACATAATGTATATGGTCTATCCTAGGAATCTTAGTCTTTTACACCTGAACAAAGTTATCTGGAAATGTTAGAAATTAGAACAAATCAAACAAAAAACACCTTGCTGAAGACCTACCATCATAGTCTCACATGAGTCATTCAACTGATATTTTTGACCTGAAAATTGCTGTTCTAACTTAAACAATTCCTATTCTTCATTAGTAAATGTTTAGAGTTGTTTGAACTTCTTGGATGATATATGGTATTTTGGGTAAAACCTATGTTTATTTTTGCTACTGTATTGTATGGTGGTTTGATAATGTCTTGATTTATGCTCTATTTTGTTCTGATGAGGATTTTAAGAGTTTGTCACTACTGTTTTTAAAAGCAAGTAACTGTTTTTAAATTTTTTTTAAAGACATGGTCTTACTCTGTCGCCTAGGTTGGAGTGCAGTGGTACAGTCATAGCTCACTGTAGCCTCAAACTCCTGGGCTCAAGAGATCCTCCTGCCTCAAGCCTTCCAGGTAGCTAGGACTAGAGGCATGCACCACCGTGCTTGGTTAATTGTTAAAAAAAATTTTGTAGAGGCTGGGCATGATAGCTCATGCCTGTAATCCCAACACTTTGGGAGGTCAAGGTGGGGAGATCGCTTGAGGTCAAGAGTTTGAGACCAGCCTGGCCAACGTGGCAAAACCCCATCTCAACTAAAAATACAAAAATTAGCCAGGAATGGTGGCAGGTGCCTGTAATCTCAGCTAATTGGGAGGCTGAGACAGGAGAATTTGCTTGAACCTGGGAGGCGTACATTGCAGTGAGCTGAGATCACACCACTGCACTCCAGCCTGGGTGACAGAGTGAGACCCCTGTCTCAGACTTTTTTTTTTTTTTTTTTTTTTAAGAGATAGGGGTCTCGCCCTGTCGCCCAGGCTGGTCTCAGACGCCTGGCCGCAAAGGGTCCTCTCACCTTGGTATCCCAAAGCACTAAGATTACAGTCATGAGCCTCCGAGCCTGGCCAATTCTTTCATTTATTCAATGAGTATTTATTATTAGACATGATTGAATATAAAACTGAAAAATGTCTTGTACATGCACTAGTCAATACAGTTGACTTGTTTCTTTTAAGAAAATTAATTTACCCCTTTAGCAGCTAGGGTTTGAACTACTAAATTCATCTTATTGACTCACAAATGTTTGTCATATGTAACCACCTCTAGGAAACTACTGAAAGACTATCTCTGACGTTTGTCAGAACAATTTGCATTTATAAAGAGTGACATTTTGTTATTGACCAAATTAAATAAAATCATTATTTTAATTTGACATTTTGCTTTTAACTGATTTTTCTATGATGGTTGTTGAAGGAATTGGATTGTTCAAAATGTTACAAAATAGGATATTTCAGGTTATTCACAAAGTAAAACTGACATCTTTGAAGCACAGTTCACAGCTAATGAAAATGTTCAAATGGACACTTTAAAAAATTTTCTTGCTGGGCGTGGTGGCTCACGCCTGTATCCCCAGCACTTTGGGAGGCCAAGGCGGGTGGATCACTTGAGATCAGAATTTGAAATCAGCCTGGTCAACATGGGGAAACCCCATCTCTACTAAGAATACAAAAATTAGCCAGGCATGGTGGCGGGCGCCTGTAATCCCAGCTACTTGGGAGGCTGAGGCAGGAGAATTGCTTGAACCCAGGAGGCGGTTTCAGTAAGCTGAGATCACGCCATTGCACTCCAGCCTGGGCCACAGAGCATGACTCCATCTAAAAAACAAATAAACAAATAAAAAAATTTTCTTTACCGGGTGCAGTGGCTCACGCCTGTAATCCCAGCACTTTGGGAGGCCAAAGCAGGTGGATCACTTGAGGTCAGGAGTTCACGACCAGCCCGGCCAACATGGTGAAACCGCATCTCTACTAAAAATACAAAAGTTAGCCAGATGTGGTGGCACGCACCTGTAATCCCAGCTACTTGGGAGGCTGAGGCAGGAGAATTTCTTGAACCCAGGTGGTGGAGGTTGCAGTGAGCCAAGATGTCGCCACTGCACTCCAGCCTGGGTGACAGAGCGAGACTCTGTCTCAGAAAAAAACATAAAAAAAAAGAAATAAGAAATATAATCTGAAGTAAACATTTTTAGATGAACTATAATATACCTACAGAAGAGTGCTGATATCGTAAGGGTACAGCTCAGTGAATTGTCATCAAGATAGAATTATTACCCTCCCATGTCACCACCCCTTAGGTCAAAAAGTAGAACATTACCAGGGCCCTGGAAGTCCTGTTGTTGCTTCCTTTCTTTAATTACTACCCCTCTCCTGCTCGGCAGAGGTAATCCTGACTTGTAACACCACATATTGATTTTGTCACATAAATAGGCACATTTTAGAGTTTGACCCATTTTCATTTGAAATTTTCTATATTCTTCTAGGTTATAAAATTAATGAATTATATTTTGAATGAGACCAGCACTTGTTACATATATTTAGTAATTAATAGAAATTGTTTAGGTAATTAACATGAAATATCAGATGAGGAAAACTTACTTTCCTATAGTCATTATTTTTCTATATAGTGAAAAGGAAAGGACAGTGGATTCTTAGATTTGTTTCATGTTTTACTTTTCTAATTAGTTGATGCCTTTACCTGTGGTTAAGATATGGAAAAAGCAATAAATTATTTAGGATTTTCTGCTCACTGAATTTTATTGTGTTTAAAAGCATTTAAAAACAATTAAGTATATACATGCACTTATAAGAAATTTGATGCAAGCAAATGAGACTAAATGTTGGCTCCTTAGAGATTTTTTAATGTTTCCTTTGTCTCTCCTCTTCAGTGGAAGCATTGACATTTCCTCCTTCTTCTGGAAAGTCATTCATCATGGGAGCAGATGAAGCCCTTGAAAGTGAACTGGGACTTGGAGAACTAGCAGGCCTTACGGTGGCCAATGAAGCAGACTCACTAACTTACGATGTAAGTAGTAGTTTTGTTTTTGATGTGTTTACTTGGTTTTTAAAAATAAAAACTTGGGCTGGGTGTGGTGGCTCACACCTGTAATCCAGCACTTTGGGAGGCCGAGGTGGGCAGATCACTTGAGGTCAGGAGTTCAAAATCAGCCTGGCCAACATGGAGAAACACTGTCTCTACAGAAAATACAAAAAATTAGCCAGGCATGGTGGCAGGTGCCTATAATCCCAGCTACTCGGGAGGCTAAGGCAGGAGAATTGCTTGAGCCCGGGAGGCAGAGGTTGCAGTGAGCCAAGATCGCACCACTGCACTCCAGCCTGTGCAACAGAGTGAGACTCCATCTCAAAAAAGTAAAATAAAATAAAAAGTTGATTTTATAGAAAATGAAGGCAATGGTAAAACTTCTTTACAAGTATAGAACTTGGTTCAGTTTTCACTGCAAACTTTGAAAGATACATAAAGAAAAACTAACATTTTTCCGTAACCTAGAGATTAAAATTTTGGGCTTTACCTAAATCCATAATTTAGTATGATTTGTTTATTGGTTTTTGATAGGGGAAAGAATTCCTTTTTCCGTTACCAAATTTGGATTTTGTTTTCTTTTTTAGGGCACCAGCAATTAGTTGTAATTCATGCCTACCTAAACAATATTTGCCTTGCTTCTTTAGTACACTAGTCAATATCCTGTTGAGAAGATATTTTAATTATTAGTAGGCATGGATGTATATATACAGTGTGCTTTCCAGATGTTAAGGCTGACCCATCAGAGATTTGGACCAAAATTGAAATCTTTGTACCTTTGGGCATACATTTACTTAATTCCAAACATAATTGTTTAATAAATGTGTTTATAGGGCTGGGCGCGGTGGCTCATGCCTGTAATCCCAGCACTTTGGGAGGCCAAGGCGGGTGGATCACGAGGTCAGGAGATCGGGACCATCCTGGGTCACACGGTGAAACCCCGTCTCTATTAAAAATACAAAAAATTAGCCGGGCATGGTGGCGGGTGCCTGTAGTCCCAGCTACTCGGGAGGCTGAGGCAGGAGAATGGCGTGAACTCGGGAGGTGGAGCTTGCAGTGAGCCGAGATCTCGCCACTATACTCCAGCCGGGCGGCAGAGCAAGACTCCGCCTCAAAAAAAAAAAAATATGTTTATAATTGCTCATCACAATAAATAATTTATTAGAAAAATAGTTGCTTATGTCATAGGTGAAGTATTTATAACCTGCCTTATTTCATTAAATTCCTCTCACTTTGATAGTTTATGATCTCTGTTGGAAAACACAATGTATCTGTTGCAGCACATGCACCATACAGGGGATGTAGGATGGATGCCTAAGCAAACCATAGGTATGGTAAAGAAGCACTCCAAAGAATAATGCTTACCACCCACTCCTCTTCATACAGATAAAAAAACTCCCAACCTCTTTGCTAAGCCCATTAGTAAGTCTTTTGGGTTCTACCTCCAAAAACAGTTGAAATCCATATACTACTTTTCACTTTCTATCCTGGTCCATTTTTTTCTTAGCCAGAGCTACTACAATAACCATCTAATCTAAATGGGCTCCTTGCACTCCATTCTCCATAAATATGATACAGATTTACAAAAAAAAATTTTTTTTTTAAGGCAGAGTCTCACTTGGTCACCCAGGCTGGAGTGCAGTGGCTTGATCTCAGCTCACTGCTCCCTCCGCCCTGCCGGGCTCAAATGATCCTCCCGTCTCAGCCTCCCAAGTAGCTGGGACCATAGGCACGCCCCATCACACCCAGGTACTTTCTTTTATTTTTGGTAGAGACAGGCTTTTGCCATATTGCTCAGGCTGGTCTCAAACTCCTAAGCTCAAGCAGTTCACCTGCCTCAGCCTCCCCAAAAATGCTGGGTTTACAGGTGTGAACCACCATGCCTGACCTGATAAAGATTTTTAAAAAATCATTTCTAAGCCAGGTGCGGTGGCTCACACCTGTAATCCCAGCACTTTGGGAGGCCGAGGCGGGCGGATCACGAGGTCAGGAGATCGAGACCATCCTGGCTAACACAGTGAAACCCTGTCTCTACTAAAAATACAAAAAAACTAGCCAGGCGTTGTGGTGGGCGCCTGTAGTCCCAGCTGCTCAGAAGGCTGAGGCAGGAGAATGGCGTGAACCCGGGAGGCAGAGTTTGCAGTGAGCCGAGATTGTGCCACCGCACTCCAGCCTGGGCAATAGAGCGAGACTGCCTCTCAAAAAAAAAAAAAAAAAAAATCATTTCTATTTCCAATGTTTTTGTTGCCTTATATTTCATGTTTGTCTTTTTAAAACACTGTTAAGTTGATTTTTGCTTTTTTTTTGGTAATTTTTGATAACCTTTGTCTTTTAATTGGAGCATTCAATCTTTTTTTTTTTTTTTTTGAGGCAGAGTCTCACTCTGCTGCCCAGGATGGAATGCAGTAGTGTGATCACAGCTCACTGTAGCCTTGACCTTCTAGGCTTAAGCCATCCTCCCACCTCAGCCTCCCAAGTAGCTGGGACCATAGGTGTGCGCCACCATGCCTGGCTTTTTAATTTTTTGTATAGACGGGATCTTGCTATACTGCCTAGGCTGGTCTTGAACTGCTGGGCTCAAGCAATCTGCCCCCCTCAGCCTCACAGAGTGCTGGGATTACAGGCATGAGCGAGCCATCGTGCCTGGCTGGGGTAGATTATTTTTTATTTAACCTTCCACCTTTCTACTACTTGGAATTTCTACACTCGTTTGTTACTCTTCAATGGGTACCCTAGAGAGTATCACATACATCTTTATCAAAATTTTCTATGCAAAGACCTTATAATGCTTTTAATTCTTAATTCCCACCCTACTTATATGTCATTCTTGTTACACATTTCTGAATATGTTTATCTTCTAAAAGAAAATTATTGTTTTGTACACTCTATATTCAGTTAGGATTATTTATTTTACATTTTACATTATCCTTTACACATTCTGCTTTTTAAAATTCTTTTCTGCATGTCTGACTGTCCATCTGGGATCACTTTCTTTTCACCTGAGAACGTTTAGTATTTCTCTTTAGTGAAGGTCTGTTGGTATCCAGTTCTCACTGTGTCCTGTTTTCTGAAATATGTTTGTTTAGCCTGAGTGGGTCAACTGTGATTGCATATTGAATTCTAGTTGGCAGAGGTGTTTTTTTTTTTTTTATTTTTTTACTCTAAACATAGTATTTTACTGTCTTTGTTTTTATGTTTTCTGCTAAGGTCAACTATCATATCTGTTGTTGGACATTTAATGGTAGTCTGATTTTTTTCACTATTATTATCTGTGTCTTTTTTTTTTAGCCAAGGTTTGTTTTCCTTTTTATTTAAGTTTCTTGAAGTTCTTAAATCTTTATGGCTTGATATATTTTCATCACTTTTGTAAAGTTCTCAGCCATTTCTCTTCGAGTACCACTCTTGCACCTCTCTCTCTCTCTTCTCTTTTTGGAACATAGTTACATGTGTGTTATACCTTCTTCCTCTTCTTCCTGTGACCTCTGTCTCCTGTTCCCCTTCTTTATTTTTTTTATGATTCATCTTTCAGTTCACTAATTGTCTCTTCAGTAATCTGTAGTCAGTAGTTAAGCCCATCTATTGAGGTCTTACAGTTTTTGCTTTTTTTTTTTTTTTTTTTGAGACAGAGTTTTGCTCTGTCGCCCAGGCTGTAGTGCAGTGGCGCGATCTCAGCTGACTGCAAGCTCCGCCTCCCGGGTTCATGCCCTTCTCCTGCCTCAGCCTTCCGTGTAGCTGGGACTGCAGGTGCCCACCACCACGCCCAGCTAATTTTTTTTTTTTTTTTTTTTTGTATTTTTAGTAGAGATGGGGTTTTCATCGTGTTAGCCAGGATGGTCTTGATCTCCTGACCTTGTGATCCGCCCGACTCTGCCTCCCAAAGTGCTGGGATTATAGGTGTGAGCCACAGCATCTGGCTGGTTTTTGCTTCTTGAATTTTTTTTTTTTTTTTGAGGTGGAGTCTCGCTTTGTCGCCAGGCTGGAGTGCAGTGGCGTAATCTCGGCTCACTGCAGCCTCTGCCTCCCGGGTTCAAGCAATTCTCCTGCCTCAGCCTCCCTGGTAGCTGAGATTACAGGCACATACCACCATGCCCAGCTAATTTTTGTATTCTTAGTAGAGACAGGGTTTCACCGTGTTGGTCAGGATGGTCTCGATCTCCTGACCTCATCATCCACCCGCCTCGGCCTCCCAAAGTGCTGGGATTACAGGTGTGAGCCACCGCGCCTGGCCGAATTCTTTTTTTTAGATTGTTTACAGATTTCTTCCAAAATTTTCAATCTTGTCTTTTATCTCCTTGAACATAATCAACATTATTATTATTATTAATTTTTTTGAGACAGAATCTTACTCTCTTACCCAGGCTGGTGTGCAATGGTGTGATCTTGACTCACTGCAACTTCTGCCTTCTGGGCTCAGGCTCTCCTCCCATCTCAGCCTCTTGAGTAGCTGGGGCTGCAGATGTTCACCAGTACGCCCAGCTAAAGCATGATTATTTTAAAGTTGAATTGGAAACTCTGTAGTTCTTTTACTGTTATGTGTTGTTTCTGCTCATTTTCAGTTATATTGTCTTACATCCTTATGTACATAATTATTTTTATTTTCAAGAAACTGTTATTTGAAAAGTTGTCTGTAGAAATACCTTCAGACCAAATGCTATAATTTAAATTGCTTTTCTCAGATGTATGCAGCCACTACCTCTGGGATCTGGGATCGCTTTATTCCATTTTAAATTTTTACAGTCCCTGCAAGCTTGGCTTTTTCTAGTTTACCCTTATGTGTAGGATGCCACCCTTTGAAATCATAACCCAAAGCAAAGTGACTTACTGAGCCCCACTGTCATGGCAGGTTCATCAATTTGTATCCCCACGACACTTCAAATCTGTCAGAAAAACTGCTCGGCTTCTCAGCCATCCCCTCTGGAATCAGTAAACAGTGTCTGGGGGAAAACAGCCCAAATATTGGGCTCACCTTTTAGGCCTCTGTTCTCTGGATTTTGGCCTGGTTTTTCTTCAGTATTTTTTCTCTGTTTTTTATGTTTAATTCTGCTTTTCTACTTGTCCTTAGTGCAGAGGTGGTCCCAATTACCTGATTTGTCATGGCTAGAAGCAGAAGTTCCCATTAGATAACTTTTGTTCCCTCTGTTCTGTCCCCACAAAGAGTTTATCCAGTATGTAATGGAACTTAGTCCTCTCTCCAGATAAAGCTCATTCTTTTTTCATAGCTTTTAATTGTTAGAAAACTTGATGTTAGGTCTGTCACTTGGTTTCCAAAAGTAGTTCCTGGTTTCATAATAATACCAGTAACCTATGGCTATGTAACAAATTATGCCAAAACTTAGTAGCTTAAAACAAAAAACATTTATTATCTTCATAGTTTCTGTGGGTCAGGAATACAGAAGCAGTTTAGCCAGGTGATTCTGTCTTAGGGTCTCCAATGTAGTTGCAATCAAGATGTTGGCCAGAGCTGCAGTATCACCTGAAGACTTGACTTGTGGGGTGGATCTGCTTTCAAGCTCTTCCTGTGGTTGTTGAGAGGCCTTGGTTCTTTGCTGGCTATTGGTGGAGACTTTAGTTCCTCACCACATAGGTCTCTCCATGGGCTTTTCAGCATGGCAGCTGGCTTCCCCCAATGTTAGTGCATGTGAAAAGAGAAAGAGCAAGAACACCCAAGATGGAAGATGTTACAACTTGTTATCACTTCTGCTATATTCTGTTGGTGACAGAGACCAACCCCATAATGGGGGAGGGAACTATATAAGGTTTACCTATAAGGAAGTGGGGCTGATTGGGGCCATCTTAGTGGCTGCCTACCACATTAAGACGTTCAGAAGGAATTTGATTGCTCTTTCACATGAAAGCCTTTCAGGTGCTTAAAAAGAGCAGACATGATTCAATTCAACTTTTCTTCTTCCAGAATAACCAGCCCCAGTAGTTACAGTAGTTCCTTTGATGATGTATTTTATGTTCTCTTGTTATCCTGATTTGACATGTTCTATCCATTTTTTTTTCTGCAGATGTTTTATTGAGGGTAACTTCTAAATTCAGACTGCTTGGGTTTGAATCCAGGCCCTTCCACTTACTAGCGGGGTTCTTTGGGCAAGTCACTTAACTTCTCTTTTCCTGATGTGTCTAGTCTGTAAAGTAGAGATACTGTTAATTCCTTCTTCATAGAGTTATTTTGAGGATTAAGTGAGTTAATGCATATAACGTATTTTCAGTAATGGTCAAAATAATGAATAATGCCCAAAATAACAGCTATTGTTAGTATTGCTGTATTTTTGTCATTTGTAAATAAGTAGTATTTCTCCAGTCTTTAACCAATACAGTCATACATTGCTTAATGATAGGGATACATTCTGAGAAATGGGTTCATTAGGTGATTTCATTGTTGTGCAAACATCATAGAGTGTACTTACAAGCCTAAATGGCATAGGCTTTACAAATCTATACAGCATGTTACTGTACTGTAGGCAACTGTAACACAATGGTAAGTATCTAAACATGTCTAAACATAGAAAAGGTGCAGTAAAAATACAGTGTAAAATTTTAAAATGGTACACTTGTGTAGGACACTTATCACGAATGGCGCTTGCAGGACTAAAAGTTGCTCTGAATGAGTCAGTGAGTGAGTGATGAGTGAATGTGAAGGTCTAGGACATTACTGTACACTACCATTGACTTTGTAAACACTGTACACCTAAGCTGTGCTAAATTATATATAAAAAATTTCCTTCAGTAATAAATTAGACTTCGCTTACTATAATTTTTTACTTTATAAACTGAATTTTTAAAAACATTTTGACACAGCTTAAAACACAAACACATTGTATAGCTGTAGAAGAATATTCTCTTCCTTTATATCCGTATTCTATAAGCTTTTTCCTATTTTTAAAATTTTTAATGTTTATTTTACTTTTTAACTTTTTTGTTAAGAATGAATACACATACACGCATATTAACCTAGGCCTATACAGAGTCAGGATCGTCAGTATCACTCTCTTCTACCTCCACATCTTGTCCCACTAGAAGGTCTTCAGGGGCAGTCACAGTCATGGAGCTGTCATCTTTTGTGATAACAGTGCCTTCTAACCTGTCTAAAGCTGTTTTACAGTTAACTTTTAAAAAATAAGTAGAAGGAATATACTGTAGAATAAAAATTATAATACATAAGCCAGTAACAGCAGTTTATTATCATTATCCAGTATTGTATTCTGTACATAATTATACGTGCTAGATTTTAATACCACTGGCAGCACAAATAGGTTTGTTTACACCAGCATCACCACAAACATGTGAGTAATGTATTGTGCTACAACATTAAAACAGCTATGATGTTACTATAGGAATTTTTCAGGTCCATTATTATTTTATGGGACCAGCATCATATATGTGGTCCATTGTTGACCAAAATGTAGTTATGTGGCTCATGATTGTACTTTTGCTACCCTTATTTAAACTTAGTCTGATTGCTAGCCTTGGAGTGTGAAGAATTCATACCCTGTGGTGCTAGTGTAAAATCAAATATAATCTACCTCTTTAGCTTTTCTGTTATATAATTGGAATGAAAAAATAATGCTTTTTTTTTTTCATTTTTGAGATTGAGTTACCACGGAGGGAAAGAACATGTGTGTGTTTTACCAGTAGAACGCATTCTTTGTGTTATCTCTTCCATTTTTAACATTTTATGTTTCCAGTTTATAAACTTTGCCTCCAGTTTGATGAAGAAAATTTAGCTATTAGAAAGTATTTAAAATCTCGAAAGTATGATATTTTAAAATGTTAGCAGGTTTAAAGATAACTTAGTTTTTCAACTGTTACCCAAAATTATACTTGTATACTGTAATTTGTGTTAAATTACTTGGTCTTATTTATCATCCTAGTAAGATCTATTTTATATAATTTAATTCACTTTTTATATTGAATTATGTTAATTGTTTTTGTAATACACCTTTCATATTTCTTCAAAGAAAACTAGTGTTGGGTTATTGCTAATTTTGCTTCGTGGTTTGGTTATTTACATATAAAAATTATATTGTTTTAAAAATTGCAAAGTGATCATTTATTGACAAATCAGCAAGAATTAATGTTGAAATGCAAATTTTTTCCCCTGTCCTTAACTAAGTGTGTAGATATCTTTGTTTTGTTTCTTTAATAGATAGCAAACAATAAAGATGCATTGAGGAAGACATGGAACCCTAAGTTTACATTGAGAAGTCACTTTGATGGCATCCGAGCCCTTGCTTTCCATCCCATTGAGCCTGTTTTGATAACAGCATCAGAGGATCACACATTAAAAATGTGGAATTTACAGAAAACAGCCCCAGCCAAAAAGTGAGAATATTCTACTTTAACAATATTTGAATATTTTAAGTAACATTTTCAGCAGAAAACTACATATTTTATTATTTCTGTTAAATTTCCGATATTTCTTTTAGTTCTTTCTTCCATGTCATGTAATTTATTGTGTTTTTCCATTTATACAACCTAATGCTAGGTTAGAAAACTGATGCTTAGGAAGATATGGTATTATCTGTTGCTTTCACCAGGGTTTGTGAATACTGATTATGGTCTTTATACATAACAGTATTTTTAAATGGCTGCTATATTTGGGGAGCCCCTTATCCATACTGAAGGTTTGGACTGTTCTTATAAACAGGTATATACATCTTTAAAATAATCGAATCTCCACCTCCACCTTGCCCCATTGTTTACTAGATTTAGACTTATGGGATCGAGCAGAGAAAAGCCTCACTGGGATGGGTGGAGGATCTTGGTCTTGCCTTTTGGCCTTGAGACTTTAGGTACTTTCCATACCCACCAATATGTCTAGACTCAGAGGCTAACATAACTGCTAGTGCTCGCCTTGGCCCTTTAGTTCCTTTCTAAGCATGGATAGACATGAGTTAGTATAAACCCTTTAAAAGTCACATAGCTAAATCTGATTCTGCTTGCTTGGGTCCTTATCAGAGCTCCACTCCTTTGGGTCACATGTCAAAAAAAAAAAAAGAACCAGCATCTGCCAGCAAAGACCCTTTTGCAGTGTTAGGCACTTTGTTATTATAAGTCATCACTGAACATCAAATAGAGGAGGTTACAAAAGTTTTACTACTAATGGAGGAGATCTATTGCCTGGCTTAAGAGAGATCAGTGTCATTCATGCTGTGTCATACATAGGGTAGATGAAATACTTGATTTATCAGTCTGCTTCAGATAGCTCAACTAGATATTGCTAAAACTAGATGGACTTTCACATAGATTAGGTGTTTTCAGAAGAGAAAAATAGTTTACTGGTTACATTGTGAGATAACATGTCTATGCATAACTGCAGTACAATGTAGAAAACGGTAAGTACGTGACTTTAAATCCAGTTTCCATCAAAGTCATAGCCAGTATTAGGGTATAGTGTACCTATAATAATGGTGTTCTGAGTAATGAATAAACTGATAATTTGGACAGTCTCTTCAGTATGAAGGATAGACGTATTATCCTTATTGGAAAGGCAAGGAAATAAAAGTACCATTGGCTGATATCCTACTATGTGCATGATTGTGTCCTGGGGTGTTTTTTAAATTGTAGAATCCTATTTAATCCTGTGATTATTTGGTGTTATTCCCATTTTTCTGTTTTGTTTTAAACGGAGTAATCTGAAGCTCTGAAAGATTAAATAATTTGCTTAAAGTTAGCCAATTAGTGACAGAACTGGAAATTGAGTTCAGAAATTTATCTCTTCAAAGCTCATGTTGTTTCTCTTGAATGAAGCTGTCTTTCCCTTTAGTCAAATAGATTATGACAGGGCTAAAAATACTGTAACAAGATATTATTACTAAATAAGAATCTTGTTTCTTGATGCCATGAAAGTATAATTGGTGTTAAGTAAGCTTTCTTATGTATTGTGTAGTTGAGAATGGTATATTCCCATAATGTTTGTATTTTTAAAGGCAATTTTATGACATATATTTAATTATACTGTTTACTGAAACTTAGAATGGTAAAGTCATCTCTCTCTGATTTAGGAGCACTTCTCTTGATGTAGAACCTATCTATACATTCAGAGCCCATAAGTAAGTATATGCTTTTTCTTTATTTTAAACCGATATCTTTGTAAAATAGCCTGGTTAGGATATTTTATTTTCTTTCACTTACTAGGTATTCTTTGTATTTAGGAGTGTTTTTTTAATGTAAAGGAATTTGGCAGATAATATAATGCTAAAACCAAGTTCATCATTGCCAAATAGGGATTTGTGCTTAAATTAGATTTTATTTACATGATGTTTAAGTGAGGTACATATTTATATCTTTAAACTAGAGCCAACTAGGCTTAAATATTAGAAATTCCAACTTTTTTTCCTCATATAATCTGGATTAAAATATTCAAGTGCCTGCTTTGGTAGTAGATACCCTACAATTGGAAAGATACAGAGATTAGCAAGGCCTCAGTACAAGGATAACACAGATTCACGAAGGGTTCCATATTTTTCTTTTTCTTTTCTTTTTGTTTTTTGAGACGGGGTCTCGCTCTGTTGCCCAGGCTGGAGTGCAGTGGCATGATCCAGTGGATACAAGGTTTTACACTGTTGGCCAGGGTGGTTGTGAACTCCTGGGCTTGAACTCTTGACCTCAAGTGATCCACCCACCACAGCCTCCCAAAGTGCTAGGATTACAGGTGCCTGGCCGAAGGGTTTCATATTTTTCTAAACATGGAAACAAAAGAATATTACCAGCCACCACAAAAACACAATTAGTTACATAGACCGTTGATACTTTATAGCAACTACACAATCAAGTATGTGTAATAACCAGCTAACATGATGACAGGATCAAATGGGCACATATCAGTGTTAACCTTGAATGTAAAAGGGCTAAATGCCCCAATTAAAAGGCATACGGTGGCAAGTTGCATAAAGAAGCAAGACCCAACTGTATTCTATCTTTAAGCGACCCACCTCACATGCAGTTAACACCCATAGGCTCAGAGAAAAGGGATGAAGAACAATCAACCAAGCAAATGGAAAACAGAAAAAAGCAGGAGTTGCTACTCTAATTTCAGACAAAACAGTTTAAACCAACAAAGATCAGTAAAGACAAAGAAGGGCATTACATGACAGTAAAGGATTCAATTCAAGAAAATTCTTAACTATCTTAAATATATATGCACCCAACATAGGAGCACCCAGATTCATAAATTCTTGGAGACTGTCAAAAAGATTTATATAACTATACAATAATAGTGGGAGACTTTAACACCCCACTGATGTATTAGATCATCAAGGCGGAAAACTAAAATATTCGGGACCTGAACTTGATGCTTGACCAAATGGACCTAACATATCTACAGAACTCTCCACTGCAAAACAACAGAATATACATTCTTCTCATTCGTACATGGCACATATTCTAAAATCAGCCACACTCCTGACCGTTAAACACTTCTCGGCAAATTTAGAAAAACTGAAATCATACCAACCACACTCTCAGACCAAACACAATAAAAATAAAAGTCAGTGGCTGGGTGCAGGGGCTCATGCTTGTAATCTCAGCACTTTGAGAAGCTGAGGCGGGCAGATTGCATGAGCTTAGAAGTTCTGGACCAGCCTGGGCAACATGGCAGAACCCCATCTCTACAAAAAATACAAAAATCAGCCACTAGTGGTGACGTATTCCTGTAGTCTCAGCTTCTTAGGGGGTTGAGGTGGGAGGATGAATTGAGCCCGGGAGGTGGAGTTTGCAGTGAGCTGAGGTCATGCCATTGCACACCAGCCTGGGAAACAGAGCGAGCGATACCCTGTCTCAAATAAATAAATAATAGAAATCAATACCAGGATTGCTCAAAACCATACAGTTACATGGAAATTAACCAGCTCCTGAATGACTTATTGGTAAATAATGAAATTAAGGCAAAAATCAAGAAATTCTTTGAAACTAATGAAACCAAAGCTACAACATACCAGAATCTCTGGGAAATTCTGTGTTGAGAGGGAAATTTATGGTGCTAAACACCCACATCAAAAAATTAGAAATATATCGGCCAGTGCATTGGCTCACACCTGTAATTCCAGCACTTTGGGAGGTTGAGGCGGGTGGATCACAAGGTCAGGAGTTTGAGACTAGCCTGGCCAACATGGTGAAACCCCATCTCTACTAAAAATATAAAAATTAGCTGAGCGCAGTGGCGTGTGCCTGTAATCCCAGCTACTCAGGAGGCTGAGGCAGGAGAATTGCTTGAACCCAGGAGGCAGAGGTTGCGGTGAGCCAATATACCACCACTGCACTCCAACCTGGGCTGCAGAGTGAGATTCCATCTCAAAAAAAAGTTAGATCTCACATTAACAACTTAACATCACACACAAGAGAAAACCAACCCCAAAGCTAGCAGAAGACAAGAAATAACCAAACTCAGAGCGGAACTGAATGAAATTGAGACACAAAAAAACTGTATAAAAGATCATTGAAACCAGAAGTTGGTTCTTCGAAAGAATAAAATAGGTAGACCACTAGCTAAACTAATAAAGAAAAAAAGAGAAGATCCAAATAAACACAACCAGAAATGATAAATGTAATATTACCACCAACCCCACAGAAATACAAAAACCACCCAGAAACTATTATGAACACCTCTATGCACACAAACTAGAAAACGTAGAAGAAATGGATAAATTCCTGGAAACAACATCCCAAGACTAAACCAGGAAGAAATTCTAACTGTGAACAGACCAATAATGAGTTCTGAAATTGAATCAGTAATAAAAAGCTTACCAACAAGAAAAAGCCCAGGTTGAGGTGGATTCACAACTGAATTCTACCTAGCGCTAAAGAAGAACTGGCGCCATTCCTACTAAAACTATTCCAGAAAATTGAGGAAGAGGGGTCGGGTGCAGTGGCTCATGCCTGTAATCCCAGCACTTTGGGAGGCCAAGGTGGGTGGATCATCTGAGATCAGGAGTTCGAGACCAGCCTGGCCAACATGGTGAACCCCCATCTCTGCTAAAAATACAAAAAAATTAGCTGGGCGTGGTGGCAGATGACTGTAATCCCAGCTACTCGGGAGGCTGAGGCAGGAGAATCACTTGAAACCAGGAGGCAGAGGTTGCAGTAAGCCGAGATCGCACCCATTGCATTCCAGCCTGGGCAACAAGAGTGATGAAACTCCATCTCAAAAAAAAAAAAAAAAAAAGAGGAAGAGAGACTTTTCCCTACTCATTCTATGAGGCCAGCATCATCCTGATACCAAAACCTGGCAGAGATACAACAGAAAGGAAAACTTCAGGCCAATATCCTTGATGAACATAGATGCAAAAATCTTCAACCAAATACTAGCAGAGCAAATCCAACAGCACATCAAAAAGCTAATCCACCACAATCAAGCAGGCTTTATCCCTGGGTTGCAAGGTTAGTTCAGTATACACAAATCAATAAATGTGGTTCATCACATGAACAGAACTGAAAACAAAAATCACATGATCATCTCAATAGATGCAGAAAAGGCTTTCGATAAAATTCAGCATCACTTCATTTGAAAAACCTGAACAAACTAGGCATTGAAGGAACGAACATACCCCAAAATATTAAGAGCCATCTATGACAAGCTCACAGCCAACATCACAGTGAACTGCAAAATCTGGAAGCATTTCTCTTGAGAACTGGAACAAGACAAGGATGCCTACTCTCACCACTCCTATTCAATATAGTACTGGAAGTTCTAGCCAGAGCAGTCGGGCAAGAAAAAGAAAAGGCATTCAAATAGGAAGAAAGGCAGTCAAACTGTCTTTGTTTGCAGACAGTATAATTTTATACCTAAAAAATGCTATAGTCTCTGCCCAAAAGCTCCCAGATCTGATAAAACAACTTCAGCAAATTTCTGGATATAAAATCAATGTATGAAAATCAGTACCATTTCTATACACCAATAATGCCCAAGCTGAGTACCAAATCAAGAATGCAGTCTCATTTACAGTAGCCACAAAAAAGATAAAATAACTAGGAATATAGCTAACCATGGAGGTGCAAGATCTCTACAATGAGAATTACAAAACACTGCTCAAAGAAATCAGAGATGACACAAAGAAATGGAAGAACATTCCATGCTCATAGATAGAAAGAATCTATTGTTAAAATGGCCATACTGCCCAAAGCAATTTACAAATTCAATGCTATTCCTATCAAACTATCAATGACATTCTCACAGAATTAGAAAAGATGTTTAAAATTCATATGGAAACCCAAAGAGCCAAGGCAATCCTAAGCAAAAAGAACAAAGCTGGAGACATCACATTACCTGACTTCAAACTATACTACAGGGCTATAGTAACCAAAAAAGCATGGTACTGGTACAAAAACAGAATCATAGACCAATGAAACAGAATAGAGAGCCCAGAAATGAAGCTGCACACTTACAACTGTCTAATCTTCAACAAAGTTGACAAAAGCAATGGGGAAAGGACTCCCTATTCAATAAATGATGTTGGGATAAATGGCTAGCCATATGCAGAAGATTGAAAACTGGACCCCTTCCTTATACCATATATAAAAATCAATTCAGATGGATTAAAGACTTAAATGCAAAACCTAAAACTAAAAAAAGTTGAAGAAAACCTGGGGAAATACCATTCTAGATATAGGCCCTGGCAAAGATTTCATGATGAAGACACCAAAAGCAATTGCAACAATGACAAAAAAAAAAAAGACAAATGGGACCTAATTTAACTGAAGAGCTTCTGCACACATTAGAAACTATCAACAGAGTAAACAGACAACCCACAGAATGAGAGAAAATATTTGCAAACTATGAATCTGACAAAGGACCAATATCCAGAATCTATAAGGAACGTAAACAAATTAACAGGCTAAAAACAGGCCAGGCGCGGTGGCTCACACTTGTAATCCCAGCACTTTGGGAGGCCGAGGCGGGCGGAGCATGAGGTCAGGAGATCGAGACCACGGTGAAACCCCGTCTCTACTAAAAATACAAAAAATTAGCCGGGCGTGGTGGCGGGCGCCTGTAGTCCCAGCTACTCGGAGAGGCTGAGGCAGGAGAACGGCGTGAACCCGGGAGGCGGAGCTTGCAGTGAGCCAAGATTGTGCCACTGCACTCCAGCCTGGGTGACAGAGCAAGACTCCGTCTCAAAAAAAAATAAGAACAACCCCATTAAAAAGTGGGCAAAGGATGTGAACAGATAGTTTCCAAAAGAAGACATACATGTGGCCAACAGACATGAAAAAATGCTCATCATCACTTATTACAGAAATGCAAATCAAAAATTAACAAGCAAATAACCCCATTAAAAAGTGGGCAAAGAACATGAACAGATAGTTTCCAGAAGAAGACATACATGTGGCCAACAGACAGGAAAAAATGCTCAACAGCACTTATTATTACAGAAATGCAAATCAAGACCGCAATGAGATGCCATGTCACACCAGTCAGAATGGCTGTTATTAAAAGGTCAAAAGATAACAGATGCTGGCAAGGCTGTGGAGAAAAGAGAACACTTAAATGCTGCTGGTAGGAGTGTAAATTAGTTCAGCCACTGTGGAAAGCAGTTTGGTGATTTCTCAAAGAAGTTTGAACTACCAGTCAACCTAGCATTATTAGGTATATACCCAAAGGAATATAAATCATTCTGCTATAAAGACACATGCATGTGTGTTAATCATAGCACATAGTAGCAAAGACATGGAATCACCCTAAATGCCCATCAGCGGTAAACTGGATAAAGAAAATGTGGTACATATACACCGTGGAATACTATGCGCCCATAAAAAAATGAGATGCTGTCCTTTGCAGGAAAATCGTGGAACTGAAGACCATCAGCTTAAGCAAACTAATGCAGGAACGGAAAACCAAATACTGCATGTTCTCACTTATAAGTGAGAACTAAACATTGAGTATACATGGACACAAGAAGGGAACAATAGACACTAGGGCCAACTTGACTGTGGAGGGTGGGAAGAGGGTGAGGATTGAAAAACTACCCATTGTGTACTATGCTTTTTTCCTGAGTGAGGGAATAATATGTACAGCAAACCGCCGAGGCATGCAATTTATCTATAGTACCAACCTGCACATGTAACCTTGAAACTAAAAGTTAAAAAGTTTTGTGAGAATGTGTGTGTGTGTGTGTGTGTGTGTGTGTGTGTGTGTGTGTGTGTGTGTGTGTGTGCGCGCGCGCGCGCGTGCGATGATACGTTGCATTTTTTTTTTCTGTTTCTGTTTAAGAAATGTGCCTTTTCTCTTGATTTAGCACAGAGATTGGCATACTTTTTATAAAAAGAGTCACATAATAAATATCTGACTTAGGCTGTTAGGCTTTTTGAAATATTTTAGGATTTGCTAGTCATATAATTTCTGTTGCATATTCTTGTTTTTTTGTTTTGTTTTGTTTTATAACCCTTTAAAAATGTAAAGACCATTTTTAGCTTGAGGACTGTACAGAAACAGACCAGTGGTTGGATTTGACCTGCAGACCATAATTTACCAACCTCTTAAACCAGAGGAAGAAAAATGAACAGTGCTTTGATAGTACCTGTGTTTTCATTTTTTATAAAAAGCAGAAAAATAGAAAGCCATTTGGATAATTAAACATTCTTATTTTTAACAAGTCATATTATCAGGTTGGTTTTTGAGAATAGCAGTTGATTTATTTTTTTTAATCTCCCAGAGGTCCAGTGCTTTGTGTGGTAATGAGCAGCAATGGTGAGCAGTGTTACAGTGGTGGTACTGATGGACTGATCCAGGGCTGGAATACCACTAATCCCAACATCGACCCCTATGATTCTTATGGTAGGTGATTTCCCAAAGATCTGAAGGAATAAAATTGGTTTTTTAAACACATTTTTTCATAGAATATAAAAGGAAGAGATAAAGAGATTTTTGAAAATAAATAAGTAAAGAGAACCACATCTTTATTTTGTTAAAAAGGACTTCTGTATTTAGGAATTAACTTGATATACAATGCTAAAAGAAGAAAAGAAAAAAAATTCTTGAAAATACAGTTCCCACTTCTCTAAAGTCTTATTGATTAGAAATACAGGCTTGATTGACAGTTGTTTTCTTATTTTAGGCATCTGTAGAGTTCTTGATACATTATTACTAATCTGTAATAATATTTCATCACTATTCTTGTCAAACAACTTTTAAGGAAAATGAATGTTGGTGCCATCCCCTTGGTCAATTATTGGAGGGCTGTAGAAGCTAATAATTTTTAAAGTCCATGACACCAAAATATGTAAAAGGCCTCAAAAGTTAAGAAGTGCCCATTAGTTTTGGGAACAGTACCATACATCATAAATAATATTATAATCTATCAATGGATATGACCATAGATTCATTTGTAAAAACTATTTAGGAATTGGGTATTTTGGTTTTCTGTTAAGTTCTAGAGTAGTTTGAAGTATCACATTTGTCATAAAAGCATTTTAATTTCATCATCATTTTAGATTAATTTTACCACCAAACCAGAGTGAGGATAAGAAATTCAATAAACAAAATTTTTTCCCAGCATTTATTTAATGAGCATTAATATTTTGTGAAAGGTAACCCCACTCTCCCCTAATTCTCTTGTAAGTTATCTGTTTCATGTCTTTCCTTACTTCCTTTACCTCTCTGCCAGAGGATCAACTGTCCCTCATTCTGTCCTAGGCCAGTCCATCCCATTTTGACTTTATTCATTTTAGTTTCTTTTGTGACTGTACTCGAATCTCTCTCTGTCTCTTTGCGACTGCATTCTAATCTCTTGCTCTTCTGCTCTTGTTCTCTTGCATCTTAGTTAAGCCTTACTCTCCTTGCTCCCTTTCCATCCCCTCAGCAAATAAGTAAATTCGGTTATCTTCCATTCTGGTCAAGGAGAAGCCTTTTCTTGACCTTGTTTCCATCTCTGCCTTCTGTTTAGTCCCTCTCTTTTCCTCATCATCTGTTTCTTTGATGGTATTGTCTAGAAAACGCAATTACCAGTTACTAATTTCATGTTTTTTCTCTGTGCTTCATCCATCTACATTCTGGCTTCTGGCTACAACACTTACATATAACAAGATTGTCAGTAACTAATTGCCTGATCCAAGAATATTTTACAGTCTTTTATTTTACTGGATGTATTGGCTGTGTCTGAGATTGTTAACAACTCCATCCTTTTTGAAATCCGTCCATTCTATTGGCTTTTTGACCGTTTGTGACAATTTCTGTCCCCTGTCCTTCATAAACTGCTTTTATGTTTCTTGCCTTAAATATTGACATTTATAAAGACCCAGACCCTAACTTTTTGCAGTGTACAAACATTCCTTGAGAGACTGAATCTACATCTGTGCTTTTACATATAGTTGACTCATACATCTTTAAGCTTCAGATTGACTACAAGAATTTCAGGATGACTGTTTCATTGTCTGTAAATCCTAGCATTTTCTGTGTTTCTTCTCTTGTATATTCTTTTTTAGTTGGTGGCACTATGAGAATCACCCAAACTAGAAACCTAAGAATTACTTCAGATTCCGTGTTCTGTCACACTGTCCCCACTTACTAATTACCTAGTTTTTTGGTATTGACTCCCTAAATATTTCTTGAATTTACTTTTTCTGCTCTAGCCCTCTCACTGCTTCCCCTGGCCTTAGGTCTTTGTCACTCTTTTTGTCTGCTGAAACAATCCCTTGCCTTTGTCTTGGTTCTATCCAATCTGTCTTCTGTACTACTACCAAGCTTACCTTATTAAATACATACTTGATCCTGCTGCCCCTGGAGACAGATTCCTTGTTGCTTTCAGGATAATTTCCAAGTTCCTTAATACGTAGTAGAAATCACACCATAAACTAGATGCCCTCATCCCATCTACTTCGTATTTCAAAGTCCACACTCCAGTAATACTGAATTGCTTATACATTTCCTTGCATATCATGCTGTTTCTTTTTTCATGTGGTTTTGTAGGTGCTGCCTCCTTGTCAAGCATGTTCTCCTCCTCTTCTTCAGCTGGCTAACATCTGTAAATTCTAGGTTTCACTCTCCAAGTTTTCACTCATTCCAGTTACTCTCTGTGCTAACTGATGTCTGTCACAATTATTGTACTTTCAACATTGTTTGTTGAGGACTGGGATAGAATTGGGTCTTAATCATATATTTGGCTCCATCATTGAGCATAGTGCCTGACACACAGTGTGTCTTCAATATTTTGTGGTATGTGTGACAGAGGATATAAGACATAATACCATTGACATTTCCAGATTTAACATTTGTGAGTCATCTTGAAAGTACCACTTCATAGAATCATTGTGAAGATTAATAAAGTTTCCAATTTGACTTTTATCATGAGAGTGTGCTTAACCTCCCCACTTCCCTCCCTCTTCCCCTGCATACACTATCACCACATCTCAGTTATTGCTGTTTGAGAATTTGGGGATTCCTGTAGATGTCACTTCCTGTCCATTATGAATGCCATATTTTCAGGAAAAACTGCCATCCATCATATAGTAAGATAAGTGGACAGAAGGAAGTATAGCCAAAGTGCTAAGGGACTTCAGAGAGGGAGAGGACCTCTCTGTTCACTTCCTCAGGGAGTATGAGTTGTGGTTTCTCCAAAGATGAATTAAATTCAAATGATTTTGTATTAACATGCTTTAAAAATATTTAGACAAATGGAAGGACAAAAGGAAGGGGGAGGAAATACTCAGTTTTTTTAAGGGGAAAAATACGTGCTTTTAAATTTTAATTTAAAATTTTTAAACTTTACATTTGTATATTTCCAAGCCTGTTTTGATTTACTGTAGCCTATCAGAAGAATAATAGAAACCAAGAGTCATATTTTATACTGTTATCAGGTGCTATTGTTTATATATTTTACTTCTCTGAAATCTAAGTACCTTTGTGATTTTTTTTTTCCTCCTGATTTTGCATGTTTACTGTTTTGTATAGATCCTTCTGTTTTACGAGGCCCTCTGCTAGGCCACACGGATGCAGTCTGGGGTTTGGCTTATAGTGCAGCACATCAGCGTTTGTTGTCCTGTTCAGCAGATGGCACTCTGCGTTTATGGAATACAACTGAGGTTGCTCCAGCACTAAGTGTATTTAATGATACTAAAGGTACATACTTTAAAAAATTATTTTGCTGAATCCTCTATAAAACAGTTTATTCTGAAAACAAGCAAGCAGATAAATGATTCTCTGAACTCTTTAAATTTAATTTGAAAGTTTTTGAAGCAACGAAAGTGTATTTGTTTGAATTTCCAACCTATATATAATTTTGTTTTGTTTTTGTTTTTGTTTTTTTGAGACGGAGTATCACTCTGTTGCCCAGGCTGGAGTGCCGTGGCGCAATCTCGGCTCACTGCAACCTCCATCTCGCAGGTTCAGGCGGTTCTCCTGCCTCAGCCTCCAGCATACACCACCATGCTCAACTAATTTTTGTAGTTTTTTTAGTAGAGACAGGGTTTTGCTGTGTTGGCCAGGCTGGTCTGGAACTCCTGACCTCAAGTGATTCGCCTGCCTCAGCCTCCCTAAGTGCTGGGATTACAGGCATGAGCCACTGCACCCAGCTTATAATTTTTAAAAGCATAGTTTTTGGTGAAAGAACACACAGATTTTAGATTTTAAAACATTAAGATATAATTTATATGTAGTGAAAAACAGATATTAAGGATACATTTCAGTGAGTCTGATAGATGAGTACACCCATGTAACTCATACATCAATCAAGACAGAGTCCAGGTGTGGTGGCTCACACCTGTAATCCTAGCACTTTGGGAGGCTGAGGCAGGAGGATCACGAGAGGCCAGGAATTTGGGACCAGCTGGGCAACATAGCGAGGCCCTGTCTCTACATTTTCTTTTAAGAAAAAAAAAAAAAAGATTATATTTGCCCATTCTGGTACCACTATAAAGAAATACCTGAGACTGGGTAATTTGTTTAAAAAAAAAAAAGGTTTAATTGGCTGACGGTTCTGTACAGGAAGCATAGCAGCTTTTGTTTGGCTTCTGGGGAGGCCTCAAGCAATTTACAATCATGGCGGAAGGCAAAGGGACAGGAGGCATGTTTTACATGGCCAGAGCAGGAGGAAGAAGGGGGTGGGACATACTTTTAAACAACCAAATCTTGTGAGAACTCTATCACGAGAATAGCACTAAAGGGGAAAATCCGCCCTATGATCCAATCACCTCCCGCCAGGCCATATCTCCAACATTGGAGATTACGTTTGACATGAGACTTGAGTGGGGACACAGATCCAAACCATATGAAAGATAGAACATTTCCTTTATCTCCCCAAGGTTCCTTCGTGTCTTTCCAAGTCAATCCCCTCCTCTCCTTATTCCCAACCAGAGGTACCCACTGTTGTGATTTCTTTCATCATAGATTAGTTTTATCTACTCAAACATCATGTAAATGGAATAGTACAGTATGTGTTCTTTGTATCTTGTTTTTATTCTTCATTATAATGTTTTTGAAATTCATTTGTGTTATATCAATTATTTCTTTCATTTTTATTTGATAGTATTTCATTAAGCCATAATTTGTCTATTCATTTATATCTTGATGGATATTTGGGTTGTCTCTAGTTTTTTGCTATTTTGAACAAGGCTGCTATGAACATTCATATATTTTCATTATAGGTGTGTAGAGACAGAATTGCTGGACTTTCAGGTGGATGTTTATTTTACTTTATGTGAAATCACTAAAAATTTTTCAAAAAAATTTTGTGGTTGTACCATTTTACACCTTTGACAGCAGTGTATGAGCATTCCAGTTGCTCTGCATCCTTACAAACATACGGTATTGTCAGTCTATTTAACTTTAGCCATTCTGGTGGATGTGTAGTAGTATTTCATCATAGTTTATTTGCATTTCTTTGATGGCTAATTTTGATGAGCATTTCTTTTGTTTGCTTATTGGTTATTTGTGTATCTTCTTCTGCAATATACACATTTTTGAACTGTTAGCTTGCTGTAGTTAGATTTTGAGCCAAATGAAAAAAATCAGATTATTATATTCACTTTATATGTTTCCTTCTATTTTTATGTTTATAAATAAGCTCTAAGTTTTCATGTATTCTAGATGGTAAGCAAAAATACCCTCTTTATTCTTGAGCTATTATAACTTCTTTCCAGGCTTTGATGAGTTGTCTTCATATGGTATTTGCATGACTCTAACAATAAATAATAATTTAAAATTTTACTTTTTAATTTCTGTTTTTGATGAGCTAACATTCCTAATAAGAGATGGGTTTTTTAAAATGAAGAATTACCACTGTGTCACTCTAAGCTTGAGGTTGGGCGGAAGCAGCAAAATGTGTAATTCATACATGTTTTCCATTTGCTTTCTGAATAAAGGCTTGCATTCCATGAATATATCAGTTGAGTAACAGGTAGAAGATCTGCTAAGCAGGTAAGGGAAATAAATAGACTAGGGCTAAAAGTTACAAAGAAATAATCTCCAATGAATAGTTATGAGCTAATTCTTATTCTAATGGTAAGCCTTGTTTACTTCTTAAGGAAACCATGCCATTATTTGTTTTGCTATATTTTAAGCACATTGTCAAGTAGATGGTTTAATTGCCATTGTATTTCAATATGTTCTCTTTCAGAATTGGGAATCCCTGCCTCTGTGGATCTAGTGAGCAGTGACCCGAGCCATATGGTAGCATCATTCAGCAAGGGATATACAAGCATCTTTAACATGGAAACACAACAACGCATTCTCACTTTAGAATCCAATGTAGATACAAGTATGCATACCAATTTTAAATAGTCTGTGTTTATTTTTTTAACTTAATCAAAATTACGACTACTAGAGTCAGCTGTGAAAAATATTTGTCGTTATAAAGCTTTCTGTCTCTTAAATCTCAGAACACAGTTACTTAGAAGGTTGTAATATTACCTTTTAAGAATTTGGGTTAAGTTTATGTACATTTATAACTATACTGTTTCAAATAGCATTTGAGCTATTATGGGTCAAGTTTTATTTTATACTAAATGATTAATTTTCAATTCTATTTGAAGAAAGCCATATTTATTCTGAATAGGAAATTCTGTTTTTCATTTCTCGTAATTTCATATTTTAAATCAACTTAATTTTATATTAATAGTATGATTTGGTACAGCTCAATACAGATCATGTTGTGGCACTCAGAATTCCAAACCTGAAGCTTCTTATTGAATGCAGGAAGTCAGGAAATAAATGCTTTTTCAGGTTATGAAGAAGATATTACAGACTCTTTTTTGGTTTTTGGCTTTCTTAACCATTGCTTTCTGTCGTTAGCCATAATCCAGACAATCACAGTTTAGGTTGCAGTTGATGAAGAATACCACATACATATACTGTTGTTTTAATCTGAGAACTAGCTTTAAAAGTGATGATATGTTGTGTGTGTGCACATGCATGTGTGAACATGTACATGCATATGTGTACATATGTTCTTGTGGTGTTCTCACTCTCTGTCTCTCTCTCTCTCTCAAAAAGTTTATTCCATTGTGGTTTTCATCATTTTCCCTTCCTGACCTGTTCATTGTTTTCTTCTGATATACTGAGACTTGTTTGGGGAAGTAAGCATGAATAGAACTTTGAGCTACTTGGATGTAAACGAGAGAGACAGGAAAATAAAAACTCAGATGATAGAATTGGAAAAGGAGAATTTTTTTCAGCAAGAAATTACAGGTTTTAGACTCTCAATAAACTTAAAATCATGTTTAAATATATGACCCAAAGCTACAGTAGCAAAATAAAAAACTAATATGAAATTAGAAAGGATGAGAACATTTTTGTAATTACCTTCAGAGATTATATGGCCAATTTGTGAACATCCTGAGTGGAAATAGTGCTTTTTAATGACTGCAGGTTAATAAGATGTCAAGTCTGGTAGATAAGATGGATAAAGAGAACTAGGCAAGTGAGTCCACATTTTCCCCCAAGAGATGTGACCCTAAATTAATAGACTTTTTACCTGACACTGGAAACATTTTGAGAAAACTTCCAAGAATGTTTTTAACAAAGGCAACATTACTGGAATAAATGATCATTATTTTGAGTTGCAATATGTCCTGACATTTTCTAAATAATGTTTTTTACTTTTAAAGTTGTGTAAAGCAAACTTAAATTAGTCTCTTATTATGTTTTACTGTGAACTACCCCTTATTATTTATAATTGATTGTGTTGTTCTGTTTTGGAATTTAGCATATTTTTTTTTTTTAAATGAAAGGACCAAACAAGCTTCAAGGAGAAAGTGAGTTTTGTATAGAGTTTAAAGTGATGAAGGATGTTTGTTAGAATAGGAATAAATTACCCTTCTTCTCATTGATGTCAATGGCGATTTGACTGTGTTAAAGTCAAAGGTAGTTGAAGCAGATACGTCACAAGCCAGGTATGAGTAGTGTTCTTTGCATTCTGCCTACTTCCCTGATTTATCAACAAGTGGAGAAGCTTCCTTAAAAGTATTACCAAATAAGAACTTTCTTTTGCCTGTTTCCATGATTTGATTTCAATCATGTTTATTTTCTAGCTCTCAAAGCAATTGAGGCTATTCTCTAAAACGTCTCTCTCAAAATATATGGGATACTTCACTTAAAGTATTTCTTTTTTTGTTGTTACTGTTTTTCTCTTGCTGGACTTTACAATGGGTATTGCTCAATGGAGTATTATCTGTGGAGGAAATAATGCATAGTCTGAATTTTATAAATAAACATCTCTTTGTTTAGGATCTAAACCAGGTGTAACTAAGAACTTATTCCACATGGTCAAGAGAATTTTTGTTTTATATTTATTTTTTTTGAGATGGAGTCTCGCTCTCTTGCCCAGGCTGGAGTGCAGTGGTGCGATCTCAGCTCACTGCAACCTCCACCTCCTGGGCTCAAGCGATTCTCCTGCCTCAGCCTCCCGAGTAGCTGGGACCACTGGCATGTGCCACCATATCTGGTTCATTTTGTATTTTTCGTAGAGACAGAGTTTCACCATGTTGGCCAGGCCGGTCTCAAACTCCTGACCTCAAGTGATCCGCCTGCCTCGGCCTCCTAAAGTGCTGCGATTACAGGCGTGAGCCACCATGCCCAGCCACATTTTATATTTAAATAACAGGCTGGGTAATTACCTGCCACTAGCATTGGGAAAAGACTGTCTTCAGTTTTTAAGATGTTATATTTCTAGGAGCCACATGAAAATCCTGTAAGATTAGACTATTTTTAGCTGTATTTTCTATTATGTGAATATAAACTTGTAATACCTATTCTAGGGTTCAAAAAAATTTTTAAACTCTTTATTTTGAAATAATTTTAAACTTGCAGAAAAGGCACAAAACTGGTGTGAGAACTCCTGGCTACCCTTCACACATATTTAGCAGTTTTAAACATTTTGTCACATTTGCTTTTTCACTCTATATATGTGTATAATTTTTAATTCTGAACCATATGAGAGACATCATGCTCCTATTCCCCTAGATCCTTTAGCGTGTAATTCTAAGAACAAGGACATTCTCTGATGTGGTGTATTACAATGATCAAAATCAGGAAACTTAACATTGACACAATACTATTATCTGAGTTACTATTTATATTCAAATTTTGAGAGTTGTTCCAGTAATATATTTTACAAGGACATTCCTTCTTCTCCCTGGACCATAATTTAATTTTTAAAACTTTGACATACCTTCAATTAATGTTTTCTTTATGTCAGTTTTTCTTCACTCTTAAAAAAAGCTTAGCAGAAATCACTGAGGTTTAAATTACTGATTTCTTTTTAATAAAAGCCTTTCAGGAAGAATGTGTGATCATTTAGGAACCAATTTTGACAGTTGTGTGATCTGCATGAACCATCAGGTTGGGAGAGAGTCAGAAGTTAGAATAGGTACTGATTTTGTCACCTGACTGTGGAGGAGTCACAACTTTTTCTGAAGCTTGATGTGTTCACTGTAATATAGGCTTAATGATATGTGCTTGCGTGTCTCATTGTGTATATAATTGAAGTTTCTTTTGAACTTACTAACACAAAAAATACAGTTAGGATGCTGACTTTTAGGATTCCAAACCTGGTTCTGTTAAATGATGACCATTTCTATTATGATGAGGAAGAGTGATAAACGGATTTAAGGATTAAGAAGCCCTTTTTGTCGTATATATCTTTAGATGATAATGATGTGATACAGAACTTTGTATGCAAAAAGAGCTGAGATTTAAATTTGAGAATTATCTCCATGTAAGTGATGATAGAACTTACTTAAAGTAGCAAAATCTCACAGAACATTGTAGAATGAACAGTGTTAGTGGCTCTAGACTAAGCCTTAGATGGCACCCACATATAGCAGGAAATTATAATTTATAAATATTTCCAGATTTATCAGGCAATTCTCTTTCCTAACATTGAAATTTTGAAAACAATCACAGAATAAATGAACTGAAGACAAATAATGAAAGTCACATTATTACTTTTTCTTTTTCTTTTTTTGAAATGAAGTCTTGCTCTGACACCTAGGCTGGAATGCAGTGGCACGATCTTGGCTCACTGCAACTTCCGCCTCCTGGGTTCAAGTGATTTTCCTGCCTCAGCCTCCTGAGTAGCTGGGACTACAGGCACGCACCACCACACTTGGCTAATTTTTGTATTTTTAATAGAGACAGGGTTTCCCCATGTTGGCCAAGATGGTCTCGATCTCCTGACCTCGTAATCCACCCGCCTTGGCCTCCCAACGTGCTGGGATTACAGGCGTGAGCCACTGCGGCCGGCCTACTTTTTCAGTCTCTTAGGTAGATAATTCAGTTCTCCTTTGTGTGAAAAATATTTTTGACTAAATTGTGTTGCTTTTTAATTTTTTCTTTTTAGCAGCCAACTCTTCCTGCCAAATAAATAGAGTCATCAGTCATCCTACTCTTCCGATCAGCATCACTGCTCATGAAGACAGGCACATCAAATTCTATGATAACAATACAGGTAAGAATTTATTAAGAATTGATTTTTATTAAAGCAAAAAAAAAAAAAAAATCCCTACCACAGGTAGGCTAATTTTGGTGTCTGTTGGTGGTTTCGTAGTCAGGGAATAGGCACTGAAACCCAAATACTCTCCCATCTCAGTTTCTCTTCACTCTATCCAAATCTGCTAAGACTAGTCTTTATTATACAATACAGAATCATTTTGGTTTATTTAATAGTGAGCAGATGCTATATGTAGGCTTTAGAGCCAAGGTTATCACTAGGGACACCAGGAAAAGTTCACTCAAATACCAATAAAAATGATCTGTTGCTATGATCTGTTGTAGTATTATATATTGGGGAAAAGTAGAAACATTGGAAATAGATGCGCATGGTCATTATATTTTGTTTAAAATTGTTCAATTATTGAATAGCATTGTTCAATATTCAATTATTCCGTTATCAAATAGCCTTTTTTAGTGTTGCAGATGGAAAACCTCCAGGTCATTGTATTCGTTTTTCCATGGACTAATCTTTTCTGTGTTATAAAACTGACTAGTTTGTCGTCATTGATTTGAATTGTGCTTGGAGATTTGCCCAAGTTTTGTTTTATTACATTTCACCAGTATAAAGGAAATTTAGGAAGCGTTGTGCTGGGAGGAAAGCACCCTATATTAGCTGCCATATTTACCTAAGTATCTGCCTTGTTAATATGGTGACTTTTGCTGACTTTGTTTAGCTGCTGGTGATGAATCATTTAATATTTAAAATTTTTTTCTATATGTTGTATCCACCAAAATTGTGGCCATGTTTTCTTTCTGTCCCTTTTTCCTTGCCTCATTGTTTTCTCTCGGTGAATTTGAATTCTGTGTTTCCACAACTCATAATTTGCCAGTAGCTAAAGAATGCAAAGTCGGTGATTAATAATGTCTACATTCTAATTAACAAACGTGGCTTAAGGGGTGTGTGTAGAAATTACTGACTTCCATATTGTGGCTTAAAAGACAAAAGTGTAATCTAAAATTTGAACTTTTTTGGTTTTCCATATCATTGCCATGACTAGAGGCAAGAGGGAGACATTTTGTTTTAGTTGATGGAAAAAGCTATTATACAGTAAGCACACAGAGAGGGATGACTGGAGAAACCAGCATGACATGGTAGCTGGCATATATTGAAGATGAGGAAGGGCATTAATAAGGAGTAACAATCTCTTTTTCCAAAGGCAAACTGATCCACTCGATGGTAGCCCACCTAGAAGCTGTTACAAGTTTAGCAGTTGATCCTAATGGCCTTTACTTGATGTCTGGCAGTAAGTACCTCAACTATGGATTATTTATTTGTCCTTACCATTTTCATGTTAATGTAATTTTTCCTTTTAATTTTTTTTTGGGTATAGGTCATGACTGTTCAATACGTTTATGGAATCTAGAAAGTAAGACGTGTATCCAAGAATTCACAGCTCATCGAAAAAAGTTTGAAGAATCGATTCATGATGTAGCTTTCCACCCATCCAAATGCTATATAGCCAGTGCTGGAGCTGACGCACTGGCTAAAGTCTTTGTATGACGCAATGCATCATCTTCACCTTCTAGCTGTTTATAAGTAATCAATTGCACAAAAGAGATACAGAAGACAAGGGCAAGAATCATCTCGTCCTGCCCTTTTGTTCTGCTGAAAGAGTACAGAGAACATTTGTTGAAGTATAGTTTTGCAATTCATATACTGTTTTCTAAAATTAAGGTTTGTTCAGGTTGCTGCAAGCTCAGCTGAATCTGTGAGCCTGAGGTCTGTTTCAAATTTCCCCCCAATAGGCGCCTTTATTTCTGAGGTGATTCTAATTCGCTAGGCAGGCCTGAGCGAATACAAGTTTAGCTTGTCCCTGTTGAGTAAGTAGGGCATGCTACAATGGATAATTTAAAAGCTTGATAGCTGGGACTGAATAGAAGAAAACGGGAAACTTAGACCAAGTTCTTCCCTGAGAAATCTTGTTAAACACCTTAAGTAGTCAAAATAGTAATCTTTATCATATCTGCCATATTAACCCCTTTGTGTATAATGACCAGGCAGTGTTAAACTGAGTTTAATTTGGCTCTCCTTTCAGCTGTTCACATAAAGCACCTGGCAAAGCATTTTACCTGTTAGGGGGAGAAAAATGCAATAATATGTTAAATATATTATTATTCAGAAATGCTAAACAAATAGTTTGCAAGCAGATTTCTATATTGTATTACAGTTTTGAAAATAGATTTGGTATCATTCTAAAGTTTAGCTATCAGGCACTCACCATTGTGAAGAATAGTTGATTGACTCTGCTTTTACTAACAGATTTAACTTATTCAGGTTTGAAATTCTGTTTATTTTTAAGGGTAAACAGGGCATATCTCTTTAATAATTTCTATTTTAAAGTTCACTTTATTCATGTGACATTTATAGTACCAGAGGGATTATTTCATACCAATGAAATCTTACTTTTCAGTGACTGAAAAGATAGAATTTATTTGCTAATAATCATTTATCAACACCCACCTAATCATGCTTCAAATGATCTGTGCTCTTTCTTCTTTGTCACGTTCAAGTTATCTGACATCTACCAAGAACAGTTCATAATTATTAAGAGTCCAAAGAGTATGGTTAACTTCACGCAGCTGCTTTTGCAGCAGCACTAATGAAAACAAATATTTTGTACCCTAGAAGTCCTCTATTAATCCCTGTAAGAATCTCCTGGAAACCTGGATGAAATAGTTTAATGCCAAATATTGGCTAAAAAGTTTTGTCTTTCTCTCTCCCTATTCCTCCCCCATTGTTTAATTGAGATATACATGTTTTAATGGGCAGTGTATCAGTATTGTTTCTGGGGAAATCCACACCTTAAAAGACCAGGCTTCCCCAGCCCAACTTACCTGTGACCCACCTACCTGGGGTCAGCTTTTGGGATTCTGAGGACCCCACTATCTAGACCTAGTCCCCTGTCATACAGACCTTATTTCTATAGCAGTTTATGTCTCTCTTACTCTTCTTTGTCCCAAATGACAGAGACCAATCTAGAAATTGGAAATAAATTATTAACGTCCAACTTGCCACCAAAAAATATATAAATAGGCTCTTAGATTTTAAAAATATTAAATCTATAAATATTTTAACCAATTAAAACAATTTCTACATATTCCATTCCCCACATTTTCCATCGTCATAACAATGATGCTTCTCATGATATGTACATCTACTCCTTGAAAAAGTATTCTGGTGGTGATGTGGCTAATGATTGACAATATTTCTGTAAAATTTCTGCTTGTTTGCCTCTAGAATTCTGCATTATACAGGCAAATTTTCTTTAAAGCTAAAGACCTGTGCTAAATTTGCCTGATTTTCATACAGATATGCTGTAGTAATACAGCTACCTTTTCATTTCATCTTTGTGCTTTGGTTAACAAGCAGGCTCAAGAGACTGCTTTGTGTAATTAAATGAATTGACCTAAACGTGAGTGTATCAGGTGAATACTTAATATTTCCATGCAGATACAGAATTCCATATTGTGTTCAGTAAATTTCTTTTGGTTCTTCACAGTGAAGAAAGAATGTTTCTAACCTAACATTTGTAGAAGGATACTGGAAAATTCCTTCCAGGAAGGAAGGAAGGAAGGGAGATGGTATTACTTGGTGTATTTATGATGGATGACCACAAAGCTATTGTTCTACCAGTTATTGTTTTAATTACCTTCTAAGATCTTCAGTTACTGCTTTACTAATGTCACTGAAATTCTAAAAACCAAGACATTCTTCCCCTGTTCATTTTATGCTTCATGGTTGAAATTTTTCTGTCAGTGAGTGGAAAATAACCATGGGATACATAGACTGTAGTGCAAATGGAACTGTTGAAAGTTCCTTAGAAAGCCAGTGCTGTGGCATTGGAGACTACAGAGAGAGTCTTCTCTACCACCACTGCATGATCTCAGCCTAGAAATGAGCCAAAGCTGTCTTCCAACCAGAGTAGCATATACATGTGTCTGACTTTTCCCCTAGCCTGTTGAACATTCAATGAAAATTCACAGAATGAACAAATTCAATGTTTAAACAGCCATTGAAATGCTTTCGTAGGGCTTCATTTGTAAATATTTTGTTTGAAATGTATTGGAATAGTATGAAAATTAGCAGGAGATTTAGATCCCTGCCTTATTTTCATATGCTATGGATACATCTCTGGGAGCTTGCAGCACCCTTCTCAAAACTCACCTGTCATATGGAGCTCATTTGCTACTCAAACCATAGACAGATTATTTAACAAAAGTGATATAATGACCTTCAGTATTTTTCTATTCAACAAGTTTAACAACTTTTGCCATTAAACAAATACTTAGTTATGCAAAGTATTTCGCTTTTATAATCATTTTAGTTATGACTAAAAGGGGGGGAATTGAGCTGCATCACTGATGAACTTTGTGAGAAATTTTTTTTTAATCTGACTTTCATTCCTTCAGTATTCTTGCTATAAATTTCTTTTGGAGATAATGATGAGGATTTATTTGAAAATGTCTAAAATGTATGTATATTTTATAAATATATATTATATATATTGTAAGAATATATATAATATATAAACTATATATATATATTATATATATATAAACCATAGGTGCATTTTACTGTTTTGTATTTTCATTTTTGGAGGTAGTATACACAGCAGATAATGATGAGTATGATGAGTGTTGTGCTGTTTGCTTTTGCAGTATAATATATAGTTCTAAGTGTTTAAATTACTGTATATACAATATTCATTATAGGCTAGCATGCTTGTTTTAAAGACTGTCATTCTAGTGTATTAAAATCTGAATGTAAGAAAACCTGGCTATTCAAATGTGAATTGAAAAATATTTTATTCTCAGTACTGAACTATTTCCATTGAACATTCAGGCTTTTTAACAAAAACAAATATCATCAAGAAGGCAATAGCTAGAAAATGAGAGGTGCCTTTAAAAAAAAAAAATGCAGCCTTACAGTGAGGATGAAGATTGAGTTTGGGGAGGGGGTGGGAGGGGGGGCACAGAGAGAGAGAGAGAGTTAGTGTGTGTGTGTGTGCATGCATGCGTGTGTGTGTGTGTTTACCAATCTGTGAAGGTCCTGATTTGTGACCATCAATGTCTTTTTAATGTGTCTGCTCAACTTCTAGGACTTCAGGGGACATTTCATGCGCTTTGTGCTCTTCTGAGCACCATATATACTTTCCAAGAATTTTGAATGTGAATTCCTAGAAATTTCAGTAGAGAAAACAATAGCTATTCTTTAATTATAGTAAAGTTCAGGTAGAAGGAGAAATTATTTGTTCACCAAAATTATGGGATCTCAGTGTTGGCTAAGTAAATGTAATTTTTTAAAGGCTCACTTTTTAATACTTCATATATTTCCCTCTTACAAAACAGCATGTCATGAAGTTCTTATGTGGTAAAGATTCAACTAGTAAATATTTTTAGGTTAAATACCTGAACTAGTTAAAATTCCACCTAAGAATAGTCTTAAAATATTTAAATGGCATCTCTCATATCTACCTCTTTGTCATTGCTGCCATTTTAACTGAAGCAAATCTTTATGACATCTGAAATGATGGTTGGATGCAATTAAAAAAAAATCTATGTTGGTGCTTTTCTCAGGCTTTGTCATTTAAGTTGTATTAAGATGTCACAAATCAGACTGAAAGGCTTAGAATTAATTTTATTTTTCTTTGAAAGGATTGCTTAAAATTAACCATCAATGTTTTTAGTGAGTGGAGATAATGAATCTTTGGTTGGTGTATGTCTGTGTGATGTTTTCAACCAATAGCCAAATAATTATTGAACTTACATGAAAAAGAGTTCTAAGTATAATTTTATTTAGATTACTTTATTCTTTGAAAGTGACTACAAGACTATTAAGTACATAATCATTCATTTTATTTACTCAGAAGTTGCCTCTCCATTACTGTTAACTTGTTTAGTAATTTATATAATTGCAGTACTTTAAGTGTTGGACACTGGGATTCAGATTGTACAAAGTAGTAGCTGACAAAAATATGTATATTTTTGTGAAATGTATCAAGCCCTAAAGTTCACTTTAGAGAAAGGCCCAGAAAAACGTATCTGTGTTTAAAAACAAAGGACAGGTCATTCGTCAATAATTGAATCATTTTTACTTTTGCCACTACAAACTTTTTAATTGGCAATATCCATCATCCAACTGGATCTTCATGTCAGTGTAAGGGATGCCAGGTTGACAAAGTATTTAACAGATCCTTTCAGTTTTTGTTTTTTGTTTTTTGTTTTTAATTCTAAAAAAACCAAATGTTAGGCCAAACAGATCCCTAGATCCCACTCATTGATTCTGGCAGTATTCCTAAAGTGGTGCTTAGGGGGTCAGAATTTTCTAGATCTTTGCTAATCCAAGCTTTAGATTTAATTTAACCAGGACCACATGCTTGTCATCTCTCTGATGCAAATTTTCAAAATCATTTTAATTTAGATTCTAATGTCTGCCTGGGTTTTTAACAGGCTGTGAACCAGTGAGTGCCTTGTTAATGTAGAATGATTTTTCCCCCCTGGGTGGGTGTTAGTTAGCTCCTCTCTGAAAATGTCTCAGAGAATGGTATTTTAATTGACTTGTAGAGAGCTGCTAAATTTGTTATTATCAGCAATCAGAAAGTTTTTGGTCTACCACACATCTCCCTCCCTACTATCTCTTCATTGTTTGGCTGAAGTTTGCCTCTTGTGAGAAAACAGTACAACTCCCCTTCTCCACATACTTTTTTTCCAGCCCAGATTAGTAGGTATCCCCTACCCTCATCCCAACTCTGTGATCTAATACCTGTTTTTAGGAGGAACCACTTCTTTTTAATATTGAAATCTGCTGGTTACTTTATGTTTTCTCAAGTTCAGTTGACTAGAGCTGACCACAGGGTCAGCTCTAAATAACCCTTTCTCTTCACACCCAGTCCTCCAGCTGGTGAGCCCTGGGCCAGATTGTTTGATCTTCAGGTATTTTAAATTTTAGTTACATCAATTAATGTAAATTAATCCAAATGCTAATTTTTGTGGTGCAAGAAGTTTCTTATGTAAATTCAGGGTATGGATAAGCTAATTAAGATATCCATTTTTGGTGGCTCTAAGTGTATTATTTGTTTTTAAATAAAGTGTACAAATATAGATAACATGCTATAGGTGTCTCATGAATTGGAGTATTTGTCAGATTTGGGATCTAGCTGTGGCTTTACAGTGAATCAGTTAAATTAACATAGTCTGATTTGGGGCTTTTGGGGGAGGAGTTGTAGAGGGGTGCAGAGAAATAAAAGGATATTAGACAAAGTATACGTGAGTCCAAAATTAATAAACCAGTCTTAATTACTGATTGTGAGGAAGGAGGAGAAGTTCATAGAGAATTTGGGCCTCTGAAAAGCCAAATTAAAATACCTTCTAGAATTGGGTCAGTGATACTTTCAGAGACACATATGTTTAATGAATAGGCTTTATGTTTTTCAAATGTTCAGTTTAAATGGCTTTTAAAATTTATACACATATATAAATACAATGTTTTTATTTTTTCTTTGTTTGGCTACTTAACAGACACACACAAGCCTTGCACACTCCCTTCCCCTTCAAATCAACATTATTTTTCAAGGCCTTTGGCCTGCCCAGAACTCACAGTCTCTTTGTTCCAATCTGGATCCACAATACAATATGAAATTTAAAAGGCATCTCTTCTGATATCCTTGAAACTATCCACCATTGTTTGGTGTTCTGTATGCTGGTATACTAATGAGTATTATATCCTTTGGTATGTACACACATTTTCAGTAGTGTTGGAAACACCTCTTTTATCTTTTTAATGAGAACTGAGACATGATTAGCTTGAGTAATTTTGGAGTAATCTATCTTAGGAGGTCATTAAGACTCCAAAAATTATTCATGGATTGATAAACCCCCTGGGGTCAGCCTAAGATTGCCAGGTAGTATTCTGACCTCCTCTGGGTTTCCCAAGATCACTGATGTTTTGCAGGGTCCCAGCATTGTCCTGGCACATAAAATATTCCCAGAACACCTGGGGAGTCAAGCATACCTTTTAACCTAAACATTATAATCATGGAGCATCCCTCTGCCTGTTACTTCTCAGGATGACCAGAACACTCCAGTTCTCTAAGGAAGCACTGACATATGGCTCTGCAACTCTGAAAATTGGAATCCGTTTTCTGAAACACAAATTTTAACTCAGTAAGTTTTGTATACCAAACAATTCAAAATCCACCAAACATAAAATGACTCGCTTCTAAGTATCACTCAAACCCTACAAAACCTAACCCTTTCCTTATTCCTAATTGATATTTCACTAAAGGTAATGGTGGTTTCAGTTAGATTGGAAGTCATTATTTGGGTGAGCAAAGTCTGCAATAACCTACTGATAGGAAGGACCTGTTTCATAGAAAAGTATCTTGTCCTTGGTGATTTAGCCATTCACCTTACATGAAGACTGGTCCAGATGCCAGCTCCACATTGACTTTTTCTGTGTACCTCTTTAGATAATTAACCCAGTGATGTAAAGGAGAGCCCACAGTAAAACATCTGTTAAACAGCACTTGGAGTACTATAGTGTTATTAATTTATGTGCTATAATTTATTATGCCATCATAAGATCTAGTGTATGTACCAGATTCCCAATTCATTGCCTCAAACAAAAGATTTTTTAAAATTCTAATAGCATCAAAATAAGGATAATGGTAGGGAAACCCATCATCCACAATTAAGTATGCCCAAACTGAAAACTTTAAGAAAAAAAGCACATGGAAAGCAACATTTTACATTAATCATGAGTTGTAGAAATAAACAGCTTGTGGTTTGTATATGTGCTGAAATGTTAAAGTATACTGGCGTCCAACTACTTGCCTTTGGAAATGGGACCAAGACACTAATTTTTCATGCATAAAAACATTAACTTAGAGCAAAAGTAATTGTATCAGAAACAGTTCATTTTGGGGGCTGGATAACTTGGGTGAGAGTGTGGGGAAATAAGTACCTTACCAAAAAGGAGAAGCAACTGACCCTGTGGCCTGAGCCACATTGTCTTCCATTTCAACTTCAATGGGCTGGCAATATACCACTTCTGACCTCAAAGAATGGTGTTCCAATTCTGGCTTGTCATTGGTCCTTGTTATCTAAATTAAATATTTTTAGGAAGTATATCAGAAGTATCCTAGAGCCCCCTGGCAAAGTGTCAGAGGGAATAGTTTTCATTATATTTTAGGAAGCTGTAAAAACATAAGCCCAAGTATTTTGTGTCATCTGCATGTGTCAGGATGAAGACCAGGCATGTAAGAAATATCCTAAACTAGCCAAGTGATAATCTCATGAAAAAATATGAGAATCGTTTTTACAGAGTGAGTTCTCTTTTGAATGGTTTTGACTATGCTTTTAAAAACATTTTTAAAATGTTCTTACATCTTTTTCTATAGCCCACGTATTTCAGAATATCCTGTTGATAGAATAATATCACTCAGTATGATTTTTAGAAAAAGAAAAACTCAGTGGTCTCATATCTTTTGACAGTTGTGTGTGAATAATACCCTCCCCCACAACCTTCCCAGTACTCAACGGCTATGTAAGAATGCTTTCTTATGTGGTAAATGTCTCAGTATTTTGCTGCCTGGTATTTGTTCAGTTTCCTTGTATATCTCAGGGTCAGAAGGAATCAGGCTTTCTCCCAACTCTGAAACATTCAGACTTACTTTCTTTTTGGTCAGCCTTTTAACAAGCAAGACAAACTCTTTTTGTCAGAATCGATTTGATTAAAAAAAAAAAAAAAGACTGTGCTCCTTATTTCTCATTGCTGTAGAATACTTAGGAATACACATCTACTAATTACAATTAAAAAATAAGAATCTTTAGAAACATCATTGCTTTCTGGAGGTAGAAATTTTGAACTTGAAGGTTGTAGTTCCAGGCAATTTTGTGCCCCTGAGGTGTCCAATTGATAATATAGCTTGCCTCTGCTAATAAATACACAAAAGTTTTCTTTCCTGTGATTTTCAGAAATTATTTTTGGAATACAAAGATTAATAAGGAATATGTGATGTTTATCTCCTGCATTTCAAAATCTTCTGGATTTGTTTTGAGGCATGAGGAGCAGGTAATGAGATTTTTTTTCTGAATATCTTGATTCTCTCCCTTAACCCAGATTTTGCATATTATGCATTGCTCATTTGTCACCTACAAAAATAAAGGTTAATGATTATTTGTTTGCTTCTGTCTATATAAGCTCCCTAAGGCACAGAACCATGTTCGTTTTTCTTATGTTCCTCTTAGCACTGTGCCTGGTGCCTTGCCATATAAAAGGTACCCTATAAATATTTGTTGGCTGAGTAATCAGAGAGTCCATTTCAAAATCTAAATTATCCAAATCATCAAAGACCAAAAAAAAAAAAAAAAAAAATCTCTGACAGTTGATGCTCAAATGCATTTGGTTCTGTGGAGCTTATCCTGAGATTGAGGTCTGCACCTTGACTGGGGAGGAATTTGGACTTTACCTCACAGGTGGCAACAAAATGCCTGAGTAGCAACCTCTTTATACTGCACAGTTCCAGTCCTGCCTGCATGGAAACTGAGCAGAGCATGTTGGGGACAGGGAGGTGTCCCTAAGCCCTGTTGATGACCTCCCATCTATCCCTGCACCCCTGTATCTCCTCTGCTCATCCCCTGTTCCCCACTGGCCTCTGATCAGTTGAAAGGGAGCTTTTCTAGCCTGGAACCTGAGCCTGCCTTGATTATCCTGGGCTCAGAACAGGTCCACTTCCACACTCTTTCCTTGCAACCTACAGAGGGCCCTACTGACTGCTTTTGTCCAGGAGAAAGAGGAACCTCCCAGTGGAATCCTGTCAGGAAAGGCATCCCTCTGGGGTGCTTTCTTTGGAGAGGAAAACTCTGGGACAAAGTTTCTCAGGATGCTCTCAGGCTGGTTTTTGTCTTGAAGATTTTATAGTAATTATACCAATGTTTATTAACTCTCCTAGGAACATCTCTGTCTTTGGTTTTCTGACAGCACTCCAGCAGGGCCCAGGGCTTTAGCTGAACAGCGCAATTGTTTTAGGAATAAAATAGTCAACAAGTTAGAGACCAACTATTTATATTTAATATTCAAATGACTTTAAATCGTTAAAAGAATCATTAGCAAATTACATATGAAATATTCAATGAATAATCTCAACATTAAATATATACCATGTAAGAACTGTCATTAAAATTACTAAAAATATGATTCCTTTAAGATCAGTTCAACACAGAAGAGAGAGCAGGAATTTGGCCTGGACATAGGACATTCATTGTCTGTTAGATTTTAGACAAGTCAACTCTTCTAAATTGGCTTCTCATCTATGAAATGGGGATAATAAATCTGCCTAATTAGGTTGATTTGAGATAACAGATGTAAAAACACCTAATAAGCATCCAGCAAATAACTATTGTTCACTCTCTGAATACAGACTTCTGGTCATGTAGTTCTGTCACACTCCTGATAGCTTCTAGAACATCAGGGTTTTAGGAGAAATAGGTTAAAATGAACATCAAGAGTAGCAGAAGACTACTTTCCTTAATATTTGAGTGCCAGCTATATGCCAGACAGTTCTAGTTGCTGGCAGTCAGTAGTAAACAAAAACTTCACCTGATGCAGCACATTCCAGGTGGGGGAACAAGTGAAATATGCAGAATATTAGTGATAAGTGCAGAGGAAAGAAAAAATAGAGCAGGGAAGGGGGATGATTTGACGTTTTTCAGGTTAAGAAAGTGACACAAATGAATTTAAATGCAAAAAATTAACAATAAATGCATACAGATGCATAATGGCAAAACTAATCATGTCCCATCATACCCCTTCATTCCTACCTCCCTGATACATATCTTTCTAATTATTCATACAAATGTGTATACCCAGTTATTACGTATGGGGTTTTATTCCACATATTATACTGCACTTGCTTTTTCTAATATAATGTGTATCATGAGCACCTTACAAATTTTTAAAGGTCTCTCAAATTTCTCAGTACACACATACAGTCTAACATTAATGAGAAGATATTTTGGTGGGCAGTTTGCTTTAAATAAATGGGATCATGTACATTCTCTGCATCTCACATTTCTCATTTAACAATATAGGATGAGAATTTCTCTAAGTCTATCATAGCTCTTATTTCCTTTTTATTATTACAATAAACATTCCTGTGTATATGTTTGTCACCATGATGGTTTTACGTCTGCAGAATAGATTCCCTGGAGTAGGATTGCTGCATTGAGGAGTATGTATATTTAAATTTTTAAATAAATATTGACAGATTGTTTCCAAAAGTGGCCGGAACATTTTGTATTTCCATCAGTAAATGTATAAAAACACTTTTCCCTTAATTCTCATGGCAATAACTATTGTAACATTAAAAAATACATAGAAAAAAGAAAAAAATCCTGGTGGATATAGTGATTTTTCAGTGTTATTTTAATTTCCATTTTCCTGACTACTGTAAATGCAGACATCTTTTCAAATGATTTGGTCATCTGGATTGCACTCATAACTGAATTATCTATTCAAAGCTCTGTAGGTTAGAACTCCAAGGAAACTCAACTGGGCTCTCTGTTCAAGGCCCAACAAGGCTGAAATGAAAGTGTCTTCCAGGGTGGGTACTCAACTAAAGCTCTGAGGAGGAATTCACTTCCAGCCTCATTAAAGTCAGAGGATGGAGGTCCCTGTCTCCTAGCTGACTGTCAAATCTGATCCTTTAGAGGTTGCTCCGTGGTCCTTGCACGTGGTCCCTTCCACCTTCAAAGCTTGCCAGGGTGCATCAAATTCTTTTTATACTTTGACTCTACTACCAGCCAGAGAAAACTGCTTTTAAAGGGCTCTTGTGACTAGTTTAAGCACACCCAGATATGTTAAGGTCAACTGATTAGTAGCTTTAATTACATCTGCTAAGTCCCTCTTCCCTGCAATGTAGCATCACCCATGGAAGTAACACGAGGGGCAGAGTTCATGGGGGCCATCTTAGAATTCTGCCTACCACAAATATTCATAGTTATACCTTTATATACATTTTTAAATTTTTATTCTAATTTTTGGTCCATATGTTTCTACTGTTTGTCTTTTTAGTTAACTAGTTTGTGAAAGCATTTTATATATTGTACAATATATGTTCAGGTTTTCTTCTCTTGGATGCAAACATTTTTTTCCAACTCTTGTAAGTTGTCTGTTGACCACATTCATAGGTACTTTTTCCAAATAAAACTTTGCCTTTTGAATTTCACTTGAGTGAATTGCATATTTGCATTTTAAAATGTTTATTTTGTCATTCATTTTTATTAAAATTTTGCCCGTGTTCCACTGTGTTTTTTAAAATTTGCAGGTGCTCTTTTTATACTACATGTAAACCCTTTTTCTTACTATTTGCCAGTGTTTTTCTCCAAAACTATATTATTTATGTCGACCATGTTTATAATACCTTTTCTCATTTAAAACTTTATATTAGGGCTGGGCAGGGTGGCTCACACCTGTAATTTCAGCACTTTGGGAAGCTGAGGCAGGAGTATCGCTTGAGCCCAGGAGTTTGAGACCGGCATGGGCAACACAGTGAGACCTTGTCTCTACATACAATTTTTAAAATACTAGCTGAGCATGGTGGCACACACCCATAATCCCAGTTACCCCGGAGGCTGAGAGGTAGGAGAATCACTTGAGCCCAGCAGGTGGAGTCAAGATCGCTCCACTGCACTCCAGCCTGGGCGACAGTGAGACCATGTCCCAAAAAACAAAAAAACCCGAAAAACTTTTTATTAGTAGATCTTCAAGTATACTTATATATAAAATATAGGCATTTGTGACTATAAGCTTTTGGAAGTATTCTGTATTGTAAGAAGGTTTCCATTCCTGGGTGGCATGTATGGGCCACTAGAATGGCTTCTACATTTTTTGTTTTTTGGTTTTGGTTTTCTACATTTATGTCTTTACTCCATTTGTATGTGTGTGTGTGTGTAGAATGCAAACAGTCCAACTAAATTTTCTTCCAAGTGGGTTGCCAGTGTAGCACTCTATTAAACTACCTTTTCCCAATGAATTGAAACACCAGCATTGTCATATATTAAATTTATATATTTAATGAGGTTTATTTCTCAATATGCCATGCTGTTTCACTTACAATTCTCCTTTCATATGACAATATCATATGGATTCAGTTATTGGTGGCCTTATAATATGGTCAGGAGAGCTTTTCCCCTTCCCAAGCCCCTGCCCACTGTTCTTTTTACTGCCTTTGTTGGCTATCCTCAGCATTTGAAGTTTGTGATAATTTAATCCAATTAGTTAAAATTAGATTAAATTTACATATTAATTTGGGGAAGTTTGACCCACGATACTGTCTTCCCATCTGAGAACATCATACCATTTTCTGTTTGGATCTTATTGATATCTTTAGTAAGATTTGAGAGTTTAAGTTCTTTGCCTTTAAAAAATTTTAAATATGTTCTTATTTTGGTCACTATTGTGACCATTTTCATTTATAAGGGCTTATTACAAATAAAGAGAAGGGCCAGGTGCATGGCTCATGCCCGTAATCCCAGCACTTTGGGAGGCTGAGGTGGGAGAATTGCTTGAGCCCAGGAGTTCCAGACCAGCCTGGGCAAAATAGCAAAACCCCATCTCTTAAAAAAAATAAATAAATAAAAAAAAGTAAGAAAATACATTTTAAAATACACAGAGAAAATCTGTTTTTGTATGCTTATATACAACAAACATTGTATGTGCTTACTAAATCTCATGAATTCTAGCAGTTTTTCACTAGAGTCTCGAGATTTTTAGGAATACAATTGGGACATTCACAAAAATAATTTGATCTTGTCTTTTTCAATGTTTGACTGATTCTTCTTTGAAATTTTTGTTGTCTAGAAACTCCAATGTGGTGTTGAGTCATAATGGTAAAAGTAGGCCTCCCTGTCTGTTATTAACTTTAGTGAAAATGGTTTTGGTATTTAGTTATTTAGAGTATCGTACTTGTTATTTGGTAAATAATCTCTATTTTATTTAAATAGGTTCTTTCCTGTTTTCCCAGGAGATCTTATTTTAAGAATGGCTGCTAAATTTCATCAAATGCCTTCTTAGCATCTTTTGATGTGATCATGAGTTACTCTTCTTTAAGCTGTTGACTAACTAATTGTGTGTATGAAGTTGACATTAAAACATGCTTGCCTCCTTGAAATAAAGCCTATTTGGTCATAATATGTTGTTGTTTTCATATAAGTCCTTGTTTCAGTGGCTAATCTTTTATTTGGAGCTTTAGCATGCATATTCATAGATTAGTCTTAACGTTTTATTTAAGGGTCTCTACTTTCAACTCTTCTTTATTCCTTCATTTTAAGTGTGTTTCCTATAAGCTGCCTATTTCTAGGTCTTCCAGGAAAGAAACTGGCTGGTAGTTTCTTTCAGTGGATGTATTGGGTGTTCACTGATTTTGTTTTATTATGTTCATTATTTTACTTCATTGTTTCTTTTCGTTTTTGCTGGATTGATCAAGTCATTATTCACTTCCTGTCTTTCTCATGTTAATGTGGGATTTCTACTGTGCGTTTCTCTTTCAAAATTTTCTTCATTCATAATCAGATATCTTCCTGCTACTCTATGAAAAAACAGAATCACTCTAATCTTCACTAACCGCTTACCAACCTGAAAAAAAAAAAAATGTGATTTTTAGAATACCTTCACTTCCTGTGCCTCTCCAAAATAAGTGATGCTTAAAGATGCTGTTACTTTCCCTTTCCCCATTCTTTGTCTCCGTCTTTGGTTTTGCTGTTATAATTTAATTTCTATACTTTTAGACTACTTAAGTTTCCATTTCAGGGTCTTCTATCAATAATGTTAGTATTTTCCTCACATATTTCCAGATTGTCATTATTTTGATAGAGAACCAGTCATATCAGTGTTTCTTAAGCATTTTGGCATTTTAGGTGGGACAATTCTTTGTCATGTAGAACTACCTCTCATGCATTTCATGTCATGTAGAACTGCCTCCCCTCCCCTCCCCTCGCCTCCCCTTGCCAGATGAGGACACAGCAAGAAGGGAGCTATCTGTAAGCCAGAAAGAGAGCCTCACCAGAACTCAACCATGGTGGCATCTTGATCTTGGACTTCTAGCCTTCAGACTGAGAAATAAAATTTATTTAAGTCACCCAGTCTATCACATTTTGTTATGGAAGCCCAAGCTGACTGTATAGACAGCAAAGGAAATCTTCCCAGAGGCCCTTCAGCAGAGACTTCCCACATATCTCATTGACCAGAACATTGGCCTCCTCTACATTTAAGGGATGTTGAGAAAAAGTATCTCACTTTTCTGCCTCTATAGGAAATAACAAATGCCAGCCAACAAATTCTCTCTGCCACAACTCTCTTTAGTCCTTCATTTCTATTTTGCAATTTCCCTGTTAAAATACTTAATTGGGAGCCATTAGGCTGAGACACCTCTAGCACCTTGGGTTCTTATGTAAGCAAAATGTAAACAGTAAAATGAAACTTAACCAATCAGAAACTGCCAACTAACCTCTAATTAGGGACTGTCCACTTTAACCAAACAGTTATTTTCTTCATCTTGCTTCCTTGAATACTGTATTAGTCACGGTTCTTTTAGAGGGACAGAACTAGTAAGATATATATATATGTGTGTGTGTGTATATATATGTGTGTATATATATTATATATATATATGGGAGTTTATTAAGTATTAACTCACACACTCACAAGGTCTCACAATAGGCCATCTGCCAGCTCAGGAGCAAGGAAAGCCAGTCCAAGTTCCAAAACTTGGAGTCCGATGTTTGAGGGCAGGAAGCATTCAGCATGGGTGAAAGATGTAGGCGGGGAAGCTAGGCCCATTTTGTCACTTCACGTTTTTCTGCCTGCTTTATATTCGCTGGTGGCTGATTAGATGGTGCCCACCCAATTAAGGGTGGGTCTGCCTTCCCCTGCCCACTGACTCAAATGTTGATCTCCTTTGGCAGCACCCTCTCAGACACACCCAGGATCAATATTGCATCCTTAATCCAATCAAGTAGATACTCAATATTAACCATCAAAAACACCTTATACCTTTTTACCTTCTCAGTGGAGTGCTGAACTGCTTGCAATCTGGTGCTGCCTGATTTATGAATTGCTGAATGCTCAAATAAACTCATTAAAATTTTGATGCACCTAAGTTTATGTTTTAGTATCTCCCCCACCCTGATTATAAAAAGTAGTAAATGTAATTTGTAGACCAAGTCCTAATATCCTGACTCTTGAAAACAGTGCTTCACCTACAGAACAGAAGAAAAATTTTGCAATCTATCCATCTGACAAAGGTCTAGTATCTGGAATCTACAAGGAACTTACACAAATTTACAAGAAAAAAACAACCCCATCGAGAAGTGGGCAAAGGATATGAACAGACACTTCTCAAAAGAAGACATTTATTCAGCCAACAGACATAAAAAAGATCATCACTGGTCATTAGAGAAAAGCAAATCAAAACCACAATGAGATACCATCTTGCTCCAGTCAGAATGGTGATTATTAAAAAGTCAGGAAACAATAGATGCTGGAGAGGATATGGAGAAATAGGAATGCTATATATAGGGAGTGTAAACTGGTTCAATCATTGTGGAAGACAGTGTGGCAATTCCTCAAGGATCTAGAACCAGAAAGAAATACAATTTGACCCAGCAATCCCATTACTGGATATATACCCAAAGGATTATAAGTCATTGTAGTATAAAGACACATGCACACATAGGTTTACTGCAGCACTATTTACAATTGCAAGGACTTGGAACCAACCCAAATGCCCATCAATGATAGATTAAAGAAAAAGTGGCACATATACACCATGGAATATTATGCAGCCATAAAAAAGAATGAGCTCATGTCCTTTGCAGGGACATGGATGAAGCTGGAAGCCATCATTCTCAGCAAACTAACATGGAACAGAAAACCAAACACTGCATGTTCTCACTCATAAGTGGGAGTTGAACAATGAGAACACATGGACACAGGGAGGGGTACAACACACGCTGGGGCCTGTTGGGTTTGGGGGAAGGAGAGGGATAGCATTAGGACAAATACCTAATGCATGCAGGGCTTAAAACCTAGATGACAGATTGATAGGTGCGGCAAACCACCAAGGCTCATGTATACCTATGTAACAAACCTGCACATTGTGCACGTGTATCTTGGAACTTACAGTGAAATTAAAAAAAAAAATGTGGTGTATACATATATATATACCATGGAACACTACTCGCCCTAAAAAGGAATGAAATAACAGCATTGCCAGGAGCCTGGATGGAATTAGAGATCATTTTCTAAGTGAAGTAACTCATTTCACTTAGACTGGAAAACCAAACATCGTACGTTCTCACTCATAAGTGGGAGCTAAGCTATGAGGACACAAAGGCATAAGAATGATACAATAGATTTTTGGGGACTTTGGGGACTCAGCAGAAAGAGTGGGAGGGGGGTGAGGGATAAAAGACTACACATTGGGTACAGCGTATACTGCTCCGGTGATGGGTGAGCCAAAATCTCGGAAATCACCACTAAAGAACATGTTCATGTAACCAAACACCACCTGTTCCCCAAAAATCTATTGAAATAAAAAAAAATTTAAGGAAAAAATAATAATAAAATAAAAAACAGTGGCTCAAGTCACCTTCCAAATGTGACATCTGCTTCCTTCATGGTATATCACAATCATTCTAATCTTGTCAATTTTCGGCTTGGAATTCACTCACTACTATTTGAAGAATGATCAAACATCAAGCTCTGGTTAATAGACTTCCTGTTATGCAAATTCTGAAGAACTCTACCTTCCTACTTATAGCCCTGAATATGTCCCTAAGGTTGTGTTTAAATTTTACTTCAGATGATTCTTCCTGTAATCTTTCTCCTCCAAGTGGATTATCTTTCACACCTTAGAAGAGGATGGGTCACCTTCCTGAAGATGTTGAAAATACTTAAGAAACGTCATGGCCGTGCGCAGCGGCTCACGCTTGTAATTCCAGCACTTTGGGAGGCCGAGGCGGGCGGGTCACCTGAGGTCAGGAGCTCGAGACCAGCCTGATGAACATGGCGAAACCCCGTCTCTACTAAAAATACAAAAATTAGCTGGGCTTTGTGGCATATGCCTGTAATCCCAGCTACTCGGGAGGCTGAGGGAGGAGAATCGCTTGAACACAGGAGGCGGAGGTTGCGGTGAGCCGAGATTGCGCCATTGCACTCCAGCCTGGGCAACAAGAGCAAAACTCCATCTCAAAAGAAAAAGAAAAAGAAAAAAGTCATAAAAATAAGCTTCTTTGGGCTAACTAATATAAAAACTCCCACATCTTATATGAAAAGTGGAATTCTTTTGCTCTTAAAGACCAAATTCTGTTTCTGACCAATATGGAGTAACAAGGACTAGAATGATCTTCCTCTCTTAAACAATTTTTCATAAAAGAGAGAAAACAGAACAATAGAAGCAGGTTTCAGGCATTGAAAAACAGGTAGCAGAAGACAATAGCCCCTGTGAGAGAGGAAACTAATTTCCCAGTCTACTGCTCAGAGAGAGTGTTCATGACTCAGTGCAGGAAGGGATAACCCAGGCAGACTATAGAGGTTTCTGTGAGTTGAGAATACAGAGTTGGGAGTTTGCAAAGGCCAAAATAACTAGTGTTTGCAGGGAGGAATACCACAAGAGAGTTCTGGAGATCTGAACTGGACTCTCCCATGTCTTCAACTGAGTACTGATAAGTACAGGATGTGAGCAACCTATCAGAGGCTGGGGAAAGAGTTACCTAAAAGGTGCAGGAAGAACAGTCTCCTTATGTTGCATAGGGCTAAGAATAGTTAATGTTTCCACCAGCCGCAGAGGAAAATCCCATATAACATGAGGCATAATGGTTAAAAATTTCCCAAATATCACAAAAACTATAAATTTACAGATCCAAGACATTCAGTGAACCCCAAACAAAAGAAAAAAAGGAAGAAAGAAAAAATTACATAAAAACACATCATAATAATCAAATTGCTTAAAGCCAGTGAATAAGAGAAAATTTTAAAAACAAAGGAAAAGAAACATGTACAGAAGAAAAAAGATAAAAATCATATCAGGCTTCTTCTCAAAAGCAATGCAAACCAGAAGACAGTGGAGGCACATCTTTAAAGTACTGAATAGAGAAAACAAAACTATCAACTTAAAATTCTATACCCAATAAAAATATCCTGTGGGAACAAAGGCAAAATAAAGAGCTTTTCAGAAATACAAGAACTGAAAATGTTCATCACTATAGATGTTTTAAAGGAAGTCCTTGAGGCAGAAGAAAAGTTATACAAGATAGAAATCTGGATCTCCACAAAGATATGAAGAGCTGTGGGAATGGTAAATATCTGGATAAATAAAAATTAAATTTTCTTACTCTTAAAATCACTTTAAAGGATAACTGACTCTTTAAGGCAAAACTAATAAAAATGTATAGAAGGTTACAAAATGTGTAAGTAAAATATAAAGGCTGGACAGCCTTTATATAAAATATAAAGACAACAACATAAAGGCTGGACAGAGGAGAAATGGAAGTATACTGTTGTGAAGATCTTATACTACATGTAGACTATAACAAGTTATAGATGTTACTCCTCTTTTTTTTTTGAGATGGAGTCTCGCTCTTTTGCCCAGGCTGGAGTGCAGTGGCGCCATCTTGGCTCACTGCAAGGTCTGACTCCGGGTTCACGCCATTCTCCCGCCTCAGCCTCCGTAAGTACCTGGGACTACAGGTGCTCGCCACCACATCTGGCTAATTTTTTTTTTTGTATTTTTAGTAGAGATGGGGTTTCACCGTGTTAGCCATAGAGACGGGGTTTCACTGTGTTAGCCAGGATGGTCTCGATTTCTTGACCTCGTGATCCACCCACCTTGGCCTCCCAAAGTGCTGGGATTACAGGCGTGAGCCACTGCGCCCGGCCACAAGTTATAGATGTATACTCTTAAACATAAGTAACCACGTTATTATTTTTCTTATTATTTTTATTTTTTTTGAGATGAAGTCTCGCTCTGTTGTCCAGGCTAGAGTGCAGTAGCATGATCTAGGGTTACTGCAACCTCTGCCTCCGGGGTTCAAGCAATTCTCATGCCTCAGCCTCCCAAGTAGCTGGAATTTACAGATGCATGCCAACACACCCAGCTAATTTTTGTATTTTTAGTAGAGATGGGGTTTCACCATGTTGGCTAGGCTGGTCTCGAACCCCTGACCTTGTGATCCACCCACCTTGGCCTCCCAAAGTGCTGGGATTACAGGTATGAGCCACTGCTCCTGGCCACCTATACTTTTTAAAAGTGGTAACTTATTGGCTGGACTGCTAAAAATATACAAATTAGCCAGGCTTGGTGGTACACACCTGTAATCCTAGCTACTCAGGAGGCTGAGGAGGAGAATCGCTTGAATCTGGGAGTTGGAGGTTCCAGTGAGTTGAGATTGCACCACTGCACTCCAGGCTGGGTGACAGGGCAAGACTCTGTCTCAAAAAATAACAAATAAAATAAAGCTTCAGTGGCGGTATTAATATCACACAAAATAAATTTTAGAGAAAAGAATACTACCAAGGATAAAAATGTTTATTTCAAAATAGAGGTAAATTCATCAAGAGAACATAACAATCCCAAAAATTTATGTGTCTAATCACAGAGACTTCAAATTCATGTAGAAAATCTGACAGAATTGAAGAGAGAAATAAACTCATAATTACAGTTGGAGACTTCAACATCCCTCTCTCAATAATTTATAAGATAAGTAGACAGGAAATCAGTCAGGATGTAGAAAACTTGAATCAACACTACCAGTTGACTTGACCTAATTGATATATATAGACTACTCCATGCAACAACAGCAGAATACACATTTCTCCCCAGTGCCAAGAACAATTACCACGATAGATCATATTTTAGGCTATAAAAAAGCCTTAATAATTTAAAAACCATTTAAATCATAAAAGGTATGTTCTCTGACCACAGTGAAACTAAATTAGAAGTCAATAAAAGAAAGTTATCCGGAAAATTCCCAAATATTTAAAGCTAACTAACCTACTTCTAAACAAACTAAGGGTCAAATAAAAATCAAAAGAGAAATTTAAAAGTATTTTGAACTGAACAAAAATGAAAACACAACATGCCAAAATTTGAAAGATGCAGCTAAAGCAATGCTTAAGAGAAATTTCTAACTCCCATATAACTCTAAATTCTAAACTTCTCTCAATTCAGTGACCTCAGTTTCCACCTTAAGAAGTTATAAAAAGAAAGGTAAAAATAAAATCAACACAAAGTAAACAGGACAAAGAGAATGATAAAGAACAGAAGTCACTAAATTATAAAATAGGAAAACAAAAGAACAAATCAATGAAAATATAAGCTGTTTTTTTTTTTGAGAAGATAAATAAAATTTATAGACATATTGCCAGACCTATCAGGAGTAAAATGAGAAAATACACAAATTAATAAATCAGGTATGAGAAAGGGAACATCATTACATATTTTAGAGACATTAAACGGGTTATAGAAAATCTTATAAACAACTTACAGCCAATAAATTCAACTTAGATGAAATGGACACATCCTTAAAAGACAAAGCTCACTAAAGAAGAAATAGACAATCTGAATAGCCCTATAGCTATTAAAGAAATAGAACTGTTTGTTTAAAACCTTCCTGTGAAGAAAACTCCAGACCCAGATAGTTCATTGAGGAATTCTACCAAACAAAGAATGACTAGTACTAATTCTATACAAACTCTTCTTTAAAATTGAAGGAGGAACATTCCCTAACTTATTCTATGTGGCCTACCTTTATTACCATCATACCAAAACAAGAAAAAGTCATTGCAAGACAACTATAGGTCAATATCCCTCATGAACATAGATATAAAAATATTTAATAAAATTTAGCAAATCAAATCAAACAATATATAAAAAGGATAATACAGCATGACTAAGTGGAGTTTATCCTTGTAAGGGCATTTCAACATTTGAAAATCAATGTTATTTACCACATCAACAGACTACGGTAGAAAAACAGCATGCTTATCTTAACAGATGCAGAAGAGGATAGTATAATCTAGACACAGAGTATGAGTATTTTCATGAATATATGTGGTTCAGATAAAAGTGAGAGTGAATGTCTCACACTCAGGCTGCTAGGTGCTAAGAATACGGAGAAATACAAGTTATTGTCAGCTTGACCTCAGTCACCACCTCCCATTTCTGTAAATGGGACTTATCAATAAGTTATTCCTGGTATTTGCTATAGGCTCTCTCCTTTCTGACACATCAGATTGTGTAGCAGTCACTTGTCTGATTTTTAAGAAGGCTTTCTACTGCTTAGAGACACGCTCCTGAAGTCTGTTCTGCAGGCTCTCCAGACAAGCTCCTGCCAGAATAGGTCAAGGAATGGACTTATAATGCCGCATTTCACCCAGGAAAAATTTTAAAAGAAGTCTGTGGTTAATGAGAAATGACTAGTTCCTACAAGCTGATGGTGTTGTTTCCAAAAACAAGTAACGTCTAATGTGGTTCTTCAGTGAGAAAAGAGTACAAGATTTCTTGCCTCTTCCAAGAAAGTTATTCTAATCAAGTCATTTGAGAAGTTTCTATAAATACTGTTTTGAAAGTTCTAAAACAGTATTCTTTAATTAATTCTGTATTCCTGACTTCACATTTTAGACATCCTTCTTTCATTTTCACTCTGTTATTCCAAATTTATAAATTTGAACTGTCTTCTTAACTTCACCTGATTTTGTTCCATGACTTTTAGCTCATTAGTGTCATGTGTTTTCTTCTATGAGGAGCAAACCTTAAAAAATTGGTGTTACTTTTTCTTCAAAATGTCAGTGTACAATTTTGTTGTATTTACTTAAATAATTTTTCAGAGACAGACTTGGTTTGGAACCTGACATTTAACAGATGTGTTTCTGAATCCAAGATAACCTTTAAAAAAACAAAAACGAACAAACAAAAACAGAGGTGTGGGCCTGGGACAAGTTATTTAACTTCTCTAAGTCTCAGCTTTATCCTTTATGAAGTCATGCCTGGAATTCTGCTATTAATTATATATTTAAAACAAAAAAAATCAGTATGTCGAAGAGATACCTGCACTCCTATGTTTATTGCAGCACTATGCACGATGGCCAAGATATGGAATCAAACTAAGTGTCCATCAACAAATGAATGGATAAAGAAAATGTGGTACATATATGCAATGGAGTACTATTCAGCCATAGAAAAGAATGAAATCCTGTCATTTGTGGCAACGTGGATGAGCTTGAAGGACAGTATAGTAAATGAAATAAGCCAGGCACTGAAAGGTAAACACTGTATGTTCTCATTCATATGTGGAAGCTAAAAAAAGTTAATCTCATAAAAGTAGAGCATAGAATAGTGGTCACTAGAGGAAAAGAAGGAGCAGGGGCAATAGGGAATAGCCAGAGATTGGCTACTGGATACAAAAGTACGTTAGCTATAGGGGTTTTTTGTTTGTTTGTTTTCACTTTTTTGAGACAGAGTCTCGCTCTGTCACCCAGGCTGGAGTGCAGGGGCGCAATCTCGGCTCACTGCAAGCTCTGCCTCCCGGGTTCACACCATTCTCCTGCCTCAGCCTCCGGAGTAGCTGGGACTACAGGCACCCGCCACCACGCCAGGCTAATGTTTTTTGTATTTTTAGTAGAGACGGGGTTTCACCGTGTTAGCCAGGATGGTCTCGATCTCCTGACCTCGTGATTGGCCCGCCTCGGCCTCCCAAAGTGCTGGGATTACGGGCATGAGCCACTCCCGGCCAGCTATAGGTTTATTATAATTAACAATAGTTTATTACATATTTTCAAATAGCTAGAAGAGTGGATTTTGAATGTTCTCAACATAAAGAAATGATAAACATTTGAGAAGATGATTTGATCATTATGCATTATACATATGTACTGAAACATCACACTATACCTCATAAATATGTATAATTATTATGTGTCAATTAAAAAAATAATAAAATGGTGCCGGAAGTGTCACTGTGGGAGTTAATTGGGATAACAGATGTGAAGGCAGCCAAGATGGTGCCGGGCACAGAAAACCTCCTTAGGAAGAAACCCACTCAATTCTCTTTCTCCCATCCCAACCCTCTGCAAACCTCGGGCAGTTGTTAACAGTGTCCAGCCCGAAGCGAGAAACTTTACTCTGAAGAATTCTCGACTTGGTAACCAAATGCAACACATTACAAAGACCTCTTGGTTTAGAACCATACATAATCTGAATGTTTCCAGGTGACTTATTTAGAAACCTCCTTAGAAAAGAATCAAACTAAAGGAAAACTAATTTTCTCCATTCCTAATTTTTTCCAGTAAATAAAGAGATCTGTTCAAGAGAATTTATAGGCAATGCCACATTCAGGAAGAAAAGCAAAGAAAGCTCCCTTTTAATTCTCCAAATGTGCTTCTTTAAGATGCTGTCTTGCTCCTTTAACCTTAAAGATGAGTAAATCAGCCCAGGAGTGGTGGCTCACACCTGTAATTCCAGCACTTTGGGAGACTGAGGCAGGCGGATCACGAGGTCAGGAGATCGAGACCATTCTGGCTATCATAGTGAACCCTCGTCTCTACTAAAAAATACAAAATATTAGCCAGGTGTGGTGGCACGCACCTGTAGTCCCAGCTACTCAGGAGGCTGAGGCAGGAGAATCGCTTGAACCCAGGAGGCGGAGGTTGCAGTGAGCCGAGATCATCCCCCTGCATTCCAGCCTGCGTGGCAGAGTGAGACCCTGTCTCAAAAAAAAAAAAAGTTGGGTAAATGCCAACTGTGAGAACTGACCCTGCCCCATCAGTCTCCCATGACAGACATGGATAATTGATTTTAGCATCTCTTTCTTTAAAAGAACCTTAAAGATTCAGAATCTTTCTTCTTATGGTTTTTCAGGCAATCATGAAATCTCAACCCGCCAAGGCAAAACCTGCATATTATCCCAGCCCGTGGGCTTTTAGGGAACCATCCCAAGTGTGGCGAAGGCAGTGTAATTGCAAACATTCATAGATCTGAAGGAAGAATTCTTCGTTCTGCTCTTTGCTTCTTAGTGAGAAACAGTTCCCCAGTCACTGGCAGGTGATCTCCAGCTGGGGTAGGATTCGGCATTGTTATGGATGTGCAGAGGGAGGGGTGTTCAGAAGCCTCCTGGGAGACAATGTGGTATGGAGGGCATCTTCCTAGGGCATCTCAGGAAACAGCTGCTGCCAAGCAGCCCCTAATAAACAGTGATTACTGCTGCAGTGGGCTTGCCACGCTGCCACAGGTTTGGCAGGTAAAGACATGATAGACCCAAATGGATTCAGACGGTGTATTACGGTCCGTAGTCAGCAAAAGCAAGATCAGCATGATGCTAGCTCCCTCGTCCCACAGGACAGCACAAAAACAAGGAGCCAGGTGATGGACGTCATGTGTGGTGGGGTACCAATTCTAGAGGGCAATGATGATTTATTTATTTTTTTTGAGACAGGGTCTTGTTCTGTGGCTCAGGCTGGAGTGCAGTGGCGTGATCAATGAACACATTTTAAAGCCTGCAGCTGGGGCGGGCGCGGTGGCTTATGCCTGTAATCCTAGCACTTGGGGAGGCCGAGGTGGGCTGACTGCCTGAGCTCAGAAGTTCGAGACCAGCCTGGGCAACACAGTGAAACCACGTCTCTACTAAAATACAAAAATTAGCCGGGCATGGCGGCATGTGCCTGTACTCCCAGCTACTCGGGAGGCTGAGGCAGGAGTATTGCTGAAATCCGGGAGGCAGAGGTTGCAGTGAGCCGAGATGGCGCCACTGCACTCTAGCCTGGGCAACAGAGCAAGACTCTGTCTCGAAAAAAAAAAAAAAAAAAAGCCGTAGCTGTACTCTAAAGAGGAGCGAGGTATAAAGTCCTAGCCTTCACTGAAACCAGGAAAGCTAAAAACAAAGTGCTTTGGAGAAACCTCCTACAAGATAGAGAGAAAGATGGATGACAGTGGCCTTGGGACAGCTCCCCACAAACTACATGTCTCGCCATGTTCCTGGGATGATATCATGGTATTCCAACAAGGCTTAGGTCCCATTGCAGTGGAGCCTGGTCCACGTGGCCTATGTGGAGGCATGCAAGGTTGCCAGGGTACCAGGCCGGAGCCATTTCCCTAGAGCTGCCACCCGACTGTGCTCTGTGGAAGGAACTGGACATGGGAAAGCTTTTTACCATGGAGTCTGGATTGGAGGGTGCCTCATAGTCCTACACTGGCTTGCACCCAAGGAAACTCTCCTGAGATAGAACTACAGTTTGGTCAAGAAAAATTTCTCAGATCAACTTGTTTTTAAAATGCTTAGTTTTTAAAAATATTCGGAGTCCCTTGAAATTCAAAACAATTCATCAATGAAATGACTGTTTTAAAAAATTAAAAGTGAGGTTTCCACATTAAGGACTCCTGCTCTTTCTTTTCACCCCTCAGCTGCCCAGAGCATGCATAGTCTCTGCCCCTTGTTCTGTATGAAACCATTTTCAGAGCCTGGAGTAACTCTTGAGCTGGCGAGCAACCCTTATGTAATGATCGGGGAAATAAGACAACGGACACGGAGGGCAAAAGGCAACTGACAACTTCTAAGTAACTTTCCAGTCTGCCACTGGAATGCCATGGACCTGGGATTCCCTGTTGTAGGGTGAAAAACAGAGTGAAAATATGGGCTCAAAATGTGTTAAGCTGAAAAGATGATTCTCTATTATGTGACTGGAAAGATGGCAGCTGGGGCAAGAGGGAAACAGGGCTGAGAGCAAAGTGGCTGATGAAACCAGGAAGGAAAAAGCAGACAGGGCAAGGTGGCTATTATGCACTGAAGACAGCACTGAATCCGGAATCAGGAGACCCAGGTTCATGGCCCAGCTCTCTGTCCTACCTGCTGTGTGACCTCGGGCAACTCCTTAATTTCTCTGTGTCTTACTGTTCTCATTGGAAAATTGAATAGTAATTGAGGCTGTAATGAATTACGAAAATATGTTTGGCACATGGCTGACTTCCCATTATGTTTGATTGTCTTTCAAGACCAACCTCTCCCAAAAGAAGGATGGAAGAAGGATGGTTTTGAAATATGTATTTATTCAACAGCATGAATTTTTTGTGTATTCAACAACAAGGTGTATACAGCTGCTAGTTCAGTTCATGGCACATTGGGACTTCATAACTGAGATCAATGATTGGTTTTACTATTGTCACCAAAATTTCCCTAGGCCTTTCAGCCTGTCTGTTCATGCAAACGAAGTTACATGGACAATAACTACTCAGTGATGTTGGCTTGTCTTCACTGGCATACTGCAGGACCAAGTATTTAGGGGGTTCTCTGAGGGATGCCCCTAATCTGCTCATGAACAAGCCTGCAGGCCCCTCTGGGACAGTCTTGGCTGCTGTCCGTGTGGGCAAATCCCTGCTGAGGCTAGCACAACTCCACTAGTATTTTGCTTCCTGAGATCTTTGCTGACTGTCCAGGATTAGAAAGTCTCCAGGATGAAAGATTGATTTTCCACTTTAGGAGAATGCCCCCTGTCTGAAGGTAGAACAGGCATGTGGGTGTTCCAGGCCTTGCATTTAGGTCATAGAGCTGGAAAGGTCCCCTGCAGTTTCCACATTGCAGTTGTCATCCAGTTCAATGAGGGTGTTTTCTTGAAGAAAACAAATTACACTGACTCTTTGCCCTTTAGAAAGCTCCGTCTGCTCATTTGTTTTGCTTGGTGTGTATCTTGGCCAGTCATTACTAAGTTTGCAACCTTTCGATTTGTCCCTGTTCCCTCTTTGGCTTTAAAACGCTGCACAACCCTCCCATTGAGGTTGGAAAGAAACTCCCTTTTACTATGATTTCAAGGAGAAATTGTAGAGTTACTAACGTCATTTAAAAAAATCATTATCATGGTATCAGGGTACAGGTTTAAGAATGCCTTGGGGATGTCAGACCAACAACAATTCAATTGGTCTTGGGTCTTGTTTTGGCATCTGTACAGTTTCTATGGCTTCCGGACCCTCCCAGTTTCTGTGTCCTGGACAGTCATGTATGAGCTCTTTGTTGAGAACCCAGATTCCAGTTTGCCATTAACCTGAATACACCCTGCTCACCTCAACCAAGTGTGAGGCTGGAGTTGTCGCAGAAAGGGGCTATTCAGTGGGGATTGTATTTTTTACAGCAGGATCTCAGCTGCCAAGCTGGATAGAGTATTTGCTTACTTGGGCAGCTTATTGCCCGCAGGACCTGTTTGTGTAAGAGGGATGGCAAGGATAAAGTTCAGCTCAGTATTTTTCAATTAAAGGACATTAAACAAAAAGCAAAGACTTCCTTGAAACTGTGGTCTTTGAACCTTATTGGTTTTCCATGTGGATGGTTATTTATATAGGACATTTCTCCTCAGTTAAGCCTTTATACTAGAAACAGAAGTGGATCCCAGAAGCATCACATCTGCTGCCCTGACAGTCTGAATAGCTCTTCAGCAGTTAATGGTGTATAACAAGTAACATCTTGTAGTCATTGCAGGCAAGAGAAATGAAAGGGAGTCTTAGAGAGGCGGTCATTGGCTTTCTATGGTAAAGCTAAGCAAAACAAAGGAAGACTATAGAGCTGTAAGACCATCACTCAGCCTGCATTTGGCCTTCCAGACTCGGAAACTTGAGGACATGCATTCATTGGTGTTCAAAGCAACTTGACGCTACAAGGGACTTCAGAAGGTTGTAGGTGATCAGATAGAAGAATATGGGTGCTCACCTTTCAGCCACGTCAGCTTGGATTGCTGGGTGGCCCTGCTGAAGGGTCTGAATCGTGGGCTCAGCCCCTAAGGGGAGGGAAGTTTCACTCTATTCCTTCTCTCCAAAGTTGTTCACCTACTTCCAGATGAAGACCATTCTGGAGGAGGGTAGAGTGTGAGGGTTCCTGGCTCTCCTGTCCTGCTCCTGTCCCTCGTCCTGTTCCCGAGGCTCTGCTGTCTTCCTGATCCTGGAGTTCATGAGTTATTCCAGTTGTCTTCAAACAATTGACTTTTTGCCTGAGCTACTACAAATTGAGTTTCTGTTCCTTGCAGCCCAGAGAACCCTAACCACCACAGCCTTAGGTGGCCTGGCTCCTGCCTCTCTAGCTTCATTTCCTGGCCCCTTGCCTTAAGTTCCACACTGTCATTCTCTCTGGGCCTGACACTGTTTCATACCTCCTTGCCTTTGCTTCTATCATTCGCTCTGCTGGACCACCTTTTCCACTTTTCTTTGCCTGGTAGAAATGGACTTTTCCCAGAAAACCCAGCCCAGGAAGCTTTCCCAAGCTTGCTTGTCACCTATCACATTAGTCACCTGTCACCAGTCACATTATCTGTTTATTTGTGTCTCTCTCATATCAGCCTATAGGTTCTTTGGGTAGGAGCAAGTCATATTCCTCTTCGTATCTCAGTGCCCACCTCAATGCCTGGCACATAATAGACAGCTAAAACATGTTTGTTGAATAAAACTCAGAAAAATAAACAAACAAAAAAAAGGGTTTGCATTTCTGGCTGGGCACGGTGTCTCACGCCTGTAATCCTAGCACTTTGGGAGGCCGAGGTGGGTGGATCACTTGAGGTCAGGAGTTTGAGACTGGCCAACCCCATCTCTACTAATAATACAAAACAAAATTAGCTGGGTATGGTGGTGTACACCTGTAACCCTAGCTACTTGGGAGGCTGAGGCATGAGAGTCACTTGAACCCAGGAGGCAGAGGTTGCAGTGAGCTGAGATGGTGCCATTGCACTCCAGCCTGGGTGACAGAGTGAAACTGTGCATTAAAAAAAAAAAAAAAAATAGAGTTTGCATTTCTGCAGGAGAAATGGGAACAGAAGGTGAGGAACATAGTTACCCCATGGGTAGATACCCAAAGAAGATTCTGGTCCTAGAAAAACCATGATTGTAGCATATAATAAGTAGGAGGGCGTTGGGAAGGGTGAGGTAGTCTGGATGGAATAAGAGCCTCTCTTTCTCTAGCCATCATGCTCTGTTTCTTTCTTGCAGAAATGTCTGCCTCACATTCTACCAGTACCAATGTATCTCTGGTTGGCGCCATCAGGTGACTTAGGGTCAAAGTTTTCATTTTCTGAATCCCATGTCCTTAATGATGTGTATAGGTTGTGTCTCCTCGTGAGAAGGGACCAAGTTTCTGGAGAATAGGTGGGTCAGGGTTCTGTATCCAGAGAGCCTAACTCTATTTGGAGCCAGGGAAGGCCCCAAAAAGGAAGCAGCATTTGGACTGACACTTGAAGAATGAGTTAGAGTTTATCAAGCTAATAGGGGAGCCCAAAGTCTTCAATCATCTACAGGGACTGTGGACTTCAGCTGCAAATCACCCACTTTAAATGAGGGCAGGATGGCTGTCCAGAGAATCAGGATGAGTGATGGGAGAAAGTGGAGTTTGCATTGAATATTTAACAGACTCTGTTCACATTGTACATTTCATAGACCTTGGGAGTACATTTTGTGGAATTATATGTATATTTTAAATTGAAACACTTAATAGAGAACTCCCTATGCAGCCACTTGGGTTATTTTTTTGGGCCACCGTTGTAAGGAGCCAAGTGGCTGCTGAGTAGATGGAGCCTGGATTCAGGTTGCCTGAGCTTCCTTTTTGGATCTGCCTCATATCAGTGATAAGACCTTGGGCAAGTTACTGATGTCTCCATGCCTCAGTTGCAGGATGTGTACAGTGAGAATAAGAAGAGTATCTTTGCTATGGTTTGAATGCATCCCCCAAAGTTTATGTGTTGGAAACTTAATTCCCAATGCAGCTGTGTTGAGAGGTAGGATCTTTGAGAGGTGATTAGATCAGGCGGGCACTGCTCTCATAAACGGATTAATGACGTCACGGGATCGGGTCTGTTATGTCAGGAGTAGATTTCTGATAAAAGGATGAATTCAGCCTCCTTTCTCTCTCCTGTTCTGTCTCACCATCCTAGTCTTAGGTATTCTGTTGTAGCAGCATAAAATGGACTAAGGCAATCTTTCTTAGCAAATCATAGGGATAAGTGAGTTAATACATATGAAGTCCTTAGAACAGGGCCCAGCATATGACAAACACTCACTGTCAGGCATTATCCCAACTTTATTTCTCATGAGATTGTTTGCAATTGCCAGTCATGCACTTTGTGCATAATCCCATGATAGCAATTGTATGATTTTAATTATTCATTTGTACGTGGTTTCTCACTGGACTGTGAATTCCTCAAAGGCATTACTTGCATAAATGTCTCTTTTCAAGGTAATTGAATTCATGCTTTCAAGCATATTTCCCACTTACCACATTTATATATTGGTAATCCAAGGGAAGATCTTCTCTTAGGATTTTGATCGGAAAACATTATTGTTTGGAAATTCATTTTCTAAGCTGGAACATCCTTGGACACAGAGCATTATCTTGTTGATAAACCCATGCTGGCCCCTTGAGACTGCTGCTGGGAGGCTTTTGCTTTATGGAGGGTTTGTCCTGTTCAAAAGGTTTAAAGAGCCCAGAGAAACCAGAAACCTCTGAACACTGTCAGTTTGGCCAGAAAGTTTTTTAGCAGAGCCTTGTTGCAAAACTTTGAGCCTCAGCAAAGAAAAGTCTGCCAAAGGGCCTTAACTCCTGAGAAATGGGAAAATTAAGTCAAGTGAAGTTTAGATGTCATATGCACAGAGCAGCTGGACTGATGGTCCTTGTGTGCTTGTGTTGGTTGAGTTTGAGGGGAAAGGGCGTGGAAGAGATTTTTCTATTGAGACCATGGAATGAAAGATGGAGTTGCCTTAGGAGACTGGCTCCAGAGTCTGCAGGACCCAGAGAGCTTTGTAAAGGCCAGTCGAGAGCCCAGGAGTGTGCAGAGCCAAGTTGGGTGGGGATGGGGATGGGGTGGGGGTTTCTGACCCTGTCAAAAGTGGTCACATGAGCCAATAGATCAGCAGACAGATCCAAATTCTGGTTCTGTCCCTCCATATTTGCACAACCTTCTTGTGGCCTGGGTTTCCTCTTTTGCAATTTGAGGGATTGACATAGATTGTCTCTAAGGCTCTGTTTCTAGTGTTAAGATCTTAGCCCTGCCTCAGCAACATTAGGCACAGTTTAGTTTGCGGGAGGTGACAGTCATTTCCAAGCCTCTCACTCATCCAACATCCCCAGAACTTTTATCCCCAAACTGCTCTGTGCAAACTCTGATTTGACCTACCCCACTCCCCACCCAGCCTTCCCCCTGGGACTCAGGGAGCTCCTCTCTGCTGTCAGCAAGCTCTCAGAAGCCTCAGCCCCTTCACCATCCTGGCCTGCTTATCTGAAACCAGGTTGTCTCTTGCAAACTCCCAAGTGGAGGCTGTTTTTTATCTCTCACCCCATGTATTTTGCGTCTGGAATCGGGGATAGGTCTGCCCTTTGCTCCACTGCCCCTTCCTCACTGTCCCCTTCCTCACTGTCCCCTTCCTAGTCCTCCTTCAAAGTCCCAGCTCCTTGAAGGTCTCGCCTCAGATTGTATTCAGCCCCTCAAACCCATCACTGCTGCCTTCTACCAATCTCTGAGTCACTTCTTCTCATTTGCAGAAGGTGCCAGAGCCTGGCTATATTCTTTCCATTCCGACTCCTGTCATTGTCTTTGGTGACTTGAACATCCATCCCGACAATTCTGATGACACCATAGCCTTTGAGTGTCTCTCTCCCTATGACCCTTCCTCCCCGCCCCCATAGCATACACTCAAAATTTGTTGACAATGCATAGACAACGGACTCATTGGAAGAGGTGCCAGTTATCCTCAAATTTATAATGCCTATAACTGCAGTGACCATATCATTTATTTTCCTAACTGGGACAGGTTTGTGAGTGAAAGAGGACACCAAAATAATTAAAATTATATTACTTTTGGAAATATTTACTTATTGATGACAAATTGGTTTTTATATTAAGCCCCCTATAAAATAACTAGATTCAAAAACCATTTTCCAAAATAAAATATTTATTTAAAAAAATCCAAATAACTTGTATGTGTACGTGGAAGCAATGTTGAAAAACTCCTTTATGGGGTTTATCTTCACATGCAAAGACGTAGGTGGAATAATCATTCCTAGTCCTTCTTTAAGTTTTTAAATTAGCTTTTTTTTTTTTTTTGACGGTGTCTCAAACTCACTCTGCTCACTCTGTCACCCAGGTCACCCAGGCTGGAGTGCAGTGGCACCATCTCGGCTCATGCAACCTCCACCTCCCAGATTCAAGCGATTCTCCTGCCTCAGCCTCTCAAGCAGCTGGGACTACAGACATGCACCACCATGCCCAGCTAATTTTGTATTTTGAGTAGAGACGGGGTTTCACTATGTTGGTCAGGCTACTCTTGAACTCCTGATCTCATGTGATCCACTCGTCTTGGCCTCCCAAAGTGCGGGGATTACGGGCATGAGCCACCATGCCCGGCCTAAATTAGCTTCTTAGCTGAGTCTGGCATGAATAGAGTGTCACCAGTATCTTTCTGAAGAATTTCCTTTAAAAAAAAAAAAGATTTATATTTTGAATTTTTTGGACAAAATTGTAATTGCATTCAAAGTAAATTTTATGGCAAATAAATCTGAAATTGTTGACACCTTTAATTGATTCTTCTCTGTAGACCACAATATTTTCAATTGACAATATACTCTCTCTTCAGCTATTAAGAAATTTGGTAAGCTCAGTGTAAATTCTGCTAACTGAATGATATCCTCTATTCTAATTTTTTATGTAAATATTTTGTCCCAAATATTGACACAATTACTATGTTTCTGCTCCCATTCAGAGTAGTATTCTTCACAACATATTTTTATAAAACATAACCTATCAACTAAGTCATCTCTATTTATAATTCTTTTGAACATTTCCCAATTACACATATATTTCACATGCTGATAAGTGAGTCTTTGGAGAAGCTGGATGTAAAAAGTGAAGCGCAACCAAACTCATCCCAGCTTATTTTAATGCAGCTAGCAATAATATTTGGTTAACAAATGAAAAATCCAAGAGAAATGCTCAACTGGATGGACCCAGGGCAGCAAGTACAAACGGGGCCTCTTTGACGAAATGTAACACTAACTCCTCAGGGGTAGCTCAGTGCTTCTAGATCATGGCAGCAGATACAAATCACCAGAGAGCTCTTAAAATGTGCCAACGTTCAAGCTCCAATCCCAGGGACTCAGATTTCACTGGTGGAGCCTGGGAACCAGCACTGCAGTCTCCTAAGTGATTCTAATACACAGCCTACTGCACCACTTTTGGTTTTGGAGACAGAGTCTTACTCTGTCACCCAGGCTGGAGTGCAGTGGCACAGTCTCGGCTCACTGCAACCTTCACCTACTGGGTTCAAGCGATTCTCGTGTCTCAGCCTCTTGAGTAGCTGGGACTACAGGTTCATGCCACCATGCCCAGCTAATTTTTGTATTTTTAGTAGAGACGGGGTTTCACCATGTTGGCCAGGCTGTTCTCGAACTCCTGACCTCAGGTGATCCACCTGCCTCAGCTTCCCAAAGTGCTGGGATTACAAGAGTGAGCCCCCGCACCTGGCCTACTGCCCCACTTTTAAGCAAGATCAGCTTGGTCCTCCAGAGCCGGCTGCTCCTAAAGCATCATGTGGCAAGTATTCATTGACTCAGACAACAGCGAGGGAGGCACATCAGGAGAAGCAACACCACTGTACATTGTCTTTGCACCTCTGCAGGTGTGTTGTCACCTTAGGCCAGGTGTGAGCCCAGAGAAGGTGCTCTGGGAACTGAGGAAAGCAAATGGTGGCCCTGCCGCGAACCCTGAGTACACAAGACACAGTCAGAAATATTGCATGTCATCCTTCTAAACATTTAATTCAGTAATTCCTACATTGTCATGACAAAAATGAAACTTGCTGAGGGTTACAGAGTTCTAATGAGAAACAACAGCTTAAAAATTGCACAAAAGCTCTACGTAAGCCTGTCGTAAGGGCTGCACTGTATTCTGAACACTTATTTTGAAAACAATTGTCAAAATGTAAAATCTCCAGCACCCTCAACATGATGTAGGCTTTTGGCTCATTCTATACATTTATGATCATCTTTGTAACTCCAAGTTTTGGAGTATGAAAAAGCACGATGGCAAAGAATAACCACAAGACATCTGCTTCTCCATGCCCCACCCAAGCCTTGATGCACCGTGCGTGCCCCATCAAGCGCTGGGGTGATCCAACACGTCAGTCAGTAAAGCAGCACTCGCTGGTGCTCTGCCTGCTCTGAATTCAGTTCCGAGGCTGTGAGTTGAACTCTGCACAAATGTTCTGGATGATCCTGGGGACATACTGGTAGAGGTTGTCAAACTCGTCCACAAAGAAGGAGTGGTCCCTGGCGGGGTGAGTGGCAATGACTTCTAGCTCCTCCTGGGCAGCCCAGGCAACGCCTATCGCATAGGTGATCACTCCTGTGGGGACAAAGGTTAGATGAACAAATGTCCCCAAGTAAAGGTGCTGCTAAAGAATCTCTCCCTTCTTGTGGCCCTGTTGGCACAGCCAAATCCAAAATCAGAAATGTGCCCAAACAAAACAAAGCCAAAAATACCCTACAGGCCTCTGGGTTTCCAGAATTAAGACTAAGTATGACCATTCATTCATTCACTCAATAAATGCCTTTGAGCATACACTATATGCCAACAGTAACAACATTTATATAATTGTTATCTCAGGAGTTTATAGTATTTTAGGAAAATTGAACAAAATGGAGTAAATAACATGGTAAGAATTTCATGTTCGGGAATAGAAGAGGGGAAGATATTTTGGGACAAGTGAAACTTTTGGGGCCATGCAGATCAGAACACATGACACATGCCTGCTCTACCAGTGTGAAGAGCCGAACAAAATCTCAGAGAGCCTTAAATGCCATCAAAAGCTGGTTCAAGATCTTTTAAACTAAAACAGTGGAATGGCATCACTTTAGGCTTGAGGGTGACTTTACAAACCATTGAATCCAACCTCATTTCCAGTGCAGGAACCCTTGCCAAAGGTGCCAGAGAGATGGTCCCCAGCATCTGTTCCAACATTGTGATGAAGAAGGGCTTCCAAGATAAAGAAGGGGGTGTCCAACATTGTTGGGTGCTACAGGGCAGTCATGTAAGATGAACATGAAAAAGTGCTCAACGGGTTTTTGTTTGTTTGTTTGAGACAGAATCTCACTCTGTCACCCAGACTAGAGTGCAATGGCGTGATCTCCACTCACTGCAACCTCCGCTTCCTGGGTTCAAGAGATTTTTGTGCCTCAGCCTCCCGAGTAGCTAGGATTACGGCATGTGCCACTACGCCTGGCTAATTTTTGTATTTTTAGTAGAGACAGGGTTTCACCATGTTGGCCAGGCTGGTCTCGAACTCCTGACCTCAAGTGATTCTCTTGCCTCGGCCTCCCAAAGTGCTGGGATTACAGGCATGAGCCACTGTGCCTGGCCTCATTGGATTTTTTAAAAAGCAAAAACAAGCTGGGTGCGGTGGTGCATGCCTGTAATCCCAGCACTTTGGGAGGCTGAGGCGGGTGGATCACGAAGTCACAAAAAATCCTATATATATATATATTTTTTTTTTACAAAAAAATCCCTAATTTTTTGTAAAAATACAAAAAATTAGCCAGGGGTGGTGGCACATGCCTGTAGTCCCAGCTACTCGGGAGGCTGAGACAGGAGAATCACTTGAACCTTGGAGTCAGAAGGTTGCAGTAAGCCGAGATGGCACCGCTACACTCCAGCCTGGGTGACAGAGCGAGACTCCATCTCAAAAAAAAAAAAAAAAAGAAGAAGAAAAAACAAAACCAAGACACTAGTAGTTTGGTGAGAACAGTTTCAGGGGAGAAGATGCCAAATAAACCAAATGAACTACTGTGAGTTGAGAGTGAAAAAGAAGTGAGCATGTGGGGTCAGCAGCTCCTTTCCTGAAGTTTGGCTGTGAAAGGGAGTCGGTAGGTGGTAACTGGAGCAGAACGTGGAGTCACAGAGAATGTTTTATTTATAGGGAGGGAGGAACTTGAGCATGTCTAGGTGCAAATGGGAAGGAGTATAATAAAACTGTAGGTGTTGGATTGCAGTGGGGAGAAGATGACCCAGGGAGGAGAGGACGGGCTTCGGAGACAAGGCATCCATTCTTAGTGGGAAAACTGGGAGACTGTCTGGGGTGGTGGGTCTTGATTTGGGTTGTGGGCAGCTGGTCAGCAGGTGCTTGACCTTACTCTACAATAGCCTATTCTCGCACCACCTTCAGGCTAGTCTGAGTAGGGTGAGCAAAATGGCCATGAAACAGAGGGCAGAGCCTGGATGTGGCCTTCCTGCCCTGGCACCTCCCCCCCGAGTCCCCCACAGTGTTGTCACTATTTCTAGCATCTTATGGGTGCCTGGGAGAGCCGTGCATACCTCACGTGGCTCTGATCTAAGCTGCTTTTTGATTGTGGTCCATTAAATTGCATTTAAGCTGCCAGTCTCCCTTCTCCCTCCTCCAGTTTCTTTTCTTGGAATATTGTCTAGATTGGAAGGAGCCAGCTTTGGGCTTTAAAGTGCTGCCAGGTGTCAGTGAGAGCAGCTTTGCTGCAGAGCTGGGTTTAGACAGTCTACGCCCTCCTTCCTGCTCAAAGATGGAGAGGTTGCCCTTAAAAAACTACGCAAACAGTATTAGAAATTTAGCTCTCCGGGCTGGGCGTGGTGGCTCACACCTGTAATCCCAGCACTTTGGGAGGCTGAGGCAGGTGGATCACCTGAGGTCAGGAGTTCAAGACCAGCCTAGCCAACATGGTGAAACTCTGTCTCCACTAAAAATACAAAAAAAAAAAAAAATTAGCTGGGTGTGGTGGCGGGTTCCTGTAATCCCAGCTACTCGGGAGTCTGAGGCAGGAGAATCGCTTGAACCCAGGAGGCGGAGGTTGCAATGAGCCAAGATTGTGCCATTGCACTCCAGCCTGGGCAACCAGAGCGAAACTCCGTCTCAAAAAAAAAAAAAAAGAAAAAAGAAAAAGAAAAGAAATTTAGCTTTCCAGATCCCAAGTCCACTCTTGTTGTAGAGAATCTCCTACTGGCAATTCTAACAGATGGTCACCCAGCCTTGACTTGGATACTCCCAGGAACACAATGCTCATTACATTTGCAGGCAAATCTCAGTGTTAAGCTGAGTAAGAATCTGCCTCCAGGTAATTTGCATATTTTGGTCCTAGTTCATTAAAGCTGCCCTGAGAGCACCTCAGCCATTTCCCTCAGTCTTCATTTTTCCTGATGAGTAGGCCAAGGATACCCTCTGGTTGAGGCCCAAAAGACGTACATCTAAAAAAATAAGTGATGGTGTAACTGAGCACAAACTGGGGACAGATGTTTGGAGAAAGCAGGAGAGCCTTGGGCTTGCAGTCAAAGCTGGCCCATCTGGCTCTGGCCATTCAATCTGGGAGTTCGGGCCAGTTGCTTCTGAGCCTTAATCCATCTTCACTTTGCTGATATGAGCCTGGTGGACCTTGTGATTGTTGGCATGCAGGCCATCAGCCATCCCACCATTATGAGGGTGCCCTACAGGCTCCAAAAAGGGTAAGTCACCGGGAAGACTCTGCCTGAACCCCGTCTCTGGCTACTTTGGATTCTAGAAATCAGCATTGTTGATTCATTAGGCTTGTTTTAGGAAGAAATGAAAGTAGCTTTCAACCATTCAGAAAATCCTGCAAAATAACTGTAGTTAATGTAGGCACAGAAGCCAGGTGCCGTGGCTCATGCCTGTGATCCCAGCACTTTGGGAGGCTGAGGTAGGTGGATGGCTACAGGTCAGGAGTTCAAGAAAAGCCTGGCCAACACGGTGAAACCCCGTCTCTACTAAAAATACAAAAATTAGCTGGGCGTGGTGGTGTGTGCCTGTAATCCCAGCTACTCGGGAGGCTGAGGCAGGAGAATCGCTTGAATCCGGGAGGCAGAGGTTGCAGTGAGTAGAGATCATGCTACTGCACTCCAGTCTGTGTGACAGAGCGAGACACTGCCTCAGGGAAAAAAAAAAAAAACAAACAAATTTAGGCACAGAAGAAGAAATAATAACCACAGCACTGAGTGAGTTGTGTATACTCATATTTGTCTACAGGACATTGGTGTTCATTGACTACTTGGTTTACTTTTATTATTAGTATTATTATTATTATCACTTGGGGTTTTCTCCAGGCTGTTTATATTCTTGATAACTTATGACACTTTTTGGAACAGTGGTTATACATAAATTCTGCAATAAACGCATAAATGTGGCTGATTTTCTAAACATTTACAGACATATTTTGCTCATTTTTCATATTTTAAAACTTTGTTGCCCTCTTAGAAATTTTTATGTGGACATAGCTCTTTGAGCATTTTACTTTTTTGAGACGGAGTTTTGCTCTTGTTGCCCAAGCTGGAGTGCAATGGCGCGATCTTGGCTCACCAGCAAACTCCACCTCTGGGGTTCAAGCAATTCTTCTGCCTCAGCCTCCTGAGTAGCTGGGATTGCAGGTGTGTGCCTCCTTGCTTGGCCAATTTTGTATTTTTAGTAGAGACGGGGTTTCTCCATGCTGGTCAGGCTGGTCTCAAACTCCCAACCTCAGGTGATCTGCCCGCTTCAGCCTCCCAAAGTGCTGGGATTACAGGCATGAGCCGTTGTGCCTGGCCTTTTTTTTTTTTTGAGACAGGATCTCGCTCTGTTGTCCAGGCTGGTGTGTGGTGGTGCAATCATAGATCACTGCAGCCTCCAACTCCAGGGCTCAAGTAATCCTCCCACCTCAGCCTGCCGAGTAGCTGGGATAATAGGTGTGCACCACCACGCCTGGTCTCTTTAAATATTTTGAATCGAAATTCCTTTCAGGTTTCCCTGAAGCCCCCTGAATCTGGTTAACAGTTGCTTACAGAAATAGTACTTGTCTTTAAAAACATTATTTTTCCTTAAAAGGTACTAATACATGGCTAGGCACAGTGACTCGCGACTGTAATTCTGGCACTTTGGGAGGCCAAGGCAGGAGGATCACCTGTTAGGAGTTCGAGACCATCATGACCAACATGGCGAAACCCCGTCTCTACTAAAAATACAAAAATTAGCCAGGCGTGGTGGTGCATGCCTGTAATCCTAGCTACTTGGGAGGCTGAGACAGGAGAATTGCTTCAACCCGGGAGGCAGAGGTTGCAATGACTGGAGATGGCACCATTGCACTACAGCCTGGACGACTGAGTGAGATTCTGTCTCAAAATAAATAAATAAATAAAAGTTACTAACACAATTTGGTGGTCTAAGTACCAGTACAATTTGACATATTCAATAGAGATGGAGGTTTGGTGTTTTTAATAGGGGTAAAGTGATGAGTCAAATTCCCTTTTAATGTATCACGCTCTTGTGGGAAATGCCTCAGGGTGCAGGATGTAAAGGAAAGAGTTAATGCGCCCAGTCATCCACAGGCCATGGGTTTGTAATGACACTTAGCAGACCACCTTGCTGCCCCATCCTTGTTCCTTCTCCCTACTCAGAGGGGCTTGCAGTGTTTCTACCCCTAATGCCCTCCCTGCGGCTTGGAACATTTTTATTAAGTCGTAGAAAAAACCAATGCATAAAAAGACAATACCTTCCTTGTCCCACTGGCCCACCAAGCCCCAGAAAGCAGCCTCAGCACCAGGCTGCTTGGCAAGCCCAGCTTACCCTTCAGATGGGCAGCCATGGCTGGGATCCGGACGTCGTCGTAGGACCTCCCGTCGGTGATGAGGATCATTAACTTCCTCTTGTTGGGCTTGGACTTCTTGAAGAGCTGCTCCAGGGCGAAGTTGATGGCAGCCCCCGTGCTGGTGCCACCACTCCAGTAGCCCACCCGCTTGATGGCGTTGAGGATGTCGGGCTTGCTGCTGTACTTGTCGAACCCAAACTCCAGCCGCTGTTCGTAGGTGTACTGCACGGCCCCGATGCGCGTGTCTGTGTCGGAAATCTCAAACTCTTTGGTGAGGTTGGTCACAAACTGGAGAACGGTGCGGAAGTTGCCCGTCCCCACACTGCTGGAGCCGTCGATGACGAAGCCAATGTCAGCCGAGTTCAAGCAGGTCTTGCTGCAGGCCAGGCGGTCGGTGTCGCAGACCCGCTTCACCAGGGGCTGCAGAGTCTTGTGGAGGCCAAACCAGCTCTGCACGTGGAGCGAGTAGAAGCCGTTTGTTCTGCACACGGCCTAGAAGACAGAGGGGAGGGACCCACGCCAGGTCAGGGTCAAATCCTCCAGTGTCACCATTACGCTTGATCCCAGGGGCAGGCGAAGAAGTAAGCAGGCCCTTGTTTTCTGCACTAGCCCTCCTACCGTGTTTTTCCACCTCGGTTCACCCAGCAGCCACTCACTGAGGCGAAGCCCCTGGGTTATCGCTGCACTCAGTCCTACTCCCTCAGCTAGGTCCCTGCCTGCGTTAGTGGAAAGCTGTCCGCTAAGCAAATTCATAGGGAGATATTAAATCTCTGGTGTCAGCTTCACATTTATGCTTCTCCAGGCTCCTCCTTTGTACTGGCAGCCAGCCATAAGATTGGCATTGGTGGGCACCATGCCATGAGAGGACAAAAGAAAGCTTTTATTCCAGTTGGGAAAAGTGATGACATACACAAGAAATTGCTATGGAAATGTCTCCAGAGCAGCCCTGTTCCAGGCGGGAAGAGATCCCACAGTTGCTGAATGACCACATGTTAGGGGTCCCATCAGATGCTCTTGGAATGATTCTCTCATTAAATCCCCACCCTCACCCTACAAGGTGGAATCATAACCCCCTGCCACAAAGGAACAAACCAAGCTATGAGGGGACTTCCCTGAGTCCCTGAGATTGGAACACAAATCTATCCACCTTCAGAACCAGACAAGTCTGCCTCCAGGCAAATGAATATTTATTTACCAGTGCCTAAGCTTATTCTAGAAAAAAATAAGGCAGCTGCAAATACACCTTGAGCAAACTGATTGTTGCGCTCCTGGAAGTGGCTGGCATAATCCTCCCAAGGCATGGTGTTTCTTCCTTACCCTTGCCTCTGGGTCACAGAAAGAGTCAGACCAGACAACTGGTAATTATTTAAAATAATTAAAAGATTATTTTAGAACAAGAGATGGCTTCAAACTTTCCTGGAAAATATTTTTCAAAAATTGATTTGTAAAAACCTAAATGGGGTTCACAAAACTTTCCATGGAGCTGATGACATGTGAGGTAAGTGCTGAGCTTGAGCTGAATTCTGGCCAACAGATGGAGGGAGGGATTTCCACCAGGCAGTGAAGTCACAGCAGGAGACAGCGGGCGGTGCTGGGTGTGGATGGGAGACCAGCTGACCGGAACACAGGGCTGTGGGGGGTCATAATAGATGGGCCGGGAGAGTAGGTTGGGACTGCGCCCCAGAAGGCCTTGAAAGCAATGGGTAGCAATAAAGGATTTGGAGCAAGGACCCCACAGGACTGAGGGAACCCACCAGAAATGTGAGTTGGGCTTCACTGGGAAATCTAAACTAACCTGGGGAGCACCAGGAGGGAGAAGGACCAGATGGAGGGTACCAGCTTGAACTGGGGAGGGGGCGTCAGGCGAGGGAAAGAGGAGGGAGAGAGATCTGTGATGTGGGAGCTGATGAGGAGTTCTGGGGTGACCCTGCCCTCTGGGATGGGTATGTGGTCATTCATGTAACGTCCAGAGGAGGAAACAGTTCAGTGGAAAGGATGATGAACTTGGCTTGTTACAGGTGGGATTTAAGGTTCTGATAGAACATCAGGTGGAGAAAAGTCAGTCAGCTGAAAATGGATGGCTACAGAGCTCAAGAGATGAAGGTAGGGCCGGGCGCAGTGGCCCACGCCTGTAATCCCAGCACTTCGGGAGGCCGAGGCAGGTGGATCGAGACCATCCTGGCTAACATGGTGAAACCCCATCTCTACTAAAAATACAAAAAAAAAAAAAAATAGCTGGGCATGGTGGTGTGTGCCTGTAGTCCCAGCCACTTGGGAGGCTGAGGCAGGAGAATTGCTTGAAGCTGGGAGGAGGTGGAGATTGCAGTGAGCTGAGATCGCGCCATGGCATTCCAGCCTGGGCGACAGAGTGAGACTCCGTCTGAAAAAAAAAAAAAAAAAAAGAGATGAAGGTGGAAGCTGTGACCCTGGGAGGGATCCTGCTGGGAGAGGGCCTTTTAAAGAGGAGGGTGTAGACCTGGGGAGGTCAACATTGAGGGTAGAAAAAAGGCAAGAGGCAATGAAATAAGAGCCATATAGCATCCTGGAAGTCCAGGGAGAAGGGCATTTCAAGGAGCAGGAAGTGGCCATCAGTTTGAGGTGGTGCAGGAAGTTGAGCCCTGCTGGCTGTGAACACATAGAATATTAAAGCTGGAAGGGCCTCAAAGACAAACCTGTCCAAGGCTTGCTTTCTATTTTAAAGCTGGAGCCTTTTCTTTGGAGGAAGGTTTATGTGGTGTTCCACTGTACAAAGGGAACAGCTTTGGTGGAGTGAGTGAGGGAGGCCTTGCTCCACATCCCCTGCTGGGCATCTCCACAGAACCCAGGAGGAGCACCTGAAAACACGATCTCACTGCTGTGGTTCAGTGCCTCGTTTCTCTGGTTTATCAGGTTGATGAATCGGCAATGAGTGTATACAGGAGAAAGCGTGTGTGTGTGTGTGCGTGTGCGTGTGTGTGCGTGTGTGTGTGTGTGTGTGCATGTGTGTGAGAGAGAGAGAGAGAATGTTCGCTTGCATGCATGTGTGAAGGCTCCTTGGGCTGCCTGGGTGAGACCCCCCTGGGGCTGTGGAAGGAGCAAGGGAGAACCTAGCTGAGAATTCGAGGACACTGCTCCTCCACAGCTGCTGGTGGGTGTGGGGTTTTGCTTTGAGAGGGTAAATGCAGGTTCCGGACTGACCAGTCCCTCCCTGGAGGCCTTACTGCCTAGAAATGAGTTTCATGCACATTTAAAGGCGTGGGAAAACCACTGCAACGGCGTTACAATTTTTCAGAGTGCAGAAAATCCTGATGTTGGGTAGGTCTCCAGGCAGTCATCTACCTTGTTTGCAAAGTTGGGCTCCACCACATACTGCTTCTCATTTTCAGCAGCACCTTCAATGGTGATGAAGAAAATGTTGATTCCTGACTCTCTCGCAAGTCTTGAAGCCTCCTCCACTTTGTCGGTGGGCCAGCCATCCACCATCACCACCACCACGTTGGGAGCGCTGCTTCTGTTTCCATTGGCTTTGGAAAAGAAGTTCTTGGTCACAAAGGAGATGGCCCGGCCTGGAAGAAAAAGAAAATTCATGCTTGGAGTGATCATGCTGATTATAAATACAGGAAGAGATCACAGCAGCACAAAGAGGTCCAGAAAAACACACTCATTCCCTCCCTAGTTTTTTTTTTTTTTCTTTGAGACAGGATCTTGCTCTGTTGCCCAGGCTGGAATGCAGTGGTGTGATCACAGCTCACTACAGCCTCAACCTCCTGAGTTTAATCAACCCTCCCACCTCAGCCTCCTGAGTAGCTGGGACTACAGGCGTGTGCCACTGTACCTGGTTAATTTTGTATTTTTTTTGTAGAGACGAGGTTTTGCCATGCTGCCTAGGCTGGTCTCAAACTCATGGGCTCAAGTGATCTGCCCACCTCAGCCTGCCAAAGTGCTGAGATTACAGGCGTGAGCCACTGCACCCAGCCTGTTTCTTTTTAAAAATCACTTCAACTATTTTTATGCGTACAATTCAGTGGCATTAAGTACATTCACAATGTGCAGCCATTACCACTGTCCATTTTGGTTTCATTTCAAGCCTTCAACTTCTAATTGTTTCTGCTTTGAAGAAAGTTTTAGGGACAGCAAGCAGGTGAGAAAGACTTTTTTTTTTTTTTCCTGAGACAGAGTCTCACTCTGTTGCCAGGCTGGAGTGCAGTGGCACAATCTAGACTCACTGCAACCTCCACCTCCACCTCCCAGGTTCAAGTGATTCTCCTGCCTCAGCCTGCCAAGTAGCTGGGACTACAGGCACGCACCACCACACCCAGCTAATTTTTGTATTTTTAGTAGAGATGGGGTTTCACCATGTTGGCCAGGATGGTCTCAATCTCTTGATCTTGTGATCCGCCCGCCTCGGCCTCCCAAAGTGTTGGGATTACAGGTTTGAACCACCGTGCCCGGCCAAAGACTTTCATGAGGACAAAAGTGCCCCTTTTCTGCTGGACCCACACTAAGCCCCTAAGCCAGCCCCATGTTTCCAAGAGTGTAGGGTGGGAGGAGTTGACCTGGAGTGACAGTAGCCTCTTCTTGGCCCCCTGCAGCCTGGGGTGAGCCTGAGGCTCCTGCTGGCTGTACAGAGCTGTGTTCTGGGGTCAGCAGTGTTTTTCCTCCAGTTCCAGGCCAAGGGCACAGGTCTGGTTGGGCAGGGAAGAGTTGCACGCACTAGGAACTGACAGACTGTGTTCTAGCCCTGGCTGTGCTACCTGCTAGCTGTGTGGCCCTGAGTAGGTCACCCTACAACTCTGGGCCTAGATTTCCATGACAGCAATCTACTTCAGCTGAGTGCAGCAGCCAAGAAGTGCTACAAAGCCTCCTGCCATGACTTTTCCAAGTGCATATTTCACACTGAGAAGGGCTTCAGGAAATTTTCAGAGTCAACTAGACAATGACCAATTGTCTCAGTTTGTCAGGACTTTCCCAGTTTTAGTACCGAAAGCCCCAGGTTCTTCTGGGAAAACTGGGATGACCATTCACCCTAGAGTCAGCATGGCTGTATAGAGTAGGCAGAGCTCTTAACCTGGGCTCTGTGAACCCCAGGGCACTTGAAATTATACACAGTATTTCGTGTATGTAAGTATCTGTCTGGATAGAACGGCCGTAGCTTTCATGGAATTCTCAAAGGAGTCCTTAATCTCCATAAAAGTTAAGAAGCACCTTCTTTAGACTTTAGGATTAGTAGTATTATACTCAATGCATTTCTGATTTTGGCCAGCATTCTGTCTCCACTAGCTGGTATTATCTTACTTGTCAAATGAAAACATCAAATGGTTACATATACAGATGCTGCAGAAATGTCTTGGAAAACCCATGTGAACTGGCTGCACAGAACCCAGTTGCTAAGGGAAAACCTTGGCTGCTAAAAATTGCTTTTATAGCGAATGGACAATTTTTCCCAAGGCACAAAGCACACGGAAGTCCTCTCTGGCCTAATATTAGGCACCTATAGGCAGAGCACAAGGTGCCATGAGAAGATCCCCTCAACCCCACCTAACCTTATATCTGGAGGCCATGGTGTAAAGTGCTCAACACACATTCCACCCACCTTCCGGTGGGTCTTGAAAATAGAGGCTGGAAATCAGAAAACTACATTTTCCAGACTCCCTTGCACCTAGGGCTTTAGCTTTGTTTTAGTTCCATGAACTGATGCACTTGCATGAGATTTAGAAGATAAAAGTGAGGCAGAGGCTGTACTTTTGTTTATATTTCTGCTGACAAATACCTTTAGTATCTGACTTCTCTGGGATACTGTCTGCAGAGGTGCTTGGGCTTGGTTGCTAGCTTCAGTGGTTTGGGGTGGCAGGGTGTGGAGATCCATGTTGTAGGTGTGAATGGCACAGGGAGGGTGTGGTTCTGGAGCTGGCAGCTCTAGAAAAAGCTTCCTGATCTCCTGATCATGCTGGCTTCCTGGACAAAGTAAGTTTCTGAAGAGGTTGCCATGGCAGAATTCAGAAAGGTGATTTCCTAATCTTGGAAGAAGGAGCAGCTCCCTTGGAGGTCCTACTTCTGCAGGAAGCCTTCAGACATCATCTCTTAAAGCTCAGCCTACAGTCTGCTTCTTCAGTTCTTACAGTGACTCTCCAAACTACTTAATAGCCTGAAATAAATCCCTTTCTGTTGGAATCAGTTGAATGGATTCCGTTCTCAGAACCCAAACTGTGGACAATACAGAGGCACAGTCAGAACATGTCATCCACTGAAAAAGGTATGCTGATTGGATTGAGACCCATCGCTAATTTCATCAAGGAACGAGAGTGCCTTCTGATGTTTGTCTCCACTGGGATTTTACTAATGTAAGCATTAAGTTATAAACAAATCAGAAATCAACTCTGTCATGTGTGTGATGAAGGTAATACTGCTTTGGGGGCATGGAGAGTGACTTGGCTAGTGTTTATTTAGCATTGTTCAAAGGTGAAAAGCTCTGTATGTGTTAGATACTAATGTTCTGGTCACTACGGAGACATACACTGAAGTGGGAAGGGAAATCATTAATCAGATTTACTGTAACTCTGAGGATGCTCCCTCAAAGACAGCTCAATTCCCTGCATGTACTCTAAGCCAAGCAACTGTGGCTCATGTCTCCATTTCTTTGGATTTTGATGACAGGAACACTTTCCCTGAGAGGCGGACAATCAGTCTCCCTCCAGTGCCCCCAAAGCCAATCTTTCATTTACAAATGAATACACTGGCATGGGCTCTTTGGCAGTCTTTGAGCTTGGTTAGTGTGAAACTGTTTCCTAATGGCCAATTACCTCTGGATAAACATAAAATGGAATTTCTGGACATGCCCCACTGAGGACTAGACTTTGGATTTCTGGTGAGACCCCAAAGGCTCAGATATCACAGAAGACCTAGCTTGAAACAGAGAACATGTTTCTCTTTGCACAATCATCACTACAATGGTAGTTGATTGGAACAAGATTCTCAAGGGGCACTGAGGGGCTTCCTTAACTGGTCACAAAATTTAATGAAACAAGTGATGACTTGTAGGCCAACAAAAAAATAGTCAGGACAGCAGACTTGCTTGTCCTGAAGAATGCTACCCCTTCCTGCAAACCAAGCATGCTGGGACTGTGCAGTGTGTGTGTGTTAAAGATTCTTGCCCTCTGAAGCCATGATAACTTTAGAAAAGATATAGATGTTGCAGGAGTAATTTCTTTTTCTTTTTTTTTTTTTTTGAGATGGAGTCTCGCTCTGCCACCCAGGCTGGAGTGCAGTGGTGCTGTCTTGGCTCACTGCAACCTCTGCCTCTTCAAGTGATTCTCCCACCTCAGCCTCCCAAGTAGCTGGGATTATAGGCACCCGCCACCACACCCAGCTAATTTTTGTATTTTTAGTAGAAAGAGGGTTTCACCATGCTGGCCAGGCTGATCTTGAACTCCTGACCTCAAGTGATCTGCTAGCTTCAGGCTCCCAAAGTGCTGGGATAACAGGTGTGAACAACCACGCCTGACCAGAAGTTATTTCTTGATGGATTATTATTTTTTTTTCCTTTTATATACAATGGTTAGAAGACAATCACGTAGAAAGAGAACGATGGTAGCAAGATAGTATAATTTGAATCCGGATCACATACCTACATTAGAAAGTCCTCCTCTCTGGGTAATTTTCTCTATGGCTGTCTTCAGATCTCGAGAATTCATGTGTGTCTTGAGGTTAAAGTGAGTAGCAGGGTTGTCTCTGAAGAGTCAGAACAAGAAATACAAATTAGCTGGAAAGTTAATACCTTTGGAGGAAGGCAGAGATCATGGTTGATTCTTTTATATACATATAGAAGCTGCTTCAAAGCCTTCTGCTATGGCTTGTAAAATGTCCCATTGTGGACTGGTGTGTGTAGAGAAAAGGAGGCTATTTCAAGGCTCAGAAGGCGTGTCTTGACTGTGCCATTTCCTGGCTGTGTGATCTTGAGGAGACAACTTCTCTGGGCTTCAGATTCCTCGTGTAGATGAAAACATCGTTATAACACCCATATTGCTAATGAACGGGACTGTTGTCAAGTGGGATTTTGCAAATGTTAGGATCCCATCTGTGGAGTGCTCAGCGTTCTCAGCCTACCCCAGACTCCCCTCTCCAGAAAGAGAATCTCAGCTGTCAGCCACTCCCTGGGTTACCCTTAGCACTGGAATTGCATGTGAATAGTGGTACCAACGAGACCTCTCTCTGTTTCTCATCCTGCAACCGGGTGACACTACTCAAACTCATCTAGAAGGTCAACATCTATTTTGCTGAAGACTGAAAAAGATTAACTGGGGAGGAGTTGGAGTGAATTCAGTGGAAAAACACAATGAGAATCCCTCTCGAGAAATGAATCCCCACGAAGCGGCTGATCGGAGGGTATGGAGGCGTGCAGGAGGGCGGGTGTGTGTGCATCGCACCCAAGATGAGGTGTGAGATCACATCTCACAAAGCGCTGACACTCAGCCACAGGCAGTGCTGACTTCGTGGGCGTGAAGACCTGCGCGGTCACACAGGGCTCCATGCTCCAGAAGAGCCTCAGTCAGAAAGGCCCATGCTTGGCATTGTGCTCCGCTGCTGCCGTCTTGAAATTCTTCATCATTTTTGAACAAGCTGCCCTGCACATTATGTAGTCAGTACAGGCTAGAGGTTACTGTTTTCTTTTTTCTTTCTTTTTTTTTTAACATGGAGTCTCACTCTGTCACCCAGGCTGGAGTGCAGTGGCGCGATCTCAGCTCACTGTAACCTCTGCTGCCCGGGTTCAAGCAATTCTCCTGCCTCAGCCTTCCGAGTAGCTGGGATTACAGGCACCTGCTACCGCGCCTAGCTAATTTTTGTAGTTTTAGTAGAGACAGGGTTTCACCATCTGGGCCAGGCTGGTCTTGAACTCCTGACCTCGTGATCCACCTGCCTCGGCCTCCCAAAGTGCTGGGATTACAGGCATGAGCCACCGTGCCCGGCCATTTTTTTTTTTTTTGAAACAGATTCTCGCTGTGTCTTCCAGGCTGGAGTGCACTGGCACAATCTTGGCTCACTGCAACCTCCACCTCCCGGGTTCGAGTGATTCTCCTGCCTCAGTCTCCCAAGTAGCTGGGACTACCGGTGCGTGTCACCACACCCAGCTAATTTTTGTATTTTTAGTAGAGACTTCCTGGGCTCAAGCAATCCTCCCACCTCAGCCTCCCAAGTAGGTGAGACCACAGGTGCACGCCACCACACCCAGCAAATTTTTTCATTTTTTGTAAAGACAAGGTCTTGCTATGTTGCCCCTGGCTGGTCTTAAATGCGTGGACTCAAGCAGCTTATTGTCCTGTTTTGGCCTCCCAAAGTGCCAAGATTACAGATGTGAGCCACGATGCCTGGCCAAGAATACTTTTTAAAGTAGCCTTTATACAAACACCAGAAGTGGATCTAGGAAGAAACAGTTGTGGGCAGTTTCAGGTGGGAACCTCAAGGATGCTGACCATGGGTGGATTCTTAAGTGAGTCCTTGGGGACCGGGACAAGTTGTGCAGTCACGAGGAAACCAGTCACCAGGACCTGGGAGAGAGGAGAAAGTCTCTGCCTCCCCGCTTCCTTTCCTCCAACCCTGTTCTCCAAATTGCTCTCTATCTCAAAATGATCTATGTTATCCCCAGAGGGTGGCTTATCTACAAGGCAAGGAATGAAAAACAGAAAGAGTGGGCACCTTCAGGGAAGACAGGAAATTTAAAACAAGTTTAACCAAAGTGGGGCACTGGGGAAAAACCCAAATAGATGAAATTTCACCAGAGAAAAAACAAATTCTATGGTTGGGACTAAACAGAAACCAACAACACGGCAATCAGCAGAATGGGGAAATGTGGGTGTTGAGCTGGGCGTGACCTTCCTATCAACCTAGTGTGAAGTGTCTTGATCTGAGGCTAAAGTCACAAATTCAGGGAGGGGGAGTCACACAGAGGAGCACTGTGGCTTTCACTCTGTATTCTTCCCCTCGGGTTCTAGGGCTTATGGGTTCATTTTTAAAAAATTTTATTTATTTATTTTTTTCGAGATGGAGTCTTGCTCTGTTGCCCAGGCTGGAGTGCAGTGGCTTGATCTTGGCTCACTGCAACCTCTGCCTCCCGGGTTTAAGCAATTCTCCTGCCTCAGCCTCTGGAGTAGCTGGGATTACAGGTACCTTCCACCATGCCTGGCTAATTTTTTTTTTGTGTGTATTTTTAATAGAGACGGGGTTTCACTATGTTGGCCAGGCTGGTCTCGATCTCCTGACCTCGTGATCCATCTGCCTTGGCCTCCCAAAGTGCTGGGATTACGGGCATGAGCCACTGCACCTGGCTGGGTTTATATTTTTACAAAACAATTTCAGTAAATGCTATGTACACTTTTACTTATACAGAGCATCAGCCCCCATCCCTCAGGTCCTGGCCATTCCTCTATATACACTCATTCGCTTTTATTCCCTACCCTATACGTCTACTGTAACACTGGGAGTCCTGGCCCCCATGCTTCTGGCTGCCCCTAAGAATCCCTGTGTTGGTCTCTGCAGTGTTAGTTGAGTGGCCATCTGCTAGAGGACCCTTCAGTCCTCAGTTCTGCCCGCAAAATTCCCCTGCTTGGAAATCATCAGAAGTTCCCATTGCTAAACTTGATATTTTGGCTTTCAAAGCATCCATAATTTAATTTCCAACTATCATGTTAAGGCTGTTCTCTTTCTTATTCTCTCTTTCCCTCTCTTTTTTGGGATATTCCATGTTCTAGTCAAAATGAACTGTTCACCCATTCCCACTTTTCTAGCTTTGTGCATTTGCTCACTTCTTCTCTCATCAGGAAAGCCCCAATGGTGCCCACCCTCCAAGCTCAGCGACCCATCTCCCTTACCCCCAGCCCCAGCTGACAATCTCTCTGCCTGACTCAGCTTTCTCTAACCAACACCTTGCATAATATGTGGCGCCTACAGGCACTCAATTAACAGCATTAACATTTCTTTGTTCTATTTCTGTGCATCTCTAAACCTCTAAACTTTGGTGTTCCCTAGGGTGCTAGCCCCATCATGCATCTCTTCTTGGCTTATGCACATCCCTGGGAGATTTCATCAACTCCCAGGACTCAGAGACCATTCATGTGCCAAAAGCTGTCTGTGCACTGGTTGGTCCGCTTTCTTGAACCTCACATATATATAAAATGGCTTCCATAGAGCTTCCTCTGGAAGGCACCTCAGGTTAGATATTTCCAAACCTGAAGTCGTTTATCTTCCAAGCCTGATCCACCCAACCACCCATCTCCCCATCTGCCTTCCTCTCTGACTCACTCAGTCATCCAGCAGTGTGTGTTCCTGACACTCTCCTCATCAAATACCACGTCCTGTCAGACCTACCTATAAATATCTCTCATATTTCTCCCATCCTTTCTGTCCCCAAGTTTGGGCTTTCATCTCTTTCCTGGATATTGCCAGAATTTCCTACCTGGTCCTAACCAGGGCAGCTTCTGCGGTGGATGTTTTATCCAGTTGGCTCTAAGTGTTTCACAGAAGCAGATTAACTAAGAAGTTATAATGCCTCTTCCAAGAGGTCTAATTGTGTACAGTATTTGTCATTTTGTGATCTTCATCTTAAGAGGGCCCCCAAACTGTGTAAGCTTCAGAGTCCTTAAAGTCTGGATCTTCCCCTAGTGACCAAGGGTTATCAACATTTTCAGAGCCAAAAAAAAAAAAAATTGATTGAAACAAAAAAACATATTGGCTACAAAATGAAAAATTGCAAAATTGACACTGACAATAATAAATATGTAATTGTCCATCAAACATAATGTTATTTGTCCATTTTTTACATTAGTTATAATGTAAAACATTAATAGTAAAATTTTTAATTTATAAAAACTGAATTACATTTGAAAATGATTTGTGGGCTAGATTTTCTCACTTTGCACAATTTCCTGAGGGTGTCTGGTGACTGTCAAGAAATAGCAGCCAATCATAAATTAAACGTTGCTCATCGACAAATAATTTAAAAAGCAAAAATATAAAGGTTCCTTTCAAAAGTTTTTACAGGCCAGGCATGGTGGCTCACGCCTGTAATCCTAGCACTTGGAGAGGTCAAGACAGGAGGATCCCTTGAGCCCAGGAGTTGGAGACCAGCCTGGGCAAACAAACACAAACAAACAAACAACAACAAAAAAAACTAAAAAAAAAAATTTTTACAGAAAAAAAGTATTTAATGTTGAACCTCTTCACTTAGTCATTTTCATTTCAATATTCTTAATATTGATCATTAAGGTGCTGTCTTGATGTTGATCACTTTATAGAGCAATGTCGATTCCCTGTCTCTTTCCCATACCACATACACAGCTGAGTCTTGTTAGTCTTGGCAGTTATGTTCTATAAAGTTGCAGTTGCCATGAGCGCTGAATTAGCAAGTACTGAGCCATTCCTTCCGATGGAAATACAAGATTTGGTTCCTGTGAGCCTCTGGTCACAACATTTTCATCAACAGAACAATATATAACCTTGTTTTACATGTGTTTTTCTTTGAAGACATTGAATTTAATATATGCTTCTTACAAATAATTAATTATATGCAGTATAGCTTTATAATAAGATATTAGCTGAGAAGGTTTACCATTTTCCTGAATTTGGATAACATGACCATAAATTTCTTTGGCTTTTAGCCTTACAACTATGCTGTCCACTATGTTTTTTTTTTTTTTTAATCAGTCATCATCTCATGAATTCATAAGTTTAGCCTCTTTTCCATAGCTTCATCACACCCTTTAGATGTTATTTCAGTACTTTCTGGAGTGGACTCATATACAGACTAGCAAATTTCCTCTTCTTTTTCTGAATGTACCAAATTATTGATTCATTAACCTTGAGCTCACAACCAATAGCATTGTCACTCATGTCTGAACAAAGCTAATTGAACACACTTGTTTTCTCTGCAAGCCACAACCCAGCTTCTTGCACTTAAGAAACCTAGATAGCATTTCAGCACTACATTTGGAGTCCATTTTAAATAGCAAAATCACCAAAGACAAGCACAAAAATGTAAAAAATGTGGCACTAAAAAAAGACTGCAAAAAGTACACTTGAAGAGAGTTGAAATAAGAAGGCAGAGTGGGCTGGGTGCCTGTAATCCCAGCACTTTGGGAGGCCGAGGCAGGCGGATCACCTGAGGTCAGGAGTTTGAGACCAGCTTGATCAATATGATGAAACCCGGTCTCTACTAAAAATACAAAAAAATCAGCCAGGCGTGGTGGCATGCGCCTGTAATCCCAGCTACTCGGGAGGCTGAGACAGGAGAATCGCTTGAACCCGGGAGGCGGAGGTTGCAGTGAGCTGAGATCGCGCCAGGGCAACAAAATCCAGCCTGGGCAACAAGAGCGAAACTCCGTCTCAAAATAACATAACATAACATAACATAACATAACATAACATAACATAACATAACATAACATAAAATGAAGGCAGAGTGTTGTCTTGTTTGACCTTAGCTGGGAAGATATGTATCAGGTGACTCTATTTTTTTCCCCCACCTCTATACATGTCCAAAAAATGACTGCAAAAGTTCCTGGAATTACAAGTTTGAGGTTACAAATAAATTTAAACTTTAAGGAGTAGGCAAATTTGCATATACAGAATCCAGAGATCGTGAGGATCGACTGTAACCTACTTGAGAACAGGCACTTTCTCCTAGCTTCCAATCCCTAGTGCTTAGCATCCAGGAGGTACTAAATAGGTAATTGTGAAATAAACAAATGGAAGAAAGAAAGCTCAAACGTCCTCTCCTCTCTCGGTTCATCCCCAGTGGAGGTGAACACTCTACTTCCGAGCTCTACACTGACCACCCCTTGCTTCTATTACATCCCAGATGATGAATCCATCTTCAGAGGCATACAGATGAGCTACTCATATAATGAATGAATAGCTGCTTCTAATTTTTTTAACGGTATTTCTTTTAAAAATACTGCCTCCCTGGATGGATTGTGAGGTCCTAAAGAACAGAACCTCTACCACATTTATTTATTTAAATAGATTGAAAGGTTGGATCAGAGGACCTCTGAAACCCTTTCTGATTGCTAAAATTATAATTAGGGGCAAAGGCATGGAGCTCATCCACCAAGGGAATTAAAGGCAAATGTAATCAAACCACTTAGATGAATTTTTCATCAGATCCTCCACAAATGACCAAGGGCGCAGTACATGGCAAACACTTAATAAATATTTGTTAAATTTCACTCTAATCATAATAATGAATAATAAATCATTAATCTGCAGTCCGTGGCAGGTCTCAGGACCAGAGTATATGTCCTTTTCCGAGATACATAGGCTGATGGCCTGATTAACTCTAGCCTGGTTACTCTTCAGACTTGGAGACTGTTTTAAAAGTTCAAAGAGGTATGCCACTAAATTTTTACGCAAGCAATCTTTTAATTTGTAATTTTATTACAGGTTCTTATTAAATGCAAACACAAAATTTTTTTCTAGGGAATATCAAAGATTTCCTTTGAAAATAAGAGAAGAAAACATAAAGGTTGATAGCTCAAAGAGAAAATTTAGATTGTTCTGTGTTTGGAGGAAGACCTAGGATTAATGAAGAGGAATGACAGGGAGCCAGAAGTTGGCCATGCCTAAAAAGAAGGAATTTGTGTAATAGTAAATGGCTATGCTGCAAATGTTTAAGAAGCAAACACCTGTCAGAAATGGGCACAGGTGTTTGATTCCTAGGAAGGCTTGAGGGCTAGGGACAGGGAAATTGGATGGATCATCAGTGTTTCCAGACCTACCTGATGATAAAACTCACCTAAGGCACTTACTAAACTATATAGGTTACCATTCCTCTCCTTGAAAGAAAATCCATGGGGCTGGGAGATCCAGGTGATTCTTATTGTCAGGAAAGTTTGTAAAGCTCTGGATTCTAGAAGCCTTCTGAGGCCCTTTCAGTCCTAAAGTACCTATTCTGTTTAAGCCCCAGGGTCTACTGGTTTACCCCATGACACTCTGAGTCACACAGAATGAGCCTCTCAAATGGATTTTTGTGCCAGTAGAGAAATATTAACTAATCATAATTCCCTCCAATAAGAACTTTTCTAAACTATTTTCTCAAACAAGCCATCAACTTAAGGTTACAATCAAATAACATAACTATTTAGCCTTTTAATTGTTTTACTAGCTAATATGTGATGCTTTATGGACTTAGTCAATGAGATGGACCATGCCTGTAAGATCAGGAGGATGTTTCAGGTCACATGCCAGTGGCTGCAGACTTGTCCCTTGAGGGTATTACCTGGCTCAGATGGAAAATCATTCTGCCCCCATCCCTTCAGACAGCTATGAGCTCTGCTAGAGCAGCTATGACCAGCCCAGGGTACAGTGGCCCGGGCCAATCTGCTGAGGGACTTCGCACAACTAGCCCTCGATGAATAGGAACTGGTCTTTTCCACATTTCCCAGCATCAGAGAAGGAGGAGCAGGGTCTTATAATCAAATTTCATTTTTAAGTGACTGGGTTTTTTTGTTTTCTGCAATAACTATGAGAATTCCACTCATCTACCAAAAAGGGTAGAAAATTGAGCTGCATGAACCTCTTCCTGCTGGAGTAAATGTGAATCACGTGCAATATGCTGATCTGAGAGCCACTCCTGAACAAACTGGCTCATCAGCTGCTAATCTGCAACCACATCACAGGGCTCAGTGAGTGCTGGGGAAGTGGGGCATCTTGGCAACAGAGCTTCCCAAGCTCAGATGTGCATCTGATCACCTGGGGATCTTGTTAAAATGTAGAGTCTGACTCTGTAGAACCCAAGTGAGGTCTGAGGTTCTGCATTTCTAACAGCCTCCCAGATGATACTGTGGATCACACTTTGAGTAGCAATGTCTTAGAGGATGCTTTAGTAATAATAATAATAATAATAATAAAAATCAGCAATGGGGCTTCCAGTGATAAGACGAAGGGAGGAAAATAAATAAGAAGTCTAGAGAAGGGAAATGAAAGGCAGAGAAAGGGAGGAGGGTGGAGCTCCCCCAGCCCTCTGGACTGGCCACTGCGGGGGTCAAGGGGCACTGGGGGACTGGGCTTCACTGGAGGACAGCACAGGCCCATGAGAATATTCTGGTCTTCACTCTGGTTGCACCACAGAATCAGCTGGGGAACTCTAAAAAATAATGATAGCTGGGCTCCACACTCAGAAAATCTGATTTAACTGATGTGAAGTTTGGTCTGGGCATCTGGAATTTTAGGAGCTCCCAGCTAGTTCTATTGGGCATCACAGTGGCCATCTGCTTCTCTGGGGGAAGACTGATCTCAGGGACCCCAGATAAACCCAGTTGATGTGTGAGGAGAGCTGAAAGGGGAGGGGTGGAAGTCAAGCGCAGTTGTTTGTATGTACCTCCAGGAGCTCTGCATGATAGGGAAGAAAAAGCATAGGAGGAAGAAGAAAAACCTCAGAATCTTATGATTCTTGGGCAAATTGTATTCACAGTTGACTTGGCCTTGAGACTCTGTGTTCCTGAGGAGTGTGGCTTGTGGGCCTCACCTGCCTGTCTCTCAGAGAGGAGAGAAGTGGCATGGTGGGGTCTTTGCAAGGGGCACTAGGCCTGGAAAATCAGGCCAGGCAGGTGATGGGGAGCTGTTCTAAGATCTTGAGAATTACAGATTAAAATACCAACCTCTGGGCCTCATCCCCTTGCCAGATTCTGGTTTAATAGGTCTGAGGCGGGACCCAGGCATCAGCATTTTAAAAAGCTCCCCAGGTAATGCCAACATGAAGTCAAGGCCCAGACAGCCCCTTCCTGCTCTGAAGTCTGAGGGTGGGTGCTGTAATTCACCTCTGCCAGCCCCCATCCCAGCTGCGTTTCATGCCCCAGCCCCTCCCACTCCCTTTTTTTTGGCTGCAGACTCAGAGAATGAGACAGAGTGGTCCTCGTTGCCAGTTGTATTAGCTTCCTATTGCTGTTGTAACAAATGATCATAAACTTGTGGCTTAAACAACACACACTTAGTTGAGAGTTCCGGAGGTCCCAAGTCCGACGTGGGTCTCCATGGCTGAAACCAAGGTGTGGGCAGAGCTGTGCCCGCTCTCTAGAGGCTCCAGGGAGAATCTGTTTCCTGGTGTTTCCCAGCTTCTAGAGGATGCCTGCACTTCTTGCTCATGGCCCTTTCCTCCATCTTCAAAGCTAGCAATGTCACATCTCTCTGACTATGCTTCCATCGTCACACCTCCCTTTGAATGACAATAGCTGGGAAAGGTTCTCCACTTCTAAGGACACGTGTGGCTACACTGCAACATCCCTATAATCCAGGAGAATCCCCCCATCTCAGAGTTGTTAAGTTTAATCACATCTGCAAAGTCCCTTCTGCTGTGTGAGGTAAAACATTCACGGTTTCCAGGGATTTGGACATTGACAACTTTGGGGTCATCATTTTGCCTAACATACCGGACACGGCATTTTGCTTCTTCCCCTCAACTCTGACTGTCCTGCACTTGGTGGCTCAGCCGACCTATGGAAGCTGCTCTGCCCAGCTGAATGCATGACCACGAGTCTTCAGTCCACAGGCTGAGGTTGGGTGGGCTGAAAGTGAGAAGACTAAGAAGATGCGGCCAATTCAGAGCCACTCACTAAACCACAGGACAGCTATTATAGACTCATGAGCAAGGAAAAGTCTATTTGATTTTCAAATGAAGAAAAAACCAACAGTTCCCTTCATCCCACAACTGTTTCCAATTTTGATATCCTAGGGTTGATTACAAAGAACGTGTGCAATTATGTTCCATTTATACTGAGATAGGGGCCTGAAATGAAAGTGTAGTGAAGGTCTGGAGGACATTTAGCACCTGTGGGTCTGGGATGCAGCTCAAATGCAAGGTGTTTGGCCATGTTACTAGAGTTCACCTAATGGCTTGCCCTGGCTGTTCTTTCATTGACTCTTTCCGTGTTCCTGTCGGTATTAGGTGCAATTATAAGCCTTTTGGTTGTATAATTTGAACTTAGAATTCATGTGCAAGACAGGGGCTTGATCCTTGGCCTTTTGTCTGCACATGACGTCTCAGTCTTTAGGAGGTGAAAAGTAGCAATTATCAGACTCTTTCCTGGCAGATGAGCGAAATCTCTGCTTTCAAGACAATTTTGTTTGACATTTTAGGGATTAACCCAAGACTAATATTTGTCCTCTGCCCCAGTCATGCATTTAGCTGTGTGTTCTTGGGAAAGTCAGTCAACCTCTCTGACTCTGTATCAAAAGCTGCCTCTATTCCTGGAGGCATGTGATGAGGATGGTAGGAATGCTGTGGTTGCTGACAGGTTAATGTGATTGTGGGTTATGGGCCCTGCAGGTGGAGAACATGGGAGAGGGTGCTTGCCCAGTTCCACGGTGGTTGAGACTTCTGTTGGGCCCAGACCAGAGGTAGGAACTCAGCCAGTGCAAAGTGAAGTTATGGAGGAGCAGAAACCAAGATCCTGGCAAAGGATGCTGGTCAGCTGAGAGAAGATCAGAATGGACAGGCAGAGAGGTGTAGAGACGCAGGCAGAGAGGGAAGGGGATGGCCAATGACTCATCAGTCCTGTGAACACTCTCCTTTCCATGAATCTCCTTTCACCTAGGCTACCTGGAGTGGTTTTCCGTTCCTTGTACCCAAAACGTCTTTGAGTAGGAGACTGAGGAGTCAAAATGTTTGCATTTTGTAAATGAGACCATTTTTATAGGTCTTATATTTTTCTTTACCTTTTTTCCGGTTAATATTTAGTATGAGTCTTTTAACTTCTAAATTTGTCTTTCAAGTTCTAAATTTAAAAGTCTAAATTCTGACTCAGCTCTCCTAAGGAAAACCCAAGGAAAGAATCTTCCAGGAAGCTGTGTGGACCAGGGGCAGTGGTAACGGAGGGGAGAAGGTAGGGAAGGAGCACTGAGCTCTGGAGTCCTCCTCCCTTGGCCAGGTCCTTCTCAACTTGAGTCTCTCTTACCAGTGCTAGTTCTCGATGAGGCGGTCATTTGTTTGTAGGGCCTCATTTCCTCACTACAACACAAAGAGGTAGAATCAGGTGCTCTGAAGGCCTCAGGCTGTGATTCCAAGAGTGCATGGATGATTTTAAGGCGGAGCAAAGAGGGCGTTAGAATCTGGTGAGAATCCAAATCACCAGGATGCCCCACTCCCTTCCTCTGTATGCACTCATGCATACAGCGGGGATTGAAGGGGACCATCCGGGAGAGGAAGCTGGGTAAGTGAAACCTACAGCAGTTTCTGCTGAATAAATGTGTCTCCCCTCAGCCTCATCACACCCTTCTCAGGCAGCCCTCTCATTTGTTTTGTTTCCCACGTTCCACGGATGGATGTATCACCTCTGTGCAACACATCAATTCATCATTGATCACCCCACCTCCTGGGGACCCTGAGACTGAAAGGAAGGGAAAGGCAGTTATCTGGTCTGTTAGTCCCACATTCATTTACTGGATGTCTTCTGAATACAGAGCTGGTCACTGAATTACAGGACACCAGGGCTGGCAGAGCCCTAATAAATCATCTGGTCTGACCCTCGTGCTATGCAGATGGCAGCACTTACAAGGAGAGGTTAAGTGACTGGCTTAAGGTCACACAGAGGAGCTAAGGCCTGAATTCAGATCACCCGTCAGTGGTTCATTGCGCTTTCCACTCCACCATGTTGCTGGGGGAGGGCGAAGATGATAGATTAACTTATGTGAGCATAAAACAGTGGAAAACACACACATTCCCTAAGTGCTCCAAATTAATAAGAACCCTGTGAAAAAAGGCAGACACAAGGGATTTTTTTAGATAGTAAAACTGAAAAGCATGGGGGTAAACTCTTGCTTGTGAATGGCGATCACATTAGGAATATGTGGGGAAAATGTTTTGGGGGAAGGCGTCTTTATTTTTCTTCCTTCCCTGCAACATTTGTTCTCTAATCCATGCTCTCATCAGCAACACTATTCTCATGCCATTTTTCTTTACCCTGACATATTTATCACCTTATTTTCATATTATACTATAAACCTTGGTATATACAAGCTTTTAAAGCAGCTATTTTTAATGCAAGATAACACACCAAGCTTTGAGCCCCCCAGTAAAATTGACTAAGGACATTTGGCATTAAAACGCTTACGTTTCCTCTCTAGTAAAACCTGTCATCCATTGGCTATCTGTAAAAAGTAACACAGGAATGAAAATGGGTTGGCATTTTGAAACCAAAAAATACCCCCTAAAACCGCACTTTTCTTATTTCAACTCAAAAACTTCAAGATAGATCACCTGAGCTTGAGAGGTGACATTTGCAGCAATGGGTTATTTTTATCTAATTGAGTGTGACTACATACAAGTGCCAGTTAACTCATCTATTAATTTTTCCTGACAGGAATAGAAGGTAGTATCGAATGTGTTATCGGAATTAAATTCTAAAAACACAAATGTTGTAGGTTCTTATGAAAATAAAGCATTTTATTTATTTCTCTTGACAACTCAAAAATAAATATTCGTCTCTTTGACAGAACAACCTTGGTTAAAATGAAACCTCTGAAGGTGCTGGAGACCCCGTGGGTATTGTCAGGTATGGATAGTTTCTTTTCAGGAGGGTGAGTAAGCTGTGACTGCACTTCTGAGCAACAGGCACCAAAGGTTATGATGGTTTCCACTTCCATCACCCCTTCCACACCCACTGGTCCTTTGTAGAAGGCGTGATACCCATCCTGCCCTCAATGATTCTTGGTCAAAAGGCTACCTATTTAAGATGTGTGTATAAATTTAAGATTATGCACGCTTGTTCTTTTGATTATTTATTATCAATATCTGTATATCTGTTTCAGTGAGAAACCTATTCATATCTGAAATAAGAGTGATTTGTTACCGCCAAATAAAAGATTGAGACTGGATGTCAACATGTACCCTCCATTTCTACCCTAAGTAAAATAATAGAGCAGGTTGGGGAAAGCCATCTAGGTGCTCAGCTGACTGACGGGGGCCATCTCTCTTCCCACCCATTCTTCCCCATTGCCTGGTGAGTTTTTCCAGTACCAGTGCAGGGGCCTAAGGTTATGTGGAGAAAAGAGAAAATACAACCTAAAGCACCATGTTCTCTAGGCGTCTAACCTATAGATGGATAGGTTGTAGCACAGGGTGGAGTCCCTCAAACAAATGCTCTAATAGTCAGGGTTGAAAGCAGATCCAACCTTCTTGATCTACAGATGAGGAAACTGACAATCAGAGAGGTGAAGGCCTAGCCCAAGGCCACACAGCTGGTTATTGGCTAAATTAACACTCACACCCATCTCTCCTGTTTTCCAGACAAATAAATATTCTTGAGTGCAAATGCCATCTACTTACAAGTGTTTTTTAATCTGTCCCTTCCTTCAGGAAGTCTCAGATTTCTTAAAGGCATCTGGATTCCTTCAGTTTTCTTCATGTACATTTGCATTAGGGAAGAGAACAAATCTGTGCTCAAGGACATGTTAGTAATATTTGTGGCATAAAATTAAGCACATGGCATGACTTCCTTCCTGGATTCAGAACATTAACTGTACTTACCCATACTGGACAACACCCATCAGTGGACCGGCAGGGCCAATGTCGAGAGCTTGGGCAACAGCAGCCAGGAGCTGCTTCTGGATTCGGAATCGCCGTTTGCCAATGCTAGTGCTCCCATCAATTAAAAACGACAAGTCAATTTTGCAGTCTGCAGAATGGAAAAAGACTCTATTATTCTCATGATCTCTCACTGCATTTACCTGGGCATCTCTTGTTCCTCTTTCTCCATCAGAGCCCCCTGAGAAATGAAAAGAAAGGGAAAAAGAGGTAGGAAGATGCAGGGTATATTTATTTACATCCCACAGGGGTTTCCCTGAGCACCAGGGTCTTGGACACTTGGGCTAGTCCTTATTTCCATAACTGTTTAAAACTCTATGTATCTGCCACAATTATGGGTTTCAGAAGCAGCAACATCCTAGCCAAGCTTGGGAAGGCTGTCAATGGTTTCCTAGGCTAAGATCTTGTAAGTGCAGACTCCCCGTTGTGAGAATTCATCAAGACTGAATCTCAAGAGCGTGTGGCTTTTTGCTCTCATCCTAACTTTTTAAAAACAAGTGTTGGATTTTTATAAGGTATGAGAGATCTGCAAGGCCAGCACTGAGGGAGGGCAGGAATTATAGAATAAGAAATTGATATCAATCTTCTCCTTCATTTCCCTGGGCGAGGGAACCAAAGAAATTATCTACATATATGTATAGGATGTCAACCCTTGTTCGTAGCTTAGATTTTTTTTCTTTCTTTCTTTTAGTTGTGATGAGGACTAGGATAGTTATTCTGGCTTAGGATCTCTGGATCTCTGTGGATATATGAAGGTTATAAGAGAGGTAAAGGGATGGATGGGCTGCAAGCTCTTTTCACCCTTTCAAACATCAAAAGGAACTAGTGAAAGGCCACATGGGCTAATGGAAATTAGTGTTTCCTTTGCTGTAGACAGGAATGATATCATCTCAGTATAAAACTGACTATTCATTGCTGATCAGAGGTTCTTATTGGGAGCTATAGATACCTTTGATTAGTAAAAAGTGAAAAATAAATTATTTAACAGTTGCAATTTAGAAGAAAAAATGTTTCAAAACAGAGCCCCATGTAGGAAAAAAAGAAAAAAGAGTGAGTAAAGTTGGAAATTTCTAGGTTGGTGTATCCAAGAGGACACTGGGGCACTGCCCGTTGTGGGTGGGGAGCAGCGGCCAGACAGGCCTGCACCTCTCTAATCTGCACACAACCACCCATGTTCTCTACGGTGCATTGTTGCCACAGAGCTGGAGTCTTCCCATTCTTCAGGAGGAGAAGCTCTGTAGGTGGAGAGGGTTGTTGCTGGTTTTAAAAAATTGTTTTAAAGATGAAAGCAATAAATGAACGTGAGTTGACAAAGTTTTGAGCAGAAGAATTGATGGAAATATTTATTGCTGAGTGCTACTGCAGAACTGTGATTAGGAGAAAAGTTATACCTGAGAACGTGTTTTATTATCTTGCAGTGTTGCATGGCAATCAAAACCAGGGAAGTAGGAGATGAGGGGGACCCGTCTGGGACTGGCTGACTTCACTCCATCTAGAATCAGGGCACCTGTTTGTACCTTGGCTCAGTAGCAAATCTCAAAAGAAAAGCTTTTACCTCCTGTCTGCCTGGGCGTTCAGTGCCTACCGATTCATCCTTTTCAACTGGCTTCCCTTGTCCTTTGCTGTCCCCAAACTACCTATACCCAAGCATGATCTTCAGATGAAGAATGAAAGAGGCAAATAAAGTCCAGAAGCAGAGTTTAAAAATGCCACTAAAACCTGGGGTAAAGGAAAGGAGAAGCAGCATGTGATTCTCATATGCAGCTTATCGTGTTGTTGATTCCCAAGCAAGGCCAACTCATTTTTTTTCTGGCGGGGCTTGCAGTGTGAATTGTTGCCAGCAGGTGGCAGTGGAGTTCTTCAGGGTTTGCCGCCTACTAGCACCTACAGTTTGCTAGACTCTCAGGCTCCACCCAAACCTACAGTCAGATGTGCATTTTAACAAGATCCCCAGGTGATTCCTGTGCACAGTAAAGTTGGAGAAGTAATCTTGAGGTGGAGTTTCCCTTCCAGATGTCAGCAGATTAGTTCAATATGCCTTTTGGAATAAAGTATTTTTGGGAACAAGTGTTAATTAGAGTAAGGGCCAAAGGGGATTTTCTTTTTACATGAATGAAGTACCTGGATATTGTAGCATCTATTTTGATTCCTCACAGGCAGTTTTTCTCCTTATTTCTTACATCTGGAATTGTTTTCAGGATTAATGTATTCATCTTATACTTAGGTCTTAAGAAGGTGAGCTGTTTCTCTATTTGCTTAATTCTCTTTACTCACTAGCCTGATGGCTGATACCACAGTTACCTTTGCTCCTCTTTTAAATGACAATGGCTCCAGCTCAGGGCATGTTTTGACTGAGACCCATGGCTTTCTTATATAGAGGTGAAAACATTCTGATCTGAAGATGCCAACATCAATGCTAACAGGTAGAATTGGGTTATGCAATGTTCAGTGTGAGCAATTTATTACGGCTACAGAAGAGATCAGAGGTTGAAAGTCAAGGAAGAGAAAGTAAGATACAGTATCTATGGGAATCACTCTACCAATGTATTTAATTACTGTAGTTTCCTTCAACATGGTACCATTTTATAGATTAATGTTTTGTGTTGTCCAATACATCAGGCCAGTGTTTCTTAACTCTGGATACATACCAGAGTCATGTACATATCAGGGTTGCTAATGCAGCTTCAACAAATGAAGACTCCTGGGATTCACTCTGTACAGTGCTTCTCAAGGGTAAATGTGCAAAGGAATCAATCACTGTAGAACCAGCAGGTCTGTGTTTCTAACAAGCTCCCTGGTGATGCTGATGCTGATTCTGCTGGTCTCCAGACCACACTTTGGGTAGCAAGGTCTAGGGAGAACCTGATACAGTAGGTATGAGGCAGGAAGGTGGGCATCTTTAATAATGTCTTCAGGTGATTCTCATATGCAGCAAGGTTGAGCCTCACTGTCCACTGGTGGCTGACTAGTAGTGACTTTCTAGAGGAATATGCAGGTGCTTTCTTTCCATACCTTGCAGGCTACTACTATGTCTTTCTCATTTTCCTTGTTTTTCTCTGGTTCTTCCTTTCTGATATCCTCAGGTGGTTTCTCCTCCACCTAGTGTTGTTCTCCAGGCTTAAGTCTTCTGTATCTTCTTACTTTACTCTGTCTCCCTAAGTCACATTTTCTGTTCTCATAGCCTCGGTTTCAAACCATAGCTCATCGTCTTACAACTCTAAATTTCTGATTGGGCTGTTCCTTCTGAACGTCAGACCTGGGTAGTCTTCTCTCTACCAGATCAAGTGTCTTGAAGAAAATAATAGACATAAACCTGCTTCATTCCCAGTGTTCCTCATTGTAGTACCATTTACCTAGTCACTCAACTCATCTTTAACTTCTCCCTCTCTCGAACCTCCATCTTCAATCTTATAGATTCTCCCTTCTCTGTATTTCTTGAATATGCCCATTTATCTTCATTTCCACTTCCAACTCCGAGTTCTGGCCACCATCATTTGCACTAGACCATTGCCCCTGCTAACCTGCCCATCTCCTCCTTTCATCCGTCCTTGTCTTTCTGTTCCATCCCATTCTTTACCCTGTTGCCATAGTGATGTTAAAACATTCTGATCCTCTCCCCCTCATGCACGTAGACAGTTTATATCCTTCAAAAGCTTCCCTTTCCCCTTAGAACAAGGTGTCAGAAGAGAGGAGATAAATAGATCCACGGTAGGAGAGAGGCAGGTTTGAGTGGGAGTGAGTGGGAAGAAAGGAGAGAGCAGTTCAGATGTCAAAGACACCGTGGGTTTCTAGTTGTCAATTAACTTACTTGGATCTCCCAGGGATACTGGCTCCAAAGACTGTGTGCTCAATTCTTCTTTTGGAACAAGCCCTGGAAAGAGCAGTAAAACTTTTGGTGACTTACAAGGACAGGAAGCAGCTGGCTTTACCCCACAGGAGGGGACATAATGGATATTCACACCCAGCTTGGGGGCTTGGCTTAAAGCTAACTGTGCTTTTCTTTACATTACCCCCATCCTGAGAAAAATAATAAATTAATATTTACTTACAGCCTATCAAAAACATAGTACTCTGCTGGGGGATTTGAAATCAGGAGACTTGAGTTCTGTTCTTGTTAATTTATTCTTTATTCTGAGCCTTAGTTTTGTCATCTGAAAGTGTTAAGCACTTGGCCCTTGTAAATTATGTCTCTGTAAAATTCTGAAAATCTTGAGCCACTGAATGTGTCTTGCTCGAATAAATCTCCACTGTGCCAAGATCATGTAGGTCCTCAGTCAACATTTGGTGATTGAGACAATGAACGAAGATGAGTAAGGCACAAGGAAGATAATCTAATGAGGATTGGATGTGGACTGGAGGAAGACAGTTTATTTAAAAGTAACCCAAATAAGAGGGCTTAAAATGCAATTCCTCCCTCCCAGGTGTTTGAGACTAGAAGTAGAAATTCAAAAAGGTTTCATGCTCTCAGAAGCTGTGTGTGTGAGTTGCATTTCAGCCTTGGGGAACGGGGTGTCTTTAGAGCCATTTACATGGGAGCCAAGTTCATAAATATACCGTTTAAAGAAATAAAGACAATAAAAGCGAATCCTTTTAGGCTTGGTAACACGAATGGGCTTCCCAGGCAGAGCACGCTTGCAGCACCGGAAGTGAGTCTCCCCGTTTTTAGGATGCCCGGAATTTCCGGGATTCCACGGAGTGAAGGAAGGTGCGGGGGTCTTTGCTCGCGCTTGGCTGCAGTGAGCTTTCCACTGGCTTGTTATTTTTTCCAGTTTGCAAAGCACATGATTTCATCCTTCCGTTAAAGGTCAGCTAGCTCATCCCACTTCCTCACATCATTTTAAACATTCACTTTGGGTGGCTAACAGCATTTCTCAGCCAGGAGCCTGTCGTGGAAACGCCCCAAGACTCTGCGTTGGAGGAAGGGGAGAAGTACAAGTTCAGAGGCGGAGTCCTCTCCTTCACCTCCTTCTTCCCCTACCAGTACAGTCTTCCCTCCCATGAAGAGCTGGAAGGTCTTGTTTGTTGGAGTTTCAAATATTTAATGCAGTACGCAGCAAACAACACCCATTCTTGTGAAGGGAAAACCTGAAAGCCATTTTGCAAAGGAGGAAGTGGAGTTGGAGGAAGTTAAAGTGTGCTGCCAGATGGAGTGAGGGTCCAAACCCATTTTGAGGGTGGGAAACTAGCTCCCTTCTGGCTTTTTGTCTTCACGTTTCCTCTCTCCCTTTTGTTATCCAGTATTGCTCCTTACCCCAGGCCTCCCTAGGGAGGGAGTTTCAATGTGCCCTTTGTAGGACCCTTAAATCAGAGGCGGGAGCCATTAGAAATCCTAGGCTAGTGGAGCTCGGCTGCTCTGCCAGCTGGATTATTAGACCCTTAGTTCTGCTATCCTGTGCATCTTGATCCACGCGTGGCTGAGAGGTTGGGCTGTATAATTACCTTCATCTAAAAGGACCGATCCAGGTTTCCATGAGTCCATCTCTCCTGATTTTCAAAATTGAAAAGAAACAAATTTGTTACTTTAAACCAAACCAGCAGAAACTGTTGAGCGAATTGCCGGGATGATAAAGTTTCCCAGTTGTGTCCGAAAGTTCAATAAAAGAACAGAGGGCCAGAATTTTGGATGAAGCAACCTGAAATCTGTATGATTTTTTAAAATCTGAAGCTCTTAAAGTCAAAGGCATAAATATCTTTACTAGTTTCTTTTTCATTATGCACCAAAATCTTGGAATAATGGGAATCCTCGGATTCAAAAGGAACTAAAAGTTCATCCACTCCAAACCACCTCCCAACCTGTTTTTGCAACATCCCTGGCCTGTGAGTGGCTGGCTAGTGCTTGAATACCTCCAGAGACAGGGGATTCATTACATATTCAACCAAAGTAGTAGATTCCTTCTTGCACTATTGAGACTGAATCTTTTGCCCTAAATCCTTTCCGATCTATCCATACATCCACACTTATTAAGCACTCACTATATGCCTAATATCGTTCTAGGTACATTTGTCCCACCTGTTTGAATTCCCTTCCTTGGAACTACACTGAACAAATACGGCCCCTTCAGGGAATCCGCTTATTTCCTGAGATTCTGCTTCTCACTGTGTGACTCAAGCAGAATAAAGGAAAGTAGCACCTGGACCTGTGTGCAGTAAGTTGTTTAATGACCTTCACCACAAACTGGTGCTAATGAAGTAGAAGGGGTGGAGGGGAGAGGGAGAGTCTTATCCAATAATCTCTGATGTTTTTTGGAAAATCATGGCTGAGAGGGGCCCAGGGGCAGCACAAATGTGTCAGGAAGCCTTATAACACAGAAATGGCTGTTTCCTTTTCTTTCTGCCTCTCTCCCTCCTTTCCTCTCTTTTCCATGTCTCTCCTCCCTCCCTCCATCCCACCCTCCCTCCTTCTCTATTTTAGCTCAGAAAGTTGACAGCATGATCAACTGTTTTATTTCTTAAAGGCTATCAGCTTTTCTGCCAGCTGAAATTACTAACACACTGAAAAAAGGTGATATTTTTCTTTATGTGATGAAGATGCCAGACAGTTTTGAAAGGCAATCTGTTACTGCACATTCTGGTTTAATGGTGAGACCTGAGTTTAATCTAGTTCAGTCATTAACCAGGTGTGTGACCTTGAGCTAGTCACATACCCTTTGTGAGCCTTAGTTTCTTTGTAAGTAATATAAGCAGATTGGGCAAGATAGTCTCCACATTCAAGATATTTATGATATGCTTAAACATTCTGATCAAGAACATTCTGCTTCTTTAGCCTTATTACTTTATCGCCACCTACTGGTGAAAATATGCACTTTACCCTTTTCCTAAAAATATGTGCTGCTGGCTTCCCTCACTTTCTGCCCAAGGCTTGCTTGCTTTCTTTTTTCTTCTTCCGATGCAGTCTTGAATGTCAGGAAGATTAGGATGCTGGGTGCTCTATTACTTTATCAGGAGATAAACAGTCCCCCAACATCAGGGATTTCCAAGCCTCCTGCTCCTGTCCTGGAGGCCTGTCCTTATATTCATGCCACTTTCAGTTTGTTTGGGGCAAGTTTGAACCAAATTACATTCATCCAAAAGCCAAAGGCTGAAAAATATTTGGACAGCTGAAACTTGGTGTTTTTTGGACTCAGTAGTAATGAGAAGTACATTTGTGAGAACATTTGTATTCTGGCGTCAAGGAGGAACAGGGTGGTATCAAGAAAAAAGACATCAGAAGCCCATCCTGAGTCAACCAAAGACCAACTGGGAGCCTGGGGGGCTCATTTACCTTCTTTCCGGGTTTGCCTCCAGTTTTTTCCAGTGTAGGGTTGTCATAAAGACTTTCCCTACACTGTCACATGGAGGAGACTTGAAGGAGGTAAATGTGTATAAAATCACTCTGAAAAGTATAAGTCACTCTTAGAAAACCAGGGAATTATTTTTGTGTTTTTGTGACAATTCTTGCTTGGTCATCTCATAGATACAGTCAGGTCTAAAAGAAGTGTTGGTTCTAATACTGCATGTTCTCACTTACAAGGGGGAGCTGAATGATGAGAACACATGGTGGGGAACAGCACGTGCTGGGGCCTGTTGGACGGTTGGGAGGTGGGAGGAGGGAGAGCATCAGGAAGAATAGCTAGTGGATGCAGGGTTTAATACCTAGGTGATGGGAATGATCTGCATAGCAAAACACCATGGCACACATTTACTTATGTAACAAACCTGCACCTTTGGCACATGTACCCCTGAACTTAGAATACAAGTTGGAAATTAAAAAAAAAAAAAAGGTGTATTTGTTCTGAATGATTTCTGGGGTAATCTGAATGAATTCTGGGGTAAAAATGTAGAAGCCATTGGAGTTTATGGAGAGCTTGCTTAGTGTCTTCTTAGTGAAGAGCTGGGCCTGGCCCAGCCACCTGCAACTCATGCTAATGTAGTCAAGTCTTCAAAAGGGCCCAGAACCATCCCTGCTCCTAAGACTGTGGTGTGATCTTGGTGCTGGTTCCAGCTCCTTCTGTTCCATCTAGAAGTCACCAACACGGGACCCAAGCAGGAGCTGCAAACATGGCCCTTCGGGCTCTCAAATTTTATAAGACAGAAGCCCAAGTGTCCCTTCAGCTCCCTCGTTTCTTCCCAGTGACTCCCCTGGGGTGTAGTTTTTAGGAGGAAGTAGCTCTGAAAGGCAGCAGGCATCTGGACCAGCAGAATTTCTAGGCTTCCCTTCCCTTCGCCTGGCTTCATGTCCCAAGGGCTGCACTTTCCCTGGAGAGCTGCTTTTTGCTGTACTGAAGTGGGGAGCACTAAGAGGGTGGGGTGTTGCAGTTGTGCCCAGGGTGTCGCCATGCTGGTAGCACATCACACAAGGACTCTCAGAGAAGGCTGAGGACAGTCTGGGGTCCTGGGCGTAAGCCATCATGCCAACAAAGCGTCGACAGTCCCAGGTTTATAAATGGGCTACCATCCAAGGCTCGGTGTGGGGTATTTTTTGGGAAACCTGGCAGCCTTTTCTCTTGGAAACATTAACTCCATAGTTAGGTTTCCAGACCAGCGAAGCTTCTTTGACTCAAACACAGCTCATGGTACCAAGAAGCCAACCAGCATAAAGATGGTTCTGAGGAAAGCCACCGGGTTTTAACTTGAATTATCAGGAGCCTACCACCCCTGCCTCCTCCACACAGCAGGAGTAGCCTGCCCCAACTCCCAGAACTGTGGTAGGAGGGGTAAGGGCTGGCAGTGGGGGATGCAGTGTGTAGGAGGCAGTGGCATTGCTGATGACTCTGGAGTAGGAGAGTGTGGGGCCCGTGAAGGCAAAAGCCCCAGCAGCATAATTCCAGAATTTAAACATATTTGATTCGTGTTTGTAGCTCTAATGCACAGCACAGTATCTGACATATAGTATGCTCAGTACATTTTTAAAAAATTAAATAACAGATCCCCTTCATATGAGAGCTTCAGCTTAAATGGGGGGGGTGCATGAATTTATATCTGTGGCTGAAGGCATAGTGGGAGAGGGTGGCAGGAATCACTCATGGGTGACACCTGGTGTCCTGTAGACAGGAAGATGACAGCATCATCAGGTCCACATGTAGCTGCTTGTGTCTGGGTTGATCTAAACACAAAGGAGGTGTTTAGTGCGGATCACAGGATTCGGTTGCCCCGTGTGATATATTTTTATCAGTAAAGGGAATGGAGACAGGTGGCACGTTTATCCATTTTTCAGATGACACAAAGATAACAAGGATGTTAACACATTAAATGACAGAACTAATACTCAGGAAGATTGCAGCCGACTAAACGAAGGAAGGATTTAATAGAGATATGTGATCTTCCAGTGTCGGCTTCAAAAACTCGATTGTATCTAGATGGGATTGAGGTGACCTGCTTCTACAGAGGTATATGATAAAAAATCCCGGCGACTTTAGGTATTGCAAGCTCAGTAGGAGATGAGCCAATGGTGAGACAAGGCTTACCCCAAATGGAAGTTGGGATGTTTTAGTGGGAGCAGAGTATTGAGGACTAGAGAGGCAATTGCCTGGCACACTACCCTGGCAGCACTGTGTTCTGCTCGGGGTGCCCTGGTGTATGAATTATTAATAGTCTATAGCATAGTTAGAGGGTGTACTGCCAAGTCATGGAAAGACCTATTGGAGGGATTAAAGAAATATTCTGGAAAAGACGAGATATAAAAAAATACATGAAGTCTAGCTTCATGTATTTGAAAGGCTCTCAAATTTGAGGCACTCTCAAAGGTTCTCAGCCTTTTTATGCTCTCAAAAATTGTCAAAGACCCCAAAGACCTTTAGTTTGTATGAATTATATCTATTAATTTTTATCATTTAGAAATTGCAACTATGCACTTTCTCATCTGAAACAGAATACTGACAATTTATTTAACTATTCATTTACTTTATTTTTACTTGTTTTATTTTATTATTTAATTTTAATTTTAATTTTTATTTTTTTGAGACAGAGTCTCACTCTGTCACCCAGGCTGGAGTGCAGTGGCATGATCTCGGCTCACTGCAAGCTCTGCCTCCTGGGTTCACGCCATTCTCCTGCCTCAGCGTCCCGAGTAGCTGGGACTACAGGCGCCCACCACCACGCCCAGCTAATTTTTTGTATTTTTAGTAAAGATGGAGTTTCACCGTGTTAGCCAGGATGGTCTTGATCTCCTGACCTCGTGATCTGCCCACCTTGGCCTCCCAAAGTGCTGGGATTACAGGTGTGAGCCACCGCGCCAGGCCATTTTATTTTTTTTGAGATGGAGTTTCACTCTGTGACGGAGGTTGGAGTGCAGTGGCGCCATCTCAGCTTACTGCACCCTCCGCCTCCCAGGTTTAAGTGATTCTCCTGCCTCAGCCTCCTGAGTAACTGGGATTACAGGCGCGCACCACCGGCTCATTGTTGTATTTTTAGTAGAGACGGGTTCTCACCATGTGGGCCAAACTGGTCTCGAACTGTTGAGCTCAAATGATCCACCTGCCTTGGCCTCCCAAAGTGCTGGGATTACAGGCATGAACCACCACACCCGGCCTATTAATTTACTTCAAAGTGACAATAGAATTATTATATTTTAATGTAAGTGTTAATTTTTACTGAAAAATAACTTTTCTAAAACTAAGGGTTCAGTGAGAAGAGTGGCAAATGTCTCCAATGTCTATCATAATGGAAGATAGCTGGAGTCTGTTATCAGCTCCTGCAGTCAGTTGTGATATGTTGTTTTTGTTGAAATATGTGGAGAAAATCTGTCCTCACAACAACATGTAGTCAGAGAAGGGAAGATGTCACAGAATCTCTGAGAGCAGGGTCTTTGGACCACACTTTGAGAACCACTGGTTTAGACAAATTAGTAATGAGGAGCTGAAGTTCTGGATAGTTATGACTAATAGTGCCACCCACCAAATGAAGGGGCTGGGAATTCCCTACCACTTGAAGTTATTCGATATAGGGTAAAGGCCTCTGTCTGGCACACCATAAGTGATTCATTTTTAGGTGAGAAGTTAGACCAGATGTACTTTATACAATTCTTTCCAATTCCATAATCTGACGATTTTATAGCTGAGGAACTGGGCAGCTTGCCTTGTATACATGACTGCATCTGAGATGAGAGTTGGTTGAAGGATATCTAAGAACTCCAAATGTTCTTACCTGCCTTTACTCAGGGTGTGCAAATGGCTTCCTTCCCCTGTAGGAGCCATAATGGAGCTTCATAACTAGTCTAGGTCTGAGCACCTAGAGGGTGTTGGGGTAGTCCTTTAAGTCAGGAACACTCTGAGAGTTCATAGGAGACTCTGAGGCACTCAGAGCAAAGTTGCAGGGATGATGTTGAGGAGAGAAGCAGCAGAAATTGGGTAGGATTTGAAGGTAAAGGAACATCTAGGAACATCTGTGTGGGTCGAGACAGAGTGGCATTATTGGGAGCATAAAGGAGAATGGAGAAGAAACAGAGAATCCTAGAGCTATAGAACTGGAGGATGGTAAACGCAGAAAAAGGGAATAAGGCCAAATACATTCAGCAGAATACAGCCTTGAAACAAACCCAACATTGTCAGGCAGTAAAAAATCGAAGGTGCAAATCAGGTAATGTGCCTCCTTGCCAACCATCCCCCATGCCATATCCGAACCACCTGTTGTATCAGGGTATTTGTGCTTTATCCTGGAGGCCTGTCTGAGGATGGGCCTGGTAGGTGCAGAGAGGTAAAGAGGCTGCTTCGTGGGGGAACCTCCTGAGGAGACATAAGGTAATCACAGCCCTTGGATGTCTTCATTGACAAAGATTTTCTCTTTGATGCACTGAGAACAGATAAGTCAAAGAGACATTTTCTCAAGGTTAAAATATCTTAGCACGATCCCAAACTCTGGTGACCTGAAGTTGAGCTGCAGAGGCCAAGAACAAGTGTGTGGGGAGGTCCTCATGTTTGCAAAGTGCCACAGAGCAAATTCCTAGGGAGCAGAGACGGTAAGCAGTGGGCAGCTTACCCAGGCTGACATCCGCTCCAACAGGTTTCTGGAAGGCAGCTCCCGAAGGAGCTTGCCTTTGGATACCTGAGGGGATTGCACAGGGTCAGCTGATTTACACACAACCAGCAGGCTGCTTTCTTTCCTTATTTTGCCCCCAGTGAAAATTACCTTAGTTCAGATTTTCCATGGAAGTCGGCCGAGCTCTCTGTGCCTGGCTGTACTTCTGGGTGTTGCAGAGGAGGCAAAAATCTTGGCCAAGGGGACAGGAGGAAACAGTGCCCCATGGATTGGGCTCCTGAAGAGTCCCACGAGTCTGTAGAGGCCTAAGATGGCCTTGGAGTCCTTGCCCTGGCCAGTGTTCTCATTCTCAAGCCTTTTTGTCCAGGACAACAGCATGTGCATTGGCAAAAGTGCAATTGTGAAGCTCATAGAAGCTGCTCGCCCTGACCGGAGGAGCCCATGGGACCCCTGTTCCTATCCAGTAGCAAGCAAAACAGAACCTACAGTTTCCAAGAACATGCGGAGAGTGGACGAGTATTCCCCAGCAGGGGGAAGACCTGAACGCCCCCGATTGTAGGTCTTGGCTTCTGATCCTAGTGCCCTGTGGCTTCAGAGGGAATGGTATACTTCCATCAAGTCTATCAGCTCATAGACCGGGCTGTGTGTAGAGTTTGTGGAAACCGTCAAACACTGCTAGATTTTCCTTTCTGATCTCTGCAGGCCTTAACAGTGCTGCAGAGAAGAGAATTTGCTGGATTCCTAGTTCTTCAGCCAAACGATACAGAAATGAAGACAGCCAGGGGCATTTCAGAATTCATAGGTGAACTCCCGGGGGGAGAGAATGTATTTCTGTCCCCCGTGGCATAGAATTACTCAGGCAAAAAAGAGAAAAAAAGGCTCTTTCCTGGGAGATGATACAAATTTCCCTTCGTGTTTTACCGTAGTTCCTCAAAAATAAGCCCTAGAGAGTGTCCCTTTTCAGGTCTGTAAGAGCCCGGTTACTGAATCCTGAGACGTTCCTATCACAACCTCTACAGACTCGCTTCAAGGGAACGGAGAGTGGGTCAGGGCTTTGCTTACTTAACCACTTCTTTACATGTTTTCTTACAAGTTGGGCCTTTGAGTGGCATCTTCTGTTGGCCTAAGTGGTTTAATAGTCCTTGTCCAAATCTAAATTAAATGGCAAAGATGTGGAGAGGAACCCCATGTAAACAAGCTTAACTTTCATCAGTGGCTGGAAAGGGAGTTTAAGGTCTTACCTGGATCAGCTCCGGGCCTGTTTTGGCTGCTTGTGTAGGTGGCAGTGGACAAGAGATCTGTAAGGACATTTGACTGGTCAGAGCATGAATTTTATTTTAATTAATTAATTAATTAATTTATTTTTGAGTCAGAGTCTCGCTGTATGCCCAGAGCTGGAGTGCAGTAGCACGATCTCAGCTCACTGCAACCTCCGGGTTCAAGCGATTCTCCCACCTCAGCCTCCCGAGTAGCTGGGATTACAGGTGCGTACCACTAGGCTTGACTAATTTTTTATATTTTTAGTAGAGATGGGGTTTCACCATGCTGGCCAGGCTGGTCTCGAACTCCTGACCTCAAGTGATCTGCCTGCCTCAGCCTCCCAAGGCATGAGCCACCGTGCCTGGCCAATAAATTTTAACCTAACTGTTTTCATTCTTTCCATGATCCAACCTAGCAAGACATTACCAAGGTCGGAAACAAGGTGAAGCTCTATATTTGGGCAGTCTGAACCTGCCTTGGAAGAGGAATTCAAATGGAAAAAAAAAAAAAGAAAAAGAGTATTTAACCTGAAACACCAACTAAAAACTATAGGTAATTAACCTTTATATTTCACAACTATCAAAGTATCTTTTAGCCAAATGCCATATTTCTTTACACTTCATTATTCTTACAATAATTCTCAACTGTGCCACTCATGGGGAGGTTTAAGTAATCCTTCAGTAGAAATGTCACTTAACATTCAGCAATTTGCTTAAGCTGCGTTAACATGGTATTGATGCAAATAGCATTAGCTTTTCGTCATTTTTAGAGGTACACAATGGGTTATCCTTAATTACTCTGTGAGCGAAGGAAACATACTTCAACATTCATTATTTATTGAGCAATTTCTCTAAAGCAAGGTTTTAAAAGGGAGAAGGGAGATAAAGCATTCTGTTAAGAGAAATGCAAAGCCTTTGGAAGGGGAAGAGAGGCACGTAAAACCCAGCTGAGGGAAATAACCAAATATCATGGAGGCGAAGAGCAAGAGGGCCTGGAAAAAAATATCAATTTGTCTTAGAACTGGAGGTATCCAAAATCAGCTTTTGACTCTTTTTGTCTGTGTTCCAATTATTTGACACAATTTCAAAGTAGGTTTCTTTGTTTGTTTATTTTTTGTTTTCAGTCAGGCTCTCACTCTGTCCCCCAGGCTGGGGTACAGTGGTGTGATCATAGCTCACTGCAGCCTTGAACTCCTGGGCTCAAGTGATCCTCTGCCTCAGCCTCCTGAGTAGCTGAGACTACAAGTGCACATCACCATGCTCTGCTAAGTTTTTGTTTTGTTTTGTTTTGTTTTTTGTTTTTGAGATGGAGTTTCGCTCTTGTTGACCAGGCTGGAGGCAATGGCACAATCTTGGCTCCCCACAACCTCCGTCTTCTAGGTTCAAGTGATTCTCCTGCCTCAGCCTCTCGAGTAGCTGGGATTACAAGCATGTGCCACCACGCCTGGCTAATTTTGTATTTTTAATAGAGATGGGTTTTCTCCATGTCGGTCAGGCTGGTCTTGAACTCCTGACCTCAGGTGATCTGCCTGCCTTAGCCTCCCAAGTGTTGGGATTATAGGCGTGAGCCATGGAAGTTTTTTTAATTTTTGTAGAGTCAGGGGCCTTTCTCTGTTGCCCAGGATGGTATTGAACTCCTGGCCTCAAGTGATCCTCCTGCCTCGGCCTCCCAAAGTGTTGGAATTAGGGAGGCATAAGCCACCATGCCCAGCCTCAAAGCAGCCTTATTTTCTGTTTAATTATACAGATAACATAGGCTTACTGTAAAAATAAGATGATATACTATGCATAGTAAGCAATCACCTTTTATCCTCTAGCCAGCAGTTACTGGTATACAATTCTGGCATACAGAGTTGTATCCCTTTTTCTGTGGGATGTACATGCTCTCATGTACAACACATGTTGCAAAAATGACATTGGTTCCCATGCTGTTTTGTAGCCTGCTTCTTTGACTGAATGATCTGCCCCAGGCCAGTTCTCTCGTGGCACTAAGCGCACATATTTCTCAACATTTTACTACCTGTATAGTAACTTCTTTAACCATTCTTCTAGTGATAAACAATTAAATTATCTCCTTTAAAAAATTATGAACAGCATCTGTGTTCATGCTTCTTCTCACCCTGGGTTGATAATTACCTTAGGATATATTTCTGGAAGTGCGAATTCTGGGTCATTTCTCCACACTGTCATCCAAACTGTGTATTATCGATTTCCAATGCGAGTTGCTAAGAAATGATATTTTGTTGTTTAATTTGTACTTACTTGATTCCTGGTGAAGCCGAACATCTTTTTTTTTCTTTTTTTTTTTTTTTTTTTTTTTTGAGACAAAGTCTCACTCTGTTACCCAGGCTGGAGTACAGTGGCACGACCTCAGCTCACTGCAACTTCTGCTGCCCGGGTTCAAGCGATTCTCCTGCCTCAGCCTCCTGAGTAGCCGGGATTACAGGCGCACACCACCGCGTCCGGCTAATTTTTGTATTTTTAGTAGAGATGGGGTTTCACCATCTTGGCCAGACTGGTCTCGAACTCCTGACTTCGCGATCCGCCCACCTTGGCCTCCCAAAGTGCTGAGATTACAGGCATGAGCCACCGGGCCCGGCAAAGCCGAACATCTTTATAACAATTTTTTTTTATTGGCCATTTGTAGTTCTGCTGTGGCTTGCCTGGTTATGACCTTTCCCCATCTTTCTTTTGGAATATTTGTCTTTTTCTTACTATTTGTAAGACTGGATTTTAAGAAAAGCCTTCTCCAAATACCTTAAGGAAGATAAGCGTTTACTGGTGAGATAAGTGTTGGTAAGGGCAACTGTATGTGGAAGGAATGAGCTGTGATAGATGCTGGCCTCTCTTCCTGCCTCAAATTTCACTTTCTCCGGCTTAGCGGCCCTTGGTCAGAAGGTGGAGCCCAGGGTAGAAAGGTGAAGGATCTCAGTCATCGCTATTCCCTGCCACTAGGCCGCGCTCTTCTCCCCTCCCTGGTCTACCCTTGGTTGTGGACAAGTTCAATGCTAGCTCAGCTGAGGCAACCATGGCATGTCTTGAAATGAACCTGATTAAGAAAACAAAGGAAGACACAGCCACTCCACCTCCTTAGCCTGTGGTAGATTCACCCAGACCTGTAGCTGAACCTGGAGGGATTTTCCATCTTTTCCAGAACTCTTTCCTAAGCATATGTATAGATCTGGCTCTCCCGGCTTCCCCCTCTGTCCCTGGGGATGCCATTGTCCTTGGCCTTTCCCATGAAGAACAGCCTCCTTCCTGCACCTGTAAGAAGTCTCTATTGCTCTGGCTTTGACTCACTCCCTTCTGTCTTGCTGGTGTGCACATTCGTGGGTCAGTTAAGGGGCCATGATGCGGCCTTGGTGTCCAGCCCCACCTTCCACCTGCATCAGCTCCTCTGCGTGGGCTGGAAGAACCCCTGTCTCTTCCTGCTATGTACTTTCCGCTCTCCCTTGAGCCCTCTCCAAGTTCCCATGTCTTGTCTCAGAGGCAGATCTTGATCCCATTGTGGAGTACAAATGACTCACAGACCCCAAACGCAGGTAGCTCCTGTTTTGGCTACATACTCTTCAGGTGTCCTAAGCTGAAGCGACTTGCTGCAGGGATCTTGATGGGATGTGTTCATTGATGTAGCCCAGATTTAGAACAGTGCCTGACACATAGTGGGCATTCAATAAAACGTTTGTTGAATGAATAAGTGAATTAGGTTTTGCTTGAACACCCTGTCCACAACCAGTTCTAGAACCTTTTGCCTACAGCCACATATATAAGAGGAAAAATCTTTAATAAGTGCAATAACAGCAGCTCACTTGTCTATCACAGTATAAGGAGATTTGCTTTCCAATTTTCAGCCCATTTGAAGGAAAAACATGACTTATCTAAATATTATTTAATATAGTTGGGCTGAAATATCACAGCAAATATCTATAGCCTTAAGATAGGCATTCATGAAAGTCAATTGGCTGCCTAGTGCTGGGGAGGAGGGGTGGGGGAAATGATGAGTAACTGTTTATGGGCACGGGATTTCTTTTGGGGATGAAAATGTTCTAGAATTGATTGTGGTGATGGTCACACAACCCTATGAATATACAAAAAACCATTGATTTGTACTTTAAATGAGTGAATTGTATGGTTTCTGGAAAGTATCTCATGAATACTTTCATTTTAAGAAGACATAAGCAATTAAATATTAATTTTCACTTCTTTTTAGGCCTTCAGAAACTCCTTTGAGTAGGCAATACAACTTTTAAAAAGCTCTCCCCCCTTCCCCAGTTTGGTTCCTATCCTAGCCATTGTGGTGTATGCTGCATGGCTTGCTTGCTCCAAGCATTTGTCTAGCAGTCTGTGGATTACCATAGAAGTGGGCGCTGGACGAGGATGAAGAAGGAACACTGATGGGCCAGGAGGCTGTTGTCCAAAGCTCCTGTTCCCAAGCCAGGAATAATGAAGCTTTGCCAGGTTAGGAGCCACTACTTCAAGTTTCTTAGGTTTTCCACAAGCAGAGCCCAACTTGCAACAGATTTCCAAGCTCCCAGCGTAGCCAAATAAATATGCCACATGTTTAATTATATGTGTTATGTAAGAATTTAAAGTCCTCTAAGGAGAAAACAGGAGCAAACAACTAACTCAGATACTCAAAAATCTTTGAAAGAATCAAGGCACCTGAAGTCAAGAGCCAGAAATTTTTGAAAGGAGAACTTCTGGCTACAGAAGCCCTGTTAACCCTTGCCATCCAGCATCCTTCCTATTTCTCTTTTGCTGTCAAGTATTGTGCACCTGTGTTAATATTATCCTGAGTTAAACAGGAACAGAATGGTGGAGGAGTGTTTGATGTATTTCAGAACACCAAAAATTCTTTTTGCGGTATTCTTATTTTGGGACTTTATATCATAGCTTCTTCAATGAGTCGTCCATAAAATAGCATAATAATAATTCTTATTTCAAAAAGTTATTGGGAAGATTAAATAAGATAATACATGCAGTATACCTGATAAATGGAACGTATGTACTACATGCATTCTGTTATTTATTATTAATTCAAGAAGAAGTTGGCTGTGCTGAACACCTTTTAATTTTGCCATACCAATCATGCCAAGATGTGCTCTGCCTGGGCCTGGGGTATTCATTTTTGGCAGGGATGCTCCCCTGCAAGGAAGAGGAGAGCCAGGCTGCTGGAGTTTGAATTCCAGCTCTGCCACTTCCCAGCTGTGTAGGCTGGAACCAGTTTCCTCACTGCCTTACTCCTTGGTTTCCTCATCAATACAATGGATTATCGAAATTGGAGGTCATAAATCTACTTCATAGGGTTGTTATGGAGGATTCAATAGGCTAATATTTGTAGGGTGTTCAGAAGATGGGCTAGCACATTCAAAGTGCTGATTTGCATTTTTATTTATCTATTTATTGAAACAGAGTCTCTTTCTGTCACCCAGGGTGGAGTGCAGTGGTGCGATCTTGGCTCACTGGAACCTCTGCCTCCCAGGTTCAAGTGACTCTCCAGCTTCAGCCTCCCAAGTAGCTGGGACTATAGGCACGTGCCACCACACCTGGCTAATATTTGTATTTTTAGTACAGATGGGGTTTCACCATGTTGGCCAGGCTGGTCTTGAACTCCAGGCCTCAAGTGATCTGCTTGCCTCGGCCTCCCAAAGTACTGGGATTACAGGCATGAGCCACCGCGCCCGACCTGATTTGCATTTTTAAAATAAGAAGATGGATGGGTAGGTAGCTGGCCTCTGCTATGGGAGCGGAGAGGGGGAAGGGTCATGCTATGTGGCAGTAGTGACTGGAAGCTGGAGGCGAGCCAGAAAAGAACAAGTCCAGAGCACTTCCTCCTGGAAGGAAAAAGTGGCACCAGGTGGGAAATATTCAGAAAACATTGCTAGGACAATAGTGGAACTCCAGCTGCAGAAGTTTTCGCCCCCTTACTAGAAAAGTTCTAGAAGTGAGATAGATGCTTATTAACTTAGGGTGGTGTGGATATAAGTCTGCGCAGAAATGAGATCAGATGATCAGATGGGCTCCTTAGGCCCTATTTGATGTAGTATGAGATGAAGTCTGTAAACTGGACCTTGATAAAACCTTCAACATGATTTGAGCAATGGGTAAAAGTAGTAAGACAAAAAACCATCAGAAAAGGAACAAAAACGTTAGCTATCTGACTTTTGCTAAAGGGATTCTTTTGGTTTTGTTTGCTTTTAATATTTGAAGACTTCCAAGTCTGTACCATTTGTCACTTAAAAACCAATAACAACAACAATAAACCCCAACAATGTTTACACAGAAATCTACCATCCCTTCAACTGAGCTTTTGGAGAAATGAAGATTTTGCAATGGGAAAGTATTCTATCTTCAGAAGTACGGTGACAGCAGTCTTATTTTTGAATCTACATCCTCCCTTGAATCTAGGAGGAGGACACAGTCACATACCCCTGGCCCAGTTCTCCAGTGCTCCCCATTCACCCAGCCCAGTAGATGCTCAGACAGAGCTGTTACTCTAAAAGCCCAATTTCCCATTTCCCTAGCACAGAGCAACACGTGGTCTACTTACTGACCCATGTCGTGGCTCCTGTGGCCCACCGGCCGTGGTCTGGGGATGCTGGTGGCAGAAGCAGCGGAAGGGAATGGCCTTGGCAAGGTGGTGGGGGTGGCCACAGCTCCAGTGACAGCCAGAAGCTGCATCAGAGTGATCGGCTGTGCAGTTGTCCCTGGAATGGGTGGCCTCTGATAGGCTTTTGTGGTCTCACCTGTAAGAAAATGGAATTATACCAGGGCCCACAAAATAACCTGTACACTCTTATAGAACTAAAATAAAATAAATGTCGATTGAACACTAGCTATGAGCACAGAGCTGTGCTAGCCACAGTGAAGGGTGAAACCCAGGTAACAGCCACATTCTTGCCTGAAAGAATGTATGCTCTCAGAGCAATCACTCAATCAACCAAAGATTCAATAGCAATAAAATAAATGACAGGTCAAAACTATAGTAACATAGAACATAGACAAGGCAGAACATGATTAATTGCTGAATTAATTTGCCTGGCACCACTAGCAATGGTTTATGTACATATTTTTTTGTTTTTGTTTTTTGCTGATTTGATTAGCATTGGCCTTGGAATAGAAGACAGAAGGTGCATTTGGGGCTTTCACTATGACTTAGTCTTAGAGAATGCATTTCAGATGCTCTGGTTTAGGTTGGTTCATGACTAGTCAACTCCTCCGGGCCCCAGTTGCCTCATCTGTAAAATGGGGTAATAGAACTAACTGGATGGTAAGGATCATCCAGATTCTACATTTTTTTTCTTTTTTGAGACAGGATCTTGCTCTGTCACCCAGGCTGCAGTGCAGTGGCACGATTATAGCTCACTGCAGCCTCGAACTTCTGGGGTACAGTGATCCTCCCACCTAACCTCCCAAGTAGCTGGGACTACAGGTGCAAGACACCATACCTGCCTAATTTTTAAATTTTTTTTTGTAGAGAAAGCATCTTCCTGTGTTGCCTAGGCTGATGTTGAACACCTGGCCTCAAACAATTCTTCCATCTCAGCCTCCCAAAGCTCTGGGATTACAGGTGCAAGCCACTGTGCTCGGCCTAGATTCTACTTCTAAATGGTGCTCTTCATCCACGTGTGATGATTTAGATCACTTCTCTCCTTTTAAACACCGCTGTAGTTGGCTCCCTATAAAGCAAGTCTCAGTTTGTTAGTGCTCTGAGAATATCTCTGAAGGTTTAGAGCAAGGGGGCAAGTGGCTACCCACTGGGCATTGGGGTTTGTCTTGAGACTGTGGGTTCTCAGGGAGACACACAATGGCCCCCAAAGTGAACATCTCCTCAGTCCTGGGAAGGAACAACCCACTGTTGCTTGTGCCTCCTGGGCCCCGTTGGGGCATGCCAGCTTCTGTCCCTGTGTACCTGTATCGGCTGCTAGGGCGGCTGTAACAAACTACCACAAACTGGGTGGCTTAAAATGACATAAATTTATTCTCTCACAGTTCCGGAAGCTAGAAGTCAGACATCAGCATCACTGGGTCAAACTCAAGGTGTCGGCAACACTGAGCTTTCTCAGGAGGCTATAGGGTAGACTCTGTGTCTTGCCTCTTCTGGTTTCTGCTGACTGCTGGCATTCCTTGGCTTGTGGCCATGCCACTTTAGTTTTCAAGGCCAGCATCCTCAGTTGTTTCTCTGCTCCGTCATCATATGACCTCTGATACGGTTTGGCTCCGTGTCCCCACCCAAATCTCATCTCAAATTGTAATCCCCATAATCCCCACCTATCAAGGGAGGGACGAGGTGGGAGGTGATTGGATCATGGAGGCGGTGTCCCTCATGCTGTTTTCGTGATAGTGAGTGAGTTCTCACAAGCTCGGATGGTTTTATAAGGCAGTTTTTCTTCTCTCTCTCTCTCTCTCGCCTGCTGCCATGTAAGACATGCCTGCTTCCCCTTCTGCCATGATTGTATGTTTCCTGAGGCTTCCCCAGCCATGTGGAACTGTGAGTCAACTAAACCTCCTTTGTCTGTAAATTACCCAGTCTCGGGTAGTGTCTTTATGGCAGTGTGAGAACGAACTAATACAACCTCCTCCTCTATGGATGTGAAATAATCTCCCTCTGCCTTCCTTTTACAAAGATGCCAGTGATTGCATTTAGAGCCCACCTGGGGAATCCAGAATAACCGCCCCGTCATGATCTCAGGATCCTTAATTTAATCACATTAGCAAAGTCTCCCCACATTTTTTCCATATAAGGAAACATTCAATGGTTCCAGGGATTAGGACATGGATATCTTTTCCAGGGTGTTTTTCAGCCTACCACAGCATCCTAGCTCTGGCCTTAACTCTGCTTAGGATTGATACATTTTTGTTACACAGCACAGCAGACCAAGAAGATAACATCTGAAATAAGAAGGTGCTTCTGTCTTGGTGGGAACCATCCACCTTCCCCTTTGACATTGTATAACATCCAGGAAAATAGTGCCAGAATCATAGTACTAGACAAGTGATACAGACAAATATGTGGTGGGATGTTTAGACCTACTGCCAACACCAGCACCTGCTCATTTCCCCACCCTGACTCTGCCGTCTTTTGCAGGAATCACAGCACTGACTTAAGACAGCAGGTCAGCAAACATTATTCCTGGAATCAGGTTGGAATTCAGCCATTCGGTCTGCTCTTGCAGGCATTAGCTGGTCAAGGTAGGAAACCGATCTTTCAATTGCCTTGTTTCTTGCTAAGTTGGTCACCTTTAAATTTGCCTGTAGCCTGTGTCAGACAAATCACTAAAGAGCTCACAGCAGCCTCCTTCAAGCCATCCTCAGGCAAAACTGAATCTGCCTGATTTATGACATTTCCATTATTTTAAAGAGTTTGAGCTTTCATAACAAGTACTAGGGAAGTTTCTAATTTCTCCAAAGTACTTCTCTGTCTTACCTTCTGGTAAATGCTACCAGGCATTATTGCCTCTTTAGGGAGATGCAGGCCCGGGTTTGACCTACTTCATCTAGGGAAAAGCCATTTAACAAAAGCCATTTAACAAATCCACTTGTATATTTTATGAAATAGGATGTAATTAATAATTTGGAAAGAAACATACATAAACTGACAATCTATTTTACTTGTAAATTATTCATGAAACTGCAATGTACTAAAAATAAAACTTCTGCTTGCAAATAGTGAACACTTTTTGCCACCTAAAACTTATTATATATTGAAAATCTGAATTATCTTTTTGTCACACCATTGGCTAATCCCAAGGCTGCCGACTATCTCAGTCTGCCTTTGCTAAAATTGTTTTGCTAGAGAAAGGCTCAAGATCCTGAGGGCAGTCTTTGTATCACTTGCTCATAATGCAGATGCTTTCAAGTGTATCATAAATTCAACTAACAGCCATGGGCTTACACGGGCTTCCGTGGGCTGTTGTTTTTGCCTGCTCTCCTTCATGGATTAGAACTGTCTTTAAGAGGGAAGATAGATGCCTGTAATCCCAGCACTTTGTGGGGCCGAGACGGGTGGATCACCTGAGGTCAGGAGTTTGAGACCAGCCTGACTAACATGGAGAAACTCCATCTCTACTAAAAATACAAAATTAGCCAGAGGGGGTGGCACGTGCCTTTAATCCTAGTTAATCCAGAGGCTGAAGCAGGAGAATTGCTTGAACCTGGGAGGCGGAGGTTGTGGGGAGCTGAGATCGTGCCATTGCACTCCAGCCTGGGCAACAAGAGCAAAACTCCATCTCAAAAAAAAAAAAAAAAAAAAAAAAGGGAAGATAGAGAAAAGTTACTCCTCCTATCCCAATTGCTCCCAATTCGTCACTGAACATAATGCTCTTGATTTGATCCAAGGTGAATTCTTCATGGAACCAAGTTCTTTTCGAGCCATTAAAAAAAAACTAGTAAAAGAGTTTCTTCCTGCAATCTCAGCTACATAAAGGTTTGATCTTTTTTCAAAGATTTTTATGGGAAAGCATTTCAAAACTTCCCTTAAACTCTACACATATTCCTCGTCTGGGCGTGTTCGGAAGAGCTCCAGGCAGCCACCTTCTCAAACGTAGCAGGTGGTGCCACACAGCTCCCCACACCTGGCTCATCGTTAGAACCACACTGGAGGTGTTAAAATGCAGGTTCCAGGGCCCTGGTCGCAGAGATTCTGACTCACTGGACCCAGGGTGGGCCGTGGAATTCTGATTTGAGAACCACAGCGAGGGACTCAGCAGACAGCCAGGGAAGGCAGAAGGGGTTTTTCCCATGCTAGCTCAGCAGCCTCTAACAAAGATTTACTTTCCCTTTCTTGCTGTGATACTAGGAATGTGCCTTCCTAGTTTTTTTTAAAAAACTTCTACAAAGCAACACTTACCTGTTTTTATTTAGCTCAAGGCTGTAGCCAAAAAGCAGCTGCCTGCCTAATGGTTGCTAAATGCCAGGGCAGTGGGGGCGCGGTGGTGGGGGAACAGCATTTAAACCTCAGGGAATGCCTGTTCTCAGTGTGAGCCGCACAGCGCAAATCAAAGTGCCTTCTATTTTTTGAGGGGGATAATTTCCCATGGTAGAAGGTTGTCATGCTTTTGGGGGTCATCCTAGCCTGATTAACCTGTTAATTCATATTCTCAGAGAGACGGGACACATTTTTTAAGGTCATGCGGAGACCTGAACAGCTACTCAGCCTTCATCTCTTCTGCTTCCCCAATGACTAAAGGAATTTTATCGTTTAAGGAAGACCAAGGGGACCACTCCTTTAATTGCACTCTTGAAATTTTTTATTTGAATTCGTGAAAACTTACTCCTAAGTAAGACTAAGGACTTAGGACTTGGGGACTAAGACTTTACAGAGAGAGGCTCTTCTATCCCCAAGAATCCCTTTTATGTTGGAATGCTGGTAGCTTAGCTCAGGGTCTTGCACGTAGGAGATGCTCACTCAATGTAAATATCGAATGAATGAATAAAATGAAGGAGTAAATAATTTTTCCGACTCTGACCATCATAGATCATCTAGTAACAAGGAGATGATAGTAATGCCTAGGGATACTGTCATCAAAAGTTTAAACGGTTTGGTAAAGGGGACAAGTGACATCAGCAATGCTTGGCTCTTGCTAATTTATAAATTTCACGAAAAGCACCCTCGGCTACCCACACTCCTTGTGGATGTCAATGACTCAGGCATCTGAAACAAGTGCTTGCTGGGGGTGAATGGTGCTTGGGGTAAATGGATAGTTTTAGAAATTGTCTCTGCTGTGGAGAACGTACAAACCAAGTAGACTTTTATTATCTGAGTTATCATTTGGCTATAGTTTCTCTGCCCTACACTCTTTTCCCTGCAACTTTCCCTGCTTTAAGGTGATACCGAGTTTGCATACTTTTTGGGCTGCTTAGAACTATGGCCTTGGGTGAGTTACTAAACCTCTCTCAAGGTCAGCTTCCTTATCTGAAAAGGGAAGATACTGGCACTCTACCTCAGGGTTACTGTCGTGCAGGTGTGTGGCACAGAGAAAGTACTGGACAGACGACTACAGTCACAGAAGGTTATGTGGCCCTTCCTGCTGTCCAGATACAGCCCAAAGCTGAAGCCAGAAGGGCACAAGTACTCCTTTCTTTTTTCTTTTTTTTGAGATGGAGTCTCGTTCTGTCACCCAGGCTGGAGTGCAGTGCCGTGATCTTGGCTCACTGCAACCTCCACCTCCCGGGTTCAAGCGATTCTCCTGCCTCAGCCTCCCAAGTAGCTGGGACTACAGGTGCGTGCCACCACGCCCAGCTAATTTTTTGTATTTTTAGTAGAGACGGGGTTTCACCATGTTAGCCAGGATGGTCTCCATCTCCTGACCTCGTGATCCGCCTGCCTCGGCCTCCCAAAGTGCTGGGATTACATACAGGTGTGAGCCACTGCGCCCGGCCACAAGTACCCCTTTCCAAAACAGGAGAGATGCCACTGAACTTCCCACGGGTGAGGCCATTCCAGTAGAACCTGCACAACACCCCCGACACCCCCATCCCAGGCCAGTGGACAGAAAGAAAGGACCCGAAAAACAGGAGGGGTCAGAAGCCACCTTTTAGAGGGTGCTGTCTTCAGAGTCAGAAGCTATTTCCTTCCTTCCTTCACACTTTGTCATACACAAGCCAAATGAAGGTGCTTTAAGAGAGTCATTCGTCAAGATTGTGGGGACCTGCCAGGAGGGCAGGTGGGCATCTTATTTCCCACCAATCTTTCTGCAGATCCATCACACGTGTGCAATACAGCAACAGAGCTTGCAGAGTTTTGGGGGTGTATTCTGGGAGTCTAGAAGTGCTCTTCCACTCATGGTAAAAATAGGGGGTGCTTGACATGTGGTCCCTGAAGTTGGGGGCTTTATGTGAACCTGGGGACTGTTTCTGCCCTAGGGAGCTCTGAGAGGGGGAGGGGTGCAGCTGGAGTGGCTCATGCCAGCAGGGCTTATGCAGCAAAATGCGAGGAGGAAGGTGACCTCACCCCATCCCAGTTCTCAGACCTGAGGGTGCCAAAGAGAAGCCTGGCTGTTCCTATGGCTCTGTGTGAAGGGGCTGCCCCGGGGGCTGCTGGAACCAGGCATCCGTATCTATCTTGGAGAAAGAAGTGGGGGGCACAGATTTCTGGCCCAACAAGAGGGTGCCAGGATGAAACTAAACACTGTCTCCTTGCCTTCAATATCTATACACATCACCTACCCAGGAATCAGTCTTTCATCTGGCTCTGCAGAGCCACAGGGCCAGATGAACAACAGAGATGCCAGCCACTTAAGGAGACCTGTCACCCATTCTTCGTCTCTGTGCCCAGGTCAAAAGACGAGGCACCAGACCCACTGCCAGTTCACGGGTGGAGGCAGGGAACAGCTCTATCGTTGAAACTAAACAAACAGGACTAGACCACTGGATCCATTAAAAAGTAATTAAAGATAGAGCTGGAGCAGTAATTAAGAGAAAAGACAAAAAAATTCCTTATTTGTATGCTAAGTCTCCTCAAATCAGGAAATCAGCAATCTATATACATACTATTAGTATAAGAAAATCTAGAATGGGCCAGGCACAGTGGCTTACGCCTGTAATCCTAGCATTTTGGAAGGCCGAGGCGGGAGGATCATGAGATCGAGAGATCGAGACCATCCTGGCCAACATGGTGAAACCCCGTCTCTACTAAAAATACAAACATTAGCCGGGCGTGGTGGCAGGCGCCTGTAGTCATAGCTACTCCAGAGGCTGAGGCAGGAGAATCGCTTGAACCTGGGAGGCGGAGGTTGTAGTGAGCTGAGATCGCACCACTGCACTCCAGCCTGGCAACAGAGTGAAACTCCATCTCAAAAAAAGAAAAAAAAAAAAAAGAGGAAAGAAAATATAGAATGGTGGTTTAGAGAGGGGTTTCTGTTTGATGGAAGTTAATTTACTTAACTTCTCTGTGCTGCATTTTCCTTAGCCAGCGTAATAGTATAGGCCGATGGTGGTCTATGGTGATTAAATGCAATGATCAGGTAAAATTCTTGGAATGATGCCTGGCATACAGCAAATGCTCAATAAATGCTAAGTTCTACTGCTATTCTTAAACCATGTTCACCTTAAGTACATGAATAGAACCTGAACTATCAGGCTTATAATGTATTAGCTAGCCTATCAAGTTTCTGGAAGCAATGCAAAATCCCATTATAAAGCGACTCACAGTTTCTCTTTGTGTGGGAAATCAAAACACCTCTGGAGATACAATAATGCATAGTACAGTTCTTGATTTAACACAGAAACCTGGAAAAAGGTATTTTCTTGGCCTGAGGTCTACCGATACTCCCTTTTGTGGTTCACATGAAAGCTGAGTTGGCACAACCTTGTAGACAGTGTATTTTTGGCCTGGGTTATTTGGATGAGCAGCTTGCTGTTATCACATAAACCTCCTCGTTCTCTTTGCTTCTCTTCATTTCATACCTAAGTAGATACAGCTTTTTCCTCTTAGCTGCCAGGAAACATTTCTGGACAGAATGTCATGTCATTTTCTAAAGTAACAATACAATAAAACTCAAGGCAACAGTCAATCTGAATGAAAATGACACAAATATAGAGACACAATCTCGGAATTGCAAAAACAAAAAATAAAGCTTTCACTCTTCAGCCCCAGCCATCTGATCTCATTGATTTCTGTGCCCATGTTCCTGGCATCTGTTAAAATATTGCCAGAGCCAGTGGAGCTTGACCGGTTAAGATGTTAATTTCTCCACTATCTCCCAAAACACGTCGCGTGTTTATGGACTCAGAAGGTTTAGATTCAATCACACGTGAGCACTTGCCTGCTTGGGCAGCTGGACTTTTGGATGATGAGTATGTAAGAGCTGATGGGTAGGTTACACCCTTTTTGGGTTTACTTTCTGCAAAAAAGAAAAAAAAACGAGATTTATTTCTAGAGCTAGAGGTTTTAGATGGTCCTGTACTAAGTTGATTCCCTCCTTTCAATTTATCTCTCTTCAGTTCAATAAAATCAGTCTCCCTCATGCTGAGTAGTTGATTACAACGAGAATGTCAAGTGGCATTTCGTTTTCCTGTATAGCTTGTGTTTTATTACTATTAGAATGGAAGCAACCAAATCTCCATGATTCAGAGTTGCTTAACATCAGCAATCCTTTCACCCGTGAAGATGTGACATGGAAGTGAAGGTTTTCATCTGTGTGGCTTCAAATGTTTAATTATATCAGTAGGTGAACGGGAAAGCCTTCCACGTGCTCTCCTTTGAGATGATGGAGTGCTCCGGTCATAGGCTCACTTTCACAGACCCTGTGGGATTCATTTGAATTTCATAGCAGTAGTAAAACCTAAAAGTAGGTAAATATAGGTCACCCTTGAAAATAACCACGTGTTGCTCACCCGGCGGGAGACACGGTAGCTAGCAGGCAAGGAGGAGGAATGGTAACGTCTATTAGGGAAAAAAATAAGCATAAAAAAATTGCCAAAGTCGTCTTCTGACCATAAAAGGATGCCTGAAATTCCATCTTATGGTCTTTGTTCCACAAGTAAAGTGAGAATGCCACTGGAATACAGTAAGCCTCCTGAAGGCAAGTCATTTGTCTGACTTGGTAACTGTTGAATTTTCAGAGCTCAAAGCAATTTTTTCCTGGCATGAAGTGGTTGCTCAAGAAGTATTTATTCAGTGGGGGAATATCTTAAAGCTTAGATCTCTGTTAAAATTAAAATACCTTGGTAGGGGTACTACCTATTAGCCAATATTACATCTAGTAATGAAAGCATTTCTTCTCCCATCTAGAGGGAATACTTTTACAGGATGCGAAGATGGTAAGCAGTGTGGCACGGAGAACCTAGGTGGGTGGAGGAGGATCTAAGGCACTATCTTGCCAACCATCCTGCTGGCACAGAGATTGTAGGGTCATGAAGCAGAAAGAATAGCAGGGTCTAGGGAAGAACCTAGGATTAGGAATAAGACAATCTAGGTTTCTGTTTCTATTTTACCTTTAATTAACTGCCCCAACCTTTGAGGCTCTTGTGTTTTCATTCGGAAAACAGGAATAATGACATGGCCCTACTTACTACACAAAATTGTAGACATCTAATGGAAAAAATGTTAAAATGTTTTGGAACTATCTATCTCCATAGAGATGCAAAAATTTATTCTGGTGTTACCTATAAATGCCACGTGTTTGGGCTTACTTGCATTACTTTACCTCATTAAAATCACCTGGGGAACAGGATTGGCATTTCCAAGTCCTCCACCAATGTCAAGGCCTGCTCCAAATGACAATGATTGAGGTTATTTTAGACCCGGGGAGGGCCCCATGGCTGTGGGCCACACTTTATCTGCAGAAAGCGAGGAAGAGACATCTTCTCTCTCTATTTATTGATCTAAAACCTGATTTTTTTTTTCTGTTTCTATTCAGAAGGAAAAGGAGCTTGAGCTCAGTTCCCTGAAATGTGGATCAAAGAATAAAAGGGAAGTATTAGGGGGTCCCTTACTGACATTTCATATCCCTGGACTGTGTAAAGATCATGGGGGCTGTAAACGTACATCTCCTCTTTCGCTTCCCCTCTTAGCTCACCAAAGTGAATTAGTTAAGGAGCTCAGGGGCATATGAAAATTAGAAATAAAAACCTAGAGAAAGATCATGGTGGCACCTCAGCCTTCAGAAGAGGATTCGGACATGATGCAGTTAAACTTGCTGGCCATGAACCTCTGAATAATGGGAAGCATTCTTTGGCTGCCGGTCAGTTATCAATGCTTATGCTGCAGTGAGCTCCTAACTCATCCATTCAAGAGAGGCTTCCAAGCCATTGCAGAAGCACAAATGTTTATTATCATTGGCAAAAAGTATTTTTGGTTAAATGTCACTAGGTCGAATGAGGGGAGATGGAAGTCGAGATTTATAGGGAATAATATCAGCAGATTGATTTTCACTTAAAAAGCCCAAAACATCTCTACTGCCATAGAATTAATTTTTCTTTTAAACCTCTGTTGAAATTCTTGGATTGCAGACTGAGCACTTAAGGCTGAAATGCTCTTATTCAGCCAGAATCTACTTGGTGAACACCTATGTGGAGATTATATTTCTCTCTGTCTCAACATATTTGTATTCTAGACATTAGCATTTTTATATGGCTCCTGTTGTGAATTTTTTGTTACAAGGCAAAAACCCCACAGTACTGCGGTTGATACCCTTCCACTATCTGACAAAGAAACCAGTCTAATTTGAACTGTGGGCGTGTAGAATTTGGCAGGCAAAAGGAAACACGGATTGCTCAAGTTGAGAAGAATAGTAAAAGGTCTGTTTGTTGTCCTGCTAATGACTCTAATCAGTGGAGGACAGTAGGGGCTTGAGGCATGGGGTGCCTAGCAGTGCTAGAAAACCACCCAGATTGGAAGACCTACTGTTTTATGAAACACTTCTCTCTTCCCTGTTCAGCTAGTTTTCTATAAGTGGCTCCTTCTCAGGACAGTCCCAAGGCACCTAATTTTGTGGGGAGGCCAGGAAGTTGGCTACAATCTAGTTTAAAATCCCATGGAACCTCCTTAGAGAAAATGGGAGATTCAGGTCTAGAATAGGGTAAGTATAAGGTGAATTTAGAACACCGTTAGGCCAGGCGTGGTGGCTCACGCCTGTAATCCCAGCACTTTGGGAGGCCAAGGAGGGCGGATCACCTGAGGTCAGGAGTTCGAGACCAGCCTGACAAACACAGAGAAACCCTGTCTCTACTAAAAATACAAAAATTAGCCAGGCATGGTGGCACATGCCTGTAATCCCAGCTACTCGGGAGGCTGAGGCAGGAAAATCGCTTGAACCCGGGAGGCGGAGGTTGCAGTGAGCCGAGATCGCGTCGTTACACTCCAACCTGGGCAACAAGATTGACACTCCGTCTCAAAAAAAACAAAAAAACAAAAAAACACTGTGTTGTACTCAAGCACTACTGTGAACATGTCAAAAGCCTGAAGGGCTCCCACTGGGCAATCTCAGAAAATATGAGCACCAAAAAGAAAAATGAAGATAATAGATGATAACATTATATTATATTTTTAAAAACAATCTATGAATCCATAGTCCACTTAAAAATAATAGGTGCAGAGGGGGAAAGCAACTCTTCTTTATATAAGAACACTAGCTAACAAATGTGGAAGAAATGACAGAATTAGAAAAAATTATAATTTTGCAATTACTAATGTAGTACTTGCTACAGTGAGGATCAGCAATGGATGTTAAAATCATTGGGTGAAATTTGTTGGGGAACAAGCTACTCGAGCATGTTAAAGCATCACCCTACAGATGCTTATTAATTACGAGGTATCTTTGCCATGGAGAGATATGGTAAAATATCCAATGAATCAAATGTAGCATCACCAAAAATGGAACAGACTGCCATTATATGCCTCTTGATATGGCCACTGTGTATGACACAATGGATTTGCTGTGACAATACCTATCTATCCACTTACCAGAAATCTCAAGGAATAAGGTTCTAGACATGAGGCACATTTGGCATAACTAAAGGACTGGTTTAAAAACCCAAGCTATTAAATGTAATTAATGTAATTAGAAATCTGATTGGACTTACAGATAGCTGCAGTGTAATTAAAACAAGCATGTGGAGCCTTTTAGTATTTTCAGATATGACTTTGTGGTGATTTATCATGTAATTCTAATTTATTGTATCGCGATTCTAATTATCAGAAAAATGAATGCTTCAGATTTTTATGAAATGAGGCGGGCCATAAACAAAAACCAACAGCACAATGAAAAGAGCACATTTCACCTTGTGGTAGGTTTAGCAGCATTTCTGCACTGTGTGGTCATACCTAAGACGATAAAGGATTCTCTCCATCGTGGTAGGGATAACGACTGGACACCGTTGGAATAACTCCCTTTGTAACCAGACTGTCCAGCAACCTTCCGAACAAGTATTTTCCCTCCTGAATTATCAAGCACACCACTATGAAGGGAAAAAATAATTTTTCAGGAAAGAACAGAAATATTTTTTGACGTGATCAACAGACTAGAAAACCAGTCGCCATCTTTATTTAGACATAGGAAAGCAGCAAGGTTAAGCAAAGTTTACCTTGACATGAAGCCCAACCCACAAGAATTGTGCCTCCACCACCAGGCCCAGCATCTGAGCTCCCAGGTTCAATGTCCTTCTCTTTCTTCTTACAGGAGCTGATTGTTCTGTCAGGGATTTCTTTTTGCTACCATGCCTCAAATTTCTTTTCCTTGGTTTTCTCATTCCCACTAGCTCTTTTAAGTAAAGCCGCTTTCTTGACAGTTTCCAATTTGGTTTTGTGATGGCACAGAATGAATTTAGTTATTCCAAAGGGTGATATAAAATGATGAAAAGTAAACACTCCTTTTATTTTGGGTCAGGGAGGAAAGATGTGCAGCTAAGTTAAACTCATTAAAAAAGCATCCTCCAAAGACTGAAAACCGTTTCTTTAAATTTCTAGGATTTTGCCAGGTTTTAGATCCTGATGGGAGGGTGACTGACATATGAATGTCTTTCCTTTGATGTTAGGCAGGGTCTCCATCTGGTTGCTAAATTGCACTTTTACTTTGTCATTTCTTGCCCCAGAGCCGAACATGCATGGCTCCTTTGGGTATCCTTAATTTATGGCACCGGGAGATGTAGATTTCTCCCAATCAACACCCTTCCTTCCCTCCAGGAGTGAAAGTTGCCATTTCCTGCCCTCCCACCTTCCTGATGAGTCAGCAACATTCAACCCTCAACCTCCCAATGGCATAGAAGGAAAGAAAGTGGTAATACTACTCAAAATGTAAAGCACTTAATTGCTTTAAAACTGTTCTCACATGTGTCCCACTGGGTTCTCCCAGCAAACCTGAGCTGTGGAGTGGAGGGAATGCTGTTACTGCCATTCATTCCATAGAAACTGGCTGTGTGAGATTGCATGACTCACCTGGGATTTTCTAACTAGTAAATTGCAAGGATTTAAACCCAGGTTGAACTCACCTTAAGTCCTCAGTTTGTCCCTCTTGCTCCCATCTACCTCTCAAGAGTTGAAAAGCACAGGCACCTCCCGAAGCCAACTCCTCCTCGCTCACTCTCTTCTCTCGGGGCTCCCTGTGATTGAGTTCCCTCACATCTCCCGATGGCAGGCAGGCTGGTTTCAGCCATTCGCACTCCCACGGCTCTGATGATGCTGCTGTTTCACCCCAGAAGACCTGGTTCCCTCTGCCTGACCAGGCCTGTGCTGCTGTCAAAGGGCAGTGAGTTCCCAATTTCTCCTTCCCCACAGAGATTCTGACATGACTTTGCTACCTCCTTCCCTCCTTAGAATCTTGTTCTCACAACTTAAACTCTGATTTTGTTCCGTCTTGTACTACTTCCTAAAAATTTCTGGAGTTTATTTTGTCTCTCAACGAAATGGAAATATTTCTTATGGAAAGGATAGCATTTTATGTTTCCACATAAGAAGGTGCCACGGACACCTGCTTTTGAGAGCCAATTTTTTTTTTCTTCAACTTTTGTTTGAAGTTCAGGGGTACATGTGCCAGATGTGCAGGTTTGTTACATAAGTAAACACGTGCCATGGTGTTTTTGCTGCACAGATCATCCCATCACCTGGGTATTTGGCCCAGCATCCATTAGTTATTCTTCCTGATGCTCTCCCTCCCCCACCCCCAACTCTGACAGGCCCCAGTGTGTGTTGCTCCCCAACTCATGTGTCTGTGTGTTCTCATCAGCAGCTCCCACGTATAAGTGAGAACATGCGGTGTTTGGTTTTCTGTTCCTGTGTTAGTTTGCTGAGGATAATGGTTTCCAATTTAATCCACGTCCCTGCAAAGGACATGATCTCATTCCTTTTATGGCTGCATAGTATTCCATGGTGTATATGTACCATATTTTCTTTATCCAATCTATCATCGATGGGCATTTAGGTTGATTCCATGTTTTTGCTATTGTGAATAGTGCTGCAATGAACATATGTATGCGTGTATCTTTATAATAGAATGATTGGTATTCCTTTGGGTATGTACCCAGTAATGGGATTTCTGGGTCAAATGGTATTTCTGCTTCTATGTCTTTGAAGAATTGCCACACTGTTTTCCACAAGGGTTGAACTAATTCACACTCTGTGAGAGCCAATTGTTATGCTTTCAGGATTGGGTGAGCTGGTTGACTTGACATTGGTAGCTTGGAATAAACAATGGTGAAAGTATGTATACGGTGGAAATTGGCAAGTCAAACCCATCTCCTCCCTGCATTAGAGAGCTTGTTATTAAACATTTACCAGCATACCACTGACTCAGACTGAAAATTCTAATTATTAAACACATTTTAAAAAACGACCCAATGCTGTCTTTACTTATAATTATGGGAAAACCGGAAATAACTCTTACCGTTTTCTTTTCCCCCAGATAAACTATTCTGTCTTGGATTTACATCCCATTATACCATGAACATGCGCATAACTGTCCCTCAGTGAGGGAAACCCCGCACCACCACCTCCCTCACCTCAGGGGCTGAGCATCCTTCAGGCTGTTTTTAGAGAATGAGGAGGGGATTCTCAAGCTGGACTGGGCTGCTGAGGGTTATGTAAGGCTGACAACCCGGATTTGGGGACAAGTAGAGATGCAGAACTATTGTGTTCTCATGAGATTTTCCTGTTGAGTCAGAGAGTGAAGCCTCATCTTGGAAGTGGCTGTATCCAGGGCAGATCCCAGGGAAGTCAGTGGTCCTTACACTTCAGGAGGCATCCACAAGGCAAAGAAGCAGGATGCACAGGAGGCTTGACCAATGTAGGAGACACTGGAGGAGGAGGGAGAGAGTCTGAAAAAAGCTGTGGTTCCACTTAAGAGGCAGATGGGGGCTCAGAGCCATGGTAATTTGGAGAATTTATGTAAATACTACCTCATCATTTGTGTCACTCAGATGTAGGCACTTCATAGATATTCTCTGGAAAAGCAAAACCAGTTCCACTTCCTTGCATTCCTCAGGTGCCCTGCATGGTGCTGAGCATGGCCTTGATGTTCACCTCCTCCCTGATTCCAGTGCCAGGGGACTGGGATAACTGAGGGGCAGTCCCTTGGCTCAGAGAGAAGGGATAGTTCACCGCTAGGCCCAGGTGTCGAATGGCTGCTGTTCTGAGGGTGAGCACTGGTCAGAGATCAGCATGAAGAGTGTCCTGCGTGGAGCTTGTCTTTTCATTGTACCTTCTCAGAGAAATCTCTCCTCTCCCCTGCACTTGGCCATGCTTTAAACATAGGAGTTAGTTTAGGATAAGCCTGAGCCAAAATATGATGCCTCAAATATGTTCATTATCCCTTTGGTTTGAAGGAATTAAGGGAATTTCTTGTACTAGGACCTCTGATCATGATATAGAATATTAACATTAAACTCTTTAATGCAAATTAATCTGAGTTTCTAAACCAAAGTATACTGTCTCCAGTCTCCCACTTCTGACTGTTGGGACTCTGGCAGGACAATGGTTATAGATCCCCAATATACTTTCTGCTCATGTTCTCTATATCTTAAATCCTGCCTTCTGAAAACAGATTTGCACTGTTTGTGAAAAACAAAATGGATAGCTTCCAAAATTCCTATCTGTTTCCCCTTAAGACTTTTATTTATCTTCCCTATGAATAGTGGTACCTCTTTCCAAATAGATTTTCCACTTTATCAGTCACTAGTCTGGGAAGTCACAGTGGCACTCAATTGCTCAAGCAGCAAATCTTGTTTTTTGCAAAACAAGCGAATCAAGCTCTTCTCTTTTGCCCCTCTCCCCTCATTTATATTTTTCCCACCAAGTTCCTACACTCTAACCCAAATGCTGGAATTATAGAGCCTTGGTCCTGTCAATGCCCTTCTTATTTTCTCCACAGGGCGCATCCTTCCACCATAAAGCATTTCCCAGCTTTCACTACTGTAAAGTCTACACCTTGCTTGAGTCCTCACTTTGTACGCTAAGCAGTTCTGGGACTCCCCAGTTCTTATGTAAATATATCACCTGGGCTCCGGGCTAGAAGTAAGGGGGCATGAGTTTTAATCCTCAATGTGGATCTAACTAGGAATTTATTTATTTATTTTGAGACAGGGTCTCACTCTGTTACCCAGATTGGAGTGCAGTGGCGAGATCTCAGCTCACTGCAACCTCCGCCTTCCAGGTTTAAGCGATTCTTGTGCCTCAGCCTCCTGGGTAGCTGGGATTATAGGCTCCCACCACCACACCCAGCTGATTTTCATATTTTTAGTAGAGACGGGGTTTCACCATGTTGGCCAGGCTGGTCTTGAACTCCCGACCTCAAGTGATCCACCCGCCTTGGCCTCCCAAAGTGTTGGGATTACAAGCGTGAGCCACTACGCCCAGCTAAATTTTTTTGTATTTAGTAGAGATGGGGTTTTGCCATGTTGGCCAGGCTGGTCTTGAACTCCTGACCTCGGGTGATCTGCCCGCGTTGGCCTCCCAAAGTGCTGGGATTACGGGCATGAGCCACCACGCCTGGCCCTAACTAGGAATTTAAATAGCTTTTTGATACCTCAGTTTCTTATATAACAAATGAGGATGCTAACAACAACCTCATAAGGGTGACGAGATGCTGCTAGAAGGAGAGAATCACAGTGCAAAAGATTACATGTTTTTTCTTCTTCTTTTTTTTTTTGAGACAGAGTCTTGTTCTGTCACCCAGGCTGGAGTGCAATAGTATGATCTTGGCTCACCGCAACCTCCGCCTCCCAGGTTCAAGCGATTCTCCTGCCTCAGCCTCCCGAGTAGCTGGGATTACATGTGTGCACCGCCATGCCCAGCTAATTTTTGTATTTTTAGTAGAGACGGGGTTTCACCATGTTAGCCAGGCTGGTCTCGAATTCCTGACCTCGTGATCCACCCATCTTGGCCTCCCAAAGTGCTGGGATTACAGGCGTGAGCCACTGCACCTAGTGATTACATGTTATTTTAATGTCATCTTTGGTGAGGTCAAATTCACTCTTGTGGCTCTATACTGCCTCGGAAGTGTGAAAGTGCAAGAGAGACCCAGCAAGTGCCAGAGGAAGCAAGAACGAATCATCTAGGATCAAAACTGAAAAAAATACAAGCAACCTTAAGACAGGCTCACCCTTTGCAGCAGATGTCACTTTCTACACAGACACTGGAGTGTGTACAAAGACACAGACTGGAGAGGGCTGATGGTGCTGTGGGCTGGAAGTATGTGTGGGAGGCATGCATGGGTGTGCAAACACGTGTGTGTAGATTTGTATAACTTTTCCCTTTTAGTATGAAATTGATTTCAGGGTGAAAGCAAAATATTTTTATTTCATAGTCTGAAGTTATGAAATAGCATTCAGTGATTTTTATTCCATAGTCTGGGGTTATGGAACAGCTTTTGGTGTCATTTTTCTTTAATGTTTTACTACTTATCCTTAATAGAGCTTTTGTAATCCCATTCCCATTGAAAAACCAGTTCGCTCCTCGCCCCTCTGCAGTAATGGAGAAAAGATTACTATAGCCAATGAAATCTACTAGTAATTCTTCAACTTTATTTTATGCATAGTTTTTGTCTTTCTGCTCCTTCAAATTTCAGAGAGTCTACTAACCAGACACCTTGAAATAGAATGAATTTTATATATTTTCTCTCCCTTGCAGAGGTACAATTGAACAATCAATCCACTTATGTGCAACAAAGGAAAAGGAAAAAGATACCAGAAGTCTGAATAATTCAGAAACTTTATCCAGCAGCCAGTAGCCAAGTGTTGACTCCCGAGTCACATCTCAAAGCTGTCCTGGGCAGCAGTTAGGAGTACAGGTGCTGCAGTCAGCTGGACTTGGGTTTGAGTCCCCGCTATGATACTTTTTAATAGTATGGCTTTAGAAAAGTGATTCAACCTACCTTCATCTTTAAGATGTGCATAAGAGTAGTAGAAACTGCATAGAGGAATTGTTGTCAGGATTAAATAAGGTAAAGAAGGTGAAGTGCTTGGCACATACATGCTAGTCTTAATTCCAAAGATACTAAGTAAGCATGCATTTATGTACGTTTTGACTATAAACTTAAGCAAGAGTGGTATGAGGATTCTGTTACGGTCTCTTCATTTAGGTAGTGACTTAGTCCGAAGCATGCCATGCCTCCTGTCTTCCTTCCTGGATCCCAGACCAACAGCTGACCAAGTGGTATTACCTGTCACCCTTCTCCACTTTCCCCATCCCCATTTTTCTCCAACCCATCACCATAGCTGTGATATTTCTTCCTCCAAACTTTTGGGCCTTCCTTGGTAACATCTCCATAATTTCCTTGCTCAGCACATACAGGTAGAAAAAATGAGTTTATATCATCAAGACCTTTGGATTCCTTGTCATGAACATGAAAGAGTAAAATTCTCTTCCTCTCCCCATTAAAGTGTAAAGAGAAGTCAGTTGTCCTTTTTTATGGAGTGCTATGACGAAAGATGCAGGACCATGCATGACTTCCAAGTCATCCCTCCACAGTAAGGTCGACGGAGAAAACACAGGATGTTCAGTTAAGTTTGTATGTTTTCCAGGGAGGGTGACAAGATGATTGACTACACAGCTGGGAAGTGCTTCTCTCACAGAAAAACCAAATATCAAGTAAACCATCACACTTTAAACAGATGTTTTGAGAGAAAACACTGAAAGTCAATAGAGAGGCAATGCAGACACAGAGGTGAAAAAAGGAGGAAGCCAGCAACCTTGAACGAAGTTGCTGAGTGCCAGGACCAGCTCTTAGTCCTGAACAGAACCTGACGAAGGTGTGAGTGAAGAAACTGTGGGGCAAGGAAGCTCAATGAGATTCAGAAGAAAGTTGAAACCCAATTCAAGGAAGCCAATAAAATGATCCAAGACTTGAAAGACTACATAGCCATTTTAAGAAAGAAACAAACTGAACTTCTGGGATTGAAAAATTTACTACAGGAATTTCATAATACATTTGGAAGCATTAACAACAGAGTAGGTCAAGCTGAGGAAAGAATCTCCAAGCTTGAAGAGCGGTTCTTTGAATCAATGCAGTCAGACAAAAATAAAAAAGAATTTAAGAAATGAAAAAAACCTCTGAGAAATACGGACTTATGTAAAGTGACCAACCAAATGAGGCTATGACTCATTGGCCTTCCTGAGAGAGAAGGAGAGAGAGTAAGCAACTTAGAAAAGATATTTGAGGATATATAGTTCATGAAAATTCCCCCAGTCTCACTGGAGAGGTCAACATACAAATTCAAGAAATTCAGCAAATCTCTGTGAGTGAGATACTATACAAGATGACCATTCTCAAGATAGATAGTCATCTGATTCTCCAAGGTCAAAGTGAAAGAAAAAAGTCTTAAAGGTAATCAAAGGGTCAGATCACCTACAAAGGGAACCCCATCAGGCTAACAGTGGACTTCTCAGCAGAAAGTTTACAAGCCAGAAGAGATTGGGAACCTATTCTCAACATCCTTAAAGAAAAGAAATTGCAACAAAAAATTTCATATTCTGCCAAACTAAGCTTCATAAGCAAAGGAGAAATAAAACACTTTTCAGATAAGCAAATTCTAAGAGAATTCATTGCCACTAGATGAGCCTTACAAGAGGTCCTTAAGGGAGTTCTGAACATGGAAATGAAAGAACGATACCTGCTACCACAAAAACACACTTAAGTTCATAGCCCAGAGACCCTATAAAGCAACTACACAAGCAAGTCTAGAAAACAATCAGCTGACAACATTATGACCAGGTCGAAATCTCATATATCAATATTAACCTTGAATGTAAATGGTCTAATGCCCCACTTAAAAGGCACAGTGTGGCAAGTTGGATTAAGAAACAAGACCCAGCCATCTACTGTCTTCAAGAGACCATCTCACACGTAATAACACCCATAGGCTCAAAGTAAAGGGATGAAGAAAGATCTACAGAGGTCACTATTCTTATATCAGATTTTAAACCAACAACAGTAAACAGACAAAGAAGGGTATTACATAATGATAAAGAGTTCAATTCAACAAGAAAACTATCCTAAATATATACACACCCAATATTGGAGGACTCAGATTCATAAAACAAGTACTTCTAGTCCCATGGAAAGACTTAGACAGCCACACCATAATAGTAGGGGACTTCAACACCCCACTGACAGTGTTAGATCCTTGAGACAGAAAACTGACAAAGAAATTCTGGACTTAAACTCAACACCTGATCAGTTGGCTCTAATAGACATCTACAGAATACTCCACCTAACAACCACAGATATACATTCTTCTCATCTGCACATGGAACATACTCTATGATTGACCACATGTTAGCTATAAAGCAAGTCTCAATAAATTAAAAAAATTTGAAATCATACCAATCATACTCTTGGAACACAGTGCAATAAAAATAAAAATCAATACCAAGAAGATCTCTCAAAGCCACACAATTATATGGAAATTAAACAACCTACTCCTGAATGACTTTTGGGTAAACAATGAAATTAAAGCAGAAATAAAAAACTATTGAAATTAATGAAAATAGAGACACAACATACCGAAATCTCTGGGATGCAGTGAAAGCGTTTTGAGTGGAAATTTTATAGTACAAAATGCCTATATCAAGAAGTTCTAAACATCTCATATTAACAATTTAATATCTCACCTTAGAGGAAATAGAAAAATAAGAACACACTAACATAAAAGCCAGTGGGAGAAAAGAACTAAAATTAGAGCAGAACTGAATGAAATTGAATTGTGAAAATCCATATAAAACATCAATGAAACCAAAAGTTTGTTTTTTGAAAGGATAAACAAGATTGATAGAACACTAGCTAGATTAACAAAGGAAAAATAAAGAAGACCCAAAAATGCACAATCTGAAATGACAAAGATGACATTACAACCAATCCCACAAAAATACAAAAGATCTTCAGAAACTATTATGAAGACTTCTATGCACACAAACTAGAAAATCTACAGGAAATGCATAAAGTCCTGTAAACACACAGCCTCCCAAGATTGAACTAGAAAGAAAATCCTAAACAGACCACTAACAAGTTCTGAAATTGAATTAATAATAAAAACCTACTAACCAAAAAAAAGCCCTGGACCAGATAGATTCACAGCCGAATTCTACCAGAAGTACAAAGAGCTGGTACCAATACTACTGAAACTATTCCAAAATATCAAGGAGTAAGGAATCCTCCCTAACTCATTTTAAGAAGCCAACATCATCCTGATACCAAAACCTAGTTGAGACATGTGAAAAAAATAAAACTACAGACCAATATCTCTGATGAACATAGATGCAAAAATCCTCAACAGAATACTAGCAAACCAAATCCAGCAGCACATCAAAAAGCTAATTCACCACAATCAAGTAGGCTTTATTCCTGGGATGCAAGGTTGGTTCAACATATGCAAATCAATAAAAATGATTTACCATATAAACAGAGTTAAAAACAAAAACCATATGATCATCTCAATAGACACAGTAAAAGCTTTTGATAAGATCCAATATCCTTTCATGATAAAAACTCTCAACTGACTAGATATTATAGGAACATAACCTCAAAATAATAAGAGCCATCTATGACAAATCCACAGCCAACATCATACTGAATGGGCAAAAGCTGGAAGCATTCCCTTTGAGAACTGGAACAAGACAAGGATGTTCACTCTCACCACTCCTATTTCACATAGTACTAGAAGTCCTAGCCAAAGCAACCAGGCAAGAGGAATACATAAAAGGAATTTAAATAGGAAAAGAAGAAGTCAAACTCTCTCTCTTCACTGACGATATGACTCTATACCTAGAAAACCGTAAAGACTCCACCAAAAGGCTCCTTGAGCTGATAAATGATTTCAGTAAAGTTTCAGAATACAAAACCGATGTATAAAAATCAGTAGCATTTCTGTATATAATGTTCAAGCTGAGAGCCAAATCAGAACACAATCCCATTTACAGTAGCCACAAGAAGAAGAAAATGCTTAGGAATACATGTAACTGAGGAGGTGAAAGATCTCCACAAGGAGAATTGTAAAACGCTCCCGGAAGAAGTCAGAGATGACATGAACAAATGGAAAAATATTCCACGCTCATGGAGTGGAAGAATCAATATTGTTAAAATGACCATACTGCCCAAAGCAACGTACAGATTCAACATTATTTTTATCAAACTGCCAATGAAATTTTTCACAGAATTAGAAAAAACTATTCTAAAATTCATATGGAACAATAAAAGAGCCTAAAGAGCCAAAAAAATTCTAAGCAAAAAGAAAAAAGCTGGAGGTATCACATTATCAGACTTAATACTACAAAGCTACAGCAAGCAAAACAACATGGTGTCAGTACAAAAACCAGACACGTAGACAATGGAAAAGAATAGAAAACTCAGGAATAAAGCCATACACCTGCAACTATCTGATTGCGCACAAAGCTGACACAAATAAGCAATAGGGAAAGGATTCCCTATTCAATAAATGGTGCTGGGATAACTGGCTATCCATATGCAAAAGAATGAAACTGGATCCCTCCCTATCAACATATACAAAAATTAACTCAAGATGGATTAAAGACTTACATGTAAGACTTCAAACTATAAAAATCCTAGAAGAAAACCTAGGAAATACCCTTCTCGACATTGGTCTTGGTAAAGAATTTATGTCTAAGTCCTCAAAAGCAATTGCAACAAAAACAAAAATTGATGAGCAGGATCTAATTAAACTAAAGTGCTCTGCACAGCAAAAGAACCTATCAGTGGAGTAAATAGAAAACCTATAGAAAGAGAGAAAATATTTGCAAACTATGCATCCAACAAAGGTCTAATATACAGAATCTATAAGGGACATAAACAATCAAACAATCAAAAACAACCACATTAAAAAGTGGGCAAAGGACATGAACAGACATTTCTCAAAAGAAAACATACAAGCAGCCAACAAAACATATGAAAAAATACTCATCATCACTAATCATCAGAAAAATGCAAATCAAAACCACAATGAAATACCATCTTACACTAGTCAGAATGGCTTTTGTTAAAAAGCCAAAAAATAATAGATGTTGGTGGGCTGCAGATAAAAGGGAATGCTTATACATTGTTGGTGGGAATGTAAATTAGTTCAGCCAATGTGGAAAGCAGTTTGGAGATTTCTCAAAGAACTAATGAACAACCATTTGACCCAGCAATCCCATTGCTGACTCCATATACCCATTGCTGGGTATATACCGAAAGGAAAATAAATCCTTCTACCAAAAAGACACATGCACCAGTATGTTCGTTGCAGCACTATTCACAATAGCAAAGACATGGAACCAACTAAGGCGCCTATCAGTTGTGGATTGGATAAAGAAAATGTGGTACATATACACCATGGAATACTATGCAGCCATAAAAAAGAATAAATTTTGTCCTTTGCAGCAACCATGCATGCAGCTGGAGGCCATTATCCTAAGTGAACTAATGTAGAAACAGAACACCAAATATTGCATGTTCTCACTTATAAGTGGGAGCTAAGTATGGAGTACTCATGGATGCAAAGATGGGAACAACAGATACTGGGGAATACAAGAAGGGGGAGGGAGGGAGGCGAAGCCTGAAAAGCTACCTATTTGATACTGTGCTCACTTCCTGGGTGATGGGTTCATTTGTACTCCAAACCCCAGCATCATGTAATATGCCTTTGTAACAAACCTGCACATGTACTCCTGGAATCTAAAATAAGAGTTGAAAAAAAAATAAAAAAAGAGCAATGTCTCAGTGACCTGTGGGATAATTTGAAGTAGTGTAACATAAAGTTTCAGAAGGAGAGGCTGGGGCAAGGGCAAACAAGAATATTTGGAGACAATTGCTTAAAATCCCCGAATTTGATGAACTATTTAAGCTCTATGACTCTCAATCAGGATAACAAAGAAAACTCCACAAGAGCACATTATAACCACATCTTTGAAAACAAATGATAAAGAGAAAATCTTAAAAGTAACCAAAGGAAAATGACACATTATGTATAGAGGAACAAAGATAAAAAATGAATACAGACTTGTCATCTGAAACTATGCAAGGAGACAATGAAGCATAATAAAGGGCTGAATGAAAGAAGAAAAAAACAACTGTTGGCTAGATTTCTATATCCAGTAAAAATACTTTTTAAATGAAGATTAAATAAAGATTTTGAGCTAAAAAAATTTGTATATTTTTGCTTGCTAAATATGGCAACCTTGCATGGGGACTCCCTGCCAACACCCTGATTCCTAGTTAGTTATTAAGTAGCTCAGAACCACTCACCTGTGTACGGCAGCACCACACACACTGGAGTAGGATGCATACACGTCAGTGCCATAAACATGGTATTTGGGGTCTTGGCATCCTGCTGGACATTTCACAATGAACTCAGGATTGATGATCTTTCCGGCTTTGACATCGCAGTTGATCTGAGGCACAGCTGGGAATACAAAATGAGGTCAAAATTACACCTTGTGCCATTAGTTTATCTATGGGGTGACTCTGTTAGGTCTTAACTATTGACTTAATCTCTAAAAGCCAGAGCCTGGGCTGACTCTACATCCCCTCCCTATAATGAAAGCAAAGATGTAATTAGGACATTTCCAAGACCAAAAGAACCACAATGACCATTCATTGTCTTTAACCTGCTGAGAACAAAAGCAAAAGGCTGATTCCTGTGCTTATTGAAATAATCAATTAACAAAGCAGAGATCTCTGATAAAAGACCACCCACCTCCAGTGGCCAGGAATGTTATCTTGAGTCAATGGCAGGAGAGTACTGGTCTTTCAGATGCTCTGTAGCTAACCCAGAAAAAAACTCTCCTCCAACCTTACAAAAGGAAGGAAAAGTATTCCAGGAAGGGCATACAGTGGGAGTACTGGAGTTAGGAATGACCTGGACAATGTTGGCTTGCTGGGTGGGGACTCCATTATGGGGCCTGGTGGGAGGATGGTAGATTGGTAGGGATGGACCAAATTAAGAAGGCTTACATGCTTGTGTTCTATGTAGGATGTGGGAGGCAATGAAAGACTTTTGGACAGGGAAGACGGGTCAAAAACATGATATGTTGTCTTGGTCCTAGAGGATCCTCTAGGCTTAGATCTGAAGTCATAATGGTAGAGATCTTTTCTTATCTGCCTGAACACTTGATGGAAAGCTGGGAACTCTCTGGCTGAGCATCCAGGGGAAGCTCATTCATTCTTTCCTCCCTCTGTTTTGGCTTTGCTATTGCTACTGCCAGCCTCGCGTTATCCAGTAGGCAAGTTTGCTGAAGCTGAAAGGTTGCCTGGGGATGAGGCGGAGTAGATGCTCTATTGACTGTATCCAAGAAGGGGTAGGACTGCATTTTCCCTGCAAAGATTTTTCCTCAATAACTCCTGAAGGAAAGGGTCCAAGGTCCCCTAGAGGACACTTTACTGGTGCCTTTTGAGCTGGGAATATATTCAGTTCTGGCCCCCATTCTTCAGAAGGAACTTTAAAACATGAGCACAGTCCAAAGAGGCAGCAGGCTTGGGAATGGTCTGGAAATTACCAAATGAAAGGGAAGGTTTGTAGAAATGGGTCATTTGGGCATGAGGAAGCAAGAATTGGAGGAAATGATAGTTATCTTCACAAGTAGGATTGTTGTGTGCTGTGATGCCAGAGGGTGAGCTAGAACTTAAAGAACAGACTTTCTATAGAGGCAAATTTTGCCAAGAAGAAATTTCTAGGAACTGAAATTGTCCGTGAAGGAATGAGCTGCCTCAGGAAGCAGTGAGTGGGGTGTTGGTAGAAGTATGCAAGTGGAGACTGAACAGTTATAGAGAGGATTTCTACATTGGGTGAGAAGTAGAATAAAACCTCTCCCAACGCTAAGAGTCTGTAATTCACAGACTCTTGGATCCAGGAGCTCTGCCAGGCCACCCACCCTCTAACTGGGTTCCTGAGATGGTCTCAGAGTTGCTAATGGCTTCCAGCTGTATCCAAAAAGCATATTCTTTTTTAACCCTTGTGTACCTGAATGAGGAGAATTGCATTTCATTCAGGCTGGAGAGAGAACTGAAGTTTTCTGCTCTTTTCTTAAACACCCATCCCAGACAATCTTTTCTACTCAGGGCTGGGCCAACAGGGAACTTCTCCTGGGAACCAAGGGGTTGAGTTTGATCACAGGCTTAAGCAATTTGTGGTTTACATTAAGAAGTAGAGCACTGTGCTTCAAACAGTTTTGTGGTTTCATTCTCCCCATCAAAGGTTGCCTCCTCACCGGCTATTTTCTTTTTACCTTTCATTCTTTCAAACTGATACTCAAGGCTGCATTTACTATTTTGAGTCTCAGAGTATTTTTTAAAGGCAAATTTTGGGAAGAAGACGCCAGTGTGGTCTCTCTTCAAATTAGTGAATTATTTGATTCCTGGATGTAACTGTGTGTTCAACTCTCCTCTTTTCCCCAGATCACTTCCTCACTCCCAAATGCATCTCCTCCCTTAGAAGTAAAGAAAATGAAAGATTTCTTCTTTGTTCTTAATTTTTTGAAATAGGAGGTGACAAGCTGTGTGCCTTGAGATTAAATTTTGATGTGACTCTGGCACTCTGAGATTTTGAATCTCCTGTCAGACCAACTAAATATTTTGGGGTTGCATAAACGAGTCTCTATCTGGAAGCTTATTTCGTGAGTATTAGACAATGATCAAACCTGTTGAAAGACTTCAGGGTGCACATATTACATGCAGTAGGATTTTCCATGAAATAATTGGTTTAAAAGACAAGAGAAAATGTCACATTTTACTTCCTGCTAATCAATTTTCCCTCCTTTCTTTAAGGGGGCATTTGTTTTTTGTTTGCTTGTTTATTTTGTCTTTTTTTTCCCCCCACAAATCTCAGGGAAGTACCTTAAATAAGATCCGCTTTATCTGCACCTAACCAGATTAGCAAAATTGGTGGATTCACTCATTAATTTGTCCCACAGGGGGAAAAAATGAAATCAGGCATATGTGTTCATGCACTTTGAAAAAACAGGGAGCAATGGCAAAGTGTGGCTAAAGGTAAAAAATTTGTTAAATTTGTACAGAAAATTAAGCTGGAGAGAGTGAACTAGTTAAATTTTGCAGAGTGATTGCCAAAATTATTAAAAAGTGTAATGTCTATGTTCAGCCAGGAAAAAGCAGGCATTTGCATCTTTCTGGCAGCTCTTCTTTAAGTATATGGAAACCATGGTTTGTTTCTCTACAATATTTTCCCAGTTATTTGTGAGGTAGTCTGTTTTCTTGTAACAGTCAAAGAATCTTCCACCTCTCCACTTAAGGCCCAGATGAAATGAATGTTGGCCTTTCCTCTGAATGTCTTTGAACTATTCAGTGCTTGCAGCTTAGGTTTTCCTTTCTTCCTCTTTCTTCGGTTGTTAAGGTTTATTCATATCTCCCTTCCCCCTTCTCTGAGTTTGATCCTAAAAGTGCAGAAAATGAGATTTCCTTAAGAAGATAAGTTAAAATTAAGGCAGCTCAAGAAGTATCATTTTTAGGTCTAAAGGGAGCAGGAAGACATTTGGCAAATGCCAAAACAATCAGAGGGGAATGCTGTGTCCCCACAGCTAACCTCAGGTGAAAAATTATTTGTAAGTTCTAAAAAGAACCTATTCTGGAACATTTGAAGAAAGCAAAACAAAACCTCTTCTATTCCTTCCTGACTGGACAGTTGCTAGCGTCCATGAGGGAAAGTCCACACCAAAGTCACAAAGAGCCGTGGGGAGCCCAGACCTCTTCAGTAGAACCTTTGCACAGAAACCTGTTGCTTGGCCACCTGCTCTGCTTCTCCCTTCGTGCCCCCACCCACCCACTCTCTCATATGATTCCTTAAGATAATCTTGCCTTCTCATAGACACTCTCACTTTCGTATCAGAAATCACATTAGAGCATCTCAGTATCTGCCAAGGGTTCCTTCCCAAAGGCCCTGGGAACTAGCCGCAGGGAAAAGAGAACCACTTGCAAACCAGATCGAATTGTAGGATTACCTTTAGGTCACTGAGGTTCATGTGTCTGCTGTAGTGATCTCACAAGGGTTCCTGGGCAAAAAGTCTCATCTCAGAACAGAAAACTGGTACTATTTGAGTCAATTTTTAGTACAAAATTGGAATCTGAGAGGAAGAACTGCAAATATTTCTGCTGTTGTTTGGGTCTTCTGCCTAGGCTAATAACAGTGATTATTAGATGATGTCACATACAATAAGCCGATTATGTAGTAGGCCAAATTAAACTGTAGATTCCTTATTTTACCACTCATCTTTTCAGTGATCCCAGGCAAGCCACATTGCTTCTGGAGAACAAGTTTCCTTATCAACAAGCAATCATCGTAAGCTTGCCTCATGCCTGTTAATAAGGAAGAATTATTATTTTTATTTTTTTAATGAAGAAGAAGAATTACAAAAAAGCACTTATGCATGAAAATCTTTAATATTAAACTTAAGTTTGTTGGACTGTGATATTCAACTAGAGTAAAATCCTGTTTTTAAGAGAATTATGCAAAAAGTCCTTAGTTTAATGAAATAAAAATATCATTAATTTGAAGATGAATGCATTGTTCTCCTTGATCTTGACATCTAGGTCACTTTAATTCTGCCTTTGAAGCACCTTCTTTTGCAAAGCATTTTTATCCATTTTTCTTAAACAGTCTTTGATCACATTGAATCTTTGCTCAAAAACCACCACTAGGTTTTTGCTGCCATTAGGAAAAATTCCAAAATCCTTAAGTCCTTTCCACAGTTTCTTCCATGGAACATCTGGGCTTGCCAATACTTGCCAATAAAGTCTTTACTTTCTAAATGCATGTTGTCTTGCACACTTAGCTTGAATCATTTCTCACCTCTGAAACCCTTTTTCCTTTCATCTGTTTGAATGTTACTATCTTTTAGGTCCCGGTTCCAGTTAACATCTTCATTCATCTACTAGAATATAAAATTCATGAGGGCAGGGACTTTTGTCCGTTTTGTTCACTGCTGTTCAAGAGAATGTCTGCTCAATGAATAAATGAATGGATGGAGTGATTGGATGACAGTGGGTAACTGGCCTGTGGCAACACAGTTTTGGGGCAGCTGCAGAAGTTTGTGTCTCTAAAGATACATATTTTAGTTTACAAAGGACCCTAATATAGGTTCTTTCATTTGGTCCTTACAAAACCCTAAGAGGCATTAGTTCTCATTTTTCAGAGAGGCAAGTTAATTTGTTCAATTAACAATTGAACAATTGTTCAGATATCAAGTGGCAGAACTAAGACCTGAACTCAGGCCTATAAACCCAAAGCTTTGCCAGCTCCACCTGGTTGCCACTTCCATGACTGAAGGGAAGAAGTTAAACTGCAGCTTCTCTAGTCTAATCTTACAGGCTTTTCTGAACTTGAAGATTGCTGACAACCACTAGTGGGTGAATGCAGTATATATCTTACAAATAGGTTGTGTGTATGCGTGTGTGTGTGTTTATGTGAATACATGCATGCATCTGTGCATTTACCCCAAATACCTGCAAAGTAACTCTTCTAGCGTAATTTTCCATTGTATTGTTTTCCTGTTATTTCTGAGAATTGCCAGGGTAGAGGCAACTGAAAATCTCTGCCTTCTTTCTCACCCACATATCAGAAGAAGGGCTAGAAAGTTAATCCTCTTCCTTTTTCGTGGTCTGAGAAAGGGCCCACATACCAATCTGTGTGGAGAACCCACCAGTGTTGGCGCCAGGTGTCTAAGAAGCAAGAAACACTGGGGATTACTTACAAGTCACTACACATAAACCTACCCAAGAAGCTGTGTGCATGCTATACCAAATCTTACAACCACGGAGTTGTATTTCTCTTCATCAGTGTCCAATGCATTAAATAACTAAGTCCCAGAACAATGACCTCTTCATGCTCAAGGCAGTAGGTTCAGGAATCATCTATTCTTTCAAGGTTGATTGCAAAAATCTTTCCATGCCTTACAAGGTATTAAGATTAATTCACTGGAGAGAACTATGTGAACTACATGTTGTACATTTCACCCCAAATTAAGTCTATTTCAACAGACTCCAATGTAAATGGAAATATTTCAGAATGTAGCTCTACTGCCTGTGGAGAATATCTTGTTTATCTCACTGATTGTTGTCTTCATCATGTAAATTTCCTGCTTAGAAAACTCTCAGGAGTCCCTGCCCTCTAGTGAATGACAAAGAAGAAAAGCTTCTTAGATCCGCGTTGCCTGGTGGGTCCTAATCCACCTTCCAGCTGCATTTCCGTGACTCCTCAACACTTAAACCCAACCATGACATTCACTGCTTCCTGACCTCATCCTCCACTTGTTTCCCATGGTATCTGGGCTTAGTCCACCTAGAAAGCCCTTTCCCAACCTCTGCCTGTAAAAATTCACTTATTTTTCAGGTCTTACCTTGAACGTTCTTTCATAAGACCAGTAGGAGTCCTATTGTAGACTCCTTTTTTGTTTTTCTCCTATAGAATTTACCACATTTTGCTTTATTTTATAGTGGCTTTTGTTGTTATTGTTCATTTGTCCATACATCCAACAATTACCTAATGAGCACTAATTGGGTCTTCATGGTACTTTTGGTCTTGCTGGGAAGATAGACCGTATAAAAAAAAGCTCTTAGAGTAATACGTGGTAAATACAGACAGTCCCTGATTTACAATGGTTTGACTTAAGATTTTTCAACTTTATGAAAGGTTTTTCAGGGTATTAAATGCATTTGTGACTTACTATGGGCTTATCAAAACACAACCCCATTGTAAGTCAAGGAGCATCAGTACTCGACGGAGAAAATGCAGTGCATACAGGAGGCATCTAACCTACTTCTGAGTGTGTGTTGGGGATAGGGATTGGGTCCAGCAAGGCTTTCCTTTACATACTTTTGTTTTGTCTTATACAAGATTGATGCTTACTGAGGACACAGACTTTGCAGGATGGGCAGCCAGTAACACATTGCATGGAATCATCAATGGTTCCCATCTGCATAATGTGATCTCACCGGACACCACTTTGGACTAAGGCCATTGCTTCTGGGGCTCTTCTGCAGCTTCACTATGTGTGAAAAGCCATTGATGAGATTTTACAACTTAAAAGCTTTTCTCCCTCTAGCACAGACACTTTGCCAGGCAGGAATTGTTCTAGAGTCTGGTGGACATAATTTATGTGAAAATATATGATGTGTTTATTACAGTATGGACTGAAAGGCTCATAAGTTAAAGAGTAAGCCTTTTTTGAATGTGTAACCTACACATAAATGAAATTAATCCTTAAAATGTATAACATATTATGACTGCCTTAGGAAAAGTGTCTTATGAACACACCTAAGCCCTTCAATCTTTATTTGTATCCTTAAACAATCAAGAAAAATGCAGCCACATTTTGGTAATCTGTTAGAAACTGCTTGAGTAGGTTTGTGCTGACTAAACCTACCACTAAGGTGCCTCTGGCTAAGGTTAGATCTATGGCTCTAAGACTTATCAGGAAAATGAGAGCCTTGAAAATGTCACCTCTAAAAATAAAGTGATAAAACTCTCATTACTGCAGTAAGGTAAACTTTACCTTGGATTAAACAGTCCGTTAATTTATTAAGTCATTAACTTAACGTTTCTTCCCATTGCATTTTTTCCCTCTTACTATTCTAAGAAGGTAGACAGGCTCATGTTTTCCCACCTCTGGTTCTCAAGGTTGCAGGAGAGAGGGCAGTGTGTCACAAAGACAACACTCTCTCCAGGCTTTGAAAAGTAGACTCTCCAAATTCCCCTTGTTTCAGGGGATTGGGCTTGTTCAGCCCAAAGAGTGATGGGGACACAGTGATCTTCTAAGACTGGGAAGGTGGAAGTGGCCAAATAGGTTCCAGTAAAGGAAATGTCCCTTGCCCTAGCAGCTACTTTGAGGAGCACCCACCTCAGGGCAGCATCTGGTGTGATGCACCTTGGGGTGGAGATTTAGGTACAGGGCTTCCCCACCTCTGCCAACATCCCATCATCCAGGAAACAGTGGAGTTGCCCACCTTCTAGAGATAACATGGACTTGGACACTGAGTAGCTGAGGGGACCACCCCGAATCTTCTAGACTGAACAAGCCCTCTCTGCTGGAGCAGAGAGGGAGGAAGTCTTTGTAATTAAGGAATTTGAATCCCACCCCCTACCCCAGCAATTGGCAGTTTGGAGTCAGACTTAATTTGATTTAGAAAATAATGTGATAAGCCAAATATGGTGGGATAAAATTGTATCCAATACAACTGAGCACATAAAAGCAAAATATTAGCTTGGAATGAATGGGCCTATGGGTTTGTGGAGTAGAGCTGTAAGAATCCATCCAATTGCTTTTTTATATCTTTGTTTTTCTTCTTTGTAAGACCCCCATGCCAGATTATTTTCTTTTTTCTTTTTTCTTTTTCTTTTCTTTTTTTTTTTTTGAGACAGAGTCTCGCTCTGTTGCCCCGGCTGGAGCGCAGTGGTGCAGTCTTGGCTCACTGCAACCTTTGCCTCCCAGGTTCAAGCAATTCTGCCTCAGCCTCCCAAGTAGCTGGGATTACAGGTGCCTGCCACCACGCCCGGCAAATTTTTATACTTTTAGTAGAGACGGGGTTTCATCATGTTGGCCAGGCTGGTCTCGAACTCCTGATGTCAGGCGATCCACCCGCCTCGGCCTCCCAAAGTGCTGGGATTATAGGCGTGAGCTACCGCGCCCAGCCTGCCAGATTATTTTCAACATGCTCTTAAGCATTACTTTCTTGGTCCAAAGGGCCCCCCACCAGTGGTGCTAAGTAACATCCATGAGGGGCACTGGAGGCCATGGACAGACCAAAGAAATGCAAAGAAGGAAAAAGGGGTGAGAAGATAAAGAAGTGAAAAAGAAGGGAAAGTAGAGAGGAGAGAAAGAGATAACTACCAAAATCAGTGGGAACCCCATGAGTAGGCAGAATAGATGTACTGGAATGGCAGGCGTTTTCAAGCCAAGTCCAAGGAAGACAGTTATGCTCTTCTCCTTCTCCCATTTTTCCCATACGTCTTCTACTTTACTTTCTACTTGGTCAGACTTTGATTATGCAACACCCTTATCTGCTACCAGGCAACAGACACCTCATTCTTTAGTCCCACCCAGCTTGAGAGGAGGCCACTGGGGAAACAGCAGGGGTTGAACCTAACCCAGACTTGAGTTTCAAATCTGGTCCTGCCAACTAGTGTCACTGTGCCTCAGGCACTAGATCCTCAAGAGTCTAGGAGAGTGCCCCCTGTCTAGGAGGGGTCAGGAAATTAATCACTGACCAACACTACCAAACTACCTTCTCCTTGTTATTTCACTTAAGACTTCTGGGTTGTGGCCGGACACGGTGGCTCACGCCTGTAATCCCAGCACTTTGGGAGGCCGAGGCGGGCGGATCACAAGGTCAGGAGATCAAGACCATCCTGGCTAACACGGTGAAACCCCGTCCCTACTAAAAATTAAAAAAAAAAATTAGCTGGGTGTGGTGGCGGGTGCCTCTAGTCCCAGCTACTCGGGAGGCTGAGGCAGGAGAATGGCGTGAACCCGGGAGGCGGAGCTTGCAGTGAGCCAAGATCGCGCCACTGTACTCCAGCCTGGGCGACAGAGCAAGACTCCGTCTCAAAAAAAAAAAAAAAAAAAAAGACTTCTGGGTTGTGAAGATTGTGAGTCTTGAAAAAACACTGGTGAAAATTGAGAGCTTCTAAAAGAGAGGTTAGAGGGCACTAAAGGGAACCTACCTAAATGATTTTACATTCATATTTGCAAGACGCCCTTGTCTTGGTCCTCTCTCTAGTCCACCGGTTATCACATTTTACAAGTCCTCAGAATCACCTGGAGAGCTGGTTAAAGCACAGATTGCCGGGCCCACCCCTGTAGTTTTTGACTCAGGATGTCTGGGCTGGGTGAGACAAAAAGTCCTGGATGATGCTGATGCTGCCGGTCCAGGAGCCACACATTGAGAACCACCGACCTAGTCCAATCTCACATTAAAGCTAAAGTGATTTGTTTAAAGCCCTGCTTTTATCATTTCACTTTCTGTTTAAAACTCTTCAATAGCATCCTGTAAGATATATTTTGAGGTATCGACGCTAATGGTTAGATGATCAAGTTTTTTTATTTAGTGAAGAGGAGAGAGCCACTGCCCCCCACCACCCTGTCCTCTTAGGATGTTTTCTTAAAGACATAAGACATAAGAGGCCAGCCTTTTGATTTTACAATGCGAGGGCTCCGGCCTTCTGTAAGGATCTGTAAGCCCTTACCTCCAGAACGGCAAGAGAAATTGTAATTGTCTGTCTTCCAACTTACTGTATAAAGTTGTGTGAAATTCTGTCCAGACTTTGTACACACTTTCATACTCTCTGTATATGCATGTAAATCTGTAATGCTTACTCACAAGTTGTGTTCTCTCTCTTCTCTCTTCATATCTTCAAATATTGCTACAAAGGAGTTGTTGTTAATGTTGGCAGGATTGTTTCATTTCCCTGACACAACCTTCCTTAACACTTTACTATTCTCTGAGGACCATGCTCCTTTTATAGGGGTGGACCCCTGCCAGCCTTGCCTGATGCAATTAGATTCTCTCTGCCAGGAATTTGGGATCAGGACTGACAGACATGGTCTGGAGAGAGAGAGAGAGACAGCGAGAGACAGAAAGAGAGAGATGCACAGAGAGAAGAAGCAGGGGTGCCGGTTCCTGAGGCCTTTCCATCCGCAGTCCAACCGGAGGGAGTTACAGCTGTATTTCCTGCCTTGGGCTCTGTGAGCTACCCCATGTCCTGCCCAAATCCCCCTTTTTGCTTAAGCAGATTGGCCTTGGAGTTCTGCTAATTGCAACCAAAATAACCCACATGAAGATACTTCCCATTGCCCTCTTGAAGAAGTCCAGATCCCCTGAACATGGCAGTAAAGCTCTTCACCATCTGGCGTCTCTTTGCTTTTCATCTTTTTCCTCAACACATTCACCTTCTATTCTCTATTTCTGTATGTTGAACTACTTTTTAGCTTTTTCTACCCTTCAGGCCTTGGGCATGATGTGTTCTTTCTGCTTATTACACTCTTTTCTCCTCGTCTTTGCCTCGCCAATCCCTATTTGGCCTTCAGAATCAGTGTGTGTCATTTCCTCCAGGAAGCCCTCCCAGATACACAACTTTTCCTAACTCTCTGAGTACCTTTAGCTCCTCTTGTCGTAGCACTTATATGGACATTATCATTGCCTGTTGACTTGTCTTTCTTCCACCTTAGATTGTGAGCTCTGTGAGGGCATAGATTGAGTCTGGATTGCTGTTGTTTCTGGGTGTCTAACAGTGCCTGGTACTTGGCCAGCACCCAATAAATACTTATCAAATGAATGAATAATGTGCCTTCCTTGTCATCAGTCACATCCCCCAGCAGCAGACTCACAGTGTTGAATAGAAAAAAAAAGAAAGAAAATGACTTTGGCCTCAAGCTATAGACTATGATTTGGAAATACTCTGGAGATCAAGAATCAGATATCTCCGTGGTTTGGGAATATCCAATTACCTTCATTGTATCTTTTTTTCCCTATTTAATAATTGTGCCAGAGTTTCTAATTAGAGAAAAGACCTCATGCGGTTGCTGATTCCAATGTGCTGCATCACTAGGGAGATTTTGAGAATAAGGCTAGAATTTAGCATATCAGAAATTCAATCCATTTGAGATCTCTCAAAGAGGTTTGCCCTTGGGTCATTTAGCACAGACTTTCATAGTCACTGCAAACTGCTGTCATGGTAATCATGGAACCTTTCATGATTTTTGTATATGAGTTAATGAAGATACTGGAAACAGCCCAAAGGAATTCATACTTGGGCATGCATTTGTCTCCATATTAACCTAATCATTGTTTTGAACACACATCTGCCCCAGGGCTGGTCCTCTTGGCTCTTGGTCCTGACAGAAATAAATAAACAACTGATTCCTTTTTAGTATTTCAGCCTAGGAGGCTGTGGATGTTTGCCCTTTTGGTCTCATTTCAACAGGAAACCTCACATGGAAGGTTTAAAAGAGCAGAAGAAAAAAGGAGGCTGTGTGAAGCAAATCTTTCTTTTATTTCAAATGATTAATGTGGCTGATTTCAAGGTACCTAAATTTAATGCCTATAAATAAAGTTTCAGTTGTGGAGAGCACAGAACATTGACTATATCTAAAGCCTTTTTTATGGTTCTTTATAAACACACTTTAACTTAAGCTTCCATCAAGCCTACAAATTTGGATACAGATATCCCAGTGTGCTTACAATATTTGAGTGTGAGTTTTCCATCTGTGTCTTCTTTTGTGAGTTATTTCCCAATATCCATTCTTCTCTTTTTTCCTAGTAATAATAGCCCTTACTTTTAGCAAGGGACGTGGATGTTTAAAATCAGGACATGGCCGGTTGCGGTGGCTCATGTCTGTAATACCAGCACTTTGGGAGGCCGAGGCAGGTGGATCTTGAGGTCAGGAGATCGAGACCATCCTGGCCAACATAGTGAAACCCCGCCTCTACTAAAAATACAAAAAATTAGCCGGGCGTGGTGGCAGGTGCCTGTAGTCCCAGCTACTTGGGAGGCTGAGGCAGAAGAATCACTTGAACCCGGGAGGTGGAGGTTGCAGTGAGCCGAGATTGCGCCACTGCACTCCAGCCTGGCGACAGAGTCAGACTCCGTCTCAAAAAAAAAAAACAAAAAACAAAACAAGACATTTCCCACTCTCCCTTACTGCTGGCCAATAGTACTTAAAGAGAGGGGTTATACTGAACTTTCTGGATGTAGCTTTAAAGGGAGCTATTGAGAGTGGTAGGAGGCAGCCAAATGCCTAGGCAGATAGGGATGGGTCCCTGGTGAAACCCCACCTCCAAGCCGTAGACAGTTTAAAGCCTGAAAGCCAAGCTACAAGTTAAATCCTCTGACTGGATTGAGAACCTGTCTTCGTGTTTCATGCGCTTTCCTCTGATGGATCCCCACCCTTCACCTATTTTACATATACCTACTCTTTTCCTAATTGGTTTTCTACACTGTCATGCCCACCTTTGAGTGGTGTCTTTGCTGTAAACTTTTTTGCATACTCACAAACCAATCAGCACATACTCCCCATTCTGAGTCCATAAAAGTCCTCAGACTCAGCCACATTAGGGACTTGCACGCCTTTGGGTAGGGGAACCACCCCTCACGTCCCCTCTCTGCTGAGAGCTGTTCCCTCACTCAATAAAATTCGTCTCAGCCCTCCTCACCCTTCAATGTCCAGCTTATCCTCATTCTTCTCGGGCATGGTACAAGAGCTCGGGAACTGCTGAACATGAGTATAAGCTGTAACACAGGTAAGCTGGGGCATGCCAGCGTGGCCAAGCAAGGCCCAGGTGAAGCATCACCGGCTGGGGTTCCCTGGCTTGCAAAATGACTGAGAAGAAAAATCCTGCATCACTATTTTGTGCCCTTCTTCATCCCTTCCTACTGACTGGAATGTGGACATGATGGATGGAGCTGGGGCAGCCATTTTGGGGAATGAATTGGGAGCCACATTGAAAATGGCAGAATTAGAAGACAGAAGTCTGGGTCCCTGGAGATTGTGGAACTTTCATAAAAGGCAAGACCAGGAGAGAGAAAGAAACTGCAGTCTTAAGTAAGCATCTATTATTCCAGATTTTCTTTTCTTTTCCCTGTTTTTTTTTTTCACACAGTCTCGCTCTGTGGCCCAGGCTGGAGTTCAGTGGTATGATCTGGGCTCACTGCAACCTGCATCTCCCAGGTTCAAGTGATTCTCGTGCCTCAGCCTCCCTAATGGCTGGGATTACAGGCATGCGCCATCAGGCCTGGCTAATTTTTGAATTTTTAGTAGAGACACTATGTTGGCCAGGCTGGTCTCGAACTCCTGACTTCAAGTGATCTGCCCACCTCAGCCTCTCAAAATGCTGGGATTACAGGTGTGAGCCACCGTCCCTGGCCTTATTCCAGATTTTCTGTCGTCTGATCTTAACTGATACACCACTCAAAAGTGAAATTTATTTTTTCTCCTTCCATTGATTGGGTGTGAAATTGCATGGGCTTTTTTGCGAGATTTGCCTTCTGATCCCAGGGTCTGTTGGAAGATGGGCAGTTTTGCTAGACCTTTGCATTAGCCAAAATAAGTTTTCTGGTATGGGGAATTGAGACAACATTTCAATGTCAGGGCTAAGCTTTTTCCACTTAGCCACAGAGACGTACTGTTGCCTAGTCTTTGTATGTGCATTTTGAGTTTTTCTAGTGCAGGGGAGCTACATATCCTTTACCCTAAAGTCAAGGCTCCTATCTCAAAGACTTTTTGGAATGTGGTAGGGGATAAGACTTATCACCAATTAGTCTGAGTGGAAATTAATTGACATAGAGACAAAAACCAAACCGAAACAAAAATTATCTAAAACAAGTATAATAACCCTCCATGTGGGAGGAACAAGCGTGATGCCAGCAAGGAATTGTGATTTTACTTACTGAACTTGGGCCTTTTAATCTTCTTTGCTGTTTCTTTGTTTGAATGTACTCCAGTCACCAGCAAAACTACATAAAGAAAATTTTTTAAATTTTAATCAATATTATTTTACCTAAATGCTTTCTCTTTCGACTCATATTTGCTTTGATAATGCACAAAGTATTCTCACTGGCAGAAGTAATTTTCCCTCTTACAGTCATGCATCACTTAATGATGGGGCTACGCTCTGAGAAACGTGTCAATAGGTGATTTCATCACTGTGCCGATATTGTAGAGTATACTTACACAAACCTAGATGGTCTACTACACACCTAGGCTGTATGGTATGGTCTATTGCCTCTTAGGTCAAAAACCTGTACAGCATGTTACTGTACTGAATACTGTAAACAATTGTTAACAACTGATAAATATTTATGTATCGAAATATATCTAAACATAAAAAGGTACAGTAAAAATACAGTATAAAAGATATAAAGTGGTACACCTGTAGAGGACACTTAGCATGAATGGTGCTTGCAGGACTGGAAGTTGCTCTGGGTGAGTCAGTGAGCGAGGGGTGAGTGAGTGTGAAGGCCTAGGATATTACTGTATAAAGCCGTAGATTTTATAACCACTGTATACGTCATCTACACGAAATTTATAAAAAATATTTTTTCTTTAATATAATATTAATCTTAGCTTACTGTATCTTTCTCACCTTATAAACTTTTTAATTTTTTAACTTTTTGACTCTTTTGTAATAATGCTTAGCTTAAAACACACACATTTTACAGCTGTACAAAAATATTGTCTTTCGTTATATCCTTATTCCATAAGCTTTTTTCTATTTTTGAGATTTTTAAATTTTTTACTTTTAAAATCTTTTGGTTAAATGTTATGATAACTTTTTTTTAAGTAAGTAAAAGGAGTATACTCTAAAATAATGATAAAAATATAGGATAGAAAATACAGGCTGGATGTGGTGGCTCACACCTGTAATCCCAGTACTTTGGGAGGCAGGGGTGGGTGGATCACCTGAGGTCAGGAGGTTGAGACCATCCTGGCTAACATGGTGAAACCCTGTCTCTACTAAAAATACAAAAATATTAGCTGGGAATGGTGGCACATGCCTGTAATTCCAGCTACTTGGGAGGCTGAGGCAGGAGAATCGCTTGAACCCAGGAGGCAGAGATTGCAGTGAGCCGAGATCACGCCACTGCACCCCAGCCTGGACGACAGAGTGAGACTTCATCACAAAAAAAAGAAAACACATACGCCAGCAACATAGTTGTTATTTGTTATCAAGTAATCATTATCAAGTATTATGTACCGTACATAACGGTATGTGCTATGCATTTATTTGGCAGCTGGCGGCTCAGTAGGTTTGTTTACACAAGCATCACCACGCACATGTGAGTAATGTGTTATACTACATCAATGGCTACAATGTCACTAGGCAATAGGAATTTTTCATCTCCATTATAATCTTATAGGCGGCTGTTGACTGAGACATTGTTATGAAGTGCATGACTGTATTAAGATTGGAGGAATGAGATGTCTAGTTTGTATACTTTTCTCAGCCCCTGCTGAAAGATCCCTTTAAAGACACCTCTTGGATAATTGTCCTTTGTTTTGCTGTGTTTAAATTTGACCACACCAACCTGACGAATCTCCATTTTCCGGAGGAAGGAATGTGGGTCTGGAGAAGTCCACTAATTTGTCTCGTCCCATGAATTAATGAGGGAGGTGGGATGAGCACCCTGGCCCTTCCTGTACTCTGTCCTCCCTTCCACAGCAGGTTTCCAGATGGCCAATTTCCAAATAGCGAGAGAACTGCACGTGCATGTGTGTGCATCTATGTGTGTGCACACTATGTGTGTGTGCACCTATTGTGTGCACCCATGTATGTGTGCATATGAGTGTGCCTGAGGGAAGACTGAATTCAGGGAACATAAAAAGAGCCTCAGAAGAGAGGCTGTCTGGGAAAGAAAGGCACGGAGAAAGGGGCTAGGGAGAAGAAGGAGACTGATCAGAATGCCTGAGAAGTGACCTGAGTATTCCCTCCTAGTCCCCTGGCAGCCCTGGTTCTGTGTCCCATCGAGGCAACTGCAGATAGTTGAGCTTCCTCCTTAGAAACAGGAGCAGAACCTCCGATAGCATTTGGACACCACTCTCCTTCAAGTATATCAATAGGTGGAGAAGGGAGAATTCTGTATCCTTTCTAATTTAAAGTCTGGTTCCTTTTCAAGCACATAAGATGAAATAGAGCTTTCTCAGACCTTGTGATGGGTCTCTCCTTCTCCCCACCTGCTTTCTCCTTGCCTTTCTTTCCCAGACAGCCTCTCTTCTGAGGCTTTTTTTTTTTTTTTTTTTTTTTGAGACAGAGTCCCACTCTGTTGCCCATGCTGGAGTGCAGTAGTGCGATTTCGGCCCACTGCAACCTCCGCCTCCCGGGTTCAAGCGATTCTCCTACCTCAGCCTCCTGAGTAGCTGGGATTACAGGCGCCCATCACCACGTCCGGCTAATTTTTGTATTTTTAGTAGAGACAGGGTTTCGCCGTGTTGGCCAGGCTAGTCTTGAACTCCTGACCTCAGGTGATCCACCCGCCTCGGCATGAGCCACCACACCCGGCCTGAGGCTTTTTATATATTCTCTCCATTCATTGAAAAGTGAATGTTGGCTGTTTTTATTATTGAAAAAAATACATGTTCTTTGTAGAAAAACGTAAACAACACAAATGTGGATGAATACAAAAGTATAATATCTTCTAGTCTTTTTCTATAGGTATACAGGTATTCATATGAATACCTTTAAACAAACATTTGATCATACACATGTTGTTTGCAATGTTTAATAACTTATTTCTACTTAATGATCTATATCAACATTTTTTCATGTCATTAAATGTTCTTTCTACAGTAATTTTAATTGCCTTCAAAGTATTGCACTATATGGATGTATCATAACTTAACCAAACTTTGATTTAATATAGTGTAATCTTTGCATCGATCCATTATTTCCTTAAAATAAATTTCCAAATAGAATTTCTTGTCTGACATGCATGCTGACTTAAAATTTTGATACATATTGTGAAAATTTCTGGTAGCTTTTTTTTTTTTTTTTTGAGACAGAGTCTCACTCTGTCACCCAGGCTGGATTGTAGTGGTGCAATCTCGACTCACTGCAACCTCTGCTTCCTGTTCAAGCGATTCTCCTGACCCATCTTCCTGAATAGCTGGGATTATAGGTGGACACCACCATGCCTGGCTAATTTTTGTATATTTAGCAGAGACGGGGTTTCACTATGTTGGCCAGGCTGGTCTTGAACTCCTGACCTCAGGTGATCCTCCTGCCTTGGCCTCTCAAAGTGCTGGGATTACAGGCGTGAGCCACTGTGCCTGGCGGGTGTGTTTGTTTTTAACTGAACACACATCTTCAATTTAGGTATAAATGGACTTAGGAGTTCTTGGATTGGCAATTATTTTTGAAGAAAAAAGCGGCAATGCCACCAAGTGTTTAAAAAAACTTTTTATTTATCTTATGATTATCCAGCTACTATGGTCTCAATATTTGTTTACCCACCCCACCCAACCCCCCAACTAGAATTCCTACATTGACATCCTAACCCCCAGTGTGATGATATTAGAAAGTGGAGCCTTTGGGAGGTCACAGGTCTTAGACAGTGAGCCCTCATGATGGGATAAGTGCCCTTATAAAAGGGACCCCAGAGAGCTAGTTTACCTCTTCTGTCATGTGAGGACACAGCAAAAGGATGCCTCTCTAGGAACCACAAAGCCGACCCTGACCAGACTCCGAATCCATCAGCACCCTGATCTTGGACTCCCCAGCCTCCACAATGGTTAGAAATAAACTTCTGTTTTTCTGAGCCACTCAATCTATAGCAGTTTTTTATAGCAGACTGCATGAACTAAGACACTGGTTAACCTGTGCCAATGATGTGGCCATTGAATTATCTCCAATTTTGACTATTAGCACTAGTTGAGGCCTGAGTAATTGACATACCATGTCCTAGAAGAACAGAAACATGAAAGAGAACTGAGTGAGAACCAGAAGTCTAGCCAGGCAGAATGAAGGCAGACATTTTTTAGGTGTATTTACTTCTGGGGTTTGAGTGGGTGTGAGTGTCCCGGAGGTCTAATTTTTATGGTAGCCTCTTGTCAATTGACTGTGCAAAGACCATATTTTCACTTAATGCTCAAAAATAAATATCTATAATCCTATAATATTTTTAAAACAAGCACTAAATACATATATAGAAAAAAAATTGAGCAAGGAGAGGGAGTAAGTGAAATAATAAATTTGGGTATCATTTTTTGTGGAAAACCAAAAACTGTTCTTGGCCTCTGTGCCTGAGGAAAGTGGCTTATAAGTCCTGGTATCATTAGGACTATAAATATTTTAGTAAGAACACCCCATCATTTGCTTTTGGTTGCCCAAGACCTTTTAAGCTGAAAACATGCATAGCTGGGTTCAGTTGAACAGCAGTAATTAATAAAGTCATTATCTTCGATGGCACAAACAGGCCCTCCCCTCAGCTTCTGTGCTTATAATTAAAGCTCCTCAGAAACCATTCCTCCAGGGGACGGCTGGTCTGCAAATGTGCTTGTGCCCTGGAGCAAGTCTTCACTCCTCCCCAGCAATCCCCCTCATGCTACATTGGAAATGGTAAATTGCATGTTGAAGTTGGGGAAGAGAAAAATCAGTCTTGTGTTCGTTTTCCTAGGATGCCTAGCAGAGCACCAGAATGGATGGCTGATGCCCACTTCAAAGTGCAAAGCCGCAGACAGGTCTGAGAGCCAGTCCCTGTGTGAGAGCAGTTGGCAATGGAGGCCATGCATGTCAAGAAAACTTGAAGAGAGTTAAGTCTGGAACCCCAAATTCCAAGGCAATCATGCAGCAATGCTTCTCAGCAAAGCTTCTCAGTCCTTAAAAATCCAGTGTTCTCTGACCAACATGGTGAAACCCTGTCTCTACCAAAAATACAAAAATTAGCCAGGCATGGTGGCTGGCGCCTGTAATCCCAGCTACTTGGGAGGCTGAGGTAGGAGAATCACTTGAAATCAGAAGGTGGAGGTTGCAATGAGCCGAGATCGTGCCACTGCACTCCAGCCTGGGCAACAAGAGTGAAACTCCGTGGAAAAAAAAAAAAAAAAAAATTCCAGTGTTTCAGTTTTGAATAACCTAAATAATCCCTCTCCTCCCCTCCCTTCCCCTTTCTTTTCTTTTCCTTTTATCTTGCCCAGGCTAGAATGCAGTGGTATGATCACAGCCTACTGCTACCTTGAGCTCCTGGGCTCAAGGGATCCTCCTGTCTCGACCTCCCAAATAGTTGGGCTTACAGACATGTGTGCCACTGTGCCCGGCTACTTTTTAATTTTTTATAGAGACAGAGCCTCACTATGTTGCCCAGGCTGTCTTTTCTTTCTTTAGTAGTGCTTGAAATGTTAAAGCATATTAAATACTAAAATTACTCTTTCAGAAAAAAAATTTCTCCCAATTCACTTTCTCCCTCTCTGATGTGACAATCAGGACAGTTAAAATACTGATTTTTAAAATTTATTGTATAATGCATAGAGAAAATATAAATGAATAAGCTTGAAACTATGTTTAATCTTTTTAATGTTAAAAATGCAAGCTAAAGCAAAATGAGGGGGTGTTTTCCCATATCATGCTAGTAAATATGGAACATAAAATTATATTTAATCCTGGCAGGGATTTGAGATTAGGGCTTCCCTGAACACTGTTGGTGAAGTATAAGCAGGCAGGGCCATTCTGGAAAGTAATTTCAAGAGCCTTAAAAACTTTTATATTCTTTGACCTAGAAAACAAACTCCTAGGAATATATCCCAAGTTATAATCAGAGGTATAGACAAAGATTTATGTAAAAAAATCCTCATTAGAGCATTATTTCTAATGGATCTGGAAATAATAAAATGTTGAAAATGTGCCAACAATAGGAAATCCTAGGCATTTATTACAAATGGTGTGTAGTAGAATATTAAATTACCTGTGAAGTGTTCAGCTCTAACCTTAAGAATGACTCTGACAAGGTTAAAATATATGCAGATAAATAACTGGAACAAATATACTAAAATGTTAACAATGGAGGAATTATTATTTCCATTTTTTGTTTTCTGTATTTTCCCCTTTTACATTTGTATTTAATATAAAATATATATTTTATATAGACGTAATTTATATAATTAGAATCTTATAGAAATGAGAAATAACTGATATAATTACAAAAAACAATTACTTTTTAGTTTGGTCATATTGAAATCATATAGATTTATAATAATGAAAATTGCTTTCTAAAATTATTGGCATGATTAATCTGTGCGCATGTTTTCCAGTTTTCCTGTCAGTAATGAATTATAATCAGAATCCACATTATGTTCAAGAAAAGACATGAAATACCAGAACATCTAATCAATGATCAAATCAGTAGGTACTTACTGAATACTTGTGTACCCAGAACTTTTATAGGCATGCCTCATTCTAGCCCATAAACTTCCTGTTAGATCTTTTTGGAGACCCTCTATTTGCTAACATAGATAGTATCCACAATGCCTTCTTGAAAACCGATTTATAAAGCAGATCGTTTAAACATAGTTCAGGTTTCCCTGATGCTTTAATTTAGGATTATATACTCAATGAAACATTTAGCATCAAATAAATCAGAACTTCACAGCAAAGCCATGACAGCTTATTCTCTACAATCACTTAAATCATAAAATTATGCTTCAAATCATAGGATATTTAAAGCTAGGAGGAGATTTGGAGGTCATCCTTTATTTTATAGAAAGGACACCAGAGCCAGTTTTAACCCCTTGGCTAGTGCTGCAGTCGTTTGGGGGAACCGGAATGCGAGTTTGCTGGCTACAGTGTTGGCCTCTTTACTCTACTTGCTCCCTGTCAGTGCACACGTGGATTATAAACAATACTCCAATGTCAATGAGCAGTGTAAAATTCTGCTCTATCATGCATTGAAACATATCTAAAGCAAGCATGCTACCTCTTAAATATATTAATTAAACACATTAAACACTTAATTGACATTAATTTAGAGAGCTTTTGAGGGATCCTTGGATGGCTCCAATACCTTAAAAATCCAGTATGCTTAAGGACAATTATTTGTTTAGAAATATTTATTGAGTGCCTATGATATGGGGTGAGCACTAGAGATACAACACTGAGCACGACACAGCTCCCGCCCTCGGTGAGTTAACAGATTTTGGAGAGCCAGAAAAATGACAAGGCCGATATCTTGCTGCTATGGTGAGAATAAACACAGGACACCAAGGAAGTGCATAGGAAGATGGCCCAACCTAAAGTGGGTAGAGGGAAGCTTCCTGGAGGATAGCATGGTTTGTGGGAGGGGTTGTGGGGATGTCAGTGAGAGGAAGAGCATTCCGGGAAAGGGAACGGCATATTCAAAGGCTTCTAGGTGAGAAATGATGCATTCCCCAGGGAAATCAGAAGTTCAGTGCCAGAGTGGGGGCTACAGTGAGTGACAAGAGAAGGGGAGGAGAGCAAGAGCCATATCAGGAAGGCCCCACAAGCAAGGCACTTGAAGAAACTTGTGCTGCATCCTAAAGGCAAAGGGAAAACACTGAGTTTGCATGGAGAGCAACAGAGTGGAGGTCAGATGTGGGCTTTAAGAGATTAATAGGGGTATGGTAGAAAATGAGGTAAAGGCATAAGGATTTGGGGCAGGGAGGCCATCACAGCACCCAGAGGAGGGGTAGGGGGACTTAAGCAAATGGCCCTGAGGTGGAGACACGTGAGCAGAGGAGAGAGATGGCAGGGAGGCAGACACGTGAGGACCTGGGGACGGGACTATGTGAACGCAAGCCTCCTTGTTTTTCATTAATAGAGTGATTTATTATTCCACCCAGCTTCATTAAGGTATAATTGACAAATAAAAATCATCTATATTTATGATGTTTTGATATATGTGTACATTGTGAAATGATTAAATCAAGCTAATTAACATAGCTATGACCTCACATACTTAACAATTTTTATGTGTGTGGTGAGTACATTTTAACTCTACTCTCTTAGCAAATTTCAAGTAAACAATGCAGTTTTATAAGCTGTAGTCACTGTGCTGTACATTAGATCACCAGAACATATTCATCTTATAAATGAAATCTGTACCTTTTTTTTTTTTTTTGAGATGGAGTCTCGCTGTTGTTGCCCAGGCTGGAGTGTAATGGTGCAATCTCAGCTTGCTGCAAGCTCTGCCTCCTGGGTTCCAGCAATTCTCCTGCCTCAGCCTCCCAAGTAGCTTAGATTACAAGCGCCTGCTAACATACTTGGCTAATTTTTGTATTTTTAGTAGAGACGGGGATTTTGCCATGTTGGCCAGGCTGGTCTTGAACTCCTGACCTCAGGTGATCCACCCACCTCGGCCTCCCAAAGTGCTGGGATTACAGGCATAAGCCACCACTTCTGGCCTGAAAGTTTGTACTCTTTGACCAGCATCTCCCTATTTCCCTGGCTCCCCAGCCCCTGGAAACCATTGTTCTACTTTCTGCTTCCATCAGTTTGGCTTTTGTAGATTCGATACAGTATGTAAATGAAATCATACAGTATTTGTCTTTCTGTGCCTGCTTTATTTCACTTAGTATAACATCCTTTGGTACACTTACATTGTAAATGACAGGATTTCTTTTTTTTAAGGCAGAATAATATTCCATTGTATATGTACAGTGTGAGCTAAGGGCCCAATTACATTCTTCTGCATATGGATATATTATTTTCCCAATAACACTTATTGAAGAGATTGTTCTTTCCCCATTCTGTGTTCTTGTCACCTTTGTTAAAAATCAGTTAACCATAAATGTGTGGGTTTATTTCTTGGCTCTTTATTTTGTTCCATGGGTTTATATGTCTGGTTTTATGCCAGTACCATGCTGTTTTGATTACTATAGCTTTGTAGTGTATTTGGATGTTGGGTATTTTGATGCCTCCACCTTTGTTCTTTTTGCTCAGGATTGCTTTGGCCTTTTGGAATCTTTTCTGTTTCCATATGAATTTAGAATTTTTTTTCCAAATTTCTGTGAAAAATGCCATTGGAATTTCAATAGGGATTGCACTGAGGATTGCATCGAAGAATCTGTAGCTTGCTTTGGATAGTATAGGCATTTCAACAATATTAATTCTTCCAATCCATGAACATGGAATATCTTTCTATTTATGTACATCTTCTTTAATTTTCTGCATCTTTGTGTGTGTGTGTGTGAGTCAGGGCCTCACTCTGTTACCCACGCTGGAGTGCAGTGGCATGATCGTGGCTCACTGTAGCCTCAGTCTCCCTGAGCTCAGGTGATCTTCCCACCTCAGACTCCCCAGTAGCTAGGACTACAGTCACATGCCACCACACCTGGATAATTTTTAAAATTTTTTTGTAGATAATGGGTTTCTCCATGCTTCGCAAGCTGGTCTCAAACTCCTGGGCTCAAGTGATCTGCCCACTTCAGCCACGCAAGGTGCTGGGATTACAGGTGTGAGCCACCGTGCCTGGCCTCATCAATGTTTTATAATTTTCAATGCACAGATCTTTCACTTCTATGGTTAAATTTATTCCTAAGTAGTTTTTTTTGATACTATTGTAAATGAGATTGTTTCTTTGATTTCTTTTTCAGATAGTTCATTGTTAGTGTATAGAGGTGCTACAGATTTTTGTATGTTGATTTTGTATTCTATAACTTTACTGAATTCATTTATTAGTTCTAACAGGTTTTTAGTGGAGTCTTTAGGGCTTTCTGTATATAATATCATGTTAACTGCAGAGGAAATTTTATTTCTTTTTCAGTTTGAATATCTTTATTTCCTTTCCTTGCCTAATTGCTTTGGGTAGGACTTCCAGTGCTATGTTGAACGGAAGTAGCAAGAGTGGGCATCCTTGTCTCATTTCTGATCTTAGAGGAAAAGCTTTTAGCTTTTCACCATTGATTATAATATTAACTGTGGCCCTGTCATACCTGGCCTTTATTGTGTTGAGGTACAGGAGTCTCCTTTTTCTACTTTGATTTCTTGCTATCTGAATAAGCAAGCCAGAAGGGCAAGGGCAGGCTGAGAAAGGCAGGGGACAAAAGACAGCCAGATCTTCCTTTCTTGGTTCTGTGATGCTGGGAACATGCAGAAGGTGAAATGGCCTCAGTTTGTTTGTTTGTTTTATTTGTTCGACTAAACCCTATTCCTAACCTCTTGTCCCACCCTCAACCCATTCTTATGTTAGAAACCTACTAACTTGTATGTTAGAATAAAAAGAGAAGTAGCCTCCCAAAGGGGCAAGGTGGAAATGAAGGACCTTGTGCATTCAAGTTGTAGTTCCCCAGTGTGCTAGCCCATTTTTTTGTTTGCTAAAGCAAGCCAGGCATATAGAGCAATTGTAGAGGCAGTGTTGGGTTGGTTGACCCCTGGAACTTGCCCAGTCTCTGAGGATAATAGCAATGGTTGGGGGAGGGCTCCTGGTCCAGGTACCTAGAAGTTCCTCAGGGCTTCTCATGGCCATCTGACAGGAGCCAGGGAATAGTGCCACTGGCTCCTGAGAGTGCCTGCTATCCTTGAGGACCTATCCAAAGTGAAGAGAGGGCATTGTTTGTGGCCTTTTCTTTGGCTCCAGGAGAAAGTAGCTTACCTGAGAGACAAGTAGCTTGGACAGAGCTGCCCCTAGGTCTCTGGCAGCCATGTTACATAGGGTTGGGTGATTAATAGCTCAAACATATAATTTGCAGGAAGCTCTGAGAAGATGAGTGACTTGACAAAATTGGCAAGTTGATGGTGGAGTCAGGACTAGAACCCATATCCTCCTTTTGACTCCTGGTCCAATACTCCTTCCACCATGCCTGGAGCCCCCTTGCCTTCCCAGCTGTATTACCTTCTTCTCTTCCAGTCCCCGGTTCTGCCAGGTACACACCCTCTGAACAGACCTTAAGCACTCTCATTATATTATGAGTTGAATTACGTACCCTCAAATTTATATGCTGAAGTCCTAAGCCCCCGTATCTTAGAATGTGACCTTATTTGGAAATGGGCTCATTGCAGATATAATGTTAAGTTAGGATGAGGTCATACTGGAGTAGGGTGTGCCTCTAATCCAATATGACTGATATCATTATAAAAAGGGAAAATGTGCAGACAGACACAACTACAGGGAGAATACCATGTGAAGATGAAGGCAGCGATCAGGGTGATACATGTACAGGCCAAAGAAACCCACAGATTGCCAGCAAACAGCCAGCAGCTAGGAGAGAGACATGGAACAGAGTCCTCCCTTGCAGCCCTCTGAAAGAACCAACCCTCTTGACACTGATTTTGGACTTCTAGTCTCCAGACGGTGGAGAGCATGGGTTTTTGTTGTCCTAATTTACCAAGATTGTGGTGTTTTGTTACAGCAGCCCTGGCAAACTAACAGGCTGTCTGAAAGGCTTCTGTGCTCCTTCCTGGCAGTATTTTCACAATGCTCCACAGGGTTACTCTACCTGACAAGGCCATGATACGGGGCCAAGCTTAATGGAAGATTACCCTTGGGCTTGGCCCTGAACCCCTCAGCACTTCAGTTGAGCGCTTCTAGTTGACCTATTGCTCTTCAAGGGCCTATCCAAGATTGTGTACTCTGGTGATAATGGATTCTTTTTAAAAAAATCATCTCTGGGCCGGGTGTGGTGGCTCATGCCTGTAATCCCAGCACTTTGGGAGGCCAAGGCGGGAGGATCACAAGGTCAGGAGAGCGAGACCATCCTGGCTAACACGGTGAAACCCCGTCTCACACGGTGAAACCCCGTCTCTACAAAAACACACACACACACACACATATTAGCCGGGCGTGGTGGTGGGAGCCTGTAGTCCCAGGCTGAGGCAGGAGAATGGCATGAACCCAGGAGGCAGAGCTTGCAGTGAGCCGAGATCGTGCCACTGCACTCCAGCCTGGGCGACAGAGCGAGACTCCGTCTCAAAAAAAAAAAAAAAAAAATCATCTCTGGCTGGGCATGGTGGCTCACGCTTGTAATCCCAGCACTTTGGGAGGCTGAGGCGGGTGGATCACAAGGTCAGGAGTTCAAGACCAGCCTGGCCAGCATGGTGAAACCCCGTCTCTACTAAAAATGCAAAAATTAACCAGGCATGGTGGTGTGCACCTGTAATCCCAGCTACTTGGGAGGTTGAGATGGGAGAATCGCTTGACCCTGGGAGGCAGAGGTTGCAGTGAGCCGAGATCACTCCACTGCACTCCAGCCTGGGCAAGAGAGTGAGACTCTATCTAAAAAAAAAAAACAAAAACAAAAAATCATCTCTGAAAGCGTGAGTTGCTAATGCTATAGGTAAGAATTTTTGTTTGTTTGTTTGTTTGTTTGTGAAATTAAGAAATAAGAAGATCCTTAAATTTAGAATCTGCAAATATGCTGTATCTGAAATACTTGCTAATTGCTGAGGAATACACAAGATAGGTGTGTGTATGTGTGTGTGCAATAGGTAATATACCAAGACGTATGTGTAATATATATACAGTATTTGCTTTACATAAAAACATATACACATGCATCCTGAATTTGATCTTTGCTTAACATTCTTACTTAAAACATCTCTTCAAAATGTTTCTTATAAAACGATACACTGTATTGTTTATATGCTCTGTCTTGGTTTAAAACTTTTCTTGGCTGGATTCTTTGGATCTTAGGAAAATTTTAAAAGGATATCCAGATACACATATAAAAGTACTTACCAAGGAACATTTCAATAACAGATGCCTTCATAGTGAGAACAACAGTCCTCATAAATATCAGAATGACACCCTGGAGAGAAAGAAACAGTAACATCATCATATTTCAGCCGGGGGTTCTGATTTGGTTGCACAGAGTGTGTGGGGATGGGCTGCATCATTTTGCATTGCCCTCTGGAGTCTTACGATTCCAGGCTATAGATTTCCATAAGCAGCTCATAGAGATGTCAGTGGCTGGCCTTGCTGGTACCCAGAGATGCTATTCTCAGTTAGAAAGCCCATTCTGGCCACCAGCCTCGAATTCTTCAAATATTTGATGTTTGCTTAGAACTGAAGAGGAAATAACTCTACAATTTTGAGAATATGTCCAAGTAGTCTTCTAATTAGGATGAAAGCCACATTTATGGCATTCAGAAAACATATTTAGATTATAATTATTAATACTTCACTATTCATTTGATAAATATTTATTAAACTCCTATTATATGGCTACATTTTTTTAGAAAGTGCTAAAAATTGAATTAAAAAACAATTCTCACCCTTGAAAGACTTACAGTTTAATATAGGTGGAAAAACATAAGTGGACACAAATAACCATGTTAAATTGCATAAGAGAATGTTAAGGCCTCATAAGAGAGTGTAAGGGGAAATTTATAGAGCAGTGGTTCTCAGACTTTGCTGCATATTATTTAATAGTATCACCTGGGAGTTTAAAAAAATCCTGATGCACAGGCTGTACCCCAGACCAATTGAATAAGTCTCTCTTGGGTTGGGGTCTGGTTAATTAAGTTTTTAACAACTTCTCGAGTAATTCCAACATACATCCAAGTTTGAGAACCAGTGGTTTTGAGTTGGGCTTCTTAAATCTTTTTTTTTTTTTTTTTTTTTTTTTTTTTTAGACGTAGTCTCTCTCTGTCACCCAGGATGGAGTGCAGTGGCGCGATCTCGGCTCACTGCAACCTCTGCCTCCTGAGTTTAAGCAATTCTGTGCCTCAGCCTCCCAAGTAGCTGGGATTACAGGCATGTGCCACCATGCCTGGCTGATTTTTGTATTTTTAGTAGCGACTGGGTTTCACCATCTTGGCCATGTGGTCTTGAACTCCTGACCTTGTGATTCACCTGCCTCGGCCTCCTAAAGTGCTGGAATTACAGGCGTGAGCCCCCGAGCCCAGCTGGCTTCTTAAATCTTAATGTGTATACTCATCACCTGGGGCTTTTGTTAAAGTGCAGGTTCTAATCCAGTAGGTGTGGAGTAGTGCTAGAGATTCCCCAAGGGCCAGAAATTTTAGAAGGAGAGAGACTATGGCAGCCATGGGAATAAGAGAAAGCCTTATAGAGATGGTAGCAACTGGGTCAACTTTGAAGAATGATCAGACTTTGAACATGCAGAAATAGGAGAGAAGTGGCTCCAAGTGGGGGAACAGTACCAATAGAGACCCAGACGTTGGCGAGTGCAATAGATATGAAAATGCTGATGATCTATAAGGGAGTTTCTCATCTTTCTCTTAAGGCTATGAGGACACTGTCAAAGGTTTACTGATACTACTATTAATTGAGTATATTCTGTGCATTCTGTATTGTTTTGAATCCACACAATATGTCACCATGGTAGGTTTTATGATCCTCATTGAACAGATGAGGAAACCAAGACTTAGAGAAGTTAAATGTCATAACCGTGGTCCCAGGTGATGAATAGGATTAGAATGGAGGTAAAAGTGGGTGGAGGAATCTGCCCTGGGCACAGGCAATAAGGGAGAAGTTTGTAGAGAATGAAAAGACTTAAAGTTGGTCTGCTTTTTATTATCCTTACAGCTAGCAATTTTAAACAATGTCAGTGGTAGTAAAACACTCCTCCCCTCTGGGCAGATGGCTTCCACTATATCCCCCCTCCCTCCAGTGCCATGGTTGTGCGGCCCAAAGCTGGCATTCATAGCTCTACCCTCTGCTGTGTTCAGTGGTGTACCAGTTAAAAAAAACAAGAGATAAAAGCCCTGATTTGCAGAGCTTGTCAATTTCTGTGGTAGCAAATCCCCTCCTACCATGGCTGATTTTGAAGCCACCCAAGTGACATCACTGAATGGAGATCTAGAAAGAGATAATCACAATCTAGTACTAGCTAGGCCCAGTATAAGCTTCTATTCAATATTTGATACACTGCTATGCATATTTATTAATAAAAGCAATTATTAGATTATGGGTTGAGATAGTACACAAGTACTCAATGCAATTAACTTAAAGTTGTTTAGTATATGAAAGCTTTCTTACAAGCAATTAAATTAAGCAGCAAGAGTAACCCCAAACAGAACTGATCACTTTGTTATTTTCCAACAATAATTGCAATGTGTTAAATTTCCCAATTAAGGTAGTTGGCCACTGGTTACGTCTTTAGCTTCAGAATAAAAACAAAATCACATTACAATCTGTTTGGCAACTTGGTGTTTAAGCAGCCAGATTATATTTTGGAAATAGTGTGATAACAGGTACTTTTTTTGTTTTTTATTAACTTGAGAAACTCCAGAACAATTTATGTATCTTCAAGCCTAAGTGTTTAAGTTTCCTATTGGATAAATGCAGTATGCCAAGTTGTCCTATTGGACCACCTATGCAGCCCCATTAATTGGCTGTTACCATTCAACATTGCAGATTTCATCTGCGTTATCCTTGACTTTTCTTTCTCTTACACCCCACATGCTCTCCACCAGCCAATCCTGTTGGCGCTACATTCAAAGTCTATGCAGAAACTGACCATTTCTCAGCATCTCAGCATTACCAATGCCATCTGTGGCAGGTTCTGCCCTGTCCCACCTAGATTATTGCAGTTAGCCTCATAACTAGGTGGTTCTCTTCTTCCTTTGTCCTCTGCAGTCCACAGAGCAGCCACCATGATCCTATTCAAAGTAAATTGGTTCATGGCATTTCTCGGCTGACACTCCACAGTGGCTCCCTGTCTTACTCAGAAGAAAAGCCGAAGTCTTTACAAGTGGCTCAAGACCCTGCTTAATTTGGCCTCCATCGACCCTTCGGTTCTCATTTCTCACTATTCTGCTCAATTAGTAATCTTCAGCCACACTGGCCTCTTGGCTGTTTCTGGAACACCTCTTACCTCAGGGTCTCTGCACTTGTTGTACTACCTTTTCCTCTGGCTGGATGCCATTCCCCCGGATAAGCACTTGACTTGCTCCCTCATTTCTTTCAAATCTTTGCTTAAATGTTACTTGTCATGAGACATTCCCTAGTTATCCAATTTAAAATCACAATCCCCCTCCCACCTCACCCACCACCAACGAGTATACCCTTTCCCTTTCCTACTGTCTTCTTCTCCATTGACGTATCACTTCTGACATACTTTATACTTTACTTATTTTATTTTTTTATGGTGCTCCCCACTATAATGCAAGATCCAAAAGGGCAGGGATTTTTATTTGACTTTTTGGGTTCTCAGTAAATATGTGTTGAATCAATGTGTGAGTAATGAGGGCTCTCCCTTTTCCCTAGGAAATTTAAAGAGGAAACAAAACAAAGGGAAGACAATCTTATGAATATGTTAGAAACTACTGAATTATACACTTTATTTTATTGATTGATTGATTGAGACGGAGTCTCACTCTGTCGCCTAGGCTGGAGTGCAATGGCGCAATCTCAGCTCGCTGCAAACTCCACCTCCCGGGTTCAAGCAATTCTCTGCCTCAGCCTCCCGAGTAGCTGGGATTACAGGCGCCTGCCACCATACCTGGCTAATTTTTGTATTTTTAGTATAGACGGAGTTTCACCATGTTGGCCAGGCCGGTCTGGAACTCCTGATCTCATGATCCACCTGCCTCAGCTTCCCAAAGTCTGGGATTACAGGTGTGAGCCACCGCCCCCGGCCAAATTATACACTTTAAATGGCATATTTTATGGTATGTGAATTATATCTCAATAAAAACTAATAAAGCAGTATTGATACTATTGTTAATCAACAAGCAAACCCAAAGGGAAGGCGGAGAGCAGAGAGAAGTGCTCTCAGATCTGTCCTACAACTTTAGAGTCATGATGGACATGACCTTTAGAAGCTGGAATGAATGGATAAAAACCAACGGGATTCTGGGAGATGCTCTAATCCCTGAGGAGATCTCACCCAAGTGTTGGCTTATCAATAATGGAACCTGACCAGAATCACTCTAGTGTCTTAGAATACTTGAAGCTTCTTTCTCACCACTGCAATTTCTACACTTGCTTGGTCTGTTTACTCAAGCACTTAAAATGTAAATGTGCCTTTTGAAATGTGTGAAAAAAAAATCAAACCCTCTCTCAGCCATTTCCGAGACCGAGCATGAGGACTGCCACCAGCACCATTAAGCAGTTTCTGCAGGCAGTCCAATGTCACAGAGCTGTGGGGCACATGGTAACGCTGGAGCCCTAATTCCTCATGTGCTCATCCGGGTTCTAACAAAAACTGAACAATAGGGGCTTCCAAAAGAATGTGTTACTGATTCACAAATTTATGGATTGTGCCATGAGATATAACATAAAGAATTCCAAGTATGTAATTCTGGTGAGGCAAATGAAGCCTGGTTGTGAAAAAAGAGTATACATTAGTGTAAGTGGTTTAGCACAACAAATTTCATTAGATCTCTCTTTCTGCCCACAGTTAGAAGAGAGCAAGTTGGTAATAAATAATAATATTGCTTTATATTTATATAGTTTTTCACAGAGTTTTAAATAAAGCAACTTCGTGTGCATTTCTAGAGTTGTCTATTTTGTTCACTGTTCAGTTTCTAGAGCCTGGAATAGTGTTTGGTAGTGGGCACAACAATACACGTTCGTTGGGAAAATGAGTAAATACAAACTTGTTCTTCACAGTAAACTTGTGCAGGATGTGGAGTATGCACAATTCCTATTTTAAAGATAAGGAAACTGAGGTCTGCAGTGGGTAAGTGACTTATTCAAGGTCACACACCCAGAGTCAAGCCTGGGTTTCATGGCTCCTGATCCTGTACCCTTCTTTCTACCCCTTGTGTCTAAGACAATCTGCAGGTTGCATCTTGTTAAGATTGAAAAAGCAAAATGGACTTTTCTTAAATCTTTGTATCAAAATGCTTGAGATTTACAGATAAGGGGCAAATTACTCATCAGTTAAAGATGTATGAGAAGAATACACTTTGTCACATGTGGAGGAAGTGTAAAAAGGCAAAGAAAGAGAAAAGTAATTTAAGCAGGGAAAATAAAGACCACAGTGAGAAGAAGACACTTGATAATGTTCGGCGCTGGTGACCAGGAAGTGTAAAAATTAAAGCAAGTCCATAGGGAATTGAATGTGGCAATGCATGCAAAAGCAACTTGGAGAAAGAATGACTAAAATTAAAAAGACTCATAGTACCAAGTGTTGGTGAGGATGTGGAGGACTGGAATAATTCCTAACAAGAATGTAAAATGGTACAACTACTTTGGAAAACAGTTTGGTAGTATCTCAAAAAGTTAAAAAGCTAAATATATTCCCACCGTATGTTGCAGCCATTTCACTCCCAGGCATTTTCCCAAGAGGAATGAAAGTATATGTCCATACAATGACTTCTGCATGTATATTTTTAACAGCTTTGTTTCTCATAGCTCCAAACTGGGAACGATGCAAAATCTATCAACAGATAAATGGATAAACACATTGTGGTTTATCCATACAATGGAATATTACTCAGCAATAAAAAGGAATGAACCATTGATACATAAAACAAAATGAATGAATCTCAAAATAATTATGTTAAATGAAAGCAGTCAGACAGAAAAGAGTACATTCTGTTCAATTTTACGTTCATATCGTTACATTGCATCTAGAAACTGTACTCTATAGTAACAAAGAGCATATCAGTGGTATCCAGGAGCCTGGGGAGTGGGAGTGGAGAGTCCTGGAGACATAAGGGCAGAAGTAAAAGATGGCAAAGGAACACATGAAAAATTTGGGGATGGATATGTTCATTATCTTGATGTGCTGATGGTTTCACAGTGTTCATATGCCAAAACTTATCAGACACTATACTTTAAATATATATATTCTTCATGCCTAGAGAGTGGGAGGCGTATTCACTAGAACCCAATAACAGTGGTTGTGTCAGGGAAAGAGAACTGGGTAAGTGGTGATCAGAGACAGGAAGGAATCTTACCATTTTGTCCTATTTAAATCTTTACCCTGTGCATATATGTTAATAAATCCAATATTAGTAAAATATAAAAATGAAATAATGAAAAAACTCTTGAAATTGAAAGGGACACTTAAGAAGTATTGTTGTTATCATTATCACTTCCACCACCAAATTTAGCAGTGATTCAATTAACATAAACCAGATAGAGTCCGCAGAGCTTCATTATATGTGGTCTGTTAGGAAGACTTAACATATACAGACAATGTTGATCTCAAATGGGAAGCTGCAGCTATCTCCTAACTCACTCTTGCTCCTTGCTCCAGGTCACTCTTTCTTTCAGTTGGAAAGGATCAGCTTCCTAAAGCACAGGTCTGATTGTGCATTCACCTGTTCAGAATTTTTCTTCATAGTCCACTCATTCTCTACAGAATAAAGCTCACATTCCTCAGTGAGGCATTACAAACTCTTCATGAAATGGCCTGCCTTCCCTTTCAACACCGTCTCACTGCAATTCTCCTGAGTAATCCTCTCTTTTGACCCCAGGACACCTGGGCTTTTGGTCTTTTCTCCACACTCTGCATGTCAGTACCTTGGCTCACATTCACATTATTGTTCTATCTGGACTACTTTACCAGCCCTCACCACAAACCCATCCATCTTTCAAGCTTCAGCTCCTGGGCCACCTCTTCTATATAAATTGCCCTGATTTCCTAAAACCAAAATTCATCTTCTTTCATGCACCCATTAATCATTCAAAAATAAAAGTATACGTACTATGTGCCAGGCAGAGAGAAACAAGATGCAGGTCCTGGCATCAAGTTGCTTTGAGTCTTCCTGCGGGAGACTGGCATGCATGCATCATAACTAACATTTGCTAAGCATATGCTAAGTGTCAGTAATATATTAACTCATTTAATCTTCACAACAACCTGATGAGGTAGAGACTATTTCTTGCCTTCATTTTAGAGGTAAGGAATTGGAAGCATGCAGAGGTTATGGACTTTCCAAGTCTAGGAAGAAGAGGAGCTGGATTCAAACCAGATGTTCTAAGTCCAGAAGCTCTGCATTTCTCCCTTTGCCATAGCTGTTTCATAGTACGTACACTTACTCCATCTTCATTCTAATTTACTTGACCTGAGTTGACATCGATATTGTTTTATTTATTTATTTTTGAGATGGAGTTTCGCTCTGTCACTCAGGCTGGAGTACAGTGGTGTGATCTGGGCTCACTGCAGCCTCCACCTCCCGGGTTCAAGCGATTCTTCTGCCTCAACCTCCCAAGTAGCTGGGATTACAGGCATCCACCACCACGCCTGTCTAATTTTTGTATTTTTAGTAGAGATGAGGTTTCACCATGTTGGTCACGCTCGTCTCGAACTTCTGACTTCAGGTGATCTGCCCGCCTCGGCCTCCCAAAGTGCTGGGATTACAGGTGTGAGTCATTGCGCCTGGCCTAATATTGTTTTAAAGCTTTCCAAGTGACTCTACTGTGCAGACAGCATTGGGAACTTCTGCTACTGGGGGTGCAGTGACGGCAAAAGCGTGGATGGGCACATACGCCTGAAACGTGGGGACTGGGAGGGGCTTGAATTTATTTAATTGGCAGGTTGGAAAACAATGAATGAGTGAACAGGAAAGGACAGGGCCCAGCAACAGAGGAGCTTCAGAACTGGGAGTTGCTCAGCCAGGCTGGGAGAAGAATCAGACTGTCAGAGAGGGATGAAGGGCCATGTCAGCCTTGAATGTCATGCCTAAAGAATGTGGAACTGATCCTTTAGGCAACAGGGAGACATGGAGGGCTTAAAAATTACTTTTGAATTAATCATTTTTAATAAGCCCCCTAGAGGCTTACTTGAGCCACTCGCTTGGAAAAAAATCTGCCCTAGTAGACATGTAGCATTTATGTGATGTTGGTGTTTGTCTGATATACAATGCTACATGGGGGAGCACCCAACCATACTCTTTCTCCATGAGGTAGAAAGAGCCAGTTTCCATCTGGAAACATTTACTAGTTATAAGAGGCTTGTGCTGTGTTTCCAAAATGCCAAAAATCCCTTGAGGACAGACATCTCTGAATGGGGAGAGGCCACATCTGCAGCCTTGCTTTCTTCATCTCTGCCTGACCATAAAGCCACCTCCGCTTGTCAGTGGATGTGGGTTGATCTGGTGAGGACGGGAAAAGGAAGCTGGCACTATGTGGGGGGTGGGGAGGTCCTTTACAATGTGGTGGTGGCCTCTATCTGTACATAAACCTTCATACAGATGTATTCCTCTGGCCGAGGTCTGAAACACTGCATTTTCTGTTGCCACAACACCAGCAGCCACCTTAGGGTCATCATTACAATCCCCCAGGATTCTGTGAAAAAGAGAGAGAGAGAGTGCCAGAGGAGACAGTAGTTTTTCTTTCTTTCTTGATTTTTCTTCGCTTCCAAATTCTTCTTTACTTCCCTTTTCTTTTTTCCTAAAGAAATTCCGGCAGAAAATGTGAGCCAAGTAGGTAAGGAAGGCAGGGGAAATTTTGTCTTTTCTCAATATGTTGGTTCCTAAGAATGCACAAGGCTATCGAAGATGTGCTCTGATTGAAGATGTGCCATTCAATCCATTCAGGCTACGTGGACTGAATGGACACTCTTGGTGGCCTACGCAGAGCATCGTTTTCCCCTTCCTCCTTCCTAATAGAATCCCAGTTTGGTAAAGGAAATCAGGGCAGCCCGGCCACTGAGAGGAAGCAGGTCCATCCACAGCTCCCGGGTGGATCCCAATTCGAGGCCTAAGGCAAGGATGGTTAGACATCCCGCTTGCTGGCAATTGCTCCAGGATTGGGCCCATCAGCACCAGGCCCTTGCCAGGTGATCATACTAGTTACTAGTCCAGGTGGGCTGTGTCCTGGGTTGTAACAGGCAGAATGGAAGGACTTGAAGCCTATGTTTTTTGGGGAGAGGGTGCCTCTCTTGTTGGAAATGAACATGGGGGCAGGTTGTTGGGAGTCTGCTGGCTGCCATCTTGTGACCACGAGAAAAGTCCAGCCGAGGAAAATGCTAACTCAAGGGGAGGAGGGCAGCCAGGCAAATCACAGAGAAATGAGTCAGAGCTATGTTTTGTCTTGTGCCTGGGGGCTGGGCCTGCCCCTGGACTGTCTGTTATGTGAGATAATACATTTCCCTTTCACTTGGCTGGCAGCTGAAAAATTATTCGTAATTGCTACCTAAGCAGTGGCCGTCCATACAGTGGTTTTAACTAGAAAAGGCTATAATAATAGGGGTTTATACCAGAGTCTGCAGAGAGTTTTCTCACTAAACTGTTTTCTCATTTGAACCACCAAAGAGCCCCTTGAGGAGGTGAAATGGACATTATAATTCCTATAATTCAGAGCAGGGAAGTGACTTGGCCAAAATCACACAGCCCAGATCTCCAACTTAATATTGCGCTCTTTCTACCCTGCCAACTCCTCACACGGTTGTCACTGTAAGTTTGAAATGATTCTATGATTTGTTCTATAATACTGTAATAAAATAAAAATGCCACTCTTTATTTGCATAGTACTTTTCACTTTTCAAAGCCAGGTTACATCTACAACTGAAGCAGCTCAATTATTACTGTCAGATGCAGAGATGACAGTCACTGAAATGTAAATGACTCAGCTGGTCAAAAGCTTGTGATCTAGCAAAAAAAGATAACTGAAGCCAACTGAAGTCTCCCTTGGGATTTTGGAATCGGGATTCTGAAAGCTTCAGAAGCTGTGAGTGCCAAGTTGCAAGTCGTATGGGGCCCTGAATAAGATGTATAAGAGGACGGCAGAGAGAGATGGAGAGAATAAGTATGTGGCCCTGGGAGGAGCAGGGGGAGAAGATCCCTTCATTTCTTGCCGCTTTCCAGGTCCCATTTCCAGTCTGAAAAAGGTCCAGCTGGGCTCTGTCTCCTGTGCATGATATTGATGATTTTGGGCCTTTGACTTGAGCCAGTTTAAGTTGGTTTCTGTTTCCCGCAGCTTTGATTAAAACCCTTTTCATATTTATTGTTCTAGTTATGTCCTGTTCCCCTGAAATGATTAGTAGTAAAATGAAAACACTCAAAATGAAAAGGACACATGTGCTTGTCTTTTGGTAGCATCAAAGCAGAAGGTCCCTAGAGAGGCTACCCCAACCCTGAAGCCAAGCTCTGGGAAGAAGTGTGGCAAGAAATCCTGTGAGCTGTCGCAACCACTGAGAAGGTCCGGGATGCTCAGGAAATAAAAGGTGGAAGTGGGTGACCTTGAAACCATGCTGTCAGAATATTGCTGTAGAGTTTCCTCGTATATTTATGACAGTAGTTCACAACCAGAGGTGAGTTGGTCCCGCAGGAGATATACAATAGTGTTTGGAGACTTTTTGGGTTGTCACAAGTTTGACGAGAGAGGGGGATGCTGCTGGCACCTAGTGGCTGGAGGCCAGAGTAGAGATACTGCTGACCATCCTGCAATGCCCAGGACAGCCTCCACAACAAAGAAGTGCTCAGCCCCACAGGCCAATAGCGCCAGGGCTGAGAAACTGATTTATGAGAATGTTGATTTCTCGATGTATTTATGAGAACGTTATGCTTACTGACATTCCAATCTAGGAACTTCCCATAAATATTCTATGTACTTTTGTGATAACTAGAATGCATATCCCCTTCTCCAGGATCACCTTTCACCACCAATAGAGAAAATCCTGCAGCAAAGATGTTTCCTCACGGGCAGTTGGGTGGGGTTTAAGACCACATCCGTGTACACAGCTGATGTATGCCTGTGCCATTAGGTTCATTGATCCATGTGGCACGTTTCTACATGTCAGAAAACCAAAAAGGGAAAGCCTTTTTTGGTCGTGTGTTTCAGACCGTTATTTTGTTCTGCGTTAGGAACCTGACATATGGTAATGCTTACCACATCCACAAAGGCTTCGACCAATGGTGACTTCTAGAGAGACTGCAAACAGTAATTACATTTCTGAAGTGGTAGTTTAGATCTTATATTGCCAGTGGGAAAAAATACTAGTTTGCAGGCATGCCCCAAATGAGCTCTAAAGAACCCCTTCCAAGAGTTATTTATCCTGTGTAATGGAAAGGGGCACGAAGATCAGTAAATCTAAAGGAAAGAGGCTAGGACCTCAAAAAGACGAGGTGGGCCATGATTGCTCCTCTTAGTTACCCTGGAAACCGTGAGTGGTTCATGAAGCTTTGGAAGATGAGTTTCTCTCATCACAAACTTCTTTGCCTAATGTGTTTGACACTGTGGATTAGCCTTGCCTCCTCCCAGTTCTTCCCTTTGGGCTTTGAGGTTTGTAGTTGCCAAGGGGCCGTCTACTGTGAATTTGGAGCTGGGTGTTTGGTTCTGCTCAACTATGATCCCTAGAGCCTGGACTAGCCTGAACACTCTGTGCTTTTTGGTCTGCCTTCAATTCTGAAGCACAGCAAAACATTCTCAGGTCCGGGAAAACTTTCCAGCTGAGATAGAAAGGAAGATGAGGGTGTGTCTGCACACCCTCTGCTGCTCGGTAGAGAATGGGCTCCTCTCAGATGACAGAGTTCTGAGAGGCAGACATGGGGCTGCCTCTCAGAAGCACATTCTTGAATCCCAGCAACCAGAGACCTGGGTAAAATGGAGGATGTGGAGGATGGTGTCTGTGGCTCAGGAATTGAGGGCTGTGGAGGATTAAGCCTCAGGAATTTCCAGGGACCAGTAGAAACAGAGTCATTTAGAAGCAGGAGACCCAGCTCTCCAAAGGCAGCCACCAAATGTCCTACTTCAGAGGCCTTCCTGGAAACAATCCCAGCTCTGAAGGAGCCCTCAGACTCTCCTGCAGGGCCCCCTGACTATTTCGGTCTGGATATATAGCGGTCTGTTAAATGAGATGGGATTGATCCCTTTGCTCTTCTTCCTGGGAAGTTTTAGAAGTGTAGAGTTCATGCCCATAGTAATAACTATCATTTACTACATGTTTCCTATATGCTGCACACGGTACACAGGTGATTTTACTTAATTGTCATGGTGATCCTATTGGGTAAGGACAATTGCGCCCATTCATCAGAGCAGGAAATTGAGACTTAAAGAAGTTTAATAAACTGCCCAAGCTGGCTGGGAGTGATGGCTCACGCCTGTAATGCAAGCACTTTGGGAGGCCGAGGTGGGTGGATCACCTGAGGTCAGGAGTTCGAGACCAGCCTAGCCAACATGGTGAAACTCCAGCTCTACTAAAAATACAAAAATTAGCCGGGCCTGGTGGTGTGCACCTGTAATCCCAGCTACTCCTGAGGCTGAGGCAGGAGAATCAATCAAACCCAGGAGGCAGAAGTTGTAGTGAACTGAGATCGTGCCACTGCACTCCAGCCTGGCGACAGAGCGAGACTCTAAAAGAAAAAAAAAAAAAATCCAACCAACCAAACAAACAAACAACACCTGCCCAAGCTTATAGAATAAATATGTAGCAGAACCAGAATTCTATCCCAAACCTCAAACACTTAACTCCATTTAACATCTAATTTTCCCACTGTACAAGATGATTTTATCTTTGTTTTTACCTTGATGCCAATATCCCAGGCTTTTTGAGATACTTGGCTGACAATTGTTAAAACACACACTATGAAGTACATACCTTGTATAATAAAGCGGTCTTAGTTACAAGGTTAAGTGATTTTTCAAGAGTCATATTTGAGTCTGAACTCACTCACAACTCTGTCTCACACACAAACATTATTTAGGGTAAAATGATGCACCAGGCATATTTTTAAGTGTAACCAGGCATAACACACCCATCTAAGTAAACATTTGAGTGTATTGTAATTGACTGTGTAATGGGATGTTAAAATAAGATGATCCTTTTGTCTTAGTTTTGGTTGAGGCCTCAAGACAATAGGTGCCAACCACTTCCATGTTCCAAAGCGGTCTCTTTGAAGCTCGTCTCACTATTGCCTGAAGTGGGCTGGGTGGTAGGGGGTGGGGGTAAGGGAGCCACCTGCTCCTCTTCTGCATCTAGGTAGGGGGAAGAGGAGGAAAAATGCCTACAACTTGTCTTTAAGAAATTTTTGCTCTCTGATCTCTGACTCCCTCTCTCAGCTTCTACAACCTCTTGCATGGAGAGGTCATCAGCTAGGGATCTTGGTTCTCAATCAGCTCCTTTGAAAAGCCAGCTTGGATGCCCAGTAACCCAATTTGAAGTGGCTGAGTAGTTGTGTCTCTGGGGCTGATGTCTGCCTCTGTGGACTTGGTGTCTGTCCCATGATTAAGTCCTCTACAGGAGAGGGGAAGAGCTTGTGGCAATCAGGACTCTCTGTGTGACAGAGTGAGCCTGGGGTTGTTTTAGCTCTGGTCTGAGTCAGGTGCATAGAGGGCTGAGGAGCCTAGGCAGAAAGCAGCCAGACAGAGCTTACCAGTTGCCCAAGGGCTGAGAGAGGAACTGTAAACCCCCAGCCAGAACAGATTTATTTCATAACATCTAGGGAACTACAGGTGAGGAACCCCAATGCAGTAGGGGAGGGTATCTTCACAGCACCCATAGACAAGCCCTATGGGAACAAGAAGCAGCTGTAAACTCCTGTGAAGCTCAGGGAACCCGGACGCTGGCTCACAACAGTACCAACTAGTGAGGCCTGTCCCTGCCTCTCACCTTTCTTCCCTGTACCCACTTCAACTCTGGACATGAAGAGACTACCATTGGTGGCCAAGGAGAAGAGCGGTAAAGGCGCAAGGCAGAGAAAGAAAATTCAGTCATGCAGAAAGCAAGCCTGGATGTGGAGGATGAGACTTTAAGCTTGAATATCATCTTTATGTTTTTAAGGATCACCTAGTATTACATACATGTTAATGACTGAATTAAGATTGTTTGGGAGTGGAATATGAACAACGTCTTTTTTTTAAAAAAAATCCTCTGAGCATGGCCTGACAGATTTCATCCAGAGCAGAGGCAAGAACTGCCCCCTAGTGTGTGAGTGAGTGGTAGGTGGTGTCTGGGGGAAATTGAGGCATGTGAGGTTGGCACACTCTGTGTCTGCTTGTCCAAAGCACACCCTTGGGCTTCCCTTTCCTGCTCCTTCAGCTTTCTGCAGACACACTGGCCTCCCAAGCATGGTTCCACTCAGGGCTGTTGCATTTGCTTTTCCTTCTGCCTGGAATGCTCTTCCCTGAGGGACCCACATAGGTTGCCTCCTGGCTTCCTTCATCTCTCTGTTTAACATTCACCAAATCATGCAATGCAAATCATCACCCTGACTGCTCTCTGCATCCTACTTTGCTACTTATATTTTTCACAGCCCATTATCACCACCAGGCCTCTTACTGTATTTGTTTATTATGTGCCCCCAGATTAGGAAAATGGAAATGATTTTGTTCACTCTTCTTCCCAAGCACATGGGATTGGGAATAGCACATGGAGGTGGCCCAAAAAATATTTGCTCCTGCTGTTGTTGAATGTTATCTCTCTTCCCCCAAATTCTTTTTGCCTTTTGGAGTGCAGATTTACTCACTATGTTGTATAAACACGGCCGGTCTGGGCAAGTTAACTTGCACCTTTATGTCCAAAGCATGTTTTCTCTGTCTGGAACAAAAAGAAGCCTGGTGGAGGGAATTCACATAGCATTAAGATGCCAGTGACCTGATCCCTTGGAAACTAGATGTAAGGATCCCCCGAGGGCATAGGTATATATTTTTTTCTTTTTGAATAAGAGAAGAAAGAATGTAGAAACAGAATGCCTTCTCACTATAGCCTGAAGGGAAGTTTTTATGAATTTTACCACACGTCCACACAGAAGTTTAGCCTTTCTCAAACTGAAGGAAAGAATTTGAGAAATGTTTACTAGTGTCTTGTCAATGTAGAGACCCTTATCAGGGAAAGTGATTTGCTGAAGTAGTTTGAGTCATAAGGAAGCATGATTCTTTCTGCGACAAGCTGCTGAGTTAACCTTCCAGTGAAGATAAAGGAAAGGTTTTGGAGACTGGCTACATAGAGGGTTTCATGATGGAGTCTCCTCAGTGTTCCCTCCGGTCGCACCGCCTAACTCCCCCAAGTCAGCTTTTCCCCATCCACCCAAAAAGGAGATTATCCAAGAATGACAGAAATAAAAGCCCTCTTCTCTGACAAAACTTCCCCTGAGAGTTCCTTGCCTCCACGCCTCTCCATTATTATTACTACTGTGTCTCTACCTGCAAGGAGGTACATTTTTTTTTTTAAGGAAATTTCACTTGGCTTGATAATTATGTTTTCAGGGATGGCAAAGACTAATTTGGTGCTGTCACAGAAAAACCAGGACCACGTGTAATTGTTGCCTGGCAGGTTAAAAGTATGACTTTGGAAGTAGACCTCTTGGATTTGAAGCTGAGCTCCATCCCTTACTAGCTGTGTGGCTTCGGACAACTTACTCAACTTATCAGTGCCTTCGTTTTTTTCATCTGTATAATGGTGATGGTAAGAGCCCACCTTATATGTTTGCTGTTAGGGTTAAATGAATTAATATATGAAAAGGGCTTGAACAGTGGGTGGCACATAAGAATAGCTGTGTAAGTGTTAGCAGTTATTATTATTATTATGATTTAATTGAGATAGGGTCTTGCTCTGTCACCCAGGCTGGAGTGCACGATCATAGCTCATTGCAATCTCGAATGCCTGGGCTCAAGTTATCTTCCTGCCTCAGCCTCTTTAGTAACTGGGACTACAGGCGAGCACAGCCATGCCTGGCTAATTTTTTAATTTTTAGTAGGGACAAGGTCTCACTATGTTGCCTGGGCTGGTCTCAAACTCCTGGCCTCAAGCAATTCTCCTGCCTCAGCCACACAAAGTGTTGGGTTCACAGGTATGAGCCACCACACCTGTCCTATTATTATTGTTGTTGTTGTTGGGGTGATGGTTAATCATTATAACATCACCACCACCACTACCGCCACCATCATCATCATCACCACCACCATCTTGCAAAATGCTACGTGTGTTTGAGGGCCAGGAATTTCACTGTCTTCTGCAAACCACAGGGAGATACATTTTAAGACAGTGAGAGGGAGACCTTTTGAGGTTTCTCAGATTACAACCATCACAGAAGTTGTCTCTCTTATTTATTATTTACTGATTGACTAGCTCAGATTCCCTGGATAAAGAGATGGCAACTAGTTTCTAATGATTATATTAATATCACATAATTCCATGAATCTATTTGCTAAACGTATCCAATGAGTTAATGTGTAAAAGTTTGAAGATTATTACAAATAATCTTCACAGCTTATCTGTGTATGTTTCACAGCTTATCTGATTTCTTTATTATAGTCACATATAATTAAAAAAAATTAACTAACATTTGGGTGCTGACAGAGTGCCAGCCACTGATCAAACCTCTTTGCCACAGCTCTGTGGGGTAGGCAGTAATAGTAGACCCATTTTATTGATGAGAAAACTGAGGCCAAGAGACTTTAAGTAACTTGCTAACATTAACACATTGAAAAAGTAACAGAGCTTCCTGCCTAACACCCACAGGACCCATAGCACAGGAAGGGCCATTTTTGCCTTGACCTCACATGTAAGGCTTTAAATTAAGGCATTTGACATTCTTTCCACATGGGGTTATATTGACAGTCACAGAAATACAGCAGAAAACTGAAAAAAGTCTTTCATACAACTTGGACCCACAGTCTCCAGTACACTATGTATATGTGTGTGCATATATATATAGATAGATAGATAGATAGATATAATCTCCTCTAATCATCTTCTGAAGAATATGGAGACATCTATATATATGTGGGTGTGTGTGTATATATATATATATATATATATAAAACCTCCTCTAATTGTCTTGTGAAGAATATAATTATGTTAAATTTCATTTTTCTATACATGTAAGTCTCTGGTTAGGTAAACATGCATATTTAAAATATACCGTAATTTTCATAGCACTATTTCGATACTTCTTCATTTAGCAATGTACAGAGAGTCTCAACAATGAAATTTTCCTGGCCACGTTTTGACACTGGAGAGGTCCCAGTGCATAGAACCATAGGATTGAGAGGGAAGCTTAGAGACTATCTTGTGTAACTTCTTCATTTCGTATGTGATGAAATAGAGATGGAGACATTGAGTAACCTCGCCAATGCACCACGGCTAAATGCCCTTCTACTGACAGACAGGCCCATTGTGTTCTGTCTTGTCCCCACTGCTGCTGATACTTGGCTCACACCTCCAAGTGTTAGCAAGGAGAGGGGAAGTTGCACATGTGAACACAGCATCATGGGAACATGTTAGGGGCCATGAAGTTTTTATTATATAAATGCTTTCTAAAGTAATCTTTTTTTTTTTTCAGTATGTGGGGAATAAAAGATTACATTTCTTCTCTTTTCTTTTTTTTTTTTTTGAGACCAAGTCTCACTTTGTCACCCAGGATGGAGTGTAGTGGCGTGATCTCAGCTCACTGCAACCTCCGCCTCCCAGGTTCAAGTGATTCTCCTGCCTCAGCCTCCCGAGTAGCTGGGATTACAGGCACCCGCCACCATGCCTGGCTAATTTTTGTATTTTTAGTAGAGGTGGGGTTTCACCATGTTGGCCAGGCTGGTCTCGAACTCCTGACCTCAGGTGATCCACCTACCTCGGCCTCCCAAAGTGCTGGGATTACAGGTGTGAGCACTGCGCCAGGCCAAGATTACATTGCTGTAGAAGTTTTGACATTTCAAAACTCCTTTGGAGCTGAGAATCACTATTGACCCTTGTGACCGCCCTGGGAGGGAGGGTGTACAGGCATTGCTATTTCTGTTTTTCCAAGAGGGAAACAAAAGTCAAAAAATGTTATATACATTTTCCAAGGTAATAGGTAGTGGCAGAGCTGTTACTATAATTTAGGACTCCTGGCTTGGTGCATGCAATGAACCATACTGCTTTCCTGTATTCAATGTGTCTTATAGGAATCATAGCTGAGAACCATTCTCAAACCTCATGTATTTTCTCTGAAAGAAACTATTCTTCATGTGATCAGTAACTTGGTGGAAAAGACAGATCTTCTTAACAATATTCATGAATTAAACAGTTTTAGGATAGATATTAAGCATTTCCAATCTTCCTAAGGTATTTTTTCTTTTTTTTTTTTAGTGGTGAGGCATAAGATATATTTAAACGAAGCTTAGTCTGGGAAACCAGCATATTGTAATAAAAAAATGCAAGTCCTTGCAATCTTGTAATTCTTTGTTTAAAGCTTTTTGTACAAAACAGGGTATTTTAATTCAATAAATAAAAGATGGGCACCTCCAGCTCTCCTACCAGCACTAGCTACCACTTGCAGCTAACACACATAGAGAGAAAATACACAAACAAACAGTGTTTGATCCTGCTTTGCTGCAGGGTGTTTTCATCTTTCAAGAGACCAAGGGAAAAACAACCTCAGAACTTTACCACCAAAACTTCCAAATTTATTGCAACACAACGTAATGGCAAAATACTATTTTCTTAGCACACGCAATTTTGAGCAACCACCACAGCCAAGAATGCTTGGTTTTATTTTTACAATAAGTCCAAAGAAAATTTTTAATTCCACTCTTGATTTAGGAATGGCAAAGATGCTGTGGGTTGTTCGGAGCAAACTATCGTGTCTGATTATTCAGTCTTATCCTCTCCCTTTAACCTGTGCTTGAGGCGTTTATTTCATGTTTATACTAGTTGGACACAAATCATACTTAAAAGAGATTTCATATCCTGTCTTCCTGTGAAAAGCTGAGCTACAATGGCAGACTTAACAATGCCAGCCCCTTCTTGGGCTTATCAGTAACAGAAGCATTCAGCCTAAGAAAACACTTTAAGTGTAAACAAGACACAGAATTGCACATCTAGCCACATTCCACTGCAATCTGTCTGAACAGACAGAAGTAGAGATCCACGCGAAATAGTTTCTAAGTTAGCCCATTTCTCCTACTGCTATTCACAATCTTTATAAGCCATTTGCTATATTGCTATTACATTCCACATATTCCAAGCAAAGTTTTTAAAAAAGCAAGATAATAGAGACTTAAATTACTTTAAAATTCTACACAAATGTCATACTTTTCAACTTATTTGTAACCATAATTAAATTGGTTTAAAGAAACAGTAAAAATATTGTTATAATATTAATATCAATGCAGTTTATTTATAATTGATAAATATATACGTATATTACTAGTTGTTTACAAGGATGCCAAGTACTATCCACTTTCATCTCAACTCTCTTGAAACTGAAATTTGTACAGGCTGCTTACTCGGTCAAGGTTTGTATTGTAGTTTCTTAAAGACAAATACATTTCAATAATAATGAATGGAAAGTAACTATATACACTGCTTAGAAATTCATCAGACATACCTTGTTTGAAGAAGGCAATTTTTTTTTCAAAAATTTTTCACCACACAGAATGAATATTCTTTTTCTCTTAGGCTTTTCTGCATCACAAATCCCATCCAAATTATTCTAAGGAAGAAACAGGGAGAGGTCCAAGAACCTTTTCTCTTCTTCTCAGAGGAGCTAATCAAACAGTCCCATCAATCTCTCAGTACTTTGAAAAACACATTTTACACCCCCCCACACACATACACACACACATACTCACACATACTGCTTCTCACACTGGTTTTAGTGCTGAATTAGGCGGTCCTCTTTCAAATTTCCACTCCCACTGCTTTTTTTTTTTTTGGTAAGGATTTCTAAATATTCTTTTGCAGCCCAAAGCACAGACTTTCAGTAAGCAAATTCTACAATTTGACATTCTAAAAAGTAGAGGAGGACCACTTAGATAAAAATGGAAAGTAAAAGATATGTTTTAAAAATTACTTCAGCAGGGGCAATTCAATTTTTTCTTTCTTTTTCAAAAGCTAGTGAATAGCTGGACTGAACTGCACAAAGAAGGAAAACTGTGCAAACACTCTCAAATTTATTCTACTGGACTCCCACTTTTGAATTGAAAATACGTACTTTTTCCTTCATATTAATGCTATTTTTTTGTTTTGTTTTGCTTCAGTCCTTTCTGCGTTTTGGCAAGTTTTATGAAATGACTCAATTATATGCTGGTAGTTACAGGACACAAGATAATCATAGTGGGAAGCAAAACCTGACTCATGTTTAAAAAAAAATACTGATGAATAATCTCACATGAAATCTGCCAGTTTTAGTTATTTATATATTAGTGTCATCAATGAAATCTGAGATTCAGATTCAAAATGTGTATTAATATCACAGCATTAAAAAAAATCAGACCAAAAAAAAGTACATCTGGCAGATCTTGAGATTCCAATGTCCATCAGTGTGGCAGAGCATCTGTTTTCAAGCACAGGAGAAGGTAGCAAAGAGTCATTCCTCCTCCTGCTGGGGAGTGTGCACTCACGCAGCTAGGGAGGAGAACCTTCTTCCATTGGAGAAGCCTCGTGTCCTCATCTGTTGGCCCTGGAACTGCTCCTTATTTAAGATCATTGTTTGACAGATCTTGTGCTCTAAGCCAAGTTATACATGGAGTGGTTGCTGGCACGTCTTCATTGGCTATATAAAATGTGGCCAAGAAGATAGGCTCTCACGGTAAGAAGTCTGTGTTGATTAGGAGTAGCTTTGGCCCAGCTCTCTGATCTAAAGCTCTCAAATGTGACTATGTGAATCTGAGTGGGATTCATCTGCTCAATGCCATCGTGCAGAGATGCATAAGCTTTTTAATGCTGTAAAACATGGTAGCTGAAATTAAATGCCACTTTTTCAGAGGTGAATTAATGAAGAGCCTGATGAAATTCAAAGCTTTTTGATGTATAAAACTTGATAAATGGAATGATTCCATCAATAGGTGAAGCGTAACAAGCTATCTAGACGGATAGTATGTAATTTCTGCACCGGTCTCTGTTTAGTAAATATATCACCATACACTGATCAGGAATCTTTCTCCAATAAAGGAACATGAAGACTAAAAAAAGGGAGATAATGATTTGAATGTTATTTAATCATTTTTACCCTTACTTCTTTTGGTTCCGCAATGAAATTATTTCTCAATCCTCTTTATTCCTCCACTAAATTCTGAGCCCAGGTTCTTTGGTGGTAAGGATGATAATGCTGTAACACTGTGGATGCCCTGTCCCACAATTTGAATTAGGGCAGGTTCAGATGAAATGGCAGCCTAAGCATAATTCATAATCACATTATTACTAATACTACCAATAATAATGCTGCCGGACTTGGTGGCTCAAGCCTATAATCCCAGCACTTTGGGAGGCCGAGGCGGGCAGATCACCTAAAGTCAGGAGTTCAAGACCAGCCTGCCCAACATGGTGAAACCCCGTCTCTACTAAAAATACAAAAATTAGCCAGGCGTGTGATGGCGGGTGCCTGTAATCCCAGCTACTCGGGAGGCTGAGGCAGGAGAATTGCTTGAACCTGGGAGGTGGAGGTTGCAGTGAGCTGAGATCGCGCCACTGCTCTCCAGCCTGGTTGACAGAGCAAGACTTGGTCTCAAAAAAAAAAAAAAAAAAAAATAATAATAATGCTAATTGCTGTTTATCAAATACTTACTTTTACTAAGGACAGCAACCCTGTACATATATCATTACATTTAATATTTAGAAGAATGTAGAAGGATTAGTAGTATAATCTCCATTCTATAGATAAGAGAACTGAGGCCCAAAGAGATTAAGCAACTTTCCAAGGGTCATGCAGCCAGTAAGGCAAGATATTGGATTCAAATCCAAGGCTTCTTGACTCCAAAGCAATGGTGCTATATTAAGACTTAGAGCTTCTTTTCTTTTACTATAATAGTTTAACTTGTTTTCTTATGGTAAATAAGGCAAAATCAAATATAAATGTATTGAAAAGCATATGAAGAGATGCTCACTTGCGGTGATGAAGAATTTTGGAAATAGATAGTCGTGATGGTTGCACAATACTATAAATGTAATTACTGCTACTGTGTTGTACACTTAAACATGGAAAAAATGGCAAATTTTATTACATTTTTTACCACAGTTAAAAATGGTAAAAAAGGAGCCATTCCCTTTTAAAAAACAATGAAATATCATCTTGTTTTCGTCTTCTTGGCAAAAATTAGAAATCTGAACAAAGATCATGGCAGACATGCCATGACCATGATGAGCTGCTACTGGTGAAGACAAATGTGGCTATTCTAGAGGAAAATCCAGAAGTGCTTGGATGAATTACCTGTGTACTCCAGGATCCATCCACCTCTTTCTGGGGGTATATTCGTCAGTGAGCTTCTCACACAGGGCCACTAGAAGTCCATTGCCAGAGAATTCATGAGTTAAGTATGGGAGAAGCACACCATGAAGTACTGTTCAGAAGCTGGAAGCAAAGGCCTAGAGCCCTTGTACCTGCTGTCTCCGAAGTATTCTCTCGGATATCTGCATGGCTCACATGCTCACCGTCTTAAAATCTAGGCTCAAATGTTACCTCTTGAGTGAGCCCTTTCCTGGCTGTCCTGTTTAAAATGGCAGCCACATCCCAAGCCTTTCCTTTTCCTCTTCCCTGTTTTATTCTTCTCTCTAGTACTTATTGTCCTTTAATAATATTTACTACTTGATTTTTTTTTTTTTTTGAGGCGGAGTCTCGCTCTGTCGCCCAGGCTGGAGTGCAGTAGGCAATCTCGGCTCACTGCAAGCTCCGCCTCCCAGGTTCACGCCATTCTCCTGCCTCAGCCTCCCCAGTAGCTGGGACCACAGGCGCCCGCCATCGCGCTCCGCTAATTTCTTGTGTTTTTAGCAGAGACGGGGTTTCACCATGGTGTTAGCCAGGATGGTCTCGATCTCCTGACCTCGTGATCCGCCCGCCTCGGCCTCCCAAAGTGTTGGGATTACAGGCGTGAGCCACGGCGCCTGGCCCTACTACTTGATTTTTAAATCGAGCATCCCCCTTTAGAAAATAGGATCCAGGAAGGCAGGAGTTTTTATCTGCTTTGATCAGTGATGCATTCCTAGCCCTTGAAGCCAACACATAATAGGGCATACAATAAGTATTAACTAAAAAATGATTGAAAATACATTAGAATGGCTGCCTATGGGAAAATAGGATGGGAATGGAGAATTGGGATAAAATGGAATAAAAAATATTAAGGCAAAAGTCCTGGGGCCTTGCATGGACCACCAGTGATGGTGCCAGGAATGGAATCAACCCTCCATCCCAGACGTCTGGCAGCAACAAAAACACTTACAACAAAATCAATCAAGGTGGTGGCCTTGGGGAAATCTTTTATCTTTTTAAAGTTAAACAAGATCACAACTTCCTGGTAAGTGGCCTTGAGCTTGCTACTTGGCATAAACTGAACTATATTATTTCAAGTTGAGAACAAGAATTGTGATGTTCAGTTTTTCCTGCTATTACTACTTAAAATTCTGTTTTACTTATAAATCACCTAGGGTTGCTTGAATGCATCAGTTCTTTCTTAAATAACTGTTTATCACCACATAAACTTAGTATCCCAGTCTTGTATTGTATCCAGTAAAAAAACTCAAATCTCTTTTAGAACATTTGCTATTAAAAGCTTTTATTATTGTCATAAACATTGAACTTGATGACTCTTTAATATACTGCCTCATTTTTTTCTTCAGTACAGAGACAGAATGTGGAGAAATCAATGCATTCTTCATATCACAAATCCATTCTTTTATGTGACTTTTAAAAATTCAGTGTGGCAATTTAAGAGTCTAAGTAATGAGATAGTCTTTTCAGACACTCCTGATACTTTTACTGTGTGCAGGTATAAAACACAAGAGTTACAGCTTTCATAACACAAGCTCACTTAAATGTCTAAGGCAACATCATCTTTGATGCTGCATCAATATTTCATAGAAATGTGATTTGCCTTGAACGCTTCTACAACAGTTTTGAGACTGTTTTCTCCCTGCACTTTGGCAGATGTTTACTGCAAGCATCCATCAGTTGTTATTTCAGTTTCCTGGACGCTGCTGAATATGACTGCTAAGTATACATGTTTTGTGTAGTTTCAGTGTGAATGGGAAATTTGCCAATGTAATTTGTTTTTGTTAAATGTACACTATCACCATCCAAAGAGATTTTGCTGAGCAATGTAAAAAAAGCCTCCAAAACTGGAATGAAGAGTTTCTTAAGAATATGTCAGGGAGAAAAACATGATTATTAGATAGGAGTCATTGATTACTACGTAAAAGGTAGGCTCTGAGAAGAGCAAATGATGAACCTGTAGAATTCATTTTCTTTAGGCTATGGATGTCAGAAAGATCACTACTCTCAAATGCTTCCCTGAAAGAAATGAGCTGGAACCACTGTATCAAGTATTAGACAATACCTACAATATTCTAGGCCAAACTAACAAAAAATGAATGTGGGTAAGTCACGTCATTGTAAGAATATAAAAGAGATTAAAAGACCTAAAGGATGACACTGGGAGCTGGAAGCTATTTTGTAGATCCTACACTACAGAGCGTTGCTGGTCTGGCAGATTAGAAAAATACAAAAGTGCCTTATACAAAAACGAGGGCTCAAAATGGTGGGCAGGAGATTATAGGCCTTATATCTCCCTATTATGCCAAATAAGCAGATGAAGGCCAAAATAAAACATTGGTTCACAGAACACTGGTCAGCTGGGGCTCTGCTGATCTAAGCTGTTCTGTGCTGTGTGACTCTGCTTCCCATTATATGTCTATGGGTTGGCTGGGGAACCTCTGCTCTACATGTGTTTATTTTGTTGTCCATGCTGCTTGGACAGCAGCTATACAGGAGAAGATCTCATGGCAATGGCAAAGTCTTAAGGGGGTAATGGAAAATATGTGAGGTTTCATAAGGTCTAGTCTTAGAATTGGCACACTATTATTTCTGGTCCATTCCACTGGCCAAAGTAAGTTCCATGACCAAGCCCAAAGTCAAGGGGTGGGGAACTAGGCTGCCCATAAAGAAGCTATGGTAAGAGTGTGAACGAAGAGGGAATGAAGAATTAGGACGAATAATTCAACTTACCCCACCATCTCTCTCCTTTCAACCTTTCTGTATCCTTACATTTTAGTTGTATATCTTGTAAATAACATTCAACAGGATTTATAAAAAAAAACTGTTTGTCAATCTCTGCATTTTATTGGGTAAATTTAATCTATTTTTATTATGATTACTGATACAGTTGGTTGCATTTATGTACCTTATTTGTATTTTTTATTTACTCTCTTTATCTTTGTTTATTTTCTTCTTCTGCTTTTTGCTAGATTAATGAAGTTTTCTATGTTTCCTCGTCTCCCTACCTGCAATGCTGTTTTTGGAATCTACAGATTGTATTTCTAAACTTTTAACATCTACCTTTTAAATTTTAATCTATATATGCCACTGTAATTTTTTGAAGTTTAAAGTTATTTATTATTTTTACTCCTCTCTTAAACTTGAAAAGAATCTTAGGCCACTTTAACTAGGTTCTCTGCATCTTGTCCTATTGTTAATAATTTTAGTGTTACCTTTTTAAAACACAAAATTAGATTGTTATTGCTAGTATTATTTTTTAAAAGGGTTTTCACAATTAATATATTGGCATATTTTATCAGTGTGCATTTTTGCCATTGTGTCTTTTTTCCCATGCCTTCCTTATAAATTTAGATTGCCTCTTTATTGAAAACATTCAAGAAAATAAGAAATGATGGGTACTTTAACTTAATAAAGTATATATGCCTTAGTCATAAAATCCATCATCTTACTTAATGGGAAAACTCTAGAGGCATTTCCACTAACATCAGGAATTCAACAAGGATAACCACTCTATCTACTACTATTCAACATTGTGTTAAAAACATTAGCCAGTGCAACTTGACAAGAAAAATCCATTAAAGGAAAAAGAATTAGTAAAGAAGGAATAATGTTATCTCTATTTACAGATATGTAAATAGATGTGTGTGTGTGTGTGTGTCTGTCTGTCTCTTAGTTCTGCTTATTGAAAAGGCCTAGAATCAATGAAACCTCACTGCCAATGAGCACACACAGTATTAAGAGCTTGGTTTCTAATATTCTTTGATAAATAGAATCAGAGCTCCTTGAAAAATAGCTGATTCTAGAACTGGGGATGGGAAATCACAAGTGTGCCTGGAACATTTTGGAGCCAAAAAGCAGGAAATGCTCAAAAGATAATGGTAATGCCAAAAGGAAACAGGAGCTAACTTGAAGTAGCTCTCAGCCAAATCTGGGACAATTTGAACAAAGTAAATAATATCAATGAATTACAACACAGTGAGATAATATTTTATGGGTCTATACTGACACAAATAATAAATAAATAAATAGGGAGAAGGAATAACTCTTCATTACAAAAGAATTCCAATTAATAAATATTAGTTGGAATAAAGAATAATGAAAGAAATAATACTGGTAGAAGAGCAAATAATAGAAATAGAAAACTATTGTTTGGCAAAAAACAAAGTAGTGGGTAAAAAGATGATAAGAAACAGGACATTTATGTAGTCTCAAAGTATCTCCCCTAAAAGATATTTGTTAACTAAATAGGGAAAAATAGTGTCTTTACAGTGGAGAAACCTGGAGAAACCAAGTGATCACAATTGACATCGTGAGTAATTAGACAAATTGACATCATGTGCCTCCTTAGATGATGCACGGAGAACAGTACAACATCATTTCTGTGGTGTTCTTGCCAAAAATACATAACCGATTTTAATTATGAGGAAACACCCGACAAACACAAATAGAGAAACAGTCTCTACATTAACTGGCTAGTACTTTTCAAGAACGTCCAAGTCATGAAAGACAAAGACCAGTGGATTATTACAGATTAGAGAAGACTAAGGAGATACTGTGTCCGGAATTGGTGGGTTCTTGGTCTCACTGACTTCAAGAATGAAGCTGCGGACCCTCGCGGTGACTGTTACAGCTCTTAAGGTGGTGCGTCAGGAGTTTGTTCCTTCTGATATTTAGATGTGTTCGGAGTTTCTTCCTTATGGTGGGTTCGTGGTTTTGCTGGCTCAGGAGTGAAGCTGCAGACCTTCGCGGTGAGTGTTACAGCTCTTAAAGCAGCGCGTCTCGAGTTGTTCCTCACGGTGAACTCCTGGTCTCGCAGGCTTCAGGAGTGAAGCTGCAGATCTTCGTGGTGAGTGTTACAGCTCATAAAAGCAGTGTGGACCCAAAGAGTGAGCAGTAGCAAGATCTATTGCAAAGAGCAAAAGAACAAAGCTTCCACAGTGTGGAAGTGCCGGTTGCCACTGCGGGCTCCGGCAGCCTGCTTTTATTCTCTTATCTGGCCCCACCACATCCTGCTGATTGGTAGAGCTGAGTGGTCTGTTTTGACAGGGTGTTGATTGGTGCGTTTACAATCCCTGAGCTAGATACAAAGGTTCTCCACTTCCCCACTAGATTAGCTAGATACAGAGTGTGGACACAAAGGTTCTCCAAGGCCCCACCAGAGTAGCTAGATACAGAGTGTCGATTGGTGCATTCACAAACCCTGAGCTAGACACAGGGTGCTGATTGGTGTGTTTACAAACCTTGAGCTAGATACAGAGTGCTGATTGGTGTATTTACAATCCCTGAGCTAGACATAAAGGTTCTCCAAGGCCCCACCAGAGTAGCTAGATACAGAGTGTCCATTGGTGCATTCACAAACCCTGAGCTAGACACAGTGTGCTGATTGGTGTATTTACAATCCCTGAGCTAGACATAAAGGTTGTGCACCTCCCCACCAGCCTGGAGCCCAGCGGGCTTCACCCAGTGGATCCCTCACCGGGGCTGCAGGTGGAGCTGCCTGCCAGTCCCGCGCCGTGCGCCTGCACTCCTCAGTCCTTGGGTGGTCGATGGGACTGGGCGCTGTGGAGCAGGGGGTGGCGCTCGTCAGGGAGGCTCGGGCTGCACAGGAGCCCACGGAGGGGGTGGGAGGCTCAGGCATGGCAGGCTGCAGGTCCCGAGCCCTGCCCCGCGGGAAGGCAGCTAAGGCCCGGTGAGAAATCGAGCGCAGCGCAGGTGGGCTGGCACTGCTGGGGGACCCAGTACACCCTCCGCAGCCGCTGGCCCGGGTGCTAAGCCCCTCATTGCCCGGGCGGCAGGACCAGCTGGCTGCTCGGAGTGCGGGGCCCGCCAAGCCCACGCCCACCCGGAACTCCAGCTGGCCCGGAAGCGCCGCGCGCAGCCCCGGTTCCCGCTCGCGCCTCTCCCTCCACACCTCCCTGCAAGCTGCGGGAGCCGGCTCTGGCCTTGGCCAGCCCAGAAAGGGGCTCCCACAGTGCAGCGGTGGGCTGAAGGGCTCCTCAAGTGCCGCCAAAGTGGGAGCCCAGGCCGAGGAGGCGCAGAGAGAGAGCGAGGGCTGTGAGGATTGCTAGCACGCTGTCACCTCTCAATATGACAATTAGATGCAACATGTGATCTTAGATTTGACCTTGAACCAGAAAAAGGACATTAATGGGAAATTGATGAAATTTAAATGAGGTCTGTAGACCAGATAATGGTCGTGAATCAGTGCTAATTTTCTGTTTTGATAATTGCATTGTAGTTACATGAAATATTAATATTTGGGAAGCAGATGAAGAGTGTACAGAAATTCTTTGTATTAATTTTACAACATTTTTGGTAAATTTGAAATTATTTCAATATAAAAAGACAAATTTTTAAAGCCAAAAAAGATGGTGTCATGAATGGAAAATTGGATTAGAAATAAGAAACATGTTTTATTAAATATGATATTAGATCCGTGTCATGGCTGTATTCATGGCTTTTGGCTCTTCAGCCTCCAACAAGTCACTTGAACACTCAGTTTCTTCGTTTGTAAAATGAAAAAATTAATTTGCCTTTTGGAGTATCAAATTAGATAATCTTCATAAAAGGCTTCCCATGCCTTCTTTATGGATTTAGATTGCTTCCTTATTGAAAACATTCAAGAAAATAAGAAATGATGGGTACTTTAACATAATAAAGTATATATGCCTTGGTCCTAAAATCCATCATCATACTTAATGGGAAAACTCTAGAGGCATTTCCACTAACTAACATCAGGAATTCAACAAGGATAATCACTCTATCTGCTACCATTCAACATTGTGTTATAAATATTAGCCAATGCTAATATTAGCCAATGCAATCTTGATAAAGATTAGCCCATGCAATCTTGATAAAGATTAGCCCATGCAATCTTGATAAAGATTAGCCCATGCAATCTTGATAAAATGCCCTATGATCCATAAATAGCTATGCAAAATATCATTAATAATAATTATTATATAACTCATTCTAGAGATTAGAGTATTCAGGAACCAGACTTTTTGTTTTTTTAGAGACGGGGTCTCACTATGTTGCTCAAGATGGTCTTGAACTCCTGGCCGCAAGTGATCCTCCCACCAGAATCTCCCGAAGTTCTGGGATTACAGGCATGAGCCACGATTCCTGGCCAAGATCTTTTTCTCAGTGGTTATAGCTACCGTGGAAGAGAAGCACATAGCAAATTTTAAAGTTTCTCATGACATCCAACTACTCTGGCTGATAAATCTAAGTGAATGAGAAGCAAACAGAAGCCAAGTCTTGATGGAGAGCAACACAGTGTGATGTATCCGGAGGTAAACCAAATTCCCTGCCTCATGCATAAATGAAGGGCTCATAGTGCCTTTTAAATGACAGAGAAAAAGGGACTGGGTCTCTTTACAGAAAGCCTCCCAAGAATGCCTGCACAAAGCCTGGGTCACATAGATCAACATGTTTGTGATAATATTTTTGTTTTAAAGTAGAAAGAAATGGCATTTCTTTCTCACCATTTGGAAAGGTGAGTATAGGTGACAATAGGTGACATAGGCATCTGAGCAGGGGTGGCCAGAAAGGTGGGAGTGATGCCGTGGGAGGCTGGCTGTATGGGTTCCCACCAGCAGTACAATGCCCAGAACTTCTGTTTGGAAGGGCAAAGTCTGAGAGCAGACGTGACTGAAATTGCATAAAAGCCATGGAAGAAATCACAAAGGAAAAGATTAGTAGATTTAACGACATTAGCATTAAAACTATAACATGGTTTTAGAAAAACAATGGACACATACACTATGAAAGAGTTATAAAGCAAATGATCAAATGGGAGCACATATGTGTAATAAGCATGACAAATTGTTAATATTTTTAAACTATAAAAATATTTAAAATCAGTAAGAAAACTTCAAAAGCATCACCAAATAGAAAAATATAGGCCAGTGATATGAACAATACACACACACACACACACACACACGCACACACTCACACACTTTAAGTGGGCAACAAATGTGGAAAAAATCATTTAACCTATGTGGATACTCAGGAAGTATAAATTAAGATGACATTAAAGCATTTATTTTCAGCTTATTGATTTGACACATTTTTTAAAAAATTCAATACTAGTAAGGGCGAAGATCAACATTCTCATGTATTACTCATAATAAGCAGTAAAAATTGCTACAATCTTTTCAGAAAATAATTTGGCAAGCTGTACCATGAGATGAAAAACAGTTTGACCCAATAATTCCCCTTCTAGGAATGTATCCTAAATAGAAAACCAGAGATGTATTATGCTGTATCTAGGCATAATACAAATAGACAGCATAGTTGATAGGCTGCATCCCTGAGCTGCAGTTTGCCCAGCCAAGAGGGACTCTAAGCCAGAAACCCCGAGCTTGGCTCTTACTTGGGGTAGGAGTGTGGGAGGGGCTTTTCCAGCACCTTGGTCACAGAGCACCCTGTTGTTTGAGCATGACCTATTGTCTTTTCTGTTGTATCCTCTAAGATGCTGGGTTGTGCCCCAGAACCCCAGTTGTCATTAGCAGAGTGGAAAGCATCTGGAACTCCTAATAGATGAAACAGGAGTACAAATTCTACTACATGTTGCTTGAATAATTTCGTCTTTCTGTGTCTCTGGCTTCAGAAAACGATGATAATCACAATAACTATGATATTAATCATGTTTAACGAGCATTTACTGTATGCCAGGTACAGTTCTAAACATCTGCATCTATGAATTCATTTAATTCTCAAGCAACTCTAATGAGTAGTAGTCATTTTGGAAATGAGAAAATGCAGACAGAGAGATAAAGTGACAAGGCCAGCAACACACAGCTAGGAAAATGAAGTCAGGATTTGAATGCAAGTGGCCTGTCCCCTGGTTACGCTGCCTCAGCCCCAGGTTGCTGAGAGGATCAGGACAGATAAAATATGCAAAAGACATGTTTTGAAATCATGAAGCAGGACTTGCCTGTAAGGCCTGTTTATTGCTTGCAAAGTAATAATAAACGACATAAGCTGGAGCATCTGCTTTGGCAGTGTTTGCTTTTGCTCCATAACTTCACACTTAAAAATCAGATAAAGAAATCCTGACTAGATATAAAAATGACTATTGAAAAATCTCCCTTCCTTTGTTTTTTTTCAAGCCACAAGCTAGTTGAGAACAGACACCTTGCTGAGAAAACTAGGTAACTGAATGGCTTGGGTGATTTTATTTTTCCTATTTTCCAAGTGCTAATTTTAATGTATACCTGAGAGTCAATTTTTTTTTTTTTTTTTAGCAAAAGGAGGTTTTCTGTGGCCTGATGTGTCTAGATCTTTTTCCTTCTGCTTTGCTTATAGGCTGAAGAAGCTTAATTTAATTTGCTAGTAAGGAAAATGTTTTGCTTTCATGTGTTTTGTGATATATTAATGTATAAAAAGATTAATTAGCATAAAAGATTAATTACAAAGCACTTGAACTAAATGAACTCTAATTATGATAAAAGCCAAACATAACCACTTCATTAGTAGAACAATGAAAATGAAAACTGCACAGTGAATAGAGAGTGAAGTTCCCAGCTACGTGACAGGTGAACAAAGGCAGGAATACGCTCCATTTCATGAAAGCCCAGAAACCTGTGGTCAGCGTCCAGCTAGGAGTCTGGTCACAGTGCAATGGCAACCTTATGCAGTCCAGGATGGGCCTACTTGAATACCAAATGCCCTGATTTAGCAAAATTGTGTTTAGAGATGCTCCCAAGTATGTATTTTAAAACACTGAGCTCAGGAGGTGACAGGACTTGGTGGGTTTTGGGGTATTTATTTACCTCTTTGCTTTCTAACAGCTTCATTTCACCCCTTTTCAAGGCCACCTCTTCTTCTGTCTAGAATGACTTTCCCTAGTGGTCTAGCCCCAGTCCTCTTCTCACTCCATATGCCCTCCTTAGTTTGTTTTATTCACTTCCACTGTTTTGAGAACTAAGTATATGTTAAATTCTTTCTAATCCTTATCTCTGGACCCTCATGTAAGTTCCCCTAGCTATTATTGATCACCATCTTCATGCCTCTGTTATGGACTTAGGTTTATGATACCTCTGTTATGGACTTAGGTTTATGATACCTCTGTTATGGACTTTGTGTTTGTGTCCCCTCGAAATTCACATGTTGAAGCCCTAACTCCCACTGTGATGGTATTTTTAGATGGGCCTTTGGGAGGTAATTAGGTTTAGATGAGGTCATGAGGATAGAGCCCCATGATGGGATTAGTGTCCTCATAAGATGAAGGAGAGAGACACCAGAGTTCTTTCTCCATCCCTTCCCCTCCATGAACTCCTGTTTATAGCCACACAGTGAGAAGGCAGCCATCTGCAAGACAGGAAGGGGACCCTCACCAGGAACTGAATCTGCAGGCACCTTGATCTTGGACTTCCCAGCCTCCAGAATCATGAGAAATAAATTCCTGTGCTTTAAGCCACTCAGTCTATGGTGTTTTGTTACTGCAGACCAAGCTGACTAGTACAATTTTGCAGGCACTTCAAACAAAATGTCCAGAAAGGAGCTATCATCCTTCTGAATTCCCCATCCTGATCTGTGACAGCCCCAGCCACACAGATCTGCAGGTCAGAATCAGAGTATTTTTACCTCTCTTGTTCCGGTCTCATTGTTTCTTTTCTTTTTTTCTTATAAATTTTTTTAATTGAGATACAATTCACATTCATAACGTTTCATCTTTTTAAAGTGTACAGTTCAATGGTTTTTAGTATTTTCACAGAGTTGTGCATCTATAACCATCATCAATTCTAGAATATTTTCATGACCCCAGAAGGAGGCTCCATATCCCTTAGCCATTCTTTCAATTCCTCTGGCTGTCAGTGCTAAGCAACCACTAATCAACTTTCTGTCTCTATAGACTTGCTAATTCTAGACATTTCACACAAAAGGCATCATACAATATTTTGTGATTTGGTCTTTTGTGATTTGGTTCTTTCATTTAGCATAACATTTTTGAGGTTCATCCTCAAATGTTGTAACATGCACCAGTAGTTTATTTCTTTTTATGGCTAAAAAATATGCCATCATCATCATTTCTTGCCTGGATAATTGTATAAATTCCTGACTTGTTTCTTTGCCCCCAGTCTTATCCCCTCCAGTCCATGCCCCCGACTGTTTCCAGAGGAATCTGTAAGCATAAATCTGAGTATGTCCTGCTTAAAATCTCCCAGTGGCTTTCCACTGTTGCAGAAGGAGGTCCAAACTCCTGGGCATGCTGTACCACTCCTAGGATGCCTTCACTGGCCTGCCCAGCCTCTTTTCCCACACCATTCTTCTATACTCATGGCGTGGCTAGGGATATCATCTTCTCTGTTCTTTCTGTGTTATCAACTTCCTGTCTTTGCAGTTACACCTCCTCTGACAGGAGTGTCCTTTCTCCAGACGCAACCCAGCACACTCCTCTTCATCCTTTTGTACTTATCTGTCATCTTCTCTTTGAGTTTCCGTAGGACAATTCTGTTATGGTATGTGCACTTGCTATAATGATTTACGGATATCTGTGAACTGGAGCGCAGGAGCTAAGTTTTGCTCCTCTCTCTATCCCCAGGGCTTGGTGTAGAGCCTGGAAAACAGCCAAAACTTATTAAATGTTTATTGAATAAATAAATGATTAGAGGTAGAAAGAAGCATAATATTTTAAACATTCGTGTTAGTGGTTCACCAAATAATTGACAATTTGAAAATTTCTGTCTGAGCACATGTTTAATAACTGGGGCTACTAAATATCAGAGTGTTCTAGGATAAAAAGAAGCAAAGCTGCCATTAACAAGAACAGATATTTTATTGACTAGGAATGGCTTAATTTACTTATCAAGAATTCACTAGATAACTGCTGACCACTCTATTTCACTTTGACACTAATAGCTCAAGGATCTCAGTAAATAACTGGTTTGTAGAAAGAATCTGCTTTTGAATTTCAATGTGCAAGGTGCCTTTAACCCATACTCAATGAATTTTGATCATGTAATTTTTTTAGTAACTGAAGGCGTGATCAATAGATGTAGGTATCAAAGGGCTCTGTTGCCACACACTAAGTTTAAGAAGCCAAAGTAGAATTCCTGCTTCTTAGGAAGTAGGCAGTTGATGCTCACGGAATTGATCAATGAATATGCTATTTCTGATACTGAAGTTAATTCCATGGTTTGTGTTTGATATTTTGAGGAATGTAATAAAAGATCTCAGTTCTGTAGTGCTCATGCTCTCTTTAATTTATAGCGACAATATAAGAAGTTCCTTCTGGAATCCTGAATTGGTGATGGGATTGTAAAAATTAATTGATTTGACAAACAGGTTCACAAGGTATGTGATATCAAAGGCAGATCATAGACTACGTGCTGAAGCACTAAGAAGCGTAAGTGAAGTAGTAGTCTTAAACCATCAAGAGTTAGTGAAAATCGAGATAAGCAAACTACCCAAATATCTTTTCTCCTTTCCCCTGTGCCTTTCTCCTTCTATTTCTGGAAAATTACTTGAACTAGCTATCTGACTCTTAGAATACAAATTCTGATTAGTAAAACACTATAAATTTCTTTCAATTGCTCCCCAGAGCAACTCAGTTCTCCCAAATGTTTTCTTGGGTGAACCTGTGAAAGCTGATGGCTCATAGGCATCAAGAAAGAGAATAAATTTCTATAAGGAATTTTGTTTTCACTGTCCAAGCCAAGGGGCAAACCATCATCCATATTACCAAGACAATTATTGCCTCACCATATAGCATTAGGCCATCTCAAAATCCTAGTTCTCTGGCACATGAAAAATAGCAATGACACTCAAAGTCTGAAAAATCTAATCTTCCACATACAAAATACCAAGAAAAGAATTATGAATGAGTACCACTACACACATATTAAAATGGCTAAAATCTAAAGCACCAAAAACACCAAGTGCTGGTGAGGATATGGAGCAACAGAAACTCTCATTTATCGCTCGTGGAAATGCAAAATGGCATTGTCACCTTAGAAGACAGTGTGGCAATTTACAAAACTACTTATGCTTTTATCATAAGATATAGCAATTATACTTATTGGTATTTACCCAAATGAGTTGAAAGCTTATATCCACTCAAAAACCTGCCACTGATGTTCGTAGCAGTTTTATTCATAATTGCCAAGACTTGAAAGCCACCAAGATGTCCTTCAGTAGGTGAATAAATAAATAACTGTGATACATCCCAAAAATGAAATATTATTCAGAGCTAAAATGAGATGAGCAGCTATCAAGCCATGAGAAGACATGAAGGAAATTTAAATGTATATTACTAAGAGAAAGAAGCAAATCTGAAAAGGCTTCATATTATATGATTTCAAGTATATAACATTCTGGAAAAGGCAAAATTACAGAGACAGTAAAAAGATCAGTGGTTGCCAGGAATTACGGAGGAGGGAGAGATGAATTGTCTGGGCACAGAGGATTTTTAGGACACTGAAACTATTCTGTATGATGCTATAATCATGGATATGTTGTCATAATGAATTCGTCAAATCCCATAGCATGTGAAACACCAAGAGTGAACTCTAGTGTAAACTATGGACTTTGAATGATAATGATGTGTCAATGTAGAATCATGAATTGTAAGAAATGTACCACGCTGGCATAGAATCCTGGAGTAAGAGAGGCTGCTGTGAGTTGGGGATAGGGCATGGGAGAGGGTATATAGGAACACTGTACTTTCCACTCAATTTTGTTCTGAACCTAAAACTGCTCTAAATAATAAAGTCTATTTAAAAAATAAAGTACTCTTTGGAGGCACTGCAGAGTTACCAAAAGATGACAGACAGTGGAGGGCATATGACCCTTGAAAGAAAGCTGCACTACATGTGAGCTGTATTTATTTGGCTTTTGTCCTGAAAGTACTCTCCAGAATGTGCAACCCTTGGAAGATAGAACTCAAGCTGGAAGAGGCTGCATTATAGAATTGAAAAGTCAGAGGTTAGAGTTTGGGGGTGTCAGAGCAGCTGGATATTGAGGAAGGAAATGCTATAAAACAGAGTCACAGAGGGTGGGGGGAACCCCAAATCTACATGTAAACACCTCTTAAATGTTTGGCAGATGTTCAACTATGACTGCGTGCAATGAGATTCCAATAAGCCCCAGAGAAAATAATCAGCTGGAAGACTGAAAAGTTGACCGAAATTTCTGCAGCTGCTTCCTGCTGGGAAGACAGAATTGGGAGTTAATGTCCTCTCAAGTTAGAAGGGCTTGGTAAACTTCTCAGGCTGCCCATTGAATCCACAGAAGGGACTTGCCTTAGGAGTAAAGACTACATCCCAGGATTAAGAAAACCACCATAAGATTAATGGCAAAGCCTATAAGATGACCCTAACAAAACTTAAACCAAGCCTTTAAGAGACAGGTAATTGGTGTGGTGGCTCATGCCTGTAATCCCAGCACTTTGGGAGGCCAAGGCGGGTGGGTCACGATGTCAGGAGATTGAGACCATTCTGGCTAACATGGTGAAACCCCATCTCTACTAAAAAATACAAAAAATATTAGCCAGGCATGGTGGTGGGCGCCTGTAATCCCAGCCACTGAGGAGGCTGAGGCAGGAGAATGGCGTGAACCCGGGAGGCGGAGCTTGCAATGAGCCGAGATTGCGCCACTGCACTCCAGCCTGGGCGACAGAGCAAGACTCCATCTCAAAAAAAAAAAAAAAAGAGACAAGTAATTAATTCGTCAATGATTATACTGTTAAAACAAAATGTAATGTTCAGAGGAAAATAATAGAATTTAGAATTTCTAAAATGCATCATACACAGTGTTCTGGATACAATTTTTAAAAAATGCCATACATTGGATGTCACAGGAAAATGTAATCTATAGACAACAAGAAAAAACAGCCAATAGCAACAGATCAAGAGGCAAGCCAGATCTTGGAATTAACAGACAAGTCCTATAAAATAACCATGATAAATACAGTAAAGAATTTAGAGAAGCATAGAGATATAATAGCAGACAAGGTAAAAACGGCAAAATTGAAAGAAAGAAAAACAATGGCAATCCTAGAACTGAAAAGTACAATATCTGAAATAACAAATTTGTTAGATGGGATTAACACAGATTGGACACAACAGGAAAGTAAACATTAATACATCAATAAAAATTATTAAAACTGAAGCCAAGAGGGAATAGACTAAGAAAAAAATGAACAGAGCTTCAATAACCTGTGGGATGGAATCAAGTGGTGCAGCATACATATAAGTGGGGCCCCAAAAGTAGAAGAGAGAAAATAAGGCAGAAAAAATATTTGAAGAAAAACTGGCCAAAGTATTCCAATTTTTAACATTAAAAAAAAAAACAAAACAAAAATTCTCAAACCACAGAATTAGGAGGCTAAGCAAACCCCAAGCAAAATAGAAATAAAGAAAAACACATTTGGGAACAGAATATCAAATTGCTGAAACTCCATCCAGAGGAAAAAAGAAACATTATTTATAGGAAAACAATGATAAAAATTATCCCTCATTTTCAACAATAGAAGCCAAGCAACAATGGGATGACATTGTTAAAGTGCTGATAGAAAAGAAAAGTCCACCTAGAATTTAAATTCAATGAAAACATCACTTAAATACTAAGGTGAAATAAGAATTTTCAGATAAATACAAATGGAGAAAATTTGTCACTAGTATAAAAGAAATGTGTAAGGGTTCTTTAGATGGAAGGAATAAGTTCCAGTGTTCAATAGCATGGTTGGGTGACTATAGTTAATAACAATTTGTTGTATATTTCAAAATAACTAGAAGATTTGAAATGTTCCCACCACAAATAAATAATAAATGTTTGAGGTGATAGATATCCTATGACTGGACATTCCTATCTAGCCACTGGCTCAAATTTTTACTCCCTTTACAAACAAACTTCTTGAAAGTTGTCCAAATTTGCAGTCTCTACTTTCTCATTCTCATTTCCACCTCTCCTAATGGGGTTCAGGTTTCATCATGCCTCTGTTCCTGCAGAGGTCACCATGCCCTCCAAAAGGCCAGATGTAATGGTCACTTCTCTGTCCACCTCATGCTTGGCCTTTCAGCTCCTTCGATGTGCCTGCCCACTTCCTTATTTTTGTAACACTCTTCTTGTGGAAACGCTGGTGGCACTCTCTCTGGTTTTGTCCCACCTCACTGGTTACTCCTTCTCCACCTCCTTCGCTGGAATTTCCTTTTTAGCTTTTCCTCTATTTGTTGATGCCCCCAGCAGAGCTCAGTCCTGGGCCCCTTTCTTATCTGTTTTACTCTCCTCCTGATATCATTGATTCCTACTGTTTTCTTTTCACCTACTTGCCAATAACCTCTGTTCTGCATGTGAGGATCTCTAGCCCCAGACACAGTCTTCTGATCCTAGTGTCAGGGTGGTTGGGGTGTGGTCTCTTCTCCTGTTCCACAACACTATATATCCTACCTATTTAACAAATTAAGATCTGTCTCTAGACAATACGTTAGAAACCCAGTTTTTTTTTTAAATAAAACATTATTTCAAAAGACCATTACTCATTATTAAAGGATATTTCTTATGGTAAATTATTTTATGATTTCAACATAGGAAAGGTCATTTCCTACCACACATAGCCAAATGCATTGCCTTTGTTTCAGTTTCAGGCTTCCCTGGCTCTAAATTTAAAAGTGAACTCAAGTCAACCAGAGTGCAAATTCTCTGTGTGTGGCCTGCCCTCCCTCTTCCCCTAATTTTGTAGTTGGAAACACCTTCCCCTTTGGGCAAAGTGAAGCAAAAATGTAAACCATTTCTATACTATCTTGAACAAATGTACATTTCCTGTCATTGTACTTTGTGGTTAAGAGTGAGCTCTTGAGAGAAAATGGGGAAAAAAATAGAAAAACATCAAAGCACATGCAGAAAACCATAAAAATAGAAAAGAGGGCTATGTGAGAACTTACTGGGGGTGGGGGAAAAAGTAAACGGATCTATTTCATTCTCCTGCCAGCAAAATTTTTAGCATCTGTCAGAATAGTTGGTAAGAATAAAAAATGGGCTTTCTCCATTAAGCTTCCCAGTCTCTGCAGAATTGAGGTTGGTGTTTACTCTCCATCTCTTTGGACAACAGGTTCAGCCTGTAACTGAGCCTCCTTGTCTAGAGGTGATGTGTGACTGATTTCTTCAGCAGTTTGCGTTCACTAACCACAATACAATTACCACTTTGTCTTCCCCTGGGGTGCACTCCTAAGGCTGAAGGATGCTCTCCCCTCCCCATCACCAATCTACTCAAATGGTTGGTTAATACTCTGAAAATTCCTACAGGAGTGTCCATACATAGAAACTACAAACAAATTTGAGAACAGCTATCATTAAAAATCACCATGGGATTGCTAGAAGGTGCAGGAAAGGAAAGTGGGGAATAGTAATGCAGTGGAAGTTAATGTTGAGGAGGAGGAGGAAGATTGACGTAGATTTTTAAGAACTCTGGTTTTTATGCCTTCTTGCAGACAATTTCTCCATTATGCCTATTTCCCAATTGCAGAGGTGGGTTTGTGGGTGAAGAAGTGTGTGTTTGAAGTAAGATTATATGATATGTGTTTTATTGTCTCTGAAACAACTGGTCCCATCAGTTGAAATTTATCATTCAAGCTTTGTATTTTACAGCAACAATCTGTGAGAAGTTTTAACGGTTGAGTATATACAAAGGTTTATGAATACATCGTATAAAGATAAAATCCTCCTTCTTACTGCTCCCAAAGACTTTTTGCAAAGGAGCAGGCGGTTAAAGAAAGAGGTTGTTAAACAATGCAAGTCTTAGGGGCACTAGTAAATTCCTCTGCAAAGCAAATAGTGCAAAGCTGTTTACAATCAGAAAATAATGAATAAAGATTGAAGATGGATAAATAAAAGCTGAAGTAAACAGCAGTTTAAAAAATGAAGAGGGGGAACATTAGGGTGCATCTGAACTTTTTGTAAGCTCTGATCATTTCAGGAAAAATGTCAAACTGCTATTTAGTCAATGAGAGATTTGGATATGCATAGGAATGGTAATTAATGAAACACAGAGTCTTACAAGAAGGGTAAATTGGAGTTCAGATCTCTTTTTTTTCCCTCTCTCTCTTTTTACAAATTTATTGAGAAAATTTACATACCATAAAGTTCACTGAAGTGTACAATTCAGTGTTCTTTAGTATATTTCCAGGGTTGTGCAACCATTACCATAATCTAATTTTAGAACAATTTTTATCATTCCCAAAGAAACTCCAGTGCTAATTAATATTCCCTTCCCATTATTTCCTCCTCCTAGCCCCTGGCAACCACTAATCTACTTTCTGTCTCCATGGATTTGCCTATTCTGGCATTTCATACAAATAGAATCATACAATATGTGGTCTTTTATGACTGGATTCTTTCACTAGGCATAGTGTTTACAACATTTATTTATGTTGTAGTGCTATCAGTACTTCATTTCATTTATGTTCAAATAGTATTCTATTGAATGGATATACCACATTTGTTTATCCTGTCATCAGCTGATGGACATTTGGGTTGTTTCTACTTTGGGGCTATTATGAATAATGCTATTATAAACATTATGTACAGGTTTTTGTGTAGACATGTGTTTTCATTTCTCCTGGGTAGATACCCAGGGATAAAATTACTAGGTTGTATGGTAACTATGTTTAACACTGTGAGAAACTGCCAAATTGTTTTCCAAAGTGACTGCACAATTTTATATTTCCACCTGCAATGTGTGAGAGTTCCAATTTCTCTACATCCTCACCAACATTTTTTATTGTTTGTGTTTTTTAAAAAAAAATTAGCCTTCCTAGTGAATGTGAAACGGTGTTTCATTGTGGCTTTGAATAGCATTTCCCTAATGACTAATGAAGTTGAACATCTTTTTATGTTCTTATTAGCCATTTTTTCTGTCTCTCTTGCCACCATAGATTCATTTATTATTCTTTAATTTTCCATCCTTTCTTCCCTCTGGAAATCTAGTACAAAACCTAGATAGGTAGGAACTGCATTGAGAGGCCATTTTTCTGTGCTGCAGCTGTGTCCCAATAAAACTCAAGGACAAGTTTATTAATATTGATTCTGAACCATTAAAATTACTAATTTTGGCTACATTCAAGCCAGAAGATTTTTATAAAGTGCTTTGTTCAAACTAGTGGAATATTGTGGATTTACTTACCATTAGGTTTAAAATCTAGTAAGGAATACAAGTTAAGTCCATCAATAAGTATAAAATAAGGAAGAAATAGGTAAATATCATAAGAAAGGTATTACAGAGTGCTATCTATGGCTGAAGTGAAAACCTTGAACATGCGCATACCCTTTGGCCTAGCAATCCTTTACGAGAAATCTATTTTAAGGAAATCATTACACATTTCCACGAAAGTTTAGATACATGGATATTTACCGGAGCAACATTTCTATTTGTAAAAAAATCAAACAGTTCAATAGGTAGGTAAATAAATTATAATCTTTACCCAAGTATTATTTCTAATTGTGAAAAATCAAACATTTCAATAGGTACATAAAAAATTATAATAGATCCATATAATAGTTATACATTTATTAAAATGATGCACAAATATGTTTATTGTATAATATGCAGAATGTATGGGAAATCTCCTGCGGCCAGGAAAGAAAAAAAGTCGGGATGGGAATAAAACCAGAGAGGTAAACAGGTGAGCTGGTATTGCCGCTGGCTTGGGGAGAAAGGGTTGGGGAGGGACTCTTAGTTTTAGTAATTTAGGGATTTAGGTTTCAGCATTCACACAGGGCCAGAAGAGAAGACTTAGGGTCTACTAAAGGTAACTGATTCCCCAGCATACAGCCAGAGTCATTACATGGCTACAACCTCAGGAAAAGGATAGATTAGAAAAAGTTTCACTCAACAGCAGACGTGCCATGAAACTGATGTCTTGGGTTAGTCTCTGAGTAGAAAAAAGAAATCTATTTTGAGAATTTGTAATCAAAGACCTATAACTCATGTAGGGTTGGGGCTCAAGTTATGCTACCTGAGTTTAAGAAGACCTCAAAGTAGGAAATTAACAAAAAATTATCTCCCAGCCAAAGGCCCCAGGGCACTTGTCAGAAGAAGATTGCTCAGGTCACCAACCGATCAAGTTTCCTGAAGACGAGTACATAATCCACAATTCAAGGTCAGTTTCTTCTACTTCATATATTTTTTTTTCTACAAGATTCTTCATTTTTCAAAAGTCTCAAAAGAAGGTCCACATTCATTCTTATCACTTTCATCTTTAAATGTTGCTTCCTATTTCTTTCTGGCAGCCTGGAAATCCTGCCTTAGTTAAAGTATAAAATCGTGACAAGTACATGTCAGTGAGGATTATTTCTGAGTGGAACTAAATGGGCTCTCTTAATGTTCTGATAACAACATGCCAAAATGATCCTTCAGATCAGGAAACAGTTAAGCAAATTTTTTTTCTGCTTATGTTTTATTTATTGTTGGCATTTTGTGATTTATCTAGTAACCCGTTATCTGTAGTCGTACACGCTCTATTTTTTAAAATCATAAACCATTGTCATCTATTTGACTAATTTCAGAGCACTTTGTCTTTGTAATGCCAGCCAGTGCATCTGTGATTCTTTGCTTTGCAGCATCCACTGCTCCATCTATGCTTTCAGTTTCTCTTTAGTGTTTACAAATGTATAATTTGTCAGGTATCATAGTCATCTTGCTTTAACCATCATTATTTATTCTTTAAAATGAGTTAGTGCCATTTTATTTATAACTTTTTTCTTTTTTTGGCTTTTAATATCTGTAAGTATCATTTATAACTTTTAAAAAAGTATTATTATTATTGTTATGATGAGACTACCACTACTCTTGAAATCTTTTGCTCTAGGTTTCTGCTGACTTGTACTTCTTCAATGATGGATGGTGTAACATATTTTAACAGAAACTCAATTTTTTTGATGCTTTGTTCATTGATTTAGAAACTCATCTGGCTGGATAGTCCTGTTTTTCCTCTTTCATATGATTTTACTTTTAAGTTTTAGTTTAAGCTCAGAGGTGGTGTCCTCCACAGAGTAGTCCTATAGATTGCAACAAGGGGACAAGCAGACAAAACCATGTCTTGTGAAAAAGTGTTTAAGGTTCTGGAGATGATTCATCTAAAAAAGAGAAGACTCAGGAATATTGGGGCAATGAGGGAGTGGGGGAATAAACAAGGAAGGAGTTCTAGCCTTAATATGCAGAGGAAAATGTTAATTAGAACCATGCAACAACCTGATAGATGACATTGCAGATGAGGTGTTTTTTGTTAGTAGGATTTGAAATATCAGGCACAATCTTTAAGCATGGACCTAAGATTTTGCTCCATTTTAGACTTGTAGAATATGCATTCCACAATAGGAAGAAAAAATATGCATATGAATTATGATATACACAGTTTTCTTAAAATTTAATTGTTTCAATCATGAGATGAAGCTTGAAAATAAGGTGCCATTATATATATATATTTTTTATTATTTTTATTTTTATTTATTATTATGATTATGATTATTATTATTATTATTATTATTATCATTATACTTTAGGCTCTATGGTACATGTGCACAATGTGCAGGTTAGTTACATATGTATACATGTGCCATGCTGGTGCGCTGCACCCACCAACTCGTCATCTAGCATTAGGTATATCTCCCAATGCTATCCCTCCCCCCTCCCCCCACCCCACAACAGTCCCCAAAGTGTGACGTTCCCCTTCCTGTGTCCATGTGTTCTCATTGTTCAATTCCCACCTATGAGTGAGAATATGCGGTGTTTGGTTTTTTGTTCTTGCGATAGTTTACTGAGAATGATGATTTCCAATTTCATCCATGTCCCTACAAAGGACGTGAACTCATCATTTTTTATGGCTGCATAGTATTCCATGGTGTATATGTGCCACATTTTCTTAATCCAGTCTATCATTGTTGGACATTTGGGTTGGTTCCAAGTCTTTGCTATTGTGAATAATGCCGCAATAAACATACGTGTGCATGTGTCTTTATAGCAGCATGATTTATAGTCCTTTGGGTATATACCCAGTAATGGGATGGCTGGGTCAAATGGAATTTCTAGTTCTAGATCCCTGAGGAATCGCCACACTGACTTCCACAAGGGTTGAACTAGTTTACAGTCCCACCAACAGTGTAAAAGTGTTCCTATTTCTCCACATCCTCTCCAGCACCTGTTGTTTCCTGACTTTTTAATGATTGCCATTCTAACTGGTGTGAGATGGTATCTCATTGTGGTTTTGATTTGCATTTCTCTGATGGCCAGTGATGGTGAGCATTTTTTCATGTGTTTTTTGGCTGCATAAATGTCTTCTTTTGAGAAGTGTCTGTTCATGTCCTTCGCCCACTTTTTGATGGGGTTGTTTGTTTTTTTCTTGTAAATTTGTTGGAGTTCATTGTAGATTCTGGATATTAGCCCTTTGTCAGATGAGTAGGTTGTGAAAATTTTCTCCCATTTTGTAGGTTGCCTGTTCACTCTGATGGTAGTTTCCTTTGCTGTGCAGAAGCTCTTTAGTTTAATTAGATCCCATTTGTCAATTTTGGCTTGTGTTGCCATTGCTTTTGGAGTTTTAGACATGAAGTCCTTGCCCATGCCTATGTCCTGAATGGTATTGCCTAGGTTTTCTTCTAGGGTTTTTATGGTTTTAGGTCTAACATTTAAGTCTTTAATCCATCTTGAATTAATTTTTGTATAAGGTGTAAGGAAGGGATCCAGTTTCAGCTTTCTACATATGGCTAGCCAGTTTTCCCAGCACCATTTATTAAATAGGGAATCCTTTCCCCATTTCTTGTTTTTCTCAGGTTTGTCAAAGATCAGATAGTTGTAGATATGTGGCGTTATTTCTGAGGGCTCTGTTCTGTTCCATTGATCTATATCTCTGTTTTGGTACCAGTACCATGCTGTTTTGGTTACTGTAGCCTTGTAGTATAGTTTGAAGTCAGGTAGCGTGATGCCTCCAGCTTTGTTCTTTTGGCTAAGGATTGACTTGGCGATGCGGGCTCTTTTTTGGTTCCATATGAACTTTAAAGTAGTTTTTTCCAATTCTGTGAAGAAAGTCATTGGTAACTTGATGGGGATGGCATTGAATCTGTAAATTACCTTGGGAAGGATGGCCATTTTCATGATATTGATTCTTCCTACCCATGAGCATGGAATGTTCTTCCATTTGTTTGTATCCTCTTTTATTTCCTTGAGCAGTGGTTTGTAGTTCTCCTTGAAGAGGTCCTTCACATCCCTTGTAAGTTGGATTCCTAGGTATTTTATTCTGTTTGAAGCAATTGTGAATGGGAGTTCACTCACGATTTGGCTCTCTGTTTGTCTGTTATTGATGTATAAGAATGCTTGTGATTTTTGTACATTGATTTTGTATCCTGAGACTTTGCTGAAGTTGCTTATCAGCTTAAGGAGATTTTGGGCTGAGACAATGGGGTTTTCTAGATATACTATCATGTCATCTGCAAACAGGGACAATTTGACTTCCTCTTTTCCTAATTGAATACCCTTGATTTCCTTCTCTTGCCTAATTGCCCTGGCCAGAACTTCCAACACTATGTTGAATAGAAGTGGTGAGAGAGGGCATCCCTGTCTTGTGCCAGTTTTCAAAGGGAATGCTTCCAGTTTTTGCCCATTCAGTATGATATTGGCTGTGGGTTTGTCATAAATAGCTCTTATTATTTTGAGATACGTCCCATCAATACCTAATTTATTGAGAGTTTTTAGCATGAAGGGTTGTTGAATTTTGTCAAAGGCCTTTTCTGCATCTATTGAGATAATCATGTGGTTTTTGACTTTGGTTCTGTTTATATGCTGGATTACATTTATTGATTTGCGTATATTGAACCAGCCTTGCATCCCAAGGATGAAGCCCACTTGATCATGGTGGATAAGCTTTTTGATGTGCTGCTGGATTCTGTTTGCCAGTATTTTATTGAGGATTTTTGCATCAATGTTCATCAAGGATATTGGTCTAAAATTCTCTTTTTTTGTTGTGTCTCTGCCAGGCTTTGGTATCAGGATGATGCTGGCCTCATAAAATGAGTTAGGGAGGATTCCCTCTTTTTCTATTGATCGGAATAGTTTCAGAAGGAATGGTACCAGCTCCTCCTTGTACCTCTGGTAGAATTCGGCTGTGAACCCATCTGGTCCTGGACTTTTTTTGGTTGGTAAGCTATTGATTATTGCCACAATTTCAGCTCCTGTTATTGGTCTATTCAGAGATTCAACTTCTTCCTGGTTTAGTCTTGGGAGAGTGTATGTGTTGAGGAATTTATCCATTTCTTCTAGATTTTCTAGTTTATTTGCGTAGAGGTGTTTGTAATATTCTCTGATGGTAGTTTGTATTTCTGTGGGATCAGTGGTGATATCCCCTTTATCATTTTTTATTGCATCTATTTGATTCTTCTCTCTTTTTTTCTTTATTAATCTTGCTAGCGGTCTATCAATTTTGTTGATCTTCTCAAAAAACCAGCTCCTGGATTCATTTATTTTTTGAAGGGTTTTTTGTGTCTCTATTTCCTTCAGTTCTGCTCTGATTTTAGTTATTTCTTGCCTTCTGCTAGCTTTTGAATGTGTTTGCTCTTGCTTTTCTAGTTCTTTTAATTGTGATGTTAGGGTGTCAATTTTGGATCTTTCCTGCTTTCTCTTGTGGGCATTTAGTGCTATAAATTTCCCTCTACACACTGCTTTGAATGCATCCCAGAGATTCTGGTATGTTGTGTCTTGGTTCTCGTTGGTTTCAAAGAACATCTTTATTTCTGCCTTCATTTTGTTATGTACCCAGTAGTCATTCAGGAGCAGGTTGTTCAGTTTCCACGTAGTTGAGCGGTTCTGAGTGAGATTCTTAATCCCGAGTTCTAGCTTGATTGCACTGTGATCTGAGAGATAGTTTGTTATAATTTCTGTTCTTTTACATTTATTGAGGAGAGCTTTACTTCCAAGTATATGGTCAATTTTGGAATAGGTGTGGTGTGGTGCTGAAAAAAATGTATATTCTGTTGATTTGGGGTGGAGAGTTCTGTAGATGTCTATTAGGTCTGCTTGGTGCAGAGCTGAGTTCAATTCCTGGGTATCCTTGTTGATTTTCTGTCTCGTTGATCTGTCTAATGTTGACAGTGGGGTGTTAAAGTCTCCCATTATTAATGTTTGGGAGTCTAAGTCTCTTTGTAGGTCACTCAGGACTTGCTTTATGAATCTGGGTGCTCCTGTATTGGGTGCATATATATTTAGGATAGTTAGCTCTTCTTGTTGAATTAATCCCTTTACCATTATGTAATGGCCTTCTTTGTCTCTTTTGATCTTTGTTGGTTTAAAGTCTGTTTTATCAGAGACTAGGATTGCAACCCCTGCCTTTTTTTGTTTTCCATTTGCTTGGTAGATCTTCCTCCATCCTTTTATTTTGAGCCTATGTGTGTCTCTGCACGTGAGATGGGTTTCCTGAATACAGCACACTGATGGGTCTTGAGTCTTTATCCAATTTGCCAGTCTGTGTCTTTTAATTGGAGCATTTAGTCCATTTACATTTAAAGTTAATATTGTTATGTGTGAATCTGATCCTGTCATTATGATGTTAGCTGGTTATTTTGCTCGTTAGTTGATGCAGTCTCTTCCTAGTCTCGATGGTCTTTACAATTCGGTATGATTTTGCAGTGGCTGGTACCGGTTGTGCCTTTCCATGTTTAGCGCTTCCTTCAGGAGCTCTTTTAGGGCAGGCCTGGTGGTGACAAAATCTCTTAGCATTTGCTTGTCTGTAAAGTATTTTATTTCTCCTTCACTTATGAAGCTTAGTTTGGCAGGATATGAAATTCTGGGTTGAAAATTCTTTTCTTTAAGAATGTTGAATATTGGCCCCCACTCTCTTCTGGCTTGTAGGGTTTCTGCCGAGAGATCCGCTGTTAGTCTGATGGGCTTCCCTTTGATGGTAACCCGACCTTTCTCTCTGGCTGCCCTTAACATTTTTTCCTTCATTTCAACTTTGGTGAATCTGACAATTATGTGTCTTGGAGTTGCTCTTCTCGAGGAGTATCTCTGTGGCGTTCTCTGTATTTCCTGAATCTGAATGTTGGCCTGTCTTGCTAGATTGGGGAAGTTCTCCTGGATAATATCCTGCAGAGTGTTTTCCAACTTGTTTCCATTCTCCCCGTCACTTTCAGGTACACCAATCAGACGTAGATTTGGTCTTTTCACATAGTCCCACATTTCTCGGAGGATTTGCTCATTTCTTTTTATTCTTTTTTCTCTAAACTTCCCTTCTCGCTTCATTTCATTCATTTCATCTTCCAGGGCTGATACCCTTTCTTCCATTTGATCGCATCAGCTCCTGAGGCTTCTGCATTCTTCACGTAGTTCTCGAGCCTTGGTTTTCAGCTCCATCAGCTCCTTTAAGCACTTCTCTGTATTGGTTATTCTAGTTATACATTCTTCTAAATTTTTTTCAAAGTTTTCAACTTCTTTGCCTTTGGTTTGAATATCCTCCCGTAGCGCGGAGTAATTTGATCGTCTGAAGCCTTCTTCTCTCAGCTCGTCAAAGTCATTCTCCGTCCAGCTTTGTTCCGTTGCTGGTGAGGAACTGCGTTCCTTTGGAGGAGGAGAGGTGCTCTGCATTTTAGAGTTTCCAGTTTTTCTGCTCTGTTTTTTCCCCATCTTTGTGGTTTTATCTACTTTTGGTCTTTGATGATGGTGATGTACAGATGGGTTTTTGGTGTGGATGTCCTTTCTGTTAGTTTTCCTTCTAACAGACAGGACCCTCAGCTGCAGGTCTGTTGGAGTACCTGGCCGGCCGTGTGAGGTGTCAGTCTGCCCCTGCTGGGGGGGTGACTCCCAGTTAGGCTGCTCGGGGGTCAGGGGTCAGGGACCCACTTGAGGAGGCAGTCAGCCCATTCTCAGATCTCCAGCTGCGTGCTGGGAGAACCACTGCTCTCCTCACAGCTGTCAGACAGGGACATTTAAGTCTGCAGAGGTTACTGCTGTCTTTTGGTTTGTCTGTGCCCTGCCCCCAGAGGTGGAGCCTACAGAGGCAGGCAGGCCTCCTTGAGCTGTGGTGGGCTCCACCCAGTTCAAGCTTCCAGGCTGCTTTGTTTACCTAAGCGAGCCTGGGCAATGGCGGGCGCCCCTCCCCCAGCCTCGCTGCGGACTTGCTGTTTGGTCTCTGACTGCTGTGCTAGCAATCAGCGAGACTCCGTGGGCGTAGGACCCTCTGAGCCAGGTGCGGGCTATACTCTCCTGGGGCACCGTTTCCTAAGCCCGTCAGAAAAACACAGTATTCGGGTGGGAGTGGCCCGACTTTCCAGGTGCCGTCTGTCACCCCTGGAAAGGGAACTCCCTGACCCCTTGGGCTTCCCGAGTGAGGCAATGCCTCGCCCCTGCTTCAGCTCGCGCACGGTGCACTCACCCACTGACCTGCGCCCACTGTCTGGCACTCCCTAGTGAGATGAACACGGTACCTCAGATGGAAATGCAGAAATCACCCGTCTTCTGCGTGGCTCGCGCTGGGAGCTGTAGACTGGAGCTGTTCTTATTCGGCCATCTTGGCTCCTCCCCGCCATTATATTTTATAACTATTTTCCTCCCACATCCTTAGAAGAAGAGATTTTTCTGTGATATCGCCCATGTTCTTTTTATAGTTTTTAATGTACTTACCTTTGGGGCACCATATGTGGAAAAATAAGGCAGTACTTTTGACAAGTAGCCTTTATTTTCTCTTTACTCTTTGGAATAGTCATTAAAGTAACAAGTTAGGAAATATTAAAAGTATTTTGTTTCTGAGAAATATAAATTCTTCTATGAGTATATTTACATACTCATGGATATGATTGGTTCTTTGTTTTTGTTAACACCTAAAGGAATTTAGTTATAGTTTCTAAACTAGAGAAAGTTTATCTTATAAAGAAAACAAAACAGAAGAAAAAATAGCAAAGCCTGGATTAGCTGTCAATTGTCCCACAGTTCCACAATGGGGCACTATTGAGTTTTGCAAGTTGCCCTTTAGAGAAAGGGAACCTTGATACAAATGATCACTTAAAAGGCACTAAGTTGATTTCTCATAAATTAATTATGTAATACGTAGTTTTCTTTAAATGGAAATAACAATTCCTCACTAAAAAGCTGAGTATATATTTGTATAATCTTACTTCAAATATATCACAATCTTCTGTTAAATGGTATTAATTGGGCCTGAATACTTTGGAGACATGAACAAGCATATGCTTTCTCTATAGAAATGTAAAAATATGCTAGTAGTATGCTAGATTAGAAATTCTCTTCTAGGCTTTGGATTTGTGAATATGGAAAGAATTATTTGAGTATTTAGATTATTTTTAGTCATCTAAAGTCCCATTAATTTGTAGTCCTTTCAAATATACCACTTTGCACTAATATTGGGTTGAGACGATGTCATATATAAATAACCAGCTAATTTGATGACGATAGCAAACTGGTTGTTCAGCATTGTGTAGGCAGATCAGATGAATTATTTATTGGTTCTATTTTCTTTTGAAGTTGTTCTTTGTCATCATTAATGGATGTATAAATGTACAGTATTTAGGTATGCATTTTTCTTACTAATGATTTTTATTCCTGTTGGATGAAAGAGCTTTTGTATAAGAGAGCAATTTTGAGAAGAAAGGGAGAAGAAAATGAATGTGTTATGTAAAACATGGTTTGATTTTTCTGTCTTGCTTCAGAGAAGGGAGAAGTATCCTCTGGTGACATCTTGCTCTATCCATTTTTGCCTATTAGCAGAATTACCCACCTGGTGAGGAGCACATTGGAGAAATACATGGTACATATAGGTGGGAGGAGTGAACAAATGAGAATCCACTATACTGAGAGACAGTGTAAACATTTCATAAATTCTGTGCCCATGATATTTAAAAAAAAGCCCAATTATTAAGGCCTGAATAGCATCTTCCATGACACATAGTACGCCTGATGAGTAAGAAGGCAAAATCACAGTGTGACCCAACTGATCCATGAGATCTTCAATGAATCAATGCAATAGGCAAATTTCAGAAGTGGAAATAACAGAATCCACTCTGGTTAGTTCAAGCATGACATGGATTTGTTAGAGAACATTGGGAATCTCACAGAATCTCTGAAGAGAATGTAATTTACCTGGCATACATTTGGTGAGAAGAAATTCAATCACATTTGCTGTGTTCTACTTTCTATTTATTGAAATTCTGTCCTTATTTTGGGTGCAAATCAAGTCTCACTTCCTCCCGGAAACCTCTTCTGGCTCTCCCAGTCCTGACTCATTTTACAGAAGTGTGGTATTTAGAGACGTAAGAGGCTTCAGAGACATTCAGTCCAACCTTGATCCCAGTGTGACCTGGAGTATCCCAGGAAGAATGTCATTCAGCTTCTGCTTACCTTCACTACAGAAGGACAAAGCTTTGCCTGCCAGCCAGAGGAACCTCCTCAAATGTTAAGTACTTACAGGTCTTTTCCCAATGGCCTGGAAAAATAATATGTCATTTTTATGTTGTTCCAGATATGCCAGTCTCTGAGTGCCATCATGGCTATAATAGCACTTACCATCTATCCCCCCTCTGGAATGTCCTGAGAGACAGGACATTTCCTTAGTCCTTAGTCGTCACAACCCCAGCACAGTGCCTGGCAATTAATTAATAGCCATTGAAGAAATACTGGTTTCTACATTGATAGTTCTGGGGGCTGGAATGGCTTGTGCTTTCAGCCTCTGCAACATTGTTCTATTACAAATCTCATCTGAGCACAATGAAACTCTTTCTTAAAGAATATCGCATGCGTATACCAACTAGAGCTCATTTAATGAGTAGAAAGGAAGCCAGAGTTACTTCTTTCAGGGATTTAAAAAATTGAATTGCTAGCACTTTTAAAGGATTAAGGGCAGTGTTTAATCATCCAAACCAGGTATTTTTTTTCTAGAATTAATATCAAGCTCATCTGTCTGTTGTTTCTGTACCATGTTTTGTTCCTTTCTTTGAAGTTCAGGCCTGCATGTCTGTCTGCGGCCTGAGACATTCCTCCCATTGTCTATGATCTTGTAACTCTTACCTGAAGTGGCTTTGATATGACATTGACAGGTTTCTTCTGCACTCTGGTCATTTGAGCCTGAGATCAACTCATTTGGCCTATTACCTCTTCCTTGCCTGTTGAAGGCCATGCGTTCCATTTTGAAAATGATTCCACTTACTGAAGAACATGGGACAACAAAGTAGCCTGATAGGGCCTGGCTTCTCCCAGTCATCAATGAGTTCTGTGTGGAGTCACACTGAGTTCTTTATATTTTTGTTTCTCCCCCTTTCATCCTCTTCCCTTTCTTTCCTCTACTTCTGTCCTTTAGCCATTTTGGAATTACAGGGGATCTTATGGTCAGGTTTCAGTTGTTAGATGCAGGCATTACTTTGAAGCCATGTGCTCTTTGAGAATATCTAAGCATGAAATCTTCCCCCTGTTTTCTCAGATGTATTTGAAACTCTGTTAGGCTTGCTATTTAGTTTTTTTCTGACCGTAAAAATTAAATTGGTTTATTAGCAAATATTTAGAAAACACAGAAGAGTACTGAGAAAAAAATAAAACAAAACAATTTATGTTTCCCTCAGAGGATTCTGTTTTGCATTTTGGGGTGTGTGTGTGTGTGTGTGTGTGTGTGTGTGTGTGTGTTTACATTATAACAAATCCCAAAATATGCTTTGCCCCTCTCCTTGTGTGTGTGAACTTTTGTCTTTGAGAGTCACAGAATATGAGACGACATAAAAAGTCCCATTGAACATTTCTGGTTTAACGTAAATATGTATAATCTATATATACTACAGTGGAATGACATTTTGAGGTATTAATGGATTTTTTTCTTCCCACACTTCCTCATACCCCCGTAATCTCCCCTCCGATGGGTCAGGAAACAGGAGGCTTCCTTTGCTTCAAGGGAAGCTGTCATGGTGGAACCAGATGACAAAGCCTGCATACTCTGATTTTCAATTTCAAAAACTATAACCCCGGAGTGAGACTGATAGATCAGGAAAAAAATGTAGTCAACTCATTTCTTTCCATTACCTTTGTCCCTTTCTATCACAAATATGTGGAAATATGACAAAAGTTTTATTATGACCTATAACAAAAGAAAATCCCCAATTACAACAACAATAACAAAAATTATCAAAAAATAGGCCAGGCATGGTGGTTGATGCCTGTAATCACACACTTTGGGAGGCTGAGGCAGGCAGATCACCTGAGGTCAGGAGTTCAAGACCAGCCTAGCCTGGCCAACATGGTGAAACCCCATCTCTACTAAAAATACAAAAAAAAAAATTGGCTGGGCATGGTGGTGCATGCCTGTAATCCCAGCTACTTGGGAGGCTGAGGCAGGAGAATCCCTTGAACCTGGGAGGCAGAGGTTGCAGTCAGTTGAGATCACGCCACTGCACTCCAGCCTGGGCGACAGCGCGAGACTCCATCAAAAAAAAAAAAAAAAAAAAGGACAAAACCCCCCTAAATTATCAAGAAATAAACTTCAAAAGAAATGTACAGGTCTAACATACAAAAATTAGTATAAAAATGAGTTTACAGAGGGTCATAAAGGAAGACAAGAAGGCAGAAATAAATGTAGAGAGAGATATGTCTTTTGGGTGACAGGAAGACTTACTACTACCAAGATGCTAATTCTCCCTAAATTAACTTGTAAAGTTCAGGCACTGTCAATCAAAATCTCATCAGGATTATTTGTGGAACTTGACAATATCATCCCAAAGATCAAATGGAAGAATAAACATGCAGGAATATTGAGGAAATTCAGAGTTGAGGGGTATGAGAAAACTTGTTCGATGACAAATCAAAACTATTATGAAGCTATACAAAACTGGTGCAGGAATAAAAATCAGATCAATGGAACAGAATAGATATCTGAAATAAATTCTAAGGTATATGAAAGTTTTGTTTCCCCAGATTTACTGCAATAATTTCCCAATTTTAAAAATTATAGTCTCCTATCTCTTTTATTAATCCCTTTCTAGGCTTTCTCCCCAAGACACCCAGAGTCATTGCCTAAAAACATAATAGGGTTATATATAAACCTTTGGCTTAAAAGCTTTCAATGGTTTTCCTTGCACTTGGAATTAAATCCATATTCCTACACTGAGTGTCCAGACCCGCTTCTCCCGCTAACCTCACTCACAGCATGCCTCTCCATGCTCAGCATGTCTCAGCCACGCTGGCCAGTTTCCTTCCTCCATAGAGCCAAGTTCTTTCCCCCTGCAGAGCGTTTGCATGAGCTGCTCCTTCCACGTGCAGCGCTTTTCCCCAGGCTGGCTCAATCCTATTATTTGAGCTCCAGTTCCCATTCAATGGAACTTTCTTCAAGCAGTCTGTAAGAGGAAACTGCCCCACATCTACACTTCATTATTTTCTCTGTGGTCATTTGTTTCCTTCGCAGCACTTTGCAAGTTGCAATACTTATCTGTTTGCTTATTATGGTCTCCTCCTCAGTACTCTATATTCCACCATGGCTGGGACCATTCTCTGCTCATCATTGTCCCTCCAGCATCTAGCACAGAACATGTCACAGCAGTAACTCAGTCAGTGTTTGTGGAGTGAAAGAAGGAATGCATACATACGTGGATAATAAAGTTAGCTCTTTGAATCAGTGGGGAGAAGCTAGGTTATTGAAGAAATGATGTTTGGGCAACAGGGTAGCTCTCTGGAACAACAAAACCCACGAATTCCTTACCTTCTTGCACAAAAACGAATTTATGGTTAATCAAAGTTTTAGTTTAAAATTTTAAAAACATAACATTTTTGTCACCACTGTCTTCATTGAGGTATAGTTGACAATACGAATTATATATATTTAAGTGTACAGTGTGATTATCTGATATAGGTGTACGTTGTGTGATGATTACCAGAATTCAATTAACTGACACATCTATCACCACACAGTTACCGTGTGTGTGTGTGTGTGTGTGTGTGTGTGTGTGTGTGTGTGTGTGGTGATAAGGACACTTAGGATCTACTCTGTTAGCAAATTTCAAGTAGACAATACAATATAGTAAACTGTAATCACCATGCTTTACATTACATCCCCAGTACTTATTCACCTTATAACTGAAAGTTTGTACATTTGACCAATATCTCCCCATTTTTTCCCATCTCTAAGCCCCTGGCAACCACCATTCTACTCTCTGCTTCTGTGAGTTCAACTTTTTTAGTTTGTACATATAATTAAGAACATAAAGTACTTATCTTGCTGTGTCTTATTTCACTTAACATAATGTCCTCCAGGTTCATCCACGTTGTTGCAAATGGCAGACTTTTCTTCTTTTTATGATTGAATAATATTCGTGTGTGTGTGTAGATACCACATTTCCTTTATCCATTCATTTGTCAATGGTCACTTATGTTGTTTCCATATCTCGGCTATTGTAAATAATGCTACAATGAACATGATAGTGCAGATATCTCTTAAACATACTGATTTGGGCCGAGTGCAGTGGCTCATGCCCATAAGCCCAGCACTTTGTGGGGGCTGAGGCAGGAGTATCACTTGAGGCCAGGAGTTTGAGACCAGTCTGAGCAACATACTGAGATCCTGTCTCTATAAACAATTTTTTTTTTAATTAGCTAGGCCTGGTGGCATATACCTGCCAGCTACTCGGGAAGGTGAGTTGAGAAGATCACTTGAGCTCAGGAGTTCCAGGCTACAGTGAGCTATGATCACACCACTGCACTCCAGCCTTGGCACCAGAACAAGGCCCTCCTCTTAAATATGTATGTATTTTATTTCCTTTGTGTATATACCCAGAAGTGAGATTGCTGGATTATATTGTAGTTTAGGTTTTAATTTTATGAGGAATCTTCATACTGTTTTCCATGACTATCAATTTACATTCCCATCAACAGTTTACAAAGGCTTCCTTTTCTCCACACCCTCACCAACACTTGTTATCTCTTGTCTTTTTGATAACAGCCACCCTAACAGGTGTGAGGTGGTATCTCCTTGTGAAAACCTTAACATTTTCTAAAGAAAACATAACAATATTTTTACATATCTTGTGAGCTAATACATGTGTATAATTCTTTGTGGGTTAAAAACAAAACAAAATATGATAAAGCCCATATGTGGCCTAAAAGCTTAAAAAATTTACTGTCTGGCCCTTTAAGGAAAAGTTTGATGATAACTAAGAAATATCTTGTATCTTTTGTTAAAAATTTAAAATCACTCTATCTTATGTTTAAAAAAATTTTTGGCATTGATGTATATAAACCTAATGTCATAAGCATATCATTGTCTTGACTTTCAGTGTAAGTTGATGTCACTGTGAGCTAATACATGTGTATAATTCTTTATGGGTTAAAACAAAACAAAACAAATATGATAGAGCCCGTATGTGACCTAAAAGCTTAAAAGATTTACTGTCTGGCCCTTTAAAGAAAAGTTTGATGATAACTAAGAAATGTCTTATATCTTTTGTTAAAAATTTAAAATCACTCTGTCTTATGTTAAAAAAAAAATTTTGGCGTTGATGTATATAAACCTAACGCCATAAGCAATATTATTGTCTTGACTTTCAGTGTAAGTTGATGTCACAGAGACCACACCAAAGGCAATGGTTTAAATGAAACAGGATCTAATTTTGCTCTTGCAAAAAATTACCAAGCTCAGCTTTTCAAGGCTGATAGGGTGAGTGCAACCTCAATCCCCATCTTCCGTCTCCCAGCCAATGGGAAGATGGAGGGGTAAAGGGAAACACAGGCAATTTCACCTTATCCAGAAGTTAGTCTCATGGACATGGTGTGCATCTTTTTTGTTCACATTCTGCTTACTGGAATATGGCCATGTCTAGCTGCATGGGAGACTGGGAATGTTGTCCTTAGATGGGCAGCCTTCTACCAAGCTTGAATTAAGAAGCTCCATTATTAAAAGCCAGGGAGAATGATTACTGATGTACATCTTGGAGTTCCTGCCACAAAGAGTAACTTGGCCCCAATGCCACTGTGCTTATTCTTCTCTTCTCACTCATATTTTGCCTTAGATTAGTTTTAAAATTAGTTTTATTTAGATTTTCCCTTTTTGAAACTCAAGATTCAAGGTTCACAGAGAGGTTTATGCTTTTCTAGCCAGTATCATTTCCCTGTCTTTGCAAAAGTTTATTCATTCTATCCCAGGTTAGCAAACCCATTGCCCTTGTAATAGGGACCGATTCAGAAAGCCAAACTATGTATTTCAACACCATCTCTGTTCCAGGCATTCATTTTTAAAACCCTTTCTCTTTCCCAAAGTCATGTTCATCAGCCTAATTTGCAGAGCAGCAGTCAGCAAACTTTTCCTTAAAGGGCCAGACAGTAAATCTTTTAAGCTTTTAGGCCACATATGGGCTCTATCACATTTTGTTTTGTTTTGTTTTGTTTTTAACCCTCTAAAATGTAAAAATTATTGTTAGCTTTCAGCCTCTGCAAAAATAGACTGCTGAGCTGGATGTGGTGCACATGCCATAGTCTGCTGACTCTTGTTGCAGAGCAATGTTATGTCTGTATATTTCTCTTGAACAGAAGTGGAAGTTACAGTATTCCAGCACCAGATGGTATATATCCAGGAACTATAGGGAACATCTTGCTACATCTGAACAATGACTACAGCTCTGTAACCCCAATACAGCTATGTTTGCTGCTGCACACTGAGTCTGATGGCCAACAATTATAACATAGTCAGATCCTAAAGCTTTATGCTCTCTATATATCATATTGCCAGGATGAAAGTTGAAGTTTGAGGTTCAAGGTTGAAAGATGAAAGTTGAAACTTTTTTTCAATGTTATAAACATCAATCTGTTTGTACATACCTTTGTTGATACTGTAATAGCTCAGACAATATACAGCTTAGAAATGACTTTCAGATTCCCGACTTTAAAATTCATATAGGTTGCATAATCTATAAATATTCATTCTCATTCATTATATAATTAATTAGCAAGTATTTATTGAATGTCTACCATATGCCGGGCACTGTACTAGATGGCGGGAATACAACAGTTAACAAAACAAAGTCCTTACTCTCCAGTAGGGGGAGCTCACATTATAGAGGAGAAACATGGCAAATAAACAAATAAGCACATCCATTTAGAACACAGCCAGTGCTGACAAGTGCTATGATGAAAAACAAAGCAAGACAAATAAATAGATATTGTTTGAAGCGACTATTTTAGAGTGGTAAGAAGGTCTTTAAAATGAAGCAAGAGTTGAACTCAGTCAAGAATGCAATGCAGGAGCAAGCCATACAGTTATCTAGGGGCTATCTAGGGAACGGAGGAGGGTTGGGGGAGGTGCAGGGAGCAGGGTAAAGGCCTTCGGTGAGGTGTGTTTAGTATCAGGAAAGGGCCAGCTGACTGGAGGGGAGAGAGGCTAATAAAGCCAGAGAATATAGGACCTTTAAATTCATTATAAGGTCTTTGGATTTTATTTTGCGGGAGACGGGAAGCCTTCGAAAGATTTTGAGCAATGACAGGTTATGATCGAATTGAGGTTTTAAGGGAGCTGTTGTCGTTGCTGTGCAGAAAATACAGTAAGGGCAAGAGGAGAATCAGGTGCACTAGGTGGGAGGTTATTATAATTGTGCAGGTGAGAGATGACAGTGGTTGGGCTAGGCAGTGGTGGGAAATGTAACTGTTTTCATGTGGTTCAGCACACAAGAAAAAAGTTTGTTTTTAATTGTATATATTTTCTAATCCCGGAGGAATCCAGTACCACCAAATTGTCTATCCCAGAATAGGCACTGCTAGCCAAAGCCTCTTACAATGGAAAACACAGGCTAATTAAACTAGGATTTACTATATGGTTTACTTTTATATCTCAAAATCTAGACATAGCCATGTTATAATTGCTAATAAAGGGCCGTGGCTATAAATCAGGATGACTTCATGAGGCAGTGTTTGCTTTTAATATTGAAGAATTGACAGAACTCTATTTAGAACCGAGTTATGTACAACACTAATCTTTCAGGGATGGCTTGATTTTCAGTCCTCTATTTCCATCATTGGATTGCTTTGTTGCAATAGGAATGAACACAAGCAAATGTAACTCTATGCCTAACAATGCAAGGCAACAACTGCATACAAACAAAGCTAAGCACAAAGTGCATGCTCAGTTAATTGTTGTGAATGACAACTGAGTGATAAAGTTTAGCATTTAAACATTAACACATTCAAGTGCTGAGGACACCATAGAAAATTAGATGTCTATGAGTACCCTCCAAGTTAACTTACTTTTCTAATTTACTTCTAAGGAGTGGCTTATGTGCAGGGTAAATAAAGTTTATTTTGTCTCCATTCTTCCATTTCTCTGCCATTTTTTAATTCTCCAATTTAAAAGTTTTAATTAGAAAGTAAACCTTAACGTCGAAAATGCAAACTTGGGGAGGGCAGAAAGATCACACACTAGGCTGTAACTTCACACTAGGTTGCACACTGGCCGGGCAGAGCTGCTCCTCACATCCCAGACAGTGAGGCGGCCAAGCAGAGGCGCTCCTCACTTCCCAGATGGGATGGCGGCCAGGCAGAGGCGATCCAACTTCCCAGACAGTGGGGCGGCCGGGCAGAGGCGTTCCTCACTTCCCAGATGGGGCGGCGGCCAGGCAGAGGTGCTCCTCACTTCCCACATGGTGGGGCAGTCGGGCAAAGGTCTGCCATTTTTTAAAGTTCACTTCAATACTAAGTTTGGAATTTTTTTCCCTCTCCAACATTCCCCAAACTCACTTACTAGTGGATTTTTTTTTTTTTTAAGTTATCTGTTTCTCTTAAAAAAACAAAGAGGAAGGTATTTTATCAAGGCAAAATAGGTTCTCTTGCTAAGACTAATCTTTCATCTTTTACTTTTTTGATAGTTATATAAAAGAAAATGTACAGATTCAAATACACTATGCAGCTTAATGAGGTTTTATTTATGTATATACTCATGCAACTACTATCCTGATCAAGATATAACATATTTACAGCATTCCAAATAATCCTTTCTGCTCCCTGCTAGTCAATACCCTACCAATGGAAATCATATTGAGCTCTATCTCCACAGTTTTGCCTGTTTTTGAACTTTACAAATGGAATCATATAGTATGTATTGTTGGCCCTTTGGATCCATGGGTTACACATCCATGGATTCAGTCAACCATGGGCTAAAAATATTTGAAAAAAAATTGCATTGGTACCGAACATGTACAGACTTTTTCCCTTGTCATTATTCACTAAAAAGACAGTCTAATAACTATTTGCATAACGTTTATATTGTATTAAGTATTATAAGTAATCTAGAGATGATTTAAAGTATACTGAGAGGGTGTGCATATGCAAACTCTATGCCATTTCATATGAGGGACTTGAGCATCCTCAGATTTTAGTATCGGGGCAGTCCTGGAACCAATCACCAATTATGCGCAGGTACCAAGGGATCATTATATTCTTTTGTATCTGGCTTCTTTTACTCAAAAAAAAAAATTTTTTTTTTGAGACAAGGTCCCACTCTGTCACTCAGGCTGGAGTGCAGCGGTGCAATCACGGCTGACTGCAGCCTCGACCACCCAGGCTCAGGTGCTCCTCCCACCTCAGGCTCCCAAGCATCTGAAACTAGAGGCATGTGTCACCACGACCAGCTAATTTTTGTGTGTATTTTTTGTAGAGACAAGGTTTCTCCTTGTTGCCCAGGCTAGTCTCAAACTCTTGGGCTTAAGCAATCCACCCACCTTGGCCTCCCAAAGTGCTGGGATTACAGGTACGTGCCACCGCATCTGGCCTGGCCTACTCAATGTTATGTATATAAAATTCATCCAAGTTATCACATATAGCAGTTCTTTTTTTTTTTTCACTGCTGTTTGGTACTCCATTATGTAAATATACTTCAATTTATTTATCTGTTGTAATGTCTCTGGACTTTGGTAGTCTTCAGTTTTGGGCTATTGTGAGTAAAGCTCTGTGAACATTCTTATACATGTCTTTAGGTGGACGTAAGTACTCATTTATGTTGAATGTATACCTAAAGGTTGAATTGCTGCATGAGAGGTTCTGTGCATATTGACTAACTTTTGCATAAAACAAAGAATAAATTAGTACCAGGAAGACAATAGTGTTAGATGATTGATTTGATTTGATAACATTTAATTAAATTACTTGAAATTGTTTGCTTGGTTATTATTTTGCTCTTTATAAAAGACAGTGAAAAAATATACCTCACTCATTAAGATGGCCACTGTTTTAAAAAACACAGAAAATAACAAGTGGCAAGGATATGGGAAAATTGGAGCCCTATGCATTGCTTGTGCAAATATAAAATGGTGCAGCAGCTATGGAAAATAGTATGGAAGTTCCTCAAAAATTCCAAATAGAATTATCACATGATCTAGCAATCCCACTTCTGGGTATATATCCAAAAGAATTGAAAACGGTATCTCAAAGATTTATTTGCATACTCATGTTCATTGCAGTGTTATTAACAATAGCCAGGAGGTGGAAGCCACCTAAATGTCCATCAACAGATGAATGGATAAATGAAATGTGGTCTATACATACAATGGAATATTATTCAGCTTTAAAAAAGGAGCAAATCCTGCCATGTGCTACAACATGGATGAACCTTGAGGATGTTTTGCTAAGTGACATAAGCCAGTCACAAAAAGACAAACGCTGCATGATTCCATTTATATGAGGAATCTAAAGTAGTCAAACTCTTAGAAACAGAAAGTAGAATAGTGGTTACCAGGGGTTAGGGGGAGGGGAAAAAGAAAAGTTACTGTTTAATGGGTATAGAGTTTCAGATATGCAATATGAAAATTTCTGGATTCTTTGCACAACAATGTGCACCGTACAATACACTTAAAAATGGTTAAGATGGTTTAAAAAAGATATTTTAAAAACAACGACAACAACACCCCATAGCTTTGATTGAAAAATATTCCTGTCTTATTTTAGGTAAACAAGTCTTAAAGAAATGAGATGCAGACTGGTGTCTACTCGATGTACATGTTTCAGAAGCTTTTGTGGAACATCAGTGTACTTGCTCATGAAGTCTTCTCTATTCCCTTGTTACCACATGAATGATTTGGAGGAAAATAAGATCCTTGAAGTTGAATACACTTATATAATTAATTGAAGAAAAGGGTACTGGAAACCATAACCACAGGAAGAATGTACAAGACAGTTATTTTCTAGCTCTTTCTGATTAAATAAAGCTATTTTTGTACTTCTGATCTTTGCATGAAACAAAAAAACCCTGAAGTCATGGTGACTCATAAATAACTTTGATGAAGCATTCAGTCCATGACCTAGCAGGTTGCAGATTGTCAATAGATGTGATTGAGTGCAAAGACCTCTTGACGACAGCTGTGCTGGTGCTAAAGGCCATCTCCTACAGAACAAATGTTACCTCTCCAGAGGAACAACTGCCTGAAAATCCTGGTGTGGGCACCAGAACTTGATGAGCAAAGCTGAGGCTTTAGCAAGACATCATACCTTTCCCAAAATGGTCATGAATTTAGTTAAGCTGGATAGCTCTGTAGACATGTGATTCTGTTGATGAATGGCAGGCTTTCCAGCCAAGAATATTATTGGCTCTTAGTTGTCCTAAATTCAGCTTTCTAACTTGACCTTACTTGAAAACAGAATGGGTCAGTCATATGCTCACAGTCGCCATTTATTGTTATGGAATTTGTGAATTAGTTCTTACCTCTGTTGAGGCATACTTTTGGGTTTGTCCTAGGCAGTCTTTGACCTTGGGCCATATGCTGTCTGCCCTACCCTTGCCATAGGCCCCAGGATCTAATTTCAGAATAAAAGTTGGAAAGCTGCCCCTATTCTGCAACTTCCTAAATAGGCCCAGATGATAATACTGTAATAGCTAAACTAAGAAGTATTATTTTTCTCATTAGTCTCTAGTTTTCAATAAAGCAGATACTCTAAGTTGTAATACTATACATTTTCCATGGGACTAAATACAATTATTTAGATTTACAAGTATTTAAAAATAGAATATAAATAATTTTTTCCCTGAATCTAATCTTTTCTTCTTTTTTCCCCTCCCTCCCTCCCTTTCTCTCCTCCCCTCCTCCCCATTGCATCTCTATATCAGCTGAGCTAATTTGAAATAGAAGCCATGAATTTGGACTCCGGAGTTAGACAATACCAGCGCAGCTCTCACTAGCTGTGTAACTTTGGGAAACTCTTACTCCCTCAATGTATCTGTTTCTCCTCTTATAAGATAAAGATGATAATATTACATCTCTTAGAGTTGCTATGATGATCACATGAGATGCTTTGTGCCTGGCTATAGTAAACACTTGACAAATGTTAGCTAATCTATATTATTAACATGTTGTCATAATCACATGAGCAACGTCAAGAACATTGACTTGGAGAAAGAAAAAAAATCTCATATGAGCAACCAAATTGCCACAGATGATGGCTACAGTGGTTTAAAAACTTTGCAAATTAAAGACACAGGACAAAAAGTGAGAAGTAGGAAAAATATATTTTTAGTCAATGAAACAAGAATAAAAATGTTGCGTTAAATGAATAAAAATTAGTTCCGGTCATACACCACAACAAGGAAATTTTCCTATGAGTAGCATTTATATTGGTGAAACTGGTTTAGGAGATGACCTTTCTTTGAATTGTACAGGACATCAGAAAAAATTTTAAGCTTAAAGATCACCTGATCCAACTCAGTCATTTTACAGGTGAAGAGATAGGTTTCAAGAGATTAAGCAACTTGCCTAAGGTTACACGTCTGGTGGCAGAGCTCAATCAGAACAGTAGATCTCCTGATTGGAGCCCAGGGGTTCATTCTACAGGAGCACACGGCTTTTGAAATGTGACAAGATCAAAAAGCCCAGAGAACTTTCATGCTGGAATGAGAACAATTTTGCATTCACATCAGAGGTCATTTTTCATACCTGGAATTCAAGGCATCTGAAAACAGATATCATTATTCCTGTTGTACAAATGGAAAAATCTGGACAAAGATAAGCTCTAAGCTGACTGGCTTTGTTGTCCAACTTCAGGCTCCGTAAATACACTCATCATGCCCATGCAAGCTGGTATGTCAACCTGCTGCAGGTGCCTGTTCTGATTCTGGCACACTTCATAAGTTGCTTTCCATTGCCTACTTCTGTATTTCTTGGTCATTGTCAGTTCCTTGCCAAATACAGATCTTACAAAGGACAAGTATTCTTTTTCCTTTCATAGTATATGCTGGGCACCATTCAAGAAGTTCAGGATTCACTTCATTCAAGATGTGAACTTCTTGAACAGTGCCCAGTATATACATGACTATCAGTGAGTATTTCTTGAATGAATGAACTAAAAATTAGCACTCTGCGTTTCTTTATCTATCCACTCAGATTGGCAGATGAATTTGAGGCCTTGTGTCTAGGCTCTCGTTTTGAGGCCATGTGTCTAGGCTCTGGTTTTGAGACCTGTACTGTATGATGGCCAGTTTTATGCTCTGTGACTTTGGGCAAAACTAACCTGACCTTGAACCACACCCTGAATTTCAGAGCACAATCTGCTGAGCACAGGACTGACGGGAAGGGGAATAAGACAGGGTATATCCCAGAGAATTGGACACAGAGGTATAAAATGGAATTCTTCATACCCTGCACATTCTGAGGACTCTGTTGAGCTTCACTAGTGAAGTCAATGAAGTAGCCTCTCTGGGAGAAGGAATAGAACCAAACACCCATATGCATAAATACAGCAAATCCAAATAGGGCCTCCCTCCAGTGGGCCCATTCAAACAGCATTACCAAGGCTAACTCATCCTTCAGACAGGGTGTATGGGGCTTCTTTTAGCCTCAAGTTGCACTTGATGTTCATTTGATGCATACTTTACCAGTATACAGATAGTCTCTAATTTATAATGGTTCAACTTTACAATGGTATGAAAGTGATACACATTCAATAATCATATTTCATACCACCATTCTGCTTTTTCCTTTCAGCATGCTATTTAATAAGTGACACAAGAAACACAACATTTTATTATAAAATAGGCTTTGTGTTAGATGATTTTGCCCAGCCATAAGCTAATGTAAACTTTCTGAGCATTAGAGGTGAGCTAGGCTAAGCTATGATGTTCAGTAGGTTAGGTATATTAAAGGCATTTTTGACTTAAAATATTTTCCGCTTATGGGTTTACTAAGACATAACTCCACCGTAAGTCAAGGAGCATCTGTACACAGACTGCTTACTTGCTCTTGTCACAAAGAGTGGAATAGCAAAATAGCTTCAGGCTTTTGCTTTGTTTCCTTAAGCAAAACAGCTTCAGTTTCCCTGGTGAAGCAGTTCCCTAGTCCACACCCTATGTGAGTGATCAAAAAAATTCTCCGCAAAGGCTGTCTTCTGCAAAACTGCAGACCTTCTGACTCCCAAATGTTGTCTATAGCATTTTATAGACAACATGACCCTGAGGATTCACACCCACTCAACTGATAGGTCATCCTCCCAGATGGCACATTTGGGTCATGAGACCCGCCACTTCTGAGATTTCACACTACTTTGGCAGTCAAGCCAAAGACATGCTAAATGTGACCTTCTCCTCTAATGTATGCCACAGGGAGATCATCAAGTTATACTGTGTCCTGGGTGTTGGCAAATACATTGCTCATGAGGAAAGCTCCTCAGAATGGGTATTGTGTTTTCATTTTTCACCCAGCAAGAGCAACTTCATCATCATTAACTACAGCTGAAATTGGCTTATCAAGACGTAGAAGCTGACCATCTACTAACTGAGAAAACCTCATTGATCACACAGCTGACTGATGGTAACATACAGCTTCTGGAGATAAGGATAGACAGGACATTCAATGATCTTCAGCATGGACAAGTACTTTCATGCCGTGGGGATGTTTTCAGTGCTTCTTTTGAATGCCTCTGCTCTAACCCTAGTTGCTCCTATCTTTATGGATCATGTGGTCAATAGTGAGATATGGAATTTTAAAGGAAAGATTATGATAGGTAAGTTGAAAGGAGAAAACAACAGCATCTGCGACACAAGCTAGTTGTGAACATACCTGACCAGGTTTTCTGTTGGCCAGATTCTGCTTGTGGCTACACAGGTAACCTGCAACACCTGATAGGCAGACCCATCAAACCCCTTCTTGTCAAACCCTTGAAAATAAAGACCTTAATTTATGATGCATAGAAAATATCACTATAAGAGTGGAAGAAGCCTTCTTCTGTAAGCAATCCTGGGCCCTATACACCCTTACAGACATTTGGAATTGACGGGGATGGTTACTATATCACCTATTGATTGAAGAAAACTATCTTGTGGCTTTAGAGTGTTGGAACAATATTTGTAAGGGACACAGTCATTATCAGGAAGGGAAGTAGATGGAGCTTTTGTGGCTTTGGTGGGGTTTCATCCAGCTCTATACCTGTTTCCCTGGTGAACCATTCTGCCTTACGTTTGTTCCTGCACTTGCTGGGAAGGCAAAGTGTGTGGGTTATCGATGGGTCTTTAATAGACAAAGAAGACCAACATGATGCTTCCTTCTTCTGCCTGGCTCCCACTAAAGTGCCAAAAATTTAGATAATTCCCCAAGTCACCAGGCTATAGGCTTCTGACAGGAAGTCTCAAGAAATGTTTTGCAAACAGCTTTCCTCAGGGGAAACGTCAGCTGAGTCAGGAGCATTGTTCCACTAGTGGACCAGAGGGTTGACGGACTTAATTAGTGTGAATAGTTGAAGCGGGACCAAGATGGTTTTTTCCTTGGGGACCAATGTACTCTGTTAAAAGACAAAAAAAAGAAATGCTTATGCAATGACTTTCTTCCTAAAAATTCAGAACACTTCAAAAATTCCCATTAATTGTATTCTCACCACAACTCTGAAGGTTAGTTCACTTATGATGCCAATGTCTTTAGGGCAGTTACATGTACACGCATAACTTCTCTTACAGCAACCCATAGTCATTAGAAACACTGAAAAGTTATTGAGTACTGTCACAAAATATTTTCTTTTGTTTTACTTTCTTTCTTTTTTTTTTTTTTTTTTTGAGATGGAGTCTCACTCTGTCACTGGCTGGAGTGGAGTGCAGTGGTGCGATCTTGGCTCACTGCAACCTCTGCCTCCTGGGTTCAAGTGATTCTTCTGCCTCAGCCTCCCGAGTACCTGGGACTACAGGCACCCACCACCATGACTGGCTAGTTTTTTTTTGTATTTTTAGTAGAGACGGGGTTTCACCATGTTGGCCAGGCTGGACTTGAACTCCTGACGTCAGATGATCCACCCACCTTAGCATCCCAAAGTGCTGGGATTACAGGCGTGAGTCACCACGCATGGCCACTAGATATTTTCAAGGTCTGCAAACTGTGCTTGGAGAGGAGACTATTTAGAGATACTTTATGGACGTAAAAAATGAACAGCCCACTGTGTCCTCCTACAACTTACATTTTTTTCAATTTCAGCCTTTGAGCACTGGATCTTTCCACTTGCTTTGTCTCGTGTGGAGAGATTTGATTTTAAAATCTTTTATTATATGAGTTTGCATCTTTCCATCACTTCTATTTTATGAAACTAGATGCTATATTATTTCATACATAGATATTTATAACTGCCATATATTCATTGTGAATTGGAGTCTTAAACATTATAAAGAAGCATTACCCAATAGAGCTTTCTGGGATAATGGAAGTTTTCTCTGCACCACTTAATTTAATTAAATAAAATTTAAAATGTAGTTTATCACATTAACCACGTTTCTAATGTTCAGGAGTCACAGGTGACTAGTGGCTACTGAATTGAAAAGTACAGTTATACAGTATCCTCTTTGTTTTGCTTAACACTTTTTGGCTTGAATTCTACTTTGTCTCACATCAAAGCCTTGATCCTTGCTTTATTTTTGCTTACTTTTGATTGGCACAACTTTGCCTAACCTTTTATTTCTAACCTTTCCGGATCACTCAGTTTTAGGCAAATCTTTTGTATAAAGCATAATGTTGAAATCTGTTTTAATCTTCAGTTAGTTTAAGCCTATCTACATTTATTGATATAAACTCTGTTTGATCTCATTTCTTTCATTATTAATACATACTATAAATACTGGTAATTTTCTCTCTCCTTAGAAAATGTCCAGTGGTTTTATACTATGAGCAAAACAAAATTGACTTGTGTCTTCTTTCTTGTCTCATCTCTCCCTGACTTTCCAACTTTAGTCAATAATATTATCTTTCATGGTGTTTATCTTTGTACTCTTACACTTCTACAATTCAGTTTGTCAGCATTAAATGATATCCTCTGACTCTGTCCTTCTGCTTATGATGCAACTTATGTTCTTATTCTACTTACTCCATTCTCTTGCCTCTTTTTCCTCCAACGTTTTATTATGAAGATTTCCAAACCTACAGCAAAGTTGAAAGAATTTACAGTGAACACCTATATACCCACCACCTAGATAGTATCATTAACATGTTACTATCCAGCACTTCCTTTAGGTATAGTTATCCATATACCCATCCTTCTATCCATATGTTAATCTATCTCATTTTTTGTGTATTTCAAAGTAAATTTCTAATGTTAGTACACTTTTACCCTCAAATTTAAGGATGCATATCATTAGAGTTTATTATTTGTTTAAAGTATTTTAATATAAAATTTACATACTGTAAAGTACCCAAACCTTAAGTATACCTTTGCTAGTTTTGAAGAATAGATATGCCTGTGTAGCCCAAACCTCTAACAAGATACAGCATTACCAGAAAGTACCCTCATGGCCCTTGCTATTTAATTCCCATTTCCCCAGAGGTAAGCTTCTGATTTTTTCTACCATAAATTTTTACCTGCTTTAGAAATTCATAGAAATCAAGTCAAGCCTTGTATCATCTTTTTTGTGTAAGGCTGCTTTTACTCAGCATAACTTAAAATTTTTTTTTTTTTTAGAGACAGGCCCTTACTGTGTTGTTCAGGCTGGAATGCAATGGTGTGATCATTGCTTACTGCAGCCTTGAACTCCTGGGCTCAAGTGATTCTCCTACTTTAGCTTGCCAAGGAGCTAGGATTGCAGGTGCACAGCAACGTGCCTGGCTACTTTTTTTTTCAAAATTTTTTGTAGGGATGGGATCTTGCTATGTTGCCCGAGTTGGTGTTGAACTCCTGGCCTCAAGCAATCTTCATGCCTCAGCCTTCCAAAGCACGGGGGTTACAGACCAGCGCCCAGCCTAGCATAATGTTGAGATTCATCCATGTAGTTGCTTGCATCAGTAATTTAGTCCTATTTATTAAAGATAAAAATGTATGGCAGTTAGACTATTTCCAACTTGGGGCTATGATGAATAAAGCTTCTATGAACATTCTTATACAAGTAGTTTTGTGAACTATTTTTTTATTTTTATTTGGTCAATACCTAGCAATAGTATTGCTGGGTCATAGCAGATATGCTTAGCTTATAAGAAATTTTGAGACCATTTCCCAAACTGGTTGTACCATCTCATATCCACACCAACAATGTATAAGAATGCTGGTTTTTCCATATCCTTGCCAATATTTGGTGTTGTCAATCTTTTTAAATTTTAGTCATTCTGGTAGATGTTTAGTAGTACCTTATTGTGATTTAAATTTTTATTTCCCTAATGATTAATGATGTTGAACACTTTTCATTTGCTTGTTGGTTATTTATATATCTTATTTTATGAAGTATGTATTAGATTTTTTCCCATTTTAAATTAGGTTGTTAATTGTATTATTGAGTTTTTAGTTTATTTGTTGATTTGTTCCAATATGCTAGCTACCAGCAATTTGCCAGATATATACTTTGCAAATATTTTCTTCTAGTCTGTGGTTTGCTTATTCATTTTTATAACAGTATCTTTTGATAAGCAGATATTTTAAATTTGATGTTTAATTAATCATTTAAAAATGTCTTTATTATTGCTTCCAGTGACCTAAGGAGCTTTTGCCAACCCCCCAAGTCACTAAGACATATTATTATGTTCCCTTCTAAATGCTTTATTGCTTTAACTTTCACATTTTGGTCTGTGATCCATTTTCTCCCGTTTTTCTCCCATATTTTGTTAGATATGTTAGTTCTACAACAGCAGAGCATAAAATAGCACTTGCATAACATTTTCCCACCCTTATCTCCAAATTCATTTTAGTCCTACATCTAAATATGTTTGTGCTCACTACTGGTTCCTTGCTAGTACTTCCCCAGTCATCTTCTGGTTGGGTGAAGCTGGTTCTCTAGTAGGCACCTCTGGAAGGGTGTGTTGGTACAAGATTCTCTAATGTCTTGCAGATTCAACACTGTTTTTCTTAGCTTCAATACTAGAGGGAAAGTGGGATTGATAAAACTTCTTTTACACACTTTTTTTTGCTTTGATGAATGTATTATTTGTTATCTTCCATTGTTTATTGTTTAAATATTCATTATCTTCCATTGTGTATTATTTTTCCAACGACATTTCAATTATAGAGACACTGGAAGAGTAATCTACTTAGTTCACACTATTTTCTGAAAATAAACGTATAACCATTTCACCTTAACGTTATCTTCAGTTTCGTGCAAAGGGCTGCCTTATGGATTTCCTTGGTATTAGGGTTAGAAAAGAATTCTCAGTAAAATTGGGTTTCTGTGAGCTTTGAATTTGTGTGCACCAGTGAAAGCACATCCTAAATGTAAGGTACTATATAAATATATGCAATAATAATAATACCACTACTCACTATCTTTATAATGAGAAGATTATATCTAAGAAAGCAGAAGAGTTTTCCCTAAAACAAGGCTAACATTCTAGGTCTAGAAATACCAGGAATAATGTATCAAGTTGATATGCCAAAGTTTAGATAACTTAAAGTTTCTCATAACAACTTGGGACCCAGATGTGAATGAAGTTCCAATTAATGATTTAGGAAATCTTTGAGTTATCCTGCTCCTCTTAAATGGATTTGTAGTATGTAGCCTGCCATTGTATGAATGTGCCTTTACTGAGTTGAGAATCGTCTGCTGATGGATGGATAGTCAAGTTTGTTCCCAGTTTTGTTTTTTTTTTCTGACACAAGGTTTCATTCTATCACCCAGGCTGAAGAGCAGTGGCATGATCGCTGCTGCTCACTGCAGCCTTAACTTTCTGGGCTCGGGGGATTCTCAAATCTCAGCCTCCTGAGTTGCTGGGACTACATGCGTGCGTCACCACACTTGCCTTTTTTTTTTTTTTTTTTGGTATTTTTAATAGAGATGGGATTTTGCAGCGTTACCCAGGCTGGTCTCAAATTCCTGTTCTCAAGCGATCTGCCTGCCTCAGCCTCCCAAAGTGCTGGGATAATAGGGTGAGCCACTGCACCCAGCCTCTTCCCAGTTTTTTGATGCTATAAACTACAGGATAATAACACTCTTATATATACATTTATCTAGTATGAGAACTTATTCTATGTATTTTTAGAAGTAAAATTTTGAGAGGAAAAAGAATGATCATTTTACATTTTGATACATAATACTAAATTATACTTATGGGTTGTTATAAACCTCAGGACTTATCTTGGCTTGGAAGATGACCAATAACCGAAGGTATTAAGGTCACATTAAAGTTAATATGTATTATGAAGTCACTATCTTTATTATGAAAAAGTTAATGGAACTGATGAGAGAATTCAGGGTATTGAATGACTGTTGTACAATATGCAGAGGTCATGAAACGGAATGGATACCCCTCACTTTTTTCATAAGACGGAGATAAATTCCTTGTAGGACTGTTTTGATGATTTAATGACATAATAGTTGTAAAACTCCTCGACTAGTACCTGGCACATAGTAGGTGCTCTGTAAACTATTACCATTTTACTATATTTTTATAAAGAGAAGTTATTATCATAATAGAGCCCTCTTTTAGCTTTCATGATCACATTTTATCTAACTCCTGTTGGCTTCTGCTTTCATCAAGTATGAGACCACTGGTAATTAGACTTTAACATTTAAAAATACTAGTATTATTTAGTGTGAGCAAGAGAAAGTTGTAGAGTCTTTAAAAATGAGTGATCAGATTTTATGCTCCAAGGAATGGACAGCTAGGGGTTACTAGTCAAGGCAAGAAGTTGGGGCCAGGAGTGTCTGCCATAGGCCAAGGGTGGGTGCCTGAAGGGTGAGAGTTACCAGCACAAGCTCAGCTGTCAGGAAGTGAAAGCAGGCCAAGAGTCAACAAGCAAGATGACTCACAGGTAACAGGACACCCAAGTGTCAGGAGTCATAAGAAGCCAGGAGCCTGGCTCCACAACCCCAGAAAGGCTCCACTCCAGAGCAGGTTCATGTCAAGGCACTGTCTGAAGTTCTGAAGCTCAAGGTAGCCAGCCAGGGGCCCAGGGGGACTGAAGCACATCTCCATGCCAAGTAGACTTGTAGACTTGGCTGATCACTGTTTCTGGGCATTTACAGGTTTGTGTGGGTCAGAAGCCAACTACAGAAGAGCTTGTCTGGGTCCCCCAGGTACAAGTAGGTGAATGGGGGAGCAGAAAGTTAGGTCAAATTTAGAAGAAAGAAGCAATAAACTTTCTGTGATAGTTGCAGCACACGGTGATGAAATCCTCCTATGGAAAAGTGTTAGAAAAGCTATAAGCATTTGCATTATCAAGCCTCACATCTGCTGTCATCTCTTGGAAAGTGGAATGTTGCTGTATTCATTCCCTTGGTTTTCTAAAAGAATGATCTAAATTTCTGACAGATTTGCTAAGATTTAAACAACTGTGGCACTAAATCTCCACTGCATGTTCTGTCTGTGTCTTATTATCACTTCTGATTCTTCCTGGACAACACTGGGGGTGATGGTAGAGGAAGACATTGCTATGTGCTGCTATGAGGAAGATGGGGACAGGAACATGAGAACTACTGTAGGAGAGTTACTCTTATACTTGGAACCATGAGATATCTATGGAAGTATGAATAACTGTCTTAGCCAGGCACAGTGGCTCACGCCTGTAATCCCCAGAACTTTGGGAGGCTGAGGCAGGCAGATCACCTGAGGTCGAGAGTTTGAGACCAGACTAGCCAACATGGCAAAACACTGTCTCTACTAAAAAATACAAAAAAATTAGCTGGGCATGGTGGCGGGTGCCTGTAATCCCAGCTACTTGGGAGGCTGAGACACAAGAATCACTTGAATCTGGCAAGCGGAGGCTGCAGTGAGCCAAGATGCCACCACTGCACTCCAGCCTGGGCAACAGAGTAAGACTCTGTCAAGAAAAAAAAAACAAAAAACAAAAAAAACAAGAAAAAAAACCAGACAAAACCTAAAAAACTGTCTTAGGCCCTACTAGGGTTTGAATATGGTGTGTTTGGTCCCACCAAGTCTCATGTTGAAATTTGATTCCCGATGTTGGAAGTGGGGCCTGGTAGGAGGTGTTTGGGTCCTTAGGAATGGCTTGGTGCCATTCTTACCAGAGCGAGTGAGTTCTCACTCTTAGTTCCTGTATGACCTGGTTGTTGAAAAGAGCCTGGCACCTCCCTCACCTCTCTCTCTTGCTCTCTTCCCATGTGATCTCTGCACATGCCAGCTTTCCTTCTTCTTTCACCGTAAGTGGAAGCAGCCTGAAGCCCTCACTTGAAGTGGATGCTGGAGCCATGCTTCTTGTACAGTCTACAGAACAGTGAGCCAAATAAACCTCTTATTTATAAATTACCCAGCCTCAGGTATTCCTTTAAAGCTTAGGGTCATTAGGCTTAGGGCCTAATGGATGAAGACAGGCCCATTCCCTAAAAAACAATGCCTGAGGCTATACTTTAACATACTTTATTGGGAATGTCATCCCGTGAAGCAGGAGGGAGGCAAAGGAGAAAGGAGAGCGTATATTTTAAAAAGTGGGTTATTAAACTGACCGTGGCTTGGTGAACAAGTGTAGTTGATTGCCTGGTCTCACAGGATATCTTCAGAGAGATAGTATGAAACTATTACAGCTCCCTCCTGGGGGTGTAAGGCAAAAGAATTAGCCTCTGGCTTCTATTTCCAATTGATTAAAGTTAGCTTCACAGGGCATTACTCCCCCACACTTCCAGGTTGCGCCACCTGGTCTCACCATCAGCTGTTGGGGAGGCTAAATCCATGACAGCAACTGTGGCATCTGCAGCATAAGCCACTGTCCTCAGGGCAAGCCAGAGAATAGGCCTGAGACAGTGGCCTTCCCACATCCCTGCCTGCAACTTGCAACCTCAAAGGCCCTGTTAGATGGGTACCCAATGTGTTCTGTAGCACCATTTAGCTGAAAACCCCAGCTTCTCATGTCCCAGTATCTCATGCCCCAGCAGCAAAAGGGAAGTCCAGGTCAGATGCCGGCTAGTTATGCCCACAGGTGTCATAAGGGACCACAGCATTGCCTGATGCCACAGCCATAGGAACACTCAAGCCACTGTGCTGTTCAGCCAGAATGCAAAGCCCAGTACGATGATATTTACGTGTCAGCAAAAGGGAAATCCAGGTCAGATGCTGGCTGGTTATGTCCACAGGTGTCACGAGGGACCACAGCTTTGCCTGATGCCACACAGCCATAGGAACACACAAGCCACTGTGCTGTTCAGCCAGAATGCAAAGCCCAGTACAATGCTATTTACATGTTCCTGATTATACAATAATAACTAACACCATTGAGCACTTACTGCACAAAGCACTTTGTATATAATCTTATGTATTGATCTCATTTAATATACAGTCATATGTTGCTTAATGATGAAGATACATTCTGAAAAATGCATCATAAGGCAATTTCATTGAGTATACTTACCCAAAACCTAGATGGTATGGCCTACTACACACCTAGGCCACATGGTATATACCCTATTGCTCCTGGGCTAAAAACTTGTACAGCATGTTACTGTACTGAATACTCCAGGCAATTGTAACACAGTGGTAAATACTTGTATATCTAAACATATCTAAACATAGAAAAGGCATAGTGAAAATACAGTATAAAAGATTAAAAAATGGCACACCTGTATAGGGCACTTACCATGAATGGAGCTTGCCGGACTGGAAGTTGCTCTGGGTGAGTCCAGGAGTAAGTGGTGAGTGAGTGTGAGGGCGTAGGACATTACTATACACTACTATAGATTTTATAAACACTATACATTTTGGCTATCCTAGATTTACAAAAAAAAAAGCACTTTTTCCTTAACAATAAATTTACTTTATAAACTTTTAATTCTTTTTTTTTTTTTTTTACCTTTTGGCTCTTTTGTAATAATACTTTGCTTAAAACACAATATGTTGTATGACTGTGCAAAAATAGTTTATTTACTTATTCTATAAGCTTTTTCTACTTAAAAATTTTTACTTTCTTTTACTTTAAAAACTTTTTTTTGCTAAAAACTAAGACACAAACACACACATTAGCCTAGGCCTACACAGGATCAGGGTCATCAATATCACTTTCTTCCACCTCCACATCTTTTCCTACTGGAAAGTCTTCAAGGGCAATAGCACTCATGGAGTTGTCATCTCCTATGATATCAATGCCTTTTGCTGGAATATTTCTTGAAGGACCACCATAAGCTCATTACTCTATGACATTATGCTAGTTACCATGTCACTAGGCAATAGGAGTTTTCCAGCTCCATTATACTCTTCTGGGACCACTGTCACATATTCCATTCCTTGTTGACTGAAATGTTATGTGGTGCATGACTGTATATTGTTTTATATTCTATGTTTTCATGTAATTTTTTATGGTGAAGGGTTCTTTATCCAATTTAATATTTTTCAAAAGCATTTCTCACTGCCAAGGACATATTCCATACTGTGGATGCATAGTAATTTCTTTCACTTTCTCATATTTTTGTACACATGGGTTGTTGGTAATTGTTTGCTCTCATAAATTATTCAATGTTTGTAAGTCGGATTTGTCTAATCTATGTTATTAAAACAAATAACCCTCAAATCTCCATGCTTTAAAATAACAGATTTATTTTTCACTCACGTATTGAATTAGCAAGAAACATTTGTACATCACAGTCACATTGGGACCGAGACCAACAGCACAGTCGCCATCTCAAATGTTGTTAGACACTGTTCCAGAGGTAAAAGATAGCTCTGGAGAGATTCACACTGGCAATTAAATGCATCCTAGAAATGACACATGCCACTTCTGAACTCATTCGTCAGATCTAGTTGCAAGGCCCCACCAAACCACAAGGGGGCCAGGAGAGAACGAGAACCAGAAATGGCCAACATTATTTAAGGAGTATGACATCATTACAAATGTCTGTGCAAAATCTTGTTTTGCTACTTGTTTACCTAAACATTTTTATAGAAAAATCATTATAATGATATAAACATTTATATTTTATTTATGCATTGCTGGAGTTTTATATTTTGGCTCTTAGACTCATATTTACCTTTTTATACTCTCTCGTCAATGGGAGGTTGGGAGCCTGCAAAACTACATTTCCCAGACCACTTTTCTGCTGGATTTCAGTTAAGCAGCGCTAGTGGAGGAAAATCAGAAGAGAGCAGGAAGGGAGAAGCCATGCTTTTCCTGTTTCTGGCTTCATGAGCAGCCATGGGAGACAACTACAAATGATTACAGACTCCAGCAGCAACAAGGTCAGAAACATCAACAAGATTATGGTCTCCTGGCCTCCTTCTGTTCGGGGCCAGTACTGGAACTTGTGGGCTCTGTGTAATATCGCCTTCTCCCTTTCACTTCTCCAGCCCAAGGGGTAGAGTTAGCTTCCTGCAATCAATGACCTCTAGGTAATAGCATCATCTTCCCACTTTGGTTCCTCCAGCCCTTCTTTTTTTTTTTTTTGAGACGGAGTCTCGCTCTATCGCTCAGGCTGGAGTGCAGTGGCACAATCTCGGCTCACTGCAAACTCCGCCTCCCGGGTTCACGCCATTCTCCTGCCTCAGCCTCCCGAGTAGCTGGGACTACAGGCGCCCGCCACCGCGCCCGGCTAATTTTTTTTGTATTTTTAGTAGAGACGGGGTTTCACTGTGTTAGCCAGGATGGTCTTCATCTCCTGACCTCGTGATCCACCCTCCTCGGCCTCCCAAAGTGCTGGGATTACAGGTGTGAGCCACCGCGCCGGGCCTTGTTCCTCTAGCCCTTCTAACAATTGTCTAACCAATAGGACTTCTTCCTTCCTCCTCCCTTCTAATTACTCTCCCACTATACTGCTTAACTGGAGCCCAGCAGGAAAGTGGTCTGAGAAATGCAGTTTGCAGTCTCCCAAGCCCCTGTATATAGAAAGGCAGTATTAAAGGGTATGAGTCTCAGAGCCAAAATATAAAACTCCAGCATAGGCATCAATATAATCAATCCCATATTAAGCCGGCTCTGTCTAAAATGCCTGATTAGACAGCAACTGATATAGTATATATATTGCCAAATGGCCCTCTAAAAAGTTTGTGTTAATTTATACCAAGTCTCAAAGGATTTGAAGGTACCTCTTCCTTTTAACTTTAAAACCACCTTTGCAAATATTATGACAGTGAGACAAATCTAACATGGCTGACTCCATCTTGCTTGCAGACTCACAGGCTGGCTGTCTTCACTCATTCCTAGGAGTAGGCCAAGGTAATCATTGGAAGAATTTAGTTTATAGTTTTACTTTTGAAAAGAAGTTTTGTGGGTACATAACAGATGTATATATTTATGGAATACATGAGATATTTTGATATAGGCATACAATGTGTAATAATCACATCAGGGTAAATGGGTTATCCAACACCTTAAGCACTTATCTTTTCTGGGTTACAAACAATCCAATTATACTCTTTTATTTAAAATTGTGCAGTAAATTATTGTTGACTATAGTCACTCTGCTGTGCTATCAAATACTAGGTCTTGTTTATTCTAACTATATTTTTGTACCCATTAACCATCCCTACTTTGCCTGCCCCCCTGCCATCACTACCCTTCCCAGACTTTGGTAACCATCCTTCTATTCTCCATCTCCATAAGTTCAATTACTGTAATTTTTTTTCAGCTCCCACAAAAGTGAAAGCATGCAAAGTTTTTCTTTCTGTGCCTGGCTTATTTTAATTAGCATAACAACTTACAGTTCCATCCATGTTGTTGCAAATGACAGGATCTCATTCTTTTTTATGGCTGAATAATACTTCATTGTGTATATGTACCACATTTTCTTTATCCATTTGTCTGTTGATTTGTCCAACTGGGTTGCTTCCAAATCTTGGCTACTCTGAGTAGTGCTGCAGTAAACATAGGAATGCAGATATCTCTTTGATATACTGATTTCCTTTCTTTTGGTTATATACCTAGCAGTGGGATTGCTGGATCATAGCTCTATTTTTAGTTTTTTGAGGAACCTCCAAACTGTTCTCCATAGCGGCTGTACTAATTCACATTCTCACCAAGAACGTATGAGGGTTCCCTTTTCTCCACATCCTCATCAGCATTCATTATTGCCTGTCTTTTGAGTATCAGCCATTTTAACTGGGGTGAGATGATATCTCATTGTAGTTTTGATTTGCAGTTCTCTGATAATCAGTGATGTTGAACACCTTTTTTATATAGCTAATTGCCATTTGTATGTCTTCTTTTGAGAAATGTCTATTTAGATTTCTTGCCCATCTTTTAATCATGTTACTCGATTTTTTTTTCCTATTGAGTTGTTTGAGCTCCTTATATATTCTGGTTATTAATCCTTTGTCAGATGCATAGTTTGCAAATATTTTCTCCCATTCTCTGGGTTGTCTCTTCATTTTTTTGATTGTTTCCTTTGCTGTGCAGAAAATTTTTAACTTGATGTGATCCTGTTTGTCCATTTTTGCTTTGGTTGTCTGTGCTTGTGGAGTATTACTCAAGAAACCTTTGCCCAGTCCAATGTCCTGAAGAGTTTTCCCAATGTTTTCTTGTAGTAGTTTCATAGTTTGAGGTTTTAGATTTAATTCTTTAATCCATTTTGATATGATTTATGTATATGGCAATAGATAAGGGTCAGGTTTCATTCTTCTGCATGTGGATATCCAGTTTTCCCAGCAGCATATATTGGAGAGACTGTCCTTTCTCCAGTATATGTTCTTGGCAGCTTTGTTGAAAATGAGTTGACTGTAGATGTATGGATTTATCTCTAGGTTCTTTATTCTTTTCTATTGGTCTATGTGTCTATTTTTATGCCAGTACCATGCTGTTTTGGTTACTATAGCTCTGTAGTATAATTTGAAGTCAGGTAATATGATTCCTCCAGTTTTGTTCTTTTAGCTCAGGATAGCTTTGTCTGGTCTGGGTCTTTTATGGTTTCATATACATTTTAGGATTGTTTTTTCTATTTCTGTGAAGAATTTCATTGTTTTTTGATAGGGATTGCATTGAATCTATAGATTGCTTTGGGTGGTATGGACACTTTAACAACATTGATTCTTCCAATCTACGAACATGGAATATCTTTCCATTTTTTGGTGTCCTCTTCAATTTCTTGCATCAGTGTTTTATAGTTTTCATTGTAGAGATCTTTCACTTCTTTGGTTAATTCCTAGGTATTATATTTTATTTGTAGTTGTTGCAAATGGGATTACTTTCTTGATTTCTTTTTCAGATTGTTCGCTGTTGGCATATAGAAATGCTACTGCTGATTTTTGTATGTTGATTTTGTATGCTGCAGCTTTGCTGAATTTGTTAATCAGTTCTAACAGTTTCTTTTGGTGGAGTCTTTAGGATTTTTTTCAGATATAAGATCATATCATCTGTAAACAAGGATAATTTGACTTCTTCCATTCCAATTTGGATGCTCTTTATTTCTTTCTCTTTTGTGTTTGCTCTAGCTAGGACTTCCAGTACTAAGCTGAATAAGTGTTGAAAGTGGTCATCCTTGTCGTGTTCCAGATCTTTGAGGAAAGGCTTTTAAGTTTTTCCCCATTCAATATGACACCAGCCGTGGGTCTGTTGTATATATATATGACTTTTATTATGTTGAGGTATGTTCCTTCTATGCCCAGATTTTTTAGTGTGTTTTTTTGTTGTTGTTGTTGTTATGGAGGGATGTTGAATTTTATTAAATGATTTGTCAACATCAGTTGAGATAATTATATGATTTTTTTCCTTCATTCTGTTGATATGACCACACCGATTGACTTGCATATATTCAAACATCTTTGCATCCTTGGGATAAATCTCACTTGGTCATGATGAATGATCTTTTTTAATGTGTTGTTGAATTCGATTTGCTAGTATTTTGTTGAGGATTTTTGCATCGATGTTCATCACAGATATTGGCCTGTAGTTTTCTTCCTTTTTTTTTTTTTTTTTTGTTTGCTTGTTATGTTTTTGTCTGGTCTTGGTATCAGGGTAATATTGGCCTTGTAGAATGAGTGTGGAAGTATTCCCTTCTCTTATATTTTTTGGAATAGTTTGAATAGAATTGGTATTAGTTCTTCTTCAAATGTTTGGTAAAATATAACAGTGAAGCCATTGAGTTCCAGGCTTTTCTTTGATGGAAGACTTTTCATGATGGTTTCTATCTCTTTTCTTGTATTGGTCTGTTCAGGTTTTGGATTTCTTCATGGTTCAATCTTGGTAGGTTGTATGTGTCTAGGAGTTGATCCATTTCTTCTAGGTTTTCCAATTTATTGGCATATAGTTGCTTATAGTAATCTTTCATGATCCTTTGAATTTCTGCAGTATCAGTTGTCTACTTTTTCATCTCTGACTTTGTTTATTTGGGTCTTCTCTCTTTTCTTCTTAGTCAATTGGGCTAAAGGTTTGTCAGTTTTTTTTTTTTAACCAATGTTTCATTTCATTGATCTTTTGCATTTTTTAGTTTCAATTTTATTTGTTTCTGCTCTGATCTTTATTATTTCATTTTTCTATTACTTTTGAGTTAAGTTTGCTCTTTTTTTGCCCTAGTTCTTTAAGATGCATTGTTAGGTTGTTTATTTGAAGTTTTTCTTCCCTTTTTCATGTAGGCACTTACGGCTATAAAATGTCCTCTTATTACTACTGCTTTTGCCATATCCAGGAGGTTTTGGTATGTTGTGTTTCCATTGCCATTTCTTTATTTCCTTCTTAATTTCTTCATTGACCCATAGGTCATTCAGAAGCATATTGATTAATTTCCATGTGTTTGTATAGTTTCCAAAATTTCTCTTGTTATTGATTTCTAGTTTTATTTCATTGTAGTCAGAGAAGATAGTTGGTGTTATTTCCATTTTTTTTAATTTTTAAAGACTTGTTTGTGACCCAACATATGGTCTACCTTTGGGAATGATCCATGTGCTGAGGAAAAGAATGTATATTCTGCAGCCGTTGGATGAAATATTCTATAAATATCTATTGGGTCCATTTGGTCTATAGTACAGATTAAGTCTGATGTTTCTTCTGGATGATATGTCCAATGCTGAAAGTGGAGTGTTGTAGTCTCCAGCTATTATTGTATTGGGATGTATCTCTCTTTTCAGCTCTAATAATATTTGCTCTCTCTCTCTCTCTCTATACATATATATATATATCTGCTTCCAGTTTGGGGTGCATATATATTTACAATTGTAATATCCTCTTGCTGAATAATATATTGACCTTTTTGTCTCTTCTTATAGTTTTTGTTTTGAAATCTATTTTGTCTGATACAAGTATAGCTACTCCTGCTCTTTTTTGGTTTCTATGGACATGAATTATCTTTTCCATCCCTTTATTTTCAGTCTATGTGTATCCTTATAGGTGAAGTGTGTTTCTTGTAGGTAAGAGATCATTGGGTCATGTGTTTTGTTTTGTTTTAGCCATTTAGCCACTGTATGTCTTTTGATTGGAGAATTTACTCCATTTACATTCAATGTTATCATTGATAAGTTATAATTTATTTGTGTGTGTGTGTGTGTGTGCGTGTGTGTGTGTGTTTCTGGTTGTTTTGTGGTCTTCTCTTCCTCCTTTTTTTTTTTTTTTTTGAGATAGGGTCTCGCTCTGGCGCCCAGGCTAGAGTGCAGTGGCGTGATCTCGGCTCACTGCAACCTCCACCTCCTGGGTTCAAGTGATTTTCCCGCCTCAGACTCCCAAGTAGCTGGGATTACAGGCATGTGCCACCACACCTGGCTAAGTTTTGTATTTTCAGAGTAGAGATGGGGCTTTCACCATGTTGACCAGGCTGGTCTAAACTCCTGACCTCAAGTGATCCACCTTGGCTTCCCAAAGTGTTGGGATCACAGGCATGACCCACTGTACCCAGCCCTCTCCTCCCTCTTTTCTTCCTTCCTGTCGTTCTCTAGTGAAGATAATTTTTCTCTGGTTGTATAATTTAACTTCTTGCTTTTTATTTTTAATGTATCCATTGCATGTTTTTTGATTTGAGGTTACCATGAAGCTTGCAAATACTATCTTATGAACTATTATTTTAAGCTGATAACAACACTGTTTGCATAAACAAACAAGCAAAAAGAAAACTGATAAAAACTCTACACCTTAACTTTGTCCCCCGACTTTTTAACTTTTTGTTGTTTCTATTTATATCTTATTGTACTACTTATGTCTTGAAAAGTTGTTGTAATTATTCTTATTCTTATTCTGATTTTGAGACAGTCTCACTCCACTGCCCAGGCTGGAGTGCACTGGCACAATCTACTCACTGCAGCCTCAACCTCTCAGGCCCCAGTGATCCTTCCATCTCAGCTTCCCAAGTAGCTAGGACCACAGCTGCCCACCACCCTCCTGGTTATTATTATTATTATTATTATTATTATTGTTGCTTGTAGAGATTGGGCCTCCCTATGTTGCTCAGGGTGGTCTCGGACTCCTGGGTTCAAGATCCTCCTGCCTTGGACTCCCAAAGTGCTGGGATTACAGGCATAAGCCACTGCATGTAGCCTTGTAGTTATTATTTTTGTTAGGTTCATTGTTTAGTCTTTCTACTTAAAAGTAGTTTACACATTACAGCTATAGTGTTATAGTACTCCGTGTTTTCCTGTGTAGTTACTACTAGCAGTGAATATTGTACCCTCAAAGGATTTCTTATTGCTCCTTAACATCCTTTTCTTTCTGATTAATGTACTCCCTTTAGCATTTCTTGTAGGACAGATCTGGTGTCAGTGAAGTCCCTCAGCATTTGTTTGTCTGGGAAAGTCTTTATTTCTCCTTTATGTTTGAAGGATGTTTTTGCAGGATATACTACTCCAGGGGTAAAAGACTTTTTTCTTTCAGTACTTTAAATATGTCATGCCACTCTCTCCTGGTCTGTAAGGTTTTTATTGAAAAGTCTGCTGTCCGACATATCAGAGCTCTGTTGTATGTTACTTGTTATTTTTGTGCTTTCAGGATCCTTTCTTTATCCTTGATGCTTGGGAGTTTATTACATGCCTTGAGGTAGTCGTCTTTGGGTTAAATCTGCTGGGTGTTCTATAACCTTCTTGTGGTTGAGTATTGATATCTTTCTCTAGGTTTGGGAAGCTCTCTGTTATTATCCATTTAAATACATTTTATTGTTTTTAACTTGTTTTTAAGTTCAGGGATACACGTGCAGGTTTTTTACATAGGTAAATTGTGTCATGGGGGCTTGTTGTACAGATTATTTTATCACCCAGGTATTTGGCATAGTGCCCATAAGTTATTTTTCTTGATCCTCTCCCTCCTCCCACCCTCCCATAGGCCCCAGTGTGTGTTGTTCCCCTCTATGTGCCCATGTGTTCTCATCATGTAGCTCTCACTTATAAGTGAGAGCATGTGGTATTTGGTTTTCTGTTTCTGCATTAGTTTGCTAAGGATAATGACCTCCAGCTCCATCCGTGTCCCCGCAACATGATATCATTCTTTTTTATGGCTGGATGGTATTCCATGGTGTATATGCACCAATTTTCTTTATCCAGTCTATCATCGATGAGCATTTAAGTTGATTCCATGTCTTGCTATTGTGAATAGTGCTGCATGAATAAATTTGCTACCCCTATCTCTTTCTCTACCACTTCTTTAAGGCTAAAACTGTTAGATTTGCCCTTTTGAGGCTATTTCCCAGATCTTGTAAGCATGCTTCAATCTTTTTTATTCTTTTTTCTTTTGTCTTCTATGACTGTGTATTTTCAAATAGCCTGTCTTCAAGCTCACTAATTCTTCTGCTTGTTCAATTCTGCTGTTAGTATACTCTGATGCATTCTCCAGTGTGTCAACTGCATTTTTGAAATCCAGAATATCTGCTTGATTCTTTTTAATTATTTCAGTCTCTTTATTACATTCATATGGTGAATTCCTTCTCTATGTTATCTCAGATTTTGTTGAGCGTCCTCAAAACAGCTATTCTGAATGTGATGTCTGAAAGGTCACATATCTCTATCTCTTTAGGATTGGTTACTGGTGTTTTATTTAGATCATTTCGTGAGGTCGTATTTTCCCAGATGGTCCTGATGCTTGCAGATGTTTGTCATTTTCTGGGCATTGAAGAGTTAGGTATTTATGGTAGTCTTTGCAGTCTAGGCTTGTTTGTACCCATCTGTCTTTGGACCGCTTTCCAGGTATTTGAAGATATCTAAATCTTTGGTCACTGCAGCTGTATCTACATTAGGTGGCACCCCAAACCCACTAACGCTGTGGTTCTTGCACACTTATAGAAGTAGGTCCTTGGTGGTCTTGGGTAAGATACAGGAGAATTTCCCTGGAGTACCAGGCAGAGGCTCTTGTTCTGTTCCTTTACTTTTTTCCAGACATATGGAGTCTCTGTCTGTTCTGAGCTTCCTGGATCTCGAGGAGGGGTGACACAAGCACCCTGGCCATTACCACATGGACTGTGTTGGGTCAGACCCGAAGCCAGCACAGCACTGGGTCTCACCCAAGGCCCACAGTGACCACTGCCTAGTTACCACCTATGTTCACTCATGGCCCAAGGAGTCTACAATCAGCAGGTGGCAAATCCAACCAGGCTTGTGTCCTTCCCTTTAGGGCAGCAAGTTCCCCAGGCCCCGGGCAGGTTTGGAGATGCTGCCCAGGAGCCAGGGCATGGAGTTAGGAACCTCAGAAACCTACCTGGTACTCTATTCCACTGTGGGTGAGCTGGCACCCAACCTGCAAAACAAAGTCCTTCGCACTCTTCCCTCCCCTTTCCTCAAGCAGAGAAAAGGTTGTGTGTCCGGTCACCATCACCCCAGGCCTGTAGTGACTGCTGCCTGGCTACCACCAGTATTCACTCAAGGCTCAAGGGCTCTTCAATCAGCCTGTGGTGAATGCTGCCAGTCCTGAGTCTCTCACTTCAGGGCAGTGAGCTCCCCCTCTGGCCCAGCGCACGTCCAGAAATGCCATCCAGGAACCAAGGCCTGGAATCAGGGACCCCAGGGACTGCTTGTTGCTCCACCCCACTGGGACCCAGCTGGCACACAAGCTGCAAGACAAAGTCCCTTTACTCTTCCTTCTCCTTTCCTTAAGCAGAAGGGGTCTTTCCCCATAGTCACCACACCTGGTAATGTGCTGGTCACATCTTAAGCCAACATGGCTTGGAGTCTCACCCAAGTCCTGCAGCAAGTACTACCACTGTGGAGATTATTCAGGGCCTAACGGAGCTTTCATCAAGAGGTGATGAAGTCTTCCAAGACTGGATCCTTCCTTTCAAGGTAGCAAGTTCTCTCCTGGCCCAGGCTGTGTTTGGAAATGTCATCCAGGTGCTAGGCCCTGGAATGGGGGCCTCAGGCCTCTGCCTGGTGCCCTATAACCTTTTTATAAGTCTCTGTAATCCCTTACTGCTCAGGAGTTATGTGGCCAGAGGTCACAAGATTTGTGGCTTCCCCAGTTGCTGGTTTGGAAGAATACTCTTCTGATTTGGAATCTGATCTGCAATCTTGGTTTTGAAGGCCTTCTGTTTGTCTGTTTACTTCACCATGTGTGTTTGCATATGTGGAGAGGACCCCTGAAAGAATTGCTGATGGAAGTCCAGCAGGCCTAATTTGGTGAACCCTTTTTATTTGTCTGGGCACATTCAGTGAGCCCTGAAGGAAACTCAATAGCTCTAACTCAGGGTGACTGTCCACTCTTCCATCTTACCCAGAGACTGCTCACTAATCAGAGGTCATCTCAACCCACTTAGAGTGGATCAAAGATGACAGGGATAAATAAGGGCACATTTGAGCCTTACCAAGTTGGTGCCTAGGTGCTTGAGCAGGTGACTAGTGTCTGTCTTTTGTTGGTGTATATTGTTCTGGCCAGAATGAGAAATGTTAATTCAGTTCCTCCATGCAGCCCTTTTAGCTGCATCTTGAAAAATTGAGTGGCTTTTGCCTGTGGTTTCATGAGATGAAAAACGATGATTTTGTTTTGTGATTCAGCTTGGCCCCCACAGCTATGGCAGAGCAAGCAGAATCATGAAAATTCACTCTGCTCTTCCAGAAGCTGCAGAGAAAGAAAACCCAGAAAGCTGGCAAGCTGGCAAAAGCATAAGAATTTCTTACCAGCCAGGCTTCTGGCCTCTCTCTGTGTGCAAACTGGTTGAGTGAATGGTAAAAATTGCTGTTCATTTCCTCTTCAAAGTTTTTGTTAATGGGAAAAAAGATTTGTGAGATTAGTCTTAGACTGTAGTAAATCTGGTGTACTTTGTGCTATGAGTTTGTCTTTCTACATTGTTCTGTCATAAAGAGAGATACCGTAGGATAGAATGCAGGCCTTTGTTCCAGATAAGCCCACAAATCATTCTACCAAAAAGACAAATGCACTCCCATGTTCATTGCAGCACTGTTCACAATAGCAAAGCTGGCACTGCAGACTGGCCAGTTACAAACTTGGCTGTGGGTCCCTGAAACAAAAACTGAACAAAGTTTCCCTTCATCTTGTTTTATGTCCTTGAGAGCTTGAGTTTGTGACCATGTGGGGGTATTCTCTCTTGGTCTGTGCCACCTGAAGGGTGGGAATTTTGGGGTTTATATGAGGCAGCTGGTCTGAAAGGACTGGGGTCTGAAAGGACTGGGAGTCTGAGAACTGCTAGCACACTCTTTGTCCTGAATATGTCCAGCCCTTGGGTAAGTTTTGTCTTAAAAGGTCCCATTCCTGCTGGGCTTTTGTCATCTTTTGCTATCTTACACCCATTTCTGAGAAGGAATTCTTAGGGATCATGGAGATGTCTCCTCTACTTCGTCTCTAAAAATACTTCTTGCTTATATGGTAAAAACCTGGAAAATTACCATCTGGCCTTAAAAAGGGTTTTGGCCAGAGGCATCACATTATCCATACATTATAGTATTCAAACTATACCATAAGACTGCAGTAACCAAAACAGCATGGTACTGGTACAAAAACAGACACAGAGACCAATGGAACAGGATAGAGAACCTAGAAACAAAGTCACACACTTACAGCCATCTGATCCTCAATAAAGTTGGCAAAAATAAGCAATGGAGAAAGGACTCCCTATTCAGTAAATGGTGCTGGGATAGCTGGCTAGCCATATGCAGAAGAATGAAACTGGACCCCTACATTTTATCATATACAAAAATTAATTCAGGATGGGTTAAGAACTTAAATGTAAGACCTCAAACTGTAAGAATGCTAAAAGAAAACCTAGGAAATGCCATTGGGACATTGGCTTTGGGAAGGAATTTATAACTCAGGCCTTAAAAGCAATTGACAAGTTTTCAATTTAGAGCTTAATTAAAGAGCTTCTGCACAGCAAAAGAAACCATCAACAGAGTAGACAGACAATTTAAAGAATGGGAGAAAATATTTGCAAACTATGTATTCAACGAAGGTCTAATATCCAGAATCTATGAGGAATTTAAACAATTCAACAAGCAAAAACCAAATAACTCCATTAAAAAGTGGGCAAAAGACATGAATAGACCCCTCTCAAAAGAAGACATACAGTCAACAAACATATGAAAAAATGCTTGTCATCGTGAATCATCAGAGAAATGCAAATCAAAACCACAAAGAGATACCATATTATACCAGTCAGAATGGCTATTACTAAAAAGTCAAAAAACGACAGATGCCGGAGAGGCTGTAGAGAAAAGGGAATGCAAATTAGTACCTGGGTGATGAGATCATCATTCATACCCCATTCATTCCCCAGGAGGAACTGTGGAAAGCAGTCTGGAGACTTCTCGAAGAACTTAAAACAGAACTACCATTTGACCTAGCAATCCTATTACTGGGCATATACCCAAAAGAAAACGAAAAGACACATATAGTCACATGGTAGACATGTGTCTACCAAAATGACACGTGTACTCACATGTTCATCGCAACACTATTCACAACAGCAAAGACCTGGAAGCAACCTAGGTGCCCATCAATGGTGGACTGGATAAAGAATATGTGGTACATATATACTATGAAATACTACATAGTCAGAAAAAAGAATGAAATTATGTCCTTTGCAGCAACATGGATGCAGCTGGAGGCCATTATCCTAAGCAAATTAATGCAGGAACAGAAAACCGAATACCACATGTTCTCACTGACAAGCTGGAGCTAAGCATTGGGTATTTGTGGACATAAAGATGGCAACAATAGAACTTGGAACCTACTAGAGAGGGGAGGGAAGGAAGGGAGAAAGGGTTGAAAAAACTATGGGGCACAATGCTCAGTACTTGGGTGATGGGATCATTCATACCTCAAACATCACACAATATACCCAAGTAACAAATCTGCACATGTACCCCCTGAATCTATAATAAAAGTTGAAAAATAAACAAAGAAATAATTAAGTGAATGAATTTTAAAAAGGCTTTTGGATTGAGCCACTATTGGACCTAAGTACACCATTAAAAGAAAAAGGATTTTAGGGGCCTTTTAAAAATCAACAATTGAAAAAAAAGGTTAAATTTTTAAAAAGGTTAAATTAAAAGAAGGACAAATGAGAATGTCATGGCTGGCCTTAGAAAGTTCTCTTGAGCAGTTAAAATCCTTTGCAAGCTCAAAAATGACTGTCCTAGATTCCTTCTGGAAAGTGAAAGAGTTTTCCCATGTTGTAGCTCAGGAGCTAAGGCTTTGACCTTTCATGATGCCCACCTGGGTTCAATACCTGCTTAGGGAATGAGTCCTTTCTGGTTTGATAGTTGTGGAACTTTTGCCATTTATTGATTCTTTTGCCCTCCGTGGACAGCTTTAGATTCTTGTTTTGAATTTTCTTTTATCTGAGCTACTTTTGAGATGATTCTAGATCTTGTAAAAACTGCTTGCTGTCTCTTTGGAGATGACTTGTGCCTGTGTGGTTAAGTTATAACCTTAGTTAAGGGTTAATGGTTTCACTTGGGAGAATACCTTTGGGAAATAAGGCTTAAAAGCCACAGGTGTTGGCTGTTTATCCCAGCTAGAGTCTGGTAATAAGTGATTTAAAAGTATTTCCTTAAAAGAGCTCTATGGTTAAATGTCAGCCTCATTAAAAGCTGATATCCAGCTGGGTGTGGTGGCTCACACCTGTAATCCCAGCACTTCGGGAGGCCCAGGTGGGTGGATCACCTGAGGTTAGGAGTTTGAGACCATCCTAGCCAATGTGGCGAAACCCGTCTCCACTGAAAATACAAAAATTAGCCGGGCTTGGTGGCATGCTCCTGTAATCCCAGCTACTCAGAAGGCTGAGGCAGAATTGCTTGAACCCGGGAGGCAGAGGTTGCAGTGAGCCCAGATCACACCACTGCACTCCAGCTAGGGTGACAGAGTAAGACTCTGTCTCAAAACAAAGCAAAAACAAAAACAAGCTTGGATATCACAAGCTCTACATATATTTTTAAAGCCTTTATGCTTTTTCTCTTGTTAGATTTTGTTTTTTGGAAAAAGTTTTTTCTTCTCCGTCAACTGAATTCTGTTTTTCCAGGTACTTCTGTCTGTCCCTCCTTCCTCTTTCCACACTTGATGCCCACATGACAGGACCTAATGTATTTTTAGCAGCCTGAGACTCCTTGGGAAAAACAGCAGACACCACAGATCTCCTTGTGGGCGAAACCTGTTTACCGGATGGAACCCAAGGATCGTTAGTGGACAAATCCCTCTCAAAATCCAAGGCTCTGCTCTCTTTGCATTGTGTTATGTGACCCTTGTGACCTTTGCGGGCATCAGAAATTACTTGGCATTATGACAGAATTTTTAGTCTTGGTATGTAACAACTAGATGGGAGATAGACTTTTAGGGATGACTGATGGCAGTTGCTTACCGTGAGTGGCTATCACTATAGGGTGATGCTCCTTTGTGCATTTAGGAAAGAAAAGCATGCTCTTGGGCACATAAAAGGTATGAAATGGGGGATGGGCTGATTACAGAGTGGGCTCTTAGACACTGGGTTGCCCAGCAGCCATAGGGAAATGCCCTTACTGTGAGATACAGTGTGTAAGGATTGCACTGCCTCATCCTGTAGCACTTTCCTGTTTTTTGGGACTGTTAGAAATACCAAAATTGTTAGAAATAGACAACCAGTGCTGCAAAGAAAAGTCAGCACAGATACAGAAGATCTCTCAGCAAGGCCATCTTTACTTTCTGCAGCAAGGGTGCTCAGTCACAGATGGAACAATGGCAAAAGCACACTTGAACAAAGGAAAAGCAGACATATTTATCCGCTACGCATTTGGGTTGTCCTTACTGCTATGTCCTGCATCCATTGGCTGGAACAGGACCTCACAATCTTAAACTGATACCCGATTTGCTAATAACCTGAAACATTCCTAAATAGGTAAGTGCAAGGAAGAACAAAGAAGTTGCTTACGAAAGGTTTAAGGAAACAGTAACATTTCCAAATAAGGAAGGGACATAGGCTGTGAGCTGGAATATGTCTGTGAGCATGTCCAACAGTTACATAAAATAGGGCTTAACAAAGAGTTATTAGCACAAAGCAAGGAGACTTGAAGAAAGTTAGTCTTTAAAAGAAACTGTTACTTCTAACACTTACAATTTATTCTTTAACAAGAAGGGGAAGTTTGAAGAGGAAACTTTTTACTTTCTACAGGGACTCAGAGTTTGGTGTGAAAATGGGATCCCCTTGATTTTGTGGGACTCTGTTGTGCCTCCCAGCTGTGCCTATGTATTGGGCCCTAGATACTGCATGCTCTCTTGGCCTTGTTCCTTAAAAGGCTCCACCTTAACGCCAGTAATCCAATTAAGAAACTTACATCTTTAAGGAAATTTCCCTGTATAAGGGCGTCTGCTTCTCCCAGCCATCGTAATTGAACTTTTACTCATACCATTCTTCTTTGATTTGAGTAAAATATGAATCCTCTATCTTGTTTTACCTAAGACTTGTTCCTTTAGAAATGCAAATTTAGAGCTGCCTAGCCAACAATTGTTTAGGGCAACAAGTAAACAGGTAATCAAAAGACTGGTGGTCTAAAGTGGGAAAGAAAAACTTAAAAACTGGCAAATGAAGAATCTTATAACTCTACCAAATCTGCTTCTGTCTGTCTGTGTATTTATATGTGTCATGTGTGTGATGTTTCACTACCAAAATATATAAAGGAGCTCTAATTAATTGGCTTAAAAAGATAAGTGCTTAAACCAAATATTTCGTCAGAAAAATGGAAATTTGAATGCCTTTTAGTTCATATAATTTTAATAATCTTTGGTAAATAAAGACAATTTTTTAAGATAATTGGTAAAATATAATAAAAATGTCTTCAGAATTTAGACACTTGGTCTGAATTAGGCAGTTCGGATACTGTCTTTGCTAGATGTTTTAAGGTCATAAACTACTTCTGTGACATTTTTTGATAATTGTTGGACTTGTCTGTTTTCCAGCCATTAGATTTTAGTTAAGGCCTGTGGCATGTGGAGTTAGCCATGTCCCCCCACTGTGCTAGGAAGAGTCAGACATTGTTGGCAACTCTATCCTTGTCCTGGGCTCTGCATCTGATACATGGTTAAAATTGCTTACTTACAAGGTTTTTCACTAAAAATAAATGTTGCTAAGAGTTAACATTGTAACATATGTAATTGAGAAGTTCACAAAAAGAGTCAAACTCTGTATTTATTTGGATTTATTTGGAGCCAAATATGAGTGACCAATGGCCTGTGACACAGCCCTCAGGAGATCCTGAGAACATGTGCCCAAGGTGGTCAGGGTACAGCTTGGTTTTTATACATTTTAGCGAGACATGAGACACCAGTCAATACATGTAAGAGGTACATTGGTTCAGTCCAGAAAGGTGGGACAGCTGGAAGTGGGGGCTTCCAAATCATAGGCAGATTAAAATTTTCTGATTGGCAATTGGTTGAAAGAATTATTATCAATAGAAAGGAATGTCTGGATTATGATAAAGAGTTGTGGAGACCAAGGTTTTATCACGCAGATGAAGCCTCCAGGTAGCAGCCTTCAGAGAGAATAGATTGTAAATGGTTCTATTTTTTTTAAGATGGAGTCTTGCTGTGTCGCCCAGGTTGGAGTGCAGTGGCCCGATCTCGGCTCACTGCAAGCTCCGCCTCCCGGGTTCATGCCATTCTCCCGCCCCAGCCTCCCGAGTAGCTGGGACTACAGGCGCCCGCCACCACGCCCGGCTAATTTTTTGTATTTATAGTGGAGACAGGGTTTCACCGTGTTAGCCAGGATGGTCTCGATCTCCTGACCTTGTGATCCGCCCGCCTCGGCCTCCCAAAGTGCTGGGATTACAGGCGTGAGCCACCACGCCCGGCCTGTAAATGGTTCTTATCAAACTTAAAAAGTCTATCCTATAAGTAAGTCCAAAAGAGAGGATGGCATAATGAGGCATGTTCCAGCTCCCCCTTTCCATCATGGCCTCAAACTAGTTTTTCAGGCTAACTTTGAAATGACCTTGGCAGAGAGGAAGGGTCCATTCAGATGGTTGGGAGCCTTAGAACATTTTTTGGTTTTACAGAGACTATCAGAGAAACAGTTTTACATTCAAAGTATATAAGGAAAGTAAAAAGTGTTTTTGGTAAAAGATTATAAAAAGGAACGAGAATATAGTTTTTGTTAAAGGTGAAGTAATTTTGTCTAATGTAGAGGTTTTTAAGGATTATCTTAAGTTAAAAGAAGGATAGGACAAAACCAAAGATTTAAGCAAGTTGTAGAAGATTTGTGAAAGACTCATCTTGTAAAAGAACTTCTATGGATGTAAGCAAGTTGGCCAAAATGTAAAGGGAACTATTTAGTTTTTCTTTAAATTAAACATGAAGATAAAAAGCACACTAATATACAGTCAGAATCTGGGCCCATGTGTCAGAATAACAGGATTTCCTTGGAACATTGATCTGCTCTTTAATAGAAAATTGTAAAGACTTATAAAGGTTTATGGAAATCTTACCTTATGTCCAAATGGTCAAACTGATTAAGATTGAATAGATTTGTTTATAAGGTTTTATAAAAAATTGGACCGGCCTGGGCAACATAAGGAGATCTTGTCTCTACAAAAAAATGTAAAAATTTAGCAGGCCTTGGTGACATTCACCTGTAATCTCAGCTGCTTGGGAAACTGAGATGAGAGGATCGCTTAAGCTCAGGAGTTAGAGGTTCCAGTGAGCTATGATCATGCCACTGCACTCCAGCCTGGGTCACAGAGTGAGATGCTGTCTCAAAAAAAAAAAAAAAAAAAAAAAAAAAAAAGGATGGGGGAGTGGTGCTTAACACTAATAATACATGAATGCAAAGGTAAAATTTGGTATTCTCTTTTGAACACAATTTTTATGTAATATTGAGATGATGAAAGATTTTATTTTATTTTTTATTTTTTTGCCTTTTGAGTACACTGCAGGTAAAAAGGAGAGAAAAGAGGGGAAAGAGAAGAGACAGGTTCAGGTTCAGTTGACCTCATGCTGTCTTTAGTGAGTCTTGTTGTTTGGAAAGCTGTCTCCTCTATCAAAGAGTAAAGGTTTTTTGCCTTTTTGAAATTTTTGAGTTATCACTTCAGCTAAATAACCTGTGATTCTATTTTGTGATATAAAGTGTTTTAAACCTTTGGTATTTGACAAACCTTTCAAAATCAAAATCTCAAGTTCTAAATTCAACCCTTTTGGCCTCATTAACCTTTTAGGTATTAGGCCCCCTAAAGTCCAAAAGGCACATTTGCGTTATTTGGTATGTGAAAATCACACAAAAAGCATTGTTAAGTATGAAATAGTGTTTGACTTTCTTTGGGTTATAATTGTATGAATGTGTTATTTGTGTGTGTTCCAGAATTGTAGTGAGACTCCAATAATTCTAATATGACTTTGTGTATTTTATCAACAATAATTATGATTATGTTAAATCATTGTATGCCACAAAAATAAAGAAATTTGCTTGTCAATTGTGTTTTTAACCATGATTGTTCTAAGATGCTTGTCGTCCACAATTGTTGTCTTACTTTGATCCTTCTCAAAAAGTGGTTTTATAATCAGCTATAGGACTTTGTTGCGTGCTCTTGAATGCAGGTTCCTGATAACCTTAGAAATTGTACTATTGGAATAGAGAAAAAATCTTCCGGGACTCTCATGGAGAGCTGATGTTTCCATAAGGATTGTTGACCCAGTATCAAGTAGAACAGGAGTTAATCACATGGACTGAATGAACAGAATACTGAAATAATCTTTTAATGACTTTTTGCTTAAAACTTTGCTGATTTTTTTGTTTTGCTTTTCAGAGTCAAGAAAACTTCTTTTCTTTTGAGTTATTTATAGCTTCTAACAATTGAGCAAAATGTAAAACATGTTTCTTTCTCTCTGCCTAATTTGTCTAGAATTTGGAGTATTGTGAGTATTCTTAACTTATGGCAATATGGTTATTTACATAAGTACAGTAAAAATCTGTTTTGTTAACAGGACACAATTCGAGACGCTGGTTATTTTACCAAGGCTTTGACTAGAATGACATGTTTTCAGACTACTTTTAGGAATGAATGTTGACTTATAGAGCTGATAAAAGGCCCTTGGAAGAACTGGCCTCATGTCTGGTCCTGAAAAGGGTTCCTAGCCTGTGGTAAGTAAAGAATGTCATTTTCTGACAGCCCAGGAACCCCAAGTTATTTTGGAATGTTGAGAAGAGAGGAATTCACCCAACCCACACAGATATTTGTGGGTACAGATAAATCCTTGGCTGAGCTCAAGAGGCTTTTCAAAAGTCTACTCTGATATTCTGTATATTAAAAAAAAATTCAGCAAAGCCAATTTTTTTGAAAAAGAGCCTATATGGCAAATAATTATTCTTGTGCACTTTATGCAAATAATTAGGCAAAGTATAATAAGACTGAAACTTATTTTGCAAATAAATTGATCCTGCTTTGATTTGTCTTTGGTAGAAATGAAAAACTGGAGAGAGAAAAATTATGCTTTAGAAAAATGATAGCATACCTCTTACTAGATTTCAGCCTTGTCTGTTATAATTTTTGAGTCTCTGTTGATGACCTAATATCTGATTGGTTCTTGGATCATTCACCTGGATCCCTCAAAACTTCAGATTAGTTCTATGGGAACTTCCGAAACTAGAACTTTCACTCTTACATTTGGGCTCATCATTTGTCTTATAGTCTGCTGTTCTCTTAAGCGCTGTACTAAGCCTGTGTGGATAAGAATACTATTGCTTTTTGTTATGTAGACCTTGGGACTCCAACCCAAAGTTATATAGACAACTTCAAAGTGGTTTCATTCTTCTCACTCCAGACCCAACCCTGACCCCAACTATGTCCCTGTCAGCTGAAAAGTTAGATTGATTGTTGGCCTTTTCCCATCTCTGTAGCTCACACCTCAGGAATGAGGTATGCTGAAACCCAGGGTAGGAACTGAAACCGCCTTTGCAAAGGTTATAACAGTGAGAGAAATCTAACATGGCTGACTCCATCTTGCTTCTAGTCTCACAGGCTGACTGTCTTCTCTCAGTCCTGAGCATAGGCCAAACTAACCATGCGAAGAATTTAGTTTATAGCTTAACTTCAAAGCGAGGATGACAATAGTTCCTCCCTAAAATGGATCCCCTTTTTTTGTAAGACTAATAAAAGGTCACAAGATTAGGATTATGAGAGGGGCCTGAATTCTGCTAAAACGTAGGCATAGTTTCTATATCCCTTACTGCTTGCTCAGGAGTCATGTGGCCAGAGGTCACAAGATTTGTGACTTCCCCAATTGTTTCTATAAATAATATCATTATTGTTTTTTTGAGAGGTGTTTCAGACTGACCCTATCTGGACTTGTGACTCAGGTCTCCACTGGTCCTGTAGTCCCCCACCCGGGGGCAAACTCAGTACATGAGGACTGTTTTCCACACTTCTATGATTGCATCACCAACCTATCAGCAGCACACATTCCCTAGTCCCCTGCTCACCAAGCTATCCTTGAGAAACCCTAACCTTTCAGCCCTTGGGGAGACTGATTTGATTGATAGCTCCAGTTCTTCTGTGTGGCTGGCTTCGTGTTAAACTCTTTCTTTACTGCAATACCACAGTTTTAGTGGGCTGGTTTTGTCTGTGCAGTGGTCATAAAGAACCTTTGGGCGATTATGATCTTCACCGTAAAGAATACATTTGATATCATTTAAAAATTACCTTCCAGCTGGGCACGGTGGCTCACGCCTGTAATCCCAGCAGTTTGGGAGGGGGAGGTGGGCAGATCATGAGGTCAGGAGTTCGAGACCAGCCTGGCCAATATGGTGAAACCTCGTCTCTACTAAAAATACAAAATTAGCTGGGCATGGTGGCATGCGCCTGCAGTCCCAGCTACTCGGGAGGCTGAGGCAGAAGAATCAATTGAACCCAGGAGGTGGAGGCTGCAGTGAGCTGAGATCACGCCACTGCACTTCAGCCTAGGTGACAGAGTGAGACTCTGTCTCAAAAAAAAAAAAAAAAATACCTTCCAACTTGATAGGTACTGTATAGCTCATTGTTTCAGGGCTTTTTGCTTTCGCGTATATCAAGGTTTATTTAAAAACTATAGTAATTAATATAGTGTGACATTTATGCATGGCTGGACAAATAGACAGATGGAACAGAATAGAGTCCAGAAACACAACCTATATATAAGGTCATATAATTCATGAGAATAAGACATCACAAAAAGGTGGAGAATGAACAACCTTATTGACTGTGCTGAGATAACTGACTCCATGTGGGAAAAAAAGAAAGAAATTTGACCCTATCTCATACTATACATAAAAATCCATTGCAGATAGATAGCAGATCACTACTAATAATGGAAAAACTGTAAAGCTTTTAGTAGATAATATTTCCATGATCTCTTTTATTTGTATTTCTGTGTTTACTATTTTTTTTTAATTAGATATAGTCTCACTCTGTCACCCAGATTGGAGTGGACTGGTGAAATCATAGCTCACTGAAGCCTTGAACTCCTGGGCTCAAGTGCTCCTCCAACCTCAGCCTTCCAAGTAGCTGGGACTATGGGTGCATGCCACCATGCCTTATTAGTTTTTTAAAAAAATTTTTGTAGAGACAGTGTCTCGCTTTGTTGCCCAGGCTGGTCTCAAACTCCTGGGCTAAAGTGATTCTCCCATCTCAGCTTCCTAAAATGCTGGGATTATAGGCATGAGCCACCATATCTTGCCCTTTGTTTACTATTGAGACTGAACTTTTAAAATGTTTATTAGCCATTTGTTCTTTCATAAATTGATTATTCATGATCCTCACTTATTTTAGAGCTATCTCTATTTTTCACTGATTTATAAAATATCTTTATACATTAAGGATTTTCATCTTTTGTCTCTTGTTTATATTTCAAATATAATCCCAGTGTGTTATTACATTTTTAAACTTTTTTTAACTTTTATGTTCAGGGGTACATGTGCAGGTTTGTTAGATAGGTAAACTGTGTGTCACCGGGACTTGGTGTACAGATTATTTCATCATCTAGGTAATAAGCAAAGTACCCGATTTTTTTACTGATCCTTTGCCTCCTTCCATAAACATTTTTTAATACTAAATCAGTTCTACTAATCATTTACTATATAAATCAGTTCTACTAATCATTTAGTATATAATTTCTGTTTTGAGATTTGATTTTAAAGACCTAATAAAAGTTTAAAAGTTTCCTCCATAAAATATAGTTTTAACCTAGAGCTATGTAGGGTTTAACAGATAATGAAATTAGAGATACATGGCTTCTTAAAATGTTTTTATTATTTCTTCTATTTATATATTTTCTTATCTGGATAACAAAGGGCTGTCCAAGGGGCAAAGAGGATGGTACAGAATTACCTCACTTTAGTGAAGTAAGATGCTCCCCATGGAATCAGGGCAGCTCTCCAACCAATGAGCCTGCACACAATTCCAGTGAAAAGGGGTCCCTGAAGCTGCTCTGCCGTGGGTGTAGTTGTGCCATGAGAATTAACGACTAGAAGCTCAGACCTCCACTAGCAGCAGTTTGGCCTTCCTTCTTTGTCAGTGTAGCCACCTCCCTTATCTCTATGTTCTAGACCTGCTGTCTCGAAAATTGGTTTTTGATTAGTATACAGATGCTTCTCCGGGCACTGCCTCACATTTCAAGTTATGCTTGACATTTTTAGCTCATGCCCTTTTCTGCCTTTTTTTAGGTGGTTTAAGGAGATGAAATTATGTGTTGAATGAATATATACCTAGAATGTATAAAATTTTAAATGTTATAAATATATAAAATTTTATACATTCTAGATACATATCACTGGAGGATGAGTCATTTTTTCTGTTGTGTTGCTTTTCTTTGCTTTATTCTTATTCGTATTAATTTCTTATTTATTATTTTATTTAAGAAATTACATTTTCATCTCCAAAAGAGAAGATCATTGATCCATCTTTTCTGTTAGTTTGGATATAGAAGCTTTCACTCTGAGTGGGGAACAGTAGTTGGGCTGAAGAAAAATCTTGGAGCAAACAGCAGAATGGTGTACCATAAATAGCATATTTGCCTCTTGTTCGTTTCCTGCAGGCTTTTCTTCTTTCATTATGAAAAGCATAATTTTTCTATAGTGTGTTCCACTTCATTTCCCTCCTGGAGACTATTCTATGCACTCAGGAAGAAAAGAGGATGCTGGAGAGGGTGTCCATGGTTTTACACTTTCCAGCGGCAAATACCACCACTTCCTCAGCTCTGTCCCTCCAGTCCAGGGACTGGCAATTTTTTTTCTTGTAAAAGACCAGATAATAAATCTTTTAGAATTTGTGGAGAGTATAGTCTCTGTCTCAGCTACTGACTTCTGCTGTTGTCATGGGCAGTAGTCACAGGCATGGTGTAAACTAATGAGCGTGTTCCAATACATCTTTATTTACAAAACCCATAAAAGCTGTAGATCCTGCTCTAGTCTCAGTGCTGCAGGAGGGGTAACTGGCAAGCGTGGTTTGTAACCCCTTCAATTTTTGTGACTTACTTTTGTGTAAGAAAGGCGTGCCAACCAATTTGAACCTCACCAGTTTGTTTAGTTTGGATATTAGTTATTGCTGTTAGGTGAGGCAGCTGTGATTGGTGTCATCTACACCTTTTTCCTCTTCCTTATTAAGTCAGGTCACCGTCATTCAAGTTTGTGGGTCGTTTCTGTAGTGGTGGTAACTGCAGTGCCATTTTGTCTGAGAGGTGAACTGGAGAGCAGTCATGCAGTAGGTCAAAGGCCTCGCCTGGGAAGCCATTGATTGCTTCAGCCCACAGACAGAATGTTCATTATCACAGATTGAGGCTGTCAGATTTCGAATACCTCAGAAATATGTCTGTTCTCCTGATGTTTTTTGGAAAAGCCCCAGTCATTTCCTAACATACTGTAATAGCTAGTTCCATTCCCTTTTTAAAGTGCTGTACATTAGTACTGTACAATTCCCGTTTCATTTTTCAGAAAAGAAATACAGTACACTGCCGCTGCTTCATTTGACCTTTTGTATCCATAGGTCAAAGCACATTATAAGAATGCCTGGATTCTTCCATAATTTAGATTATTGTCACTCTTAACCTTTTTAATATACACCTAGTTGGGAAGGGGCATACATATTACCTAAGCATGCCAAGTTGTTGTTTTTTTAAAAAAATCATTTTATAGTGTAAGAATTAGATTCAAAATCAATGTCACATTAATTACACTTAAATCTTTTAATCTCTTATTTATGAGTTATAATGGCTGCTCAGTAATGTTTGGAGGTGAGGAGTGGGTCAAATAGGTTTGAGAAAATGCTAGAAAATATAAGATTAAGCAGGTAATTTTAAAAAAAATCTGATCTCCATGATCCTTTTAAAGTTCTTTCTTCCCCTAAGTGTTTCAGAGAGCAAATTAGTGAATAGCCTCTACACACCTTCTATTCCTTCCTTCCCTCCCTTCCTCCTTTCCTTTTGCTTTACAAAAATTCAATTTTAATGGCTCACAGTAGTAATAGAGTAAAATAAATATTAACTTTATTCTCATTTCAGAGAATTGATATTAAAAGATACTAGACTGACACTAGGAATCCCATTCTAGCTTCATGCTTTGAAATCTTGCTTATGTCCACTATGTTAGGGTCTTTCATTTGCCTAGACTTGTCATCGAGAAAGTTCAGAGAAACATCAGAAATACTGAAGGGTCTATTCTCTTGGAGAATTAGGTGTGTACAGAGCGTTTTTTATTAACTGGACACCTGGTTCAGGGTCACCACACCCAAGCCTGAGCTGGGATTCCAGCAGGTCAGGCCAATTGGGCTCACCTAGAGGGTATCTGCATGATATTGTGAGGTATCTCCTGGAAGAAAACTCATCTTGAGGGTAGACAGAGCCAGGATTCTTAAGTGATAAGGAAGGCATGTCTCTGAGTAAAAAGAAATATCTATAATTCAAAGTATTTCTAACCCAATCCCATAGATTCATATCTGGCTGTAGGGACTGGAAAATATTAAGGTATAAAAAGTATAAAAACTTAAAAGTATAAAAGGTGTAAAAAACTCAAAGACTTACAATTTTCTAAGGCAAGGGGGTGTCATAGATGAGAATAAGAAAAGGCTGAAAGAGGTGTTTCCTGCCACCTCCCCACAGATCTTTTTGTCCTTTTAGAAGCTTTTGGGCTGCCATGCATCAGTGGCTGTGCTGAGTAACAGGTCATTGTTCTCAATGGGAGTAGCAGGGAATTGGCAGAGGCCATGGTGCTCATCAGAACGAGCAACAGCTGAGAACTGCTACAGTGGCACACACTAGACATGATGGGGTTGTAGGGGAATGACCTGTGGGGGCCTGGAAGCATGTGCAGTGTTCAGCCTCTCTTCTGGTACTTCTGTCCTGGGACCCAGCATTTGTGTCCTGCAGATGTGCCACTGGTGGCTAGCAGAAGCTGAGTCCTTGGAAGGACCCTAGTAGCCAGAAGAAGGAGAAGCCGAAAGGACTTAATTCTAAGCAGATGTGAGGTATCTCCCTGGGTGAAGGTAAGGCCTGATGTAATAGGAGCTTACAGCCTACATGAGCCACTGTCTTAGTCTGTTTTCTGTTGCTTACAATGGAATACCTGAAACTGGGTAATTTATGAAGGAAAGGAATTTATTCCTATAGTTATGGAGGCTGGGAAGTACAAGGTGGAGGGGGCACATCTGTTGAGAGACTTCTTGCTGGTAGGGACTCTTTGTAGAACACCAAGATGGCACAAGGTATCACATGGCGAGGGGACTTAGCATGTCAATGTGTTAGTTCAGGTCTCTTTTCCTCTTCTTATAAAGCCATCAGTCCCACTCCCATGATAACCCACTAATTTTTTTTTTATTTTTTGAGATGGAGTCTCACTCTGTTGCCCAAGCTGGAGTGCAGTGATGCGATCTTGGCTCACTGCAACCTCCGCCTCCCAGGTTCAAGCAATTCTCCTGCCTCAGCCTCCCGAGTAGCTGGGATCACAGGCACCTGCCACCACGTCTGGCTAATTTTTCTATTTTTAGTAGAGATGGGGGTTTCACCGTGTTGGCCAGGCTGGTCTCGAACTCCTGACCTCAGGTGATCCACCAGCCTCAGCCTCCCAAAGTGCTGGGATTACAGGCATGAGCCACCGTGCCCAGCAGATAACCCACTAATTTTTTAACCCATGAATCCATGAGTGGATTAATCAGTTCATAAGGTCAGAAACCTCAGGATCCAATCACTTTTAAAGGCCCCACCTCTGAATAATCCCACATTGAGGATTCATTCAAACCGTAGCAGCCAGTAAGGGCAAGTGCATTAAAACATGAGTTTTTATCATTAATGTAATTTGATCCAGGGAGTCCTGTGAAACCACGCTTTGTACTTAGGATGTGAAACCTAGAAATAATCAGGGTTGACAAAGAGCGTAGATGTTGTCTACGCCAACCTCCATCCCAAAGCAGGAATGCTTTCTCTAGAATCTTTGGAAGATCTTCTGAGCCTAAATATGCTAATAAAGAGAAAGTTACAATCTTTAAAAGTCTATTACACTGTTTGGGATAGGTCTATTTCTTCAGAAATTTTAGTATCTGCTCAAATACCAAAATATCAGAAATGTTAATCATATACTGTAGCCCAGCAGTCCCCAATATTTTTGGCAGCAGGGACTGGTTTCATGGAAGACAATTTTTCCGTGGATGGCAGGGGAAGAGGAGGGGATAGTTGGGGATGAAACTGTTCCACCTCAGATCATCAGGCATTAGTTAGATTACCATAAGGAATAGGCAACCTAGATCTCTCACATGCACAGTTCACAATAGGGTTCACGCTCCTGTGAGACTCTAATGCTATAGCTGATCTGACAGGAGGAGGAGCTCAGGAAGTAATGTGGTAATGTTCACTCACCTGCCGCTCACCTCCTGCTGTGTAGCCCCAGTCTATGGTCTGGGGTTTGGGGACCCCTGCTGTAGCCTATTATTAACTAGTAATGTAAAATGGGACCTACAAGAGAGAAAATGTGACTTCAGACATTTTTCATATACATATGTTTATATGCACAAAACATATACACTAATATACATATGTTTTTATACACAAGCAAGTTGGATCTTATTAAACTTATGTATAACGCAATTTAAGAGGAGTGCTATTTGTCCACTAACAGAAGCAGTATTCACTAAGATATTATTAGCTGTTGTAACAGATAAACCTCTGAATCCCAGTGTTTTAAGAATAAAAAGTTTATTTCTTACTAACTGGAAGAACAAAATAGGAGTTCAAATTTAGTTTTCTTCCAAGCAGTGGATCAGGGACCTAACTTCCTTTCATTGTGTGGCTCTGCCATGTTTGACAGTGGCTTGTAAGGTCACTGTGCTCACGTGCATTAAGCCAGTGAAAAGGGAAGAAATAGGTGAGCAATTGTGGGAGGTTCTCATGGCTTAAGTCTGGAAGGGCTGTACATTACTTCCGTCATCTGCATTCCATTGGCTAGAACTCATTCACATGACCACATGGAGCTGCAAGGGTGCCTGGGAAATGTAGTCCAGCTGTGTGGCCCAGAAGAAGACTGTGGTTGAGAGGTGGGCTAGCTTTTCACACAAGTACTCACCCTTGTTAGGCTTTAATAACATCTCCCCACAAAACACTGAAGTATAAGTCAGTCTTGTGTAGTTTTAACTAAAGCCTTAAACATTGTATATTCATGGATTATGAGAGAAGAAAAATTGCTCAGAGCAGCCTGAGCTATGTGAGGTGCATAAAATTCATCAGGCCCCGAGAGACTTGAGTATAGGGCTTCAGTCAAGCTCCACCACACACACACTCATGCCTACGGGGAATTGTTTAAAGTTGTTTGGTTCCTAACTAGTTGCCTCACCCATTAGCTTCATGTTCCTGGAATTTGTGATACAAAGAACAGTGTATAGCCAATCAATAACATGTTATTTTAATGTAAATTTTTGGTAAACAAAATTTTTAAATGTTTTCTTTAAAAATTTACTTGTGGCTGGGCGCGGTGGCTCATGCCTATAATCGCAGCACTTTGGGAGGCTGAGGTGGTCGGATCACCCGAGGTCGGGAATTCAAGACCAGCCTGACCAACATGGAGAAACCCTGTCTCTACTAAAAATACAAACGTAGCCGGGTGTGGTGGCACATGCCTGTAATCCCAGCTAATCGGGAGGATAAGGCAGGAGAATTGCTTGAACCCAGGAGGTGGAGGTTGTGGTGAGCTGAGATTGTGTCATTGCACTCCAGCCTGGGCAACAAGAGTGAAACTCCCATCTCAAAAAAAAAAAGTACTTGTAACTGCTGCTAATCAGAGTGTATATTCACAGCAACTTAAATCTATGTTCCTGGGTTGCAGTCCTCAAACTTGGCCCAAGTAAACTCTCTGCTTATGTTAATTTTGCCTCAGCATCTTCCTTTTAGGTCAACAATTACATATTTGCAAATAATGGTAGGTAGCAGGCCAGGCCAAGCTCATTCCACCCAGCTTCTTAGCACAGCCCAGTTGATGAGGAGCAGATTCAGAGTTTGTGGAGGCTGAAGCTTATGTAATTTGGTGGAATCTGCTTAAGAAAAATAATACAAAATTAGCTATTAAAGTAAATATTTAGAATGAGAAAAAATAACAAATGATATATTTTAAAAGGTAACAAGTATCACAAACAGTATGCAATCTAGAAATACAACATAATATTTTTAAATAGTTACTTTTCTAACTCATCTCTGCAATACTTTTGTAAACCAAAAATAAAATTCTAAGCCCCCCCAACCATCTGAATGGACCCCCTCCTCTCGGCCAAGGGCATTCTAAAGTTAACCTGAAAAACCAGTTTAGACTATGATGGGAATCAGGAGACAGACATTCCTCATTATTTCCTCCTCCCTTTTGAAATTCAGGCCCAGCTGACCTGCATTAACATTAAAACGGATCTTAAGACTAACAAAGCAGACTCCATGTAGCAATAAGATAACAAATTCCAGCCTGACTCTAGTATAGCATCACATGACAGATGGCAGGCCCTGAAAGAAATTAATGTATTTTACCCCAAATTATGTTTCTTTACCATCTCTTAAAATAGTCCTGCAATGCTGTCTCTTGTGGGGAAAATTTACATTCTGAAGAGAATCCCCTTCCTTTTCTAGACCTTTTTCCTGATCCAGGAGAGAATCAACTCTGATAAGAAATATTACAATCTATTCTCTCTGAAGCCTGCTACCTGAAGGCTTCCTCTGCATAATGGGAACCTTGGTCTCTACAACTGCTTATACTAATGCAGACATTCCCTTCTACTGATTCTATCTGCATAATAGGAACCCTGGTCTCCACAACCCCTTATCTTTTTTTTTTTTGAGACAGATTCTTGCTCAGCCACCCAGGCCGGAGTGCAATGGCGTGATCTCGGCTCACTGCAACCACCATCTCCCAGGTTCAAGCGATAATCCCTTCTCAGTCTGCCAAGTAGCTGGGATTACAGGCACCTGCCATCATACCTGGCTAATTTTTATATTTTAGTAGAGACGGGGTTTCACCATGTTGGCCAGGCTGGTCTTGAACTCCTGACCTCAGGTGATCCACCCGCCTCAACCTCCCAAAGTGCTAGGATTACAGGCATGAGCCACTGCTCCTGGCTGACCCCTTATCTTAACCCAGACATTCCCTTCTATTGATTCTAAGTATTTAGACAATAACTTAACTCTTTCAACCAATTGCCAATCAGCAAATCTTTAAATCTACCTATGACCTGGAAGCCTTCCAGGCTTTGAGTTGTGCCTTTCTAGACTGAACCAATGTAGCTCTTACGTGTATTGACTGATGTCTGTGTCTCCCTAAAATGTGTAAAACCAAACTGTAGCCTGATCACCATGGGTACTTGTTCTCAGGGTCTCCTGAGGGCTGTGTCATGAATCACTGGTCACTCATATGTGGCTCAGAATACATCTCTTCAAATACTTTATAGAGTTTGACTTTGTTCATTGACACTTTCTCCTTACAATTTGGCTTTTACTTTTTTTTTTTCTTTCTTTCTTTTTTTTTTTTTTTTTCCTTGAGACAGGGTCTTACTCTGTCACCCAGGCTGGAGTACAGTGGTGCGATCTCGGCTCACTGCAACCTCCACCTCCTGGGCTCAAGTGATCCTGGCTTTTACTCTTGAATTGGCTCTTCACAGGACTGCAATTTTACAACATTGTTTTCCATAGACAATAGAAAACTCAGTCTTTCCTCTAACCTAGTTTTTCAAAATATTTTTCTTTGTTATTGATAGTTTAGAAAAGTTTCAGGTTTATTGTTACCTGAAAAAACCAGGGCTCATTTGCCTGGTGAGTAAAAAATGACTCTGCCAGAGAACACAGACTTTGATCAATAGGAGTTTTATTATCTGTCTCAAGTAAGGAGAACCCTGGGGGGATTCTCCAAAGCAGTGTCCCCAAAGGGAAAAGTGACAGGAGAGTTTTATGGGGCAATGGAGAGGGGAGAGAGTGCATCATCGCATGTAGGGGCGGGGTCCGAGTGGCGCAGATGCGTGAGTCATGATGCTGGCACATATGTCACATGTTATGGTAATGACGCTATAGCCCCTGCTGGGGTGGAGATTTTAGCATGGTAATGGGGAAAGTTCACTCGGGTTCATCTATATGTTGCCAGGATCTGTCAGTGGCTGGTTCCAGCTGACCGAATTCCACACTGGATTTGGGGAAGAACAGGCTGCAAGGTAGGAGGCTGTAAAACAGGCTGATTGCTCAATTTGATTAAATTCCCATAGTCCCTGGGGCTCCTCTGTCTGCTTACATTACGACTTTGTTAAAAAAAGTTTAGTCTAAAGCTGCCTCTTTATATATTTTAAAGGTTTCCCTGTACACAGTCAACTGTAGCCTAACTGGATGTGTGAACAGGCTGTAACCTACTCTTGTGCCTATCACTGAGTTTCAGCCGATCAAAGGTGGCCACTGTTCAAAGTATGTTCAAATAAGGCAAACACTGAGCTGTAACCAATCTGGCTGTTTCTGTACTTCTGTTTTCTGTGTGTCCGTTTTCTTTTTTTGATCCACAAACCTTTTTTGACTGGGCAGTAGTGCTAGAGGCTCCCTGAACCTATTCTGGTTTGGGGGCTGCTGGATTTGCAAATCATTCTTTGCTCATTTAAGCTTTGTTACATTTAATTTGTCTAAGGGTTTACTTTTAACAATTTGTAAGCCATATTGTCAGGTAAATGTGCAAGATTATCATCAAATTTGTTAAAACTGCTGTCAGGTTTCTTATATGAGCGCTAAGATTTCAGGGCAATGCAAATGTTTTGTGCAGCAATTAGTCTTTAATATTCTCTGAACTGACAGCAGTTTTTAATATGCATTGCTTTGCCTCTCCTGGGGTTTTCTAAGTGCCTTGTGCAAGTAAGGGTCTCTTAAGCTTTTTCCCTTAGTTTCATGGTAAATGTACCTCTGCACCAGATCCTACATGGAGGCTCAACCTTTCCCCATTTTCTAAGACCAGCCGATGACCTGGAGAGGCCTGGCTATTTGTCAGAAGACCACCTAAATTCAGCCCTTTTCCTGCCTGCTGAGTCTCTGGGCATTGCCTGCTTCTGGATCCCTTGTCACTGTGCTTTGCTCCACTGTGAGGCTAGAGAGCCCAGTGAGCCTGCTATAGGGAACTATGGAGTCCTACACTCTTTTCTGAATATTTTGTTCTGCTAATGACCTGGATATAACCTCAGTACCTGTAGCAGGGCACCCCCACGCAACCCTCCAGGCTGATGGAATTCTAATGACAGGTCTAATTGCAAGTCCTCTACTCCCCCAGTGTGCCCACCCTGCTAGAGCTGGTTGGTGAGGTCCCATCCAGTCTGATCACTAGATATAACCGTAAGAGGAAGGCAGGAGGTTCCTTAGGAGAATAATAGGTGACTTATTCATCTTTTAGGATTCAGCTTGGGTTAACCAGAAGAGACTGCTTGGATGGGAGAGTTTCAAATGCCTTTCTAAATGGCAATGAAAATATTGGAGGAATTGGGAAAATGCTGTTCTAAACACATAAATGGCTCGAGTCCAACTCTCATGACATTCTCCAAAGTAGAGAAAGTCATTTGGGAGTACATGAAGAAAATAAAAGAATGAAGAACTAGATGAGAAAGTAGAAAATAATTAAAATACTTATAGATAAGGAAAGAGAAATTGTATGGATAAATTTAAAGGAAAGTTGATAAAATAAGGGATGTATGTAGGAGGTTTGGGTAAGGAATAATATTTGAAGACTACAATTGGGCCAAATGAGTGAATACATGGATTTAAAAATTGTACAACAACAACTAGTGGTGTGTCTTACCCATCATTTAAGATAGCTATTTTCAAATTGTCAAAACAATCAATATGATAATTCAGTTGCCAAGCATGAAAAAGAAATTTCTGTGACTTAGAGAACTACAGAGGCTAATTACAAATTCCAAGGGTATAGGGAAAATACTATTATTCTATGAAACCAATTACAAGTAAATTTGATTTTTCAAAAATAATTTGGCGCATGTATAACCACTATCATTTGCAAAATACAATATGTATAAGTTATTAATTTTGTAGTCTTTCTTTACTCTTCTGACATTTTTGGAAGATGTCAATGCTGTATTTCCTTATAGTGATCTTTGATTAAAGAATTTAATTGCAAAGAAGTAAACATTGTTTATTTTATTAGACACTGGAGATGTGTCTCTGCTTCCAGGGTCATTTAACATTTATTATTAAACACATATAAAAATCAATGCCTGTTTCATGGAGTATTAAAAGCACAGTCTTTTGCTAATGTCACCCTTTGCCTATGGGAGACTATTTTAATATCACTTTTAGATACAGAACAAACTTAGAAGCAAATCGATCCTCAAAACAATTCAGAGAAACAAACAAATTCCACCTTATAAATCATTAATAGGTAGGATACCACCCATAATAATAGAAGCTTACAGAGGTCTCTCCTTTGTTTAAATACAAGAGTCTGTCCACATGCTGTTGTTTCTCTATGCATTTTACTGGGAGAATTGGAGAGGTATCTTCAGTTCTCTGTACCATTTCTTGGGCGTTAATGACAAAGGAAACGCTTTCTAGTGCTTCCAAAACTTTGGTTGTTTTTACCCCATTCATGGAAAATTACTGAACTAAGGAGTAAAATCTTATCAGGAGTGAGAGGCTAAAGGACCTATTTTTTTTTTTCCTATCAACAAATGCGTACCACAGGTATCCCTATTTAGAGGGCTGGGAAGTTGAGGTTTGTGGCAAAGCAAACTTGAAAAGGAAATGAATAATTTAAAAATTGTTTTGACAAATAAAAATGATGATATATTACCATTAAACCGGGTGTTCAACAAAGGAGAAAGAGTCCTTATTTGTCAAATACCAAAGCCCTGCACTTGGCTGACTCAAATCAAAGCATCTCATAGCAAAAGATAACCTTGTTACCCTCAGCTTCTGAAGGTGAAGCAAAAGGCAGCATTACCTTGACTGTCTGTACTGCGCTTTATCTCAAACTCACTTTATTCCACAGAACTGGTATCTTTGGTCCCCTGTGATTTCCAGTAGTTAATACCCTCAATCCATCACTCTTTCATGATGGGACCAGAGAGCTGGTAAATTTTTTCCCTTGATTTCTGACCTATGTAAGCAATTGCATTGCATCCAGATCACAGCCTGGAATTTTGGAGACATTTTCATTGAGATAGTTCTCATCTGTACTTCCATCCTCTAGTAACTATTTCTACTTGGCATTGATCTTGATTGGTGGTTTAAATGTAGATTAATTACTGCTATGGTGGTGCCAGGTGATCTCAAAGTTGAGTCTCATTGTATTGGAATAGCAAACGTCTTAAGCATTTATATTCTCATGAATTGATATTTATCAGGACACTGCTATCGTTTTTGAAAGAAAATGAAAGGGCACTGTGCATGGTGAGGCAGGGGGTGGGAACCATCTAGGAGAGATGAAAATTGAGGGCTGCAATGGTGTCTGTCCAAGGTGGTTAGAGCTAAAATTTGAATGGGTTGAATTTGCTAAAGTACACTAAGGCTAAATCTCCCTTTCTCCTCCCATCCTCATCTTTAAACATGAACTGTCCCATTTCCCTTCCACACTCCTGGCTGTTGTCTTTGGCTGGAGCCCATGGCTTTTCAGTGACTTTCATATATAAGAACAGTCTTACTATTAGGTATGAAGAAGTCTGATTCAATGTAAATCACAACCTCTATCTTTTATTTGTGTTAGCCTCCCAGCCTGCTTAGACCTGACCTGGGAACTGGTTTGCACTTTCACTTTTCTCCATCACATCCTCCCCTACTCTGCATCTTCTTTTCCTGTTAGGTTGGGGTGGTCTTCTGCTGGGGTCTCCTCAACCCTGCTAACCCTTTTTGTGGGACCTTTTCAAGGTAACTCAAGTCTAGCTCTCCTCAGGGCTGTCTTTCCACTTGGCCCCAGGGAAAACCATGTATCCTTGCCCAACAGATGGTGTAAGCATGGGCTGCTCACTCTGTAAAGCTCTTTCTCAGCACTGTCATCATGGGAAGCTCCCCAGCCTCGTGCCTTCAGAGTTCTTTAGGCAAGAGTTTGCCTCAGTTTTTAACTTCCCATGTGTCTCCAAACTCCAGGGGACTTCAATCAGGATCTCCCAAGAACTCACTCATGGTGTCCCACTCTGGGCTCACAGGGGCAGCAGTGTCCAGGTCCTTCATCTAAGTAACCAACCAGCTGGAGAGAAAGACACTGTTTATTGATCCTTCTTGCAAGGTTGGCCCACACTCTGCTTCGTGGGAAGCCCTCACAATTGGCTTGAGTAGGAACCACCCCAAGCCCTCCTAATCTGGCTGACAGTTCTGCATCTCAACGACTCGAATTCTTCTTTAGAATTTCTAGTTTTCTCACCTGTAGGTGGGTCATAGGATAGGCAGAAAGCTCTGGTTCTGCTCTCACTAGGAAGTCACCCAGCTAATAGCCAGTTGCTGTTATTTCTAGGAGAGAGCAATATTCAAGGCGACAAAGAAGCCAGAAGGAAGAACAGAATCATATCTGTCCCATCTCTGTGGAGACTCCCAGGAACCACTGGGATGACTATGGATGGTGTATCAGTCTGTGAGCGCTCCCATCGCAAAATATCACAGATTGGACAGCTGAAGCAAAAGAAATTCATTTCCTCACAGTTCCGGAGGCTAGAAGTCTAAGACAAAGGGGTCAGCTGGGTTGCTTTCTGCTGAGGTGTCTCTCCTCGGCCTGCACATGGTGGTCATCGCACTGTGTCCTTACATGGTCTCTCCTCTCTGTGAGTGCATCCCTGCTGTTTTCTTCTGTGTCCAAATTTCCTCTAGATACCAGTCAGACTGGATTAGGGCACACCCTTAACAAATTTTCTTTTCTTTCTTTCTTTCTTTTTTTTTTTTTTTTTCTTAATTTGAGACAGTCTCACTCTGTCACCCAGGCTGGAGGGCAATGGTGCGATCTTGACTCACTGCAACTTCCATGTCCTGGGTTCAAGTGATTCTCCTGCCTCAGCCTCGCGAGTAGCTGGGATTACAGGCTCAAGCCACCACACCCGGCTAATATATATATATATAGTATTTTTAGTAGAGACGGCCTTTAATCATGTTGGCCAGGCTGGTCTCAAACTCCTGACCTCAAGTGAGTGGTCCGCCCACCTCGGCCTCCCAAAGTGCAGGGATTACAGGTGTGAGCCACTGTGCCTGGCCAAAAATTCTTCATTTTAACTTAATTACATCTATGAAGACTTTATCTCTAAATACAGTCAGACTCTGAGGTGCTGGGGCTTACAGCTTCAACTATGGATTTTGAGGGGACACAGTTTAGCTCATAACAGAAGGAGAAGGCTGAGGCTGAGTTTAGCTGGCCCATCTGGGTAGATGCAGTCTGGAGAGTGCCTGCTGTCTCCTGTGCCCAGTTACCCACAGAGCTGGGTACATCAACAGCACAATGTAGGCATTGGGGGTACCAGGAGTCTTGCATTTCCATGGCTAGGGGTGAATGAGATACTGAAATTCAGGCACTGGTGGTAATTCAGTTCATCACAAATCCCAGTTTGGTGAGACTCACAGACATTTGGGGTATGCACTAATCCAGTTTTCCAAAGAGCAAATCAGTCCTCCGGAGTTACAAAGTTACTATCTCTGTCTTTGCAACATGGAATGAAACTAACATTTCTTTCTTTAAACAAGAAGAACAAGGAATTAACAAATCTCCTATGCTAAACCCTTTAATACCAGATTAGAAACAACTAGCTTACTTTTATGTCTACCCTAGTCAAATCAGGCAGAAAATTGAGCAATTACATGTCTGTTTGCTTAAATTATGTAAACAATTATCTTAATAGGCTACTTTGTTTTGTTTCTGTAGACCAACACCCATCTGACTTAAGTGGGATTTTTATTTAGCTACATAACATTTTGATTAAGCTATTTTGATGAGCAATATTGGTGCAGCTCTTTTGCTGTCAAGACATTTTGACCACACTTAAAAAGAAAAAAGAAGAAAAAACCCTACTAAACTTACAGCTTAAAAAAATTAAAACGTTTTATGTAAAATAGACACCCTCACCTTTAGTCCCACTTCATCCCTACCTTGTTTACAATGAAGTTTTCCTTTTTTAAAGACAGGAAATTTTAATATATTTGAATATAAAAACTTAGAGGAAAGAATACAAATGAAAAACAAAGACCCAAGAAAATAAAATTCCAAAGGAATAGACAATTTAACACTCAACCCTTTTTTTTTTTTTTTTTTTGAGGTCAGTCTCGCTGTTGCCCAGACTGGAGTGCAGTGGTGCGATCTCCGCTCACTGCAACCTCTGCCTCCCGGGTTCAAATGATTCTTGTGCCTCAGCCTCCTGAGTAGCTGGGACTACAAGCATGAGCCATTATGCCCCGCTAATTTTTGTATTTTTAGTAGAGATGCGGTTTTGTCATGATTGACCAGGCTGGTCTCGAGCTCCGGGCCTCAAGTAATCCGCCTGCCTCGGTCTCCCAAAGAACTGGGATTACAGGCGTGAGCTACTGCGCCTGGCCTGATGCTCATTCTTATACTACCCTTAGTGCAAATTTTGGCAGACTCATCTGGCTGATTTTGTGGAATATTGCTGGATAGTATGGTTCCCTTGCCCCAACACTTGAAACTAAAGAAAATTTGGGACAAGTACTCTTATAAGAAATTTATATTAATAAGTATGCCAGAAAATAAAACAACGCTACGCAAATATAATCCAAGTCTCCTTGTTTCTTTTCAGCTGCAAATGCCTCTGAATTGTCTATGTCAATTTCTCCCTATAAACCTATTGGTGCCTCTTTTGATGCCACCTAGTCTCCAGATGTGCCCTGTTACTCTATTACGGTGTCACCTACTGACAGTCATTGTGCTCAATAAAACTTTTTTCTGCCTTTTTTCTTACTGGTTTTCCCCCAATTCAGTGGGAAGTGGACTTATTTCTATTTTCTTGAAGGTTCACAACTTTTTCTCTTTTCTTCATCTTTTTTTTTTTTCTTTCCTGTATGGGCCAGAGAAAGATTTCCCGTTTCCACTGATTTTTTTATTCTTCTCAAATTGGTACCTCAAATGCCTCTCTGAAAACTCAAGTCCACCAATGACAATAGTCTATTTTATTAATTTTGTATTACTTTCCAGTGAAGTTAATTTATGTAACTGTAGTATAAAATACAGATTTAATCAAGAGGCAAAATAGGAGGGATGGTAAACAAATTATAATGTCAGATAAACAACTACTGCCAATGGTTGTTTCCATTTATTTTTAAGAGACCAGCATTTGATTACTCAGAACACAAGAAGGCAGGCACTTGGTAGTGTTTTCCCTACCAAGCTATTGAGGTGCCTTGTAAGGGTGCAGCCATGGCCAGTCACCTTGGTTCCTTCTCTCGGAGCCTACTACTGCTTCTTTTCAAGGTGGTTCTGCCTCATCAGGACACTGGCTTAATCATTAAAATGGAAGGTATGGCTGTTCACTAAAGATTTATCTCTATTGCACTTGAATGAACTGGAATGAAATATTCTTTATTAATAAATTCTAGATTGTGGTCTTTGTCTCCTCAACAGTTTCTTAATTTTTGATTTTTAAGAGACAGGGTCTTGCTCTGTCACCCAGGCTGAAGTGTAGTGGTGCCATCATAGCTCACTGCAATGAACTCCGGGGCTCAAGTGATCCTCCTGCCTCAGCCTCCCAAGTAATTTGGACTACAGGCACATGCCACTATGTCTGGTTAATTTGACTTTTTTTTTTTTTTTTTTTTTTTACTGGAGAAAAAGTGAAGAGAAGCTACTCTTTCCTTTTTGGAAAGCAAGCAACCTTTCCTTAAATTATTGGGTCACCACATAGATTTCTAAATTATTTTTACTTTTGTTCAGCTGTTTTGTTTCATCAGCTGTTTTATTTCAGCAATTACCTTAGCTCTTCTCAATAAACTTTTATTTACATACATTCTCATTATTTTACTGTTGCTTTATAATGCCTCCGGCCTTTGCTAAATATGATACTTTGACAACCAGATATTTTTTGGTTTTGTATTCAACAGTTTCTTTTGCAGTTCTTATATTTTCTGACTGATTATACTTTTAGGTGGTGCCATGGTTTGACTGTGTCCCCTAAAGTTTATGCGTTGGAAACTTCATCCCCAATGCAACAGTTTTGAGAGATGGGACCTTTGAGAGGTGTTTGGATCATGGGGACAATGCCCTCATGAATGAATTAATAGCATTAACCCAGAAGTGGGTTAGTTATGGCAGAAGTAGATTTCTGATAAATGGATCAGTCTGACCTTCCTTCTCTCCCTGCTCTCTCACACTCTCTTGCCCTTCCACCTTCTGCCTTGAGATGACACAGCATGAAAGCCCTCACCAGATGTCAGCATCATAATTTTGGACTTCCTCACCTCCAGAACTGTGAGAAATCAATTTCTTTATAAATTACTCAGTCTGTGGTATTCGTGATAGCAACACAAAATGGACCAAGACAGGTGACCTATATGTTGAATAACTGATTTTTTAATTTTTTGTCATGTAAACTTCCACTCTGATATATATGTGCAAAATTTAAGTACATTGTCAAACCAGAAAAGTAACCTTTTAAATTTTAAATGATTAATATGCATATAATACTCAAGTGCTATGAAGCTCTCTTTAAAAGTTCTTCTATATTCTCTTTCTAATTTTGAATCAAGGGCTGAAAATTAATTCAGTAGGCTAGCTTTTCTTAATATATCAAGTGAGTAAGCATGTTTACACATGTTCATTTTCTTATGGCCTGCAGGAGTTGGTAGGAAATAAAAGGTCCAAAATAAATAGATTTTGGTGGACAAATTAATAGAAGTAGGTTATGTGAGATATAACAAAGTGAAAGAACCTCTTCTTAATTGGAAGCTTTTGGGTATTGATGGACTGATCAAAACAGGTGAGGCTGGCAGGAAGCCTGTGGTTTTTCTAGATTTGTGGCAGTGTAGGAAGCTAGAATTTGGCTGATGAGTATGAGAGTTGCTGGGAAATGAGCTAAGCTTGCTGTCAGGAATTATTAAGTGAAGGGGTTTACAGAACAGTAACTTGAAGCCAGATTCTCTTAAAGAAGTCTGGGCCCAGTACCAAAGGAACTAAAGGAAAGGGTGGGGATAAGGGAATGGCGCCACGAGCTGGGTGGATCATGGTCTCTCCTCCTGTAGGATGATCTGGAAGGCTGTGGAGCAACCTGAAGTCCCCAGATAAACATGGGAAGAGAGGTGTGTGGTAGGCATTGAAGAGAAACATTGCTACTTTGGAGCATTCTTATGGATAGCGTAGAGTGCCAAGGTTGCCATGAGTGTGCAAACATGAGTTGACCAAGAAAAGTGATTTTCATCTTGTTTTCCCAAAGGGATATTCAAAATGCATAGGGTAATATCAAGTAATTTATATTTAATTAAAAGTAAAAAGCATCCTGTGTAAGAAATTCGACTAAAATAAAATTCTAATACCATTGGAGCTAAACCAGTGGCAATTTATTTAAGAACATCTGAAAATTTTGACAGTGCTACATTTGGGTTCTAAAAGCAATCATTTTCACTCATATGTGGACACATCATAACAGGTAAATGGAAATATGAGTCAAGAAAAATAAATGAATTTTATCTTAGCCATGTATATAATTTAGAGAGTCTGCATCAACTAGATAGTTTTCTCATAACTTTGTGTCTGTAGTCAAACACCTGGAGAAAAATAGCTCTTCGATACTTTGGAGCATCACTTTTGAGTAATGTTCAGATAGCTGAGTAGAATGTTTTCTCATCAATCCAAAAGCTATTGTTCACTGTTGACTAATTAGTTCTAGCTCTTGGCTAACTGGGGATCAACATTCACTCCCTTTATGGTTTCAAAGGAAATAGGGAACAACATTTCCTTTAATTATCAACAGTATCTTAGGCTTAATCACAGAACTATTTTATTTGATATGGGACAAATCACTAAAGTAAAACACAACATTTATTGGACTAGTAAACAAGAAAATGTTGGTATTAGCATGTATTCATGAGAATGTGTTTCCGTGCTGCCAAGAGATGGACAAAGCACACTGGGAAAAATTTATTTTCTATTACTAACTTCAGATTTATTTTTCAAACTATGAGCTCATCTTTCATCACCTAACCAGCTCCACCTTCTAAGTGAAGTATTTGATCACGCCAGTCCAGAGATGTCACTCTTCTCAACTCCTGAGCATTCATTGCCTCTACACATTCATATTTCCTTATGATAATATTTACTTTTTCCTCCCTTTAAAAAAATTTTTTTTGGCCAGGCACGGTGGCTCACGCCTATAATCCCAGCACTTGGTGGGAGGCCGAGGCAGGCGGATCACGAGGTCAGGAGATCGAGACCATCCTGCTAACATGGTGAAACCCCATCTCCAGTAAAAATACAAAAAATTAGCCGGGCGTGGTGGCGGGCGCCTGTAGTCTCAGCTACTTGGGAGGCTGAGGCAGGAGAACGGCGTGAACCTGGGAAGCGGAGGTTGCAGTGAGCCGAGATCGCGCCACTGCGCTCCAGCCTGGGTGACACAGCAAGACACCGTCTCAAAAAAAAAAAAAAAAAAAATTGTTTTTGGACTGAGCCTAGCTCTGTTGCCCAGGCTGGAGTACAATGGCGCAATCTTGGCTCACTGCAACCTCTGCCTTCCAGGTTCAAGGGATTCTCCTGCCTCAGCCTCCCGAGTAGCTGAGATTATAGGCGTGTGCCATCATGTTTGGCTAGTTTCATGCGCGTCCGTGTGAAGAGACCACCAAACAGGCTTTGTGTGAGCAACATGGCTGTTTATTTCACCTGGGTGCTGGTGGGCTGAGTCCGAAAAGAGAGTCAGTGAAGGGAGATGGATTATCATTAGTTCTTATAGGTTTTATGTTAGGCGGTAAAGTTAAGAGCAATGTTTTGCTGGCAGGGGTGGATCTCACAAAATACATTCTCAAGGGTGGGGAGAATTACAAAGAACTTTCCTAAGGGTGGGGGAGATTACAAAGTACATTGATCAGTTAGGGTGGGGCAGGAACAAATCACAATGGTGGAATGTCATCATTTAAGGCTATTTTTACTTCTTTTGTGGATCTTCAGTTACTTCAGGCCATCTGGGTGTATACGTGCAAGTCACAGGGGATGTGATGGTTTGGCTTGGGCTCAGAGGCCTGACATTCCTGCCTTCTTATATTAATAAGAAAAATAAAACAAAATAGTGTTAAAGTGTTGGGGCGGCAAAAATTTTTGGGGGGTGGTATGGAGAGAGAATGGGCGATGTTTCTCAGGGCTGCTTCAAGCGGGATTAGGGGCAGCATGGGAACCTACAGTGGGAGAGATTAAGCTGAAGGGAGGTCTTGTGGTAAGTGGTGATATTGTGGGGATGTAAGAAGAAACATGTGTCGTATAGAATGATTGGTGATGGCCTGGATACGGTTTTGGATGAATTGAGAAACTAAATGGAATAGGAGAAGGAGAAAAACAGGTATAAAAGGTCTAAGAATTGGGAGGACCTAGGACATCTGATTAGAGAGTGCCTAAGGAGATTCAGCATAGTCCTGCCAGCAAAGATTATTTATTTACTTCAAGAGTTTAGAGTGGCAGTTTGGGAATAGCACCAGGAGATATCAGCTGTGATGGCTTGAAGAAACAGTGTAAACCGGCAGTGTAAACAAGAGCAGGGCATGTATGAGTAGTTGAGAACGGTGAATAGGAGTATGACTAGACAAAAGATAGTAGGGATGACAAGTTTTTTTGGGGTACAGTCTAAGTTGGTCTGGTGTCGAATGAGACTGGGGCCTAATACAAAGGAGCGTCCATACAGGAGCTCAAATGGGCTGTACCTTGTAGCATTCTGAGGACAGACCTGAATTCTGAGAAGCAAAAGTGGTAAAAGTATTGTCCAGTCCTTTTTAAGTTGGTGGCTGAGCTTGGTGAGGTGTGTTTTTAAAAGACCTTTAGTCCGTTCTACTTTTCTTGAAGACGGAGGATCATAAGGGATATAAAGGTTTCACTGAATACTAAGAGCCTGAAAAACTGCTTGGCTGATTTGACTAATGAAGGCTAGTCTGTTATCAGACTGTATAGAGGTGGGAAGGCTAAACTGAGGAATTATGTCTGACAGAAGGGAAGAAATGACTGTGGTGGCCTTCTCAGACCCTGTAGGAAAGGCCTTTACTTATTCAGTGAAACTGTCTATTTAGACTAAGAGGTATTTTAGTTTCCTGACTCGGGACATGTTGAGTAAAGCTAATTTGCCAGTCCTGGGTGGGGGCAAATCCTCGAGCTTGATGTGTAGGGAAGGGAGGGGGCCTGAATAATCCCTGAGGAGTAGTAGAATAGCAGATGGAACACTGAGAAATAATTTCCTTGAGGATAGATTTCCACGATGGAAAGGAAATGAGAGGTTCTGAGAGGCAGGCTAGTGGCTTGTACTATAGCAGAGCCTGCCTTTGCTGGTGTGTGGCGATTAGGCCTGGTGGAACTGCCATCAATAAATCAAGCGTGATCAGGGTGAGGAACAGGAAAGAAGGAAATATGGGGAAATGGGGTGAATATCAGGTGGATCAGAGAGATACAGTCATGGGGGTCAGGTGTGGTATCAGGAATAATGTGGGAGGCCAGATTGAAGTCCGGGCCAGGAACAATGGTAATTGTGGGACTTAACAAAGAGTGAGTACAGCTGAAGGAGCCGGGGAGCAGAAAGTATATGCGTCAGGTATGAGGAAGAAAATAGATTTTGGAAGTTATGAGAAATGTAGAGAGTGACTTAAGCATAGTTTGTGATAGGGCCTCTAACAGTATTAAAGCAGTGGCAGCCACTGCACGCAGACGTGAGGGCTAGGCTAAAACAGTGAGGTCAAGTTGTTTGGACAGAAAGGCTACACGGTGTGGTCCTGGCTCTTGTGTAAGAATTCTGACTGCATTAACCATGCCTAGGAAGGAAAGGAGTTGTTCTTTAGTAAGGGATTGAGGTTTGGGAGATTAATCGGACGTGATCAGCAGGGAGAGAACGTGTGTTTTTACGAGAATTATGCCGAGATAGGTAACAGATGAGGATGAAATTTGGGATTGACTGAAGTAATGGGTGCTGTCTGTGAAGCCTTGCGGCAATACAGCCCAGGTAATTTGCTGAGCCTAACGGGTGTCAGGGTCAGTCTAAGTGAAGGCAAAGAGAGGCTGGGATGAAGGGTGCAAAGAAATAGTAAAGAAAGCATGTTTGAGATCCAGAATAGAATAATGGGTAGTAGAGGGAGCTATTGAGGATAGGAGAGTATATGGTATCAAGGATAGGAGAGTATATGGGTTTGGCACCACGGGGTGGATAGGCAAAACAATTTGGTTGATAAGGCACAGATTCTGAACTAACTTGTAAGCCTTGTCTGATTTCAGGACAGGTAAAATGGGGGAATGGTAAGGAGAGTTTATAGGTTTTAGAAGCCCATGCTGTAGCAGGCGAGTGATAACAGGCTTTAATCCTTTCAAAGTGTGCTGTGGGATGGGATATTGGCATTGAGCGAGGTAAGGGTGATTAGTTTTTAATGGGATGGTAATGGGCATGTGATCAGTTGCCAGGGTAGGAGTAGAGATGTTCCATACTTGTGGGTTAAGGTGGGGGGATATGAGAGGAAGACGCGAAGGAGGCTTTGGATTGGGAAGAAGGGCGGCCATGAGATGCAGCTGTAGTCCAGGAATAGTCAGGGAAGCAGATAATTTGGTTAAAATATCTCGACCTAATAAGGGAACTGGGCAGGTGGGGATAACTAAAAAACAGTGCATAAAAGAGTGTTGTCCAAGTTGGCACCAGAGTTGGGGAGTTTTAAGAGGTTTAGAAGCCTGGCCCAATACCCACAACAGTTATGGAGGCAAGGGAAACAGGCCCTTGAAATAGGTCCTTGAAATGTGGAGTGGGTAGCCTCCATATTGATTAAGAAGGGGATGGACTTACCCTCCACTGTGAGAGTTACCCAAAGCTCGGCATCCGTGATGGTCTACGGGGCTTCCAAGGCTATCGGGCAGCGTCAGTCTTCAGCCGCTAAGCTGAGATCTGGGAAGGAGTCAGCCTTGGGCCAGAGTTCCAGGGGCTCTGGAAGTGGCTACCAGGTGAGTTGAACAGTCCGATTTTTCAGTGGGGTCCCGCACAGATGGGACATGGCTTAGGAGGAATCCCGGGCTGTGGGCATTCCTTGGCTTGTGGCCAGATTTTTGTCACTTGTAGCAAGCTCCTGGGGGAGGAGGTTCTGGAGGAACGCCTGGCCACTGTGGTTTAGGCGTTTGGAAGTTCTTGTGTGCTGAAGCTGTGGCTGGGGTTTGTCTCACAGTGGAGGCAAGGAATTGCAACATTTTTCTATTATTGTACACCTTGAAGGTGAGGTTAATTAAGTCCTGTTGTGGGGTTTGAGGGCCAGATTCTAATTTTTGGAGTTTTATTTAATGTCGGGAGCAGATTGGGTAATAAAATGTGTATTGAGAATAAGACGGACTTTTGACCTTTTAGGGTATAGGGCTGTAAAGCATCTCAGGGTTGCTGCCAAACGAGCCATAAACTGGGCTGGATTTTTATATTTGGTGAAAAACAGCCTAAATGCTATCTGATTTGGGATAAAGAAAAAGGAGCATTAACCTTGACTATGCCTTTAGCTCTTTAGCTCTAGCCACCTTTTTAAGAGTAAATTGCTGGGCAGGTGGGGAAGAGCTAGTTGTGGAACTAAACTGTAAGCCGGACCAGGTGTGAGGAGGGGAGGTGATAGAAGGATTATAGGGTGGAGGAGTGGAGGCTGAGGAAGAATTGGGACTTAGCTCGGCCTGGCGACGAGCAGCCTGGGGAGGAGGGGAAAGGTCAGATGGGTCTGTAGAAAAGGAAGACTGGAAAGACTCAACGATGCTTGGGGTTGGGACTGAGGGGACAGGCGGGAGGGAAAGAAGGAGGATCTGGGAGGAATCGCATTGGGAACAGAGGCTAGGGAGGGAACGAAGTGTCAAAAATGCCTGGACGTAAGGCACCTCAGACCATTTGCCCATTTTTCTACAAAAATTATTTAGGTCTTGTAGGATGGAGAAATCGAAAGTGCCATTTTCTGGCCATTTAGAGCCATTGTCAAGTTTGCATTGGGGCCAAGCGGTGTTGCAGAAGAAAATAAGGCATTTAGGTTTTAGGTCAGGTGTGAGTTGAAGAGGTTTTAAGTTCTTGAGGACACAGGCTAAGGGAGAAGAAGGAGGAATGGAGGGTGGAAGGTTGCCCATAGTGAAGGAGGCAAACCCAGAGAAAAGAGAGCATAGAGACACGGAGGGAAGGGGTTTGGGGGTTCTTACCCTCCAGAAAAGCAGGAAGGGAGGTTGGGGCACGGAAATAAGGGATTGGGGCACAGAGATAAGAGGTTGGGGTGCAGAAATAAGGGATTGGGGGTTCTTGCCCCCTAGAAAAGCGGGACTTGCCACTAAGGGTGAAGGAGAAGGGGTTCAGGGGTACTTGCCCCTGCCCCAGAAAATCAGAGAAGGGGCAGAGACAAGGAGAGAAGGGGTTGGGGTACTTGCCCCTTCCACAGAAAAGCAGAGAAGGGGTAGAGACCAGGAGAGAAGGGGATGGGGTACTTGCCCCTTCTGCAGAAAAGCAGAGAAGGGGTAGAGACAAGGAGATAAGGGGTTGGGGTACTTGCTGCTTCCTCAGAAAAGCGGGACTTGCCGCTAAGGGTGAAGGACCAAGGCAGGCATCCTTGCGTGGTCTGACACCTTTGAAACGTGGGTGAATAATCAGAGAGGTGTCCCTGCAATGATTAAACACCAAGGGAAGGCTGCCTTCCCAGTCTGTGACCGGCGCTAGAGTTTTGGGTCCACGGATAAAATATGTCTCCTTTGTCTCTACCAGAAAATGAAAGGAATTGAAATTAAGAGAAGGGAGAGATTGAAGTGTGGTGCTAAGATTGAAAGGAGAAAGAGGTTGAGGGATAGTGATGGAAGCTGGAGAAGAGAGTAAAGAGGCCACTTAATGGATTTGAAATTGGTGAGATGTTTCTTGGGCTGGTCGGTCTGAGGACCTGAGGTCGTAGGTGGATCTTTCTCACGGAGCAAAGAGCAGGAGGAAAAGGGATTGATCTCCCAAGGGAGGTCCCCCGATCCGAGTCATGGCACCAAATTTCATGCACGTCTGTGTGAAGAGACCACCAAACAGGCTTTGTGTGAGCAACATGGCTGGGCTCACACCCAACATGGCTGGGCTCACACCCAACATGGCTGGGTGCTGGTGGGCTGAGTCCGAAAAGAGAGTCAGTGAAGGGAGATGGATTATCATTAGTTCTTATAGGTTTTGGGTTAGGCGGTGAAGTTAAGAGCAATGTTTTGCAGGCAGGGGTGGATCTCACAAAGTACATTCTCAAGGGTGGGGAGAATTACAAAGAACTTTCTTAAGGGTGGGGGAGATTACAAAGTACATTGATCAGTTAGGGTGGGGCAGGAACAAATCACAATGGTGGAATGTCATCATTTAAGGCTATTTTTACTTCTTTTGTGGATCTTCAGTTACTTCAGGCCATCTGGGTGTATATGTGCAAGTCACAGGGGATGTGATGGCTTGGCTTGGGCTCAGAGGCCTGACAGCTAGATTTTGTATTTTTAGTAGAGACGGGGTTTTACCATGTTGGCCGGGTTGGTCTCGAACTCCTGACCTCAAGCGATCCGTCCACCTTGGCCTGCCAAAGTGCTGGGATTATAGGCGTGAGCCACTGCGCCCGGCCTACTCCAATTTTTTTGTATTGTAGTAAAATAAACATAAAATTACCATCTTAACCATCTGTAAGTGTATAGATCAGTGGCATTCAGCACATTAACACTGTCGTGGAACCATCACTACCATCCATCTCCATAACTCTTTTCATCTTGCAAAACTGAACCGCCCAATCACACTTACTTTTTATGAGGTCTAAACAATTTATTACTGTTATCACTCCGACATTGTAAGCCCTGTGTATGGGGCACCCATGTATTAGTTATAACATACACATAGGGTATCTACTATTATGCATTGCTGTAAGTGCTTTGCAAATGTTAACTGGCATAATTATCTTTGTATGTTTTGCAGGATCTAGCAGGTGCTTTGCACGTGAGAGCTAAAATATTTCAGGAATGAACTTCGGTACCACTTAAACATTTCCCATTGACTCTGGCTGTTATTCTGGTTGGCAAGTTAGGAAAGGAGCAGGTTACCTTGGGGAAAACGACTTTCGGGGCTTAATCTGATATTAGGTCGTAAGTTTAAAGAAGTCCTTTATTTTAGCCACGTTCAGGCCAAGTTTCTAATAAGGGAAGCTAAGAGGGAAGTTATTCCTAAATGATAGAGAATATAGGAAGTCACTCAAGGCAGTTAAGGTCTTCGCTTTCTAGTAGCACCGCGTTCAACTCCAGGAAGACTCAGGCAACCGGGAGACCCAGGGCTGGGACAGCCTGGGATCTGTCCGCCCGATAGCGGGCGGGGGCGGGGCTTCAGGTCGGGGCGGGGCCGGGCTGGGCCGGCCGGGGCGGGGCACGCGACTGCTCCGGGCGGCGATGGCGGCGGACGGGGACTGGCAGGATTTCTATGAGTTCCAGGAGCCGGCCCGGAGCCTCCTGGACCAGGAGAACTGTAACGCGAGCCCCGAGCCCGGGGCGGGGGCGGGGGCGGGGGCGGGGGCGGGGGCCGGGGAGGGTGGGGGCGCCGACGGTTTCCCGGCCCTGGCCTGCAGCTTGGAGGAGAAGCTGAGCCTGTGCTTCCGCCCCTCGGATCCGGGCGCCGAGCCCCCGAGGGCAACCGTGCGGCCCATCACGGAGCGCAGCCTCCTGCAGGGGGACGAGTGAGTGCGGGCCCCGGCCGGGAGCGGGCGGGAGCCTCCCCTACCCCTCGCCCGACCGGCAGGCCCTCCGGCCGCAGCTCCTCCCCGCGCCCTCCTTCCGACCGGACGCGGGAGTCCCCGCCCTCTCGCCTCCCTCCTCGGGCCCTCGGCCTCGGCTCGCCCGGCAATTTAAATCCCCTGCCCCCCGCAGCCACGCGCCCTGAAAACCTCCGCCTCGGTCCCTCCCGCCCTCCTTCCTGCAGACCAAACCGTCGTTTGCATTAGAGGGGAATCGCCCATGCAGAGCCCGTAGTTAGAGACGGCACCTCCTGGGGCACGTGTGTCGCCATTCATTCACTCAAGTCGCATTTATTAAGCACCTGCTGAGTGCCAGGCGCTGCTTCGCAAAGGGAACACCAAAACGACTGGGCACTGTCCCTCCCACTTAGGACACAACGTAGGATGGGAGATAGATTTGTAAACAAATATATGTATGGATGTAATTAGCGCTGCAATGGTTATATGTACCAAATGTGGGAGACTTAAAAGCGTGTGTCTTGGGGAGAGTCAGGAACGACTTTATAGAGAAATGTGCAAACGAGATCTGACTGATGAGTGGGAGTGTGCCTGGCAGGGGGAAAAGTGTCTAACGTTCTAGGTGGAGTATATTGCCTGTGCATAAGTACCAACGTGCGAGGCAGCATTTAGGGCACAGGAATCTGTGGTACCCACCCGAGAGCCCTGGTAGAGTGTGAGCTGCCACAGAGACGAAAACGAAGGGCCCTGCTTACTGATGGTAACGATCGCATGGTCTAGTGGGGAGACCAAGGCATACACAAGTAATATTAATAATTACAGAATCACCTAAGAGCAATGATAGGAGGTTCACGGGGATTTATCACAGCTGGGAGGGGTGAGGCGCAGAGTTCCTGAGGGCACTTTTTAAATCACCCTGAGCCGCAATTATAATTTGGTTAAGTAAGAGTTGTAATTAGGTACTATGGTTCTACCCCCATTAGGTGGTAAATAGGAATGGTGAGAGTAAAGGGACTTGAGCATGTTGTGTATATAGGGGGAGAGGAGCCTCCGGAGAGGCTGAAGGTAAAATGAGTGGAATAAGATTGGGCGCGGTGGCTCACACCTGTGATCCCAGCACTTTGAGAGGCTGTGGTGGGAGGATGGCTTGCTTCCAGCAATTCGAGACCAGACTGGGCAATATCGTGAAACCTGGTCTTAACAAAAAAAATTTTTAAAATTAGTGCAGTCTGGTGGCGCATGCCTGTGGTCCCACGGACCCAGCTGCTCAGGAGGCTGAGATGGCAGGATTGCTTGAGTCCGGGAGGCGAAGGTTGCAGTGAGCCATCATCGCACAACTGCACTCCAGCCTGGGTGACAGAGCGAGACTTTGTCTCAAAAATGAGGACATGGGAAGGAATGGATTTTCAGAACATTGATGGGATGGAGAGACTCTTAGAGGTTAGCGAAGAATTTTTGAGAGACAGGACAGGAGTCACGGGCACAGAAAGGAGTTTCCAGCCTGATTGTCTCCTTTCCTTTGTGAAACAAACAGATTTATCAGGAATAAGGTAGGAAGCTTGAAAAGACAGCTTTGAGAGTGGGGCCTGTAAACATGGCTGAGCAGTGGTGCAGGCCCACCTGTGTTTGGAGACCATCTTTTATTGGTTCCTCTGTACAGTGTTCTGCCCAGGTGTAGAGAAGGGAAACATTTATAATTGGGTTTTATACACACATGCATGCAGTCAGTAGCAAAAGATGACATTTTTGGAAGCCAGTTCCCAAAGAGAAGATAATTTTATGTATATGTAGATTTAGATACTCTGAATCACTAAACCCAGGACACATTCTGGATTTAAAAATCAGTGTAGATTTATTATGTATTTGGGTTTTTCAAGAGTAGCTGACTTAAATCAATTAGAGGATTGTACGTAGATCGTTAAGAGTTTTTGTTTCACTTAGACTGTCGGGAGAGTAGGTTATTTTAGCCTTTGCTTAAAAATATTTTGTTGCTCTTGTTAATGGTATTTAGTAGATGATATGTTAGTGGTAATGCATGTCTCTTGACTTGGGAATGCATATGAAATCTCTGTTTTTTTTCGGGAGTTGGGAGCTGGTCATCACTGGCATTGTCCCTTTTATATTGCAAAAACATACTCACCATTGCTTGATAGTCTGTTCCAGTTCCCTTTTCACTAGATATAATTGATAATTGTTTTACTCAGATATTGCTGTGCTTTAGGTCAAGGGGTCCCCAACCCCTGGTCCACAGACCAGTACTGGAACTGGGCCACACAACAGGAGGTGAGTGGCTGAGTGAGTGAGCAAAGCTTCATCTGTATTTACAGCTCCTCCCCATTGCTTGCATTACCACCTGAGCCACCTCCTGTCAGATCAGCCACGGCATTAGATTCTCATAGGAGCGTGAACCCTATTGTGAACTGCACAAGTGAGAGTTCTAGTTTGCAGACACCTTATGAGAATCTAATGCTTGACGATCTGTGACTGCCTCCCCTCTTCCCCAGACAGGACCATCTAGTTGCAGGAAAACAAGCTCAGGGCTCCCATTGATTCTACATTATGGTGAGTTGTGTAATTATTTCATTATATATGACAATGTAATAATAGAAATAAAGTACACCATAAATGTAATGTGCTTGAATCACCCCAAAACCCTCCCCCACCCTTGGCACTTTATTTAACTTCTCTGAGCCTCAGCTTTTGTTTTGGTTAAATATGGATTGTATTTACCTACTGAGGTTTTACTTATAAGAGTATTCGGCAGGATTCGATGTTGGCAGGACTTTGACCTCCTTGCAAAAGAGCTGTCCTGACTGTTGTTTATGACTGGTTGTAATACTTTATGATAAAGATGAAGGCAGTTCATATGTCTTGACTGCAGAATTCTAGAAATCTTTCACTAGAGTTGCCTCTGTGTCCTTCCAACTACCATTGTTTTGACCTTGGTGGAGACTATTAGTTGGCTTTCATTTTTTTGGAAGATCAGACTCACTGACAGGCACTTCTAAGTGAAGTATTCCATCCCATTTGCCTTTTTCTTTTAGCCTTGTTTAAGAAGGAGCAAATAAGCAGACAAAGCAAACTCCTCAAATTCTGGACTGTCTTCACCTGCTAGTGTATCCTGCTTAAGTTCCTGACCAGGATTAGGTCTATAGTCAGTGATATGGTTTGGCTGTGTCCCCACCCAAATCTCAACTTGAATTGTATCTCCCAGAATTCCCACGTGTTGTGGGAGGGATCCAGGGGGAGGTAATTGAATCATGGGGGCTGGTCTTTCCTATGCTATTCTCGTGATAGTGAATAAGTCTTACAAGATCTGATGGGCTTATCAGGGGTTTCCGCTTTTGCTGCTTCCTCATTTTCCCTTGCTGCCGCCATGCAAGAAGTGCCTTTTGCCTCCTGCCATGATTCTGAGGCCTCCCCAGCCATGTGGAACTGTAAGTCCAATTAAACCTCGTTTTCTTCCCAGTCTCGGGTATGTCTTTATCAGCTGCATGAAAATAACCTAATATAGTAAATTGGTACGAGTAGAGTGGGGCGTTGCTGAAAAGATACCTGAAAATGTGGAAATGACTTTGAAACTGGGGAACAGGTAGAGATTGGAATAGTTTGAAGGGCTCAGAAGACAGGAAAATGTGGGAAAGTTTGGAACTTCCTAGAGACTTGTTGAATGGCTTTCCCAAAATGCTGACAGCAATATGAACAATAAAATCCAGGCTGAGGTGGTCTCAGATGGAGATGAGGAAGTTGTTGGGAACTGGAGCAAAGATGACCCTTGTTATGTTTTGGCAAAGAGAACTGGTGGCATTTTGCCCCTGCCCTAGAGATTTGTGGAACTTTGAACTTGAGGGAGATGAGTTAGGGTATCTGGCAGAAAAAATTTCTAAGCAGTAAAGCATTCAAGAGGTAACTTGGGTGCTATTAAAGGTATTCAGTTTTATAAGGGAAGCAGAGCATAAAAGTTTGGAAAATTTGCAGCCTGACTATGTGACAGGAAAAAAAACCCATTTTCTAGGGAGAAATTCAAGCTAGCTGCAGAAATTTGCATAAGTAGCAAGGAGCCTAATGTTAATCCCCACAGCCATGGGGAAAATGTCTCCAGGCCATGTCAGAGACCTTCATGGCAGCTCCTCCCATCACAGGCCTGGAGGCCCAAAAAGGAACAAGTGGTTTCGTGAGCTGGGCCTAGGGTCTGCCTGCTGTGTGCAGCCTAGGGACTTGGTGCCCTGTGTGCCAGCTGCTCCAGCTGTGGCTGAAAGGAACCAAAGTACAGCTCAGTCTGTGGCTTCAGAGGGTGCAAGCCGCAAGCCTTGGCAGCTTCCATGTGGTGTTGAGCCTGCAGGTGCACAGAAGTCAAGAATTGAGGTTTGGGAACCTCCTCCTAGATTCAGAAGATGTATGGAAATGCCTGGATGCCCAGGCAAAAGTTTGTTGCAGGGGCGGGGCCCTCATGGAGAACCTGTGCTAGGGAAGTGTGGAAGGGAAATGTGGGGTTGGAGCCCCCACACAGAGTCCCTACGGGGGCACTGCCTAGTGGAGTTGTGAGAAGAGGGCCACTGTCCTCCAGACCTCAGAATGGTAGATCCACCTACAGCTTGTACCGTGCACCTGGAAAAGCCACAGACACTCAACACCACCTTGTGAAAGCAGCGGGGAAGGAGGCTATACCATGCAAAGCTACAGAGGCAGAGTTGCTTAAGACCATAGGAACCTACCTTTTGCATCAGCGTGATCTGGAGTCAAAGGAGATCATTTTGGAGCTTTAAATTTTGACTGCCACACTGGATTTCGGACTTGCATGGGCCCTGTAACCCCTTTGTTTTGGCCAATTTCTCCCATTTGGAACAGCCATATTTACCCAATACCTGTACCCGCGTTGTATCTAGGAAGTAACCAGCTTGCTTTTGATTTTACAGGCTTGTTGATGCAAGGGACATGTCTCAGATGAGACTTTGCCTGTAGACTTTTGGGTTAATGCTGAAATGAGTTAAGACTTTGGGGGACTGTTGGGAAGGCATAACTGGTTTTGAAATGTGAGGACATGAGATTTGGAGGGGCCAGGGGCAGAATGATACGGTTTGGCTGTGTCCTCACCCAAATCTCAACGTGAATTGTATCTTCCAGAATTCCCACATGTTGTGGGAGAGAACCGGGGGAGGTAATTGAATCATGGGGGCTGGTCTTTCCTGAGTTTTTTTCGTGATAGTGAATAAGTCTCGGGAGATCTGATGGGTTTATCAGGGGTTTCTGCTTTTGCATCTTCCTCATTTTCTCTTGCTGCCACCATGTAAGAAGTGCCTTTCACCTCCACCATGATTCTGAGACCTCCTCAGCCATGTGGAACTGTAAGTCCAATTAAACCTCTTTTTCTTCCCAGTCTTGGGTATGTCTTTATCAGCTGCATGAAAATGGACTATACAGTCAGTTATTCAGTGTTTGAAAATTTCTTGTCCAGGAAAGTGTGAGCCAGAAACCCAGCAAGTTTAGCAGTCCACAGACATTGCCTCTAATTCTGCTTCGCTGGCATTAGAGGAGATATTCCAACAGAGAGGAGAATAGGAATGGACTGTGCATATGGGAGCTTTGCTGGGTAGATGAGTTAGTTCTCTAGAGCTTTTTGGGGTCACATTTTTATTAAGGCTAATTTTATTTTTTATTTTATTTATATATTTTTAGAGACAGGGTCTTGCTCTGTCACCCAGGCTGGAGTACAGTGGTGCCATCATAGCTCACTACAGCCTTGAGCTCCTGGGCTTAAGCAGTCCTCCTGCCTTACCCTCCAAAAGTAGCTGGGACTGTGGCACATGCCACGGGCCTGGCCAATTAAAATTTTTTTTTTTTTTTTGGTAGCGATGTGGGCCTCTCTTTTGTTGCCCAAGTTCAAGTTTGGTCTTGAACTCCTGGCTTCAAGCAATCCTCCCACTTTGGCTTCCCAAAGTGCTGGGATTACAGGCATGAGCCACCAGGCCCGTCCGTAATGTGCATTTTAAAGCCAGACATCATTTGGGATGTTATGCTTTTAACAGTTGCAGTCCTATTGCTTCTTTTTAGCCCCCAATCCCTATTTGTTAACTATGTTATGTCTGTATTTTAAAATTTTCATTCTTGGGCTTAATACCTAGGTGATGGGTTGATAGGTGCAGCAGATCACCATGGCACATGTTTGCCTGTGTAACAAACCTGCACATCCTGCACATGTACCCTGGAACTTAAAAAAAAAATTCATTCTTATGTTTGTGCCCTAGCCAAGATTGTTTTTGTATCCTAGTGTCTTACACACTTGGAAAGAAAGCCTATTGCTTATTCACAATTAGATACCTAATAAACATTTTAGGGTGTTTTTTCTACATGACATCTTTGTGTATACCTCTAGCTAGCTCGTATGTTTAGTGTTTGACTTTACGTATCCCAATTAGATTTCAAGTCACTTGTATCTCTGAACTTTAGGTTTTCATAAAACATCATGTTTTCTTGTCCTGATTATTACTTTGGTATTGAAACCTGAATTTTGGTCATGAAATTTGAGTTTGGTGTTCTTATCTGGTCTGGTTTGGGACTCTCTTCAATACAGCTCATTTGAATTAATGCTTAGAGTAATGGAGCTGGAAGGAGTGTCTGCTTCTTGTCCAGGTCTCTCATTTATAGAAGGGCAGAGGATATCTAGGGAGGTTAAGGGGCTTGGCCAATGACTCGTTGTTTGAAGAAGGATGGAGATGAGAGTTTGTTTCCCTAGTCTCAGTCAAATGCCCTTTCCATTTGACCCTCTTACCTCCCCGTAATGCTGTTGGGTAATAAGGTCAGGTAACTGCATTGGATAGAGCCCGTGCGCTTTATTGTGAACTCCCTCTCTTTCTCCTTTTCGTTGTATCTGCCTTAGTGCTTAGCTTCTTTATTACAGATTAGATCTTAAATCCTGTTCTCACGTTGAGAGCGAATTCTTCCTCCAGAAAGGATAACAAACCTTTTGAGAGAGATTTTTCACTGTTTGAAATGGTCTATGTGTTTGAAGTTACAGAAGAAAAATAAGTGTAATGCACAGTTGTATTTATTACTCATGTGACCCTGGAAACATTTCTTACCCGCCCTGTGTTTCAGTTTCTTCATCCGTAAAATGAGGACAGTAATGGTTCCCCCTTCTAATGTTGTTTTTGAAGATTACATGAGTTAATACACGTAAATTGCTTAGAACAGTGCCTAGCACCTAATACAATGGAAGCGTTGCCTACTGCCTATTGGGAGTTTTCTGTACGCCTTCACCTTCCCTTAGGACTTCTTGTCAGCTCAGTTATGTGATTTTTCATCTAGTTTTTGTTTAGGAGACTCTACTTTGTTGATGTTTTTCTGAGAAACAATGTGCTTTCTGTTTTTCTCTGTTTTCTTTGACATTTGCTGCTCATCTTTCACTGAATATTTGTTTAAGAAAGACATACAGAATGTTAATTTTCATTGATTGTAGCTTTCTTCTTTTTAAGGATTTGGAATGCCCTGACAGATAATTATGGGAATGTGATGCCTGTAGACTGGAAGTCATCGCATACTAGGACCTTGCACTTGCTTACTCTGAACCTCTCAGAAAAAGGGGTAAGTTAGGAATTGAACCAATAGTGTTTGAATAACTGATGCTGATAATAGAACTAAAACAGTAGCATTTCTGCTTAACACAGATTCACTGACCTGCCTCTCATTTCTGAAATTATAGCAGTTGGGGTGGCTCTGTCTTGCTGTCTTGGCTCTAGGGCCATCACCTTGCTGGCACATTCCTCCAGTTCTTCTCCAGCACACTCATTTTTATATGTGTAGCTAAATTTCCATCACAATTTTTTTTTTTTTGATGGAGTCTCACTTTGTCGTCCAGGCTGGAGTACAGTGGCTTACTGCAACCTCTGCCTCCCAGGTTCAAGTGATTCTCCCACCTGAAACTCTAGAGTAGCTGGGATTACAGGCATGAGCCACCATGCCTGGCTAATTTTTGTATTTTCAGTAGAGACAGGGTTTTGCAGTGTTGGCCAGGCTGGTCTCGAACTCCTGACCTCAGGTGATTCACCTCGGCCTCCCAAAGTGCTGGGATTACAGGCGTGAGCCGCTGTGCCTGGCAGTGATGATGCACTGAAACACTCAGTAAAATTTTGATGCACTAAAACACTCAGTAAAAATGCTAGCCTTTGGTTTAATATACTGAGGGTATTGGAATCTCACATGGAGTTAACTTTTTAATGCGTGTAGTGACCTGCTAGACATGAGATATTGTAAGGAGACTATGTATTCCTGTGAATACTGGAGAACCTTTAAAAGTAGTTCTTGGCTTTTAAAATGTGGTCTTGGCTAACTTATCTTTCTTGGGGTCTCCTGTGTACATCCTGGTATTGTAAAGTGAAGATGCCTTGACTAAGAAGTGTGAGCACGAGTGATGGGACAGGTAGGGAGGCAGAAAAGGGTTGAGAATTACTTGAAATGGAAAATCACAGTGTTAAGCTTGTTTAAATCTGATGAGAAACATAGCCAAATTATCCAAGTTTCAGGGCCAGGCTGTTTAAGTTCCTTATCAAATAATAATGTAAACTCATGCCAGATCTTCTTGCCTGCTCTATATTTCCTTACGTGTAATTATGTGATTATTGAGAATATAATGCAGTAGGCCTGTCAGTATTTTAAATAGTATTGTTAATGTTTTGTTAAAAGGATTTTCTTACATATGTGATCAGAAAAGCCTACTGTTATTATTTTCTAGTAAAATGTAGAGTTCTGGCTATATTTCCCAGTATTCAGTAGCTATGGAAATCTTCCTGACTGTGCCAGTCATTAATCCCATTAAGCTTTGCAGACTGACCTGGCATACATTTAATGAAAAGGAACAAAATGAGGGATCTTTTGCTCTGTCTTATGTTTACTTAGGTCCTGGCTATCATTTTGGGCTTAGTTCAAGTTTCCCTTCCTCTCTGAAGCTTCCTATTACTGTTTTAGCCTTTGCTGATCTCATGGAATTATACAATTTTAGAGTTGGAAGGGGCTTTAAAGGACGCTTAATCCAGCCTCTCACTTGGGGGGAATCCTCACCTCCAGCATCTCTGACAGATGGTCATTTAGCCATGGCCTAAATCCCTGCACGGAAGGAAAACACACTCCCCTCTGGGGGAACTGATGGCACGTGTGGGGTTGTGAACTTTGAAGGGACTTGTTATCTGTGCCACGGGGTTTAGCCTTGCTGTCTCATGGGTGCTAGTCCCCAGATCACTTCGTCCCTGTCTCTAAAATTACCACTGCCTTCTCTTGTTAATCATATGTTTCTGGGTCTGTCACTAGATTGTGACTTCCCGGCGGGTATTTATATTTGTCTTTATAGTAACTACACTATTCCTGGCACATAGTAAGTATGAAGATACCTGTTTATTGAGTGAATAAGTGAATAGCCTTGTCAGTGAAACTGTAGGGTCAGAGATCGTGATAGAAAGGTTTTAAAAAAATATTTTCTGTATTATTTAAAGTAATGCAGAATGCACCGAAACCAGTCCATGGGTACTACTTTTTTGACATATTAAAAAATAGCATAGAAGAGTTTTCATTCATAGCTTCAAAGAGGCCCATTAGCAGCATGAATGAGACACTTTAATCCAATTTCATTGACTAAATGTACAGTGGGCCCACCATATTCTCTGGTTTCACATCTGCTGCTTTAGCCAACTGTGGATTAAAAAACTTGAAAAAAAAAACCCACAATAAAATAACAACACAACAATTGAAAATAATGAAAATAAAAAACCAAAAACCAATACAACTTTATAATGTAAATATTGTATAGTTATATACAATATAACTATAAACCATTTACCTTGTATTAGGTATTATAAGTAATTTACATATAATTTAAAGCTTATAGGAGGATGTGCACAGGTTATATGCAAATACTACCCCATTTTATATAAGGGACTTGAGCATCCGCAGATTTTGCTATCGAGGTGTCATGGAACCAATTTCCCTTGGATACTGAGGGACTGCTGTATGTCTTGTATTGTTCTTAGATCGCATCTTGGGAAGTTGCTCCCTTTTGCTGCCTTGTGAATGTTATTTTCAATGCCATGGTAATGATATGGCCAAGGCAGTGATTAGTAATGACGTAGAGTTTGATGCTAGTACTGACATTAAAAAGCCTTACCTGGCCGGGCGTGGTGGCTCATGCCTGTAATCCCAGCACTTTGGGAGGCCGAGGTGGATGGATCACCTAAGGTCAGGAGTTTGAGACCAGCCTTACCAACACGGTGAAACCCCGTCTCTACTAAAAATACAAAATTAGCCGGGTGTGGTGGTGCATGCCTGTAATCCCAGATACTTGGGAGGCCGAGGCAGGAGAATTGCTTGAACCTGGGAGGCAGAGGTTGCAGTGTGCCGAGATCGCGCCACTGCACTCCAGCCTGGGTGACAGAGCGAGACTCTGTCTCAAAAAAAAAACCAAAAAAACAGCCTTACCTGGAAAAACTCAGCAGATGAAAGTGAACACGTGATCATTCACCTATCATCTCTCTGTTGTGACATGACTATTCTGGTGATGAATAGAATTGAAATCAGAACTCTGTTTCTCAGAGAGGATTAGCACACACTGAGTTTCTGAAAAACAAATGGGCAATAAGGACTATGTAAGAAGCCAGCACGTCATTCTATTACATGGTATATAATTAAACATTTTTTTAATCTGGCAAAGTTACTGTATTTACCATTGCCACCTGGTGCTCTATTTGTGCCATGACTAAGCTATGTAAAATTTACCTTTTGAAAGCATTCTTTAGATTATTTTACTTATAAAACAAAGTGTCTAGAAATTTTTTTTTGACAAAAGAAGAATGTTTTTTGCATTAAAAAGAGAAAAACATTCAGGAAAACTAGTTTGCTAGATTGCAGTTTTAAATTTTTCTTTGATTGAAGATTAAGATGGCACACTTCTAAATTTGATATGTCTTTTTTAGAGTAAGGCAACTGGTATCTTTCAAATTCTTATGTGGGCACATTTTTTCCATTTGATGTATCTTCGGTTTTATACAGGGAAACAGTACCACCGGGTCTGTATCTAACCCTGGCATTGGAAGGAGTGATGGGAATGCTTGGCAAAGAGAAGGCACATTTAATGCTGAAGGGAGGAGTGAATAATGATACCCATGACAGCCAGGGCTAGTTTGCAAAGCCTGAAAGATATTCCAGCTCTTAGCATATGCCATCTCTGTGGGGAATGGACTTGGCTCTCTCTCTGGAAAGATGATCTGGGATCATTTCTGTTGTCATGGAAATTTATTATAATAGTTTACTGTTATTACTCATGTGTTTTGGCCATAACACTATTCTAAATCTGGTGCCATTCTTGAATATACTTATATGATAGAATGCTTCTCATTCATTTCAGCTTATGAACATCTTCTGTGCTGTATTTCTCCTTCTATGTGCATTTCTTTCAGGACAGGGACTTTTGTATGCATCTTTATACCTTTAAGAGTAGAAATAAGAAAAAGATAATGTCTTCCATAGAAGCAATTTGATTGATTGATTGATAGATTGAGAGAGTGTTTCCCTCTGTTGCCCAGGCTGGAGTACAGTGGCGCCATCATAGCTTACTGCAGCCTCCAACTCCTGGGCTTAAGCGATCTTCCCGCTCCAGCTTCCTGAGTAGCTAGGACTACACACGAGCACCGCCATCCCTGGCTAATTTTAAGAAAATATATTTCTGTAGAGACGAGGTCTTCCTGTGTTGCTCAGGGTAGTCTTGATGTCCTGACCTCAGGAGATCCTCCCACCTTGGCCTCCCAAAGTGTTGGGATTAGAGGTGTGAGCCATAGCAACCTGGGCTTCCTTAGGAGTAATTTTTTTTTTTTTTTTTTTGAGACATGGTCTGGCTCTGTTGTCCAGGCTGGAGTGCAGTGGCACCATCTTGGCTCACTGCAACCTCCACCTCCTGGGCTCAAGTGATCCTCCCACCTCAGCCTCCTGAATAGCTGGGACTACAGGCATGTGCCATCATGTCCGGCTAATTTTTTGTAGAAATGGGGTTTCACCATGTTTCCCAGGCTGTTCTCAAACTCCTGAGCTCAAGCAATCCACCCGCCTCAGCCTCCTAAAGTGCTGGGATTACAGGCATGAGCCACTGTGCCCACCCTGGATTAATTTTAAAATTAAAACTTTTAGTATTTATAAGCCAGAAGGGGAAAAATAAAACAAAATCATGGTCCTCAAGCTGCAACATAGGAAGAGTGATTGGGAAGGGGGTGTGAAGTGTCAGAAGTGTAAGGATCGATGAAACTTATCGGTAGGTCTACTCCATGGTATCGACATGCCTTTGTGATCACAGTGTGCCACATTTTCATCTTTTACAATATTGAAATAATACATCCCCTCTCATCAAGAGCCTAGTCTCTTGATCTTTCTCCTTCTTTAAAAAATTAAATTATTAAAGGAACAGCTGTCATAGTTTAAAAAGTAAATTAGAACTATAGGACTTAAATGAAAAGGCAGTCTCTGCTCCACTTACGTCATCCTTGATTTCTCCTTACCAGAGGTGACCACTTTAAATGATATCAGCTATTTCTTTTAGCAGATAACATGCTCATGCCATTTTACTTGATATTATTTTATCAATTTTAGACTTTATTTTCTACCCAGAGTGTGAAGGTTTAGCTCTCTTACTGTCCTTTGCCAATCCCTGACACCGTACCCTCCCACAAACTTCCCTTTCCCCATCTTCCCAGTATAATTACATAACATCTGGGGTTGAATTAATCTTTATCATTTATATTTACTATTTAAATGTGCACAGTTGACCCATTTTGATATATTATGTTTACATTTTCTCTTTTTCTACTTAGGTTTTTTCTTAGGATACTACCTGCCTTTTTGTGGTTTATTTAGTTTATAATTAGCTGACCAGTTCAGCCTCAATAGAGTCATAGAACTCATTTTAGTAAATGGGCCGCACTAGGTAATCTATCTAGTCCTTCTGCTCTCCCTCCCCACCGACCTCTCCCTCTTCTCCATGTTCTCTGCAGTAAAAATTCTAATCTGAATGTTACTCCCTAGTGTAGCTTTACAGTCATCATTCTGGGATTTTCACTTAACAATCATTATGAGAATTCTCTTTGTCACTTGTTATTAGACCACATATCTTTTTTCTTTTTCATTTTCCTCCTGGTAGCTTTTTGAGAAAGGGCGCATGAGAGGTAAAATTTTTCAGAACTTGTATGTCTGAAAATGTCTTTATCCTAAGCCTCTGCCTACTTGTTTTAGCAGAATATAGGATTCTAGGATGGAATTTCTCCAAACATGGAAGTTACGTTGATTATTTTCTAGCATCTATTGTTGCTATTGAGAATTCATATGACATTTTGATTCCTGATCCTTTTAATGTGATTTTTTTTTTTTTCCTCCCTGGAAGCTTTTATATTCTCCTTTTTTCAACACAGTGTTCTGAGTTCATGATGCTGTGTTGAAGGCCATGGCCAGGCCTTTGCTAGGCTGATGGTGCAGTAAGAAATAAAATGAGAAGGGATGTCGTCACTTTGCAGGAGCCTGGAGTTGCACTATAGGGTTGTAGGTGGACCCTGCAGTGTCGATGGGGCCCTTCTCCCAGCCTAATGTTGGAAAGTCAGCATGCCAGTGCTTCTTCCCTTGGACCTTCTCACGTGCAGGTTTCTTACTCTGTAGGCTGTGTTCACCTGCAAACTTCAGATGCTCATGTTATGAAGAACTAGGGAAGCAGTAGGAACCTACATCCACTCCATTGTGTCCTCAGCTTTAGATATATATCCTCTGCATGTATAAATAATTTTGCCAGGTAAAATTTTATCATTTTAGTTTTACACTATGTAATAGAATGACATGGTGGCTTCTTACGTAATCCTTGTTGCCCATTTATTCTTTGGAAACTCTGTGCTAATCCTTCCTGAGGAATAGAGTTCTAATTTCAGTTCCATTCAACACCTGAATAGTCATGTCATGACAGATAGGTAGATGATAGACAGATGTTCACTTGTTCATTTTAATCTGCTGAGTTTTTTCAGGCAAAGTTTTTACAATCAGTACTGGTATTAAACTCTAAGTCATTATTAAGGGGCTGTTTATATTGGTGTGGGCAGGGTTAAGGGAAACTAACTTGATGTGGTGCAGTCCCCCAGGGCTGGCAACAGAAACTGGTACTTTAGTAGTCCTGGGCGTGAAGAGGTAAGGAGAGGGAGAGATTACCAGAAACTGTTGATATTGGCCTTGTGGGAGAAGTCTGCTAATCAAAGCTGTGGCTTTGATGAAGAGCCATAGTCAACAAATGACAGTCTGACAGGGAGGAAGACAGCAAAATACATGCCCAGCTTTCACCATCCCACCTTCCAGTCTCCCAGTGTCTGCCAATGGGGTTTAACCCACCTGGAAGCCAGACAACAAGGGCATCCTTTGATGTCTTCCATAAAGGTCATCCTCCTGGAGCACAGAGCAGGGTGGAAGATGGTGAGGAGGTGAGTGGTGAATCACCACCTTAGTTAGGTTTAAAGATGTTCTTGGAACCTAGGGTTATTATTTTTTGTTGAGAAGGAATGTGCAATTGGAAGGGCAAGTGTGACGCTCATGGACAGATCCCGCCTTTCAGGGAGTTGATCATCTTTTACTCAAATATTAGAAGTTAGTTTGCAAGTAACTAACTTTTATGTTTTCTTTAGAATGTTAACGTCTACCAATCTTACTGTGTGTTGCTAACCCTGCCCATATTCTCCCTTCTATTCACTGTAATTCCCTATGACTTGCTAATGAATACCGTAATTTTTTTCTGCATATCTGACAGCTTTTATAGCAGTCTTACGCAGCATCTCAGTGATTTCATGTTTATTCTACATTCTTCTCATTTCTGTTCAAGATGAATATGTACTCATTGCCTGGCTCAGAGTGATCGTAATAATTTCTCCCTCTCGAGGGAAAGCTCTCAGTAGTTGCTTTTCTCTGCAGCCTCTTTTACTCAGAGCTGTTAACTTTGTTTTGATGAGGATGTCCTGCTTTTAATAATGGGTATTTTTGTTTTTAGGTAAGTGACAGTTTGCTCTTTGATACGTCAGATGATGAAGAGCTGAGAGAACAGCTGGATATGCACTCAATCATCGTCTCCTGTGTTAATGATGAACCCCTCTTCACGGCAGACCAGGTATAGAGGAGATACTCAGCAACGCAAGGAAAGGAGACTCTAGAGCTGAAAAATGGCTTCTTATTATGACAGTAAATGATGGCTGTTGGTTTACTTATCTTTCCTATTTTTTTCTGGTTATACAGGCTTAATAGTTAACTCTTCCACAGAGAAAAATAAGTATTTGTGATCTGAAGCAGAAGAGATTATGTTAGTTGGGAAGGTTTCCAACAGAGGCCTTGTTGAAGATTATAACAAGGTACCAAGGAAAGGTGGTTGCTTAACCCCAAACCAGAAAAATATTGTGAGTTTCCTTGTTTGTTTAGATTTACCCAAACATGGACAAACTGAAGTATCTGTGTAGAAATTATTTAGTATCTTTAAAACCCTGGGTAAAAAGCATTAGCATGTATTAAAGTAACATATTGTGTGCCCCAGAAAGAAGTGAGCATTATTCCCGTGGAATGCGCTATTGAGGTCAACCCTGTATTCACTTAAAACCAGTCGAATCAGCTTTCTCATTTTCTGAATACTCTTCCCACCTCTGTTGTATTGTTGAAATGTGATGCCAGAACTTCTTCCTGAAATAAAATGTTCCATGGCTACTAGGACTGTGAATTCTACCACACTCTATTTTTAGGCTGGAAAGACGAGATCAGTAAGGAGATATATTATGGCAAGCTTGGGAGGAGTACATTAAAAATTTACATTAAAATTGTGTTATTTGGATCCTCCTTAGTCATATTTGTGGTTGAATTGTTCTAGGCATGGGAAGAATGTGGTGCTTAAAAAAGCAAGGTAATAGTAGGTTGGAAGGTTGTTTTGAGGTAGAGGGTAATCTAGGGATAGCCATGACCTTGAGAATTCATTGTCCCCTCACTGACCTGCCTAATACCATAAGCTCTCCCGTTTTTTTTAAGAGTTAGAATAACAGATTCTGTAGGATCCTTGGGTGGCTCATTGTACCGTATTATATATCCGGTTTTGGAGACTCTTCTTATAATTAACATAATCCCATCTCCTTCAGATTTGCCTTTGTTTTTCCTTGGTGGAAATCTTACCTGTTAAGCTTGTTAATTCATAAAGCATGGAAATATGCTCATGATGTCTTCCTCCTTCATTTAATTGTGTTTAATTTTTTTTTAACTTTAGGTCCTTTTTTCTAACTATTGAGTAATTTTCCTGGATTTCCTTTACATTTTTGCTGAGTTCTATATCCTTCTCAACTTTTAGAATCTGGAACAGGGCGAGATACTGTTGTAAGATTTGAGCAGCACTGCACTAGACGGTAGATCATTGTTTAAAATCAAATGTATTTCTGAAGTTTTTCTGCTTTTCACAGCATTTTTCTCTTTGGACTTCTACTTTTTGAGTAATTAAAAAAATCCCTTTTTTTCATTGAATTAACATATAGAATTATTTTTCTGCTGTTGAAAGAATATTTTGCTGTCATAGAGGTAATTTCCCATTTATATATACTTTTTTTGTGCTATTGTATTTTATAAATTTTATGTCAGAATTTTTGATAAGATACCTTTAAATTGAGCACTTGTATGTCTATGGTAAATTTTCTGTTATTTGCTTTCTTCTAATGATTACTCTATGATCTGGCTCTGGTGTGTCTGAAGTAAATTATTATGTGTTTGTAGCGCGATTTCCTAGACTTTGCAAGACATATTAGGGCCTTCTGAATCATGATGGCCGTAGTAAATCCAATTCTATTTAGGTTTGTGTTTAGTATATTGTAATTTTTTCTTGATAAACCATGTTCACTCCTACAGTCAAAATTTTGATTATTTGGAGCATCCACACCTGAACACCATTGGTTAATGGAGAATTCAGTACATTTCTGCTCTGGGTGCCTTAGGTGAGCACCGTGTTCCAGATAGATCATTTTCCTTTTGTATATTTGATTAACAGTGGTATGTGTGTTTTCGAAGGTTATTGAAGAAATTGAAGAAATGATGCAGGAATCACCGGACCCAGAAGATGATGAAACCCCTACACAGTCAGATCGGCTTTCAATGCTTTCCCAGGAAATTCAAACTCTTAAGAGGTCTAGTACCGGCAGTTATGAAGAGAGTAAGGGAGCCTGCTGAAATCAATGATTTCTGTGCTTTTTGTCTATATCAAATCTATAGTATGATCATCTCCAGAAAGCTTTGATTTCATCCTCCTTCTGTTTGTGTCTGTGTCCAAATTTACTTTTTTGTTGTTGTTGTTGAGACGGAGTTTCACTTTTTGGCCCAAGCTGGAATGAAGTGGCATGATTTCAGCTCACTGCAACCTGTGCCTCCCGTGTTCAAGCAATTCAAGCAAGCCTCCCAAGTAGCTAGGATTACAGGCACCTGCCACCACGCCTGGCTAATTTTTATATTTTTAGTAGAGACGGGGTTTCACCATGTTGGCCAGGCTGGTCTCGAACTCCTGACTTTATGATCCTCCCGCCTTAGCCTCCCGAAGTGCTGCGATTACAGGTGTGAGCCACCATTGCCCGGCCCCAAATTTCCTCTTATAAGGACAGCAATCATATTAGATTAGGGTCTATCCTAATGACCTTATTTTAATGTAATTACCTCTTTAAATACCATATCTCCAAATACTGTAACATTCTGAGGTACTTGGGGTTAGGACTTCAACATGTGAATTTTGGAAAGGACACAATTGAGTCTATAACAAACCCTATCATATTTGAAGTGTAGAATAGATATTCAGTAATTATTTGTCAAATGCAATTCCTGTTTGTACAAATAGTCTTGTGTGTTACTATGAAGAATTTTGGGAACCATGGATCTGTTTGACATATGTGAGAATAATGAACTCTAGAAACTCTACAGTTGATTTTCATGAAAAATTTCTGAATAAATATAACCAGCCTGTGAATAGCCTGAGGCTGGTTGGAAGGTGTGTATCTAATCATTGCCTTATGACTGGTCCCCTCCTTGAATAGGCACTGATGGGGTCTGTATCTGCTCAACTCGTGTTGTCACCTAGTTTTATCTTTATGGCATGCCCAGTCCAAATCTTAGTTACCTAAAGATCTTTGGGTTGTATGGCTTCAACATACGGATGGTCAGACAGACCAAATTCTTTCAGATGGTCTGATTTCACTATGCTCCTGTAGATAAGGGCTAAACAGCGTTAAGGTCCTGACTCCCAAATACAGTCCTGATACCTGATACAGATACTAAAATCTGTATTGGTTTGCTAGGGCTGCCAGAACAAAGTACCACAGAGTGGGTGGCTTAAACAACAGGAATTTATATTCTTATAGTTCTGGAGGCCAGAAGTCTGAGATCAAGGTGTTGGCAGGTTTGGTTTTTTTCAGAGGCCTCTCTCCTTGACATGCGGATGGCTGCCTTTTCCCTGTGTCTCCACGTGGTCTTTCTTCTGTGTCCTGATCACCCTATTTTATAAGAATACCGGTCATATTGGGTTAGGGCCTATGCTAATGCCCTCATTTAACCTTAATTTACCTCTTTAAAGACCCCCTCTCCACATTCTGAGGCCCTGTGGGTTGGGACTGTCACAGGGGGGAGAAGTGCTGAGAAAAGACTGAAATGGGGTTTCAGGGAATATTGTTTCCTTTTGTCTTCCCAGTTTTTTTAGTCCATTCTTGCACTGCTATAAAGAAATGCCTGAAACTGGGTAATTTATACGAAAAGAGGTTTAATTGGCTAATGGTTCCACAGGCTATATAGGAAGCCTGGCAGCATCTGCTTCTGGGGGGGGCCTCAGGGAGCTTTTACTCATGGTGGGAGGCAGAGCTGGAGCAGACATCTTCACATGGCTGGAGCAGGAGGAAGGGGGCCGGGGGGAGGAGCCACACACTTTTAAACAACCAGGTCTCATAAGAACTCTGTCATGAGAACAGCACCAGGGGGATGGTACTAAACTGTTAGAAATTGCCCTCATGATCCAGTGACCTCCCACCAAGCCCCACCTCCAACATTACATTTCAGTATGAGATTTGGTTGGGGACACAGATACAAACCATATCACCAATTTCAGCAAAATTCACAGATCAGGACGTATGTAATTAGGTGTCTATTTAGTTTAATTCTTTCAGATCAACTGCTTTCCTGTTCAGAGATATCCCAGAACCCTGCTGAACGGCTTGCAGTTTCTTGTTAGCAGGTGGATTCTGTACTTTCCCTCGGCTTTTTTGTTTGTTCTTTTCCATGTACAAGCCTTCACAGTCTTGACTGAAGTATTATTCATGGAATGATTTATTTGCACAAGTAAAAACTTTTGTTAGACTTTCTTCCCAGCAAGCTGAGAAGTGACTCACCTGCCCACTTACCTCTACTCAGATCTGCTCTCCAGAAGTTTAAGAATTCTGAGAAGATCACACACAGTCAATTTAATTGCTTGGAATATGATTTTTGCTCTTTGGCATTGATTACATAGGTGTTTATTTAGTCATTCCTAGTGACTACTCTGTTTTGCTTCCTTGGAACGTTTTTGTCTTAATATCTGCTGTATTTTGTTTTTGGTCACAGGAGTGAAAAGGCTGTCAGTGTCTGAGTTAAATGAAATCCTGGAAGAAATTGAGACTGCCATTAAGGAGTACTCTGAGGAGCTGGTGCAGCAGTTGGCTTTACGAGATGAACTGGAGTTTGAAAAGGAAGTGAAAAACAGCTTTATTTCTGTTCTTATTGAAGTGCAAAACAAACAGAAAGAGCACAAAGAAACAGCAAAAAAGAAAAAGAAACTAAAAAATGGCAGCTCTCAGAATGGGAAGAATGAGAGAAGTCATATGCCCGGCACAGTAAGTGATGTTTTGCAGGAGGCGTCGAACACTGGAAACAGGTTCTGTGGTGGTCCCAGCCTTCGGGGCTGGTGGCAGGTGTGCAGGTTGTACATGGGCAGGAGTGTTACGCTTCTAATCAGAGCCCAGTGGGATTTTATTCCAGAATACCACTGTGCTCAGTTTCTTCAGAAAGTCGTTTTCTTGACTAGGGTGTACTGGTTTTCTGAATAATAGTGAAATGTTTAGCAAGGAAGTAAGTGGAAGGAAGAGGGGGCAAAAAAGGAAGATGTCTTGAAGGAAAGAAGCTTTAGCAAGTGACCATTTTTACCACATCAAAATTTGAAGAGTGGTTATGTATATTTGGCTAGTAGTTTTTTTCTTATTTTTGCTGAACTCTTATGAGTTGTGTGATAAGAAATTAGAAGGGGTTTATTTAGGGGTAGCAGAACTCTGCTCAAGGCACAAATTGTTTGTAAACAGGTTCCTCCTGATTTTTCAGCGAGGTTGGAATACAAGAAGGTAAGTGACATCAGCCATTTGGCCTAGTATTTGGCAGACTAGACTATTACTGACTGGTGAAAACAAGTTTAGAACATCTGAAACGCTGATGCTTTGATAAGATTTTTTTTGTGTTGAAGTCTTGTATATTCCCACCTTGATTTTGTTTGTGTGTGAAGAAATGTTGGTTTTATTTTTAGAGTATAATGGTTGGGTAAAGGGATCTCTTTTTCTAAATGGAACATCTCTTTTTAATTTGTGATATCAATAACGTGGTCTCACAAATCACAAACTAGCTATTATGGCTTGCAATAATATGCGTTCTGTTTTTGATAAAGTCTAATTTATTTATCTAAAGAATACTTAGCAGAGAAATAGATCTCATTAACCAGATGCTGATGGAATCCTGGAAATACAGTTCTAGGATGGTGGGCCACCAATGAGCAGTTAATACAAAGAGAGTCTTACCATGTAGCTCATTTATTATGCTGTTATTAGCCTATGAATAAATCCATATTTTTTTAGTGTAATGTTCATTTGTATCTATTTTGAAAGGACATTGCGGCTGGGCACGGTGGCTCACGCCTATAATCCCAGCACTTTGAGAGGCTGAGGTGGGCTGATCACCTGAGGTCAGGAGTTCGAGACCAGCCTCAACATGGAGAAACCCCATCTCTATTAAAAATATAAAATTAGCCGGGCGTGGTGCTGCATGCCTGTAATTTCAGCTACTCTGGAGGCTGAGGCAGGAGAATTGCTTGAATCCGAGAGGTGGAGGTTGGGGTGAGCCAAGATCACGCCATTGCACTCCAGCCTGGGCAACAAGAGTGAAACTCCATCTCAAAAAAAAAAAAAAAGAAAGAAAGGACATCGCTTATACATTGACATTGAAAAAAGTTCTCAGATATCTATTATTTTTAAGAAATGGCAGTATTGATTGAATAGATGTTTATTTAGTCATTCCTAGTGAGTACTCTGAAAAAACCCCAAAACCAACCCACATTTGTTTGAATATACAATCCTAGAAAATTTGCTTTAAAATATTAGGGACACTATTTTGCATTTGCATCTCATATTTTTAGAACTGGCACCCTGTAAATTGCCCTGTTATGCAAGTGAGATTAAGTAAAATGCTTAGTTAAAAAGTCATAGCATGGTTGGTAATTTCTGCCTATTTGCTTTTAGGGATTACATGTAAATCCTCCATTTATTGCTGTTAACACTTGGCTGAGAAAAGTAAATTTATCCCTAGAGGAGTTTAAAGGCTTCGTTTTGTAACTCCCATGTAAAAAGGGTTAGAGTAAATCCATTGTGTAATTTTACATGGCATTTATATTGAGAAATGGATTTGGCAAGGCAACAGTTAGGTCTTACTTCAGCCTTCATTGGTCTTGAAATAGATTCATAGTAACAGTAAATATTTTTCATAATGTTTGAACTTTTGAAGTTGCATTTTGCCTGATTTACAATTTGTGTCAAAAATTTTAATCAGTTCAGTAATGGCATGGCTAAGCTTGCAGTACAGTTTCCTGTATCCTTTTAAAGCCTAAAATGCGGCCGGGCGCGGTGGCTCATGCCTGTAATCCCAGCACTTTGGGAGGCCAAGGTGGGCGGATCACCTGAAGTCAGGAGTTCAAGACCAGCCTGGCCAACATGGTGAAACTCCGTTTCTACTAAAAAATAGAAAAATTAGCTGGGTGTGGTGGCGCATGCCTGTAATCCCAGCTACTCTGGAGGCTGAGGCATGAGAATCGCTTGAACCCAGGAGGCAGAGGTTGCAGTAAGCCAAGATTGCTCCACTGTACTCCAGCCTGGGCAACAGAATGAGACTCTGTCTCAAAAAAAAAATAAATAAATAAAAATAAAAAGCCTAAAATACCAGGGAAAGACCATCCTATCTGTGACACAAGTAGGCTGGAAGTGTGATTCTGAAAATAGTGGTAGGTTGCTCAAAAGAAACCCAAAGTGAAATAGGCAGTTGGATAAACAGATTCCAGTAGCTTGCCAAACATTTTACCAAGCATTTTATATCACATGCAGTCTTCGCAAGACCTGGTCTCTATGAGTTTGCTATTATCAGTGATACTAATTCCTAAAAAATGGTGACCTCCTTAGAATCGTCATATGTTACCTGTTTTTTCAATAACATCAGTCACTTTTTTTTTTTTTTCCTACCTGAGATATTTTTGTTTTATTAGCAGGAGTTGAAGTTTTTCGTTAAGTATAGAATAGCTTCCTTCTATTTTTCTTCATGTATTTTTCACTGAAGCAGTACATCAATTTGTAGTTGGCATACCACTTTATCTAAAATTGTTACCTTGTTCTCTTTGGTCCAAAGATACTCTAATGAAATATTGGAGTGGGTATAGAGCAGAGTTAAACTTGGAGACGGATTTTGTTTTAAATATTTGTTGTGGTGAAAAAAAAAAATAGAGGGCATAGGGATGCTATTTAGAGCATTAGAAAATTTCATTAGACCATGAAAATATGTGAAATGTTACAGAAAGTAGTATCTTATAAAAGTGAAATATGATTTTGATTGGAGTTTTAGGTTTAAAATAACCATAATGCTGTGTGTTGGGTAAGATGAAACAACATTCATTCAGCAAGGATTTGTGGAGTGCCTTCCTGTGGCAGGTGTTCTTCAAGATACAGTGGGAAGGATGACTCATGACGGTAATTCTAGGACTTTGAGAGGCTGAGGTGGGAGGATCCGTTGAGCCCAGGAGTTTGAGATCAGATTGGGCAATACAGTGAGACCTTGTCTTTACAAAATAAAAATTATAAAATTAGCCAGGTGTGGTGGCATGCACCTGTAGTCCCAACTACTTGGGAGTCTGAGGCGAGAGGATTGCTTGAGCCCAGGAGGTTGAGGCTGCAGTGGGCTATGGTCACACCACTCCACTTACAGCCTGACCCTGTCTCAAACAAAAAAGAAAAAACAGAAAAACCACAGTGGTGAATAGAATAGAATAGACGAGGCTCATCACATGCCCTCCTGGAGCTTATAGTCTAATGACGGAGAAAGGCGATAAACAAGGAAAAAATGAATAGATGATGGAATTTTAGTAGTAAATAAAGGCCGTGAAGAAAACCAAAGGCTGGGTGAGGCGGTAGATAGCGATGCTGTTGGGAAGCTGTTTTGGAGAGTGTCACTACACCACTGCTTCTCCTTATTGACAAGGGAGGCTGTCTAGTCCTTTTCCAATTCTCCATTTGAAGAGGAGGTTAGAGGAGTGGACCTCTTTGGGAAATGCAACTCAAGAGAGTGGCAGGCTTTCTATTTCCTCTGTCCTTTTTTGCAGCATCTGGAGGAGCAGAGGATGGGGGTTAGAGAGTGGTTAAAGGGCACTCTCCATTTATCACTATGGTGACCTACATGTATTTCTTTGTGCTGACCATGCTGTTTTGGGTGACACTTCTTTATATTCAATGCTCTTCTTCTGGAATCAAATTCGTTACCTGCTTCTTCTGTCCACTTGGGGGATTTTTTTTTTTCTCACTCATCTTTTAAAATCAGGGCCAAGCATTGTCTTCCTTTCTTAGAACCTTCCTTGATGACTCTGTCTCCAATGCAGAGTTGACTACTCTCTCTTTTTAGAGGGGTTAGTGTTATTCCTCTTTAGTATTTCTATTATCACTGTTGTATCATACTGCAATTTTTTGTTTTCATGCCTATCTCTGTTTTATGTTCCTAAGGATAAGAAATTTAACTTTACTTTCTTGGTATTCGTAGATCCAACCTTAGGTACCTAATAAATTTCTGCTGAATGAATGAGTGAACGAAAGATAAACTTGCAAATGTGTATTTCTGTCTTGGATCTTTCTGCCAGGTGTCAAACCCATGGACAATGAATAGAATATTGACTAAGAGCTTTGGGTTAAGAGCTGTGTTTGAATCTTGGTCCTGCATACAGACGGCTTTGAATTTTGGAAAGATTAAATGAAATAATGTATATAAGATTAGCAAACATAGCAAACACCATGAGTAAATGCTAATTATTATATATGTCCAACTGCCTACTAGACAATTCCCTTTGGATATCTTGTAGGAGTCTGAAATTTATACTGTTAATCCAAAGTTACCATTTTCCTAAAATTGAATTATTTTCTCTTGGTTAGCAAAACTAGTTTATCTACTCACTGAAACTGATAGAATTTCCAAGTCAAAGAATATAGAGTTTTAAATGGCTTTAAATGACCAGCTTTTCAAATTATTCTGTAGAAATGTAGCCCAGTAGAGCATAAGAGTGACCATTTTCCCACACCTTCCACCAACAGTGGATGTTAAGAGCTTTTGAATATACACCGCATAGGCAAACAATAGGTTTGATCTGTTGACCATTTGTATTCTTTTATGAGTTGCCTATTATGTTTATGTGCCTGTTATGAGATGTTTTCATATTTATTTGTGAGGGTACACATACTTTTGATATTGAAGTACCACACTGTGTTGTAATCATTGGCTTAAACCTGTCTTCTAATAGTGCAAGCTCTTTAAAGTCTCATTCACACTGCTTTCCCAGCACCTCACCTAATTTCTTGTTCTTTGCACATCACTTAATGCATGTTTGTTGAATTGAAACTTCAGTGTACAGGAGATTGAATCCCGGAGGATTTAGATTTGTAGTATTTGAATTATTATTGTTCTGTTGGGGATTTTTATTGGGGGAGCCAGGCTTCTGTAATAGCATACATTCACAGGTCATTGAATTTCAGTAGCAGTTCTCATGAATACAAGAATAGGTTGAACAACACCAGGTTATGTTGTAATTTTGTAGTTACTATTCATCTAATGTTATCTGAAGTTGTCTGGGCATTATGGCCTACCTGCTTAGCATCATAACTTAGTAAACTTATATGTATGAAAATGGAATACTTACTCTCTGAGTATCTAGTAACAAATCTTTGAATGGAATGTCACATGTAAGGTTGTTTATGCTAAGTCTTGTTGAGAAGATAGGAATTGATAGTCTTTTCTGTTTGCTATAATGACATTGAACTTTCAAGAGAGAATTTCTACTGTGTTACACTCACCACCGTCAAAAATGCATGACTGCGTCAGTCAACCCTGAAAAAGTTTATACTGACAACTTTTGGGATATTAGCAATCAGTGACTAATGATAGTAGAGAAAAGAAAAAACTGTAAAAAGAATCACATTACCCTAATTTATTGCTTTTTGGGGGTTAGGGAGAGAATTGCTTAAGGATGGGGGAGAGCTAGGGCTTAGATGATATACACTCTTTCTTGTATATATTTTCTTTCAGAGATACATTGCTCCGTTTCTGTGACTCAGCTCATGTCATAATATGACTGATAGCCTTTATTTGGGGCTTCTGTTTAAAACAACATGGACCTGGCTTTTTCCCCCCTTGTTTTTAATTTGGAATTTTTTAACAGCACATTTGCTCAGATGATTTAGACCAGGGATTGTTAAGGCAGACTACTGTCCAAGGGCTAAATCAACTCTTCACCTGTTTTATGAATACAGTTTTACTGGAACACAGCTATGTTCATTCATTTATATATCATCTATAGCAGCTTTGGGGCTATATGGACAGAGTTGAGTGGTTGCCGTAGAGACTGTGTGGCTGACAAAGCCTAAAATAATTAATGCCTGGCTCTTTACAGAAAAAGTTTGCCAATCTCTGATTTAGACTTAGTAAAATTAAAAAGTAGAACAAAAAGTTATGAACTCCAGTTAAGTGAGTTTGCATAGATAAAAAGAGTACTGTAATGTGTCTACAATTTGTATTTAAAAGGTTACTTTGTTTTATCTTGAGATTATGTTGAATTGTTCCTTTTCTTGGGGCCCCTTCAGCAGCAGCCTGAGCGATAGTGACACCTTGGCCAGCCAATCTCCAAGCTACGTGTGGCAGCTTCTTGCCTAACAGCAGACCTCTGTGCTGTGTGTGTCTGAATCCCAGTAGCTAGGTAAAGAGAGCGAGCAGGTAGACCAGTGTTCTCTAAATATGGAGACAAACAAAAGGAATAAAAATGTTGTATTATACACAGTGATAAAATGTGGTTTTAAAAGAAGGTTAGAGGAGAAGTGGAAAAGGCAGTGAGTTTTTTTCCCCTTTATCTTTTTTTTTTTTTTTGAGATGGAGTCTCACTCTGCTGCTCACGCTGGAGTGCAGTGGCACGATCTCGGCTCACTGCAACCTCCGCATCCCGGGTTCCAGCGATTCTCCTGCCTCAGCCTCCCGAGTAGCTGGGATTACACGTGTGGGCCACCCCGCCCGGCTAACTTTTGTATTTATTTTTTTTAGTAGAGATGGGGTTTCACCATGTTGGCCAGGCTTGTCTCGAACTCCTGATCTCAGGTGATCCACCTGCCTTGGCCTCCCAAAGTGCTGGGATTACAGGAGTGAGCCACAGTGCCCAGCCTTTTTCCCCTTTATCTAAGCAGTGTTGCTTGAGATACTAAATTCTACCTGATATACATTCTTTTTTTTTTTTTAGACAGGGTCTCACTCTATTGCCCAGGCTGGAATGCAGTGGTGCCATCTGGGCCCATTGCAGCCTCTACCTCCTGGGTTCAAGCAGTTCTCCTGCCTCAGCCTCCTGAGTAGCTGGGATGACAGGCGCCCGCCACCATGCCCGGCTAATTTTTGTATTTTAGTAGAGACGGAGTTTCACCAAGTTGGCCAGGATGGTCTTGAACTACTGACCTCAAGTGATCCACCCACCTCGGCCTCCCAAAGTGCTGGGATTACAGGCATGAGCAACCGTGCCCGGCTCTGATATACATTCCTGAATGTAAATATTGACACATTTTAACAATAATTTGTTGGTGATATTTGATAGTATCTTGCTGCATTTTCTTTAGTGCAAAGCATTTACTAAAAATTACTATTAGCATGATAGAAGGTCATTGTAGGGTGGAGAGAAACTTAAATATATAATGGCTATTATTTTAATAATTCAAACCTATGAATTATGAATTACTTTAGATGTGGAACAAATTTGTTTAATGAAAAATAATATTACCTAGAGAAATATATGTCATCATCAGTTTTTGATATATTTTTATCATCTACTCTTTGTTTTCTGCAATGGTTTTTGGTGGTAGGCTGGTAATAGTGAACTTTCATGATCCAGCAGTTAATGTAGTAAAAATCAGGAGTCCATTCTTGACTTCTTTATGTCTTAGAGAGGTCATTGTTAATATAAACAAGTTCACATAAAAGCTGTAATATGCCAGGAAATTGTATTCTTCTTGTATACAGTCTTGTGCCACATAGTGATATTTCGGTCAGTCATGGACTGCGTATAGATAGATGATGGAGTCAGGATTATAATGCTGTATTTTTACTGTACTTTTTCTATGTTTATCTACATTTAGATACACAAATACTTACCATTGTGTTACTGTTGTCTACATTATTCAGTACAGTAATAGGCTGTATAGGTTTGTAACCTAGGAGCAGTAGGCTGTACCATGTAGCCTAGGTATGGAGTAGGCTATACAATTATGTAGGTTTGTGTAAGTACACTCTGTCATGGTCTATACAATGACAAAGTTGCCTGACTCATTTCTTAGAATGTATCCTTGTTTTTAAGCAGCACATGACTGTACTTAGAGTATTTATGTTTCAGGAAGGAATTTCTAAAATTGCCAAGATAAATTATTATATTCTAGTTTTAGTGGTTTTGAAAATATTTGGCAATAATTAATTTAGTTTCCACATTAATATTAAGTTACATAAAAAATTTTAAAAAGATCTTCAAAGATAACAATTAAATTATTTAATGCTAATTTTGAAGATCTTTGTATTATATTTTTTTCTGCCATAAAAATAAACTTATATAACAGGTGATTAATATTGAAGATTTTCAAGTGTGTATCTGCTTTGGTATAATGTATATTTTCTAATTTACTTAGATCTGTTTTTTTAAAAAAAGTATTTTTGGTAGAATTTGCTTTTATAACTGCTTTATAGTTCACATTAAAATTATTTGAAGTATTAAAACAAGATATTACTTTTACATCTTAAATAATATCTTAACTATTTGAATATTTTTACTCTAAATTTTTTACACTTGTTTCCTTGTTTTGATTATTTTAATTTATTAAAAATTAAACCTGTTTTATAAATTAATGTTTGAAGATCATATTCAAGCTATTGAAAATGACGTGATTTATAAGGAACAATAATTATGTTTTCATTTTGCTTTCATTTGAACCTCCTGAGTATAAAGAATATTAATGAAGTAAGAGTAGATTAGAGTCAGAAATAGATGAAAAGCATTCCTTGATTGCTTTTTCAAACCTTTTTTCTGACATTGAGCTTCGATATTGAGATTTTTAAATGATTTCCTGGCTAGTTAGAAATCTGTACCAGTTGGTGTCAGGTGAGGCTGAGAAACAAGTTTGGTAGAAGAAATAGTGTAAATTTCCTGGGCCCTTTGTTGTCTTGCTTTTCCCGGTCTTGGATGTTGCTTTCTGTGAAGCTGGTTGAACTGGTGAATATGCTGTGTGTAGAATAAGCTGATATATTTGAGATACCAGAGAAGAACTAACAAACTACAGCACTGTATCTGATTCTTGTTCACTTTTATGTAGCATAGTGTTCTCTAGCTCTTTTCTTTTTATTGTTCAGAAAGACCGAATTATTTAAGTGTTAACTTGTTTTCTGTTTAAGCTTTTTTGCTGATTCTATGCTTAGTCATAGATAGTAATCTCTCTTCTTTATGTTGTTTTCAGTCCTATCAGCTAGGAACTATAATCGGGGATTTATTCTTTCTCAGCTGCAATTTTATTTATATTAGAAGAACTTGAAATGCTGTTTTTGCTGTTCTGGGGAAAAGTAGAAAGGTGTGGTTATTTCTCTTTGGGAGTTGTGTCTAAAATATTATTCTAGCCTTTTTATTTTCAGGAATTATAGCCAATACTTTTTTGAATATTGATACTTGGTGAGCACTTTGCTAGGTACTTGCATGGATTATTCCATGTAACCTTCACAACAACTCTATAAAGAAGGTATTATTGTTATTATTTCCATTTCATAAATGAGTAAACAAAAGCTTAACAGGGACCTTAGCTCACAGAACCAGCATGCATTGGAATGAAGATGTGGAGTTATTTAGAGGTGGATGGAAGGATCCTTGGCTTGAATTTTCCTTTTCTGAGCTTTGCAAGGATGTTGTAAATGGGCCTTGGGGATCTTGGCCCATCTCTTTGTCTTTCAGATTTTGGTGAATTTTTATAAATCTATATCCTATTTACACATTGTTGCTCCTGGTTTTGTCTGAGAAAAGTTTCCAGATAAGGACTGATTTTGAGACTTTCAATACATACTTACGCCAGGGAAGGAAACAACTACGAGGCAGTGGTGAGTATTCTCAGCGTAAATACTGGTGTTGAAGCTGTGTATTGAATACCCTCTTCCTCCGTCCTTGCCACATTACTTTGGCATTTGTCAGTAGTGAGGGCAACAATAAAGTAAATACTGTAATGCTTAATCATTTTCCTCCTCACAAATAGGCTCCTATCAAAAATTCCATTCTGAGAGGGGGCATTTTATAGCACTATTAACTCCTTCCTAAAGATGTAGTGGGAAATGGATGAATCAATTACAAAATAACTTTAGATTCAGAATTTTCACCAGCTCTTCACTTTGAATTTGAACACTTGGATTCTTATTTCAAACTTGGAAATGGTAGATTAAATGGAGGGGGGATTGGGTTTTCTGATATACTGCATTATTGCAGTTATTTAAATTGAACTGTAACAAATTGTTTTTTCTTTTCTTTTAAAAAATATTTACTTATTTATTTAGTAACAAATCTTTAATGTCTTTCATTTCATTCAGCATTCATAACCTTGAGACTTAGTTCTGTTGGCGCTTTGATATGTCTGTGGTACTTTAACCTTGAGAAATGTTAACAAAGAAATGCTTCCCTCCCTTCCCCTCTCACTCTGTCTCCCTCCTCCCCTACCCCTTCTGTCTCTCCCTCTCCTTGTCCTCCTACTTAGAAAATTTAAGCATAGACAAAATCTTCCCTCTGGCCCAGTTAAGCACCATAAGCACCTAATAATACCGCATCTGCTCTCAAGGTTGTAAATGTAGTGTTTCTAAATGAGGTGACGTTTACTAAAAAGTATATTTAACCTGCCTCTGAGGTTTTATCTTTTTAAAATTCATTTTGCCTTCCAAATGGGTGTATTATTTTTTGGAATTTACAGGGCAGCTATGAAACAGAGTGCACAGTATGCTCTACACAGTTCGTTTCCTGTTTCTTCCTGGTCTCACTGCCCTGGTCTCTCTTTTCCTTTATCCTTCTAGTTCACTGATCTTCTACTTGCTACTCTTTGATTATCCTAGCTAGGGGTTTGAGATTTCTTTTCTTTTCTTTTTTTTCTTTTTTTTTTTTGAGACAGAGTCTCGCTCTGTTGCCCAGCTAGAGTGCAATGGTGTGATCTCGGCTCACTGCAACCTCCGCCTCCCGGGTTCAAGTGATTCTCCTGCCTGAGCCTCTTGAGTAGCTGGGATTACAGGCACCTGCCACCACGTCCGGCTAATTTTTGTACTTTTAGTAGAGATGAGGTTTCACCAGGTTGGCCAGGCTGGTCTTGAACTCCTGACGTCAGGTGATCCATCCACCTCGGCCTCCCAAAGTGCTGGGATTACAGGCGTGAGCCTCCGTGCCTGGCCAGGGTTTGAGATTTCTTAGTCACTCCATTGTTTTATGTTTTACAAACCACGCCAACAAGATTATTTCATTAATCTCATCTTACTTTCCTAGACTGGATTCTTCAGTGGACTTTTCTAGAACTTCGTTGTTCACTCTTCTGAAAAATAACTTGATGTTCTGTCGTGTCATCTTTATTCTGTTCACACTCAACTTATTTTGGGCTTTTTTTTTTCTTTCTCTCCTGCGAGAAGTCAAGACACCTCATGATATGGTGAAAAGATCACAGGCTCTAGGTCTCTTGGGTTCTGGTGTTAGGAGTGTCACAACCTCAGCTTATGAGACGTTTAAAAATGCCTGCTATGGCCCAGGCACTATGCAAGCTGCGGGGATGGAGAAATGCCTAAGACCTGTCTCTCCCTTCAGAATGTAGTCATTTCCTCATAAGAAAATGAAGCCACTGGACTCTGAATGTATCATCTGGCTGTGCAGTTCTGCCATTCTGGAGCACTCATTTATTTAGCCCTATATATTTAGAGAGAGAGAGTGTGTGTGTGTCTGTGCATATGTGTGTGTTTTTAATTTGCTTTCTTAATAATGAATCTTTTTGATTGAATTAATTCATAGACTCATAGGATTTATAAATAAGAAGACGTTTAAATTTAATATGATTTAACCCTCTGTTTTACAGGTGAGGAAACAGGCCTTAGCAGTAAAGTGACTGCCCTCCTGTCACACAATTAGTGGCAAAGCTGGGAAAGAACCCAGATCTTCGATTTCTAATTCATCACTTTTCTGTCCAAGTTGACCGTTTAAAAATTTTCTGATTCTAAGACTTTTGCCTGAGATATGATTCCTGGTTTCATACAGAAATCTGGAAGTATCCCACTGGTATTGGTAATGATCGCTGTAGCGTTTTGCAGGTTAAGTCACTGACTATCAGTCAGATGCCTCCTACATACTGAAGTCTGGTTTTTGCTTTTTGGAGCATATGAAAGAAGTATCTGACATTTTTTTTCTGTCCTTAAGGATTTTGAGAACTTGAGTTGAATTTATGAAAAATTAACCTAACCAGAATTTTCATTTTTCTTTATTGTTTCTCTTTAGATCTTGTGCCCTCTATCTCCCCATTAAAAATATCTTGATTACTTTTCTTTTTTTTTTTTTTGAGACGGAGTCTCGCTGTGTCGCCCAGGCTGGAGTGCAGTGGTGCTGTTTCGGCTCACTGCAAGCTCCGCCTCCCGGGTTCACGCCATTCTCTTGCCTCAGTCTCCCGAGTAGCTGGGACCACAGGCGCCTGCCACCGTGCCCAGCTAATTTTTCGTATGTTTAATAGAGACAGTGTTTCACTGTGTTAGCCAGGATGGTCTCGATCTCCTGAACTTTTCTTATACTGCTATTAGGCAAACATTAATTGATGCACAGTTGTGTCCCTGGCATGGGTGTTAAGGATGTAGAATCAATTTCAGTTTTCCAGGAATGTGCTGCCCATGGGTTGCAGATTGAGATGATGAACCATCCAATGTGCTTTAGTGCGGTGATTCTCAACCAGGCCAATTTTGCCCCCCACGGGACATGAGTCAATGTCTGAAAACATTTGTTGTTGCCACAACTGGGCAGGGTGGGGAAGGATGGGGGTGGTACTGCTGGCATCCTGGTGAACAGAGACCGGAGGTGCTGGTAGAGATCCCACCCCACTACACTGACCCCCGTGACAAGAATGATCTGACTGGAAATGTCAGTAGTGTCAACGTGGAGAAACCTAGCTACAGGGTGTGATAATTGCTATATTCAAAACAACTACCACGTTTTTAGTGTTTTCTGAGCCTGGCTCTGTTCTGTGGTCAGGGTGGACATATATTACTATTGCCCCTAGCTAGGTTTAGGGGTCTGGGAAGGCTGAGTTGCACCCGGAGGTCAGGTAGAAGGAGGAGGGAACAGGCACAGACAGCAGAGGGGGTGGTGTGTGCCACCACTTGGAGGGGACAGTTAGGGACATCTGGGGAAATGCAGGCTGCTCATTATGGTGAAAGCTAGAAGGTTTTGCAGGTTAAGTCACTGACTATCATTTCAAGAAGAGGCTATGGAAATTGCACAGTGGAAGCTGGAAAATGGATGGCGTTGTACGACATTCTGAGGCACCTGGTTTTTGTTTAAAGGCTGTAGAGAACCAAAAATGGATTTTAGATCAGGCAGTTACATGTTTGGGTTTGTCTGTTTTGGAAGAGAACTTCAGTGGTGTCAAGGAGAACTAATTGGAAGGAGGCAACTGGAGAGAAGTTAATTAGGAGGCTGTTGCAGCCATTTCATGTAAGAATTGAGCCAGGGAAGTGAAAGCAGGGATGGAACTATAAATACTTGAATTTCAGAGATATTGGTGAGGTTGATTGGTTTGGACACCAAAGAAGGGAGGAGTTAGGGTCAGGTCATTGATTGTTGACGAGGGCAAGCATAGATAAAGCACATGTGCCCCTTCCCCAAAGGGAGGTATGTAAATCTTGTCAGCAGTCCCTGCTTCTGGCTTCAAGCCCAGCAAATGAGGGGATGTCTCTCTTTTCCGTCAACCTATGGTCTGAAAGTTAAGCCAGCCATTGCAACACACTGGCACACAATGGGGGAGAGAAGACAGGGTTGCTGCAATAAAATCTTATAAAAAGGAGGAATGGACATATTCCATAGATGCTGTGTTCCATCCCATTGAGTGAGACTTGCAAGACCTCCTGCACACTAGCTGTGGCGTGAACTCCCGAATTGGCCAGGCTGGCTGCTTTTGGTTTTGTTCTCTGAGAAGATCTCCCTTATCCAATGTCCTTTGTGGCTCATCTAGGATGGGTGTATAAGTCATATTTCAGCTCAGATGTCATCTCCTCAGACAGCTTTTCTCTGACATCCGAGTAGAAAGTAGGCATCCAGTTTTTAATCGCCTTGTTGGAGCTAGGGATAGGGCATGTGTTAGTTATCTGCAGCATTCAGTTCATTTACGTGTTGTGCTTTTTGTGCCCCCTTATGCTGGAATGTAAGGTCAGGAGGGGTGGGAGGGGCCTTGGCTAATGTGTTCACTCTGAATCTCTAATACCTGGAATGGTATCTGGCTCAGGATGTTTTTTTGAAAGAAAGAGGAAATGAATGAGAGAGGAGAATAAAATGCTGAAGGAGGAACCGGTTTTTGAATTTTTTTGTTTGTGTTTTGGTGGGGAAGAGGACATTGAATTCAGTTTTGGATATGAGTTTTAGAAATATTGATATTAAATATAGACAGGAACATAGGCTTGTCAATAGGCCATTAAACATACAATAGGTACAGATGTCCAATTGGCCATTAAACATGCAGAGTGAAGCTCAGGGAAATTACAGTAAAGATCGATAACATGTACTGAGCTTTGCCATGTGCCAGTCTCTGTTCTTAGCACTTTACTGATCTTAGTAAAGTGGAGCTATCAATTTATGGAAGCAGAAGCTGAAGCTATTGAGTGGTAATGCTCAGAGGAGGTGCATGATAATTAAATATGGACAGAATCCAGAGGCACAGCAGCATCTAAGAGGTGAGTCAAGAAAGAGGCACAAGATCCTAGGGAACACTGGCGTTTAAGGGATGAGTGAAGAAAGTGGCCCCTCTTAGAAGAAGCAACTAGAGAGCAGGAGTGTTGGGGTGAGGGAAATCTGGGAGAGTGTGGTGTCTCTGAATCCAAGGAAGCGGTTCAGGGAGGAGGGATTCCTGGATGTCTCAGAGATCTGAAAAGTGGCCGTGGTCTTCCAGATCAAATAAATGATGTTGGGAAGAGCTGTTTCAGGAAACCCTTGGGAAAGGAAATAGGTTGAGGGTTTGAGAATTTCGTGTTGCTGTCAGGAAGGGGCTAGTAGAGAGGGAGAGTTTGGAAATGCAGTGGAGGGAGAATATTGATGCTGCCTGACTTCTGGGGAGGTGGGAGTTGATGGCAACTGAAGCGTTTGATGGGGGGACGTTCTCAGACATAGATTTTAGTTTTTTTTTTTTTTTTTTTTCCTGTAGAACCTTCTGATTTCCTTGTTCTGTAATTTTCCAACGGATCAAGAGGCGATTGAACTGTACATGCTGCACATCGCTTTCCTGGTTCATTGCCAGTGAAAGAGCTGGGGACAGTAGGGTCTTGTCAGCTGCAGCCACTGACTCAGCAGCCATCAGCAGCAAGGACAGAGGTTCTGCTGCATTCCTTACTTTACCTTCTTTCACTGGCATCAGCTGTTAGTTTTGTTTTTCCAGGTTACCTTGGCTTCCCGTGGTTGCATTTTCACTAATTTCCGCTAAGCCTAGAATTCTGGTGGCACAAAAGCCATCTTTCACAAGTAGTCAGGTTATCAGTAGTTGAGATGGCTCAGTAATGTCTGCAAACCACACATTTAATAAAGAAAACCTAAATTACATCTGCATCTTACAAAATTGAAACTGCATCAACTTTTGTTTTTTCTAGTGACAGGAATTGGCTTTCTGATTGCGAAAATAAAGCTAGTGTTTTTGGAATGTACTTTCCAAATAGAAAGTGTGTCTTAGTTTCCCGATATGTGGATTCTGAAACTTTTTATCTTGCTTTAGATTTTATGAATTTGTATCTAGCTTAAACATGCCCATAGATAATGGAGCCAGGTAATATAGACTAAGTACTTAAAAACAAGTACTTTTCTCTTTGTCACATTTGAAAGAAAATATATTTTATGAAAATAATTTAAAAAATAAACTGACTTGGTTATTTGAAAATAGTTTCTCATCATCGTTATTATATACTCTGAAGCCTAAGATGTTATCTCATTTGATAACCTATTTAAAAAATATGAATGAATTATGATAGCATTGGAAAAATTTACAGAAATAGTTTTCTATAGGTTTTTGTTTTATAACTAGTCTCCTCCATCAAAGCTAATAGTTATGCTTTCAGTGAACTGAAGAGTAGTCAGCAAAGTATCTTGACTAGACGTTTGATTCTTGCTGAAGTAAAACTGGCTTGCAAATCTGGGAAAGGCTAGGTAGGGAAGATGGATGGTTTAGGAGGAGAGGCACATTTGTACAGTCTCCTGTAAGGTAGTAAAATTTGGAGCTCAGATTTTCAGTAACTCCATAGAGTTACATGACTGATACAGAAGCACATAGCTCCCTCGATTCAGCCTGTTGGCATTTCTTAGCTTTTTGTTATCAAGACTTCTTTACACTCTTCAAATTTATCGAGGACCCCAAGAAACTTAATATTTGCTATGTTACAAATTAAAAGTGATAAAATTAAAAATATAAATTCATGAAAAATACCAAAAATAAATTCATTATAAAGAGCATATATTTATGAAAAATAATATTTTACAAAATCATGAAAAAATATCATTGCTGTGCATTTTTGTCAATCTCATTCACATCTGGCTTGATTAAAGACAGCTAGATTCACAAATGTGCTTCTGCATTCAGTCTGTCATTTGGAATATTTCACTGTAAGTCACGAGAGAATGAGAGTGAAAAAGACAACTTATATTTTAGTAGTATTAAGAAAACATTTTTGAACTCCTGAACTCCTGAGAGGATTTCAGGGACCTCTTGGCAGGAGTTGGGTGGGAGGGGGTCCCTGGACTACACTTTGAGAACCACTGGATGAAACTATATGTATTTCTTGATGACCATTTCCTTGGTTTCCTTTCTGCTGTCCCTTGGGGCCTGGTAAAATATTCTTTATGTTGACTCCTCAAATGTGTTTACTGATTTAGATTTCCTCTATAAAATTCCAGGGGAAGGAACCATCCAGTGAATCAGGCCTTCACTTCCTTTTCACGATGCCTTTCCCCTTAATTAGTCATGGTGTAAGAATCCATCTCACTCCTTTGACTCAGCCGCCATAGAGGTGCCACCAGACGCTTTTTACTATGCCTGATGACATTGTAGACTGGTTACAAATCAAGATAAGTTGTTTAGGAAAAAAATACTCCCTTTTCAGTACAAAGAATTCTAGGAAGTCTTGGAGGTTGCTGGGAGAAAGAAACCAGAATTATTTCCTAGAAACGGAGTGGAAAAGTCTTTGGAGAAGTTTTTGGGGGCCTAGCTGGCACGTGGGATCCACTCTGCTCTCCAGGAAGCGTATGCCATCTTCTAGTTCGCATTTCTGCACAAGGCAGTGGCAGGTGGCCCGAAGAGTGAGTGGGAAGCAATAATCAGCTCTCCAAGTAACAGCATTTTCATTTGCTAAATGTTATGTTAATGTTCTCCAAACTGACGGTAGAATTATACAAACTTAGGCTGGAAATATGCATACTGTTCATATTACGTTTTCAGACTTCTGATAAAATGTAGGTAAATAATATCAAAAAGTATCTTAAAAATTACACAGTAAATTTTGTATAGAACAAATATGTGTACAACTTACAACATTTACATTGGAACAATTTTATTAGCTACATCAGAAAAATGCCTGCATGAATATAGTAGCATAAAAACAGTTGCTTTTGCATTTAACTTGCAAAGAAATGGAAGCAACAGCATTTTAAAAAGAGCATGGGTTTATGTGCTTTATCTGGATAAGTAGTGGCATTTTCTAACTGCTTGCCTCTCGGGCACATAAGTCATCATGGTACATTCTTACTAATAGACTTTGAACTTCTTTCTCTGTCCTTTTCTTCTGGGCCGTATATTGCCGCCTTTAGCGCTTCAGCATGGAAGGGATCTCAAATGTCATTCAGAATGGCCTCCGCCACACCTTTGGAAATTCAGGTGGAGAGAAACAGGTGCTCGGTTATCCTTATTTTCCTCATTCTCTACTTTTTCATTTTCTGTGTAAGTGAAGATCCTGAAAGCTGGTAGTTTACTAATTTACTAAGACCACTGCTTAACGAGAGAAATAAAAGTTGGTTATAAAAGTTCATTATATTTATAGTCTTGATAATGAACAGAATTTCCCTTTGAGGAAAAAGCATTTTTCAAATTGGACAATAGATGAAATGCATTCTTAAGACATGTTTTATAGCTCCATTTTTCACTCTTAGTTTTAAACAAATAGACATTAACATTTTAACATAATGTATTGCATGTGTAGGAAATCTGCTTGTGAAAATAACTAAACTAAAATTTGAGACTCTAATTCTAAAAGTCTAAGAAACAAGATGTCATTTTTGGGGGAAGAACGCCAGATGTTGGTATGTTTGAGACTAGAGTTCTAGGTCAAAAATATGTATAGAGTATATCTTACCTCCTTTAAATGAAATTCATGTGTTTTTAAGGTGTATTGCATAGTCAGCCAACTCAGTTGTCTGCCAAACGAGGCATGAGACATTATTTATACAAAATTATACATAGATATGAATATATAATCAAGCATCTAGCAATTTGCTTTTTATTCACATTTTTGTATAATGATTGAAGGAATATCATGAACATGGGAAACATTCACATTAATAGGTATGCTTAAAATTACCTTTCACTTTATGAAATTTTCACCTTAAAAAAGAAAACTCTTTAAGTTAGCTCTTCTGTGCAGATTAAGAAGGTGTACAAAATGTAGCTTGTAGGAAGTTTAGCAAAAGAACGCCTAGATCAAATGCCTGGAGTTTTTACTGTAGGTAGTTAAGTGTTTCTCGAGAAGGGAGATCATTCCTATTAAAGAGGGAAGCCTCACACTGACATTTGCAGCTCATCAATGAGCTCCATGAAGGGATGTTTGAATTTTTGTTTTCATTCCGGTGCCTCTCACCTCTCTCAGCCTCACAAGAAGGCAAGGAATCTTCCAAACTGTGAGTGGAGCAGGGAGGCCTGAAGACACAGCCAGGTAGCCAGAGAGCGGGCCAGGGCGCAGCCTCATGGTGCCTCTCCAGGTTACCTGACGCATGCAGAGTGAAGCCAGGAGGACATCATTTCTGGCCTTTTGTTGTTGTTGTTCTTTACAAAGAAACATTCGATTATACAATTGGGCATCACCTGCAAGAAGTCTACATCAAAAAGACGGTGGAACACTTAAGTGTCTCAAAGATTGAACTATGCAATTTTACCACTTTTCTGGACTTAGGGATCCAGTTACTGTAAAGCAGCTTTCTTTATCCTGTTTTTCAATTATGGGCAGGATAAGATCACTCAGTGAGGATTAGCCACAGAGCTGAGATTTAGGGCACGAGGTTAAATAATGGGTGGAGCTAAGAGATTCCAGGTAAAAACCACTGGCTTTCTATATGAGCATATGTGAAATGCACGGAACTATTTTTTTGGTGGGATGGTAAGAACGAGAAAATCTGGACAATCATTTATGGATTATGCTTTCATGGGATTAGTTATAAGACATGGCGCTGTTACTTGTGAGCCTTTACAAGTAGTGAACTAGGAAGTTTGTCTCAATTTCAGACATTAATTTTCATTATTCATTTCCCCTTAGGCCATTCTGTACTTTCACTTTTCTCCTTTAATGCCTAAAAACGTTTACAATGACTTACCCAATAATTTAAAATAATAGTATAACGCATTTCTAAAACGATTTAAGTGTGTCTTTGTTAGCTTCTGAAAGAAGCTGGTGTGTGTTTTTCAAAGTTGTCATGTTATATATGTGGTCCATTTGTTCAACTAGAATAAAAATGGTCTGAAACAGAATTATTTTGCTGTTGGAAATTACTTTATTGTGCAGAACTGTTAAAACTATGTTTTTAGTTTAAATTGCTATTTTTAAAATGTGTTGAAAAATATGCAAGTAGAATGTGAGATAATACTTCACTTTAAAAATGAACAAATTGAGTAAACCATCCTCAGACTTAGTCCTATGAAATTTTCAATAACTGAAATGCAAAAAGGTGGTTGTTTCTGTTGACACTAGGTTTGTATGAAGCAAATAGAGGTGGGCAAAAAAAAAATGAGCTCCATCTGAGATAGTAAGATAACTTTATTCCCATACAATACCTGTGTTTTCATTACCAAAGTAGCTTATGTTTTATATTATGAGATAGACCTTCTAGTAACAGTATCAAATTTTTTGCAGATAAGGTAATTCTGATTTAAGTGACACTTTTTTTTTTTTAAACTTGGCAGTATTTGACTACAGTCATTCCTTATGAGAAAAAAAATGGACCACCGTCTGTTGAAGATCTTCAAATATTAACAAAAAGTGAGCAAAGACAAAATGAAACTATTAACTGATTTCCTTTTGCTGATCGGTAAACACCTGATTTAGTTGGCTGATTTTGTTGTTAGTGTTTTGTCAATTTAGGATATAAATGATGCATATAATTGTTTATTTTTATAAGAATGAAGCCCAAAATGGCTGTGACATTAAATACAACAGTAACTCTAGTGTTGATTTGTAGTTTTTCTTACCTTGTGAAATATTTATGAGCTAAAATTTTGGGAAAAAGCATAACCTAAATCTCCATCATCTCTTATATGTTTAAGAACATATCCATTTATCATAAATAAAATTCTTTATGGATCTTATATATCTGTGACTGTCAGTAATTGAATAGGAAAGATTTAGGGTAAACACTTTTTATTTCTTATGAATGTAGAACCCGAAGGAGTAGTTATAGGTAGAACATAAATTGACAGTGATGTTTTAAGAACATGCATTCATTCAGCAAATATTTGGTGAAGGCCTACTCTGTACCAGGCCATGATCTGGGCACTTGGGATACTTTAGTGAACAAAGCAGACAAAGATAATGCACCTTCAAGGGTCTTGCCTTAAAAAAAATTGTTAGATTTAAATATACATGATATTGAGTATCTCTTATGATGGCCGCAAATGAGCCCTGAATTCTGGTTCTATCCCTGTTATTTTCAGGGATATCCTTGGAAGTTACTTACTCTCTTTTGCTCACATTGAAAAACTAGGATAAAAAATATTTGTTCTATTTACCTCACAGTAAATAGATTAATATATGTATGATTTTGGCTAAGTTACTATCAATTAGCCGTTAAAATGGAGGGATTGAATTTGCTGATCTGTTAGGTCTTCGTTATGGTAAATATTTATGATACTTGCTAATTAGGGGGGAACCAAATGAAAGAGCATCACATGGATGAGTATGGATGATGATATTTATTTTGGAAATTTAAGAGGAATGGGCAAGGAAAACCTAAGAGTAGAAGCAAGTGTCTTATTTCTTAGCTCCCTGCCTGCTAACTTGGAGCTTTTATTCTTTCCTTTGGTGAATAATTCTTTAAAAAGTTTTATATTTAAATATGGATAAATCAAGTGATGCCAGCCAGTCTGAAATAAAAAATCAAGAGATTAACTGGGTAGCTAGCCCTCTTATTTTCAGGAGGAACTTATGAAGTTATGCGTGTCCAAGATCACACAGGGGGATGGTTAATTACAGAGCTGGGTCTCTTAATTCCCAGGAAATTATACTTTTAATGATGCTGGTTTTTGGTATGTGATTTTATATAGAAGTTAGAAAAAATTTTAAACATGATTGGAAGCAGAAATAGTGAACATGGTAGCCGTCTAAAGAAGGGAACATAAATAAATATTGCTCATAAGCCAGGAATTACTGGCAGGCCTCAGCTTCTCAGATCAAGAACAAATACTTTGTTGGTCAAACTAAAGTCATCATAATTCCAGCATTGAGATGTCTTTATAGGTTGTCACAGTTTGGAATCTTTGGACATATGGGTCCAAAGCTCCTTTTCTTTCCAAAAGAACAGCGCTGTGGAGACAGTCACAGTGTTTATGGATATATAGTCTTCCTCATAAAAGCTATTAGGGGATTCTGGGTGCAATAATAATAGTAATAAAAATTTAAATAAATATTAGTAGTGTTAGTTACAGTTAATACATAGCATGTACTATGTGCCAGGCACTATGATATGACCTTTATATCTGAATTAGTAGCTTAGTCCTCATAACAAACCTTTGAGATTAAATCTAATTATTATTCTCATTTCACAGATGAAGAGCTTGGTGCAAAAGTGGTTAAGTAGCTTGCTCAGCGTCACACAATTAGGAAGTGGCAGAGCCAGGGTTTAAACCCAGGAAGGCTGATTTGACAGTTACACTATTTTGCCTTGTCGTATTGGTGGGGAAAAACAGTGAAATATTTTTACCAGGATGCTTTGGAGAAAATTTGAGTTGGCAATCTCTGTTAAAGTATAATATTTGTGAGTTTATCTCAACCTGAATGGTCTAGCTTAAAAAAGAAAAACGTTACACTAGGTGGCTGTTTTTTCTATTTTAGTTTTTACTTAGAAGATACATTTGTCAAATTAGAATGAGGCTAATTCTCCCAGGTTTCTCCCTAGTGCAGAGGAGGTGACAGCCAGGCAGATGCCAGGTGCTGCTTCATGGAAGTCTGTTCTTCATTTGGGTCTTTTCTTTGAAAGTTTCTAAGGAGTCTGACAGATATGCTTGTTGGAGGGTATAGCTGTCCATTTCTCTAAGAGTTTCTCTAGTTTGCTTGATCTACAGCACTGAGGTTTTCTTGCTGCACAGAGTTCATTGAGGTGCACATTACAGTAACCCACTTTCCAGTATTATTACAGAGCGAAGGCTCCTTGTAAATAACCCAGTTCCTCTTTTTTGCCTCCACTGTTTGGAAATTTTAAATCAGGGAAGCCACTCTCAGGTAAGTGGGATATTCTTACCTAAAATAAATTCTTGTGGACTTACTCCACTAAAATAAATTATTGGGCCTTTATTGTTGTATCCCCTTATCAGGAAAATCACCTATAATTTGTATGAGTCAGTTATATCCTATAATTAAGGAAGATTAAGGCCACAATGATTGAAATTAAATAATATTTTTGGTCTAAATTTTTAACTGTCTTTTTTCCCTCTTCTATTTTGCAGTTCTTTGTGCCATGAAGGAGGACAGTGAAAAAGTTCCGAGCTTGTTAACTGATTATATTCTGAAAGGTGAGTTTTATAATGGTAAAGGTGCGGTGGCTGGGAGGTTTGGATTAGTCAGTAAATACATTGCCTTGCTAATACATTAGACAGTAACTTCCCAATGCACAACTTCCATTAATCTTATTATGCAGGGTGAGGATTAGCTACATGACTGACTTCTACCAACATTATATATTATGGTTTTATGTAATTTAAGTTTTATTGGAGGTTCTGGGTTGGAAATAATCTCCACAGCTAAACTATAAACATCAAGGGAGGTAGTAGAAGAAAATTAGTGAGATGGCACCATAATCATGTGGGTATCAGATGTTGGCAGGTTGGCACTGGGAAGTTTGAGAAGGGTGGTCTCTGTCATCTTGAGGACAGTGGAAAGGAGGACAGATCATTAGTGAGGACGGATGAAGGAAGAGTCACATCTGTGAACAGTGCCAAAGGGAATATGAAAGGGACTGATGTAAGACACAGGGAGGGAAGCGGGGAAATAAAAAGAATGGACTTGCATAAACCCAGGACAGTGGAAAAGCAGCCACAAATCTTAGAGGCAAGGTGAGGCTCACACTGGATGGGAATATTGATGAGGCAGAAGAAGAGTGAGAGGTTGAGTTACTTTGCCGAGGAAAGAGCAAAGTTTGGATGATAAAGAAGGGACGGAAGAACTTAATTAGAGGCAAAATTAATACTTTTCAATGAAATATTTTTTTAAAGTAGCAGGTATTCAGGGACCAGATTTTGAAAGCATCACAAAGTGCGTCTTGTAGTGTTTGATCAAATTTTGAGAGCAATCCTCTTCTAGTAACAGTCTTCTTCTCCGGGTTCTCTCTCTTCTCCATTAAAGTTAGCTGAGCACAAGGAAGATGAAGATTTCTGAGACATTAGAAACCTCAGATGGTCTTTTCTTAAACCATAGTGTCATGAAAGGGGAACCTCAGTAGTATACGCAGAGTGCTCAAAGTCAATCACACATTTCACTTGTAAGAGTCTTGATGCGGTGAGAGTAAGAAGCATGAGCTAGACACTAGTGGCTTAACAATGGGGTAGAACAGACTGAGTTGACATCATTTTAAAAAATAAGCTGTTTTTCTGATGGAGGACTTTTTCTCCCTATAAAATTCTGACTTTTTTTTTTTTTAATACCTGACATCTTTGTTTGCTTTTGTGTTGTGCTAGCATTGGTATGAAAGCTGGATTGTTCTGAGGTTCGTTCTTCTAGATGTGAAACAGGAATGAGACGAACATAAAGAACATGTCTTAAATTTTAATTATAGCGGGTTCCTAGGCCTCTATGAGGGCCAGAGGTAGAATGAGCTTCTGAAGCATTCTCTAGCTGTTTTAGCGTTTAACTGCATGGAAGGACGTTATGACCCAAAGAACAGAGTCCTCTGGGGAAAAATGATTTTTAATTCTTTACTCTGAAAACCTAGGACTGTAATTGTGAACCTACCTATACCGCATGCCTTAGGGAAGCAGCACCCATCTAATTCTGCTCCTCATGCTCGGGCCGCTGGCTCCTGTCTGTAAGCCCAGTTCTATCTATACTGTACCTGCTTCTGATGAGCTGTCTGTGTGCATGTGTTGTGGTTTTGTCTTGGCTTTGTATTGTGAGGACTGGGTGGAAAAGAAGCGAGGATTTAGACTACAGCAGAGACTGTAGTCAGAGAAAACGAAGACGGGAGTGCAATGCGGAGATGTATTTACCCAAATGTGTGTGGGAAGGTGGTGAAGTTGGGTCATTGAAAATGCTCTTTTCCACCCATCCTGAAAGTTCACAGCTGGTTAACTGTTCCTCTTCCTTGGGAACCAATAATACGACACTTTGCCTGGGAGGGGGATATTGCTCAATGGGAGAATACTCCTTCCCCTTTTTTGGCTAGTTTGTTGTTGTTTTAACACAGATGAGAGTGTGGCTTGGCTGCCTGAATACACCATCTTAGTTTTAATGCAAATGTCAGAAGTGAAAGAAGGTAGAAAAGTGGTCTCATTTGGCCTGAGAAAGAGAGTAGGGTGGGCACTGTATGGGCTAATTGAGCTTCTCTTTCTCGCACCTGCTTAATGACCCCACTGCAGCCTGCCGCCACTGCTGCCTTGACAGTAGTACCCAAGGCTCATTCTGAAGTAATGTACGCGTGGCTGCTGCTGTGCTGATGCTAGTTAGGAATAAAAATGTGTGAAGAAACTTGCACCCTTCTTTGACTTCCCTAGGGAGCCTGTTTGCTGTGTCACAAGCCTCATGGTATAGGGCGAATGTTAGGGGCTTCTGTCTCCAAGTGGCATCCTAAGAGACATGGCCTTTTGGTATCTCATTTCTGGGAAATTCTAATGTGTGTTGAGAGAACTCATCCTTGTTGGGTATAGCCTCTTAAAACCTTTAAAAAAATTGCGACATAGATCTTTGCATTAACATTTAGTTCTCATTACTTAATGGTGTTTTTAAATGTACATGTAAAATGTATGTTTTGTGTAAATGTATACAAAATATACATTTGTAGCTAAAAGTTCTCTTTTTCTTCTAGTTCTGTGTCCTACATAGAGCAGCAACTTTATCTGCGGTGGGCTCCAAGCTAGATTTCCTACAGCATTATTCTGAAAGCTGGCTACCGTTACCCTTCTTGCTATTGGAAACTCAGCACATTTGAACTTGGGTTTGATTCAGTATTAACAGATCTTGACTACACTAATTCTTTATATTATAGAACCAACGGAAATATGGGCACTATTTTGAATTCTAGAGATGGTTTTTGTTAAATCTACTAATAAACTGTTCTCTTAGTAGACTGAGAGAGAGTAATATTAATTGTGCATGTGCAGTTCTATTTCTCATTAACTGACAGTATGCCCATTTGTGTTTACGGCTTTCTTATCTGAACTGCACTGATGAGCTAGATTAAAGGCTTGGGAGATTTCTACTATGAATTCAGTGACGGCAACAACCAACACTGTGTTTTGTGAGAATTGTCAGTATAACTATTACCTGCCAGTATTGTTCAGAGAGACTGAAACAGAATAAACTTGGGCTGTTCTTGAAGAAGCAAAACCAAATATGCATTACTTTGGTTTAATACTTTAACATTGAAACTGTTGGTGATGATGGATTTTGTAGCTTGCTGCTTGTTTCACCATTGGTCAAATTTTAACCATTAAATTGCCATTCACTTTTAGAATCTTGTATTGTTTAACTTTTGATTTTCAAATGTTCTGCTTCATGTGTCTGTGAAGAATTGTACTTTAAAAGTTTGTGTCCTCTGAGGTGCTTGAGAAAGTGTACACTGCAGAACTGCCCATTCTCATTACTGTGTCATATTTTATTCATACCTGTGTGTTTTTCTTAAGTATGAATTCTAGATACAGCTACTTATGGATTCATCAGTATCATGAGCACTTTTGCTGGTTCCAATCAAATCAACGGCATTTAATAAATTTTTTAAGAAGTAAAAATACATGTTTGAGAGCCTTATATTTGGGAGTTTTGTGTTGTATTTTTTTTTCCTTACAGTGCTAGATTCTTTCCCTTAATTCCACACAGAGCCCATCGCTACAATATGTGAGCAGATGAAACCCTGATTAGTCCCAGAATGCTACGAAGGGGAAGAGGAGGACGTTTATTAGAGTATGCTGAGCTGCTGTGGAATGACAGAAGTAAGTCCTGCTCTTTTTCTGGGGCTGTGAGACATTTCAGAAACAGCCATTCAGCCCCCTCCCACAGACGACATGAATGAAGTAAGAGTCTATATAGGACCTGCTACAGGAGGCTTTCACAATTCCACTTAAACACCTGTGAGCAAACAAACAGGGCTAACATATTCCTCACTCCACTCAGCAATTGAGACGCCATGACTGCAAAGGCAGGGGCGCGGTTTGAAGTTTAATGCCTGCTTGGCATTTCAGCCGTCATCTCTAGGGGTATGAGAAACTCGAGACGGTTTCCTTGTTTTATTAATGTTCTTATGTGGAACTTACTGGCCCTTTCCCCAGATACATATACAGTAATATTAATAATTTAAATTAATTTGATGTGAATTTGTAAAAATGACGCCTTGTACTGAAGAAATGTAGCTTTAAAGGGTATATGATATAGTAGAAAGTCCTTAGGGGATATATTTTTTTTAAAGGAGATTCAACATTGGTCTGTTTATAGCTCATTCTTAAATTGATGCTTCTAAAATGTATGAAAATATACCTATTTTTTCCTGTCAGCTCAAAGTCTCTTTGCAGTTAGGCTTCCCCTCATTGTGCTTGGTAAAGTCTTTGTTCCTCTGCATCGAACCACTGTAGGATTTCCCACCACAATCCTCCTGTGCGTAGCAAGTTAATTTTGATACCAGTTACGAGCACGTTTCTGACAGCAGGTAGGTTTCTTGTCTCCCTAAAAACAGCATCGCTATGCAGCGTATTCTGGGAGACACTTTTCTTTTTGCAAGGATACCTTGGGAAAGACCCGCCTAACGACAAAGGCACGGGACTTCTTGTGACACCAGAGGTTCACTGGACTGATAACCTTAAAAAAGTCTTTCAGATCCCAGAGATGGAATCTTTTTGCAAGTTAGTTACACTGTGTGATTTCAACTCAAAATGTTTATTTCCTGCCAAGAATCAAGTTGCAGGTAATTCTCTTACAGCTTTGTTTTTTGAAGAAAACAAAAACAAACTGTAGAACTATGGTGCACTCCAAGTGCCATATATCTATTTTATTCTTCAGGAAATTATATTTGTTTTTCTTTTACAAGAGCACAACAGGAACCAAAAGTAAAAGAGTAATAGATACAGCACTCAGGATAAATCATATCTTTAAAATAATAATAAAAAAATTTACACCTTGTCCTATATCCTGTTAGTATTTTCATAATATGGCCATGATTGAAAAAACAAAAAGCAAGCATCTACAATTTTTTTTGATAAAGACTTTTTATGCCAGGAATGGATTAATTAATTACCAACAAAATTTATACTAATCAGGCTTATGTCAATCTATTTTTGTAATGTATCATTAACAAATTTATTTTGGAAAAAGATAAAAATATTGCCCCTTGATAATAAATCTTTTTTTCCTTTGATGCAAACAGCTAGAACACCTTTTTCTTTTTCTTTTTGATATTCTAAGACAAAAAAATGGTTAATCTTCAGATTAATAAATTAATTAGGTCATTATAATAATAAATTAATTTTTTTTAAAGTTCAGCAACCTCTGTCCAAGTATTTACAACAATACTTGAAAGTTCCTTTACAAAACAGAACACATTTTCTTTTCACATTAAGCATACTGGGTATCTGTGTCTTTCACAACAAGCATTTTTAAAAGAAAACTCAATGCACAAATGGGTTAATTAGTATAAAAGTGCTAAGGGCTGTTTGAAAAGTTAACACTATACAGTCAGTTATATTTGAGGCATAATACAACAAACTTCCAGCTTATTGTGGACAATATTCCAGTAGTTGTTTCAAACCATTGTTTGAAAAAAAAAAAAAAATCCAGGAGCTGATTAGTGATGCAGATAAGACCTGCCATCAATGTCTCTGGCCAGTGAGCAAATTGAAAACCAACTGAAAGCAAATCCAAATGAGGAAGATTTTAATAAAGGAATACCCTTCTCCATAGCAGGTGCAATGCTGACTGCTCAAGGCGTGCGTGCACACAAACACACACATACATACTCTCACACACACATCTTTCCAATTAAACTGCAGGTAGAATGAGATTTTGTGTTATTCAAAAAATCTGTAAGTGATCAAAAGCATTGATATGGAATGCCTGTTTATCTGCCTTTGTTCTGGTTAAAATCTCATAAAAATACATTCAACAGGAAAACATAAATTGTATGTGTATATAATATATATGTATATATATATAATATACACATGCACACAAATACTTTTTTTTGAAGCATAAGATAGTTACATAAATACTCCTATAATTGCTAAAGTTTAAAGAGGCATCATTTTTTTTGAGCTTCAACAAAGGTGCTTGAATAATATACAATTAAAATGAAGTAGTTTCTATTTTGTAGAATCAGTATATAATAAGGAAAAAGAATCCCCAAACAGTCTTTTTAAAAAAAGTTTCTTCTTAAGCTAGAGCTTCAACAAAAACTATGAACAACCAACAATATAACAGAACAAAGCAACAACAAACAGTGAAATATAGCCCCTGGAAATGCCTGGTGTTCGTCACCCTCTCCCTCCTTCCTGTCACGTTGTAAGAAAAGCTCCAGTGCTCACATCAAGAAATGACTTAGATCTTGTTCATGTGCTGACTCTGCTAGGAACTGGCTGATTGGCTTGGAAGAAAATAAAAGCAGCAAAAAGTATAACTGTATATATCCTTAATAACCCGCTTTAGAGAAATGTCGCTATCGCATTTCTCTGGCTTCCTCACTGCCTACTGCAGTTGTGACTGTATAGAAAAGAAACTTGTGGCTTTAGACCTGGGATGGCTGTCAAAAGGTTCTGATGTGCTCGTCTGGTAGTTCTAAGGTGGTTATGGCAGCTGGGTCGCAAGGCCTTTTTTGTTTCCTGCTCATTCAGGCCTGAGCTTTGCAGCAACCAGTGCAGTCTTCAGAGCAATAGGAAAAAAATAACCTCTGGGCCACTGAGCTGCTTTTATGTTACCAGGTTTCTCCCCGAGCCAAGCTGACCAATTTTTCTTCCCGACACCACCCTCCCACCCATTTCCCCATCCAAACTCACTGTCCCCACCCCAAATATCTCTACAGCTATCTTACAGGCAAATATATCTTAACAACTTTAAAAACTTTGGTTCTAAGAAAACACTTGGTCAGTTATCTTGAGGAAAAGTGGGAATGCTTGTTCTGCACATTGCTGTAGACAGAGCCCATCCCAGTAAGGTCTTAGCGCTGTACATCAAGTCACAATCCAATACAATCCACTAAGCAAGTGCACAAATTCTAGTTTACTTTTTAGAGCAGATTTAGTCGTCTTCCATCTTTTGAAACCTCATCCCAGTTGCCTTTCTTCACACTGTTTGGTAGAAATTGTCTGCCTGTAGATGGTTCTGTTTTTGCATGCTGTAGAAGCCACTGAATCTTGCATCTGGTTCTGCAATTCTTAGCATTCTCTGGGAACTGTCCACCTGGACTCTGGTTCCTTTCTTGCAGTCCACAGATACTAGCTGATTATTTAAGGAAGAAGGCTATTTAATGAAAGGAGGAATAAAACCACAAAAAATTAGTTGCTTTACATTATCTCAAACAGAAATTTAGTACCTAACTCAGGTGAGATAACAGTTTCACAATTCATTGATAGACTGTATGCAGATTATCACGTCTTGTTCTAGTACCAACTATACTTTTATGAGGGACTCTGACAAACTGTATTTTAAGGTGAAATGTCAAGAAACTGTCAAATAGGAAGATAAAGGAACCGAAAAAAAAAAAAAAAAGACTGGTGAAATGATTTCAAATCCTTTAAGTGCAGACCTGTGTTTAAAGGGGGCTGAAGAATGAGTGGAAGGTAGGCAGATTTTAAAAACAAAGCGATGACTTCTAACCACTCAGACTGTAGAACACTATCATAGGCTGGGCCAGCCTGTGTGTTTCTAGTCACTCCATACACTTTATGAGCGGGTCTGTTTCCCAGCTTTGGACACTGGCAACTGTATCCCGACCCAGCAGAGAGGCTGTGCCCAACGTTCATTTGTTCAAGGAAAAATCGGAGGCAGGATAACCGCAGGACAGAATTTTTACATGGAAGGGTTAACCAGATGGTAAATTATATTACGTAATTGTTCAGGCTGTTTCCAATTCTTAAGGTTTATGATTAAAATAAACCAACTCAAGGCAAAAGGTAGAATTAGAGTTGGAAGGGATTATGATTTATTTCCCTTAATTAATAGTTTTTTCTTGTCTTTCAAAATAGGCAGATTTAGAGGCCTTTTATGTTTGTACTGAAAACAAACATACATCTTTTTTCCCTCAGTGTGAAATCTGCCTCTCCCTACCTTGTCTACTATTACTTTCCACCACCTCTTCATCTTTTACGACCTTTCCACTTGGTGCTTGCCTTTGATGCATTGACCTATCCTTTTGCCTTTTGTATACCCTCATGATCTTCCAAGCCCTCTCCTGGGTATTATCTCCCTCCCTTTGTGACTTTTTTTCTCTCCCAATTCTAAGTTGACTGATGACTGAGAAATGCCAGGTGATCATGTTTTAATGTCTAATATAAACAATGATTTAGGAATAAATCCAGAAGTATTTGTTCATTTGAAAACTTCAGAGTACATCGAGAAAACTGGATCCATGTAAGGTTAGGATTCATTAACCAATGGATAATGGATAATTCACCTTGTGATCAGTCCAGCCCTGGGCAAGTACTATATATTTGATTCATACTATAGCCTGGTATGGATTTGAGGCTATGAATAGCAAAGTAAAAACTTCACTGGTTAAGACACAAGGTTTCAAGCAATTTCAATATGAGTGTAAGTTTTCCTAGATTCATCATTCAAGAGACTAACTTTTGCAAGACAGTACCTTAGTTGGTGTTCGATACCAGCAAAGCAGTGGTATCCACTGTTTCTTCTGATTGATGAATAGGAATGCTATTATAATAGAGAGGCATATAATTATGGGAACCACAACTGAGGCAATGGAGTCCAGCGAAGAATCTTCACTTGGGTGCAGCCTGTTATCTCTGTAATCTACCTGGAGGTGACCCATATCTAGGAGAAAAAAAATTATAAGCATTTATTACCTAAACCAGAATTGTTAAGGATTATTTTAATGACATTGCAAATAGAGATCAGCAACTTGGTTTTATTGCTTCCCAGTTTTTTGAGGCTAAAAATGCGATTAAAATCTAATGTTGATCCAAAGAGCTCTTAGTAGAGAGCAGAGTGCTTAGGGATGAATGTTAAAAAAAAAAAAAATCGGAGTGAGAATCTTAATAATTGGGTAAGATGATGCCGACTCTAGCTAATCAAGGAAATAAGAAGGTGCTTAGGTAGATTTTGAAAAAGTGAATCAGACCATTAAAATATTTTGATTACTGTTAACATACATGGTCTTCTCAGATTTCGAAGGAGAAACATTAGCTGATTTACTGGCAAACAGGAGACTAGAACAAAGTATATTCTTTTACCTACTAGTGTAATAGCTAAGACTAATTAGATCAAAACTAATCAGAATCAGGAGGTTGGTCTTTTGGTTGATACTCTGGTTCACTGAACTCTAAGCAATATTGTCTTACTTTTCATAAACTTGTTGAAAATCTTGCTTAGGCCTATTAGATCATTTTTCTGCCTCAATGAATTATATTGCATAGGTGACCACATTTAGTTTTGCACTTATGAATGATGACCTTTATGTTCTTTTAAAATCTCTCTCTTACAATGAATGTTGCAGACAAAAATAAGGTTAAACACATGCTAATAGGGGGTACTCCCTAAAGTTTCCTTATTTTTATTCTATTTTGTTTCAAATAAATCATTGTAGTCAGGTTTTCTAAATGCATTAAAAATCAATTTAGTTAAAGACACATGACACACAGTATCAAAAGCAGTTACTCTTAAATTGTTCTGGAAATTCAGCTCATGAAGTGACAGAGCTTTGTGGTATGTAAGACTGTGGTTTAAAACTCAGATTTTAAATGATATGCTTCTGTGTGTGTTCTGGAGGGGTGGTGGGAGCAGGGAGGAATGGGAGTTAGAAAACATTCCTAATCATTTTAGCCAGTGCAGATGGCAATAAAACTTTATAGAAACATATTTTCCAGCATCAAGAAAAATGTCAAAGAGTAACATTTTATTGATGAATTCAGATTTTAAATACACAATGAATAAAAGAACGAATTTTACTTTCCCATATTCCAAATGAAATAGAAAACAGTTTTAGGAATATGTGTCATACAAGAAGAATAAGATATAAATTAAGGAAGGTCTTAGTGAAAGAGAAATGAAGCTGCAAGTGAGGTCTGTTTACAAAATTCAGTCTTCCAGTGCTGTTTCTGTGCTAAAACCAAGCCATAAAAGTCAGCTCTGAGCTTTGTAGCAGCCAAAGCCAAAAATGGAAACAACTATCAGTCTTTAATAGGATTCACAGTGTCTTTTAGGTTAAAACAAATCAGTTGCCTAGGAGAAGCATACATTTTCTTGCTATTGACGCAAGAGAAAATTTCTCTTTAGGGGCTTTATAACATAGATACTACGCAATGCACAGGTCTTCAACATACCGTAAGTATGGCTATTCTTAGGACCGAAGTCTAGCCTCTAGAACAGGGCCTGGCATACAGCAGGCACTAATATTTATTGACTAAATGAATGTAAGCATAATGCTAAAGCACATTCAGTTAGAACAATTATACAGAAAGCCAAAAACACTAGGTCCAGGAATCTGGCTTTCTGGTCATCTGGCTTGATCCAAGCGTAATATTTAGAATATCTAGAGTAACAGACAATTAACTTCTCAAGCAACGAATATGCTTCTTCCAAAAGAAATATAAAAATTATATAGCAATGATTTGGAAAATATGGTTGGAGTAGACAGGAGGCAGTATTGAGTCACGGCTAAGAGCAAGTTTATACTAATGATCGAGAAGAGGTCTACCTTTATAGAAAAGGAAATAGTAACAGCTATTGGGAGACAAAATAACATCTTTATTACGCACAAACTGAAAGGATAGAGCAAGAAAAAAAGGCATGGAGTAAACCTGGTGACTAGAAAAGTCAACACAGGTAATAAATTTAACTCACATGAAGTGAAAACTGCCCAGAAGTAGAGGGTAACCTAATGTATAAATGCTCAGTGCAGAATCTACAAGAGACAGTGACTAATTCATGATTACTCTCCTTATAAAGTTTATATATACATACGTTTGAGAGATGGCTTAGAAGTTCCAGATGCCAAGCTCTTACGACTAGGAACATATTTATTTCCATCATCACAAAGTCTCTGAGCACAGAGGGCCAGGAAGGAGGCATTTAATCCAGTTACCTGCTGACTTATTTTATCAATGTGTGGTGTAAATATGTTTCAGCCAAGCAGGTCTGCCCGGGAATAGTTATTTGAATTTACTTCAAGTCATGTTAAAAGTTACTCATAGGAAATTTTATAAATTAGAAAAAAGCCAAGTAGACCACATAGAAAACTAGCAGATCTCAGCTGCCTTCAATGCTTACCTCTAGGGAGATGGACGATATCATTTTCACTAGGCGTGGGCCACAGGGGAACCTCCAGGTCAACCTCTCCTCGATGGTTTGTCTTCTCAATTGGTATATTGGTTGGTTCTGGGACATACATTTCTAAAAGAAGGGAACATTTTTCCTAAGAGATGATGAAGCTGCTGTATTGTTGGCTTTTGTATTCTCAATCCAAATGGTGCACTTAATTCAACACCACATTTCCTGGGACATGAAAGATGCAGTTTCTGCCATTTATATCATTCATGCTAGAGAATCACTTCTTATAACATTTAAAAGACAGAAGAATTATCTACTCCACCAGGGTCAAAAACTGCTTTTTTCACGTCAAATGGTGTTGGTTCTATAATTTTATGGAAACTGAAGGGGACTAGCTGAAGTGGAATTATTTCTTTTACTTTCCAGCAGCTAATAAATGTTGGTGTTTAATAGCTGCTGCTCTTTAATATAGGGGTAGTGAATAACTTACAAAAAATATGTTAGCAAAACTTGAAAAAGTTGAAGCACGTCCACTTCTTACGGACTTCTTGGCCATTTCCTCTCCTTTCTCTTCCCCTAAATGGGAATGGACTGTAGGTAGACCTCATGAGTATAAGTCTCAGATGTCCATTATGTTACCACTGGAACCATTTAGATTAGAAACTGATCTTCAGTAAATACATTTACATTATCCAGTTTGATCAGATAGATATTATACTACAACATAAAACAAACTGAGACGAATATTATTTATCTCAAATATCAGGTCTTTTTTCAAAAAAAAAAATCAGAACTTTTCTCAGCTCCTACAAATCTTTCTTTATATTTATACTTCAGCTGACAACAGCTAGCCCCACATTTTAAAGCAATTAATTCTTAAGAACCTGTTTTCAAAATGTGATAATGAAAGTTTGTGTCATGCACGTATTTCCTTTCGGCCAGATCCTGCCATATTATTCACTGATTTTTTATAAAGCAATTACTCAACACATAGGATCCTAAATACTCACCATAGCCTAATTTAGACCAACATAAAATATACACTATAAGTATATAAATTAAAATAGGATTAATAATCCCCTCTGCTCAGAGTGATTATTTTCTGTCTCAAAGTTACCAGGTTTTGAGAAGTAAACCTTAAGATGACTTTGAGAGAAGAGGAAAGTCATAGAGAAGAGAGTACTTGCTAAGCTTCCCCCATGAGTTAACTGAGTACCCAGCCAGGGAAAGAAACCCAGAGAGGTTAAGTTAAATCGCTCAAAATTATGCATCTAGTAAGTGGTAGAGCTGAGATTCAAATGCAGTTCTGTGATTCCAAAGCCCAAGTTTTCTTGCTGCCTCCAAGAATAGTCTTCTGCTTTCTTACTTATATTATAAAACCTTTAGACATAAAAAGAACTGGGAACAATGATAGTTTCTACAGGTTCAGTGCATCCCTGCAAACTCGAGAATTAAAAATAGAAGTTACTGAAAATATTACCATTTGCAGGCGCAGGGGCCTGAGCACAAACCAGTGACTCTCAAATTTTTAAAAATCATATCAGAATTACCCAAAGAGCTTAGAAAATGTGCTGACTCTCACAGGTCCTGATTCAGTAGGTCTGGACTAGGTGGATTCTGGGAGGTGTGTGCAGGGAGATGGTATTTAATCCACCCACTGAAAAACTCTCATGTGTGGTATGAATTTCCTGGGTGAATATGGGCAGAAAAGCCACGTTGCCATTTACTTGACACCTTTCAGTGCCACACACCTTTCTGCCCCGCCCCTGCCTAGTCCAGGGCTTCACACTGAGCCTTCCTATGACAACAGGGGCCGAACTGCCACTGGTTTCTGAGGCCTCAGTATAAAGGGCAAATGCGACACCAATTCCACCAAACCTGTAAATGTCAATGGCTAAGTAGTAAAAGTTTCTGCAGAGGCCCCAGAGCTGGGATTGATTCAGTTCCACCTCAGGTTTTTTTTCCTGAGTGAGAGAGGGAGAGAAGTAACTTTGGAATTCTTTTGCCTTGACCCTGCATATGGGTAGATTTCAGGTGAAACTCCACCAAGCTGAGACATGACAGTAAGTCCTCTTCCCACAGGGGCTCTGCTTGGAAACAGCAGGGAAAGTTAGAAGGATCTGTGTATGGTGAAGGAGGCTGTCTCCTTCAGTGATTAATTGTATTACCATTTGTTCAACAAATATTTCCTGAGCACTTCCTACATGGCAGGCACTGGTTCTGGGCATACAGTTTTGAGTGAGACCAATCCTGGCCCCCATGGGTCTCTCCTGATGAGTGATGCCTGACAGCTACTTCTTATTTCCAGCAGCTCATAACCTGTCCTGTGTATTAGCTCACTCCACCACTCAGTTCAGCTCTGATTAAAATCCACCCACACCTCCTCCTTTATCACAAAACACGCACAGCTCCAGTTCACAGTCCTCAAGTCCAAGGGAAGACAGTCATTTCCCTTTAATTTGAACATAAAAGGGAAGCTGCCTCTGAACAGTTTTGCCAAAAAGAACAATTCTTTCAGTTAAAAAACTGCTTGTTGAAACAAAAAGAAGTGGGAATGCTATTTGTTTCCACGCCTAGACCCAGGCCTTCTTCTACGGCCAAAGACCGCCTTCAACCCAAGACTCTAAAATATAACCCTTCTGGTATTTACTACAAGAGCCCTTTATAGCTGTTGGCATAACAGATGGACAGTGCCAGGGAGACTTACACAAAGCTACATCCAGCCCTGCCACGAAGATCATGGGCACATGGTCACAATCACTCCTGTGCTCATACTTGATCTGCGCTTTGCAGGAACTCAAGATAATTTACTGGGGATATATTTTACTTTCAGAGGCATCTGGTCATCTGTAAGAGTTGCCTTCCTTAAAATGTCCTCTTCTGGAATATGGGGCGAGGTGCTTGGTGCTTACAAGCTGAGGTCAGCATTTTTTTGGGAGATGGAACCTGAGGTCAATTTAGGAGCAGGGGTCTTCATCCTCTGCTAACCAGCTGCATGACTTTGGATAACACTCTTAACTTTCCTGAGCCTCAGTTTCTTCTGTAAAGAGACAGGTGCTAATCACCTAACAGCTCATAGGTTCTGTACTCATATCCAAAGATGGTGAAGGTGGAAAGTGTTTTGTAAAGAAAGAGGATATTCAGAATGTTAGTTGCTATGTCTAAAGGACAAAGCAAGGTTCTTGTTTGCTGGACAGACCGGGAAGTGCTCCCACACCATCACTTCTGAGATGGTATAATCCTCACAGCATTTCTGGGAGGTGGCATGTGCTATCCAGATGAGAAATGGAAGCGTGAAACTTTGGTGGTGAGTCTTGACTAAGATCACACAATGAACCGATGCAAGAATGGGACAGGAATACAGCCTTCCTGGCAGCCCATACTGGATCAAACGGAAGGTGGCAAAAGCTCAACTGACTGCAGTATTTCCTTAAAGATGGAAAAATGTTTCATCAGGAATACAGCAGATGCAGAAAGGAGAGTTAATCAACAGAAATTAAATTTCAACCCAATAGTAAATCTTAACTGAGAAGTCACTGGAGAAATCTCTAATGATGCACAAGGATGTTAGCAATATCTGTACTCTCTCTTATGAAACTCACAAACCAAGAAGAATGAATCGACCTCTTTTCTACCACCACTACCTGAATTTGGGTCCTTGTTATCACACCTAGGACATTTGCAGTGCCTGTTACAGCTGTCCTGGCCTCTGGTCTCTCTGCTTTAGTCCTTCCTGCACACCACCCCGTTACACAAAGGTTACCCCAAAACATCTTTGTGATCATGTCATTCAGCTGCTCAAAAATAAGCCTTCCCATTCCCTATGAAGAACAAAATCTACACTCTTCATTTGATAATTAAGGCCTAAAAAATCCTGGCCAAAGCTACTGTTTCTGTCCTTACCTACTGCTACTAGAACTCACTGCTCCAGGGGCACTGGCCTTGACCTCAGAGGCACCGGCCTTGACTTTTCCCATCTCAGGTCTTGGTTGGGTTATCCTCTTCACTCCAATGAAGACAGCACATCTGTCCTTTAAAATCTAGCTCATGTCCTTTCTCTGTGAAACCCTCCAAGGACCCTCAACTTCATAGTCTGTCTTATTCATGAACTTTGCATTTATGGTCTGCATGAGAGTTGCATAACCATAACTCCCAATGGGAGAGGTGAATTCAATTCACCTCTCCCATTCTTTTTTGAAACCACTCTGATTAGACTTTGCCTCCACCACTGTACTTCTGTGAAGTTCATTACAGCAGTGCTAAGTGAACAAGTCCGTTCCCACATCGCATCTTACTTGGCTAACAGTGGCGCTTGATTGAGCTGTTTACTCTTTCCTACCAGAAACCCTTTCTCCACCTGGCTTCCATGTCACTGACCCTCTTGGCTTCCTCCTTTATTCCTGGTGCTCCTTCTCTATTTCTTTTGCTAGGCCCTCTGCACCTGCTCAGTCTTCAAAAGTTAGAAGGTCTCTCAGGGCTCAGTCCTGCGCTCTCTTTTCTTTTCTATTTATTCTTACTCTTGGGTGCTCTCATCTAGTCTCAAGGCTTAAAAACCTTGAGACTAGAAACCACCTATGGCTGACAACTTTCAAATTTGTAGATCTACTTTCAGTTTCTTTCCTGAACCCCAGGTTAGATATTGTCTATTCATTAGCTCCACTTTGATGCTGAATGACTATTTCAAGCTAAAAATGCCCCAAACCAAAATGTCGTAGTCATCCTTGACTCCTCTCCCACTCACTCCCCACATATATTCAAATCCTACCGATGCAACTCATATGGCATAGTCAGAACCTGCCCACTTCTCCCCACCTCCACGGCTACCACCCTGTCCAAGTCACTGTCATCTCTCGCCTGGAGACTTAAAAAAGTCTCCAAGTTGGTCTCTCTGCTTTCAGTGTTGACCTCCATGCCCCACAGTCCATGTTCAACCCAGCACCAGAGATATCCCATTCAAAGGTAAGTCAGATCCTGTCGCTCCCTGCTCCAAACCTTCCAAGGTTTCATCTCACTCAATACAATCTTGCACTCATCTGCGGGACCCTTTGTGTCTGGCCATGGCTGCCTCTCTGCCCCACCCCTTACCTCCACCATGCTCACTGAGTTACCTCCACACAGCTCCTCCTGAACATGCACCTTGAACACTGCTCTACCTTGAACACGCACAGCACGTTCCCACTCTGGGGCCTTGGCCCTGGCTATACCCAGAGGTTCTGCCTGTTCCCCATGAAAACTGCAATTCTGGGTCTCTTCATTAAATCTCATCTTGTTGGTAAGGTGCTCCCTGACCATTCTACATAATACAAAATAACCTGCCTGCCCAACTTCTCCCCAGCCTCTTTGTCTTGCTATGCCTTTCTCCAGAGCCTGATCCCCATCTTGGTGGCTGCCTAGTTACTGTTTACCTGCTAGCTGCCTGGCTTCTCCCTACTACAACGTAAGCTCCATGTGCACTGCTATTTGGTTCACTGCTGTGTCCCCAGTGCCTAGAACAGTGCTTGGCACATAAAAGGCATTAAATGACTCTTCGTGAAATAAATAAGGTCAAGTTTCATCATTTATATCATTAAAAGCATATGACTGGGGAAATTGGTATGAAATTTGTGAAACATAGGTGAATATATACTAGATAAAATAATTCCAGTGGAAAACCATATATTTTTTCTTATTCTCATTTAAAACACTTAAGACTTGTTTTTTCCATACACACAGCAAATGTGTATGGAAAACTATAAAGAGAACCCAACTGAAGGCTCTGAAAAATGGTTCCACCCCCTTACCTGGCAGAACATCCTATCCTTTTTGGGAGATAAATGGACATTTTTAGAAATGCTCAATTGGGGCTAGTCTGCACAACGCCTAAACAAAAGGCCAACATGTGCAGAGCTCACTTAAACTCTTTGGGTTTAACAACCGCCCTATCTTACAACTGCATAGTACAGATGCACTTGTGAATTGGCATGGTTCCCAGCTCCCTGTATTGAATAGAACAAGGTTCTCTAATATAATGCTGTGAGAAAACATGAGAATCGAGGTAAGACAGAAAAGCTCCTGACTCGCTCAGGACCTCGATGAGATCTTAGAGTGAGCCTTCACTTGGGTCTGTGTGGTCTATATCACCTGGGAAATCTGTGTGTCTAGGGGTCAGTCCCCAGGGAGAGGGCTCAGGTCTTACATTTCTGGGATTAGACTCAGGGGAAAGAGGAATTGTTTTGGCAGGAGATGCAGACATGGAAACTAGGAGAAGGGCTAGGGGAGGCTCTGGGCAGCTGAGAAGGACTTAGGTTTGAAACTATAAGAGGGACAATGCAGCAGACACGAAAAGTGGGGCGTGGGGAAAGATGTAGGCATGGGGATTCACAACAGCCAGCTGGGGTATACTCAGTGGTTGCGTTACGTGTGGAAAGAGACGGGAAGTTCAGCTGAGGGCTTGGGAGAAGGCTGCGTGGATGGTATGGGTACTGGCTGGAACTGATGAACTAAAAAAGAATGAACCAGAACTACATTCTTTAAATGCAGGTCTTCCACTTTGGTTCTAATATATTTTCACAGTGTAATGGCTTTTAAGCATCTTCCCTTCTGGGTCCCATCTTGGACCATCTTCTCTAGGCTAGTCCAACACTGCACTAAAACTATGCTACTCTAATAGGGCAGGTGTCATTAACAGGTTGGTTATACTAAAGTTTAGAGAATGCAAATGAGAAGAAAAGAACCAGAGCAATTCTGGCATGGAACCAAAATCTGCCCCTCATCTGGATGGTCATAGTTTTCCAAGTTACCCATAAGGTCTTTGGGTGGAGGCGCTAACTGGGCCTGACACGCTACTTGGGCCACGTGAATGAATGAAAGAAGGGGCAGGTCGAGCTCTGCTTCGATTTCATCTTAAATCAACATTACAGCTTGACAAATGGAAGGATGGTGGCTTAGATACCTGGACACATTGGGCAGCAACTTCCTTCCACGTTGATGGGCTCAACACAGGGCAGAGGGGGGCAGCTGACGGTCGAGCAGAGGGTCTGGCCCTGCAGGCAGTAGCAGTGGGTGCAGCTGTCAAGGTCCCACCGCTCCTCGTCGGCATAGGCCTTCCCACTGAAGTGGCACACCACCTTCTTTGGAATTGTGTCTTCTAGTGAAAAGAACAGCACATGGTGGAGTCGCTGATGTGACAATGCACACGATCTTATTATACGTGAGAGATCAAGGGAATAGCTTTGTATAATCACAGTATGCTTTAGGACTTCTGGAATTTGGTGAAACTTTTGTTTCCCTAGTCTTTCATTTTCTTAGGAGGACCCTCAGCGCTCTCATCTTGTGGCCACTGAGGCTAGCACAGGGTGGTCACTACAACAACTGGCAGGGAATGGTACCTGTTAGATAAGTGTCCTTAGACTGTCATCTAGAAAGAGATAAAGAGATTGATAAAAAGTCCAGCTGAGTTTATTTACAGAGATGGATTCAAGAAGTTCCTGTTTTGTAAACAATACAGGGGAATGGTAAGGAGTGATAATGGCAACATCACAAGGAACTAGCAGGTTTCCTCTGCAATCCTTGAGTGGGAGTCAGCACTGAGATAACCACTTCCTTCATTTTCCAGGGATGCTGCGTAGATTTCTCTCACCTACAAGGACATTTCTACTTTAAAAACAGCTTCATTTCATTGCAATCCATTTTCTTCCCCCAGAAAACTGGTTTTTGAGAAAAAAAGAGCTATTTGTACAGTATACACAGGGATTTACAGTTTAAACATTCTGCTCCTTCTTCCCATTGTCCCTTGTTACACTCATTTCCTCCCTCTTCTAACCTTCTCCTTGAAGGTTCCTTTCTCTGGGACTCAATGCCTTTTCCTGGTGTACCTGAACTTACTGACTCCCTAGTGGCCACATTTCACACACAGAAATCTCCCTCTAGCACACAAGAATGCGGTTCAGAGTGAGGCCCCAAGGATCAGCAGATCCAGCAGCAAAGCAGAGATGGGCAAATCAAAACCCAGTGGCGGGGTTGTGAGCACAAGACTGATAACTGGATGACACCTACTATTCGGGGACATTCTATGTTCAGATTCTAAGAGCAGCGCCACTCACTACTTGTCACTTAAATATGAAAAACTACAAAGTCGTCTAGAAGGAAAATTCCTTAGGAAGGCAGTCATCCCCAGGGCCCAGGGTTCTTCCTGGAAAGGATCTGGGAAGCTCTTGAAGGGTCAGAATTCATTGAATAGACACAAGAAACAGAACCCAGCACATCTCAGGGCACAATGAGAAGCCCATAATGGCATCAGGAGCCATCTCTCTGAGCAGCCCCAAGCTTTGCAGCGAGTGCTGTAAGGTAGCTGGAAGTGGCTCTCTATGAAGACCCAGTTTGTGCTTCAGACTCTGAGCTTTTCCAGAGGAAGGTCACAGACAGAAATGCTCACAGATCTGTGGTCTCTACATTTTCTTCTTACCAATCACAACTGTCCGTTGGGAGACTGGTTCTAGGACCCCCATGGATACCAAAATCCAAAGACGCTCATGTTCCAAGTCCCTTATACAAAATAGCGTAGTATTTGTATATACCTACTCACATCCTCCCGTATACTTTAGGCCATCTCTAGATTACTTACAATACCTAACACAATGTAAATGCTATGTAAATAGTTGTTATACTATATTTTGAAATTTGTATGTTTTAAAAAATATTTTCAATCTGTGGTTATGGATATGGAGGGCAGACAATACTCAAGCATATGCACCTTTATAAATGGCACTAATAATGGCCTAATATTGTAAAATTTTTACTCCATAGATATAAATCTCAATCCATTGGGGGGTGTTAGAAATAAGCCCAAGGAAGAAACTGAGATTGAGTGTTAAATGCATCATCTCTTATGTTCTCAACAAGTTTTATCATTTTTCTCATTACTGCTGTCTAAGGTTCAACAAGGGGCATTAAGTCAAGTAATCATGGAAAGTTCTAGTTGTAATCAGAAATTAATTTTTCAGTATCTATTAAAAAATGCACTTCCCTATGTTTGTAGATGCTCCACAGAAATTTTCAGGCACACTAATTATCAGGCTAAAAACTCAATTGGAGGCTTTCAAAAGAAACTCATGATAGAAATTCTTGATAATATAGAATCCTTAAAGGAGGCAACTTCACTAAGGTATCCAAAATGCACATGTCAAATTGGCTGAAAAGAATCATCCAATGAGCCTAATTTAAGTAGTACTCTGACCTCCAGCCAACACACTGCATTGAGGACATTAGTTTTGGCCATCAGATTTACAGTCTATTTTGCGGAGAATTCTTTATGAAAGGAAGCAATGTTTGACAGAGCGGTATCACTGATTATATTTTACATGAACCCTGGCCCATACAATGCAATATCACTGAATAAAATTTAAGTAACAGTATTACTGTACAAAGAAATCAGACAGGAGGTAAAACTCCTCATTCCATCTTGTCTATAACTCTTCTGACTCAAGGCCAAGCAGTGGTCTATACTGTCTATATTCTTTTTTCCTTCCTTCCTTCCTCCTGTCTTCCTTTTCCTTCCTCCCGTCTTCCTTTTCCTTCCTTCCTGTATGTATTCCTTCCTTCTCCTCCCTCCCTTTTCCTTCCTGTATTTTCCTTCTTTCCTTCCTGTCCCTCTCTCCCTCTCTTCCTGTCTCTCCTTTCCTTCCTTCCTCCCTCCCTGTATTTTCCTTCCTCCCTTCCTTCCTGTCCCTTCCTCCCTTCCTGTCCCTTCCTTCCTTCCTGTCCCTCCCTCCCTTCCTATCCCTCCCTCCCTCCCTTCCTTCCTGTCTATATTTTCCTTCCTCCCTTCCTTCCTGTCCCTCCCCTCCTTTCCTGTCCCTTCCTTCCTTCTGGTCCCTCCCTTCCTTCCTGTCCCTCCCCTCCTTTCCTGTCCCTTCCTCCCTTCCTTCCTGTCCCTCCCTCCCTCCCTTCCTTCCTGTCTGTATTTTCCTTCCTCCCTTCCTTCCTGTCCCTCCCCCGTCCCTCCCTCTCTCCCTCCCTTCCTGTCCCTCCCTCCCTTCCTGTCTGTATTTTCCTTCCTCCCTTCCTTCCTGTCCCTCCCCCCTCCCTCCCTCTCTCCCTCCCTTCCTGTCCCTCCCTCCCTTCCTTCCTGTCCCTCCCTTCCTTCCTGTCCCTCCCCCCTCCCTCCCTGTCTCCCTCCCTCCCTCCCTGTCCCTTCCTTCCTGTATTTTTTTCTTCCTTCCTTCCTCTTCCCTCCCTCCTTCCTTCCCTCTTCCTCCCTCCCTGTCCCTTCCTTCCTGTATTTTTTTCTTCCTTCCTTCCTCTTCCCTCCCTCCTTCCTTCCCTCCTCCTCCCTCCCTACCTTTTCTCCTTCTTTCTTTCCCCCTCCCTCCTTCCTTTCCCATCCCTCTTTCCTGGTCCCCTCCATCCTTTCTTTCCTCCTTCCTTCCTTCCCCCTCCCTCCTTCCTTCCCCACCCTCCTTCCTTCCTTATCTCCTTTCCCATCCTTTTCTCCCTCCTTCCTTCCCGCTCCCTCCTTCCTTCATTCCTCTTCCGTTCCTGCCCTCTCCCTCATTCTTCCCTCCTTTCCCCTCCTTCCCTCCCTCCTTCCTTTCCCCTCCCTCCTTCCTTCCTTTCCCTTCTCTCCTTCCCCCTCCCTCACCTTCCTTTCCCCTCCCTCCTTCCTTCCTTTCCCCTCTCTCCTTCCCCCTCCCTTCCTTCTCCCTCCGTCCTTCCTTCTCTCCTTTTCTCCCTCCCTCCTTTCCTTCCCTCCTGTCCTCCTTCCTTCCCCCTCTCTCCTTCCTTCCCCTTCCCTTCCTCCCTCCTTCCTTCCCTCTCTCCTTCATTCCTTCATTCCTTCCCTTCCTCTCTCTACACACATGAGAATAATGATGGGAACAACTTAGACTGGGCGTGGACCTAAAGCACCTGGCTATGACGTGTGGTGTTTTGAATGATACTGACCTATGTAGAATAATTTCAACTGATGTATCAAAACCACAGAAGAAATATCAAAGATCAAATGCTGAGCTACAGCATAATACAGGGTTTATGTAAATATTCATTCAGTAACTGTATGAGATCACTGTCTAAAAGAATATTTATAAATGATATTATGAGAAAGAACAACCACTCTGAGTGCCTTGGAGGCAATGGGAAAACCAATAACTCTTTTTTCTCAAGAGACAGGGTCTCACTCTGTTGCCCAGGCTGGAGTCTAGTGGTGCAATCACAGCTCTTTGAACTTCTGGGCTTCCTCCTACTTTAGCCTCCTGAGTAGTTAGGACTACTAGTATGCACCACTATGCCTGGATAATTTTTAGGGCTTTTTTTTGTGTGTGTGTGTGGAGATGGGGTCTCACTGTATTGCCTAGGCTGGTCTTGAACTCCTGGCCTCAAGCTATCTACCTGCCGTAGTCTCCCAAAATGCTGGAATTATAGGCCCGAGCCACCAACACCTTGCTCAGTATCCTCATTTCTTTTCCTAGATACAATGTCTCCTTCAATGACACGTAGGGACCCATTTGCGAAAATGCCATCAGGAAGTTTTGGAAGCTACCAGGTTTAAAGGGAGACGTGGTGGCTATTCCATGCAATACGAGGTTCTATAAATTAAATTAATAGTCACTGTAGTCTTTTGGGGGAAACAGCATAATCTAATTGAGACTACATATAAATGTATTTTAAGCACTCAGCCTGAAGAGGGATGTAGAAATAAAGACTGGGAATATCCAACTAGAAATAACCAAAAACAGTTTACATTTGGCTATCAGGGTTGTGCCATTTAACTCTAAAGGCTACATTTATTACTCCAACTGGTTTGCTTATTTTGATACCTAATAATAATCGTTAACTTCCACTTACTGAATGCCCACTACGTACCAGGCCCTGTGTTAAGCATGTTACCTCCGTCAATGCCGTTTGATCTCCATTGCCCAATGGGACAGGGTAGTGTTTCAGTTCCACAGAAAAATGAGGCACAAGATTAAGTCAGTTGTCCAAGATGCGCAGCTAGGAAGTGGCAGGGTGAGGAGGGGAACCACAGCGGGTCTGGCTCCACAGTCCACCAGCACCTCTGTCATGTGCCAAGCCGGATAACCCGAGGAAGGGCCACTTGCCCGGACAAGGATCAATCGGTGCCACACAAACAAGTTGTTACTTCTCACTGACTCTTGAAAATGGGGAGTCGAGTTTATCTGTCTTCAAAGATAAATTGTCCTTCACCTGACTGCATCATACGTCACACAGTGCTATCAAGGAGTGGAGATAACGAAGTGGGTTATTTAGGTGATTTAGGATTCCTGGTCCTCCTTAGGAAAATCTCTGTTTAACACTTCTCTCTTCCCCTCACAATCTCTCCCTCCCACTCTCTCAAAGAGAATTAGAGGAGAATGTTCCAAGGAAAACATGAGGTATGACACTAACATAATAAAGTTTATTTTTAAAACAAACAAATCAGGGGTTATATATCCAAATAAACATGATCCCCTTCTAAGTAGTCCTGGTAGGCTGTAAACTATTCCAATGGTACTGCCGCTGCTGCACAGCTTTGGGATTTTCCTCTTGCGATGGCATCCAGGGCCAATTTTGAAACGTGCAAAGAAGATGGTTACTATTTCACAGTTACACCTTGGTTTAGATCGGCTTTGCTACTTATTTTTCTCAGCTATGGCCCCTATCTTATCCGTCAGATTCAGCTTAAAATGACTTTTGGCCTCTTTCAGAAACAAAGTCTCTGTAAGAGAACAAAGATTTACTTCTGCCATCACCATCAACTATGTCAGGGACCTGGAGCCCTTTGTGGGATGCAGCTGGCCCTTCCATGGGGCTGCTTACCTCATGGGATGCTCAGACAAACATCTTCTTTTCTTTTGGGATTCAGATATAAGCAATATTATCCTGCATCACATATGATTACAATAAAAATATGCAATGTCTTTCAGCGGTAGAGTCTGGAAAATTCAGTGTGGGTTCCCCCCTGCCTATTTTCCCTCAATTCTGGTTCATATCACAAGAGGAGGAAGAAGCGGCAAGGCCTTGAAATGTTAATTCCTTTCCAGTTAACTTCTTCAACTGTTTAAACTTCGTTATCTTACCTCTTTTCAAGATAAGAAAAGAAGCCTTAACAGGCTGTTAAGGCTGGACTTTGTTTTAACTCTTGAGCTATTTTAATTATGCCATAAAACTAATTAACAGCTACGGAAAATCTAGAACTGTGTTATTTTCTTCCTCTACAAAGATCCAATTTAGTATTCCAGGAGTCACTGAGGTGGTGGCACAGCCCTTGCTCTGAAACTGACCATGATGTAGGATATACATGAGCCTCTGGAAAAAAAACCCAAAAAACAAAAAACCAAAAACGCATCTCCAGATTCTTCCTCCTCTTTCTTCTGTGGAAGGATATAAAAACCAAAATGGACTCTAATCTATGTTGTAGTTAGATTTCTTGATTTCTGCCTAGGAGGCAACTTCTTACATAGATACTTCAATTTCTAAATCTGGTGGTCATGAAGTCAGAGTCTTGGTGTGGGAGGAACTTCCTGTGACGAAGTCAGGCTGCTTTAGAAATTGCATCAGTTCTTTCAAATCTCCTGCGTACTATTTAGAGTCCTGAAAAGTAATTTACTCTGGGATCCTGGTGGCCAAGAAGCTAAATGCAGCTCTTAATCTCAGAATAAGTCTTACTGCAAAACAAGCCAACACAGTACTATAACGGGGGCATTTGTTCTTCCCACACATTGAGATCAAGGCCCCCTGAGTGTCATCGTAAGTGTTGGGGATGCAAGACGTGAACAAGGCATTCAAGGCCTTGGTCCTCAGGAGACGCTCTTGCACCCAGAGGGTCTCGTCAGCTTTGTGGGAGTCCATATCCAAATGGATGAGCCCAGTGTCTGGAAAAGACGCACAGACAGCTGGTCCTGCTAATAACATGAGATTTCAGTTTGGGTTCTCAAGTTTGAGGTTTGAGGGATTTACAGAAAACTTTAGTGAAGTCATTTAGGCAGGCATACAAAGGGGCCATGTATACTATGGGTAACATGAGATTTAGAAAAGGGAGCGGTAGAAAAGGCAGCCAAGTATTACCAATGACATAGCTGACCTGGGTAAGAATAGGGGAAGTACATCTAAAATGTTGGTTTATACCTGTAACAATGCATTACAGCACTCTCTAAGCCACAAAGGAATAAAATACCACTTCCATTCCACTTTAACAAGACACTGAAATCCCTGGCTTGTCATGTGCTTTTCATTCTGTATTGTCGGTCACATGCTGGGCACAAACTCCACACTTGGAGAATAAATGGACTATGAGCACCTCCTGTTTGAGAAACTGGCTTCACTTGTTTTTTAAAAAACATAAAGAAGAGACTTAAACACATGAAAACTGTAATGATGCAGGAATCTGAGAAAATAATGTACGGGCCACTAAGAACACATAGACAGAAGATGATGACTGATTTTCAATATGCTGGCTCAGACTGTAAAAGAATGAAAAGATGGAACTCAACTGAAGTCTTGCTAAAAACAGATGCAGGGGGCCTAGACAATTTCAATGAGGCAGAGATCTAATACACAGTCATTCTGTCAGGAAATTTTAACCAGAATTCTGGTTAGAAATGCAACAAATGCTTACTGATTTAATTAAATCTTTGAGTATTTTACTTTATAAATTTTAGCTTCCAATAAAAAAAATCTGATCTTAATCCGTCTTTATTTTAAAAAAATGAGGTAAATGCTGTCATGTCGGCTGACTCCTACCTCTCCATACTGCCTCAATCTTAATTGCTGTGAAAACAGATTTGGCCACAGTTTAAGGCTTTTCTTAGAATTCCATTTTTGTTTTATTTTATTTCATTTATTTCTTAGGGTAGGAAATGCAAGTGTATTTATAAAGGTTAAAAGACCCTATCAGATTTCTTCAACATACTAGAAAGAAATAGGTGATTGCTCAGGCTTCCAAGTCCTAGTTCTACAAAAAGAAATCTCACCAAACTAGTAAACACAGTCACTTTTGGCTGAGAACCAGTGCATGCAAAGAGGACACAATTTCTCAGTAATAGAGCTTACGCCTTGTGTTAAGCATTTGTTACGGGTTGATTAAGCACTTCATGGATAGTTGTTGAAGGAAACATTTTATTTTCAACTTTAAATGTGGTCTCATGTCATAGTAGGGCCTACAATCCAAGATGCATCTACAGGTACATGGACATTATTCACAGAAATCATTTTGGAAATATAAAAATATCATTTTAAAAGGCAGGCAGAAACAACTAAACATCAAGGTGGCCCAAATAAGGAGGAAGAAATACAACTTCTTTTAGGACTTAAAAGAAGCAATCCATGTAAAAGTCGGGGTATACCATCTTGTTAAGAAAACCTTAACGTAGAAGCCATTGGACCTTCCAGATTGGCCAATTTCTGCACCTATAGAAGACGTTTTATCTGGTCACAGTCCAAGTCCTGTTAAGAAGACTCTGCCAGCAGTCTCCAGAGGGTTCTTATCAGGTGGGCCCTCTTGTGATGGGGTCTTCCCCCATATCCTTGACCACTAGAGAGTACAAAATCAGGTTTGGCCTCCTGGACCGAAATAAGAGAAAGGCAGATGCTGTTGGATCTCTCTGGAAATAGCAGTGCAGCAGCCTAACTTCCGTGCAGCAGAGCTCTTTAAATTAAGAATGTGGGGCTGGAGTGGAGCACACCTAAAGACTATGCAGCTTAGGGGTTTTCCCCAAGTTAACCAGAACAACTTGAATTTCTGTTTACACAGCCAGGGGCCTGGAAAGGATACTGAAGTGAGAAGAGAAAGCTGCTTATGGAAGCAGCAAGATCAGTTGCTTCCTAGGGCATAGGGTAAGACCCAAACAAACTGAAATCAAACACTGCTTATTTTTGTTGTGATAACTTTAGACCAGTTCCAAAGTTAGCATGGTGCACGACAACCAGAATGTTTTCATTTTTATACTCTCTAAACAATACACAGAAAATCATCCTGTTTCCCCTTCTTTCAAATCACACCTCTCATCTTTTGTTTCAATCTTTTTAGCACTAACTGTGACAACCTGGGCCTCCGTGTAGGGCCACAGTAACTGACAGCTCTGAAGAATGTGCAGGAGGTATACATCTCCCTATGAGGGTGCGCCCTGATGATAAATGCCACGTACTCTGTTCCCAGGAATCACAGTGGATCATGCACAGTAAGTTCAGACTCTTCAAATGGGACTAGCCTCTCAACATAAACAAAAATAAATGAGCCCTATTTTCTCACTTCTGATAATGTCTAGAGGTATGAAAGAACAGTGTGGTTTGTGGGCAAGGCACTGTCACAACACAGCTGAGCTACAGAAAGCACACTGTTTCTACCTGGGTTAAAATGGAGTGACCAAAGTGACATGGGCTTTTTAAATTGAGAGTAGGCAGGATGAGGTACACTGCCAAAGCATTATCTAAGATATTCTCGGCCTCTAAAAGCTCATCATTGAGATGTTACATCCAGGCATTTCTCTTGTAGAAAGCCAGCTGCTACATTTAACAGTGAGATACTAGAATCTATTTGATAACGTTACTCAGATCAGCTGCAATCTGTGTTACAAGAGCAGCAATTCTACTGAATCAATATACACTTAAATTGTGTTTACCATTTATAAAGTATTTTTGCATATGTACATTATGTCATTTAATATTCTTGGCACTTTTGTGAAGCACAGGACAATATTATTATTGCCATCTTATAGATGAGGAAACTGAACTAGGGTTACATCAGATCACCGAGACATAAAGCTAGAATGTGACAGAGCTGTGATTATAATGCTCTGGCTCCAAGGGAAGTTCTCTTTCCAATGTGCAGAAGCTTTTAATTTTAAGAAAATACACTGGAGAAGCGGCGGTGAAAAATGTTCCAATGAAGGTGGGCAGTATCATATCATTATGGTTTCAAAATGCATAACATTAAGTTTCATGGGTTGTATAGCTTAAAGATGCCTGAATTAAATATTTACTATAATTGATTCTTGGGCTGAATTAAATACACAATGACCAACAGATGTTCCAAAGAGATGCTATATATCTCTAAGATACCAGTTTAGTAGAGTTATGTTTAAATAAACAGAAATCTAAGCAAAAGGAATAATGTATAATAGACTGACTTGATATAAGGTATAGACATTTCCCTATTAAGGTTAAATATTATTTAATCATTTGCGAGTTGAAGATCACTATGGAGAAGATCACTATACAGTGACAGTACCACAGCCAATTGAGAAGAAATACAGTCACAACACAAGCTAAGCCAGCTCCATGTGAAAGTCCCACTTCAAATATTAGTAAATATATAAATATAAAAATAGCTAACTTCTAATCATACAGAGGTATTAATACAACCTGTAAGAAATTTTTAGTGTACCATCTACCTATAATAGAACTCATTTTCACAGATCCTTAAAGATATATGACACTTAAAAACACTTCAATGATACTGGATGATTAGAAGGCATGTAATCAGAACATTTTAACTTAGTTCACATGGAAGTTATGAGCCACATATATACTTATATTTATTTTATATAATGTATAAGTAAATATTTATATTATATGTAATAAACACAAACAATCATCCACAATTTCTGAAGTGAGAAAGATATACTGACTCAAGAATTTCTAGCCAACAGATGACTTTAAAAATCTGACCTTGAAATATCTTCTAAAATAACGCATAGTTACAAATAAACACTTGCCAAGTCATAATTTTCAAAACAATGTTGTACATACTAACACTTAAGACTTGGCCAACACATGAGCTATTTATTCAACATCAGTCCTGATCACCTAGATTGGCTTAACTGGGGGGACATACCTGAGCATCTTGACTTCCAAAGTCAACAGGTATGATGCAGCAGTGAAGTGGGCTTGAAAATCCTGGAAATTAACCTAAGATAGACTTTATGATCAAAGTTGTACTTTTTCTTTTTAATATCTGACCAGGAATGACTGACCCCTGGACACAGGGAGGTTCCACTGAAAGACTCATGGTCCCCCCTCCAGAAGCTGCCAGAATCTGGCACTCAATATGGGCAGAAACATCACCAACATGAACATTAGAGCAAGGGTGATGTGGTCAGGGCTCATATGGGGATATGAGTATCCCCATAGGCACATGAGTGGTGTGGTGTAAGGGCTGCTAATTTACTTGTCTGCTATCCTCCTTGAAGTCATGAAATAAAGACTTCATTGAAGCACTGAAATAATTTTTGCTGTGGCAAGGTTTGAGAAAGGCATGTAGCATGTCATCAGTGAAATGGCCATGGGATGCTTTAGAAACCAGTACACTCTTGCATGGCTAAGTAGGTCATAACAGAGGCATCTGCTGTTTACAAGGAACCACCTATCAAATCTCTTTTCACTCATTAGAATTCCCACCAGACCTTTTATCTCCACTTGATTCATACTTGTCAACTTTTGATTCTTGTTCTTCATCCTTTAACCCTTCATTATAGTCAGCGTATGAAAATAAAATCTAAGTTTGAATGTATTTACTTAGAAAACCAGAGTATAAAAAAAATTAGGGAATCAGAAGATGCTCCATTAAAATGAATGGGTAATTACTACTTAGTTTCTTTCTAGTAGAAGAATGAATTCCCTAATGATGGGTATTATAAGAAACTAGACAAAGCTGTTCACTTTTCAAAATTAATCATCAATCCTATTGATTATGTCTATATTACATATCCTATTAAATTAGCACACATAATATGAGGCCTTCACACATCAAAAGAGAAGCATTATCATTGCTCATTAGTGACTTGATAATTTAACAAAAGGAACACAAATACTTGTAATCAGAAAACTATTTTTGGTAGAATCACCACTTTTCATTTTTCTTACAGTAGGAAAAAAGGATACTTCACACACATACTTTTTTTTGACCACTAATAAAAGAGGTCCCTTAATTGTGAGTTTGAGGTTTTTAGAGATCTGTATTTGACTAATTAGGGAGAACATTCATCCATGGAAGAGCCCTACAGCCAAGGTGAGGTCAGCACTGTAGGCTGGGGTGAGATAGTCTGTACATTCTAACAGTGAGATACACAAGATCCTGAGAATAGATGATAATCTGAGTTAAAACTGAGAAAGCCTAAAACAGGAAACAATGCAAGCACTGGTCTTTGCTGCCCACTGGAAAAACAATTGGGTGCTTTAAGACATGCCGCCTGATCATGTGTTTCCATGTTTTTCCTTTGCTCAGTGATCTCTGGATGGTGATAAAGGCTCTGCCAATGAAGCACAGCTGGCAACTGCCTTTGGGTGTGCTTGTGCTGGCCAGGCTTGGCACCCTTATATAGGGACCAAGCTGACTGGAAGTCAGGACTTCTTAGTTGATAAGAGAACAAGCCCAAATGCAAACTGGAGAGTCAGACAGGAAATCCCTATATCAAAGTCATGAACTTGACTTCGTATGTTTAGACATAGCAGGGCTAGATGAGAAAGGATGAAGGCCTAACAATGCTACTCGCAAAGTAAATATGATGCAGACAGAAGAGGGCTTAATGACTATTTCAATAATACAACAACACATATAAATTATTGAGATGAACGAGTGAATAAGGCACACGGTTACAGTTCATCAAATGTTAAGTCTTCCCAACTTGGTCCCCCGAAGGTAAGTCATAGGTTTATATGATAAAATTATACATGCGTCAGTTTGGGAGGGGGAGGGAAGTTGTGGAGGGAGATAGATCAGAATCAAAATGTTCACTATACCATTATGATATGAACCACAATTTAGCAAAAGTGCTGCAGTCCAACTTAAAATCAAAATCACAAATTTGAGCCAAACTGGTCCTTTTTTTCTACACCAATGAAGAATGTATAATCTAGATGCAGGAATTGGAATAGAAAGTATGAAGGCAAAAAATAAAAAGGAAGACTACAGAATACTATGATTTGCAGGTTTCTCTTCATAATTTTGAATTTGTTAAATTGGTTTTGTGAGAGATGATTATCTACTATCACATGAAAACAAATTTACTAGTCGAATAATTTACTAATTACAAATTTAACAATTAAGTAGCAAAACACAACAATAAATTTACACAAAACAATCTGAGAATTTTCAACACATGAGAGATCTGCTGTTAGGTTATTCCTCTGAAGGTAACATGGAATTCTCAGACCTCCTGGGCCCTGGTTTCCCCAAGTATGACATAAGTATCCCTGGTTGACTTGTGAACCATTTCCTTTAGTACTGAAGTTTTACTGCACTTGTACCTCTGAACTTAAAAAGTTAAAAAAAAAAGTTTTGATATATAACTATGGGGATATTGGCTATACTTTCCCCTTACCCAGCCTGAAATAGTAGCTTAGTTACAGCTTTCATTTAGATCTCACCAAAGGCAGTGTCATTTTGTTGTGTGAATTTTGGTCAGCTCTTTGAAAAGGTTAAGTAGCACTAAATTGGATATATGCCTTGATACATTTTTCGCTCCACTTAGGAGCTAGAAAGCTTATGGGTAGAGTACAGAGAAGCCGGTGCTAAAATGCAGGGCTACCACATATCCAATTTGCTTGGGACACTCCTGATCTATGACTATTGTCCCATCAGAATTATTAACAACCCCCGTTTCACTCTCAAAAGCATCATGGTTTGAAGAATAAATTATATGGATGGTAATCCTATTAAAAGAGAGAATCTAGCTTTTAAAACAACTTTTATTACTCTTTGGCCATCTAGCTTTTAAAACAGAACTTTTATTACTCTTTGACCATTACAGTAAGAAAATCTGTGTAAAATTCCTAAGAACAGGCATTTCCATCTCATATGCCAACATGGAGAGTAAAAGACTCAGAGTGGCCCTGTCTAGTGGCCAGAAGTCACAAGACAAGGACAGGGAGATGTCCTCATGAGCTTGAGTTACGACCACCATTCCTCAGCTTATCTATCGGAAATGCCACAAAACTCTGTAGCCAGATCTCCTTTATTCCCCATCTAGCACTCCAGATATATGCAATGACTTGTGTTTAGAAAACGTGCAAAATCCCCAACAATAAATGTACAATATGTGCGATTAGTACAGACTGTAACATTTTTCATTTGCTACTCTGATTATAGGTTCACTATCTGATTGAGATGTGTCATTGTCTTTCATTTGACTTTGAGCTTTACCGGACACAAAAGCATTAAAAGAGAGTGAAAGCCCAGGGAACACGGGCTGTCCTTGATAGAACTGCCAGCTGTCTCACCTTTTGGACCTCAGAACAGCATCTGGCTTATGTCCACAGGATTAGTTTTGGTCCAGATGTTAGGTGCTAATATACATAGATCCTCTGCTCACAAAGATGCACCACCACCACGGGTCACAAGAAGGAGAGGGCTCTAGAGTTACTCAGGCCTCACCCTGTGTGCCTAGGCCACTGACAGGGACAAACACGTGGTTGAAACAGAATCCATTAAGTGTCAGAAGACAGGAACAACTGGGAGATTAAAGTAATATTTCATATTTAGTTGATCTCAAGGCAGCAGCAAGCTTTATACACTAAGTGGACTCTAACATGAGACATGGTGTTTCTACCTGGAAAAAAATACCACTGTCCCCGTCTCTACTAAAATACAAAAATTAGCTAGGCGAGGTGGCAGGCCCCTGTAATCCCAGCTACTAGGGAGGCTGAAGCAGGAGAATTGCTTGAACCCAGGAGGCGGAGGTTGCAGCAAGCTGAGATTGTGCCACTGCACTCCAGCCTGGGTGACAGAGTGAGACTCTGTCTAAAAAAAGAAAAAAAAAAAAAACCACTGTAAAAAATAGGCTGGAGAAAGATAGTTCTGAAATTGAAAACCCTGAACTGGCAAACGAGCCCGATAGAACATGACAGTGCTATAACATTATGACATTCTCAGGGAACATTTCTTTCTTCTTCTTTTTTTTTTTTTTTTTTTTTGAGATGGAGTCTTGCTCTGTCACCCAGGCTGGAGTGCAGTGGCGCAATCTTGGCTCACTGTAACCTCCGCCTCCCGTGTTCAAGTGATTCTCCTGCCTCAGCCTCCGGAGTAGCTGGGATTACAGGTGTGTGCCACCACACACAGCTAATTTCTGTATTTTTGGTAGAGATGCGGTTTCACCATGTTGGCCAGGCTGGTCTTGAACTCCTGACCTCAAGTGATCCATCTGCCTCGGCCTCCCAAAGTGCTGGGATTACAGGCATGAGCCACCACGCCTGGCCTCATTTATTTATTCTTACAGCACCTCCTCTTGGGAGTACCTCTTCCATACCTTTCTTCTGCTCAATGTTGCTACACTGGGTCTGTGTGACATGTCAAGCAGGAAAAAAACCAGTTTCAAAAATATTAATTGATCTAAGCAAATGGCTGTCAATACAGATTTAGTGACAACTGGTAGAGATGAAGGATTTTTTTTTCTTGGTCTTACCTATGCAGTAGGGACAACACTGGCCTTTTCTCAAGACAGGTCTTTCGCAGGATACGGAAGGACAGGACTCAGAGAAACAGCTAATTACGCTATCAATGCAGATGCAGCTGGTACAAACGTCAGGCTTCCAGGACTCAGCTGCCAGGAATATATCCCCTTCATCATTTTTGCAGTAATTAGGTACGCTGTTATTGCGGGACAAGGAAGGCCGAAAAGGTTGATCTGGAAAAATGAACATATAGGTCAGCAAAGAAGATGCTGTTGGCCAGCAACTATGCAACATAGTGTGTATCAAAGCACACCCAGTCATGATGGCTTTGGGTGCCTCCTTAAATAAATGACGCAGTAACAAATCAGAAAGTATGATTCGGGAAGGGTCTTAAATTTTTAAATAAAATAACAAAGATCAAAAAAGAGGTGTCACAGTTATTAGCTGCTTACACAACATCCACTCTTTCTTCCTTAATGAAATCCTGGTTTTCTTTGGGGTAGTCCCAGGACTTGGATTACAATGCACCTAAGTAAACGGGACAATCCTGTTCCCTGCTTTCCTAGGCTCCCTTGAAACTAGGGTGGCCCCATCATCCAGCTGTAGCGAATGGGACCTAATGGCTAACGAGGGGATTTCTGGGAAAGCTTTCACTTTCTTCAAAGAAGGGTAGATATGTTCTGCCATCATCCTTCCACATTCTTCCTGCCTTGACAGGAGTGCGTTGATCATGGCTGTGACACCCCTATCAGAAGAGAAAGGCCTTGACCCCACTGAGCCACTGAATCAATGCTGATAAACATCTGCCTCCAAATGTCTTGTCATATATGCAAAATAAACCTCTATTTACTTAAAATTGTAGCTGGATTTTCTCTTACTTGTGGCCACATGCAATTTTGACCAATCAATACTCAGACAAATTCTCATTGTACCAGACTACCAAAAACCACCTAAATGCAACATTCCAATGTTCAGGAATTCACATTAATGGCTGAAAGATAAGAAATCTAAATCACTCATAAGGATGCAACCACAGAGAAATCATGTGCAAATCATCTGTGTCTTTGCTATTTAAAGACTGAGACCTGAAAGTCCCCAGATCTAGTTACAACTTGCAACAGAAAATGTCACCAGAAAATCCAGATAACACTTTGGGCATTGGTTTCCACTAAAATCAATGAAAATTGTAACTTCAAGCAGCAATATGATTGAGATATCAGAAAGGAAAATGTAAGTGGGTGCGGTTTCTAGTTTAGAAATGTCATAATCCAACTGATAAGAGAGCACTTATAATCAACTTCACCACTCAAGAGTCTAGACACAGCCACGACAGCCCTACCTAGCAAACCTCTAAGAGGGCCACATTTTCTCAATGCATACACAATCAAAAGAGTTGTCGTATGTTCTTCCCAGAACCAACTTCATGAGCTCTGTTATTTTTAGCCAAGAACCAGAAACAACTGAGACATGTAATTACCATATGATCCAGAAGCTCTACAAGCCACTTTTTCCTTCTATCCACCTCATGAATATACCCTACAGCCAGTAAGTAGGATGTGACAAGAAGGGCCTTTTTGAGGACCAAGGCAGTTACTTCATTGTGGACCTTCTCTGAGGGACAGGGAAGCCAGCATAATGGGATTGGCCCATACTCTCTCCCTTAAACTGGGTAACTGTATCTCCTATGACTACTCCCAAAGGCAGCAGGCGTAAGTTGAAGAACAGCCATTGGTTCCACGGCCCCATCGTACTCTAGATCCTATTTCAGATATGATTCCGCAGATCCCATCCACATAGGTTAGAGACGGCAAGATGGGATGACTTTCTCAATGACCTTTTTGTGGTTATCTATGTCTAGGGATAATTTCTTCTTTAAGAGACTGACCAGTGCTAACTTTTGCTTTGACTAGAAATAAGGACAACACCCTCTCGTTCACACTAGGCCCTGCAAATCTCCATAAAGTTTTTGTGACTTATGTTAACTTAGCTCATGCAAGCATTGCCCAACCTGTGTCTAAAAACTGAAAAGAAGAAAGGACAGCCGTGATGAAGCTATGGAATGACAGTGAAACGAACAGCCTGGAATCTGCACGGCTCTCACTGAGGCCTGGAAAGAACCCAGAGGACATCAGGATATGCTGGTGGTGACGGCGTGAGGGCTGGAGCCGAGGTAGAGTCTGCAGGTTTCCTTCCACCAGGCAGGAGGCTCCTGGCCCAACCCTGACCGACAATGTCATTTGGAATCTTACCCATAGCATCTCCCTTCTTTGGGCCTCTTTTCTCATTTTTCCTGCTCTAGACCCTTTTCTTTACACTTTGTTTCCAAACGTTTACTCCTTTATTTGATCTTTACCAGTGTTTTCACTGGTGTTCCTTTATTCTTTTTATTTTCTACCTCCCTTGCTCTTCTCTGCCATGCTTTTTTCCAACTCTAAAAATAAAGGAAAGAAAATTTTAAACTTATGGAAAGAAACAAGTGCTATTTTACCCTCTCCCTTTTGTATGCTGGTGAAGCAGCTTCACTTGCAGTGATGTGCAATCTTTCCTCATTTCCTCACCAGACCTTGCTTTAAACCAGACCAGAGAAGAGGGAAAGCTGAAGAAAGGAAATGACAAGGCATCCTACAGATGGAAGCATCATGAGGGATACGACCCTTTGGAAGCTGTTATCCCACTGTGGAGCTATGACTTTTGGGCCATTTTAGAATGCAAGTGTCCTAAGATGAGATATGGTATTTTTCTACATGTGTAATATGCCACTTATCAGTGCCACTGTTGAGAATTACTGTGATGGGAAGAAATTGATAATTTGAGTTTTAAGGCTTTTTATTTTTTTGTATCTCAATACAACTATGAATGAGAAAGTCCAGAAACATCCATTAGTTAGAGGTAAAGAAAAAAATCCAGGCCTAAGTTAATGAATGAGAAGTCAAAGCCAGGCACGTGAGGGGTTGCCTGTTCTTTGGAAAGATGGAAAGGAATGCAGGAATACCACTGCCTTGCTTGGCTAGAACCCATGGGCCTCTGCACATGCCACCCACGGTAGCATATTCAGAGGTTCCCATCTCCACATAGCTCTCCTTCTCTTTATGGGTTGAACCTCTGAGTTCACTAAGGTGTCCCATCAATGAATTTGAGCTAGTGGTCCTGGAGGCATTTTCTCCCCCAGTGCCACACTCCCTTAGTCAATCCCTAAGTTCATCACTCAGATCCTAACACAAATAGCACCAGGGGTATTTGCTGCTTTAGTTTCTCGGATTGCCTATGTTCTTGAATCCTCCCTTTCAAGGCACGCCTCTTACTTTATCATTATTGACTTAATGTGGAATATTGGATTGTTTGGCTCTTTTTTTGGCTATTGCTCCAGGACAGGAATCATGTCTGTTTTCATTAACCTTGGAATCCCCATAGCTCAATTCAGGCATTCTACAAATATTTGTAAACTGAATAGCTAAAAGTATATAAATTCGTTATCACCAAGGAAAAGATCACTCTAAGTAGTTTCTACCAAGGCGATGTAAGTAAAGTCACTGCTATATATTAACAAAAAACATCAGTAAGGTTTGAATCTGAGTGAATTGTGATGACAACAAATTGGGAAATCATAGGTCATGCATATCCTAAAAATGTAACACATATAAACTATTTCTTATATTAGAAAAGATGTAGTGCTAATTAAGCTTCTCAGATTAACAGTTCTGTACTTACTAAAATGGTAATACTTGGGCTGCTGTGCATGATGACAACAGCCAGTAATGTGGCTATCCCTATAAGTTCATCTGATCAATTCCAAAAATGCCATCAACATAAACCTATAAAAAATTTAGACACTGATGATGCTGCACATAATGACGGAACAACAGATTCTCGCCAGCCGACTAGATAATCCAATGTAAAAAAAAAAAGTAATAAAATACAAGGGTTTATGTTTTGCTGAGCAGAAATGCTCTAAGAATATGTTTAGAAAGTAAATGGTTATTGATTTAAGTTGAAATATGGGAATAAGAAGCAACAACAACAACAAAAAACTAGTTCTGTCAACTCGGTAATTTTATATTTAAATATCTTTTGAAAAAGTCGCATCTAGTGTTAATTAAAAGTACTACTAAAGTTATATAAAACCGGTAACTTATGATTAACATCTTGACAAACTTCCTTCTAACAAGTTTCATGGCCATACATTTACCTGCTAAGGTCAGATTATCTGAGAAATAAAAAGTAGAAAATAATAGCACTCCTTATACATGTGCAGTGCTAGTCACTTAATGCTTTTTGGCATTAACTTACTAATCATCCCAACTCGGAGCGGGTGGCATTATGCATATTTCAAAGTCTTCACCACCCTTATATTTAAAAGAATTTTATTTACAAAGAATTTTGTTTACATTATTTATCAATAACTATTCTTCCCATTTGTTACATAAAGATGACTCTTCACATTAACAGAATCGTTTGGTTAATTTGGTGCGGTGGGACTTTCTCTACTTAGGTATACTCCTCGAGTTTGAGATGTAGGGTTAAGGAAAAAAAATGGCAAGAGAAACAGTCTCCTTTTTTGTTTCACAGTCACCTCAGGTGTGAGGCATACTGACTGCATAAATAGGTGGTTGATAAAGCAAATATATGCAGGAAGCAGGCTGCCAGCTATTCCTGATGGGATACTGGGTTTGGCACACTCCCATATGGGGCTGATCCTGCCCTGTGGGTCCCACAGAATGACAACCACCCAGAGCTGCATCCTTCCCCACCAAGCACCCATAAGGCATGGTGTCACTTACCTGTACACTGTGGGCAGCAGGAATCCTGGGTGCGTGAGGGGTTCTGGCAGAGCAGCGGTGGGCACACCTCTGTCTCACACAGCACCCGTCCGCTGTGGCAGGTGCACTGAGTACAGGAGTCAATGTTCCACGTTTCTCCTTCCACAAAGTATTCTCCTCCAGGGGCGTGGCAAATGGAGGGAGTACTGAGCTCTGGCTTCTGCACCACAAAGTCATCTGGGGAATGACACAAAATCAGAACACATTATTCATCTGCAATCTTTCCAACTCTTGAAAGCCTGGTGCTGTTTGCTTTAAGGGATAGAAAAGATGAACTGTGAAGAGCATCTCGCTCTATTCTTATCAAGAGAATAGTGAAGAAAATATTCCATGCATGGAAACAGAAGACAGTGGCAAAAGAGCTAATATTAGGATGTGAGGTTCAAGTAGTTTAAGTCCGTCAACAGTAATAAGAGAATTCAATAAGATCATTAAATTACAGGGAGGGGACTCCCACTCTAGAGATGAGAACAGGGGCCTCTTCTGGCATTGCTGTGAATGTGTAGGAACTGTCTCGGATTCAGATCTCTCATTTACAGAATACTTGGTATGGTTCAGTTATTTCCATGCTAAGCACTTTACATGTGTTATTTCATTTATTCCTTACAGTCACCTTATTTTATGCATGAGGAAACTGAGAGCTCAGGGAGAGACGAGAGAAACTGCAACCCAAGTCTATGGTTGTTTGGATCATGGATATGTCTCCAGATTAAATAAAACTTCCAAATGATCGATACCCTATCTGCTTTATTATTTCTGGGATCCTGAGTACATTTATGCTTGGAAATATGTCCTGCTGTCGAGCAGGCCACACCCCAGTCTAAGCCAGCTGCCAGCAAACTGAGCAGGAATGCTCCTGTAGAATCAACAGTCTGAAAACCCTCACCTGAGACTAAACATGTGCTTGGCAATATCATCATCAAGAGAGGTAAATGCTAGGAGGCTGGTGATAACTGTCATTTCTTTCCCCAGAGGAGAGGTAGTTTTGGTCTCTTGGAGAGATGACACTGATAGAGAGGGAATTTAATGTTGAAAATGTCTGAAGAGGGGCTGGGAGTTGCCCTGAAGTTTTGCTGGGGAAATGAGAAGTATGAAGACATTAACCATAGTCACGTAGTCCAAATACAACAAGCAGTTCAGGAAGGTGTTGACAGTGTTGAATCCCGCCGAGAAAGAGTCTGGAGACATCACGGCTAACTCATGCTTGGAGCTCAGTGGAAGTCACACCCCAGAACGGGCCCATATATGCAGAGATGCTCAGAGCTGAAATCTCCTTAAGAGTGAATTAGGGCTATGACTTTCAAAGTGGTGGTTAGCATGAGAGTCAACAATACTAATGAAATTAAGTGATGTGGGCTGATTTCCAGTTAAGAGGGTAACAACTTCTAATACAGCTTTATCTCAAGGGAATTACAAAAGGCTGGAACTCAGACCCAGGGACAGTATCACAGAAAACTGATACTCATCAATCAATGCTTACATTCGCAAGCAATTCTAACCAACTTTCCAGTATAAGAACAACAGAGCGTAAGATAATTACAATGAAAACTGTGCTGAACAAGATGGTAAATGTGCATTTGTGGTTTACAGAGAAACAAAAAGTCCCAAAGAGTATCAATAAATGAATATAGCAAAAGCCTCCCTTATTGCTTTCAAAAAGGGCTTAGAGAGGACTGACAATTACTGCCTTGTTAAATGCTGACATGTACAGAAGTGGTCAGAAGAAATCTGATGTGCGTGTTTGCAGGTATTCTTTCTTGCTCACCTTTTTGCCATACGATATGCCTCAAGGCAAAACACAAGAGGGGCCAGAGACATGGAGACAAAAGAAAAACTCAAATGTAGAGTGTATGGAAGACAGAAAATCTGAGAGACACTATCATTTAGTAAATATTCATTAGAAGAGTTCAGGAGATACTCATTTATCTCAAGAAGAAAAACAGCTGATCTTGGAATGAAGAGGGGAGAAAAATATTATTTAAAGTAGGAGTCCGTGAATGCAACAGCTCTGGAGTCTCTAATCAGAAGGAGACTTACGTGGCAACACGCTAAAGATTTGCAGAAAAAATTTACCCCTACACATCCATATACATAAATGTGTTTTCATACACATATATCCAGATGTTGACACACCCACAATAAGGTATCAACAACAACTTCACGTGTGCTTAGATAAGAACTTTCCATGACTCTGTAATAGAGAAAGATCTTTCTGGTTCTACTGATTTTCAGTTCTCAGTCAATTATCTATTCTTAATGTCTTTGCATTTCTACCAAATCTAGCTGTTAGAATTCTTCATTGAGGACATGTTTAGCAAAGACCCAGAAACAAATCCCTCTTCTATGCATTCACACCTGTAATTAAAGCAGGGGTCTTTATGCAAACACATGATTTTTCCCTCCCCAAAGAGTCAACACAGAGTTCTATCATATTAAAGTCCTCATTTACCTTCTTATTCAGGGGACTCTAGCAGTTTTTCACATTTAACTAGCAAAATATCGGAAAAAAGGAAAGAGTTCTGATATTGAGCACCTCTAACTGAACTACAGGGAAACAAAACAAAATAAAAAGAGTCATCTCTTCTGCATTGTAATCTGGTTTTCTACAAGGTATGGGAGCTGCCTGTCACTCTGATACTGTAGCTATTGAGCTGTGCAGAATCTCAGAGCTGAAAGGGACTTCAAGTGTCCCTCTCCCCTACTCCCCAACCATGGCGAACAAGGTCAGTTTCCCTCCCAGGCTAGTCTTGTTGCAAAAGGACCAGGCCTCAGGCTCCCGGCTACACCTTTTGCACAGGTGGACTCACGCACAGGGAGATACAGGACCTGGACTGACCAGAGGAAAAACAATCCTCCTCCAAAATCTGACAGTAGACTTAACTTTGAAAGAAATCTGATACAAGATTTGAGAGACTTCATTTCTCCCAGGTTTTTCGGCGGACATACTATTTTACTCTGGGTAAGAGAGTCAATCTTTCTGTGTCCGTTTTCCAAATGAGAAACTGCCTCATGTGTTTTTCCCTAACTCAAAGTGGCCTGCACAGAGAGGGAAATAATAGATATGAGACTGTGTTGAGCTCTTTGGATAAAAGGTACTAGATGAGGTTTATGGTTATAATTACTGTTATTGACAATCATAATTCAGACCCCCTTGAATTACAAATCTGTTCTGGTTTTCTAGTAACTTATCTTGATTACCATGATTATGATTTTAAATGTTTTGGACGTGTGGTCACTCTAAATCTCTCCATTTGGCAAGAGTGCCACATGTCTATTAATTTAAAAAAGAGCAATAGCCACAGACTTCAAAAAGTTTCTCCCCCTCAAACATTACTTTATATGTGATAAGGTTTTATGGGATAAAACTAGTACCAATCCCCTCATATTAATGAGGATATTCAGACTTAATATGCTATCAATAAAATGGAGAGCTGGAATGTAAGTACATCAGCCCACAAACCTTTACAAAAATGTAGTCCAAAGACCTGATATAACTGAGTCAATCACTCAAAAAGGAGGAGACCCATTTCTAGAATAGAATTTTCTCTGGTCTTTGGTTCTTCACTGATAGTGCCCGGATGATTCTGTGGTGGTTGTTGACAAAAACCACAGAGCGCTGGAAAGTGTTCCAGAGGTCGTCCCCTCCAACCTCCACAGAGTTACAAATCCCTGCAAGGCAGAAATCATTTGCTTATGGAGCACACAGATGGCAGCCAGCTTTTACCTGCACATGATGGGCAGCACTGACCAGGGTGAATGGTGGGGTTGCCACAGGCAGGCACCGGGCAGGTGATCAGGGCACACATTTCCCGTCCATTGAGACAGTAGCATTCCCGGCACCCATCGTGCCAGCTCTCCTCATTTTTATGATGATGACCATCCACGGTGAGACAAGTGCCCGACAGGATGGGTGGCCCGGCTGAAGCAGAGACCTCTGGACAGACAAAAGGCAGCCTGGTAAAGAAGTGGCTACTGCACAGGAGAAACAGCCTGCAGAGTCTCTACGTGGACTGGACCCCAGCCACTGACAATTACGTCTACACAGGACAGTTTGTGACATGTTCATGAAAATAATTTAAGTCAATATGCTCTCAATTTTGAAAAAAGAAAAGAGAGAAAAAAGCCTGCAAATAGTTTCTCTCCAATTGGTGGGATTGTAGCTGAATTTTTATTCCTTCCACTCTACTTTCTCATATTTTATACAATAAACAAGCACTGATTTTATAACAAATGTTACAAATATGTTGAATGTGTTCAGAATAATCGCTCTAGAAGCTTCATCCAGTGGGGACATCCTGGGCCCCTTGCAAATAACAGAGTTTTGTTCAGCAGAACAATTAAAGCAGTGACTAGATTTTTGTTTACTCCAACCCCTTAGAAACACCATTAAGGTGGTAACTGTCCAGTTTTGAAAAATCATAAAACAAAGTTTAGGAATCTTTTATAGTTTAATCTGTGGATCATGCTGACAAGTACAACATACAGGGATAGGCAGCAAGGCTGGAGCTGGGGTAAGGGCAGAAACGGAGGTCAGGGCACATGCTCAGTGGCTTCAGGAAGCTCCCTGGAGAAGCCTCAGGCAGCAGGGATATCCAGGCTCTGTGCTTATTCACAGCTGTGGGCTGGCATGTGCTTATTCAGCCAAAGGCTAAATTCTCATGGAAAACTGTTATCTGGAAATACAGCAGCTAACTTTTGAGCTGTACCCACCCTCTAGAACTTTGAAATGGGGCTATTTACTGTTGCAATTTTATGAATCTTACTCCTGAACAGAAAGAGGCTCTATAGAGGTTGAGATAATTGTGCTTTAGGCTGAAGTTCCTGATACAAGTAAAAAGAGCTAGGAAGTGATTAATTTAGTCAATGTGCTTGTCCATCATATGCTTACTTTACATTCTATTCTGAGCTTTTACTTCATAAAAATGAAAGGAAAAGGGAGTCCTGTGGGACGGTCCCACAGAGACTGACATTTGTGTCGGAATAAGCAGCAATCACCGAAACCACTTCATTACAGGGTGTCCTTCTGTTCTTTGTTTCGGTGCCCCTGGCTGCTTTGAGGGGGAAGGGCCATGTGTACGCACTTACCTCTGCACTTGCAGATAAGACAGCCGTGACTGTCCTGTTGGAAACCCAAGGGACAGATCTTACTGCATGAGAGCTCTGGACATTTCTTACAGCGACAGATGTCACAGCCGTGCTTATTCTTCCTGGGTAATTAAAATTTTGTCAGAGGTCAGAAAATCAAAAAGTCTTAAATGATGCCCAAGCACTCAGACCAAGGGTCAATAAAGTGATATTGCTATTAAACAGAATGACTTGACTTTTGCTCTCAAAGACTCCTGGAGTGATGCGTAATTAGCTCCCTGTGGCCATTACCACCACTTACTCATGACCAAGGCAGAGAGTTGCCCAAGCACTTACGTGCTTCTAGGATGTGGCTCTCAGAATCTCAATGACATGACTGTTGATTTAATTGGGAGAGTGGTACACCACAATAAAAAGATGAATGTGCAACTCCATGAATAGGAAAGTGAAGATTTTGTTGGTTTATCTGTTTATTCATTTGTTTCTCCATCTATCCACCCACCCACCCACCTACTGATCCATCCGTCCCTCCCTCCCTCCCTCCCTTCTGGAAGTATCTGCTGTATGCATAAAGTAATTCTTTAGTCAGCAGGTACATAAAAGGGGCACCAACTGCTGCCTTTATCCTGACACTCCCACGTGGTGTCTGGCCAAGAATTCTCTTTTGGTGTGTGTCCTTAAAACATGTGTTCTAGCCAGTATAATATTCAGTTGTCCAAGGTATCCAATTGGGTCCTCCCTGAATGTGCCACAGGAATACAAAGTGAAATCTACAATCTTCTAAGAGATTTTTCTCCAACATGACGGTTGGATTTGAACACAGCCTTGATTCTGAACTGTCATGATACTGTAGCAAGTGGTTGAAGCTACCTACTATTGTGATACAACTACTTCATTTTATATTAGCAGTTAGGCTAAGACATAATACTCTTATTGACATCATATTCTTATTTTAGGATTAAGAATGATGATAATTCATTATTTTATTTGGGGAATTTTAAGGAACAATGTTTCCAATTTAATTATCCAATGAAAATTATAAAGAAGACCTCTCCCAAAACTAGAATTTTTAAACGAAGAATGAAAAAGATGACTGACAGAAGATGGGAAAGAGATGATGGGTCTAAGTCCCTTATAATTACTAGCACTAGGTCGGGCACAGTGGCTCATGCCTGTAATCCCAGCACTTTGGAAGGCCTAGGTAGGCTGATCGCTTGAGCCAGGAGTTCCAGATCAGCCTGGGAAACATGGTGAAACCCCATCTCTCCAAAAAATACAAAAATTAGTTGGGCATGGTGGCGCATGCCTCTAGTCCCAGCTACTCGGGTGGCTGAGGCTGAGGCTGAGGTGGGAGGATTGACAGCCTGGGAGGTTGAGGCTGCAGTGAGCCATGCTTGTGCCACTGCACTACGGCCTGGGTGGCAGAGCAATACCCTGCCTAAAAAAAGAATCTAGCACTACATAAACATATCAAATTGGAAAGACAGATTGAAATGAAAGACAGCAAAGGAAAAAATATAAATTAAGGTGATTTTTCTAAAGCCATCAACTTGATATAAAGGCAAATATAGGTGCTAATACAAACATGAAAGAAACAAATATGAAGTGTCTATTTCCCCCCCCGGAATAATCTAGATTCTCATGGGGTTTGACTCAATAAAGTATATTAAAAAATAAAAGTAAAGGCCCTTATCTCCAAGAAAATTCATAAAATCTAATGCTAGATAAAGAAAAAAATACGAAACGCTGACTAGTTTCAAGGTGAGACACCTAGGCATGGCAGGTAAGGATGCACTGTATTTCAAGTGAGTAGGGGTCGGTTTTCAATTGATCTTAAAGTATGTGTTAAATAAATGATCACAAATAGACCTTGGGACAGGTGTGAAGAGTTGTAGCACTTCCAACACTGGGACCTCACAATTCCATCTCCTAATCTTGCCAGCAGTGTCTAAAGGACTCTGTTATGGGAAAGTCTCATATAACAGGCACAAACGGTGTGTCTGGCCCATCTCCATAAAAAGTAAGAGTAAAACTTGATTCTATTCTTTGGAGATACAACCTTCTCCCTGCTTTCTGAATCACCTAACAAAACAAGTATAGACATTCTGGGCTCAATACACCATAGATTAATTCACAAACAACATATAAAACAAAATGTGTAGAAACATTTCACCAAGTTGCACTTCATAATAGCTTTTCTGAATTAAGAAATACGTACAGCAATCCAAGTGGACAATACTTGTCACAGATTATGGGTCTGCACTTCTTGGGCCTTGGGCGGCACTCACAGATCTCACAGTTTTGGGCATCAGTTAGGAAACCGAAGGGACAGTCCAAGGTGCAGCCTTGTTTACGTTCTGAGCATAGTTCCTCGCCTGTGAAGACACAGAGACGGCATGTTTCTTCCAAAGATGAACAGAGCAGAACACTTCGATGCTAAAATACCGTCCCTGAATCCTCCACTCTTCCACAGATCTCAATTTCTCAGCTCTACCATGGCACTGGTTATCATTAAAAAGCATAGACTGTGCTATTTCATGGTTATCACATGACTCCACGGTTTGGTAATAATAAACAAAATAAAGTCCAACTTTGAAATGCATAGATTTCTAATGTGTACTCAAATCTGGTAGGCTCTGAGTGAACAGCAGGCTGATAACTATTATAATTAATGACTGAGATCATTTTTCCACGAACTTTATAAATCACTTCAAACCACTGATGACCATTTACGTTACGTGGGAATTAGAAATTTACAGTCCAATTTTCATTATATGTTTTATTTCTATTGCATGTCCATAATAATGCATGTCCTTTTTTCTTTTTCTTTTTTTTTGGAGACAGAATCTCTTGCTCTGTCACTTAGACTGGAGTACAGTGGCGTGATTTCGGCTCACTGCAACTTCTGTCTCCTGGGTTCAAGTGATTCTCCCACCTCAGCCTCCCAAGTATCTGGGATTACAGGCATGCGCCACCACGCACAGCTAATTTTTGTATTTTTAGTAGAGATGCGGTTTCGCCTTCTCTACTAAATGTTGCCAGGTTCTTCTTGAACTCCTGACCTCAAGTGATCCGCCTGTCTCAGCTTCCCAAAGTGCTGGGGTTACAGGTGTGAGTCACTGCGCCCATCCCATAATGCATGTTTTTAAATATCCACATGATAATTACTTTTATGGGTGTTAGATGCTCTCATATAATACTGCATATTGTATGCAGCATAAGGGATTTCTTACTATTACTTTTAAAAAAGTACATCTTTTACGACATGATAGTAATTAAAATATTCAGTGTTATATTTAGATATGTTTTTTCTCTATGTGCTGACAAATACCCCTGTATTTGGATATACTTACATAATAGGCTTTTTAGTTAACAGGCTAAAAAATGTGTATGTTGAAAAAATACTCATATTAATGTTTAAGTAACCACTATTTGAAGTGTTCAAAGTATCCCCTGTTAGCAGAATCTGGAGTGATGTTTAACTGTCCTCTGCTAGTCAGTTACAATACTATTTTAGAAGAACAAAAAGGAAAGTAGCAATGGTGACTAGCAACATTACTGAAGTTATTAGCTTAATAGAAGTCTTCTAAAATGATTTTAAAAGGTTATATAGGGCTTACGAGAGAAAAGGGAAATAGAAATGTTTAAGGTTAAAAAGAAAAAAGCATGCTTAATTATATAAAGCAAGCAAGTTGAGACCTGTGTGAATTAAATGTAGAATTTGAAAGACAATCAAATTTAAAGAAGAGAAGTTAATATGGTGATGGCCAAAGTACGGCAATGTTTGAATGTTGTTCTACATGGACTGGTGAGGTGGGAAGCAGAGTCTTATTACTGGAATGATGAACAAATTTTTATTTTATCTGGACATCCTTTAAGCATGAATATTGTAATAACACATAAGTCACTGGGAAAAACAGAACGCGTCTGTCCCCTCAAAACACACTTATAATCTAAAATTAAACCTTAACTACAATGAATAGGTGAAATGGGTCCGTGTTTTACATAAATATTTCAAGATAGCATCTTTTGTGAATCTTAGTTGGCAATATTTGCATATTTAATTTGCCATCTTTTAAAAAGGAAAATGGGATTTATGGGGTAATTTTCTACTCTGTCATTATCATAAACCTTTTATTACACACATAAATATAACCTCATGGGCCTGTATTACACTGTAAAGCAACTGATTACTAATTTGCATCCTTAAAAGAGAAATTCTAAATGGTTCATTTATAAATTTGTAATTATATGACTTGAAAGGTCATAATTTTTCATTCCCCATTATTAAGGGAATGGTGAAAAAAGAAGACTTTGTTAGTCATGTTTCTCTAACACAGATCTAAGTTGTGAACCCATTTTTCTGTCACAAGAATGCTTAGGTCATGACTACAAATGGATTATGTTGGGAAATAGATGAATTAAAAACACCCTGAAAACTTGCCAGAGTCAGTCAACATCCCTTGGGATTAAATTCCTTTAAATTTTGGAGCCTGAGCACCTTGGTGCCTTTATTTTTCTGGTCCTGCAATAAAGAAGGAGTTTTTCCGTAGACCTTGATCTAGAACGTGCTTCACCTTTAAAGAAAACTGTTGCGTCTCCATTCAAGTTTAAACAATGTGATGAAAACTAGTCTGTAGTCTACCTCTGCTTTGCAATGGAATGGAATTTCAAACAAAGGCTGGTACATTTAAATAAAAATACAGGACATTCATTAGAAGGAGACTGGCTATGCTTCCTAGGAGTGGGATGCTCTAGTGCTGCCCTGAATTGGGACCATTCTCCTGCATGTTATGCTCTGGCCCATCTACATTCAGCTTCCCAATAGAGGGAGCTCTAGGCCCAGGCCCTAGTATCTTTAGGCACACTGTATAGGGACTACCATGGTATTTGGTACAGAGTGGGTATTCAACAACATTTGCTAACTAAATGCATCAATCAATGTTCTTGTTACCTACTCCTCCACTGTCATCAAGACTGCTATATTATCAGAGAAATGACAGCATGAAAATAACTTACCCTGATAACATTGAAATTTTCCTTCAATACTAGCACTTGCCAAAACGTCTCAAAATACCATCTTCTAGTTCAGAAATAGACAACATTAAAGACTGGAAGGTAGTCCTAAATCCACATATGTCAATTACGAAGTTTTCTTAAGAGAAGTGCATCATCATGGCAAACATTTAAATAAAGAGCAGACTGACTGCGGCTGGCTCGAACCTGTAATCCCAGGACTTTGGGAAGCTGAGGTGGGAGAATTGCTTGAGGCCAGGAGTTTGAGACCAGCCTGTGCAACATAGTGAGACCTTGCCTCTGCCAGAAAATAAAACATTAGCTGGGTGTGGTGGTGAGTGAATGTAATCCCAGCTACTTGGGAGGCTGAGGCAAGAGGATTACTTGAACCCAGGAGGTCGAGGCTGCAGTGAAAGCTATGATTGCACCACTGCACACCAGCCTGGGTGACAGGGCGAGAACCTGTGTCTAAAAAATAAAAAAAATAAAAACATAAATAAAGAGTAGAAAAACAGTATTCATAGAAGGGTAGGGGTTTATATGTTTGTTTTTAAAGCTTTAGTACATCACTTGAGGCAACCATGCAGAAAAAGGTGGCTTTATGTTCATAATTTTTCAGCACTATGACTTTACCGTGATCTAAAATTGCTTTCTAATCCATGGGGAGAAGTTACTATTGAAGAGAAAGTGACGAATAATGGCAAAGTACAGGGCCTGTACAGTATGGCCGGTCAACAGCAACTATGTAGTAAAACTCTGTTCATTCTGGAAAAAAAGAAATGTTTGCTCCTATGCTCAAAATGTGACACAGCTGTCGGGGGCGCCATTCATTATATATAAATACAATGTAACCTCCATGGAGAAAACACTGTGGATGGTGTCCCCTAGAGGAGTACCGCATACTTCTTTGCTGTAGTACAGCAGGTCCTCAAACAGCAATGGTTTTATTCAACATCATTGTGTCATAACTTTTACGAGGGGAATAAAAACCAGTTCTCGGTTGGGGCCACTCTCTGTGTGGAGACTGCATGTTCTCTCCATGCTGTGTGGGTTTTCTCTGGGTACTCTCACATCCCAAAGATGCGCACATTAGGTGAACTGGGGTATCTACATGGTCCTAATCTGAGTGTGTGTGTGTGTGTCAGTGCACCCTGCAATGGGATGGTGTCCTGTTCAAGGTCGATGCCTACCTTGCAGCTTGCAGAGCTGCTGAGATGGGCTGTGGCCACCCTCCACCCTGGACTGGAATAAGCAAGTTGGAAAATAAATGAGTGAATAAATACAAATTCTTATAAAATAAAAATTTATTAAAGCAGGTGATAATCACATAAACGTACAACAATAAACACTCCAGGACAAAAGCGTTCAGTGACCCTGCCACACTGGGTATGGTATGTGTTTGAACTGCACGGCAGAAGGAGGTGCTCCTTACAACGTTTGCTTTGCAAACATTTATTCGTTGATTCAACACAGCACCACTACAACCACTATCACTCACTGATTCATTAAAAATGGGGAATCATCATTGTACTTGTTTTTTGTTAATCTTTCTTAAATGTATATATAACTCATGCTTAGTTTAATTTTTACTATTAGAAATGTTTTAGGTCTTTATTTAGAAGTTTGGTGATGTTTTCATGACCAGAAATATATGGTAGGAACTTAACTCTTGTTTATATCAATTAGCCTCTGGTAAAACTGGTTTTGTTACATGTCATTTCAGGTAAAGTCATAGTTTCCAAGAATCTATAGAGGATGTTAAGTGAGGACTTAGTGTATTTTAAACTCTTAGCTACTGGCAATTCCTACAAACCTATTATCAGTTCAGGATGGCCATGAAGTTCCCAAGACTATTAAATAAAGAAATGCAACATTACAAATGGTGGTCCCAATTTTGACCCTGATAGGTGTTAGTTTAGAATTGCAGTGAAATAAAACAAGGAGCCTGCCTCCCTATATTTGATGCTGCAGCCTTCTTGTGATGTTTGATTCAGATACATATTTCATGAAAAATATGAAGGCTCTTTCCTCTCTGCTGACTGATGCAGAATTCTACAAGTCTGCATCAGTTTCTAGAAAAAGCATTATTAATGTCTAGAATTAAAGAATGTTAAAATTGGAAGAGAAGTTACAAATAATCTGATGAAATCCATTTGATTTAAAGATGTGTACACTAAGATGCCAAAAGACTGATGCTACTTAATTCATACAGATGCCTTTCATACAGAGTTTATGTAGTAAGCAGGTATATTATGTCTATTAGCAAAAGACACCGGTTAAAGAGCAATGTTGTTAAAAGCTTGTATCAATAAAGTGTTAGGTTACTAGTTGCTTTATATCATTTTAAAATAATTTTAGTTTTAAACTTTTGTTGCTATCATACTTTTAAAAACTTTTTTTAATTCTAAACAGGTTTTTGAGGAACTGAGTCAGGGATAATGTAAACTTTCTGTATGTCCTGGAGTACTACTTTTCTTAGTGTTACAAGAATGCTATTTGTTACGGATTAAAACAGCAAATTACATTATGTTCAAATGAAAGAATTCTGTATCATATACTTGCCACATACTTTTGAAGCACATGTTTCTACAGGGTTTTGATTTCAATCCTAATGTGATTGCCTAAAATATGCTAGATTATGTTGTCTCTTTACAACATATTAACATACGACTAATATTACCAACAAATTACCAATGTGAGTCAAGGGTAAGGACTGTTTTTAATCTTCTTTAGGATATAGTAGGCACTCAACAAATGCTAGATGAATAAAATAATGAGTGAATGAACAACAACAAATCAATGAAGACAGAAGAAATATTTGTGGGGTGCTGGCCTTGTTTTAAGAAATCTTGAAGGGCCAGGTACGGTGCCTCACACCTGTAATCTCAGCACTTTAGGAGATCGAGTCGGGCAGATTGCTTGAGGCCAGGAGTTTGTGACCTGCCTGGACAACGTGGCAAAACTTTGTCTCTACAAAAAAATACAAAAAAAAAATGAGCTGGGTGTGGTGGCAGTGCCTGTAGTCCCAGTTACTTGGGAGGCTCAGGTGGGAGGATCGCTTGAGCCTGGGAGGTCGAGGCTGCAGTGAGCTGTGTTTGCACCACTGAATTCCAATCTGGGTAACAAAGCAATACCCTGTATAAAAAAAAAAAAAAAAAAATCTAGAAGCTAATGGAAACTAGGACTAATCCTTAAGAGAAAACTTAGGTATAAATGCTTAGGACTACTGTGTGTGAAAAAGGTTTTGATGGGATGCAGAAAAATAATGTAAGGGTGCATGTGGGACAAAATAAATACCTATATAAAGCAGCTGCAATAGAAAAAAAATAACCTATTATTCCATAGTTGGCTATAAGAAACTCCCTTCTCTAAAACCAAGGAGGAGAAAGATAATATTTGAGGGTTAAAATGAAATGAAAAAGTAAAAGGAAAGCTGTTGGTGCGAGTGTCCTTAGAGGGCAGGAAGAACTGGAGGCAGGCTGATGGGGCGGGAACAAAGAGGGGCGGGGATGCTGGGGGCTTTCCATATCGGCTAGCTTGGGCTGACTCAGAAGAAGATGCTATAAAATAGTTACAGTGCAGAGTAAACAACAGCCGTATGCCAGCCAAAGAGTCAGCTTTGCATTCATTCATTTATTTAGTCCTCGAAATAACCCATTAGTTTGGTACTATTATTTGCCCTTTACATATGTAGACACAGAGTCCCAAAGAAGTAAAGCAATTGCCTTTATTACCCACGTGGAAGTCAGCATAATTTGTGGTGGACCCAAGATTCAAACCCAGGCAGCCTGACTCCAGTCACACTCTCAGCTTCTTTGCAACACAAAAGCTGCTGTGCAGAGCCTGAGAGGAGAGTTGCATACGATCGCAAGAATCTGACAAAACCCAGGACCTGGAAATTTGGTTTGATTTGACTCATATCCCAAAGGTGTGGCTTCCAAAGTTGCCAAATAACCTGGATTGCTAATACGAATGGGGGAGGTGACAGCAGAATGCTGTATGTCTAGACTTCTGTATAGGACAAACTGAAAAATTCCAATTAGTGTTGAAGTAAGTCTTTAGGTATATGGTGGCGGCAGTGAGTGAGATGACAAGACTAACTTTAAGAAGAATCCAAAATAGGATGGATATATTATTAGAATAGCAAGACCTCAAAGGGAGACCTCAGGCAAGAATGATATCCAAAGGCATCTCTGATCCTGAAGGTTTCCTTTTTATTCACTCAGCCAGTATCTGCTGAGCACCAAGTAGAGCCCTGGGAGACGGGCAGTTCTTTCTCTACTCTGGTGTGAACATAAACCTGCGTTCTGCTGAAGGAAGAAAGCTTCCTCTTAAAAGAATTTACATTTGTACGTTATAGCTTTTGGCTTAAAGTAGTGATATTTCATGAGTGTTTATGCTACAGAAGACTTTTTTCCTTAGGGAAGGTCTTGCATTTTAGTCATCTTTGTGGCCTTAATACCTAGTATACTACCTAGAATGTGGCAGGTGCTCTGTTTATATTAGGTGAAGAAAGAAAGGAAGGAAGGAAGGCCAGCTATCTCTATAAATGGGTACAATTTGCAAATAATAAATTTATTGATACAAAATGCAACGGTCTCCTCCTGTACGTATTTCTTCCTAAGTGTGAATGAAACGGAGGTGCACTCAGGTAGCACATGCTGATGATCCTTTTAAAATGCCAAACAAAACACTAACCTAAAGATAGGGTAAATATGCATCCTCCTTATAGTCTCAACTTGCCAAATGACTATTTGCCAGTGACTATTTGCCAAGGGACATATTTTGACTCTTCCTTCAAAGGCAGTTGAGGGAAACTGCTTCTTTGAACTTAATGATGAAAGATTCCGTGTGAAGTGACCGAAGTCTTAGATAAGCATGACTGGGTGGCCAAGATTTCACAATAGCAAAACCCAGGTGCAAGTGTAGGTGAGGTGACTGGACACAATGAAATCTGTATTTTTAGACTTTTTAGAAACTCAGAAAAAGTGTATTAATATATATGATCCCATGTTAAGAAACATGTAGCTTTCTTAATTTAAGAGGCATTAGAAGGATTAAAATATAAACACTTCATGACAATTACTAATTATCTTGTTCAAAAAACAAGGTTGGCCATTTGAGAAAACTTGGGCTGCCAGGGCAACTCTAGTGAACTTGGCTTTCTCAAGGGAGGTATAAAAGGCAACAGGGACTGACCCTTCCCCAAACAGAATCAAGTGTAGGAGGTCAGAATACCCCCAAATGGGTAGAGGCTTATAGGAAATTTAAAGATGGCAGTAACTACAAGCTCAACAAGAGTTTTTTTTTGTTTGTTAGTTTTTTGAAAAAGCGTCTTGCTCTGTCACCCAGACTGGAGTGCAGTGGCACAATCACAGCTAGCTGCAGCCTCGACTTCCTGAGCTCAAGAGATCGCCCCACCTTAGACTCTTGAGTAGCTGGAACTACAGGCCCTTGCTATCATGCCTGGCTAGCTTTTGTATTTTTTTTTGTAGAGATGGGGTTTTGCCATGTTGCCCAGGCTGGTTTCAAACTCCTGAGGTCAAGCAATCCAGCCACCTTAGCCTCCCAAAGTGCTGGGATTATAGGTGTGAGCCACCACGCCTGGCCAACAGGCGTTTTATAAACTCAGTTTTAGCACTAACGCCACTGCAGATAGTGTGATGGTCATATGAAACTGAGGAAGCAGAATGGCTTAACTCCTATTTTGTATCTTCTTCAAAAATATTTTTATAAAAGTGACAAATGATTAAGGTTAAGTGGTATGTTAAAGCCTGAGATAACTGATAAATCAGAAAGTGAGCATCTGTCTATGTTAAGTCCAAGCCTCTGAGCCACGGTAATTACACCCACAGGCCCACAGAAAGCCTGCTTATTACAGAACCACTACTGTGTTTGAGACAGATCGAAGAGAATGGAAAGAGATTTAAGAAAATAGGCCAAATGTCAATTCAAAAGGGACAAAGTGTTCTAAAAACTACTTAAATTGACATTCACAACTGAAAATTCTTCAGAAATAATTGTTAAATATATCATTTGTGACATTTAGGGGAATAAAGCACTGACTACCAGGAGCCAGTACAGATTCTGGAATAACAAGCCAGGCCCCTATAACTTCAGCTCATTTTAAAAATAGGGTTTCCAGCAAAGGAATGCTCTGATGTATTTTGTAATATATTTTGACTTCAGACAAGATACAGGTGAAGTGTTTTTCAAGATTTCTTGTGGAGATATATGTTGTCAGCTAAATAACTCTACTCAAGGTATAAATGCTTAGGACTACTGTAAGCAGCTATATGTTCAGCATCATTCTGAAGGTCTTTGTCCTTGGTTCTGTGCAGTTTATTTTAATTCAGTGATTCAGATAAGGAAATATAAGTTGTGCTTATTTAATATAAGCTGGGAGGCATAAAGTATAAATCACATTATCGAGATTCAAAAATATCCCAACTAGTTAGAAAATGGTTTAAAATGATTCGGATAATTTGTTATATTTGGCTGGGTATTTATATCATTTAAAAAAAAATCAAACGTTCTATTACAGAACAGATGAGAACCACCTAACAGCAGGTGATGTAAAAAAGTTCCTAGTGTTTTTAGCTACTTATAACCTCAATATCAGCCAACGAAGTGCAATTCAAGGAGCTAATGCAAACTTAGGCCACACAGTAGCACTGTACTCAGCAGACTAAATTGTGGAGTACCTTTTTCTGAGACAGTGTCTTGTGCTGTCATCCAGGCTGGAGTGCAGTAATGTGCTCTCAGCTCACTGTGACCTTTGCCCCACCAGGCTCAAGCGATCCTCCCACCTCAGCCTCCAGAGTAGCTGGGACCACTGGCGCATACCACCATGCCTAGCTATTTTTTTTCTATTTTTGGTAGAGGCGGGGATCTCGCCATGTCGTCCAGGCTGGTCTTGAACTCCTGAGCTCCAGTGATCTGCCTGCTTTAGCCTCCCAAAGTGCTGAAATTATAGGCGTGAGCCACCATGCCTGCCCATTCTGGAGTATCTTGATTGTGGGCCATATTTTATGTCAAGACAATGACATATTGTGTGTCAAAGGATGGAAAAGATCAAGAAAGTTCTAGAAACTGTCACCCAAGGAATGGTCAAGGAGAATGAGGATGTTTATTCTGGCAGAAGAATTAGGGGAATTCAAAATGGTTTTAACATATATGGGGGTGGGGTGTGTGTGTATTATTTTATTTTTTTCTGGAAGAAATACAATATACTCTTCTATACTCTAGAAGGCAGGGCCTGGACACATGATTGGAATCTACATGGAGGCAGAGCTGGGGTCAACAAAGTGAAGCACAGTCTAAGGATTATGGATGTCATATGTGGAATGTGACACTGTATGTGTGGGTGACCTCCTTGTCACTGGATGACCTGGCAAGTGTACTAAAGGAGAGGCTTCTGGGTGGCTGGAAGGATGCACTCCAAAGCCACTCCAGGTCGCACTCCTGATGCAACTGGCCATCAAGGAAACAGAGACAAAAACCACAATAAAGCAGCAGCTCCTTTCTCCCAAATGACTATGTAGTTGTTTGCGTTAAAAATAACTTTTTCCCCCTTTTTTTCAGGTTGTCAAGGGAATCTCTGAACAAAAGTGAAAAAGATATTCAATTACATAATATGCTTTGACAATACCATATTAGACCTCAGAAAAAACATACAGTCTTCTGTCTACTCACTGTTTATGCACTGACAGGTCCGACAACCATTGTGATCGCGTTTGAAACCATTAATGCAGTCCTTCCCTGTCAGAGTGCAGTTTGATAACTCCCCACATGCAGGTGGATCAACTGTGATGATGGTTGGTTCTAATAATAAATAGAGAAAAAAACAGCCAATGAAACATATGATTACCTTTTAGATGCTATTCAATTTTTGAAATTCCACACCATGTTACAAAAATCAAATCAGTAATTGTCGTCAAATCCTAAACTTTTATGCTCTAGTAATATCTTTAACCCCTGAAACAGATACATTTGTGTTCAGATTTTTGAAAATGTGAACACTCTACTTCTTTGTATTTGAGCAATTCATGCAGTTTTTGGTACCTTCACACAATTCTTCTCTGATGGTCACCACTACTGGAAGCAGACGAGAGCGGTTAACATGAACTCGATTTAAATTGTTAACTGCTCTTCTATTTCTTCCTGATGTTTTCCGGTTTATTTTTTATAATAATCAGGATACCGTTGTCAACTATCAATTTTCTCATTCCCATTCTGTAATACTTCTGAAATCGGTTACTATTTTTTTTCCAAATTAATAAATCAGTTTTTGAGACTAGCTTAAAACACCTGGATTTCTTTTATGTGGCACTCCCTCACTTATGATAGATGATACGACAGATAACTACACACTTATCCTCAGCGCCCAGAGACTTGTGGGAGCAGAGAGAGATACACACATTCAGGAGAAAGAGTGAGCAGCCATGCTGGGAATAAGGGCACTAAACAAAGCAAGACCAGAGGTGACGCTTTACCACATTAATGAAGAATTGCTTTGGGTAATAACGGTAACTACATGTACTTACATAAAGCATATTATGTGTTTATATAAGGTTTAAAGTGCTGTTCATAAATGCCTTCCAGCTTTACCATATTCCAATGAGGTGGGTGCTATTATTATCCTCAATTTACAGATGAGGAAATCTAGCACACTGACCTGCCCATGGTTATGGCATTAGTTTGTGGTGGACCCAAGATTCAAACCCAGGCAGTCTGACTCCAGTCACACTCTCAGCTTCTGTGCAATACAAAATCTGCTGTAATGGTACCTGTTTCTCAATGCATCATTAAGGGACAGTTTATATAATGCCAGGTTGTGGGGACGGTGTTGCCAAAGGGAACAGAGGCACTGACATACTTATGCAACATCTTTTCAACAAAAATATACTAACGTCTTCAAAGTAAGCTGTTGCTCACAATATCTTTGTGAAAGAGCTGAGTACAGAATGTCTCTACCTACATTTTCACAGATGGAAAATATGAGGTGCAGAGAGGGTAACTGGCTTATCTAAGTTTACACAGTAACCCAGTAGCAGGCTGGGAATAGAACAGAACAGAGGTTCCTAATCTCCTGTCCAACACTCTAACCATTAGTCCACACTGTCTTCTCAAGTTTCATCTCCTGTTACCAGGGAAGAGAGATCAAAATAAGTGTTTTAGCTGCCACTGCTGAGATCAAGAGTTCTACATTTTTATCCATCTACTAAAAGGGGACACTGATTCAACTCTTCACAGGTAGCAGGCAACGATGACTTACTAAAGAGATGCTTAGATCAGCATTCTCCCAGTAAAAAATATGTATCTAGTGAGTATAGCACATTCTCTATTCTTATTACAAAGAACAGCATCTTACTGAACAGCATCTTACTAAAATTTTTATATAAGCTTTTCACTGCTATAGTTTCTAATTTCCTTCAATAACCAAGGTATTCTTCCTGACAGATAACTGTAAACATCAAAAAGTAACTAAAGTTTAGTTGTTTTAAGACATCCTGAATTAAACAGCGTATTGCCGCTCCCCTCCATTCTCTTAAAATTTACTGCAAACCTATTTACTAATAGGTTCTCAAACCTATTAGTCTTTCTTTTATCATTACTTTTATTAGCTACCCCAAGTAATGATTCTATTCCAATCTTCAGTCCCAAGACTGCCAATGTTTTGTCAAAATTACTCTAACCACAAATATAAGAGAGCGCAGAAAGCGTTTAAGTAAACCCACCACAGGTTATCCAAGTGAGAAAGGACTTCTATGTTCTAGAGCGATTAGGCCAAAGTTGAGGGAAGAATTCTGAACTCTATGCACACTGCTTTCCTGGACAGCTTATGGGTAAAGAAATGTCTTAAGCATATCTACACATACCAAAATCTTCTATTCTTTACTGACATTTAAGATGTGAAATTTATGAGAAAATTTTGCCTTCAGAAAATATACTATGAAAAAGTTATACATTGAAGATTAAACTGACCTTGAAAAATGTATAATCATCATAGGGTAGTATGGAATTTTAGCAGCAGTGAATTTTAGGGATTTGCTTAGAGAATCTATTGTCCAACTTTTATAAAGATGATCTTCTACCTCTAAATGGTATTTGCTCTCAATAGTGATGTATGTGCTGTTTTTTAAAAATATATTATGATTAACATGCGCTTAAGGTTGTGATCTGTGGCTAGAAAGTGAAAGGAACAAATGGACTGGGTTGTTTGAGGATCAGAACCACAATGCTGACTTGGGCAGCCCCATATCAGTCAGAGAAGCCAATCTATCCAAATGGCTTCAACAGTTAGGTACACAGTCACAGATGTACATCTAACACACATTTCTCCAGGAGAGGAAATATGTTCAATATGTTTTCCTAAAATATTCAGCATAACAGGTTTTGTTCACTTGAACAAATAAAATTGCATAAAGGGCCGTTCAGTATGTGCTGGTCTTACAATGTGTGTGTTAAATATTTCAGGTAAAACAAGTCCCATGGGATACCTTCCAAGCCTCAATGCTGTAGCATGCAAGAAGCAAAAAATCATTTTGTGCCTCTGAAATTAGTATTTTCCCATTCACTTATGACCTATATTAGATGAAAGAAACGGGGAAGTACAGCCATTTCAAATTTTTATACCCTCAATATTTAACATTAAACACAGAAAAACACAACAAAATCTTTTATTCATGAAAACTTTCAATTTATTTTAGAACTATTCAATTTCCCCTCGATAGATTAGGCTGAACACAATAATAGTCATTGTGATATGTTAAATATAGCTAGAAATCTAGCTTTTCTTAAGATGACATTTTAACACGTGGCATCTCATTTTATCACATTTAACAAATACATCTAATTTTCCTACACAGACACAAACTGGAACAAATTTTAAAGTTTTTTTCTGGGTGGTAACACATGTGTCTTGGGTCCTTACTGCTAATACCCTATGTAATTGGAGTAACTGTTGAGTTGTACACATTTGCAGGCAACTAGTTGTCTCCTGGCATTTCAATTGAACTCATCCATTACAGTGTACTGCCTTTCGTCATTCTCCCAACATTTTAGTGCTTGGTTTCCTATCATGTGAGACCACAGCCAGAGTAGTTAAATTTCTGTGAGAACATTACAACAAAAATATGACCTGTAAGTATATAGATTATCTACCTATTTATAAATTATCTAGAAAAAAATCTCACATTATTGTTAAACATATTTGAGAGTTTGCTTCCAGTCCAACATATTATTATATAATCTCAGAACTGATCCTATTACTAATGTCAGGGCAATTTTTTGAGAAACGAGTGCCATGAGACAACTAAGATTCAATTTCTTATGCTAAATAATCAGCTCCAAAGTGAGACATATTTGACACCATTCTCAATTAAAGCATTTCAAATCAATATTATATTTATAGTTCTTAAAGAATAATGACCAAGAGCTGGTCAGATTCTTAACACAGCTTTTATCCAAGAGAGCTCCTGGTGGGAGAAGAGGTGATTTTAAAGAATCTAGAATCATGGTATCTCAGTATGACTGTTTCTCATCCAAAAAAAAAAATAAAGAAGCTTGAGGGAGTGTGAGCAAAGTATGTGAAATATACATTCTGCCTGTCTAAAAGTTAGAGCATCCTGAAATTTGCTCATCAGGAATTGTTATTATCCCAGACTTTTCTCTAGTCTATGCAACAGTGCTTTGAATACGGAAATTACCTGTCGGGTTTTGGTCTGAAGACCAGAAGATTCTCATTTAAATCCTACATTTCTGTGCTCCTATGTTACATGGGGTATGGCACTGAAATTGTGTGTCGGAGAATACAAGCCTTTCTAGGATGATGGTGATCCCCTATCTTTGGTGTGTTTGGTAAACAAAGTTCAATTGAACAGAGGTCCTGCTAAGATTTCTGGAGGCACTGATGCATCCCTGTACGTGATACTTGCTGCCTGGAGCAAAGAAAACTGTCCCCCTTTAAACTAGCTTGGTAGAGATGTGTTAGTAGGCCTCTTTCAAAGGAGAGAAATGGTCTTAGATTTCCTCATTTAGGAGAATGAGGAAATGCTTGCATAGAGGTGGGGTTTTGGAGAGGGGAAATTCAGTGAAGTACTGTTTATAGGATTACCTTGAAATTCTATCTCATCTTGTACTGAATCAGCTGAGGAATCAAAGAAATACCTTAATGTCCTCCAAAGGAAGAAGGCTTGAAACAGCAGGAATTCACTGTCTTTGGCTACAACTATTTCTAAAGGGAACCCTCCAACAGCTTCCTTGTGGAGAAGAATTCTAGAAATAGTCTGAGCCTAGAAGCAATAAAGAACAAAAATGGGTGTTTGTTATGTCTACATCGGTTTGCTGTTTCCTACTCAGCATCTGAGTGGGAAACTTTACTCTCCTCTACCTGTTGTTTTCTTGAACAATTTTTAGAGACCCTCCAAGCACCTTACACTGTCCAGAAGAGCTGTTTTTAAAAGAACCCTTGGGATTGTGTCAGGAGTGCAGATGCTCAGCCACCAATTCTTATCCCAAGTCTTAGAAAACAAAATTTTGAAAGAAAATATCTTATAACATGCAATAACATACACAAACACATGCTGATTCTTTATTTTACATTTATTAAAAATTTAGGGTTACTTCTTCATAACCTAAAAAGCCTAACAGATGTCCTGTCAGTAAAATTATTTCCAGGAATATGTTAGTATTTTTTACAAATTAGAGAGCTTCAGACACTGTTATTGAAAAACACCATCGGTATTTTATATTGATGCTCACGTATTTCCTAGGAGCAATTTTATCTACTTAATGGTGAAATTAAGCTGCTGGGATCACAATTAATTTGATTAAAAATATAAAGTTAAAATGAAAATCATGAATCTAACTTCAAGGCCATGATACTAAACCATAAATATATATTCGGTTATTCAGGTGTTATAAATGTGTTAAGCAAATCTAAGCTCTCTACTTTCTTGCCTTTTGTTACTTTATTTTATGAGAAATTCTCCAAAAACTGGCCAAGGAAGTAAGAAGCTGAAACTCAAATTCAACCTTTTAAGATGCTGGTATAAAGTTTTTAGATCAGTCTTATCCTCACATTATATAGTTCAACAACTCTGGGAGAACAATAAAAATGAACATATTTTGATCCTCAGTTATTTTTAAATGTATAATTATATATAGTTACTTCTGAAACAATATAATAATTGTTATATTTCAGGTACATGTAGCCTAAATGACAATGTTAATGGATGCTTTTAAATTGCTGTCTAATCTGTATTACTTCACTGAACTTCTGGTTTTGAATTAATCCATACAAGGTTCTTAGATAGATTACTATGAGCTGGTTCTCTCTCATAAATAATATTAATTATCTCCATTGAGAAATGTGTGAAGCACTCTTTCTGATTAGCAGCCCTGGGAAAGCTGACAACCAATTAGCAGTTCTTGAGTATGGGTGGGTGACTCTGTAAATGTACAACTGTGGAAGGCATACACAGCCATCCCTGTTGGGTCTGTGTGTAGCACTGTCTTGTCAGGAGGGTAATTAACTCTGTTTCCAGATTCTGATTGTCTCTAGGACTGCTGCCTCACTGTGCTGTCCTCTGGTGAACTGTAGGCCTGGCTGTGGAAAGCAGCTGTCTGCCAGCACCCTCTGTTCCTATGCATTCATATGCATACACACCCACACACTAAGAAAAGTCCTTCTGGAAAAACCTCTTTGTAGGCAAATTTCTAGAAAAAAATGCTTTTGTTTTTCCTTTTTATTTATTTTTCTTCTTCTTTTGAGATGAGGTCTCACTATGTTGCCCAGTCTGGTCTCGAACTCCTGACCTCAAGCAATCTTCCTACCTCAGCCTCCTAAAGTGCTGGGATTACAGAAAAAGTACCTTTTAAAGACAGATACATTCTTACATTTCTTTACAAGTGAAAAAATATTCAAGTAGAAGTATTAAGATAAATGAAGCTAACAATTCCTATCTGTCTCTCGTTTCTCTTATTACCTCTTCTTTCAGGCTTTAATAATGCCTTGCAGATTTTACATAGCTCTTCTTTGTAAATTCCCAAGCCTGCTTATTTGATTATGAGAGACAAAAATGAACAATTATGCTTTCTTTTCAGACTTACTTCAGGCGCTCTTTCTTAACGTAGTTTTATTTTTCTATTTTGGGCAGGGATTGGGGGGTTGGAGGGGGCTGAACTTGGTTAAGCAACGTGAATATCCAATGAGTAGGAAAATTCCAAAATGTCACTGACTTGACATGGCAGTTCAATGGCTAAATATATCAGGTCTCCTAGCCAGGGCCATAAAACTGGAGATAAGGCTGGCCAAGACAGCATCAAAGCTTGTCTGTTTTGCTGTATTTTCATATGCCAAGCTGTTAACACAGATGCTTTTCAAATGTGACCCATAACTGGTTAGAACACCTTTCAAATAAATCACCAAATTGTCAACATAATTGCATCTTGGGAAAGAAAGTACAGTGAAGACGAAATTTTCCCAAATGAAGCTAGAGGGAAAACTCTACTGAAGCAGACAATAAGAAAAAAAAATTGAAGATATAAAAATTCCCTAATCTGGAAGTGGGAATTTCCGTAGCGTTTGAATGTGTACTTAAGAAAGCCTCATTAAGTCATGGAAAAAAGTCTCTTACGGTTGGAGTTTTCAAATTCTTTTAGCTGCTACACATTTGGTTACCCTTTTTCCCTTTGTACACTTCTCATAACAACACCTACATCCTTGTAATTTCTGAACTACTTATCTCAGAGCAGTTTATTTTATTTTAAAATGAACAGTGTGCAAATGTTCCCAAGATTTGTATTATTTTGTGATCAGAAGAGGAAGCAAACCATGTATTTATTTTAGACCTATTTATTAATTTCGTATGCTTTTCCCAAGGAATCTTGGCTGTTAGACATATTAATATTTTTCTTCCTTTACCAAAAACATATTTAATAGGAAAAGATGATAGTATTATTGAGATTATTAAAAGACCACAAAAGACAAATTAAAAATTTTTTTTATAGAGTGGGGTATCTTTTTCCAGGAATCCAGCTTGAGATGGCTCACAAAATTATCACTGGATTCCAAGAATCTAGATCTTTCATACTTGTCTTACATTTTATTCTTATTCTTTTTATTGCTAACGTTCATAGGAATTATATTTTGGTAGCTTTAAGTGGAAATAATGTGTTACATTAATAGGTATGCGGGTTTGTGTGTGTGCACATTTAAGTAGCTATTTTCAACTTGGAGGGTGGGTCAGGCAGTCAGAATTTTGGTAACTGGAACCTAGCCTTCTGGGAAATGGTTGAAAACCAGGGAGGAAGGGTCTGCACGTTAGGGACAATACTTCATTCATTGTTTATAACCTCAGCACCTAGTACAGTTTGGTCTATAGAACTGCTCAATGAATGAACAAAACGGGAAAAAGAAAGACATCTAAGCACCTAAAGTCAGTGTACATTATTTGGCAAAGAAGAGCTCCCATTCAAAATTGTCCTAAGAGGCTGTATCTCTAATTTTCTAACTTTTAGAAGATTAGACAGTAAGTTCCTTAGGGTTCACACCACTGTGGCAGTCTTTTGCACATAGGAGGTACACAATAAATGAGCTCCACTGAAGCAGAAAGCCAGATCTGAAGGCTGTTGTAAACCAGACACACTTAATAATGGTGAAAATGGAGTGCAAATCCCCAAATCCAAGCCGTCCAAAATGAGATTACTCAGTGATGACACTCGGTTTCCTGAGATGGGTTAAAATATGATCATATGATCTGTATCTTTGGCTTAAGAAGGCAGAAAAGTACACAAAGCATTATAGAAGGCCTCCCATAAAATTATTAATGTAAGATCTGACATCCCAAATTTTAATTATCTGGAGAATTCACTTCTGGAACTACCCTACTCCTTGATGATGCCAAATAAAAAGTGTTATTAAAATAATCCTGAAAACAGCTAGGCAGTCATTCAACTCAGGAGCTCATCTTCTACTGCGTGAAGTTATGGGCACTTTTGCTGACTGCTTGGCAAACTGACAACCGGGTTAATTAGAGACCGACAAGAATCAGAGAAAGAAAAGGAAGAGTGCAGAGCAGAATGTACATGTGCTGGTGATGGTATCCTGGTGCCTGGCAGACTGATGGGGGCTGAGCAGCTCATTTACTCAGTGGGGACTTAAGTGCCAATGGTTAGGGCTTGGGGCCTAGAATTTGGATGGATATGCACAAGAATGGGCAGAGGTCAAGCCTGACAGGATGGGAGAGTGGGTCGGGGCTCTTGGGTTGAGTAATGTCCCTAGGTGGGAGGATGCAGGAATAAAAAAGTAGAAGCAGAAAACAGATCCAGCTCTCCCAGAAGTCAAACAGCAAGGTCAAAATTCCAGTCAGAGGCTCATGAGAAGAACCCGGGATCAAAGGCTGGGCCACAGAGTTCAGAATAACAGTAACTGGGTCTCAGCAATGGGGATGGAGCCAGGAGTAGACTGGCCTTTGAATCTAAGCCACAGTGATCAAGTACTTTGACATTCATCATCTTATTTTTCTCATCCCATCTTCTCACAATGAGGGTCTACTGGGAAGCAATGCCAAGGTCATGGATTTGGAGTCAGAAAACATAGCTTGAGTCCCTCCTCTCTCATTAGGCTAACATGTTATGATGGACCTCTCTGGGCTTCTAGAAAATGGGAATACTCATTATTTCTACCTCACAATATTCCTATAATGCTCAAACAAGCTTGTCAAGAAAAGACTATACTGTAAGGGTGACAGCAACATTACTTCTTGTTGTAATTATTGATGTCATGCTGATCTTGTCTCCTCAGAGCTATAACTGATCTCAGGTAATGGCTAATTAATGAATTCTTAGCCCTTTCACAGACCTCAAATGCGCAGCTGATAAACAGTATGGCAATTGGTTCAGCATTCTGAACCCTGCCTGTTGCAACTTAAGCATCATTTTTTGTCTCTACTGATAACGTGAAAAGCATCTGAGATGGTGGGTGGGTCTGTGCTATCTTTTCATATGGTCTGGTAAGCTTTGGAGCATGTTAGTGACCAGCCAGTGATGCCTTTCACATTTGCTGAGTAGCAGTCTGATACCATTGTTCTACATTTTGACTATGTCTATGATGTCTCCAAGAGAACAGAAATCTCTTAGTAATCAGCTAATCCAATGTGGGTCGAAACAATGACTCTGTGTGCCTGGCCCCTGTTCTTCCTCTCTCATGATGGGGGCCTTGCTAGATCTTTAGGGACAAGGGCAAACTCATCACAGAATCATTTATACTACTTTTTATCTTTGCCAGTGTTTCTTGCCACTCTCAAGTTGAAAGATACAGAAGACCTATTTCTAAAAACTGTCTTTCACGAGCAGATCTCAGTGTTAGGAAGTCAGGGATCTCAAACATATGTCAACAATAAGAGAAAGTTCAACCAGTACTTTCATAACAAGAACTGTAGGGGCTCCTCATGCAATGAGTCATGTTCTTAGTATCTCTGTCACAGGACTGTGGAGCACACCCCCTGTGGAATTCGTCTAACATAAAATCTCCATGGAATCTTTTAAAAACTTGATTCCCAGAAAGGATGAGAGACTTATGGCTTTGAAAAGATCTGAGCTTGCCGACCCTCTCAGTATGCAAGGCCCGAGGCCATCCCAAGTGGATAGCTTATTATCTCCAAACATATTACAGCTTCCCTAACAAATAGAGACTCCCTGAATTGTTTTAAAAGTGAGCTGACATGCAGGGCAATAGCTGTCCAATTAAGGTGAAAAAGAACGTGATCTCCTGTCTTCGTACTGATAGGCAAACTAAGGGGGTTCAACCACCATGCAAGGCACAAAGGCACAGGCACGGGCAAATGGTAGGCACTGAATATACATAAAGAAGCATATAAATATACCTCATTAGATTATGTAATAGATCCAAGGCAGTCTCAAATTATATCATGAATGAATACTTTTTTAAAGCAAGGAAATGGGGATCCAGGTAAATTTTAGCTAGAAAAGAGTAAGCTGCAGTCAGGGATGAGGTAAGCACACAGAATGCATACTATGAGTTCTGGTGCTGGTCGAGCGGTGGCTTGCAAATCAACTCTCGGTTTGCTCCAGCAGCCAATGTGAAAGTTACATGATTCGCAGGGTCCACAAGGTTCAAGTACTTGGCCTTAGGATCTTGAGGATTCTTAGTTGTGTTTCACTATGCTGCTGCAAAGTAAGAGCTGGAGTCCTGGGACTGCATCTTTTTACTGGCAGCTAACATTAAATTCTGTGATCTCAAATGGTCCATATACCTGAACTAGGCTGTGTTTCAAACAAACCAGATAACCAGCTAATCTCTCAGATGCAAAAGGTAAACTCCACTGAGGTGTAAACAGGTATTCTGTAGATATAAATGGTAAATAAAAATTTGGTCAAACTGCTGATCAACCTAAACTCAAAATATTTATAAAACAAAACGCATGCTTTCTGGCAAATTTCAAAAACATGTTACATTTCCTGTATTGCTCAAAGCATGTCAAATTTAGATTAAACTGATGGTATGACCCCTGGACCAAGATCTGGCTTTGCTGAGTCCCCTGGCAACAGATTTCCCAATCTGCATTCTGGGAGCTCATGCAGGGGAGTATTTGGGAGTCTCAAATTAAGAGGCTGATAGGTGGGTATGATGCTGCTCCTGCCACCTCATCAGCCACCTGTGATGGGGAGACCCACAACATGCGCAAGAGGCGTTCTTTAATGGATATTTCCCCTCTTTGAATCTGTCCTACGATTTTAAAATAGTATTGCAACAGATGGTTTATATGCTTGTGTGACACTGTATCTTCAATAATCAGATAGATACAGCACAGAAAAGTTCTAATGGGGGTTTAACAGTGACTCACTGGATTTTTCGCTATCTTCAATGCTAACCCTCATATATTAAGCAATGTGAAATCATTTTGTTTTTATAAGATATACTTAAGACTATACCAGGAAACAGTCTGGTATAATTAGAAGTGGAATTAGATAACTAAAATACTAAAAATAAATTATATTAGAATCACTACCTATTTTGAGCTGTTTCTATAGGCAAATTATTTTAGTCTAATTTATTTAAAAAAATGTTGGAATAGAACCCCTGCAATTTCAGAAAAACGTAATACAGTATATGACCATTTTAATATATGCCTCTAATTCCTAGAAGTCATAAAAATACTATGTAGTAGGTGAATTGATTTTTTTTTATAAACACACCAGGAGTTATACTTACAAATAAGTGTTATTGATAAAAGTACTCACTTTTAGAGGCTATATTCTTATGCCAAAATGCTGTTCATGTTAAAATTCTGTTTGAAACCTCTTCATAGTTGCTTTCAGAGCAAATTACTATGTCATAGAAGACAAAGTGCCTTTATTTTACTGTCACTTTTTGCTTCCTCTAAAGAGTTTTACTCAGCTAGATTGGCCACCTTTTTTTTTTTTTTTTAAACCAGACTTCAGCATAAATGACTTTGGCTATTTCCTAGAGTCTAATAAACCTTCAAAGTCAAGGGTTTACAAAGCTAAGGATATTCAAAAGGATGTGCTATGATCTCTAAAGTCAGTTTCAAAAGAGAGGCACCAAAAATATTCTGAATCACTGTATTCCTGGAGTAAGTATACATTTTTCCCATATAACTTGTGAAAGGAAAAACACTTCACTTGAATATGTACATTTTAGTATGTTTAAAAATAATTTTATTATCTGGTGGGACCTTGTATTGGTGGGAATAAACAAACACACTTCATAGGAAAAGTGTAATCAGGTGCTTTAAATACAGGAGTGTTGAGTCCAATCAATTCCTTGGGACTGAGGCAAACAGTAGAAGGAGATGAAGATGAGGATTTTTAAAATAAGATGGTCTAATATAGCCATGCTAGGTAAAATGGTATCTTTTGAACATTGGGCAGTATGATTACTAATTAAAATGTTAAATTCTACTGGGTAGACAAAAGCTAAAAGTAAACCAATTCTGTTATTTATCAATGGTTGCAGCATAAAGAAGATGGAATCTTTTCTTTTTAAAGTCTGCAAGCCTTTTCTGAAGGGCATGTCTCTTAATAACCTTCATTAACTTCTGTTTGGTTGCCTAAGAGTTGTCTCATCCAAAAAAAGTTTAGCACAGTCTCAAAAGAGATTGTGTTTATTTAAGCTTGTTGGAAAAACATTCCTATCATTTCGGGAATGACTAAATATTTTTCATTCACATAGTTGGCATTCCAGACTATGTTTTCCTGCCTCTGTTGATTAGATGAAAATTAGCAGGCCCAAGTCTGATCTATTAGATGCAATTATTGTCTTAGTGGGAAAATTATCAGACTCCCAGCAAGAATACCCTTTTAGGTATGGGAAGTAGACAGCAGAGGAAATAAAGAGCAACCCACCCCCTTGCACGCCACTTCAACAGGGAAATACTTAACAGCTGAGCTCTGTAAACTCAGGGGCAGAGGAATTTCTAATCATGTGTTTCAGAATTAGCTCTCAACAATTCTGAACATTTAAGGCATTGATCAGTTTGGTCATCTAGCAAATTAAGAGTATAAGACCAACCTTCATTTTTATTTGTAAAACTTGGTTCAGTATGGCAGTCTTACTCAAAATCAAGTACAAAGTGCAAGGCATTACCGACACAAGCAAAGACATGCTGGACTTGGAGAACCAGCAGCAGGACTCCTAGGTATAAGTAAGAATAACCATTTCTTCTCCATTAAACTACTTCCACAACATTTATTTCTACACTTGTTTAACTATTAATGTAAGTGGTGGATCTAACATGTAAAGAAAGCCACTCATATAATGTACATGTTTCTATATAGCTGTGAAAAAATCACAAAATCTTGAAAGTGACATATTAAGGCCAGATATGAGTGTCTTTTATATTTATTTTACCTATATTCTAGTTTTATTTTAAATATGTAAACATATTTTAAATGATCAGAGAAAAATCAAAATACGACAATATTCATCATTGAAAAATTTCTGATGTTTATGTTAAAGACCTAGGTTAACAAATGGTCATTTGCTACGCATTTGTTACCCAACATATGACTTTATTTGGACAAGCAAAAAATAGACTGTGTTATATTTTCATTTCCATTTATGGAACTAGTTTCCAGGACGTTTAGAGTTAAAGGATAAAACACATGCCTAACAGTCTTTAGGCTATTACGAATATTTTATTATTCTTGGCTTACTAATAATAGCATAGTATATGGCACTGAAGCAATACCACCCATAAACTGAGTTTTGATCCCTGTTATGTACCAGAATGTTAATAACATGTGACCCTATGGCATCTTTGACTTCACTGCCTCTTGGGGTCAGCCAAACTATGTTTGACTCCGTGCCACAAAAGCAGTAGCTTAATCATTTGAGATACTGTTCAGTGAGGAAGCATTATGGGCAGGGCTGGAAACATTTTTTCTTGTTTCAAAGAACTCCCACCCAGATATGTGCCTGGTACAGACTTTTCTGGCAGCCCAGTGGAAATCTCATTAGAAGGGCAGCTTGATTCAAGCTATATCATAGGCCTTCAGGGAGAGAATATAGTGCTTCTATAAATTTGGGATTGATGAAGAAGACGACAGTACATTTGACAGCTCACAGAACTCCAGCCTTTTAGAGAAGCGCAACTTACAATATTGGGTGAGCTGAGACTGAAGTGGCTTACTAAATCCACATAGGCCAAGACATGCCTGACATCCAGTCTTCAACACTGTCCCAAGTAGGACCAGGATTCCCTAAGTAAGAGATCCAAGAAAGCCAGGTGGCAGGAAAAAAGACAGTTGATTTTTTGGTTCAACCACATTCCATCCTAAACCCAGAATTAGAAAGAATCCAAGCACAGTGAATCTCTTATTCCTCTATCCTCTACTTCAAGAGTTAAGTCCAGGTTAGCAGAATTATTAGGCCTGAAACTCAGCTGGGTATCTGATAATTTATCTGCAAATAGCAATTTTAACTTTTTATTAAGAAGAAAACTTAAAAAATACTGAATACTATGGACTCTGATATACCTCTCATCCAGCTTTAACAATCTACAAATAACTCTTTGACTTCCTGTCAGAGATAAGAACATGGATTTTGCTTTGTTTTCAGACAGACAGAAATAGTAGAGGGGAAACTACCCATCTGCCCAATGGCAAGCATGGAATTTATTTACTGGCAACCTGAGTATAATTCTGAATGCTACCTTTTAAAATATTACCTAAGTTGTTCCTAGTTCTTGAAAAGTGATACTCTGGTGTTGGCTTCAAAATCCCTAAGGTCATCAAAATCATCAGCTCCTCCCTGCAGGAGATGGTGCACATAAGGAGGCCTGAAGAACACTCAGGTCACAGTGGCCACCTGGGCAGGGTCCAGCCGCAGCCCAAGATGAGAGGGCAGATCAGGTCTGACAACAAGACTTCAAAGTCCCCAGGAAGCTCTAATCTCTTGAATCAGGTGTCACAGCTAAGCTGGCCACACACCTGTCCACATCTCTTGAATTTTTCTTATTGAGTAATCATGGGGATGTTATAGATGTCATGTAGCCAAAACTTCCCTCCCCAATACCTTATCTTACCTTCAATTACAAAATAGATTTCTAATGGAAATAGCAACCTGTCCTCAGGATCCCTCTGACATTAAGAATCAGCTTCGGCAGCATTTATACTTGGTATTATTGAAAAAAAAATTAGCAAATTATTCTCAATACCTAATGACAACGTAAAAAAAATCCTTGCCTGTGTAAGTAACTGAAATGCAGTGGCATCTACACCATGCACAAGGCATCTTAAAAACAGTACATTAACGTGGCAGCAAGCATTAGCCTTAGAGGGTCTGGGAAGCCCCACTTAAACTCTGTGATTCTGGACTTCAGTGGCTGAACTGGGACAGAACAAACCACAGAATACACATCAGTCTTGGAAGGTCCATGAGGCTGCCACAGGGATGGAGCCCAGAGCTGAGTGCCCATCAGAAGGGTGAACCGTCAATGCAGGAAACTGGTCCAACTGGCCTGTAGACATGTGGGCCCACCTCATGTGATACAGTTCCACAACACTCTTACTTATGTTCTCAAAATGTGTTTTCAGTGATAAGCACCCTGACATTATTCTTCCTTCAAGTAGCAGATCAGGGGTCCCAATGGCCATCAGCTTTTGACGCTCTGGTTAAGGTAACCCTGTATCAGGGTCTGCTCCCTCACTCAACTAAAAAGAAGATCTGTAAGAAGGGTCTGGTTGGGACATCCTGCTCCAGTCTTTCTTTCCTCCTCACTGCCTTCACTTATTATTTACTCATTTAAAAATTTTGAGCATCTACTTACACATCACATGTTGTTTTAGGGATTCAAAAGAATATGCCAAATTCTTTCTTTACAGGGGGATGGAGCCTCTTTCAGGGTATAATGCACTGCAGTGCAGAGGCACTGTCCATTCAGGGTCCAGGGTCTGGTCCTGGGGACACACTGTGCTGTCAGTTATGAGCTGTATGACCCTGGGCAAATTACATGGCCTCTGAACTTTGTGTTCTCTGATGGTAAACTGGGATGACAGCACCCCTACCGAAGGGATGCTGTGAGGATCTCAAATTAGTTGCTCCTCTTAAAGCACTTAAACCTGACACATAACAACTGTATGAAATGTTAGCCACTGTCATTAAGGGTTACAAATAACAGTGGCCCTGCAGATGAACACCTAATTCTGCTGTCCAATCTCTTTTTTGTTTTTAGTTTTTAAGGAGATTAAGGCCATGTCGTCTATGTATACCCTTCGACTGAAAACTTTATATGCTATTCCACACGTTTCCACCCTAGCTCTTTACAGGGGTCAGAAAATAAAAATAATGAGATCGATAAACAAGAGATGTAGAGAAAAGCCAACAAAGCAAAATGTGGGAATATAATCAGTTACAGACTGGAAAGGCTTATCTGTATACCTGAATTGGGTGTTGACAATAACTTGCTAAGAATTCATCATGAGAGTACTTAAGTGCCAATTTAAAAAGCACTTAGGTACTTGTGAATCAAGTTAGCTGTCAAGTAACAGCCTAGTCTTTAAGGGCCCCCAGGTTCATGTCCCTAGTCCTCCAGGAGTAACCAAAAGGCACATTATCTTGTCATTTGGAAGGTATGTGTCTCCAATAACAACAGCCACAATAAGGTTCTTCCTCCCTGGAGGTCCTAACATGCCATATTTAGTGATGCTGTTAGTTTACTTAGAATCTAAAACCACAATCCTTGTGTGGGGTCCTTTCATCTAATTTCATACTCTGATGATGTACCTAGAGACTGTAGCTAACAGGGTAAGGGCCAACACTGGTTATGCAACTGTGCACAGAGGAATTTATTGTGTGTATAAACTAGGTAAATACCAGTGTTTCTGGTTTTCCTCTAACTATTTCTGGGTGATTGCTTATTTATTGCACATTAACACCTTGCACTTTTTCTTATTTCATACAATCCTTTTGCTACCCTGAAATCATTTGAAATTATATTTAAGTATGATATTGAATGACTGCTGAGAAAAAATGTCTTCAAATGATCCCAGAGACTTTCTTGGACCCTATAAACTAAGCAGTAAGATCCATTCACCTTGTGTTATTTTGTAAGTTTATTATTAGTAGCGATAAATAACCCTTTAGTATAATTATCTTAAGCTGTGCACTGTTTTTTAATCCTATACTAAAATAATCTGTGTTCTTATTATTAATACATCTTAAAATGAAAGCGTTATTGGAGAGTAAATACATTCATATGAAACTCACTACTCAACTAAGTTAAAAACAAAAACAAGAAAAGCAAGATAAATTATTTCTGAGAACCAGAAAATGGAATCTTCTGAAAGGTTTGATGAGAGATCAGAGACAGAGCATGAAAGAGACAGAGAGGAAAAAAGGCCAGCAGAACTTTACGGCTGAAATGACAAGGATGCTGAGCTCTGTTGAGGTGGAGGGGGCTGCCCAGACCTGAGGCTCTAGAAGTGAACTCAGGGATGCATCTCAAAGGCATCTTTCCCGAGGTCTTCAAACTGCGAGGAGACAGTAGGTGGACAATCACATTCAAAATACCTGGAGTAGTTTTCAAACTGCAAATGATTTCCTCCCTTGCCTCCGCTGACTGCCCTCACGCCTCAACAGAGCCAAAAGCCAGAGGTGAGTAGAGATGGGTGAGGGCACTAGAAGCAGGGCATGAGTTAGGCTGGGATGCTGTGTGGGGCAGGGGAAGCAAGCACAAATGGAGCTGAATCTGACAGACTTCAGTTGATCCTCACTCAGCCACACAATGGCAACTACACCCTTGGGGGAAATGATCTAAATCGCTCTAAACCTGAATGTCTTCATCTCCAAAATGGGATAATAAAGGCTTCAGCAGTGTTGCTGTGAAGGTTAAATGAAATTGGGTACAAATGTGATGCACTTACCCCACCATACCTCAACGGGGACATTCCCTTTCTCCTGGTTTAATTTAAAACTCAGCCTAAATAGGTTCTTCAAAGTTAAAGGTTATCTCTTACTTATCTTTGTGTCCAATGCTGTATCTGAATTCCAGGAGGTTCTTAATTTTTTCAAATTAATGGCTCACCAAAACTGTAACTCTTTTCTCAAACAGTAGATGATTAGATTATAACTCTATGCAGATGTTGCAGAGACCAAATTCTAACTGACCACACTAAGATTCACTCCTTATCCAAACATCATTGTGCGCTAAGAAAATGGTAATAAATGAGTTATATATATATTTACCTGTTCACCAACTGCCTTCCTTCTCTACTCTTCATGATGGATATGCTGATGAATGCAAAAGGTGGGTGCAAAAGGATCAGTCTTCCTTTCATTTACTTCCAGAGGAAAGGCTCTTTTATTCTTCAACAAGTTTTTAAAGTTTTATTTTGAATTTATGACACAAGACCCATGAGGTTAAAAGGCTAATGTTTACTGGATTATGAATTTATGCTTTCATTATTCCTACCGTGTGTCCCAAATATTCGTAATTAAATATTTCAAGTTGGCAACAGATTGTCCCTAATTCTTAGGGACAGACATTCTTATCTTCATCTGCTTCAGTAAGGCACCCTTTCCTGTAAGGCCGACTATACAACCATCATATGTATTTCTACATGCTCTTTTTTTTCCAGCACTGAAATGCTGCCTTTAGGGAATGGGAGGAGTATATATACATGTAGGGGTGGGTGACCTCCACAAAACTGGTCATCTGGAAGCTATAAAGTTCTGGAGTGTGGCAGCTGCACTCTGAGTACAGTAATGACGAGGGAATCGGTGATGTCAATAGAAATAGAGTCCTCAAGCTTAAACTTTTATATGATTTTTAAGGTCTTTAATAAGTCTAGCCCCTCAGAGGCTGATGAAGCTAGTCAGGCAAACTCTGGAGTCTGAGTTTATTAACATTTCGGTGGAAGCAGAAGATTTCTTTGTGCTTAAAAGACTTAGTCTCCTTAACTGACTTTCTGGAAAGGTAAGTCCATTTTTCAATATCTGTTTTTAGAAATTCTAGAAAGATCCATCTTCAACATGGATTAATTTTTGATCCACATTAGTTCATTTTACTATGCAAATGTACTTCTTAATGCTGGATACTCTCTATTAGAAATGTCTGTATAAATATTCAAGCCCTTGTCTGCACTAACAGACATGGACACAAGATTAAAGACTGACATGAGTTAAGTATGCAGAGAATCTTCCCAGGATGGAGGAAATGATCTGGAATAGGAGTCGGGACAGAAAAACTAGTCCAGGATGCCTCAGGCTTCCCTCCACTGAACAAGAAGAGACATAGCAAATGCAGGTAACCACGACATAAATAACAGCACTAGAGGAATTTCAAAGCCACAGCCATTGGGATATGAGAAGTAGAACAGATACTCGGTGATGGCACTAGGCAGTGCAAATTGCCTTTGATGGTTCCAGTCTTTTCTTCTAGTTGCCAGGACCCTTGGGCATATGGAAGCGTCACAAGTCAAACCTGCTAAGATTGACTCATCGGTCTCATTTTCAATTTCATTTTGTGAAGTTGACCTTTGGGTGTTAATTAGGTTCAAAGTGAACTTAATTAAAATGTATATATTCTTATACTGTAAAGTATTCAGACGCGCATATTTGCAATGGCAAAATAACGACCACACTATTCTCATTTTACATGTGCAACATTTCCCTCAAATCATTAGTTTGAGCTGTTTGATAAATTTGTCGGCAACTGGTAACAGCGTGAAGCAGACATTATGCCCAAGGAAATAAACAAACAAGAACATACACTGGTAGAAGCTTCTCCAACAGAAGACATTCGCCAGGGACTCATTAGCATCTACAAGATTTACCTTCGCACACGGGGCAACACTCCCCAGGCACTTTCACAGGGTTTGTGCAGGTCTGTCCGCAGACGGTCGCAACGCAGTGGCGTTCACCGTTGACGCACTGGCAGAATGTGCAGTCGTCTTCCCGCCACCGGTCTCCGTGGGCAAGGATCAGGCCATTGGCATAGCAGCCAGCGGGATTATTAAAAGGATACACTGGATCTAAATGAGAACATGAGTTCAGAGTTAGATTGAGCATATTCTAAATCTTATCTCTGTCTGTACCCAGAGACATTTTTTCCCTGGGTTCTAGTCATCAGCAGTTCTATTCCCACTGTGATCAACAGAAGCTCAGGGTTGCATGAGGAGTCTCTGGGGGTGCATGCAAAAGCAGCTGTCACACTGAATTTATGTCTACTCATCCTGACACAGCAGTCCCAGAGAAGAGGATCTGTAGTCTCAAAACCAACGTGCAGGTGCTATCACTCTGTAAAGTTGGAAAGCTTTGTGGCAAGAGCTGTGGGTTGGTAATTAGAAAACATGACTCCATTTTAGGCTCTGACAATGTCTTCATAGTTGTAGACATAAATGTTTATCAAACCTCAATTTCCCTACCTGTAAAGCGGAAGCAACAATGCCCTGTCTGAGTCAGAGTGATATTGTTACTTCTAGAACTCTTATCTCATGTGCCTGCAGGACCATGTGGGCAACAGTGCTCTTGCTGTGGACTTGTTCATGACAAGGCTGGTCTAGACATACCATGGGTCACTATGCCTTGGAGGAGGGCTGTGAACTTAGGCCATTTTTTCTCCCATAAGCTGGGAAGCTAAGCTGCAGCCCCAGGTGGGAGACAGAAGTAGCCAAAGCTACTGTTAAAAAAAAAAAAGTTTCTGAGGTTATTGACAAGTATATAAATACTGCATATGAAACCCTCACTTATCCATCTATTGAGAGCAACCAGATAAATTACTCAATTTTCTTTCTCAGAAATACATAAAAAACTGGCTTCAACAAACAACTACTGCTGTGCTGGGAGAGGAATCCAGACAGTTTAGAGTTTGGTCATCATTATTCTAAGGACATAGTAGGGCATTATAATAAAGTCAGTTAGAAGGTCAACATTTAAAATAATGCCATCACAGCATTAGGAAGGCACGCTGCCAGAGAGGGAGGCGGCCAATGGACCTGAGCAAGATACGATTTTTTAAATTCCTGTGTAAAAAGTATTAGAATACATATTTTTCTATGTTGAGCCTGGATCTGAATTCCAGGAAGTGAGACATAACCGGATCCATGCCCAGACAACTCATTATGATGACTACACAGAGGTTCGTATCTACATTTTTACAGCATCAACTGCTGTACAGTTTCAGAACTATTGCAGACTGGGGCAGGTAGGGAACAAAGCAATTAGGAAGGTTAAAAATTTGAAGTAATTCTTTTTAATTGTCAACATCACCTAAAAAATAAACTACTTTTCTCTTATGTTGGCTAAAATAACCTCTAATAGGGAAAAGGACTCACTGTTATGAACTACGTTAGGAAGGCAATTTTTATACTTTGAACATTTTCAGATCTTCAATATTATGTTGCAAATATAGCTCAAACATCAAAAGAAGAAAACTTTATGAAAATGAGGAAGTATGGAAAGTGGCATGACACTGTGCCCTCCCACTTTGTGTGCAGAGATCAGGCATAAGATTAACACATGCGACTTTAGATTGAAGACCTGGGGCTTGGTTAGGACAGGAAGGCTCACATGACCTTCCTTTCTGGGGAAACAGTGTTGTGCTGTCAGAAGAACACTACCAACACAGTCAGGCATGGAGTTATTATTACTGGCTGCATTGTAAACCCAGCCAAGTGACTTTTCTCTTCTGAACTTCAACATCCTAATCTGTAAAGTGTGTGGGTTGCAGCGAGTGATATTCAGAGCAACTGTTTTGAAATGCTTATTATTTATGAACATCAGTGATGGGAAGATGCAGCCTGTTGAAGGAACATGAACATATTACTTCTTGGAGAGAAGAGGGGAGTCCAGAGAAAGCAGATTCCTGAGAGTCACACCTGACACCTGGCTGGGCCTTGAGCTGGTGTCACCACCATCTGATACCACGACCCCATGTGAACCACCACATATTTTCAGAGAAGCAGTAGCAGGTCCCTGATCTCCCTGGAGGGGCCTAGGTATTATGACAGCAGCAGAGTTAGTTCCTCTCTGGGCCGGCAGGCTGAGACTGTCAGGGTGAGGCCCGCATTATCCTAACTGAGCAATCTGAAGTGAGCAGGTGGTGAGCTCTAATGCCAGGGTGAAGATAAAGCTTTGCCCTAGGACTTGCTGAGGAATTGCTAGAACTGCAGGGGAGGAATGGAAAACAACTCTGGGACATCTCACGTTGCCCATGGAAAGAGGTGACCCATCGTTTACACCCAGGCATAGCTTCCCTCAGGGAAGTGTTTCCACACACTCTACCTGGCTTTAACATGCTGAAAGACAGACCATGGTGTCCTAAAAATGGCTAAAAAAGGAACTTCAATATTCCTTTACTTTTGGATGAGACTGAATTAGGACAATTTTGATTTTAGAACTCTATACCATGTATACTCCTGTTAATCTGTAATCAGCACCTTTTCTTACCTTCACACACTGGGCAGCACTCTCCTTCGGGCACGTAGTACCTCTCGCAGTTTATCTCACCACACTGGGCGGTGAAGCAGATGGCAACGCCCCCTTGGCATCGACAGAACCGACAGTTGTCCATTCGAAACATGTCTCCATCATAATATTCCACGTTGTTAAATACGCAGGCTGGCTTTGTATCTGAAAAGAGTTAAAACAAACAAGGCATATTTGTAGTCATTTTTTAGTTGTGTCCTTTGATGTTTTTCAAACAGCCTCTAGAAAATTTCTAATAGCAGGAGGTTATAATTTGATGGAAATTTACTAAACTCAATATAAGTTCATGTAACAGAAAACAATAAAGCGAAGCAAAACAAAACAAAATAAAACACGCTGTTATCCAGTTTACACCAAGGAATAGAAATTCCCCCCAGGAAAATCTACACTGACTTCCTTCCATCGCAGACAAAGCTAACCTTTATGACCATGACACTCACATATCTGGCATGTGCTTTAAAGTGATTCTATTTGTTTGGTTAAATCATTGTCTACCTCAAATGAATGATCCTGCCTCTACATTAGGTTTTGTTCTGCTTCAAAAATTTTATTACGGTCTTTTTTGAAGTGGTGATGTTCTGTTCCTCCAGTGCTCTCTCTTAAATTCTTTTTCTCTATATATGATATAAACACGTATAATTTTAATAGTGTTTGGCCTTTAACAAAATACTCTCTATATGTATCACCTCACTTAATCCCCATAATGAAGGTCTGACATACGTATTATTATCCTGAGTTAAAAAGTGAGGAAATCCTAGGTAGTTTACTCAAAGTCATACAGCAAACGACAGAAGCAAAAACAGTAGCTCTTCAACCAAAACCCTGTGCTCTTTCCATTGTGCTTCAGGGTTATGTTCTGCTAAGGACTCATAGTCCTATATTTAGGAGTCTCATCATGATATCAATGATTTTTAAATTTTTCTCTGCCTTGAAGCACTCTCCCTACATTCATTCTTTAATTTTAGTTGATTTAAAATAACTCCCACCAAGATATCAGAAGAAAACACAACTACGGATCAGTATATTATAAATGTAGACACAAAAATCTTTAAAAACATTACTAGCAGACTACATCCAGCAACATATAAACAAAATTATACACCATGACCAAGACTTATTCCAAGAATGCAAGGTTGGTTTAACATCCAAAAATATTAATGTTAATATGACATGTTACAGAATAAGGAAAAAAAGCAACATGATCATTCGATAGACACAGTTTTTGGCATCTGACAGAATCTAATATTCTTTCATGATAAAAATGCTCAACCAACCAGGAATAGAACGGAACTTCCTCAACTTGATAAATGGCATCTACAAAAATCCTACAGCTAACCTCATACTTAATGGCAAAAGTCCAAGTGCTTTCCCCCTAAGATCAGGAACAAGACAATGAGGTGTGCTCTCACCACTTCAATTCGACATAGTAATGACAATTCTAGCCAGAGCAATTAGGAAAAATAAATAAATAAATAAGCATCCAGATTGGAAAGGAAGTAAAACTATCTCTAATTGCAGATTACATGGTCTTGTATGTAAATAGTTTTAAGGGATCCACTAAAAAACTATCAGAATGTATAAACAAGTTCAACAAGGTTGCAGTGTACAATTGCAACTCCCCAAATTGTGTTTGTATATACTGGCAATGAACAATCAGAAAATGAAGAAAACAATTCCAATCACAACAGCATCAAAAAGTATACCATACTTAGGAATAAATTTAATAATATAAGTGCAAACTTGTATTTGGAAAATAACAAAACATTTTCAAAAAATTAAAAAGGCCTAAATAAATGGGACATCCCGTGTTCATGGATTGAAAGACAACATTGTTTAAATGGAAATATTCCCCAAATTGATCTACATGTTCAATGCAATCTCTATCAAGCTCCTAGCTGGCTCTTTTGTAGAAATTGATAAGCTGATCGTAAAATTCACATGAAAATGCAAGGGACCCAGAATTGCCAAAACAACTGTAAAAGGGAGAACAAAGTTAGAGAACTCATACTTCCTGATTTCAAAACATAATACAATGCTACAGTAATCAAGACTATGTGGTACTGCCACAGGGATAGATATATAGTTCAATGGAATTGAGAGTTCAGAAATAAACTATCACATTTACAGTTATTTTGACAAGATGGCCAAGACTCAATGGGGTTCAAAGTCTTTTTTTTTTTTTTTTTTTTTTTTGAGATGGAGTCTCACTCTGTCACCCAGGCTGGAGTGGAGTGGTGTGATCTGAGCTCACTGCAACCTTTACCTCCTGGGTTCAAGTGATTCTCCTGCCTCAGCCTCCCGAGTATCTGGGACTACAGGTGCATGACACCATGTCCAACTAATTTTTGTTATTTTTAGTAGAGATCATGTTGGCCAGGCTGGTCTTGAACTCCTGACCTCAAGTGATCCAACCACCTCAGCCTCCCAAAGTGCTGGGATTATAAGTGTGAGCCACCACGCCAGGCCTGAGGTTGAAAGTCTTTTGCATTATCTACATGCAAAAGAATAAAGAAGAAAACCCTATGTCTCACACCATATACAAAAATTAACTCAAAATGAATCACAGAGTTATGATCTAAATACAACAGCTACAACTATAGTGCTCTTAGAAGGAAGCATAAGAGTTAATCTTTGTGTCCTTTGATTAGGGAGTAGTTTCTTAGATGTGACATTCAAAGCATAAGCAACAAAAGACCAAAACAGAGAAATTGGACTTCATCAATTTTGAGACTTAAAAGGACACCATCAAAAAGGTAAAAAGACAACCCTACAGACTGGGAGAAAGTATTCCTGATTTAAAAAAACTGGTACCGAGAACTCCCATAATTAAACGATAAAAATAATCTAATCAAAACGGGAAAACCTTTGAACAGACACTTCTTCAAATAAGACAGAAATGGCCAATAAACACATGAAAAGATGCTCGAATCATTAGTCACTAGGGGAATTCAAATCTAAGCTGCAATGAACACCATTTCGCACCCACTATGATGGATATAATTAAAAAATAGTAACGAGCACTGATGAGGATGTGAAGAAATTGGAATTCTTATAGATTTTCAGTGAGGATGTAAAAGCACAGCTGCTTTGGAAAACAGTTTGGGAGTTCCTTAATTTGAGTTACCATATCATCAAGCAACCCTACTCCTAGGTATATACCCAAGAGAAATGAAAATATATACCCACATAAAAGCACTATGAACAAATGTTCCTAGCAGCCCAAGAGCCAAGAAAAGGAAGAACCTAAATATCCATTAACTGATATATAAACAAAAAGTAGTATATCTATACAATAAAATATTATGTGGCCATAAAAAGAAATGAAGTTCTGATATGCAATATGACATGAATGACACTTGAAAATATTATGCTAAGTGAAAGAAGTCAGTCACAAAAGACAATGTATTAATATTATATAACTCTTCTTATATGAAACACCCATCATAGGCACGTCCATAGAGATAGAAAGTAGATTAGTGGTTGCCTAGATCTGAGAGCTTTGGGGGAAAATGGGCAGTGACTGCAATCAGTTCAGGAGTTTTCTGACGGCTTGATGAAAATGTTCTGAAACTGATTGTGTTGATGATTGCACAACTCTGAGCATACACCGAAAACAATAGAATTGCACAACTTAAGTTGGTAAATTGCATGGTGTCTCCTACAGCTATTTTTTAAAAAAGTACTCCTAAGCTGAAGAAAGTTCTCCTGAGGTGATGAGCCCTGCTCAATCTGCTGGTGAAAGCTGGAAGATGATATCCCCATCTTTCATGGGCTCTTCTGTCCGTCCCCAAATCATTTAATATGTCACCTTGCATGTCTAAAATACTTTCACTGCATTTGGAGGATATTTGCATTTGCATTGTACTCGAGGACAATTACTTTATTTTATAACAACCCCGCTAAGAAGACAGAACGAGTATTATTAACACCAGTTTTTTCAATAATGAAGATGAAACTTAGATGAGGTGATTTGCTTAAAGTCACATGAATGAGACAGTGATTTTATGTGTGCACACGTAGTACATGTGAATGTTTAAACTCCTTCCTTAGTGCTACATGGATACAACATTTTTTCAGAAAATTAATGTTAAAAAAGAATCATCTTACTATGGCTCAGAATTCTTCTACATACTTTTAGCTAACAAACTAATCTGAGTTGGGATTGAAAAGAACTATGCAGCTAGACTATAAGTTCCAAAAAGTATAGAAAACGGAGTACTTTTATACATTACATTTGCAGGCTGTGGAGCGAGGCAAAATACTGCACTCTAACAAAATGAACATCCATGGAAACTAAAAAAAATAAACCAATCAATATTAATTATTTGGTTGAGTTGATCAACCACAGCTACCATCTGGGTGAAGTCACAAACCCTGGTGCATGATCTGAGGAAGTGTGGAGGGCAGGTCCTGGTTATGAATAAAGCTGCTTCAAGTTGACTTGTTTTTATGGTAGGGTGTGCAGAAGCTTAAGCAGGAGGGGATGGGACTGATGAGAGAACTGTGGCACTTAGGTTTCACTAGCAAAAGCACAAGGATCAAGGGAGTGGAAGTGAGTGTTTCCACAGCCTGGAAACACAATCAATCTTTAAGGGTGAAAAAAAGTCACACAACACAATGAAATCTGTTTGATGTTCAGAGAGATTTATAGAGGCTCTTCAGAAAAGTATATGATAAAAAGGCTACCTGTGGTTTTTGAGGAGCAATGACCAATTACTTCTTCACCTATCAGGGGTAGATGTGAATCTCAGAACAGTGTGGAGATTGCCACAATCTCCACAAAAGGATGATTTAAGTGGATGTGGAAGAGAAAAGTGTTATGAAGAAATAATTTACTATGTAATTTGTACTTCTCAATATGAAGCACAGAAGTGCCTCTTTAGTGATTTTTGTATGTGTTTTGTGTCTGCAAAATTAAACTTTATGTTTCTAAGTTCTGCAGTCTTCCCTTCCTTCTTTTCAGAACTCCTAAAAGAGAATTTTGTAATATAGACTATTAGTACATGCTACTGCCTACCAAACTACACTGATTGGTGGATGGTGATAGACACACCTCAAAGATATTGTGGGTTCAGTTCCAGACCAGCTCAAGCAAGTCACACGAACTTTTTGGCTTCCCAATGCATTTAAAAGTTATGTTTACACTGTACCGTAGTCCAAGTTTGTCTAACCTGCAGCCTGCGGGCCACATGAGGCCTAGGATGGCTTTGAATGCAAACTTTCTTAAAACATTGTAAGATTGTGTGTGTGTGTGTGTGTGTTTTTTTAAAAGCTAATCAGCTATCATTAGTGTTAGTGTATTTTACATGTGGCCCAAGACAATTCTTCTTCTTCCAATGTGGCCCAGGAAGCCAAAAGATTGGATACCCCTGCTATAGTCTATTAAGTATACAACAGCATTATGTCTAAAAAACAATGTACATTCCTTAATTTAAAACACTTTATTGCTAAAAACTGTTAACGATCATCTGAGCCTTCAGTAAATAGTAATCTTTTTGCTGGTGGAGGTTATTGCCTTGATGCTGATGGCTGCTGACTGATAAGGATGGTGGTTGCTGAAGGTTGGGGTGGCTGTGGCAATTTCTTTAAATAACACATTAATGAAGTTTGCCACATTGACCAACTCTTCCTTTCATGAAAGATTTCTTTGTAGCATGTGATGCTGTTTGATAGCATTTTACTTACAGTAGAACTTGTTTCAAAACTGGAGTCAATCCTCTAAAACCCTGCTGTTGTTTTATCAACTAAATTTATGTAATAGTCTAAATCCCTGGTTGTCATTTTATCTGGTGAAGATGTTGTCACAGCATCCTCACCAGGGGGAGATTCTATCTCAAGAAACTACTTTCTTTGCTCATCCATAAGAAGAAACTCCTCATCCTTTCAAGTTTTATCATGAGATTGCAGCAATTCAGTCACATTCTGCAGGTTCCACATTGAATTCTAGTTCTCTTGCTCCTTCTACTACATCTGCAGTTACTTCCTCCACTGAGGTCTTCAGCTCCTCAAAGTCATTCATGAGGGTTGGAATCAACTTCTTCCAAACTCCATGTTAATATTTTGACACCTTCCCCTGAATCACTTGTGTTCTTAATGGCATCTAGAATGGTGAGTGAATCCTTTGCAGAAGGTTTTCAATTGATTTAGTTCTGATCCATCAGAGGAATGACTATCTACAGCAGCTAATCTTATGAAATGTTTTTCTTAAATAACAAGACTTGAAAGTTGAAATGACTCCTTGGTCCATGGGCTGCAAAATGGATGTTGTGTTAGCAGGCAAGAAAACAACACTAATCTTGTACACCTCCATCAGAGCTCTTGGGAGACCAGGTGCATTGTCAATGAGCAGTAATATTTTGGAAGAAATCTCTTTTTCTGAGTAGTAGGTCTCAATGGTGGGCCTAAATAATCAATAAACCATGCTGTCATCCAGGCTTTGTTGTTCCATTTATAAAGCCCAGGCAGAGTAGATTTAGCATAATTCTTAACAGCCATGGGGTTTTTGGAATGGCAAATGAGCACCGGCTTAAACCTAAAGTTATCAGCTGCATTAGCCCCTAATAAGAATCAGCCTATTCTTTGAAGCCAGGCATTGACTTCTTCTCTCTTGTTATGAAAGTCCCAGGTGGCATCTTCTTTCCATACAAGGCTGCTTCCTCTACACTGAATATCTGTTGTTCAGTGTAGCCACCTTCATCACTTTTCATAGCTAAATCTTCTAGATAACTCTCTGCAGCTTCGACATGCAGCTTGTCCCATCCCTCCACCAAAACAAATTAAAACCAAAGTGAAAAGAGAAGGACTATTCATGGAGGATGTTCTCTCCATCTATTCATCCAGGCTAGTGTTTTCAAAACTCAGGAGTTCTTGAGTTCTGTGTGTTTTTAAATCCTTAAGTTTTCCCTTTATTAATTATACTGATGACATGTTCTTAAAGTTGTGAATGTGGACTAGCCTCAATAAATATCTGGTCTTGCTAACTATACTCTCATAATTAATGGCTCGGTATTAAATACTATAACACTAAAAATATGTTTGCTAGTTTCAATTGGCTTATTCCACAGGGAGAAGGGGGAAAGTGTGTGTGTGTGCTGGAGGACACCAAGCATATCCTATTTCAGGAAAAGGGAAAGAGAACAACCCTTAGAAAGGATTACAACAATTTGTATCACTCTTCAACAAAATTAGCTTAACAAGGCCCCAGGAACACGAGGGGTGCTGAATAAACACACACTGAGTGGAGTATTTCTCTCAAAGTGCCAGAATATCCTCATTATTCTATCAGTAGAAGACATTATGACCTTAGAAACATTACGAGCATAATTGCTATATAGACAGTGGGTTCTTCATCGATGTTTTCTGTACTAGTGTTTTTTTAAAATTAACAGGTTGCAGGTCTGAATTTTCTAGGCCAAAATTTTACATGAGGAGCAAGCTGACGCTGGGTACGGCTCCCCTTTAAATGGTGATTTCACATGGTACTGTCTTAGAGAAAATTCTGTCAGGGCCAACATAAGATTACTTCCAGTTTTTATTAGCCTTTCGTATATGTCTGAATAAAACAGGAACTAATTACTGGGTGGGCAACATGACCTTCATCCAGGCTCCTCATTGTTAGTGCTGCATTTTAATACTGCTGTGAGAAGCAGAGTGCTACAGGGACAGTGCTCCAAAATAGAAGTATTTCAAATGGCACAAAACAGGCTAAAAACACAGCCTAAGTTGTATTCAGATCCCCTTTCTCTGAACTTACTTCATAATCCCCTGAAATTGCTTTTGGCTAGTTGTGCCATACACAAGTAATGCTCCCATTCCCACCCCATCCACCCACTACTCTTGGCACCACTGGGAAGAGGGTACTCTTCCTCTTTTGTACTGATGACTTGTTTAGAGCTGTGAATGGGGGCTAACCTTAATATACACCTGGCCCTGCTAACTATGCTGTCAGAACTAATGGTTCAGTATTAAATACCGTAAGGCTAAAAATATTTCTGGTAGTTTCAACTGGCTTATACCCAATAACAATACTATAGACTAATTCATTTACTCACTTGGGGAACATTTTATAAGTAGGTCATACAGACAGAGTCAGCTTTTGGCTACGACATTCCAACCAAGATATTCCATTTTATCTAGATGTTTGTGTATATACGTTGGACAAATGCTCATATCTAAGAAACCAAATAATCACTTGCACATTCTACACCTAGGATTTCAAACCCAAATGCCTCCAGGAACGAGAGGTAGGCCATGTGTAAGACAGCAGGGGGTACTGTGTTAAGTGGAGAGCATACACCCATCTAACAGTAGAGGCCACTGTCCAGCTCCAGCTGACTGCTGATGGGACATTTGTTTGCGGGCCGGAGCAGACATACAGTGGGTTCTTGACGCAGGTGGAGGGCTGTTACAACACTGCTTTGGAGGTCATATTTTTAGGTGATGATTTTGATGACTTCTAAGTTCACATAAAAGGAACATAATCACACCACGTTCCTTTGGTTTCTAAATAACAAGGATCTTGTTCAGCCAAAGCCTCGTAAGTTCTACTTTCAGCGCTTGTCAGAGAATGCACTTACAAACTGTCATGAACTGGTTTGCAACTCTCCCATCCCTCCGCCACAACAAAATAAAATCAAACTACAAAAACAAAGTAATATTTATGGAGGATGCTCTCTCTGCATCTACTCATCAGGCTAGTGTTTTCAAAACTCACGAGTTTTCGAGTTCTGCGTATTTTAAAATTGTATGTTTTCACTTTAAAGTTGATCTTAAAAAGAAAAAAAAAACATAAGTATATGGATCATATGGACGGCAGCATAGGAAGTGAGTGCGGCAGTGCATAATCCATTTCTGCATGTGGGGTCAGTCATGTTAACATTCTACCCACAGTCTCCTGAACTGGGGTCTTTGGATCTACCTCACCATGTTGCGCAGTTTGCAAAATTGAGGAACAATGTTCCAAGCACCTAGGGTCTAGCTGTGTCAATCTGACCTTTTGGAACTGAGCTGTATTTTAATATTTTGCCTTTGCTTTTTATTGAGAACAATCCCAGGAAACCAGTTTCTGCATTTGTGGTATTAACGCAATTAAGCACATGATCAACTTCATCATTCAGTGGGATGAAATCCATTCCTTTCCATATGAAAAATCTCTATTAGAGAGACAGTCGTCCCGTCCAGCAGGCTTTTTTTCTCTCTAAAAATAAGAATTGCGTATTTGACCCTATCTCCTTTTTCACTTTGATGGCCAGAAAACTGGGGGCCTAATTTAACGTTTAACTCCCGCAACTGCATAGGCACTGATGGGCTGCATACCTGTGGGTGCTTTGTGTTTGATTTTTTACGTTCAACTTTTGCTTACAATTCTATGGCTGTGATTCTCCTTTCTCATAAATATTTTACCACTATGTTATGGAATCTGTTCTCACCATAAAGTTTCCTCAAATCCTCTGTGGATAAGCAAGTGTTTTTATACATATAAAATAGACCTCTGCTTTTCTAAGTGATAATGAATCTTTGATATGTAATATCTTCTAATGGTGACCTTACAACAACAGATTTTTCCAGGACACCAGGTGGTAAGTATACTTATATATACATATGCAAACACATTCATCTATCAATATATATGTGTGTGTATGAGTATGAATGTATATATCAAAAGAAGTAAAATGCAGGCTTTGAGACAGAATGTTCTTAACAATATTCTGTAGGATTATGAATCTTCACAGTATTAGTTCCTAGTCTCCTCTACAGGTGAATGACTGATATATCAATAGAGACAGTTCCGCAGGATTAGGAAGAAAGCAAAGATCACTCAACAAGTTTATGGTGGCAAGAAAGAAGGAACGACCAGAGATGTAGTGACTGTGTTTTGTCCACTCAACATCTTCTCATGACAGATGGCAAATCCTATTCCAGGAGTCAGGGCTCTATAATAAGTGGCAATAAATGAGGACAGGCCCTGCAGACTGATCCCAAGGTTGCTAAGGTGGAGGTACGGCTATTAGTAGTTTGTGACACATCAGACTGGAGCAAGACATAAAGTCTATGTTCTGATAAGAAAGGCATGACCCATGGGTATCTAGAACCAAGAAGCAAGGAGAGAAGAAGGGCACTCCGGTTCCTCACCCAAAGGAAACACCAGCAAATCTTTCTACTAGAGATGATATTTTCAGGGGACAAATGACTTAAGATTAAAGTGTAGGGCAGTAAATAGATGGAGGATTCCCACAAAGTAACCCATTTATGGGCTGACATTTAACAGGCACCTCTAGAGGGAACTAAGATGATACGAATTAGATCATTCACTGGCTCATGCAACAAAATCTGGGTGTCCTCTGTGAGGCAGATAATAGGGTAACAACCACAGACACAAGGATGAATGTGACAGACTCCTGTCCTCCAGCAGTTCACATTTTGGAGTGAGAGACAGGCATGAGCGTTAAGTATTTTCCAAGTGATGAGTACTGGATGAAGCATATCTGAGATGCTGGGAACCCAGGGAAGCAGTGACTATTTCTGTCTCCAGTGGCACAAGTATTCACAGAATCTCACCTATCATAAATTAAACTGTAGCACCTCCAGAAAAAAGGTCTGCTTGGCCATTTGCTTGTGTTTAATGGATGTGATTACTGGCTAAATAATGACCGGAGTGGGGAGAAGCACCAAGAAGTGATTTAAGTGCACAGAACTTTTTCTGTTCCCCTTTCCCGTATGCTTGTATTTATAAGGTCTGTAAGTCAAGAAGCTCAACCTTACCATGTCTATCCCCCACCCTCAATGTCCAGAACTGTGCCTCTGGATGTGAATAGAAAGTGTGCACACAGAAGATTATTGGCCGGGCGCGGTGGCTCATGCCTGTAATCCCAGTACCTTGGGAGGCCGAGGTGGGTGGATCATGAGGGCAGGAGATCAAGACCATCCTGGTTAACACAGTGAAACCCTGTCTCTACTAAAAATACAAAAAAATTAGCCAGGCTTGGTGGCGGGTGTCTGTAGTCCCAGCTACTCGGGAGGCTGAGGCAGGAGAATGGCATGAACCCGGGAGGCAGAGCTTGCAGTGAGCCGAGATTGCGCCATTGCACTCCAGCCTGGGCGACAGAGTGAGACTCTGTCTCAAAAAAAGAAAGAATACTAAAGATTATTTACATCTGAGGCAAAATTCAAGGTAGTTCACCTATAATACCTTGCTTAATTTACTGTTATTCAGTCCATTTTACAGACGTAGAAACTGAGGCCCAGGGAAACCAAGAAGCTTCCTCAAAGTTAACACAGCTAGTGAGTGGAGGACCCAATTTTCAAACTGAGGTTATTAATTCTAGTCTGTGTTCTTTCTTAACCATAAAGCCATACTGCAAGTGTTTCTTCAAAGCAAAAATAAACAATAAAAAACAACTTGGCCACGGGCCTAAAAAAATCACAGGATGCAACCAAATAGGACTCAACTGCAACATAACCTTTCTTGCCTTGGGAGGGCAGGAAACCTTATGACATCTGAATTCCTACAGGAAGTATTTGATATGAATATTTCTATGTGTAATTTTGTTGTATTTGTCCAAATCCATCTCCATCTTCCTGTGTATACAAGCATTGACTAAATAATGCTCTGAATGGTTATTGACATGTAAGTTGTTTGAGTTTATTTTTTGTTAATGAATATTCTGGTAGAGAAGCATGTTGTAGGTTCCCCTTCCTTCTAGCACCTAAACTTAATAAACATCAAGCCACCAAACACCAACTCCTCCCGTATAAAGTGAAAGGGAGAGGCAGAGTCTGTCAGAAGGAATCTCGTGACCCAAGAATCCTTTTTCAGGGCCACGTGGGTCAAGCCTAAAGCAGGCCGCTATCAGTGACCAACCACTGATTAAAGATGTCTTCTCCACCGCCTCTCAGCCTTTTGGCTAAGATCAGGTGCAAAGATGTTCTAAGTAGGAAAATGCTAAACAAGATGAGCCATGTTTTTCTTGTTCCCAAGTGTGGCAGGCCCAATGCAGTTTTAGCCAGGTCACCTCCCGACAGCCATGGGACCAGTTACTGAGTGACAGCAGGAGAACTATCACAGGCTCCAGGATCCTTTTCCTGAAATCCCTAAGTTTTAGAAATTCTGTAACACAGCTGAGTATGACAGCTACATGCAATCTGCTATTACATTTCCAGAATCCTCTTTCTGATAGGTGGAATGATAGTTCCTAACCTAACTTTCTTTACTGCACTGTGGATCTTAAGCAAACCTTTTTGAGTACCCTTCAGCAAGTCCCTGAAGGTAATCCCTGCTTTGTAAAAGGCAGAAGCAGCTAAGTTGAACCCTCCCTCCTCCTCCTCCTCTGTACAAATGTACACTCTCTGAGAACAAGAGAAACCCCACGTACCATTAACACATTCAAAGACATCACAGCACTTTCCAGGTGTCCCATCGCCACGAGAGACTATGCGGGGAGTGGATCCCACCTCACACACGGGGAAACCACATAAGCCAGAGAGACACTCGCATCTGAAACCAAAGAAAAGGGAAGGAAAACCCCATGAATAAACAACAACATAGAAGTCGGGAGACCACAAACAAAGTGGCAGTGGCTGTGGCAAAGTACCTGGTCTATACGACACTGCCTCCTTTATCTGGTGTCACTGGGAAATGGGAAGGCAGGAGGGGTTCTAACATAATTTGCTTTCAAATAACTAAGGCTTGTCTCCTTTATATACACCCCAATTTTTAACTTTAACCATTTTGACAGAAATATTTCTAAAATGCATTACCTCATTTCTTACTTAATCAGCCTGGTATTAAGCGTAACAAACATTTTCTGGCTGACTCAGGGACATCTTCATATGTATCTGTTATGCTCTTCTGTGAATCGATGCTTGCACAGGCTAGTACAGAGTGAGTGTTCCTGTGCTAAACGGCCCCACGTTGCTCCTTTGCTGCAATTGATGTTTAGGTGTTTTTCAGAGATTTTCTGACTCCTGGTTCAATGATTATGCCATTAGCTTTTTAGTATTTTCTTGTCAGTGTGATTGTCTTAAGTCCACTCTCATCTTGAGCAATATTTAATTTATGATTGTGCACAATAAAAGAAACGGACTGAAGACTGAGGAGCTCTTTATAAAGAGAGGGCCTAAGCTGTAGTAAGTGAACTTTATGACAGCTATCTTGGAAGCTGAAAGTCTTAATTTTTTGGCTCTTAAGCTACCACCTGAGCATTGATCTCTCTGCACGCATGAATGGGGTGTTCCATGAGCTGCAAGCTGGCTGTGCTGGCTCTCACCCCTAACTTCAATGCTGCTGCAAAAATTGCTAAACACAGAAGCCTGGCAAATATGGGCAGGTGAAATAAGAGGAGACAAAATGTTGCATCTGCTACAATGAAAGAGAGGCAGGACACAGGAAACTTAGGGCAGCTGGGTGTCAGCATGTGAATGTAAGATGAGGAAAGAGCCGCTAGATTTCTGCCCTGGGACTGCCCTGGGGAGAGATGTATGGGTCAGAGGGTGGAGAGGATGACGGCGGGAGTTCTCAGGTTGACAGGAGTAAAAGGAAGGCATCCTAAAAAAAGACATCCTGGCAGGAAGTATGTGGGTATTTACGTACGGTAGAGGTCAAGATCAGGGGAGGTAATGTTTCCAGCAGGGAAAACTATCAACACATTCATTAATTGTGCTTTTGTCCCCCCTTCTTATTTAAGTAATTGGTTTGCTCACTTATTGTTCTTTGGATCTTTAATAAATTAAAATATGCTTATAGTCCACAAGTACCTCAATAATCAGGCCCAGAGAATTAATTACATTTATAGTTAACCATGGAACTAGAAAAGAAATTATTTTAGGTTAAGATTTGCATCAAAGACTATTAAAGCCACCGGAAAGGTGGCTTTAAACACCCCACTATCACCCCAAGGCAGGCTCTTTGAGGATTCTTCCATGTGGGGTGACAGTTCTATTGGATTCCTGGGAAAAGAGGGTGTTAGGTCATTCAGGTTTTGCTGCAATGGTATTTCTACCAATGGTTTCAAGTAAAGGTTTGCCTGTTTTGTGTGAGCAGAGCTTGGAGCTCTCAATTCATAGGCTATATTCCTGCAGGACGATCACTTTCTAGTGCTGAGTAAATGTGAGCTGGGCTTTTAGTGCCTGATAAGGTCATCCCATACTTTTTCATGCTTATATGCCTAGCCATTGCAGTGGTAAGCACATAATCATACTGCTGTGATATAACAGTAACATTATATTGTTTACATTTATTGTACTTGGCACTTTGTACAACTTAAAACTCTCTGGAGTTTATAGATGAATGGGGCTAGAGTACTGACAGGCCACACCCTGACCCCAATGTGTAGATGTGATTACAATGAAAGCATCCCGCAAGAATAGCTGATTAACTTTCTCTTACAAATCTTCTATGATTCCACATTCTTGCCTACACATGTACTCCAGGGAATCATTCTAATCTAAACACCTGAGAATGTATAGTCAACCAAAAAAATACCTCTTCAGATGTTGTCCTTCAACACTTGAACAACCTTTACTGAACATGTATGTGCACTTATGTGCTGGGTTCTCTGCTAGGCTGTTAGGAATCACACCACACTGAACACCATGACTAAGTCTGCCATTAAGTCTTTTTTCCTCTTTTATGTTTGACCTATTTTCCCAACATTTGTTTAAAAAATTTACAATTTAAAAAATACATTTAGGGAGTACAAGTGCAAGTTTCTTATAGACATATATTGCATAGAGGTGAAGTGTGAGCTTTTAGTGTACCTGTCACCCAAAGAGTAAACATTATATGCATTACATCTTCCTAACATTTAAATATTCCTATTATTTTTTTTAAAGTCCCTTAAAAGTTGTCTCCAGCAGGCTATAGAAGAGCTGAAGCTGCACCCAACTACCTATTAACCCACCTAGGAAAGGAAAATGTTTTATGCTGAATCTTTACAACTAAACTGACTGCATAATAAAGATCCTGGTTTTGCTAGCTGGTGTGACCCCAGCTCCTGTCTCCTTGTTTCCTTCCCTACAAAGCCTTCTGATCTATCTGTTGCCATCTTTTGACTTTTCACAGCTCCCCCTGAACCTGAAACTAGTATCTTAATCAAGAAAGAGCTGATGAAAGAACCACAAAAGGTAAAAATCTGGGCTTAGGTCAGATATCTATTGGGTAGTTATTAGGTTAAAACCTTACTGAAACTGCCAGTTTTGCAGTTTGAAATGGTCAAATAGCAATTCCTTATGTTCAACATAATACAACTCACATGAGTTATCTTTTAACAGGTATGTTTACATTCACTCTGTCAGGTAACAAAAGGGGACCCCATCATGACCCATATTTGCCCAGGAAGTCTGTTATATCTATAAATGATAATGAGTCCCACGTAGTTTTAAAAAATTCTTCAGTAAGATTATTCTAGATTCTCTGGTTAACACACACTGCAGGAGGTATTCGTCCCTTTCACCGATGGCAACAGGAGTTACACAGCTTAGTCAAGTGACCTGATTTTAAACAGGGTTTCCTGTTCTCTGTGTTTTCCACTAGAAGAGACTAGATTTTCCTCTACTGAGTCACGAAGAGGAAATGCTGAACTACAGAAGAACTGACGCATGCAACCTGTACCGTCCTCACCACGTTCTTTCTCTTTATTTTAATTCTTTTTGTCCTCCCTAATCTTTCCCTCCCTTTATCCCCGTCTCTGGATAAGGAGCAAGCAAAGGAAAGGAGAACACAAAAGGGGCAGAGGAAACAGCGTTTCATGAGAAACGCTGCAGTGAGCTGATTTCAACACTTACCCCTCATTTCTGAAGCCCTCTCCCCAATTTCCAGTTCTAGTCCAATCTCCCACTGCCCACGTCTCTGTCTCTCTCAAACCATGCCACACCCATCCTAAGGCTCAGTTCCCAAACTTCTGCAGTCAAAATTTATCTTCCATTACTCCTCGTTTTATGTATCACTTTCTCAGCCTAGCATTCAACACTCTGAAGTCCATATACCCCTTTCCCAATTCTGTTTCCCAGTATTTCCCTTCATTTTCCAGTGCTATGGTCATGCTCTTTTCTCCAAATAAGTCCCCACTTTGCTGTCTCTGCACTGCCTGCCCTAATGGCCTCTGCACATTCCTCATCCAGCCTTTATGCCCAGTTGTCTTTCTAGGCCAACCTCAGATAATAGCTTCTTCTCTGAACCCCCAAACACCACACTTTTCTTACAGCACCCTCTTTCTCTATTTTGTGGTAACTTGTGGACTCATCTTAACATAAGCTCTTTTAGTACCCCTCATGTCTAGTCATATAAATGTTTCTTAAGTGGAAGTGAACTGGAGATGAACAAGACAGGAATAATAGTAACACAACAAAACAAAAACACAAAAGAAAGTGAGGAGAGCACTGAGATTTCTATACTGTGAACTCATAAAGGCCACCCCAGGCAGAGCTATTTGCATGACACCTTGAGCAGAAGTGCTAAGGTTTTAAAAAATGAAACAAAACAGCTTTATTGAGATATAATTCACTTACGGTAAGTATTCACCCTTTTAAAGTACACAATTCAGTGGTTTTATACTCACAAGGTTGTATAACCATCACTAGTACCTAATTTCAGAACATTTTCATCACCTCAAAAAGAAATCCTGTACTCACTAGCAGTCACTCCCTTTCCCCTGATCCCCAGCCCTTAGCAACCACTAATTTATGTTCCGTCTCTATGGACTTGCCAATTCTGGATAGTTCATATAAATGGAATCATACAATATGTGGGCTAAGGGCTTTTTAACTTCAAAGAAGATGCAACCTGTATTTGCAAGTAACCAGAAAAATAAAGCCTCTAATTTAATCCTCAGAGTTAATAAAATGATCAATCGAGGTACCACATTAATAAATTTTTGCATAATGTAACCACAGCTGCAGCCAGGTGGGACTTGATTAAGCTGTCTTTGTTTTTTCTCAAGCAGGTAATGGATTCAAGCTCAGTAGGAACCTGAGTGCCTGAGTACAACAGAACTCAGAGATCATGGAAACCCCTAGAGGGCACTCACCCCCTTAGGAGGTTCTGCTGGCTGAAGGGCAGTGAGTACACACTTACGCTTTCCCTTCATGTCCTTTGCTTCCTGGACTTCACAGACAATCCCAAGCAGGCCAGAAGGTCAGAGTCCGAGCTCCTGGGCATAGCTTGCAAGGTGCTCCTAAGTCTGCCTCTACCTGTTATTAGTTTCCATATTCTACTGGTTCCTGCACACACCCTACACTCCAGCAACAATGATGATCTGATGTCACTGAATCACCTGCCACCAACCCTTATCACTCCAGCCACAGCTCATGTCCACCCAGCCTCAAATCCCTGCCTCTCCCTTGCCCCTGGTGGATTCCCCACAACCTTAAGACCATCTGCCCTATAAGACCTTCTCCGGTCAAGAAACGAACAGGAATAATTTTCCCTCCTCTGACTTGCAACAGTACATAACAGTAGTAACTCTTAAAGTGCATCGGCCCATCACACTAAATCAAAATCAGACTGTTTCTCCTGTGAGTTCCTTTAGTGCAGGGGGCATGTCTTACTTGTCTTATTAATAATAGTAAAAAAATGATAAAGGTACCCAACCAATAATCTGAAATAAACTTTTTCTTGGATACTAAGTCAGGGGTTAGAGCATGTATTGTTTTATATTTTTCATTTTTATACATTTTAGACTGCAAGCTTATAGGTACAGTGCTTTTCAAAATTAGTATGTGGAAGGAAAGACTATGGAATGTGTTTAAAATGCAGATTCCAGGGTACCCACTCAAACATTGTTTTTCTGCAGGTTTGGAGAGCGGCTCCAGAATCTGCCCATATAATAAGCTCTCCAGGAGATTCTGCTGATGGGAATCTGCAATCCACTTTCCAAGAACTTTGTGCCTAGATGTGCACAGCCTGGGTGGTCACAGTTTAATTTGTACTTTCCACTGAAAAAAAAAAACAAAAAACAAAAAACAAGTACAACTAGTTTTAACATTATAATGAGAACAATGATTACTAGTACTTGTTTTTGATCACTTACAAAGACTCCTTCCTGCCTGAATACCATTGCTTAAAAGTGAGAGATACCACGAGGGAAGAAAAGAACAGAAATATTACCAATTTATCCAATACTGTCACCCAAAGAAGAAAAATGTGTGACTGCTAGCAAGCTACTTAAACTCTTGGAGACTGTTTTCTCAACCATAAAGTGAGACAGTTGGATCATAATAAACTTTTCTCTAAATATAAAATCCTTTGATTCTATCATTGCCATTCCCATTCCCGTCACTGCTGCAAACTGACCTCAGCTCATCCTCTTCTCACTCACTTGCACCCTGTCCTTCAGGAACTTCAGTCACCTTGTATCCCTTACTCCCAATCCTCCTCCTCTCCAAGCACCTCAACTTTCAGGCCCAGCTCAAGACAGTGCCTTTGCACTGGTCATGTTTTGTTTTTCGTGGGGACGTAATGATTATATAACTTTTTTTCCCTACTAAAGAACTCTAAGCAAGGCCGGAAAAGAAACAACATGCTAGATGCTATTGTCTCCCTACCACTAGGCATGTTTCAGACCCTACATAACTAAGTGGAAGGGTCAACAGTTTGTTTTGCTACAATGACCAGAAAAACCTTAAAGGAAGGTAACCTATAGGAGATTCCTGGAGGAGGCCACAGGGCTAGGAGTCCTGTTTGCCCCTCCCAAAGCCCTCCCAAAGCCCTTTCAGCAAAGAACAGGAATGCCCCTCAACCTCCGCCTCGCCCCGTCCCCCCAGAGGTATCCTCCTGGTGTGGGTGCTGATGTTATCCTAACATTCCCCATAGTAAGCTCCTTCTGCAGAGGAGGCAGCTCGGAAGCAGCAAGCCATCACACTCCTCATCTTCCCCAGCAGACTCTGATCTTCCTCTGCCCGTATCCTACAGGAAAACAAGTCAGTGAGGTCTTCTGGAAAAGATTTCTTCCAATACTGGATTTACTACACAACGGAACTGAGTGCTTGAGGCCTTCAAAAGTGGAGACATCACTGTCTATAAATTAGAAACTACTTACACGTGGGTGGGAGGTCTCCCTTTAGTCAGGAAACAAGGATAAATGAGGAACAAAAAGGGCAAAGCCCTTGTGTTACTAGGATTCTACACAGTATATTAATGAAATAGCTTGTCAGGAATGGAAATTATAATGACATATAAAACACAGTGCTATTCTATAAAAAGTAGCTTCAACTTTAATTAAATTCAATGTACTATCTTTCTACTGATTAAATTTCTTACTCTTTCCAGGAATGTGTAAGTTTTTTTTTTAAAGGCTGCAAATAAAATATCCAAAAAGAAACAGGTTTCCTATCTGAGGGTCCAACTCTCCTTATGGAAAACAGCACTCCTCCCTATGAAAGTTCCTTAGGCTCACAGTTTTCCTCGTGCCTCACCGTAAGAGATTTACTACTCTCTGTGTATGAATAACTAACCCTCTTTCACCCTTTCTCCCCTGTCTCAAGCTTATTCCTGCGTGATTTCCTGGCATTTCCACCCCCTACCACTGACAAATGTGCTGTAGCCACAGCAAGTGCAGCCCTGCTCTGGGGATCACACTCTCCCCCTGCAGCCATCCCTCCCCTGTGTACAGTGAGCAGAAACTGTACTTTCTTCACCCCTTTCCCTTTGGAGACCACCAGAAAATCACTCTGCCTTTTGTTGTTGTTTTATGCTTTGTTTTTTTCTGGGGGGAGGAATCAAAGGACATGCTCCCATGTAGGGAAGGTATAAGTTAAAGAGAATTAGGTTTGGGTTCAGTGTATACTGTTCAGGCGATGGGTGCCCCAAAATCTCACAAATCACTGCTAAAGAACTTACTCATGTAACCAAATACCACCTGTTTCCCAAAAACCTATGGAAATAAAAAATCATAAAATAAATAAATAAAAATAAAATAAAATATTCCTTTGCCTTCCTACTATTGGTAATAATAATAAAGCAGTCATTAAGCTCTTCTCTTCCTAGCTTCCTCCTCAAGGCTGGCATGTGGCTCCGGAAGCTTATCTTAAGGTGCTAAGTTGAAAGGAAAGTGGTATAAGCTGCAGGAGAGCAGAAGTTGTAAGTCTACGTGGTTCCTATAAGAATTTAACAATTATCTTCTAGGACTCTGCCCCACAGAAAGTAGGTGTGGTGGGGAGAAAACAATGGCATCTTTCACAAATTACTACCTTGATGTGACCGGCTAAAAAAAAAAAAAAAAATCAGGGTTAGTTTTGAAGGGACTCAACCCCAGTGGTGGGTGGTGGTGGGGGGGCAGACAGACACAGCAGAAACACAGCTGAAAGTAATTGCAGGGCCCGTGCCCCTGTTGAAATGTTACAGCTGGGATCTGGCAGAAATCCTGGGCCACTCAGTCCAGCTCAACAATCCGATATCACATATCGAGAGCTGGCCAAGTCCCAGGAACGGAAGGCTCCCTGCCTTCACTTCCGTAGGTCTAGGGGAAGACAATGGCATCTGCTTTCATGGCTGGTAGGATGGCTTTAGAGAGTAAGACGGGATGGGAGAGCTGCATGAAGGAGTAGTTAGGAAAAGTAGGAAGAGAAATTGGCACATCACGCTGTGGAAAGGAGAACTGGCCTGGGATGTGGAGAATAAGTTTTAGTTTAGCAACATAGGTTATTCCCACTTCAGAGCGGAATTTCCAACTGTCTCAGAAAAGAGATGCTTTGGAACAATGAATCAGCTTGTTTATGAACATGTAATGATTTTGTAGCTGTTTACCGAGTGTGTACATGCAGCAGGTACTAAGCTGGATTGCGGCTGGGGATACACAGGGTTCTGGCCCTAAGTTTAGGGAATTTAGTTTAGGGAAGCTTTGTATATATAACCACAATTGAGAACACAATGGAAGGCTGACTATTAAATCTTCTCCCCAGAGCACACAAAGAACAAACATCAACAATGTCTGGACTAACCTTCTACTTGAAAATCTGAGCAAAGCCTCCACTGCCTGGCTGCTAACACTCCTTCAGGCCGCCAGAGCCATCTGGGGCCTGAGCTAGTGCTGAAACAGATGACTTTAAGCATGCGTCCACTTGGATTCCTTTGGGCAGTCAATTCCCAGCCTCTCATCCTTGTCATCAGTGCAAAGTGAAAGACTGTATTGTCTCTCATCCTCCAAGGAATGCACATCCCCAGAGAGCACTGCTCTGGGACTCATCCCTTCCAACTGACTCCCCTGCTTCCTCCAAACTTTCCTCTGCAGACAAACTACATATGATACAATGCACCACTCAAATTTCTTTCTAACATTTACCTGGCTCTCCCCTAAAGATTCTATTTCCTTATAGCCATCTCCAGTGAGACTGAGAATCCCCACATCCTACTCACTTATTCACCTGGGATGGAAGGGAGGTCAACATTCTCCAAGTTGACCACTGGCTACTTCCACATGGTTGCTTTCCTCTCTCATGCAAACCTTCCCTTCCTGTGACTCTGTCTCCTATCCAACGCTTTAGGGGGCAGAGGTTTGGGGGATGCACTTTGACAACAACACAGTCTTAGGTTCAAGTTCTGGCCACTTAGGAACTATGTGACCTTGAGTAAGTTAAGTAATCTCTCTAAGCCTCAATTGTAGCCTATGTACAGTGGGGATGATTAAAGTACCCACATGTCATATGACTGGTATGTGGATTAAATGAACTGATGAAAAGCACCAAGGATAGTGCCTACAACACAGAAGCACACAACACCTGTTAGCTGTTTTATACGATTATAATTTGAGAGGCTTGAGAGTCTATGTGGACAAAGTATTTTCAACACTCTGGCCTCACTTGATCTTTTGGAATCCAGTGACCCTTGCTGCCTCCTCTACTTCAGTGACTCAGTCCTGCGGCCACAGCTGTCTGAACTCTCTGAAGTCACACATCCTATCTGCTGATCACAATGGTCCATCCTTCCAGTTCTCCCTGGCCCATGCTCTACCACACTGACACTTCAAAGTCACTGAGACATCTATTCCCCAGATCGTTTCCTTTTCTCTGCAGCCCCAACCTCCTCCTGACTGCACCTCTTTAACAACGGAGCCCAAAACCCACATTGTTTCACTTGAACCACCATCTTCCTAACGCCTTTACCTTTCCTGCCTCTTTATCCTCCTTCTGCATCTGTCTCCCAAAACCAACTTATTTAATCCCAGAGATGGCAAACCTGAATGTCTACAGGAGTCAGGCAGGAATCCTAAAAGAGTAGAGGGGGACTGCAGACACCTCAAGAAGGTCTGTGACCTCTAACAGGGCATCACTACTCATTCCATGCCGAAGGGTAAACTCAATGAGGGCATACCTTCCATGTACTCAACAGAAGCCAGATTTTTACATCAAGTATGCCAGTTTTTAAATATCAGTGACTAATTTAAAAATAGAAAAAAGGGGCACATTAAAGAAAACATGTCTTGGGGTAAAATTCAGCCCCAAGAACTACTAATTGCAAACTGTGATTCAACCCTTTGACTTCCTCTGTGCTGATACTCAAGCTGTTGAGAGCAGCTAGAGAAAAGTCAGAGCTGCTCTGCATCTTCTACCCTGAAGCCCCCCATCATGTCTCATAGACCTCGGTTCATTCCTGACGATCACTTCTTCCATGATGCCTTCTCTAACTAGAGGCACAAAGATAAACAGCTGATGCTGTATGTTTGTGTGTGTGTGTTTGTGTGTGGTGGTGGTGGTGGTGGTGAGGGGTGTGAGTGGCAGTTTGTGAAATAACCATCAAATGTGGGGGAGTGGGCACAGAGGGAAGGCATTCCAGATAGAGGAAAGAACACACTAAATTTACAAAGGCAAGAAAGAGTACAGTGTGTTTAGTTTAAACTAACAGGTTAGCCCACCAGAAGTACACTATGTACTGAGAGGAGGACTGGGTTATTATGGGGGTACTGGCAGGAGTCATGGCCAGAGAGGGAGGTCAGGGCTGAGTAATAAGGGGCCTTGCCTACCATACTAAGAAGCATCTTCACTTGTAAGCAACAGGAAAGTAATAAAACATCTTAAACAAGTAATGTAGTCTTGCAATGGAGTGGTTATCTCAAGAAAACCCAGTATTGTCATGAATTCCCTTTTTCTTGAATCATAAAGGTAGGTGGGATTAGTGTTAACGTTTTAAGCTGCAAGGCACATTACAAGTCGAAAAATCAACAACAGCCTAGAATGCCCTTCTCTCTTTCTCCATCTGGTGAACTCTGACTCATTCTTAAAGACTCAGTTCAAAAGTCAAATCTGACCGTTCTCCAAACAGGAATTAGCATGTCTTTGCTTTGCGAACTCTGTGTTTTTTGCACACTTCTACTTCCAAAGCACACAACGCTTTAAACTACAATGACTTACACATATTTGCCTTCCCTTTATAATATATGCTCTTAGACATCAGCGACTATATTTTACTCCTGCTGGGCAGCCCAATGCCTGGCACATGACAAATGCTCAAAATATTTGCTCCCTGAACAATCCAAGAACACTATGGGGTTTTGATGCTAGGACTTTTGCTACAGACTAATTGTCTATCTAATTTAGTTAAAAGCATTATTTACCCGTGCTAGGTACTGATGAGAATGAAATATACAGGGTGGGTCCTTGCCCTCAAAGAATCCACAATCTAATGTCTTAGGAATTATCATTAAAACTCTTCATGATCTAGCTATGAAAATCAAAGTCCCTGATCATAGTATCATAAGAGCCATGACATACAACTTCCTTTCTTTTCAATCAAAAGCAAAGTCAGGAAAGAATAATTTACAAAGCACTTGTCTGTATAATACATTCACAACAAACTAACCAAGGCCAAGAGAAACCAGCTGTCTCTACCTCCTGGGTTCTAATTAGCAATTAAATGTCTACCAAATATAACCCTGAATTATCTGCAAACTGTTGCAACTACAATGAAGGGGAACCCAATAACCCATATCCAATGTAAAGGTGTAAATGAAGAGTAAAATATATTCCGTGATTTGGGTTGCTTTTGGTATTTTCATTAGAGGTAGGGCTTTTACATTTTAGACTTGCTTATTAGCTATGTAAGTAATTTCACAAAGCATTTTTGCAGAGCTGTTCTGTTTGCATGTGCCATGATGATGACATAGCAAATGAAGGTAGGGAGAGACCTCTGAGTTTCAGTATTATCATGCTGTGGATTCCGCTTTCAACTTTACTGAAAGGCTTATGGAATTCAGTTAAGTTACCTTCTCTCAGTCCGACTCAGAGGGCCACATATACAGTGTCTGGTAATATCCATGACCACTCGGATTAAACTGGAAGCCACTGAGTGAGAGCCTTGCTTGTTTTCGGGACTAAGATAAATACAAAATAAGGCTAGACAGTAGGTCAAATTCAAGGTGAGATACAAAAAGCCTAAGGCCCTAGTACAGGAAACACAGCACGCACGCATCTGAAGTGAATTACTGACAAATCAAACACTCTACTAGGGAGATAGTTCATTTCCAATGGGCAAGGGCTTTACTTCTAGGAAAGCATATTTTCTTCAATCTGGGGATAGGTCCAATAATAACATGGAATTCCTACAATTATTTTGTTTTAAAAACATCAGAGTTTAATATAGACTCTGGCTTTTTTAGTCATGAGTTGACTCGCTCTTTTGGGCCAAAAATTACTGTGACAGAGGGCAACAGAATAGATGTTCTTTTCTTAGTTGAGAAAGATGAGCTTCAAATACACTTCCAAATTTTTTTCTGCATATGTTTAAAAACAGAGAGAATGCTACCATAATAGCATGTCAAGAGTCAGGAATGTTTTAAATCTGTGCTATGCTAATGCATACTTTACTTATTATATAACTTAATTTTATTTACTCCCAAAAAACAGCTGGAGAAATTATTCAAATTAAAGGGAACAACAACAACAAAAATGAACTGAATTATGGAAATTTGTCTACTAACAGATCTTAAAAAACAAAACAAAACCCAAACTGTTAAGTGCCATCTTCTCTGAGACACTATCTTAGAACAGATGGACATGATAATCAATTACAAGACTCTTAATTAGATAAAGTCCCTTTGAAAATGCATATGCAGGGATAGTTAAAACTGGTTAGCTTGAGTAGGCATGATATAAGCAACTTAATTGCCTAGCACAATGGTAAAAACACATGGATCTACAGGAAATATTATTTGATGGCCTAAAAAACTTAACACTGTCTCCAAGAAGAAAAAAAGAAGTGCTTTCTAAGCTCTGAACATGACCCTGACAGTTCCAAGCCACCCTCAGGAAGTTTCTGGCTTTGACATATTTGTCAGGTTGGGTTGATGCGCCCTGTGTTGACAGCCCCTGACTCTTGCGTGATCCTCCCAACTCCCAACACCCTCCTAAAGGCTTCAAACCGCAGAGTTATGGGCTGTAGCTCTGGAGATAAGAGTTGACAAACTTTGGAAAGCTCTACCACGGAAGGATAAGCATTTGAGCACACAGAGCACTAAAGGATTCTTGATCCTGCTGCTCGTTCCATTTCTCAGAAGTAGACAGATGTTCCAGAACAGAGGAATAAGAAAATCCCTCCTCTCCTACTGAGTTTTCAGGAAGGAAGGGAGGGATAAGAAAAAATTGTCATCTGTTGTTCCATATGTATATGTGCTTTTTGAGGTCCTTGATTTCTCAGTTTGGATTTAAAGCTGGTATATTACTGTATGGTTTTTCTTAAATTTGGTTTTCATTGTTTGGTAGAAAGACTGTCTATTAATTGATTCTTTCCTTGAGGGCAGATGACTGTGTGTGTGTGTGTGTGCACATGTCGTGTGTTTCCTTCTTATTACCTTCCAAAACTTGGGAGCCTTTTTGAAACTGGCATTGGTCATATCTGTAAGATGTTAAGACTCTTTAAAGCATGTGACACATTTTATTCACCACTATACCCCACACCAAGCCCAGTGTTCTGCCTTCCATGAGGTCCTCGATGAGTATTTATTTAACTGTTTTAACCGATTGGAGCATTTTAAAATCTGTACCTTGTTTTCACTCACTGTAGCTATGTTGTTAGATTAATTTAGATTTAACTCAAGTGCTTCTGAAGGGAAGGGATAACCTGCCAAAGATGCCATTCGGCTGGCCTCATCCAGTATGAGTCAATTTCAGGTTGTGAATTCTGGAACCCCAGAAAACTTTTTCTAAACATCTCTATCTATTCACAAGAAACAGTGTGCTAGCAATCTGCTAAGATTCTATTATCATTATGCAAGACAGCACCAACAAAATGAATTTTCTTGGGAGCACAATTTCAAATTGAAGCAGCTTGGTGCAAATATTTAGATGTTATAGTGAAAGCAAAGGACACTGATGACCTTCACTCTAGTCATGGGCTGTATATTTGACATATTTTTCAGACACAATGGGACTACCATCCTTCCTTTTATCTTATTTCCTTTCCTGGAGTTACAGAGTTTGGAGCTGTGATGATAGGACAGGATATGAGTGGGAAATTGCCTTCTAAAGTCAATGTTTTATGGGAGAGAAATAAAACAGGTTCAAACAAGGAAAAAAGTCACTTTGAGTAGATCTTTTTTCATTTTAAGAGACAGAAAGAAATGGTCCAATCATAAAGTTAGGAAAAGAGAACCTAAAACTTGTCCATGAATATTATTCTGTGTGTATATGCACAATTAAGTGTAAAATACAGAAAAGAACAATATGAATATGGAGCAGCTGAAGACAGAGAAGACACACACAGAGTCAGACCTCAGGGAAAGTGATGGGGCAACAGAAGGGGAGAAACAAGTGCAAATATGGGTCCAGGAGCCAGCAAGTAGCCATGTATGGGCTGATGCAGTTTCACACAGGTGAGCCTGTGTGGGCACCAGGAACCATACACACACGGTCCCCTCCAGCACATTTGCCAAGGCAGGCTGACAGCCAGAGATATCGACATTCTATTAGAAAGCAGTTTAACAGAGTAAATCCTTATCTTGTGGAGTCAGCCTTTGGCCAGACAGTCTCTGCTTCTACTATGTAGGGACTATCTATTTATAGATGTAAAGAAAAAAAAAAGGTTAACTAGCAATAGTCAACTAACCACTGACCAAATAGGCAATCTATTTTACTGAATTGTTACTCAGCTTTCACAACCCAACCAGTTCTGATTACCCTGGCTTAAACCATTACTCTAGTAGTTTATTTCATTTTGCTGTTTCTAAGGTTTTTTTTGTTTTGTTTTTTTAAGAAAGTTTAAAAAAAAAAAACCCGTAATTCTTTTATAACTTCCCCTGGACTTTCTCTCTTTCTTATCCCTAGGCGAGCCATATATCTCTCCCATTATTTTCTGAGCTCTGAAATTTCCTAAAATTTTTCTTTACCTTTGTTTCCCAGGAGTCTCCTGTCGCTAGTGGCTTGGGTTCCTTCCCTTCTAAAGGCTTTTGGAAAGTCAAAGAATTTAGAGGTAGAAGTTACTTTTGAGACAATCAAATCTTTCCTCCCCTCCTTTCTTCTACTGGAAAAGAGAGCCAGATAATGTGAGAGCCCCACCCAAACTCATGCAGAAGTGGGCCTGGATTCTAGCTTTGAACACATGATTTGTGCCCTTTCTGAATAGCACCAGGTGATGTGCAGAGGAGTATTCTTTAGCTACGGAATGGTTTACTCACAGGTATGTGTCTGCTTACAGACAATAACAAAGTGCATGACACAGAATGTTAGGGCTCCTGAGAGGCAGGACTGGAGAGGGCCTGGTGGTGAGTGAGCCCAGGGCCACAAGGGACAGTGCAGCTTGGTGGTATGTGCCACACAGACCTGTTCTGCTGATGCTCACCGGGTAGGACCCTTCCAGCTCCACAATGCTCCCTCTACGAAACAGGAGAGTGATACAGCCTGCCTCCTGTGTTGAGCTCTGTGATTCTGGCTTGTCAATATTTCTAGTGAAATTGTACTTAGAATTTCATGTGTCCAACATATTCTATTACATTTTTTGGTGAAAACAGAAGTCACATATTAGTCAACATATTAGCTAACAGATAATCTAACATTTTTAATTACCTTAAAGCTAAGGAAAAAAAAAACAAGTCAAAAAATACTTCTGAAGGTTGATTTAAAAATAAAATAGGATTTTTGGTCTAATGTCTCAGAACACAAGAGATACACATGTTCCAGATATAGGTTCTGGAATAGGATCAGGCCTTTTGGTCAGAGAGAGGCAGGAGCCAGGAGGGAGCTTGGGAATCTGGCTTTCTGAAATGCACACAACCCAGAAGAAACTCTATTTTAAGTTTCTGAACATTATAAACATGACTTAATTTATTTCAACCTTAAAATAGCTGGATTGGACTTTTCTCAATAACTTTTAAGAAGGGCATATTTATAAAACAAATTGATAACAGAACTTTTAGAACAAAAAGTTTGGGACAAATTTCATAAAAATAAATTTAAAATAGGTGACTGTCAATAATATGGTAAGTTCATTCACCTTAATAAAAAGATACAGTTACTTATCAAAAGGCGTAGGGTATTTAAAAACCTCGTGACTTACAGTGAAAGTGAGTAAGGTGGAGGTATTACTGCCTAGATTTTTAACTAGTTAATGTCTACCCTGTGAGCCTGTATCTGAAACACTGGTGAAAAATTACGGAGGCAGAGTGAAGAGTCTGTAAAATTAGGTCCAAACATTGGAGAGAGCAAGGAGTGGGAAGTGCAGAGAAAACACTGTGGTCTTAGAACTCTCTATCTTCTTGAGAAATAGCCCAGTTGGGCTGAGATCTGGGCTGGTGGACACCAGGAGAACATGGACTCTCAGATGTATAGCCCAGGCTGGATCCATCCTCCAAATGCATCTGCCTCTGGTGAATCCATTTCTCTCAGGTAAGCTCAACCATTAGAGAGGAGAATCTATTCAACATCTTTGCAAGCTTTGTTTTGTTTTAAAAATGGACCTGGTTTTATCAGGCAGATTTTCTGGTATCCCAAAGTAGCATTCCCTTTTGTATGATGGGAGAAAACCTAGTTTAACCTAGGTGGTCACAGCACTCTTCAAGAAGCAGAAGGTTAAAAATAATGGTTGGCTAAATGATATTAAAGCTAAAGCGGTGGCTCAGAGGCTCTTAAATCACGTGTCTGCTCCTGGGTGGACTGCCAAATGGCAAGTGAAGAAAGAAGCAGAAAAAGAGCTGCTGGGGGCACAAGTGGCTTAACTATAATGCTGCCCGAATTTCACCTGAAGACCCAGAGTTCCAGGGCCAGAAGGGCATGAGTTTTTGGAAAAGAGTCACGTTTCTGCAACACACCACCAAATTCCTGCAATCAGAAAATGAAAACTAAAGGGCATCTATCTTGGTTAAATGTAGATTAGGGTGGATTAAAAATGGCCACAAATTCTTTGTGGCTTATCTCATCAAGAAGTGGAATCTACTTTCCAACCCCTCGAATGAGGGCTTGTCCTGGGACTTCCTTTGACCAACAGAACGTGGCAGAAGTGTTGTGTAACTTCCAACTCTTGGTCTCCAAAAGCTTTGCAACTTTCTCTCCTGCTTCTGACATCATGTAGGGAGAGGGGTCTTTCCAGCCATCCCAGCTGAGTTTCCAAACATGGGAGGGACATCCAGTCCCAGTCAACCTGCCAGCTGGCTACAGAAGAACTGCTCAGTCAACACACAGAATCAGGACAAAGAATAAATCTTTGTCATTTTCAGCTACTTCTTTTGGGGCGGTTGTTACACAGCAGTGAATAACTGAAACACGTATGTGGTATGCAGATAGAAATGTGTTGGTGAGATATAAATTCATATTCCCCGATATATTTCTTGGACTTAAAAACAACAAAACATTGTTATCAAACAGCTCCAGTGGAAAGAGCACAGGGTTTTCAATAAAAAAAAAAAATCAAAAAACCTGGGTTGAAGACTTGAACCTGCTCTGCTCTTGTACCAAGGAAAATTTGTGATTTTCTGCAAGTCTCTTATTATCTCAATCTCCATTCTCATACCTATAAATTCCTCATAGAATTAAAGTGATGGTAAGATATGAATACGGAAAATGCTTTATGAACAGCAAGGCATTTTACACATTTAAGCTGTGACTGCTATTGTTATCTATATGTCACTTAAAGACTATCTTGGTTTTTTTCTTCCCTGCAAAGAAATAATTTGCATTAATGTATCTGTCTTTTAAGTTCTGTTGTAAATTCTCTTTTGCACAGCAGCATCTGTACATGCATACACATGCAGACACTCACAAAGGGACTTTCAAGGACCACAAGGTGTCCTAAACCTCACAGACAGTCCCATTTTCCCTTTTTCTCACTGTGTAGTGTTTAGGCCCAGTTTAAGGCCCAGAGCCACTAATTCTTATCCCTCTCCACCCTCTCCTGAAAAGTAGAATGCACTGCCATATAACTCATATCATGTCTTCATGCCAACAGAAGAAACAAGGATAAAAAGAAACGGCGGGATGCCTGGGAATCTAAGCCAAGTTGAGGGAAGGAAGAATTAAATAATGGTTAAAAATTAATTACATCACACACAAGAATGATGTTTAAACAGGATGAAAAGTTCAAGAGAAAAGACACAGAAGAAGTGAAAATGAAAGACAGGCCATTAAACAAGACAGAAAGGCAGCAAGGAAATAAGGAACAGCCTATACTCACAAAGGCCACAGGTAGAAGGGAAAACCAGTATTTGTCAGGGATAGAAATGGAAAGTGAAACCCATGCACAATAAGAACATCTGGAGAGTAGTGTCTGTCACTCGTAAGAACTCAATTCATGTTTGATGAATAGATGAATGAATCAACTGAAAACATACAATTCAAGAGAAAACTAACAAATCAAGCTCACACAGAAATGGGGCAGTTAGGGGCCCGAATGGGCGAAATAGTCTCATAGGGAAGGGCAATTCCATTTGGATGGGAATGAAGGAGGCAGGAATGTATTCTTCAAGATAGGGGAGAAAAGTCCACAAACGCACTTTCTAGCCCATGAAAGTGCAATAAATTCTTAGAAAAAGGGAGTTGTTACTTTCACTGAAGGTAATTCTTTACAGCTAAAGTTTCAGATATTTTACCTTATTATGTCCTAAAATGTAATGGCTTTCTCCCCTGATTTCTCCACATCATCAGCTTTGCTCTCAAATGGCTCTAATTTCTTAACCATGCTCTTATAAGTATGCTGGCAAAAGTCAAATAATCATACTAGGATCGTATATGTTCTATAATGTTCTTCTTTATGCCTAAACATGCTCTTAAAGAGTGGACATTTGACATGGCTCACACACAAGAATAAAGTTATGTAGTTTTTCTCTTAAAATACTACCATTATTATTACATGTTAGGCTTTTTTTTTTTCCATTTTCACGTGATTATTTGGGTTGTTATTCTCTAATCAATGTACAACCTATCATCCCATCACCCTCCTTAATAAGCAGGAATCCACTGAATATGCTAAACTAGGCTGAATGGGTCTAAGCCACAGCTTGAGTATATTCTGCATTTACCGACTCATTCAGCACTAATGCATACAGAGGAAAAGAAAAGATGACACAATTCCTGATCTTTAGGAACATCGTATGGCTGATGAGACAAGACTTCATGCATTCGACAATTCAATAACAATGTATGAAAGTCGATAATTAATTGACAGCATAGGAAAGGATATGTGGGAAGTTTCTAGGCAGTGGGACATGTGTTGGTTGAAGCATGAAGACCACGTGGATAGAGAAGAAATTAATTAGAGTCCTGCTGGATGAGCAATATGAAAAGAGATGGAATGGAGAAAGAAAGGCATCCCACGCTGTGAGAGATGACTGCCGGGCTTGGAATGGAGGGTTTCTACAGGATTGAGGAGTACCACACCATAAAGATGGGGACTGGGGGAAAAGTGCAAGGGTTTGAAAATGAGACAGGGAGTAGTATTACAACCCAATGGCAGGAAGGTAACTAGAAACTAAAAATATTCATTCTTTTTCTTTTCTTCAACATATAAATCATCTTGGCTAAGAGAGGGCCTGTTTGTTCATCCATTCATTCACCAATAGATGTGGGCTGACATATTATATTTAGGTACGAGAGGCTACAAAATACTCCCTTTCCTTGACAATCACACAGGACAGGAGAGACAGACAAAAAAACATCAGTGTGTTCAATGTGTTATGAAAAGTGCTATGATAAAAAGATACACAGGGGATGGATGACAAGGGAGCAGAGAGGGACACTTAAGTCATCTTCAGGGGCCAAAGAGTGACAACACTTCAAAGAGCAGGAAATGCAGTCTTGAAGGAGAGGCAGAAGCTGCCTATATGTATGCAGAAAGGCAAGGGAGTCCGGGAAGTGGTAGTGGCAACTGCAAAGGCACAAGGCTCGTGAGAGAGCTGGAGGAGGAGACTCTGTTCAAAGGGAACAAATGAGCAGGGGATGAGTATGGGTCACTGATGATCTGACATACAGGAAACTAAAGAGCTGTGAGAACCTATCCCTTCTCTACAAATAATTTACAGTGGGATGTTGAATGACTTCCTTCTCTATGTTTTCAATGTCTTCATTAGAGGCAAATTTAACTCTGGCCATTCTTCATTTTTGAATGCCGAAGTCAAAATTATGTCAATACAGTAATAATCATCTTCAAGTTTTATTTTCTAGACTCCCAGAAGCTTGAGGATAAAATGGAAGGCATCTAGTTCAACCTCCTTTCCAACCTAATATAATTCTTCTAAGCATTCCGGGCAGGTGGCCATCCAGACGGAAAGAAATCTATCCAGCTCCAAGGAGCTCTGTCTGCCTCAGGAAGCAGCCAATTCACTACAGAACATCACTAGTTGTGGGAAAGTTTCTTCTTAAATTGAGACTAAATATACCTTCCTGTAGCTTCTACCCATTTCAACCCCCTAGAGTGACTGAAAAAATAGCCGGCCGTACCTCCTATGTGCAGATGGCGCTATGGGACATTTATAATAGTGAACTGAGAATTGTCCATTTTCCTCACTAAAGGACTTTCTCGTTAACAACTGGCTTAGTTTTGATTAATTAGGTTCTCCAATATAATGTACCACCTTCCTTTTCAGGAAGACCCTGAAGGGACATCTGTTACTGTTAGCGATGCTCCATTTATCTCCTTTACTGATTAGTAATACCTTATGTTTGCAAAATATTTCATCCCTTCCTAAGCATCTGCACATAAATTATCACATTCTAATGTCATAGGAAGGTTGCTGCACCAATGTATGTTATCTTCACAAAAATCTTTGCATCTGTTTTATGACACAGTGTAAAGGATATGTCTTAGAGAATCCTAGGTTTGACAGAACAAAGGCTAGGAGATGCCAAGGATTTAACTTATTTTATGAGAAGAAAGAAGGAAAAAGTAATTATCAGAACAAATTCTGGATGTCTCTTCAATTACGGACAAACAACGGATACTTACCTTACCTATGGACCACATATACTCCTAACTTATCCAACCATTTGCATAATCACAGGTACTCATGCAACAAACCTAGAAGCTAAATGCCTGGCACTGGGACTGAGGAAGAAGAGGCTGGAAATTGAGTTAAATAAGGCACAGTTTTAACTCATCCTATTAAATGTAGAACGAAAGCTGAAAAGCATGAGATGACTTAGTCACAAAGATGGCTTGTTGACCTGCAAAAGATGGAAGGGAGGTCATGGCAGAGAAGAGGGGTGAGTAGTCGGGGGAAAACAGACTGTAAACCCTACATTTCCAAGAACAGTCTTCCCCAAAGCCAAGTACGAAGGAGGGACAGTTCTATGGTGGTGCTTTGTAGACTAAAAAGGACAGGACCCGGAGATCCTCATGTTCTCAAGAAAAACTAGTTCTAGGGGGCTAAGTGCATGCCCTGCTACTAGGGTTAAAATGACAGTGGCTCTTCCCCGCAGTCAAGCCAAAGAGAGATGTGTTTGTTACTCCAGACAGCATTGTAAGAATTAAGACTCCTCTTGACCTCAGCAAGAAATGGGTCTGGGTAGATGTGTGATTCCAAACATCAAGGGACCCGGTGGAGCAGTGCTGTGAAGCATGCAATGTTTCATCACATTGAACATGTTGTTTAAGCACCTACAAGATTCACTGCAGAGGATCAAATGATGTGTCTACTCTTGATAGACACCTCACTGCCTGCCTCCGTATCTATATACAGAGGGGCATATTTGCTTATATAGGTCCCAGCCCTCAAAAGTGTACAGGCACCCTTATAGAAAGAATCTATAAGGTTTAACGACTTAACCTGATGACACCTGGTTTTGATATGAGGAAAGATATATATAAATACCAAGTAATGCGAACAGTTCAGTGATTTCTTCCAGAGAAACGGGAAAGGACTAGGTTTCTCATGGGAAAACAAACTGCATGCTCAAAATGTACCTTAGATGATGCTAACAAATGAGGAGAAAACTTGACAAACTAATGGCAAACTAACCTTGTTGGCAAAATACAGCAACCATCTGCAGTGAGTCTGACTTGAGTTTCGTAGCTATCCGGGGGACACGCGGTCTGCTGAACAGGAGGGCATTCCACAGTCCTGCAGTCCACGCCGAAAACTGAAGGGGGCAAACAGAGAGGCACCGTTTATTGTTACATTTACTTGCTTTTGGAGTCCCTAAATGAAATACTAGCTCTTGACAAATTTTCAAAGTCTCCTTGCTTCCAGGAGCCCAGTCCTAGTGTCGGCATGTTACTCCAGTTAATGCTATAGAACTGCAATATTCCTCAAATTTTCTGTGTAAGGAAAGAGGTGGGGATGAGATATTTAAGAGCTACAATGAAGATAGAGAAAGAATTAAACCAGCAGTGGTTACATGGATAGTGACAGTTAGCCAGAGGCATTTCTGATTGATAGAATAGTTCAAGAGATGGATAAAGGATCACTTTTGCTTGGAGCGTTTATCTAGCAGTTAAAAAAAAAAGAAAGAAAGAAAAAGAAAAACCCAAACAAAGAAACAACTGGCCGATGATTAGAAACTTGCAAAGAGGAAATCGCTATAACTCAGAAGTGTTCACAGACCACATCGGAAATGCTGCCACAAGAGCAAGGATGTTAGAAATAATATAAAGCAAGAAACAGCTGGGATACAACAGCACATCAAATGTTGGCAAAGAGGGTGAGTAAACAGTCAAAGATGACTTGGCACATGCTATAAAGTAAAGAGGGCAGATGGGGGGGAATTGGCAAAGAGAAAGATTGGGGCTGAGTGTTGCATTATGAAACTTTTGGCGTTTTGATGCATGTATTCATCTAAAAATAACTTTCTGTTTTATGTATGATGATTGTTTTCAAATGTAATAATTCAAAGTGGCAGATATAGCTGCAAATAAGGTCTCTGACCTTCTCTGGGGAAATGAAGCAGATTGCCATAGTACTATAAATTTTAACCCTACCTCCCCAGTCAAGCATACTTTGAAGGAAAAAAAGAAGAAAAGAGGAAAAGACACGCTCGCTCTCTGAAGGCGCTTATGTACCAGTGGATGATCACTCTGGTTCTCTGACTAGAAGGCCAGAAGTCAAGCTGCCATTAGCCCAAAGTGGCAGATGCACAGGACACCGGTGAGAAGGCCCATCTTCATGTGAAAGGAGAGGCCAGGGGTGGCTGAGGAGGGATCTGCTACCCTCTGATGCAAAGGAACAAGGCTGCTGAGACAGAGCTCGTGCATACCTGGTTTGCACTCATAGAGGTCACAGCACTCTCCCGGCTTCCCTGAGGCTTTTGACACTAGTATGTTCAGGTTTCCCGGCTGGCAGACTTTGCGCAGACAGCCTGCGGGGTTGCACACGCAGCGGCTGGGTAAGGGACAGCACTCCCCGGGAGGAGCATAACCCTCGATCAGAACAGAATCTTCAGGACAACGTGGAGAAAACTGGACTTCACAGCGGGCCTTGGAGCAATCTGGCTTCTCTTCTAAATGGGAGAGAAAGAATTTAGCTTATGCCCAGGGCAGTGTGGGGCACTTTCAACAGAAGAACAAACAGTCCTGATGATCTATTTAAGTAGCCAAAGAGGAGGGTAGGGAAAGAAATTCAGTGTAAACCTTCAAACTTAGTTTAACTAACAATGAAAACCTCACCCAAGATCTGCCCATGACACCAAAATATGAGCCTGAAAATCCCTTCTTCTCCGTCTTCCTACCCACTTGTGTTAAACAATGAACATCTGGAGCAATGACCAAAATGAAGAAAGCTGAAGGGAAGATGCACCCATGGCATGGAGAATCTGAAAACGGGACCCACTCCTTGACTAACTGAAAGATCTTTGAATTCAAAAGAGCTTTAAAGGCTGTTCTTTGAAAACAGTGTACCTTAAAACAAACAAATCATGGCTACTTCAGAAACTGGACACAATGTGTATGACAATCACCATGGAGGAACTCTACCTGCACACTCCGAGTTATCAATGGTATTCTATTAAGAGTCTGTGACTTTATGATGTGGCAGCTTAGCAAGATGGATAATGAGCCAAATTCCCGTGTAATTTCCTGAAATGACACCTGATGTGTTTCTATTTCTAGCAGAGCTCCATCAAACGTACCTTATTCCCCTCTCTCTAATATTATCTGCTGACCCATTGCTGTATCTCAATTTTAGAGATGAGAAAAATAAAACAAGGTGGGTTTACTCAGATTTTACGATGGGGGAGCAAAGCCCTGGCTTCTGGAACCCCAGGCCACAGTTTAGCTTCTTGGGCTGAGTTTTAAGAGACCTATACGAACATAAGGCCCTTGAGGAAAAGATGGAAATAGACTAAAAGACATCATCACAGCCCAGGACCTTTGGTGGGAGATGGGGAGTTCAGGAGACATTAGGTGAAACTGATGCCAGTTAGTACCATGCAATGTTAAGTGTTCATTGGTCTTCCTAAAGTAAAACCCAAACACAGAATTGCGTAGTAGGATAAGACCCAAAAGGTCACCTAGTTTAGTTTTCTCATTTTGTAGATAAAGAACCTGAGGCCCCAGAGCTTAAGTGACCCAGCTAAGGTCATTGGTAAACTTAAAGCAAGAATCCAGGTCTCCTCATTCCATTCCACTCAGGTCTTGATATTATAGCAGTTGATCTCTTTTTAAAACCATGCCTGTTCCTCTAGTCATTTTCTACCTTGATTGCTGTATCTTTCCTCTTCCTTATCTATTTCTTGTCTACCTAAGACATAATATAGGAGACCCTTCATACTTATAGTTCTAGTAAATTCACTGAAACATTGACTGAGCACCTGCTGCTTCGGCAGCTTGGGATATGTCAGTAAAGAGGAAAGACACAGGTTCCTGCCCTCGTTAGTTGATATGGTCGTGGAGGATGACAGAACATAAGTAACAAACATTATAAAGAAGCAAATTATATAGTAGTAAAAGGTGATATGTGCTATGAGGGGAAAACAAGAACTGAGTAAGAGGGAACTGGTATGCTTAGAAGAAGTGGGTAGCAGTTACAATGTGGTGAGAATGGATGGGCATGATTGAGAAGTTTATGGCTGAACAAAGACTTGAAGGAGTGAGGTGACGAGCCATGGAGATACTTCCGAGAAGAGCATCCCAGCAGAAGGAAATGCTGACGCAGGATTGTGTGTCCCAGGAAGAGTAAGAACGTCAGTGTGGCTGAGGCACAGCAAGTGAGAGGAGAAACAGGAGATGAGGTTGGATGAGCAGCAGGGGTACCTGGTCATTTAGAACCCCTTATGCCATTTTCAAGACTGTACCGTTCACTATGAGACAAATTAGAGCATTGATTATATAGAAAGAGGAAGAGAATAATTCAGAAAAACAGGTCCCTTCTTGGAAAGATAGGACTTTGGGAACCTGGGCAACAACAGGAAGGCGCACAATATCTGGGGAGGAAGGAGACATGGGAGGAGGTTGGAAAGGCACTTGGCAAGAAAGAATGTGGAGGAAGACAAATGCTAGCACTGTTTACCACAGCTGGGTACAGGGTGTGTTGGAGAAGGAGATGAGATGGGTTGAGTCTTAATGCTGCCTTCCTTCTGCCACCTACCTTATGACTACACTTAATTTTCCTGTTGGATAGAATACTACTTCAAGGCACCTGTGCCTCACTCAGGGGAAACATTCATTTGCAGGCCTCTACCCTCCCTGTGGCTATCACCCACATGCCAATATCCAATAAGCAGCTTAAAGCAGAATGGAAAATAAAACAGCCTCTGTCCTAAGAGCAGACTTCATTAACACACATGCCATGTGCTTACGTCACAATAACCCCAGAAGGTGAGTTATTATTTGCTCCATTTTACAGATGATGAAACTGAGATTCAGATTTATTTGCCCAAGGTCACACAGCTAGTAAATGGTGATGTGGTGATGTGAAACTGGTCCATTCAGTTCCAGCTATGTTCCTCTGTAATAATATGACTCCTGTCTCAGGAATCACTACTGTGATCCTGAGAAATCAGCTGATTTCTCTGGACACAGCTCCTTCCCTATCAGAAATGTGGTTTTTGTTAAAGCTACCAGGTTAGCTGCATCCCTGCTCCCTCTTACCAGTCTTATCTCATTGCGTGTCTCATGGGAGCTACAGCCTATATGCCACATCTGCTTGGGTCAAACAGGAGTCTCAGAGAACCCATCTAGCCCACTTTCATAGTATAACCCCCCAAGGAACTGCCGTGAGAAGAGAACATGATTAACTAATAAGGAATTCCACTCTCAGAGCCCCATCAGTGTGGAGGAGAATAAATCAAAGAGGTGAGGAGGAGAAGGCGAATCTTGAATGTATGCGGATTAAGCTGGAGTTTGTAAAGTGCATTTGGTAGACTGCTTATCTGGCAAACACATTGTTTTATAATTAAGAAAAGCTTTGTGACTTTCATCGCAAATAGCACTTAATTCCTACTCTTGTTAATTCTCTGTCATTAATATATTCTTATCACAGTCTGTTACATTTTTATTTTACAAAATATTTAGTATGTAATAATCAGAATTTTCAAACATATGCTTCAATTAAACATTTCCATTAAAACCCAACATATTAGATCTTGCTGGTTATCCCACACTTTTTTTTTTTTTTTTTTTTGAGACGGAGTCTTGCTCTGTCGCCAGGCTGGAGCACAGTGGCGCAATCTCAGCTCACTGCAACCTCCACCTCCGGGGTTCAAGCAATTTTTCTGTCTCAGCCTCCTGAGTAGCTGGGACTACAGGTGCGTGCCACCATGTCCAGCTAATTTTTGTATTTTTAGTAGAGATGAGGTTTCACCATGTTGGCCGGGCTGGTCTCGATCTCCTGATGTTGTGATCCACCCGCCTCAGCCTCCCAAAGTGCTGGGATTACAGGAGTGAGCCACCGCGCCTGGCCGGTTATCCCACTCTTTAAGTTCTTTTTGACAGTCCCAACATTGTCACCTCTCGACGTGTGTTTTGCAGTTCGAGCCTGAAGAGATGGATTTATTTCTTAAGAGCTGCCTTTGTAATAAAAGCGGAATAGGGTAGGCTACCAAAGACACAGTCTTAAGTGTAAGTCGATCAGAGTTTGACGGCTAGAAGGGATGTAAGAATGTTAAAAATGTAGCTTAAATCTTATTAAATGCTTTTCCACTTTTCAAGATGATCACACTGGCTTTCTCTTTAATTTATTAATATAATCAGTTGGATTTTAAATCATCCTTGTGTTCTAAGAATAAACTATTTTTAAAGATCCTGTTGAATTTGACTTCCTAACATTTTAAGATTTTTAAATTTATAAACTTGAGTAATGTTCATCTTTAGTTCTCTCTCTTTTATGTTGGCCTTATCCAATTTTAGTTTCAAAGTTACACTAACTCTTTTTTTTTTTTTGAGACGGAGTCTCGCTCTGTCACCCAGGCTGGAGTGCAGTGGTGCAATATTGGTTCACTGGAAGCGCCGCCTCCCTGGTTCACGCCATTCTTCTGCCTCAGCCTCCCGAGTAGCTGGGACTACAGGCGCTCACCACCATGCCCGGATAATTTTTTCTATTTTTAGTAGAGACGGGGTTTCACCGTGTTAGCCAGGATGGTCTCCATCTCCTGACCTTGTGATCTGCCCACTTCGGCCTCCCAAAGTGCTGGGATTACAGGCGTGAGCCACTGTGCCCGGCCTACACTAACTCTTTTAATGAGCTGTTTAGCATTCTACCTGTTTCTCTGCTATAAAACCATTCAAATAACACAGGAATTATCTATTCCTCGATGTTTTCATACAACTCACCTGTGAAACTGTCTGAACTCGGTATGTTTTTTGAAGGGGGAAGGGACAGATTTCTTCTTTGGTTATTCAGGTGTCCTACCTATTTTAGAATTATCATTCCTAACTTTTATTTTAGCAAAAAGTATATAATCCATCTAGATTTTCAAGTTCATTTCATACTTTATTGACCAAGCTTTCTTTTTTGTACTTTATGTCAGTCCTTTTAAGTTTTTGAATCTCTTACTTCTTTGCCTTTCAGATGATTTTGTTAGTTTTCCTCTAGTGTTTTTTTGTTTTTTTTTTGAGATGGAGTCTCACTCTGTTGCTCAGGCTGGAGTGCAGTGGCACAATCTCGGCTCACTGCAAGCTCCACCTCCCGGGTTCACGCCTTTCTCCTGCCTCAGCCTCCCGAGTAGCTGGGACTACAGGCGCCCGCCACCTCGCCCGGCTAATTTTTTGTATTTTTAGTAGAGACGGGGTTTCACCGTGTTAGTCAGGATGGTCTTGATCTCCTGACCTCGTGATCCGCCCGCCTCGGCCTCCCAAAGTGCTGGGATTACAGGCGTGCACCACCGTGCCCAGCCTCCTCTAGTGTTTTAAGATTAATGCTCGGTTCATTTCTATTTGGTTGTCCTATAACAAACACATTTCTTAGAGTTATTATACAAACAATTTTAATTATGCTTTGAATATTTCAATCAAATATTGCTTTGGTTATATTCTGATTTTTGATATGTATTGCTTTCAATGTGACTTGTTGCTAAGTAATTTATGTTTCCTTTTTAAAGACTTTTTAGAAGAGTGATATTAAATTTCTGCATAGGTAGATTTTGGGGAGCTTTCTTTTTTAATTTATAGTCTTACTGCCTGGTTGCCAAAGAATGTAGGCTGTACAATTCTCTACTTTTGTTAACTTCTTGAGTTTTGTATGTTTTTGGTTTTTAGCACATGTGTGTATGTATGTGTGGCCTTGTAACCAATATTAAAATAGATGGGTATTTGAAAAGAACATATATCCTCTGTTTATTACATATAATCTTGCATATCTATTAAATCAAGCTTAATTATGACATTCTGATTACCTATACCTCACATTTTTTATCTGATTTCCAAGAGGGATCTGTAAAACGTACTACGAGCCAGTAACTTCTCTTCAAATTTCCAGCACTTACTTTAATTTTTCAAAGCTATGTTTTTAACTTCATGACTAGCAGGCATAAGATTCAAGCTTTCAAATTGTGAAGTTATGCTTTCAAATAATTTAGATTTCCAAAGTCTCCATCTTTCTTATTTTGTAATTAACATTCCTTTTTCTCTTCTTTCAACCCTCTATTCACCTTTCAATAAATTATCTAGAATCCCTACTCACTCCGCATCTTCCTCTGCCCCGAACTAGTCATCAGCTTGTCACTTAAATGTAGTACAATTACCATAACATCAGGAATTGTTTTTCTAAAACCTTTTTTTTTCAGCCTTTTCTATAAATTCTCCCATCAGATTTTATTTATTCTTCTCCGTCTCTATTCTATGTTTTTTCCATGGAGAAAATAAGGATAAAACTACAGCCACTCCGTCAATTAGAAGGTTTTTCTGACATTACTTCTGAATTTTTAATTTTACCTATTTGAAAAGAAGTCTCTCCTAACTCTTTCCCTATGGTGTCTAATAGATCTATATATAATACTTAAACTAACTTTTATGTCTGATTACACTGATAACAGTGCAACAGACATTTAAAAAAAAAAAAAGCCTGCCCAGATATAGAAAGACCAAAGTGACAATATCACTTGCAACAGAAGTAATTATGGAAAAATAACCTGGTTTCATCATCTTAATAATGTTTAAGAAGTTAGTATTAAAATATTGACAGGCTCACCCAATATAAAATGATTTTACCATAACCCTGGAAAGTTTCTACCAATCCTGGTCACTTTAATGTGTATGATTGGATCTTGGCCATTTTCAGGCCCTCTTCAGGTCCATATGTCAAGAAAGTATAGGTTGGTGCAAAAGCAATCGCCGTTTTTGCCACTGAAAGTAATGACAAAAACTGCGATTACTTTTGCACCAACTTAATACAATCATGATCTACAAGAAGCAAATGCATGCAAGAGTTTCTGCTTAAAAGCAAATTTAAATAAAACACAAAGACAAATGAAAAACTACTGGTGGTAAGAGGAAAAAAAAGAAGATAAAAATTATATTGGCAGATTACCATTATTTCTATTATAAATTTTGTAGAGTCCCATACATCTGACACTGAAAACTTCTATTTCGAAATCTCTTCTCATTCTTCACTCTCTCTCTCTCTCTCACACACACAACACACACACACACACACACACACATACACAGTGAGATACACAGCCATCCTGAGACAATCCTTGGGCGGTTCAAGCTACTTCGGGGAATTCAAGGGACCCCAAATTTGGATTACATTTGATAGCAGAAAATTTAGTAGGTAGAACACAAAGTCAAGAGACGAGTCTGGGGTCACTGTTTTTTCCCACACCTCCCTCTGATGTCTTTTATAATCTAAAGCCCTAGAGTAGCTGTGGTATCAGCCTAGAGTATCACGGGCCCTTGGTCACTCGGTAGCACAGGCAGACCAACCTTGAGAATTACAATTCTGGAGAACACAGACAATAAAAAGCTACACAGCACTGTGCCAGGTTGTGATAAAGGTTTTGCAGCATATTCAGTGATACGGGTGCCATGTGTCAGCCAAGTGAGTGAAGGAAGGTATCTCTGACATGGCATTGGAACACAGGCTTGCATCAAAGAAGGGAGAAAGCACACAAAAAACAAAGCAAGAGTGTTCCAGACACAGGGAATGGCAAAAATTGTGGCTCTAAAGCAAGAAGAAAGGGCCTACTCTTCAAGTGGAAAACAGACTTCACGATTATTAATAAGAAATCTAAACTGATGCAATTAATAGGCAGAAAATACCAATAAAGACTCAACAAGAAAAATGTTTTGATGGATAATGCTTCTTATTAAGCATTAAATTCTCATGGTCACGCTGGAGAAATGAAAGAAATCTCTACTAATTGAGCATCTCCTACGTGTGGGGCATGCCTCTACTGATTCTCATGCGCCTTTGTACTCCCGTGTGAAGAAGAGATTATATCTTCATCTCTACTTGACAGATGAAGAGACAGACCCAGAGAGGATAAGAAACTTGGCCAAGGTCACAAAGCAAGTGGCAGAACTGCCAAAGCCCACGATTTTCCCACTAGTCCATAATGCCAAAAGCAAGAAGAGCTTCAACTTTCCTACTCAGCGTTGCTGGTATCTGTATGTTTACTCAATAGCTACATTTTTGCTTAAATACAGAGGACAAAATTAATTTGCAAAGATAAAGAGGTTCAGTGTGTTTAGCATATCCTCATTACTTTCTTGTTGGCTGTCCTATTTCACTTGTTCCTTGGCCTTAGAGATATCATGTGATAAAAGGAGGAACTTTCTTATATTCAGCATTACTTTGTCCTTAAAACTTTTATTACAAATGTAATATGTATGTCATCCCTAAGTTTTTAAATTTAGAGACTGACTCCTTTAAAGTTACACTGTGAATTCTTTTCATACACATTCCATGATTTTATCATAACCTTTTTTGGCAAGCTTTGCTGTGAAGACTTGTTCCGCACAATCATAACCCCAAGGGGAAAAAATTAGACTTGTTGATACAGTCCCAGAAATATTTCATATTTCAAGCTCGTTCAGAAACACCCACTGCACTTTCCCAGCACTATCTTAGACTCTGAATTTAGGATTTAACAGCGACGGAATCTTTGCAGAGTCTTTTCTTGGTGGTTTGTCAAAAATGCCATATTAAATTGTTTTTGACTACCTAATAAAGCTAGTTTGCATCACAGTGCAGTATAACTTAGCCAAATATAAAGGGAAAAAAATGATCTGTAAGACTGTAACATGATTCTTTAATTCAGTGGTTCTCAACCCTGGCTGTGCATTAAAATCACTCACAAAGATTTTAAAAATACCACTGTCTGGATCCCACCTCAAACCAATTAAATCAGAAATTCTGGGGGAGGAGCCTGGGCATTAGTACTTGTTTAAATAGCTCCCAGGGTGATTCTATTGTGCAATTGGGCCTGAGAACCACTGCCTTACTCCAAGCAAACAGAGAATCTTTACAATGAAGCTCCCTATTGACAGTACAGCTTCGCCAAGGGCATGTTCAAACACCCTGGCAAGCCACAGCTGGCCAAGTGCCAAAGAAGCACTGAGCCCTCCAGATCTCTGCCTGCCACCAGGTTTAAGGCATATATCGGCCCCACCGTGCCTCTAGGAATCTCCTGAACCACACATCTTTTCTTCCCAAAGGATGTTATGGAATTGCGTTCATAATGATGCTTTAGATTAGAGATTTGTTACTTAAAGTGTGGCCCCTAGACCAGTAGTAGCCTCAGCATCACCTGGGAGCTTGCTGGAAATGCAGAAACTGAGACCTCACTCCAGTCCTACCGAATCAGAATCTGCATTTTAGCAAGATGCACAGTAAAGTTTGAGATGGATTGCTCTAAAGTGGTGGTTCTCAAACAATGATCCTTGGACCAGCAGCATCAGCATCTCCTAAGGAGCTCGCTAGAAATCCAAATTCTAAGGCCCACCAGACCTACAGAATCAGAAATGCTGGGAGTGGGGCTCGGTAATCTGGGTTTGAACAAACCCTAGAGGTGATTCTCATGCATACTATAGTTTGAAAATTTACTGCTAGAATAATGACTTTCAACCCTGGCTGCCCATTAAAAACCCTAGGAGAAGATTAAAAATCCAGAAGCTCAGAGTGCACCCCAGACCAATTCCAATTAAACAGAATTACTGGAAGTGGGACCCTGGTATCGGTATTTTTTTTTTTTTTTAACAGTTCCCCAGCTGACTCCAATGTGCAGTCAATGCTGACCCACTCTTCTAGGGACCCTCGACCCCTTCATCCTCTACACTCCCAGGAGATTTAAAGCTGCTTTAATTCTTAGGAAATCGGATCCAACTAGTGCTCCCTGGAATCTTCCTGGAAAAGTCAGAGCTTCCTGGGAGGAAGAAAAAAAAGTTCAGAGTGGCTTCCAGGATTTGCCTTTTATGGGAGGTAGTGGGGTGGAAGGACTGGGGAGTGGGAGAGCCGGATGCCAAATGTGGCCTGTTTGCATCCTACTGAATTTTAAAACAGTTTTCAAATATTTACTGAGTTCAGAGACATTTTATTTCATCTGTTAATTCACACCAGAAAAATATATCCAACTTACTCCCAGAAAAAATTGCCATTCAAATAATTATATTTATATATTCACATACCATAACAAATTTCAAAATGTAACAATGAATTTATTTTTTAAAAATCTGGCAATAAAATAAGGCCTAAGGATGGTTTAGATAAATGTAAAAAGAACTAAAGATTGGTTTCAAAATGTTTAATTTTACCTAATAAACTACAGTCTTCTCTGAATACCTCCCCCACCAAACACATTTTGCCATAAACACTGACCCACAAAAAAGGAATCAAAATTATTAGAGAATGGGACAAATGACTAATGAGGTAAATTAAACGAACTAAATTTATATAGCCAGCTCAGCAACATTTTAAGAAGACTCTGTATAACAGCTTGAAAATGTCACAGAGGCATAAACATTAGAAATTAAGAACTCCCCAGGTGATGTTTACTGGAAGGTGGCATCCATTTTAGAATAACAAATAAAACCTCTATCAATTTTTCCTCCACTGAGGAAGGGACACGGTAATTTGGTTCTTCCTTTGTGCAACAATGACAGCAATGTGAAAAAAGTACATAATAAAATGTCAGATTTTAATATGTCAGAGTGAAGGGTCCGGTGTTCATCTGTAAAATGAGGGGCTGGCCCTTGTGGGTGTCTCCTATGAACATATTCCAACCAGATGTTCTGAGAGCCCTTCCTATGCAGTCAGGTTCCAAGGATGCTCAGTTCCTGCTCATTCAAGGAAGACCGACAAATGCTTGCTGAATTAAAGGAGCAGCCAGTCATGTTCCTTTAAACCTCCAGTATTTGTCAACACTCTAGAGTTTTTAGTAGTGTAGTAGAAAGTGTGATCTTACGTGATTTTAAAGACAAGGAACAATAAACCAAGGGTATTATCAGTAATATTGTCAATAAATTCCCGAGTCCCAGAGGTGGCATATGGATTTCAGACGTTTTTAGAAAGACTTCAAAGAGTATCATGTGTTGATCTGAGATTTCTGAAAGTGACTTTACTTATGTAATTAAAATGATATAGCAAGAATAAAAAGAGGGTGCTGAATAGAGTGTACAGGGCATAAAGACATTTATTCTACAAGATTGTCTTGGAGAGTAAAAGAATATATACTTTTTCATATTATGTAAAATATAAAGTGTATAAGTATAAAAAAAATTCCATACATATATGTGTATATACATACATACACACACACACACAGTACTCATAGGTCCTTATGTTTTCTCCTCAGTTTGTTTTAAACCTAACACCTAACGTGATGTCCCAAGGCACAGATGTAATCACTCCATGCTTGCTATGACTCATAAAGGTAAAGTTGATTCTGAAACACAGACACACACTCATAGGTATAGGTACACACACACACACACACACACAGTCCTCTTACATGCCAAAAGTTTTACTCTCAAGTGCTGTTTCTCTGTCAGCTTCCATTACTTTCTCTTTATAAATTGTCTCCACTCTGGAGAGAAGGAAGGAAGCAGCCTTATATAGGTAATTTCTCCTGGAGACTGTTCTCAGCTATTTCTACATTCAAGATGTGTGGATGAGCCCTGTTTACAAAGTTGTCAAATTGACAAGATGGCATATAATGGTAAGGAGTGCCTCCAAAAACAAAGACCTCCCAGTGTTTATACCCATACCATAAAGGCTCTCCCTGGTGAGAAAGTGCTTCTGCAGGCCCCTCCCAGAGGTGGGCATGCCTCTGAGAACAGCCTCATTCCGGTCCCAGGATGCCTTCTGTGAAGGCATCTCCACCCTTCTGGGCCATTCCTTCAGCTCCAGCAAATTTCCTAATCAGACTTGCACTGGGGCAAGCTCCCGATGGAGCCCCGCGTTTCTATGCCCTGTTTGTGTCCTTTGTGTATCCACCACAACTGCCAAGAGGGCACCCAGAGACTACAAATATGTGAGCTGCAGCTGAGCAAAGGGATGTGTTTACTTTCCATCCTGAACTACAACTTGACCTGTAGCAAAAACAAAAATACTGCAATGTGTATTTTTTCCCAGAAATGATAATTATAGTACTCCAAACATTTTCCAAACTTCAACTACCAAAACAGAAAAGGCATTTCAACAAATAATTTATTAAATAGGTACTTATATTCTTGGTAGCCCTTACATGGAAATCATACTTTTTTTCCCCTTCATAGCCATTAAAGGGCTTGGCTTCTGGCTCAAAGCCATCTTCCAGGGCAAGATGGGGTTCAACCTCCCAAGCAGAGGTAGGCGGAAAAAGTACTCCCTGTTCATCACAGTCAGCATAGGTTTATAAGCACCTTCTTCTATTTCAAAATACCAGCAATTTAAGCAGTGCAGTGTGTATATGGAGGAACTTTTGCACATCTGGCTGATGGGATGTGCTGGAATGGAAGCCTAAGGCTAGATACACCCTTGGTCCCAAACACAGGAGGTACAGTACTTATACTCCTTTCAGCAGCATCATGAGAACCTCAGCTTATTTTAACAACTCTCTCTGAAGGGAATGCTCCCTCACCTGGTCCCTTACTTCTAGTTCAAGTCTTTTTGATCCCAGGACTCCCATCAGGGTACACCCTTGTAACTACCACTGTCAGGCTTCCCAACTCTATTTAGACCACTGGTTCTCAAAACTGAGCAAGTCAAACGCTAAAAAGCACAGATTGCCAAATCTTATCCCCAGTTGCTGAATTAGCTGGTCTTGGGTGAAGCCTCAGGATGTGCGTTTCTAACAAATTTACAGGCTCCTGATGCTGCTGTCTAAGCACCATGCTTTGAGAACTACTACTTTATACCATATCCACTTGCAAACATCAGTCTCTTGTAAGCTCCACCATCTTCTCTCCTCCCCCTAAAAATAGCTGCTTTCTCTCTTTCTGTATGCTGGTCTGTCTTTTCCATAAATGCACAGTACAGCTGGCTCAAGGTATAGAGGACAGTGACAGGCTTGATGGACCTGAACAAGAGCCGTCCCAGCCAATCTCATCCTCTTCTATACCATACAGCAACCCATACAGAGCCCAGCATCTAGGCCTGAGAGAGAATTCAGAGAGGAGTACGATAGAGGGAACAGGCAAACTGTTGAGGCTTCCACAGCAAGAAGAAATCATGATTGCTTCCAAAGTGAACACTGTGTTCTGTGTCAGTGTTGCTCCCATATAACAGGATTCTCTTCCATTTTCAAATGTCACAGGACATCATGATTCCACAAATAAGTCTCAACAGATTACGGTGAAACAACTCTCACAAAGCCACATGCCAGTAGTTGGGAATTTGTGTTATTTGCAATAAGAGTGTCATGAAATTTAATTCTATAAATGTTATGGGGATTGGGCTCCACACAGGTGCTAGGGACCTAAGTTCCTTTCAGCTTTTTTGCCCTCAATCCCTATGGTGTAGCCCTTGTCCATATGGTATTCCAACTGTGGGAGAGGGGAAAGGTAGAAGGGGAAGGCGCAACTCTAAATGGCATTATGGGAAAAGGAGCACTGTCATTTCTGCTCACTTCGTGGACCAGGACTCAGTCACGTGGCCACATCTCTCTCGACGGTGTCTTTATTCTGGGTGACTGTATCTTTAAACATTTTATATCTATGCAAGAAGAGGAGAATGAACACATGTATATGGGAACAATTAGAAACTTTGCAACAAGTTTTCTAAGACAATGAACTGTAAGAATAATGGAAGTATTTTGCCTTAAGAGTGAATGTAAGTAAAGCATTCTGAAGAATCACTTGAGAAACACTCAAACAAGCAATATGTGTACTTCTTACCAAAGCTCTACATCTATTTGTTACAAGATAGAAGATTCTTATTCATTAACTTCAGGAATATTTAACCAACTGCTAAATAAGAGACACTATAATAAGTTGGGTATTTTAATAAAAGCAATGATGTATAGAAAACCCTTTGTCATCCACAAGCCCAGATTTTCTGTACATATGAACTTTAAGCAGAAAGCCCAGGCTTCTTTTGCAGTATTCTATAGCTCAGAATTTTCAACAAATCAATCTAATCCTTCCTACAAAAAAGATGAATTAGAGATTTGAAGCTTTAACTACAAGAGAATAGGGGAATCAATATTACATACAAATGTGGGAATAATTCTGTCTACAAGACTTACGTGTCAAAGGAGAAGAAAAGTTGTCTTACTCAGAAATTCGTAGATATGAGTAAAGAAAACAGTGACTTAGAAAAGCCAAATGACTTGCCCAAGGGTCACTTACCTATGAATGTCAAGGCAGTGCCAGAAGCCCAGTCTCCTGGGGAATCCTGCACTGCTTCCATTAAAACACACAGTCATCATCCTAACCTTCTCATTTTTCAGTCTGTAGTCTGCATCTTTCCCTGATAGTTATTTGATCTCTTACATAATATTTAAAATTGCTTAGAATCTAGCTGAAAAAGTGTTTGATTACAAAGTTCCTTTATCTTGAAATCAGCTAAATATACAAACCAAACCAAGACAAAAATAACCCTTTATTAGTGGAGTGGCTAAGAAAGGTCAGAAGAGCAACCTTTGGTCATAGGACAGCTGTAGTGCTGTCCACCAGCCAGGTGCTGATAGGCTACCCACCCACACAGGCGGAGCCTCGCCCCCTGAGACACAGTGAACAAATGGGCTAGGAATGGGAGCAAGAGAAGGCCTGCAAGATGGAATACAAGGGCAATCTGTCCATAGACCAAGGGTCTTGGGGCTGGAGCCCCAGACAGAGAGAGTGACCATGAGGAACAACCTAGGGCCTCCATACCATAGGGACTTCTCTGTAACAACGAAATCCCCAGAAGTTTAGACCTTTGGCAGTCTCCTTAACCCATTCAGAAGATGAAGTCCAGCCAGAGAAAAGTAGAAGCTCTTCCACCAGAGCCACTGGTAAGACTAGACAGGGTCTCTCAACATGAAAGATGGTAGAAGGCTTAATGTGGAAGTTGTGTGTCTGCTTCAGGCCTTGGCTTGTTATGGCTCCTACCTCTGAAAGCTTTCTGTCTACAAGACCCTCTCATGCTGCCATGGCTTCCTCACAGTTCAAACAGTGCTTCTCTGCTCTTGTTCTGATCCTTGGTTTTGTGAGGGAAGTGAATTACCTGAACATCTCCTGTTGATGGTTGAAAGACTCTATCCCTATACTGAGTGGATGCGTCTACCTCCCTAGTCTTGTGAAGGCACTGCAGATCTCCTGCCTAGCAAATGAGGGGGATGAAGCCGCCTTCTCTATTTCTTCCCCATTTTCTCCTCTTCCTTTTCTTTTTTTTTTTTTTTGAGACGGAGTTTCACTCTGTCACCCAGGCTGGAGTGCAGTGGCGCCATCTCGGTTCACTGCAACCTCTGCCTCCCAGGTTCAAGCAATTCTCCTTCCTTAGCCTCCTGAGTAGTTGGGATTATAGGCGCACACCACCACGCCCGGCTAATTTTTGTATTTTTAGTAGAGATGGGGTTTCACCATGTTAGTCAGGCTGGTCTTAAATTCCTGACCTCGTGATCCACCCGCCTCAGCCTCCCAAAGTGCTGGGATTACAGGTGTGAGCCACTGCGCACAGCCCCTTTTCTTACCATTTTTAAAGTCACTGCTACTCTCATTTTCAGGAAAGTCATTTATTAAAATTTGGGGTTTATGTCAATGCTATCCTTTGTCCATGTTATAATTAAAAAACATTAAAATGTGTCTTGAATAGGGAAAGCACTACACATACAAAAAAGGAGCCTTGTGGGAGGTCAGATATAAACAAGGGGGAGTGGTAGTACCACAGGTTTTCTTTAGTGATACTGGGAGCTTGATGGACTAGCTCAATGTGAATTTCTATTCTAAGTAATTTTTAACAACAGATTAAGAAGCCACCTTTTGTCCCTGACTTACTGCCCATTTTCTGAGCTCCAGGATCCAGGCTATTGCTCTAATTCCTAGTTCTATTTGGACATAGCAGTTCTTCACTATCTTCCCTATTCAAGATAATTTCTTCCAAAGAGGCTAAGGGAATCCCATAGCTAGATATTCTATATTTAAAAAACATACACAATGTTTGATACAGGTGGCTATCGATACATGCTAGGGATTTTACTTGATCTCAAAGACTTAAATAAGAGACTTGAGACATCTCAATGACCTTCAAGATTAATGATTGTAACTCAAAAAGGCAATTCAGTCAAGGTATCATTACTGGGCCTCCTATAAAAAAGGGATGGATCATAACTGCCCCAGAAAGTGAAATTTTACATTGGCCAGTACACTCACTGAGGTATTTCCAGAAATTGCTCTTCTTGGTTCTGGACTATGCATTTCAGAGATTCAATCTATTGCCAAATACAGCACGCCGGCTTTTTAATTGGTCCCAGATTTCTGTTTTTTGGTGAAGAATCATCACTTTCTAGGAACTTGTTATTCCTCTGCACTCCCATCACCAGGCCTTCTTTTACAAAGAAAACAGTTTTGACTAGTTCAAGACTTCCTACATATGTGATAATGGGCTAAAAACAATTGGGTGGTTGGCTTGTCATCAGCTAAGTGATTTTCCCCTGCACAGGGGCTTCACCTGATTCAAATGACAAATCACTACATGACATGGATCCTCTGGGTCACTGTTTCATAAATAACTGAATTCATGAATGTTAAAGCAATGAATTGCAAGGGTCTACTCTGTTGGTTTCTGAGTAATAAATCTTGTATAATTCATGGTTGTTCGTATTTAGCAATAACCTCATACCTAACTCTTCTACCCATTACCCACTTAAGAATGCATCAGAAGGCACCACCTCATCTGAGCATCTGATAAGAATGTTGCTGACAATGGAATTTGTCACCAGTAAGCCTCCTTTTGAGTCAGAAAAGGATTTTTCAATTTGTAATTACAACGGCACTCTGGAATCTAATTTCCGTTCCGAATTATGTTATTGTGAAGCAAGAATTATTAAATTAAGACAATGATTCTACATTGGAAAATAACTTAGACTAACTTCCAATAATAATTTAAAAGTAAGTAATCTAAATTTAACCTGCTAGAAATATGTAAAGCTAATACAGTTCTTCAAGTGAGTTTTCAGTAATGAGTCTAACACTGACCTGTACCAGTACTCCTAGTGAAATAGTTTTAACATGAAAATTCTGCTCAGCAGTTGATCTTCTGATACTATTTCTGAATGAATATATCTAACAGTTGAGGGCTTACCATCAATATGTTTAGTTTGCTAGAGCTGTTTATTAAGGCTGGGAACCACATTATCTTTATATTGCTCAGAAAGCCAAGTGGTATTCATTCTTTCATTTGCAAATGTTCCTGAGCAGCTACTTGACCCACAGTGAGTATGATACCCAGTCCCTCACCTCCACAAACTCACTACTGAGCTCGGAAGAACAAGAGGAACATTAGCTAGCATGGATTGATCTCAGCCATGGACTCAGTCCTGGGCCTGTCATTAACTGCTTATGTGATTTGGACAATTATTTTCATCTCAATGGGCTTCCGTGTCCTCTTGTACCAATAGGAAGGGGAGCATATGAATCCTAAGGTTCCCTGCACTCCAAGAAGAGAGAACAAGAGAGGAAATAATTTAACAAAAGAAAACAATAATCAAAGAGGTGACTGCAGGCAATCTGTTATATTTTGGGGGTAGGTACATATGATAACACATTCATACAATTTGTAAAGATCAAATCAGCGTTAAGTGAGATATCCATTGAGGCACATGAGTGGCAGGAACAAAAAGGATTGTGACTAGAGAAAGGAGAGACTAGGGTGCATGGCAACTGTTGATAAAACTTCATGGAGGACGTGAGAAATTTTTATAAGGGTTTTGAAATACAAATACGATTTAAAGCAGGTAAAGTGAGGATGTTGGGAGTAGAGACTAAAAGTAAAAGGAGAGTGATGTGTGATGTAGCACAGTGGCCATGCTCCCATATGTCCTACTTCCCAAGGACACAGCCCTACTGTGGATGAGCATACCATGGCCTTATCTGCCTCTGTGCTTTTCATCAGATATGTCCATCTCCTACAATTCTCTTCCCCAACATTCATCCCTCTGGCCAGAGTGCTACCACCTACCATCCAACATTTACTGAGCAACCATGACATCCTGGGCACTTTGCTAGAGATCTGGAGAGACAAGGTTGAACAATACATGGTTCCCACTCTCAAAGGGCACTGTGGTCATCTTTAAGCAAAAGCCTTCTCCTCTGTGAATATCCCTTCACCTCTGCCTCCCCTACAAGTTGGATTCCTTCTTTCAGTCTATTTTCATACACTTTATGCACAACCTACTTTATAAAATGTTCACATTGCATCATTAATTATTTACACTTATATCAGGGTAATCCATGACCAAATGTGATTTCCACGAGGACTGGGCCTGAGTTTCATACATTTTTGTTTCCTTGTAGCCCAACATAATGCCTAGACCACAGCAGGCAGGAAATCAGCTATTATATCCTTTACTGACACCTTCTACTATTCTTAAATCTCTTTTTTTTTCTCTATTTCTTTCTGTCCACCTACCTACGGACCTGTCTGTCTAGTTTGTTCCACCACTTACTAATACTCTGTGGGCCTCAGTCACCTTTCCTAGCTTCAGCTTCCTCATCTATAAAATAACAAAAGTCTCTACCTCACTGACTTGTTGAGAGGTTTAACTAACACATCAATGGCTTAGACTAATACCTGGCGCATAAGTAAGCATCTATTATTAGTTCTGATTATCATTGGCTGCTGACCTTTAAATAGTTACAAAAGATTCTGGGATCTTTTTATAAATCATGGAACCCAGTCAACAATGTAAAGTCTAACAATCAAAAGATACAAGGGCAGAGGACTCAAATACTTTAGTACCATAATCAGGTAGCACCAACCCAAAGTATGCAAAAACATATCAAGTTTACAAAGCCTTCCTATCCTAGCTACAAAACAATCGCAAAAGGCCTGAACTCTTTTACTGTGTAATTATTACCATTATCTTACTTTGGAAATGTCTGTACACAATGAATTGCACATTACTATAATACGTACTTCAACCACATAGATCTTGTTAACAAAGGAACATTGTAAAGTGGATACGGTGCTTGAGTAGTTGAGCAGAGGGTGTGTCTCAAGGTGTAATTAACTTTATGGACTATTCAAAGGTCTCCAGGTACAGCATGATAATTATTTTAAATAGCTAAAAATGTGCTCTATCGGAAGCCCTAGGTGGTCATATGGTTCAACGAGTCCAAGCTGACTCTAGCTTAGGGTCCCCAGTATAGCACTACTTACCTTAAATAGTATGCTGAAATTCTTCAAATCAGTTCTGAAAACAAACTGCCTAAATTTATTTATAATTTTTAAAGGGCTATGGTACATTAAAATGAATTTGAAAGTACCCAAGAATCTCTGATTTAGACAATTAAGAGATCACACAAAGCTGTAAAATACTCTAGTATGGAAGTAATTCCTTTCTTACCTAAGCACTCTAAATTCTGTTTCCATTATATATGCTACTTATATGCTTAAAAGCTCATTTGAAAGAAAGTAAAGCAGGCTTAGACTGGATAATGCACTGCAGTATTTCTGTAACCAGTCCTTGGTGTGACATATTTAAGGAAACTGAGGAAATATGACAACAAAAGACAACGGACTAGAATTAAGAAAGGAAATTTCAGCCCCAGAGCCATTACTGACTTTGCAATAACAGCTCCTATGAGAACAACCATTTCTGAAGTATTAAATGAAGCATTTAGGGAGTTATAGCGTAAGCATCCCAGGAATAAAACTGGCATAATTAAATCTGGGGAATTTAATTCACGAAGCTGATTTATGCCACATATTTTTAATTTTTCTACCTCAAGAATCGTATCATTAAGGAAGCAAAAACATAGCATCATAATACTATCAGAAGCAGAGCTTGCCCCTTCTGCAATGGTAAATTACTACCTAAATTCATGGTGAATCTGAAGAGCCATAAGTAGTGAAATAACTCTTACAAACACCAGCAGCTGCTGAGAGCAAAGCTTCTCAGGCTACACAGTTATTGGAATCCAATCCTGGATATTCAGGATTTCAAATGGCACTTAAAACTATTCAATTACGCAGGGGGAGAAAGGTTTACCACCCTGCCACCTTTTATTAACTACACGCTCTATTAACTGGTACAGGTATATCCCCGCATATACAGTACTATACTAACAGACATTCAAATTAAAGACTGAGTGCTACTAAAGTATCCTAAAGATTTTTTTTTAATTAAAAACATTAACTATATTGAATATATAAGATAAAACTGCAAAATAGACAAATTCCCCAAGAAACAAAATAATAGGACTTATAAATTCAACTCAATAAAATTGTTCTTCAAAGTCACCTTAGGAAGCTATCTAGTATCCCAATTCTGCCACTTCTGAACACTTTTCTGTAATGTTCCTTTTGACATTTTCTTTAAAGGCAGTTCATGAGATATACAATAAAATCAGCCTCAGTGCCTAATAGTTTGAGCTTATGTTTTAGCAAAAATAGAATTCCCCAAAGTGCTTACCTATTTTATTAATTAGGTATGACTCCATATGCCTTTTGGCTGTTTCCCAAAATAAAATCCAACTTCAAAATATCAAAGTTTGCCATTACCAAAGGCATTGAAAAAACGGCTGCAAACACTGAAGGCAATTAGAAACAAAAAAAGGAAGGAAGGGAAGAAAGGAGGGAAAGAGCAAGAGACACAAAAAACCTTCCTCCTTCATGCAAGAGCAGCTACGTTAGGACAAGAAAATGGGCCTCCAAGGTAATGGCTGTGAAAAGAGGACACCTTCTGGATTTTAAAAATTTTTTGAGATTTGTTTCAGAGTCCTCACCTAAGAATCTCAATGTGAGATAACACCTGACTACACTTCATTCTACTGCTTTTTCACCAGCTGGTAATTCCCTTTCCCTGAGTAAGCTAGGGCAATATATTTGCAATTCCACTGAAATGTTAATGCTAATTATTTTTCTTACTGAAAGTAGAAAAGTAAGAATTTGAGTTTGAACTGGGCTTATATCTAGTCATCTTACTACCACCAGAAAACGGACTAATAAAAATGGTTTTTGAAAAAAGTCCCATCAAGAAAGATGTTTGCTGTATAAAGGTTAACTGTAATAGTGAGTAAATAAGCATTTTAAACAGTACTGATTGCAGCTTTTCAACAGTATCCAAAGCCTTTTGTTTCATGACATCATTTAAATTCTCAATTTCTCCCCCAAAAAGGAAATTTAATTAGGAAAAAAGCACATACCATACCTGCATAAAAGTCATACATTTAAATTTACATTAAAAACTTCTTTGGAAAGTATCTCTGTATTCATCTTACAAGTTAAGAATATAAGCACTCATGTTAAATTTCTGCTTATGGTTTTGGATTTAACAGTAGTTATGCAGGACCAAGGATCAAAAGACTGTATGAAAACACTAGTTTTTACAATGCTACTGCAATAAAATTTCCTCTAAGCTGATCATGTAGAGGTCTCAGCTGACAATGTTAAACACTGTGGGGTTTCCGGATCTCCAGTGGCCTCTGTGGAATGAGGCAAAACAGGCAGGAGAGACTCAAGAAGGTTGTACTAGCTTCCTAAATGGCTGAAAAATGAAGTCCAAATTCTGTGCCATGACACTCAAAGCCCTTGGCCACCTGGACTCAACCAACCCCACGACGTATTCCCCAAATGCCCATCTGTTCTGCTATGGCAGCACCTATGCTCCAGTCACATGAGAGCTGTTGCAGCGTCGACTGTGCTCTCCTTTCTTACCCCATGTCCCTATGCCTTCAATGCTTCCCCAGCTGGCAAACTCTTAATTATCCTGCAAACCTCAGCTCCACAGGGGTGAAGACCTCCTGAACTTTTGAAAAGAGTTAGGCACTGGCATGCACAGGTGCTATGGAAGAACCTCTCAAATGGCACTTAAGACCCCGTACGTATGGCAAGAGAAAGGGATCTAGTGTCCTTGTGTCTGCATTGTGCCTGGGACAACATTGGTGATCATTAAATCTTGATGGACTGAACAGTTGAGACAATAAAGTAACAGGATTGGTTATGAATAGGAGATCCAGAATGAGACCATCTGGGTTCCAGCCTCAGCTCTACCTCTCCCTGCTGTGAAATCTTGGGCAAGTTACTTCACCCCTTTAACTTACTTCATGGGGTTCTTGGGTATATTAAATAACATAATCCATAGAAAATGCCTAGGGACATCTGATACATAAGCATGCTCTAAATGTTACTTAATAACACCACAATCTCATTCTCAAAAATAGGAGACTTGTTTTTAAACAAATGAACCAAACTAACATAGGTTGCTGGTGGGCAAGAGAACACTAACCAACGAAGACATGGTTATCAAAGAGAAGATATCAGAAGAAGAAAGAGGGCAGGAAGTTGGGAGGGGGAAATAAATACACCTGAGTTAAGGGCTCAAACACAAAAACAGAAAACAATAAAAGGAAACAGAAGTCAGAAGTGACAAACATTTAAAATGAACAGAGAACTGAATGCCATTTTAAAGTCACAAGATCAACAGAACAAGGAAAACAATCACGTCACAGGGCCTTAAAGCCACATATTTGCTACAAATTAGGATTATTTATAAACTGCCATCATTTCTGAATCTCACCACTGAATATGATGACCACTGTACATACCCACATCCCAGGTATTTCAGATGTGCTGCGCAGGTCACGTATGTCAGAACATTTCCCAAAAGCCCCCTTTAAATTTGTTTACTCATGCACTTCTCATTTTGAGATAATAATTGGCTCCAGGAAAAATGAAAAGAAGCTTTATGCTCAGATTCTAACATAAGCTTCAGAAATAAGAGAAATAATACTAAAAGAGCTAGTCCCCCTAGGAGGCACAAGACTTCCTTCTTAAAATCAGTGCATTCAGTCTCTTCAATGTGGTAAGTAAGGGCTGTGTACCAAGAACGTGGTACATTATCAAGAACATGGAATGTGAATGGCCTGGGCAGCCTTAACAAGTAGCTAATATCAAAACTACCTATTCTGGGATGTCAATGAGTCTATTTCTAGTGGCAATAAAATGTGCTCTTGTTAATGATGCAAATAGGAGATTAGAATATTAACAAAAGTACTTCAAGGAGCTGTAGTTTTTACTGAACCATGTGTTCAATCTGATGTCAATCACAACTGTCCAAAGAAGTAAATCAAAAGGACAAAGCTACTACTGAAACTGTCAAAAGTATACGTATCTTTTAATGTTGCAGAGAGTAAGTCCTCTCTCAACCAAATTACCATGTTGTCCTAACAATAAAAAGCCTTCTTTATGACTAGAACCTTAGTTTTAAACCTTAGGACACCTCCCTCTTGAATAGGAAGCCTATAAACCACTCAGCTACTCTACTGATTGCTGGAAACTTTCTTTAAATATGCTAGCATTTAATTAGCAAATTCCACTTATATTTATTACAGGGATAATGTCAGGATACATCAGGCTAATGACTACAGCAGGAGAGAGGAAGGGGAAGTGGGGAAGGCAGTGGGAGGAGAAGAGGAGACAGAACCGATACAGCCTGGATTTTAAACAACTCCAGTGGTGGTGACAGAGAGGCCTAGGACACAGCTCTGGGACCATCATCTCATTTTAACAGAGAGGGCAAGGAAGGTGCCTAGAGGTTAAATGACTTGTCCAAGGTCACAGATCCATGGAGACCTCAGGACAGAGACCCAGTGGAAACAGAACTTTTGATCAAGACACAGACACCTCAGTCATTTGACCCTGCCAACAGAGCGGTGATCTATAGACGTGATTTCCTAGTGAGTGAAGGCAGCTTTACCTTGTTTCTGAAGCTGATTCCTTGGTTTAATGGCTTTATACCACCTCTGCATTGCACAGAAAAGGGGAACCCGGACATGGCAGAATAAAGAGCTCAAGCAGCTGGGCACGGTGGCTCATCCCTGTAATCCCAGCACTTAGGGAAGCCGAGCTGGGTGGACTGCCTGAGCCCAGGAGTTCAAGACCAGCCTAGGCAACACAATGAAATGCCATCTTTACAAAAAATACAAAAATTAGCCAGGCAGCGTGGTGTGCACATGTATTCCCAGCAACTTGGGAAGCTGAGCCCGGGGAGGTGGAGGCTGCAGTGAACCGTAACTGCACCACCGCACTTCTCCTTGGGTGTCAGAGCCAGACTGTCTCAAAAAGCAAACAATAAAAAGAGCTCAAACATGAAAACTGAGAGAAGCAGGACTCAAAGAAGAGTCTGTCGTGTTACCTGGGGCCTTGCACTCCTGCACCGTGCCTTGAATTTCTCCCTCTCTGCTGGCTCTATTTATAAACATGCTACATTTCTAAAATTCAGAAAGTAAACACTCCTCCTTGAGCTCTTACTTTACCTTCAGGCTACAATTCTAACCTGCACCTATTCCCTTAGTCCCAACTTCTTGAAAGCATAGTTAGTGCTCATTTAGATGCAATGTGCCTGCCACCCAGTGCTGCACAGAAGATCGGCATGCACAGTTCTCCTCCACCCACCACCACCATCACCTCCTTGGTCTAGGAAGCCCTCCTGCCTTTCTTCCCCATTTACTGAAATCCTGTTCATCCTTCAATGTTCACAGAAAATGCCACGATTTCTGATTTTCCTAGTCAGAATATAACTCCTTTCTCAGTAATCCTGTGCATTTTCCTTGTACCTGTAAATTATGAAAGTACTTATTTCATTCTACTTTCTATTCTAGTGAGTGGTGTTCATGCCTGTCTCCCAAGAAAACTGGAGGCCTTTTGGGTTAGGGCCATACCTTATTTATCACTCAAATGCTCACTGCATTTAAACCTTCTTTGATTAGAGTTTAACTGACACCAATTTATTCTGGATCTTCATATTATTGTTTTTAAGATCTCAGAGATGCAGTAGAGATAGGTCTTTAGCTTTGAAGATCCTACAAGAATCCCAAACTCCAAACACTCAGATAACAGACCCCTGAAATGAAATAGATTGAGTCTAGAATAAGGAAGAAAGATAAGAGAAAGGTAACAGAAATTGAACATATACAATCTGCTATGACAGTATTTCCTATTTCAGGCCCCAAATACTGCCATGAACCACCTTAGCTTTGTTAAATTGGTAAACAGGTGAGTAAAAAATTGAAATATGTTAATATTGCTGGAAACAGGCCAATAAACAAAGCTATTTCAGTGTAAAGGGGAAAATGCAATAGCTGAGAGGAAAGAAAGGCAAACAGAAAATAGAAGAGGCATGGTGGGTGAGACAGTAGGGGAAGAGAGAAGAGGGGTGAAGAAAAGGACGTCAGAAAAACTTACAAAGCATTTAATCACCACAGACACAGAAGCTAAGTGGTCTGGACAAAAGACAAAAGAATAAGGGAAGGACAGCAACATCTGCACCATGCAGAATGACAGCCTTCTGAAGAGGACAGAGTCCAATGCAAATGGCAGGATTCTGGGTGGACGGCACCACGTCTGTTACCTGCTGAAACGTCTGAACTGACCTGGATGCTCTTCCCACCTCTCTGCTTCCCCATCTACCACCTCCGACACGCTGAGGAGCAGAATCAGAAACAGAGCCCTGGCAATGGCTTCAGCTGCACAGCTGGTCATGCTCTGAAGCCAGGACAGACTGGGCTCAGGAAAGAGGCTGTTCGACTACAGAACAGATTCTCCCATTAATCAGGAATGCTCATGGGAGGAAGAATTGGAGCCAGTCAGCTACTGGTCTGGATATGGCTAATAATTTCTGTCTTTGGTTTCTGGAGGAACTGTGCCAGGGTTTCTTCCAACTGCACACAGCAAATATGATTTTCCTTCTGTATCTGAAAAACTGGCAGCAAAAATACTGAAAAGAAATGGGACTAGGGCCAAAAGGGTAAGCTTAAATGAAATTAGGCATAAACTAAAATCAAATGACAGGTCAAAAAATACTAAACCTGTGATGTCTCTTCCTTTCAGAGGACAAATGCAGTGTTGTAGTAGGAGTTACATCTTGTTTTCTAAATTCTGAATGTGTTTTATACTTACAGATACTTTCTGATAATCTGTTCACAGCACCTTTATTGATTGTTTTCAATCAAGGAACCGGTCATTCTATTCTTAACTTCACATGCTACCTCTCTCCTCACAAGCTTGCAATGGCAATAAAGTTCCCATTCTTTTAGCATATCATGAAAGTTATCTTTTATAATTTAGGTTCCTCAATGGCAATAAAGTCCCATTTTTTAGCATATTATGTAAGTTATCTTTTATAATTTAGTTCCATAGTTCCAATCCATTATTATTATTATTAATTATTATTATTTTGAGACAAAATCCCACCCTGTCACCCAGACTGGAGTGCAGTGGCACGATCTCTGCTCACTGTAACCTCCACCTCCCAGTTTCAAGTGATTATCCTGCCTCAGCCTCCTGAGTAGCTGGGATTACAGGCACACCCTACCATGCCAAGCTAATTTTTGTATTTTTAGTAGAGACAAGGTTTCACCATGTTGGCCTGGCTGGTCTTGAACTCCTGACCTTAAGTGATCCGCCTGCCTTGGCCCCCCCCCAAAGTGCTGGGATTACAGGCGTGAGCCACTGTGCCCAGCCCCAATCCATTATTTTTTAAAATCATCAGACACTCATTAACTATCCCCTAGATGCCAGGCACCATCTCTGCTTTCAGAGGATATTGGCAGGCACATAGGAAAATAAAATGTGGTATGATAAGCACACAGACATAGACTAAGTATAATAAGGTCCTACCACATGAGTCCTCAGTTAGGGGATGGAGGAAGAATGATTTAAATGGTATGGGCTTCTCCACATGCTCTGGAGTGTGCATGAGATATGACACTCACAATCTTTCATTTCCCCCAGCTAGCTTTGGTTCCACCGGGATTCTAGTGTGACAATAATAATGCCTGAAATAGTAGATGCATGTAGTGAAAAACTTACAGAAAGAATCTATGAACAATTTTAAAGGGAAGCCAAACAAATTGGGATATGGGTTTTGTTGACATCCCTGGGGAAGAAACAAAAGCCTTCTCCAAAGGTCAGAGAAACACAGCCTACAGAAGAGACAAAGGATTAGATAAAACAGCACAAGACAAAGCTGAAGAGCTGTAACCAAGAGCTACCAAGGTGGAATTTTCACAATTTTACTGATGTGTTCCAGGTAGTGAAACACTCTAATAACTTGATTTCCAAATAGCATCACCATACGAAGAAAAGGACTCAGAATCACTTCTGCCTCCAGTATACTCTCAGTTTCTCAAGCAGGTAATTTTGACTCCCCTTAGTTTTTGCCCAGTCTTACCCATCTTAGGAAATGGTACCAACTGCTCAAGCCAGAACCCTGGGGTCACTCTGAAGTCTACCCCCAACCTCACCCCCAAATCCAACCTATTTGAGCCCTTTTAACTATATTTCCAAATGGAACAGAGAATCTACTGCCTTCTATCCAACTCCTCTGCTAGCACCCTGGTCCAGCCACATAGCAGTCTCCTGGCTGGGCTCTCCTTCAGTGGCCTAAATAATCTCTCTGATTCTACTCCAGCTTCCTGCTACAATCCATTTTCCACATGGCAGCCACAGTTGATCTTAAAAAGGGCATCCTCTCATCTCCATCTGAAGCTTCAAACTCTTTCATGGATACCCATTATACTTAGAATAAAATCCAAACTCCTTATCATGTTGTCTATGTAACTGAGCCCTTCCCTACCTCTCCAGCTTCCTCTTCTGCCACTCTCCCCAACACTCACTCAGTACACTACAGCCACATCACAACTTTAAGTCCCTCGGGACACAAAACTCTTTCCCCCATACTGGGGTCACTGAACATGGGCGAGTTCACTCTGTCTAGAATGTTCTTCCCCAAGCTCTTTGCACAGCCAGCTCCTTCTTACCTTTCAGCCCAACTTAAACCATCAGCTCTTCAGAGGAGAGACTTTCTCAAGCTATCCTATCTCAGTCTCAGTACCCTGTACGTCAACAGCAATCATATAATTTTATTTTTGCCACTTAAGACTGAAAGCTCGAGGGGGACTAGAACCTTATCTGTCTTGTTTGCACTGAATCTAGCACAGTGCCTGAACAGAGCAGGCGCTCAATAAACATTTGTTGAATGAATGAATGAATAACAGATTAAGGAAAACTAAGTAGGCATTTGCTAAGGGCTGATAACTACCCTATCCAATGTAACACTACAGAATAAACAAATAAACTTCAGACAAAACAAGCTTTTGTGTGTCATTTAACTTTTAAGGCTACTTTTGAGAGCTGCACTTAATTTTAAGGCTATAAGGATTTGTATATAACAGCACTGCTTCCTAATATTTCCATGTCAGAACCAGACAAATGGCCCACAATCACCGGTTAGATGAGAGCAGAGATGCCAAAGCATGAAGGCCTTCAGCAGTGAGAAAGGCATATGGTACCCAACTGAATTCCCATTAAAAAAGGTGCATTAGGGTGTGCTTCTATTATTCAGTTTCAGGAGAAGCTCACACACAGAAACCTATTGGATGTAAAGCAGGGAAAACACGAATATATGAAGATGTCTCCAGCTTACTGTTATGATGTATATTTTTTAATTAATGGAAAATCGGATCTCACCATTTCATTTTGTAAAGCTTAAAAGTGACCTTTTGCTAATGATAAATGACAATATGGTTGACATATGAATAGGGCTGAAATAGAGCACCCCCATCCAAATATATACACTTTACAAGTGTATGTAATGAAACTAGGTTCTCTTTTCAGTTGTAGAAGAAACATCTTCAGGCAGCTGAAAATTCAGATGAAAATCCAAAAACTATGCACAGATGAAAGAATTGGAACATGATGACTAAGCCAACGAGCTCAAAATAAGAGATCACTGACTGCATTTTTAGTACATATCCATTGATATGCACGTGTGTAGGTATCTAATTTTATATGCAATTTGTATTTGTGTGGGATTCTCTTTGTCTGCTTGTTGGTTCTGGGCTCCCTCTGAAACAACAAGCCATTCAATTAGGCTCTGCCGTGGAGCACAGAGAAGAAACATATTGCTTTTGGCCTCACAACCGTCCTTTCCCGCTTGTGTGAAAAGCCTGTGTTGACTGTACTGTGAAAAAAATTAAAGGACAGAAAAGCCCTACTGTTGTAACTATGCCAAAAAAGTATAAAGAAACAAACCCAGATGCTAGAATTTGAGGCATTTCCTCTGCTATGAGACTATGTCCTTTAACTGAAGGTCAAAGGAACATGAAAGGGCTTAAATATTTCAAAGCAGTAAGTGGATATTTTTTGTGGCCCTCTCACTTTATGCATGCAGGTGACATATATTTCACTGACATTTAACAAGCAGAATTTATTCAGCAGCATTCAAGGAAAATCCTGGTATCGCTTTCAAACATGATTTATTTATATTTCTAGCGCTTTATATTAATACAGATTGGTTCATTTTCCTGACAGCCTGAGTCCCTCCAAAATGCCAGTTAAGTGAATAAAGTCATTCGTAAGCCCATTTCACATTTACTACCTCCTAATCCCTCAATGTGTCTAGGTGTTGTAATTTTATAACCTTTTTCCTGGGGATATTCATTTATTTTTGATGCTGCAGATAATAGTAACTAATGTGAGATATAATCATTTTACTTCTCTTCTTAGAAAGTACTTCACATAAGATTTAAAAGATCTGAAATGTCTTCTCTGGTAATAGAAAACAACAGTACCTCAGCTCATGGGAAATATAACAAAATCAATCATGTTACATTATGTTAAGCAAACATATATCAAATGGGCCACCATTTGTATATCAAATTTAAGATATCAAAGATACATAAATTTAAGATGTATAAAATTTTGTATATCAAATTTAACATACAACAAATGGGCCACTATTTAAAATTCATTTGTTTTAAATATGTCTTAAAAACTTTGATATGAGTCATATGGCAAAAATCTTGATAGAAAGGTTAGTATGATTGAGGAATAGACAAATAATACAAGTGCATGAAGCATCAAAGTCAGTACATGATTTAAAAATCCCTCTGAACTGAACAGTGACAGAACTGTCAGATGTGGCAAATATTTCAATAAAGAGAGCAGTAAAATACAGCCAAGAACTCCCACTGCCAATCTCTCGATGGCCAAATATGGAGGCTTCTCCAAAACACAATTTCACTTGGACTGGGCTGGAATGGGTTAAATGCAGAAATTTGGTGACTTCCATTTTATGTCGTTCTTTACCTTTGTCCTCGCCCCCCCGCCCCCATTTGTAGAAAACTGAAACTGCAAGTTAACAGCTACTCCCCTTTGGCTTACTGGAGTTCTTGGTTATTTACTGAGAATGTTTCAAATAATTCTGTTGGGCGTCATCACAGTTACTAGTGGACATACCATCTAATCATGACCCGTAGCAGCTCTGGTCTACCTAAAGGGAGACAAGCTTTCTGACTTGTTGCTCTAGAAATGTCAACAAAAGGAAGACAGTTTTCGACTTTATCTCTCATATTTCCTTTGAATTCAATAGGGTCAGCTTCACTAGTGTGCGGGAAGCAGATAGACAACACAATTTAATTGCAAAGTTGGGTGTGGTTGTTATAGTGATAAGGGAAATGAAAATGGAAGCAGTTTGAATAATATTTATTTGAAGAGTCATAGCTTATCCTCTATAAGCTATTTACAAAGTGCATAATATTACATCAATTCTTAGAAACGAACCACTGGAATGTATCTCACGGGTTAAGAGTCTATAACTAATGTGCACCATTAAGGAAGACCAAAATTCTCAGGAAACTCTTAACCAGAGAATGTAACACTATTATCGGCACTGTCATATTTAATAGCACACAGGTAACTGTACACACACACACACACAAAGAATAAGATAAAAATAATCACATGGTTGCACTTATTTCCACATATTACCTATGATATCATCATGGATGTATATGTGCTTATATACATGTAGCTATATAAATTCATACATGCATATGGGACTTATTTGTATACAATGTTCTTCTGGCACACAAAGTACAAAAAATACAAGTCACATGCATAATTTTTTTCAGAAAATGCATTATTTCCTATGCATATGAACACAGACTATTTATTATAAATCCATACAGAATACACTCTCCTGACTAAACAGGTTTAGTTCTTGATATATCAAAAGGACCCCCAAGGGCAACATTATAATAAGACCTGTACTTAGACAGACATGAAGCCAGGCTGAGAGGCATGAAATAATACATACACAACATTTTTGGGAGTTCCATGTTGCAATGAAGTGTTAACACCACATAATAACTGTATTTGAAAAATTCCAGATGAAACAGAAATAAGTTAGGTCTCAATCAGAAAGCAATCTGAGGTCCTATTGTAATTAGCAATCAAAATGCCAAAGGGCACCAAGAACATGTAAGTGGAATAGTATTTTCTTTTTAGTACCACAGAGATAAATGTCACTTTAGATGTTATATGCAAGATATTTATTTAGGCAGTTTAGAACCCTGACTAGTACCCAGATCTGCGTCAGACACGACTGAGAATATGAGAATTTGTTTCATGCCTTAAAAAAGTCAGCAAGCAAGGTCCTCTGAGGTCACAGCAGGACCACCATGGAACAAGTCCCAAGTTCCCTCCTCAATGTGGCTTCAAGGATACTTGCAGAAGCCACTTTAATGCACCCTGCCATGAACTCAAACACTGAAACAAGTGTCTTTTCATGTACACTGTTGCAAAACCACAACTCTGATATTTATAAAAAGTCTGTGAGGCAGATTGGACTTTTTTTTCCCCAAGGCAGCAGGAACAGTAAATAACAATCTTTAATAGAATACAGATACATAAACAAGATCAGAATGTGTTTTAGGAATCTTTAAAGTGTCCTTCTATTAGAGGATAACCAGTGTTTTTACCTATCTTTGTATTTTCAGGACTTTTCCTCTTAATAACAGAACATGGGAACACATTTTAAAGAGAAAAAAATTCACTTTCTAAACTGGGTGAAAGACAAAAAAGAAAACCCCGACAAGGACAAGATACAATAGTAGCTCATTTTACTTATAAACAGCTTTCCTCTATGTCTGTAAAACTTGGATTTTATCTGCAGACAAATAAATGGATATATTAAGAAAAAGACACAGCAATTTTTTAACATTATTAAATTCCGGTATTGTTCTTTTGTTATTGGAACAGGAAAAGAAAGGCTACTGATAAGGAAAAAGCACTTCATTTGCTTTTCGGGAAATTGAAAAAAAATCCCACTGACAGAGAAAAGAATAATGAAGCGTAGGAAAACTAGGAAGTTGTCAACCAGAAACAAAAAAAAACACATCCTCGATTTAGAGGGACATTCCAGTTCCTTAAAAACTCACACAGACATTAATTCATGTTAATTCCTTCCCTTTTCCAACCTTACAGGCACCACTTACTGCTGTCACCTCCTCCTGATGCATAAAACACTTAGCAAGAGAAACCACGAATCAAAAGCAGGAAGGCACACTGTAAGAGTATATCCCTACCTTTGCATGTATCATCAACCAATGGGAATCCATTGTTATCTTACAGCGTATGCACCATTAAAAGAATGGTCTCATAGCTTTTGAAACAAATTATTCAAATGCCCCAGAACAGTATGCTTAGTGAAGGTCAACATGAACTAGGGAATGAGTCAAATTTTATTATTAGAATGTTTCTTTAAAAAAACTCAAATATTTAATTTTAGTGCTCTTAAATACCTTTCTTGAGAAAGTTATACATTTCACAAAGAACAAAGAAGTGCTGATTCTAGAAGTAAACATATGTGTCTATAAATCACAAAGTAGCTTTTAAACTGATTAAAGTTAGCTTTGATTCTTGTTTATCAATGTCTTCCAGAGTGTCTACTGGGCATAACACTATTCACACTGGGTATGGCTGCTCTACCCTCATTGTAACTCCTTGTGTATCTGATCTCTCCCACTAGACTTCTTAGGGCGAGGTCCTTTCCATATTCATCTCAAGTGCCCCTATGCAGTGGGCCAGCCCCAGGACAATCCTCCACAAGTGAGCAGGGCTCAGTCAGGAAGGGGTATCATTGACTGTAGAAATCCTTGCTCCTTCCTTCTGGATTGAATTCAATATGAATTTCACAATTAGGATTAAAATGTGGGGATGCTGGCAAGAGGTAACACTCTAGGGTACAACCAATCAAAAAGGGTAAACAATTTAAAATTTTTCCTAAATTACAGTTACTGGTGGAAACGAGAGAAAGATGACACTGGGTTTCTGAGGTGGAAAAAAACTGAAAGAATAGGGAGGGCATAGTGGGAAAAAGACAAATTTGGCCATCTTTACAATTTTCATGTAAGGTTAGCTCTATTAACCTTCAACAAGAACTGGAGGAAAGTAGAGCTTTGCTTAGAGGTATATTTTTACGTATGATGGTATGCATTCAGCCCTGCTTCCTCCCATTAGCAAATTATTTTTTCTTTTTTAATTAAAACCCTCTTTATTTAAGAGCTTTTTTTTTTCCCTCTGAGGATCTCTTAAGATACTAGTAAATATATAATACTGGCAAGACAGGTGAGTAGAAAAAACACAGTGTCTAATAGAGATTCCTCACCTATAGTGATACAATTATAAGAACATTTGAAATGATCACTTTTTGACTGCCTGTGAGTTTATGCTAAAGTGGTTATGCTCCCAGACTCTTTCTTGAACTTCCCTTGCACAGACTTTTATTTTTTTTTTCTCATAAGCAGGATATAAACTGTCCAGCTTGGTTGAGTTGTCCAAAATCCCAGATCGTGGTCTTGGAATACTAATTACACTAACTAACGAGGTTTTAATTGCCTGACAGCTCCTGCTTATGCAAACCCTCTGGTTGATGGAGACAAGCCTGGGGCTGCAGCTCCGCTCTGCAGGAGGCGGAGAACCCCTGTGGACACAGAAGGGACAGCTCCAGCTCCCCTTAGAGGGAAGGGAGCTCTGCCATGGGGAGTGGTCTCCACTCACAGCAGCCTTTGCCAGCAGCTCAGAAGGCCTCCTGGGCTGGGATTCCAGATCCCTTCTCATGTCAGGAAAAACCTTTGTGGGGGCCAGGGCTTAGCCGGACACAGCTGGGCAAAGCAGCAACTCAGCAGCTCAGCAGCTCTGTGTTACAGAGCACATGCCAAGCCCTGGGAAAAACTGAGAGGTCACCTACAGCCAAGTCAGAAACCACAAACACACGCAGGAGTGCTCAGGGCTGCCCTAGCAGTGAACATGTCACCCTGCTAAGGTCAGTCATTAGACCAACGTTTTTTAAGCATCCTGGATAGGTGGAGTTTTAGGCACGGCCCTCAAGAACACCATTTATCTGGCTCAACGTGTCAGGCTGTTTTTGTCCTTGTAATGTTAACAATAAGTCTCTTCTAAAAACACATAGTAAGTACATTCTATTTAATCCTGAAATAAAGCCCAGATGTAGCAAAACCTGCTCACCTATAACTTCTGGTGCTCCTTTAACCAACCTGGGATTAGGTATGGGAAGAGGACAGAAAGGTGCTTGAACAAGGCACATCTTTGGACAGAAGAGATGGCTTCAAAGCTCAGAGTTAAGAGTTAAAACAAAGAAAAAGGTGAAAAAAAATCCATGAATGAATGGTATACAACATTATTATGCTGTTTACAGATGACTGTATAGAAAGTATCACTCTAAATGTCAACTGGAAAATTTGTTTTTTATACCAATCCTTTTTGTAACCTAATGTGTAGGAATAAAAAGGCTCCTTTACACTCACACTCCTGTTGGTAACTGGATATAAAATATTTAATTGTGACTTTTTTTTTTTTTTTTTGACGGGCACAAGAAATCACAACAACCAGAAGGTCACTGTATGACTTCCAACAGTTAAAATGCAGGTATAATTATTCAACCAACAACTGCTCCTCTCCAACTGGTCTCAGGCCAAGTTCCTTGAGTTTCCTGTTTTTATTTCCCAGATAATTTGAAACTGGTTTTTGCCTTTTGGTAACCCTTTTTATTTTCCTGGTACCAGTTATCAAGACATCAAAACAACGATTTAAAACATGTTTCTAAGGAAAATTCTCCCCAAAATTTGTATCTGTAACAAAAAATTTTTAAATATTAACTGTCAACATAAATAAAAGTATACTACTTACAAAAATATGTAACTTTGTCTACTTTCTTTCCCAATGACACTGCTAGAATTTAAAATGAAACACATGTACTTTTATTTTAAAGTCACTTTACATATCTGTTTACAGATATACATACACACGAATATGTATACGTGTGTGTGCTTATGTATATATGCTCCAAAAAAGAAAAGACAAAGAATATTGTCAACTTGTGATTGTCTTTACAAACAGAGCGGGATAAAATTTAAAGTTGCATAATGGTCTTACTGCCTTATAAACAAGTACCTTTGATGGCACTTGGGAAGCTAAAGGAAAAATCAGCTGGGACCTTGATGATAATGAGATCCCTGACCCACGCGGAAGGTGAGGTTAAATGTGTTTTCCTTTGGTGAAGGGAAGGGAATTTCAGATCCTTTGCTCATGTCAGGAAAAACCTTTGTGGGGGCCAGGACTTAGTGTTTCTAAACTTGATAAGCAGTGTTAACTGGATTCCCCCAAAATAACCTTTTTAAACAAATTATATGAGCTAAAGCAATACATTCACAAGCATAATACCACTTTCAGATGTAACTAGCCTAAGAGAACTAGAATCTATGATGAGTAAGTTTGATGAAGCAGCTGTGTAACTTAAAATTTAGGAATCTGTACACATGAAAGTCCTGAAGCAAAGAAGGCATGGCCCTTGCAATGCAGAATGCTTGGTTTCAGGATAAATAAGAATCAGTTTTATTTCTTATTTAAAACCTCTCAAAGGTTATCTTTTTTTTTTTGGGGGGGGGGAGTCAAATATTAGCAGAGTTAAACTAGTAAGACTTATCAAGTTTAAAACACTAAGTCCTGGCCCCCTGGCCCCCACGAAGGTTTTTCCTGACATGAGCAAAGGATCTGGAATTCCCTTCCCTTGACTTCCCCCTTCCCTTCCAAAGGAAAACACATTTAACCTCACCTTCCGGGTGGGTCAGGGACCTCATTATCATCAAGGTCCCAGCTGATTTTTCCTTTAGCTTCCCAAGTGCCAACAAAGGTCATATATTCTACTATCAATGAGTATATTAACAGCAGTTTGGAAAGGCCAAGAGCTTTCCCCCAAATCCTTTCCCTTAAACTTCATAAACCTTATAAAATGTACACAATCCACCCATTTTCATCCTCCCTCCTATGGAACAATTACAGTGGTGATAATTCGTAACGACTGTCTTATTAGTTTAACTCTGCTATATAATACTCTTATAGTAAACAGCAATTATATTTTTGAAGAACATATAATTTAATTTTCAGTATATCTGATCCTGTGAATTAATTATTATTTCTAATACAGTCAATAACATATCAGGAAATATTTTGAAATAATGGCATTTAATGCCATATGGAGATCAATATAATTGCCAAAAAAATCCATAGACATAAAATTTTAGATATATTTGTAAAGTTTAGCAAAGACCAAATTGGTAAACCTATGAAAAGGATCAACTCTATTAAAAGCAAATGATTTTTCCAGCATCCGAGTCCCAGGCTTTGTTTTGTCCCTTACCATGAGGTCCTGTATAAAATGAAATATTTCATTTTTAATTTAACATTTACTTGAGAAAAAAATTTTTTAATTGCATAATAAAATCATTACCATATATTAACATCTGAAGCAAAGCAATGTATAAGATATGCTTTTTTAAAAAAACAATGAAAGAAGCAGTGGAAATCAAAATTAGGTCCAGTGACTACTTGAAGATATGATGTTCTCTGACACCAGCACAACAAATCCATTTCTCTGTGTAGCGAAGTCGATTCACAAAAACACTCTATAACTTTTCTACTCAAACTGTGGTGAAAATGAGCAGTAGCAGCTTCTCCTGGGGCTTGCTGGAAATGCAGATTTCCCTAGCCCTAGTCTAGTCCTAGTTAAGCAAGTTCTCCGTGTGGCCATCAAGCTCTCTCAAGTTTCAGAAACCCAGGAAACACCCTCAGTGCATGATACCCAGGCTCCCCATGGACCTTCAGTTCCGTATGGGAATGCGGGTAGGGGCAGAGCTGGGAGCCTCTGTCTTCCCTGTACTTACGCAATGGCAGCAGGTTTCTTGCTACAGCTGAAAAGTGTCTCCATGAAGCGGTTCTAGTGGCAGGAACGTTAAGAGGAAATTCTGTTGCACTATCTCAAAGGCGGCATGAATGCTAATACTCCCAGCTCCACCAGATCACATTTACTTGGGTGTTTTCTGTGAGCATTTTCCCCCACGCACATAAAAAATACCCAAAATGATTTTGAGAAAGAAGTTATATAAATAAAAATATGGTATAATATTCCTTTCTAAATACGAAAGATTTGTTTACTGACAAACATTACAGATGACATAAGATTTACAACATTTTATTAGGCCACACACAGCACAGGGTTGTACTACAGCCTCTAGACCAAGGACAAGGTAACAATCGAGAATAAAATTTAGCACGTACGCTTTACTTGTGTAAAGAAAAAAAAGTAAAATAAGTGAAATGTAAAAAACTAAAAATGGAATAAGAAACTCATGATATTACCATTTCCTTAGGTAGCACTGAAATAGTAAATGTAGAGTACAGGATAATTAAGTTAATGATCTGAGGCAACTGTTATCTAGGCTTTTAAAAACAAAAAGAAAAAAGGCTATAAAACAGAAGTCTTTGTGTAAAAATTAGTTTCATTTCAGAGAACATAGCCATACAATACAAAATTAAAATATAAAAACAAAAAAACAAAGCAAGGTCCCATAGTATATTGAAAATGTGTTGCAATTTAGGTCATTTAGAAAATAGTCCTCAGGTAAAAGCAAACTAAATTTGCACTGCAATCTGAGGCGTAGTGGCACATGGCATGTGTTCAATACATTCTTTTTGAATGAATACATGAATAAATGCATGAATGAATCAACAATTAAAGCAGCTCTAAACTGAAAGCGGCTGTCTCAGAAGGTACTTGTAGAGAATGCTGAGTACCTTCTGGACTGAAAGAGTCTATGACTATAATCCTATTTCTTGGCCTCCCTATCCAATTACTTAATCATTTCAGTGCTTCTACTCTGAACTAGCCCTAATTCCAGGTGTGGGTCTGACCAGCTCTACTATAGTCAGATACTTTTAAAGGCTTTTTTAAACAAGGGAGTATAAATTAGTCAACCAATCAATTAACAATTAATTAAAATAATGTATTCCATTTTATACATCTCAATATCATGGGCGCTCGCAATTGTGTTTTAGACTTTCACTTGGCTAACAATAGCAATCCTTGGATTTTCTTCTACCATGCTAACAGAGGAGTCACCTCCTGCGCCAGCTTCCCTGCACGGGGTCCTTTTATCTCACTCTTGGTGTGTTAACATTGCCAGTCACTTTTTTCCTCCATTATGCACGTTACTGTCACATTAATCTTCCTAAAAATGCTCATACTCCTCACATCATTTATGTACTCAAAAGTCATTAGACACCACAGTCTCCCTCGGAGGGTGACTCATAAATTCTTATCTCCAGCTCAGATCTCTCTCTGAGTTCCAGACCTGTAACTCTCATCCTCCCCTTGATTCTCCATAGATACCTCAAACATAACCAGAGTATCTACCTCATCCAATCTCCCACAAAGGTGCTCTCCTTGTATTTCACATTCTAATAAATGACACCACAATATATCCTGACTATCATCCTCCCAAAATCTATCCTGACCACCTCCTCTCCAGCATTTATCTTGATAATAGTCCTCCCCAAATCTGGAAGTCTTCCCTTTCTTCATCCCCTAAAGTCAATCAGCCACTGAAGCCCACTGATTTGGCCTCCTTAATATCTTCCTATCTGTACCTCTCTGCCCATCCTCTCTTTTCTATCCAAGGCTGCTCTTAAACTCTCCTTCCCTTCTGCTGAGCCAATCAACAAATTTCTCAGAGTTGGACTCAATTCCTAATTCCTCCACAAAACCTTCCTTGATTTATCCATCTTATGAATGCAACACAGTTCTTATTTGTCCACTCAATATAAAACTATGATGTATAGTATCACACGCCAATTTTTGATTGTCTATTTTTTCTCTATATATTTAGAGAAAATAATTCAAAACAGCCAAAAATCATAAACCATTCAACATTCTCCAAATGTTTTCAGCTAAAACAGAGGAGAATTATCTAAAGCCCTAAGTGTCTTCCTCCTTTTGCAAAATGTTCACTGTGCAAGCAGGACTAGGTTCCACATATTCTACACCAATCTAACCCATGTGATGTGTGATGCAGCAATGATGAAAACACATTTTATGGGTAAGACAGACACCCCTTCAGCCAGTTTCTGCCTGGTGATAAATCACTGCAAAGTAGGTTATTCTTATTTTTCTATACAAACTCCCAATGAGGTTATAACTTTTTGTGGAGAGATTTGACTTTTCTCAGGGATATCTTTTTGTAATTATACACCATAGAGCATGTATGTATGAATTCTACTTAATGAGTTACTGAATTACATTTAAAAATTGCTTGTGACAAACAGCTCTATGTGGATGCCAAATTTAATTTGCCCAAAACAAAACTCCTGTGTCCTTCCTAAATCTGCTCCTCCCTCTAGTAAAGGGCACTACAATTTGCTTAAACTCCACATCTAAGAGTACTCTTTGATTTCTCTTTCCCTCAACATCCATATCAACAACTCCTGCTAATTCTATTTCCAATGGTATCTCGAATGCACCTAATTCTCTTCATCTCCAGCTCTCAGGTACGAGGCCCCATTATCTCTTACATGAACTACCAAAAGAACCCCTACCAGCCAGCTCTGTTCACACTCTTGCATCTCCCTACCCCAACCAGTCTCTTTTTCCACCATATTCATCTTTTAAAAGACAAATCATGTCAAACCTTTGCTCACAATCCTTTAATGGCTTTCCTGTGTACTCATCACAAAATCCACACATCTCATCATCATCTACAAGGGCTCAGGTGGTCTGGCCCTTACCTTTCCCTCCCTCCATTCTGGTCACGCTGTTTCTTCTTGCTAGTCCTTCAACACACCAAGCTTGTTCTCTCCTTAGAGCTTTTGCAGTTGCTGTTCTGTCCATATGGAATTCTCTCTCCTCAGGTCATCATAAGGCAAACTCCTTTGGGCTTTGAGATTTCAGTTTGGACTGCCCTTCCTTCGTAGAATATGTCCCTGACATCCCTGAATAAAGCAATTTTCCAAGTAATTCTCTATCACAGCATACTGGTTATTGTTTTCCAAAGCTTTTATCATACCATATGGTATTTTCTTGTTTATTTATGTATTTACTGCCTGTGTGACCATCAGGCTCTCTCAAGTTTGAGAAACCTAGGAGACACCCTTGGTGCATGACACCCAGGCTCCCCATGGACCTTCAACCCTGTATAAAAATGTGGGTGGGCACAGAGCTGGGAGCCTCCGTCTTCCCTGTACTTAGGGGATGGCAGCAGGTTTCTTGCTACAGCTGAAAGTGTCTCCATGCTACAGTTCCGGTGGCAAGACTTCAGTCCAAGTCCCCCTTTGGAGTTAAGCTCCATGAGAGCTGTATCCTCAACAAATACAACAGTGCCATGTACGTATCTGGCATTTCATAAATACTTGCTGGATGAAATAAACAGATGAATGGTTTCCAGGGTGTTTTATATTCTTCACCAAATGTGGCATGGTTTCGTATTTCTGATTAATTCTTGAATTATGACCACTGAATTACAATAATTTTTTTAAAAGCCATGTACCCAACTTGCAATTATAGGCAAACTTAAAAGTTCAACTTGTTCACTGCATCATGGAAACCTTTGGTATTGACATTACTTATGACCACTGAGCCCAGAGAGACCCCTAGAACACCCCTGTGGCAGCTGCAGAGGCTGGCACTATAGAGGCTGGCACTGCTTTTACTACTGCATCAAAATGACGTGCCCATGGTGCACTTTTGTGGTGCTCAGTCTAACATATACCAAATCACTGATGAATGAGCAGTAAGGCACGGAAGTACAAACTTTGTCAAGATCAAGGTGGGATAACTTGCAGGTCATTCCCTTTATCATACTTCTTCCTTAGAAAATACAGATCACTCTGACAAACTATTCTGCACCAAGCCATGGCTGACTATTATTCAGTATCCTATTTCCTTTATATTTTTAACAAATTGATTTTATGGTGATATGTTCAAGTATTTTAGAAATGAAAACAGTGAGTAAAATTGAGGACCAACTCCTTTTAAACAAACATAAGTAATACACAGGAACTTTTTCAATGCTCAGAAATTTCCAGTATTCTCCATAAGTCTATAACATTGAAATGCCCTGCAATGACTTCCACACATTTTTAAAGATGTTATAGCAACATTTTGAATTCATTTTCAGCATCACCACCAAAAACACAGAAATGGAGACCCATGTTTTCTCATTATGCTCTGCCAAGAATACTATTCTTCTTGCCCTATCCCCACCACTGCACACCCTTAATACTATAAACTACTCAAAGAAGAATCCCTAAAAGGAGGCTTTAACTAGACTATTCACCTTCCTGTAAGAGATTTGAGAGCAAGTCTAAATTCGCCAGGTCATCCATCATCACTGCACTCTTAACCCCTCTTGGCTTTGCAAAATCACCCATTCCCTGTAGAAGCCTCCCTCCCAAATCCCATTCTGTGCCTTCTAGAGCTTATCAACAAAATCCTTTCTGACCTCATTCTTCCCTCTGGATGTTCCCTTCACCTTCTTGTGTAAATTGTAACCTAGGTAGTACCTGATTACTCTTTTTCCTTTGAAGTCTTCTCAAATGGGAATGGCTTTATCTCCCACATTCCATAAATCCTGGCAGGGGCATAGGTATCCTCTTTGTTCTCACTGCCCCTTTAAGATCATTCTTCCTTTTCCCCTTTAAAAATAAAACTTTGTCCACTTGAAGCATATGCAATTAGATATCACCAGCCACACGGAGGTGTGGCATTTACCTGCAGAACTTCTGGCTCCATGTATCTTCCCTGCTACTATTCCTTGGCATCTTCATCATTGGTAGAGGCACTCCATCCTGACTCACCTATCTGACCTCCCACCCCCAGTGATGTTGTTCTTCACCCCTCTTCAATCAACTACATCATCCATAGTAATTTCTAACCCTCATTACAACCAATAATAACTTTCTCTTCAAGTATTCATTTCTACTTGCTTCCTTAGCTATCTCACTCCATTAATCCTTCAATCCCACTAGAACCTCCCCTCTACTCTCCATATCACTGACTCCCTGATTTTGTCTCCTTCTCAGTGTAGATTACACGGTCAATCACTATAAAGCTCTCTTATATAATCCTCAATCCCCATGACTCCCTCTTTCTACCAGAATGGTCAAGAAAATACCCAACCTGCAACCTCTCTACCTACACTGCACACCTACATAAGAACAAGAGAAAATCACGCAACTGTGCTGGCCAGCCTCTTTTCAAAGACATAACCACTAACCTCAAGTAAGCTGTCAGCACCAGTAGGTGACCCTACTACATTTCCCTAGTTAATTCATTTGTCCTCTCCTTTAAAGATGTCTATTTACATTTTCCTCTTTCTCTTTGATTTTCCACACCCTTTCTTCCATCTCAATGTCAGATGATGACCTTCTTTTATACTTCCCTGAGAAACAAACAATTTTGTCCTTTTTATTCCTGAAAGTCTTTGCTCCTGCAATCGCCTTTCTTACATTATTGGCTTTTCCTTCTTACTAGATCATTCCGGTCATGATCCAAACATGCTGTAGTATCTCCTATATTTTCTTAAGCTCTTCTTGACCTCTACATTGCCCTAAAACAATTACCCCTATTTTCAGTACCATTTTATCATGAGACTCCTCAAAAGTCTTCCTACTTCTATTACTTGCACTATTATTCTACTTCAGGTTAGAAACCCTAGAATCATCTTTGTGTAATTTTCAACCTTCCCTTTTCTGCTAGCAGATACCGTAGGTTCTTCCATCAAAATGGTGCATATCCATCTCTTTGCTGTTTTCCTGCTGCCACTCTACTCCAGTTTCTTGTGGTAACACATCTAAACAGCTGAAAAGCTCTCCAACGAGCCTCTTGACTGCCATTATCTCCCTCTGCTAATCCAATTTGCATTCCACCACAACCAAAGTCTGCCTAATGTTGACTTCACCATCTTCTTTCTGTCTGTTCATAAGCCTACAATGATTTCTGATTGCTCATATTACCCGGCTTAGGCTTGTTGCACAATGTTTAAGACATTTCATAATCTGGTCCTATCCTGCCCCGAATCTTTATTTCCTATTGTCCACCAACATAAAACTCTGCTCTTTCTGACCAGTTTCCCAAGTGTATTCCATCTAAGTCATGCAGATTCCCACTTCCACATTCTCTTCTTTCGTCCATGTTGGCCTCATTCCTGAAATCTATTATCATCACTATTCTAAATCGTTCAGAGTCTACCCTCCATGACACCTTATCATACAATTCCAAATCATACTTTCTTGGCACTGAGGTCCTATAGCATTCCAAGTCTCTGTCACTATTAACGACGTGACTATTTGTTAAGTATGATTTCATCACTAATTCTTTCATATACAATATATACCTGAATATAAGTACACTTTTTCCTTCAAAATTCCTTCTCAGAAAAGGAAAATCCCCTAATCCTGACTTCTTACGAGATCTCACAAACTGCCTGGTGCTTTATTTTGAATAACAAAGCACTGTTTGTAGAAGATACATTAACCTTAAATGACCTCAACTAATTCCACATTTGGCTTACATAGAAGTCATCTGAAATAATAAGTTGGAAAATAACAAGTAAAGAAATTCAATCAGATACGGTAATTATTCCTGTGGGAATGATCTCAAAATTGGAAATGCTGGATCTCACAAACAGCCTTTTTAGAATCACTTTAAAAATCAATAAAGTTAATCTCCACGTTAATCTCCACATTGCAAAGATCATAAATACACACCTAACTAATTACAAATGCAACTGTCCTAATTTTATGTGACGAGATACTGGGTTTTGGGACAAAACTTCCTGGGATAGCATCATCCTTAGATTCAAAATCTGCTGCATCTCAAACAACTTAGGTGGCAGTGAAGAGGGCATGTTCAGGAGCAGGGCATTAAATGACCTGGAAGGGACCTGAGTAGAGACAATGACAACAATAGTGACGTCCTCACCATTCAGGACAGCTTCCTGAAATGTAAGAACAGCAAAAAGTAGTAATTCTAAACTGTGTATGACTTTATATGAATAAGTTTAAATGTGTATGCATAGTTAAATTATTAACTATGTAAATAGACATGTGATCACGTCATCTATATCCCTAAATGTTTACATACTGAAGATGGCAAAATACTCTTTTGTGGCAGGCAATGGGTGTGGGGAGCAAAGGGCAACTGAACAACAGAAATGAGTTACGTAACCAATGGTATTGTTTAAGTCATGATGTGACAGGAAGAATACTTGGTGTGATTAGTACTAGCACTGATACTCATCAAATGCGTGGAAGCTCAGTTTCCCAATGTCAAGTTCAAGGACTGGACTAAATGTTCTCTAGGATCCTCTGCAATTCACAAATGTTATTTCTATTGTTTTCTACTCTATTCTTTTCTAATGATTCAGGAGCACTGGTAAATACAAACAGAAACGTTATTTTGTAGGCTATTGCAAATTTCTTCTTCCTTACCATTTAATATAACTTGGAAACTAAGTACATTTCCAAAACTTCAGTCCTGCTTTACTGCCCTTATAAGCTTGATTTTTGGACTTTAAGAATCCTTGGTATTATATTACCAACCATTCCATCTTACAATGACATCATTTTAGAGATAAGAGGTATATTTAAGAATGCCTCTTTCAGTATTTTTTTCCCTCAAGAAGAAACTGGGGCTACGAGAGTTTAATGCTGGTTTGCGGCAGAGCGGAGACCCAAACCCAGGCTTTACCCCTTTTGGCTATGAGCCATGGCACCAAGCTCTCGGTACTTCACTCAAGATTACTGTGGTGATGAGTCATATATTCAATTTCTTGAAGTTTTTTCTCGGTTGTATGTATGAATGTACAAAAGTTATGGGCCATATCAGTATAATTTTCTTGTTACTTGAATGCAATTTCTGACTTCTCTCCAGAGGTGAAGAGCCTAATGATCCCTCCACGCCCTATGTGATTCCTGCCCTCCAGCAAAACCAACCTAAGCCTTCAATCATCACTGCATAATTCTCCCACTTCTGCTAAAGAGATAACTCTTTCACGCCAGATGAGCCGCATTTCTAATTAGCAGACTCTCCTCATGGAGCACCATCCTACGGTAAATCAAACAGAATGGACCTGGTGACAACAGATGCTGATCTCAAGCACACCGCTTGTGAAATCATCCATTATGCAGAGGTGGCCTAGGAGGGCTGGCACAGAGGGCCCTGCTCACACCACCACAGCACCGCCATTCCATAGCGTCTCGGAAACACACACATCACATCAGCACCTGGTAAACTTTACGCATCTTACTTGGGATTATACAAACTACCACTCTCTGTAAACTTGTCTTTGCCTTTTCAAGCTCAAATACTATTACTACTCAGAGTTACATAATGCTAAGGCTTACGACTGGATGGTTAACAAAAATTAATGCTTACCTTCAATTCTCTTTAAAGCTGAAAGGCACATATCCTGACTTGGAAACTCAAAGGGATTGCTGCAGGTTCGAATGGTGTTACATTCACATTTCCCATTGATTATATTGCAGCCAGCAATAAGGTTTTCATTGCATGGTTTAAAACCAAGCAGTTGGTCATCAGTCCAGTTCTCATCTGTAAAACAATTAACAACCAGATAATGTGTGTTTGCAGCTTCATTTAAAGGCCTGTTTGAGGGCAAAAATGCACTGGGATGTCAAGATTAATATTCAATTTTGACAAATCAATTTGTGAAAGGCAGTCTGGCTGAAACTTTACAAATGAATGAAACCCAATCTCTTCATAATAACTGAGAAAACTGAAATAATAGCCATCCATGTAGGCATTAAATAGCTATATGCACAAAGGTTTGAAATAAAAAACCACTACTTCTCTTAATGTGTTATTACAACAATAACTGAGATGCCTTTAAAAATGTTTAATATCAAATAAAGATTTCTGGGTTTTTTCATGTTCAATAAAATTACAAGAGTCACATTTGTCAATCTACAAAATTATTTTTTAAAAAGCTCTTTTTTGGCCAGGGACAGTGGCTCATGCCTGTAATCCCAACACTTTCAGAGACCAAGGCAGGGGGATTACTTGAGTCCAGGAGTTCATGACCAGCCTGGGCAACACAGTGAGACCCAGTCTCTACAAAAACAAAACAAAAAATTAGCTGGGAATGGTGGTGCATGCCTGTGGTCCCAGCACTCAGGAGTTTGAGGTGGAAGGATCACTTGAGCCCACGAGGTTGATCACGCCACTGCATTCCGGCCTGGGAAACAGGGTGAGACTCTCTTTAAAAAGCTAATTTTTTACTCTATTGATAGAGACCAACTTTAGGTTTAAAACAGCTCTTCAACTTACTGCATTAAGGCAGCTAATAATCAACATCAAAAATCAGATACCACCAAAAGAGTTACAATGGAGGGGATCCCCTCTAATGCGTTTGGGGAGACTGATAGTATCCATCACTGCCAACCCAAAGCCAGAAACAACAACAAAACTAAAGGGCTGCAGCTTAGTGACAGGCTGAGGTAACTGAATACTAAGGCTGAGACCAAATCAGGTTCTGATCATGGAATGGAGCAGACCACAATAAATAAAGTCGATTTTAAAAACAGCTATCATGGGACTCAGCTCCAAAAAATGCAATGAATATGACAGAATCATATGCAGGCTCAATTCTTAATAATATTCCTCATAGGAAATTAGACTATTTCTCTCTATGAATCCTTGGGCCATTATATGGGTTTTTTCCACACTTAACATTATCTTTAACTGATACTTTACCCACCTGAAATGGGAACTGACTGTTACATAGTAAACATGTTTCTGATAAGCATATCTGAAGAGAATTTTTTAAAGTACTTGAATTTAAGAAACCTTAAACCTCTTGCTCAAACTGAGGCAGGTATAAATGCCATCTTAAAAATCTGTTTTTGGCTGGGAGTGGTGGCTCATGCCTGTAATCCCAGCGTTTTGGGAGGCCGAGACAGGCAGATCACCTGGTCATCAGCCTGGCCAACATGGTGAAACCCCATCTCCATTAAAAATACAAAAATTAGCTGGACATGGTGGCACATGCCTGTGGTCCCAGTTACTCAGGAGGCTGAAGTGGGATAATTGTTTGAAACAGAGAAGCAGAGGTTGTAGTGAGCCAAGATTGCGCCACTGCACTCCAGCCTGGGCAACAAAGCGAAACTCCGCCTCAAAAAAAAAAAAAAAAAGACAGTACAAACAAATGGTTCTTATTTTTATAGGGTTAGCTTTTATTGCTGGCATCATTGCTCAGTGCATAAGTGAAGCAAAAGTCTGCTCTTCCTGACTGAAATAAATATTTTCTCACCAAGAGGTCTTTACAAGAATGTCATCTACTACATAAAGAGCTTCAGGGAGGTCCTTTGAAAAGGGAGAATAGAAAATCTCGTTTTTGATTTCAGGAGATCAGGCTCACTTATTTGATCAAAGCCTCAGCTTTTAGTAAAATGATTATCTTTCAGATTTGAAGTTTATACCGACATACAATTTATGTTTTACTTAAAAACTGTTCTCCTATTTAGCCTATATTTGGTTCTGAGAAACAACATATATATAACATATATAGGTAACATATATAACATATGATATGTTATATATAACACATACATAACATCATATATAACATGTTATATATAACATATATGATATATAGCATAAACATGTTATATATAACATATGTTATATATGTCACATATATACATGTTATATATAACATGTTATATATGACGTTATGTTATATATGTTATATATAGAGAGAAGCAACATACACACACACACATATAACATAGACACATAAAGGTACATTCCTATCTTCAAGACAATGAAATTAGTAAAGTACTCTGAAAGGAAAGTCAGAAGAAGAAGAAAAAGAACACCATATTGAAAAAATTCAACATAGAAAAGAAGGTGATATTTATCTTCAGTTATAACAAAATGTGCATCCAAGTGATTTCTTATCTCTGTCTAACTGTGAACATGCCAGTAGTACTAGCATTTTACTACAGTTCAGTCAGATTTGCCATGCAGGAATTTTTGTGACTACATATGCAAATTTATAACTGAAAGGCAGTTTAGCCCTAGGAATTAAAAGAACTTGTAAGAAATTCAAGTAACATTTGAACTACTGGAAAACCATGTATATTTGTCCTCCTTTCCTTCACAGTTTTAAGAGGAAATCTTTATCACTGTTCTTATAAATACGTGCAGTTTATGAGTTGATCCTACTGCAGAATTTTTTCCACAGTAAACATCCCTTCCCACCATTCTAATTGGAACTCCCTGAAGACACCACTCTCCTGAACTACCACAATATCTTCTAACCTGGCTCCCTGCCACTATTCTCTTGTCTCTCCACCTCATTCCCCACAATGTCCCCAGATCCATCTTCCTCAAAAAACAAACCTGCCCAGTAATTCTCTCTTGGCAATAAGAAAATGTCCCAGCTTCTTACTGCTGAATATCAGCTTCCTCATGGCATGGCTTGTAGCTACTTCTGCAGACCCATTTTTCACCAGTCGCTCTCACATCCTAATGCTCTGGGCACACTGCGGATCTTACTAGAAACCCGCAGGAACTGCTCCCATGCTTTACTCGGGAGTGTCGTCCACCTGGAATACCTCCTTCCCTTCTTCCTCTGCTATCTCCTGCTCATCCTTCAAAACCTAGCTCAGATGTTACCTCTTTCGAGACGCCTTCTCTACCTGTCCCAGGAGAATAAGCTGCTCCATCCTCCATGCTCCCACAAACATCTGCACAGACCTGTTGTCCCCTACCATAGTGGTTTTATGTAAGCCATAATTCCCCAGTAGACAAAGAAGCCTCACATATGTATATATACACACGTATATATATGTATTATACATATATGTGTATATACACACACACATATGTGTCACTGGTATGGTCAATGCAGTTGTGTCTTTAACAAAAAAATGCCTAATTAAAAAATGTATATATATATATACACATTTTGTATATATGTACACATATATACAAAACATCACAAGGAAAACTATGTTTCAAGATAATATAAAGAACATGTTTAAACAATACAAATCCTATTTTAAAAGCTTATCATTACAGCACTGTACGAGGCACACATTTCAAAGAAATGCTTGGAATACTGGGCACATTTCTCACTAGGCATCATCTATCATTACTCTCTTCCCCCCATTCGGCTCTAAGACTTCAACCTCTTATCACCTGGCTGGCATCAACAGTCCTTCCAAGCAGCCCATCTCACAGCCAATTGGTTTTCACTGCCAGATGCTTTTCTCTGCCTCCCCACAGGAAGACCATTTCCCCCAAATCTGGAATCACAACTAAAAGGCCTTTGATGAGGCCGCTGGCCCCTTGCTGTTTTCTGCTGCTTTCTCAGCAGAAGTTTCCTGGCAGCAGCAGCAGACTCACCTGAAGATGCTCAGGTGAGGACTGCACCTGAAGATGCTCAGGTGAAGGTGACCATCCCCCTCAGAAACATTGCTGCCACTATGTTCAGCCAGGAAGCATCACTGACTCTAAAGCTAACAACATCGTAGACTCTTTTATTTTCTTTTTTTTTGAGAGTAAACTCTTTCAATTCTCTGCCTGCTCCTAATCAATACTTTGTTTTTCTTCTTGGGAAATGGTTTCCCTAGCAACCACTGCTTCATAGGATCAAGTACAACATGCCACTGAGACAAATGCTTTTCTGGTATTCAATTACAGAACACTGTATTTTAAAATAATTTAACAAAATCAACAAGGACTGAAAGCAAAAATGTAATGAGGTTTGATTATAGAAATCAAATCTGAGCCCAAGAGTTCTGCTAACAGCAGTCAGCAAATTATGTTTTAAAATCTTTTTCCTAAGTAAATCCACATACACAGCACAAGAATCAAGGTTCTGATTCTCTAACATAGTTCCTGGTTTCTCCTTGGACTGGTCAGGAAAAAAAAAAGTTAAAAACAGAGGTACTGATTTTTAACTATATGAAGTAGGTTTTTTCCCGGGACCCTAAATGTGATAAGATGTAGTCTCCTAGCCTGAAAGGTGAAGACAACTGAGGTACCTCTGCAAACGTATTTTTAAGTTTATAATTTCTGCAAGATACCAAATTAGGATATCACGTAAGTTACTTTCTCTAAGTATAAAATAAAGAAACCTAATTTCATAAATATATTCAAATTCATAAATGTTCAAATATGTCCAATATTGAGTACTACAGTGAAGTGCCAGGTATATTAAACTGCTAAACCAACACTTCCACTTGGATGTTCAGAAGACATCTTGAAATATAACGCTTTTTCTCATGACAAGCTCTGTACTTCAGTATGCAGCAGAATTACTTTATGTGTATTTCCCCTTTCATCCCACAGAACATTAATAAGATGTGTAATTGAGGGCTGAAACGTCATAAACTTAATAATTTGTATTGCTTCGATCAAGGGCATTCAAGGAAACTAATTTTTATTATTTTAATTACTTACCATTTTGCTTTACTGAAAGTACACAGTGAATACAATAACTTACTAGCACAATTTGGTGCCACAACCTCTATTCATACTAAAGTATCAGGAGTTTTATGTACCATTTTTTTTTGCACCGTTAGTGCAAAGTGGAAAAAGAAAAAAAAGCAAATAAAATATTAATATGATTATGGAAATAGTTTTGACCTGATTTACCACCCAAAAAGGGCTTGGGGCTTCTAAGCGGTCTGTAGCCCCCACTTTGAGAACTGCTGTTCTAAAGAGCAGGTCCTGCAGCTACACCTAGGCCAAGGAATAACAAAGAACGCTGGGTACCTCTTCTAACAGTTACTGTAGAACCATAAAAATGAATGTTTCTTTAATGTGATTTAGCTAATATGTAACTGGTAAATAGGAAAACGGTGTCAGTATAATACAGCTGTTATGCTGGTTCTCATGTGATTTTTCCCAGCACATTAATGTTCTAAAAAAATCAAAAGTGGGCTGGGCGCAGTGGCTCACGCTTGTAATCCCAGCACTTTGGGAAGCCGAGATGGGTGGATCACGAGGTCAGGAGATCGAGACCATCCTGGCTAACATGGTGAAACCCCGTGTCCACTAAAAATACAAAAAAAAAAAAAAAAAATTAGCTGGCATGGTGGCGGACACCTGTAGTCCCAGCTACTTGGGAGGCTGAGGCAGGAGAATGTCGTGAACCCAGAGGCGGAGCTCGAAGTGAGCCCAGAGCGCATCACTGCACTCCAGCCTGGGTGACAGAGCGAGACTCCAACTCAAAGAAAAAAAAAAAAAAATCAAAAGTGGGCCAGGTGCAATGGCTCACACCTGTAATCCCAGCACTTTGGGAGACTAAGAAAGGCAGATGACTTCGCCCCAGGAGTTCGAGACCAGCCTGGGCAACATGACGAAACCCAGTCTCTACAAAAACCACAAAAATTAGCCGGGTGTGGTGGCGCATGCCTGTAATCCCAGCTACTTGGGAGGCTGAGGCATGAGAATTGCTTGAACCTGGGAGGTGGAGGTTGCAGTGAGCCAAAATCGCACCACTGCACTCGAGCCTGGGCGACAGAGCAAGACTCTGTCAAAAAAATAAATAAATAAAAATAAATATCAAGAGCAAGTTTTCTCACAGTTAAAAGTCTTACCAGTATATGGAAGACCTGAAGAAAAGGCTGAAAATTTTGCTTAAATTCCCTTCTTTAGTGCAAGAAATGACTGCTCTCGTGGTTAAAATGTCCTCTATATTAAACTATCTGGGGAAACTGCAAGCAGAAATGAGAAGGCTAGAGACACTTGCCCCTGTATTAAAAACAAAACGAAACAAACAAAAAAACCCCACAAAAACAATGATGAAGAAACTACTGGATGTTATGTTTAATTCTGATAACACCATTCTACATGAAAAGTAAATATCTTCAACACCCCGTGCCCTGAAAGGAGGCAGAATGAGCTTCGGAGTGTGGAGGGCTGCAAACGATGGGCTACCAGAGATCCAGGTGCAAACAAATGCCAGGAACAGCTTACCTGGGCCAGTATTTTTATTTGAGTTCTTATTGTTTGCATTTATCCTATATACACACAGTTGCATAGGTCTTGAGTGACCTTCCCCAACCCTATTTTTCCCAACAGCTCTCTTATTTTTAATGTAATGAATGATTTTGCAGAATATGAGTAGGTTTTTTTATTTGCTTTACAAGAGTGAACAACATATGTTGCCAAGGCAGAAAACACCCGTACTTCCAATAGCTACATTCAGTCTTGTCCTGGACTTAGTCCTTCTCCTCTAAGAATATCTTTCAATATTCTTGGTGATGCCTGAAATTCTTTCCTTCTACATTTGACATCAAAGATTTTCAATGCAAAGGCTAGTTGGAGAGAAGTTTCCATCCTGAGGGCAGGAAAGTGGGCACTGAGAAGGATATGAAGGATGAGGCCCCTTACAAGATGTGTGGAGGCATAACCAACACCAGAGCTGTGAAGAAGCAGCTCCAGGGGATACAGCCCCCTGTGCTAAGGAGCTACAGGAACCAGCTGTGGCAACACTAGCCTGAGTGGTCCTGGAGTCAACCTCTATGCCCTTCAACATATCTTTCCATCTGCTTGCTGGTGTCTGAAATTCCACTAACATGGAACAAAACATTTCAGGTATGAGTGCACTTACTGGACAAAGTACTGTGTGTTCATATGAAATTTCTGCCAGCCTGAAGGTAGAAGGCATTTGTATACTCAGATTCTTACCTTTTCCACCTTGTATCTGTTTAGGTTAATAGAGTTTACTCCAAACCAAGAGATGGCTGCACCCCATTATATGGCAATCCACTTACCAGAAATATGCTATAGCAGATATTAAAAAGCAAGAAACAAATTCACAGTACACACTCAGAAGCTCACAGTAATGGAATTCTGTTGGCAGAAGAGAAGCTTCTGGGAATATATATCAAATTAATTCTCCAGCTGTTCACATATCCCTGTGGCTACAGGAAGATGCAAATAGCTAATACTGGCATCTTTTTTCATGCCAGCCTAGAAACTCCAGTGTAATGTAAAATTGCTGCTCTTAACTCCCCCAGCTCCTGGCTGGCTGTTATCAGGCATTCAGTTCTGCTCGAGGAGGAATCTAATACAGTCTGCTTTCATTCTCTCTGCTTCAAGCTTAAGGCCTATGTTCCCAAAGCTGGTGCTTCCTTCTCTTTCTCTTCCTTGTGCCGCAATCAGTGCAAAGCAGGAAGGGCAAATTTATGGTTATCAGTAGAAATGATTCATGTTACAAAAATGTATTTTACAGACATTTCTACAAAGTGAAACAATTTTAAGCATATGTAACTATAAACCAGAGTGGACAAAGCCTGAATCTTTCAAACAATGGAATACTAAAGTGTGGACACAAATATTTGTTGAAGACTAACTCTTAAACTGATGCAAATGTCTAAATGTATAACAAACAACAAGAACACTGATTTGTATTATGTCCAAGTGAGGAAATCACTGAAAAACAAGCAGTACTGATCCAATATAATAAATCAACTTACAGCAAAATATTTGTTAATAAGCGTATGTCCCATTGCTGTACTTTTCATCCTACACTTCAGCAATACAACTAACAGAGAAGCACCAGTTTCATGTTTCATGAAACAAGAAATGATAAGGACAGGAGAAATTGGGGCTATAGGACACAACTCTCCTACTTCACAGTTCTGCCTAACCTAGGAGCCATCTTAAACTGCATACAAAGAAACAGCCCAGAGGGGGATGGTGTAATGGAGAGGGCCTTGGCCCAGGAGACCACAACCTTAGCTCTGTCACTCATTCACAGCAGGACCCTGAACAAGGCATTTAGCTCTCCAAGCTCCAATTTTTTAATGACAAAAAGGACACAGAATGGATAATTCATGAGGCCCCTTTAGACTTTATCCTCATGTTTGATTCTAGCATCTTTATTGAAATTGTACAATGCTAACAATTTATTTGGAACAGTGCCAGAGAATCACATGCCTATGGCAGTCATAATTTAAATTTAAAATAATGTTCCATTATCAGACCAATTTGACTTTGTTTTGAAAACAAAGTCACCATGCAGAGTAAGGCAAGCCAAAGGTCTTTTAATGTAATAAATATCACTTTCCGGGACCTTTCCAGTATCTCCATTCTTAGAGGATTCACTAGCTGAGGTCTCAGTAAATCTCAGTTTACTGAGGTCAGTTCAAGATTGGCTATGAACTGACAATTGTTGAAGCACTCTGTCATTACACAACTGTCTCTACTTCTGTACATATTTGGAAGTTTCTATAATAAAAAGATTTTTTAATGTGAGGGATTTATAGGGAACTTACCAAATACTTAAAAATGAAGAACAATGGAAGCACCATATGTCAACATTAACGGGGACACAGTTAAGACAGTGTTTAAAGGGAAATTTCACAGGGCATAAGACAAGCTAAAAAAAAAAAAAAAAAAAAAAAAGAATGAACTAAGCATCCAACTTGAAAAAAGAGCAACAGAATAAGTCCAAAGAATCAAGTAGGATGGAAATAATACATCTATGGAGAAAGTAAAAGCAGCAAAAACAGTTAACAAAATTAAAAAACTGGTTCTTGAGAAAGATTATTAAGACATCTTATAAATGGCTTTTGATGAGTAGTCTCACACAGCATGTTAACTCATCCAGATACTCTGATGTCTATTTTTTCAATCACTTTCTCTTTTGAGGTTTTACCAGGAAGCTACTCAAAGTTAGACGCTGAATGGCTCCATTTCTGAAATTTTTTAAATAACCAAGGTAGGTATTTAATGCCCATTTACATGTTTTCCTAGCTGTACTTTGTGGCACAGAACTTAACTCTCTTATATTCCCTCTGCTTTGAGAATAAAATCCAATAGTTTCCAAGGAAAATCTGAGGTCTTCTCCCCTGGTCCATGTTTGTGCTGTGCTAGATCAGCCTTCTATTCAGACACATGCCATGATTAAGCAATGCAGCTGTCTCTGAACTTGAATGTCCAGTAAAAAATGTAACTGCATGTTTATCCAGCTTCAAAGGACATCAATTTTCAGTTATCAAACATACTCTTACTTAAAAATTAATAAATCTTGGTTGAGGAAAAAAGTATTTTGGAGAAATGTCTAATTATTTCGTATTTGTTCTCTTCATCGGGATACTCTAAAAAGACATCCTTGGATTAAGCCAGGTCATTAGGTGTCTCTTACATACCTGGTTCAGAGTGTTTTATCCTCCTTCAGAGGTGCTTTAATGTAAATAACACCCAGCAAGGAGTGTTAAGAGAATAGCCCAACCAAACTTCTTAAGGATATGGAGTTGCAAAGCAATGGTCTACAAAATGAAGTCCAACATGCAGTCATTTGAGTCCCACGCATGGAACAACGCAAAGCCAGTTTAGACTTGATCCCAACAAACTTCTTCAACCTCATCTCTGCCATGCCTTCCTCTTCTTCCAGTAAGACTTAGTGACTGACTATGAATTGCCTGAATGTCCCATGTTGTTTCATGACATTCATGGCTGTTCTGTCTGCCTAGAAAGCTACTTCTCTTCATCTGCACTGGAAACTCCTCCTCAGTGGTTAATATTTTCTTTAGGTTTCCCCACTCTATAGGGACTGAATTAAGTACTATTTCCAATGTAGGACTTCTACTGCATATCTATTAAAATTACTTCACTTGTAGCAGCACAATGAAATTGTTCATCTAATCTCCTTTACCAGAAGTGGGTTCTTTGAAACTAAGGATCTACTTTTTACTCTTCATCACTGAACTATCATAGGGCTTAGCAAATATAGCTTAGCAAAATAAATACCTGCAGAAGGAATAAATAGGGATAGAGAGGACGAGCACATGAATTTAATCAAAGCAATGTGAATCTCTGAGCAGCAAACTTTTTCTGGAAAGTAAATTTGTTGGTAGAGGAAGAAAGTCAATTATTTAGAAATAACAGAGAAACATCTTTGGATCTCAGTCTTCCTACTTGTGAAATATTAATATTAGCTCAAGTTTTCTTTTAACCTCAATACTGTATCAAGCAACACTTCCACAAATCAATATTTATGACATGTTGAAAGAGTGAATGAATATGCCTCAACCATGTTAGATAAATAAATAATAACTTAAATAATAAACTTTTAATCTCCCTTTCTGCCACTTCTGTATATTATGACAATAATTAGATAATGTGACACACGTTAATGCTTCTTGCCAGAATGTGACTTGAGGACATGAATAATGCACAGTACCATTTTATAAATATTAATGGATGCTCTAACCTAAAATCTGTTAGTCAAATCACCAAGAGTAAACCGGAAGACTAGGTATGGGAATTGCACACGTCTAAAAGTGTGAACCACTAGAGTGAAAAGAAATGTGACTAGACCTTCTAACAATTAAATACACATGGTGCTCTGAAAATAAGCACTGTGAAGGTATACATTTTTCGTTATACTAGGTGAAGAGGTAGCACAGATAATAAAGCACATTTCACCCCGAGACTAATCTTCTGATAACAGTTAACACTCATTGAGCACTTTCTATGTGCCAGAGACTGGAATAAGCACTCTCCATGGATTAATCAGTTTTACTGAGGAGGGAAGCTGAGCAACCTAGGTCTAAATCCCATATAGGATGTCACCCAGCAGGGGACATGAGGAGCTGAAGAAACAGGAAAGTGAGGCAGTCAAAGGCTGGGCAAAATTTCAAGTTCATGTCAATCCAGAAGACCTGAGCATCAGGGAAGAGAAGGGCAGGACCACCACTAATTCTCCCATCTCACTCTGGTGAGGTCCGTCTCCCATAATATGGCCTGGAGACCCCTGCTGATGGTCCTTTAACCACCAGGACAAGCAGAGGCCCCTCTATGACACCTTGCAGCCAAGAAACACAGCTGCAGAAGCACCTTTGGAGCCATCAGAACTGAAAACCCACCAATATAAACATGATCTCAACTAATCTATCATCGAGGAAAACAAGAGGTTCTTTGCTAAGACCTTCATATACAGCAATACTCCTGAAAAGCAAATAATAGTTTTGAAAAGGTTTAACGATCTGGAAGTTGCAATAAGGAATCTTTTCAGGATAATAACTTTGTGAAATCAGCTAGCAATCATTCTTTCAAGGAATGTTTTTACAAATCAACTTCAGCACTGCTGTGCACTTTACCTTAATAATTTATCCGAAGTCTTCAAAATAAACCAAGTGTAAGATAAATGAAAGAGTGACATAAATTCCAACAATTATACTACTGATCCTTGCCATTAACTCTAATACTGGTCTACAAAGAAATATCTTCCCTAAATATCTTGCCTAAAAACCCAAACCTTTTTTTTTTTTTTTTTTTTGGTGAAGCAAGATTATGTTTGGTCTTATTTATTCCTACTACACACTCCAAGAATCTGGTCCCAGCAACAAAACAAAATTTGCCACCAATATTCAATGAACATTGCTTCATATGTACGGCATACCATTTCCCAGTTGCCCAGTTTCATCTTAAGTGGAAGTCTGGCATGTATGTCAAAACCTTTTTTCTTAAAACATCATTAAGATCCACGTGGTTAGTGTATGTTTAGGTGGACAGTAGTGCTATAAATTAGAAATGAGAATCACAGAGACAACTGTGGCCTATTAAGACATCTCACAACACAGGGCCTGATCCACTGATTTTAAAGGCATCAAGTCCTTGAAATTCATTTTAAAACTCTCCAGAAAGAAGCAAATATAAATTAGGGGACAATGAAAAGCAGGACTCTTGCCTTAGGCCATGTCAAGAAATGAATATGAATACCTTGGGTGGACTATTATTTACACAGCAGTGATCTGACCCCTAACATTCATGGGAAATAAACCAGACAACAAGAACACAGAAAGATTAAAGTCTTAAGAACATGTTTGAAAAACATATTTACACATTTTTCACAAAACTGAGTTTCCTTTGTGTAGTATCTTACCTCTATACCTAACAGACACTCAGCTCCAACTCACTGGGTCCTCACTTTGGGGGTCCCAGAGATGACAGCACAAGCCGTATCTATAAATCTATGACGGCACTCTCCTGACCACAGGGTCAAGTCTGACCCCTCACACTGATAAATGAGGCCTGTGCCTAGCCCTAGCTGACCGTCCAGTTACCTCCCACTGTGCAGACAGCTGCTCTTCCCTTCCCCGGCTACTGCAGCCTCAAGGCTTTGGCACTTGTGTTCCCTCTGTCTGGAACATCCTACTCCAGGTGTGTGCATGGTTCACTCCAGCACATCTTCAGGTCTTCAATCAAACTCAACTTCCGGCAAGACTTTGGCAGACCATTAAAATTGCAAACCAGATACCACTGTGGCCGTCTCTGTCCCCTTTCTCAGCTTTATTTTTCTCCGTAGCACTTCTTTCCTCTTGTATGCTGTATGTTTTCCTTACTAATTTGGCTGATTCTGTCTATCAGAAAGCTCCGGTTGGTAGGAATTTTTGTCTTGTTCACTGCTGTATCTTCTGCACCTGGAACAGGGCTCAGCACATAGTAGGGCCTCCATAAATACTTACTCAATCAGCTGATTCCCTGAGTATACTATGAATGTTCACTCCCATGGGCCTTTACGGATCCCATTTCTCTGCTTAGGAACACTTTTTTTTCCTCCTGTCTACCTAGAAAGTTGCTACTACCATACTGTGCCCAGCTTAAATATCTTTTCTTCAAAGAAGTCTGATTTTCAATTTTCTTTCACCCATCCCTCTCTCTTTCCAGCACACCTGCCCCCAGCACTTCCCTTATCCTAAGGCACTGCTGAGCTTCTTGGGAGCAGAAACTGCTTCCCTCATTTCTATACTCACTCTGTGCTGAGCACACAGCAGGCCTCCATATCCACTTGCTGAAGTAAATAAATGGTAAACCTGAGTAAGTGACTGCTCTATGAGGTAACTAGTATTATACTCTACTAACAATGCTGCATGGAAAAAAAGCAGCAGCTTTAAAAATGTTCTGTAGGTATCAAAGTTTCAGGTTTGTTTATTCACTACTTATGCATTCATATTTAAAATCTTTTGGGAATGGTTGAGATGCAAAGAAATAAACTTTATAATAATTCAGTCCTTCCAAGGACTAGGAAGCAGGTAAGTTTCAGATATTTTAAAACATAGCAGTCAAAATTAAGGAAAAATTTTTTATAGATTTCTACATTTCAAATTAGAACACATGTAGGTGTAAACATACACATGTAGAAAATTATTTGCTTCCAAAAGAAAACGTAAATATAACAGGTATGCATCACCCAGTCCTTTTTCCACATGCTACAGCAATATGTATTCCCATATGCAGTTAAGTAGGTAGATTTTTCAAGATCATGATTCTGTCATATTATTCTATTTAAAGTTGGTATTTAGAGTGGAAAAGAAGTCTCAAAAAAACTATCCAAATGACAAAGCTCATAATTTGTGGAAATACCTCTAATCACTATTTTATTAGGTTCAATACACCTTTCAAGAACTAACAGCTTTTAGGATATAAAAGGAAATACCAAACGCAGATAATTCCCATAGGATGCTCTGATCAAATCCATATCCTATGTAATGAACAATAATGATCACCAAGTTTCAAAGGATTAGAATATACAGAGATGCACAGCTTTTAACTTACGTGTATGTGCTTATTCTTTCCATTGTTCATTCCATTGTTTTGAACTTCCAATTTATGGAAGACTGGTAAGTTCTCAAGGCAGACCAGAAGATGCACCCCTTGAACCGGGAGACACAGGCCAACTTAGCTGCAGCACTGCCTGCAGCATCACACTGGGCCTCACCTGGTGTCTTTCTTATCAATTGGGTGGAAGAAAGGGATGCTGCACACCTGGACTGGCAGGCCCAATAAATTAGTGCCATAACCATGACATTTCTATTTAGCACCAGGACCAGTATTCCTAGGACTTCATATAATGTCTTGTGAGAAGAGAGAAAAGGACATTAGCACCCTTGCTTCAGACAGGATGTGTGGCATGGCCACGGAGCACTAATTATCATTCAAGACTACTCTGGGCACAGAAGTTAATTTACTCAACACAGAGAGATTCCAGCTGCACAGGAAACACAAGCCCTTCAGGTATGGCAGCAGTTAGGATCTCTCTCCACTTAAAACAGGTGTTTCAGAAACAGACTCTGCCTATAGTTTCTATTCCTTTCCCAAGAGCATGGAATTTAATTTTAAACATCCCCAACGAAAAGCTGGCTTGCCAACACACGCAGTTTGGAAACAGCATGATCTGCTAGTGGTTCCACAAGGGTTTACTGAGGCGGTTCCAGGCCCTGGTTCTGCATCCTGATTCTGCCAAAGGCTTTAATTAGGAGGAAGTTGAGGATACAAGGTTCCCTAATCCTGGAGAGAAGCAAAGAGCTGCTGGGCATATCATTACCCTGAGGCTCGTCCTCAGGTTTTTCTGAAAACCTCTTTGAGGGAGGTAACAGACCCAAGTGTGGTCCAGGTGGGTCCACCAATGACAGAAAACAGAAAGAGACAGGTGAGTAACAGTTGGCCTCACACTTGCACATGCACCCGCCCCTTTCACTAACCCCAATGACCCTATCTTTGCCAAGGCTGAGCATGTTAAAAAGCACTGGGGTATCCAAATGGGGTATGCTTTACTCTAAAATAAAAATGGCATGAAAGGTTTTTTTTGAGACGAAGTCTCACTCTATCATACAGGCTGGAGTGCAGTGATGTAATCTCAGTTCACTGCAACCTCTGCCTCCCGGGTTCAGGTAATTCTCCCGCCTCAGCCTCCTGAGTAGCTGGGATTACAGGCGCGAGCCACTGCACCTGGCTGGAAGTTTCTTTAGGAGGGTCTTTTCCGCTTTCTAACATACTTGGTTTCTAAAGTGAGAAGTGTGTCTAGTCCACACAGTCACTGGACATTCCTTTTCTCATCCATCACCTTTGTCCTCTCCTACTACAATTTCCTCTGCATTCTGGCCTGCTCCTCCTCCTTCCCCTCACATCCTTTCCTCCTCACCCCAACTGCTCTGGCAGCTCATGTTCCTAAGCCTGGCTCTGCCAGAGGCCCCGGACCACAGGCCTGGTCTGAGGAAACCTGCCGGCTCCCTGCCCTGTCAGCCCCGCCCTCAGTGTGGGAGTCTAGCGGGAGCTGCCTGTGGGGCCGCGCTGGGCAGCATTTCCTTTCCCTCCATCCCACCTCAAGGCCATAGGGCACTCCTTCCCCCTCCTCCGAGTCCTTCCTGTTTCCCAGGCCAGGTCCATCCAGGACACTCAACTGCCAGGGGTCAGAGTGCCACATTCCAGAGGCTTCACACCACCACTGGGAGGGCTCTAGATTCCTGCGTGGGGGGTAGGGGCGGGGGCAAGAAGGCGGGCAGAGAGGCTGGCAGGGAAAAGTACAGCAGAGGCTGATCCAGCCCACTGTGTTCTGTATTCTGGGACAAAGTCATGGGGCAGGGAGAACAGTGGGGGCCCCCAGGAGTTCTCTCCAGACTGGGCAAGAGAAAGCTCCTTGACCCCTTTGGGTTAGGCAGGAAAAAGAGGCCATAACTGCAGACATGGTCGAAATTTCTTTTAAAATAAGAGAACATGACAAACTTTTATGGGTCTCAGTTCCTTAATCTGTAAAGTTAGGCTGGCCTAAAGGTGCTTTTCTGAAGAAACTTCCAACGCCACAATTCTGATTCCTGGTGTGGCAACAGTCCTCTGACCTCACTGATTTTCAGTCTGATGAGTTTTTGGCTAACGAACAGAAATACCACTTTCATTTGGAGGGCAAACAAAACTTCAACCTCCCAAAGCAAAATCCTCCCCTTGCAATACTGGATTTCTGTGCCTTGCAGACTCAATGTCTCCCAAACTTTATGTCCTTCTTTTTATTTCTTTGTCCTGTAGGTTTTAACTCTGTAGACTCTGGGCTCAAACCCACAGGATCTGGCCTCTCAAGGGCTTCCAACTCTTCCTGCTTGCAGGCCCCCAAGGCTTATGAAATTAAGCTCCAGGATGTGCATCCTATCAAGGTCACCCTCTGGAGCTAAGGGCTGCAGCATGATGGGACTGGACAACTCTGGCCCCATCCAGACCCAAGGGGAGCAGACCAGAGTACCATGACATATTGGGCAGTGCTGAATCCCTCTGACACAAGAGTACCACTCCACTGGAACTCAAAACAGGGAAGCCGGCAAGGAATAAGGAGCTTGAGCTCAAACTGTGTAGCATCAACAGGTGAACAAGCAGACTTCAGCCTGGTCTCGTGGAGGAGGATGCAGAGCTGGCCTGGCACTCTGAGGACAGGAGTACCTGATTGATAAGTGCAGACTCTGGCAGGGAAGGAAACAGAAAACGGTGCTGGGGAGATTGGGGAGAAGGAATAAATGAAGAGGAGTCCACTTAGGGCTGCCATTCATGCATCAGAGTCATAAGAAGCATGTGCAGTTAGGCTCTGCCTCTGCAAGACAGTCCATGGAGAAAATATCCCTGAGTGGTCAAAGTCTATCAACTGTACTTCAACTAAATCTCTACATTCCTCCCATATACATACCTTTTTTTTTTTTTTTTTAACCAAACTATTGCTTTTAATAAATCCTTATGAGTAAAGTTTGACCACAAAGTCAGTCTGTGGGTAAGATGATTAATATGATCCTACAAAAACATACCCTGATACAGATTCATCTCATTCTAAGCAATTGCTTTTCTTTAAAAAAAAAAAAAAAGAAAGAAAAGAAAGAAAGAAATAGAATCCCTGACCAATTATGACCTCCTTCCTCTCAAGCAAGGATTCAACACAGAACACTCATTTACTAAGACCCAATACTAGTGAGAGGATATGTTTTCTGGAATTAACTAGAGTTTGGACCCCAAGTACATACTACCCTTCATTAAAAACCAGTTGAGTGCTCTGTTCGGAAGACTGCACATTACCTCTGCGTGCTGCTCTTCTCATACTCTGAGAAGGCCACACTGTTGTCAGGGCTGAAATAAAAGTGCCTGATTTTTGTACCAGCAGAGTGTGGAACTACAGCAGAAGCAAATCAGATGGCTCATAAATCAGATGTGCTGTGACAACTCTTCCTTTCATGAAGATCAGATTTTAAATGGACCACTTCGGTTTGGATGAGAGAAACATGAGAAAGAAGGAAAGCATTTGTACATTCTTCTAGTCTTTTAATAAAATGATGAATCCTTCAAACCACCTGCATAATTTTGCCACACAAGAACCACAGTGTACTCATTTGCACTGATAAATTTATTTCACTTTAACTTGACTACAAGGCAAGGATTTCATAGTTACAAAAAAAAATCTGGAACACAGAGACCTAGAAAAAGGAAAGACAAGTTATTAAAATTTGTACAATGGACAACAGAAATATTTCTTTAAAACAAGACAAGCTATTTCATTTGAATGAGTATGCGTGTATGTTAGCTGAAAGCTCTAAATTTCTCCATAAAAAGGATTTTTACTACTGTTGCTATCCTGTTACAGAATTCATTTTTAAAATCAATAAATATTTTTAGAATGAGAAGAAGCACTTACAAAATGCTGATAACAGGACTGTAGGTTCATGTTGTTGTCACCTTTGTAGATATGATCACCTGCACTCCAGCCTGGGTGACAGAGTGAGACTCCGTTGACAGAGACTCCATTTCAAAACAAAAACAAAAACAAACAAAAAAAACCCCATCTTCTGCAAATTTTAATCTCTAGCTTGATGTCTTTTGTTAGCCAAAAAGACATTAGACTTTGAAAATGACTGAGGTCAGAGGACTGTTGCCACACCAGGAACAATCCAATCTCTGGATCAAAATCTCTTACCTTTAGGATAGCAGTCCCCACCAAGAGAACACAAGGACGCATACCCTGTAGTCTTTGCCATATGAAATGGCATCAGCATAAACTTTCAAATTAACTTTAAGTTAAAAAAAAAAAAAAAATGACTTACCGCCTTATGTTAGAGCTGTGGGCTTCATCCAGAGTATGGCTCAGGCACCTCAAAATGAATGGTGGCACTCCTTCCCCTACTGTTGCATCTGGACCATTTGGGGGACCATTTGTTCCTCTTTGAGATGAGCAGTAATGCTGAGAGCAGCCTCAAATTCAATACCCCGCAGCTAGAGAGAAACATGTTAGGTGGCGCCTGCCTAGGAGGACAATCATGAACAAAACTTCCTCACAAGCATCTTCAATGTGATGTAATGTGAAGAAAAATATCCCATCAATTACTCATTGATTTAAAATACATTTACTGAACACCTGCTACTTACACAGTGCTGTGCTACACAGAAGCCCAGTAGGCTATTCAATTATAGAGCATCTACCTACCCATCTATCGCCTTAAAAGCAAACATAAGTTACAATGCAGATTAGCCTCTAAGTTTAGAAAGGGTAAAGTCTCATTAATATGCCCACTGCACATGTTGGAGTCTGAAATATCCCAATAATGCTTACTGAAAACAAATCAACTGATGGCTTTGTCCTTTCAAAATTACCTTGGGAGCCAGTAAATATTACTGAAACACCTGACAGACCGAGTTTGTTAGGTATGATTATCAAATCATAGGCACCCAGTTATCAACACAGAATCTGGAACATTCTACCCCCCTGCCAGCAGCTAGGGAGTAAATGTCTTCAGGCCTATGATGCCTTATTTCAACCAAATGTAACTCTTATTTGATGATAAGAGAGAAGGAAATCACTTTCCCACCTTCTGAATATTACATTTACTCAACAAAGCATGAATGAGTATGTGCTATGTATAAACCATAGTTTTAGATGTTGAGGTACAAAGATACAATGACAATGTACATTTACTGTGTGCTTACTGTACACACAAGCCACTATTCAAGTGCCTTACATGAATGAATTAAGTATTCCTTATAACCACCCAAAAGAAATGGATACTATTGTTATTCCCATTTTACAGATGGAAATCATGAACGGAGGTTGGGGAGCTTTGGCCAGGGTAACACACCATGCCAAGTCGCCAGGCTGGACTATGCACTGGCTTCTGAGCCTGAACTCCCACTAGTGCATGATTTTGTCTCTCATTAATAAAACATGATTTCTCCCTATGGATTTATCATCTAAATTTCTCCAGAGGAAGTCATTTCTACTGGGCAGGTTTTCTTGAGACTGTATCCCTAACACTCCTTGGCAAGTGGATGCAATGTGTGCTAGTCATACAGGTGGATAAAATGCCCCAAGACTGGGGTGACTAATCCTCCAAGGAGGAAGCAACAGGGCCAAGAGGGCAGAGCCAGCACTGGAGTGAGACCAGCGCCACCAGTGAGCTGTGATCAGCTGGCTGGACAGTGCCCCTGAGCTCTGAACAGCAGAAAACACCTGTGTGCAGGGCTGGGGGTTGACCAAGGGCAGCTGTTGGATGTGGGCCTTCCGGAACCCACATGGGGGGAGGCAAGGGAAAGGGATTCAGACCCTGAAAGGGGAAATCAGTGACAAACCCATGAAGAGACAAAAGACAGCTCAGGAACTGCTGCTCTGTCTCTCTACATGAGAGAGAGTGATACACAGACACACGGGGGTCACAAACTCCAAAATCCCACAACTCCATCCCCCAAATGCTATAAGCTTGCTGTATTTACATACCTGTCTTTTCCCAAGAAGCTTGGTGTTCATTATTTTTAAAAACCCTCACAGCAGGTCAGGAAGTCAGGCATTTGAATACAAATACCAAAAGAAAGGGAAAAGAACTGCTGTGGTTGGTGCAGCAAAGAATTCTGAGATACCCACTAAAGGAGATCCAGACAATGAGCATCACCCCTTGGAAGCACCAACTCTAGAGGTAAAAGCGTGAAGCAGCTATAATCAAATCCATCCATAAACAAATCCATCCAGCATTTACCCCTGGCAAGAACCTCCAAGTCTACGACCTCCCTCAAACTATATTTACACCTTCTCCCACATTCTCATATCCCCACAGCCAGAAATAAACCCAGGGCTCTCAAAACTGAGCCTCTCCTCCTCCCGCTCACGCGAGTTGGCCCAGCTCCAAGGCTCTGTAAGCAAGGAAATGCAGTCCAGGGACACTGTATGAACGCTCGCCTACTGTTTAAACATTCGCCTCAACCTGCACAGGTCACGGAGGCTTCACTATCTACTGCAGAGCAAGGAAGATACAAATCCATTTCATTATAAATGAATTTAAACATTTATAATCACATTGGTAAGAAGCTTTTGGCAATAAATAAAAATAAAAACCACTTAAAGCTTTGGTTGAAGATCAACTGATTAAAGAGGAACTATATAATACTGGAAACAATCTATTGATTCCCACCTTGAAGTTTTATAAATTGGTTCCAATAGGAGCTACAGGCCCTATGTTGGGGTGAAGCTTAGGAAAGTCCAGGCCCTTTCTCCCTTTCTAAACCTTTTTTTCGAATGGGCATCAGCTTGCCTTATACCTCTTTATTCATCCTGGAGACAAAATTTCAGCATACATATTTTGGTAGTGGTGGTTACGGTGGGTGCCAAATATTTATTATTGTAGAACATAAATGACTATTAAACTTCAAAATGTTTATTTTACATGCTTGCTGACTTTAGCTAATGTCATTATCCTACGATCCAACTAAAACTCTACAAATACACAAGGTTAAACTGTTAAATTTGCTGTGATTTCACCTTCAAATTAGTTTTTCAGTACAAAGTATGCTCCCTTAAGTCAATATGTTGGTCCAAAAAGTATTTGTGAAAGTGTAATAGTGCATATTAATCACTTAGCCACATATTGTGGCTTAGAAAGTCTAAATAGGTACTCTTTCCAACTAATAAGCAGCCAGGTTCAGTGTTTTCTGGACTATGTTGATTGGTATATATCTTACACTAATTATATCTTCAAAGATTTATAATTCAGAAACAAAAATTTAGTGTTAAAGAGGTAATCAAAATGTTTGTCTTCCTTTTGCTAATCTAAAGAGCACTTAACATTTATATAAAATATATTTGAAGCCTGGTGATTTGATTTTGTATACCGTTTATACAATTTGCTTTGAGGATTTGTATTTTTAAATAGAGATTGCAGAAATCAACCTGAAATATTACAACAGATGCTATATACCTTCTGAATATGAAACCAGTATAAGTTGCATTATATGAGTCAATAATAATACAAGAAAAAGTCTATTTTCCTGATACAATTTCAACAAACTTAATCCTGATAATGATCCAAAGTTTCTTTCAAATTTTATAGGTGCCTTGCTAGATAACGTCTAGCCCTCTGGTTTTAATTTATAAGACGGTGGAAGTGGAAAACTGCTTTAAATCCTTGGAAACAACAGCATATGGCATATGCAAAGCATACAAGTTGCAAATTCACTTTGAAGTTAATATCTAGTTCCCATTTAGAACTTAGTTAATTATATCCACTTTTCATACTAAGTAAACATTTGCAATACAATAATATGCTACAAAAAAAAGCAACAGAATTAAAATGTCTCTACCTGGAGAGCTGGCTATTTGCACAAAACCTACAAATAGTTAACTTTACAAAGCTTCCATACTCTTAGAGTCAATACAGTTCTGGTGATACTAAGCACATCAAACAAAAACATCAAGAGCCACAGCCCTCATGCCATGAGCCTAGGGATCAGATGCACAGGTAGTGAGTGGTCAGATGCTTAGTAAGAAGAGATGACACAATCAAGCTATCTGTCTGGAGCACACCCAGGCACTCAGGAAAATAAATTGCATTACGACTACATAGGATTTTCTCCTAAACAGAATTTTTTTTTCCTTTCTTGCTTTTTAAGTAGTACGGAAAAGAAAGGGGGAAAGGAAATGAGAAGTAACACTGCAGTCAGTACAACCCAATTACTTGACAAATCGTAATAATGAAGACAAGGTAGCAACATAGGACAATGTATTTGATATAATGTTAGGTGGGGAAAAAAACATACACGATGGGTGGGGGGGAAGGATGTCTACAGAGTAAGACTAGGCAGGGATATATACACAAACATGAAGCTACTTTTTGTGTTTGGAACAAGAGCATTTTAGATAATTCTTTCTTCTATTTCCCAAACTGTCTAGTAAAGTTATGTTCCCTTTATAGTAGTATTCTTTAAAAGATGGCAGTGGGCCCAACATTTGGCTCCAGCACACACAGCTAGTGATGGGGAATACATTCAAGAAATAAAACTACAAAGAGGGAATTTAGATAATACCTTTTTCTGAGTGACCCCTTTAATAAGGAGCTTCAGTCTCTTTTTACGAGGCAAGGCCCCTTCCCTCAGGCAACTAAGGTCCGAGAATCTTTGGGCATGAAAACTTCTAAGGAATATCTGCATCAATCCTTTTTGATAGTCTACCTTTCTTGACACATAGTATGGGTAGGACATCAACAACTATAAACTTGGTAGGTGCTTTAGGAACTGCAGTAGAGGAGACACAGGAAAAGACGCCACAGCTTTATGTAAGCCACTTAGGAGACAGACTACATGTATCTAATCTGTGTAAATTAACGAATGATGGCCAGAGGCAGATTTTTTTTTTGTTCTGTTGGAATTAACAGAACCTAACAGCTTCAGTTTGAAAAACATACTCCTATCACAGAAGAATGGACGTAACAGACTACCAGGACATGCACATGACCCTGTGAGCAATCTTTTTTGCATGTGTGCATGTTGTACACATGGATGCACATGCACAAGTATGCGCACACATCACATAATCTCCAACGTGTGCATAGCTGTCCACTGTAATGACATTTCCTCACTGTGACAAAAGACTGACAGAGAATACCTGCATTTCCATACATACAGGTTCAGGGATACCTTCCCATGGCCATTCTGCTGGTCCACCGGCTCTGCAAATGACAACTTCATTTCTACCTCTCAAAATGCCCCATTGGTTTGCTTTCTCTATCACAAATGTGACCTTTTCTCCCCAAGTGCCATCTTTGGGTACAGCTGTAGGCACGATAGGCCAGTCAAAGGCTGGTTCAAGCAACTGATTTCCCCAAATAGCTCTGAGAGGTTCTTGTCAGGACTCAGGTTAACCCAGCTGTCTGTATCACTGCAAATGGTACTTGCTGGTTGCACTTCACACCCACTTCTCTGGTTCTCTCCTTCCAGGAAGTCTATTTTTCAGTTACAAGAACTGTTTACTTTGGCTTACAGGCTGATGGGCACTCCCTCCTTCAAGAGTGTTTTCCAATCCTCTGCCTCCATTCATTTACTCTACTAATGTCTGAGGATAAGTGTGCTATTCCATCAGCAAGAACAGCTCTGGGTCCTTTACCTACACCCTCGATTTAACTGTGGGATCACGAGTTTTGAGAAACACACACACTTCTCATTTTGGCAGCATTTGCCATCAGCTCAAATACTCCTTCTGCTGATAAAGTCTTAGAGAAGGCAACACTCAAAAGAAAACATACCTGCCTAGGAAGTCTGGGAACAGATTTTTAAGCTTTCAATAGTAATGAAGACATGAAAGTTTTAAAAATATTTTTAACGAGTTATAGGAAAATCATCAGTGGACCCTCAAAAAATAACCTTGCTTGAATCTTCACTGTTCATTGCCACTGTTCATTATGGACAACCAGAGCTCTACAGCTATAACTTTACTTAGCCATCAGTTCCAGCTTCTCTCCCTCCCTTTCCTAAAACTTTTGTAACTGGTGATGATCAATAAAAGGATCTGAAGTGGGCTACTGGGAAAGCCACCAACCATACACTAACATTATCAACAATTTCCATCAGGAATGAGATGAGCATCGTAAACTTGGGAAAGCTGAAGGGCCATGCTGCAGCAGAAAATTAAACTTGCCCTAAGAAAATGGGCACATTGACTAAAGTGATAAAATGGCACAGGTACCTGAGCTTATATCCAGGAGAATTCTGCATGTGTCTTTGACTCTAAATACTTTATCTTGGCCAAAACTGTCTATCTTTAGCAGCTGAAAAGCTTAGCACCAAATGTATCAAAGTTTTAATTTGCTATGTATCCTTAAGTTTCTAATGTCTTATTCCATCTTAATTTGTAAACCTCCTTAAAACCTTTAGAAAAACAAACAAACAAAAAACTTATAACTAGTGCTACAGAAAAAACAATTCCACACTGAATGTGGAATTACTAAATAACAAGTTGGGGCTCCAGCCACTAATCATCAAAAATTCCTGTCTCTGAAGTCATAGGGTTTGGAGTAAATCCAAACGGAATTTTGCTTTCCTAAATGCCTTAAAGAGCATTCCTATGGAATTCCTGCTCGAACCATTGTAAGGCATTTTAATTATTCCCAGTCACACACTTCCACCCTCAGGTTGTTGGCTTAGGATTTCCTTCCCCAAAGAAGCTGTACAGTTAAAAATTCCTTAGGATATCTGGAGATCACCTGAAGCAGTAAACAGGTTGCATCATACTGCACTTGGCACTCACATATTGAACATTCAATACATGTTTCTTAAACTAAACACCCTCCTGATTAATCAACATAAATGTTTATTAAGACACAATCCTGGATTAGCTGAGAATCCAGAAGTCTATTTTGCTACCACCAAGTCATGATGATATGGTCATCTGAAGTGTGTTGATAAAGTAATTTATAACCGATTTATCAGTTATTGTTTACAAGCAGCTGATCACCACAGTATCTCAACTGTTTAGTACATCAGATCCCTGGCAGTCAAGAGAAGGTTACAAGCAACCACCCACGAGGAAAACTCTTACAAGCTGATAAGGGGTTAGTGAATGAAAGATGACACCTTTATGACAAACTGACAAGAAGAAAAGTCCACACGAATAAAAATTATCTTTAAATATTTGCCAAAAAAATACAGCTGAAACTAATTCATCATGGAAACATTACAAAAAATTCTAAGACTGATCGGCATGAGCAAAGTTAACCAGTTTGAGCTTCCTCCTGCAATGCTACGGCTTCTCACTGGGATTCTCTTAACAGGGTGTACCATTCGTTTCAGTTTTCACAATGCAGACCAAATGGTTTGATGAAAAAGTTTTTGTATAATATCTTGGATGACCTTGAGTCTAGATTTAGTCAACAAATGCTCATTGAGTTCTTCCTGTGTGCCAAGCGCTAGAATAACACACAATCCTGGCACTCAAATAGATCACAATGAGGCAGAGAGACAGAAATGTGAACTCTAGCACAGTATGAAAAGTGCTATAACAGGGGAAGGAGAAAGTGCTATTTATGGTCACTGGGGGATGGGGGATGGGGGATGGCATTACTTTTTCCTGGGCAGGGCAGGAAGGCTTCACAAAGGAAACAGCATAAAGTGGTAGGGCTTGAGGGATGCAAACACATATTAAAGGACATGAAGACAACTATGGGGGAGTCTGAAACCTGACACTATGCCCATTTTCCAGTTGCTGGCCTTACCAAGTCTTTGGTTGCACTAGATATTAAGAAGAATGTGTTGACCACATCTCCTAATTTTCTGAGCTCTCAAAGGGTCTTTGTCCAAGATACACTGGAAATAAAGTTGGAAAACCTAAAACTTTAGGAGCAAGATGGTCAGGTCTTTAATTTAGGGGTCTAATTTTCCCTTACCTGTGGGCTTTTAGTAATAACATGCAGACTACTAAGGTCCTATGGGAAGTTAAATGCTTATTATATTAAGATTAGAAGTAGAGGGGGAATAACTATGCATATGAAATATGTCCCGTCTAAAGAAAAAAAGTTCACTGTTTCTTCTTAACTAGTGGTCATCCTTTACCCCTTCTCTCTCTTTTTAGCTCCTAATACCGTCTACTTTTCCATTCTCTCAAGAAATATTATCACCCAAGCATTTCTGACTCAAGGGCATTCACTTACATATTCACACACAATTTCAAAAATAAATTACCCGGATTATTTTCAGCCCCAAACATAGCTGTAATTATGTATTTCTTTTGGACATGCTTTATGTTATTAAAGCATGTAAATACTTTATCTCCCTCAAGTTTTCCAGCCCTCAGTTGGCAGAAAGTCTTTTCTTTTTTCTTTCTCTTTCCAAAGCATCTAATACAATTTCCTGAATAGATAGTCAATGAACTTGGTTGCTGAGGGCTCACCTTTTCCCAGGGCAGTGTTTGAAAATAATTTCATCTACTGCCAACAAAAAACACCTTTGGCTTCTTTTATTTTACTTATTTACCTACAGAGGTCTTCCATTTCTCACTCTAAATTTCTGCTGCTTCTTTCCGCTGTCACATCTAAAGTTTCTGCGTAAGGTTAAAAACTGTTTAATGATGGCATACTGTTAAAAAAAAAAAAAAAAAAAAGCTTTTGCCCCAATCACTAAGAAATAAGTCAGCAATATTCAGAAGCTCTACTTGCCCACTTATAGATATCCCAATTAACAGGCAGTTTAAAACCCAAAGCATCTTAATTAGAACTGTTTTTTCAAATGCAGTAAGTAAAACGATGTGCAACCTTTTATTAAGAAGCCATTTTCAGTTTGCTGATCTACAGAGTAGATACTACAGTCAACTTGCTTCAAGCTGGGGCTTTGTTTCCAGCACATCCGTAATACAATGCACGGTATTCCTTGTCTGTGTTGTGCCCTCAGCAACTGAAAAAATATACATGCACGCGCACACCCTACATCCAATGGCACAAAGTTAACTACACATTCAAAGAAGGAATTAGCTTCCTGTCTCTCAAACAGTATTCCCACTCAGGGGCCCAGTGGCTGATGCTACAGAAAGTTTACTATCCTGGGTACATCTTTTTAGGCCAGCAAATCTACCACAACCTTGTACAGATCCTTGTTGTATAAACTTTTATCACTTTCCTCACATTTACCATCTTCTCCAATGTTCCTATATGGCAACATTTCTGACCTATATTACATATAACATTTCATATGTTCCTGTATGGCAAAAAGTTCTGTAGAAATGTTTGCAGGTCAAAAGCTCCCCTTGCAAACATTTTTACAGAACTTTCTGTCGTTAGTGCAGACACTGTTATTGGAAGGGATCCTCACAGAGGAACTGACTCTTGCACCACCTTCTGTCAATGGCTGGGTTGACCAGTAGCTGGAAAACTGTGTGCACCCATCTTTGCTGGGAAGAACATGGAGGCAAATGTTAAGACTGCTGGAAAGCATCTTTCCAGTGGCTTTCAGGACACTTGAGATCCAGCAGGCACTGAGCTGTGGCAGGGATTCACCAGAGGAGGAGGGCCAAACCACAGCACACAGATGTGGGCAAGTGGGGTCTCTAACTGACCTTCTAATATAGACCCCTCACTACAGCAAACACACATGCACTCACAGGCTGCTTTGTAGAGAAATGCTGGGCCCCTGGCATGAAGATTCTCATTACTGCCGCAGAGGTTTAAAAGTTCTTAAGCTAATATGCAACAACCAACCTGGAAGAAAAGCAAATAAAGACCTATTTATATACCACAAGAAGAATAAAGGAGACCCTAAATTGGGCAAAAGCTCAGGTTAGTAAACTAACACCAACCCATCCCAGAAATCTAGCCTGGAAGAGAGACAGTAAGATCTGGAACAGGATTTCACTTTTGATATTATCTTTTTAAAATGGAAAGAAAGAGCAAGCCATAGTACAACATAAAATGTTTATCCAGTTATTAGTAAACTTTTAACAATTTCACAGATTGGAGTGAAAAAAAATTTTCTGGGGCAAAAAGCAAAGTATTACAGAAAACTAAAAATTATGTAAGTTTACATACCTAGGAATTGGTGGCTTAGGTAATTGCACTGTAAGTGAGAATCATGGAAGAGAGCTACGTAATAATTAGCTGCTGAGTTTTCTCATATGACATACTCCCAAATGGAATATTTCACATTCAGCAGACTTATTAATGAATAAATGCCCAATGGGAATTAACTAGTACCTCATTCTGGAAGGCTGCTCTTGGCAAAAAATGTAATAACCACAAGGCAAACAAGCTGATTGCTGATATACACTGGAAGCCGTGCTGGGCATCATTTTCTTTCGAATAATGCCTATTACTTTAAGTTTTAGAGCCGCAGGTTCATACTACCTAACCTCGCTCAACGTCCTGCCGCTGGACAACATGCAAAGGAAGGGTGAAGCTTCTGGACAACTTTCCAAGCTTTGCAGTTGGCTTGTACTTGAAACATATTTAGTGAATATTTGCTGTCTCACATACAAGCAAAGAGCTTCCTGGTCAGTGGCTCAGCCGTACACAGCAGTGAGGGAGCTTGCGCAGTGTGCAGCATGTCACTCTGCAGGAATCATCCTTTCATCCTCCCAACGTGAGGCACCAACATGCCACGTTTGGCCAGTGACCCCACACCCCCTTTCATGCACTATTACTGCTATGTTTCTTTAAATTCAGTCTGCTCCTTAAGGAAACTCCCTGGCAAGTGAAAACAGCAGCAGCAAAGGTAAAAGAATGTGGAGAATTTGGCTGCTGCCTGCAGTATTAGGAAGAACAGCAATTACTCAACTTTCTCCTAGTGTCAGAGGCAGAAATGAGCATGTGAATTTGGGCAAGTTTTGGCCTGTCTTCGCTCTAGCTTCTCCCTTTGCAGTCTCTGTCACCTACCTACCTCATAGTCTTAATAATTAGTGAAGCACATAAGAAAATGGAGAAAGGGAAGGCAGCAAAGACATGAGAGGTTTGAGTTCTACCCTGAATCCAGACTCAGCCACAGTGAATACGATTTAAAAGACTTCAGGCATTTAAAAGCTGTCACTAACTTCCCAATACTATGCTTTGCTGTCTCCACTGCCGTTTGATAAACATAACCATGGAGGAACTCTTGATCTTTTCCTCTAAGCCCTTCTGTCTACAGCACCTGGCAGTCATGTAGACACTATCACTTTTTCCTTCCCTGGCTCTGCAAACACAAGGTAATATTTGACTCCTGTCTATCACTTCCAGGTCATAAAAACATAGATCTTATGACCGGTAGGACCTTAAGATATCATCTGATTCAGTTCCCCTGTCTTCAGGTAGGTAACTATTTAATTCCCTTTTGACAAATTAAGGCAAAGTCATGCCAAGGGAAGCTGAGGGGTTTTATTTAAGTCACTGGGCTATTAAGGGATGAAGGGGGATTCAAAAGCCATGGCTGTTGTTTTCTCCTTTATCATGTTATCACATACAAGAATTCTGTAATATTCACCTTTCTGGGCAGCCTCAAACCCTTTCTGATACAAGCTAGGATATACACAAATACAGTCACACTCTTGATTAAAATACAGAAATTTATTTGGTCTTTCATTTTTATGTGATAAGTAAAGGTAATAAGTTTTCTTAAAATCTGCCTGAAATATAGGAACTCACTGGTTCTGAAAAGCACACAGTATGCCCATCCTGTCTCCAACTGTTTAAAAATCCTTCTACTTTGCCTTCCACAGACAAAACTGTCTAAAATCCATCCCTTTTCCTCACTCAGACTGTAAAAGCCCATACTTTTCAAAAAAAGCAAAGCTCCCAACTACGCGAAGTGAGAAAAGGTTTTCGAGATCTGCATTTGATAACATGATGGAATATTCTGTCTCTACAGACTTATAAACACACACACAGAAGGGTCCAAGCCTATGCATCCCACACTCCTCACACCATAAGGCCTGAAGTGGTCCAACTACTTCATAAAGTCTAGTTCAGGTCAAACATCCTCAAGGTAGCTTTGCCTTATCTTGGCAGGTCTTTCGCAGTCTTAAAAAGAAGTATCACAATTCTCCAACAAAAGATGCCTTTTGTTTAATCACAGCTGTGAAAGGTTTTGCTGTGGCCTTTGGATAAGAAGCTAAATAAGTTACCTCTTGTAGACTAGGACTCTGCAGTCTCAGGTTACATTCTGCCCTGCCAGAAATTCCTTTCTGTTTTGAATCTGAGATGTTTGTTTATGGTTTTTGTTTTGAAATGCTAAATAAGACAGGCACAATTTCTAGTTATAGCCTATGGACCACCATCTACTCCCTCTCCTTTTTTTTTTTAACCTTTCCCATAGGCAAGGTAGCTGGTTGCTAAAATTTCCAAATAGCAAACTGTTCAAATTCTCTTCTCAGGAACTTGAAATATAAAATGATAACACCCTACAATATAACTGACACTTAATTTTTTTCTTAAATATTCAGAAGATAAATGTTTTCAGGATAGTCTGAATTAGGGTGTTATTTTGACATCTTTCTCATTTTGTTTGTAGGTTACATGTCTGAATACCAGCACTCTTGATAGAAGTGCTCCAAATGAGAGGTACTAAAGGAGTTTCTGGAAGAAAATCCAATTTCTACTATGCGATAATAAGGTTTGGTCATCAGGAAGGAAAAAAAAAGTTGTAAACCACTGATTCCAAGGATTTTTCTCTTCATCAAGTTCTTTCTCCTTGTTCCACAATAGCCAATTTAAAGCATCTGCCTTATGAATTATCAGCCAATATTTACTCGATAAAAATGATACTTATTTTCAGGCACAAAGGAAAGAGTCACAGTCAAGCAAATGTAGTTCTGGGCTGGGCGCAGTGGCTCACGCCTGTAATCCCAGCACTTTGGGAGGCCAAGGTGGGCAGATCACGAGGTCAGGAGACCATCCTGGCCAACATGGTGAAACCTGGTCTCTACTAAAAATACACGAAGTAGTTGGGTGTGGTGGCACATGCCTGTAATCCCAGCTATTCAGGAGGCCGAGGCAGAAGAATCGCTTGAACCAGGGAGTCAGAGGTTGCAGTGAGCCGAGATCGTGCCACTGCACTTCAGCCTGGTGACAGAGTGAGACTGTCTCAAAAAAAAAAAAAAAAAAAAAAAAGAATACATAGTTCATAGTTCTGTTCTCCTAAAATGGGACCATACCTACACTAAGAACTAAAGAGATAGTAACATTAGATATTTTGATTCTACGTGTTCTTCCTACCCCGCACTATATCACAAAGACTCCCTAGAGACAGTGCAAATCCATTGCCAACCTGAAGTATTAGTCCACATCAAAGATGGCTAGAATGACTGGGAGAGAGAAAAGCAACACAGACGGCCTCGACCTCACACCCTCGCCTGCTCATTCCCAAGCCCACAGTGGTCTCTGAACCGGCTAGGCTTGCTGCTGCTTCCTTCTGTAACCTCAGTGAGATATATCAACCTGGCCTGGCTATATCCTTGGGGTCTCCAACATCTCCAGTGATGCCCAGAAATCTTCAAAAAGTTCTAACAATAAAAGGAAATTTAATTCACTGTCATAAAACCATATGCCATTAATATTAAAAGGCCATTTTTAAATAAATATTAATTTGAAATAGCTCTTTGGATGCAGGGGCTCAAACCACAAAATCAAGCAAGTGTTCACATTCTGCTGAAATGCCAAAGGCGCTGGGAATTGTAGTTGCACTGGATCAAACCAACGCATGTTTCCTTGGTCCATAGACCCTGTACTCCCAGCCCCCTGTTCTCGGTACTTCACGGTTCTTTTCTCTTTGACAAACATCTGACATTTGAATTCCCCCTCAAAACCCCCACCCCTTTGAAGAGATTTAGTTAAGTTTGGAGGAAATGTGTATCCACAAAGTAAATTTTTAAACTTACAGAGAAAGCTAACAAAAAGGAAAATGAGAAAGGATAGAAAATAGAATGGAAATTAAAATTAATTTTAAAAAATCTATTTGGTACCAGAAACTAGCACATACACACACATACTATACATACACATACATATGATCTTATATATACATCTATGTAATCATATATATAAACCTCTAATCCTTCCTACAATATTTACTTAATAGAAAGCTATTAATATTCCAGTTTCACAGATGAGGAAACTGAAGCTCAGAGAAACTAAACAAGCTGATCTCACAATTAAAAAACATAGCAGATTTAAGATTTCAATGCAGGTTTGTCTAGCTCCAAGCCCTATTTTCTTTTTCCTAAAACATCCTGCACAAGAAGTGCAGGAAAAAAGGAGGGAGGAGAGGAGACTCTCAGGTCTTTCTTGTTGCTGCATCCTCCACTGAACTTTTCCTGGTGGTCAGATTTGGGTTAGAGTCCCTCTTACTCGCTCCTGACATGCTTGGCGCTTCCATTATCTCATGGATTACTGAACTGGATTGTAATGAATTGTCTGCTTTTCCAAGTTACCATCAGACCATGGCCTGTGTGAAAAGAAGGTCCATATCTTATTTATTTCGGCTGGAAAATAATGACTGTAATAGCAGGTAACATTTATCAGGTCTTTTAATATGCCATACTCTGTGATACATGCTGTATACATAGGTACTAGCTTTGTGCTACTTAAAAGTGTGGTCCTGGCACCAGTGACACTGGCATCAGCCAGGAATTTGTTAGAAATGTAGAATCACAGGCATCACCCCAGACTAACTTAATCAGACTTGCAATTTTAAATACCTAGGTGATTTGTGTGCACACTAAAATTTTAGAAGCACAGTTTTATCTCATTTAACCCCCACATCGAACCTGGGAGGTACCGACGACTAACAGAAAAACTGGCTTACACAAGTGGTGTCACTACTATAAAGCACAGAGACAAGACCCATAGGTGATGCTCAATAAATATTTGCAGGCAGAAGAATGGCAGGAAAACAGGTAGAGCTAGAAAAAGAACAGAGGAATGGACAATCCTCTGACTTCTGGTTTTGCCTAGTTTATACCAACTGCAGCAGCAGGTTGGAACCATAGCCCCCACGGTGTCAAGCTGTGTCAGTACAAGCTGTTTCTTTGCTCAAGCCAGGCCAAATCCTGCAGTGGTCATCAGTGTGCACACTCAGGAGCCAGAAGCAAAATTTCCTCCCAGAAGATAACGTGAAGCAAAGTGCACATTGCTGATTATAGTACATCTAGGTTCCCACCTCCTCCCCAAATTAAATATTTTTAATTATTTGCTCACAGATAAATGGTTACATTTATAATTCCTACAAATCAATGCAAAATAGTATCAGACCTAAAACATTACTCAAAATATACAAACTTTGTAGAAATTATTTAGACAAGGTATAAAAAAATAGTCATGGGGCGGGGCGGTGACAACTGAATTCAATAACAATTATTTGCTCCCTTTCTAAGAGCCCACCCTCCTTAACTGCTTACCGTCAATGACTGAGGTAGATGAGGATTAAGAGAACAAGAGACTGAGCCCACATAAAATTGTTTCACTTACACTGGTTAGTAGCCTTGTTAGTAAGCATGTTCCATGTGCCAGTCATTCTTTTAACTGCTTCTTAGGGATGCATTGAGTCCTTATAGCAACCCTATCATTAACCTGACTACACAGATGAGAAAACTGAGACACACAGAAGCAGAGTGCAGATCTGACCCCAGAAACCAAGTTCTTTTCTTTTTTGAGACAGGTTCTTGCTTTGTCGCCCAGGCTGGAGTGCAGTGGTGCGATTTCAGCTCACTGCAGCCTCCGCTTCCTGGGTTCAAGCAATTCTCCCACCTCAGCCTCCCTAGTAGCTGGGATTACAGGGGCCTGCCACCACGCCCAGCTAATTTTTTTGTATTCTTAGTAGAGACAAGGTTTCACCATGTTGGCCGGGCTGGTCTTGAACTCCTGACCTCAGGCAATCTATCTGCCTCAGCCCCCCAAAGTGCTGGGATTACAGTCATGAGCTACCACGGCCGGCCCCAAGTTCTTGAACATTACACTTTTCTACTAACATATAGGTATTTTCACGCGGGGGATTAACTGGGGCTGGAGAAGGGAGGTAAGGAATTGATACCTGTTCACTTTGCAACTAACAAAGGAAAATAGGTTCTTTAAAAACATTTATATTTTTCATGTGGGCCCAAGATAAAACACGTAAGAGTTTAGTGTTTACCTTAAGGGTATTCTTACATAGAGGTATATTAAACCATTCCCCTGTCTTGACTTAGGAGGTCTTGACTAAACAGAGGTTTTCAAAGATGTGACCAGGCTACTGCCCAGGGCAAGCAGCAGGGTGGGTGAAGCCGAGAGGTGCTGATAAAGGGACACCTCACAGTTTACTGCCCACGCTTATCCGCCTAGTGAAACAAGCTAGAACAAAGAGAAAATCACTCTCAAAAGGAAACTTGCCATTTTGAAGCACAGCTACTAAAGCATTAAGAATGCAGCTTCATTCTTAGATGTTGAGAAACACTCCGAGACAAATTGCACAGGCTCTAAGGAGAATGGGTAGGATCACCTCCCCTGCCAAAAGAAAGGGCTACTACTCACACTTTTAAACCTAGTTCAAATTCAAATTCCCCTTTCTGCTTTGCCACCAGAGCCTGAAGAGATCACTTCAGATGCTTTGATTCCTACAACTAATTTTATCCATATATTTCACTAGCCAATTAATCATACACAGACTTGCAAAATCACTTCTAGTTGGCTTCAATTTATATTATTATGTAGACTTTTTGCAGTCTTGCTGTCTTTATTTCTTATCTTCATTAAGTGTACAGAGCAAAGAATACGTTGGAGAGGTCCCTGGGCTCCCCAGTTTCCCCCTCACCCCAGCAGAAGGCCTTGTACAGCATAGAAGACCAATGAATGAGTGACTGATTCCCATGCAAAGGCAAGTCAGATCTTTGAAAATGCAGCTTTGCAGAATTAGACCTCTGAGAAGGAAAGCTTTCAATGTGTTATTCATGCATGCTTGGCTAGTCTACTGTTTCTCCCTCAAATAATTAAATGAGCTTTACTGGGGTGTCTCCAAAATCCTGATACCAAACGTGCCATACGGAACACAGTGTTACAGGAACCCTCTTCACTAAATGTATTTCCCTTCCACTCATTTTACCACCTCCTACCCTCTTGTATTTACAGGCTAAAGCAACACTATCATCTCTGCTTGCACCATAGCCTGGGAGACGTTAAGCACACCCACATTTTTCAGGAATTTCACAATTAATGTCTGGAATGTGTTTTGGATTATTCTTCAAAGGATGATATACTTGAGCTAAGATGAATTCAATATTTTCCCTTCTCCCATTCGTCATTCTTTAGTCCACCCCCTCATTACCTCCTTAGGGTCATCTGTTTCATCTACAATATATCCCCCAACTTCATAATGCCCGTCCCCTGCCTCGCCCAGCTGTTCACTCATTCATCCCGGTCATCGCATCTTCAACAAGCCACACAAAACATAGAAACCTGTACCAAGTCACCAAATACCTCCTACAAATGGATGTAATGCCCACACAGATTAAGGACTGTTCAGTTTTCTTCATATATTAATCTGACTGCTTACAACCCTACTGCCAACCTCTTGCTTGGAGATTTTCCTGGTCAGTGTTCAATATGTGTGAACGGCAGCAAATATCTCCAGACTTGCTATTTTTGCCATTCTGATAATACGCAATCCATTTGCCCGTTGCCAAGTGTTTTATGTGACAGGACTCCTCAATAACAGGGAAGATTCTATAAGCCTGGCAATCAAAGTGAAGGTCACTGAGTCCTGTCATTTATTTAAGTGCAGTGAATAGTTGGTCTCTCCATGTTTTGTCAATATTTACTTTCGGGAGGAACTAATTATTTCCTTGTTTACTTCGTTGGTTTCTCTTCCCATTCCCTGTTAACATAATGTTATAGGCCCTCTGCTTGTTCCTCTCTGGGATCTAAGGGCTCCCTCTCTACCTAAGGACTTCTGAGAGGAAAAATGAAACCCACTACTCCAAAACAAAGCCAAGAGCTTAATTTTCCTAACTATAGAAGCTGATATTTTGCCCCCCTCCCGTTACTTAATTAGTGAATTAAAATTCGTGGACTCTTAACTTCAGGCCCTACTACAGAGTGGTGAGAGTAGTTTCCATGCGGCTTGTGCAGAACGAAATGTTTGGGTTCATTATCTGGCCTCCTGCAGCCTGCTCTCTGGAGCAGATCCCGCAAACATTTTCTTCCAAGCAGCCATCATCTTCACTGACTGTCTTCCAGGGATAAGCAAAGAAACTTTGCATGACAACTTTCAGGAAACAAAATTCTGTTTTTTGCTGTAAGTACCTCACTACGTATACATAGTTCTCTTACACACTGCCCAATGAAAAATGGGTAAAAGGAAAAGTTAAAATTCCTGGGGGGAAAAAAAAGGAGGATTGCATTCTGAAAGAGGTCGTTTTTAGATAGCAATGGTGAAAAACATGGAATGCTAAGTTCCAAAATATGAAGCTACTGAGTAAATAGTCACCAGGAAAAAAGTTGGTGCTTATCTGATCTAGCTATCACCTGAATCTAATACAACAGAGTCCTCGGAACAGTGACTCAAGTAGTCTCCACTTGGTTCCTCATCACTCTGTCTGTACAGACTGCCAAAACAAGTCACCATCTGCCCTTTAACTGCCCAGAGAGGTTCGTCATACTCTCTCACCTTGCATCACTCCTTACAGAAGCATAAAGCGCTATTACACATGGGAGAAGAAATGGCTCTCACTCCCTCAGCTCAAAACATAATTCTCACTGCCCAATCAAAATCTTCTTTCTAGAAAATCTCACTTCATTAATTTTTCAAAAGTCTGCCTTCGATCCTCCAAAGATGTCTTCCATCCCGATTTCTTTCTCAGGGGTTCAGGATCCACACTTGTTTCTCTGGCTTCTAGATGATTTTCCTGGAGGCAGGCAGCCTGGCCAAGAAAACAGGCCAGTTAGGATGCTGCAAAGAGCAACAGGAGGTCTTAGCAGATGAATGGAAAGAGGAAAGAGTCCTGCACCCTCCCAAGTTCCAAAAAGCACTTTCTAGACTGAGAGAAAGTAGGAAAAACTTTTAAGTATCAGGCTCCATGCTAATTTTTTCAAATGCACTTACCACCCCCAGCCCCATCACAAAAGGAATAATTCAATTAGAATTTATTTAATAACGATCTAAACAATGCTGAAAAGAAATCCAAGTGTACATCTCACATGGTGCACAGGACACAACTCATCACATTATTTAATCATTCAGAAAATATTTTTTTTCCTTCAGCATTCTTTCTATGGATAGGATTGTTCTTTCGTTTGTTCAATGTACTTTTACTGAGAGCCAACAGGGCCAGCATGCCTTAAAAACCTAAGGCTGTGAGCCACAAGCTGAAAGGGGCCCATTTCTGCCCATGATTTATCTAACTCATTCTGTGAACTGCAGTTAAAAACGTAATTTTTTTCCCCTACAAAGCCAGTATGAGAGTAAACACAGCTAAAAATTACTGCAAGTTGGCAAACAGAGAATATAATTTGTATTTAAATTATGTCATTGAAAGCAGGGAGATTAGTCATGATAATATTTCTATACCATGCAATATGTTTTTACAATGTAGCCAATTAAATAAGTTTTCAAGAGTTTTCATTAACAGATACAACCAGTAGGGGTCATTTTAGTGCAAAAATTGCAGCAAAAGAGACTTTAACATGAATAAAATACATTGATTCCTATTCATGCTAGTTATGATAACCATGCTTCACCACGTGAATTTCTGAATAAAAATGGAAACTGAGGGTAACACTGGCCATTCCGAAATTTCTTGTAAACTCACAGAAAAACAAGAGATAATCAATACCTTCTAGGTAACTGCTGACATCTGAAGACTCCTCTAATTCTTTTTTTAAAAATGGCGGGGGGGGGGCGGCGGTTGGGGTATCACTTATCCCATGCTTTCCATAAATCTTGTCGTTAAGTGAAAACACTGAAATTGTAAACACACGATTGAAAATATCTGTCTAAATCCAACCATTATATCATGCCAGGTAACACTGTCCTTACTTTGGTTTCACAGATTTAGAATGCAAGTTGACTGCTGTTTTCAGTATTTTTTTTTTTAAAAAAGGAAGTGCCCTGGACACACAATATTGATAGTTGAAAACAGGCCTGCAAAATAAAAAGTGTTTCTAGAGAAACTAATTGAGATATAATCATGTCAACAAACCCTTCCAAGCATTTCAAAGAGAATACCAAGCACACAGGGTGTTACCAGAAAAAAGGAAGCTATGAGGGATCACATCATTTCAGAGGAATGAAAGGCTCACGAAACTGCCAAAATAACTCTATACTGTGACATGGGATATTGCTGCCAAAACACTCGATTACTGTAAATGTTCCCTGAGCATTTCCTTCACCACAAACGACTAAGAAGAAACAAAACAAGGGTTAGAATCTTCAGAACCTGCAAAACTCCTTGGAGCACAGCAGTTTCCACTGCATTTAACTGTGTTTCATGTCGCTTGTTCTTTGCAGATTTACGAGAGGCCGGATTCAGTTACACACTTGAAGTGGCAGGGTTCAAAGATGCATCTTTTAGTCTAGGTCATTCAGAATTCCCAAAGTCAAAACACATAAAATGGTATCAGAAGATAATCTCATGGCCATTTTTCTTGAGGTAAGGCATAAAAACAAGTTATAAAAGGGGACAATACCAGGTGAGAGGCTTTTTTGTACTTCAGGCAAATGAACTCTTCTAACCCAATGTCTTCTGTGTGCAGCAAAGCAAGTCCCTCCCCTCTGAGAAGAGTTCCCTTCACTCATCACTGCCCACTAGCTTCCAAACCAGAAAGGCCTCCCCTATTTTCCTGAACTGTCCAAACCCCAAAACTATACAGGTATAAATAAGTACCTATGTGTGTGTCTGTGTGTATTTAGAGAGAATCACAGCACTGAAGCCTTTTAATAGGTCCATTTTTATCCTTAAGGCTGTCACCTCCTTTTTCAGTATTCCAGCATACTAAACAAACACACACAAAGATGCTTCGGAATAAACCGTTCCCTGGACTGTGCTGGCTGTGAGTAGTGAGGAAGGCACGCCGGGCAGAGGGCGCCTGTCCCTCCTCGCCGCCTCCCCAGAAACGAGGCTGCTGCGTGCGCTCTGCTCACTCGCCAGGATGCCCCCGGAACAGCATCATCAGCCCAACGTCAGCCCGAGCAGGGATCCCACTTTTAACTGATGCTCACCGAACCCTGCCCCCGTTAGCCACATCAAAATAACTCACTGCCTCGCTCTAGACCCCAAACCAGACCAGGCACCCTGAAGGCCGAGGCAAGCGGGCAGGGATTAAAGCCAACACGCACTAACATTGGCTCCCCAACGAGAAAGACTCCACTAATCTAATCTCTTTCTCCCTCCGTCAATCTCGACACCGCGGAGCACAGTGCTTGCTGGAGAAGCCAGCAGAACAATCCCCGCTGTCAAACAAACAAAAAGGACCCGGCAACACGATAGGTAACACGCGGATATCTGATATTAAAAAGCAGCCACTAACAGCAACAACTTTTCACTCCCAGGTGCAACTCCCACCCCCTTTTCCTTTCAGGAGAGAAAGCCTTTGACCGTTTTCAATGGGCAAATAAATGAGTAACCACCGTGTGTAACTTCCCCTGGGCTGACATATTCCGCGGCTGAAACTGATTTATGTGCGGAGGAGGAGGAAGGGGTGAAGGAAGAGCTCAAGGAAAAAATAATAAGTCACTCGGGGAGTGCGAGCTGGAGACACGTCTCCTCCGCCAACAGAAAAAGGACTTTCGCGGCCGGTGTGCAGCTCACGGTGCCACACTGCGCCAGTGCGGGGAGGGCGGTAGAGCCGGGCTCCCCGAGGGGCTCGCGCGCGGCAGACTCCGCAGTGCCCCCCGCCCGCGGCGCACCCACCTCGGGGTGCAAGGCCGGGCCACCCAGTCCCAGCAGGAACGGCCACATGTGTGCGCGTCTGCGCGGGGACAGGGGCGATCCTCCACTCGCTCGCCCCCACCCACCATATCCAACCTCGCCCGCGGCTGCCTAAGCGTCGGGGGGAGCAGGGAGAGGGAACGCAGGGCCGCGGGGGCACTCTCCCGGGGGCGGCAGCCGCCCCTCCTCCCGCGGAGCCCTCTTTCCTCCAGAAAGTCTCGGCCAAACTTTGTTCGGCACAACCAGCGCCGAGGGGGCGGCGCAGGCCAGGTGGGAGGGGGCCCGCAGCGGGCCGCCGTACCTTCGCAGACGCCCGCTTCGTACTCGGTGAGGGAGTCGCCATTGAGCGGGGGGCGGATGACACAACGCAGCCCCCGGTCGCAGGTTCCGTAAATCCCGAAGGTGCCGCCGCAGCTCTCGTTCCTCTGGCTGGCGCACGTGTAGCAGCAGCCGCAGACGCCCTGCACGATGCTCCCCGGGCAGTTCCTGGGCTCCTCGCACTTGGACTCGTCACAGGGCAGGCAGACCAGCGCCCGGGTGCCGGAACGCGCCAGCAGCAGCAGCAGCCCCAGCAGCGAGACCAGGAGGTGCCCGCAGCCGGCCAACCCCCTGCCCCCCGCCACCAAGTACATCCTCCTGCGCCGCCGCCGCCTCCTCCTCGCAGCCGGGCCGGGAGCGGGGCGGGCGCCCTCCCCTGCGCGGGGCACACGCGCCGCCGCCGCCGCACCGGCAGCCCGCGGTCCTCACCGCCCCTCTCGGGGCCCCCGGGGCGCGCCTCCCCTCGCGGGGCGAGGCCCCCGCCCCTTCTGCGGGCCGCGCCGACCCCGAGCCCACGAGTGCTGGCGCCGGCGGCAGCGGCGGCTTCCCCTCCTCCTCCTCCTCCTCCCGGGAGGGAGGGAGAAAAAAGAAAAAAGTTTCCTCCCGGCAGCTCCGGTTCAACCCAAACTTCTGGCGCGGCGGCGGCGGTGGCTGCTGCGCTCGGCTCCAGCCTGGGCCGGCGGCGCCTCCTCCCTCTCCTCCTCCGAGTCGGCCGACCTCGCAGCGGCGCAGCCTCCGGGCCTGTCCCCGCCTCCCGAGCTGCCGAGTGGGCGCGGTGGCGCAGCACAAGATCCGCGGCGTCCGCTCCGCGCGCCCCGCTCGCCTCACTCCTGCGCCGCTCCTCCGGGCGCTTGTTTATGGCTGGAGCCTCCGCCGCTCGGGCTGCGCCCTCCCCCATCCTACCTCCTCCCCCAGACCTTCCCCCCACCCCCCCGCGCCGCGCGCCGCTCATTGGCTGCCCCCCCCAACCCACTCCCCGGCCCGGCCGGCCCCCTCCGCTTCCCCCTCCCCCTCTCGGGCGGCCGGGCCTTTCCTCCCTCACACGCCTCCTCCTCCTCCCGGTCTCCTCCTCTCCGAGTCCGGCGCACCGAGCCGGCCGTGCCACCGAGCCGCGGCTCTGGCTCCGGCACCGCGGGTGCGCTGCGGAAGTGCTTGGGACGCACCCAGCGAGCAGCGAGAGTCTCGGTGTCCCGGGCGCCCGCTGGCACCGTGGCCGCAGCGACCGGCCTGGGAGCCAGGAGGGCGAGGCGGCTGCACCTTCGGGGCCAGATTGGAGTTCGAAGAGTGGCGGGGACCCCAGAAGCTCGGGGCCGGGGTGATGGCTGCAGCCTCGGGAAGGTATCGCCGGATCGAACTCCGGGAAAGGGAAGGAAAGGCATGGAACCTCCGCACACTGGATGAGAATCCATCTTCCACTCGAGCTGGGAGTAGACTTTGTAAAAGATATTATGTAATGGAGTCTCGGGAACCCTGAGACCTCTCCAGCGAAGCTGAAGTGAATTAATTAAGTGCTTTAAACGGTCTTGGTAAATATTCCGCGGGAGCTGGGGAGGACTGTTGGGATGGCTGTAGCTTGAGTTGAATTTTAACTGTCCTCATTCTGGGTTTTGTCGCTCTGCTGTCTGTGCCAAGGTGCTGTGTTACGGGAGGGAGTGACTGGAAAGTAACAAAGCTGATTCTTTCTCCCTGGAGTAAGACCGAAGACTGGATTACTACACGCCTTGACAGGACACTACACCCGTATATCTCACGCATCATTAATGCCATATGACATTGCCGTTTTCTTTCTCAGTTCACTGACAAAAGTGGTGGGTTTTCATTGTCTTCATTGATTGTCAATGCATTAATAAAGAAGATGTGTGGTACATAGTCTTTGTGATAAATGAGGTAAAGAAGCAACGGAAGTGATGCAAAATGCACAGTGTGGAGATGGTTTCTCTTCAGTGGTTGTCAGAAAAGGTTCTCATAATGATGGCTCTGTCACTGATGGGATATGAAGTAGTAATCCGCTCCGTAGTGGCCTACCATTCACAAGATGGGTACCAAGTGAATAACATTAATTAATTGACAAAAAGTGACTGTGGTCAACGGGGGAAAAAAATCGATCCCGTGGCAGGTGTGAAGTGGGAATTGGCTGGCCCACCCTCTGATCCAAGATGGTCTGGCTGCAGAAATGTGGCAGCCAAGTGGATTCTGAAAATCATGACTAATGAACCGAAAGTTAATAGCTGGCAGTGCAAGGAAAGAGGAAACAAAGCTACCTTTGAAATGTTATGTTTGTGGAACAAATTTATACTTATGATAAACATTTTAGTTTAACCACTCTGTCTAATCCTGAACCCAAAAGCCAGAGTTACCAGTGGAATATTTCCTCATGATGGGCATCAGCAAACTAAACATTTCTCCTATCATATTTCTTTGTCCAAGGAGAGGAAGAGGCTCATTAATTATCACTGATTATTATAGGGCCATGAGGAAGATGTTCAACCGTGGAAAAGTGGAGTGAGCACTGCATTTTCTAGAGGGGTTTAAAGAGTTGTTGCAATGAAATGATTCCTGCAGTTGTGTGGGAAGTCAGATTAGATGATCTCCAAAGGCCCTCATACCCTGTGGGTCCGTAATAAGTGTTAAGTGGCAAAATCATTTAAAATATGCTAGGTTTTCTATTAGAAAAACCGAAGAGACTGGGCTTGGTGGCTCATGTCTATAATCCCAGCACTTTGGGAGGCCAAGGTGGGCAGATCACTTGAGGTAAGGAATTTGAGACCAGCCTGGCCAACATGGTGAAACCCTGTCTCTATCAAAAATACAAAAATTAGCCGGGCATGGTAGCGCATGCCTGTAATCCCAGCTACTCAGGAGGCTGAGGCAGGAGAATCACTTGAACCCAGGAGGTGAAGGTTGCAGTGAGCCGAGATTGCGTCATTGCACTCCAGCCTGGGTGACAGAGCAAGACTCTGTCTCAAAAACAAACAAACAAAAAAACTGAAGAAAAATAAAATACATTGTTAAACATTGTTCTTTCTTGTCACCGAACAAGGCACCAGCACTTCACTGTGGGATTTGCCAACAAACTGTCATCATTGCTCTGTGTTAAAAGGTCCCTTCCACTCTTGCAGAGGAGGTTATCTGTATTTCTGTTCAAATGCAAGTATAAAGACATTAAAATGTAGCAGATAACGTTGTAGGACCTGCAGGAAAAGCCAAGGTCAGGTGATGAGAAAAAGGCAGAAATGAGAAAGCTACTGTGGTTAGGAAAAAAGGAGGTAATAAACATTGTCAAAGTTTAGCTTCTATTTATTTTTAAGGGGATATATTAAGGATTAAGGAAAGCTACAGATGAGCACAGGCAAAGGATAATTTGGAGATGACTATTCATTGTTCCTGGGACTTCAGAGGTAGAACCACCTGGAAGGTAGATGGACAGATACAAAATGAGAAAGGTTGACTTCTCACAGGAATTCAAGTCAGGTTTAGAAAGGACTAGGGAAATTCTTTAAGATGAAGATGATTGTATCAGCTCAAAAAGAAAAAAAAATCAAGTTACATTACACATGCCCTTTGCCATAGAATTAATAGTCATAGAAGCAATAGAGAAAATAGGATTCCTTGAAACCAGTAACTAGTGGCAAATGAGAAACCTGCAAGGTCCTGGCAGCTTTTCTGAAACCAGTGTGTGAATCAGGAGCTCAGTTATGAAACAGCTCTTTCTTCTCTGGGATCCAGGAGAGATGATAATGAGGTAGTGAGAAGCCGAGGCAATGATATTGAGGCTCAAATACAGAAGTATTTTCTTATCTTCAGAGACCAGACTATGGTTACAGAAAGAGTTTGGGTGAGCCCAACATGATGACAATCAGGTGTCATGGGTGAAAGTGGACTAGGAAGAATTACCCTGAAATTGAATGGACCCTGAAAGTCACGAACGAATGTTAAGAGTTAGAGCCGCACATGAAAGGCCTCCCTTTCTGGGAAGCCTTCTTGAGCTTCTTTATCTGTTCTACAGCATTTGTAAGTACCTCTGCTTGTAGAATTTATCATGTTACATTACAGTTATTTAAATAACTCTGAACCCAATTAGCTTGTCAGCTTATTGGAGAGGGCAGGATTTATAAAAATGCATGCGTGAATGAGTTGAAAAAGGGAGAGTGAAGAATTACAGTCAAAATGATATTTGAATATTATTGTCTGCAGCCCTTCTCTCTTGGTTTTAGTAAATACCTCAAAATCAGTACTTGAAAGGGATGGTAGGGGCAGGAGGGAGTCATCGAAGCTTGGGGTGGCGGTGGGGGTGGGGAGGGGTTGGGGAACAGGTCTGGAAAGAACCAGGAATTATGAAGTAGTGCTGATGGAGGTCTAGAAGAAGAGATCGTCTGCCCTCTATTGGCCACCCTGGGGATTAATAAATTGTTGAAAATGTCGAAAATCAAAGTGCCCATTCGTTAGCCTAAGCAGAAAGTGGAAATGAGAGGGCAATAGGCAGAATGTTAGTATTAGACCCCACCTTTCCGATACAGTGTCTAGTCCACCTATAGTCACACTCTCTGGGATTTGCCTGCTCTTTGTATTTTCTCTTCCTGAAATGAAAAGAAAAATGTAGAAGTTGCCTTTGAGTTTGACTCACATACTCTTGGAATTGAGTTGCACAAGAGAAGAAACCTCATTGTGTTATGAAAATGTTGCATACATATTAGAAAGTGCTATGAATAAATCAGGGTAACAGGTCTGGCCCATTTTACCCTCTTAGGCCATCTCTCTGGTCTCCTCAGCTGGGATCACCTATATATGGGTTCTCACTTAATCTAGGCTTGGCCACTGCAGTGATACAGACAGACCCTAGTTTGAAGGCTCAACCATCTGGATCTTGGGCTCTGAATCTGAACTTGAACTCTATTGTCACCACATAATATCTTATTTTTGCTAAGTGAGTTCTTATTTACTCTGCCTGTGAATGATAGCTGCTGCAGAACTACCACAAGAGTTACAAGACACCTGCACAGAACACAGGTTCTCTTTGAGGTTTGGCCTAGCATCCTGACACACACACACACACACACACACACACACACACACACACACACACACACACACTCTCACTCTCTCTCTCTCTCTCTCTCTGTGTGTGTGTACAAGTTTAAATGAGGTATTTATCCTTTCTGAATCTGTCTTCTCTGTAAAACAGAGACAAGAATACCAACCATACAGGGTATCGTGCGGATAAAATGATTGTTCTCCTTTTCTATTGTTATTTTTAGAGTCCTTCTAATTGAGTATCTCCTCAAGTTTTATGCTTGAGCTGGAATCCCTGCTCTCTGTTATCTCAGCATCCATTTCTGTGCAACATCTGCTGGATCAGATATTTGCTTTTTTTTTTTTTTTTTCCTTCTTAGGATCTTCTGTTGGCCTTGTTTTGACAGTCTGTCTCATCTTGGGGTTTTAGCCTCTGTGATATTTTCTCAAACCCATTTCAGTCTCTGACTTATTTTAAAGAGCAGTAATTGGTAATGATAATAGTAATAGCTAACACTAATAAATATCTTATTAATTGCTAGTCAACATGCTAAGTGCTTCATATAGGTTATTTTAAGTAATCTATGGAAGAGCCCTGTAAGACCAATGGTTTCTATTATCTCTAGTGCCTTATGTTGTCTTCATTTTTTACAGGTGAGGAATCTGAGTTATAGGAGGTTGTGTGGCTTGCCAAGGTCTCAGCTATGTGTATGGATATTAAGATTAGAACTGAGTCCTATTCTGCTTTAAGGGCCTGTGTATTTAACTACCTTAATTCAGTAAGTTGGGTAATGGTGAGCTGCTTTTCTTTTCAGTTTTGTTGTTTTTTGTGGCCCTCATTTAAAATTGCTAACATCTATGACAGTATCTTGTCTTCTTTGCTAATTTGCATATAAGAAGTTTAAATACTGATCAGCATTTTCTCAAAACGGAAATAAGACCATTGCTTTCCTAACTACTGAATAACAAATATTTATGTAATGTTTGCCGTGTGCATATTTTTTAATTACCTTAGAATATTACCACATTTAATCCTCCATATAACCTGACGAGGTAGGTACTGCATTTTACAGGTACATTTACACCTATTTAAAAGGAAAAATTGGGGTGGGTGCGGTGGCTTATGCCTGTAATCTCAGCACTTTGGGAGGCCAAACTGGGTGGATCGCTGGAGCCCAGGAGTTTGAGACCAGCCTAGGCAGCATAAGGAGACCCCATATCTACAAAATAATAATAATAATGAATTAGCCAGGCATGGTGGGGTGTGCCTGTACTCAGGAGGCTAAGGTGGGAGGATTGCATGAGCTTGTGAAGTTGAGGCAGAGGTGAGCCGAAATTACACCACTGCATTCCAGGCTGGGTGACAGGGCGAGACACTGTCTCTTACTTTTCCAATAAAGGAAAAATTGGAATTCAAACCCAGGCAGTATGACGACAGAATCCACTCTATGCAGTATTACTTCTAATATATGTTTTTTTACAAATACATGCTCACTTGAGGAAAAATGAGAAAAGACAGACAAGTAAAAAAGAAAAAAAAGAAGAAAGAAAAACATTACCTATAATGGTTTTATCTCAGGTGAGATAAAACCGCTGATAACATTTGTGACACATCCTGGAATGTTTATTTTCTCCATACAGTATAAAATATAAAATGGGATATGTATCTACCTCATAATTGGCTTTAACTTTCACATATACATGGCATATTGATCTTTAGAATCAATAACTGCATCCTTTTTACCATTGATTATTATTCCACTGAATGTACATATTGCATTATATTTAACTGATTCCATATTAACATAAGTTTAGGGGTTTTGTGTGCTTTACATTTTCACTATTATAAACAAAGCTGCAATACATTTCCTTTTAGCCAAATCTTCAAACACTTGTCCAATTATTTTCCTTGGCAAATACCTAAAGTGAAATTATTGTTTGTGCGTCAAAAGTTATGCCCATTTTGACATGCATTGCCAGATTGCCTTCCAGAAACTTATTCACACAAATTTCCTCAAACACTTAGTGCAAGTTCCCATCTCTCCAGTGTAGAGGGCCTTCAGGTTAAAAACCATTTCTTCTTGCTTTAAAAGCACCTTACATTGTAAAGCTTTAAAATTTTTTTAACATAAAAAATTCCTTTCACATTTATTATTTCATTTCATCCTTTAAAATGTTCAACATTAAGAGAGTTTAGCTGTGGATCACCAAATGTTTTAACCTTACAAATTGCCAAATCATGTAACCTGGCAAATTATTTGCTGTGTGGTTTTTAAAGAAAGTGTTATGTACTCAATTAAAAATTTCTCCCAAGAAGGAGTGTTTTTTATAAAACTGAACTAATAAAAGGGAATAAATTATCGAGACCCTCCACAGGTTAAGGAAATTTATCCTGTGCTTACAGACATTTTTCTGGAAAGCTGGAAAAAACAAGTGTAAGAAAATTGAGAAGAGAGGACCCAGTCATCCATTATAGTGAAGAGGAGGAATTTCCATCTGTTGCAATGCTACCCACCTCTCTGTCTTCTCTTTCTAGGCCACTGCCTGTTGTACTATGTGCTTTCAATAACCTGAAGAGTCATACATCCAAATTGTAGATATTCTTCCCCAAATCTGTGTGGCATCTGTGTTAAGAAATACAGGTCAATTTATTTCAACAATGACATCATTGACATACACATTTGTGTAATGTTTGTTTTGGAATTGCCTTGTGTAGTCCCTTGAGAAATAAGACACATTGTTTGTCCTATCTGACCCAACATATAATAACTGAAGCAGATTATCTTCATTCACCAAACTGGCTCTAATTTACTTCTTATAATCTTTATCAAATTCACCCTCAAAGGAAGATTTACCACTGTTGAGAGTATTATAAAGAACCAAAACATGTTCTAGAGAAAATAGCAAAAGAAGAGTTTTTAAATAAAAGTAGGCATTGATGGTATCCATGGAACAAGCAGGCAGCTTTTCCAAGTAACTGCTGGCAAACGGACATCACTCATTTGAATGTAAATCCTGGTACTATGATGTTCTTTAGAATACTGTTATTTTGTGCTCATGTCCTATATATCATGCAACTACTGTGTCATTCAAATGAAAATTCATTACCTATTTTCAGGTGGGAAATGGTGGTGCTCACCAGTATCTCTGTTCCTTCTCTTCATTTCTGACACACAGCTAGACGACACTTACCAGCTTTCTTGCAGTGAGCTGGAGCCGTGAAACGTGGATGGAAGTGATGGGGATCTTTTCCAGGGCTGGCCTCAGGACCCTCTCCACAATCCTCCATATTGTCTTATTCCTATTCTGCTGGGGGGTGGCAGGGCTCTGCATAGAGGATACTGAAGCACTAGAAGAGTCTAGAACCACTAGGTAGATGGATCCTGGGTCCTTGAATGACTGCATGAAGTGGACCTCTCACATACATACACACACCTCATTCAATTTCAGTGGTCTCTGATTTGAGTGACAAATGAATATTTACTGTGATAAGTCACTGAGATTTGGGGCTTGTTATAGCAATTAGCCTCCCCTCACACAATTTTGGCTTACACAGAAATAACATTGGCCGGGCATGGTAGTTCACGCCTATAATCCCAGGACTTTGGGAGGTCGAGGTGGGTGGATCACTTGAGGTCAGGAGTTTGAGACCAGCCCTGGCCAACATGGTGAAACCCCATCTCTACTAAAAGTACAAAAATTAGCCGGGCATGGTGGTGCACACCTGTAATCCCAGCTACTCGGGAGGCTGAGGTGGGAGAATCTCTTGAACCCGGGAAGTGGAGGTTGCAGTGAGCAGTAGAGATCGTGCCATTGTACTCCAGCCGGGGTGACAGAGCGAGACTCTGTCACAAAAAAATAAAAAAAGAAATAGCATTAAACATTCATTCATGTTCTCAGAAAAAAAATGCAATTTGACATGTACTTACAACTCACCTGCATTTGTTTGTTGACTATGTAATAAATGTGTAAAGATCAGGTTACCAATCCTGGCATTTAAATTATTTTCAGTATCATAATATTCCAAGTAGGCCTTAGCATTTTATTAGTACTGATTAATAGAAATTAAATAACATAAAAACCTTTCATTTTACTCAAATGGGAGAATGGCCATTTCTATTATGCTACCTAGTGGGTTTTAGTTCCTGAACTTTCACACCCTGAGACCATCTCTGCTTATGACTTTATTGTAGTAACCAAGATCTTATAAGCTCAAAAGAGAATGAGACTCTTCAAACCCCCATTTTCTCCCTTTCACAAGTCCTTCATATCCACAGGGTTATTATGAACTATAAAATCAGTACCACTTCCTATTTATCATTTAAACTTAAAGAATATTTTGATATTTTGATACCAGGCTCTAAGGTTATCACATCCATATTCCTTATCATTATTGTTGATAGTTTAATGTGTCTTGATCATCTTATTCGCTATATTTGTTATACTTCACCAACTTTTTCAACCTCAAACTAAAGTTCATACAACAAATCAAGTTCATTGCCTAAAAGCTAGTTGCCAATGAACTATGACTGGGTAAATGACTACTGGTTTGAGATTATCCAGAAAAAATGGAACATGGAGCTCATAAGGCATGAAACCATGCAGAAAAAAATTATAAGAAATAGATTCCAAGAGTGTTTCCGTCATCAGCTGATTATTGCCAAATACCATGTCATGTTTCCCATTTAGATTTTGCCAGGAAGAAAAGCTAACCAGCAATGCCAATCACAGGTGTTTGAAGAAGAGGATTTTTCTATTTTTCCTTGACAAGCAATTGATTAAATTAGGAATGTCCTCAGTGATGAAGAGGCATTGTGCTGCAAAGTGCTCTAATAGAAAGAACAAACTCTTGGAAATCAAGTTGACCTGGGATCAAATTCTGACTGTGTTTGTCACTGTTTCTGTGAGTTTGAATATGTTATTTGTTTGAATTTTCTTTCTGTCACCAGTCACTTAGGAAATTAGTACCTACAGGATTCTGAGCATATAATAGATGCTCAATAATGCTCCTAGCATTTCTTATGATTGACTTTTAAAAAATTGTAATAGGGTTAGCTATTCACTGAATGTTTGCTACTTTCAAAAAGTTTGTGAGATGGGCTCTAGTCTGGTTCTAAAATATAGGGGTACTTCTAGTCTGAGAATCAAAGCCAAGGACTTCACTTCATAATCACTGTGCTCCCTTGGCAGTCTGCAGTTATCCTGTCATCTCACTTACCTGTCTCCCCACTTAGGGTGCATGATTTCTTACTGGGCAGGATAGGAACTCTGAAGCCAGAAAACTGAATCCTACTTTCCTAATCACTAGACTGATTGCAAAAATAAATGTCACTTTCCTTGCACTCAAAGGGCCTACTATCTAGTGTGGACTTTCCTTGCACTCAAAGGGCCTACTATCTAGTGTGGGCAATTGGTAAATCAACATTTTCAACATAGTGCAGTAGAAGTTTACCAAATCAGGTCTACATGATGAAATTGGGGAAAGTCACAAAATTCCCTTTTACAAAAGAAAAGATAGTTGGATTGGATCTTGAAGGAAAAATAGACATTTACCAGGTTTATAGGGTAGACGAGGAAGAGGAAGAGATTCCAAGCCAAAAAGCAAAAGCAAAAACAAACAAAACAAAAACAGTGAAGTGCCTAAAGTAGAGTTTGGAACATAGTAGGAATTCAATAAATGTTGAAAGAAGAAAGAGAACATAGATTTTTGCAATGGAAGGAAAAATTAACATTGAGGCAACTGGGTGCTCAGTGGTAAATGTTAGGAGAGAGGATGGTAATATTGGGCTGGATGATGAAGACCCAAAATCTGCAGCAGAGTTTAGACTTCATCCTGTAGGGTTTCAGAGACAAGTGGAACTTTTAGAGACAAGTGACCTCATCAGATTCCCATTTGTAAAGATACCATACTGCACTGATTTTAAGACATACTTTTAAAATATTTTAACAGCTCTAAAAGTAAGATGCATCCTACATTTAATAGCATATTATAATTTGACAGTGTTAATTTTTTTTCTCGGTAGTGTATGAAGTACATTTTTGCTTACAAATCGTGGCATTTTTAATAGAAAATTGAAATTATGGCAGTAGAGTAACAGAAGAACAACGAGTGGAAACAAGGAAACCCATTGAGAGACTTACCAAATAGCATAGCTGTGGGATAATGGGCAGTGGTGTAAAACCAAGTATGCATTGATAGATTTTAAAATTCTAAAATAGATTAGGAGCTTCTGAGTTTAATGGATTAAATCTACCTTTGGTTTTCCATTTTGTTATTTACTTTGCTTTGCTGCACAGCTAGAACCTGAAAAAAGCTCCTAGCTTTTCACTAAAACCATGTTTCTCAGGTGAATAACCTAAGTATAAATAGTATTATTTAATATCTATTAGGTATCGAAATTTTGGGATGAAAGTACAAGCCCTTTGTACTAAGAAGGACTGCTTTTAGTACTGTATCCAAGGGTGCCTGCTCTTTTCTCTGAGATTTCTTGTAAGAAATACAAAAAGTTTAAAAGCATTGGAAAAGCCTTCAGATATACCCAGATCCAACTCTTTCATTTTGTAGATGAGGAAAATGAAATCATGGGGTGCTGGTGACTTTAAATATGCTGACTCTTAGCAGCGGGTGTAGTTTGGAATAGTTTGGAACCCTCCTCCACCATCCTGTGTATCAGCAGGTTACCTGTTTATCTATCTCTGGATTAGCTCAGACTCCAGTTCTAGTCTTGAGCAGGCAGTACAAAAGTATCCTCTACCTCCAATTGCCACTATTTAAAGTTAATAAATTTGTTACCAGTTCTCCTCTCTTTTCACTGTCTCATTATTACTTTTGCCTGGACACCGGGTTGTGTGCATTCTAACCTCTGCTGATTAGATGATGGTGTCTGGGATAGGGCTCTGTGGCCTGGGCATTTGGTGCCTACCTTACCTTTTCCTTCTCCCCTCCCCTCCCCTCTCCTCCCCTTCCTCCCCTCTGCTCCCCTCTCCTTTCCTTTCCTTTTATCCTTCCTTTCATTTTTCCTTCCTTTCCTCTCTTCCTTCTTCTTTCTTCCTTCCTTATTTCCTTCCTTCCTTCCTCCTTCTCTCCCTCCCTCTCTCCTCATTCCCTCCTTCCCTTCCCTTCCCTTTCTTCCTTTTCTTTCCTCTCTTTCTCTCAACAGGGCTCAGGTGATCCTCCCACCTTAGCCTCCTGAGTAGCTGGTACTACAAGCATGTGCTGCCATGCCTGGCTAATTTTTCTATTTTTTTTGTAGAGGTGGGGTTTCACCATGTTGACCAGGCTGGTCTCGAACTCCTGAGCTCAAGCAATCGGCCTACCTCAGCCTCCCAAAGTACTGGGATTATAGGTGTGAGCCACTGCGCCCTTCCTAGTGCTTGAGTTTCTGATGGGCACCACCTGTCTTTCTGTGCACCAGACACTATCATACTACCTTGAGGCACTTTGCCTGGTACCAGAGTAGCAGTCTCTAGAATACAGAACTCTGCCATAGTACTATTTTTTACCCTCATCTGATTTTGTATGTGGCATGCCAGGTGTAGCTCTGTTGGATATTTACTTTTTTCTCCATGCCCCAAATTCTGGCATCCTTATTCAATATGAAAACCCCTTCTTATCTCTAAGAAATAGTATGTGCCAGTAGGGTATGCAGGGCTATGGTCCTTCTTATTGGTTGGGCCAACTTTTTTATTCACCGGGAATCCTTCCTAATTGACCTCATTGGTCAGGCATCCGTTCTGATTAATCAGTGCTCATGCATTTTAGTTCTTAAATATTTTTACTGTCTCCTCTGCTTCCTAGCAACCATTAATTGAGCACATGAAACTGACTGTATGCTAAATGCTTTGGATATCTCATCTCTTTTAACCCTCATAGTAATCTCATCATAAGGTGTGATCAGACAGATTTTTACAGATGGGGAACTGTGAAAAAAAGCTTCACAGAAATTACACAAATATTCTAAGGACATAATCCATGTGCCTGGGTTAGGATTCAGATCTGGGACTCAGTGACTTCGTGCCTCACTGTGGCACGGTAGTGCTCTCAATCTAGAACCAACTCATTGTACACTGAATCTGGTCTGTTTATCTTATTCCACATTAGAACATCCTGCTAGGTTGTATGGTACTTCCGTGTCCTTACTTGCTGCTTTGGATGGTGGCCATTTACCTTATTCAGAACCATGAGTTCACCTAAGGCCTACTGACCAATAGAGCTTCTAGGTCTTTCCCATCTCCTTGTCTTCTTAAATGCTGAAATGGCCAGGGAAATGCGACAAACTGGCCTAAAGTGATAAATTGATTTCATCATTGTCCTGTTCCTCAGCTATCTAAAACCTGTCTAGGTGATGCAGATGCTGCATATGTCAGTGTCAGAACTGTGCAAATGCAATATATCCTTGTAACAAACCTGCACATGTACCCCCTGAATCTAAAATAAAAGTTGAAATTATAAAAAAAAAAAAAATTAAAAAAAAGAACTGTGCAAAGATGTAAACATCTTTCTTCTTGTTACATTCTGAAAGTCACCAAAGGAGTAAAGGGAGAGTTCCTTTTGGTTTGTTTCTCATTCTAAACTTTTTTTTTTAAGTTCCTGAAATAAAATTGTGGGAGTCTAAGCATATCATCAGGGAAGCTTATCTGCAAGTAGAGCAGTAAAACACTCATTTTAAAAGTGCCTTAGGGCTGGGCGCGGTGGCTCACGCCTGTAATCCCAGCACTTTGGGAGGCCGAGGCGGGCGGATCACGAGGTCAGGAGATCGAGACCATCCAGGCTAACACGGTGAAACCCCGTCTCTACTAAAAATACAAAAAATTAGCCGGGCAAGGTGGCGAGCGCCTGTAGTCCCAGCTGCTTGGGAGGCTGAGGCAAGAGAATGGCGTGAACCCAGGAGGCAGAGCTTGCAATGAGCCGAGATCACGCCACTGCACTCCAGCCTGGGCGACAGCGAGACTCCGTCTCAAAAAAAAAAAAAAAAAAAAAAGGGCCTTAGGCTGGGTGCATGCAGTGATTCACGCCTGTAATCCCAGCACTTTGGGAGGCTGAAGGGGGTGGATCACCTGAGGTCAGGAGTTCGAAACCAGCCTGGCCAACATGGTGAAACCCTGTCTCTACTAAAAATACAAAATTAGCTGGGTGTGGTGGCACACGTCTGTAATCCCAGCTACTCAGGAGGCTGAGGCAGGAGAATCACTTGAACCTGAGAGGTAGAGGTTGCAGTGAGGTGAGATGGCACCATTGCACTCCAGCCTGGGCAACAAGAGTGAAACTCTGCCTCAAAAAAAAAAAAAAATAAATAAATAAAAAAATAAATAAAATAAAAAGAAAGAAAGAAAGTGCCTTAAAGTACACTTGGTGGTCTAAATGTGAACAGATCATGAACCTAAAATATTCCAATATAATATTTACTGAGCACTTGAATTGCTCCCAGCTCTTTTCTACATAGTTTATGTGCATCCTTTCATTTAATTCCCCAACAACTCTATGCAAGAGGGACTATTATTATCTTCATTTTAAAGATGAGGAAACTTAGGCACAGCATAGTTAAATAATATGTCTTAGATAACCCAGATTATATGTGGGAGGCTCAGGATTTGAAGATAAGCAATTTGATTCCAAAGCACAAGCTCTTGATATAACCTAAAGAAAGATAATGTTTTATTTAAACAAATATACAAGAATCAGATAAACAGATGAATGTTGCTTTTCAAAGCACTAGCATTGTCACCTTGGAAAAGTATACCCTAAGAATGTTGACATTTCTCAAAATGTTTTTGCAACTGATCTCTTATCTAATTACAAATCTACAAACAAATTAGACTTGTTAGGTTCATATCTTTGATTTGATGAGAAATACTATTACCTTAGTATAAAGATAGTTTCTTAAATAAGTAAAATTGATGAATATTGCCCAACCCATGGAAATATACAAGAATAGGTAACTTCTCAAAGAAGAAATATAATTCACCCATGAACTTATAAAAAGATGTTCAACCAAATACAATCAAAGATACACAAGTTAAAACAATGAGAAAATGCTTTTTATCTATCAAATGACAAATATTTCTAAAGACTAGCAATATCCAGGATTGGCAAGAATGGGGGCAATAAATACTTTCATGAATTATTGGTGGTAATATAACTTGGTACATTTTTTCTGGAAAGCAGTTTGGAAACATGTATCAAAATATTAGCTGGACATATCCTGATTTAGATATCACAATTCCAAGAAAAAAATTCTTTTTCCCAGAATACATATTCTAAGACAATTTCTTATTCTAAGAACTCTTCTTCAAAGAAGATAATGAAGGCCAGGCATAGTGGCTCACACTGGTAATCCCAGTACTTTCGGGAAGCAGGCCTCCCTCGCTTGAGGCCAGGAACTTGAGAACAGCCTGGGCAACACAGCAGGACCCCATCTCTACAGAAAATTAAAAAATTAGCCAGGTGTGGTGATGTGTGCTTGTAGTCCCAGCTACTCAGAAAGCTGAGGTGGGAAGATTGCTTGAGACTGGGAGGTTGAGGCTGCAGTGAGCCATGATTGTGCCACTGCACTCTAGGTCAAGGGCACAAATATCTAGGAGTGAGGATGTTTATCATAGTGTTGTTTATAGTTGAAAATTTGGAAATAAACTAAATATTGAGTAATGGAGTGTTGACTAAATAAGTCTATGTAATGGAAAATTATAGTTATTAAGTTGATGATGTGCTTCCATATTTATTGTTTTGCAAAGATATCCGCAATATATTGTTGATGTTAAAAATGCAGATAATAATATAACAATTATGGTAGAATCTCATCTTACATTATTTTATTTATATCTGTATTCATCTCCATATCTATCTACACAAAAACAGACAAATATCGACACAGTTCTGTAAAGATATTCACCAATACATGAAGAGTTACTATCTTTGTGTGTTAGGATTTTACACAATTTTTATTGTCTTCAATGTATTTTTATATTGTTAAATCTTTATTTTATAGTATATTTTCTCTTTATACTTGGGAAAAACAAAAACTCTGCATTTTAAAAAATTACTGTTATCTAGGTGAATCATTCACAATCTTTACTGGACACAGGTCACAATAATTTTGCATTGTTTTCAAGAAATGAAATACGCTCACAAATGAAATGAACTTGCCATATCTGAAGATGTTCTTTTGTCATGTGAAGGATCAGTCTCAAAAGAGAATTTACAAAATTGTTTCATAGCATTATGGAAATAAGAGTCTCCAAATGATAATGATACTTAAATTCTCAACATTTATTTGGAGGTATATTTCTGGACTATTTGTTAACAACATCATCTCACCGCTTTTATTATTGCTCCCCATTTGCTCTGTTTATTCACATCAGCTTTCATAAAAAATTTGAGAGCTGAGGCCTAAAGAAATTCTCTCACCCGGTAGATGAACAAGCTGTAATTTCTTTTAGCTTTGGCATGCATTGGTAAATGAATGCATATTTTTACTTGCTTGACCAAGCTCAGGAATCTGCAAGTCTGCTAACATTGCATTATGTGGATGATGCCCTGAATAATACCATGTGCCCTGTTGCAAAAGCTGAAGATGCACTTGTGGAATTTATTTTATTCCGATTTATGAGGACTGCTGCACACAAATAGATTATTGTAGTGTCTGTGATTAATGGGACACCACACGGCTGCGTGGACTTCATAAATCATTTGATGCAATGTCTGAGTGAATTTTACTTGCAAAATCAGTTTCAATCAGCTTGACTTGAAAACTAGGTAAAGCAGAAGGAGGCATCCGATGGTGGGAGGTATCTAGGTGGTGCAGCAGTCAGCACTGTGTCCAGTTTTATGTTTCTTGTTATCAGTGGTGTGGAAGAGTGAATAAGCAGCACGTTAATTAAATCTGCAGATGGAATTAGAAATGTCACAAATGCTGAGAAGGCCAGGGAAATGATACAAATTGGCCTAAAGTGATGTGGGGCTTGAAATAAAGGCCAAAAATACAACAGACTTGAGTGTGTGTGCACACACACATATGCACACATGAATCAATAAGTGATTTGAGAAGTCAGTTAATTTTATAACTCTCTTAAGATTCCAAATATCATATGAAAACAATTTGGGAATAGTGAATATTAAAAAATGGCTGTAGGGTTTTATTCTAAGATCAATATTTAGCATTTGTTTTGTTTTTAAAATAATGATTTCTTTGCTTTTTTGATACATAATACACATTCATTATAGAAGAATAAGAAGATACAAATCAACAACAAATAAAAAGTATCACCTATGATCCCACTCTTGGTGGGATATATAATCATATATGTATATAAACAAAAATGAGAAAATGAGATCATATTGCATATTTAATTTGGTATCCAATGCTATTCATGTAAAAATATTTCCTTTTTAAAAGGCCAGGTTTCTGAGAAACTTGCTTGATACTCACCTTTCTCTGGCTCATTGAATTTATTACCTTTAATCTTAGTAATTGGAAGCTCTGAGAAAATTACAAAAGGCTAATATTTGTAAAGGCAAACACTGAAGAGAAAAAAAAGAAAAGGAATTTTCTTTGAATTCTCTACCTACTACTCAGAAATTCCTGACATTGCTAGCTAACCATCCATTTATCTTAGCCCTAATGAGTCAGTCTTTCACCAAAAGCACAGTCACAGAACCTCCTCTGTCTTTCTTGACACTGTGGGGAGGATGGCCCCTGATCCTGAGAATTATTAGCAATTCAGTACGATTGTTATTATGAACCAAGGAACACTACCACTTCCATAAAGGATTTAAAAGGAGAAGGTAATTCTCTACACGATTATTCGCAATCGTCAAAGAAGATAGTAATCTAAGATAGATGTCCTTCATAGGGTTGGGTCGGAGGAAGGATGAAGGAGGGAAAAGGAAGAGAGAGAAGGGGAGGGTGGCAGGAAGGAAGGAAGGAAGGAAGGAAAGAAGGGAAGAAGAAGTCTGCTTTTTCCCCTTTGAAATGTAGCTCTGAGCATGCATGAATGTGTATATAAGATGGAATTTTATCTCTAAGGAAAACTGAATAAATGAAAAAAAGTCTAATTTAAACTAACATAGGCAGAATCTGAATCCACTAAGAATCAAACCTGAAAGTAGAGGGGAAAGATTAAGCATCAAGAGAGACCAAATTATTCTTGGAGTTAATTTAGGAACATTGAATTTGGCATCAGGTAGGCTTACCAGGAGTTCAGCTTCCTCTTTCCTGACTATCAGTTCTCGGTGATGAGGATCACAGCCAGGCTGACCTTGGCTAACCTGTTCTTGCAGTGGCCATGTGAAAGGACAGAGCTATGAGCAGGAGTCAGGGGTACCCGGATTTGGTTTTTCTGTCCACCACCTGGCTGTCACTAAGCAATTCCTTTCACCTCTTTGAGCCTCAATTTTCTCACTTATGAAATGATGAGTTTGCCCTGGATCATCTCTAAAGTCCTGTAGTTTCGAATTTTAGCTGCACATTAGGATTACCTTGGGAGCTTTTAAAATCCACCGGGCAAGGGCCTCGCTTCAGGCCATTCATTTATATCAGAACCTCTGGGGTGGGTCAAAGACACAAACATCAGTATTTTTATGCTGCCCCAGTAATTCCAATGTGCTACTGAGGTCAGACATCTCTGAAGAACACCAGACTATTTTTTATTTTTAAAAAATTAAAGAAAAATAGCTAATATTTATTGGATGCTCACTATACACCAGCAGAACTTTATACACTATGCTTCATTTAATCCTCCCAATGACTCCAGGAGTTACAGTTTACTCCAATATTATAGCTACAAAAATTGAAGCGCAGAGTTGTTAGGTAATTAGTCTGAGGCTACCCAGCTAGTAAATAGCAAGCTAGAATTCTAACTTAGGCCAGTGGATTCCAGAAGCCATGACCTAGTACCCTACACCTTCCTGTCCACTAAGCCGTACTGAAAATACAGAAATCTGAACAGCCTCTTGTAAGTGGAGCTCAGCTTTGCATGTTTGGTAGTACTAGCATTTTTTCCATAATATAAAACCGTGTGAGGGTATTTCATTCTGATTCTATTTCCTGTCTCTAGTTCCAATTTTACAATTTATTTTAATTTTCACTTAGAGTGTGATACGGGCTGGGTTGTAAAGCATCTGCACAAGTATAGCCTCATGTAGTGTTAACTACTGTTCATTATATAATGCATGCTATGTGCTAGCCACCATCCTAAGTGCTTGTGTTGTAGTATATATTTTATATATATATATTTGTATATATTTATATATATATATATTTTAAATGACCACAATATATTGAATCTCCTATCGAGAAGTAGTGTCTATTACTTTACCTCTTCACTCTGGACTTGGTCATATGGCTTGCTTAAACCAGTGAGATATTAGCACATGTGGCATAAGGCTTGAAAAGTGCTTGGGCATGGTTGTGTGACCTTGCATTTCCAGCCTTTAGAACCCAGTCACCTCGTGAAAAAGTCCAGTGAGGTTACTACATGCAGGCGATACATGGCTCAGTCACCCCAGCCAAGTGCAAGACATATGAGTGAGACCATGTGGGACCAGCCAGCCCAAGCAGACCTGTTCACTGACTCCCAGCACATGAATGGATCCAGGAGAGACCAGCAGAAGAACTGCTTGGTTGAACCCCACGGAAACTGTCAACACAAAAGAGTTATGAGCTGCTAATTATAATTGTTGTTTTAAATTATTAAGTTTTTGGTAAGTTTTCTATGTATCAAAAGCTAACTGATACACATAGATTAACTTCATAATTTGTCATACAATACTATGAGGTCAATTTTGTCATCATATCCATTTTATAAATGGGGAAACTGAAGTACAGAAAGGTTAAGTAATTTGTCCAAAGTCATTTAGCTAGGAAGTAGTTGCGTGAGGATGTGAACTTAGGCTGGCTTTAAAACTCATGTTTTTAACATCCATGTAAGTGCATATCTTATAAGTGCATGCTTTACTGCGTTCATGCTCAATGATTTGGATGAGGAACAGCATCAAAAATCAAAACAAAACAAAGCGAAACAAACAAACAAACATAAATAAATAAATAAATAAATAAAAGTCATGACAGTGATGGTGTGACAAGCTTTGACTTCCCTGATCCCTCTTAAGGAAAGCTATTCATTTTCCCGCCTGCGCCATGACGGTGCTTTCTAAAAGCCTGTGTACTGGCACTTCTCACTCTGTGCTATCTCCTATTGATATAGTTGTTTCTTTTGATAACCTGGGATCTCCCCATGGGTGGGGAATGTGTCTGCTTTATACAGCCCTAGTGCCTGGCACAGAACCTGGGAAGTAGTATAAGTTTAATAAATCCTGATAGAACAAATGGGTGAAGTAAAAAGAGAGAAGTAAACAAATGAGCAGTTTTCCTTAAGGGGGTTCAGGGGAGTCAGAGCTTGTCACATCACCATTGTCATGACTTTTATTATTTTTTTTCATAGTCTCCTCATGTGTTTACTTTAAAAATGTGGGGGAATGCTCCTTTATTAACATTTATTTTACGTAGTTCCTTTGTCGCTGTCTCTTCCCTCTCTCCCTTCCTTCCTTCCTTCCCGCATCCTTCTATTCTTACAGCTCACCTACTGTGGAATATTCATCACAGCAGCAATTCATTGACACTTCCAATCTGTTGACTTTCCCCTTCCTCGCTATGTCTGACCCACCCCTATTCTTTCCCATCCCTCCAGCTCCACCTCCTACCATGTTCTCTTGTCTCTAAGCTTGTTCTTTTCTCAGCTTAGGGCCTGGTGCATGCTGTTCCCACTGCCTGGCATACAGTTCTGCCTCACACCTGAATGGCTCACTTCTAGTCGTTAGTATTTCAGCCTAAAGATTACCCTCTCAAAGAAATCTCCTCTAACTACCCCATCTAAAATAGCCATTTGGTCTATCTAGCACAACCATCACATAATCCTGTGCAATTCTCTGTAAAACGTTTATTACTAATAGTTTTTCTTCTTGCTGATTTGTGGTCTGTCTTCGTTAATTTCAGTATAAGCTCCATAAAAGCAGAGACTTGGTTTCTCTTGTTCATTGAGAAACTGTGCCTGAAAACAAAGTAGTTGCTCAGTGTATATCTTAAAAATGGAGGAAAGAAAGAAAGGAAGGAAGGCATGAGAATTGCTTGAACCGGGGAGGCAGAGTCTACAGTGAGCAGAGATCGTGCCGCTGCACTCCAGCCTGGGCGACAGAGTGAGACCCCGTTTCAAAAAATAAAACAAAACAAAAAAAACTGTACATATTAATTATTACGTGTCAACTAAAGCTAAAGGGAAAAAAGATGCCCCTAGTTTCTATTCAAATAAATGTCAACACTCATTAATTTGTATATATATGTAGTAGTCCTCCTTTATCTGTGAGTTCATTTCTTCGGTATTAGTTGCCTGCAGGCAACTGACATCTGAAAGTATTAAGTGAAAAATTCCAAAAATAAATAATTAAAAAGTTTTAAAAAATAAAAACAAACAATCTGTACATAGTTTCTTCAGGAAACTTGTAGTTTAACCTCAAATAATAATTGGGAATAATGTTTTGAGTTTAATTTTAATTCAAAAATTGAAATGGTTATGAGTTGGAACTGGTGAAAATGGGGCTTAAAGTTTTTTTTTTCCATAAGGCAACAATTTGAAGAGAGAATGTACAACCTAAGGCAGATGTTCTAAACCATTTAAAACCACATTGTCCCTTTTAATAACAAATATTTTGTAAGGTCCTTTATACTTTCTTTAGATGTAGTTTATAGCTATACCCATATATATAGCTATATATACATGGGTTAGCTATAAATTATATATATATACAGCTACTATATATGGATATATATATTTATATATACATAATTTTTATATACAAATTTATATATACTATATGTATAGCTATATATATCAGTATAGTTATAAATTTATATTTATGTGTTTAGATATACTATATATATCTTAAAAATTAATGTAATTCTCTAACTAAAACAACGATGAATTAAAAGAAAACAATTTATAATAAAATATTCTGTATTTCAATGTGGAAATGCTTAGACACAATTCCATCAGAAGACACAGAATAGTAGGCATATGCTTGCACCCCTGCACAGCATCTCCTGTGACTTTAACAGCTACGAATGCAGACTGGTATAGGTGCTATGTTGGTGACCTAAATTCCAGGAACAGCATTTGTTTGAGTGATATATTTTATTTTTTTTAGAATGGCAAACAGTCATTTACCAAGAACTCTTGGTAAAGTTGTAAAGTTAAAAAAGAACAACCTTTTATTTACTGGATTGCTGCATTCCTGAAAATCTCGGTATATATTAGGACTGTAAAACTACTTTTTGTTTATATGTAAAACAGCATTAGATTCTAGGTGAAGATAATTATAAACAACTCTTTTTGCTTTCATAAAAAAGTTAGCAGGACATTAAAAAAAGATGCAGGACATAGACAATTCTTTGTTTAGAGGACTGGTCCATAAAGTTTTGGAAGCATATTGTTCCGGTGCCCTGCCTACTGTGTGTCAGGAACACCACTCTCCTACGATCATTGTAGCCATAAAGCACTACCCCATAAAAAATCATTGGTATAGGGGATGCTCCACTAAGAGCTGGAGAAAACTGTTTGCGATGAAGCTCAGACCTTTTATTTTACATTGAAGTTGTCAAGAATCGTTGTGTAGGTAGGGAATTGCATAGCCCTAGAGGGCACTAGTTACAAAGACTGTGAGGCACCCTTCACCTAGCAAATAGAAATCATAAGCTTGCTGGTGGCTCCAGTGATGCTACATGTGAGAATACAGTAGTTTCCTTTATCCATGGTTTCACCTTCGGCAGTGTCAGTTACCCCCAGTCAACCGCAGTCCAAAAATACTAAATGGAAAATCTCAGAAATAAACAATTCATAAGTTTTAAATCGCATGCTGTTCTAAGTAGCATGATGAAACCTCACACCTTCCAGCACTGTCCCACCTAGGATGTGAACCATCCCTTTGTTTAGGTACCTATGCTGTATACACTACTCACCCATTAGTCACTTAGTAGCCATCTATGTTATCAGATTGGCTATTGTGGTATCACTGCTTGTGTTCAAGGAACTCTTATTTTACTTAATAATGGCCCCAAAGCACAAGAGTAGTGATGCTAGCAGTTCAAATATGGGAATGAGAAGCTGTAAAGTGCTTTAAGTGAAAAGGTAAAGGCTGGGCATGGTGGCTCATGCCTGTAATCCCAGCACTTTGGAGGCCGAGGTGGGCAGATCACCTGAGATCAGGAGTTCGAGACTAGCCTGGCCAACAAGGCAAAACCCAGTCTGTACTAAAAAGACAAAAATTAGCTGGGCTTGGTGGCAGGTGCCTGTAATCCCAGCTACTTGGGAGGATGAGGCAGGAGAATCACTTGAACCCGGGAGATGGATGTTGCAGTGAGCCGAGCTTGCACCACTGCACTCCAGCCTGGGCGACAAGAGCAAAAATCCGTCAAAAAAAAAAAAAAAAAAAAAAAAAAAAAGAAAAGAAAAGAGAAGGTGAAAGTAATTGACTCAATAAGGAAAGAGAAAAAATCAGTTGCTGAGGCTGCTAAGATCTACAGTAAGAACAAATCTATCCATGACATTGTGAAGAAGGAAAAAGAAATTTCTTCTAGTTTTGCTGCCGCACTTCAAACTACAAAACTTATGGCCACAGTGTGTGATAAGCGCTTAGTTAAGATGGAAACGGTATTAAATCAAATCATAGGTATGTATGTATAGGAAAAATAGTCTCTATAGGGCTTGGTAGTATCTTCCATTTCAGATATCCAGTGGGGGTTTGGGAATATATCCCGCAAAGATAAAGGGTTACTATTGTATCATACACATATTATAGATGACATGGAATTTTCTTTAAATAACTTGAATTTAGTAGTACTTAAAGTGATTTAGATTTTTTTCATAAAAACCTACAAAATTTCATAAAAACATACAAGATTTATTTCATATATTGAAAATGAAGCTTTTAAACTTTTTTTATATTTAAAATTCCATGCACTCACAAGTCACAACTCATATATGTTCCTTATATTTTTCTAGGAAACCCTAGTCTATCAGAAGTTGGAATAAAACAAACCTTCAGGTACCTGGAATAAGCAACGAACTTTCCGAATTAGAAAGCCAGTATAAATTGCAGATATGCTTGAAAAAATAATAGGTATGCTATTATATTAGGATAATAATAGATATGGAAATACTATACAGACGAATCAGGGATTGACTATTTTATATCACAAAGCAATTTATTTCTTTACAAAATGGATGTCTGATTTACAAAGGGGTTTACCTCATGCACATTTATAAAGCAAGCTTCCTTATTGCAGCATTTCCTTGGGGCACACTTCTTAAGAATCTGAATATTCATTTGACAGTATTTATTGAGTTTCTACAACATGCCTCTCACCACGTTAGGCTCTTAATTTCAATTAAGACAAGACACTGTCTCTGTGCATGAACAGTTTCCAGTTTGTGAAGAAGATATATAAACTGACAATTCAAGCACAATGTCACAAGTGATTAGATAAAAATTGTCAACCGAGTGCCCAAGGGAAAGTGCATGTAACTCAGCCTGAAGGAGGCAGAGAGAGCCTTACTGAAGGGATGGCATTTGAATTGAGTCTTAAAAAACTAGTCACTGGTGAAGTAAGAAGAAGAGCAAATCAGGCAGAGGAAATAGCAGGTGCAAAGGCACTGATGCCTGACAAGTAGATTGTCAGACATGTGAGGCTGACATGAGAGAGGTGTAGTGCTGGGGGTGAGAGGGACAATAGCAATGAAATTCAGGATATAAATTAGTTATAGGCTGTGGAGGGTTTTGGATATCACGCTAAGGAATTTGAACTTTATCCTGCAGAAAATTGTGCCTGTAATTGCAAGTCTGTAAGACTTTTTTAGCGGATGATAATATCAGTTTTTTTCCTTAGGAAAATAACTGGCAGCTGTGTGGAAGATAGGCAGCAAGGGGGAAAGACAGATGGCACAGAGAACTTTTTGGATACCTGTGTTAATGGGCATCATGCTCTGGTAGCTTTAATGTGTAGATTTCACCCTCTGCAGTAAGGTCAGAAGAGGGGAGTTGTAGGCAGGAAGAAAGGTTGGAATTGAAGCATGAAGGTAGCTCGCATAAGCAGACAGGTGAGAGACTGAGCTCAGAAAAGTAAGAAAGTGCAGGAATGAGCCTGCAGATACAGAGTTCAGTCCAGAGAGGACAATGGAGGCTGGAATCAGTAACTCTCATCTAGGGGAAACAGTGACAGGGGCAAGATACAATGGAACAGGTATTCGGGCCACAGGGTCTGAGAAAGAGGTGAACAGGCTTTAGGCAAGAGGTCAGAATGTGAAGAATGGCACTGAATAACAAACATGCCAGGGCCTCTCAAACTTTAGTTAGTATCAGAATCACCTTTAGGGCTTTGAAACATTCAGATCTCTGTGCCCCACCCTCAGAGATTCTAAGTCAGTAAACGTCTGGAATAAGTCTAATAATTGGCATTTCTGCATTACCCAAGTGATGCTGATGCTACTGGTCTCTGGACTAAACAAGGCTCTAAGCAGCCTTCCAGATCTACAGTCCTCTGAATTGGTTTCAGGATTTAAAAACATTTCAATGTTCAGATGTACACATTTACTTACCAGACTAGAGAGAATTCTGAGTTGGTGGAGGAAGGCCAGCTCTTGACAGATCAAACATGCAATCTGAGAGGCCCAACAGCAAAGTAGGCAGCTTTCCATGAAGACCAAAGTGAGGGTTGATTAAAAAAAAATTTGTTTCTGGTTCCTCTACAGGCAGCTGCTGGAAAACGGGACTAATGGTTGTTTGAGGAGTGAGAGAAAGGGGCAGGCCCAAGCAAGCACCGTGCTCTGATACTGTCTCTCCTGAAACTGGGTCTGCCAGTCTGGAAGCTGGGGGCTCTGCCCACCTAATTCATTGCTCAGGTAGTCACACACGGAACATCTAGGCATCTCTCTGTTTATACCTGCCCTTATGCCAGTATCACACTCTTCATTTCTGCAGTTTTATAATAAGTTTGAACTCAGCTCAGCATGAAGCCTAACAGTTTCTGAGGCTTTCTTAAAATGGGACTGAAGGATTTTGTTACACTATTAAAAAGAAAATATATAGGTACAGATAATCAAATTCTTGAATTGATTACATTATTGTGCATCTTTTAATATGGCAGACTAAACAGGCCTCCAGAAACTAGGCCACATTTTCTGGATAGCTGCCAGTAATTATATGTCAGGAATGCCTATATAAGCAAGATGTTAATGCTCAACAATTATTCCTTCTTCTTTTTTCTTTTTGACTTAAGCTGCAAAGGTAACAGTAACACAGAAGCCATAACCAGTGCAACCTGAGCAACAGATGGCAATTTGCTGAAATTTGCAAGAAGGATTTGAAATTTGAATTGATTAGAATACTGGTACCTATAGTAGATGAAAAGGAGTTGATTCATATTTCAAGATCCTTCAAATATGGAAATTATTAATCAATCAGTCTGCTAGTTTATCACTAGGTATTAGCACATACAAACCCCAAATTCCTGTAACATTCTTAGAGGATGTGCGACATAAATTCCTTTGGCTGCATAAGCAAACACACACTCCATTTCCATGTCAATGAGTAAAAACAAAATTAATCAGAGCACCAGAGCAACTGGAACAGTGTGGGGGTATACATTAGGTGTTCATAGGTATTGATTGAATAAATGAATGGGTGAATAAATGAGTGCCAAAGCTCAGAGTGGAGGTAACTATCAACCTTCCACTACACCAGGACAATAAAAACAAAAAAGTGTGCATTGTTTGGCTACAGAATTCCAAATTTAGAAAGCAGAAGATGTAGAAGGACAGGAGAGATTGGAGAAGAAGACGGGCTGGGACATAGTAAAGGCTGGATTATTGGTTAGGAAGGGCCTGGAAGACGAGGAAGATGAGTATAACACAGAATTGAATCACTTAACTCCTAATGAAAAACACTTTAGCAAAATAGCTCTTCAGACAAGGAATGGAATAAAACCAGCATTGACATAAACAAGCTCTTGGTTCTAATTATCTGGCAAGCAACTGCTGCAGATCTCAAAGAAGCTGAGTGGGTGAGACTGGATCTGTGGTTTTGGAGTCTACTCAAGCATATTGAAGGCTCTTAGGGAAACATAAGTGTCAGAAAGCTTGGAGTGCTGGAGATATCAATTTATTCAACAAGGGTTTATTGATCTCCTACCAGGTATAAATATTTTTCATGATACAAGAGTAAATGGCGTGTGATTCTTTTCCTTAAGCATCATACAATCTATATGGCGAGGCCATACATGTTCAGAAATAATCATATAATAGGGCAAACTTTGATAAATGCCTAGAAGTGTGAGGATGATTTGGAATAGTCATTCATTCATTCATTCCATTCATTCATTTTTTAACAAAGTGTGCAATCCAGTGGCTTTAATATGTTCATAAAGTTGTGCAACCATCACTATTATGCAATTCCACAAAATTTTCATCATCCACCAAAGTACTAGCAGTCACTCTCCATTCTTTCCTCCCTCTAGCCCCTGACAACCCCGCTAATCAATTTTCTGTCTGTATGGATTTCACTATTCTCAATTGATTCCCCAAAATAAACTGACCATAAATGTAGGGTTTATTTCTAGACTCCCAAATCTATTCCAATGATGTTTATACCTACCCTTATGCCAGTATCACACTCTTCATTTCTGCAGGTTTATAATAAGTTTGAAGTCAGGAAATTTGAGTCCTCCAACTATGTTCTTTTTCAAATTGTTTTAGCTATTCCAAGTCTTGCATTTCCATATAAATTTCAGGATCAGCTTGTCAACTTCTGCAAAAAAAGTCAGTAGAAATTTTGACAGAGATTCCATTTAATCTGTAGATCAACTTTTGGAGTATTGCCATTTTAACAGTATTAAGTTTTTAAATTCATGATCATGGGATATCTTTGCCTTAATCTAGATATTCTTTAATTTCTTTCAACAATATTTTGTAGTTTTCAGAGTACTAGTTGTTACTCATTTTATTAAATTTATTCCTAGGTGTTTTATTCTTTTTGATATTGTAAATGGAATTGTTTTCTTAATTTCATTTTCAGATTATTCATTGATAGTGTATAAAAACACACTATTGACTTTTGTATATTGATCTGTATTCTGCAACCTTACTGAACTTATTAGTTCTAATAGTTTTTAAAGGGTTATTCGGAATTTTCTATGTATAAATTTAAGACATTTGCAAATAGAGATGATTTTACTTCTTTCTCAATATGGATACCTGTTATTTCTTTTTCTTGTCTAATTGCCCTGACTAGAACCTCCAGCAGTGTTGAGTAGAAGTATAAAGAGTGGACATATTTGTCTTATTTTTGATTTAGAGGGAAAGCTTTCAGTCTTTTTCATTAAGTATAATGTTACCCATGGGTTTTTCACAGATGTTCTTTATCAGGTTAAGGAAGTTCCTTTCTATTCCTAAGTGATGCAGTAATTTTATTGATGAAATAGTGATGGATTTTGGCAAATGCTTTTTTCTGTCTATTGAGATGATCATGTGTTTTTTGTTCTATATTCTATTATTATGGTATATTACATGGTTGATTTTTATATACCAAACCAACCTTACCTTCTTGGGATAAATCTCACTTGGTTATGGTGTACTTTTTATATGTTGCTGGATTTAGTTTTCTAGAATATTTTTGAGGAATTTTGAATCTGTGTTCATAAGCGATATTGGTTTGTAGTTTTTGTTTCTTGTGATGCCTTTGTGTTTTTTAGAATCAGGGTAATGCTAGCCTCATAGAATACGCTGAGAAATATTCTCGCTGCTTCTAAATTTTAGAAAAGTTTGTGAAGGATTGATATTGATTCTTCTTTAAACAATTGGTAGAATTCACCAGTGAAGCCCTCTCATCCCGGGAAGATTAAGAAACCTTTTTAAAATTGCTGATTCAATCTCTTTACTTGTAATTGGTGTATTCAGATATTCTGCTTCTTCTTGAATCAGTTTTGATAGTTTCAGTTTTTCTGTGAATTTGTCCATTTTATCTAGATTATCTACTTTATTAGAATACAATTGTTTGTTGTCTTCCCTTATAATCCTTCTTATTTTTGTAAGGTTGGTAGTAATATTCCTTCTTTCATTTCTGATTTTAGTAATTTTACTCTTTTTCTTGTTTCTTGGCCCAGTCTAGCTAAACATTTGTCAATTGTATTAATCTTTTCAAAAAACCAAATTTTACTTTTGCTTATGTTCTCTGTTGGTTTCTTGTTATTTATTTATTTACACCTCAATATTTATTCTTTTCTTCTTCCCGCTTGCTTTTGTTTGTTCTTTTTCTAGTTTCTTAAGACAAAAGGTTAAGATATTAATTTAAGATTTTTCTTCTTTTTAAATATAGGTATTTACAGCTATAAATATCTCTCTAAGTACCGTTTTCATTGTGTTCCATAATTACGATATGCTGTATTTTCATTGTGATTCATCTCGATGCACTTTTCTAATTTTTCTTTTGATTTCTTTTCTTTATTGGTTATTTAGGAATGTGTTGTTTAATTTTTACATATTAGTAAATTTCTCAAATTTCCTTCTGTTATTGACATCTAATTTCATTTTATTGTGGTAGGAGAACATACTTTGTATTATTTCTCTTTTTAAAAACTTATTGAAGTTTATTTTATGGCCTAACATATGGTCTGTCCTATAAAATGTTCCATGTAAGCTTGAGAAGAAAGTGTGTTCTGCTGTTGCTGGATTCTGCTGTGTTGTATAGATGTCTGCTAAATTAAGTTGCTGTGCAGTGTTGCTCAAGTCCTTTATTTCCTTGCTGATCTTCAGTTGTGTTGTTCTTTCCATTATTGCAAGTGAGGATTAAAATCTCCAATTATTCTTATTGAATTGTCTATTTTCTATTCAATTCTGTAAGTTTTGTTTCATGTATGTTTGGATCCTGTTATTTGGGAATTTTATGGGGGGGGAGTACCCACCAGGAAATGTGTGTTTCCTCAGACACACACCATGTGTGTGTGCACTCCTGCACCCCCCACACAGATGTCTTTAAACAGCCTGTTCTTCTGCCTTCTGTGTCTCGTCAAGAAACACGTAGGAAATAGGCAACAGTCAAACAAGCTGCCAGCTAAGCACCAGGCGATTCTCTGTTTGAATTAGACAGGTTGGAGCAGAGAATCAGGGAGGTGAGAGGAAGGGAAGACAGAATCATGTTATCTTTCAGCTGCATGGAAAATTGTATTGCGGCATCCATGGATAAGGAAGGGAAGTATTACCTCAGTGGCCAATAAAGCTAGAAGGCTGCTTGAACTTGTTGTATATATTCAAAGTCACATTGGGACCTTGAATATAATATTCCTAAAGAGAATAGTGCATGTCAATGGAGGAGGAAGAACATTTGTCTTCCAGGATCTGATATCCTCCAGGCACACCAGGATTCTTTACCTGTCAATGGCAGATAAATCTGATACACACACACACACACACACACACACACACACACATTCACAGTTTCCTCTTTATATATTTATTTTTCTTCCATGATTTTACCTCAAAAATTAGAAATATATTCCAAACTTTTCTAGTAAAATAATTCTAGGAATATCTAAACTTTTCTTGTATTGTTTTATATTTTAAATTAATGCCTCTTCTTAGAAATCAAGTTTTCTAAATTTATTGTTTTATTTTTCTTAAGTTATCTTCTTGATGCAAGGAGGGGCTCATAGGTTTTTTTCTGAAGAATTTCTATATTATCTTTAACTCAACTTTTGATAAACATTGAATGACTTTGAATTCAAATTGCTCATTTCTGATGTAAAAAGCACTAGGTAGAAGATTTTGTGCATATTTTAAAAGAAGTGAGCTGAGTATTCTTCCAATCAGCAGAGCTGGGGATAGGGATTAAATTCTCTGAGGACAGCTGAAGAACCTGAGAAAGAAGGACACATGCCCACAATGAAAGGCCACTCTTCCCCTGACACCTTTCCTGGAAACATCACAAAAAGGTGAGGAGTGGGACGCCTGGTTTAGGCCAAAACTCTCCTCAAGAAGCAGTTTTGTTTTCACTCCAGTTCATTGAAGAATAATATACAAGACCCCAGAACTTGGGTACTTAATCATGTCCACAATGTTATCAGTCTAAAAATATTTTATAAGAGGTACAACCAAATGCCCATATGGGGTATACAATAATGTGGTAAAACACAAGTAGAATGTATTACCTTGGGCAATCTAAGAATTACCTACAAATTGTCCACCTAATTTCTTGAATGAACCACTTTTCTATAGGGTTTTTTTTTTCTAATGTTTGACTGTAACTCTTTGGTGTAGAAAGTAGGGCTGACTGTCTATTAAGACCACTAAATGCATGACATTAGAATGAAGCCATCTGTATGTATGAGAATGCTTATCTTTATTATTTTATTTTATTTTTTGAGAATGGGGAGTACATGCATCCAGGTCTTTGAAAACAAAAATAAAAAATTAACCACTGTATGACAACATTGATTAAAAGGACCGTCAAACCTATACTCATTTTACCCCATTTGAAATTATTTCTTCAAAAAGATCTTTAAAATAACATTAAAAATGTTGCTAACAACCATAAACCGAACCATATGGTAAGACACAGGTTGTGTATTCATTTTATCTTATTTTACTTATTGCTACTTTTAATATTAGATTCAGGGCTTACATGTGCAGGTTTGTTACAATGTATTCACTTAAAAATGGTGAATCTTTATTGAGCTAATGCAATGTAGGGCAGAAGTGACTGGTCATGGAGTCAACAGTGCTCTAAAGGGCAAATTTAAAGGTGACAAAAACATGAAACTATACAAAGTAGAGAAAAAATGTATGTAAAGTTTTGGGGTGAACAGGTTTGATGTTCATTAAAAAAAGTGTAATGCATTTTGGGGCTGAAAAACTTACAAAGTAATGGGTTGGGAGAGGTCTTCTAAGTCCAACCAGATAGAGTCATGCCTGTAGAGATGACGAAGAGAAACACATTTGTCAATCATCAGAGTCCACCTTTCAATTTTGTGGACACAAAGTATTCTCTGGATCCTATTTGGCATGAGCTTTTAAAATCAAATATAAAATGTAATGAATTGTTACCAGGTCTCAGGTAAAAATTGGCTTGGGACTTGCAAAGTTTGGGGCCAGTTAACCTTTAGTTTATAAAGCTGGGAAAACCAATTCTCCCAGGTTTCTACTAGGATGTGTATCAGGTGAAATTCACCCCCGATATTTCACATAGGTTCTTTTCTATTTTCCCTAAGTGTCGGCCGGTCTGAGAAATAAAGGGAAAGAGTACAAAAGAGAGAAATTTTAAAGCTGGGTGTCTGGGGGAGACATCACATGTTTGCAGGTTCTGTGATGCCCCCCAAGCCGTAAAACCAGCAAGTTTTTATTAGTGATTTTCAAAAGGGGAGGGAGTGTATGAATAGGGTGTGGGTCACAGAAATCACATGCTTCACAAGGTAATAAGATATCACAAGGCAAATGGAGGCAAGGCAAGATCACAGGACCACAGGACCGGGGTGAAATTAAAATTGCTAATGAAGTTTCAGGCACGCATTGTCATTGATAACATCTTATCAGGAGACAGGGTTTGAGAGCAGACAACCAGTCTGACCAAAATTTATTAGGTGGGAATTTCCTCGTCCTAATAAGCCTGGGAGCGCTACAGGAGACCAGGGCTTATTTCATCGCTCTACCATGACCGTAAAAGACAGCCATCCCCAAAGCGGCCATTTCAGAGGCCTCCCCCCAGGACACATTCTCTTTCTCAGGGATGTTCCTTGCTGGGAAAAAGAATTCAGCAATATTTCTCCCATTTGCTTTTGAAAGAAAGAAATATGGCTCTGTTCCACCTGGCTCACCGGCAGTCAGAATTTAAGGTTATCTCCCCGTTCCCTGAACATTGCTGTTTTCCTGTTCTTTTTTCAAGGTGCCCAGATTTCATATTGTTCAAACACACGTGCTCTACAAACAATTTGTGCAGTTAACGCAATCATCACAGGGTCCTGAGGCGACATACATCCTCCTCAGTTTATGAAGATGACAGGATTAAGAGATTAAATAAAGGCAGGCGTAGGAAATCACAAGGGTATTGATTGGGGAAGTGATAAGTATCCATGAAATCTTCACAATTTATGTTCAGAGATTGCAGTAAAGACAGGCGTAAGAAATTATAAAAGTATTAATTTGGGGAACTAATAAATGTCCATGAAATCCTCACAATTTATATTCTTCTGTCATGGCTTCAGCCGGTCCCTCCGTTCGGGGTCCCTGACTTTCCACAACAGATGTGAGCTAATTTATTTTAACTTCTCCCACCAAATTCTTTCCTCCAGTATTATTTTCCAGCATCTACTCTTATTACCTGTTTTGGTGGCCAAACTCAGTCATATTTATTATAATTTTTTGATCCCCCAAATGAAATTTATAAGATTTAAGTCTGATACCTTCTAGTTGGCTTCCCTCCATTTTCATTTTGTGTGTTGCCTAAAAGGAAGTTCTTGTCAACGTAGGCCCTTGGAAGCCAAATTCAAAATTTTCTGGAGCCTTCTTTAGAAGATAATCTATTGGTAGGAGGAAGTACAAACACCTCTCTTAATGTACCATGGAGGAGTTTTCCAGTGGTTCCTGGAGAGCAATAGATTACCAGGATAAGTTCAAATTTCCCAAGTACATTGTACACTTCTCAGCCCCTTAACTTCTCCGGTCCAACCAGGAGTACGGATGGGCTAGTGGAAAGGTTCACTGGGTGAAGTGTTAGAGGCAGAGTGGGATCTTGTGGAGAAGAACTCTGGCATAAAGTCAGAAGAATCCAACTACAGAAGCCATTGATTCTTTGAATTCTGATGGATTGGATACTTTGCTTTGTTGCTGCCTTTTCTAGTCCATATTTGGACAAAATTATTGCTCTCACACATCAGAATCATTGTTGCTTTCTAGTTGGTGACATCTATGGGCTGCTCAGATATTAAATATTAATGGCCAGAAAGATGTGGTATTGGAATCAAGAGCAATTAACAACTCAGTTTTTTCATAGTTTAGGAATCTGTAGGAAGAAGAAAGGATGCTTTGCAAAGCCTGAAACACACACACATACACGTTCTTCTTACTCTTGCTACTAAAGGAGTTCTGGAGACCACTAGGTGTCAGTGTGCACAGATCCCTACACTGGTGGATGCAAAGGCAAGAAAGAATTCTATTCCTTGGAAAAGCTGTTCTTTCCCTTGGGAGACAAAGGCACAATACCACTCACAATGAGTTTGAGTTCCTCTTCCTTGCCAGAGAAAGTCTTTTATTTAGATCACAAAGAAAACCTCTTGGGTCCCTTCTCACATCAATCTTGTTGTTCTTCTTTTTTTTTTTTTTTTTTTTGAGTTTAGAGCAAGGAAAAGCTGTCTCTTCATGAAGAAACACATGTTGAAAGCTGAAGAGTCACGTATGGGGTCTTCCTCTAGGAGTCACACCCAGTCAGGTGCAGCATCTTCTTAGATTCCTGAGCTCTTCTCAGCAGAGCAAACTTTAAGAGAAGAAGGCCACTTTCATGGTGTAATTTGAAGCTATGACCGCAAGTATTTCCCCTGCCTCAAATATCCACTCATCAGTGGGCTCTTCCTACCTGGAGTGATGTTTGCTGTTTGCACCAATGAACTCTTACCCCTGGGTTAGGTACATTATGTAAGTAAAAACATTCTTGCTTAGATGTATATGTTACATGGTGCTCCTCAAGAGCACATTAACATTAAATCCAATTATGTCACAATATTGTTTTAAGTTATATTATCTATATATCCCCTTGAAAGAAACAGAGAGTATAGACTTGAGGGTGCATGTTTCAATTAATAAAGATAATGGGCAGAAGGACAGGTCTTGATCAAGGCAATCAAATTGGACAAGATTAGGCTATAGGAAACAGAGAGACCAATTTGATCAGGGAGCAAAGAGGGACACTATTCTCTATCCTTGTTCAAAGTTCTTATCTTTCTATCTTTATTACTCTTCTATGGGCACCCCTTTCTCTCAACTAATTTTGAAGATCCAGAATGATCCCTATTTGGGATTATTTAATTCATGAAATAGTTGATAAAGTGCACAAAAAGGAAGGGTAATATGTGTTTTCCATGCACTGGGCACTATATTTTGTTATGCAGCAATAGAAAACGAATGCGCCTGGTGTATCAGAAGCTTATGGAGAATGATTCATTTATACCCTTATGAGTTTAAACATTTTTATGGTATGTATGCATTACTTTTGTTTTATTGTATATTTTTAAAATTTATTGAACTTCAAGTGGACATAATTGAGTTGTGGTTCTCAGTTCACAGTTAATGTTACTGTTAATTGTGAAATGTCCCTATTTTATTTTTTTATTTCCTCTTCATCCTGTGTCTACTTCTCCTACTTGATAGACATCAAGTTATATATTTGTATATATATAATATATATATATACAAATATATATATTTTATGCACATATATAATGTATATAAATATATATTTGTATATCAATATATACAAATATATATTTGTATTGTATATATTGATATACAAATCAAATAGATTATATACTTGTTTACATATATATGCAAAGATACACATGAATCTTTATAAAATATATAGTGGTATTGGTGGATGTGTGTGTTTTTAATATACATAAGCAAAAATTTGGCTATAAGTTTCATTCTGCTTCTGATTTTTCTGTATTAACTAGGCTTATAATATCTATTAATGTTGTCTATCAGTCAACATATGCCCAGGAATGGAACTGCTGGACTTTATGTGTTATGTTACTTAATTTCACTAGGTAATAACAGATTGTTTCCCGATTAGCTATAACACATGCCATGCCCACAGCAGTGCACAGTGATTCTCCCAATACTTGTGTGATCTGACTATATGAATGTTATCTTACATTAAAACCCAAGTTTATCATCTCCAAAATTCATGCTCTTATTGTATTTGATAGTCATGCAAGTTCTGCAGATGTTCAAAGACACATTTTTAAAGATGAAAAGTATAAATACTCAAAAGTACCACATATTACTGTATCTAAAGTTGAAAGACAGGTCATTATCTGAATATTTTTTGGTCCATTACTGTTTGTTGTTCTCCCTCCACTTCCTCTGACCGGATTGTGAGAGAAAAATAGGGGTGTGGAAAGAGATACGCTTGGAATATTGCACTGAAATATCAGGGAAACAGGCATATGTGTGTATAGACATAGACATGTACACGCAACAGGGGGAAAGGAAGAGCGGCTACAAGTTTAAAGTAAACAGGAAGCAAGAGTGACATGTAATAACAAAAGAGGATGTTTTCTTTTAAACATTGAGAGTGAAGGTGGTGAGAGTAGGATATATGGAAAGGATTTAAAAAATTGAAATATAAGAGATGCAACAATTTTCAGGGTACTTGTGATAGTTTGATACATTTATATAATGTGTAAAGATTTTCTTTTTTTTTCTTTTTCTTTTTTCTTTTTTTTTTTTTTTTTGAGACGGAGTCTCGCTCTGTCACCCAGGCTGGAGTGCAGTGGCGGGATATCGGCTCACTGCAAGCTTTGCCTCCCAGGTTCATGCCATTCTCCTGCCTCAGCCTCCCAAGTAGCTGGGACTACAGGCGCCTGCCACCACGCCTGGCTGATTTTTTTTTGTATTTTTAGTAGAGACGGGGTTTCACCATGTTAGCCTGGATGATCTCGATCTCTTGACCTTGTGATCTGCCCGTCTCGGCCTCCCAAAGTGCTGGGATTACAGGCGTGAGCCACCGCGCCCGGCCTGTGTAAAGATTTTCAAATCAGGGTAACTGAGATATTCATCATCTTAAATATTTATTTTTTTCTTGATGCTAGGAACATTTGAATTATTCTTTTCTAGCTATTTTGATGGAAGGGGTTTTTAATATGAGCTTTTATGTATGTATGGTGTGAGGGGGAGGCAGAACTTCTGCTTCATTAGGTTGCTTAAGCCGTCTCCATATACAGAGCTTAACATTGGAAATTTAATACATCTGCAGAGCAATAATAAGTACTGTTGTTCTTGTGTGTTTGGGGAGATGAGGAAAAGGTAGAATACAATGACTGAATTAAGCTTTAGGGTCATGTCAGCATGACCAATTTCTTCTTTGCTTTTTTCCTTTTGGGCTAAATTGTCCAGGTGTTGGAAAAGAAACTTGTAACCAGAATCTACTCAATACCAAATATTATGTTGTAATTATTAGGCAGGCCAAGTTTAAATAAATATCACCAAATCTGCTTATCTGAAGCACATAAAATGTGGGCTTTTAAAAGAAATTAAGGTCTATATAGGTTTTTCTTTCCTGAAAAATCTTGCTTAAAAATGTATTTTAAAATAGCAATTTGCCTTTTACCAATTTGATGACTGATTTAAGTGTAACTATCTTATGTAAATCAGTAGCAAGAAGTATGCATTCTGTTTTGTAGTTAAATGATAATCCATGCTAATGGAAGGGACTGAAATTTAGATAACTTGCAACCAATGACTAACCAAAGGAAAAAAAAAAAGTAGACACCTTTTTGAAATGCAGTTACCTAAACACACACTCACACCTTACAAGCACCAGCCTGACTCTCAGGGATGTGGTCTGCTCTAAGTCACCTGGGGCCTAAAAATAAGGCCCATGTCCACTGTCCCCTGCATTAGTGTTGCTGATGGAACAACAGAGGCACTAGAGGGGAAGGTTCAAGGGGGACCTGGAAGTTCACTCCGTTTCAGCTCCATCTGGTGGTTGATTCTCCTCAGCTTCTTGTCATGTGACTGTCCAGATTCTATTTAAATATCTCCAAGGATTGAAAGTTCACTGCATCTCAAAATAGCCTATTCCACTTTCAAACAATAAATAGAAAGATCTAAGGTTGCTATATTTAAGCATACATTTGTACACATTTGATATCCTACAATTAGTCCTATTTTTGACCATTTGGGTAACTCAGGAAAAAAAAAATTCTACTTATTTCTAGTGATAGCATTTGGAAGGCATCTGCCATTTCAATCCCAAAGGTTTCCCTTTGTTAAGCAAAATATTGAGATTTCAAAAATCTGTGTTTGAGGTTTATTCACTATCTTGGTTATTATTCTCTGGACACATTGTTTTTTAATGGTCCTCAAAGCGTAGCACTTAAAACCAAGGATAACACCCAAAGAATAATAAGAAACTGAGAAGAGGGGAAATCTCTCAGAATAAGACAGGGTCAGGGATGTGGGTAAGTATAAGTCTGGGATGTTAAATTATTTTAGCATTGTTTTAGAAAATCCAAGATGGTTCTTATAAATAGAATGAGGTTTTTTAAAAAGGGAAAGTGATATAGGGCAGAATTAAAATGTTAAGGTCCTAAAACAAACAATGACAACAACAAAGAGAAAACTAACTATAGAAAGTGGGAATGAGGTCTTTCACAATGTCAAGGACTTTTGAGGTCTAAAGTCATATGAAAGACCAGAAACAAGTTGGGAAGAGCAGAAGAAATCCATTAGTCTTTGCCTATTCTCTCTCTCTCTTTGTTTTTATTTTTTTTGAGACAGGGTCTTGCTCTCTCACCAGGCTGGAGTGCAACCTCTGCCTCCTGGGTTCAAGTGATTCTCCTGTCTTAGCCTCCTGAGTAGCTGGGATTACAGGCACGTGCCACCATGCCCAGCTAATTTTTGCATTTATAGTAGAGACAGGGGTTCACCAGGATGGTCTTGATCCGTTGACCTCGTGATCCACCCACCTCGGCCTCCCAAAGTGCTGGGATTACAGGCATGAGCCACCGGGCCCAGCGTCCTATTATCTATTGATTGGATCCGTGGAATAACCTCCTTGCTTTCACTCTGGTGTCTCTTCATCCATTTTCCACACTACAATCAGAGGGATCTTTTCACAACTTGAATTCCTTCCATGGCTTCCCATCTTTCCTGGCTTAACTATCAATGTTCTTAATCTGACTTACTAGCCCTTGCATGATCTGCATTTTCCTCCCAGCCTTACATTGAACCCCTTTCTCTTCTGCAGCCCACATTGACTCTTGTCCAGCTCTTAGAACACACCATGGTCCTAGCATTGCCATGCTCTTCTTCCCTTTGTCTAGTTAACTCGCACTTGTCATTGAAAATTCAACTCAAATGCCATTTTCTCAGGAAAACCATCCCTGACCCTCCATTCTAGGTCAGATCCTTTTCTTAGGTGCTGTTAAAGTTTTTTTCCTTTGGAGCACTCACCTCAGTTTGTAATTGCATATTAGCATGATAATTAAGTTATTGTCCATGTAACAGGGGTGTGTTTAATCACTGCCCCAGCTTGAGGAAAAACCTCTCACCAAGATTGGCCATGGATTCTCTTTCCTTCCACACCTCAACCACTCCCTATATTATCAGGATCTCACCTTGCATCTGGGGTGTGTGTGGACAAGGAAGATATTGTTCTTGCAAGATGGTTGGAAGCAGATTGATCAGTTTTTCTTAGATAGTTACAAGCTGAGATGGAAGGCTACTCTTTCTACTATCCAGTCTTCTTCCAAAGATCAGAATTAAAGCTAACGAGGTAACTTAGCAAACAGAGGGTGGTCTAAATAGAATAAAGACAAATGGTATTTGTCTTACAACTTACTGATACTTTAAAACCTGAGCTACTGTTGATCAGGGGGATGGGGTGGTAGTTAAAGGTAGTATAATCTGTAACTTGATTTGATTGATTCTGATATTACTTAATTTCCTATACTTTAGACTCTCAAATACATTACTTTGTGCAAACCTGTGTTCCATGCAGGTATACCTGATTATCTCTGCAATCCGCATGGCTTCTGAGAACTGCCTGTCTATTCACAGGGGCCATTCTGATTCCCATGTGTACAGCTTGGGATGCTCTCCTATGTCTTTTCCACTAGTGCTGATGAGAACAGGGTACAAACTCAATTCAGTTAATTTCTGTATGTGTCTGGAACTGATGGCCATGAGAAAACTGAGCATTGGTGGGCCAGGGAGAGGTGGAATTGCAGTGGGTTGATGGCTATGAACTGACAAATTGAGAAAACAGGTCATAGAGAATGAATCAGGCAGGTAAAGAGAAGCAGAGATGAGAAATGAAGAAAACACCTCTTCTAGGTTCCTAATGTAGTTCTAGCTTCCAATTTCACTTCTATCTGGAAGCCTAACTGCTTTTTTGATGAACTAGCTGGAGTTAGGTTTGGTTACATTCCAAAGTGCCTTAAGTGAAGCTCCTGTTCAGTTGTGTGTTGGCCTCATTTCCGACCTTTGGAGGGTGCTACAGTCTGAATGTTTGTGTTCCCTCAAAAGTCACATGGTGATACCTAATCCTCAATGTGATTGTATTAAGAGGTGGGGGCCTATGGGAGGCTATTAGTCATGAGGCCTCATGAATGGGATTAATGTCTTTAAAAGAGACTCCAGAGATTCTGTTCCAAGATGGCTGAAAAGGAACTGCTCTGGTCTGCAGCTCCCAGTGTGATCGATGCAGAAGACGGTGATTTCTGCATTTCCAGCTGAGGTACCAGGTTCATCTCATTGGGACTGGTTGGACAGTGGGTGCAGCCCATGGAGGGTGAGCCAAAGCAGGGCAGGGCATCACCTCACCCAGGAAGCACAGGGGTCAGGAGATTTCCCTTTCCTAGCCAAGGGAAGCCATAACAGACTGTACCTGGAAAATCAGGACACTGCTGCCCAAATACCACACTTTTCCAAGAGTCTTAGCAAATGGCACACTGGGAGATTATATCCCACACCTGGCTGGCCGGGTCCCATGTCCACGGAGCCTTGCTTACTGCTAGTGCAGCAGTCTGAGATCAACTCGTGAGGCAGCAGCCTGGCAGTGGGAGGGTTGTCCACCATTGCTGAGGCTTGAGTAGGTAAACAAAGCGGCTGGGGAAGTTCGAACTGGACAGAGCCCACTGCAGCTCTGCAAGGCCTGATGCCTCTGTAGACCTCACCTCTGGGGGCAGGGCATAGCTGAGTGAAAGGCAGCATAAACTTCTGCAGAGTTAAATGACCCTGTGACCCTGTCTGACAGCTCTGAAGAGAGCAGTGGTTCTCCCAGCATGGTGTTTGAGCTCTGAGAACCGACAGACTGCCTCCTCAAGTGGGTCTCTGACCCCCGTGTAGCCTAACTGGGAGACACATCCCAGTAGGGGCCGACTGACACCTCATATAGGTGGGTGTCCCTCTGGGACGAAGCTTCCAGACAAAGGATCAGGCAGCAATATTTGCTGTTCTGCAATATTTGCTGTGCTGCAGCCTCCACTGGTGATACCTAGGCAAACAGGGTCTGAAGCAGACCTTCAGCAAACTCCAACAGACCTGCAGCTGAGGGACCTGACTGTTAGAAGGAAAACAAACAAACAGAAAGTAATAGTATCAACATCAACAAAAAGGACATCCACACCAAAACCCCATCTGTAGGTCACCAGCATCAAAGACCAAAGGTAGATAAAACCACAAAGATGGGGAGAAACCAGAGCAGAAAAGCTGAAAATTCCAAAATCCAGAGCACCTCTTCTCCTACAAAGGATTGCAGCCCTTGCCAGCAATGGAACAAAGCTAGATGGGGAATTACTTTGATGAGCTAATAGAAGTAGGCTTCAGAAGGTCGGTAATAACAAACTTCTCCAAGCTAAAGGAGGATGTTCGAACCCATCACAAGGAAGCTAAAAACCTTGAAAAAACATTAGACAAATGGCTAACTAGAATAACTAGTGTAGAGAATACCTTAAATGACCTGATGGAGCTGAAAACCATGGCACAAGAACTACGTGACTCATGCACAAGCTTCAATAGCCGATTCAATCAAGTGGAAGAAAGGGTATCAGTGATTGAAGACCAGATTAATGAAATAAAGCGAGAAGAGAAGTTTAGAGAAAAAAGAGAAAAAGAAACGAGCAAAGCCTCCAAGAAATATGGGACTCTGTGAAAAGACCAAATCTACATTTGATTGGTATACCTAAAAGTGACGAGGAGAATGAAACCAAGTTGGAAAACACTCTTCAGGATATTATCCAGGACAACTTCCCCAACCTAGCAAGTCAGGCCAACATTCAAATTCAGGAAATACAGAGAACACCACAAAGATACTCCTCGAGAAGAGCAACCCCAAGACACGTAACTGTCAGATTCACCAAGGTTGAAATGAAGGAAAAAATGTTAAGGGCAGCCAGAGAGAAAGGTCGGGTTACCCACAAAGGGAAGCCCATCAGATTAACAGAGGATCTCTTGGGAGAAACTCTACAAGCCAGAAGAGAGTGGGGGCCAATATTCAACATACGTAAAGAAAAGAATTTTCAACCCAGAATTTCATATCCAGCCAAACTAAACTTCATAAGTGAAGGAGAAATAAAATCCTTTACAGACAAGCAAATGCTGAGAGATTTTGTCACCACCAGGCCTGCCTTACAAGAGCTCCTGAAGGAAGCACTAAACATGGAAAGGAACAATCAGTACCAGCCACTGCAAAACCATGCCAAATTGTAAAGACCATCAAGGCTAGGAAGAAACTGCATCAACTAACTGGCAAAATAACCAGCTAACATCATAATGGCAGGATCAAATTCACACATAACAATATTAACCTTAAATGTAAATAGGCTAAATGCCCCAATTAAAAGTCACAGACTGGCAAATTGGATAAAGACTCAAGACCCATCAGTGTGCTGTATTCAGGAGACCCATCTCATGTGTAGAGACACATGTAGGCTCAAAATAAAGGGATGGAGGAAGATCTACCATGGAAATGGAAAGCAAAAAAAAAAAAGCAGGGGTTGCAATCCTAGTCTTTGATAAAACAGACTTTAAACCAAAAAAGATCAAAAGAGACAAAGAAGGCCATTACATAATGGTAAAGGGATCAATTCATCAAGAAGAGCTAACTATCCTAAATATATATGCACCCAATACAGGAGCACCCAGATTCATAAAGCAAGTCCTTAGAGACCTACAAAGAGACTTAGACTCCCACACAATAATAATGGGAGACTTTAACACCCCACTGTCAATATTAGACAGATCAATGAGACAGAAGGTTAACAAGGATATCCAGGACTTGAACTCAGCTCTGCACCAAGTGAACCTAATAGACATCTACAGAACTCCCCACCCCAAATCAACAGAATATACATTCTTCTCAGCACCACATCGCACTTATTCCAAAATTGACCACATAATTGGAAGTAAAGCACTCCTCAGCAAATGTAAAAGAACAGAAATCACAACAAACTGTCTCTCAGACCACAGTGCAATCAAATTAGAACTCAGGATTAAGAAACTCACTCAAAACCACACAACTACATGGAAACTGAACAACCTGCTCCTGAATGACTACTGGGTACATAACAAAATGAAGGCAGAAATAAAGACGTTCTTTGAAACCAATGAGAACAGAGACACAATGTACCAGAATCTCTGGGACACATTCAAAGCAGTGTGTAGAGGGAAATTTATAGCACTAAATGCCCATAAGAGAAAGCAGGAAAGACCTAAAATCGACACCCTAACATCACAATTAAAAGAACTAGAGAAGCGAAAGCAAACAAATTCAAAAGCTAGCAGAAGGCAAGAAATAACTAAGATCAGAGCAGAGCTGGAGGAGATAGAGATGAAAGAAAAAAAAAACCCCTTCAAAAAATCAATGAATCCAGGAGCTGGTTTTTTGAAAAGATCAACAAAATTGATAGACTGCTAGCAAGACTAATAAAGAAGAAAAGAGAGAAGAATCAAATAGATGCAATAAAAATGATGAAGGGGATATCACCACAGATCCCACAGAACCCACAGAAATACAAACTGCCAACAGAAAATACTATAAACACCTCTATGCAAATAAACTAGAAAATCTAGAAGAAATGGATAAATTCCTGGACACATACACCCTCCCAAGACTAAACCAGGAATAAGTTGAATCTCTGAATAGACCAGTAACAGGCTTTGAAATTGAGGCCATAATTAATATACCAACCAAAAAAAGTCCAGGACCAGACAGATTCACAGCCGAATTCTACCAGAGGTACGAAGAGGAGCTGGTACCATTCCTTCTGAAACTATTCTAATCAATAGAAAAAGAGGGAATCCTCCCTAATTCATTTTATGAGGCCAGCATCATCCTGATACCAAAGCCTGGCAGAGACACAACAAAAAAAGAGAATTTTAGACCAATATCACTGATGAACATTGATGCGAAAATCCTCAGTAAAATACTGGCAAACCAAGTCCAGCAGCACATCAAAAAGCTTATACACCAAATTCAAATAGATTTCATCCCTGGGATGCAAGGCTGTTTCAACATACACAAATCAATAAATGATCAATAAATGTAATCCGTCACATAAACAGAACCAATGACAAAAACCACATGATTCTCTCAATAGATGCAGAAAAGGCCTTTGACAAAATTCAACAGCCCTTCATGCTAAAAACTCTCAATAAATTTGGTATTGATGGAACATATCTCAAAATAATAAGAGTTATTTATGACAAACCCACACCCAATATCATACTGAACGGGCAAAAACTGGAAGCATTCCCTTTGAAAACTGGCACAAGACAGGGATGCCCTCTCTCACCACTCCTATTCAACACAGTGTTGGAAGTTCTGGCCAGGGCAATCAGGCAAGAGAAAGAAATAAAGGGTATTCAACTAGGAAAAGAGGAAGTCAAATTGTCCCTGTTTGCAGATAACAGGATTGTATATTTAGGAAACCCCATCATCTCAGCCCAAAATCTCCTTAAGCTGATAAGCAGCTTCAGCAAAGTCTCAGGATACAAAATCAATGGGCAAAAATCACAAGCATTCTTATACACCAATAACAGACAAACAGAGAGCCAAATCATGAGTGAACTCCCATTCACAATTGCTTCAAAGAGAATAAAATACCTAGGAATCCAACTTACAAGGGATGTGAAGGACTTCTTCCAGGAGAACTACAAACCACTGCTCAATGAAATAAAAGAGGACACAAACAAATAGAAGAACATTCCATGCTCATGGATAGGAAGAATCAATATCATGTAAATGGCCATACAGCTCAAAGTAATTTATAGATTCAATGCCATCCCCATCAAGCTACCAATGACTTTCTTCACAGAATTGGAAAAAACTACTTTAAAGTTCATATGGAACCAAAATAAAGCCCACATTGCCAAGACAATCCTAAGCCAAAATAACAAAGCTGGAGGCGTCACGCTACCTGACTTCAAACTATACTATAAGGCTACAATAACCAAAACAGCATGATACTGGTACCAAAACAGAGAAATAGATCAATGGAACAGAACAGAGGCCGAGTATACTGAGTATAAATGAGAACATGTGGTGTTTGGTTTTCTGTTCCTGCATTAGTTTGCTGAGGATAATGGCTTCCAGCTTCATCCATGTCCCTGCAAAGGACATGATCTTGTTCCTTTTTATGTCTGCATAGTATTCTATGGTGTATATGTACTGCATTTTCTTTATCCAGTCCATCATTGATGGGCATTTGGGTTGATTCCATGTCTTTGCTATTGTGAACAGTGCTGCAGTGAACATATGTATGCATATATCTTTATAATAGAATTATTTATATTCCTTTGGGTATATATCCAGTAAAGGGATTTCTGGGTCAAATGGTATTTCTGGTTCTAGATCTTTGAGGAGTTGCCACACTGTCTTCCACAATGGTTGAACTAATTTACATTCCCAACAACAGTGTAAAAGTATTCCTGTTTCTCTGCAACCTTGCCAGCATCTGCTGTTTCTTGACTTTTTAATAATTGCCATTCTGACTGGTGTAAGACGGATTCTTACTGTGGTTTTGATTTGCGTTTCTCTGATGATCAGTCATGTTGACCTTTTTTTCATATGTTTCTTGGCCAGAAAAATGTCTTCTTTTGAGAAATGTCTGCTCATGTCCTTTTCCCACTTTTTAATGGTTTTTTCTTTCCGGTAAATTTGTTTAAGTTCCTTGTAGACTCTGAATATTAGACCTTTATCAGATGGATAGGTTGCAAAAATTTTCTCCCACTCTGTAGATTGCCTGTTCACTCTGATGACAGTTTCTTTTGCTGTGGAGAGGCTCTTTAGTTTAATTAGATTCCACTTGTCAATTTTTGCTTTTTTTTCAATTGCTTTTGATGTTTTGGTCATGAAATCTTCACCTTTGCCTATGTCCTGAATGGTATTGCCTAGATTTTCTTCTAGGGTTTTTATAGTTTTGGGTTTTACATTTAAGTCTTTAATCCATCTCGAGTTGCATTTTGTATAAGGTGTAAGGAAGGGGTTCAGTTTCAGTTTTCTGCATATGGCTACCCAATTCTCCCAACACCATTCATTAAATACGGAATCCTTTCTGCATTGCTTATTTTCATCAGGTTTGTTGAAGATTAGGTGGTTGTAGATGTATGGTCTTATTTCTGAGTTATCTATTCTGTTCCATTGGCCTCAGTGTCTATTTTTGTACCAGTACCATGCAGTTTTGGTTACTGTAGCATTGTAGTATAGTTTGAAGTCAGGTAGCGTGATGCCTCCAGCTTTGTTCTTTTTAGTTAGGTTTGTCTTGACTATATGAACTCTTTTTGGTTCTCTATGAATTTTAAAGCAGTTTTTTTTCTAATTCTGTGAAGAATGTTAATGGTATTTTGGTGGGAATAGTATTGAATCTACAAATTACTTTGGTCAGTGTGACCATTTTCACAATATCGATTCTTCCTGTTCATGAGGATGGAATGTTTTTCCATTTGTTTGTGTCCTTCCTTATTTCCTTGAGCAGTGGTTTATAGTGTCCTTGAAGGGCCCTTTCACTTCCCTTGTTAGCTGTATTCCTAGGTATTTTATCATCTTTGAAGCAATTGCAAATGGGGGTTCATTCATTATTTGGCTCTCTGCTTGGAATGCTTGTGATTTTTGCACATTGATTTTGTATCCTGAGACTTTGCTGAAGTTGCTTATCAGCATAAGAAGCTTTGGGGCTGAGATGATGGAGTTTTCTGATGATAGGACCATGTGATCTGCAAACAGAGACAGTTTGACTTCCTCTCTTTCAATTTGAATAGGCTTTATTTATTTCTGTTGCCTGATTGCCCTGATCAGCAGCACTTCCAATTCTACGTTGAATAGGAGTGGTGAGAGAGGGCATCCTTGTCTTATGCCGGTTTTCAAGAGGAGTGCTGTTAGCTTTTGCCCATTCCGTATGATATTAGCCGTGAGGTTTTCATAAATGGCTCTTGTTATTTGAGCCAGTTTATTGAGAATTTTTAACATGAAGGGATGTTGAATTTTATCAAAGGCCTTTTCTGTGTCTATTGAGATTATCACGTGATTTTTGTCTTTAGTTCTGTTTATGTGATGAATTACATTTATTGAATTGCAAATGTTGAACCAGCCTTGCATCTCAGGGATGAAGCTGACTTGATCTTGGTGGATAGCTTTTTGATGAGCTGCTGGATTCATTTTGCCAGTATTTTATTGAAGATTTTTACATAAATGTTCATTAGGGATATTTGCCTGAAGTTTCCTTTTTTGTTGTTGTATCTCTGCCAGATTTTGGTATCAGGGTGATACAGGCCTCATAAAATGAGTTAGGGAGGAGTCCCTCCTTTTCTTTGGTTTGGAATAGTTTCAGAAGAAATGGTACCAGCTCCTCTTTGTATCTCTGGTAGAATTCAGATGTAAATCTCTTCGGTTCTGGGCTGTTTTTGGTTGGTAGGCTATTTATTACTGCCTCAATTTCAGAGCTTATAATGGGTCTATTCAGGGATTTAACTTCTTCCTCATTCAGTCTTGAGAGTGTGCATGTGTCCAGGAATTTATCTACTTCGTCTAGATTTTCTAGTTTATTAGTATAGAAGTGTTTATGGTATTCTCTCATGATTGTTTGTATGTCTGTGGGATCAGTGATGATATCCCCCTTATTTCTAATTGTATCTATGTGATTCTCCTCTCTTTTCTTCTTTTTTAGTCTAGCTAGTAGTCTATCTATTTTATTATTTTTTTCAAAACCTATCACCTGGATTCGTTGATTTTTTAAAGGGTTTTTCATGTCTGTGTCTCCTTCAGTTCTGCTTGATCTTGGTTATTTCTCATCTTCTGCTAGCTTTGGGGTTTTCTTGCTCTTGGTTCTCTAGTTCTTTTGGTTGTGATGTTAGGGGGTTGATTTGAGATCTTTCTAGCTTTTCGATGCGGGCAGTTAGTGCTATACATTTCCCTCTTAACACTGTTTTAGCTGCGTCCCAGAGATTCTGGTACATTGTCTCTTTGTTCTCCTTGGTTTCAAAGAACTTCTTGATTTCTGCCTTAAGTTCATCATTTACCCAAGAGTCATCTCAGGAGCATATTGTTCAATTTTCATGTAGTCATGTGGTTTCGAGTGAGTTTCTTAATCTTGAGTTCTAATTTGATTGCACTGTGGTCTGAGAGACTGTTATGATTTCAGTTCTTTTGCATTTGCTGAGTAGTGTTTTACTTTCAATTATGTGATCAATTTTAGAGTAAGTGCCATATGGAGCTGAGAAGAATGTATATTCTGTTGTTTTTGGGAGGAGAGTTCCATAGATATCTATCAGGTCCACTTGATCCAGAGCTGAGTTCAACTCCTGAATATCTTTGTGAATTTTCTGTCTCAATAATCTGTCTAATATTGACAGTTGGGCATTAAAATCTCCCATTCTTATTGTGTGGGAGTCTAAGTCCTTTTGTAGGTCTCTAGGAGCTTGTTTTATGAATCTGAGTGCTACTGTATTGGGTGCATATATATTTGGGATAGTTAGCTTTTCTTGTTGAATTGAATCCTTTACCATATGTAATGCCCTTCTTTGTCTTTTTTGATCTTTGTTGATTTAAAATCTGTTTTGTCAGAAACTGGGATTGTAACCCTTACTTTTTTTCTGCTTTCCATTTGGTTGGTAAATTTTCTTCCATCCCTTTATTTTGAGCCTATGTGTGTCTATGCATGTGAGATGGGTCTGTTGAATACAGCACACTGATGGGCTTGACTGTTTATCCAGATAGCCATTCTGGGTCTTTTAATTGTTGCATTTAGCTTATTTACATTTAAGGTAAATATTGTTATGTGTGAATTTGATCGTGTTATCATGATGCTACCTGGTTATTTAGCAGACTTGTTGATGTAGTTGCTTCATAGTGACATTGGTTTTTGTAGTAGGTGGTAATGGTTTTTCCATTCCATATTTAGTGCTTTCCTCAGGAGCTCTTGCAAGGCAGTCCTGGTGGTAATAAATTCCCTCAGCATTTGCTGTCTGAAAAAGATTTTATTTCTCCTTCACTTATGAAGCTTCATTTCACTGGATAAGAAATTCTGGATTGGCAATTCTTTTCTTTAAGAATGTTGAATATTGGTCCCCAATCTCCTCTGGCTTGTAGGGTTTCTGTAGAGAGGTCTGCTGTTCGTCTAATAGGATTTCTGCAGAGAGGTCTGCTGTTCATCTAGTGGGTGGTCTGGCTTTTCTCTGTGGCTGCCCTTAACATTTTTTCCTTCATTTCAGCCTTGGAGAATCTGATGATTATGTGTCTTGGGGTTGATCTTCTCATGGAGTATCTTACTGGGTTTCTTTGGGTTTCCTGAATTTGAATGTTGGCCTGACTTGGTAGGTTTGGTAAGTTCTCCTGGATGATATCCTGAGGTATGTTTTCCAACTTGGTTCCATTCTCCTCATCTCTTTTGGTACTCCAATCAGTCATAGGTTCAGTCTTTTTACACAACCCCATATGGAGGGATTTTTTTTGGAGGTGGAGTCTCTCCCTGTCACCCAGGCTGGAGTGCAATGGCACAATCTTGGCTCACTGCAACCTCGCCTCCTGGGTTCAAACAATTCTCCTGCCTCAGCCTCCCAAGTAGCTGGGATTACAGGCGCCTGCCACCATGCCCAGTTAATTTTTGTATTTTTAGTAGAGACAGGGTTTCACCATGGTGGCCAGGCTGGTCTCGAACTCCTGACCTTGTGATCTGCCTGCCTTGGCCTCCCAAAGTGCTGAGATTACAGGTATGAACCACTGTACCTGGCCATTCTTGGAGGTTTTGTTCATTCCTTTTCATTATTTTTTCTCTAATCTTATCTGCCTGTCTTTTTTCAGCAAGATAGTCTTCAAGCTCTGAAATTCTTTCCTCTGCTTGGTCTATCCTGCTATTGATACTTGTTATTACATTGTGAAGTTCTCATGTTGTGTTGATTCTCTATCAGCTGGTTATTCTGGTCAATAGCTCCTGTAATGTTTTATATGGTTCTTAGCTTCTTTGCATTGGGTTGGGACATGCTCCTTTTGCTTAGAAAAGTTTGTTATTACTCACTTTCTGAAGCCCACTTCTGTCAGTTCATTCATCTCAGCCTCAGCCTAGTTCTGTGGTCTTGCTGGAGAGGTGTTTCAATCATTTGGAGGAGAAGAGGCACTCTGGTTTTTGAGTTTTCAGCACTTTTTCATTGATTCTTTCTCATCTTCATGAGTTTATCTAGCTTCCATCTTTGAGACTGCTGATCTTTGGATAGATATTTTGTGGGGACTTTTTGTTGATGTTGTTCTTGTTGTTGCTTTCTGTTTGTTTTTCTTTTAACAGTCAGGCTCTTCTTCTGTACACCTGCTGTGGTTTGCTGGGGATTCATTCCAGACCCTATTTGCCTGGGTCTCTCCTGCATGTGGAGGTGCCACCAGTAGAGGCTGCAGAACAGCAAAGATGTCTGCCTGCAAGGAAGACATTTTTATTCTCTCTTTACAAATGAGAAAATGGAGGCTCGGAGAGCTTAAATGACCTACCTATGAAAATTCAGGTGCCAGGGATGGAACCATGACTTTGGGCTACAGTTTTTCACTCTTTTTGCCATATAATGATACATTCTTCCTATAATATATAGAAAAGTGTCCAGGAAGAAGCCACAGATGAGAGATAATACACTTTCATAAAAATATGCATGTTTAGGTCAAGGTAATGGCAAGTAAAGTATCCAAAAATAATTGAGAACTATAAAACAGAAGTATAGTTTGACACAATGAAGTCAAGAGTGAAAGTATCAGATTAATTCCATCCAACATCTCTGGCAGAAATGAGAAATGAGACTCTCATCAATTTTAATTTAATTTAATTAAGAAATTCAACAAATACTTATTGAATGCTTGTCCGCCCCATGCCAGCTATTGTGCTTGACATTGGAGATACAAGCTGAAAACACATGGATGCAATTCCTAGTCCTAAAGGGCTCATGAACCAGAGGGGAGACATATTTATAAACAATCTCAGTACAGTCACTTAAGGGCACTGCAGAGGATATGATATGTGCAGGGTGCAAGAGGAACTTAATTGTCAATCGTGCCTATGTAGTGAAGCCTCCACAAAAATCCAAAAGGCCAGGGAGATTTCAGATAGCCAAACACGTGGAGGCTTACACATCCACGTGCTGCCAAGTCCTCAGGGACAGGAGCTCCGACACTTGGGACCCTTCCAGATCTTGCCCTGTGAATCTCTTCATCTGACCATCTGTTTGGATTCATTAAAATATGCTTTGTAGTGAACTGATAAATGTAAAAAAAGTTTGTTTTTGCTGTGGTGGGTGGGTGTGGCAGGGTGGGAAACACTGAAGAAATCAATAAAAAAGTAGTGTATTGGGCTGGGATGTTAAGGATGGGTAGAATTTTTTAGGTGGGCAAAGAAGTATTGTTAGCATAAAAAAAAACTGCCTATTCTTTTTATGTTAATTTTTTTGTAGAGATGGGATCTCCATATGTTGCCTAGGCTATTCTCAAACTTTTGGCTTTAAGAGAGACTCCCAGCTCAATCTCTCAAAGTGCTGAGATTATAAGTGTGAGCCACCATGCCTGCCCTTGATCACTGCCTATTCTAATTGCTTCAAGAATCCATGTGAAGGGGCAGAATTTGGAATTTTCAGAGCCAGTTCCTCCACCAATATGTGAGTCAATTTTTTTTGTTTTTGAATGAACATGGACTAGAAGAGGGAGTTGAACAGCATTGGGAAGTAGTTAGTTCTAACTGTGCTACTGTAAAATTTCCTTTCCTGAACTTACCATGTATAGCTCTTCTACATGCAGGGGTGTGTATGTGTGTGTGTGTGTATGCGTGTGTGTGTGTGTGTGTGTGTGTGTGTGTATCTAGGCTTATATTTTTCTTCCTTTTGCTATTGGAAGATGGAGTGCAGTATTACTGTGACAATATGTAATTTGATAAAGCACCAATCATATTTCTGATTATATTTATTATTTTCTTACCATAATTAATCAGTATTTCATTAGTATCACATTACGTGATATATATAATTATTGTTTACATGTTTAACTGCTGTACCAGCTGTGTGCTTCTTGAAAATGTATTGTTTAGTTTTTTTGTTAAACAGTTGTTGTTTCCAGATAGAAACATATCATCGATATACTTTATTAGAAATTTTAATTTGGCTGTGGCATTCATTAATCAGTATATAGTCAATTAATATTTAACAATTTTTAAAAAATTTCATAATTGCACTGAAATGCTCAGTAATATCTTGTTGCATACTCTGAGCATTGCTTCAAGGAACACTTATTCAGACAAGAAGATGCAGGGTCATATAAAATGTCTGGAACAATGGCATGAACTTTGTGATTTTTAGAAAGTCAAGTTTTCAAGATCTGTAAGAGTATCTGATGCAATACTGATTTACTATGACATCATTTAATAAATGCATTAATAGTTGGTCACTGAAGAGCATGTTAATTGATTTGTACATTTGCCCAACACAATATAATGCAGGCAACTACATGCATGTAGATGTAGATCATGCATTGACAAAGACAGGATGTTCCCTACATGTGTCTCTATATGTGTTATGGCCAACATAGTCCCAGTGGGAGCTATTCTTTGATGTTATAATTGAAGTCACTGGGACATGTTATTAGCTTTTAAAGTAATTGATTTACATAAAGCCTCAGAAAAACACTGAATACCTAATGCAAACCCATAGCCGTAGTGATGTTAAATGTAAACAGCCTCTGGGAACTCAGTTCGTACAGAGTTTGACACAAAATGTCACCAGGAAACTTGTGCATCTCTGATGTGGGATCATAAAAGAATAAAAACTTTAGTTGATAAATATATGGAAGACCTGAGGATACTCCATGGTCATCCCAGTTATTCTGTGAAGAGCTGATCATGTGAGAAGACTAGTTTCCTTTGGGCAATGTGTGGAAGAAGAGAGTAATACGGACAGCATATTTGGATTCTAGTGGGTTTTATTTTGTTCCACATGGCATTAACGTCAGCAGGAAGTACTGATGTTATATAGAAGCACTGATGTTCATATAGTAGTACTGACTTAATGTCTATCCACCTGGGTTAACATTGTCAGTGGATGACACTGGCTTAGCATTTTATTTTTTTAATCACTAATCTGGATAATGTAATTATGAGCATTAATGTGTATGGACAGCACAAGATGGAAGGACTTAACACTTCACAGCTCACATACAAAGAGCAGAGCATAATCTTTTGTGTCCAAAAACTTGAGAGCAGTTGCAAATTCTCTTCAGTGACCTAACAGTAGTCTGTGGGTTATCACTAAAATGAGAAAGTACAAGGTGCTACCTTCTGTAGGACCTACTGAGTTGTAAGAATGACCTGCATGACATTTTGTTCCAACTCAACAGATTTGTACTTAGTCAACATGTAAAGAGACGGTAAAACATTGTTCAAAACTCTTGAACTGGCCCCCAAATTTTGGCTGTGTTTTGGTAAGCCTATGAATATCTCTTTTCCATCGCTCTTTATTTCTTTCATAATACTTTGTCTTTGCTAGTAATTACGTATTTGTGTTTTGGATTTACTAGTTTTAAAAGCAGTGGGACTATGTCTTTTTAAGAAAAATTATCAAGGTATTCCCAGTATTCAACACTTAGCCTGTGTTCTGAGTTTTTTGAAGAATAAATGAGCTACATATTTACTGGCTCTTTCACAGAAGCCTAGGATTCAGCAGGTTCTTCTTCAAGGACTCTAGCTTGAACTTGAGCCATGCTGACCACTGGGTTCAGACATGTCAGGCATGACTCATTTTTTGGGTATGGGGGAAGGCAGTTGGGAGACCAACAAGAATCTGTGTTTATTTTATTGGGATAACTTACATGGGAGGAAGAGCGAGGGAGACATGGTCCCTAAGACCTGTTTCCATGAGGGCCCTGTGAGACATAGGACATACATGATGTGTAATGTAAATAGGCAAGAGACAATCACTCCTTCTTTCTAGAGCTGTTTTGGCACCTCAAGGGTTGGCATCTCTTGGGAGGGTACAGGTATCACAGGCATGAATGTCTCAATAGAGGAATGGTACCAGTGATGAAAGAGACACATTCAATGAAGTGGACATTAAGCAGAGGGTGAAGGAGAAGCATGTGACAGAAAGTGTGCATCCTAGACTGTCTCCTGATCCTGACACACTTTTGGGCTTTCCCAGATATAAGTAGGGGAGGCTTTGACTTTTTAAAGTAGGTGGGAATAAAAGCCAAATGTGCTGTGCATTATTTCTGTGTCTGTGACATTATCTGTACCCACAACTTCATGAAGTCTGGGGAAATATAGGCTGCATTTCTGCCAGAATATTTTTTTAATGCCTTTCTAGCTCATTGGTTGACAACCTTTTACTTAATAAGGCCAACTGACATCTTTGATTGTAACTAATTGTCTTCCAGACTTTTGGTCAAAAAGAAGTTTTGGGTTGGAGATTCCATGAATTATAGCAAGTTTATTTCTAATTTTCCATATTTGTTTCTTGAAGAAAGAAACAATAGCCTTGACTTTGTACTCAAGAAGAATGTAGATTCTGAGTGTGAACTCCTATCCTAGCTGGGAAACTCCAGGAGGGCAAGGTTTGTGTCTTACTCACTTCTGTATCCTCAGTGCCTACCCAGCTCCACGTCTGGTACACAGGAGATGTTCAGGAAATTTTTTTTTTTTTTGAGATGGAGTCTCGCTCTGTCGCCCAGGCTAGAGTGCAGTGGCTCAATCTCTGCTCACTGTGCAAGCTCCACCTCCTGGGTTCACGCCGTTCTCCTGCCTCAGCCTCCCAAGTAGCTGGGATTACAGGCGCCCTGCCACCATGCCCAGCTAATTTTTTGTATTTTTAGTAGAGATGGGGTTTCACCATGTTAGCCAGGATGGTTTCGATCTCCTGACCTCATGATCCGCCCGCCTCGGCCTCCCAAAGTGCTGGGATTACAGGCATGAGCCACCGCACCCAGCCAGGAAATCTTTTTTGAACAATGTTTTATTCTACTTCATAACTATCACAGAGCAGAGTACATAGAATCATTATTTTCATGGAAAAAGAGAAATAAAAAAACAAATAAGGGACTCAACAGATCCCACAATGCTAGATGTCTGAATTTCTAAAAAATCATTTTCCCACATCTCTGCTCTCCACTTTAACAGCTGATGCTCTGACTTGCTCCCACCTGTGCTCTTGAAGATTCCACCCTACCTGTCAGCTGGGTTCCTGTCAGCAGGCAATGTAGCGCATGCAGGGAACATTCTGAAACTTGCTTAGTGCCTTTTTCCTCTATACGTTATTCCTCGTACTAAGGATTTTAGGTTTAAATTGACTTGCATGGGACACTCACTGAGATTTGTAGAGAGAAATCCCTGGCTAGGAGGCAGGGATGATACTCGAACCCTGGACCCTGCCCCTCTCCCTACTTCCTCTCCCTCCCTTCACATCATCCCAGCCTGCATCTACTGGTAATTTGATTCTTTCTGGAGGAACACCAAGTATTTAGAATATCACGAACTGCCTTTGTAATGGATGCTGTGATGTCCATCTATAATTGCGATGATAACTTCTGGAAAGAGTAAGGACTGAAATAATGACACAAAATGCCTTAGATTTCATTGGCCTAGTTAAGCCTGTAGTATCAGAATAAGGAATGTGTCGATCTCCTGCCAAAATTGTAATGGTGTCATGCTGTCACGTTTTGTCAATGGGAAGGACCATCTGGGCTGTATGCTCCATGGGAATGGAGCACACACGGGCGGGCCTCCCAGAAGGAAAACACCATTAGGGGTTGCCCGAGACTCATTGATTAACTGGGGGGAAGTTTTATCCTCTTCCTAGATGTTAGTATCCAGGCAGTGGTGCCACCCGAGTTATAGTATACACTTACCCACTCTGAGCCAAGGCTTGGGCAAAGACTGTTTTTTTGTCCTCAACGTCATAGATACATTGAAAGCTCCCTGTTATATTTTAGTTCTATTGATTTAAAATGTTTCAAATAAGAATACCATATGTAATACTTTCCTTGACCAAGATATGTAAATTAATCCAATGAATTGATGTATTCAGTTGATGCATATTTACTGAGTGCCTACTATGTGCCAGACTCTCTTCTCAGCCCTGGGAATACATGAGTGAACAAGTCTTTAAATAGCTCAGAGTTTGCCAATACAGTTTTATTCCATTTAAGTCTCCATTGTTTTAAAGGGGTATGTGCTCTAAGCAGGGTCTTATATTGTGCTGTTTTTTTTTTTTTTGAGATGGAGTCTCACTCTGTCGCCCAGCAGGCTGGAGTGCAGTGGTGTGATCTTGGCTCACTGCAGCCTCTGCCTCCTGGGTTCAAGTGATTCTCGTGTCTCAGCCTCCTGAGTAGCTAGAATTACAGGCACGTGCCACCATGCCTGGCTAATTTTTTTTTTGGTATTTTTTTTTTAGTAGATATGGGGTTTGGCCTCACTATGTTGACCAGGCTGGTCTCGAACTCCTGACCTCAGGTAATCTGCCTGCCTCAGCCTCCCAAAGTGCTGGGATTACAGGTGCGAGCCACTGTGCCCGGCCTTGTTTTCTATTCTCATTGTTTACTGTTTCTGTAGAAACATGACTCAATTATATTCTAGATTTTTTTTCCTTTCCTTTCCGTTGCTTTCATTTTCTCCTCCTTCCATCTCTACCTCCCCAGCCCCTACCACCCCGCCACCATCACGCAGTGTTAGTCTCAGTGTCACAAGTACGTAAAAGACAGTGACTGGCAATTTAATAACAGAAAATTAAGGTCTTGAGATGTCACTTCCTAGTGAGGAAGTGGAGAAACAGGAAGCTAGAGGCGCAAATATACTGCCATGTAAGAAACAGAGCTCTATCTGCACTTGTTGATTTTTTTAAAGCAGTTTGGTGACCTGTAAATTCAGAAAGTATTAGGAACACACTGACTGTATTAGCTAAGTGATAAATGGTCTTAGTGATGCAGTAGCTGTTAAGTGGAAGTTCTGTCAGATTCCTCTTTTCTGAGAGTCTCCTATCTTAAATCTACCTGTCAATTAACATCTACAGATGCATGCATCTTTCTTGACAGGGAGGATGTTATACAAGAGCAGGTTGACAGGGACCAAGCCTGACTTTATTTGTAGGAGATGTCGCTTTTGTGTAGGCTTCTCCTGAGATCAGGGAGGGGCATAGCGATGATGTGCAGAATCTGAGAAACCTCCAAACAATCCCTGACTCTCACAGGTGATATGTAAAAGTAGGCTTTCCTGATTTTTGTTCTAATATATGATCCCTTTCTATTTGGGATACATGCCCCTCCTTCACTTGGTCTCTTTACTACCTCTGAAGGACATCACTGAGGCTGGGCAATTGCTCTGGAGGAAACCAGCATCAGAATGCTAGGTGGTTGAAATGGTTTGGCTTTGTACCCCACCCAAATCTCATCTTGAATCCCAATCCCCAGGTGTTGAGGGAGGGACCTGGTGGGAGGTGACTGGATCATAGTTGCCGTTTCCCCCATGCTGTTCTCATGATAGTGAGTGAGTTCTCATGAGATCTGATGGTTTTAGGAGGGGCTCTTCCCCTTATGCTTCTGTCACATGCTCTCTGGCCTGCTGCCGTGTAAGACGTGCCTGCTTCCCCTTCCTCCATGATTGTAAGTTTCCTGAGGCCTTCCTAGCCATGCGGAACTTTGAGGCAATTAAACCTTTCTTTATAAATTACCCAGTCTCCGGTATGTCTTTATAGCAGTGTGAAAATGGACTAATACAGTGGTGGTGTTTGCCTTCTGAGGACATGTGGTCTGTGGAGGAAAGTGGTCCCCGGGCAAGGAATTAGACTGTTCTGGATGCTCAGAGGGGCTAGAGGCTCTGCCTCCTTCTTGGCCAGTGAGATCATTGCCCAAGTCCAACCTCTCAGAGTGATTCAGTTGCTGACTTGAGTTCCACAATCACGGCAACAGCCTCTGGCTTGGCAGAAGTGAAACAGGTTTTGCATACACTATTTTTGATTCTTGGTTAAGTTCATATTTCTTTAAGATCCCATAGTTTCTTTTGTTACTGTCTTTTTCTGTCCCCATTCAGTTTGAATGCCACATCAGGGTTGGGATTGTATTAGTGTTTCCACATTTCAACAAACACAAACTAAGTATTTTTCCAGTGTCAGTCACAAGAGGAAAAAAATTAGTCTTGCCAATTTTGTTTATTTACTTGTTCATTTGTCATTCATTCAGTCAAAAATATCTTTTGAGCACCTACTTTATTCCATGCATTGTTGGAGGCATAGGAATATAATAGTGAACAAAAATAGACAACTTTTCCTGCAGTAATATTCTGGAAGGGAGAGAGAAACAATAAACAAACAAAGACATGATATGTCATGTAGTGAGGAATGCTGTGGAGAAAAATACTGCAGGAACAGGAGGGTGAGATTTCTGTTTTTTTGTTTGTTTGTTTGTTTTTGTGAGATGGAGTCTCACTCTGTCACCCAGGCTGGAGTGTGGTGGCAGGATCTTGGCTCACCACAACCTCCGCTTCCTGGGTTCAAGTGATTCTGCTGCCTCAGCCTGCCGAGTAGCTGGGATTACAGGCATGCACCACAATGCATGGCTTTTTTTTTTTTTTTTTTTTTTTTTTTTTGGTATTTTTAGTAGAGATGGGGTTTCACCATGTTGGCCAGGCTGGTCTCAAACTCCTAACCTCAAGTGATCCACCTCAGCCTCCCAAACTGCTGGGATTACAGGCGTGAGCCACCGTGCCTGGCCAGGAGGTTGAGATTTTAAACAAGGAGGTCAGAGAAGGCTCTTATGGGAAGGTGACATTTAACTCAAAAATGGAAAAACTAACTGTATTTCCTATTTTTCTGGAATGCATTGTCCCCAGTCTCCACGACAATTCATATCCTACCTGCCCTATAAACCAAGCCACAATGGTTTTCAAGGTTTTACTGAAAAAATATTTGTTGTTTATCTGAAATTAAAATTTAACTGGGCCTTTTGGCTGGAACTGCCGTCTTTCAGTAATTTGCCAAAGTGATGAACATAGAGGGAAAGAGGAGAGGCACCTGATAGATGTTCTCCGGCCTTTCAGAAAATATTGAGTTTCTCCTATAAGAAAGGTAATATTGTAGACATCAAGGGAATGGGTACTGTTCAAAAAGGAAGGCCCCACAAGTGTTACCATGGCAAAACTGGAAGAGTCTACAATGCCACCCAGCATGCTGTTGGCATTTTTGTAAATAAACAAGGTAGGGGCAAGATTCTTGCCAAGAGAATTGATGTGTAGATTGTGCACGTTAAGCACTCTGAGAGTCAAGATAGCTTCCTGAAACGTGTGAAGGAAAATGATCAGAAAAACAAGGAAGCCAAAGAGAAAATCAAACCTGGGTTTGACTGAAGCGCCCTCCTGCTCCATTAGAGAAGCACACTGTGTAAGAACCAATGGGTAGGAGCCTGAGCTGCTGGAATCTCTTCCCTCTGGAGTCATTGCATAATAGATGTAAAAAAAATAAAAGACCTCTGGATGTTTCTCGTCATTGAGTAGAAGTGTGATGTCCCCTCCCCCAAAGAAATCTTTAAAGCCAAAAAACAGATTTACATGTGTGTCCTGTGTTTTGTCTGGCAACCCTAGCATCCCAATGTCCCCCACTCCCAGCCGGAAATATTCCATCTCCCTTAGGAACTGACTTGCCACCCTCTTCCTCTCTCAGGGCACTGTTGGCTCCTGTGTCCTCACAGTTATATGGAGACAAATTTTACCACTCCTGCTCTATGAAAGCAAGTTAAAGTCAAACCTTACCTGATTATTTTTTTAATTTTTCATTTTTAAGTTTTATTTTTTAGAGACAGTATCTCACACCATCACCCAGGCTGGAGTGCAGTGGCATCATCCTAGCTCACTGCAAACTGTAACTCCTGGGCTCAAGCTATCTTCCTACCTCAGCCTCCCAAGTAGGGACTACAGGCACATGCCACCACTCTTGGCTAGTTTTTTATGTTTTTTGTAAAGTTGGTGTCTCACTTTGTTGCCCAGGCTGTTCTCGAACTCCTGGCCTCAAGCAATCCTCTCTTCTCAGCCTCACAATGTGCTTGGATTACAGACATGAGACACTGTGCCCACCAGGCTGTTCTCGAACTCCTGGCCTCAAGCAGTCCTCTCTTCTCAGCCTCACAATGTGCTTGGATTACAGACATGAGACACTGTGCCCAGCCTGACTCATCTCTTTATCTCCTCAACATGTAGCAGAGAACTGGCACTTAGTAGGTGCACCTATATTTGTTTAATGGATGCACAGGGTACTTATATAGACTTTGAGATGAGAACATTTGTGAAATAAGCAAGTTCTTCAGGGTCACAGCCTTTTACCTGAGAGCAGAATCATCTGCCACCTCAAGTTTGTGTTTCTCAAAATACTAAGTAGGCTAAATGTCTCAATTGTCTGTTCCCATATTCTTTTCTGTTGAAGTATGGGGTGACACCTTGCTCAGTACAAAGTATTTAGGCTGCTCTTGCAGTAAGCACACACTAACACAGTTGCTCATTGACTGATACATATACGCATTTGAGAGGCCTCCCAAGGCTGGATAGAACTAGATACTCCAACACTTGGTGATTGATCTGAATTGCTAGGGTGGAGTCTCTGAGGATGTTCATCTGGTTGGAATTCCAGGGATCTTGAAGAGTTATGTAGTTCAAACCTCCCCAGATTTGCGGGGTTTCCCTCTAGGTGTTTTCACCCCGTTATTTGTCATCCAGCAGGTACCAAGCATTTCCGATAGCATGAACCGTGTGACTTCCCAATACTCCTTGTGACTTTTAGTTCCTTTCCTCACCCATTCCACAGTCTTTGTCTTCCCAGAGTGTAGAGCTCTGGGCAAGCCAGATCAGTTTCCATCGGTGTCCTTTCTGCAAGTGTTTCTGGGGCAGCTGTCTCTGCCCTGTGTTATCTGTCACTGCTCCATCTGCTTTCTGTCTCACAGAAATTTGCCAAAATCTATCATCCTCTGATGGCTTTCCTCCCCTTGTTTCTTGCTGTAGGTTTATACATTTTTTTATCAGTTTTTTTTTTTTTTTTTTTTAAAGAGGCTGTCTGGAAGGAGAGGAATTAAGCATGTGAGTTTATTTTACTATCTTGCAGAAATCTGCAATGCAATCTTAAATATTCCGTGTGACCCCTTTTTGCCTTAAAATGTCTCTTAAATCAACCACATCCAGTCATAATATTCTCACTTCCTGGGAATCATGACACTGAGGAAATCATTGTGAATCCTGCAGTAGTGAGGGGTGTGCTGGAGTGCGCTCATGACAATATGTGAGAGCCGAGTCTGTGGATCTCTTCCTGGGAATCATGACACTTAGGAAATCATTGTGAATCCTGCAGTAGTGAGGGGTGTGCTGGAGTGCGCTCATGACAATATGTGAGAGCCGAGTCTGTGGATCTCTTCCTGGGAATCATGACACTTAGGAAATCATTGTGAATCCTGCAGTAGTGAGGGGTGTGCTGGAGTGCGCTCATAACAGTATGTGAGAGCCGAGTCTGTGGATCTCTTCCTAGCTCTGCCATGTTGGGAGCTTGGCATTGGCCATGTGGGAGAATTTACACCATGGAAATTGGCAAATGCTACAAATCTCGCTTCCTCCAGCCCCTACACAGAGCCAGTCATCTGAGTATATTTTGTGGGAGCAAGGTTAATGTGGAATAAAATCTTTTTCCCACAACACTCGGGCACTCGTCATCCCTTAGCAAAATTCCTTATTAGCCTGGCTAAGCAATCCCTTGACAGTCAGGAAGTAGAGTTGGAGAGAATGTGGTACAATTCAAGAAAGAGGAATTTTAATTGCAGGAAATCAGGTCATAAAGGCCCAGAGCACAGCAAATTTCAAGAGAGCCATTTGGAGAGATCCATCCTAAAGAGGTATTGCTAAATGAAAGCAGGAGCAAGTGCCAATGCTAACTTCAAAATTAGCTGAGGATTTCAGAGGATAAACAAGGAGAGTGCTTGATGCAGAGACAAAAAGTTTGTTTTTTCTTCTGGAAGGAGCTGACCTTGCTGGAGCTAGGGTGAATCATTTATTTCCCCATTTTTTCTCCCTGCAACAGGGACCTGACACATATGCTCGACTACCAGGAACAGCAGCAAGTGCAAACACCTGCTGGCACTGCTAATTACCAAACACCCCCCAGGATGAGGGCATGGGCTTAACACCTGGGCAGAGGTAGCTGACTCTGTTAGAACTAGAGAACATTCGCTTTGCAGTTACTGCAGATATCTGGATCATTAATCAGAGAAATAGTGCTTTGTACCTGAGAAGTAAAGCCTGAGAGAGTCTTTTACTTTCGATTAGCAGGCATTTGTTACAAAAAGAACACAAACAGATTTCCTTAGCTTTCCTGTAGCAGAGAACATTGACACCTTAGAAGAGCCTGATGTGAACTCATTTGTATTTAGGTAAAATTTGTTGCCTGAAACATTAGTGAAAGGTGTACTCACCAGATTGCCTCCTCTATAAATGATCATATAGTACTTCTATATGATCAGGTTGTGCAGCTATTTATTTTAAACCGAGGCACTTCGCTAATGTGAGTAATGTAATGACTGTTAAAAGACTTCTGAAGAACACTGTTTGACCATTTCCCTGATATAGTTTGGCTCTGTGTCCCCACCTAAATCTCATGTTGAATTACGATCTTCAGTATTGGAGGAGGGGCCTAGTGGGAGGTGATTGGATCACGGGGGCAGATTTCCCTCTTGCTGTTCTCCTCATAGTGAGTTCTCACAAGATCTGGTTGTTTAAAGATGTGTAGCACTTCCCTCTTCACTCTCTCTCTCCTGTTGCCATGTGAAGATGTGCCTACTTCCCCTTTGCCTTCTGCCGTGACTGTGAGTTTCCTGAGGCCTCCCCAGCCATCTCTTCTGTACAGCCTGCAGAACTGTGAGTCAATTAAATCTCTTTTCTTTGTAAACTACCCAGTCTCAGGTAGTTCTTTATAGCAATGTGAGAATGGACTAATACATTCCCTTTCCTTTTTACTATGCCTTGCAGACTTTTTAGTATTTCTAACTTATTTGTTGTTGGAAAATTAATAATTGCAATATTTTTTGAGTATTTTCTACATCCCATTGTACTGGGCACTGTGGTAAGAACTGCATAAAAATGAATTCACTTAATCCTTCTAACAACTCCATTAGAAAGGAATTGTCTCTTATGTCCCGTGTCTGCTACAGCCAATTTACAGATGAGGAAACTGAGGCTTGGAAAGGTTAAGAGAATTGACTAAGGCCTCTTTCCATCTATCTGGCCTGCCCATTTTGATGCTTTTGAGGGCAACATGCAGGAGAGAGCTGTCTCTTGGCACTTATCTCAGAATGGGATATTTTGACATTCTTTCAATTTTGAGTCTCTGTCACAACTCAAGTTTTTTCCTCACTTAGCTGATTTGTGACAAGGATCCCCTCTGCCTTCCTGGGACTATGGGTCAGGCATGGAGCCTGTGCTTTCTAGAAAGGGAACTAATGTTCTGTGGCCTGGAGCAAATGTTCACAACCAACCTGTACAGGGGACTCGTATCAAGATTATATCTGGGTTTTGAGATTAAGTGAAGTCATTGTTTTTCTGGTTCTGTGCATATACTTTATAATTGATATTATTGTACACTGTGTTGTAAATGTTAGTAATTTTCTACTTGTCTGCACTGCAGATGTTTAAAGGATTTTTGTAGTTATTTTAGAATAAAGAAAAATGGGAAAGTCTGTGTCTTCCACTCATGAACCTGAACATAATTTCTACTTTCAAGATAATGTAAAAGGAAATATATTTCATCTAGGCACCATGGCTAGAAAACAAAAAGCAACAACAAGAGCCCTTTGAAGACAATTAATCTTCCTCAGAGTGGTATCTCTATTGCAGACATAATCCAAAAGGGAGCTTGGTTATTTACCTGCTGCCATTTCAGGAGATAACAAAAGTTAAGATTTCTTCAAAGCAAGTGCTAATCACATAACTTCTATTTAAACATTTACAAATTAACATGAAACTATCATTCTAGGAAATACTTGGACTTATTTGAACCTCTTTTATATTCACCAGAATTGAAGGGATTTCAAATCAAGGTGAGATAAATTGTATTGAGTACTGCTTCTGAAAATGTAAGCTAAATCACCTGCATCAGAATTAAATAGGCTGCCTATTAAAACGCAGGTTTCTAGGCCCCAACTGGACTTATTGAACCAGAATCTTTGTGTTTTGGGCTCAGGAATCTGACTTTTTAGAGAGTTTTTCAAGTGACTCCCCTCTTCCCACGCCACACACTAATGATTGAGAGCTACTGGAATGGAGGAAAATACCTCAGCTTTATTATCTTACAGACCTGAATCTTGGCTATGTCATTTCACAGTAGAATGACCTTGGCAAAATGCTTAACTTCTTGGTCTTTGTTTTCTCATTTGTAAAATGAGAATAATACTACTTTCCTGTAAAGGAGAGATGTCATGTATAAAAACTGCCTGGTACAGTGCCTGGCATAGTGCCTGGCATACTGTAAATTCTCAACACATTCAGCTATTATTACTGCTCTTGCATCACTATGGTGAAATAGCCTCTCTGGATGCCAACAGAGCTGAGAGTCTCATAATACATCATTTCATACTTTGCATCAATTAACTTTTCAAGAGGTTAACTTGAAGTGGAAGGAAGACATTGATGGAATGGAAGAATGTGTCATTCAGGAAAGCTGCGGTCACCTGTGGTTTGAGAAATGCCCTCTCCCAGAGCAGTGGTTCCTGAACCTCAGAAACCATCAGACACTCCGGGAGTACTTATTACACATGCAGATTCTGGGGCTCAACATGGTGCTGGCCAAATCAGAGCTGTGATATGGAGACCCAGAATTTGTATATATGATAAGTTTCTAAGTTGATTCTTAGGAAGCATAGACCAATTTTGGGGAGCACAGCCTAGAGAACTAAGTGTTTTTTCTCCCTGATGTTATAGAACTCTTTTCTTCCTTCTGATCCAAACACTGAATCCAGGGAATATGACTTCAATTGCCAATGGTGATACTAGTGGTAGTAGTGACAATTAGTAAAAATAATAGCTAACACTTATTGAGCCCTTCCTGTGAGCCAGGTATTGTTTTAAACTTTAGATGCATTGATTATTTAATCCTCATAGCCGTACACAAAGACAGGTGGTATGATTATCTACAGAGAGAAAACAGGCAGAGTTGTCAAGTGCAGAGCAAGGCTGGGGAGCCTGTGCCCTTAACCACTAGGCTACACTGCATTGTTCTACTTAAGCAAAGAGAAAATGAATTTGAGAGTCGGTTAAGATATATTGAGTTCCTTCCCTCTGCATTTCCAAAGTAAGAAGAGAGCTTTACGTCTTTAGCTTAAATGAGAATCAAGTTTTGCTAGTTAGGAGGAGGGGGAGGGTTTGCAGCCAGGTCAGCCTTCTGGGAAGTTGGTGTGGGGAAGGGACCGACCCAGGCAGACACCACAGATGTTCTGGAACAGTCTTGTCAGGTAGCTTGAACTGGATTATGGGATCATGGTTAGACAGAGGCACTGGCCTGGCCGTCTCCCCATTCGCTGCAACATGCTGGCACACTGTGGGATTCACAGGGAGGGGCTGCGTGGTGTTTCCTCCCTAAGCATGACAGTGAGCGGAGAAAAGCTAGCCTTAAGGCTCAGCACCGTACTCCTGCCAGGAAAGCAAGCATCTTCCTGCTTGGAATCCTCCAGGGCTTATTTGTCGGTCCTTGGAGGCTATTTCCTTTTTTTGCCCCAGGCCCAAGACTTCATTTTTTTTTTTTTTTTCCTATCAAGTCACTCTCCCTTCAAAAATGGCTGGTGTTTCCATCTTCAGTGTCCCTGAAGATAAGCTTGCAAACTCTTTTTATTTTAACTGTCTTACTAATAGTTGCTGGAGGGAACTAGGAAATGGCAGAAACCAAACCTAATGAGCACAGCCAGAATACACCGAAGTGGAGAATCAAATAGTGTTTTCAATACAGCCGATATACCTGGGATTGTTCCTGACTCCCTTTCTCCTTCAATCAGGTTATCTTTTATTCATTTTATCTCTCCTAACCTCTACAGTTCTGGTGTACCAGAGAGGACTCCTTATCAAGCTCAGTCTGTTCACTGAGCAAGCAGGCCTGGTTACTTTGCTATGTAGAATAAATGTTGTTAATACTATGTACTAAGTGCTGTTTCTAGGGCGTCTAATGCTCGCTTTCTCCAACTTGAGTGTACAGTAGAATCTCCCAGAGATTTTGGTATAATTGCTGGACCCTACCCCTGGAGTAGGTCTGCTATGGGAATGAGAAGTTGCATTTCTCTCTTTCTTTTGTTTTTTTTTTTTTTTTTTGAGACAGAGTCTCACTCTGTTGCCCAGGCTGGAGTGCAATGGCACAATCTTGGCTCACTGCAACCTCTGCCTCCTGGGTTCAAGTGATTCTCCTGCCTTAGCCTCCTGAGTAGCTGGGATTACAGGTGCACTCTACCATGGCTGGCTAATTTTTGTACTTTTAATAGAGACAGCATTTTGCCCTGTTGGCCAGGCTGGTCTTCAACTCCTGACCTCAGGTGATCCTCCTGGCTTGGCCTCCCAAAATGCTTGGGATTACAGGCATACAGGCATGAGCCACCGTGCCAGGCCTTCTTCTTTTTTTTCGAGACAGGGTCTTGCTCTGTCACTTAGGCTGGAATTCAGTGGCCTAATCATAGCTCACTGCAGCCTTGACTTCCCAGGCTCAAGTGATCCTCCCAACTCAGCCTCCCTAGCAGCTGGGACTATAGGCATATGCCACCACACCCAGCTAATTTTTGTAGAGATGGGGTTTTGCCATGTTGCCCGGTTGGTCTTGAACTCCTGGCCTCAAGCAATCCACCCGCCTTGACCTCCCAAAGTGTTGGAATTGTGGGCATGAGCCACCACGCCTGGCCCGGATAATCTGCATTTCTAACAGCTTCTTAGCTACTACTGCTGCTTCTGGTGAAGGAACTACACTTAAGAGAATCACTGCTCTGCTAAGCCCAGGTATGTAGATATAACTCAGACTGAAAGATCAGTCATTCCAAGGAGTAAGGGGACCAGATAAAATGCAAAATGCCTATGTAAATTTGAATTTCAGGTAAACATGAGTTTTTAATGTACAGATGTCCCGAATATTGCATGGGACATTCTTATACTAAAAAATTATCTGTTGTTTATCTGAAATTCAGATTTATTGGAGTGTCTGTGTATCCCACATATTTATTTAAGTCTGGCAACTCTATTTCAAGAGCAGATTTATGAGCCTCTTGATAGTATAATAGCTATCCTGGTGACTCAGGCTATCTTCTTTGGTATTTTCCTTCCACCTCTCTAGCTTTCAGGCTCCTGGCATGGATCTCCTAACTTTGAGATGGGTCCTTCCTGTCCCAATCTTCCACTGAGTCACCCTCTAGGATCCATTATTATCCCAGGGTAACTGTAGTAGTGTCCCCTGGAGCTTAATATGACCATGTGTCCCCAGGGGGACATTCTTCTTCTGTATCTGACTCTTACAATACACTTTAATAGTGAGGATTTCCGGTCAAGGCAAAAGGTGAAGCCCACAAAATACACAGTCAGCTTCCTACTTTGTTAATGCCAGGATCAGCTAAGCTGATGCCCTGGAGGACTCCTTATCAAGTTCTGTCTATCCACTGAGCAAGCAGGCTTGGTGACTTTGCTATATAGAATAAATGTTGTTAATACTATGTAGTAAGTAACTTGGCAAGTTAAAGATTGCCAAGGTAAAGATTGGAGTCTGTGTTTGCTTTTAAAATCCCAACATTTCTCCTGTAGATGCATTTCTGTAGTTTGACAAGCTTACTTGCTAGCATGTGTCAACTTCAGAATCTTTGTAAAAGTAGCAGGAGATTTTATTTGATACTGATTATAAAAAGGATGATAATGACAAGACAAATCCTAAAATTATAGAATGGAGATCAATCTTATGAGACTTGCGTTCAATTAGTGTTTAACATCCAAGGCCCTGTCTTCCACTTCTGGTCATTTCCAAAGGAACACTGTATTAGAACTCACAGCCCATCATCATGGTGAAGACAGCAGGTTTGGACCTCACAATTTTCTGGAGTTAACATTTTTGTTAACTCCAGAATTTTTGGAGTTAACATTTAGAAAGACAACATAGTTCTCTTGTTTCAGATACTAATTATTCTGATTCAAAGAGCAGTATCTCGAAGTGTTTTTCCAGTAATATAGTCCTATTTCTAGCACTCTAATAAAACTAATCAGAGCCCCGAGGCTTTATTTTTGTTTTTCTCTGAGGAATGGAGTCCTGTTAAGTATTTGTGTCATAATTCTATAACCTACCATTGTTTGAGAAACAGATGTTAGAAATAATGCAGTCAAAAGCGAGAAGAAATGACTAGCTGAGAACAAATATTTATTTTTGCATGCTATGCCCATCTATCTAGTGCCTTCCCATAATGATTCGTCAATGAATGAAAAGTCAAGTAATAAATGTGTCTGTTGTTTGTGTGCAAAAATGTTATTACTAACACATCATTAGCAGTGGCATACATTTTGAGTGTTTTTCCATTAGTTGTGATGTATTTGGTTAATGCCGCTCATAGGCTGTTGCCTGACCATACTGGCAATCAGTAGCTGGCATCTGCAAAGTAGATGGCCAAGAATTTCTGGTGTTTTCTGTGGTCAACGAAAAGTGCCAGATTTTTGCTTCTAAGGAAGAGTGAGCCCATTTTCTCAACCCCGTTAACATTGTGTCTTTGCACTGCATAGCACATGCTGTAATACTACATGGCAACAGATGAGGATAGCAGAGATTTGGAGGATTTAATAAAGTCGAAAGGTTTTATACGTTTTCTTACCAGGAAAGCCAACCTCCTCTATTCCTGCTATACACTCCATGTGCTAACTAAAGACCAAATATAGCAGCAGGAAAAACAGTAGCCAGTTAATGAGTTCTCTATTTACATTCCAAACTAATAAGCTAATTTTTTATTTGTTTGTTTGGCTTAACAGATTGTGCTTTATTTACAAACCATTAACCAGCCATTAATAAATGAAACAGTTTGGATTTCATAAATATTTTTTAAATCACACAACACATTTAACATTTTAATACTCAGAAATAATGTCTGTTTTAGGCGAAATCCAAGATTTAACTGAGATCCCGTTACCTGCAAATAGACCAGACATTCCGATGCAATCCAATGGAGCACTGGGAGTGGACTTCATTTAGGTCATAACTCTGCCATTTACTAGCGTGTGACCTTGGGCAAGCTACCCAAGTTCTCTTTGCCTCAGGTTCCTAATTTTTGTCAAATGGAGGCAATCGTTATTACCAACCTCATAGGAATGTTTCCGGCATTAAATGAAACAATGCTTATCAAGTGCTTAGCACAGAGTGAGCACTCAATATATATTAGCTGTAAATACAATAAAATAAGACAAAATGTGAACTCTGTCCTTGGTTATGCCTTGATAAATCTCTTATTACATTTGCAATTATTGCATGAAGTAGACACTATATTGGCTACTTGCCAAAATTCAGCCAATGATTATTTAAATTTTGGAATAAACACATTTTATACACTAGGGATTCACTGGATACCACCAGTAAATACATTAAGGGAACACCTAATAAATTAAAGACCTCTTATATTTTAGGTCATCCTTCTAGAATAAACTTTTATCTAAAGCTGTGAAGAGACAGCACTAAATAAATATAGTTTCATTTGACTTCATTAAATATAGTTGTTTCTAATATCATTTTCTCATTTATTAATAAGCTTTAGTAATTTAAAATTCTCTTAATTGCTCTTCTCTGTAATAATATTTAAACTGACCTGGACTGTGAAATCATATATTAATTATATGCTTTACATTAAACATTTTAACACTGATTTTCAATTTCTACTTGATGAAAACATTGTTTTTCATATAGCATGTGCTTGAAAAGTAAGTTTTTTGCACTGCAAGTTATTGAAATACAATAATCCAATGATAACAATGACATACAATTCAATAAATGTACATACAATAATACAGTGCCATATTTGTAATTTGTTTTGATTGATTAAATTGATTTTACACTAATTGTTTTGGATTTGGTCTTGGCACTTTGATAACACATACATTTGTAACTTGGTGCATTTTCTATTAGGGGAAATGAGGAGGGAGAGCAAGTGTGTCTATGGTGCTAAGAAAGGAGGATGTTTACTTGGTCAGTGTAATATTGGATCCATCAAACAAAGGGGACCAGCTTCATTTATGCAAACTCTAACCTTTGCCTGCTATAGTCACTGCTAACATGAGGACAAAAGCTGCAGTTGGAAAAATATGAGAAGAGAAAGCTTGAAGTGGAGGAAACTCTAGTCTTCTGAAATATATCTTATGGTTGTGAGTGTGATGTGGTTGTTATTTGTACGGAGAAACATGACCAACCCATTAGACTTCAAAGTTATACTTTTACGCATTTGTCATAATTTCCCCTATCATAAGTCATGGTGTATGTAATCACTTCTAATTCCAGAGGCTGGTTATTGTTGTTGTTTTTAATTTATTTGCATCATTTGTTTGGTTCATGTCATTGTTTGTAACCCTTCTTGTTGAAATCTTCCAGGAAGCAACCCTTGTTTACAAGAGGAAACAAACAAACTTTCCTCTTGTAAAAGCTCCTGTAAGTCCAACTTTCTTTTGGAAATACATCCTTCAGTACATTGGGTGTATCATTCCACTGACTATAACACCAAGGATTTTCATAATCACTTTTCACCCCTGGCATATCATATTGCAGGAAGTATTTTGAAGGTTTTGTTTTTCCCCCGTTGAAGTATTGTTTCTAAGTCTATGATTTTTGGATTTGGGCAGAAGTACCACTAAGCCCTTGGAAAACCAGTGAGTGGAAACTGCTCTCTCTTTAGAGCTTTGGATCTGGCTCTCCCTGCAGCAGTCATGGCTTCGTGATGAAGGATAGTAGTGATGGAAGAGAGTTGGACAAGTTAGATGAGGTGGCATCAGTGGCAGTATGGGTGCTTAGATCATTCCAATTGTGAAAACTTAGTGTCGATGATTTTCTGGGTGCAACCATTTTCTTTGGTGTGGCTCCCAGTTTCCATGATGATGTTCTCATGAATCACAGAGGCCCAAGAATCAACAGATAGGGGTGTGGGGAAGGAAGGGCATTGGCTAAGGGGACACACAGAACAGCAAATCTTCTGTGTCTTCTGTTTGCTCTCCCACTTTGCTTGAGGAACTTAAGAATCCCTTTGGGGGCTATTTTTGAAACTACTTTAATGTTACTAATTCGAATGGCCATGCACCCCTACTCTAGTTTCCTCCTCTGTGGTCATCGATCAAGATTTCACTTCGGTGGTTCTTTTTTCCATGAGGGACTCTATATAAGCTATGAATGTTCTTAAAAATCATCTCTGTAAAAGTGAAATACACATTTTCTGGTTCAATTATTCTGTGAATTGTTCTGATAAAATCAATTCCCATTTTATATCTTAAATGTTTTGCAGGACTTAGAAGAAGAGACAGAGAAGCATTGCATCATACCCAGCACATGAGCTTGGTCTTTTCCCAATATTCACAAAGGCCTGTGCTTATTGTCTTGTCTTGATTCATTTCATCTCCTTTTGTTCAGTTAATGGCTGATGTCATCTCTCATGGCTATTCCTGAAAGATGAGCTGGGCTTGCTTTGTTTATTTTTTTACATACTAGCACATACCAAGTCATATTCAACAGAACTAGCATTATTAGTCACTTACTGTATATGCTTTGTATACTGAGCCTTATTCAGGATACCTTTACATGTTTCTTCATTTAAATCTTGACTCAAGGCTACAAGATGAACATTCCTTTCACTCTCAGTAAGAGGTTCTGAAACTCAGGAAGTGTAAATAATATGTTCAAGGTTAAATATCTAATGAGTGGTAGACACATATTCAAAACTAATTCAATTCAACTCCTAATTTCATGTTTCTTCACTAGGCTACAGTAAAAAACTTTGAACTTTTATGGTAAAGACTCAGAACTTTGCTTTTTGAGTGCCGGATTATTTCATATATAGCTCAACACTGTTTTTATGTTATTTGGATTTCTTTCCAAATAGTGTTATCCTTCCTACACTCTCACTGAATTTCAACATTCACAAATCAAGATTCCTTTTCTGTGTTTCAAATACATAGTATCGATTCATTCTATTTTCAGCACAGTGCAAGGCACTGGAGGGGATATAAAAATAAATGAGCTGTTGTCGAGAATCTTTGGAGCTTCCATTTTAATAGCAAAGGAGTGAGTATAAGACCTATGTGTAAATGTCCGCAATGTGGAAGCAGAATAAAAGTGCCATTATTGAGATGCAACCCATGGTAAGGAATTCACAAGGAGGAGAAGGCAACCGCAGAAGCCTCTCATCTGTGGATCTTCATTAAGGTTTGCCTTATTTGCTGTGGTGCTTACGAAGGGTGGGGAGCAGAGAGAATGGTTGTTGGTTCCATTTAATAGTTCATTGTCATGGCTATTTGGTGCAAATGGCTTATATTTGGTGAGAAATAATAAATACAAAAGAGAATCTAGGCAGGAATAGGACATGCAGATATTCCTTTATTTTGATGAAATTTTCTTCAGGGTATGACAGTGAAGATAACTTCTAACAAAGAGTGGAAAAAAAAAGCCTACCCCTCTCACCACAGTTACATTCAGTCTGACAACCAACAAGTTCTTCATTCAATTTAATGCTAAATATATGAAATTCATTGAGTTGGGAGGAACAATGATGAACGGAAGCTTATATTCTACAGACAAAATAGAATGTTTATAAAAATAAATACCCCATGGTAGGAAGTGATAAAAATCATTAGAGAAGGACAAAAAAAAATCATCATTCTATTTGGGAGAAGGAAGAGGTTATTTTTACTAGAAGGATCAGGGAAGACTATTAGAAGGAGGTGATAGTTAATATGAATAGTCAATTTCTATTAATTGCTAACTAACCAAATATCAGGCTTGGACTATCTTAATCATTTATTAGCTCATTTAATTCTTGCAAACACCCTATAAGGTAGATGCTATTATTCTCTCACTTCTTCTGCCCCGATCCCCATTTTTTCAGGAAGGAAAACCAAGGCATAGAGATTAAATAGCTTGCAGTAAGTGGTGCAGTTTGGCTCTAGAGTCTGGCCATTTAACCATAGAGCTCTATTCCTCACCAGACTGCATCGTGGAGGTTGAATGTAAGTGGATTTCCCACACAAGCTAATAGAGCCAGTAGATAAACAGTGGGAGGAAAGGGTGAGGAGAGGATGGGGAGTAAGGTCACACAATTTAGGAAGAGTGATGTACAAAGGGAAGTACTCGTAAAAAATAAAAGGGAAGGTTATGTAATGCCAGAGTAGAGTCAGGCCATGGAGGACAATGATTAGCTCTTTAAAGGGGTTGTACTATAGTTTTTATTGTTGACAGTTTTTGAAAAGTCTCATCATATAACACAGGTTGGCTGCTGGGGGACTAATCTGATGTTCATATACAAGATAAATATGAAGGTTATCTAGACGTAGCAAGACCAGTGAGGAGGTTCTAATCAATAAAGTGGAACATGACTTTGGGTGATGGAAGTGAAGATGACAATGAGAAGTTGCAAAAGTGGCAGTGAGGAATTACACATGGAAGTCACAGAAGTGCAAAATTGGGAGATAGATTTTACTTTTTGAGAAAGAGAGGGATTAAAAGAGATACTTTGAGTTTTGAGTGTGGGTTATTGCAAGGATGGGGTGTTATCAAGACAGCTTTGGAACAGAGAGGCTGTGAGGTTAGAGTAACAAATAGGTTAATTTTGCACATAGAGTGATGTAGATGAGCTGTCAGGAGGCTAATTCTTAGATAGCAGGTCTGATAATTAGTCTGATGATATTTGACTGCATTCAACAGGGTTTAACCTTTTTACCCTAGACCAAAGTCAGAGCCTGATAGGGAAAGAGTGTACCATGAGATTTGGGATGTTAGCTATGTAGATACACAAGAGCACCCTGAATTGACAATTTCTCTGAACCTTGTGGACTTTCCCCTTTATTGGAAGATAGAACCACCCCCCTCCCCTTTACTTGAAGACAATGCAGAAACCTCCAATAAAGTAGGCGCTTTATAAGACAATCGTGGATTTCTTAGGATCTTCCTCTATTTTTCTCCTGGTCACCAGACCAATTACCAGGGCTATATCTCAGCAAGACTCAACTGGGTGGGTATTGGGACGACCAACAGAGCAGAATCTGGACCTGGTTCACCCAAAACAGTGAGGAGGATGACTGAGAGTGGATATGGGGGTTCTGGATCAAGGGGAGAGACTAAAGGTGGGTAAGGAAGAATTGTCAATATGGGGGCATGTTCTTGTGATACAGCATTTAGCACCCTGGAAAGGAACCCAGGAGATGATTTCTAATGGACCACTGGGATAGATCAGGAAGCTTGGAAAAAGTGATGGTCCACATGAAAAGAAGTAGAGATATCAGAACAGCCAGGGCAGACTGTGGAGAAAAGGAAAAATGAGTATAGAGAAGCAGGCATGTAAAGGGTACTCTAATATGGGAGACTTGAACACTTACCAGCTGACTGTCTTCCTTGGGAGGAAACACTCTGCCAAGGTCATAAGGGATACACCATTCAGAGGGGACATCAGCATTGCTAAGAAGCTTGCCTTCTTCTGTGGGCTGACAATAGGAGATACTATTTCAGAATTGAAGAATCTAGTGGCAGGGTTTGGTGCAAATAAAAAATGTGGGATTCCAAAGGAATATAAATTATTCTGTTATAAAGACCCATACATGTGTATGTTCATTGCAGCACTATTCACAAGAGCAAAGACATGGAGTCAACCTAAATCCATCAATGATAGACTGGATAAACAAAATGTGGTACATATACACCGTGGAATACTATACAGCCATTAAAAAGAATGAGATCATGTTCTTTGCAAGGAAATGGATAGAGCTGAAGGCTATTATCCTTAATAAACTAATGCAGAAACAGAAAACCAAATACTGCATGTTCTCACTTATAAGTGGAAGCTAAATGATGAGAACACATGGACACAGAGGGGAACCACACACACTAGGGCCTTTTGGAGGGCATAGATGGGAAGAGGGAGAGGATCAGGAAAAATAACTAATAGATACTAGGCTTAACACCTGGGTGATGAAATAATCTGTACAACAAACTCCCATGACACAAGTTTACCTATGTAACAAACCTGCACATGGACCCTTGAACTTAAAAGTTATGAAAAGTGGAATTCTTGTTTAAAAAGTAAGACAAAACCATTTTCCTTTATTTCATGGTCTCGTTCTTAACCTGACATTAAAAATAATGTACCATTATAAGTGTTTCTTGGAGTGCACAGTACTTGCAAGTTTAGAGTAGACCCTTGTATTAGTCAGGGTTCTCCAGAGAAACAGAACCAATAGGTTTAATTGACTGATTGATTGACTAGAATTGGCTCAAGTGATTATGAAGGCTGAGAAACCCCTTGATCTGCAGCAAGCCATAGACCCAGAAGAGCCGGTGGTATAGTTCAAGTCTGGGTACAAGTCCAAAAGCAGGAGAAGACCAAAGTTCCAATGTGAAGGCAATCAGGCAGAGAGAACAAATTCTCCCTTACTCAGCCTTTTTGTTCTATTCAGTCCTTCAACAGATTGGATGAGGCCCACACACATTGGGGAGGCCAATCTGCTTTATTCAGTTTACTGAGTTAAAAGTTGATGTCACCCAGAAACATCCTCACAGGCATACTCAGAATATTTTCTAATCAAATATCTGGGCACTCTGTCACCCACTCAAGTTGACCTATAAAATTAACCATCACAGGAGCTACAAGTAGCAGGCACTCTGGCTGCCTTAGTAAGATGGTTGTGGTTCAGAGAGTGGGAGTTAAACTGCAGATTCAGGGGTTCACCAAATAACTAAGGAAGAAGTATAAAACTTGGAAAGCCTCCTCAGGTTTTGGAGGCAGCATATTTTGCACTTGTAAATACTACTCCAACCATTTTATGGGGTGATGGGAAAAACAGTTAGTTTTGAGTGGGGTCCAGAGCAAGAAAGTTCTCCATAGCACATCCAGGCTGTGGCACAAGCAGACATGTTGCTTGGGCAAAATGATCTGGAAGACCTCACAGTATTAGAGATATCTGTGGGAGACAAGGATGCTGCACTGAAGCCAGTGCCAAGCTCCAACAGGAGAGTCGTGGAGTAGATCCCTAGTCTTCTGGAGCAAGTGCATGCTATCTGCAACAGAGAACCACATATCACTTGGAAAACAGATCTTGTCATGTTATGACCCTAGCAGAAGACAGAAAGTTGTAGGCTAGAACTTCCTATCATATGCTAGGTACTGTCAGACTCACCAAGTTGGATTCATGAATAATCTTTCATAGTATGAAAGGAGTACATCTGGTATCAGGCTTCGGAAGGAAGAGAGTACAGGTAGGTTGCAAGAACAGAAACCCAAATTCCCATGCCACCCATCACAGTTGCACCAGCGCCTTCTCTCTGGTTCACATCTAGGTCTCATGGGGTTTCTTATGACCAGCTGACACGTGAGAAAAATCCAAGCTTGGTTCATGGATGGGTTGTCCTGGCACGTTTGTGAATGTCAACACTGACTGCTGCTGCATTGCAGCCCCATTCCAAGTGTCCCTGAAAGGCAGTGGAGAAGGTAAATTTCCCAGTGGGCACAATTTTGGGCTTTATACTTGGTAATTCATTTTGTGTAGGAAGAGAAATTGCCCAAGGGAAGAATGAATGTGGACTGATGGGCAGTGGTAAATGACTTAGCTGGTTGATCGTGTTCTGGAAGGAGCAAAATTAGCAGATTTGGGACAAAGAGGCCTGGGGAAGAGGCTTGTGGATGAATGTATGGAAGGAGGCAAGAGTGTGAAGATATTTGCATCATGTGTTGATATATGCAGAGAGTCTCCCTTGTGGAGAGGCACTAAAACACCAAAATGATGACTTGGTCAGTTTATGTCAGCCATGAATATATTTTGAAGTTAGAGCCAAAAGAATTTCCTGATGGATTGGATGTGGGGTGTGATAGAGAGGAATCAGGGATTACACCAAGATTTTGGCCTGAGCAACTAGAAAAATGGAGTTACCATCAATTGAGATTGGTGGAGCAGATTTTTGCATAAAGCTAAGGAGTTCAGTTTGGGACACATTGGTTTGAGATATTTATTAGCCACACAAGTGGAGCTATCAAGCAGACATTTGATATGAGTCTGAAGTTGAGAAGAAAAGAGTTCAACTTAGAGTAGAAGACTCATGACATGGAAAAAAATCATAGAAATGATCAAAGATGTCCTCTCTGATGTCATGAGAGGACGTAGGACAAGGCCTTTCTTCTTACTTAAATTGCTAACTATATCAAAAGGGGACAGAAGTGTGAGAATGTAAGGTTTTGTCACCTTTACAATTCAGATTCTGGGCAAATTTTGCAGAGTAAGAAGGGTTGAGAGCTTGGGCACTGTTTAGTTAAGGCTAGTATATCAGAACTTCCAGTGCCCACCCATTTCTGATGCTCCTCTTCTGGGCACATGAGACAAGGATACTTCCCTGCCACCCATGCAGTGGGTTCTGGACTTTGGATAGGGAGATGACTGTTGCTTCTATGCCAAAGCATTTCATTTGTGGCATGGAACCCTCCCGTGTTCTCTTCCCCTGCTGTGGTGAGTCTCTGAATGTGTGAGAGGGAGTATCATAAGGTGGAAGCAGGCAGATCCCTGACCATCTTTGAGCACTTGGATTGAGGATATCATCCAGACATGCATCAGACCTTTGTGTGTGTCAGGCAACTGAGATTTTGGTGCTGTTTGTTATTGTGGCAAGACTGTTGGTGACAGATCTGTGGGGAGCATTTATGGAATTAAAGACCTAGTATTTAGAGTAGTGTGTGTGTTAAGAAGGGGAAGTCTAAGAAAGCCAAACATTGGCCAGGCATGGTGGCTCATACCTGTAAACCCAGCACTTCAGGAGGCCAAGGCAGGTGGATCACTTGAGGCCAGGAGTTTGAGACCAGCTTGGCCAACATGGTGAAACCCTGTCTCTACTAAAAACACAAAAATTAGCAGGGCATGGTGGTGCATGCCTGTAATCCCAGCTACTTGGGAGGCTGAAGTGCCACAGGGGCAGAGCTGCCCAAGAACAAGGGAACCCACCTCTTGCAACAGCATGACCTGGATCTGAGACATGGAGTCAAAGGAGATCATTTTGGTGCTTTAAGATTTGACTGCCCTGCTGGATTTCAGACTTGCATGGGGCCTGTGGTCCCTCTGTTTTGACCAATTTCTCCCATTTGGCATAGGCTGTATTTACCCAATGCCTGTACCCCCATTGTATCTTGCTTTTGATTTTACAGGCTCATAGGCAAAAGGGACTTGCTTTGTCTCAGATGAGACTTTGGACTGTGAACTTTTGAGTTAATGCTGAAATGAGTTAAGACTTTGGGGGACTGTTGGGCAGGCATGATTGATTTTAAAATGTGAGGACATGAGATTTGGGAGAGGCCGAGTGGAATGATATGGTTTGGCTGTGTCCTCACCCAAATCTCATCTTGAATTGTACCCCTAAAATTCCCACATTTTGTGGGAGGAACCTGGTGGGAGGTAATTGAATCATGGAGGCAGATCTTTCCCGTTCTGTTTTCGTGATAGTGAATAAGTCTCACAATATCTGATGGTTTTAAAAATGGGAATTCGCCTGCACAAAGGCTCTCTCTCTTTGCCTGCTGCCATCCATGTAATATGTGACTTGCTCCTCCTTGCCTTCTGCCATGATTGTGAGGCTTCCCCAGACACGTGGAACTGTAAGTACATTAAACCTTTTTCTTGTATAAATTACCCAGTCTCAGGTATGTCTTTATCAGCAGCATGAAAATGGACTAATACAGCAATTGTGAATAAAATTGCTATAAACACCTGCGTGCAAGTTTTTATGTAGACATAATTTTTCAGCTCCTTTGGGTCAATATCAATGAGCATCATCGCTAGATCATGTGGTAAGTATCGGGGGAACCAGCCCCCAGTATTTCAATGTAGGTTCTTTTCTATTTTCCCTAAGTGTCAGCTGGTCTGAGAAATAAAGGGAAAGAGTACAAAAGAGAGAAATTTTAAAGCTGGGTGTCTGGGGGAGACATCACATGTCAGCAGGTTCCGTGATGCCCCCTGAGCCGTAAAACCAGCAAGTTTTTATTAGTAATTTTCAAAGGGGAGGTAGTGTATGAATAGGGTGTGGGTCACAGAGCTCACATGCTTCAAGGGCAACAAAATATCACAAGGCAAATGGGCAGGGCAAGGTCACAAGGCCAGGGTGAAACTAGAATTACTAATGAAGGTCCATGTCCCACTGGGCACACATTGTCATTGATAAACATCTTAGCAGGAAACAGGGTTCAAGAGCAGGGAACTGGTCTGACTAGAATTCGCCAGGCTGGAATTTCCTAATCCTAGCAAGCCTGGGAGTGCTGTAGGAGGCCAGGGCATGTTTCACATGTTTCATCCCTTATCTACAACTGCATAAGGCAGACACCCCCAGAGCGGCCATTTTAGAGGCCCCCCCGGGAATGCATTCTTTTCCCAGGGCTGTTAATTATTAATATTCCTTACTGGGGAAAGGATTCAGTGATACTTCTCTTACCCGTTTTTGGTAATAAGAGAAATATGGCTCTGTCCTGCCTGGCTCCCAGGCAGTCAGACCTAATGGTTATCTCCCTTGTTCGCTGAACATTGCTGTTATCCTGTTCTTTTTTCAAGGTGCCCAGATTTCATATTGTTCAAACACACATGCTTTATGAACAATTTGTGCAGTTAACACAGTCATGACAGGGTCCTGAGGGACATACGTCCTCAGCTTATGAAGATGATGGGATTAAGAGATTAAAGTAAAGACGGGCATAGGAAATTATAAGGGTATTGATTGGGGAAGTGATAAATGTCCATGAAATCTTCACAATTTATGTTCTTCTGTCACGGCTTCAGCAGGTCCCTCCGTTCAGGGTCCCTGACTTCTCACAACATGAATTCGATTAGTTTTGGGAGAAGCCACCAAACTGTCTTCCAAAGTGGCCGTATCATTTTCTATTTCCGTCAGCAATGAATGAGAGTTTCTGTTGTTCCACATCCTGAACAGCATTTGGTGTTGTCAGTGTTTCAAATTTTGGCCATTCTAATAGGTGTATAGGGGTATCTTGTTGTTTTAATTTGTGTCTCCCTGATGACATATGCTGTGAGGCATGTTTTCATAAGCTTATTTGCCATCTGTACATCGTATTTGGTGAGGTGTCTGTTCAGGATATTTAACCCATTTTTAATTGGGTTGTTTGTTTTCTTATTGTTGAGTTTATGAATTGTTTGTATATTTTGGATAATAGTTATTTATCAGATATGTGTTTTGCAAATATTTTCTCCCAGCTGGTGGCTGTTTTCTCATTCTCTTGATGATGTGTTTTGCAGAGCAGAAATTTTACATTTTAATAAGTCCTGCTTATCGGTTATTTTTTTCATGGATTGTGCCTTTGGTGCTGTATCTTAGAGGTCATTACCATATCCAAGGTTACTTAGGTTTTCTCCTATGTTATCTTCTAAGCGTTTTATAGTTTTGTGATTTATAATTAGGCCTACCTTCCATTTTGAGTTAATTTTTGTGAAGGATGTATTCTTTTCAGTTTTTATTTTAGTTTGTATGTTGTTTCTCTTCTTTTCCTTTATGCTGCTGTAGAGAACCATGAGACTTATTTTGTTGACATAAATCTATAAATATTTACAACCTACCTTCACAAGTTTTAATAAACCAGGTGATTAGAGGAAACCCCTGCATTGCTTAAAGATACCACTCAGAGTGAAAATTTGCTTATTGAACAATTAACAATTAAACCACAGATGGTTAATGGTGTTTCCAGTGTACTTAACTAACATTTATTAATGACAATAATGGACTTATGTTTTAAAAGCTTGTCAGTTAGATTTATACTATACCACACACATCTCTATCTCAGTCCTTTTTGCCCTTGGTGAGTCAGGCCTGAGAATAAAAATCTGTGTGCATTTGGTGGAAGAAATAATTTTATGATGCATGGTTTCACTTGTATGGTGTCTTATGCTCATTTGTCATTTGTCTTCCTGAAATGCCCTGGAGGGAATATACCAGTGAGGTTTGGATTAAATAAGTTAAGTATACAACACTCTGTGGAGTTCATAGTTGATGCTTGGTGAATATTGGTCCGTGTTCAATTCACATAAAAGCTTAGCAAAAGCAATAAAATAACAACCACAACAATATTTAGAAACAACAACAAATAACAAAATATACTGATTACATTTAAATGGAAAAAGAATTCTGGCACCAAGCTAAAGAATGAAAGTATCACACAGTGTGATGGTTAATTTTATGTTAATTTGATTGGGTCATGAGATGCTCAGCTATTTGGTCAGACATTATTCTGGGTGTTTCTATGAGGGTGTTTTTGGATGAGATTAACCCTGGAATTGGTAGACTGAGTAAAGCAGATTGTCCTCCCTAATGTGAGTGGCCTTCATCTAATCAGTTGAAGGCTTGACTAGTTTGAGAAGGCTGACCCTCCCTCAAACAAGACAGAATTATTCCTGTCTGACACCTTCAAACTAGGGTATCAGTTTTTTTTATTTCCCTGCCCTTAGACTCAAAATGAAATATTGGCTTTTCCTCGGTCTTGAGCCTGCTGCTGCTAAGAACTATACCATTGGCTTTCTTGGTTCTCAGGCTTTCAGACAGGCTGAAACACCATCGACTCTCCTGAGTCAGTCTCCAGCTTGCTGACTCACCCTGAAGATCTTGGGACTTGCCTGCCTCCATAACCACATGAGTCAATTCTTTATTACAAATCTCTTTATATATATCCTGTTGGTCCTGTTTCTCTAGAGAACCCTGGCTAATACACATGGGCTTGCCAGTCTTTCAATGCTAATAGCTATATTTTCTTTGAAACCTATAAAATTGGCCAAGTGATAATTAAAGAAAGCTCATTACCAAGCAAATACAAAAAAGCTATTCACCTTTGAAAGATAGCATTTTTATTACAGAAACCAGGGAAAAGGACTTAGGAAACTAATGAAAAAACATAAAAATGCAAATTACTACAGTTAATTGGTTATGTCTTCAAACACATTCTGAATTATTAATTCATAAAAGGATAAATATCTCTTTCTAAATATCAGATAAGGAAAATGATTATCTACCCCCCAACCATGATTAGCATTAAGATGATAATGTTCCATTTTCCTTAGTGAAATTGTATTAAAATTTTGTTGAGGGGAAAAGAGGAAGAACCAAAGAATTCAAATTTCCTCCAGAGTTCTAAACTCTTCTGCTGAATAGTTAGTTACATGTTCAATTCCCAATTGCTGTATGCAGTTAATAAAGAACCAAACTGAAGGCACACATATTAGACTGTAATTTCCAAGAGGCTGGGTGTTATTACTTCTGCTTTATTCACGGTGGTGTTCCAAGCGCTTTTTAAAAACTAAAGGTGCTATTTATTTTAGAGCAAATTTAGGTTCACAGCAAGATTTAGAGGAAGGTACAGAGATTTCCCATATACCCCCTGCCCCACTTCTCCCCGTTATTCACAGCCTTCTGCATTATCAATATCCCCACCAGAATGGCACAGTTATTATAACTGATGAACCTACATTGACACATCATTGTCACTCAAAGTCTATAGTTCACATTAAGGATCACTCTTTCTGTTGTATGTTCTATGAGCTTGGACAAATGTACGATGACATGTATCCACCATTATAGTATCATAGAGTGTTTTTACTGTCTTAAAAATTTTCTGTACTCCACCTGCTGATTTTCCCTCTCTATAATTCCTGGCAACCACTGATCTTTTTACTGACTCCATAGTTTTGCCAAGCATTTTTCAATGTCTGGCACAGGGCCATTAACACTGCACTTATTAAGGTAATCAGTGATTTCTACCTTGGCAAATCAATAGCAAGTTCTCATTCTACTTCATACCTGGCACAGTTGACCATCCTCTCCTTTTCGAAGTGCCTTCTTCTTTGGGCTTCTTACTTACCTTCTTTCATCTTCACTGGATATTTTTCCTTGATCCCTGCCTCCTTCACCTCTTTTTAACATGTGTAGGACCCCAGGGCTTGGTCTTTCATTTTTTTTTCCTTTGGTGATATCACCTAATCTCATGGTTTTAAATACTATCTAGATGTGGTTTGGTGACATCACCTAATCCCATGGTTTTAAACACTGTCTAGACTTCAGGATTTTTTCTCCTGATCTGATCTTTGCCTTGAACTCCAGACTTGCACAGAAAGTCCTCACTTAACATTGTCAATAGGTTCTTGGAAAGTGCAGCTTTAAGCAGAACAATGCCTAATGAAAATAATTTTACCATAAGCTAATTGGTATAAACAAGAGTTAAGTTCCTATGACATATTTCTGGTCACAAAACCATCACCAAACTTCCAAATAAAGACCAAGACACTTCTAATATTAAGTATTGAGATAAATATGAGCTATACATACATTACAGAAAGATTAATAAGACAAGTAAGATAATTATTTACCCACTTATTCCAGTTGAGGATCGCTGGTGGCTGGATCCTATCCCAGCAGCTCCAGGTGCAAGGTGGGAGTGAAACCTGGGCAGCTGCCCTTCCATTGCAGGGCACACTCAAACAGACACACACTCACTCACTCAGACTTGGGACCATAGAGATGTGCTGATTCACCTACCACGCACATCTTTGGGATGTAGGTGGTAACTGGAGTACCCAGAGAAAACCCATGCAGAAATGGGGAGAACATGCAATCTCCACACACACAGTGGCCCTGGCTGGGAATCACATTTTTTCTCATTAATTTTAAAATGAAACAACATTGGATGAAAAGATGTATTTGAGGACCTGCTGGATATACTTTTTTCTCCTAGCTTTATTAAAGTAGAGTTGTCAAATAAAAATTATATATATATATGTATATATATACACACACACATGGTCAACATCTCCCCATTTCCCTCACCTCCCAGCCCCTGGTAATGCTGTTTCTATAAGTTTAACTTATGTAAATGTTCTATTCTGTTTCCATAAGTTCAACTTTTTACGTTACACATATGAATGAGAACTTGCAGTATCTGTCCCTCTGTGCTTGGCTTATTTCACTTAGCATAATGTCCTCTAGGTTCACCCATTTTGTTGCCAGTGGCAGGATTTCCTTCTTTCTTGAGGCTGAATAATATTCCATTGTGTATATACACCCATTTTCTGTATTCGTTCATCCATTGATGAACACTTAAGTTGACTTTGTATCTTGGCTATTTTGAATAATGTTGCAATGAACATGGGGGTACAGATATCTCTTCAAGATACTGATTTCATTTCCTTTGGCTATAGAACCAGAAATGGGATTGCTGGATCATAGAATGGTTCTATTAATCATTTGAGGAGCCTCCATATTGTTTTCTGTAATAGCTGTACCAATTTACTTCCCACCAACATGGGTTTCCTTTTCTCCACATCATTGTCAATACTTATTATCTTTTGTCTAGTCTTCCATATTTAGCTGCTGAGTCAACACTGCTTGTTAGATATCCAGTAGAATCTCAAAATCAACATGCAATGAGACGGACAAATCTCGGAAGCATTATGCTAAGTAAAAGAAGCCAGAAGATTGCATACTGTATACTGTATGATTTGATTTATTTGACATTCTTTATGATTCCATTTATATGTCAGAATTATAATGTTTTCCAGTGGCTTGTGATTGACTGCAAAAGGGCATGAGGCAACTTTTTAGAGTGATGGAAATATTCTGTATTTTAATTATGATGGTGGGGTGGTGGTTACCTGACTATACACATTTGCTAAAACTTATTAACTATATCTTTAAAGTGAGTGTTCTGTGTGTGTGGGCAAAGGATTCTTTAATAAACCGGACTTAAGAGCATCCTCAGATGTCTTCTCATTGCAATTAAGATAAAATCAAAATACTTATCATTTTCTTCAGCCATATATATATTTTTTGTTACTCAATGTAACCAAAATCATTCTCATTTCCATGCCTTTACCCTAATTCTTCTGTCTACCTGGAAATTTCTTTCTCCAAGTATTTGAATGGCTAACTATATTGATTTCAGAAGCCAATTTCTCAGAGAAACTTTTTCTGTCTTTGATGCCTAAAGTAGGTCTTCCCTCTCCTTCAAGTCAAACTGTATCTCATTATTCTGTTTTATGCACTTAGCAATACTTGAATAGTCTTACAAATGTATTTATTTGCTTCCGTGTTTATTTCTTCTCTGTCATCACCAGTCTGCAAATTTCTGGAGGAAAAGGAAACTGTCAATTGGATACACTGTTGAGTCTCCCAGGCTAAGGCCAGTGCCTGGCGTATTGCAGGCATTGAGTGAATAAATAAATGCGTAGCAGCAACTTAATAAATGTTTGTCGACTGGCTAAATGATCGAACCCGAAGCCACTGTCGCAAAATACTGCCACTTCATGTTTAATTGGAGTGTTATGGTACAAAGAATGTGGAACAGTGATGCTAATGGAATATGTACTTAAAATATATACATCCATCAACAGGCATTTATTAAGGGCTTTCCCTGTGAATGGCACTGAGCTATATGTGGCAGTCACTTATTTTGAAGGAAACATTCTGTCAATCATTTTCACCCAGCTGTTAAAGTTTTCAAATGAATAATTTTTAAGGAAAAGTCTTCTTAGTTCTAACTTCTGCAAGAAACCTATGGAAAGTGTGGAAGTAAGTTCTTTTAGTCATTTTTTTTCCTTGTTCTTAAACTTGTTGTTAGAAGTGTTTGAAATCTTTGCTAGATTTGAGAAATTGTGAAACCAAATGTCATTTTCTCTATCAAATTACAACTGGCATAGTAAAAATACACTATTTTGGGCAAATAGGTAATTCTAAAAAATGATAATGTTACCAACTCTATTTCCAGGAACGGAAAAATGTGGCCCTGTGCAAGTAACTGGGCAGTAAGTAATCACTCCACTGGCATTTAACCAGGTGATTCTTTTGATATATGCTTATTAGAATACATCACAAATTAAATCTGAAGACATATATATTAATGTGTAAACAAATTTGAAGCCAGAGTAGAATGTTCTATGGGAACATAGCTGCATGAATAGTACTTAAAGAGAGCAGTTAAATCACCAGCAGAATCTTCCCTCTTGACACACACACGTGTACACACAGTAGAAAACATAACTCTTTTTTTTTTTTTTTTTTGAGATGGGATTTTGTTCTGTTGCCCAGGCTGGAGTGCAGTGGTGCGATCATGGCTCACTGCAGCCTTGACCTTCTGGGCTCAAATGATTCTCCCTCCTCAACTTCCTGAGTATGTGGGACTAGAGGAGTGTGCCACCACACCAGGCTAATTTTTTTTCTTTGAATTTTTTGTTAAGCTGGCGTTTTGCCATGTTGGCCAGGCTGGTCTCAAACTCCTGAGCTCCAGCGATCCGCCTGCCTCGGCCTCCCAAAGTGCTAAGATGACAGGTGTGAGCAAATGCGCCTGGCTGAACTCTTCTTTATGATAGCTGTGGTCTAGTATTTATTCTAGGACCTTATATTACTTCTTTGTTTTTGTTTTATTTTATTTCATTTTTGATGCGCATATTAAGCCAAACAGATCAAGAAGAGAAAAGTGTCTTCCTAGAGCTCAGGGTTGCAATGCACTCAGCCCAAATGACTCATTGCAGGAACATTACTCCCTTCTGGAAGGAGGCACTGAGGTGGAAGCAGGTGATGGCAGAGTGTAGAGGTGCAAGGGGTTCAGTGATGCTGACTGTCTGGCATTTTTGCTCCAGATCTTCCAACTCCCCTTCTCAAAAGTGAGTAACACGTACTTAGTGACAGGGGCAGTCAAACGTTTCTGATAATTGTGTCTTCTAAAGTAGCACCAGTTCAAAGGAAGTAACAGTAATTGAGCAACTTCACTTATCAAATGATGGTATGTCAATTAGAGGCTTAAAAGTGTCAAATCTGAATCTTAAGTATTTTGCTGTAATTCACATTATGCTGTTTACTATAGAGTCTAGGATTTAGCTTTATTTAGTATCATTTGAAAAGAAACAAGCGCATTATTTTATTTAATAATTAACATGATTATTTTGAAGTTGATTGACCTGTATAATTTCCTTTTCCTTCTTTCTTCAATGATGAAATAGCATTTACTACGTAGTTTATATTGAACCCTCTACACAGGGTATTTTAAAGATTCTGATGTCTAATGTTCTTGGATCTAAAAATTGTAATAAAACAGTGGTGCTTTTGCTATGCCTTCCAATAATCACCACCGCCCTCCTGGACTCTTACAATTATCAAGACAAAGGCTGAGAAAAATAGTGAAAAGCCCTGCCATTATTTTCAATAGCATCCCAGAATAGGCACTGGTTTGTTAGGCCACCTCTATGGAGTAGGATTTACTTACTCGTTTTGCTTCTTGACTTTGGAGATGTATTTTTAACTCTGGATTTACAAAGAAAACTTAAGCATAATTGAAAGTAACTGAAGTGACACTAGAGAATGAGAACCATGAACAAAATCCTATTTATTTGTCTCAAAAGAAGAATAACTATAACAACAGGATAAAGAACATAATAAAAACAGGTACTACTTGCTGTCCACTTACCAGAGTATGGGCTTTCAAATAACTGCATGTAATTTTCACAGCATGTGAGGTAAGTGCTACTGAGACACAGGATGGTTAGTTTCCTGTTTCCAGGATCAAACAGAAAGCGCCAGAGCCAGGATCTGAGCCAACTCTGTCTGCTCAGTGCACTCAGTCCACCACACTACAATACCTCCGCTTCAGGATACTTGTATATGATGAACAATAATACCTTGTAAGTAATATTTTTGTCTGTTTTCTGGCTGGGCTCAATTTGTGTCTTTGTTTTAGCTGGCCCTGGTCTGGAATAATCTTCAGTATGTCTTAAACCATCCTTGTCCTGTGCTGTCTTTCATGGGGCTATACCCCCCTCTAGATCCAGGCCCTTATTACTAATCACAGAAAAGAAAAAAAAAGATCAGGCCATTGGTATACAGTAGCTTTAAATCTAAATTATAAATATACTGCTCACTAACCTGTTGAAAGGATGCAGCTCTTCTGTGATTTCTTTCTGTTATCTGCTGGTCTCTAGTATTGATAATTTACCACCCTGGGAGTGACTTCCTTTTGGGTTTTCAGATCCTGAAGCTCTGTTTCTGAGCTCTCTGCATGCTGTCTTTGTGTTCTTCATGATCGGCATTCTGCCTGCCTAGGGGGCTGGAGAGGCTTTTTTGATGGAACAGGAACTCCTAGGTTGGGTCAGAGCTGAAAGCGAATGATTGCCATTGCTCCCCTTGAGAAATGCAGTTAAAATCCTTTTCTGGGTATAGCAGCTCTTGTTTCTGTACTTGAATCATCTTATGTCCACTGGTTATATAAGGTATACAATGAATGTTGATTTTTAAAAAAATATGAACAATCCAAACTGATTGTCTACAATTTTTCAATGAAAAGTCCCTCTTTGACTAAATCTTTCTGCATTTTCCTTCATATTTAACAAAAAATTAAAAACTTAAAGCCCTTAAGTTTATAATGAAAATATATATCTAAGACATCATCAGAATAATTGAGATTAAATATAAGCTGCTACAGTGTATTATATTTTACATTTCTGAAAGTCAGATCTCCTGAAAGGCATTTTTCATACATTTAATCAGATATTTTACCCATCATAATTCAATTTAACAAATATTTTGGACTATCTGCTATCTTCTTTGTTCTGAGCCGAAAACTAGTATATGTCAAATCAGTATAAAATCATTTCCCCACTCAAGAAATTTACAATCAAATTAGAATATACTAACATACAGGTGTAAGTATGTGTGTTTAAGTATGAAACAATTAGATAAAAATCAGGACAATATATGTTTTTGTTAAATTATCATATCTAGACAAGTACAAAAGGAATTCACAATATTGATAGCATTTAAGATAGTTTCTTCAAGGTACTAGCCGTTTTTCTAACTTTTTCATCTCAGCGGTGAGGCTTGACTCAGTTTGGAAAAAAAAATCCTCAACAAAACAATTTTAAACTTATGGCTCTTTGGTATCCGCTATTATTGCTTTTCTTTCCGTGTAATAAAGGGGCAACGTGTACCTTTATCCTCTTCTTACTCTGGAGTTACTGATCCACTTTTTTTTTTTTTTTTTCCTGCAGTGTCTTCTTCCTGCCAGTTGCATCTCATTTCTTATTTTGTTTGTCCTGACTGCATTCCACAAGGTTGACCTAAAGTCAAGTTATTTGGTTTCCTGGGAAAAATAGTATCTTTCTTACCCTTGTCAGTTGGTTCTCCGGCTTCAGATTTAAATTTTAATTGACTAATATTTGTATAGTTCCATTATGTTCCCATTTAAGGATGGCATTAGGTACCAGTATCTCTTTTCTTCAAAATATTTTTTACACGTAATAATTCTAGATTTATAAGTTGCCAACATTAGTGTAATATATTTCTTGAGAAAAGACATGGGGAAAGTTAACACAGATCTACAAATATAATATTCAGAATGTGGACTATAATAAAAACTGAAACTGCATCCTTAGCTGAAAATTATTACTTTTGTGACAAAGTCACAAAACTCCATCTCATGCTATATTTAATGCTTTTGTGAAGAGTAAACTTTGGAAAAAAGAATCTGAAAGTGCACCTAGCTGGAATAATGAAAAAGGAGCATGGTATATCGTGAATCAATATAAGTTTATGTTTGAGGAAAGCAAAATGACCAGCACGGACAATGAAATGTTTCAAGCACTATAAAATGTATTGAGTTCCAGAAACCAGACAATTTTGTGTAAAATGCTCTCCAGATTCATTTCCCCATGATAATAAACAGTGGAAAAAATGTGCCAAAATAAAGAAAAAATGTTCTGAGAGGCATATTAAATCAGAGAAAGGATACTGTCATAATTGATTTTATAAAGACACTCAGAAAAGTAAACTTGATATATCTAGCATCAAGCTTAAAATGGCACATCCAGCTATCAGTGGTCAATGAGAAACAACTGAAAAACTGCCTCAAGAAGTTTGGAAAAAAATCCCCAAATGAAACTCCTAAAAATAAACCCTGCAATCACACTGGCATGTATGATCAGTATGAGATTTCATATTGTGCACCCCTGTTTACTCTGAGAATGTGCTTGCTAATGGTTCATGTAAACTTCGTGGCTCTGCTCAAAGTCACTCCTGCAAGAAGCCCAGAAGCTTCTATCTGGAGGCTTGATCTTTTAATCTAATTTAGATTTTTGTCTTGACATTTTTAATTCATACATTGATATTATTTATTTTCTTTCCTGGAAATCATTTTAAATCTTTGTAGAATAAGAGAAGTATTTATGAATACATTTAAACATACACAAATACACATTTTAATCGACCTGAGGAGGGTGATATATGGACTATTGCTTTATAGTCTAAATGGTCAGAGAGATGTACACCATTCAAGTTTTGCTTTATCTAGTAAAATAACTTTCTAATTGAGAATTACAAGTACAAAAACAACAAATAATTATACACGAAGTATTCATTTAGAATATTATTTGAAATATAAAAACAGATTAACAGACTATTATAAATAAGTCTACGATTTAAGGTAATAATACTAAGATTAGGTTAAATGATTTATTTGCACCTTTTACCTTTGTTTGAGAGGTGGCTCCTCCAAATATTAGTTTTGTGACGTTAGGCACTTTATTTAATGTAAGCCTCATTTTTTCTTATCTGAAAAACTGGGAAATTAATTATACCTACCTCATAGGATTATTTTGAGGATTAAATAAGTTAATACTTTTAAAGGTTGGAACAGTAAGCGAATACAGACATACCTCATTTTTGCTTTATTGAGCTTCACAGATATTGCTTTTTTTTTTTTTTAATTGAAGGTTTGTAGCAACCCTGCATTGAGCAAGTCTATTGGCACAATTTCTCTAACAGCATGCACTCACTTCATGTTCCTGTATCACATTTTGGTAGTTCTTGCAATATTTCAATTTCATTATTGTCATGTATTTTATGGTGATCTGTGATCAGTGATTTTCTTCTATTCTGTGGGTTGTTTTTTCACTTTGTTGATAGTGTTCTTTGAAGCACAAATGTTTTAAATTTTAATGAGGTGCAAATTATCTATTTTTCATTTGCTGTTTAGGTTTTGCTGTTATACCTAGGAATCTATTGTGAAACCTGAGGTCATAAAGATTTACTTTTATGTCTTCTAAGAGTTTTACAGTTTAGCTCTTATAATTAGGTCTTTGATCTAATTTGAGTTAATTTTTATATATGGTATGAGATAGGGGTCTAACTTCATTCTTTTACATGTGGCTATCCAGTTGTGTCAGCACCGTTTGTTGAAAAAACTGTTCTTTTGCCCAGTGAATTGTCTTGGTAGCCTTGTGAAAAAAAAATCAATAAATGTGAGGATTTATTTCTGGACTCTAAATTCCATTGCCTATTCTTATGTCAACACCATTTTATCTTGATTACTATAGTTTTGTAGTAATCCTTCTAGTATTCCCATTATGTATGTGTTGATGACTTGATGTCTCATATTTTTCTGAAGCTGTTTTCATTTCTTCTTTTTTCCTTGAATTGCATAATTTTTATCAATCTATCTTCAAGGTTTCTAATTCTTTCTTCTGCCAGTTCAAATATACTATTGAGCCTCTCTCATAAATTTTTCATTTCAGTTGTGTTTTTCAACTCCAGGATTCTGACATCCTCCCTCCCGTCCTCCTCTTCCTCCTCCTCCTTCCTAGTAATTGTTACATCTTTATTGACATTCTTTATTTGATGTGACCTTGTGATTACACATTTCTTTACTTGTTTAATTGTGGTTTCTTTTAGTTCTTTGAAGTTATTCACAATGGCTTCTTTTAAGACTTTATCTGTTAAACTTAACATCTGGTTCCTCTCACCGGCAGTTTCTTTTGCCTGATTTTTTCCCAGTGTATAGGTCACGTTTTCCTGTTTCTTTGCATGTCTCATATTTTTTTGCTGAATCTGGACATTTTATATAATATAGCAACTCAGCACTGGTCACCCCCTTATGGGGCTTGTTATTGTTCTTTTCTTTCTTTTTTTTAAATTTAACTGACTGACTGTATCACTATAGTGGCATCTATTCTTCCCATGCAGTCCAAAGCCTTTCATGTTGCTCTTCAGGCTTGGGTTGCTCATAGCCACTCTGGGATGACAGTAATTTTGGCAGTTGATTCATGTTTTCAACAATGCCCTGGGTATAAATTGTGTCACAGATTTATCCAGTCAAATTTGATCACCTTTAAAGGGATAGTTTCTGAATTCAATGTTTGAGGGTTGTTGTTGTTGTTGTTTTTGTTTGTCACAAGAGGGCTCCTCCCAGCTGTCTCTTTCCTTGGTTCCCTTAGGCAAACTAGCTAGCTGACAGTGTAGCCTGTATGTACAACGCTCTGCCAGTCTCCTCCCAGTTGCCTTTCACCACAACTTCCACTGTTTCTTAGGGTGCTTTTAGGCCTGAATTTTTCCACACTCTCTTGATAATGAAGTCAGTTTTTTTGTTGATGGGAAAGAGGCTAGGAGATATCTGTTCTTCTGCCTGCTCTCTCCCCTTAGGTAAGATCTCTGGAGTCGGGGGACAATGGTGTGCTTCCCTTTGAGTCACACTCTCACTTTAGGAGCTGAGCACTCACTGGAGGCAGACAGAGGTCTCAAGTCTTCTTGGTTTGCCTCTCCCTGTGTATGAACTCTATCTCTGAACCAGGGTAAGGGTGATTAATGGCTCAGTATTTTCAATGGCGTCCAACACAATATACAGCCTCCCTCCTATAAGTAGGGACTGGACAGAAGAAGGGAGCATGCACCTCTTGGCTATACTCACCTTGAACTTAAAATCAACAACAGGTAGCTGGGGGAATGATGAGAAATGCTGACACCCTGCCTTTCCTGGGAACAGAGCCCTCTGACTGGGAGCTGGGTAGGAGAGAGAACCCTGTGTTCTCAGCTGTCCCAGCCTGGAGAGAAGTTTCCATCTCACAGAGCTGGAGGGAGAAGAGGATGGAAAGAATGGGAAGAATAGGTCTTGGTTGAAATAACCACAGGCTCTTGCTGTTCTTACCACATTTTAGTAGATTTTATTGAACAAATATTTCTTCATTTGATGTATGCCCTTAGGATCCTTTCCAGAGACTTTAAATGGTTGCTCTTTTTCCATAATTGTTTTTTTTTTTTTTTTTTTTTACCAATTTTTCTAGCATCAGGGAGGGGGTACTCCATGGAGCTTCTTGGGCTCTCATGCCAGAAACAGAACCCATATATTTACTTTTACGTGATATAATAAATACATGTGATAGAAATTATATTATAAACACATGTGGAATGAAACAACACATGTTCACGTATCTCTATGTGCTGTTTGTTTATACGATTCCCCTACATTCCCATCTCTCAGAGGGACCAAGTATTTTTTTCCTTTTTATTTTATTTTAATTGACAAATAGTAATTGTATACATTTATGGGGTATAGTGTGATGTTTTGATATGTGTATACATTATGAAATGATTAAATCAGGATAACTAACATATCTATCTCTCAAATACTTTTTTTTGTGTGTGTGTGAGCATTTAAAATCTGCTCTCTTAGGAATTTTGAAATATACATTATATTATTGTTAATTATAGTCATCATGCTGTGCAATAGATTTTAAAAACACATTCTTCTGTCTAACTGACATCAAAGGGAACAAGTTTTGACATTTTATGTTTATTATTTCCTTTACCTTAAAATTATTTTATCAAATAATTATTCACGTGTAAAATATATAATATTTAATATTAATTATTTTTGAAATTACATGAAGACTGTTGCTTCAGTGTAGCCTTCTTAGACACAATTTTTTACTCATATTATCAAGATTTTTCTACATTGCACTATGTGGCTGTAATTAATTCATTTTTACTTCTACATATCATTTCACAGGGTGAATTGATCATATTTACAAGTGTATTCTCCTTTTGATGGGTACTGGGTTGTTCTCAGTTTTTCTTTTCAATCAGTGTTTAGCCCACTCTATCATGACTTTCATCTCTAGCACTTGACTGAAATTGGTGACAGTAAGTCATTAATTATTTCTATGTTGCCAAATCAAACAGAAACTTTTAAGTTGCTGGGAGCCGAAGGCCGGTTACATTAAGTTCTCATCTTACAAGTCTACACATTACTATTCATCTAAGTTGGCCTCTTTCCCCTTGAAAAAAATCTCATTTTCTTGACTTCCATGACACTTGTCTTCTGGCTTAACTTCTGCTTCTGATGCCTTTTTTATAACCTCTCTCATCCTTTCCATCTTCTTTACATGGCCTCTAAATGATATTCCTGAGGGTCTGATCCTGGGAGCTCTTCTCTCATTTGACTTTCACTTATTTAAGGTGGAAAAGTATCACCTTGAGGTACTTATTAAAATACAGATTCTAGGTTCCTGGCCCCAAGAGATTCTAATATAGTAGGTATTGGATTAAACACAGGAGTTTGCACTTTTAACGAGAACCCATCTCTGAGTGAATTTAGGTAGTTCTTTTAGGTAGTTCTCAGAATTTATTCTACTGCCTCTTGTCCTGCAAAAAATTCTTTGCTTTGCTCAATTTGTGAAGTCTTTTAGCAGTTTTACAAAATGTTTATTTTTTGCAGAAATCACTGGCATGAATAACACACTTAGAAACTCCTGCATTTAAAATTGCATTTAAACAAAGCATAATAGCTGTCAAGCAGACTATACTCTTTTCTATACCTTGGCGATTGTACCAACAGAGGGGCTGGCTGTGTGGCAGATCCATCCTGGTAACCACCAGGAGTGATGGAATATCTTTTATAGTCAGTGATGCTGGTCAGGCTAAACAACTCTTTGAAGCAAAGGGAACTCAAGAACCATAGCCACCTCATAAGGAAAAGTTGATTGATTAAAAAGGATTCCCCTGGTATTTATAGGTTTGGGCAGTGTGGTGGTGATGTGCAAGATGGTGCTAATAGATAGGCAGGGGTCAACAAATTAGGATCTATAGGCCATTTTAAGCATGTTTGTCTTTATGTAGCTTGGTATAAGATGCCACTGGAGAGTTTAAACATAAGGTGGAGGCAGAAGGTCCCATGATTTTAGATATACATTGGAAAAGATCGCTCTGGTTGCATGTGTGAATAAAATAAGTATGGGGTTTAATTCTGCTTATTGGTTTAAGGAGAATAATTATGAGGTTATTGTTGAAGTCAGGGAGGGATATATGTATCTGGAATCAGAGTAGTAGCATTCGAGGTGGAATTTGATTCCAGAGATAATTATGATTTACCATCAACTGGGCTTGTAATTAGACTGGATATAGTAAACGATGGAAAAAGATATTTGAGGTGCTTTCAGGTTCCTGACTAATAGCATTAGATGAATAGAGGCGCTATTGACTGAGGAATGGAAAGATATCAGAAGAAGCCTGTTGGACCTCTGATCTTATCAACAGTGGTGTTGTTAGAACTGAAAGATAATGACCTACATAGACAAGTCCTGTCTGGTGGTTTTCCTCTTTTAGTGGAAGGACAATGAGGAATGTTTCCTTTATAGTTCATGTTTATTCATTTCTCTTATCACTAACAGTTATTGCCACATGGATGAAAACATAGCGCTGATAGTTGCTAGATCCTGAAGGGATAGTGCCTTGGCTCTCTCTGGTTTCAAGTCCAAACATCCAGGGAATGAATTCATTGGCTTGACTTCCTCAGATGGCTATATCAGCAGTGTCTTTGGGAACCATGAATGGAACTAAGCGGAAAGAATGGAGGGATTGTGGGCATATTCCGCACGGTAGGAGTCCACGATATGCTTGTTGAGAAGAGAGGAAAAAACATTTCCCTCTCCACAGGCCAATGCTAGTTTAGTGATGTTTGCCTAATCTTGTTTCAGGTGGGACACAAGCACCCACAGTCCTTGCCTTAGCACCATAAAGTACTATAAAGTGCTCACATTGTGTGCTGAAATCTGGAATGAATTGTGCTTTCTTAATTAAGGCATAAATATTTTATTTTTCTACATTATGATTTCCCTTCTGTAGGGCTCCACTTCCATAAAGTTGACAAGAAAAGAAAGTTGGATATAGTAAACATGGTAAAATGCCATCTTGCCACACCAAGCAATGATCAGTTTGTTCTATAAGTATATGGATTTTATGTACTTAACAATTACAAGAAACCCCCAGTACTTCAGTCCCTTGTTCCAGTGTTCTGTGGCCTCCCTCATCCCATCCTCTCAAATCATATTCATTTTACTTCAGGAAATGTTAAATGATTTCTTTGAGCCAGAACTGATTCACTTGGGTAATCGTTCTACCATTCCACTGGGGTTAAATTAGTAGAAAGATTATGATGATTCCTAAGAAGGAAAAGGAAAAAATAAATTGGTTGTGACTAAGAAGGAAAAAATTGAAACACAATTGCTGGACTAAAGATGGCTTAGGCAAAGGGGAAAAGCCAATTATCCTGTGTTGAAAGATTATAGGCAATAATTTTAAAAGCTTTTCTATTTGCATAATCATTTTGCATCAGTGCAGGATTGTTTATCTCTCTTTACATGCTCATATGGATAAATTGTAAATTTTACTTCCTGTAATAGTGATGCACATAAAATATTCTCTTTTCTTCAAGTAAACACACCATTTTATGACTTTTTAAAGGGCTTATATCATTTTTTACTTTGGTTTTTAATTACTACATTGCTCATTTTTCTGTGGCACTTTGTTTTCTTGGGGAAAATCAAGGTGCTGTTTGTTATACAGTAACACTGAAAATAAAGAGATTTAAAAATGTCTTGTGGTTTAGAAAAAAAAGAGCAGTAGAAGGCTCACATTTTTATGTTTCAACAACTTTGAGATTTTTCTAAATCATAGCAATTCTGTGGCTTGCACTTGTAATCCCAGTGATTCTGGAGGCTGAGTTGGGAAAGATCGCTTGAGCCCAGGAATCCGAGGCTGCAGCAATGTATGATCATGCCACCACACTCCAGCCTGGGCAACAGAGAAAGACCACATCTCATATATATATATATATATATAAAACATATATACTCTGTGTGTGTGTGTGTGTATGTATGTGTGTGTGTATAGATATATAACATATATAACATATATGTAACATATATAACATATATGTAACACATATATAACATATATAACATTAAAAATTATAGCAACTTCTAATTAAACATATATAATAGATATAATAATAGCTGAATAACAGAAAAAAGGAAAATCATTAGCTAGGATTATTTTGCTACTCTCATTTTATCATGGAGTATAATATAAATCTTTTCAAATGCCAGATTTAAATAAGATAAGCCATATTGCATGTATTTTTTATCACTCTCCCATTTTTCATTCACTGTAGGTGTAGGGACATTTTGAGTCAACATACTCTTAAAAGTTTTTGAAATTATCCCTTGAGTTAGAAGCAATTTTTGAATAAGGAGGAACTTATGGACAGTTCCCTTATGTATCTTTCATAGATACTGGGAAGAGAATGATAGTGGGGAGAGTGATTCAATACTTATTTTTCTCACTGTTGATACTTTAATTATTTCATTCATTCATCAACATTTGTTGTGCATGTGTTACGTCTCAAGGACTGAGGAAACAGCAAAGAAATGCAATCATTGCTCTTAAGCAACCCCAGCTAGTGTGAAAGAAAGAGCTACAAACCAGTTATTATACAGTGATTAATGCCATGCAGTGGGATGGAAGTACAGAGCAGAAATCTATGGGCATTCTGGAGGATAAGGAGACCACAGTCAGCAGGAGTAGCTTGGGAGAAATGTCACTTGAACTCAACATTGAGGGATGAGTTGCTATCCTAGTGAAATGTTAGGAGAAATCACATGTGCACAGGTGTGGAAAAGCTAAGCTCGATGGGGGTAATGAGGGTGGCTTTCCATGGCTAGAATTTTGAATGCTTTTGATGGGTGTTTAAGTGAAGCTGGAGAGGAATGCAACAGCCAGAGAGTATTCTGAAGGTGACAGGAAGCAGTCTATCTGTCTTACCCATAAAACACCATTATTAACATTTTCTTAATTTTGTGCAACTTTCTCCAAAGCAATTGTCTACCTTGAAAGCCATTATAATTCAGATTTGTTCAGCTTTGAATTTTCCTGATTAGGGATCAGTTCTCCATTTCACTTTGTAATGTGCAGGCTAGGCCCAAGTTTCATAACTATTTCTTTAAGTTGATAAGCCAAATGCAATTCCTTTTCTTTGGTCTTAAATACCAGTGAGTGCTATTGTGAATCCCTGTTATTTGTGAAATTACCTCTATTGTTACCGTCTGACAAATTACTAGCAGATACACATCACAAAACAGCAGGCACTTTGGCTCATTTAACTGCTTTCATTGCTGTTTTATTCTTTCCCCCCATGATTACTGTCATTTTTATTTTTTTTAGCTCTGTGTTAAATCACCGTCTAATTATGCATCATCACAGCAACTCATAACAGTTCAGCATCTCTTGCTCCTAAATTCTAAAAGCAACTCTTGAGTCTGGCTCACAATGAAAGTATTGTCCTTTTTATTGACCTTGCTTTACCATTTGGGTGCTGAAACTTTTCAGTTCCATGATTGGGGGGGAAATCTGCAAAGAGAAAATGGTGCAGAAAAGTTCACTGGTCACTGGGGTAAGGTGAAGGAAAAGGAGCAAAGCAGAAAACCATCTCCCAGTTGTTGCACTGCTAAATTCAAATGACTTGTTTTCTAGTTTCTAAGCACCCTTCTAATAAAAAGGTATTGACAACTGATGGGAAGCTGGAAGTTGAATCTTGAGTTTTTGATCAAATACGATCATTTAGGTCAAAACGCTTAGTATAGTTTCAAGTCAATTAATTTCTGTTTCCTTACTTGTCAAACAAGTGGAATCCATTTTCCTGTCTCATAAATTATTGCTTGGTCCCCATAGTTAGAGGCAGAGTTTTCAACATGAGTTTCACAAAGTGTTGCCTTTTCATGTAGTAATGATTGGAATTTGAGTTTTAGAAATTGCCCTATTGCTACTAACTAGAAATTTTCAGGTGGGAAATTTAGGGAGTGATGCAGAAAGAATATTAGTTTTGATCCTGGTGAATTTCCATGTAGAATGTGGTTTCTAAGTGGAGTGGGACATGCAGGTGAGCCATTAATTACCGTAGGGTCCCCAGTGTGTTCCAGGGGCTCCATGAGCTCCTTTTTCACTTTTTATATGTTTTTATTTTGATGCCTCTATAAAAATAGTGAAGAATTTCAATACTTTCATTTATAATCATAATCTCTTTTGGGATCATCACCTATTCCCATTTATTAGCATTGCCAGGGAAAAGTGGTACATTTTTATTTTTATTTAATGAATAACCAGCTGCTTAAACAGATGTTTCATAAATTTAGAAGGTGCCCTGAACTTCATCAGTGAAAAACACCAAAATGCTATCTGCATGTGTAACAACTGCAGAAGTACTTGGCTTTCTTGACCAGTAAATTTTTTGGAATAAGTAAATTCCAAATTACTCAACTCCCCAAATCAATAATGAATATATAATGACAGATTACAAAGGCACATCTGGTTTCCCTTTGTATTTTATCTAGAGGACCATTATTCAAAAATAGAAGGCTATAATGTGTTAGTGCTTCTATAGACCAACTTAATATATAACACATCAGTGTTAAGTATTTCAAGATGAACAGCTAGAGAGGCTCAGAGATTTATCCAACTAGAAATAGCAGGGTCAAGATTCAAACTCAGGTCTCTCTGACTTCTAAGCACATGTTCGTTTCATTCCCACTGGTTTTTGTCAGCCAGGCATAGTTCCATGCAAATTTTCTTTTTTTTTTCTTTTTTTTTTTTTCTTTTATTATTATTATTATTATACTTTAGGTTTTATGGTACATGTGCGCAATGTGCAGGTAAGTTACATATGTATACATGTGCCATGCTGGTTGTGCTGCACCCACCAACTCGTCATCTAGCATTAGGCATATCTCCCAATGCTATCCCTCCCCCCTCCCCCCACCCCACAACAGTCCCCAGAGTGTGATGTTCCCCTTCCTGTGTCCATGTGTTCTCATTGTTCAATTCCCACCTATGAGTGAGAATATGCGGTGTTTGGTTTTTTGTTCTTGCAATAGTTTACTGAGAATGATGATTTCCAATTTCATCCATGTCCCTACAAAGGACGTGAACTCATCATTTTTTATGGCTGCATAGTATTCCATGGTGTATATGTGCCACATTTTCTTAATCCAGTCTATCATTGTTGGACATTTGGGTTGGTTCCAAGTCTTTGCTATTGTGAATAATGCCGCAATAAACATACGTGTGCATGTGTCTTTATAGCAGCATGATTTATAGTCCTTTGGGTATATACCCAGTAATGGGATGGCTGGGTCGAATGGAATTTCTAGTTCTAGATCCCTGAGGAATCGCCACGCTGACTTCCACAAGGGTTGAACTAGTTTACAGTCCCACCAACAGTGTAAAAGTGTTCCTATTTCTCCACATCCTCTCCAGCACCTGTTGTTTCCTGACTTTTTAATGATTGCCATTCTAACTGGTGTGAGATGGTATCTCATTGTGGTTTTGATTTGCATTTCTCTGATGGCCAGTGATGGTGAGCATTTTTTCATGTGTTTTTTGGCTGCATAAATGTCTTCTTTTGAGAAGTGTCTGTTCATGTCCTTCGCCCACTTTTTGATGGGGTTGTTTGTTTTTTTCTTGTAAATTTGTTGGAGTTCATTGTAGATTCTGGATATTAGCCCTTTGTCAGACGAGTAGGTTGTGAAAATTTTCTCCCATTTTGTAGGTTGCCTGTTCACTCTGATGGTAGTTTCTTTTGCTGTGCAGAAGCTCTTTAGTTGAATTAGATCCCATTTGTCAATTTTGGCTTTTGTTGCCATTGCTTTTGGTGTTTTAGACATGAAGTCCTTGCCCATGCCTATGTCCTGAATGGTAATGCCTAGGTTTTCTTCTAGGGTTTTTATGGTTTTAGGTCTAACATTTAAGTCTTTAATCCATCTTGAATTGATTTTTGTATAAGGTGTAAGGAAGGGATCCAGTTTCAGCTTTCTACATATGGCTAGCCAGTTTTCCCAGCACCATTTATTAAATAGGGAATCCTTTCCCCATTTCTTGTTTTTCTCAGGTTTGTCAAAGATCAGATACTTGTAGATATGTGGCATTATTTCTGACGGCTCTGTTCTGTTCCATTGATCTATATCTCTGTTTTGGTACCAGTACCATGCTGTTTTGGTTACTGTAGCCTTGTAGTATAGTTTGAAGTCAGGTAGTGTGATGCCTCCAGCTTTGTTCTTTTGGCTTAGGATTGACTTGGCGATGCGGGCTCTTTTTTGGTTCCATATGAACTTTAAGGTAGTTTTTTCCAATTCTGTGAAGAAAGTCATTGGTAGCTTGATGGGGATGGCATTAAATCTGTAAATTACCTTGGGAAGGATAGCCATTTTCACGATATTGATTCTTCCTACCCATGAGCATGGAATGTTCTTCCATTTGTTTGTATCCTCTTTTATTTCCTTGAGCAGTGGTTTGTAGTTCTCCTTGAAGAGGTCTTTCACATCCCTTGTAAGTTGGATTCCTAGGTATTTTATTCTCTTTGAAGCTATTGTGAATGGGAGTTCACTCATGATTTGGCTCTCTGTTTGTCTGTTATTGATGTATAAGAATGCTTGTGATTTTTGCACATTGATTTTGTATCCTGAGACTTTGCTGAAGTTGCTTATCAGCTTAAGGAGATTTTGGGCTGAGACAATGGGGTTTTCTAGATATACTATCATGTCATCTGCAAACAGGGACAATTTGACTTCCTCTTTTCCTAATTGAATACCCTTGATTTCCTTCTCCTGCCTAATTGCCCTGGCCAGAACTTCCAACACTATGTTGAATAGAAGTGGTGAGAGAGGGCATCCCTGTCTTGTGCCAGTTTTCAAAGGGAATGCTTCCAGTTTTTGCCCATTCAGTATGATATTGGCTGTGGGTTTGTCATAAATAGCTCTTGTTATTTTGAGATACGTCCCATCAATTCCTAATTTATTGAGAGTTTTTAGCATGAAGGGTTGTTGAATTTTGTCAAAGGCCTTTTCTGCATCTATTGAGATAATCATATGGTTTTTGTCTTTCATTCTGTTTATATGCTGGATTACATTTATTGATTTGCGTATATTGAACCAGCCTTGCATCCCAGGGATGAAGCCTACTTGATCATGGTGGATAAGCTTTTTGATGTGCTGCTGGATTCTGTTTGCCAGTATTTTATTGAGGATTTTTGCATCAATGTTCATCAAGGATATTGGTCTAAAATTCTCTTTTTTTGTTGTGTCTCTGCCAGGCTTTGGTATCAGGATGATGCTGGCCTCATAAAATGAGTTAGGGAGGATTCCCTCTTTTTCTATTGATTGGAATAGTTTCAGAAGGAATGGTACCAGCTCCTCCTTGTACCTCTGGTAGAATTCGGCTGTGAATCCATCTGGTCCTGGACTGTTTTTGGTTGGTAAGCTATTGATTATTGCCACAATTTCAGCTCCTGTTATTGGTCTATTCAGTGATTCAACTTCTTCCTGGGTTAGTCTTGGGAGGGTGTATGTGTTGAGGAATTTATCCATTTCTTCTAGATTTTCTAGTTTATTTGCATAGAGGTGTTTGTCATATTCTCTGATGGTAGTTTGTATTTCTGTGGGATCGGTGGTGATATCCCCTTTATCATTTTTTATTGCATCTATTTGATTCTTCTCTCTTTTTTTCTTTATTAATCTTGCTAGCGGTCTATCAATTTTGTTGATCCTTTCAAAAAACCAGCTCCTGGATTCATTGATTTTTTGAAGGGTTTTTTGTGTCTCTATTTCCTTCAGTTCTGCTCTGATTTTAGTTATTTCTTGCCTTCTGCTAGCTTTTGAATGTGTTTGCTCTTGCTTTTCTAGTTCTTTTAATTGTGATGTTAGGGTGTCAATTTTGGATCTTTCCTGCTTTCTCTTGTGGGCATTTAGTGCTATAAATTTCCCTCTACACACTGCTTTGAATGCATCCCAGAGATTCTGGTATGTTGTGTCTTGGTTCTCATTGGTTTCAAAGAACATCTTTATTTCTGCCTTCATTTCGTTATGTACCCAGTAGTCATTCAGGAGCAGGTTGTTCAGTTTCCATGTAGTTGAGCGGTTTTGAGTGAGATTCTTAATCCTGAGTTCTAGCTTGATTGCACTGTGATCTGAGAGACAGTTTGTTACAATTTCTGTTCTTTTGCATTTATTGAGGAGAGCTTTACTTCCAAGTATATGGTCAATTTTGGAATAGGTGTGGTGTGGTGCTGAAAAAAATGTATATTCTGTTGATTTGGGGTGGAGAGTTCTGTACATGTCTATTAGGTCTGCTTGGTGCAGAGCTGAGTTCAATTCCTGGGTATCCTTGTTGACTTTCTGTCTCGTTGATCTGTCTAATGTTGATAGTGGGGTGTTAAAGTCTCCCATTATTAATGTGTGGGAGTCTAAGTCTCTTTGTAGGTCACTCAGGACTTGCTTTATGAATCTGGGTGCTCCTGTATTGGGTGCATATATATTTAGGATAGTTAGCTCTTCTTGTTGAATTAATCCCTTTACCATTATGTAATGGCCTTCTTTGTCTCTTTTGATCTTTGTTGGTTTAAAGTCTGTTTTATCAGAGACTAGGATTGCAACCCCTGCCCTTTTTTGTTTTCCATTTGCTTGGTAGATCTTCCTCCATCCTTTTATTTTGAGCCTATGTGTGTCTCTGCATGTGAGATGGGTTTCCTGAATACAGCACACTGATGGGTCTTGAGTCTTTATCCAGTTTGCCAGTCTGTGTCTTTTAATTGGAGCATTTAGTCCATTTACATTTAAAGTTAATATTGTTATGTGTGAATTTGATCCTGTCATTATGATGTTAGCTGGATATTTTGCTCGTTAGTTGATGCAGTCTCTTCCTAGTCTCGATGGTCTTTACATTTCGGTATGATTTTGCAGTGGCTGGTACCGGTTGTGCCTTTCCATGTTTAGCGCTTCCTTCAGGAGCTCTTTTAGGGCAGGCCTGGTGGTGACAAAATCTCTCAGCATTTGCTTGTCTGTAAAGTATTTTATTTCTCCTTCACTTATGAAGCTTAGTTTGGCAGGATATGAAATTCTGGGTTGAAAATTCTTTTCTTTAAGAATGTTGAATATTGGCCCCCACTCTCTTCTGGCTTGTAGGGTTTCTGCCGAGAGATCCGCTGTTAGTCTGATGGGCTTCCCTTTGATGGTAACCCGACCTTTCTCTCTGGCTGCCCTTAACATTTTTTCCTTCATTTCAACTTTGGTGAATCTGACAATTATGTGTCTTGGAGTTGCTCTTCTCGAGGAGTATCTTTGTGGCGTTCTCTGTATTTCCTGAATCTGAATGTTGGCCTGCCTTGCTAGATTTGGGAAGTTCTCCTGGATAATATCCTGCAGAGTGTTTTCCAACTTGTTTCCATTCTCCCCATCACTTTCAGGTACACCAATCAGACGTAGATTTGGTCTTTTCACATAGTCCCACATTTCTTGGAGGCTTTGCTCGTTTCTTTTTATTCTTTTTTCTCTAAACTTCCCTTCTCGCTTCATTTCATTCATTTCATCTTCCAGGGCTGATACCCTTTCTTCCATTTGATCGCATCGGCTCCTGAGGCTTCTGCATTCTTCACGTAGTTCTCGAGCCTTGGTTTTCAGCTCCATCAGCTCCTTTAAGCACTTCTCTGTATTGGTTATTCTAGTTATACATTCTTCTAAATTTTTTTCAAAGTTTTCAACTTCTTTGCCTTTGGTTTGAATATCCTCCCGTAGCTCGGAGTAATTTGATCGTCTGAAGCCTTCTTCTCTCAGCTCGTCAAAGTCATTCTCCGTCCAGCTTTGTTCCGTTGCTGGTGAGGAACTGCGTTCCTTTGGAGGAGGAGAGGTACTCTGCATTTTAGAGTTTCCAGTTTTTCTGCTCTGTTTTTTCCCCATCTTTGTGGTTTTATCTACTTTTGGTCTTTGATGATGGTGATGTACAGATGGGTTTTTGGTGTGGATGTCCTTTCTGCTAGTTTTCCTTCTAACAGACAGGACCCTCAGCTGCAGGTCTGTTGGAGTACCTGGCCGGCCGTGTGAGGTGTCAGTCTGCCCCTGCTGGGGGGGTGACTCCCAGTTAGGCTGCTCGGGGGTCAGGGGTCAGGGACCCACTTGAGGAGGCAGTCAGCCCATTCTCAGATCTCCAGCTGCGTGCTGGGAGAACCACTGCTCTCCTCACAGCTGTCAGACAGGGACATTTAAGTCTGCAGAGGTTACTGCTGTCTTTTGGTTTGTCTGTGCCCTGCCCCCAGAGGTGGAGCCTACAGAGGCAGGCAGGCCTCCTTGAGCTGTGGTGGGCTCCACCCAGTTCAAGCTTCCAGGCTGCTTTGTTTACCTAAGCGAGCCTGGGCAATGGCGGGCGTCCCTCCCCCAGCCTCGCTGCCGACTTGCTGTTTGATCTGAGACTGCTGTGCTAGCAATCAGCGAGACTCCGTGGGCGTAGGACCCTCTGAGCCAGGTGCGGGCTATACTCTCCTGGGGCACCGTTTCCTAAGTCCGTCGGAAAAGCACAGTATTCGGGTGGGAGTGGCCCGATTTTCCAGGTGCCGTCTGTCACCCCTGGAAGGGGAACTCCCTGACCCCTTGCGCTTCCCGAGTGAGGCAATGCCTCGCCCCTGCTTCGGGTGGCGCACAGTGCGCTCACCCACTGACCTGCGCCCACTGTCTGGCACTCCCTAGTGAGATGAACACGGTACCTCAGATGGAAATGCAGAAATCACCCGTCTTCTGCGTCGCTCACGCTGGGAGCTGTAGACCGGAGCTGTTCCTATTCGGCCATCTTGGCTCCTCCCCTGGCCTATGTCTCCGCAAATTTTCTTATTCTTAACATATTCTTTCATAATTCTCTAAAGAGATATGTTGTTCAAGGGATTGTGAGAGGCTCTGTTAATAATCTCAGGGTACTGACATTGATTAGAAAGAGAAAGAACTAGAATTTGTATAGAGGCAATAGAGACAAAGAGGATTTTTGATGTCATGTATTCTTAGGAAGGTAATATCCAGTCAGAACACATTAGGGCCTGGGGTCACTTTTCTGTGAAGGAAAGGGAATCTGAGATATGCTGATTGGGGTGACCAGGTAATATCAGGGGTTTCTGCTGTTTCCATAATGATTTTTATGGATTTAAAACATCCCCCCCTCTTTGAGAAGAGTTCCCTATGCTAAAGGTTAGTCATTACTTTTAATGCCCAAATCTTCCAAGTTACTTTGCATCTCTGAAACAGTCACTAGGCTGGGATGTGTGAGATGAGAACATAGTTTACAATTTAATTTTAGAAACATCACCATCTGATTCTCAGTCAGCTTCATACTGACACTTGTTTTATTCAAGCAGTCACGAGTGTTTTGCTTTGTGAGAAGGGAAGCTTTTGTTGATGCTTCCTATATTCTAATTCATGCTATTCTCTTGAAATTATTTAGAAAAGAAACAAAACATGATTTTCAACTGTTTCCTTCAATTAGCTTTTTTTTTTCTATCAAAGCAGAGTTACTTTTCTGATGTTGTCCTGATTATTCCATAGAACCAGGTAACTCTGTTTTCCCATTTGCCCCTCTTGCATATTTACCACCTCTTGCCAAGTACCTACTCATTCAATATTCCTCTGATCATCCATCCATCCATCCATCCATCTGTCCATCCATCCATCCATCGATCATCCACCCATCCATCCACCCATTCATCTATCTATTCATCCACCCACCCATTCACCCACCTATCTATCTATCCATCCCTCCATTAATTCATACAGCCATTTATTAATTTCATCATAATTCATTCAGTCATCATTCCCCATTTAACTCTCACTTCCCTTTTGGTCATTATATTTATACTTTATTGAAATATTTTTGGAAAATACCAATAATTAAAATGGCTATATTTTTCATGTGCATATATTAATATTTCTTTCATTGCAATACTAAAGAGGCTATTGTAGAAAATTTATAACATAGAAGCATGTATGTACCCTGATAATGTCATTGTAAATAGATGCACACTCATAAAAGGCAATTTGGTAATGTCATTTAAAATTTAAATTGTACATACTTTATGACCCAGTGAGTCCACTACCGGTAATTCATTCTAGAGGCACATTACACATGCAGGCAACCACATATGAATAAAAATGAAAATAGATACATCATTAAACTACAGATAAGCTAGATATCCACCAACAGAAGTCTGCTGAAAATAGCTATTTATATTCTTTTTCCTTTAAAAGACTATTTTCAAACTCTGTTTAAATCTTTCTTTAGTGTTTCCCCTTCAATATCAGTTTTGTGTGTTAATTAAAATTGACAAAAAATAATGACTTCTCCTATTTGATAGTTGACTTGCCTATTTCCAAACAAGACACTTTTCTGCTCTATTCTTAACACAAATTCATATATTCATTTAACAAATATTGTATTAAGTCCTTACTATGTGGCAGCAACACTTGAGGTGCCTGCAGAGAAAAATTCCTTCCTTCATGGAGCTTACATTGTAGAGAAAGGATACATAAAAATTTGCAATACACATAATAAATAAGCAAACTGCATAGAAGGCAATAAGCGGCTTGAAAAAAAAATGCCCATGGCAAAGATATTTGGAATACTGGGGATAAGAGGCATAGTGCGCTTTTAAATAGGATTTTTAGGAGAGATTTCATTGAGAAGGTAACGTTTGGGCAAGGATTTCAAGGAGGAGAGAGAGTTAGCTAAGCAGGTATCTGGAGTGTGTAAGGTCAATGTGCTGGATTGAAGAATGAGGGAAGAATGATAGGAGACAAAGTTAGATGAATAATGGAAAGCCAGATCATATGGGAATTTGTAGAACATTCCGAGGGCTTTGGCTCCTGAGTGAGAAAGGGAGCCATTAAAGACTTTGAGCAGAGGAATGACACAGTCTGATTTATGTGTTAAATGGGGGCTGTGTGGAAAGGAGATTGTAGGAGGAAATCCAATTAGGAGCTTCTTGCAGTCATTTAGGTTAGTGATGGTGGTAGTTTGAATGAGTGTCATAGTGAAGGCAGCGACAAGTAGATAAGGTTGAAAGTGAAGCTGTTCTAACTGGTGTGAGATGGTATCTCATTGTGGTTTTGATTTGCATTTCTCTGATGGCCAGTGATGGTGAGCATTTTTTCATGTGTTTTTTGGCTGCATAAATGTCTTCTTTTGAGAAGTGTCTGTTCATGTCCTTTGCCCACTTTTTGATGGGGTTGTTTCTTTTTTTCTTGTAAATTTGTTTGAGTTCATTGTAGATTCTGGATATTAGCCCTTTGTCAGATGAGTAGGTTGTGAAAATTTTCTCCCATTTTGTAGGTTGCCTGTTCACTCTGATGGTAGTTTCTTTTGCTGTGCAGAAGCTCTTGAGTTTAATTAGATCCCATTTGTCAATTTTGGCTTTTGTTGCCATTGCTTTTGGTGTTTTAGACATGAAGTCCTTGCCCATGCCTATGTCCTGAATGGTAATGCCTAGGTTTTCTTCTAGGGTTTTTATGGTTTTAGATCTAACATTTAAGTCTTTAATCCATCTTGAATTGATTTTTGTATAAGGTATAAGGAAGGGATCCAGTTTCAGCTTTCTACATACGGCTGGCCAGTTAAATGGCAATCATTAAAAAGTCAGGAAACAACAGGTGCTGGAGGGGATGTGGAGAAATAGGAACACTTTTACACTGTTGGTGGGACTGTAAACTAGTTCAACCCTTGTGGAAGTCAGTGTGGCGATTCCTCAGGGATCTAGAACTAGAAATTCCATTTGACCCAGCCATCCCATTACTGGGTATATGCCCAAAGGACTATAAATCATGCTGCTATAAAGACACATGCACACGTATGTTTATTGCGGCACTATTCACAATAGCAAAGACTTGGAACCAACCTAAATGTCCAATAATGATAGACTGGATTAAGAAAATGTGGCACATATACACCATGGAATACTATGCAGCCATAAAAAATGATAAGTTCACGTCCTTTGTAGGGACATGGATGAAATTGGAAATCATCATTCTCAGTAAACTATCGCAAGAACAAAAAACCAAACACCGCATATTCTCACTCATAGGTGGGAATTGAACAATGAGAACACATGGACACAGGAAGGGGAACATCACACTCTGGGGACTGTTGTGGGGTGGGGGGAGGGGGGAGGGATAGCATTGGGAGATATACCTAATGCTAGATGACGAGTTGGTGGGTGCAGCGCACCAGCATGGCACATGTATACATATGTAACTAACCTGCACATTGTGCACATGTACCCTAAAACCTAAAGTATAATAATAATAAATAAATAAATAAAAAAAAAGAAAGTGAGGCTGATCAAATCTCAGAAGAGTGAGATTTAAAAAAGAGGAATCAAAGGTTATTCCCCATCAATTAAAATAAGGACTGAGGGATCATTTTGGGAAGGAAGATTAGATGTTCAGTTTTGAGTTCAGAAGAGAGATCTGGTCTAGAGATTTAAATTTGGTACTCATTGTCATATAGTGAACATTTAAAGATAGAAGACTGAATGAAATCATGAAATGAGTTGATGTGGGTCTCCCAAAATTGTGAGGTTGTGCAGGAGTGTGGAGCTAGCAAGGAACATGAGTAGTCAATGGGGAGAGGACTCCCTATTCAGTAGTGCTGTAATAGCTAGCTAGCCACATGGAGGAGAATGAAACAGTACCCCTGTCTTTCACCATATACAAACATTAACTCAAGATGGATTAAAGATTTCAGTGTAAGATCTCAAACTATAAGAATCTTAGAAGAAAACCTAAAAAACACCATTCAGCACATCTGCCTTGAGAAATAATTTATGACTCAGACCTCAAAAGCAATTGCAACAAAAACAAAAATTGACAAGTGGGACCTAATTAAACTAAAGAGTTTCTGCATAGCAAAAGAAACCATCAACAGAGTAAACAGACAATCTACAGGAGGGGAGAAAATACAAACTATGCATCTGACAAAGGTCTAGTATCCAGAATCTATAAGGAAATTAAAAAATTCAACAAGCAAAAACCATATTACCGCATTAAGAAGTAGGCAAAAGACATGAACAGACACTTCTCAAAAGAAGATATACACGTGGCCAACAAACACTGAAAAAATGCTCAACACCAGTAATCATCAGAGAAATGCAAATCAAAGCTACAATGAGATACTATCTCACACCAGTCAGAGTGGCTATTATTAAAAAGTCAAAAGATAACAGATGCTGATGAGGCTGTGGAGAAAGGGAATAGTTATAAACTATTGATGGAAATGTAAATCAGGGCAGCCACTGTGGAAAGCAGTTTGGCAATTTCTCAAAGAACTTAAAACAGAACTACCGTTCAACACAGAAATCCCATTACTGGGCATACATCCAAAAGGAAACAAATCATTCTACCAAAAAGACACATGCACTTGCACGTTCATTGGTGCACTATTCATGATAGCAAAGACATGCAGTCAGCCTAGATGTCCATCAGTGATGGATTGGATAAAGAAAATGTAGTACATATACACCATGGAATACTATACAGCCTAAAAAAGAATAAAATCATGCCCGTTGCAACAACACAGATGCAGCTGGAGGTCATTGTCATATAATGAGCATTTAAGTGAATTTAAGAGCATTTAAGGGCATCTAAATGAATTAACACAGGAACAGAAAACCAAATACTGCACATTCTCACTTCTAAGTGGGAGCTAAACACTGGGTACTCATGGACAAAAAGATGGCAACAACAGACACTGGGGACTACTTGGAGGGGGAGGGAGGGAGGGAAACAAGAGTTGAAAAACTAACAATTGGGTATTATGCTCACCACCTGGGTGATGGGATCATTTATATCCAAAACCTCAGCATCACACAATATACCCATGTAACAAACCTGCACATTTACCCCCTGAATCTAAAATAAAAGTTGAAGTTATATCAAAAAAACCTTCATCAATAAAAACAAATACAAAAGTAAAATGCTACAATTTTATCATCACAAAAGAGTTTTTGTTTTAAAGTTGAAACTGAGAAAATTATGGTTAATATAAATATTAAAAATATTTTATTAGGAGTATAATTTTAGAAAAAATTAGTCATTGTCAGTCAATAGATCTTTAAAATTATTTAAATGATAATGCAGAGAAGAATAATATAGATTGCACAATTTCTTTTTATTGTTTCCAATTCTTTACCTCTAAAGAATAATGTATGATTGGAAAAAGTATACTAAATGTGTGCTTTTGAAGTTGCTTTATGTGGGAATTGGATGTATGATAAAGGTAAAATCTCAAATCACTTGGCATAAATATGGGCTTTTTAATGAATGGAGTTGAGACCTATGGGTAGCCATATGGTAAAAGATCAAATTGTTTTCATACCATGTACTAGGGCAAACTCCAATGAATCAATAATGTACTAGAAGCAAACATATCAAAGTTGCTTTACTCCTGTCTCTGCCAGTTCTCCTACCTCTATATCTTTTTGCATGTACTTTCAGTATTTCTTATTGCAGTCATTAGCAAATGCAAATATATATTCTTATCCTTTGTAATTTATTACTCAGTGGGTAGCATACTGTAAACATGTAAACAGTCATTCTTTCTTTACTAAACAATATAACCTGAAGGTCTCTCTACATCAGTATGAAGAGAGCTTCCTCATTCTTTTTTTAATGGCTAGGTATTGTTCCATTAATAACATCATAGTTTGTTTGAACAGTTTTCTTTTGGTGGACATTTGCATCTTTTCTTAACTTTTAAAATTACATAATGTATAATCTTATACATTTCAAGTATTTGAGGATAAGTTCCTAAATTGCCTGGTCAAAGTTTTTGTAAATTTTTCATGCATTGTCCAATTTCCATAGGGATTGTACTATTTTGCATTTTCATTAGCAAGATATGCAAGCACCTATTACTGTAAAGCCTTACCAAAATAATGCATTGTCAAATATTTTGATCTTTGCCAAAATAATAGATGAAAAATTGCACCTCTTATGTTTGAAGTTGAGTACATTTGTGTATATTTTGGAACAATTTGTACCTTTTTTTCTCCATGAGCCTTCTTATTATATCCTTTATCCATTTTTCCACTGGGTTTTTATTGCTTTTCTTCTAGATTTTTAAGAGCTTTTCATATATTAAGAAGATAAACCCCTGTCCATTATATGAATCGTAAATATGTATATATATGTAGATATATATATTTTTTTCTTTTATCTTTTAGCTTGGATTTTTTGCTGTGCAGAAGTTTGTTTTTTAATGCAGTTATGCATTTGAATTTACATTTTATTTTATAGCTTGTAGATTTTAAGTCACAGTTAGAAAAGTCTTTCCCATTCCAAGATCTCAAAAAGATTTGACATATTTTCTTCTAGTACACATCAAGGAGCACATCCAGGAGCACATCAAGCTCATGACAACATTTTCAACAGTTAAAAGTTTTCTCAGCCCCAGATAAATTGTCCAGTGAGCAGAATATGTATGGAGGCAACTTACTTGTACTTGATTCACTGGAGTTTGCCCTGGTATGTGGTATGAAAACAATTTGATCTTTTACCATATGGCTATCCATAGGTCTCAACTCCATTCATTAAAAAGCCCATCTTTGTGCCAAGTGATTTGAGATTTTACCTTTGTCATACATCCAGTTCCCACATGTATTTGAGGCTACATTTAGATTTCCTATTTGATTCCTTTAGTCTGTCCACATAATCCTCCATTACTATCCTGCTGTTTTAATTATTGTGGCTCTAAAGTATGCTTTAATTTTTGGTTCATCCTCATTATCTTCTCTTTAATAGTTTTCATGGCTATATACCATAATTTGAATACTGTGGAGTTGTTTGGCATACTACTGTTTGCAATATTCAAAATAATCTTTAGGCCAGGCACCATAGCTCATGCCTGTAATCCCAGCACTTTTGGAGGCTGAGGTGGGTGGATCACCTGAGGTCAGGACTTCGAGACCAGCCTGGGCAAAATGGTGAAACCCCATCTCTAGTAAAAATATAAAAAATTAGCCAGGTGGTGGCGTGCACCTGTAGTCTCAGCTACTCAGGAGGCTGAGTCAGGAGAATCGCTTGAACCTGGGAGGTGGAGGCTGCAGTGAGCCGAAATTGCACCACTGCACTCCAGCCTGAGCAAGACAGAGTGAGACTCAATTTCAAAAATAAACAAATAAGTAATAAGCTTTAAGAACCGTTTTTAGTTTGTAGTTATTTAAATTCATTTGACCTTCCATTTATTCCATCAATGCTTACTGGGTACCTATTATGTGCTTATTACCACTTTTCTACATACTTGAGAGCATCAGTGAACAGAATAAATTTCTGCTCTCTTGTAGCTTTGTAGCCACATGCATTAGTCCTGTCTTTCAAGAAAAAAGTCTATTTGATTATTCTTCACATCATCTTAGGTTGAATTAAAGCAGAATGCCAACTTTTCCATCTTAATATTTTATGAAGACGAAAGTGTTCAAAATCTTGTTCAACAACATCTATAATAAATCACCTTTGATTTAGAATTGTAGAGTATGAAGAAAAGAAATAAGTGCTGGGGAAAAGTTAGACACCCAAGAGATATCTTGTTCTTCTACTTATCTTGGTTGAAATTAAGTGTCTACTTAGTATCATAATTTACAGTACAGTGACCACAGAAGCATTTCAGCCATCGACAAGGCTAAGAAATGATTATTCCTGCACTATATCAAGCATTTAAAAATTGACTCCTGAACTAATAATAAAACTGTAGTAAAAATTTTTTGCTAAAATGTAAGATTTATTGTCAAATCCCAGAAGCTATGATGAATTTGATATTCGGCATCAGCTGCAGCTTTGGCTGAATATTGCCTTCGGCACTTGACCACTTAGAATGACATAAAATATACATATATTTTCTGAGTTCCTTCACCATCAATTATTTTTTCCAAAGACAGAAGCCAAAATGTGAGAATAATAGAGACACAGTGCCTGCATGTCAGGAGCACATCAAGCTCATGACAACATTTTCAACAGTTAAAAGTTTTTTCAGCCGCAGATAAATTGTCCAGTGAGCAGAACATACATGGAGGCAACTTACTTGTACTTTGCCTTCTGCCATATGGGGTCATCTCATGTCCGTAGCAATCACCACACAACTAGAATAAATTATTTTAGGGCTTGCAGTTACAAGCCCAACTTACTCAAGGACATTATTAAAAAAAAAATCTCATTTAAACAGGATACAACAAACATTTAAGCCTTATATGCAAAATAATTTCTTACAGATTTTTATTTATCCCATTGATTTTTGCCTACAACTTCCTTCCCATGTCACCTGCCTCACTTTTCAAATCTCGATAATCACCTCTGGAAGTGTGTGAACTAGTTCCCAAGGAGGAGTAAAGAACACATCATTAGTTATTCATGGTATGGTGACTGCCTTGAAGTACATGTGTTAATATGGTGGTGCTCAAATTTGGTATTCATTAGAATCACCTAGGGAATTTGCTAAACTACAGATTGGTGGGTTCTGCCCTGTGATTACTAATTGAGAATGTCTGAGGTAGGGTCTCAGAATTTACATTTTTGGCAAGTTCCTTGGTGATGCTGATCTGGGATCACTCTATAAGGGCCACTAATATAATAATGGTTTATTTTTTTGTTTCTCCTCTTGTCTAGGAGTTTATTGGAGGCAAATAAAATTCAGTTTCATTGACAAGCCTAAGAAATGACTGTAGTAAAGTACCAGGCGCACAGGGTAGATGCTTAATAAATAGCTGTTGACTAAATGCATAGAGAGCTTTACTCAATAGTACTAGGTTAGTTGCATAAACGTTCACAGCTTTTGTACTTGTAAGTTACTTTTTCCCCCAGTAGTCACCTATTGTCTTCTGGGAAACTAAACATTCGAAGATTATTGATAACTTTAACTAAAATCCAAAGCACCTATATGGGGAATTCTGAATTATTTATTAATCACTAGCTTATATAAAATACAGGCTTAAATGAATGTTTTACTTATAGAAAAACTGAAATAAATACTTATGAGTGTTTTGAGCTTATTTATATGTACTCTCGAAAAAAATCTCAGAAAAGATTTTCAGATAACAATGATCACTTTTACCACTGCCGTAGATTGAATGCATGTATAATAGTATTCCTTGCACAGAATGCATGTACAATAGTATTCTTTGATGTCAATTATTATAACCTATTGCGTAGTCCTATGGGGCAGTGATCTAGGAATAGAGTTTCCTGAGCTGAAATAATAAAAGACAAACATGTATTTAATTAAAGTATACAAAAAGTGCCAGTTTTTTAAATTGCTACCAACAGTCACACCTTCCACAAAGAAAGTAACATGAATTAAAACAGAACAAAAACCATCATATTTTTATTTTACAAATTGGGGACGGAGAGGGATGAAGGTGAGAACTATTTACAATTTTATTTCATCTCAAAGCAGCACATGGCTTTAGTATTGGTGTGCAGAAAAATGAGGTTCCCACTGAAGTCTCTTCTCTCTCTTCAGCAACACTTCTCCCACTCTGCCCAAGGCAACCTGCAAAGCAACAGCAGGCTGGGCTGAGTTGGACTTTCCTTTATAAAGCAGGCAGATTACTCCACTGTTTCCCTTGCCATGTGAAACTAAAAAAGCTGAAGATAAGCCTGGACAAAAATTTGGCCAATGGACTATTAAGTCAAAATACAGATTGGGATACAAGATTCCAGAAGCAAATATTTTGAAGTATCTGAAAGCAAAGGTTTAAACATGTCAACAATAACATACGCATTGAGTTTTAGTGCCCATTTCCATTTTTTTGCTTTCAAGACTGTCTTATTCTGTCCACATATTTGTTGACTTGGGAGCTGATGAAAGTACAGAGGTGAAATAAACCTTTGCCTGTAACCTTACCCTTTGGCTTATGTTCATTAAAATGATAAAACCAAATGATATAATTTTTATTCTGCTTATTTTTTAAAACTCTTTTCGGTTACTCTTTCCCTTACCTTGTTTTCTCTAGACGCATCTTCCATTGTTAGCACTATCTATAGTTCAAAAGTCTTTTCAGACGTTAAATTCTTTCTTGCAATTATTGTCTGGCTTTAATTTTTAATGCTTTTCTTTCTTCCCCCTATACCTACTGCTTGTATTTTTCTTTTCCATGGATATGATCTCCTTGGCAACTGGCATTGTCTCCATTATTTCATCCTGCTCACATAAATATTGTCAAAGCACTCACCTCTCTTTTACCCCAGAGGAGGAAGTAGTCGATAAAGAATATGCTACACCTTTTCTTTCTTTCAAAGAACAGGTAGCTATTTTTCGTGAAATGTCTCCCTTGTAAATTTCTTTATATTTTCTTTTAATAATTAATCTAGTCTTTGTTATTTAAAAAGCAGTGTCATCCTCTTTGGAAGATTTGTTCTATGTTACAATCTCATGAATTCTTACCACTCATGGAAAGGGAAACTATTATAAAGAGTTGAGAAGGACCAAAGTTGAGGAAAATAACACTACTTTGTCTATTGTATTTCTTCTCTTTCATTTAGGACAACTGTGTAAGGTTTTACATTTTATATAAATATCTCAATTCTATGTTAATATGGTTCTATATTTCATGCAACTCAAAACACTTAAACAAGTAGGTAATAATACTAGAACATATTTTCTAAAATATAAAATTAGATATTTAAGAATAGATATATATTTCAAATATACAGAAATTGGTTTATCTCTAGGAGATATGTTATCAATGTGTTTTCTGCAAATTCTTGGTCATTAAAATTTTCTATTCTGGTTTTAAAGATAATTTTTATTTCTGGCATAAATAAATATCTTTCAGAACCTATGCTTCCTGGGATCCAGTCAAAGTATCTTAAATAATAATTCCACTTAGACTTTTCCAGCAGGCAAGAAAGGGTAATATTGGTGGCTTATAAAGTTTTGGGCTTATTGATATAGTTTGTGGACTGGAACAAAAAGGAGATTTCTTTATTTAATGAAGTTGATCTCAACTATCCCTGTGCCTCAGGGATAGATTTTTTAAAAAATCTGGAGTTTTTAAGAACTAAAGGTGTTGAGCCCAACTTTTTGAGATTCCATGTCAATTGGCTGGGTGGGTAGGTGGGGGGAGAAGTGAGTATTTTTGCAAACCTCTGAGTAGATTCTAATGTACAGTCATAGTTGGGAACCATTGATTTGTCACCAAAATGGTAAGCTGTGGGTGCATATACAGGTCCAACATCATCTTCAGGAAACTAGGCAAGCCATAGCTTCTTATGTCTTTTGTGTGGTATTTCCCTTGGAGTCCTAAAAAAATGGTTTAAACTTGAGCCTCACAATGGATAAGTTTGCCTCTGCTTTTTCTTTTGCAAAGCTATTATATAAATGTCCAAATTATTGATGAAGATCAGGGTGAGAGGATTAAAGAGAGGGAAAGGCAGAGAGCATCTCTCACAACACGGAACAATGAAAGAAAGCACATGTGCTTTTGTTTCGGCAAAGTATGCCACTCATCTAGTTATATCCATCATGTCAAGCTTGCTTACAAATGTATTGTTGTCTGTCTATAGAGATGTGACATTAAGTAGCCCATATACTGTGTTATTTATTTGCTTATAGGTTAATTGTTCAGAATATTGATCTCCTGGGCTCATTTTCCCATTCTTTCTGAAATACCCTTTCAAATCAACAAACATAAAATAGAACAGATTCTTCCACACAGGGGACTCTTAAATGATGCAGATTCTTTCTACTTGGTGCCTGTTAAAAAATCACTTTTGTAAGAAAGCATAACCCAGTATAAATATTGCTACTACTCCAGAAGTTACTGCATTGTTTTAGGCCCTAAATTTTGGAGGAATGGAAGAAACTAATTAGGATGCACTAAATTTTTGACCACTTACTGCTTTTGTTAATTTAGCTATATATATATATATACACACACACACACACACATATACACATATATATATACACATATATATACCTTTAAATTGCAATAAAGTTCTATAAATTTGAATTCAAAAACTATTTAATGATGAATTACTGAGTGAGAGCTGCTGAGACAGTATGCCTGAAAAAAATGCAATAAAATATAAAAGCCTAGTACAAGCCATTATGGAAAAGAGTATGGATTTTCCTCAAAAAGTTAAATATCGAACTACTGTATGATCCATCAATTCCACTTCTGGGCATATATTCAAAGGAAACAAAATCAGTGTCTTAAAGGGAAATCTACATTTCCATATTCATTGCAGCATTATTCATATTAGCTGAGATATGGAATCAACCTGTGTCCATCAATGAATGAATGAATAAAGATAAAGTGGTATATGTACGCAATGGAATACTATTCAGTCTTAAAAAAGGAAATCCTGTCATTTGTGACAACAAAGGCAACTATGGCATGATCTTGTATGAAATTCCAAAAAATCAAACTAATAGAAGCAGAGAATATAATGGGGGTTTACAAAGGGCTAGGATGGGTGGGAATGGGGAGATTTTGGTTAAAGGATAAAAAGTTGCAGTTACACAGGATCAATAAGTTCTGGAGCTCTATTAAACAGCATGTTGACTCTAGTTAATAACAATGTATGTATATATGAATTGCTGAGAGAGTAGATTTGAAATGTTTTCACCACTAAAAATAAGTATGTGAGGAGATGGACATGCTAATTAGCTTGATTTACTCACTCCACAATGCATACATATATCAAAGCATCACATTGTATATCATACATAAACTTTTTAAAATCAGTTACAAAAAAATTATAAAATAAAAGTAAATAGGAAAAAAAGCTTAATTCTGAGTAGTGGGGATGCAGGCTGTTACGTGCCACCATTTCTACTTCCCATAGTTGTCATTACACAGTAACCTCTGCCTTAATTTTGTAATGTATTTTTTTTTTAATTAACAAAAAAGTACATTCAAAGCCAGTTGCTTGGCTCTTGGTTGGGTATGTGAAGAGAAGCTTCCTCAGGGCCTGGCGAGGGAATTTTAATGCCCTTGATGAAATTATGTGTAAACGAGACACTAGATCAAAGAGCACCGCAGGAGATGTACCTAATGTAAATGACGAGTTAATGGGTGCAGCACACCAACATGGTGCATGTATACATATGTAACAAACCTGCACGTTGTGCACATGTACCCTAGAACTTAAACTATAATAAAAAACAATCAAACAAAAAAACAAAGAGCACCGCAGGGAAGGCAGAGCCAGAGGCAGAATCACGCGGGAAGGCCAACATCTAGAAGTCCAAGATGTCTTCTCAGAGTGAGTGCAGAGAGACTCTGAAGAAGATCTGGAATCTTCCTTCTCTTTATATTTAATTTTCTAGGGTATATCTCATCCAAAGAAAATTCTGTGCATGAGAAAAATGTTTCTGGAAAGCACTGGTGCAGCCTCTGTCAGGTACGGTTTTTTTTGGGGGCCATATTTCTTAAGTATAACTTTAGCTTTCCTCATACCACAAATTTAGGTATCTCTAGGATCTTATCTACATGGATGTGCTCTTGTTGACTGAAATGTGTTTTTCTAGCCATGAACAGGGCACAGGTAAAATGGTAGAGGATGAGTGAGGATTTTGCAATTATTGGAAACAGATGTGTGTACGTATTTTGATATTGTTGGAAGTATTTCTTCAGTGTAAATTCCTAGAAGAGAGATTGCTGGGTTCAGATGCAAACGAATACTCTGTGTAATTTTGTTAGGCATTGCCAAATTCCCCTCCATTAAGATCACATCAGTTTGCATCCTGACTAAAAATGTGTGAGAGTTCTTGTATACCCTGCTGCCTCACCAACAGAATGTATTGTCATACTTTTTAATTTTTGCCAGTCTGACAGGTAAGAAATGGTATCTCAATGTGATTTTCATAGGTATTAGTCTTGTTATGAGGAGGATCATTTTTTCATGTGTTAAACAGCCATTTGCACAGTGTGTGTGTGTATGTTTGTGTGTGTGTGTGTGTATGAATTGTGTTGTTTTTTGCCAATTTTGCTATTGGCTTACTGAAATCCTTTTGATTTCCTTACTCTCCTGCCAATAGCCACACAACCTGAGGAAGGGAACCTAAACATTTTATGCAGGCAGAAGCTCCCAAGTGCTTGATTTGGGTTTGGAACCAGGCTGGTTGCTTAGGAATTAGCTAGGTAATACAGATTAACTATATCTTTCTTCAGGTTTCTGATTCAAAACGACCAGGGCAGTCCCAAGATCCTGTGTTTTTAGCAACTAATCCTGGTGGTTTTGGTGCCCAGCCGTGTGTGGGAATTATTGATAAGACTGCACTTCCTGTAAGAACACCAGCTTCAGGGTCGCTGACTGGGAAGAGAAAGAATGTACTAGAGGAGAATGAGCTAGAGGTGGCTGGAGAAGGCTGCTCATACTTCAGGAATGCATCAGAACATTTTAACTTACTTAATTTTACCCATCAACTCTGTCCTACCTGGGGAGAATGGAGGTGCTGTTCAATCCATTCCTGATCCTCCAAATGCACTTGGGTCTGCATTTGTTATTACTCATTCCTGGAGTCTCATCTTTGCAAATGTATTGCAAATGAATTATCTTTAATGTTTTCCGGAAGCATATTCACCTTGTGTATCATTTTGGAAATATTATTGTGAAATTAGCATGGCATTGTTAATTAGATAGAACTGATAGTTTGGTTATTTTCTGTTCAAAAGCAGGGAAGAATAAAAATGCATTCTTATATTTTAGTTAGTGTATTACAATTAGGCCTATTATATGGAAACAAAATACTAACATTTAGTTTGTAGAAGCCACTAGTTCTTGCCCTCTTATTCTTCATTGTTTCATGGGGTTAAACTGAGGGTGCTGTATGAAAAAAAGGTGTTGTACCCAAAAGGCAAAGTCATTTGCATTTGCTTCAAGGAAGTCCTGTAGTTGACCTTGAGAACCTTTTAAGATAAGAGAAAATTGAGCTCACGAGGACCTCCAAATTTTGAGTCAAATTCAGCAATATATAAGAAAAGTCTTTAACTTAGGATGCACTTAATAAGAGGTGGCTGTGTAAGAAAGGAGGTGTTGCTTTTCTTAGCTCATTTGAGAAAGATTATTTTTAATTTCCACTGAGTAAAGAACAAGAGGGGTTGTGGTTAGGTTTGATGACAGAAAGAGTTTCCTTCTGGGTAGAATTTCTTTTGTGGTTATGAGCTCTCTTTTCCATGCAGGAAGTGGTTTTTAGAGTGTAGAGGCAACTGCAATTTTTCTTCAGGTGATTTAAATGCATTTTTCCCTATACTATGAAGATGTTTGTATTTTCCATTCTACTAAGTGTAAATAATTTACTTGCAATTAAAAAATTTAAAATTCCAGTAAAATTTTGGGGACTAATAAGTGAGAAAATATGGGATAGATGACCTGTAGGGTCTTTGAAATCTTTGATGACCCCTGTGATGTCATGGTCCGAAAATAAGACGGAAAATCTTCTCTTAAAGGGATTCAATTTCTGCCGCAAAGTGAGATTATAAGATAGATTTTAAAAAGGCTATTTTATTTGTAATGAAATTCAATAGAAAGAAAACTATGCATAATATAAATAAAGTTTAGTCAAAATCCTTTTCTCAGCTGTTACATGATTCTCTATGGTGGGACCTAGGACTAGAGTTCACTAGGGGCTCAATTTCTTCAAGTACTGTGTCCCACCTTGCTGAAAAAGTCTGAGTGACGAAGATCCAAGGGTAGCCCATATCTGCTTTGGCTGTTATCTGTTGGTTTAGAACAAAAATATGAACCAGTACGGTTTTCTCACTTGTTTCTTTGAACTAAGAAACATGAAGGGAAGTTGCCAGTTGGTCGTGGAACCTAAGGTCAAAGAGTCAGGATACTGAGTGTTGTAGCAAACTTATGAGCCAGTATAAACCATGACAGCTTAAGAGTCTCTTTAGTGAAAAGTTGACAATGGAACAAGAATCCAGAGAGAAATTGAGAGGCCCCAAGAGAGGGATTATAGGGCTTCCTTGCTTCTAGGTTCTTGAAATCTCTGGAAAATTCTCCACCAGTTCTGAGATCCAAGATGTCTTTTGTATTCTTAAAATACCCTTCACTTTTCTTGCAATGTTATTTATTCTCCTTTAGTCAAAGTAGCCACACTAATCAGTTATACCTAGACACAAATAATTTTTGCAAGGAAGTGATAAAGAAGCAATATTTTTTACATTTTGTATTTCATTCTTTCATTTTACTTCTTCAATGAATGTATTTTTTTGAAATATAGTATTTATTATTAATGTGAATATTTTAAAGGGTATGTTAGTGACATTTTTGGAAAACTGAAAATAAAGTACATTTGAATATTTTTTATCCAAACCAATCCATTAAAATCAATTTTTATTTTAGGACCTTCAGTATATGCTATGTGCTCTTTTCTAGTTATAATAAGTCATATTCAGTGATTAACAGAGGGATGATGACAAACAATTTGATGAAAGGGAAAAAATGCCAGTTATCTTGATAATTGCTGAAGTAACCAAACATTTGATGCAACTTTTAGGTTTCTATGTGTATAAGCAATCCTGCTACTGGGTATCTACCTAAAGGGAAAGCAATCATGATATCAAGAAGATACCTCAGCTGGGCACGGTGGCTCATGCCTGTAATCCCAGCACTTGGGAGGCCAAGGCAGGCGGATCCCTTGAGATCAGGAGATTGAGACCATCCTGGGCAACATGGTGAAACCCCGTCTCTACTAAAAATACAAAAATTAGCCGGGCGTGGTGACAGGCACCTGTAGTCCCAGCTACTCCGGAGGCTGAGGCAGGAGAATTGCTTAAACCCAGGAGGGAGAGGTTGCAGTGAGCCAAGATTGCACCACTGCACTCCAGCTTGGGCAAAAGAACAAGACTCCATCTCAAAAAGAAGAAGAAGAAGAAAAAAAGAAGTTACCTGTACTCATATGTTTATCACATCACTATTCACAATAGTAAAGGTATGGAATCAACCTGTGTCCCAAAATGGAGGATTAGATAAAGAAAATTTGGCATATGTATACCTTGGAATAGTACTCAGCCATAAAAAAGAATGAAATGTCTTTAGCAGCAATATGGATGGAACTGCAGACCATTATGCTAAGTGAAATAACTCAGAAACAGGAAGTCAAATACCCCATGTTCTCACTTGTAAGTGGGAGCTAAACAATGGGGACACATGGACATACAGAATGGAATAATAGTCATTAGCGACTCTAAAATGTGGGATAGTGGGAGTGGGGATAGGGCTGATAAGTTACCTATTGGGTACAATGTTCACTATTCGGGTGATGGGTACACAAAAGGCCCAGATGTCACCACTATGCAATGTATGCATGTTAGAAATCTGTACTTGTACCTCCTAAATATATAAAAATTACAGGAAAATTAAAATAAGCTTATACATGTGTAGGTAGCAACTAATTGACCTATACAAGAAATTATTTTATTTTATGAAATAATGATCACTAGTTGGAGACTTAAATGTGTTTATTTTAAAAGCTTTACTATTAATCTCAATCAAATCTCATCTTCTCCTCAGCTGTTGCCGTGGAAGCTGGAAGTGAAGGAGGTGGGGGCTGAGGTCTGGTGCTGAGTCCCCTCTCCCCCGAGTCCTTTCCTAGGCATTGATTTCTATGGTGTGGTAGGCAAGATGGAGGCAAGCATATGGGGAGGCAGAAGTGTTTTTACTTGACTGCCCATGTGTGGTGGTTTCACATCTTCCCTTAGGCCAATCTGGTTCCTGCTGAGGATGTTGAGAGTGTCTGCTGGCATTAAGGTTTCCAACCAGATGGTGTGCTTGGTCTTCACTGGGTGGCATTTATCATTGCCCCAGCCTTCTTTGTCATTGAAACATTCCCTCAAGGAATAGCCATCTATCCCTTCACTTCTCCAGCAGTACACTTCTTTAGATTAGACATCCTATCTGTTGGCTCAGAAACTGCCAGGGTATTCTCAGCTCATTTCTGTACTCTATTCTATGAAAGTGGAATGCTTTTCCACATGCTCTGAGGGCTGTGAAGAGCTGGGAAATGCTGCCTAGGAATGCCAAACCCTTTAATTTCCATTGGCGTGGGCTGCTCCAGTAGGTCTCTATCCCTTATAAGTCTCTAAGGAGCCAGAAATAGGCAGCCTTCTTTATATTCAAGAATGACCTATAAACTTTAAGATAAACCTCTGAAGCACTTACTTCCTCCTCTCCACAGCTGGGGAAACAGACCAAAAAATAACACCAACATACCTTCAGAGTTCTAGAACTCTCTCCTAAGGATCCCTTAGCATGCTCCTCCCTGGGGCGTTGCCAGCATGGACCTAGGGGTACTGCAGCTCAACAAGCCCCTAGCCAGGGAGCCAGTTGTCAGTAACTCCATCTTTCTGGAACCTCCAGGCTTCACAGATAATTATCTTGGCTTCTCACAGGGGAGCATCTCTTATTCCTTTATCTTCTTTTCATAAACACTGTAGTACCCACCTCATCTGGCCCCATGGTTGACTTTTTTTTTTTGATGTGGGGATTGGTGGAGGGTTGAACAGTCGGTGGAAATTCTGCACTGGGCCGGCCTCTCAACAAGTCTTTCAAGGAGGTGTTGGTTCCAGTTCCAGCTGAGAACAACTTCTTGTCATTATGGGATAACTTTCACCTTTTCTTCGAAACAGCATGGAAAATCTCACTCTACCTATAAATCAGAGACTATATTTGTCCTTAATCCTCAATATTTTATTCAATGCTTTTCAAATAATAGAAACTCAATAAACGTTTGTTAAAGAAGAAAGACAAGGGCAGTTTGAGTAAGTTTAACTTTAATTTCAAAAAAATTTAAGAAGCTTCCAAGAGAGATGGAAAATTTCTGATAGAAAGGAAGGCTATATAGAGGTTAGAATGGATTTATGAGAAAAAATCTGGTCCAAGTAATCTGACATAATTCCTTGCTGACATTCTTTGATGAAAATTAATGATTGGAAGACGATGTATTAAGATATTATACGCAATTTAACTCAGGCAAAGTTGTGTATTATATAAAATAGTAGAGAAAGGGATTTGAGAATCAGTATTAAAGCAAACAGCCACCAAAGAGAAATAAATAGGCTTTAGACTGTGCCTGTAAAGGATGAAGATAGCAACCATTTCAGTTTGTGTCTTTTTGTCTTTTAAAAACTCATTTGACTTTTTATTTGACTGACCTGAGCAAATTTACATGTTGTTTTGGAGCCATGGAAACAGAGTCATGATGTGCTATTGAATGAGACAAAATAACTACAGTCGGGCTTAGGTGTTAATGAAATTTTTTATATTTCATATGATTATTTGTGGGATTAGCTTGTATAATATAATTGCTAGTTCACATTTCCTTTAAAGTTTCTCTCATGATTTTTTTTTTCAGATGGAGAATTATATTTGGAGTAAGGCAGATTTTAGAAAAATTTGTAAAGAAGGAGTTATCAGTTTCTGCTTACTGTAGATACCCATGCCCTCCTAAATTTGGAGAGATCCTCACTCCATTTCAGAAGCATTCCCTTCTGAAATTGTCATGTATTGATTCTTCACTATCTCTCCTGGTAGACGTGGTAAGCTGCTTAAAGACTACATCCTATTTGTCTTTGTGTTAGCAGCAATGATCACAGAGTGTAGAATGTAATAGGTACACAATAATGGTTTAATGCATGAATAAATAGTTATCAGGAGCCTCTGCACCAGTCTTACAATCCTAGCCCTGGTATTTCATATATTGGTGTAAAATCCTAGTTACCCAAATGCTCCTGAAATTGCTTGTTTCTCCCTAACCCATGATAAGATCACTCAGTTCTTTACTGATAGATGACTTCCCAATTTCCATTAGGATTTTCTCTGAAATGCATCTTGCTTGCTGGGGCACTGCTAACTTCCCAGGCCTTGCAGGCCTATTATCCAGAGACTAAACCTTGCTCCCACAGAGACCTCCATCACTAGCCTGAACTCTCTGGGGTTAAATAACCCTTCAGATTATGTTCCAGTGTTATTAGCGATACGAGAGTCTAAGCAAGTACTCTTCATTTGTTTTCCTCCAATCCTGCTTACATTTATCTAACAAATTGAAAATATTATTCTTTCCTTTTGCCCATTGTACCTCTGGGAGATCTGCCAGGAAGAATTTAATAGACATTAGACTGGGGTTCATCCTTTAACAGCATAATATTTATTTCTTCACCTCAAGGTTAAGAGGGTTTAATCTTTAGAAAGAACTATTAGTTTCTACCTCCTGCAGTACAGTTGGGAAGAGATTTCAATTCTAATCTGGGAAAGTTAAATGATGGGAATGGGTGCTGGTCATATTTCTTTAAGGATGGGCTAAGGGACTCTTATGCAGAAAAAAAAAGTCTCATAAAAGTAGGTTAGAGTTCCAAGTGTTCTAGCTTTTTCAACATATGTCATGCTGCTGCCTGGGCACATATTCTTCTGATATCAAAACTGATATTAATGTCAAAGATACAATGTGTTTTTATGGAGGAGAACAGTGAGTGAGGTTTGGGTAACAGGTGTAGGGATTCAAGCCAGAGGAATAAGAGAATGCCACTTATGCCTCTTAAGCTGTAGCCCAAACTTAGTAATAATCTCCTTTGAGTGTGTGTGTGTATCCATAATTTGAACAGTCCCAGGGTGTGCTGTGGCTTTATTGGGGAACCAGAAATGCCGAGCCCTTTTCTTGAGGTTAAGAGCTGCTGCAGAGCTGCTGGCCTCAGATAATGTTCTGACGTGGGAGACAGAGAGGACCTTCTGCTTTCACACCCAGGATCTCATTTAGAGAGTAATGTTCGGTTTCACCCCAACAACATGCTCATTGTTGTGATTTCCAGCACTATTAATATTAAGGAACTTGTGTTTGGGGGTGGGGTTGGGGAAGGAGGAAAATAATTGGCAGGCTGAATATGCTGATCTTTTCAGACACTCCTCTTTTGCTTCCTCTCTGCGGCTGCAGTTGGGTTTGCTTGCTGTCTCCACTGAGCTGACGTGTGATGTCTGCAGCGCGTGTCAAAGCCGCCTCACAAAGGCAGCCGTGTTCCCTGCCTTGACATCTCATCCCTCATCCTTACTCAGATCTCGTCAACCTACACAGTCTGCTCCTCCAACAGCTAATAGCGAAATGACTGCGGGGAAGGCAATGACAGCAATCACTGTTCAGCATTTATTTTACCTTTGATTTTTTGCTGCACATAAAATTCCAGGCCTGAGCTGTGGGACAGACATAGAGGAGACTGTGGGGGCTTGGAAGAAGGTGGGACTCTGAAATCTGCCCCTCCTCCCCCTTCAGTACAACATAATGTGAGCTGAGTGGTCTCTGGCAATGATTTAATGCCTCCTTTGGACATTTGCTGGTTAACATAGCAAGATTGACAGTGTGCATCGTGAGTTGTATGTAGTTACCAAGGCTCAGAGGCTGTATATTTCTCTATCCTGCGTGTCATTCTGAGACCTTTTATAAATTCAGAGGCAGGACAGCAAGCTAGGCTCCTACCATCATCTGTGTTCTTGCTTCTTTATTGTTCTCAGTACCAAATGACATTCCACAGCACCTGCTCATAGTGCTTAGTGCTGTATAAGGAGAACCAGGTAGGAACACATGCTGCCCTGCCCTCCAGGAGCTTGCAATTTAAGGCAAATGCCAAGACAGAGACAAATGTTATTTCTGAATCTTTTTTCTCTCTCTTACTTGGCAAACAGCTAGTGATATGGTTTGGCTCTGTGTCCCCACCCAAATCTCGTCTTGAATTGTAGCTCCCATAATTCCCTTGTGTTATGGGAGGGACCTGGTGGGAGTTGATTGAATCATGGGGGCAGTTTCCCCCATACTGTTCTCTTGGTAGTGAATAAGTCTCACGAGATCTGATGGTTTTATAAGGGGTTTCCCTTTTCTCTTTGCTCTCATTCTGTCTTGTCTGCCGCCATGTAAGATGTGCCTTTTGCCTTCCACTATGATTGCGAGGCCTCCCCAGCCACGTGGAACTATGAGTCCATGAAACCTCTTCTTCTTTATAAATTACCCAGTGTCAGGTATGTCTTTATTAGCAATGTGAAGATGGACTAATACAGCTAGCCACAGTGGACATATTATACAAACTTTATACTCAAGAGCTTCATCCCAGTCCTGTCTTGGTCATTTAATAGCTTTGTGACTTTGGGCAACCCATTTAACTCTTTTGAGTCCCAACTTCCTTATCTGTAAAGCTGTACAACAATGAAGCCTATGTCCTGGTGTTGCTGCCAGATTAGACATAGTGTTTAAAAACCAAGCTGGCCTACAGTAAGAGTTTAATTTCTGGTGGTTGTTGACATTTTGGAGAATGAATCTAATGATATGTGCGTGGACATCGTCACATTTCCCATGATGTGTATGGATGGATTCGGAGCTCTGAATAAGTACAAAGGAATTGTTTTTGAAACCTGTCACTTCACATTGCCAGTTCTCTCTTCCTCCTCATCTGTATTTTTTCCTGTTATTGAACCAATTCATGGAGCTAGCATGGAATTCCTATTAACTTACCCCACATAGATATGACGTTATCTGGATAGGTTAGCCTGAACATAATTTCTCAATTAACTAAATTCTGCTTCTAAGCGATTTACAGCATAGTGGTCTTTTCGTTCATTCCCTTCAACTTGGGGTACTAATGGATGCAGTTATTGCATTGAGCACTCACGGAGAGTGGTCTACATGGATACCATTTTTCTTTTAACAAATACTGTGCCTTTAAATATAATGTTCTATGGTGCAGTTATGTATGTAATTTGTTGATAATTTTTTATTCATATATACTAGGATCATCCATTATGATCTAATTGAAAAACACTGTTACAGAGTAAATGACAATTACGTTTGATCCTTTTGTTTAACCAGTTAGTATAATCATAGCTTATACTGGATATAGTTCACATGGAATGATTGATAGGTGAGATGAGATTATTTTATATCAAATCTTGTAGCCAATCTTGTAACTACACAGGCCAATTTTCTATTACAGGCTTGGGTAGACACTCCCGCAATTTTTTTCTGAGAAGAAAATGATCCTCTTGATGTTGTCTTTTTGTTCCTGCCTTTAGACAATCATCTAACAGTTTCTTGTACTCACATAGCTCTTTACATTTTTCAAAGTCCTTTCTCTTGAATTCCGTGATATGGATCCCATTTTTGGTTTCCATCTCCTTACCACCATATATAAAGATAAATGCCAACTGCCCAACGATGTGAGGGAAAAGTGGGGATAATTCTTTGGAATGTTAAGCATTATTCCTTCAGGGCTTGACAATCCAGCATACTGTGAAAGCATAGGGCCATTTTTGGAAGAAGAGAAGGAAGATGGGTCTTGGAATCCTTTCAACATTCCACAGTGTAGTGTGTGTGTGTGTGTGTGTGTGTGTGTGTGTGTGCACGTGCACACATGTGGGAGGGATTTCTTGGTTACGTTAATAATTTATGACATCCTGTGTTATTTGCCAGTTGATTTATGAGTTACTGCAACAAGATTATAAGCAACTTGAGGTCAAAGAATCTTTTTTACAGCTTTATAGGTCTCAAAATGCTTAGCATAGTTCAGGGAAATTGTAAGTATACTGTAGATTCTTGCTGAATGGAATTGAAAGGTACTTCCTGCCTCTCATGTCTACCTAACATTAGATTGCATGAAGTCAGTGCACGGGGACTTGCTCATTATGCCTGCTCTGTGGATAGTAAAGCAAATGCTTACTAGAAGGAGGGTCAATAAGATACAAACAAATTCAGGTTGGAATAAATGGACCATGCCCTTTTTTGATACCTAATGACTCCAAATTACTTTTAGCAATGAAAGCTCATTAACTTTTTCACAAAGTGGTAATGTGAAACCTGTTCCAAAATATGTGAATTGCTTGAAAATAATGTCTCATAGAAGTTAAACTGAAAACAAGAAAAATTCCTAAGACAGAGATGATGTCTGTTGCATGGTAGTACAGAGCCATTTGGGAACTATTTTAAGAATAGAGACCCTCCTAACGAAAGTCAGGGTTGGGGATAAATGGAACTGGCAGTCACCCATGATATGCTCAAGAAACACACTGTGCAACTGAGATTTGAGAATTTTTGCCACAGCCTTACCACTGCTGATGCTAGCCCTTAGTGACTAAAGGGTGCTGATAAGCAAGGTGCTGTAGGAGAAGAAATGGACCAAGAATTTGAAAATAAACACAATAGCTCATTACTAAATCTACCATGTCCCTACTTATTGGGCCAAATTCTCCTCTTTGAGCCGAGGATGGTCATGGAAATTGTGGTTTCTCTTGAGGTCAGGTGATTTGTTCATTTGGTGCTTCTTGAGTTTCTCTGAGGTTGTCTGGGATAAGCCTGATCACCTGGTAGGATTTTCTTGAAGCAGTTGTCATGGAGTGAACAATGGACATATGGATTAGTTGCCTGTTTCAGTGGGTTTAGTAGGAATTGGCAATATCATTGACATTTGGTTCTTGGTTCTACCTCTCCTGATGCTTTTCTCATGACTAAATAATGGAAGGCTTGCTTTTCTGACAGTGTTTACCAGCACCTAACTGCCAGGCAGACAGATTCTGCTCTTGTATGAGGAAAGAGTGTGGTTATGGAGATTGGTGTGAAACAGTAAAATGTGACATGTTTATGACTAAAAACACATGTTGGCAATGCCATCTCCAGAGTGGGAATGTTTTATTTTATAATTTCCACAATTCAAAAGACTGGTGATTTTTACTCTAAGTTTTAATTTATTGTGGCTCTACACCTGTTTGTAAAATGCTGACCCTCTGGGAAGTCTACTTTGATGCCTACAGATAGCTAACAACCAGAATTCATAATTTTCTAACTAGAATTTTAAAACCCCTATATTTATAACACTCTTATGATGAAACAATATACTGAAGTAATCAAGGACTTTGCAACTTCAGGAATGGGGAATATCAATGAAGGTTTAGGAATGCTATAAAATAGAGCCCTTTTGTTGGGATCTCTTTATTTGCTTGTTCATCTCTGTACATGTATTTGGCAAAATTTGCCTCTTTAGCTTAAATATTGTCTCAGCATACATTTAAAAAAATTGTGTACTCTTGAAGCTCATTATAAATACCAAATTTTGACTCAAAATATAATTCACTAAAATATAATAGTTTTAACATTATTCAATTTAAAACCTTTTCCTCCTCACATTTTTTAGGTTTTTCTAAAGATGCAACTATTTAACATAAAACAACAACCTAAAAAAATTCTACTTAGATGATCTAAGATCTTTTATCATACCATTTATTTTACTGAGGTTATTTCTTAATAGCTCTTATTTTTAACGTTTATTTTGAGTGTCAGATTTCATTATATCTCAGCCATTCCATGTATGCCTCCCCCATAGAGAAATAATAACCCGATTCATAAATGGTAAACAGTAAATTCATACATGAAAATATAAAGATAAATTATTATTTCTAAAGTTGAATAATATTAATACATTTGGCCTGAAGAATTCATGTTTCTGCAAGGACTTTATGGGTAATAGGTGTGAACCCAGTTGCAAGCATGTGGTTGAAAAGGCCTCTGCCAGTATACTAAAAATTTTCTAAGAGGGTAGATCTTATGCTAGGTGTTCTTAACATACATAAACACATACAAATACTAAAAAAATAAAAAGGGCAGGAGGAAACTTTGTTGATAGTTTCACTGGTGTATACTTATATCTAAACTCAACAAGTTGTATATATTAAATATGTATAGCTTTTATGTGTTAATCACATCAGACTCAGGCACAAAATATCTCTGAGACCCTCAGGCACTTCCCTCTATGATTGGCTTGATTCTCCAATTTTACCTTCTACTTTCTAAGGCTGAACCTGAGGTTTTCTCTCCACTCCTTAACTTCACCCCTGTACTTCTAACTCGAGCTTGTACCCAGACTTTCAGGGCTACTGTAAGTCTTTGAGCTGCTAGAGACGCTACCCTGTCAGATCCCAAAGACCAGGATTCCCAAATCAGCAGGTGTCTTGACCTGAATGCTTTATCATCACCGCTTGAATCAACTGAGCTTGGAGTTTGGATGTGATCTCTGTCCCAGTTTCACTAAGCTCCATCAGAGCAGGGCCTGGCTCCTTTTCAATGCAGTCTAGCACTTTCAGAAATTAGCTGGGGAAAGCAGAGGAAGCTTCCAAAGGAATGCTAGAGTGAAAACTTGAGTACAGTTGATAATACCCACACATTTTCTTAGTCTTTAGTTTTCATATCTCCTATTGAGTTTACTTAATGGAGTTTTCTAATTCTTTTCTGGGATTTAATTTGCAGAATAAAATAAGACATTCTTGTTCTTCATATTTTTGGAAAGGAATGGGATACAGTGGTTGAATTAAAAGAAAAAAAACAAAGAAGAATCATTGTGAAGTAACCCAGCTATTTGAAGATATGTAGCTTTATTTGAAGCCCAGTTTGAAAGAGGATGACTAGAGGCAAATCCTATCGGTGGACATTTTATTAATTTTGTTCATAAAAAAAGAGTCAATCAGCATCACACCTCAGGGAATATTCATATAAAATCAGATTCAAACATAGCTAATTAAAAGGAATTTTAAGAGTAACCCAGCATAATGCCACAGTAAAGAGCAAAAGCACCTGAGGAGCTATAAGCAGTAACAGAAGCTTAGAGGTTCTTCAGGAAGAAGCTGTGGTTCCCTTGGGGAATGAGACAGAAAGCCAGACATCAGAATCAAGAATAGGTAGATGGTGCTGGGCAAGGGGGCTCATGCCTGTAATCCCAGCACTTTGGGAGGCCGAGGTGGGCAGATCACTTGAGGCCAGAAGTTTGAGACCAGCCTGGCCGACATGATAAAACCCCATCTCTACTAAAAATACAAAAATTAGCCAGACATGATAGCGGGTGCCTGTAATTTCAGCTACTCAGGGAGCTGAGGCAGGAGAATTGCTTGAACCTGGGAGGTGGAGGTTGCAGTGAGCCAAGATGGTGCCACTGTACTCTAGCCTAGGCGACAGAGCGAGACTGCCTCTCTAAAAAAAAAAAAAAAAAAAAGAGAGAGAGAGATGGATTTCACTAGTCCCCCCACAAAATTCCCAAAGACAAGTTGAGAAATCAAGAAGAATAAAAGAAAGATATGTTAAGAGTGTTCCAGGTATGTGAGTCCTGCTTGTTCAGCTGACTGGGTGGGACCTGTCCGGGGGTGTATATGGGAGGGAAGGGAAGGATTGGAAGCCACCGAGGGCCAGATGCGGGGAGAGCGGTGAACATGTAGCCAGCAGAGGAATCTTAGACTGCAAACTGAGAAGAGCTCGGTTAACTGACAAACTGGCAGGACCAGGAGAAAATATAAACATTGGCTGGATATCAATGTTAGTAATTAGAGGGGTTGAAAAATGTAGGTTGAAGTTTGGGTGAACTCTGGGGTGAATCCTGAATGAGCCATACAGAACTCCAAGCATGAACACTGTGAGTGAAAAGTGAATATACCAGTTCTGTCCACAGATGTGTTTTGAGCATCTACTATGGAATGTGCACCATATTTGACAATCTGAAGGAATATGCAGAGGTGAATGAAACATATCTCTTGTCCCTAAATTACTCATGATGATCAAGGTATAGCCCAGCACCTAATAGGCACTTAAGACGTATTTTTTGACTGTCTTTTTTTTGTCTTGTTCACAGTGGAGTACTGGAACCAGCCGTACAACCAGCCAGTGAGAGCTGTTAGTCAGCATCTCTTCCCAATTCCCTGTTCAGACGTTATGTTGGAAGCATTAACCATGGTGCAAGTATTTTCATCACAGAAATCTGCAACACTACAAATCAAGGGCTTTTTCTGCCCTTCACCTCTCCACCCCAGTTCTTAAATTTTTATTAACATACTGACACTGGATCAATTTAATCTATCAGTTAAACTTAACAAATATTAATTGAGCACTTCATAAATGTAAAACTATTCTTAGCGCTTATCATCTTGTTTTCAAAAGACATTTTCCCATTTGCAATAACTTGATTATTTAGGTGGTTTGAAGTTTCCTTATTTAACCTGTGTCACACTTTAGAGTATTGGTTTGCTTCTACTTTGCTGTGGAATGAGAATGCAAAGCCAACTCAAGCTTGTGAGTTTTCTCCCTGGATTTGCAGTGTTAGTGATATGCACAATGGATATCTCAGGGAAGACCTTCTAATTCTCTACTAGGGATTCAGCTCCTGATAGGAATATATTTACATTAATAAAGCTGATAAATACTGACCTGGTGCTATTCTTTGATTGGCTATTCTGACAATGATGGAGGATGGATGTTTGAGATTAGTAATTATCTAGGGCATATGGATCACCCTTTTGTTATTCTTCCTATGAAAAGTAGAAGGACTGTGTTTTGTTTCCATCCTTGGTAAGCCTATAAAGTGTTCCCTCCATAAGAATATTCGAACTTGGTCTCAGGCCACCACTTCTGAGGTTAGATGCTCAGGGTCATTTTATATCTACAATTTTAGATGCACTAATTCACTAACATTGAGATTAGATTGGGAATCACCTCAGTGCTCCGTTAATGCCAATTACCTCTGAAATAGCCAGACTGGAGACAGATAAGAGTCCCCTGATGACTGATTAAAATATGGTATCTTGAAAATTAAGTGTCTAGTTTTAAGTACAGATGTAGCACAAAGATTTATTATCTCAATTGATTCAGATTGAATGCTAACATTGGGAAAATTCGCTAGGAATAATATAACTGTTGTACCCTCACAGTAGGAATAAAAAGGAAAAAATTTCACACTTCTGGGGAGTGTTAAAGTCAGGGAAACTGGGGTTGAAATCTTTTATAATGAGCTTTTAATTCTTAAAGTCTACCAGTAAGAGGACCGAAGTCAAAATAGCAGAACTAAGGACAACGTAAAAATTGATATGATGGTATCCCCTTAGACTAATTTTACCATTTGATTTGTGCTTTTAAAATAATATTACATATAACTCAAAATTTCCATAAGGGAACAAAAGAGGTTTCTTGCAGTGGGCTCATTTAATTAATTTTGGCCAATATTTCCATCTCTAGGTGCCTTCCAGAATTTAGATAATGACCTCTTTTTGAGGCATAAAATTGGAAAAGATTTTAAGAGATTAGAAAATGACTGGTTTAATAGAACTGGTAACACACTCAAAGATAGACTTTAAGTGATCCAAGGCCTATTCTGATTAATGAAAAATTAACATATGGATAATGTTGAGGAATGGAATAAAGAGGTAGGAAAGAAATTTTTGTTATTTTTAAAAGTTAAATAAAAGATGATAAATGAAGATGATAAATGTAGGAATTATCTTAGTTCCTGAAGGTTATGTTGATATCAAACACATTTATGTATTTTTAAAAATGACGTTTATTTTTATATTTTAAATTTAGAAAGGTAAAAAGAACAAAATGAAAATAAACAAAATCTTTATTTTCAGAAAAACTCTACACATTTAAAAAAAATAAAGTTGTTTGTATGTGCATTTGAGTATACACACACAGATAGATGTATTTAATTTTAAAAAACTATTTTTTAAATATACAGAGTTTTGCTTGATATGTATATATGTGTGTATGTATGAATTAGGAAGTTCAAACAAGTTTTTGTGGTTCCTGTAAAATGGAAGACTAAGATAATGCAGGATTAAATTTTGATCTGAACCCATAAGAAAGAAAATTAAATCCTTGGTCACCAGAAACAGTAGGGGTTTATGAAAACCAGAACTCTAAGATGTTCTGATGTCATACCATTTTATGTTTCCACCATGAGTATGAGTGATCTAGTGTCTCTACTGCCACACCATCATTTGGTGCTATCATACTTTCTATTTTAGTCACTCTTATAGGTGTGTTGTGACATCTCATTGTAATTTTAATTAGCATTTTCCTAATAATGGCTAATGATGTTGAAAATCTTATGTGCTTATTTGTCAGTTTTATATTCTCTTCAGTGAAATGTCTGTTCAAGTCTTTTGCCCATTTTCTAATTGAATTATTGTTGACTGTTCATAATCCATTTTGAGTTAGATTTTGTATAAGATGTAAGTCTAGGTGGCGGTAGTTCATTTTTTTTTTTTTTTGCAATGAATGTTAAAAAGCTCCAGTACCATTTGTTGCATTAATTTTAAACCTTTGTTAAAAAATCAGTTAGGAACATTTGTGTGGGTCTATTTCTGGGTTTCTTATTCTCATCTCATTGCTATGTCTATCAATATGCCAATACCATACAGTCTTAAGCACCGTAGCTATATAGCAAACTTAACAGCATGTACAGTGATTCTTTCTACTTAATTATATTTTGAAAAATTGTTTTTAGCTATTCTAGGTCTTTTGCCTTTCCACATAAAATTTAAAATGAACTTGTCTATTGTACAAAAGCTCTGCTAGGATTTTAATAGAAATTACATTAAAATTATCGATTGATTTGGAAATAATTGATATCTTTGTGGAGTCTTCTAATCAATGAACCACACAATGTCTCTTCATTTATTTAGGTCCTCTTTAATTACTTTAATCAGCATTTTGTGATTTTCAGCATGCAGATTCTGTACTTTTTAAAAAAGATTTATATCCAAGTATTTCATTTTATTTGTAATAGTTAACAATGGTGTTGTGTTTTTGATTTTGGTTTCCGCATTATCATTGTTAACATGATTGTCAAAAACCCAACCGATTTTTGTGTGTTCACTTTGTATTCAGAGACTTTGCTAAACTCACTTAGTACTAAGAGGATTTATTTATTTATTTATGGATTGCTTAAGATTTTCTATGTAGGCAATCATATCATCTACAAATAGAAAGGGATTTTTATTTCTTCTTTTTTGATCTATATGCCTTTTATTTTTTATTTTCTTTCTTTTCATTTTTTTTCCTTATGTGCTGGCTAAAAATCTCAGTAATATATTGAGTAGGAGCAGTGAGAGTAGACATCCTTGATCTGTTTCTAATCTTAGAAAACATTCAATCTTTCACCATTAAGTATGATATTAGCTGTAAGTTTTTTTTTTAAAAATGTTTTTTATCAAGGTGTGGAAATTCTTCTCTACTTCTGGTTTGCTGAGAGTTTTTGTCATCAATAGGTATTGGATTTTGTCAAATTCTCTTTCTGCATCCACTGATATGACCATATTTTTTTTCTTTTTATCCTGCTGATATGATATATTAAAATGATATTCAAATGATGAAACCGCTTTGCATACCTGGAATAACTCTAATTTGGTCATGGAGCATAATTCTTTTTACACATTTGTGGATTTTGTGAACATTTCATTTTTGCTTTTTATTGCTATACAATATTTATACATATTTATCTTTTACATATGATATTCTGACACAGAATATGATATGTTTGCATCTGACACAGAATATCATATGTAAATGCAAACAAATCATATGCAAATAATGTGTAATGATCAAGTCAGGGTATTTAGTATATCTGTCACCTTGAATATTTATCATTTAATTGTGTTGGGAACATTTTAAATGTTCTCTTCTAGTTATTTTTGAATATATAATATATTGTTGTTAACTGTAGTCACCCTACCATGCTGTCAAACACTAGAATTTTTTCCTTTAAATATTATTTTTAGCTTCACTTTTTTTTTTAATCTCGACTCCTTCTTTTCTCCTTATTGGACTACAAAAATAAAAACATTAGATTTTAGGATCTCATCCCATAGGTCCCCAGCGCTCTGGGGTTTTGTTTGTTTATTTGAGGTTCATTTTTTCTCTGTTGTGCGAATGAGCAATTTCTATTGATTTCACTTCAGTTTCCCTGGTTCTTTCCTCTGTTGTTTTAAATCAGGTATATTTTAACCTTTTCGAAAACTTAATATTTTTAATTGTGGTTAAATACACATAAAATTTACCGTGTTAACCATTTTTAAGTGTATAGTGAGTAGTGTTAAATATATTTAAATTGTTTTGCAACCAATCTCCAGAACTTTTTCATCTTGCAAAGTTGAAATTCTATACCTATTAAACAGCTACTTTCTATTTCTCCATTATGGGATGAATTGAGTCACTCCAAAATTTACATGTTGAAGTTCTAACCCCTGTATTTTAGAATGTGACTGTAGTTGGAAATAGGGTCTTTAAAGAGATGATTATGTTTACATGAGGCTGTTATGGTGGGCCTTAATCCAATTTGACTGGTGTCTTTATAAGAGGAAGTAAATTGGACGCAAAAAGAGACACCAGAGTTGCATGCATACACACAGAAAAGACCATGTGAGGACACAGCAAGAAGGTAGTCATCTGCAAGATGCCAAGAAAAGAGGCTTCAGCAGAAAGCAAACCTGCCACCTTATTCTTTGACTTCTAGCCTCCAGAACTGTGAGAAAATAAATTCTGATGTTTAAGCAAGTCAGTTTTTGGTATTTTGTTATGGCGGCCATAGTAAACTAATATATTGCTTTATGTAGCCCCTGGCAACCAGCAATTCAACTTTCTGTCTCTATGAATTTGACTATTCTAGATACTTCATATTAACGCAATCATATAGTTTTTGTCTTATTGTAACTAGTTTATTTAACTTAATAGAATTTTCTCAAGGTTCATCTATGTTATTGCCTGTGGTCAGAACTTCCTTCTTAAGGCTGAATTATAGTCCATTGTACATATACCACATTTTGTTTATTCATTCATCTGTTGACGGACATTTGATCCACTTATACATCCTGCCCCCACATGTATAACCTTCCTCATTAATATCCTACACGATAGTACATTTGTTATAATCAATGGACTCGTCTTGATTTATCATTATCACCACCAGTCCATCATTTACAATGGAGTTACATTTGGTGTCATACCTTCTATGGGTTTTAACAAATGTATTATGATACGTATCTACCATTATAGTATCATACAGAGTAGTATCTCTGCCCTGGAAATCCTCTGTGCTCTGCAATTCATCTCTCCCTCTCCCTTAACCCCTGGCAACCACTGATCTTTTTGTGTCTCCATAGCTTTGCCTTTTCCAGAATGTCAAATAGTTGGAATCATGAAGTATGTATCCTTCTCAGATTGGCTTTGTTCACTTGGTAATATGCATTTAAGGTTTCTCCATGTCTTTTCATGGCTTGATAGTTCATCTCTTTCTAGTGTAAATAAAATTCCATTGTCTCTGTATATCACAGTGTTGTATCCATTCTTCTGCTGAGAGATATCTTGGTTGCTTCCAAGTTTGGGCAATTATGAATAAAGCTGTTATAAACACTGGTGTATGTACTTTTGTGTGAACACAAGTTGTCCACTCCCTTGTGTAAATACTAAGGAGTATGATTGCTGGATCGTATGTGGAGTATCTCTAGTTTTGTAAGAAGCTGCTAAACTGGCTTCAAAGTAGCTGTACAATTTGTGTTTTCACCAGCAAAGGATGAGAGTTCCTGTTACTGCATATCCTCACCAGCGTTTGGTGGTATTGGTATTTCAGATTTTAGCCACTTTAATAGGTATATAGTAGTGTCTCATTGTTGTTTTAATTTGCAGTTGCCTAATATCAATGAAGTTGAGCAGGTTTTCATATGCTTATTAGCCATCTGTATGTCTTTTTTTGGTGAGGTGTCTGTTCAGATGTTTTGTCTCCCCACCTTTTTTTTTTTGAGACAGGGTCTCACTCTCACCCAGGCAGACAGATGATTGCTCAAGCCATCCACGCACAATTGCCCATTTTAAAATCATGTTGCTTTGTTTTCTTATCGGTGAGGTTTAAATGTTCTTTGTATATTTTGGGTAATAGTTCTATATCCGGTAAAGGATAAATATTTTGGCAAATATTTTCTTCTAGTCTGTGGCTTGTCATCTCATTCTGTTAATAATGTCTTTTGTAGAGCAGATGTTTTCAGTTTTAATGAAGTCTAGCTTATCAGTTGTTTTGTTCATTGATTGTGCCTTTGGTGTTATATCAAAAAAGTCATTGCCATATTCTATAACATCTAGCTTTTCTCCTATGTTATCTTCTAGTAGTTGAGTTTTAAAGTTTTGTGTTTCACATTTAGGTTTATAATCAATTTTGAGCTTTTTGTGAAGGATTTAAGGTCTGTGTCTACATTCATTGAATGTTTAGTTATTGCAGTATCATTTGTTAAAAAGATTATCTTTTTTTTTGAGATGGAGTCTTGCTCTGTCACCCAGGCTGGAGAGCAGTGGCATGATCTCGGCTCACTGCACCCTCTGCCTACCAGGTTCAAACAATTCTCCTCCCTCAGCCTCCTGAGTAGCTGGGATTACAGGCACAGGCCACTACACCTGGCTAATTTTTGTATTTTTTAGTAGAGACGGGGTTTCACCATGTTGACCAGGGTAGGTGGTCTCAAACTCCTAACCTCAGGTGATCCTCTTGCCTTGGCCTACAAAGATTATCTTTTCTCCATTGTATTGCTTTTGCTTCTTTGTCAAAGATCAGTTGATTATATGTGGGCCTGTCTTTGGGTTCTCCATTTGGTTTCAGTGATCTATTTATTTTTTCACTAATATTATGTTGTCTGGATTACTGTAGCTTTGTAGTAAATTTTGATGTTTGGTAATGTCAGTCTTCTGACTTTGGTCTTCTTCAATGTAGTGTTAGCTATTGTGAGTCTTTTGTCTATCTATACAGAATTTTAAATCAGTTTGTTAATATTTATGAAATAACTGTTGGGATTTTTGACTGGGGTTGCACTGACTCTGTAGATAAACTTGGGAAAAACTGATATCTTGACACTGCTGAGTCTTCTTATCCATAAATACAAAATGTCTCTCCATTTGTTTAGTTTTAAAATTTTTCATTAGACTTTTGTAGTTTTCCGAATATAGATTTTATACATATTTTATTAAGTTTATGTAAATGGCATTGTGTTTTTAATTTCAAATTCCACTTGCTCATTGCTGGTATATAGGAAAATGATCAGCATCTGTACATCAACCTTGTATCCTGCAACCTGGCTATAATTTTGTATTAGTCCGGATTTTTTTGTGTGAATTCTTTTGTATTTTTCTACATAGACAATTTTGCCAACTGCAAACAAAGAGGGTTTTATTTTTTTCTTCCCATTCAATATATCTTTTGTTTTCTCTTCTTGTCTTATTACATTGGCTAGGACTTCCAGTACAATGTTGAAAATCGGTGGTGAGACGGGACATCCTTGCCTTGTTCCTGACCATAGTGGGAAGAGTTAGGTTTCTCACTATTTAGTATGAAGTTAGATGTAGGGTTTTATAAAAATTTTTTAAGATATTTTTGTTCAGTTGAGAAAGTTCCTCTCTCTTCCTAGTTTGTTGAGAGATTTTATCATGAATGGGTGTTGAATTTGTCCAATGCTTTTTCCTGTATCTATTGATATGGTTAAGTGACTTTTCTTCTTAGCCTGTTCATTTTATGGATTACATTAATTGATTTTGGACATTGAACCCCTATTGCATATCTGGGATAAATCCCATTTGGTCATGTTGTATAATTCTTTTTTATACATGGTAGGTTTCAATTTGCTAATTTTTTTTCAGGATATTTGCATCTATATTAACGAGACATTTTAGTCTGTAGTTTTTTTCCTTGTAATATCTTTGTCTAGCTTTGGTATAAGGCTAATGCTGGTCTCATAGAATGGGTTAGAAAGTATTCCCTCTGCTCCTATCTCCTGGAAGAGATTGTAGAAAATTGGTTTAATTTCTTCCTTAAATGTTTGATAGAATTCACCAGTTAACCTATCTAGGTCTAGTTCTTTCTGTTTTGGAAGGTTTTATTTACTGATTCAATTTCTTTACTAGATATTGGGCTATTTAAATTGTTTATTTTTTCTTTTGTGAGTTTTGGCAGATTGTGTCTTTCAATAAATTGGTCCATTTCATCTAGGTTATAAGATTTGTGGGCATAGAGTTGTTCATAATATTTCTTTATTATCCATTTAATGTCCATGGGATGTGTAGTGATGTTCCTCTTTCATTTCTGATATTGACAATTTGTGTCATTTCTCTTTTTAATCTTAATTAACATAGTTACAGGTGTATCAATTTTATTGATCATTTCAAAGAATCATATTTTGTTTTGTTGATTTTTGGTATTAATTTTCTGTTTTCAAATTCACTGACTTCATGTCCTGTTCTGATAGTGATAATATTGCAGATCCAGTCAACAAACCAGATGACAATATGTTCCTGTTCTTGACCTTGAGGTCAGATCTGTCTCCTTTAGATACACAGGTTTACATAAATTATGGCCCCAGGTAGTTTTAAGTACAGGGGTTTTCAGGCTCCTTTCACAGGTGTTGGAGTCTTATTCCAGTCTCAGCTTTGAACAGTAAGGCTTACATTGATCTTGTATTCATGAAGCACTTCTATTCCTTTCATTCACTAAGATCCAAAGCAAATGGCTGCCTTTGCTAACTTCTAGTCCAGGAACTCTGCAGATCTGGAGATTCTCTTTCTCTCTGTCTCTCTCTCTCTCACACACACACACACACACACACACACACACACGACACCAATAGATAGATACAGATATGAGTAGGGATATACATTTATATTTGAACACTATTTTGATCTTTTTCTTTTCTTTTTATCATTTTTTTCTTTCTCTGATATATTTTCAGAATTGTGGGGTCTATTTGTTGAAGACTCAAAGTGTGAAATTACAAGACCACATTCATTTGACATCAGTCTCTCTGCAAACCATTCTCTTGACTATTAACTCCTTGAAGGCAAGATGTCTTACTCATCTATAAATCCCTATCAGCTCTTAGCAGTGTGCATGGCATCAAGTAGCTACATATGAAATATTTATAAGATTGAGGTTGATTGTCCTTGGTTACTAACTTATCACAGAAAAATTTTAAACTGTATTGTTTTCCAAATGAACTTTTTCTTTATTGAGCCCTGTAATTCTATGTTTAGCTAAAATTATACTGAAGCAAACCTAATTTTATGAAGATAAATTTACTTTTATATTGGCAATCCAAACTCTGATCTTGGCCTTAAATGAATTTAAACGTTTGTTCTAGATTTTTAAGATTTTAAACAGAGTCTGAAAGAATCAATAAAGGTATTAAATAGTACACTTGGGGGGTAAAGTTTCTTTGTGTGAAGACATAAAACAATATTTGTTTAGAAAATGTTTTTGATAAATTGACACTAATCTGCTAGTAGCCTGTGATCAGACTTCTGAAAACCTCAAAAATATGGTAAATAACAACAAACTCATTGAAAGTTAAGCAAAATGCTGTTAAAAAAGGAAAACGATACTTGTGAAGCCATAAACTTTACCTCACATAGAAGATAGAGTGCCCCTTGCTGTCTAATACTGATTTAAAGGAAATCTAGTTTTAAACTTTAAATATGTGGAGCTTTGTATTTAATACATGTATGGAAAAAATAGATTAGAAAAGTTGAGGAAAGGAAAGGCCATAAGGCACTTTGACTCTTAAATAATTTGTGATGCATTAATTTGTCTTGAATTAATGAATTATAAAAATAACATATTTATCAGTGATAGTGTCAGAAAAGAGCAAATACTTCCAGTGCAATTATAACTGCAGTGTAGTCTAGAGTCAATTAGAAATTCTCCATATGCTAAGAGTCATGAGGACATGACTATATCAAAATCAAATATACTGTTGTGTTAGTTTCCCAGGGCTGTTATTAACAAATAACCACAAACTTAGTGGTTTAAAAAAACAGAAATTTATTCTCTCACAGGTCTGGAAGCCAGAAGTTGGCAGTACCATGCTCCCCCCAGATCCTCTAGAGGAGAGTCTCTTCCTTGCCTCTTCCAGCTTCTAATGGCTGTGGGCTTTCTTTGACAGATCTCTTCACACTCTTTTCTTCTGTGTGTCTTTAAACTCCACCTGTTGCTCACTTATAAAGATACTTGTAACGGCATTTGGAGCTTACTCACATAATCCTGGATCTGCTTTTCTCCCCGTTAAGATCTTTAACTTTATCACTTCTTTGCCATATAAAGTACTATTCACTCCTTTGTTATGTAAGGTATTATTTGCGGGTTTCAGAAGTTAAGAGATTGTATTAGTTTGCTCAGGCTGCCATAACAAAAGACCAAAGACTGAGGGTTTAATCATCAGAAATTTATTTTCTCATATTCCTAGAGGCTAGAAGTTAAAGAACAACGTGTAGGCGGGTTTGATTTCTTCTGAAACCTGTCTTTTTGGCTTGCGGATGACCACATTCTTTGCTGTGTGAGAACATGTGCTTTGCATGTGAGGACATGGTCTTTCCTCTGTGTGTGCATGCATGCCTGATATTTCTTTTGTGTCCAAATTTCTTCTTCTTATAAATTTGGATTAGGGCCCACCCTAACAGCCTCATTTTAACTCAATCATCTCTTTATTTTTATTTATTTTGAGACAGGGTCTGGCTCTGTCACTCAGGCTGGAGTACAATAGTGTAAACTTAGCTCACTGCAACTTCTACCTCCTGGGCTCAAGCAACTCTCCTGCTTTAGCCTTCTAAGTAGCTGGGACTACAGGTGCACACCACTGTGCCTGGCTAATTTTTGTATTTTTAGTAGAGATGGGATTTCACCATGTTGGCCAGGCTGGTCTCAAACTCCTGAGCTCCAGCGATCCGTCCGCCTCAGCCTTCCAGAGTGCTGGGATTACAGGCGTGAGCCACTCCTCCCAGTTCAATCATCTCTTTAAAGACCTTATCTCCAACTACATTCACATTCTGAGATACCGGGGGTCAAGGCTTCACAATATGAATTTTTCAGAGCCACCACTCGGCCCACTGCAAATATGTAACTTTCAATTGAAACCATGAAAATAGTATTAAATATAATGTACTAAGATTTACTCATGAATATAAGCCAGTTGAATACATTTAAGGGGCGGTCTCATAAAAATAGTTAAGATTTCAAAGAGAGCAACTCTATTAGGAGTTTTTGACAATTAACTAGAAAAATCACTTATATGGAATAGTCATTTCTCAATTAGGCAAGATTGAATGTAATGCTAGCGTATTGCAAGATTTCATGCTAAAATTTATTTGGGAATATTTTTTTAAAACTCTCCCTTTCGCTTATGGATTTATAGATAGACTTACGAAGATTGCAATAGGAAGGAATTCTTCCTTGTTTAAAGGAAAACATGTAATTTAAATGGAGGCATAATTTATACTCTACACTGCAATTGTCTGACTTTAATGAGAAAATAGAGTAAATTTCAATATAGTTTCTTGGGAATCATTCCAGCTCTCAATAATTTGCTGTAGTGGGATGCCAGGAAATGACTGTTCATAGAGAGATGGCCAAGAGTCCACATTTATAAACACTAATAGGTTACTTTCTTGGTAGCATTATCTTTGATTACAAAGAAAGCAAACTAATATTAACATATCTATTATACATGATGCCATGTAAATGGCATCCAAGAATATTCAAATTACAGTTATAAAAAATCATACCAATTTTACAGAAGATCTCGTACTTTGCTTCAGTCTTGTACTTTGCTTCAGAAGAATCTAAAGCATAGTCATCCATACTTATTTCTGCTCCTCATCTCAAGTTTTTCTGCATCTTCCGTATACAGTACCTACGCTTTCTCTTCCATTTCCAATCTCCATGGTTTTTCCATTTACCTTCAGAATTATGGGTGTAAGATTGGGCTTCAAGTACAGCATCAACACACTCAGAATAAAATGTTCCAAAATTTATAATTTCAACAAACACTGGACTGAATAGTGTTCCCCACCTCAAAAAAAATGTCCACCTGGAACCTCAGAATGTGACCTTATTTGGAAATAGGGTCTTTGCAGATGAAATTGCTTAAATTAAGATGCAGTTATCCTGGATTAGGATGAATTCAAATTTGATGACTGGTGTTTTCATAAGAGTAAATAGAGACACAGACATACAGGGGAGAAGGCCATCGAATTCAAATTCGATGACTGGTGTTTTCGTAAGAATAAACAGAGACACAGACATACAGAGGCAGAGGTCAGAGTGGTGCATCTAAAAGCCATGGAATACTAAGGTTTGACAGCAATCATCACAAGTTAGAAAACATAGTAAGCGTTCTTCCCTGGAGCCTTTGGAGGGAGGATGGCCCTGACGGCGTTGTGATTCAAACTTCTAGTTCCTAAAACTGTGAATCAATATGTTTCTCTTTTAAGCCACCCAGTTAGGGTAGTTTCTTATGGCAGTCCTTGGAAACTAATACAGAACATGAGCATGATAATTTGAATCTATGAAGAAAGGGTATTCCAGATAAAATTTATTAGAGAACAAGCCTAGACATTATATAGTTAGTACAACACTAAAGTACAAGCGTTCTTTCTACAGCATCTTTGTGGGTCACCTAGCCCCACTCAGAGACGGGGAGTTAATTACCTCATAATGACTTACTGCATTTTGGGGCAGCTGTAATTGTTAGAATTTCTGATAGTGACAGAAAAATCCGCCTCCTTATACTTCCACTGATGCTGGTTATATCCTTTAGTTAAACCTTTTGACTCCTTTGCTTAATGTCATTTAAAATATTTGCAAAGTCTTAATCACTCTTTGATTTATTCTTCACTGCGTTAATCAGTTCAGTTTCTTTCAACTTATGAAATAGATTCGAAACCCCTAACAATTATGATTTTCCTTCCTTGTATACACCTTACTTTGGCAAACATTCTTCTGAGGATCAAATACATTTTTCCTGATGAGGTTTGGTGAGCTCAGTGAAGGGACAGGGCTAATTCTTCCTGTAATTTGGGCATACAAATTTTACCTTGAAGCATAAGGTGAAATTCAAAGTTCTTAACGTGCACTTTATATACTTGATTAATTAATCTTTTCTTATACAATTAATACATAAAAATTCTTTCTGTAAAAGTTTCATAACTAACAAATATCTAGAATAAAATAAGAGCCTCTTTTATTTCACTCCATCTTCCAAAACACTCCTGTTTTTAGCTAAGCATTCAACAATTTAGTGCTTATCTTTCTGATCCTGATTTCATGTATTTACACACATGAGCACACACAAGTATGTATACACACACACATCTATGCTTTTTTTTTTTTTTTTGCTGCAAGTGCCATTATTTTATTTTTTTTTATGCCTGAGTAGTATTCCATGGTGTATATATGCCACATTTTCTTTTTACTTATTTATTTATTTATATATATATATATATATTTATTTATTATTATTATACTTTAGGTTTTAGGGTACCTGTGCGCAATGTGCAGGTTTGTTACATATGTATACATGTGCCATGCTGGTGTGCTGCACCCACTAACTCGTCATCTAGCATTAGGTATATCTCCCAATGCTATCCCTCCCCCTCCCCCCACCCCACAACAGTCCCCAGAGTGTGATGTTCCCCTTCCTGTGTCCATGTGTTCTCATTGTTCAATTCCCACCTATGAGTGAGAATATGCGGTGTTTGGTTTTTTGTTCTTGTGACAGTTTACTGAGAATGATGATTTCTAATTTCATCCATGTCACTACAAAGGACATGAACATCTATGCTCTTATAAAAATAGGAAATTGTTTTCTATGTTCTCTATATCTCAATTAGTTTCCTTATACCTTGCTCAGTTAGATTGTTTGCCTTGAACATCTTGAAAACACATGTATTGTCATTGGAATTTTGGTACTAAATTTAAGATTTTAAAATAACTCACAAAATTTTAAAATGTCATCTTTTGTTTTTAATTCTGTGTTAGTCAGTGCCATTTTAAATTGTAGCTTGTGTCTAACACATTGGTTATCTCTTTCAGTTTTGTGCCTTTTTAATTTGAAAAGGATACTTCCTATGCCTTTGTCGAGGCCCTGAAAAAATTATTCACCAAATATGAGTAAGGAAAGTTACTCTAAAATTTATTTCTAAGTAGAAAGGCAACATTAATCAACATTATTAGCATATAATTATTTAAGTAGTATTGAATCCAGGTAATATGCACTTTTCTGTGTAACCTGAGGCTTCTGAGATAGTGAGATTTTATATTTGTGAGCTCTGGTCTGTGGGGCAGTGCAGGAGGACGTTGATTTGTATTCTTCCTTTTCAAAATATGAATGGAAAATTTCTCCCCCCAAAATTTAAATGCCACAACAAATTGTGAAAAGTCTGGTAAGTTTTACAAATCTTTACCTGTGGCTTGCTAGAGTGAAATGAGGAAGAAGGCAAGCAAGAATGTATATCTGGGTGCAGTGGCACATGCCTGTAATCCCAGCACTTTGGGAGGCAGAGGTGGGAGGATCACCTGAGGTCAGGAGCTGGAGACTAGCCTGGGCAATATGGTGAAACCCCGGCTCTACTAAAAATACAAAAATTAGCCAGGTGTGTGGCAGGCACCTGTAGTCCCAGCTACTCTGAAGGCTGAGGCAGGAGAATCGTTTGAACCCAGGAGGCGGAGGTTGCAGTAAGCCAAGATCACACCACTGCATTTAATACATATATATATATATATGTGTATATATGTATTAAATTTTTAGTTTATAAAGAATGGTTTAAAATTTGAAAAAGCAGACATGATCTGTGTAGCATAATATTTATGGGAAAGTCTCAGCAGTAATGCCTCGAATGTTGCTTTTTGAGCCATTAAATACAGCAATTTGGCCGGGCGCGGTGGCTCACACCTGTAATTCCAGCACTTTGAGAGGTCAAGGCAGGTGGATCACCTGAGGTCAGGAGTTTGACACCAGCGTGCCTAACTTGGTGAAACCCCGTCTCTACTAAAAATACAAAAATTAGCCCAGCTTGGTGGCGCACGTCTGTAGTCACAGCTACTTGGCAGGCTGAGGCAGGAGAATGGCTTGAACCCGGGAGGTGGAGGTTGTAGTGAGCCGAGATCGCGCCACTGCACTCCAGCCTGGTGACAGAGCAAGACTCCATCTAAAAAAAAAAAAAGCAACAATTTATATCTACCTCCTCCTGAAATGCTTTTTCATTTTGTTTTGTTTTGAGGAAGGAAAATAATATTTTTATTTGTTACCCCATCAATGATCACTTTCTCCACCCTAAGTTTTTTTTTTCTTTTTTCTTTTTTTTCATTATACTTTAAGTTTTAGGGTACATGTGCACAATGTGCAGGTTTGTTACATATGTATACATGTGCCATGTTGGTGTGCTGCATCCATTAACTCGTCATTTAACTTTAGGTATATCTCCTAATGCTATCCCTCCCCCCTCCCCCACCCCACAACAGGCCCCGTTGTGTGATGTTCCCCTTCCTGTGTCCATGTGTTCTCATTGTTCAATTCCCACCTATGAGTGAGAACAAGCAGTGTTTGGTTTTTTGTCCTTGCAATAGTTTGCTGAGAATGATGGTTTCTAGCTTCACCCATGTCCCTACAAAAAGGACATGAACTCATCCTTTTTTATGGCTGCATAGTATTCCATGGTGTATATGTGCCACATTTTCTTAATCCACTCTATCATTGTTGGACACTTGGGTTGGTTCCAAGTCTTTGCTATTGTGAATAGTGCCGCAATAAACATACCTGTGCATGTGTCTTTATAGCAGCATGATTTATAATCCGTTGGGTATATATCCAGTAATGGGATGGCTGGGTCCAATGGCATTTCTAGTTCTAGATCCCTGAGGAATCGCCACACTGACTTCCACAATGGTTGAACTAGTTTACAGTCCCACCAACAGTGTAAAAGTGTTCGTATTTCTCCACATCCTCTCCAGCACCTATTGTTTCCTGACATTTTAATGATCACCATTCTAACTGGTGTGAGATGTATCTCATTGTGGTTTTGATTTGCATTTCTCTGATGGCCAGTGATGATGAGCAATTTTTCATGTGTCTTTTGGCTGCATAAATGTCTTCTTTTGAGAAGTGTCTGTTCATATCCTTAGTCCACTTTTTGATGGGGTTGTTTGTTTTTTTTTTCTTGTAAATTTGTTTGAGTACTTTGTAGATTCTGGATATTAGCCCTTTGTCAGATGAGTAGATTGCAAAAATTTTCTCCCATTCTGTAGGTTGCCTGTTCACTCTGATGGTAGTTTCTTTTGCTGTGCAGAAGCTCTTTAGTTTAATTAGATCCCATTTGTCAATTTTGGCTTTTGTTGCCATTGCTTTTGGTGTTTTAGACATGAAGTCCTTGCCCATGCCTATGTCCTGAATGGTATTGCCCAGGTTTTCTTCTAGGGTTTTTATGGTTTCAGGTCTAACATTTAAGTCTTTAATCCATCTTAAATTAATTTTTGTATAAGGTGTAAGGAAGAGATCCAGTTTCAGCTTTCTACATATGGCTAGCCAGTTTTCCCAGCACCATTTATTAAATAGGGAATCCTTTCCCCATTTCTTTTTTTTGTCAGAGATCAGATAGTTGTAGACGTGTGGCATTATTTCTGAGGGCTCTGTTCTGTTCCATTGGTCTATATCTCTGTTTTGGTACCAGTACCATGCTGTTTTGGTTACTGTAGCCTTGTAGTATAGTTTGAAGTCAGACAGTGTGATGCCTCCAGCTTTGTTCTTTTGGTTTAGGATTGACTTGGCAATGCGGGCTCTTTTTTCATTCCATATAAACTTTAAAGTAGTTTTTTTTCAATTCTGTGAAGAAAGTCATTGGTAGCTTGATGGGGATGAAATTGAATCTATAAATTACCTTGGGCAATATGGCCATTTTCATGATATTGATTCTTCCTACCCAAGAGCATGGAATGTTCTTCCATTTGTTTGTATCCTCTTTTATTTCATTGAGCAGTGGTTTGTAGTTCTCCTTGAAGAGGTCCTTCACATCCCTTGTAAGTTGGATTCCTAGGTATTTTATTCTCTTTGAAGCAATTGTGAATGGGAGTTCACTCATGATTTGGCTCTCTGTTTGTCTGTTATTGGTGTATAAGAATGCTTGTGATTTTTGCACATTGATTTTGTATCCTGAAACTTTGCTGAAGTTGCCTATCAATCAGCTTAAGGAGATTTTGGGCTGAGACGGTGGGGTTTCCTAGATATACAGTCATGTCATCTGTAAACAGGGACAATTTGACTTCCTCTTTTCCTAGTTGAATACCCTTTATTTCTTTCTCCTGCCTGATTGCCCTGGCCAGAACTTCCAACACTATGTTGAATAGGAGTGGTGAGAGAGGGCATCCCTGTCTTGTGCCAGTTTTCAAAGGGAATGCTTCCAGTTTTTGCCCATTCAGTATGATATTGGCTGTGGGTTTGTCATAGATAGCTCTTATTATTTTGAGATACGTCCCATCAATACCTAACTTATTGAGAGTTTTTAGCATGAAGGGTTGTTGAATTTTGTCAAAGGCGTTTTCTGCATCTATTGAGATAATCATGTGGTTTTTGTCTTTGGTTCTGTTTATATGCTGGATTACATTTATTGATTTTTGTATGTTGAACCAGCCTTGCATCCTAGGGATGAAGCCCACTTGATCATGGTGGATAAGCTTTTTGATGTGCTGCTGGATTCGGTTTGCCGTATTTTATTGAGGATTTTTGCATCGATGTTCATCAGGGATATTGTTCTAAAATTCTCTTTTTTTATTGTGTCTCTGCCAGGCTTTGGTATCAGGATGATTCTGGCCTCATAAAATGAGTTAGGGAGGATTCCCTCTTTTTCTGTTGATTGGAATATTTTCAGAAGGAATTCTCCACCCTAAGTTTTGTTGCCTAATTGGTTTATTTTGTAATGATGGACTTTCTGTATCAGCTGTGGTTCCTGGTTGAAACCAACAGAATCAGATCTTAACTAGGGAACTTACTGGGGGGATATTGTCGGAGAGGGGAACAAAAACAAGAAGCAGATGATAGGTGGGGGTGATGTCTAAGAAGTTAGGGAACATAGCAAGCTGTTCAGAGCCAGAGTGAGCCTAGCAGAATGCCAATGTTGCTACCACCACTGCTACAACCATGAATAACCTCTGCAGTGCCTCTGTCTGGATGACTCTGGGATTCTGTGTCTTCAGAACTGTCTTCTGATTGGTGGGGCTTAGATCACGTGCCAGCTCCCCAGTTACACCTGGGAGTGTGAGGGAAGGATCTGTTCCTCTTTTCTTTCCTAGTGGGAATGAGAAAACTGGCTGTACTCTAGGGCTACCCCAGCAAAGTACCACAGACCGAGTGGCTTAAATACACTATTTTCTCATGCTTCTAGAGGATGGAAGATCCCGATCAAGATGTCACCAGGGCTGGTTCCTTCTCAGGGCTGTGAGGGGAGGATCTGATCCACGCCTTTACCTTGAGCTTGCAGATGGCCACCTTCTGCTCCTGTGCCTTCACATGGTCCTCCCTCTGCACGTGTCTGTGTCCCAATTTCCTCTTCTCATAAGGACACCAGTCACATTGGATTAGGGCCTGCCCTAATAACCTCATTTCCACTCAGTTACCTCTTTAAAGATCCTATCTTCAAATATGTATATGTTTTGAGGTACGGGGGGTTAGAACTTTTATTATTATTATTATTTTGAGGCGCAATTTCACTCTGTCACCCAGGCTGGAGTGCAGTGGCGCGATCTCAGCTCACTGCAACCTCTGCCTCCTGGATTCAAGCGATTCTTGTGCCTCAGCCTCCAGAGTAGCTGGGTTTACAGGTATGCACCACCACACCCAGCTAGTTTTTGTATTTTTAGTAGAGACAGGGTTTCACCATATTGGCCAGGCTGGTCTTGAACTCCTGACCTCAGGTGATCCACCCACCTCGACCTTCCAAAGTTCTGGGATTACAGGTGTGAGCCACCATGCCTGGCTTAACATAATAATTTTTATGGAGGAGGGGGAAGACAAAATTTAGCCTAAATACTGGCATTTCTCTTTCATTGACAGTACAGTGTGGAAGAGAGATGATTCTCCCAGAAAACAAAACAAAACAAAACAAAACAAAAAACAGAGTGCTCTTACAGAAAGAAATGGATTCTGTGCAGTTAAAAAAAAAGACAAATATCATTCTACAGTTTTTTGTAACAATAGTTATGGAAGTTTATATAGATACATATATATTTATATATTTAAACACAAGAAAATACTATGCATATTTTTATACTAGTAAACTTGAACATCTAAAGAATAATACCACACCCACATATCATAATATTCAATGTTGGTAAAGGTGCAAGAAAATGAAAATGCTTTTTTTGTTGGTAGGAATGCCAGCTTTTATCCACTTTCCTGTCATTCTACTTTTATATACTGTTAAAGTGGAGTTGTATCACTTAAATCTCTCCTCGAGAAAGAATTTGCTAGTCAGCTGCAGGGAGTGCAGTCAGCGGACCATTTGTTGCTGCAAATGCTTTCAGGTCTCACCTCAGCTTTCAAGCCAAGGCTACACTCATCTCTGGCAGCCCCCAGTCAATAACTAAGCATGGCAGGGATGCTAGGCCCTGGTCATTTGTATCCAATGCTGGCTTCCTCTAACAGGCAATCTTTGCTGCAGAGCTTCCCTTTAGTTTGGCTGAGATTTGGTCAAATCTACATTGTGATCTGAGCTTTGTCCTCCCCAATCCTACTTCCTCCTCCTTTTGTCTTTCTCAGGTGTTATCCTCTCAAAAACTTCTTGCACCTCCTAACTTTATCTCTGTGTCTGCATCCCAGAGTGTCCAATACCCTCCTGCTATACCCCCTACATATATTTAATAATATTTTTCTTGTTTTTCTACTGTTTTCATTTTTCATAAGTCTTTGCTATTCCAGTTAGGAATGTGCAAACTATTGCACTTTTCAATAATGTAAACCCTGTGGTTTTAATATAATATCTTATTTCTTATTTTATCATCACATCCTTAAGGATGTCATGGAAATTTTGTCATATATTTTTCATGAAATCTGTTAAATTATATTTCTTATTGGCAGTTCACTATCTTCAAGCCTACTTAGGGGTTACTTAATTCAGTGACTCATTTAAGAGTCTGAATAGAAATTTGGATGGGAGCAGAGAGAAATAGGGAGTTATGTCTTTCTGAGTATTTATACTATAGAGTGTAAAACTAAGTGATTATCAGTGGTCAGGGTCTATCCTATAAACTTATGAGCAGAAGAATGTCTGCAGTTAGAAAGAAGAATGAAGCAGATAGAGAAAAAAAAAGAAATAAATTACTGTGAGAAGAGAAATTTTTTTGTGGTTCCCTGGGAAAGGATTAATGCACTATTTGGTCCTTCTGGGTCGGAAGATACCCCAGTCCCAGCTGTATTCCTGAGCTAGTCTGAATCCTTTATTCTGGCTTCGGTGCAACCCTTCAGAGGTTTTCCAATAAACTCCCTTGACTTTGCATATGTTAGTTTAAATTCTGTTGCCATTACGTGCAACTCAGAACGTTTTCATCATCACAACACTTACAGCATTTTGCATAACATAGTAGGGCATTCAGAAAATTTTAGTAAAATATGCATCTTTTGGAATCTTCTAGGTGAGTCTTTTTTCTGTTTCTTCTCATTGGTAACAAAACCTCTTTTATTGTTTGAATTTGTGACACCTTAAGCTGCAGATATATGGTATTGCTAAGCACTGTCTTCTTCAACCTGTTGTCACTTACACAGTATTATGTAGAAAAAGTAATAAGAATTAGAGAGAGAGGAGGAGAAGAAGATGGAAGGTGAGGGAGAGATAGGGTGCTTACTTCCTGTTGGACTAAAGAAGAAATTTTCCTACTCTCTAAAATAATCACTAAAACTAAGAAGAAGTTTTACTTATCTAAAGAGTCCAATTACTGGTTACTCTTCGATAGAGCCAGATTTTAAGTTTACAGCAAGGCAAGGGAACTAGACAGAAACAATTTCCTTGATTGAGCCCTGAATTTGGGCTTGTCACCGGAGTTAGAATTGCCAAGGAGGAGGATGAAGATCTTTTATTTGGATGAGGTTCCTAGATCATCTGGAAACATGGATTCCTACTTGTAGTCTCCAAATGGGCCCTAATATCCCGTGGAGGATACTGAAGGCAAAAGTTCAAAGGGTGAAAACTGGTTGATATGAATGACTCCCTTCTAACAATAATGTTTTAATGACCCACATACACGGACTAAACTTGGGCCTCCAAGAATAAAAATGCTTGGTTTGACCTTAGATACCATGAAAGCAACTTCTGCCTGAGACAGCAATCCAGGGTATCCTTCCAGGTGTCTCATACACTTATGCCAACTCAGAGCTTTCATCTTGATCCTCGGGGATGACCTCATCTTGCATCTAGACCAGGGAAATTGACTAGAAGTCCATGCTTTGACCATATGTCCTGGAGTCACTTTCCAAGTTTTCTGAGATGGTTCCTCTCCTTAGCAGCAATGTTTTATCCTTTTTAATCTTGTCACTCTCAGGAGTAGGGCACCAGAGTACTGAACTTGGTCTCCTGATCAATTTGTTGCCATTTGGAAATGAATGAGCTCTGCTTTTCTGCTGTCATTTGTAATGATTCCAGATTTCCTTTCTGATCCTGTAGCCTGTGAATGGAAAATATAAGACTATAGAGAATACAAATAGTGGTGTTTTCCAAGTATGTGTGCAGACTATATTTCATCTATTAATTCATGATGATGGTGCCCACAAGGGCCAGATGAATCTTTACATCATCTCCAGGCCATTTATACAGCAGATGAAAACAAGATTTTATAAGTAACAAAAAAAGACAGGGCTTTACATATATAGCCTATACAACTTATACTGAAGGGCTCATGAGATTTCTAAAAGAGTTATGTCTCAGTTATTATATCGAAGCTACATGGCTAATGCTGTCACTTGGACATCAGTAGACAAATGGGTACTTGACTAGATTCTTAAGTGTAATGTTTAAGACAAGATAATTGCAAGCAAATCTTACTGATTCTTGGTTATTTATTAATGGAAGAGAACAAATAGATGGCTTATTCTGGGAAAGAAAAAGTGAATAATGCAGCATCTTGCAGTGGCAATAGCTCACACAAGCAACAGGAAGTGGTGATAGGCACTGGGCTTTGGAGTTTCTGTCACCTGGATTTCATTCCAGTTCGGATCCCTTCAATGGTAACCCCTTTAAACTGGCTATAGGAATACCTATCTCATAAGGTTTTTGCTGGAATTAGATGTGATTTTACTTTGTAATATTATATACATCCAAATATTTATAAGATATCCAACATAATGTTTGGTGCCTCATAGGCACTCATTTTTTCATAAAAATGTATTGAGCACTTACTAAATATAGGTACTGTGCTAGGTGTTGGGGATTAAAGGACAGATAAGTCAAAGTTCTTACTTTTAAGAAGGTTATAGTCTAATGGAAGAGACAGGCATATAAATAGATAGTTTTAAATGCCATACGGTAAAGACGATTATAGAGAGAGACATAGGAAATACAGAAGCACAGAGGAGACTCCCATAACAAGCCTGGAGATGGAGGTGGGATCAGGAAAAGCTCTGCGAATAGATTACACTGGAGCTGAGAATGAACCAGAAAAGAATGAATGAAGATCTGGAATGCATACATTTTCAAGATATTGTGATTTCAATATGTCTGAGTTTTCTTTACCCTTTTCCTTTCTTTCATTCACATTGAATCACCAACACTTATGTTTCTAGTGGATTATTGGTGATTCCAGGGTTCAATTTGTTGGTGGCAGAAAAGGAGGAACCAAATATATGGACCATTGTGGGTTTATAATTGCGTATTAAAATTCCTCAGGTTGGCTCTAAAAAACTGGCCTCTTAAAGACTCAGAAAAAAAATATTAGAAAGACATTAATTGCAAAATATCAGGTGTTATAAAATTAGACTCTTAGAGTATAAACAAGAGGGAAAATTAAGGCAGTAAATATTACTGATGTGTCCACATGTTTTAAATCTTGCTTTCCTGAGGTGTAAGCTGCCTAGCAACAGAGCCTCCACAGGCCCTACTCCCAACAGCTGCTCAGCTCTCCAGCCTGGAGTTGCAGAGATCGGGGTCATAGCTCAGGGGGGCCCCAGCTCAGAGCAGAACTGGGAACTAAGGGAACTAAGTCTCTGAAAGTACTAAGACACGTAGGACCCAGAAGAGCTTTGGAGCCATTTAACAATGTGGAATTTTGTTGCCAGTTAAATAGTTTTTTGTGAACTGGCCTTAGTACTTTACCATCTTTTATATAATAACTTTATGCCTTAGCGTTTTACCAGATTTTATAACTTTTTATAACCTTGATCTCAAATAGGATAAGCCCCAAGATGATTACACTGAGACACGTTATAATCAAATTCTCAAGACTCAGGCAGATTTGAAAGCAGCAATAGAAAAGCAAGAGAAAAACTCATAACATGCGATGGAACCATCACAAGGCTATCAGAAAATTTCTCAGCAGAAACCTTGCAGGCCAGGAGAGAGTGGGATGATACATTAAAATGCTGAAAGAAAAAGAACCCAACAATACTATACAAAAGTGTCCTTTAGAAATGAAGGAGAGATACTTTCCCAGACAAACAAAAGCTGAGAGAGTTGATTACTGCTAGACCTGCCTTACAAGAAATGCTAAAGTAAGTTATTTAGGTTAAAACAGAAGGATATTAATTAGTAAGATGAAAACATATAAAAGGTTACAGCTCACTGGTAAAGGTAAGTATATAGTCAAATTCAGAATACTCTAATACTGTAATGGTGGTACACAAATATCTTAAATTTAGTGTAAAAATGAAAAAACAAAAGTTTTAAACATAACTACAGCTATAGTAACTTGTTAATGGCTACACAATATAAAAGATATAAATTGTGACATCAATAAAATCTGGGGAGTATGGAGAAACACAAGTGTAGAGTTTATCTATGCAATTGAAGTTAAGTTGTTATAGGCTTAAAATAGACAAATATAAGATGTTTATGTAAGCCTCATGGTAACCACACATGCAAAAACAAATGAAAAACAATAAAAACAATCTTGCAATAGATACACAAAATAAGAAAAGAAATCAATGTATACCACTATTTTAAAAAAAATCGAATCACGTAGAAAGAATGGGAAGAAGAAACAAGGGAAGTATAAAAGAGAAAATAATTGATAAAATGGCAATAGTAAGTACTTACCTATCAATAATTACTTTAAATATAGATGGGTCAAATTCTCCAATCAAAAGAAATAGCATGGATGAATAGATTAAAAAAACCCAATATCCAAGACTATGCTACCTGTAAGAGATTCATAAACCAAAAGTGAATAAATAGAAAAAGATATTCTATACAAATGGTATCAAAAGGGAGCAGAGGTGGCTATACTTATATCAGACAGAAAAACTTTAAGTAATAAACTTGTCAACAAGAAACAAAGAGGATAATTATATAATGACAATGGAGTCAATTTGTCAGTAGGATATAACAATTGTAAGTATATATGCACTCAACATCAGAGCATCTAAATATATAAAGCAAATATTAACAGAACTGAAGGAAGAAATATATAGCAATACAATGATGGTAGGGGATTTCAACATACCATTTTAAACAATAGTTGGATCATCCAGGCAGAAAATCAATAAGGAGACAGTGGATTTGAATAACACTAGAAACCAAATGGAAATATACACAGAACACTCTAACCAACAGCAGCAAAATCCACATTCTTCTCAAGCACATGTGGAACATTCTTCAGGATAGACCATGTTCGGCCACAAAACAAGTCTTAGCAATTTGAGAAGGTTGAAATTATATCAAATTTATTTTCTGATCATATTGGTATGAAAATAAAAATCAGTAACAGGAGGAATCTTGGAAAATTCACAAATATGTGGAAATTAAACAACATGCTCCTGAAGAACCAATGCATCAAAGAGGAAATCAAAAGAGAAATGAAAGAATACCTTGGCAGGGAGCGGTGGCTCACGCCTGTAATCCCAGCACTTTGGGAGGCCGAGGTGGGCGGATCACGAGGTCAGGAGATGGAGAGCACGGTGAAACCCCGTCTCTACTAAAAATCCAAAAAAAAAAAAAAAAAAAAAATTAGCCGGGTGCAGTGGCGGGTGCCTGTAGCTGAGGCAGGAGAATGGCGTGAACCCGGGAGGCGGAGCTTGCAGTGAGCTGAGATCGTGCCACTGCACTCCAGCCTGGGCAACAGAGCAAGACTCCGTCTCAAAAAAAAAAAAAAGGATACCTTGACATAAACAAAAATAAAAACACAACATCACAACTTATGAGATGAGATGCAGCAAAAGCAGTTCTAAGTCAGAAGTTTACAGTAGTAGACACCTATTTATAATCTTTGCCAAGAGTGTCAAGAGCCCACAACGGGGAAAGGACAGTCTCTTTACTAAATGGCGTTGGGAAAGTTAGATACCTACATGCAAAAGAATAAAATCTGACTCTTATTTCATGCATATACAAATATCAACTCAAACTGGAATAAGATTTAAATGTAAGACCTGAAAGTGTAAAACTTCTAGAAGAAAACATAGGGAAAAAGCTTCTTGCCATAGCTACAGGCAATGATTTTTTGGACATGACTCCAAAAGCACAAGAAACGAAAGCAACACTGGACAGGTGGGATTGCATTAAACTAAGGAGCTTCTGTAAAGCAAAGAAAACAGTCAATAGAGTGAAGAGTCAATGTATGGAATGGGAGAAAATGTTTGCAAACCATGTATTTGATAAGGGGTTAATACCTGAAATACATAAAAATTCAAAAAACAAAATAACACATAACAACATGCCCCACACAATCAACTGATTAAAAAATGAGCAAAGAACCTGAATAGGAATTTCTCCTAGTAAAACATACAAATAGCCAACAGGAATATGAAATGTTCTCGACATCATTAATCTGAGAAATTCAAATAGAAATCACAAGATATTACCTCATACATGTTAGAATGGCTATTATCAAAAAGACAAAAGATAACAAATGTTGGTGAGGGTGTGGAAAGAAGGGAAGATTTGTACACTGTTGGTGGGTATACCAGTTGGTACAGATATTATGGAGAACAGTATGGAAGTTTCCTCAAAAAAATTTTAAATAGAACTATCATATGATTCAGCACTTCCACTTTTGAATATTTATCCAAAGGAAGTGAGATTAGAATCTTGAAGGGGTATCTGCGTGCCCATGCTCACTGCAGCACTGTTCAGAATAGACAAGAAAACAACCTAAGTATCTATGGATGCATGAATAGATGAAGAAAATCTGATGTATATATACAGTGGAATATTATTCAGCTCAAAAAGAGGGAAATGCTGCTATTTGCAGCAACATGGATATACCCAGAGGACATAGTGCAATATTAGATAAGAAAGATAAATGCTGTATGATCTCACTTATATGTGAAATGTAAAAAGGAGAATTCATAAAAGCAGAGAGTAGAATGGTGGTTACCAACGGTTGGGGGTTAGGGGAAATGGAGAGGTATTAATTCATGGGTGCAAAGTTTCAGTTATGCAGGAGGAATAAGTTCTAGAGATCTAATGTACAACATGAGGAGCACAGTTAATAACACTGTATTGTATATTTGAAATTTGCTAAGGTGGTAGGTCTTAAGTGTCCTGTTCTCTCCCTCCCACACAAATGGTAACTAGGTGAGTTAATGGATGTGTTAATTAGTTTAATTGTAATCATTTCACAATGCATACGTATATCAGAGCATCATGTTGCACACCCTAAATGTACACAATTTTTGTTTGACAATTATATTTCAATAAAGCTGGAAAAAAATGAAAAAGTATACATAAAAACTAATAAAGGGGGGTAGTCAACTATGGCAAATATTTTATTCCAGTATAATACAGCAAAATTGATTCAATGGAAATTGATAAGAATAAAATAAATTGAATCTGAGACATCATCTTTAAACACTGTAATTTTCAAAGTAATGCCAAAGAAATCATTTGTTACTGATGTCAGAACACTCAGGTATTTGGGAAAAACGCCGTTTTAAAAATTATGCTTCTACCATATAATGGTTATGAATTATTCAATAAATGTATGGGGGCAACATTGTTTATGACACATTTCCTGCCAACTTCTGTTTTTCACTAAATGTTAACAAAAAACAAACTTGAGGCAGCTTCATAATATAATCAGTAATAGAAGCAGATGGCACTTCTTTGACCCTTCATTTTAGCTTCTAGGCATTTGCAATCAGTTATATGCAAGATGTAAGGACAGACAATATGCATTAAAATTAACCCTATCTTTTTTAGCTGTCAAAAAATAGACTTGGTCATAAAATTTGAGAGTAAAGAACCCGAGATATCATCCAGTCCAATTCTTGTATTTTATAAGTGAGAAAACTCTTGGTCAGAGAGGCAGTAAATTGACCAGCTCAAGGACACACAGGTAGTAAACGGGAGCAGATCTCAGGTACTTGACTTAGTGCCAGAGACTCCTTGCCCCCACTTCCAGTATCAAGGCTGTCTTTTCTATCAGGGGAAATTCAAGTATTTGTCTATTATTTAAAATTATAAAACATTTAAAATTATAAAAATGAACAATAATAATACTCGAGGGTACCTTGCCACCCAGTTCTGTCAAAAGATAAGACATTGCCATATTTATGTCAGATTTAAAAAAATCATGAGTTTAAGTATTCTTTAATAGATCAGAAACGTTACATTCAATTTACGGTGAAATAACAGCACATTAGCCATGGATTCATTTGCAACTTTTAAAAAAGTCAGTTACATAAATACTCCTAATACCCTCAAAATGATAATAATGATACAAACATTATTACCAATCATAATAAGTAACCATCATTGCTCTTATGATATAACAGGCACTTATTTGTATATTTTGTATTATTTTATATAAAATTACAATTTTGTTATTGTCCTAGAGTTCAACTCATTTTCTTCTGGACAAACTATTTCTCTTTTGTCATTGTTCTTTTTGGTTGAAATAGTAGTAGCAAATGTGTCGGATAAACCTGTTTTACTCTGGTGAGCCCCATAACTTCTAGTTTCCTAAATAGTTTCTTCATATAGGAAAAACCAGGTGCTTTATTTGTGAGGTGTACACTGCCTTTTTTTTCAGACTACACAACTTCAAGAGCACAGCTGGTGCTGGATTTTAGCCTCCACTTTTCTTCCCTGTTGCACACTCTTGTTCAGGGGCAATGAATGGCAGGTCTGATGGTCAAAAGGAGATGACTCTTCAGTCTGGTGAGTGAATAAGTTCAAGACGTGGCCAATCTAAAATGAGAAATATTGTGAAAACATTTTAATTTGGCTTTGGATGGGTTTATTGAACTCATGTTTGAATATTGGTTATATCTGATGTTCTGAAAATTCATGATCAAAGAGAATGAGGAAACCGTGCTGTGAATGAAGCCTAGACTGAGGAGAAGCTGGGAATCCATCCAGGTTTTTCTCACAGAAATCAAACCTTCCTTGGAAGAGATCCTAAATTGAAGTGATTGGATTTCAAAGCACATTCCTCCACAGAGTAACATTAACTGCAAAGCTAAAGTGACAGGAAGAATGAGTGTAATTTGAGGTATAGTACAAAAGTCCCACCTGACTTCAGCTATTTCTACATCATTTTCCTCCATGACCAGAAAATTCCCCACAGAATAAAATAAAGATGGTGACTTTGTCATCCCCAAGCACCACCACCTCCTCCACTTTATGTTCCACCCACTTTGTACATCCTACCTTTCCCTAAGCAGATAGAGATCTTTCACATTTCAGGACATTTGTTCATACCACATATTTCCTGGCCTGGCATTCCTTTTCTTTTTCTATCTGGAAAACCCTTACTAGGTTAAATTTCAGGATATATATCTCAGGAATATAGGTAGTTACAAATAGGTGCAAATCTAAAGAGGATGAGCAAAAATGTGTATTTAGACTATTAGAATTTGAGTGGAATCTCAAAAGCCTGAACTTGAAAAAGTGTCTAGTACATTGTGTGTACTCAAGAAATGTTAGTTGAGTGAATCAAGTCAATAAGGTACATGTTTAAGGGTCTTGATGATTTTTGCTGGGTTAAAAGGTCATCTTCTGTAGCTTTTTATTCACAGGATAGCCCTTGTATAGAGCTCCATCCACAAGCTGCCATGCTCAGTGCCTTATATGAAGGAGATTCATTGGCTTGTGGAATCACAGATTAAATATATTACCAGGGAAGTGGTGTACCTGGGAAGAGACTTAGGCATTCATATACCTGACATGCATTTCTTTACTCCTGTTGCGCTGATTTACTCTGATTTACTCTTGTGTCCTGCCCTGAGTCTGTTTCTTGCTTTAGCCTTCCAGCTCCTGGATGAGATTTGGAGCCTGCCCTGGCACCCTAACACACTTAGCTGGGGCCTGGGTACACTTGGTTGTGTCTTGCTCTTCCATGGGGGTGCAGATTCTAGCCCTTTCCTATCCAGCCACTAGCTAAGGATCATGCTTCCAAAAACTGGCCACTGGGAATTGTGACGCTCCTCCCTCTCTGGCATGTGTTGTTCTTATCCTGCACCACAGTGGCCAAGGGCATGAGCCCTAGAGTCAGATGGACCTGGGTTGCCTTCCAGCTCATTTCTATCTAAGTTTAGTCGAGGTTCTCAACCTCTTATCTGTAATTAGAGCTAACAATAAATCTTTATGTTGTGAAGATTAAATAATAATGTAGAAAACACACAATACGGTCCACATAGGAGTGATTAATATCTCTTTGACTTGTAAGGATAAGAACACTGGCCCAAAGCCATGAGCACTGGCTACTGCAATGGATATTGGTCTACCTGGGTTCTGGTTACTACCATTTAGGGGTCACATCCGTTGTTGAGTAGGCAGCTGTCCTTGCAGTCTGTGTTCCTTTTGTATTTCTGTTCTCCTTGAGCCAAATTCTAACAAGGAAGGAAGAAGAGGAGCATGGAAGAATCTATCTGTCTCATAATTTTACCTTGGCCTTGGTATGCCAAAAGAAATTTATTATTTTGGAACACAGTAATTAAGTAGGCAGAATATAAACTGTCAATAATATCAACAGAGCAATTCATTCTGCAGAATAGGTGCTTTAATTAATAAATTGACTTTAAACAAAAGTTTGCCATGTGTAAGCCAAAATCTTGCATAATTCACTGAAAGAAAAGGACGAGATGACTTTATTTTTCAAGTGTTTCTAAATAATATTCATAAATGATGTGGAATATATATTCTAGGAAATAAATCAGGATATTTATCTAGAAATTGTGACATTTATTTATTTATTTTTGAGACAGTCTCACTCTGTCACGCAGGCTGGAGTGCAGTGGCATGATCTCGGCTTACCGCAACCTCCGCCTCCTGGGTTCCAGAGATTCTCCTGCCTCAGCCTCTCAAGTAGCTGGGACTACAGGTGCATGCCACCATGCCCAGCTAATTTTTTTTTTGTATTTTTAGTAGAGACGGGGTTTCACCGTGTTAGCCAGGATGGTCTCGATCTCCTGACCTTGTGATCCGCCTGCCTCGGCCTCCCAAAGTGTTGGGATTATAGGCTTGAACCACTGTGCCTGGCCAAATTGTGACCTCTAAAATGATGCCCAAATTCTGGGGAAATTGCATTTATGTTCAACATATTTCGTTGTCTCATTCTAGTCGTGTAGTAAAATGGACATAGATTTTGGAGTCCGACGACCGTGGTTTTGAATTTCACTCTAGTTACTTAATATCAATGAGCTTTAATTTTCTCTTAGATGAAGTAGGTTTAGTTTCTTTTTTTTTTTTCAGGATGTCTGTACAGATTAAATACGATAATGCATGTCAAATGCCTGTGTCATGCCAGAATCAGTTTACATCCTTATCTTTTCCTTCCAAACCTCTATGGAAGCACGCTTATCTTAAATGAACTTAGTGAGAGTACACATCTTCTCATGTGAAAACTACTCTGCATTCATATTCTCATACAAGAAATCAATGTAATCTAATATTCTAAAACAGAACTTGACAACTCTCTGATCTTTTCTTCTTTTGGGAAGTGATAGAGTAAGTGAAGTGAGTGAATTTATTGACATGAATAAATGGAAAAAGGGTTGCTACTGAGCATGTGTTATTATGAGTGTTATGAGCATGTGTCATTATTCATTGCACAAATAATTATTGGGCTCCTAGCACAAGTACAGCACTATTCTAGGTGCTGAGGATACCATAGTGAACATAACAATCAAGTCCCTGGCCTCATGAAACTTAAGCGCTAGTGAGGGGTTACGGAAAATAAATACATCAAATATAAATGCTGCTATAGACAGTGATCATGATGTTAAAAAATAAAGCAAAATAAGAGGGAAAAGAAGTGCTGGTATGGATATAGAATTACTAATTTATATAGCTTTGATAAGGTAATGTTTGAGCAGGGATTTGAAGGAGTGAAGGAATGTTTAGAGATTAAGGCTAAAATTGTTCCATGCAGAGAAACAGTGAGTTGTAAAGACTCTTGAGGAAGGAGAGGTCATGGACAGTTTAAAAAAATCCCAAGAAGGTTGCTATAATTCAAGCAAAAATGAGAGTTTAAAAGATGAGACCTGATAAACAAATTATAGAGATCTGCTATAGAACTTTGTGCCTGCAGTTATTGTACTGTGTACTTAAAAATGTGTTAAGAGGGTAGACTTCACATTGTTATGACCACGGTAAAAAAAAATTAAAATTAAAAAAAGAAGCACGTGTTGGCCGGTTGGCTGTTGTTCCCAGAGGGGCAATTTGTAAATTTGTGGAGGATTTTTGGTTGTCAGAATGATTGGGATGTGCTATTGTCATAATGAGTGGAGAATAGGGATGCTAGATGTATTGTAATAGGTGGGACAGTCCTGCAGTGAAGAATTGTCTTATATCTCATGTAACTTTCAAATATATGGATGAGTATTTGTGTACTATAGAGATGTTACATATAATTGTGCAGATGTGGATGGCAGAATCTTTGGAAGCATCATTGATAGGGATCAGCTGGGCATGGTGGCTCCATGAGATTGTGTCGAGCACAATCTGTATAGCTAGAAGTGGAATCCCTGAATGCTGGTGAAAAACTAAAGTTTTCTGAGTCTAGAACCTAACCGTATTTTACATATAAGCACAAAGGGGTTTTTTTTGGTAGTATTTTATGATTATGGAATTTCTTAGGAATGTAACTACTATGCATATAAAAGAAAATGGTTTTATTTTCTCAGAAACTTAACTGAGAGTTATTCACAATTGTACATGTCAGAATCTAATCAGAAATAAATCACATGGTAATTTAACCAGGAAAAATTTAACATAATTTATTATTAACTATAACATGGAATTAGAATAATAAGGGACAGATTAGTAGGAAGAGAATCTTAAAGAATACAGGAATGAGAGATACGATTACCACTATCCCTAAGGCTGAGGGAGAATATGCAAGGAAGACCCACCCACCCAGGTTGGGTGCATGCTGAGAGCCAGTATTTGTTGGAGAGGGCATGGCCATGGCCCATTAGATGGTAAAGAAGTTGTTGGGATTCAGCACTGAAAATCCACCCCTTGGGACATTAAAAAAAATCAGGTGTTAGGGAAAGCCAGTCATTGGGAAATGTTTCTTAGAAATGATCGACTATAAAATGAGTGAGAGGATGGGGTACAGTAGCTTGTCCCCAGGATACCAGCACTTGAGGGGAGCTGAGACAGGAGGATCCTTTTAGGCCAAGAGTTTGAGACCAGTCTGAGCAACATAATGAAACCTCCTCTCTACAAAAACTAAAAGAAGTCCTGTGTGATGGCACACAGCTGTAGTCCTACCAGCTTGGGAGGCTGAGGCAGGAGAATTGAGCCCAGCAGTTGGAGGCTGCAGTGAGCTATGATCACATCACTGGGATACAGCATGGGTGACAGAGTGAGACCCCAACTTTACACACACACACACACGTGTGCGCGCACACACACACACACACACACACACACTGAGTGAGGGGTGTGCTGAAGGAACTATTGGCTGCTAGGTGCTGCTGACCACTATTCATTGCAGAGCTGGATGCTAGAAAAGTGGTCATGCTGCAGGAGTCTGGTACTGGAGGAGCTACAGGCACTTCAGGAGTTGGGTGATGAAGAAATTGCATGCACTGCAGGATCTGGACCCCAGAGAAGCAGTCATGCTACACGAAGCTGGCATTGAAGAAGCTGCCCATGCTGCAAGAACTATGTGCTGTAAAAGCCAAAACACTACAGGATCTTGCAAAGAGTAGCGCGAGGGAACCAGGAAGGAAATCCCTTACCTCCTGTACCCTCTACTGACATAGGTTAACATTATAAAAAGAAAAAATATTTAAAGAACTGAGCTCTATTTTCATGGAGCAGGCAATGAAGGATAGATTTGGAACTGAAAGGCAATGAACTACTAACTGGCACAACCATATAGGAAAAATCATGTCACTGATGGCAATCCATTTGTCTTTTGCCAGTTTGTCAGTTGCCATTTAAATATGTCTGTATTTGTTTTTGGTGGTTCTACATATGGATGCAACCTTCTGACCACTTTATTTTGTCTTCTGTTGTAGTTGTGCTTGAGTATTTTGAAACTGAAATTTATTTTATTACAAATGTTTTTCTTTTATTCCTCAGGCCATTATATTAATATGTTTTGAAATTATATATTTAGGTGTGTTGCATAATATGTGTATTAGTCTGTTTTCATGCTGCTAATAAAGACACACCTGAAACTGGGCAATTTGCGAAAGAAAGAGATTTATTGGACTTATAGTTCCACATGGCTGCGGAGGCCTCACAATCATGGTGGAAGGCAAGGAGGAGCAAGTCACATCTTATGTGGATGGCAGCAGGCAAAAAGAGAGCTTGTGCAGGGAAACTCCCATTTTTAAAGCCATCAGATCTCGTGAGAGTTATTCAGTATCAGGAGAACAGTACGGGAAAGACCTGCCCCCATGATTCAATTACCTCCCACTGGGCTCCTCCTATGACGCATGGGAATTGTGGGAGCTACAATTCAAGATGAGATTTGGGTAGGGACATAACCAAACCATATCAATATGTGCTTTCATTTGATGACAATGAAAACATTTGTTCTCTAAAGTTGTGATTGGTTAAATAAGGTTGAGATAGGGACCATATGTCGTTGTTAGGAGTCTTGGTGAGAGGAGAAGCCACTGGAGTGTGTTGAGCAAAGGAATGACATGATGCAGCTCATGTTTTAAAATGATAACTTTTTAGGAGAAGGGCAACAGTGCAAGCAGAAAGACCAGTCTATTAGCCAGAGTCCTGATAAGAAACAGAAGGTACATTCAACTGGGATTTTAAAGAGAATTCAATAAAGGAGCAACTTACAAATGTGTGGGCAGGTTCTAGAGAACTACTAAGGGATGTTCAAGCACCCAGGGAAAAGCAGCAACAGGAAATTGTTACCATCCTCGGACTTAAAGGAGTAGGGAAAGGAATTTTTGTTACTGGAACAAGAGGCTAACTGAAGCCACAGGGGAGGAACTGGGTGATTTACCAGAATTGATTTGCCTAGGCAGGATAATAAATCACCCAATCTTGTCTCCTCTCACTTTACTATCTTCTGTAAGTGTCTACCATTGGCCAAATCCAACCAGAAACCAGAGGACAAGTGATCTTATGTGATGCTGGCCATTGGGGTTAGCCTCCTGGCTAAGACCTCCTGGGTTAGCCTCCCAGGATAGCCTCCTGGGTTAGACCCAGATCAGAGCAGAGAAAGGCCTAGAATGGATTTAGATGGGAAGTAAATAGAAAATATAGATTTGGGGCCAGGCTCAGTGGCTCACACCTGTAATCCCAGCATTTTGGGAGGCCGAGGCAGGGGGATCTCCTGAGGTCAGGTGTTTGAGACCAGCCTGGCCAACATGGTGAAACCCTGTCTCTACTAAAAATACAAAAATTGGCTGGGCGTGGTGGCGGTCGCCTATAATCCCAGCTACTTGGGAGGCTGAGGCAGGAGAATCGCTTGAACCTGGGTGGTGGAGGTTGCAGTGAGCCAAGATCATACCACTGCACTCCAGCCTGGGCAATACAGTGAAACTCCATCTCAAAAAAAAAAAAAAAAAAAGAAAAGAAAATATAGATTTGGGCCAATTAATTCTAAAAACAACAGCAGTTACTTCAAAGTCTTTTGGCTGCTATCTTATTGCATATGAGATAACTTAACAATGGGGCTGATTTATTCTAGGACACATTTTTGAAAGGTAGCCTCTTTGATCCTACACAGTTACGAAGAAACACACTGGAGCAGGTCAAGAGCAATTCTTACTTGCTTTTTTCCTGGGATATGCTACACTTCTTACTTCCTAGGGTCTGTTTTCTCCTCCCTTCCCTTCATTATCCTGGTACCTATGCTGTAGGTTATTTTTATAGGGACCTCTAGTACCTGGGAGATGTCTAGGTCTCAGTCTTCTTCCATCCACTTCATCAAAAGAAGCTCATTAGCTGGAAACCATCATTCTCAGCAAACTATTCGCAAGGACAAAAAACCAAACACCACATGTTCTCACTCATAGGTGGGAACTGAACAATGAGAATACATGGACACAGGAAGGGGAACATCACACACTGGGGCCTGTTGTGGGGTGGGGGGAATGGGGAGGGATAGCATTAGGAGATATACCTAATGATAAATGACGAGTTAATGGGTGCAGCACACCAACAGGGCACATGTATACATATGTAACAAACCTGCATGTTGTGCACATGTACCCTAAAACTTAAAGTATAATAATAATAATAATAATAATAATAATAATAATAATAAAAGAAGCTCATTACTGCAGCATGAAAACGAACTAATCTGAAGATGAAATTTCTATCAAGCCACTCAAGACTATCTTGAGAAGCAGGGAGTTCCCACTCATCAGAGGTGTTTGGCTATTAATATTGGAGCAGATTTAAGTTTTGGATGTGTGGTTGGCCCTATTACTTTTAAAATATCCTCTCCAATGCTGAAACTATGCAATAGTCTGCAGTTGAAGGTGTTTGAATAATGGAAGCACCCTGATCGGCTTTGGCTTCTGCTGCTGGGTTCAGCTAAAATGGAAAGGAATTGAGGCTGAGAGGTGAAAATGTGAAGAGGGGAAGGTTAGGAGGAAGAAAAGCATGTTTTATTGCACATTTGAGGTTGTGTTTTATTCATTTCAAAAGTAACTTTTCCTATTGGAACTACCTTTGGAGTTGGAGCTGCTTGCTCTCCCAGATCAATAGGTTTGAGTGCTGGGAATGAAACTCATACTTATCATATATGGATGCTGCATCTTTGCAATAAAGCTTCAGGTCATCTAACCTTGCCCATTCCAGGCTCTGACTGTCATCTGATACTCTACATCTTACATTACATTTTCTGGGACGTTGTATTCATTTCCAATTGCTACTGGAACAAATTGTAGTTCTGGAGTTCAGGAGTCTGAAATGCTCTAACTACTAAAATCAAGGTGTAGGCAGGACTATGTTCTTTCAGGAGGCTCTATTCAAGAATCTATTTTCTTACATTTTCCAGGTTTTAAAGACTATCTGCCTTCTTTGGATTCTAACCTTTTCCTCCCTCTTCAAAGCCAGCAGTGCAGCATCTCTCAATTTCTCTCTTATTCCGACTCTGTCATCACATCTCCTTCTCTGACTCACGGTCCTGTCTTCCTCTTCTAAGGGCTTTTGTGATTACATGGGGCCTACCTGGATAATTCAGGATAACCTCTCTGTCTCAAGATCCTTAATCACCCCATGCAAAGTCCATTTTGCCATATAAGGTAACATAGTCACAGATTCTGTGGATTAGGATATGGACATATCTGGGGGTGGCATTATTCAGCTTATCATGGAAATTGATACTTAAAATCTATTCCCAGGTCGAGGAGAGGACTGAGGTCAGGTGAGGGTGGCAACGCCTGAGTTACTCTCTCTTGTCTACTGAATTACTGAACTGTTCAGCCACACTATAATTTCAGACCCCGCCCCCCCCCCCCCCCCCCCACCAAGAGCCATCCTAATGAAGTATGCATTTTGGTAGTCATTTGTGCTGTTTATGAAATATTTTTAGCCCTTCTTTTGGACACATGGAAATATTGCACTTCACTGCCCCATAGGGCCACATGACGTGCTGTGGCTAATGAAATATGAGCAGGAATGACAAATATCCCCTGTGGGCTGAAGTTGTTGTTTTTGTTTTTTTTTTTTGAGATGCAATTTCACTCTTGTTGCCTAGGCTGGAGTGCAATGGCATGATCTTGGCTCACTGCAACCTCTGCCTCCTGGGTTCAAGTTATTCTCCTGCCTCAACCTCCTGAGTAGCTGGAATTACAGGCTTCTGCCACCATGCCTGGCTAATTTTCGTATTTTTAGTAGAGATGGGGTTTCACCATGTGGGCCTGGTTGGTCTTGAACTCCTGACCTCAGGTGATCCTCCTACCTCGGCCTCCCAAAGTGCTGGGATTACAGGTGTGAGCCACTGTACCTGGCCGAGGGCTGAAGTTTTAAGGGCTGGTGCTTGATTTGCCACATTCTCCTATTCTTGCCACGGCAAGTGTAGCAGCACACAGGAAATCTCCCTTGGTCTTGGTCCTTGAATGAGAATGAATGAAGTACAGTGCCTCTTCCTGTGCCCCAGCTAACCCCCAAAGGACATACAGCCTGCATGAGAAATAAACTCTGTTCTTTTAAGCTATTCAGATCTTGGCATCGTTTTTGCCCCCTCATGTCCTATCCTTCCCTGATGCAGGCATCTTCCAAAACAAATCAAATGAAGGCTTGTTCCCTACTCCAATCCTTCCCACCAGGGGCACCTATCTTCATGCTCTGTACATCTAGGAAAACTCCTGGATCCTAAGACAGCTGGGGACCACTTACATCCCAGTTTGGAGGATGCTCTTTATTTATGCTTCCATTCACCTTTCCAAAATTTGCAGACTAAGGACCAGAGCAAGCCTATCAACCTGATCTGAGAGGAATATATGCAAAACTATATATTTTAAATGTCACATGACTGGTCCACTCAGCAGCCCTTGTGGATTTCACATATGAAACTCCACTGCTTTTTAATCTCTTGGGTATCCCTTCCACTTCTTTCTGTACCTCTGGGTTTCACCATTACTCTGGCAGTTGCTAGAATTTCAGCTCACCTTAAAGGCTCTGTGACCTCTTTCTTCTGACACACAGACACTACCTGCTGGGGGCCAAGAATGAGTGTGATGTACCTGTGGCAGCTGACTCCATCACTTTTCCTCATGTGCATCGCAACTGTGGTTTACCAGCCACTGGCCTCACTGCTGAAACCCTACCAATTCCAATAGAACCCAGTAATTCACATTTACTTCTTGGAGGCAGCTGGAATGTGCTCGAAATAGTTCCTTGGATCCCATTCATCCAGGACCCAGAAAGAACACAGCCTCAATAACAGTGTGAGAATGCATCTCTGATTTAGGAGTGTACTCCGGATTAGGTAAACTCAGCCCCGATAGGGGAGAGGGTCTCATGGGGCAAGTTCAACTCCAGCCATCAACCTCTAAATAAATCTGGCCCATCCACACTGCACACCACTGAGGATGGATATAATCCTGTTGATGCAATTTTCCTAAACACCCTCCTTTGCTCTCTCTTTTTTCCAGGTCCTGTTTCATACCCCAGGATCTCCTTACCTAGAAGATGTGTTCAAATGCATGTCTCCAATTTTAACCTGAGCCATTTTTCTTAGGATATGAGCTCATACTGCTCCTCTGGCTCAGGTACCTGCAGCTTCTGCCTCCCACCCTCACCCTGGGAGACCTGTCCTTGCAGAGACCAGCTTGTGTGATCTCTCTGCCAGTGTATGGACGTCACCTCCTGGAAGTCTCTAAACTTTTACTCTCTCCTCAGTAGTGTCAGACATGATCAGTGTTCACTAATAGGATACGATAGAATTTCTCAATTTTTTAGGTTAGCTTGACGTGCATTCAAGAGTTCAGATGTGTGCTAAAGCTTGTACTTTGAACTATTAGCTTTTAGAAGCATTCACTCTTTCTCGGAAAATAACCTGGGAGTTCCCCAAATGGGGCAGGGCAGTGAGACTAATACCCTCTGAGAACATTTAGGTCATGGTGTTCATGTTCTAAATCATATCAGGGCAGCCACGATTCTTACAAACTAATGACGAAGAAATTGCCCTGCTTTTCAGTGACTTTCCAGTGTCTTCCTCCAGGCAAGTGCATAGAGGTAATCACAAGCAGATGGGAACCCCAGGCCTGATTGTGCATTCCTTATTTATTATAGAGCTCTGTGCAAGGAGAGGCAGAAGAGCATGTGTGGGGAACGGGGCAGCGTTCAGGTCCTCATGCTGCTACCCACAAATGGGATAGAATTGCAGTTAGGACACTTGGAAATTGAACAAAGGGAGCTCATCCTCTAATATTAAATTTTGAGGTGATTTTATCACATGTGACGGGATAAAAGAAGGACATTTTGAAGATGTGGTCAGGTAGGAATATTGGTATGAGGTCTTCTAGAGCAACTTCTTTAACTGGGAGATTGCCTGAGAACTTTCTAAGAAATAGCAGCATGCCTCAAAATATTGTTTGATTTTTGCCAATTTTTTTTTTCCTGTGAAATTTATCATACTTAAACTTTCAAAATAGATACAAAAAGAACGGGACCAGATTTTTTCTTCATTTCAGTCAGTTATTGAGACAGAAAACTGAGATTTAAATAATACTAGATTTTTAAAATGCAGAAATTCAGGAGTAATTTTATTAGGCAGGCTCAGACTATGGAGAAACATATAAAATAATAAAATAAATTGCTAGCTCCTTAATACATTTACTCTTGTTTTGTCCTGTGGTTTGCCTGTACTCCACCAAGCTAACTCCTCTCCCGTATTTTGCAGGTGTTAATCTAGATTTTTAAAAAAATGTTGTTATACTGACTCAAGGCCCACAAAACAGTTCAATTTAAAACACAAAGAAAAGAAATGACGTGAAGCTGTAGCAGGAGCAATAACAAAAAGTATTTCCTAACAGTGCAAGTATGATACTGCATTTTATTTTGACCTCACATAACACATTGAAAATGATCTAATTTCAGTTTATATCTCTTCACTATGCAGGGTATAACAGAACAAATAAAGATAAGATGCTTTATTCTTTGTTAAATGACCGTTTGACTAAATTATACTTCTTTATATTTACAAATAACTAATGTGTGTGCGTATGTGTGTGTGTGTGTGTGCCTATGACATTTCTTTCCCCCCCACCACCAAATTACTCTATAAGATGGATTTTCTATTGATAACAACTTCAGTTCTAATGGAAAGAAGTGCTTGTCTGTTAAACCGTGGAATATTAGGATGGCTAAATGAGTAACAGGGATTTGTAGAAAATCAGAAATTGTGGATTCAAATTCCAGCTCTAGTATTAATTATTGCAAATGTTTCACAAGTTACCAAGATCCTTGAACCTCAATTTCTTCATCTGCAAAGGAGCGGTAGTAACATTTCTTGTATATGCTCTTCCTAATCCTATTGGTTCAGGCTCTCACTATTTTTCACGTGGATGCTTTGCATTTGCTCTCCTACCCTTAGAGAACAGCCTTACCATCCTCCCGCCAGCTTCTTCCCAGCAAGCTCACTCCCAGCTTGAAGACTCTGGTGAAACAGCTCCTCTTCCACCCCAGCATCCCACATAAACTTGATTGTACCAATCTCAGAACCACTCAACAACTTTGCATATTCTTTTATTACAGGAGGTTTTCAGACATCCTGTAAGTCTCTTTACATGTTTGTCCCCTCCACTGATGCCCACAATCCTGGAGGTTAGGGACCATGACCTACTCCTTTTTCTCCACAATGCCTAGCAAGGTGCCTGGCCCTCAGTGGCACCTGGTAAAATGTTTGTAGCCCTTGTCCCAGGGCTGCTGTTGGTTTCTTTGAAAACACAAGAGAAATAGATAATTACAGAAATAATAGGAATATTTTGAAAAGAATCTTTGTTGCTTCTGAATTTGTTTCTGCTTGTACACCTGTGTGGATGGGTCATGGCAATTCTCACCCTCTAAGTTTCAGACACATGAATCTGGTACATTCATGTAGCTTTTCTTTTTAGGTTAAATAATTCCCAATTCCTGTAGTCATGATTTATAGATCCCGTTTTCCAACTCTTTAATCATTTTCACTGCATTTTTCTGGAACTTCTCCAAGTTCTCTATTCACTTATGTTTCAGGCTCCAAATGACATGGTATTGAAATACTGAGTGAAAGAATTATCTCCACTTTCCTATATTCCATGTCCTTATTTATACATAAGCACTTTTTCCTTCTAATCAGTCTACAAATATTAATGAGGCACTTATGCAATACCTGGCACTGGGCTTCAAAGTTTTTGGCAGTTTCAAATAACATGATTCTCTCTGTGAAACAGGCTTTTCTTTGGTGGTATTACATGAAAATCACTATATTCATAAGCATCTGTATCATAGTCTAAGTGGAGTGCCTTTCCATGTCAATAAACAATACTGTTTCTTATGAGGTTTGGCTTCATGAAATTAATTTAATAGTTCATCTGCTGCATGGATATAGCAAGTTTACTTCTCATTCCAAATTTTACTGTAAATTAAAGAAGCAGAAAGTGATCTAGCTTTTTTTGCATTATACGCATACAGTAAGCTCAAATTTTATTCTCATTTATAGATTTCATTCTATTTCAGGTGCACATGTTTTCTCTATTGTCTTTGAAATTGTTTCAGTCAATACTAAAATATTAATAACATGTTAACTACTTAGACACAGTAAACCTTTTTTATTTTAAAAATTATATCTATGTTTATTCATCTATGTTTTTAATTTAATTAATTATTTAAAATTTCAATAGATGTTTGGGGAATAGGAGGTGTTTGGTTACATGAATAAATTCTTCTTTAGTGGTGATTTCTGAGATTTTTGTGCACCCATCACCTGAGCAGTATACACCGTACCCAGTGTGTAGTCCCTTACTCACCCTTTCTTCTGAGTCCCCAAAGTCCATTGTATTATTCTTATGTCTTTGCTCGACACAGTAAATTTATATCACTATTGTATACTTCCCTTCTTTAAACGCATTTTCTATATCTCTTATCTGATTTGATCCTTATATAAACCCTATTGCCAAAGAAGGATGGGAATGATCACCATCAACATCCATTTGATTACTCCAAGGTATAAGTAGAGTTTAAGATCGATCATGGTACTACAAGTTAATGGGGAGCTAAGTGCTCTGATTGGTGGTCCAGGTTTTTCCACCAGAGTTTTTCTAGGCTTGAGAAAAAAAATTGAACCGTTGCTATTATATAACACTTCTAGAAATTAAAACTTCTACAGAAGCCAAAATAAGGTTTCAAAAATCGTAAGATATTATAAATATTACTTTAGTGAAAAACATTTTCAACACTCATAGACCACTAACACTATATAATGTGATGTAATCACACTACTAACAATATAATTAAAGATTGACAACAACATTTATTCATAGACTGTTGTAAGAATTGTGATCTGGTAGAACAGCAGAAAATTAAAAATGTATATCAGTCAAGGTTCTCTAGAGAAAATAACCAATAAACAATCTCTCTATATATATCCCATTGATTATTTTTTTTAAATAAAAATAATAATCCTATAAATACTGGTATTTAGTATAAAAAATTGGCTCACACAATTATGGAGGATGAGATGTCTCAAGATCTGCAGTCATTAAGCTGGAGACTGAGAAGAGGCCATGTGTGGTTCCAGTCTGAGTCTGAAGGTCTGAGAACCAGAAGAGCCAATGGGATTAGGTTCATCTGAAAACAGGCAGCCTTGAGACCAAAAAAGAGCTGATGTTTTAGTCTGAGTCTGGACATCAGAGAAGTCCAAAGTGCCAGTTCAAGCATCCAGGCATGACTTCCCTCTTACTTCGCCTTTTTGTTCTATTCAGGTCTTAAGTTTATTGGATGGGGCCCACACACATTAGGGAAGGCAATCCGCTTTACTCAGTCTACTGACTCAAATGTCAATCATGTCTTGAAACACTTTCACAGACTCAGCCAGAAAAATATTTGACCAAATGTCTGGCACCCTGTGGCCAAGTCACATTGATATATAAAACCAATCATCACAAGATGCACAATGAACATTCTTTTGATCCTAACAGTGTGCTTTCACACTTCCATGACTGTTATAAACTCACTTGGAGGTAATGTAAAAATTCTAATGTTTAGGCCTTCTTAGAATATAAAGTGTCCTTTCTGACCTTTTACCCTGAAAGGCCCTGCTTTTTACTGCACAACCTGATGCCAGCTCATTCATTTCTCAAGATAGAGGTCTAAGGAAGCTACAAAATAGTTGACATGAACCAAGTGTATTTGTTAATCTGCCACTTCCTAGTGTCATTGTAGAATCAATTCTCTTTGAATTACATAACTTCTTTCAAGTATTGCATTAAACATGTTTAAATATATAAGAAATAAAAGCCAAAATTTAATTGTTGTAGTCAGTTTGTAAAAGATTAAACTAAATATATATTCCTTTCTCTGGCCTTCTGCAAAATTAATGAAAATTTTGTCCATTTATCTGAGCAAGTATTGTTGAGTTGTATGAGAGAATATTTACATCTCCAGGTTGTTTTAAACATTTAAAAAGTGATCTTATTTTAGAATCCTGAATTGCTGTGTATTTTGGACAAAAACAGAAGCCAGTTTTATTGTATCATAATTTGCATACCATAAAACTTACCCCACGTGTAGAATTTAGTGGTTTTTAATATATTCATAGAGTTGTGTAGCCATTGCCATAATACATTTTAAAACATTTTTATCACTCCAAAAGGAAACTGTACCTATTATGTCACTCCTTATTTCCCTCAACCCACCCTATTGTGTCTTTCTATAGAGAGTGCGTCTTCTGAAAATTTTGTATTAATGGAATCATACAATAGGTGATCTTTTCTAGCTGGATTCTTTAAGTTAGCATAAAGTTTTCAAGGTTCATCCATGTTTTGGCATGTATAGATACTTCATTTTTTTATTGCTGAATAATATTCCAATGCATGGCTATACCAAATTTTATTTATCCATTCATCAGTTGATGAACATTTTGGGTTGTTTCCAATTTGGGACTATTATAAATAATATTTTCATGAACATTTGTGTACTAATTTTTGAGTGGACATACATTTTCATTTCCTTTGGGCATATACTTAAAATTGGAATTGCTGAGTCATATGCTAAATCCATGTTTTACACTTCAAGGAACTGCTAAACTGTTTTTCCCAAATGGCCACACCATTGTACATTTTTTATTATAGCTATGCTAGTGACTATGAATTGGTATCTCATTGTGGTTTTGATTTGGATTTCCTTATTGCTAATGATGTTGTACATGTCTTCATGTGTTATTGGTTATTTATATATCTTTTTTTAGAGAGCTATGTGTTCAAATGCTTTGTCTATTTTTATTTGGGTTATGCATCTTTTTACTGCTGAGTGTGAGTTCTTTGTATATGATGGATACATGTCCTTTGTCAGATATATGATTTGACTAGTATCTTCTCCCTTTCATTTTCTTGATGATGTTGAGTGAAGTGCAAAAAGGTTTTTTGTTTGTTTGTTTTTTTTTTAGTGACTGGGTCTCATTTTGTTGCCCATTTGTGGCCTTGAACTCCTGGTCTCAACTGAGCAATCCTCCCACCTCAAAACTTGCTAATTGTGATGAAGTCCAATGTATTCATTTATTTTCTTTTGTTGTTTGTGCTTTTGGTATCATAGCAAAACATACATTGTGGGCACGAATTGCTCTACTGTCTGATTCAATTAAATTCTGTCCCCTATAACAGGGGCAATCTTTGAGGCCAGCTTTGAGGCTTGTTTTGACACCAAAAGGCTCTTCTTAGATGTCTCTTTCCCTGGTTCTTTTTATTAAACTTACAGCGGTATAAGGTTTAGCTTGTTGCTACCATGGAGCTACCAATCCCTCTTAATTGCTTACAACCAAAATTTCCATTGTTTTGGACATTTTCCTTAGACTTGAACTTTCCCATGCTCTGTTCCAAGTAAAGTCAGTCCTTTTAGGAATCTCTACAGAGTGCTTTATTCTTGAGACCTTCCTCTCCAGCTGAGAAAAATATTTGCACCACTGCTTTAGAGATGGAGGTGAGAACAGTGGTCTGATCTCAGAGTGATGATGCTGCTTTACAAAAGGGATATTGGATTGGAGTGATAGCATCTGGTCTTATTGGTATGGAGACTCTGCCCTATGAATAAGCTCAGTTGAAGTTGATCAGGGCTCAGTATTCCCATTATGGCATGCCTAGGGGAGGGCTTCCGCCTTGTGATGAGGCGTTGAGTTTAGGAAGGGAATCCCAGATCTCTCAGCTACTCTGGTCTGGATTAGAGCTTCTGCAGCACAGAGCTAGGGAATATAAAAAGGCTGGTGGCTTCTCCCTGTGGGGGAGATACTGTCACCTTAGACTGGGAGCTAAGGGAAGAGGGAATCCTATGTTCTTGGCTGCATCTACCTGTGTCCTGCTGATCTGGTATGGGGAAGAGCAGGTTAGGCTCAAATGTTACAAACTCACTATTCTTATTTTCTCAATAAATAGTTCACCGTGTATTGTATAATCTTAGCACTATTTGCAGAGATTTAAAATGTTTTTTAAAAAATAATTTGAGTTGGTTATGGTTGTTTCACTGGGGAAAGGGTCATGGAGTCAGCATTCCAGATGATTATCTCCCCAAGTTGCTCTTAACTTCAAGAAAAATTAGGAAACTTGAGTGGTCTTGGGGAACAAAAGTCTGGAATAGAGTTTTGGCAGTCACCCATCCTCCCAGTTTTAAAAACAACAAAATAGAATATCAATCTCATCCCAATGATGAGATGTCAGGTAGGACTTGGAAAAGCTTGCCAATCTCTACGAGACATCTTCCCACACAAATCTTTTTGCCAATAATCATTGCAAATACATTGTTATTTTTTGTATTATCAGCTTTCTTCACTCATTATATTATCTTCCTCATTCCTATGGGCATTTTAGTTTGCAATTCCTGTTAATCAAACATCTTGGAGTTAACTAGAACAATATGACTTCTCACAGTCTGTTCTGCTTACCAAACAACAGGTGCTAACCTTTTTATGAACATCATTGCCTCTGTTGATTTTTGCTTCAGCACTTTTTGCTTGATTTCATTTGACCAAAAATAGGCCAGCAAGGTTTAGTGAGTGCTGTCTTTTGTATTACATAATAGTGAGTAGTCATTCCGTACCATCTCCATTTTTATCTTTTTTTCTTATTCGCTTTGCTATTCTTTTCAGCATCTCTAAGCATAAAGCTTATATAAAGCATAAAGCTTATATAAAATAAATAAAATAAAATAAATGATGTTAGAAGGGCTAATACACACACTTGCACACATATATAATTTAAAATGATCTTTTAAGTCAGCGAATGCAATATTGGAAACAATGGTTAAGCATGATTTCATTTCCTTATCATTTAAAGCTTTCCTTTGTTTGAGTAAATATTTCAGAAAATATATAACTAGACACTCCATAGGATTTGATTGTAATACTGCATATATAAACAATTTTTGTTATGGAATATTTTTGAAAAGGGCAATGTTTTTCTTTGATCTACCTTCTAAGTTACTTAACTGCAAAATATGCTTTTTTTCTCCAATAACCTCTTTTCATTCTTTAAAAACATTCTATTGCAAACAAGGAAAGGATCAATATGTTTGGTACACAGAAAGGACACAGTAGGTTCTTTTATATGAAAAATAGTTTTCATCTGCCTTTTCTGTCTCATCCTAGTTGCATCCATATAAATATATGTGATATTTAGGAAATTACCTGTTTGGCTCACACCATGGCAAGTCACTGACACACTTACCAGGGATATGACACAACTATTGGCCCAAGAGCCAGAGCCCTGGCTGTCAGTCTTGTTGGCTAGAGCATCAAAGACTCCAACCAGAAAAAGGTTCTGACTAGGTTTGTGTGGGAGTGTAGGGAGCAGGCAGGAATTGCTTATGGGCAGGGCTGGAAATGTTTGAATTAGATTATTCAAGGGCCTGAACTTCTCTATCAGGAAAATAAAAGGCTCCCAACTTTATGCAGACCATATACAAGCTCCAGGTGAGCTGTTTATGGCTTATGATCCATAGCTTCCACATCATGGAGCAGGTTTAGAGGAATGCATAGCATGGGCTTTAGAATCATCCAGCCATGGTATTAAGCCTACCTATACCACATACCACTTGTGTGATTTGGGCAGCCTTTCTGACCTGTAAAGTAGTGATAACAGTAATACCTATCTCAAAGGTTTTTTTTGGCAAATTAAACCAAAATATGTAAAAATCATCCTGTACAGTTTCAAGAAAATAGTAATGTTTGTAAAGAGCTGCTCTAATGATAATTATCAGTCATTGAAGTCAGTAGTTTCTAATGCTTTTTTAGCACTCATATCTTTTCCAAGTACAATAACGCCCTATTGGTAAATGTTTTGTAATATGCAGAAATTCTCAAATGTGTCTGTGTATGGAAAAAACACTTATAGCAAATTTGATTTGCCTCTCCTTCCTCAATCCAGTTGAGAATTGCTGGCCTAATCAAAATCCTATTAGTTCTTTCGTTATGCTTCCAGGCTCAGGGAAAGAAAACTGTGGCCCTTTCTGTGGGGGCACATTATTTGCTAGTGAGATTGGGCTTCTCTGGAGAACCTGGAGAGAAAAGGAGCCCCACCTTCTATGATGGGACAAAGCCCAGGTCTTTCTGCAAGCAAAGGGAATGGTGTAGTCTTACAGAGCTGTTCAACACAACTTTCTACAATTATGTAAATGTTTTATGCCTGCAGTGCATGAGAGCCACTAGCCACATGAGTATTGAGTGCTTGAAATGTAGCTAGCATGAGTGAGGAACTGAATTTTGCATTTTAATGATGTTTAGTTAATTTAAATTTAAATATCCACCTATGTATAGTGGCTACTGTATTGGACAGTATGGATCTGGGGAATCTTTCTTTGTGTGTGTGTTGTGGGAAAGCATGGAGGGCAGTCTGGATGGTTGAACAAATACCTAGATAGAATTTTTTTCCAGGCTAGTCACTTGCCAGTGGGTTTAAAAAAAGTTCTGAAGGTTGATCTTTAAAAAAGTGTATTTTATCCTAGCACTTTGGGAGGCCGAGACGGGCGGATCACGAGGTCAGGAGATCGAGACCATCTTGGCTAACATGGTGAAACCCCGTTTCTACTAAAAAAACAAAAAATTAGCCGGGCGTGTTGGCGGGCACCTGTAGTCCCAGCTACTCGGGAGGCTGAGGCAGGAGAATGGCGTGAACCTGGGAGGCGGAGCTTGCAGTGAGCTGAGATTGTGCCACTGCACTCCAACCTGGGGGACACAGCAAGACTCCGTCTCAAAAAAAAAAAAAAAAAAAAAAAAAAAAGTGTATTTTAAGAAATATTCAAAAGAATTTCAAAAGTACTGATCCTTATAAACCTATAAGCATAGTTATGCATCTTAATGTCATCATCTGCCCTCAAATAAGAATAGAACTAAATTTATTCCTTTTAAATTGACTTGAGTTTCAGATGTATTATCCTTGAGAAAAGGATGAAAGTCTAGAAATTTCATCCTATTTGCTAACATTTAGAGGAGATTAATCTTTAATACCATGTTTTGTCTTTTGCCTTGAGAAAACAATGTGTTTTTCTTCAGTGTTAGTTGATGGTCTTTCAATACATTTCAAATAAAGTTTTCTGGGATTTTGGAGAAAGGTCCTTGTTCATAGGCTCTTAGGGGGCATTGCCATTAAGGTTGATTTTCTTCCCATTTTTGAATCCCCTTGAGCATCTAAGGAACAACGTAGTCTGAGAAAGGCTGCCCTTTGTGGTCGTTGTTTAGTCATTGGCCAATGGAAGAGTTAAGTGTCTACCCGGCTTTGGCAGCACAAGGCTTCAATCTTGTCTGAATTCCACTGTTCTTTGATTTCATCAAAAGGCATATTTGCATACGGACTGATAAGGCACCTTGGCACCAGGATCCTAGATTTCATACAGGCACAGATTTGGCACAGGCCTGATGAAAACTCAACTATGATTTATGTCTATGCAACAGAGTTTCCTATTGATTACCTGCCAGAATCATGATAAAGCAACATTAGGCATGAAGCCAATCTTTTCCAGCCATCATCTTTCCTCAGGTTTTCATTCTATGCCCTTGCTGGAGTTTTCTGAACATTTGTGAACAATAAGGGTTCAAAAAAATGATAATTGGATATGCAAATTTGTTTGTAATAAAGAATCCTCTTCCTACTACTTAAGTTTGGTTTGTATTTACCTTCCAATTATTTGAGATTTACCCAGCACTTGCTTATGTGCATCACACTCCTGTAAGTTTTATAGTGTGTAGAAGAAATGGAAAACAAGCAAGTTTTGGGGAATTTTCTTATGGTAATCTGGAGGAAGCAAGTTGTCCAGAGATGAAGATAGTAGTCCAAGAAGCAATTGCCTTCTAATATTGATGTGTTGATCAAATTGAGCAAGATGATCAGAGTGAGGTGGAATCAGACTGAGAGGCTTCTTTGTTATAATTTTTAATTGAGGAAGGGCATAAAAAAGGAATCAGAGTTGAGTAGAGAGGATATGAAATGAGAGTCATTAAGGGGGTGCCTGGGGAAATCTAGCTTCCTTGATAATCAGTCTCCTGTTGAGATGGTGAGCGTTACTCCTCATAATTAAAAATAATGTCTTTATTTAAACTGTCTGACTTTAAAACACCTACATTAGCATTAATTGGCTGTGTGCCAATTTCTGTTCTAAATACTGTATATATATATATTTAAATGCTTCTCTCTCTCTCTATATAGAGATATATATCTACATAGGTATATCTATCTATCTGTATATAGCTCCATATGTCTATATATAGAGAGAGGCATTTAAATCTATATATATATACATACACACATATGTGTGTATATATATATCTATATAGATATCTATTATATAGATATATACCTACCTATATATCTAGATCTATCTATCTCTATCTACCTATCTATATATATATCTCTCTCTATATGTAGATATATCTCTATCTATCTATCTATATATCTATCTGTCTATCTATCTAGTCATTTACATCTCACAAGATCCCCAGGAGGTAAGTTCTATTATTTCCATTTTGAAGACTAATTAGGTGCAGATCAGATATGATAAAAGACTTATTGAAAGTTCCACTGCTAATAGGTAGTGGTGTTGGGATTTGAACTCAGGCCTTGTGGCTCCAGTTTTTCTTCCTCAGTCACAACCCCATACCACCTCTCATCTCCGGAAAAGAAAAGAAGGGCACATATCACATTCATATCAGCTCCTAAAGGAGTGACAGAGCTATCCCTTTCTTGTGGTGGGGAGCAGAGGGGTCATTGTTCTTTGTTCTTTAGTTTCAGGATCACTTGTTGTTGGATGGGCAAGGTCTCATCAGTGCTTAAAGCAGTCCGTTCTGAAGAATCTTTTTCGATCTTGCAGAATAGGTCAGATGGCATTGTGTTGTGGGTTTCATTTTCAAAAAAATATGGTGAAGTCTTAACCCCAGTATCTCAGAATATGACCTTATTTTTAAACAGGGCCTTTATGGAAATAATCAAGTTACCTTGTTATGGCAGCCCTAGGGAACTAATACAGGTTGAGAGTGGTTTTTGAGTGTGTGAAGTGGCCTCTTATTAGCTGAGGACTATTTAAACTCTCAAGAGGGTACCTCATTTCCAATATCAGCAGAAAGTGGAACAACTTAAACCCTCTGCAGTGAGATTAATGAGGTATCACATGAAACAAAAATCTCACATGACCACTTGGAAACTTATACAATTGAAAATGTTTTTCAAGTTTATCACTCCCTCAAAATACTTACCTAAAAATATAATTTATGTCAGAATCTGAGCTAAGTCATTGCATTAGGCAAGGTTGTTAGACGCTAGGGAAGATTTTTTTCCTCCAAATCAAGGACCACTTTCACCAACTTTCCTACCATTATTCATGCTACAGGCACAGCCCCATCTGATTAAATTTATTCTATATTCTATATTCTAAAAGAATATATTCTATATTCTAAAAGGACAATACCTATTCCAAGTTATAGCCTTTCATTATTGGACAATGGCCCTAAATTGTATGCCAGGTATTTGATTGTCAAATTACAAGTTTAGTTTTCATAGGCCAATGTTTTTTATGAGGAGCAGAAAGCACAAAGCAAAGCTTACTCTTTTATAGCCTGCTGCTATCCTCTTTATTCCCTTCTAGAGAAACACACTGGAAATATCACATTGTTACTGAATTTATTGACAGTTCCTTGGTCTTGATCCTTGTGTACAAGATTTGGCTGCTTGAAGAGTATGTGCGTAATCTAGACAGAGCCCCAGGTTTAGTTGTTTTTATAAAACTGACCCTATTATGATTCTTCTGGGAGCAGAGCCAATAGAAATAGTCTTTCGACACAGCAGACCATTGTCTTTGGGGTTACAAAGGATTGCGTGTAGGTTTCCTTCTTTCAGACTTGGTTCTTAATGATCTGGTTGAGCTAACTTCAACCCCTCCCTCTCCTGGTATTGAGAAAAGTAGCACATTCTTTTTTCTATGAATATTATGGTCCTATTATTTTAAACAAGGAGTGACCTCAATAGGCCTCTGACCCTGTTGGCCAACTATTGTCCAAAAGAAAGGCCACTGATAAGCCTTTTAGCCTTTTCTTCTTTTTTTCTTTTTCCAAACAAGTGATTGTCTTTGCTAGATATTCTCATCTTTTAGCTGGCTTATAAATAACTAACAATCCCATACAACTTATGGCTATTTCCTTGATGTGCATTTCATAATGGCTTATCTTGAGACACACAATAGGAAATATTCTGCTCAAAGATAATGGTATTTTCAGTGCTATGTTGATTTTTATTTTGGCCAAAGCAGTGTCTAATTACCTTTGGCTTATTCATGCTAATACTTGGGCATACTAAATGGGCATATTATTTGGGGATACTAAATGGAATAGAACTTTGGGGCCTCAACTACTGTTTATCTGGGTCTGCAGTGGGTTCAAAATAACTTTCTAAAAATAGTCCTAAGTAGTCTCTCTGCTCACCTCATGGTGGGTGGCCCAGCTGTCCATTGGATATGTGCCTTTATGAACTCCCCAGCTTCTGCAAGAGGATAGAACCCTAGCCCAGCTCTTGGTCTGTTCAGATACTGGAGGATGGACTCAATGGCACAGGGAATAGCCATTTTTGATGCATTTGCCACATTTAATAACAAGTTTGTCACCAAAATAGTATTGATCAAAAGCTAAGAGGAACAATATTAAGAGAAGATTGCCAAGTTTTGTCTGCCTCCATATATTCTAAATTATATAGCTAGGTCAAAGCTGATCATTGGAAGCTGGAACATTGCTTTGGTTGTATTAGTCATTTCTGTCTTTCCTTCTTTCCAGAAAAACATCCTTTCCCTGTACAGTGTTTGAGCATGTGCTGCCAGTCTACCTTAAGAATCATCTTAATAATCAGCCCTGTGGATCTTGTATGAACAGTGAGGAAGCTGTGGTGATTGTTCATTAGGTCACCCACTTATGACGATCTCAGGGAGAGTTTTTGTCTGGTCTGAGTACCAAGAATAATTAGACTTCCTTGGGAAATTTGGATTGTTAGTGTATCATGGTTGCTATGAATTGTATAACTGATAAGATTTCTCTTTTCTGGCTGCCAGAAAATTTAGGGCCGGATTTATGGCCCACCCATTAGACATATGTGGGCTATTGTAATATGCATTTTTAGATTCATTCCTGGCTCTGTTTCATCTCTACTCTTGTTTTACTTTCTTCTCTTGCCCCACTTTTAACTGATGCTATTGGGTCATCTTCTACCTGTCTTATTATTGTCTACTTCAAGTATTTTTGGGCTAGATCAAAGTATAAAAATAAACACATATACATAAATGAAATAGTCTCAAATAGGGCTTTGAAGTGAATGCTGCTGCTATTGGTGGAGGAAAAAATAGGGGCTTCCAGGTGCAGGGAGCAACATGAAAAACATATAAAGGAAGAGTAAATGGTTTTGACAAGGGATCTGATAGAAAAAATATCTTCCTTATCATAGTTAAGGTGATATAACAAAGCAGCTCAACTGAGTTCTTTAAAATAGAACATGGAAAAAGGAGCATTGTATAAAAATAAAATTGATTTTAATGTCTCAGCCTGATACATTTTATTTTAGGTATAAATTTGTGAAAATATTTTCATTGATTTACATTTTTTTTTTAATTTTTATTTGAGACTGAGTCTTGCTCTGTCACCCAGGCTGGAGTGCAGTGGTGCAGTCTTGGCTCACTGCAAGCTCTGCCTCCCAGTTTCACGCCATTCTCCTGCCTCAGCCTCCTGAGTAGCTGGGACTACAGGCACCCGCCACCTTGCCTGGCTAATTTTTTTGTATTTTTAGTAGAGATGGGGTTTCACCATACTAGCCAGGATGGTCTCGATCTCCTGACCTCGAGATCCACCCGCCTCGGCCTCCCTAAAAGCTGGGATTACAGGCGTGAGCCACTGCTCCCGGCCTGATTTACATTTGAGTGAAACCTAGAAGATCTCTGGAAAAAAATCATTGCAGTAAGAAAATCATATTAGTATCTTTTTGCTTAATACATCTTTATGTTATTTAAATGTTTCAGAAAGAGCTAAATGGCAACATTCTTTCAATTTTATTCATGCCTTCCAGGGGTTATGCCTACGTCTATTTGAAAAACAAATGTGGAAAAACTCTATACCTTATGATAAGAATAGGTATAAATTGAGAATTTAGGGGAATAAGGATGGCAAAAATTCAAATAATTCAAAGATAAACATTATGCCTACTTTATTTACCTGGAAATATTTTATTTTCAAGGTTCTATTTTCATTGATTATTTCCATGAAGTTAGGGGTTTATGTGTAGTTGATCACCACTATATCCTAAGTATTCAGCCTATTGACCAGCATGTGGTAGAAAATCAGTATATATTTGTTGAATGAATGAATTAATTAAATGAATATGAGGTGTAGACTATATTTTTATAATCAAGATGAAATTGAATTGACCTTGCGGAGGCTATGACAAGGACTGATATCCTATTCAAAGAATATGAGTTAAGATAAAATGGCTTTTAGAGTCAATATCCCAGATTACCAGTTTTACAGATAATTTGAAAATTTACCTCCACAGCATGAAAGTAAATGCCAAGATGACTATTTTGTTGAAAAATGGTCTCCCTTTTGGTGCTAGAATAATAAATACTGGTGCTAAGAGGACATGAAAGACCATCAGCTCCTTCCCTTGGAGGTGAGGGGCCAGTGATGGAAAGGTGATGTCCTTTGACCAAAATCATTTGTCCCCTCATTTCTACAAAAGCTGTGTGGCATCGTGGTTATGCACACTCACTCTGGAGATAGTCCCTGCTAGAATTCTGGTTCATCTATAAGATGAGAATAACAGTTCCTACTTCATAGAGCTGTTTGGAGAATATGATAAAATAATGAATGCAAAGTATTTAGAATAGTGAATGGTATTAATTAAATCAAGAATTCCAAACTATGACCAAGTTACGTTATTAGAAAGTGATGCATAGCTAGCTTAAGAGTTCAAAGTCAACTTCCTATATTACAGTTACTCAAACTGGTGGATTGCATCCTCCTCTAAAATACCTAGACAGAGTTTCACATGCACATCATTCCCTACCTCTCAAATAGTGGCCGTTATGAAGACAGAGTCTGCCTGCATGTTGGTAGGCACTAAAAAATGTCTGTTCATTTTACTTGAGTAATTATCAGTAATATCCTTCAATGAAATTAATGTAGTATTCTGGAACGAAGGCATTGTATATGCAGATGCTTTTAATGATTAATCCAGGTATTGAAACTATGAATCTTTTGCCCTTACTCAACTGTTTCAGAGAGGAATAATTTAGCCACATTGGTTATTTGTCTATATCAGTGTTTTTCAATCTTGACAGTTTTGACATTTTGGGCTGGATATATTTTTATTGTGCGAGGCTGTGCTGTGTATTATAGGAGGTTTAGCAGCATCCTTGATTTCTACCACTAGACATCAGGAACACCTGCCTTCCTCACCAGTTGTAACAATAAAAAGTGTTTTTAGACATTGCTATATGTTTCCCAAAGAACAAAATCATCCCCAGTTAGAACCATTGGGATAGATTTATATCAAATAGTACTGCTCTTCATTATATTTTATAACACATCTCTTGACCATACTTTGAAATGAGACATAGAGTCTTCTTTCTGAGGCAATTAAAAACAGAGAATGGTAATTCTCAGTTCTGGAATGGTCAGAGAGTTTGGTCAAATTACCTTCTGAGGTATCTCTGCATTCTCTGGATTGAATACACAGAAGCCCTGCATGCCTCCTTGGAGAAGCCCTCCTCCTTGCCTGCATGTATAAATACTTAGCCCACAATCTCCACTTTTGTCTTTCTATGATGTATTATAAAAGGACGTTTTAGTCAAATTACTGGTGAATGTACAAATTTTTAGTCAAAATTACTGATGAATAGTCACAAATCTTGCCTCCTTTAAAATGTTTTTATTTTGTTTATGAGTTTCCAATTTACCCAGGTTTCTTTATCAATCCCAGCTGCACAAACATTATGAGTCACTTTCTAGGTCTATTAAGTATTTAGCAGGAGAGAAGGTTTGCAGGGACAGTGGCCATACACACATCTCAGAGCCTCTCTGCACGTTAGCAGTGGCTATTACTCATGGCGCTTGGAACTTATTCTAGCATGGCTGCTATAGCAGACTCTAAGCACCCACTCCCACTCTTTCTAGCTACCCCACCCCACAGACAATCAGAACATTGTTCAGAACAATCCCAGAGCTGTTCAAAGAGCATTGCCCAGGGCCCAAGCATTGCTGTTTATTTGTGGCACTAGATCAAGAATGATATGGCAGTAGGTTTTTGGATGTGTTTAGGAAAGACTTGTGCTAACAGCACCCAAGGCTCTGGCCCTTCCTCACAGCCTTCTACTGTCACTGAAAACAATGCCACATGGATTTGAGGAGTATGGACGTGTTCCGGGAAAACATGCATCAGGAATGCACCCAAGCTCATAGTGGCCCTGGGGTTTGTTGACACACCCCTTTGTCTTTTCCTGTTTCAGGTGTACGTCACAGCATATGTGAGGAAAAGTCAAGGTTGTGCATGCTTTATTAGGTGCCTGTTGGGCTTATTGGTCAGGGTGGGAATGGGGAATCAGGACAGAAGATGAAGAAGCTAAGAAAGCTCTAGAAGAACAAGATGCTTCCTGTCTCTACAAAGTGTCCCCTAGCTCCATCAAAAATGTTTGAATGAAGACTCTTTCCAAATTCTTGTCAAACTTTAATAATTTTAAACATGTGCAATGTGAATGAATTAAAATAAATCACACTTAAGTAGTGTGGTGCAAAAGGATCCAACTTCAGAATATCTACAACTTCACAAAAATGGAAAAATACTAGTGACAAAGAAGACTGGCTAAAGGAAGGGCCAATAATAAATGAACTCATAACCTTTTGCTAGGCTTATGGTTCTGACTTAAACACAGATAAAGCAGAATTGTGAACAAGATTTAGAAAGAACTCACAAAACAGGGCTCCCACTTATTTAAACATTCTTTTAGCACCAAGTTTATATGGAGCATGTAAGAAAATTTATTTTGAACACAGTGACTTGTGTTGGCACAATGTTTTTATTGACTATTATTCCAAGCTATGGCTTTTATATTTTCCCATTCTCTTTGATATTTAATGAGCACATTTTAAAGAACATTTTTCCTATTTTATAGTCAGGGTACTAGCTCTAACAACTGAAAATTTGTAAAACTGTGCAATATAGCCCTTCCAACATGGTTCCATCAGTTATACGCCAATAAATAACAGTGATTTCAAGGATGATTAATCATAATCATTATAAAGCACTTTGGCCAAGCCAACATCTGTTTCCATGGATACGGCAGCCGGCCATCATGGTTCTGTAATTTATATGTTTTAGTTATTGTTCCCAGATGACTAAGAGGACCATTCTACACAACATGACCTTTTAACTTTAGGCCCCAATGGGTTCTGCGGTTTGCATGCAGCCTGGAGTCCTTTTGAGAAATTTTTGTTGAAAATGTGTGGAGATCTGAGGAAATGAAACAGAATTTCAAAGGTCTTCCCATCTTTGTTTCCTCGAAGAGGCAATGTGAAGAAAATGACAGTGGTGACAACGTCAGTAACAAGTAACTAATAGTGCTGATGATATTATCAGGAAATCAGAGATCTAAAGAACTCACAAGGCACTGGGGAGGCTGAGGAACAGAAGTGGAAAGCTGGTTCACACCCAGGTCTCCTGACTTTCAGGCATGGGCTCATCTTTTCTTCAATTATTTTAGACAAATATATTTTATTTTCTTTATTGAATGAATGCTTATTGAACCTTACTATCTGCCAAGCTCTCAGCTCAATGCTGACAAGTTACTGGAAAGTCAATGGGAAGTCAAAATCTGTCCTTATGCCTGCTCACGTGGCTGAGAAAAAGGCCAGTCACTAAGCTCACATTAAGCAAGTAATCACACATGCCAATGGACGGTTAAGCTGTGACAAGTGTTGAGTAGGTGTGATCTATCGTACCCTGAGGACCTGTCACTGGGCATTAGGTCTACTTCCAGAGGTAAGAGCAGACTTCTCTGGGGCAGTGTCACCTGAGCTGAGATCTGAGGAATAAATTAACTATGTGAAAATCAGAGAAAAAAGCATGTCAGGGATCAACATGTGCAAATGCCTCATGGCAAGAGGAAGCAAGGTGAGTACTAACACTAAAAGGTGTGACAGGAGTATAGAAATCCGGGACAAGATGGTTATATAGGATCTGTGTAGCCCACAGTGAAAGCCTTCTGTCTCTGCAGGAGATCCAGTGAGAATTCACCTGCAGCAGCCTCGCTTGATTGGGTTGTATCAGAATCAGAAACAGCAGGTGGAGACTAGTGTTTAAAATCTCTTTCTAGCTTGGAAGGTAGAAACATGCTTTGCTTTGATGATTTAATTTTCTAAACACCTATAATTTGTTTCACCAATTTCTTCTGTGAATGCTAGATCCCATGGACAAGACCTGAGGGTGTTCAGGTCTTGTCTGTCATGGACTAGTCTGGTTTCACATACTGCAGACTTATCTGTCTAGGATTTTGGTCTCTTATCTGCAGAGCAGAGAGGCTATGCAGTGTTTTGCTGTTGTGGGACTGAAAGAACCAGTGTGGTATGACCTTTTTCTTTCTGTATATAAGATTCAAAAATTATTTTTTACTGTATTGGATGTATAAGAAACCACAAATGAAGTGCACCCACCTGCATTAATTTTCTATGCTGTGTAGCAAATTACCATATATTCAACAGCGTAAAAAAAGCACATATTTATTATCTCACAGCTTTTCTGGGTCAGGAGTCCACAAAATTGGGTCCTCTACTAGGCTTCTGTCAAGGTGTCCATCAAGGCTACATTCTCATCTGGAGGCTTAACTGGGGTTCTGGAGGCTCTGCCACTTCAAACTCAGGTTGTTGGAATAATTCACTTTCTTGTGGCTATAAGACTTACAGCAGCTTGCTTCTTCAAAGCCTGCGAGGAAAGCAAAACCCTAGAGAAAGTTGGCTAGCAAGATGGATTCTTATATAACATAATGTAATCACAGGAGTGACATCCTATTACCCTTGTCATATTTTATTGGTCACAGATCCTTTCCATACTCAAAGGGAGGAAATAGTACAAGGCTGTGAATACCAAGAGGCAGGGGTCATAGAGCCAGTCTGTCTGCCATACTCTCCATGCCCTAACTTTGCAGACACATACACAAATGTCTAGGCAAAACCTGGGTGGTTTTTGTGCTCTCCCTTACTCATTGTGCCAGAGAGATTCCTGCACATGGTTTGGTTGCCACCTAAGAGGACTGTGAAAGTTCAATAGTAATTGAAAATGCTCTGGTGCAGTGCATTCCTCAGACCCACATCTTCTGCCTCACTTCCCGATTTCACATACTGTTCTCAGCTCTCACCTGTCATATGAGCAGTCTTGCATTTTCATCATGGTTAAACACTGCATCTCTTAATAGGTAAAGCTGCAACTTGCTCTGGTTCCTCTCTTCTGAGGCAGGTGGTCTCAATATGCGTTCCCTGGAGCACCATCTGTCCATCATCTTCCCACTGCGGTCACTGGGTGGTCATCTGTCTTCTCCTGACCAACCAGACAAGCTCCTGTCCTCAATCCATCAGTGGGAACAGCAGTACTATTTTAGCATCTGTCACAACAGGTGAAGGGAGAAAAACCAGTCTCATATCATGCAGCAGTATAATTTATCTTTTCTGGAATTTCATGTAAGTGAAGCCACATAGTAAGAATTCCTTTGAGTCTGGCTTCCCCTCTACCCCCATTTAGCGTAATGCCCTTGTGGCTTATCCAAATTGTCACATGTTAATAGTTTGTTCCTTTTAATTGTTAACTAATATTTTATTTTATGGATGTACCACACTTGGTTTTTTCATTAAGCAGTTGAGGTGTTTCCAGTTTGGGGCAATTATCAATAAAGCTGCTTGCAAGTTTACATGCAGGTTTTTGTATAGACACATCTTTATTTCTCTCGGATAAATGATTGTTAAATAATAACTATCAAAGTGATATTTCGGAGGTCCAGTAATGCACTACCACATACCAGACATACTCATGGCATGTTGAGGAGATGGTATTTTGAGGGATTCTATAAGAGATGGCTAGAATGTTGGTATATGCCTTTTCAAATATGCATATACTTATAATTTTTCAATGTGTGCAACTTGGGAAAAATAACCTATAGGGTTTCTTGGGCTACATTAATTTCCCTCTTTTTCCCTATAGTAGAATTTGACCAGGGGGTAGATGTAATTGCTCATGGTCTAATCTTTGACTAGACAGATTAATTTCAAGGCCATATTTCTTTTCTAAGCTGCTCTCCATAGACTTGTAGATTTATTGCTGCTCTGTCTCTGGTGCTGAACCCTCTGGTATATTTTACCCCTCTTCAGTGAAGGCTCCTCACTGAAGATGCTGAGGCTTTCTAGAAAACCTTCTACTAGCTGCTATTGTCTCATTCTCTGTTGCTTGTATGGACTGAAAGTCTTCCATTAGAATAATTGATATAATAAAGCTCTACCATTTATCTCCATGTCTCCTTTACTTTAGCAGTACAAACTTGAATATGCTATGTTCTTTTCGGTTCCACCCTTTTGCATATGCAACCCCCTTTCCTGTGCTTTCCTGTTTTTTCCCCAGTGGAAGGACCCACTTCTTCCTTTGTAAAGTAAAGCTTTTGCATTCATGTAGTGCTCTGAACATACTGCTTGACAAATTCATTACAGTAATTTACACAAATCACATTTTCATGGATTTTCTCTTCCCTGGTAGAACCTGTGTCTTACTTAATTCTTTGTGTCTTTGTGTCTCAAGTGCCTAGCCTAGTTCCTTGTGGAATTAATGACAGATGGAGCACCAACTGTTGCAGGTGATGGGGAAATAGAACTGTGTCTTGGGATTTTCCCTAGTTCAACTGCTTCCCATAGAGGGGATCAGCAAAAGGTGGATAAACTGACACCAAGGAAGGTACAGGGAGCCTGGCTGTAAAGGGAGGAGGAGGGCAATGGCCGAGTCTTACTGAGGCCATGATGGAGCCATCTGACTCCCATGGGGTATGATAAAGAAGACAGCAATTTCAGACAGGTAATGGTTGTGTGAGTGTGTGTGTCTCACACACACACACAGACAGGTGGAGGTCAGCAGACAGGACCAAATCCTGAGCTTAGCTAGAGGTAAGGAAGGAAACGCTAGACCAAGAGAGTCATCGAGTCCTAGATTATGGCCTTTGGCATCATTTTATCCTTTCATAAGAAAGAAAGGACTCAGCAGAAAAATGTTTTAACCAAGGTGTTGCATTATTTAATTTACCAGGAATGCTGGCTCCAGGGCTAACATCTGATTTCTAGTTAGTTTTCTTATTTCACCATGGAGTGCTAGGCTAAGGAGGGAGGCTTCATGGTGCATTAAGGAAGACAGGAAAAAAAAAAAAAAGAAAGGGGAGATGTGCTTAAAGTAGTATTATAAGAACCCAAATTATAAACCAGGCCCATTTCAAGCTTTTTTTTTGAAGGCAGGATCTCACTCTGTTGCCCAGGTTGGAGTACTGGTGCGATCATGGCTCACTGCAGCCTTGACCTTCTGGGCTCAAGTAATCTTCCTGCCTTAGCCTCCCAGGTAGCTGGGACTACAGGCATGTGCCACCATGCTGGCTAATGTTTTTTCTGTTTTTTGTTTTTGTTTTTTTTTGTAGAGACGGGGTTTCACCGTGTTGCCCAGGCTGGTCTCCAACTCCTGGACTCAAGTGATCCACCTGCCTTGGCCCCCAGAGTGCTGGGATTAAAGGCATGAGCCACCATGTGTGGCCCCATTTCAAACTTTTACTTCAGTGAGGCATGCTGGTGCCTACTGCTTTGAACAGAACATTTGTATGTTTTCAAATGTGACTCTTGGGTAGACAATTGTACTTAGGCTGCTCTTCATGCTGTCACTCCACACAGCAGGCAAGTTCTTTGCTTCATATTTTTATGCAACACTGGAAGACTTGCTAGACATAGTACATTGTTCAGGACTTTTTGGAGGCTGGAGATCTTACTCTCGCACCTCTTTGAGCCTGTGGGGGTATGCAATCCACTATGACACAAGTTCCTGCAGAGACAGAGCTGCTGACACTGCTGTCATCTCTTTATGTCCCGGTCACGGAGGCTTTCTTCACTCAGGCTTCCTTACTAGTGATCTTGGGGATGCAAATGGAAACAATAATTAGTCACATTTTTCACCAATCAGAGTATCACAAAATGAAAAGTACTGAAACAGTAAGTGAGGTATAAATGATACAGCCGTTTTGTAGAGTGATTTGGAAGTTTCAGAACAAATTAACAAACACGAAAAAGTACACATGTGTTTTACTTCTGTGTCCTAAAGAAACTCTTCTTTCTAAAAAAGATATTTTTATTTTTATTTTTTAATCGCTGAAGAAACTCTTCTAATGCATGAGTGGGTCTTCACAAAGCTGCTTCTCATTCAGAAGTGTTTGTGAAAGTACATCTTTGAAACCACCTAAATGAAAACAATAATAAAATATCCTAAGAGAATAAATATCGTAGAGTCTGCTTCTCATTCAGAAGTGTTTGTGAAAGTAAATCTTTGAAACCACCTAAATGAAAACAATAATAAAATATCCTAAGAGAATAAATATCGTAGAGTTTGTTCATACACTGCAATACAATCCAGTGGTAAAAAGGAATGAATACAACCTCTCCACCTAAATCTGGATGGATCTCAAAAAATACTATTAAGTGAAAATATCACAGAACAGTATGATTTTATGATGCAAAGTGTTTAAATGTTAAAAATCGACACAAAAGTGACAGTATGTAGTTATGGATACATGCATATGTATCCAAGTATCAAAATGGACTGGGAGGTTAAATAGCAAACCACTGATAAGAGTTGTTTCCAAGAAGGAGGGAAGAAACCTGGTTAGAGGGTAGGTGAGAAAGAGGCTTTAATTTGATTTAGAATGTTGATTTAAAAAATGCCCATATTTTAAAAATGTTAACATATCGTGTGTGTGTGTGTGTGTGTGAGTGGGGCGGTGGGGGCAGGAACAGATTTTTTGTTTTATTTTTTGAGTTTTTTTTTAAGTTCTCAAAAAATATCATTGACAAAGTAAATCACCATTACTTAACAAATGGAGAAATTTGAAACATTTTAGATCAACCTTCCTGTATGTGGTGTAAGGGATAGCTGAGGCTAAAAGGGTTTCAGAGGGTTAGCTTCAACAGAATGTGTGATAAAGCATGCAAAGGCATATAATATGGGGCTATAAATGGATAGCAGCATCCAGAAATCACTCCTTAGCAAACACATTCCAATAAACTTGGAACTGCAAAAGGTTTTAAAACAATGTGCCCAAAGAAGATTTTAAGTAAAAATTTGCTGAATTGGATATGCACAATGATTGCAGCTAATTGAATTTTTAATAGAACTATAGAAAAGCACGAAATAAATTACTTTTTGCATTAGGTCTAAATTTCAGATTGGTCCCGAGTGTGACAGAAATCACATTTTTGAAGGTTTTTCTGCTGTTCAGATGTGTGGCCATAGAGCAAAAGCCTTAGTGGGTTAGAAGGGAATCACTTGAATTTTGAAAGCAAGGGCTGGATTTACTAAAGTAAACGCTTCCATTCACTGATGTTCAGAAAGCCAGACCACTTGCTTCTATGATTGCCAGAGTAAAAAAACGTCCGAAGACACTGTTGGAAATCTTTGATTTCTTTTCAACTGAAATGATTGAGACAGTTAAACTATGCTATGATCATAGATTTCTGTATCCCATAAACCTGTTACTGTTGAACATTATCAAAGCTAAGTTTCATTAGTAAATTATTCTGTTTATTAGTAGTGATTTTGTGTGTGATTTTGTATGCAGTGTACATAACAGGTACAGAATCAACATTTGCTGTACAATAAGGTATTAAATAAATACTTCCCATATAGGAAACTGGATTAGTCTCTTACTGATTTTCCAACTACCTCTTTCTCCCTGCAATCCATCCCTCACTCTGGTTCCAGATTAAACCGCTCAATAAATGTCTGATGTCATCACTCTTTTTCTTGGAAGCATTCAAGAATATCCCACTTTCTACTGAATTAAGAACAAAAACATTTTAAAACTTTTTTGTTGTTTATTGAGATCAGTGGTTTTCAAACACTTGTTTTTATAATTGTAGTAAAATAAACATAAAATTTACCATCTTTACCATTTTGAAGTATGAGGTTTATTGACTTAAGAACGTTCACATTACTGTGAAACCTTCACCACCATCCATCTCTAGAACTCTTTTCATTTTGGAAAATGAAAACTGGAACCCCATAAACAACAACTTCTTATTCTTCCTTCCCCACAGTTCATGACAACCCCCATTCTGCTTGTGTCTCTATGAATTTGTCTACTCTAGGTATCTCATAAAAGTGAAATCATACAATAGCCGTCTTTTTGTGACTGGCAGTTTTACTTTGACGTAAAATACAACACACACACACACACACACACACACACACACACACACACACACATTAGGTTAGCCTTACACAGTCTCAAGCCTTGGAAATGACATTTGAGGGCTGTATGTAAAGGCCTTCCCTGTTCTGTAGAGAATATGGGGACTGAAGAACAAACTTTATCAGTCTATGCCAATGTTCTTCCCTAATCTTACTCTCCAGCATTTTACAGCATGATGAGCCAAGTGCTTTACCTTTGGGCTGGCTACTGTTTGCTCATTCTTTCCCCTTGCCTGTCATACTTCTGTTTACCTGCTAATATGCTATGCACATTACAAGAATTCTCCCAAAATTCGTGGCTTCCATGAAATCTTATTGCACTTAATGGAAGCACTTTACACTTCTTGTACAAGATTTGAAGAATGAGTTATCTGTGTAATATTTATGGGCTTTTCAGTATTCATTTACTCTTCTTCATTCCATTATAAGCTTTTCAAGTGCTGTACTTATGACATATTTATATCTTGTCCTGTACAGTGGCTTGCAAATATTAGAAGCTTAGTTAATGTTTAATTATTACCTGAGAGAGTACACGTTTGTTATGGAATAGTTTACCCTAATCAGCTATTAACCGGCTTGAACTCAATTGTCAACTATGTTTTGTTTTGTTTTTTTAATTGGAGTCTCGCTTTGTCACCCAGGCTGGAGTGCAGTGGCACAATTTCCACTCACTGCAACCTCTGCCTCCCGGTTCACGCCATTCTCCTGCCTCAGCCTCCCGAGTAGCTGGGACTACAGGCGCCCACCACCACGCCTGGCTAATTTTTTGTATTTTTAGTAGAGACGGGGTTTCACCATGTTAGCCAGGATGATCTCAATCGCCTGACCTTGTGATCCGCCTCGGCCCCCAAAAGTGCTGGAATTACTGGTGTGAGCCGCCGCTCCTGGCCAATTGTCAACTTTTTAATTGTCTTATCAAATTAAAAACTAAGCAAGTGACTTTATAATTTGAGACCTGCGTTAATATGGCAACTTTCGTGGAAAAGGCTCTGGTGCAAAAGTGTACTCATTTTCTTGTGGTTATCTATGGAGACCAATTCAATAGCATGGTAAAACCAGAGCTCGATGACCTCTAAGAGCTCTTGTTGTATGGAATTCTACCAATTTCCTTGGGAGAAAAGGGATTTTTTTTTTTCTTGTCGATGTTTCCAACTCTACAAAATAAGGGATATTTTCCAGAGGAGTATTGTACAGGATCTGATTTGTGGTGGGAAAACTACACAGTATTAGGATGGCATGTCTGGACAGGCAGGCATGGTGCAGGGTGACACAGACCTTAGGAGTCAAGTCCTTAGAATACTTCAAGGCGTTCACTGTTTGTCTGAATTATATATAACTTGGATTTCTATTTTATTTTAAATACTCAGGTATTCTTTGCCTTGTTCCACAACTTATTTTAAGTTGCTAATGACAAACACATACCTCAAAACAATGATATGTAAATAGGAGAGAAAAAAAGTGTTAAAATTAGAGCAAATATAAGTGCAAGTCAGAGGAAAGTTAAGACTGGGATTGGGAGATGGCAGGAAGGAGAAGATCATAAGAACCATACATATTCTTATTGGATGGGTCTTCCTAGTTGTTAGAGATGAAAAGGAAATTGGACTCTACCTTTTTGGGCAGCCAAAGTGAAAACAAAAAGTTGGCCTGGAATATAGTTTTAATGTCCATGGAGGTAAATCATACCAATTTTGGTGAGAAACAAATACTTCATTAGATTAAAATCTAAACAAATTGCTAACATGGAACTTCCCCTAAGGGCAGTGGATGACGTTCTCCAAAACACCACATGCAGCTGTGTGACTCTAGCATCATTCCTCAGTAAGTGACAGAGATGAGTCCTATCTCGAAGGTCAAAATTGTTCAGGCTGAATATGTCCTTTTCTGAGGGGTTAGCTTGATTCCAGGGTAAAATCTGAAATGCCAAAAAAAATGGAAAGACTACCTCCCAAAAGGTCCTCCATTAATATCTTCTTCCAGCAGGCTTTGGATATGAAGTAGAAAGCACAGAACTCATGCTTGCATTTTTAATGAGTGATTCTTCATTATTAATTGAGAGTACATTATTAATTATTAATTGACTCTTAGTCACATAGCATGCTGCATTATTCTTATCTTTAAATATCTATTTAATGCCCACAGTGATAAGCACATGGTCAATGATTAAACATGAGTTGAACGAACAGTTGAAAATAAGCCCCAAGTTTATTTTTCTCTGGAAGTTGACCATTAAGTAAGTACCAAAAATGTATTCAGAGATAAGCAGAATTTTTCATAATCAAGTGCAGACACGTGAAATACCTTGTTTGGCAGCTGAGGGGAAAATGGTTTTAAGAATTGTATCCAGGGGCTGGGCGCAGTGGCTCACGCCTGTAACCCCAGCACTTTGGGAGGCGGAGGCAGGCAGATCACGAGGTCAGGAGTTTGAGACCAGCCTGACCAACATGGTGAAACCCCATCTCTACTAAAAATACAAAAATTAGCTAGGCGTGATGGCACGCGCTGTAATCCCAGCTACTCAGGAGGCTGAGGCAGGATAATCGCTTGAACCCGGGAGGTGGAGGTTGCATTGAGCCGAGATTGCGCCACTGCACTCCAGCCTGGGTGACAGAGCAAGACTCCGTCTCAAAAAAAAAAAAAAAAAAAAAAATTGTGTCCAGGAAGTGGAATTTCAGAAAGTTTTAAAATGACGAGATGAAGGGATGGTCATAAAATGAATTCTAGACAAAGAGCAGTGTTTAGGAGAAGTCTTGATAGGGAAAGCATGTTTAACCTTCTTATTTCAAGAAGTCCAGGCCCACAAAAATGATAAAAATGGACATTTCTACAAATTTTATCTCATTTTATCCAGAAGATGTCACACCTAGTAGAGATTATTATATGATTATGTATGGAAAGCATCCAACAGTAGCTCCAGAAAGATTCTAATATCACAGAGCCAAGACTAAGAATGTTTTCTGACTGAAATCCAAAGCTTTAAGAGGTTTCTTCCCTGCTCTCAAGTCTGCCAAAGACACATCTAAAACCCGATGAATACTAGACAGGGAAGAGAGGATCCAGCACTTCTTGGCTCTCTTCTTCCTCACCACCATATCCAGCTACATCCTTTTTGTTTCGAAATTCCTTCTCATCTTGTTTTCCTTTCGTGCCAATCCATAAAAGTACAGCATAGGGCTGGGCGTGGTGGCTCACGCCTGTAATCCCAGCACTTTGGGAGGCCAAGGAGGGTGGATCATGAGGTCAGGATTTCGATACCAGCCTGGCCGATATGGTGAAACCCCGTCTCTACTAAAAATACAAAAATTAGCCAGGCTTGCTGGTGTTTGCCTATAGTCCCAGCTACTCGGGAGGCTGAGGCAGAAGAATCACTTGAACCCGGGAAGTGGAGGTTGCAGTGAGCTGAGATCGTGCCACTGCATTCCAGCCTGGGCAACAGAGCAAGACTCTGTCTCAAAAAAAAAAAAAAAAAAAAAAAAGTAGCGCATAGGGTAGAACATCTAGTGGGTACAGGTACTTATTGATTAATTCTCCAATTTGGGAAACTAGGTAAAAAAAAAAAAAACAAAAAAACAACCCTGCATATTCTCGGAGGAATGTTATAACAGTTCTTGATAAAGCTAGAACAAAATAGCTTATGTTTGATATGTCAGTTAAGAATTGGGTTGAGCTGTAAGTACCAAATACTAGAAATTGTTGTAGCTTGAGCAAGACAGATGTTTATTCTCTCTCATGTGTAGTGGACATCTAGGGGTAAACCATTCAAAGCTGGTAGAGCACACCCATGGAGTCATCAGGTTCGAAGATCTTTTCAGCTCCATCATTCCTAAAACTGGCTACTAGTCATTGTGTCAACCTCATGAACGGAGACGGTTCTTAAAATTCCAGCCGTTATACCCAGTGCAGGTTGACAACAGGGGAAACTGAGGAAGGGTGAAAGTCTACTCATGCCTCCTTTTTAAGAGAGGTATAAAGAGGGGTTCAGTGGGTCATAAAAATCTTTGAGTTATATCATATTACCCTGAGCTTAGCCACAAGACTGCAGGGGATACTGTTCCTGGTATCATGTGCCCCACTAAAAACAGGAGCTCTGCCACTGAGGAAGAAATGGAGGATGGATATGGGTAGTCTATGAGCTACGGATACATAATTTGGGACACATAATTATAATTAGAATTTCTAGTTTCTGATGATTACAGGTTTAGGAGATATTTTTCCAACTTAGTTTTCTCACTTAGCCTACTCTTCCTGGGTTGCACCTACTCTTGACCGCAAATCTAAATAAGTCTCATCTCATATGTTCTTATAAGAAAAATAAATTATTGACATCTCATTTATTTTGTTCACTCTAATTATAGTTGATTAAAAACTCAACATGCTTATAATACATTTTACCACGAAATATAGTGGCATCTGTTGCTTTCCTAATAATACTTTTTTTTTTTTTTTTTTTTTACATTCATAGTCTTCACCATTTACTTGTATTTTGAAAACTAAGGAGTATGTTTGACCCCATGTACATTTATATCATTGTTTTTGGCAAGATTTTTGTATAACACTTTCAAATCCCTCATGCCAAATTTAATTACGTTTAATTTGGAATCATTTTTAATGAAAGGCGATCAGGAAGACAGTCACTTAATTATTTTCAGTTTCTAAATTTTTCTCCATGGCACAAGATTCCTGATCCTTTTGAAGTTAGATTTAAAAGAAAACTACATCCCACAAATCACAAGGTAGATTAGGAAACATTTTGAAGTCTCCTTTCCCTTCATTCCTCTTTCTTGCTAAAAATAGACTCCTTCCTTTAGAATTCCTTCCATACTCTTCCTCCTAAAAGAAGGCTTACTCACTGAGCATGACACTTTTTTTTACAGATGCATAAACCTCTAGAATTTTCCACCACCTGTCAAAAGCATTTAACTCTATCCATTTGTTATTCTTTAAAAGTTATTGCTGAAAAAAATTTAATTTTCAACAAAGGCAAAATGAAACACTTAGAATTTCTCAAGTTTAACACAACAGTCTCATATTTGCATATTTTCTTCTAGTATCATCTTTCATCTACTCTAAGATGTATCATTATTTTATCACCGCTAAGAAAAAGTTCTTTCAGTTAAAACACAAGTCTATATTGATTGTAAGATGTATCCTTATTTCATAGCCGTTGACGTGTTAAAAATATGACTTTTAGAATTGAGAAAATATGGTATATTTCTACACAAATAGATATTTTTACAGTTACATTCATAGAACACATGCTTCTCTATATTCTTTTTTTACTCAAACTGTAAACCATAAATATTTTCTGTATTTCTACATTTACTTTATAATGATTATTTTAATGACTACACAATTTTCCATCAAGTTGATGTACTATAATTTACTAAATCATTTTGCTATTGTTGTGTGTTTAGGGTGTTTCTAGGTTTGGAAAATAAATATTTTATGCATGCAGATTTTTTAATGTTGTTGAATAATTTATTTCTTAATTCCCAGGAGAATAATTTTTTGAATCAAAATTCTTGAAAATTTGTATGGTTCTGGTAATTTTCCTATTGCTGTCTAAAAATGGTTATACCAATTTCCAGTGCCAACCAGCAGTAAATGAGTATTCAAATTCCACAGGAACTACCCCCAAAGTTGTGAGCTATTAAAAAATCTCAGCCTTTTTCTTATTTTAAAATGCCTCATAAATGTTGCTTCAATTTATACAAACTAGTAAGAGTGAACATTTTTCCTTGTGCTTATTTATTAAATTTTGCCTTGTTAAGGTTTATTTACCAACCACATATTGTTTTAGTTTCTATTACTTCCTTCCATTATTACTTGTCACTGGGGGTTTTAAAAATAGTTGCCCTGATAGTATGACAGAAAAAAAATCTAATCTTTATTTTAAGCTCCAAGATTGTGGTAGTGGCAGAGTGGGGTGGTGTAAAAGAGAGGTGCTGTGACCCCTGATTTAGTGGGAAAACTGGGAATTTCCTGAATCTGCATTTCTAGCATCTTTATATGGGGTCCAGTGGCTTTGTTTTTCTGTTGTCTTCGAAGAACATAGGGTGACAACTGTAGAGAGCCACTGTAGAATGAAGATTCTAGTGTTAGGTCTATTGCATTTTTAAAGCAGCTTTATTAAGGTATGATTGATATTAAAAACCTGCACATATTTTAATGTGTACAACTTAATGAGTTTGGACGTATGCATAAACCCAAGAAATTATCACCACAATCCAAGTAATAAGTATATTCATCATCTTCAACATTTTATACGTGTCCCTTTTTTAATATGTGTCCCCTTTTTTTGGTGATAGGAACAATACCATATTACCATGTAGTGCCGCAAGAACAGTGCTACTAAGATACCATTAAGAAGGTAGAAACCGGGCCAGGCATGGTGGCTCATGCCTGTAATCCCAGCACTTTGGGAGGCTGAGGCAGGTGGATCACCTGAGCTCAGGAGTTTGAGACCACCCTGGGCAACATGGTGAAACCCTGTCTCTACTAAAACACAAAAAAATTTAGCCGGGTGTGGTGGCACACACCTGTAGTCCCAGCTACAGACCCCTTAATTTTGTCCAGTGAGACCCACTTCAGATTGTAGATATCAAAATTGTAAGATAATAAATTTGTGCCTTTTAAGGCACTTAGTTTGTGGTAATTTGCTGCAGCCACAAGAAGAAACTGACACTTATTGCAGGACATTTAGAAAATACAGACGAGACAAAAGAGGAAAATAAAAATCACTCATATTTTTTACTAGCTCTGTCTTCTAAGAGAGCCCAGAAACTGTGACAACCCAACAGCAACAAGCACACATGTCCTCAGATCTTGGTATAGAAAGTGAAAAATAGTACATTTACAGTGGAGATACCTGGCAGATCTCATCTCACCCATGTGATCATGGTTAATATCATGGGTGATGAGTCATGTTGATGTCTTGTATTCCCCTGATCTGGTGCACTGATACAGACACTTCACCTCTCTGGTATCCATCTCAAAAACCTATAATCCCAGTCTAATAACGGGAAAAACCTACAATCCAAGTCTAATAATGAAAAAAAAAATCAGATCCAAACAGAGGACCAGTTTACAAAATCTCTGACCAGTAACTTCTCAAAACGATCATAGCCATGATAAACAAAGAAAGTCTTAAAAATTGTCATAGACAAGAGCAGGTTAAGGAGACATGGCTACTAAGTGCAACGCAGGATCCTGGAATAGAAAAAGAACATCAAGTGGAAAAATTGGTGAAGTCCAAATAGTCTGGAGTTTAGTTATTAAAGAGGTAATGATATCAATCTCTTAGTTTTAACAAATGCACTATAGTTACATAGGATGTTCACATTAGGGGAAATTAGGTGAAAGGAATATGGAAACTTCTCTCTACTATCTTTGCAACTTTTCCATAAATCTAAAATTATTCCCCCCCCAAATTCACATAATCTCATCACTCAATATTGCTATTATTTTATTAAAATGCTGTCTAACTCTATAATTTTTGTTAAGCTGCTTTTTTACTTGTCAATATGGTAGGACATTATTCCACTGTTAGAGATGCTAAGAGACATCTCCCTCTTTCCGGTCACTGTGGCCCTTTAAGTTCCTCCAACTAATTAAAGTGAGACAGTGATTGGTTGGCTGAACAGTAGATTGTACTGGCTGTATGACATGTACCATATTGTGGGAGGCAGGCTCTGCCTAACCTTGGTTTGGTGTAAACTTCACTCTACTTGTGAAAGAGACATGCTTTCACAAAGATTTCAAAAGCTTTAGTGTTCATTACACTTTAATATACTTTCCACTCTCTGCACAATTGTACCCCTCCTAACACTCATAGAACAAGAAAGGCATGAGGAGAGGTTCCCGTGGTTTTAACACAAGAAATGCATTGTCTTCCTTTATAATCCATGATTTATGATGCCACCCGTAGATTTGACATTGCACTTTGAAGGAAAAAAAAAAACCAAAAAACTATTTACTACTTGCCACCTACTAAATGTTTTATGTGTATTATCTTATTTAATCCTCAAAGCAATCCTCTGAGGTAGGAGATATTCTTTTTTTTATGAGTCAGATTCTTGTTTTTATTTTTAAATAATTTCAGATTATAAGATCCTAATTAATTAAGATCAGAAGAAAATGCAAAGCTAGTACAGTGAGATCCTTTACCCAGTTTTCCCCAAAGATTGTATCTTTCATAAATATAGAACAGTAATATCAGTAAATTGACATGGTACAACGTGTATGTGTATTTCTATGCCATGTTTTCACGTATAGATTCCTGTAGCAATTCTCTGTTTCCCCACCCAAATCTCAGGTTGAATTGTAATCTCCACTGTTGGGGAAGGACCTGGTGGGAGGTGATTGGATCATGGGGGTAGACTTCCCCCTTGATATTCTCATGGTAGCCAGTTCTCATGAGATCTGGTTGTTTGAAAGTATGTGGCACTTCCCCCTTTGCTCTCTCTCTCCCTTTCTGCCGAGTGAGGAAGGTGTTTGCTTCTCCTTCACCCTTTCATCATGCTTGTAAGTCTCCTGAGGCCTCCCAGTCATGCTTCCTGCACAGCCTGTGGGACTGTGAGTCAATTAAACCTCTTTTATTCATAAATTACCCAGTCTCAGGCAGTTCTTCATAGCAATGTGAGAATGAACTAATACAGATTGTTTGATATTTTACTATTGAGTTTGAAAGTTCTTTACTTTTTTAGATATGAGTCCTCAGAAATGTGGCTAGTAAATGTTTTTCCCAATCTGTAGCTTGTCTTTTAATCCCCTTCACAGAGTTCTTCACACAGAAAAACTTTGTGTGAAGTTTAACTTTGTAACTAACTTTTAATTTTCATAAAGTACTATTTACTGATCTTTTGTGAATCTTGATTTTGTAGACCAGGGTTTTAGCTTATCTGACAGGCAGAGTAGGGAGAAGTGTGTCTACTCAATCCTGTTCAGAATCAGAAGTACTCATAAAATTTGTGGGGTTTTTTATTTTTTATTTTTGAGATGGAGTCTTGCTCTGTTGCCCAGGTTGGAGTGCAGTGGCACAATCTCAGCTCACTGCAACCTCTGCCACCCAGGTTCATGTGATTCTCCTGCCTTAGCCTCCCGAGTAGCTGGGACTACAGGCATGTGCCACCACACCTGGCTAATTTTTGTATTTTTAGTAGAGACGGAGTTTTGCCATGTTGGCCAGGCTGGTCTCAAACTCCTGACCTCAAGTGATCCGCCCGCCTCAGCCTCTCAAAGTGTTGGGATTACATCTGTGAGCCACCGCGCCTGGACTAAAATTTGTTTTTATAGGAGAAATTCTGATCCCCATTTTATGCATCTATAGAGAATAGTTAAGAAACTTGCCTGAGAACACAGTAAATGGCAGAGCCAACTTTCGACTTTCAACCCAGGCAGCCCAGATCTATCCATAATATTTGGCCATTGTCTCCTTGAGGCACAGTTACTTAAGTTGGTAGTTTGGGGAGAAATCACAGAGCTTACCCTATGGAAAGTAGTTATTGTGGTACAACAGACAAGTAGGGACAAAACTTTTTTGCAATTGCCTTGTGTTACCGAGCCATTTTAGTTGAAGGAGTTAATGTCAAATAAGTAGCAGGAAAATGCAAGAAAGAATTAACTAGAAAGTTCTCTGCCATTCTGAAGGGCCATTCCTACTCTAATATTAACATCCATATGATTGTGTGCACAAATATTCTTCTACAACATCATTTTTGATGACATTATAATATTATAGCATCATGCCAATGTAATAGCCCTAAAAGTTTTGTAGGGAGAGTGTGGCAACACCTGTAAAATGCTTTATAAACTGTAAGATACTATGTAAATATGATGCTTCCTAATATATTTGTAAAGTTAGAATTCTTTTTATACAAATATTCATATGTATCCAGATAGTTAATGCTAAAACTAAACAAAACTTAGATGTAATTTTCTCTTATCTTTGTTTCTGTCTTACGCTTTCCTTTGTGAGTAGAATTAAATTACAACTGAAAATAGAAATACATTTATTAGCACCTGGTACTATTGTTCCAAAAGAAAGATATTTTCTCCATGGTGGCAAACCTTCCTCAAACTCAGTATATATGATTGAATTTGCATGTTAAAAATGTGTGCACCATTTTTTTAATAATTAAAGATAAGATTAACCTGTGTGTTGAAATTTTCTCCAACAACAATTTGAAACACTTTAGTGTTAATTTTGCTGAAAACAGGGTAAGGGTAATGGGTAATTATTTTCTGCTGACACTCCTATTAGATTGAATGCGCATTTTGGGACTGAGCTGTCAGTTTTGATTTCAGCCTAGTTTTCATGTATAGTTGGTGCATTGAGATTATTTTCCCATTATTGTTTAATATGTGCTTTTATGAGAGTAGAAGTAATTTTCGGCCATCCTGTCAATCATTTCTGCATAGTTTGGACATACATATGAGAAATATATATAGAGAGACTTGAGTCATCTGTTTCAAACAGTCTAACATATTTAGTTATATAAAAACCTTTATTTTGTGCTCTTTGTTAGAACTAACCATAATTTAAGTTAAATAATTCAATGAAAATCTACATAGTGCTAGTGTCATGGACATAAATCATTTTATCTGTTTATACAAATGAATTCATTCATTCAGTTTTAATGCCATGCTCCTTTGTATATTGCATTGACTGAGTGGTATTTATCTAGGTAGCTTGGAATATAATGTCAGCTGACCTAATCTTTTTTTAGCCTTCTTAAGAATTTGAGGGTTTTGGATCATGTGAAGAAATTGTGATTAATATAATTATTAATTAATAGGGAAAGCTTTCTCTTTTCATTTTATAGGCTGATGGTTTAATAACACTGTTTTGTATTTATTATTCATTCTTCAAACATTTATTGTGTGCCTGCTTTATATAATTACCCTGTTAGGTGGAAAGAATGATACTAAGATCTATAACACAAGATCTCAGAACTCCAGGCCCCAACAATTCAACTGCCTGTAAAGGTGTGTTTGTAATGGATACTGGGCTTAACACCTAGATGATGGGTTGACATATGCTGCACTTCACCATGGCACACATTTACCTATATAACAAACCTGCACATCCTGCCCATGTACCCTGGAACTTAAAAGTAGAAGAAAAGAAAATGTATGTTTAGGTTTTATTTGATAAATTTTGGGGAACTACTGAATATTTTTGATCAGAGGCACCTTTTATTAACATGGCATTTTAGAGGATGGAATTGGCTGTGGTATATGGGCTATACAATTTAGATTATAGGCTGGTACATCTGGTGCTAGGATAGTGCAGCAGTACTGGGGGTAAATTAAGATGTTGGCATTTAGATGGATAGGACAAAATTGGAACAGATGCAGCTGAGAAAGATAGTTTAAACATCCTGGCAGCTGCCTGGCTAACTGAAGGTTTGCATGAGTGAATGGATGAATTACTTTAGAGACATAATCACACTGAGGAGAGTCTCTGGGTTGAAATGAAGGTGGTAATCGAAGAGCAACTTGAATTTAGGAGTTAGTGGGATATTCAGTAGGCAGATGGGCATACAAACTGAGACATGGAAAGAGGATGGGGAGGAGATACAGTTTCTGGAATCCATTTTTTTTTTATATAAAGAAGCTGGAATTCAGTATCTATCAGAGTTGGTAGGATTCACTAAGGCAGTTGCTTTCAGACATTGTTGACTATGACCCGTATTAAGAAATATATTTTACAGGTGTGGGGAGGAGCCAAGATGGCCGAATAGTAACAGCTCTGGTCTACAGCTCCCAGCATGAGCTATGCAGAAGACGGGTGATTTCTGCATTTCCATCTGAGGTACCGGGTTCATCTCATTAGGGAGTGCCAGACAGTGGGCGCAGGTCAGTGGGTGTGCGCGAGCTGAAGAAAGGCGAGGCATTGCCTCACTTGGGAAGCGCAAGGGGTCAGGGAGTTCCCTTTCCTGGTCAAAGAAAGGGGTGACAGACGGCACCTGGAAAATTGGGTCACTCCCACCCGAATACTGCGCTTTTCCGACAGGCTTAAAAAATGGTGCACCAGGAGATTATATCCCGCACCTGGCTCAGAAGGTCCTATGCCCACGGAGTCTCGCTGATTGCTAGCACAGCAGTCTGAGATCAAACTGCAAGGCGGCAGCGAGGCTGGGGGAGGGGCGCCCGCCATTGCTCAGGATTGCTTAGGTAAACAAAGCAGCCTGGAAGCTCGAACTGGGTGGAGCCCACCACAGCTCAAGGAGGCCTGCCTGCCTCTGTAGGCTCCACCTCTGGGGGCAGGGCACAGACAAAAAGACAGCAGTAAACTCTGCAGACTTAAATGTCCCTGTCTGACAGCTTTGAAGAGAGCAGTGATTCTCCCAGCACGCAGCTGGAGATCTGAGAACGGGCAGACTGCCTCCTCAAGTGGGTCCCTGACCCCTGACCCCTGAGCAGCCTAACTGGGAGGCACCCCCCAGCAGGGGCAGACTGACACCTCACACGGCCGGCCGGGTACTCCAACAGACCTGCAGCTGAGGGTCCTGTCTGTTAGAAGGAAAACTAACAAGCAGAAAGGACATCCACACCAAAAACCCATCTGTACATCACTATCATCAAAGACCAAAAGTAGATAAAACCACAAAGATGGGGAAAAAACAGAGCAGAAAAACTGGAAACTCTAAAAACCAGAGCGCCTCTCCTCCTCCAAAGGAACACAGTTCCTCACCAGCAACAGAACAAAGCTGGACGGAGAATGACTTTGACGAGCTGAGAGAAGAAGGCTTCAGATGATCAAATTACTCTGAGCTACGGGAGGATATTCAAACCAAAGGCAAAGAAGTTGAAAACTTTGAAAAAAATTTAGAAGAATGTATAACTAGAATAACCAATACAGAGAAGTGCTTAAAGGAGCTGATGGAGCTGAAAACCAAGGCTCGAGAACTACGTGAAGAATGCAGAAGCCTCAGGAGCCGATGCGATCAAATGGAAGAAAGGGTATCAGCGATGGAAGATGAAATGAATAAATGAAGCGAGAAGGGAAGTTTAGAGAAAAAAGAATAAAAAGAAACGAGCAAAGCCTCCAAGAAATGTGGGACTATGTGAAAAGACCAAATCTGCGTCTGATTGGTGTACCTGAAAGTGACGGGGAGAAGGGAACCAAGTTGGAAAAGACTCTGCAGGATATTATCCAGGAGAACTTCCCCAATCTAGCAAGGCAGGCCAACATTCAGATTCAGGAAATACAGAGAACGCCACAAAGATACTCCTCGAGAAGAGCAACTCCAAGACACATAATTGTCAGATTCACCAAAGTTGAAATGAAGGAAAAAATGTTAAGGGCAGCCAGAGAGAAAGGTCGGGTTACCCTCAAAGGGAAGCCCATCAGACTAACAGCAGATCTCTCGGCAGAAACTCTACAAGCCAGAAGAGAGTGGGGGCCAATATTCAACATTCTTAAAGAAAAGAATTTTCAACCCAGAATTTCATATCCAGCCAAACTAAGCTTCATAAGTGAAGGAGAAATAAAATCCTTTACAGACAAGCAAATGCTGAGAGATTTTGTCACCACCAGGCCTGCCCTAAAAGAGCTCCTGAAGGAAGCACTAAACATGGAAAGGAACAACCGGTACCAGCCGCTGCAAAATTGTGCCAAAATATAAAGACCATCGAGACTAGGAAGAAACTGCATCAACTAACGAGCAAAAGAGCCAGCTAACATCATAATGACAGGATCAAATTCACACATAACAATATTAACTTTAAATGTAAATGGACTAAATGCTCCAATTAAATGATACAGACTGGCAAATTGGATAAAGAGTCAAGACCCATCAGTGTGCTGTATTCAGGAAACCCATCTCACGTGCAGAGACAAACATAGGCTCAAAATAAAAGGATGGAGGAAGATCTACCAAGCAAATGGAAAACAAAAAAAGGCAGGGGTTGCAATCCTAGTCTCTGATAAAACAGACTTTAAACCAACAAAGATCAAAAGAGACAAAGAAGTTCATTACATAATGGTAAAGGGATCAATTCAACAAGAAGAGCTAACTATCCTAAATATATATGTACCCAATACAGGAGCACCCAGATTCATAAAGCAAGTCCTGAGTGACCTACACAGAGACTTAGACTCCTACACATTAATAATGGGAGACTTTAACACCCCACTGTCAACATTAGACAGATCAACGAGACAGAAAGTCAACAAAGATACCCAGGAATTGAACTCAGCTCTGCACCAAGCAGACCTAATAGACATCTACAGAACTCTCCACCCCAAATCAACAGAATACACATTTTTTTCAGCACCACACCACACCTATTCCAAAATTGACCACATACTTGGAAGTAAAGCACTCCTCAGCAAATGTAAAAGAACAGAAATTAAAACAAACTATCTCTCAGATCACAGTGCAATCAAGCTAGAACTCAGGATTAAGAATCTCACTCAAAACGGCTCAACTACATGGAAACTGAACAACCTGCTCCTGAATGACTACTGGGTACATAACGAAATGAAGGCAGAAATAAAGATGTTCTTTGAAACCAATGAGAACGAAGACACAACATACCAGAATCTCTGGGATGCATTCAAAGCAGTGTGTAGAGAGAAATTTATAGCACTAAATGCCCACAAGAGAAAGCAGGAAAGATCCAAAACTGACACCCTAACATCACAATTAAAAGAACTAGAGAAGCAAGAGCAAACACATTCAAAAGCTAGCAGAAGGCAAGAAATAACTAAAATCAGAGCAGAACTGAAGGAAATAGAGACACAAAAAACCCTTAAAAAATTAATGAATCCAGGAACTGGTTTTTTGAAAGGATCAGCAAAATTGATAGACGGCTAGCAAGACTAATAAAGAAAAAAAGAGAGAAGAATCAAATAGATGCAATAAAAAATGATAAAGGGGATATCACCACTGATCCCACAGAAATACAAACTACCATCAGAGAATATTACAAACACCTCTACGCAAATAGACTAGAAAATCTAGAAGAAATGGACAAATTCCTTGACACATACACTCTCCCAAGACTAAACCAGGAAGAAGTTGAATCTCTGAATAGACCAATAACAGGAGCTGAAATTGTGGCAATAATCAATAGCTTACCAACCAAAAAGAGTCCAGGACCAGATGGATTCACAGCCGAATTCTACCAGAGGTACAAGGAGGAACTGGTACCATTCCTTCTGAAAGTATTCCAATCAACAGAAAAAGAGGGACTCCTCCCTAACTCATTTTATGAGGCCAGCATCATCCTGATAACAAAGCTGGGCAGAGACACAACCAAAAAAGAGAATTTTGGACCAATATCCTTGATGAACATTGATGCAAAAATCCTCAATAAAATACTGGCAAACCAAATCCAGCAGCACATCAAAAAGCTTATCCACCATGATCAAGTGGGCTTCATCCCTGGGATGCAAGGCTGGTTCAATAGACACAAATCAATAAATGTAATCCAGCATATAAACAGAACCAAAGACAAAAACCACATGATTATCTCAATAGATGCAGAAAAGGCCTTTGACAAAATTCAACAACCCTTCATGCTGAAAACTCTCAATAAATTAGGTATTGATGAGACGTATCTCAAAATAATAAGAGCTATCTATGACAAATCCACAGCCAATATCATACTGAATGGGCAAAAACTGGAAGCATTCCCTTTGAAAACTGGCACAAGACAGGGATGCCCTCTCTCACCACTCCTATTCAACATAGTGTTGGAAGTTCTGGCCAGGGCAATTAGGCAGGAGAAGGAAATAATGGGTATTCAATTAGGAAAAGAGGAAGTCAAATTGTCCCTGTTTGCAGACGACATGATGGTATATCTAGAAAACCCCATTGTCTCAGCCCAAAATCTCCTTAAGCTGATAAGCAACTTCAGCAAAGTCTCAGGATACAAAATCAATGTAGAAAAATCACAAGCATTCTTATACACCAACAACAGACAAACAGAGAGCCAAATCATGAGTGAACTCCCATTCACAATTGCTTCAAAGAGAATAAAATACTTAGGAATCCAACTTACAAGGGATGTGAAGGACTTCTTCAAGGAGAACTACAAACCACTGCTCAAGGAAATAAAAGAGGATACAAACAAATGGAAGAACATTCCATGCTCATGGGTAGGAAGAATCAATATCGTGAAAATGGCCATACTGCCCAAGGTAATTTACAGATTCAGTGCCATCTCCATCAAGCTACCAATGACTTTCTTCACAGAATTGGAAAAAACTACTTTAAAGTTCATATGGAACCAAAAAAGAGCCCGCATAGCCAAGTCAATCCTAAGCCAAAAGAACAAAGCTGGAGGCATCACGCTACCTGACTTCAAATTATACTACAAGGCTACAGTCACCAAAACAGCATGGTACTGGTACCAAAACAGAGATATAGATCAACGGAAAAGAACAGAGCCCTCAGAAATAATGCCGCATATCTACAACTATCTGATCTTTGACAAACCTGAGAAAAACAAGCAATGGGGAAAGGATTCCCTATTTAATAAATGGTGCTGGGAAAACTGGCTAGCCATATGTAGAAAGCTGAAACTGGATCCCTTCCTTACACCTTATACAAAAATTAATTCAAGATGGATTAAAGACTTAAACGTTAGACTTAAAACCATGAAAACCCTAGAAGAAAACCTAGGCATTACCATTCAGAACATAGGCATGGGCAAGGACTTCATGTCTAAAACACCAAAAGCAATGGCAACAAAAGCCAAAATTGACAAATGGGATCTAATTCAACTAAAGAGCTTCTGCACAGCAAAAGAAACTACCATCAGAGTGAACAGGCAACCTACAAAATGGGAGAAAATTTTCGTAACCTACTCATCTGACAAAGGGCTAATATCCAGAATCTACAATGAACTCCAACAAATGTACAAGAAAAAAACAAACAACCCCATCAAAAAGTGGGCGAAGGACATGAACAGACACTTCTCAAAAGAAGACATTTATGCAGCCAAAAAACACATGAAAAAATGCTCACCATCACTGGCCATCAGAGAAATGCAAATCAAAACCACAATGAGATACCATCTCACACCAGTTAGAATGGCAATCATTAAAAAGTCAGGAAACAACAGGTGCTGGAGAGGACGTGGAGAAATAACAACACTTTTACACTGTTGGTGGGACTGTAAACTAGTTCAACCATTGTGGAGGTCAGTGTGGCAATTCCTCAGGGATCTAGAACTAGAAATACCATTTGACCCAGCCATCCCATTACTGGGTATATACCCAAAGGACTATAAATCATGCTGCTATAAAGACACGTGCACACGTATGTTTATTGCGCCACTATTCACAATAGCAAAGACTTGGAACCAACCCAAATGTCCAACAATGATAGACTGGATTAAGAAAATGTGGCATATATACACCATGGAATACTATGCAGCCATAAAAAATGATGAGTTCATGTCCTTTGTAGGGACATGGATGAAATTGGAAATCATCATTCTCAGTAAACTATCACAAGGACAAAAAACCAAACACCACATATTCTCACTCATAGGTGGGAAGTTAACAATGAGAACACACGGACACAGGAAGGGGAACATTACACTCTGGGGACTGTTGTGGGGTGGGGGGGGAGGGATGGCATTGGGAGATATACCAAAAGTATAATAATAATAATAAAAAAAATAAAAAAAAGAAATATATTTTACATCATTACTCAGTATAGATATATGTATGAATATTTTCACAATGTATATCATATACATGTATATATAATTTTCATGTAAGCTATGTTTTTCTCTAAATTTTACCCTCATTACATTTAATGCACTCATAATTTTTCATTCATTTTTAAAAAAATTAATTAATTTTTCATTGCATTTTATTTAAAAAAGAAGTGCTGGTCAAGACCTGATTAGTTGATTTCACAATCTACTGAACAGTCATGACCTGCAGCTGACAACCATGATGCTGTAGATTCAGTGCTATATTCTTCCTTGTTGTCATGCCTCTGCACTCTGCAGAGAAAAGAGGGCCAGCTGGGAATTGAGCTGGGGACAAGGCATCCCTCTACCTGGTGCTCCCAAATTCCCTACTTACTTGGAATTGAACTCAGAAGAGGTAACGGCACTTGATAAAGGTTACGGCTTTTGATTTTTCAGGATTCAGGATGTGTAAAGTGTGGCTCTATTTTCTACATGACAGAAAGGCAAAGAAAGAACAAGTAAAATCTAAATGCGCAAGAAAGGAATGATGGAAAATTCACTTTGATCTTATGTCTTCAACTTTCTTCATATATGTGTGATGTCAAATTCTTGGTGGTTAAACTGTTTTAAGGTCAACAAAGTTGCTAGAGATTGTAAATGTATTCTTACGCAGAGGATAGGAAGATTGAGATGTGGTGTATAGATTTCTAGTTGTGTATATGTATGTATATTGTGCACTTCTATGTGTACGTGCATTTGTGTATTTATGTGTGTATGTGTTTGTGTGTGTTTACGCAGGCTCTCTGACATACCTGCTTCACACTATACCATCTACTACCCCTCCATGTTGGAATCAACAATTCCCCTCCGAGACACTCTCCCTAATTCATTAAATGTTTATATGCCTGCTTTGTCTTTTTTCTCCCACAAATTCTGTCATCATTCTTGGTAACATCACTATTTACATAGACAATGCACTCCCATGCCCTTCCCTCTACCCAAGATTGATGATCTTGCTTCCACTCTACGTCATCCAGTTACTAACATAGTCACATTTATTCTTTCTTTATGAAACCTTCACACTCTTTGAATCAACCTCACTCTTAGCTGGTCATCTAGGATCTTATTTCAGTTTTGAAAATAGAAGTTATTGGTAGAGAGCTTCTTTTTATTATTATTATTATTATTTTATTATTATTATACTTTAAGTTTTAGGGTACATGTGCACAATGTGCAGGTTAGTTACATATGTACACATGTGCCATGCTGGTGTGCTGCACCCATTAACTCGTCATTTAGCATTAGGTATATCTCCTAATGCTATCCTTCCCCCCTTCCCCCACCCCACAACACTCCCCAGAGTGTGATGTTCCACGTCCTGTGTCCATGTGTTCTCATTGTTCAATTCCCACCTATGAGTGAGAACATGCGGTGTTTGGTTTTTTGTCCTTGCGATAGTTTACTGAGAATGATGATTTCCAATTTCATCCATGTCACTACAAAGGACATGAACTCATCATTTTTTATGGCTGCATAGTATTCCATGGTGTATATATGCCACATTTTCTTAATCCAGTCTATCATTGTTGGACATTTGGGTTGGTTCCAAGTCTTTGCTATTGTGAATAGTGGCGCAATAAACATACGTGTGCAGGTGTCTTTATAGCAGCATGATTTATAGTCCTTTGGGTATATACCCAGTAATGGGATGGCTGGGTCAAATGGTATTTCTAGTTCTAGATCCCTGAGGAATCGCCACACTGACTTCTACAAGGGTTGAACTAGTTTACAGTCCCACCAACAGTGTAAAAGTGTTGTTATTTCTCCACATCCTCTCCAGCACCTGTTGTTTCCTGACTTTTTAATGATTACCATTCTAACTGGTGTGAGATGGTATCTCATTGTGGTTTTGATTTGCATTTCTCTGATGGCCAGTGATGATGAGCATTTTTTCATGTGTCTTTTGGCTGCATAAATGTCTTCTTTTGAGAAATGTCTGTTCATATCCTTTGCCCACTTTTTGATGGGGTTGTTTGTTTTTTTCTTGTAAATTTGTTTGACTTCATTGTAGATTCTGGATATTAGCCCTTTGTCAAATGAGTAGGTTGTGAAAATTTTCTCCCATTTTGTAGGTTGCCTGTTCACTCTGATGGTAGTTTCTTTTGCTGTGCAGAAGCTCTTTAGTTGAATTAGACCCCATTTGTCAATTTTGGCTTTTGTTGCCATTGCTTTTGGTGTTTTAGACATGAAGTCCTTGCCCATGCCTATGTCCTGAATGGTAATGACAAACCCACAGACAATATCATACTGAATGGGCAAAAACTGGAAGCATTCTCTTTGAAAACTGGCACAAGAGAGGGATGCCCTTTCTCACCACTCCTATTCAACATAGTGTTGAAAGTTATGGCCAGGGCAATTAGGCAGGAGAAGGAAATAAAGGGTATTCAATTAGGAAAAGAGGAAGTCAAGTTGTCCCTGTTTGTAGATGACATGATTGTATATCTAGAAAACCCCATTGTCTCAGCCCAAAATCTCCTTAAGCTGATAAGCAACTTCAGCAAAGTCTCAGGACACAAAATCAATGTACAAAAACCACAAGCATTCTTATACACCAATAACAGACAAACAGAGAGCCAAATCGTGAGTGAACTCCCATTCACAATTGCTTCAAAGAGAATAAAATACTTAAGAATCCAACTTACAAGGGATGTGAAGGACCTCTTCAAGGAGAACTACAAATCACTGCTCAAGGAAATAAAAGAGGATACAAACAAATGGAAGAACATTCCATGCTCATGGGTAGGAAGAATCAATATCGTGAAAATGGCCATACTGCCCAAGGTAATTTATAGATTCAATGCCATCCCCATCAGGCTACCAATGACTTTCTTCACAGAATTGGAAAAAACTACTTTCAAGTTCATATAGAACCAAAAAAAGCTCGCATCACCAAGTCAATCCTAAGCCAAAAGAACAAAGCTGGAGGCATCATGCTACCTGACTTCAAACTATACTACAAGGCTGCAGTAACCAAAACAGCATGGTACTGGTACCAAAACAGAGATATAGATCAATGAAACAGAACAGAGCCCTCAGAAATAACGCTGCATATCTACAACTATCTGATCTTTGACAAACCTGAGAAAAACAAGCAATGGGGAAACGATTCCCTATTTAATAAATGGTGGTGGAAAACTGGCTAGCCATATGCAGAAAGCTGAAACTGGATCCCTTCCTTACACCTTATACAAAAATTAATTCAAGATGGATTAAAGACTTAAATGTTAGACCTAAAACCATAAAAACCCTAGGAGAGCTTCAACATATCTTCTCACTGCATTTTGCAACCTACCCACATTTTTGCCCATGTGCTCTGTGTTCCTCCTGCCATAATGGGCAAACTGTTACTGAAATTATGTACATCCCTCCTGGTACACTGGACCCATGTTCTCTCATTTGTGCAAGTGAATTACAACTATGGTTATATTTTCCTCAACATAAACTCTTGCCCCCTACACTAGATTACTTACACGAGCATACAAACATACTGACATATCTTCCATCTCAAAAAATTCCATTTTCTTAAATAGAGTGATCAATTCTTGCTGTCTTCATTTCTTAATCTCCTGCTTTCCCCTTAATTCTCTTCAGTGAGGCTTTTTTCCCTACTCCTACCCTGAAACTGTCTTAGCAGTATTACCATTGACCTCTATTAAAACCCACTGGTTGATTCCAAGTTGTCTCCTTACTCAAATTCCAACAGACACATCATTAGTTATTACCGCCTCCTGGAAGTGCGGTGATAACTCACTTGGTTTCTGGATACCCTTTGTCAGGCTGTTGGTGGGACCTTCCTCTTCTTCAGACCTCTAAACAGTGGAATACCTTAGGACTCAGTCCTTGGACCTCTTCTCTAAATCCTATATTGGGTTGTTTTACTAATCCTTTGACTTTAATTGTCAATTAAATGTCGATGACACTAACATTTATATTTCTAGACTGAACTTCTTCCCTTAGTTCACCATCCGTATTTATCTTTAGATTTTCATTAGTCATCTCAAACTTAGCATGTCTGAAGAAGTACTCTTTACTCCTGTCCTCTTCCACTTGCCTTTCCCTCAGTTTTACCCATTCTATTACTGGCAGCATCATAAATTAAATGATGGGGCCTGAGTTCCGGAAATTAAGGGGCTCAGGCCTAAGAACTAGGAGTCCTCAGTAATTCATCCTTTTCCCTAATATCTCATGTCCAGTCTGCCAGAAAAATCTTGATAGCAATATTTCCAAAATCTGTCCTGAATTCAATCATGTTTCAGCATCTCCACAACAATGGTAGTCTAAGGCATCTTCATCTCTCAATTGGACTACTGCTAGAGCCAAATCCCTGCTTCTGCTCTTAGCTCTTTCAAGCCCAGTTATTCATGCAGCAGCCAGAGCCAGAGGAAGTCAGTTCCCTCATTTAAGGCTTCCCATCATAATTGAATAAATTCCAAAACAAATTTCCATGATGATGCTAGCCCTACAGGATCCTCATTTCTTACTAACCTTTCTTCAGCCCATCTGCTGTTCCTCAAACACAAGAAGCTTGTTTGGGGCCTTAACATTTAGTTTCTTTCTCTCACTGTGGCAAATTTCCTCCAGATCTTTATTTCTTTCAGGTCTCTGTCAAAAGGTCATCTCTTCAGAAAGGTCGTTTCTCTGATCTCCATATTCAAGTGGCGCCCTCTTCCACCACCTGCCATTGCTCTTTCTTCTTACTTTGATTCTCTTTTCTTTGCATATACAGTTGCTGCAACTATAAGATACATTATTAATTATTTTGTGTTCTCCTTAATCCCTACACCCACTCCCCACCCAGAAAATAAGCTCCATAAAGCAAGAGCTTTATCTGCCTAGTTCATCTGCATCTGCAGCACCTAGAAAAGTGATGTCTGGCACATAAAGTTGCTCACATATTTAAAAAATTTAAACAAATTAATTTTAAAAGGAGAATAGTAAGACATCCAAGTCTTGTCATAGTTTGATCTCTCCTGTAAGGCCCTTCTATGTTTGCTTATTTTAAAAGAGGACTCCTTTGTGATAATGCCCAGAGCATCTCATTAATTCTACCTCATGTAAAGTGCACTCCCCAAGGCCAGTCTTATAGCTAAGTGCCTTTGTAGTTGTTTGAGAAACGACTTCTTTTTTTGTAAAAAAAAAAAAAAAAACACACCCAAAAACCCATGCTTTATTATTATTATTTTGCTTTTTATCTATAGTTTCTATTATTTCATTTACTTTTTTTTCTTTTAACTTTTATTTAAGGTTCAGGGCTGTACAATTTTGTTATATGGTAAACTTGTGTCATGGGGGTCTCATGTACAGATTATTTCATCACCCAGGTAATAAGCATAGTAAGTATTTCTCTGATCCTCTCCCTCCTCCTATCCTCTACCCTCAGGTAGATCCCAGTGTCTGTTGTTCCCCTCTTTGTGTCCATGTGTTCTCATTGTTTAGCTCCCACTTATAAGTGATAGCATGCAATATTTGATTTTCTGTTCCTGTGTTAGTTTGCTTAGGATAATGTCCTCCAGCTCAATCCATGTGGCTGCAAAGGACATGTTCTCATTCTCTTTTTTATGGATGGATAGTATTCCATGGTGTATATATACACCACATTTTAAAAATTCAGTCTACTGTTCATAAAGTATAATAAAAAATATCAGTCTACTGTTAGTGGGCATTTAGATTGATTCTATGTCTTTGCTATTGTGAATAGTGCTGTGATGAACATATGCATACATGTGTCTTTATGGTAAATACATGTGTCTTTATATTCCTTTGGGTATATACCCAATGATGGCATTGCTGGGGTCAAATGGTAGTTATGTTTTAAGTTCTTTGAGGAACTGCCATACCATTTTCTACAATGGCTGAACTAATTTGCAATCCCCACTAGCAGTGTTCCCTTTTCCCCCATACCCCTGGCAACCTCACCAGCATGTTATTTTTCGACTTAACAGTAGCCATTCTGACTGGTGTGTAATAGTAACTCATTGTGGTCTTGATTTGCATTTTTCTAATGAATAGTGGTGTTGAGCATTTTTTCTTGATTGATTAAAAATGCACAGTATTCCGAGATGAATTGCAGCAAATAAATACATGTTGTTCCCCTGTTATTGAGTTCTGTCACTGAGTGGCCTGAGAGTGTACAAGCCTTGCTGGAAGGAGTAGTAGAAAAAAGAACCAGGAGGCAAACAGATATGGTTTTTAATCCAACTATTATTAGTAAACAGCAGGAGGAATGTGGGTGAGTCACCTAATGTCATAATTCTTTGTGCTCAAGTTTCCTTTTCAGAATTGGGGATTGTATTGGAGGCTTGATGGTATCTCTGGCACCTTCCTGCTCTAATATTACACAGTTCTTCTCTTGACCAAGACTCTCCAAGATGAGCCTTAAACATAGTTGTCAGGTACTTTATTCAGTGACTTCATGTGTAATATAAGCATGGACTAATTTAATCCCTGTGAAATATTTAGTTTCTTCTGAGAGAGGACAATCTGTAGTCACACTGAGCAATCCTGTGCTGCTGGTACCCAGAGCTGTCTGATAAATGGAGTAGCAGAGTGCTGGAGCCAGAGCCTAAGAGCCAGTCATGTGCAGTGCTTCCCAATCGTTGTTCACTGACGTCACCCTGTGATGGTGGCTTGAAATTTGCCATGGAGGGAGTATTTACACGATAAAAATGCTACAAATCAGGGCTTCTCTATCCTCCACCCTCAAGGGCCAGTTACTGAATATTTACCAGCACATCAATAGATAAATGTGAATGGGTAGTGAAGCTCATCACCACCACTAGAATAATTAATCAAAGGATGTCTTTGATTCATAGTGGTATGTGGTACCATGATAGTGCGTAGAAACTCACACCTACTGGCAACAATAAGCACTGGGGACTAATTAGAGCGGGGAGGGTGGGAGGAGAGCCACGGTTGAAAAAATAACTGTTGGGTACTATGCTCACTATCTGGCTGACAGGATCATTTGTATTCCAAACCTCAGCATCATGCAATATACCCATGTAAAAAACCTGCACATATACACCCTGAATCTAAAATAAAAGTTGTAATTATATATATATAAAAAGAAACTCACATGTACAAAAACTGCCACCACCACTACCAACCTCTTAACAAACTTGATTAAAAAGTTACCTATTCAGATATGTACACCATGGAAGACTACTCAGCCATAAAAATGAATGAAACAATATCTTTTGCAGCAACTTGGATGGAGATGGAGGCCATTATTCTAAGTGAAGTAATTCAGGAATGGAAAAACCAAATATTGATGTTCTCACTTATAAGTGAAAGCTAAGCTATGAGGACGCAAAAACATGAGAGTGATATAATGGACTTTGGGGACTCAGAGGGGGAAGGTTGGGAGGTGGGTGAGGAAGAAAAGGCTACATATTGGGTACAGTGTACACCACTGCTCACGTGACGGGTATAATAAAATCTCAGAAATCATCACTAAATAACTGATCTATGTAACCAAAAACCACCTGTACCCCAAAAACTACTGAATTTTTAAAAATTACCAATTCAGACATAGCAATAAGGACTTTTTTGGTTTGTTTTTGAGAGAAGGTTTCACTCTGTTGCCCAGGCTGGAATGCAGTGGCATGATCATAGCTCACTGTAGCCTCTACCTTCTGGGCTCAAGTGATCCTCTCACCTCAGCCTCCCAAATAGCTGGGACTACAGGTGTGCACAACCACACCTGGCTAGAATTTTATTTTTATAGAGACAGAGCCTCATATTTTTCAAATAAGGACTCTGAATGATATATTTAATACTGACAATAGCTCATGAAGTTATTATTACACTATCATTTTTATCAGAAGGGAAACAGAAATGACAACAGGTAAAATAACCTACCCACAATTATGCAACTAGTAAGTGACAGAACCTGGACTCATGCTAAGCTTTCTCTGATTCTACTCATAATACATACAGGCAGATTCATATTTATACATGTGTGCATTTGTGGGTTTAAAATATTTGTTTTCTTCACTGTGGTAATTGTTTATCTCCTTTTTTAACAAAGTGCAAAAATATGATAAATTCGACTATAATGCCAGAGATTTGTTTGTTCTCGGAAACATTTAAAAAACTCCCTTGGGACTATTTCAGCAATGAGACTGAGGATCTCATCTGAGTCAAAATGAGAGAGGCACAGTGGTGTGGAAGATGCACACATTTATGTTCTTAGAAAGTGTTATCTCTTCTTGCTAGCAAAATAGCTGAAAATGAAACTGCTTAACCTAAGACAGGGCACTCTGCCCTCCAAATAAATTGCTTCTAAAAAAAGTGGTTGCATAATCTTTAATTTAACATTCCAAATCTACAGAGAAAAACATTACTACTGCTGCATTAGGTTTAGAGGAAAGTGTCCATTAGCTCTCAGAACATGCTAAGGAAGCTAATCTCGGGATGGGAGGAAAGTCACAAGAGTGACGACTTGGCCTTTGATCCACTACTCATATGGCATTCTCAACAGGATTATGTAAATGACTTTAAAAAAGCATTTTGGAGCTGGAAACATTTATAAATTTCCAAATTTGAGTATCTAATCAGAGGAGAGGAAAATTAAGCTTTTCTCCATTTACTTCAATTTGAAGCTCCCTTTTCTAAATTTTCCTTGAATAAGAGACTTCAAAAATGACAGTTGCTGGAAAATAATGAATGCTGCTGGAAGTCAAGAAGGGGAAAAGAGAATAGCTGGAATGTAACTATCTCAGTTCAAGCATATTGATCAACTCCGCCTCCCAGGAGATTTGGTTGCAGTGGGTGGCAAGGGGTTTGGGAAATTAGGTTAGGGGTCTCCACCAGGTAGTAGCACTGGAACCAACTGTAACACATGCATCTAACGGTTTGTAAGAAATTAAGTATGCTAGCTAATCAAGCAGTTGTTCTATGGGAAAAAATATTTCTCATCTGTCTACACCTCTATGCAGGATAAAGGAGAGCTATTTTCAGTGTGACCTTGCGTTATTGATGGATTGAGTTTGCTTGTCCAGACAACAAATTTTGAGAATCACTAGTCTGTGGTTTTCAACTCTAGCCTCATGTTAGGATCACTGGAAGCCTCAAAAAGGGTAGGACAGCGTGTAACCTACTTTAGATGAAAATCTTGGGGTGGAGCTGGAACATGAATGCTTCTTATAAGCTCTCTGGGTGATGCTCATGTACAGCCAGGGCTAAAAGCCACTGATCTAGATTCACCTTTTCATTTTACAGGTGGAGAAATTTAGCTTCAGAGATGTGACTAGTGCAAGGTTATATTTAATTTAGTTCAGCTGGGTGCAGTGGCTCATGCGTGTAATCCCAGCATTTTGGGAGGCTGAGGTGGGCGGATCACTTGAGGTCAGGAGTTTGCGACCTCATACTAAAACTACAAAAATTAGGCAGGCGTGGTGGTGGGCGCCTGTAATCAGGAGGCTGAGGCAGGAGACTCACTTGAACCCAGGAGGTGGAGGTTGCAGTGAGTGAAGAATGTGTCACTGCACTCCAGCCTGGGCCACAGAGCAAGACTCCATTTCAATAATAATAATAATAATAATAATAATAATAATTTAATTGAATTCAGCAATTGTTTATTCAATCCTAACTATAAGTTGGACATGGGTTAGAAGCTGAGGGGTGTAGAAAACAGGGCATTGCTTCCACGGCAAGGAGTAGGTCTGTGCTTACCCAAATTGGCATTTCCTGCATTCTTTGCAGGCCTCATGGGGCTCTTTAGTATGTTTTCATTATTTCAAAAATCCTATAGGATATTTCATGTTCACCTGTAATAAATCTGCATAGACTAATCTTGTGATCTAACTTGTTTGCTATTAGTTGGAATTATATTAATTAGATCGAAATACTCGCCCCAGATGTGATGGTATTAGGATATCGACCCTTTGAAAGGTGATTAGGGCATGACGGTGAAGTTCTCAAGAATGGAGACAGGAGAGAGTGTGCTTGCTCTCCTTCTCTGCCATGTGAAGATGCAAAAGGCAGCTGTGCACAAGCCAGGAAGCATGCCCTGGCCAGACACTGGCTCTGCCAGCACCTTGATGTTGGTCACGCCAGCCTCCAGAACTGTGAGGAATCAGCACTTGTTGTTTAAGCCACCAGTCTATAGTATTTTGTGATAGCAACCCAAACTGACAATGACATGAGATGTGTGGTAGCTCCGGTGTTGTCATGATAACAAGCTCTGATTCTGGAAGCAGATATGATGTCATGGTTATAAGCATTGACTTCTAGAATCAAACTGCCTGGTCAAGTCCTGAATCCTCTACTGACTACTTATTTGATGGTGGTCAAATAATTTTATTTCTCCATGCCTTAGTTTCCTCATATGTAAATGGGGTGATGATAACTCTTTAGGTATAGGTTGTTTGAAAATATCTGTAAAATATCATCAGGAAAATAAAACACCATAAATGTCAGCTATTGTTACTAGTGTGTATTCATTTCTTCATTTTCTTCTATAAGCTTTTAATAATCTTTGACTCTAATGCTAGGGAATGCATCAGAATGCCCATCACTGTACAGTTCTAACCTTTGACTCTGATAATTATCAATGTGAGCTAGAAAAAAAATAAGCCATGAATTTTATTTCTTCTCTTTGTTGAAAGCTATTAATTAATTGGAGTGGTCAGGAGTTTGCACCCCTGAGGTGGAACAGGGCAGTGGTTGGGAAGGAAGGGAAATTTGGAAGAAAAAGCAGGGGATTCAGTAACACTGAAAGTGAATGGCCTTTCCTTACTTTAAAGAGATGTTTGCTAATAGACAACTCTAACATATTATAATTAGCATAAATGAAAACCATTGCAATAAATTACCTCTATCATTGTCACACACAATTGGGAAAATTATAAAAATAATAATTATCATTTGGATTTTTGCAATTAGAAAGCTGCAAAGGAAACCTGGAAGGAGGATTAACAAGAAGTGAATCATTTTGAGCAGGATTTGTGTTTGTTGATCCTTTTTAAATTTGACATTAAAAGCAAAAAATATGCAGAATATCCTAATCTCAAGTATATCTCATCAATAATTAGATCATACCTTCGTGGTAAGACAATATAGTCTCTGGTGAGAAAATCTTTTATGTGTTGTGCTCTGCGTGTGTGTGCATCTCTCTAGGAAAAACTGAATTTTGTCTTTCACACACACACACAGAGAACCCATGGATTACAGTAACCTTTATAGCCTTTTCTTTATCTGAATGTCTTTGATAATCTGTAAAAACTATATGCCCTATTTCCAGGAAAATATTTTTCTAGATGTGTCTAGATGCATGTGCATGGTTATGCATGTCATGGTTTTGCATGCATCTATACACTATTTTGTGTTACAATAAACCATGAAGCTTCATCTACCAAAGTTTGTGATTCCCAAACTCAGATTTACCAAAATAAACAAAAAAAGCAGGAGGTGGGAAATGGGTGGTGGTAGTGGCGGTGGATATTTCAGGATCCTCCAGTTCCTCTCAATATCTGAGGCAGGTGGCTTAGAGGTGCTGCTTCTTTTAGCTAGCAAGAGATACTCTTCTGAACCATCCCTCCTTCCTCCAAAAGTAATTTGTTGGAACTTTGTTAAAGCTGAAGAAATAGTCACTGCTTAACTATGTAGAGGGAACTTTGGGGTGAATTCTCTAGAGATATAACTTTAGTTAGTCCTGGATAACTTGGTGATTCAGTACAAGCTGCTGAAGTCAAACTTGGAAATGCCACAGGTGGCAATGGCTACATAATTTGTGGTGCATCCCACAAATGAAAGTGCTGGGCCTCCTGTTCAGAAAGTATCTAGAATTTCAAGATGGTAACAGAAGAGTATTAAACTATGTGTGGGGCCCTTGTAAGCATGGGATTCTGTGTAACCACATAGGTCATTCATCCATGAAGCTGAGCACAGGAGATATAGAGACATTGAGAGTCTCAGTAACTAACACGAAATCAAAAGTTGCTTAGAAAGAAAGAGAGGACTGGTCTTATTTTTGGTGGGAGAGCAGAGGCAGGAAACAGAAGAAAGATGATGGGAGAGAATTTGTGAAGTTCTCTCTTATAAATAATGCTTTTCTTTCCTTCATATTTTCCTGGTGGGGCTGAACCTGGAAATTCAATGTGGGGTCACAGCAATTTATTGCCTCTTCTCACACACATAGCGCAAGTTAACAGGAACTTGTCGCTGTCTTTCTAGGGTGGAAAGCCCAAGGCAAGGGAGTCAGGTAGGTGAACTGGCCTACTTGTTCCCTCCATTCCTACCCCATCTCTTACACCAGGCAAGCATAACAAGGGGTGGCTGCCCCACTGATGCTGAGAACAGTGCCCAGGGAAGACGTCCTGTGAGACTGGGGGCAACAGGGAATTTAGGTAGCCGGACTGGAATAGCTGAGTCCAGACTGCAGCACTAGAAGTGTATTCTGCCCCAAGGTGACTCCCCAGCACCTCCAGTCTCTGAAGAAACCCAAGCTAGGGCCAAAGCCACTGCCTAAAGGAATAAAAGAAGTGCTCCCAAGGAAAAAAAAAAAGATTAAATATTTCTAAATAAGAGTGATAACTGAAGTTAATAGGCCTTTCCGGAGAAAGCAGAGCTAATGAAACAGAATATGAATGTAAAATGGTCCTAAATGAACATTCTCAGAGAGATAAGGAGAGTTTTTGAAAGCATGCAGCAGGAAAAAGAAGAATTAATTTAAAAATTTGACTTGAAAACATAACTTTTCAGATAAAAAAAATTAGAGGAACAGTTGAAATTGCAGAATGGGTACAGCTGACATACAAATTAGTGAACTGAAAGGCTGGGTCACAAAACTACCTGGAAGATACTGGGAAGGGAAAATATCAGAAAGAGGTGGAACCCATGAGAAGTGTTGAGAGTCATGAAACACAGAAATACACGTGTCAAAATCCAAATAGAATTCTCAGAAAGTGAAAAAGGACCAACAGAGGAAGAAATATGAACAATAATTTCTCAGGATTAAAGAAAGATAAGAGCTCAGGAAAAAAGGCTAATAGTGTACTAAACAAGACCGTGAAAAACAAAAATGAATATCTAGACAGTTTATAGCAAAATTTAAGAGCATAAAGACAAAGAGAAAATTTTAAAAGCTTCTAGGTCAAAAGAAAAGACCCTAAGAAATGCCAGAATATGTCAGGCTTCTCAACATTTAACACTGAATAATGTCTTCAGAGTTTTCAAGGAAAAACCCACCCAGATTAACTACCATTTTAATAAAGAAATTCTCAAACCTACAAAGTTTAAGAAAGTTTCTCACTCAAAGATTCTATTTGAAAGGAACAAGATCTTGTCCTTTGCAGGGACATGGATGGAGCTGGAGGCCATTATCCTCAGCAAACTAATGGAGGAACAGAAAATCATACAACACATGTTCTTACTTATAAGAAGGAGCTGAATGATAGAACACATGGACACATTGTAGGGAACAACACACGCAGGGGCCTGTGTGGGGGCTGGGGGAGGGAGAGTATCAAGGAGAATAACTGATGGATGCTGGGCTTAATATCTAGGTGATGGATTGGTCTGTGCCGCAAACCACCATGGCACACGTTTACCTATGTGACAAGCCTGCACATCCTGCCCATGTACCCAGGAACTTAAAATAAAAGTTGAAGGAAAAAAAAAGAAAAGAACCTATTTGAAATGCTCCTGGGAGACATGGTCTGCCAAAAGGCAAGATCAATGTCTTAGTCCACTTCGGTTGCTATAACAAAGTACCATAGATTGAGTGGCTTATAAACAATATACACTTATTTCTTATTGTTCTGGAGGCTGGAAGTCTGAGATTAGGGTGCCAGTATTGTCAGGATCTGATGAGGGCCCTCTTCTGGGTTGCACTGAGAGCTTCTTCTTGTACATGCTTATGGAGGAAGGGGCTTCCTAGCTCTCTGGAGTCCTTCTCATAGGAGCACTAATCCTATTAATGAGTGCTCCACACTCATAACCTAATCACCCCCCAAAGGCCCAACCTCCTAATCACATCACCTTGGGGAAGAAAATGTCAACATGTAAATTTTGGGGAAATACAAACTTTCAGTCCATTGTAATCAATTTGTATGGAGAAATGGATATGGGAAATAAAACTTTTATGAAGAAGTTTGTCAAGCTTATTAATGTCTGAAGGAGATGTGGTTTTTAAAAATGATTTTTACATGATTTTTAAAAAACTGTATCATTTTACCAATAAAGAATCAACATGCTAGATAATACTACCAATGCAAGGGCAAAGGAGATTTAAGGAAATACGTGCTCAAGTTTTTATTATTATTATTATTATTATTATTATTATTATACTTTAAGTTTTAGGGTACCTGTGCACAATGTGCAGGTTAGTTACATACGTATACATGTGCCATGCTGGTGTGCTGCACCCATTAACTCATCATCTAGCATTAGGTATATCTCCTAATGCTATCCCTCCCCCCTCCCCCAACCCCATGACAGTCCCCAGAGTGTGATGTTCCCCTTCCTGTGTCCATGTGTTCTCATTGTTCAATTCCCACCTATGAGTGAGAACATGTGGTGTTTGGTTTTTTGTCCTGGCAAGTTTTTTACTTGTTTGGGAGACATGGATATCAATAAACTTAAACACAGATAGAGAAAACTATTCATAAGAATGGGACTTAACAAATTAAGAATAATCTCTGGAAGGAAGAAAGCAAAAGATATAACGTTCAAGTGGCAGAAAAAAATTTGATCTAAATAAGGGTTTCCTCTATGTCATGGAAGTTAAAACACAGACTTACAGATGAATACACCTGGGTCTAAATACTGATTGTGCCACTTACCATTGTGTGACAACAAGCAATTAAACCCTGTGAATCTTGGTTTCATCTCTGTAAAACTGGAATGATAATTCCTACCATGAAGGATTTAAGTGGGGGTGCAGTAAGATACTATTCTTACTGTACTTAGTGCTATGCCAAGGAATTGTAAATGCTCAGTAAATGACAGCCAGTCCAGTCTAGGTTCATATTTCTGGTGCTAACCTAGCTCTGCCCTGGTTTGGAATCAAGGACACAGATTAATGCTGAGGTATTTTTCGCCCCAAGATATCCTGGCCCCACCACTTAGAGTGACTACCTTTCGGTTTCTTTAATTGTAACATGGCACTAAAATTGCCACTATTTCATAAGTTTATTGGGACGATGAAATAAATTTATATATATGGAGTACTTAGGACCTATTAAGTGCTTTACATGTTACTTACTATGATGATTTTTTTTTAATTCAATTTAATTTTTTTTGAGACAGAGTCTCGTTCTGTCGCCTAGGCTGGAGTGCAGTGGTGCAATCTCGGCTCACCGCAAGCCCTGCCTCCCGGGTTCACACCATTCTCCTGCCTCAGCCTCCCGAGTAGCTGGGACTACAGGCACCCGCCACCACGTCTGGCTAATTTTTTGTATTTTTAGTAGAGACAGAGTTTCACCGTGTTAGCCAGGATGGTCTTGATCTCCTGACCTCGTGATCCACCTGCCTTGGCCTCCCAAAGTGCTGGGATTACAGGCGTGAGCCACTGTGCCTGGCCTACGATGATGATTTTTATGCTTAGTCTTATACTGAAGTCTCCAGAACATACCATTTGCTCCTTAGAAAATTCTCTGAATATGAGAGTACAGATGTAACCAATCTTAAAACATTTAAGGCATAATGGCAGTGAAACACTCTAGAACATTTGCCTAGTCTCTTTGACATGGAAGTCATTCATCAATGAAACAACTGCAAGGTCCAACTCTGTGAAGAAGCATTCTTGGTCTTGAACTTTGGCATATACTTTGTTGGACAGAGGAATAAAATAGCTTTAAGAAAGATGGTTACCAGCTGGTTATTACTTTCAAATTCCAAGATGTCTGTCTTGCAAAGCACACAATAGCATACTAGGATTCTCACTAATTGCATACTTTGGTAAAATAGTATTGTATAGGTGTGATATTTACATGCTACTCTTCATGAATTAAAAATATTTGTACAGACTTACAGTCAGTAAACATGTGCTTTTTGTACATTTGACAGGAATAGTTATCCCATATCTCCTCTCATGAAGACACAAGATATAACTTTGTAGTTAATGTGAGTGTTAAATCTATCCTGACCTGGTTTTATGTTTCACTTCGTGGATTGCCAAGTCATTTAACTTTAATATACCTCTGTTTCCTCATACTGCATCATGCACTGTGGTGCTGCTGACAGAACCTATATCTTAGAATTATTTTAAGGATTAAATGAGATTAGGCATGTAAAATGCCAGAAGTGGAGAAATGCTCAGTAATTGTTGGTGCTGATTGCAATTAAGATGATGATAATGATGATTATGGAGTGGAGGAGGGGTATGCGTCCTATGGCTGTGAGGACTATTCTCCTCTAGCCTCCCTCCCATTCCTGCAAAGTTAAAAATGCGACGTTGAAATTAAGTCTAACTAGCTTAATAAATGAATGTAAATAAACAAAATGCTTAAGAGCACAATGTAGCATATTTGTTTCTCTCTTGCCTCTAATAATGATTCACATAAATAATTTCAACTTCACGCTACTGAGAGATCAGGGTAGGTCTTTTTTCTGTTTTTAGATTGGATGAGATGTTGTATCCAGGGGCCCAATACATAGGCAAGAATGACGATCATGTTCCTTATGAGACCTGGAACATACCCCTTTTTTCACCATTTCTTTGATAAAAAGTGGCTCCATTGTAATTTTCATGTAAGATTTATTAAATTGTCACAAAGAGTCATGCATATTCTAGCAGAAGATACTAATGACTATTCTAAAGATGCATTCCTTTGTACCCTTCAGGCTGTAATAGGCTAGAAACCAATGCCTGACATGAAGATATGGAGACAGAGTCATGTGTCACTAAAAGTGAAGTTGCAGATTCATTTTGGTGTGCTCCTTAACACTTTATTGTATAAAGTGACTCTGAATGGTGAAATGGTACTCAGTGTACTTGGCTGGAGGCAACTTTATAAAAATACTGAAAATAAAAAGGAGCCAGTGTCTGAAGAAATAATGGGTAGGCAAAAATGCCTAGGCAATAGTCAGAGCCCAAAATAACCAGTCACATCAGCACAGAGTACTTAGTCAGAAGGGTTGCCTGACCAAACAGGGAGGATAATCAAGTATTTACAAGCGGGCAAGACTGGAAGGCACCCCTCACCCATGATATGTTCTCATGAAGAAAAAGATTGCTAAAATAGACAATATATAATTGAGTGTTTACAACATGCCAGAACTTTGACTAATTAGTTTACATTTATTGATTCACTTATTCTTCATAATCTTATGATCATTTTCAAATTTTATTGTCATTTTATAGATAAGGAAACTGAGACTCAGAAGGCGAAATGACTTTCCAAAGTCACACATCTCAGAGATGAAAGTGCTGGAATTTGAGGCCAGGAGATCTGGTTCTATAGCTGGGAGATAGGAAGGCATCATTCAAAGGTTATGGGCAGGTGGTGTGGTGGTGGTGGGCGGGGTGCCAGGGCCCTAGTGCTTAACCACTATACTACACTGTCTTTAGCTGATGTAAACAGGCCTGTTTTGTAAGTCCCCTGAAGGAAATAAATGTCTTGTGGAAGATTTTATAGTATCTGAGACATAGGAGCACACAGCTCTGCTTTGAATTCCCAGAAGTGTTGTCATATGCCCTAGTTTGTCCAAGACAGCCCTGGGTTATGCCTGTTGTCAAGGCATAATCAATAATAGCTCTCTAAAAAGTGTCCCAATTTGAGAGATAAAGTATATAGTCACCCTTACATAGACAGCCAAATGGTTAATCCCTGGGTAAGACTAAACCCACTTGAAGGCCCTTGAAGCGCTAGACTAACGATTTCTTATATCCACAAGAGATGAATGGGGTTGAGGAGAACTTGTTCTGTAATAGGAATACTAAGGAAGTAACACCCCTCACACCCAGAAAAAAAGGAAAACAGAGAAACCAAATAGAAAACAGCAGGATCCACAAACTAGGCAGCATAATTAGATTTAGTAAAAACTGCTCCAAAGAGGGCATTTCATTGAGCTTACTCTGCCAAAGGCAACAGCTAGGATAAAAGACTGATTTCCTCAGAGAAAATTTGAGGTGAATTCTAATCATGTCTGGATTGCTTTAATATCTATCCAGGCATTGGAACCCAGCCCTAAATATTAGGAATTGTGTGACATGGAGCAGAGTTAATTTAGTAGAATTGGTTCACAGCTTATTGTAGTCAACATGAATCCATTTTGCCAACATCAATATGTCAACTCTCACAGGGAGTTCATGCATGGGGTTGGTCATCAATGAATGAGTCCATAGCAGCTATTAAATTAATGAATTGGTGATTAAATTACCTCTCGTAAGGGAGCTAGTCCTTTCTTAGCTATGTCTTTCCTCTGCATTTTTCCTGAAGTACGTGTTGGGTTTTGTCTTTTCATAGTTAAAACAACTACAACTACATACATGATGACATGGAACCCTCTCCAATATCAGTGAACCATGTTATAATGCATAAAGCTCAGTCGTTCTTAGTCAGTCCTCTGAAGGCTGGACCAGAGAAGGCAGGAAGCCACAAACTTCCTTATGTAACTTGCCACAGTGAGGGCGGCAGCATTTCTCTGCAGGCCCACTAAAAATGCTCAGTGTTTGCAAAATATGGACATACTAAATGTGAGAATCATAGTCAGTCCAGAAGTTTTTGGTGAATTCATTCTTGTTGGTCACAAGTTCTTAAGGTCAGAGCAAGAAGCTTGTGTCTTTGGGATATTCTCAAGGACATGAGAGGAGAGGGAAGCCAGGATGGACCTCGGTGTTGACTACACATGAAACTTCAAGAAAGTAGAGTTCCTATAAATAAGTCTCACTATACAATGAAAGTAGGAAAAGAATAATGTACTCAGTGAAATATAAAGTGTTGAGATTTGATCACAAAAACTGGGTTCCTATTGTTAATATAGCAGAATGAGGCTTTTTATGGGATATATGGCAATGGAAAGGCACCAACTCTTGATGAAGTGGAGTTGTAGAATGTCCCTCAGTTGGGGTTTGTCTGATGTTTTCTCATGATTAGACTGGGACTATGAGTTTGGGGAAAGAATACTGCAGAAGTAAATTCCCTTCTCATCACATCATATCAAGAAGTACATGATATCAACATGACTTATTACTGATAATGCTGTCACCTTGATTACTTGGTTAAGGTGGTGTCTGCCAGATTTCTCCACTGAAATGCTGCTATTTTTTTTCCTAACACACTCTATTCTTTAGAAGCAAGTCTCTAAGTCCAGCTCACATTCAAGAGGAGGGGAATAAAGAAAGCGCCACCTCCTAGACAAAGTTATATCAAAGAATTTGTAATCCCCTAATTATAAGCTATTTGGATAGAGCTTTCAGACAGCAAGATAAAAGCTTCCAGATGCCTGGAGAAAGTATTATTCAATATCAATATGTTAACTCTCAGAGGGTGTTCATATGTAGGGTTGTTAGAATTAATGTCTTTACAATGACCAGGTAGGCAGTTTCTTAGAAAGCTATAGAAATCTAGTCAAGTATCTCAATTTATGTTTCACTAAGTTTGAGGATGCTTTATTTCCTATCCAACTTGCCATTGGTAAAATTGGTGCTGAGATAAAAAGATTTTTGTGCTATTAATGCACACCAGAGTGTAATTGAAGAATGCTTGAAATAATTGCTACTATATTGGCTCAAAATTGTGAATCAGAAACCTCTGGGAAACTTTCATTTAACCTGAGCTGTTTTTAAGCCTATTGCTTCTGCCACCATTTTCAGTGAAATTTTATCCTTCCATTTTTTTTTTGTTTTTTGTTTTTTTTTTTTCCGCAGGTAATCTTTGTGAAAACTTCATAGAAAACCAGGTGTAGAGTTTAGCTGTACTTATTCCTGCAAACCAAATGCCTCTCTGTAGTGATGTGGGATTTGTTATTCTCTTTTCTTCATCTTCAAAGGCATTTAGGTCCCATCTGCACATGGCACTGTGCTAGGCCCTAGACAAGCAATTTAGTGGAAACAAATTCTACCCTCTGGGGACTTCCATCTATTTTGGTCAGCTGAATCTGATGGCTATGACAAACAACCCCCGAATCTCAGTGGGTTAACACAAGGGAGCCTCATTTCTCATTCACTTCATAGTTCAGTAAGGGTCAGCAGGGGCTGTGGTCTTTGCAGCCATTTGGGGACATAGGCTGTATCTAGCTAGTGCCTTCTCCCTCCCATATGACCTCAGAGGCTTCCAATGAAACTCCTAACTTCAGTCAGCAGACAAGAGAAAAGGAGGGAGTACACAGGAGGTTTTAGAGGCCAGATCTGGAATTTATGCTCCTATCTAACTATGATGGGCTAGAAAGTTTGGTCTCTCTGTGTAACAGGGAGGAAAAATCATAAATAAAACAGGATTTTATGAACACACAACTATCTCTCCCATACCCCATACCTGCCATCAGAGACATATCCTTACCTTAAACAACATAGTTACCCTATAGTGTTGCTTTTTTTTTTTTTTGTCTAGAGATTATTTCATTGGTAAAGTTGGTGCTGAGATAAAAGTATTTTTGTCCTTTTAATATATACCACAGTATAGTTCCAAAATACTTGAAATAACTATTTCTATACTTTCCCAATATTAGCTTGTACATCTTTCTGGTAGGCATATGGCATACCTGGGATTTGGTCAATTATCAAGAGTGTTTACAGGCTCAGTTGAAGTCAAACATTTATTCTGTCATGGTGGATAATTAGGGAACACAGAGTAATGTATTTGAATACTGCCTCTGGGTATTTGGAAGGTTTCTTCTTGCTGTCTGAAAGCTCTATCCAAATAGCTTATAATTAGGGGATTACAAAATTCTTTGATACAGCTTTGTCCAGGAGGTAGAGTTTTATTTTCCTCCTCTTGAGTGTGGGCTGGACTCAGTGACCTGCTTTAAAGAATAGATAATGTAAAGAAAAAGAATAGTAGCTCTTCAGTGGAGGAATCTGGAAGATACCACTTTAATCAAGTGGTCAAGATGACAATATCAACAATAATAAGTCATTATCAGTAACAAGTCATGTTGATATCATATATTTGGTATGACATGATAAGGGTACTTCATCTCTGTAATATTCTTTCCCCAAACCCACAACCTTAGTTTAATCATGAGAAAACATCCAACAAACCCCAACTGAGGGTTATTGTACAAAATATCTGACAAACACTCCTCAAAAGTGTCAAAATTGTGAAAGTCAAGGAAAGACTGAGAAACTATCACAGATTGGAGGAGACTAAAGAGACACGATGACTAAATGTAATGTAGGATCCTGGATTGGGTTCTGGCACAGAAAATGACATTAGGGAATAAACTGGAGGATCTGAATATGTTAGCCAAGGTCTTCCAGAGAAACAGAACCAATATAATATTTATGTGTCTAAAATGGGAATTCACTCAATGCTATTATGGGGGCTGAGAAGTCCCACAATCTGCCATCTGCAAGCTGGGGAACCAGGAAAGCTGGTGGTGTAATTCAGTCTGAGTCCAAAAGCCTGAGAACCAGGGAGCAGATGGCATAAGTCTTGGTCCAAGTCTGAAGGCCTGAGAACTAAGGGGTTGGGAGTGCAGAAGTCTAAGTCTCAGTTTGAGTGCAAAAGCCTGAGAACCAGGAGCATCTACATCTGAGGGCAGGAGAAGATGAATGTTCCAGCTCAATAAGAAAGAGAGAATTTGCCGTCCTATCTTTTGGTTCTGTTGGAGCCCTCAGTGGATTGGATGGCCATCTGCATTGGTGAAGACAATCTCCTTTACTCAGTTGAATCTACTGATTCAAATGCTAATCTCTTGCAGAAACATCCTCACAGACACACCCAGAAGCAATGTTTTACCAGCTCTCTGGGTATCTCTGAGCCTAGTCAAGTTGATGTATAAAATTAGTCATCACACTGAATGAAACCTATAGTTGAGTTTATAGTATTTTACCAAGGTTAGGGGAATCTTGGTGAAGGATATATGAAAACTCTGCATTAGTTTTGAAAATTTTCTGTATATCTAATATTGTTTCAATATTAATAGTTAAAACCAAAACAAAACAAAATGAGATTTTTCAAAAAATGAGGTGATAGCCTCAGGGAGGAAACAAAATTAACGATGGAAACAGAATTTCAAGGGTAAAAGAGACATTTTACATAATCCCAATTTACCAACTCATTTTTGCAGAAAAGGAAAATAAGGCTCAGAGAGGCAAATCAAACTGCCAAATATTTTACAGGAAATAAATAGTGCTTGCATCAAAATGAAAGGCTTATAATTCCTAATCTAATATTCTTGCCCTAAATTATTGTTGAGCTATTATTAGGTTGGCGAGAAGTAACTGAGCTTTGTGCCATTAAAGGTAATGGCAAAAATTGCAGTTACTTTTGCACCAACCTAATAATTTTGGGGGAGGGGTGAGAGGAGAAATGTAGCAATAACACAATAATAAACAGAATCCATTACTTATGTAGCATGTACTAGGACTTTTAAACCTATTTTTGTTTTGGCAAATCTCTAGTCCATTATCTATAATCTCTCCCCAGTACTGCATACACCCACGTACACTGATTTGTAGATAAGTAGAATGAGATTCCGGCAAATTAAGTAACCTGTCAATGTTTCACGGCCAATAATTTTAAAAATCTGTATTGAAACTCAAATCTTTCTAATACCAAAGGTCAAGCCCTTTCCATTACATCACGGTGCTTCCTTCTCTGACCAGAAGAGTAGTAAAGCCTGTGGAAAAGATGAGGGAAGAAATATCTAGAAGCTGTCAGGTGGGTGTGTGGCAATGATCAGTTTTAAAATATTTCTTGGGGTACCAGAATCGTAATCTGTGCTCCTAAATTTCAGAAAAGAAATTAGTTACTAAGCAAGTGAGTGAGCCTGAGGCAAAATGTAATTTTATGGGCTCTCCTTTGAGAAAAGGATTCAAATAGCTTATTTGATCCCTTTGAATAGCTTTTAGTATGATCAAAATATTTGGTTAAGTGGTATGTTAATCTGGTGAGACAGCGATACTCTATCCTTCAACCCTTGATGTATATCATAACATTAACCACTGACTACACCCTTCCTCTGTGTCTGGTGCAGTGATATATTACATTTATTATTTCTACTCCATACCACAACATTGGAAGGGAACTATTATCTCAATTTCACAAAAGAAATGACTGATGCCCTTTTACCTGTCCCTGCCAACATGCCAAATATAAAACAAATACAATTTATACAAAGAAGTTAATATAAAAATGTGTGCGTATTAATAAGCATTGTCAAAGGCAGACATTTCTCTTCTAATAGAGTTCCCTCAATAATGCATTTCATACATTGTGCTGCCACTTCCAGGCATTCTGTAATGAAACTTCTATTAAGTTTGGGGTGTAGTCAACAACTTGTTTAATTGCTGGAAACTTAGTTTCTAGAAACAGAAATATCAGGAAAGCAATGAACTGCAGTTCAGCTTGCGGAATTCTTCTCTCTTCCATTCCGCACTCAGTCTCCTCTTGATGTTGAGGTTGTGGCTTCTGGTTCTCTTAGTGTCTGTGGGTGTCCAGTCCCACCCACCTCAGTGGTCCCTGGGGATATGAAGAGGTCTCACAGACTGACATGGAGGAAGTATCTTTTTCAATTCCTGATGAAGGCCCTGGCACTTCGCAGGATCCAGGTCTTTGGCCCATCAGCAATTAGTATGTCCCTAACTCATTTCTTTGTCTTTTCCTTATCAACCAGAACTCCATCAGTCATTACTGGAGCCAAATAGAGACCACAGCTGATTTCCAGACTTTCCTCACCAGGGCTATGTTTTTTTAAAAGAGTTCTGAGTCCAGAACCCCTGTTAATTCATGTGTATCTATAAATGCTTCTCTCTTTAATAGTGTTATTAGCTGACAGTGTTTCCCATAGGATTATTTTTATTATTATTTTGTATGACATTCTTTATAATCATATGGCTATCACTGTTCTGTATGACAGGGGAGTCACACGGGAGGCCTCTCCAAGTCAAGTGCTAAATAGGAATGAAACAATCTATTCTAATAAAACACAGTTTTTTTTCCTTCTCAGTTGAGTGTTCAGTTTGAGTGAATTTCTCGCTGATAACAGCTGATGTAGTGTCTTCAGTATTTCGTTTGCTCCTTTTTACAATTGTAAAATGAGAGAAATTAGACAAGGCACAACCAAGTTGACTGCTTCAGGTACATTAATGAAACCGTCTAATATATGTAAGTTGGAATCAAGCTCTGAACAGCAATGGGGCACCTGCATTCTATTTCTTAGAGTTATTTAGCAAAAAGCAAGGTGCAGTGAAGGAAAAGGAAATAGCTGCCTCTATTTAGTGACCAACATTCTTCTCTATTCTTTATGGTGTGGCTCATGCTTATGAATGTTAAAAATATGGTATAATTTGCTATAATCAACCAGCATTTATTCAGCTTCTAGTGAGTGCCAGTTGTCACGCTAGGAGTCAGGGAAATCAATTAGACACAGTTATTGCCCTTTTTAGGAGCAAGAACCAAGTAAACAGAGAAGTTATTCATCAATACAAGTTTATAAAAACGACAGAGAAGGGAGTAATTCACCAGAGAGGCTGGAATTTGAAGACTGGATAAGATTTTACCTAGAAGAAAGTCAATTGAAGTGCATTTTACATGCAAAAATACAGCATTATGTGGAGGCATAATGTTGAACCAATAAGGTATGTTTAAGAAACTCTAATGAGCTTCTTCTAGCTGCTGGAGGGACAAGGGACAGGGATGTTGGTGGAGATACGGTAGGAAACATTGCTGAAGAGATAAGCGGAGACTAAATTATGAGGAGCCGGTTAGAATTCATTAACCACTCAGTACTTAGTCAGGCACTACGTGTGATACAACAGATATCTTGGACACTTGCTGCTCTTAAAGAATTTATGAGCAAGCTGAGAAGGGAAACCAACATACATGAAACAATTAGAACACAATTAAGAACTCAATGATGCATTATTGACTCTAAGTGCAGCTGGAATTCAAAGAAGGTACAGAAATCAATATAGTCTCAAATAATCAAAGAAATAAAGAGAAGGTTGGATTTGAGCTGTCCCAGGAAGCGTGGGAAGCCTTAGATCAATAGTTCTTAACTGGGATTAGTACTACTCTCCAGTGGACATTTGAAAATGTGTGGATTTATTTTTAAATGTTGCAATGGGAAGCAGGGAGGGTCACTTTAGGCATTCATTGAACCCATGATTCTAAATGCCTTGCAATGCACAGGAGCTACTCAATGAAGGATTACCTTTCTCAAAAGTCTCATACCCTATTCAGCAACACTAATTATATAAGTAGAGGGCAGAAAGAGTAGATTTCAAATAGAAATATAAGAGTTATAGGTACATATCACTTTTGGTCATTAAAGAGACTTAATTTGATAATACAGAAACCAATTTTGTTCCATTTTAAACCTATTAATTTTCTCAGAATCTTTCAGAAATTATATGATTAAACAGGCTGTTTTTTGGACAGGATTGCAATCAAGTACTATTTGGGGTTAGACAGAGAAGATAAATATGGAAATTGGCAATTTAACTAGAACCCCAGCTTAGCACCTGGCTATCTCATTCCCTCACCAAGCAGCATGCACCCATTCTCCTGCCTCTTTCCATCCACTATGGGATGACTCCAATTCTGTCTCAACTCCACCTGCTCCTGCCACTCTTCTGCTTATGTCACAGCTTCTGCCCACTCTTGGTTTCTGTTTACTGCCTTCTCTGAGCGTCTCTCAGCTTCTTCCCCCATCAACAACTGCCAAATCTCTACATCTCATATTCAGGTTGCCCAAGAATATATTTCTGATCAGTTTGGCCCATGGGCTTCTTTCCCTGAAGGCCAAAGCCCTGGTACTAGCCCACTTGGTGGGCCACTGGCTGACTTGAAGGTTGCTTGCCTTATACCCTTGAGTTAGGTCCTTCTCCTTTCAGTTAGTTGTGGACATAAAGATGTGGTCATAAGCACAGAGCAGGTGGACCTATGCAAGACAAACTGGGCCACAGCTCCAGCAACAAACGCAGTGGCTTTTCAACAATGGCTCTGGCTGTAATAAGAAGGTTCAATGGAAATGGAACTACAGGATCTGCTATTTACAGTCACAGTTAAAAAAAAAAATACTGGCTGGGCACGGTGACTCATGCCTGTAATCCCATCACTTTGGGAGGCCGAGGTAGGTGGATCATGAGGTCAGGAGATCAAGACCATCCTGGCTAACAGGGTAAAACCCCATCTCTGCTAAAAATACAAAAAAATTAGCCGGGCGTGATGGCATGTGCCTGTAGTCCCAGCTACTTGGGAGGCTGAGGCAGGAGAATCGCTTGAACCCAGGAGGCAGAGGTTGCAGTGAGCCGAGATTGCGCCACTGCACTCCAGCCTGGGTGACAGAGCAAGACTCTGTCTCAAAAAAAAAAAAAAAAAAAAAAATCTAATACCAATTTTGGTAAGTACACCATGTGGAATAAATAAATAACCACTTAGAACACTTGCCATCACATTTATACATACAGATTATGTCACGTTTAAATTCAGGTGGTACTATTTTCAAATATAAAGGTTAGTGGGCCTACTCTCACTTCAAATTCAACAACTACAAAATTTAACTCAGATTTCTTTTTCTTTTTTCTTTTTTTTTTTTTTGAGATAGAGACTTACTCTGTCACCCAGGCTGGAGTGCAGTGGTGCAATCTTGGCTCACTGCAACCTCCGCCTCCCGGGTTCAAGTGATTCTCCTGCCTCAGCCTCCCGAGTAGCTGGGACTACAGGCACCTGCCACCATGCCCCGGTAATTTGCCTGGGTAATTTTTGTATTTTTAGTAGAGATAGGGTTTTGCCATGTTGGCCAGGCTGGTCTTGAACTCCTGACCTCAGGTGATCCACCTGCCTCGGCCTCCCAAGGTGCTGGGATTACAGGCGTGGGCGACCGCGCCCAGACCTCAGATTTCTTTCAGCACTAAATTACCCTCCAAGCCTTTATTTCTGCTCATAGTAATAGAGATTTTATAGGAAGTATAGAACTAAATTTGTTAAGGGGAATAGATCTTGGCTGTGAACTGCAAATATTCCAGGCCCTACTTGTTAGAATGCTTCAGGCTCAAGATTGGTGGAGAGAAATAGCTTAGTAATCATATGAAACAAAGTTCATAACCTGGTGGTCTGCTAGCCAAACTGCGCCCACAAAAAAGTTTTTCATTTTGGCAAACACTGTGTTTTATACGCACTTGAAGTAGAATGTACGTAGATGGGAGACACGAAGCAGAGATTTTTAAAGCCTCCACCAATCCAGATGTGCCTACTCAAAGAAGAAGTCATAGATGAGTACCAGCTCCCTGGAAAATTGCAGATGTCACAGCAGAGAAGGGTGGGGTGATGAGGTCAGGTGGGGGATGGTTTGTTTGCCTTATAATTTAAAATACTTACACTTCACTTATTTTGAGGTGGCCGTGCTCAACAACAACTGTCTGACACCTACAATCACGTGGCTGTCTCTTTCACCTGCATGTAGGACTGGTCTAGTGGGAAAAATAAATGTGCACTTAGAAGTCTAATTAAAACACACACTGTCAGCAACACCGTGCTAAAAGCCCCATTAAGCATCTCATGAATGCCCAAGAGCAGCCTTGCCCACGTTTGGAGTGACACATTTTGGCTCGGCTGGTGACAATTAGGATCAGACCCAGGACACTGTAGAATATGCACTGCATCCCATATGGCCAAGTCTGTAGGTGGATTGTTCCCCTGGTGGCTGAAACTCAATGAAAAATCTCTGGGTAAGAATTAGACAAAAATGATGGAGAATGCAAATTAGTATACTATGGATGGATCTGCATCATGTATGGCTGCATTATGGATTGGATTATGGATTGGATTCAGCTGTCAGATGGCTATGTATTATTCATGATCAAATTCAGGGTAAAGACACCAGATGGCAAAGGCATATTCATGGTCAGATCATAGTTGTTAGATTAATTATAAATCTACATAAGAATTGGATAATAATAATTTAGACTGCCCTCAAAAGGACACTCTGCAGATCATCTAATCAAAACTATTTTTATAATAAGATGCATAGGTTATTAGGCGACATTAAACATTTTATGTTGCCATAAGTTACTTTCCAAAAAGACTGTATGGTAACATAAAAATTTTTCATATTTCACTAACCTATGGTTTATTTGATATAGCTGGTGGTAACAGTGCCATTTCTTTAAAGGAATTGCAAATGATTTATGCTTAACTAGAATGTCAAGGGTCTGGCAAAACTCAGACAATAAAAATGTTTTTGTCTGCATTATTACAACTCATCATGTGCAAAAAGACTCTCTGAACCCAGGTTCTATCACTGTGTCATCAGCATCTCTGGATGCTGTCATCTTCTGATTGTCCCTCTCTAGCCTCCTCCACCTGTATTGTGCTCTGTGTGGCTGAGCTTATGGATTGCATCAGTGAGCCCTTTTGTTCTCTGGATTCTATTTGGTTGGCTAATGAGGAGCCCAAATGGGAGATGGGGGCTGGACGTGTGAATAGTCCCTTGACTCCCTCCCTGGGGGATCACCTCAGGCTGGCTTCCTCCATGCCAAAGCCACTGCTATTGTGGGGGGACCCTTCCCTTGCCTGCCTCTCCGGGCTCTGGAAAGTGAATGAATGGTTGAGGTTTTCTGCCATTACTAGCCCTGGGGTTTACATTACGCTTTGTGGTCTCCCTACATCCTGCCCACATCTTTATAAATAGTCCATTTATTAAATTCTCCTCAAATACCTACTTTGAGAGCGCCATCTGTTTGTTTGGCTTTTTTTTTTTTTTTTTTTTTTTGCTAGAATTCAGACTAAAACATACCCCAAGCACGGGATCGCAGAATCAAAGAATATTTTAGCTGCAAAGGAACATAGAAGATTATCTGTTCAATCCTTCAGATTTTACTGATGATAAAACTGAGGTGGAAACATGTTAAGGAATTTGTCCAAAGTCACCAGCTACTATGTGACAGATCCGGGACTAGAATACAAATCTTTGCATCTCTCAGTGCATTTGCCACAACAGAATCCTCCACAACAATTTGGAGACACAGAAGTTATTCACTGAAGGTGAACATCCAGTTCAGTTAGCCCCAAGAGGTTGACTGTCTTCTACATACAATAGAGACATCTTCTACATACAACAACTTCTGGTCAGGGTATCAGCAGTAGCTCCAGAAAACGACTCAGTGAAGAGGCTGGTGATATTTAAAATCCAGAAATCTATATAATTTTTTTAAGCAGTTTCTTAAGATCTTGGCTAAACTTGGCTCCCAGAATTTTTTATTTATTTTTATATTATTATTATACTTTAAGTTTTAGGGTACATGTGCACAATGTGCAGGTTTGTTACATATGTATACATGTGCCATGTTGGTGTGCTGCACCCATTAACTCGTCATTTAGCATTTTAGGTATATCTCCTAATGCTATCCCTCCCCCCTCCCCCAACCGCACAACAGTCACCGGAGTGTGATGTTCCCCTTCCTGTGTCCATGTGTTCTCATTGTTCAATTCCCACCTATGAGTGAGAAGATGTGGTGTTTGGTTTTTTGTCCTTGTGGTAGCTCGCTGAGAATGATGGTTTCCAGTTTCATCCATGTCACTACAAAGGACATGAACTCTTCATTTTTTATGGCTGCATAGTATTCCACGGTGTATATGTGCCACATTTTCTTAATCCAGTCTATCATTGTTGGACATTTGGGTTGGTTCCAAGTCTTTGCTATTGTGAATAGTGCCACAATAAACATATGTGTGCATGTGTCTTTATAGCAGCATGATTTATAATCCTTTGGGTATATACCCAGTAATGGGATGGCTGGGTCCAATGATATTTCTAGTTCTAGATCCCTGAGGAATTGCCACACTGACTTCCACAATGGTTGAACTAGTTTACAGTCCCACCAACAGTGTAAAAGTGTTCCTATTTCTCCACGTCCTCTCCAGCACCTGTTGTTTCCTGACTTTTTAATGATCGCCATTCTAACTGGTGTGAGATGGTATCTCATTGTGGTTTTGATTTGCATTTCTCTGATGGCCAGTGATGATGAGCATTTTTTCATGTGTTTTTTGGCTGCATAAATGTCTTCTTTTGAGAATTGTCTGTTCATATTCTTTGCCCACTTTTTGATGGGGTTGTTTGTTTTTTTCTTGTAAATTTGTTTGAGTTCATTGTAGATTCTGGATATTAGCCCTTTGTCAGATGAGTAGGTTGTGAAAATTTTCTCCCATTTTGTAGGTTGCCTGTTCACTCAGGATACAAAATCAATGTACAAAAATCACAAGCATTCTTATACACCAATAAAAGACAAACAGAGAGCCAAATCATGAGTGAACTCCCATTCACAATTGCTTCAAAGAGAATAAAATACCTAGGAATCCAACTTACAAGGGATGAGAAGGACCTCTTCAAGGAGAACTACAAACCACTGCTCAATGAAATAAAAGAGGATACAAACAAATGGAAGAATATTCCATGCTCATGGGTAGGAAGAATCAATATCATGAAAATGGCCATACTGCCCAAGGTAATTTATTTATAGATTCAATGCCATCCCCATCAAGCTACCAATGACTTTCTTCACAGAATTGGAAAAAACTACTTTCAAGTTCATATGGAACCAAAAAAGAGCCTGCATAGCCAAGTCAATCCTAAGCCAAAAGAACAAAGCTGGAGGCATCACGCTACCTGACTTCAAACTATACTACAAGGCTACAGTAACCAAAACAGCATGGTACTGGTACCAAAACAGAGATATAGATCAATGGAACAGAACAGAGCCCTCAGAAATAATGCCGCATATCTACAACCATCTGATCTTTGACAAACCTGAGAAAAACAAGCAATAGGGAAAGGATTCCCTATTTAATAAATGATGCTGGGAAAACTGGCTAGCCGTATGTAGAAAGCTGAAACTGGATCCCTTCCTTACACCTTATACAAAAATTAATTCAAGATGGATTAAAGACTTACATGTTAGACCTAAAACCATAAAAACCTTAGAAGAAAACCTAGGCAATACCATTCAGGACGTAGGCATGGGCAAGGACTTCATGTCTAAAACACCAAAAGCAATGGCAACAAAAGCCAAAATTGACAAATGGGATCTAATTCAACTAAAGAGCTTCTGTACAGCAAAAGAAACTACCATCAGAGTGAACAGGCTCCCAGAATCTTACCTTAGTCGGTACGGATGGCCAAGGGGAATGCATAAGATGTTCTCAGTGTCCAGATGTTCTCCCTAGACAGGTGGAGGGGATGGGCAGAGGAATGGTTGCAATTAGGTGAGACAGGTGTCACTATACAGGCATTAGAGAACAGAGAAAAGGGTAAAATATTAGGTTGATGCAAAAGTACTCGCGGTTTTTGCCATTACAATTTCAGTGGCAAAAACCACGATTACCTTTGCATCAATCTAATAATTAGCATGAATGGGATGCTTATGTGCCAGGAACTGCACTGAGGGTTTTACCTTCATTATTTCATGTAATCCTATCCATAACCTTCATTTCACAGATGATCAAATTTAAGCAAAAAGAAGGTACACATACAGTGAGTGAAAAACCAGCCCCAGAGGAGACCTAGAGTTCAATACACGTTGAGAACACAGTAATGGTGGCAACAAAGATCATAAAAAGTTTATTATTGCCCATCACTGAATAAGATCTGGGGATAAGCAAGAAACAAAGATCAAGAAATAAGCATCATGAACTAGAAGACCTAGTTGCTGTTGCAGTGTTTGTACCCTATGGGATGTGTGGGGCTGTGTTCCTAGGAAAGAAAACAGATGACTAGAATATAGTTTGGAAATTTATAGTCTGGAAGGACAGGGTATTGTAGGGACACAGGAGAAGGACCAGCAACATGGGCAAGAGAAAGTATGAGGTGATGAAGGTTTAGTAGAGAAAGGGAGGTAAGAACTGAAGGTGAAGTTTACAGGATGGGAAATGTGTTTCAGTTAATGTGAAGAGCATGTGCCCAAGTTTGCTGTTCAGGAAATGTTTGGCAAATAAGTTCATTGGGGATAATTTTAGAGGTTAGATGGAAGACGAAGAGAGTGAGACTGAAAAGCTAAGTCAGGGAGTCAGGGACAGTACAAGTGGAGCTTGCAGGTCACGTTAAGGCATTTGGATTTCTTTTTCCTAAGAGTATTAGAGAGACACTGAGAGGTTTAAATAAAGAGACGACATGACCAGATTTTCAGGGGTCACCAACCCTCTGACAGAGATTGATCTCTGCTCTGGTTTTATTGGGTGGATGAAAAGACTGTGCTCTGTTTAGGGGAAGTGTACAAGACAGCCAGCATGAGGTTGAGCTCACAGCGGCACATGGGTGTTAATTATCATTGCCTGAGAGCCTGGCCTCTCTGGAGATCCCAGTAGTTCCGTCACTGAACAGTGCTTTGCTATTCGCTATTTGTCGGTCTATTTGGCATTCTCTGCCTAGTTCCGAGTAATTTGAATTTACTTTTTTATCTTGTTTTCCTTTAATTTCTTTGTCCTGATTTAAAGAAGAACCTGAGATGTTGTTCAGCAGATGTGAAGAACTATTTTCATAGTATGATATTATAAGTAGTTGCCATCTCTTTTAAACTAATCTCCTCTATGTTTTGTTTGCTTTCCCTTTTCCCGTTCAATAAACTCCAGCCCTCAGCTGCGACAATGTTTCAGGATCTTTAATGGCCTTGGATGGACGTGAACAACTACCTTGAGTTTGGATCTATTAATAGCTGTGTGGTACAATCAGAACTTGCTGAACTTTAAGACCCACAGCATTCATAGGAAGGATATTTCTAGGCAGGGGGGAGGAACAAGAGATATTCCTTTGTAGAATGTGAATGGATACAGGATTCAGACTTCAGCTGCCGTCTGTATGTGCACTAAACTGTTTAAAGGAGTTACCTAAAATATGCTTACTGAATGAAAAGGTGAAGTGCTTGATTATTCTTTATAACAGTCAAAAGGTTCATGAAATAATGCCTACACTTACATGTGCATTTTAGCCTTTCCTCTTTTCTTTCCTTTCCTTTTTTTATTCCACTCTAATTAAAAAAAAATGCCCATTACAAACCACTAAATTGATTTCAGAACTCACTAATAATTGAGTTATAACCTGCTGTTTGAGAAGTATTGTTATAGAAGATTTAACAAAATATATATATTTTTTCTAGCATTCCCACTGTATCAAAGAAACTAATTTCACCTGAACTGTGGCGTTACTAAGTCCTGTCTAATTGCTTGGGGTGTCTGAGGATTGGTAAAGATATCTACAGAGATTCTTGCCTCATTAGATGGGTAGCGATATTATTATTGCTTTTAAAAAAAGCCATGTCTTTTTGTGTCTGTGAGATGATAAACTCTTGAATCTCACTGTATTTGGGAAGGGGTTTAGTAGTGTTTGAATCTCTGTAATGGTTTCTTCTGAACAAGAAATGTATTTTCAGCTCAGACTCTCATCAGCGAGTTACTCTTCTGACCAAAACAAATGACATGGTAGACATAATGCTGATCACCAACTTCAAAATAGCTGCCTAGAATTCAGAATGCTGAGATCAGAGATAACTGCAGGGCTAGGCACATCAGAAAAAGTGTCTTTTTTTGTGTTCTAACGTAATTGAAAGCATGCATTTTTTCAGAGTCTATTGAAGGGACCAATTGCACTTAGAATTGTCATTAAGTATATCTTAGTCCTGGAACTAAGTGGAAGGACAGAGACTTGACAATTTTCCGTGTGCTGTGATGGAAATTTAAAAACTTTTTCAGTGCTGGCTGGTGTGGAATAAAACCATGGAAATGATGTGAGCCTGAAAAAATAATTACAACAGTAAAGGCAAGAAATGACTGGAAGAAAGACATCTTCTCTTAGTGGTTCTGGGATAAGAGGTTTCTCCCAATTCTTTGGTGAGGGAAAAGTTAAAAATTGATTTCAGAGATTCAAAATGTCTGTTGTTTGTTAATTACAATCATACTTCAAATAAATGAGTGGTTGACTACATGGCTTTCCTTCCAGACTATGATCTTAGTCATTCTTATCAAATAATTTGTGTAGGGTTCATAAGTCATGTCTATGACTCAAATCAAAATAGTCAATTCCATTCTTTACTGATTCTGTCCTTGCTCTACATAACACTAACAAATGTAGTTTTTGCTGTCATTCAGATATATAATTTTCAGAAAAAGTTTTCCTTTCCTTAGGACTTGAGCTATTGGAAGTCCAACAAAAATTGTCAGAATGGAAACTCACAGTTGAATGGTCTTCCTGCTTATTCTCTGCAACATTTTGAAGTAGACCATGCTTGTTTGTCAAATCTACTTGCTGTCTTTCTGTAGGAATCTTTTTCCTTTCAATATTACCTTCCTCAGGAGCCCAGTTCTTCAAAGGTTCTTTCCCTATTTGCTGGCTGTTGACTGTCTTTCCTGCTAAGAGCATACCTCTATGTGTTGTAATGTCTCAGACCTAGAGATAATGTCTTAAGAATTTTTCTAAAATGTTAATAAATTAAGGAAGATACCTCTCCTGAAAAACATTTTCACCTTAACTGAGTCCTATGCTCTAACCCATAGGTTAGACATAATTAGGTCAATGATTTCATTTTTTAACCTAGTTGAAGGATCTAAGGCTCAAGAAAATTAACTAGTCCTGGTTCCTCCACAGAAGGACTATTCTACCTGCCAGATTTTCCAGAATCTTGATCCATAATTGAGATATTGTTTTTCTTGAGGGAAAGATGGCAAGGTTGTTTTCTGAGCTTTAAAGTTATCCAGAGAGGGATGGAGTGGCCAAGGTAGTTGATGAGAAACAGGTGCAGTCCATGGCGCTCATGGAGAATAATGAAAACAGTGAGTGAATTCAGCACCTTTAACTGAAATATCTAGGTTCTCACATTGAGACTGATTAGGTAGATGGCTCCACCCATGGAGAATGAAGAAAAGCAGAGTGGGCGATGGCCCACCCAGGAGTGGTGAGGAGCCAAAGGAACCCTCACCCTCAGCCAAGGAACACAGTGAGTGTGCAACCCTGCCAGGGGAAACCAGGCTTCTTCCACAAATGTTTGCAACCCATGGATCAGGAGATCCCCTTGTGAGCCCGTGCCATCAGAGCCTCGGGTCCAATACACAAAGCTGTGCAGAGTCTCAGCAGAGCAGTCGCTCAGGCTCACACAGAAACCCAGGAATTTTACAGACTCCAGTCCTGGGAATCCTGGCAAGGTGGGAGAGTCATTCCTATACTCCCCTAGGAAGAGGGCTGTATCCAGGGAGCCAAGCAGCATCATTTCTGTGGGACCTACTTCCACAATACCTCACAAGTTAAGACCAACTGGCTTGAATTCCAGCCAGCTGGAGACTGCCTGAGATGGACAAGTTCCCAGGGGAGGTGCAGCCATCATTTCTGCAGTTAGGTTGACATAGCCGTTCTAGCCTGCTGGGGAGTCCACGTGGTCTGGATGAGGAGGAATCCCCCACAATGCAGCACAGCTATTATGCCAGATTGCAGCCAGACTGCTTTTTAAAGTGGGACCCCAATCCATCTTTTCTCACTGGGAGGGGCCTACCTGTGGGAATTTCAGCAACTCCAGCCAGGGATATATGGGAAGAACTCTGATCCTTCCCTGGGATGAAGCCCCAAAGGGGAGTGGCAGCCTCCATTTCTGCAGTTTAGTCAGCTCAGAAGTTCTAGCCTCCTGGCTCCAGGGAGGCCAGGTGGTCCTGACAAGGATGAGTTCCCCACAATACAGAATAGCTGTGCCAAATCATGGTCAGACTGCTTCTTTAAGGGGGATCCCAATTCATCACTCCTCACTGGGAGGGCCCTCCCCGTAAGAATTTCAGCAACTCCAGCCAGGGTTATACAGACAGAACTCTGATCTCTTCCCGGGATGGAGCCACTGGAGGAAAAGGCAGCCGATGTCTCTGTGGCCTTTCCAGCGTGCTGGCTCTGGAGAGCTCAGGTGGTCTGGATGGGGAAGGGTTAATCCCAGTGTAGCACATCTGCTCTAGCAAAAAGCAGCCAAACTGCTTCTTTAAGCAGGCTCCTGATCCCGTCCCTTCTGACTGGGTAACACCTCCCAACAGGGGTCTCCAGACACCTATAGGAGTGTCCAGGCCAGCAACAAGTCAGTACCCACCCTGGGATGGAGTTCCCAGAGGAAGAAGCAGGCTGGCATCTTTGCTGTTTCACAGCCTTTATTGGTGATATCTCCAGGTAAGGGAAAAACCAAGGTGTAAGGAACATGGCTGCACTGCAGTCAGGTAGGATAGGCCGAGGTAAACATCCTGCATGACTCAGGGAGTTTGTAGCACAGGTGCACAATTCTGTGTATAATGTAAACACAGCTATGTAGCCGTAACATGGGAAGGCTATGACTTGGCTCTATACCACTATTGTCTGTAAAAGGTATAATTGCCCTGCTGACACTTTACAGGTGTACTTGTGCCCAGGGAAAGAGAGAGAGAGAGAGCCAGAGCTGTCTGTCTTTGCAGATGGAAAAGGGACATAGCTTGGCTTGCTTGCATCCAGAGGGAAACAGTTGAGCTGCTGATCCTGAAGGGAGACCCAGAGAGTAAAGGTAAAGGATTCAATTCAACAAGAAAATCTAACTATCCTAAATATATATGCACCCAATATAGAAGCACCCATATTCATAAAGTAAGTTCTTTGAGACCTACAAAGAGACTTAGACTCACACACAGTAATAGTTGGAGACTTTAAAACCCCACTGTCATTATTAGACAGATCATTGAGACAGAAAATTAATGAAGATATTCAGGACGTGAATGCAGCTCTGGATCAGCAAAGCTGAGAGATATCTACAGAACTCTCCACCCCAAAACAACAGAATATACATTCTTCTTATCACCACATGGCACTTACTCTAAAACTGATAATCAGAATTAAAACACTCTTCAGCAAATGCAAAGGAGTTGAAATAATAAGAAACCATCTCTCAGACCACAGTCCATTCAAATTAGAACTCAAGACTAAGAAATTCACTCAAAACCACACCACTACATGGAAATTGAGCAACTTGCTCCTGAATGACTCCTGGGTAAATAACAAAATGAAGGCAGAAATCAAGAAGTTCTTTGAAACCAATGAGAAAAGAGACAACATACCAGAATTTCTGGGATACAGCTAAAGCAGTGTTAAGAGGGAAATTTATAGCCCTAAATGCCTACATCAGAAAGCTGGAAGGATCTCAAATTGACACCCTAACATCCCAATTAAAAGAACTAGAGAAGCAAGAGCAAACAAACCACAAAGCTAGCAGAAGACAAGAAATAACTGAGATCAGAGAGGAACTGAAGCAGATAGAGACACAAACACCCTTCAAAAAAATCAACAAATCCAGGAGCTGGTTTTTTGAAAAAATTAATAAAATAGACTGCTGGCTATACTAATAAAGAAAAAAGAGAGAAGAATCGAATAGGCACAATCAGAAATGATAAGAGGGATATCACCACTGATTCCACAGATGTACAAACAACCATCAGAGAATACTAAACACCTCTATGCATATAAACTGGAATATCTAGAAGAAATGGATAAATTCCTGGATACTTACACCTCCCAAGACTGATCCAGGGAGAAATTGAATCCCCAAATAGACCAACAATGAGTTCTGAAATTGAGGAAGTAATAAATAGCCTACCAATGAAAAAAAAAAAAAAAAAAAGCCCAGGACCAGGCAGATTTATAGCTGAATTCTACCAGAGATACAAAGAATAACTGGCATCATTTCTACTGAAACTGTTGCAAAAATAGTTAGGTAAATATAGCAGGGCTGATTTCACAAATAAAACACATTTCTGCTTAGGGAGGCAGAGAGCAAAAGAGTATTTCTCCAATTCTCATAATGGAAAACAAAGCCAGACAACTTGCAAATTCATGACTTTTCTTGAATCTGCCAGAGAACTGTCACAGGGTAACTACCTGTCCCAAAATATAAGAAGGGAGAGACCACTTTAGGGAGAGACAAATGAACAATGACTTGCCTGGTGTAGACACAAGTAGACGTTGGTAAGAAGAGATACACTGTGGTGATTAGAGAATTGGCAGAGGCTGGATATGCAGTGGTGAAGCCACTAGGAACCACAGAAATTGGGTGTATCCACAATCTCTTCAGGCTTTTTCTCCATAAACCCTACTGAGCACTTGCAGAAGAGGCTGGAGAGAGTCCTAGGAAAGTGCCCTTAAAAGTGAGTTATGAGAAAAGCAGCTGCTGGAGGAGGGCTACAGAATCCCATCTGGTCCCCTCTCATTAATTTCTCCTCTGAAACAAAAGCATCAATCTGTATGGTAAAGGGCAACAAACAGTTGTTTATTGTACACTGGAAAAACCCATTATAGTTGGGGGAAGAGAATGGTGGTGGGAGGACTGCATTCCTGGGGCATAATAAGATATAAGGAATATGCTGGGCTCGTAACTACAGCCAAGGAGAAGTATCTCTAAGAAGCTTAGTCTGCTGAGAGTTCCTAGAAGCAATGACACCCAGTAGCAATGAGCACACCTAGTCCTCGGATCCTGGTTTCTAAATACTAATCTTCAATAAAAGAAACAATGGTTAGTTTCCTGGAGAAGTGGGGTCCATTCCAGTGCTAGAATAGGAAAAATACAGGATGACCCTGGAGTATCTTGGGGTGATATAAAGCAAAGAATTAAAAAAAAAAAAAAATAAAGAACAATGGTTAAGTTTACATCTAAATGGCACAAGAGCCCAAAGAGATCCCACTGGCCAAATCTGCAATAATTTGAGCAACAAAATAATGTTAATATTGGATTATAACCCAAAGAAGAAAATAAATATCCTTATATTAACAAATAGCTGAATAAATATAACAATGGGGGAGAAGGGACATAATTTCCTTATAGAAGAATTCCAAATAATAAATATTAAAGGAATGAGGGGAATAGAAAAATTACCATTAGAATGGGTAAAAATCAAATTAAAAATTGCCATAGTTGAGATCCACTAATGGGTGCTAAAAATCAGTAGATGAAAGTTTGAGGGAAATAGAACATTTGTAGGGTTGCAAAGTGTCTTCCTCTGAAGATACAATACTTACAAAGGGAAAAGTAGCGACTTTACAGTGGAGAAACCTGGGGACACCACCTTAACCAAAGAAGCTCCAGTAGTATGTATCAACATCAGGTAATCCCCAATAGGATACATTGAAGGGGTCTCATCTTCTCTATGATGTTCTTCCAAACAGCGCGTTGCCTCAATCTAATCATAACACATTTCTTAACATCTCTAACCATATAAAATGTATCTCTAAGCATATGGCAAGCTATTTGAAGATAAGGATGTCACATGTGTTTATTTTTCTTCACTTTTAGTCCTTCTAAAAAGAAGATAAGGAGTAAAATCAAGGTCTTGAAAAGGAAGAACGAATGCTAGCCATAGACGCTCACATAATATGCTACTGAATATCATATGTAGTTTTAAGCTTCTTTGTTCTCAAGACAAAAAGAGAATCATAAGAAATAAATACCAAATGTTATGAGAGGGGACATTTATCTTACTTATATATTTTTTGGCACCACTCAAAAAATGTATTTTTAAGAGGAGAAAAGTCACCTATAATCCCATTCCTAGTACATTGTTTACATTTCAATGTTCATTCTAATCTTTTTTGAATATATATTTTATACATGTGATCACAATGTAGATGTCATTTTGTATCGATTTAAAAATGACACTTGTGTTATAAGCATTTTCCAGCTTTTAAATAGTCTTCAAAATTATCACTTTAATACCTGAATAATACTCTGTCATGTGGAAATACCATAACTTACTTATGCATTGTCCTGTTGTTAGACATTTAGGCACTTCACGTGTCTAGGTACTAAGATGTTTTTTATGTGGGGACTCCAAAAGGGGACACGGAATGATAAAAAATAAAATGTCATTGACAGCACTTTTATAAAATGCAGAAGAAAATTTCATGTGAACATTTCTCATTAACATTCTCTCTACGAGGTAAGGTGAAGGCAGGGTCTAAAATATAATCCAGAGATGTGAAAGGCTCAGCTAGTGTAGAACTGATTTCTAGCTGTTGCCTATCTTTTAATGTCTTTTATTGTTCAGTATCAAACCTTAAACCTACTGAGCTACATAGCTGAGCTACATAACTGAAGCCCAGTAAATACATGTTGATGCAAACATACTTCCATCTCTGTACCTGCCTTTGCTTTGGAGGAAAATCAACCTCAAAACCATGTTATTGCTCAGCTTTGATGTCAGAGGCACGTAGTGGTAAGAAACAAAGTACTTACATACAACAAAGGGAATACTGGAATGCCTGTGGTGTTAGAAAGAAAGCAAAAACATAAAGAGAGAAAAAACATAAAGAAAGAAAGTAAGCAACTCTCAGCAGCTACAAACCACAACAAATAAAAATATATTTAGTAGTGGATCAAGTAATATTCTTCAAGAAACCAAGCTTTTTCACTTCCCCTCCAAAAACTAAAAGAAAAATCAGCAAGATTTTCAATGTTTTCAAGTTGATTTGTAGGTAATTTAAAATTATTTTATTGTTGGGCTATGAGAAACTCACTCAGGACTAACAACAACAAAAATTCTTCATAAAGGAATCAGGCTGTCTAAAGGACTAGGTGTCTACTCATTTATATAAAACTACATTTTTGAACACACTGAAACTGAGATCGTCAAAGAGTTGTCAATATTCACTGGATATGTTTCTTTTTTAATATCTTACTTTTTTATTCTTAATTATGTTATTCATAATCAGAGTGATGATTTGTAAAAAATAGTGAAAACATTTTCATTTTTTGTAAATATTTTCACTTACAAATTCTTTAGTCATGAGATTATATTTTTCCATTTTTTGAAGTTTTTGTTTTCTAATTCCTAGAATTCAGCTGTGACTTAACTCAAAATTTACACTTCCTTACTATTGTAAATTCCAAGATGATATGATAATGTCTTGGATGTTCTGTATTTCAATGTAGTTTATTATAGTAAACTAAAAAGCTTCTGCACAGCAAGGGAAACAACCAACAGAGTGAAGAGACAACCTGTAAAATGGGAGATATTTGAAAACTATTCATTTAACAAGGCACTGATATCCAGAATGTACAGGGAACTTAAACAACTCAACAGTAACAATAACAATAAAAATAATAATAACAATAATCCCATTCAAAAGTGGACAAAGGATCTGAATAGACATTTATTAAAATAAGACATACACATGGTCAACAGGTTTATAAAAAAATACTTGACATCACTAATTATTAGGGAAATGTAAATCAAAACCACAGTGAGATGCTATTTTACCTCAGTTAAAATGGCTATTATAAAAAAGATAAAAAATGCTGGCAAGGATGTGGGGTAAAATGAACTCTCACACACTGTTGATGGAAATGTAAATTTGTGCTACCATTATGGAAAAAAGTATAGAAATTTCTCAAAAAACCAAAAGTGGAACTACCATATGATCCAGCAATCCTACTTCTGGGTATTTATCCAAAGGAAAGGAGATCAGTATATCAAAGGGATGCTTGTATCCCCATGTTTACTGAAGCACTATTCAGAATAGCCAAGATATGGAGTCAAACTAAGTGTCAATCAGTGGATGAATGGATAAAGAATTTGTGGTATATATATGCAATAGAATACTATTCAGCCATGAAAACAATGAAATCCTGTTATTTGCAGCAATGTGGATGGAACTGAAGGTCATTATGTTAAGTGAAATAAGCTAGGCACAGAAAGACAAGTATCTCATGTTTCCCACTCATTTGTGGGAGCTAAAAATGTTTATCTTGTAGAGGCAGAAAGTAGACTTATAGCTCCCAGGGGCTGGGAAGGATGTGGGGACTGGAGACATGAAGACAGGTTGGTGAATTGGTACAAACATATAGTTATATAGAAGGAATAATTTCTAGTGTTTGATAGCACAGTAGGGTGACTATGGTTAAAAACAATATGTTATGTATTTCAAAATAGCTAGAAGAGAAGATTTGAAACATTCTTAACACAATAAATGTTCGAGGTGATAGATATCCTGAATACCCTGATTTGATTATTACACATTATACATATGTATCAGAATATCACATGTATACCATAAATATGTACAAATATTATGTATCAATACAAATTTTTTAAAATGAAAGACACATTCTACTAATCTGCAGTAACCAGGAATTGAAGAAACTAGACATTTTGCTAATAGTATGCCCTAAATTGTTTAGAAAGCCCCTAATTCATGAACTAGGAAATGTTTATCCAGGCTCCTGGCTTTCTCCCAAATCACATGTGTATCATAAATCATGCATAACTTGTGCATATTCTTACACTCTAAAAAAGCTCACTTACCAACTAAGTGACTTTCTCCCGACAGTTTTGCCATGAAAGATTCAAATTAATGCCTTAGAAACATGATAAATTATTACTTGTCATAGATCTTTCCAGTGGGTTTAAAACCGTCAAAATCATAAATGTGAAAAAGATGTGATCATCATAGTAATAATATGTTTTGTGGAGCACTGTGTTTTTTGAGTTCCAGGGTTCCTCTGAAGTGTTTCTAAGGCCATTGTGAGAGTAGAGTTCTCCATCCCTGATTGAATCCAGGTAGATCAGCCTTTACTTGTGGTATGTGTTTAGCCTTTACAAAATATGCCATTTAAAGAAAGTATTCCGCTATTAAGAAATAATTTAAAAAACAATAATTTGGAAGCATATAGGCTTTGGTGTGAGAAAAACCTGCCATACCCTGGTTTGAACACTTAGCTCTTGTGTAACTATAGACTGGTTACTTTGCCTCTCTAAATCTTTTCTTAAAATGAGAAAAAGAGATTGTAATAGAGCTGTTTTTACAGACTTGTGAGAAACTATGAGATGATTAATACAAACCGTTTAACCTAGCATCTGGTACACAGTAAATAAATAATAAATATTAACTAATGTAATGATTATTCATTTAATGTTAAAAGTAACCAAATTGATTTAATGATTAGTTGAATTAGTATATTTGTAGATTTTATTTTGAGTCAGCAATGAATGTACTTTATTTCATTCAACCTTCACAACAATGTGCTGAAGTCAGTGTATTCTTATTCCACAGAGCAGGAAGCTGAGACTTGGGCAGGTGGGTAAGCCGCAGTGTCTATGTATCTGTATGTGGCAGAGTAGAGTTTTGAACTTAGGTGTCATGAGTGCAAGTATAATATTCTTTTTATTAAACTATTTTCTCCAGAGTCAACAGAGAGCACGTTGATCATGATTTATATTACTTAAATTTTTAGATCTATAGATTTCGTAGTTTTGCAGAGAAGTCACCTTATTTAATAATTACACAGTGTCTTCTGAGAGTCAGTATTAATGTGATTAATATAAGGGATCTGAAGACTTTTTGAAGGCCTTTGTTTCAGGCACTCTCTGATTACTTACTCCCTGGACTCCAGAGGACTGTTGCTTGCTACATTAATCAATGTAGCCTTTAGGAGCAAAAGAAAGCTTCTTGTCACCTCACCCTTTGGATACTTTTCCATTATTTTCCTAAAATCATTTCTGTAGGTTAATGACATCAAAAAGCATTCTGTAGTGGATAAAGTTAGCTTCTTCTGAGAAATATTCCATTATAGCAAATCATACCAAGTAAGGCTTTTTTTTCTATGTTGCCAAAACCCACAAAAGACTTAGGTATTAAAATATTTTATAATTAGCACATCAGACTCTCCCAATCATTGAGAAGGACAACATAGAATCACTTCACTAGGAATTTTCCTCTGTTTGCTGAACTGACATGAATTTGAAACATTATTTATTTGCTTGAATTTCCTTTTTTTTTGAGACAAGGGCTTGCTCTGTCCCCCAGGTTGGAATGCAGTGGCACGATCTCAGTTCACTGCAACCTCCACCTGCAACCTCTGCTTCCCAGGTTCAAGCAGTTCTCATGCCTCAGCCTCCTGAGTAGCTGGGACCATAGGTGTGCGCCACCACGCCCAGCTAATTTTTGTATTTTTAGTACAGACAGGATTTCACCATGTTGGCCAGGCTGGTCTCAAACTCCTGGCCTCAAGTGATCCTCCCATTTCTGCCTCCCAAAGTGATGGGATTACAGGTGTGAGCCACCACACCTGGCCTTGAATTTCTATTTTAATATATCCCAGTAAAATATCAATGGAATAGTTGTCCTTATTCTTCTTAGTTTCTATAATACTGTTTGCTATTTATGAAACATGATTTTGTGTTTGGCACTTTGTCTTAGACAGATTATTTCACTAAACATTTATTACAGTCCAATAAGACAGGTGTTATTCCATTTTAAAGATGAGGAAACTGAAGCAAAGGGAATTTAAACTGCTCATCTAAAGTTTCACTGCCTGCAAACGAAGAAGCTGGAATTGTTTCTCAGGTTTTGTTAACTCTGAAGCTAAAGCTGCTTCTTGGCATAAATGCAAGCAAACCCAAATCTCAAACAATTCCAGGAATGATGTCCATGTTCACTGGCATATAGGAAAGCATTAGTTAGAGTGCAGTGGAAATGAATTTGATAAATATGGTTATAGCTAACATTTACTGAGGGCTTATGAAGGCTTATCATGTGCTAGGCATTGTATAGACCTTTAAAAATATTAGCTAACTTAGTACCCACAAAACCCTTAGGTAAGTATGTTTTTATACCCAAATTACAGATGAGGAAACAGAGGTGTATATGATTAAGAAACTGATTAAGTGAAGGAGCCTGGGTTTTGACCAAAGTCCTCTTCATCCCTAGATAATGCAGTGATTTGGTGTCTGGTCATTGCCTTACTTATCGTTAATAGTATCTTTTCAGGTTCTGATTCTATGCCACATTTTGGATGCTGATAGAAATTGTGTATGGATTTAGTCTAGGCGGATTGATGTCTGATTTCTCATCCAGGTTTGTTATGCTCATATTTGCTGGAAGTAAGGAAGAATGTCTTCCTTACTAATTCTATGTTAATCCAGTAGATTTGCCACATAGGTTGTAAATAACACTTATTTTTAGCATAGAAAATACATTTTCTATCATTTAAAACAAATAATCTAGATTTTCTTTTTAGAAATATATATTATTTTCCAGGTAATTTTCATTTTATGTATACATTATTTAAAAGTTTTAAAAATCTGTCTATGAGAAAAGCTGGTTTTACATTTCAAGACAGTTGTCATAAGTTTCTAAAACCAAAAAAAAAAAAAAAAAAGCTAAACTTCTATCTTATAGGCCAATGTTTAACTACTTTCTAAATCTTACTTTTTATTCTCCTTTTTTTTGGCCATTTAAACAACGTAAATATCTTTTGTTTATGCATTAAATATTGTGCCAGGTATTTTTAAATAACCTTTTAAGAACATGGTCCATTTTACATTTCCATTGTTCTTATGGCCATCTTCATTTGGGGATCAATATGGCATCAACAGAGAACAGATTATAGAACAAGCAACTCATAAAGGCACTTCTGTTGCTAAGGTGGCCACTTTCTGTATTATCCCTCCTCTGGTGACTTAAGTTCCATTTAAAACAAATGTGACACTTGGGAGGAGTCATGCACAGCCTGGAGCAATGCATGATCCCCAGATGTGAGTGGGAAGTCTCAGTTTGTATGTGTTGCTATGGTGAGCCTTAGATAGTCCCGCAAGGGAGGGACCAGGGAGGGTTTCCAGCTGCAGGGTCAGAGTGGAGATTATGTGCACAACACATGCAGAGGCTCTGGAGTCCCCTCTGCTTAGGTTTGACATGACAACTTATCCTCTACTGAGGGTAACTTTGAGATAGACAGCATTGAGACACTATCGATATCACACGGAGGTGCTGTTCAAAATTGTGCCCAGACAGCAGGCTTAGACTGGGCTGTCTTGTTTACTATTCTGTCTCCTTCCTAAAACATCTTATCTTTCAAGTCTATTCCTAATGATCAAGGGAGGCAAGGCAAGGCTGTTTAAATAAAAATATCACAATGATAATAATAATAACTTTCAATTTTATGATGTGTCTGTAAGTTGTGCCAGGCATGATTCTAACTGATTTACACATATTGTCTCATTTAATCTTCAACACAACATACGACAGGTGGGGAAACAGAAGTTTAGGAAAGGTAGTAGCTGCTCAAAGCACACGGTGAGTAGGGGAGAGGCTGGATTTGAAAGAAGACAGGCTTCCTCTGAACTTTGTCCTCAACAATTACACCATATAGTATCACATATTAATCTATTGACATGAATGGAATGCATTAAAATCAGTTCATGATGTTTCTAATTGTAAAAGGACAACCTAACATTAATAGGATCTAGTTTGTTTTTATAGATGCAGTAATTCATTCCTCCAATTAGCAAATTTTTATTGAGCTCTTGCTGTGCACTTGTCACTGTGTGAGGCATAGATGGTGGAAAATAGACAGGATCCTTGACTTCATTCAATTCATTTGAGAAAACAAACCTCTAAAGGAGCAATTACTTGGGAGTAAGCATGTTATGTGATATGAGGATGGTCCAGTGGACAGATGATCTAACCATGGTTATGTATCAGAGAAGGCTTCATTGAGGAGATGACATTTGCACTGAGACCTGAAGGGTGAGTAGAAGTTTATTAGTCAAAGTGCATGAGATAAGGTGTTTCTAGGTTCAGGTAGCAGGAGATAGTGGGAGGTTGGTTATAGGACAGAGAGAACCATTTGGGGCCTGCAGATGTCGGTTGAGTATACAGAAAGAGCAGTAGTGTGTTTGAAGACCTAAGCAGGCTCAATTACGGACAGCTTTGTTCAAACATTTTCTCTTTAGCTCAAAGGCAAAGGAAACCCGTATGAAAGACTTAAAAGCTGGGGAGTCACATGATTAGACTTGTATTTCTTTATTTTATTTTATTACTTTATTTTATTTTACCTTAAGTTCGGGGTTACATGTGCAGACTGTGCAGGTGTGTTGCATAGGTATACATTGGCCATGGTGGCTTGCTGCACCTGTCAACACGTCCTCTAGGTTTTAAGCCTTGCATGCATTAGGTATTTGTCCTAATCCTCTCCCTCTTCTTTCCCTGCCACTGGCAGGCCCTGGTGTGTGGTGTTCCCCTGCCTGTGTCCATGTGTTCTCAGTGTTCAACTCCCACTTATGAGTGAAAACATGCAGTGTTTGGTTTTCTGTTCCTGTGTTAGTTTGCTGAGAATGATGGCTTCCAGCCTCATCCATGTTCCTGCAAAGGACATGATCTCATTCTTTTTATGGCTGCATAGTATTCCATGGTGTATATGTACCACATTTTCTTTATCCAGTCTCTCATTGATGGGCATTTGGGTTGGTTTCATGTCTTTGCTATTGTAATAGTGCTGCAATAAACATATGTGTACATGTGTCTTTATAGTAGAATGATTGATACTCCTTTGGGTATATAGCCAGTAAACGAATTGCTAGGTCAAATGGTATTTCTGGTTTTGATCCTTGAGGAATTGCCACACTGTCTTCCACAATGGTTGAACTAATTTACAATCCTACCAACAGTATGAAAGTGCTCCTATTTCTCCATAGCCTCGCCAGCGTTTATTGTTTCCTGACTTTTTAATAATGGCCATTCTTGCTGGCATGAGATGGTATCTCATAGTGCTTTTGATTTGCATTTCTCTAATGATCAGTGATGATGAGCTTTTCTCATATGTTTCTTGGCCGCATGAATGTCTTATTTTGAGAAGTGTCTATTCATACCATTTGCCCACTTTTTGATGAGGTTTTTTTTTTTTCCTGTAAATTTGTTAAGTACTTTGTACATTCTGGCTGTTAGACCTTTGTCAGATGGGTAGATTGCAAATATTTTCTCCCATTCTGTAGGTTGCCTGTTCACACTGATGCTAGTTTCTTTGGCTTTCCAGAAGCTCTTTAGTTTAATTAGATCCCATTTGTCAATTTTGGCTTTTGTTGCAATTGCTTTTGGTGTTTTAATCATGAAGTCTTTGCCCATGCCAATGTCCTGAATGGTGTTGCCTACATTGTCTTCTAGGGTTTTTATGGTTTTGGGTTTTACATCTAAATCTTTAATCCGTCTTGAGTTAATTTTTGTATAAGGTGTAAGGAAGGGGTCCAGTTTCAGTTTTCTGCATATGGCTAGCCAGTTTTCCCACACCATTTATTAAACAGGGAATCCTTTCCCCATTGCTTGCTTTTGTCAGGTTTGTTGAAGATCAGATGGTTGTAGGTGTGTGGTGTTATTTTTGAGGTCTCTGTTCTGTTCCATTGGTCTATATATCTGTTTTGGTATCAGTACCATGCTGTTTTGGTTACTGTAGCCTTGTAGTATAGTTTGAAGTCAGGTAGCATGATGCCTTCAGCTTTGTTCTTTTTGCTTAGGATTGTCCTGGCTATACAGGCTCTTTTTTGGTTCCATAAATTTAAATTAAAGTAGTTTTTTCTAATTCTGTGAAGAAACTCAATTGATAGTTTAATGGGAATAGCATTGAATCTATAAATTACTTTGGGCGGTATGGCCATTTTCACGATACTGATTCTTCCTATCCATGAACATGGAATGTTTTTCCATTTGTTTGTGTCCTCCCTTATTTCCTTGAGCAGCGGTTTGTAGTTCTCCTTGAAGAGGTCCTTCATGTCCCTTGTAAGCTGTCATCCTAGGTATTTTATTCTCTTTGTGGCAGTTGTGAATGGGAGTTCATTCATGATTTGGCTGTTTTCTTGTCTATTGTTGATGTATAGGAATGCTTGGGATTTTTGCACATTGATTTTGTATGCTGAGAATTTGCTTAAATTGCTTATCAGCTTAAGGAGTTTTTGGACTGAGATGATGGCGTATTCTAAATATACAATCATGTCATCTACAAACAGAGACAATTTGACTTCCTCACTTCCTATGTGAATACACTTTATTTCTTTCTCTTGCCTGAATGCCCTGGCCAGAACTTCCAATACTATTTTGAATAGGAGTGGTGAGAGAGAGCATCCTTGTCTTGTGCCAGTTTTCAAAGGGAATGCTTCCAGCTTTTGCCCAATCAATATGATATTGGCTATGAGTTTGTCCTAAATAGCTCTTATTATTTTGAGATATGTTCCATCAACACCTAGTTTATTGAGAGTTTTTAACATGAAGGGATGTTGAATGTTATTGAAGGCCTTCTCTGCGTCTGTTGGAATAATCATGTGGTTTTTGTCATTGGTTCTGTTTATGTGATGGATTACATTTATTGATTTGTGTATGTTGAACCAGCCTTGTATCCCAGAGATGAAGCCAACTTGATCGTGGTGGATAAGCTTTTTGATGTGCTGCTGGATTTGGTTTGCCAGTATTTTATTGAGGATTTCTGCATTGATGTTCATTAGGGATATTGGCCTGAACTTTACTATTTTTGTTTTGTCTCTGCGAGGTTTTGGAATTGTGTCCGGAACTGGTGTGTTCTTGGTCTCACTGACTTCAAGAATGAAGCTGCGGACCCTCGCGGTGAGTGTTACAGTTCTTAAAGGCGGCGTGTTTGGAGTTGTTTGTTCCTCCTGGTGTTCAGATGTGTTCAGAGTTTCTTCCTTCCGGTGGGTTCATGGTCTTGCTGGCTCAGGAGTGAAGCTGCAGACCTTCACGGTGAGTGTTACAGCTCATAAAGGCAGTGTGGACCCAAAGAGTGAGCAGCAGCAAGATTTATTGCAAAGAGCGAAAGAACAAAGCTTCCACAGTGTGGAAGGGGATCCCAGCGGGTTGCCACTGCTGGCTCAGGCAGCCTGCTTTTATTCCCTTATCTGGCCCCACCCACATCCTGCTGATTGGTCCATTTTACAGAGAGCTGATTGGTCTGTTTTACAGAGAGCTGATTGGTCCGTTTGGACAGGGTGCTGATTGGTGGGTTTACAATCCCTGAGCTAGACACAAAAGTTTTCCAAGTTCCCACTCCCACCTGGAACTCGCACTGGCCCACAAGTGCTGCATGCAGCCCTGGTTCCCACCTGCACCTCTCCTTCCACACCTCCCCGCAAGCTGAGAGAGCTGGCTCGGGCCTTGGCCATCCCAGAGAGGGGCTCCCGCAGTGCAGCAGCGGGCTGAAGGGCTCCTCAAGCGTGGCCAGAGTGGGTGCCGAGGCCGAGGAGGCGCCGAGAGTGAGTGAGGGCTGCGAGGGCTGCCAGCATGCTGTCACCTCTCAGAATCAGGATGATGCTGGCCTCAGAATCAGGATGATGCTAGATACAGAGTGCTGATTGGTACATTTACAAACCTTGAGCTAGACACAGGGTGCTGATTGTTGTATTTACAATCCTTTAGCTAGACATAAAGGTTCTCCAAGTCCCCACCAGATTAGCTAGCTACAGAGTGCTGATTGGTGCATTTACAAACCTTGAGCTAGACACAGGGTGCTGATTGGTGCATATACAATCCTCCAGCTAGACATAAAAGTTCTCCAAGTCCCCACTAGACTCAGGAGCCCAGCTGGCTTCACCTAGTGGATCCCACACCGGGCCGCAGGGTGGAGCTGCCTGCCAGTCCCACGCCACGTGCCCCCACTCCTCAGCCCTTGGGCGGTTGATGAGACTGGGTGCTGTGGAGCAGGGGGTGGCGCTCATTGGGGAGGCTCAGGCTGCACAGGAGCCCATGGTGGTGGGGAGGCTCAGGCATGGTGGGCTGCAGGTCCTGAGCCCTGTCCTGCAGGGAGGCAGCTGAGGCCCGTTGAGAATTCGAGCGCAGCCCTGGTGGGCCGGCACTGCTGGAGGACCCCGTGCACCCTCCACAGCTGCTGGCCTGGGTGCTAAGCCCGTCACTGCTGAGGGCCAGCGGCGCCGGCCGGCTGCTCTGAGTGCGGGGCCCACCGAGCTCACTCCCACCTGGAACTCGCGCTGGCCCGCAAGCGCTGCATGCAGCCCTGGTTCCCACCTGCGCCTTTCCTTCCACACCTCCCCGCAAGCTGAGAGAGCTGGCTCGGGCCTTGGCCTTCCCAGAGAGGGGCTCCCGCAGTGCAGCAGTGGGTTGAAGGGCTCCTCAAGCGTGGCCAGAGTGGGCGCCGAGGCCGAGGAGGCACCGAGAGTGAGCGAGGGCTGCGAGGGCTGCCAGCATGCTGTCACCTCTCAGAATCAGGATGATGCTGGCCTCATAAAATGAGTTAGGGAGGAGTCCCTCTTTTTCAGTTGTTTAGAGTAGTTTCAGAAGAAATGTTATCACCTCCTCTTTGTACCTCTGGTAGAATTTGGCTGTGAATCCGTCTGGTCCTGGGCTTTTTTTGATTGGTAGGCTGCTAATTACTGCCTCAATTTCAGAACTTGTTATTGGTCTATTTAGGTATTTAACTTCTTCCTGTTTTAGTCTTGTGTGGGGGTATATGTGTCCAGAAATTTATGTTTCTTCTAGATTTTCTAGTCTATTTGCATAGAGGTGTTTATAGTATTCTCTGATGGTAGTTTGTATTTCTGTGGGATTAGTGGTGATATCCCCTTTATCATTTTCTATTGTGTCTATTTGAGTCTTCTCTCTTTTTTGTTTATTAGTCTAGCTAGTGGTCTATTTTGTTATTATTATTATTATTTAAAAAAAACAGCTCCTGGATTCATTGATTTTTTTGAAGGGTTTTTTGTGTCTCTATCTCCTTCAGTTTTGATCTGACCTTAGTTATTTCTTGTTTTCTGCTAGCTTTTGAATTTGTTTGCTCTTCCTTCTTTAGTTCTTTTAATTATGATGTTTGGGTGTTGATTTGAGATCTTTCCAGCTTTCTGATGTGGGCATTTAGTGCTGTAAATTTCCCTCTTAACACTGCTTTAGCTGTGTCCCAGAGATTCTGGTATATTGTTCTTTCGTTCTCATTGGTTTTAAAGAACTTCTTGATTTTTGCCTTAATTTTGTTATTTACTCAGGAGTCATTCAGGAGCATGTTGTTCAATTTCCATGGAGTTGTGTGGTTTTGAGTGAGTTTCTTAATCCTGAGTTCTAATTTGATTGCACTGATTTCAGTTCTTTTGCATTTGATGAGGAGTGTTTTACTTCCAATTATGTTGTTGATATTAGAATAAGTGCCATGTTGCACTGAGAATAATGTATATTCTGTTGATTTGGAGTGGAGAGTTCTGTAAATGTCTATTAGTTCCATGTGATCCAGAGCTGAGTTCAAGTTCTGAATATCCTTGTTGATTTTCTGTGTTGTTGATCTGTCTAATATCGACAGTGGAGTGTCCCACTATTATTGTGTGAGAGTCTAAGTCTCTTTGTAGGTCTCTAAGAACTTGTTTTATGAATCTGGGTGCTCCTGGATTGGGTGCATATATATTTAGGATAATTAGCTCTTCTTGTTGCATTGATTCCTTTACCACTATGTAATGCCCTTCTTTGTCTTTTTTGATCTTTGTTGGTTTAAAATCTGTTTTATCAGAGACTAGGATTGCAACTCCTCCTTTTTTTTTTTTTTTTTTTTTTTTTTTTTGCTTTCCATTTGCTTGGTAAATATTCCTCCATCCCTTTATTTTGTGCCTATGTGTGTCTTTGCATGTGAGACAGGTCTCCTGATTACAGCATACCAATTGGTCTTGACTCTTTAACCAATTTGCAAGTCTGTGTCTTTTAATGTGAATTTTAACTCATTCACATTAAAGGTTGATATTGTTAGGTAACTATGAATTTGATTTTGTCATTATGATGCTAGCTGGTTATTTTGCACACTAGCTGATGCAATTTCTTCATAGTGTCATTGATCTTTATATTTTGGTGTGTTTTTGCAGTGGCTCATACCAGTTTTTCCTTTCCACATTATTGCTTCCTTCAGGATCTCTTGTAAGGCAGGACTGGGGATGACAAAATCCCTCAGCATTTGCTTGTCTGGAAAAGATTTTATTTCTCCTTCACTTATGAAGCTTAGTTTGGCTGGATATGAAATTCTGGGTTGAAAATTCTTTAAGAATGTTGAATATTGGCCCCCACTCTCTTCTGGCTTGTAGAGTTTCTGCCAAGAGATCGGCTGTTAGTCTGATGGGCTTCCCTTTGTGGGTAACCCGACCTTTCTCTCTGGCTGCCCTTAAAATGTTTTCCTTCATTTCGACTTTGTTGAATCTGATGATTATGTGTCTTGGAGTTGATCTTCTCATGTAGTATCTTAGTGGTGTTCTCTATATTTCCTGAATTTGAATGTTGGCCTGTCTTTCTAGGTTGGGGAAGTTCTCCTGGATTACATTTTAAAGTGTGTTTTCCAACTGGGTTCCATTCTCCCTGTCACTTTCAGGTACACCAGTCAATCATAGGTTTGGTCTTTTCACATAGTCCCATATTTCTTGGAGGCTTTGTTAGTTCCTTTTCAGTCTTTTTTCTCTAATCTTGTCTGCATGCCTTATTTAAGCAAGGTGGTTCTCAATCTCTGATATCCTTTCTTCTGCTTGATCAGTTTGGCTATTGATACTTGTGTATGCTTCACAAAGTTCTCGAGCTGTGTTTTTTAGCTCCATCAAGTCAATTACATTCCTCTCTAAAGTGGTTATTCTAGTTAGCAGTTCCTGTAACCTTTTAACAAGGTTCTGAGCTTCCTTGCATTGGGTTAGAACATGCTTCTGTAGCTCAGAGGAGTTTATTACCTACCTTCTGAAGCCTACTTCTGTCAATTCGTGAGTCTCATTCTTTGTTCTGTTTTGCACCCTTGCTGGAGAGGAGTTGTGATCATTTGGAGGAGAAGAGGCTTTCTGGCTTTTGGAATTTTCAGTGTTTTTGTGCTGGTTTTTCCTCATCTTCGTGGATTTATCTACCTTCGATCTTTGAGGCTGATGATCTTTGGATGGGGTATTTGTAGGGGGGGTCTGTTTTGTTGATGTCATTGTTTTCATTGCTTTCTGTTTGTTAGTTTTTCTTTTAACAGTCAGGCCCCTCTTCTGCAGGTCTACTGCAGTTTGCTGGAGGTCCACTCCAGACCCTGTTTGCCTGGGTATCACCAGTGGAGGCTGCAGAACAGCAAAGATTGCTGCCCGCTCCTTCCTCTGGGAGCTTCGTCCCAGAGGGGCATTGGCTTGATGCCAGCTGGAGCTCTCCTGTATGAGGTGTCTGTTGACCCCTTTTGGGAGGTGTCTCCCAGTCAGGAGGCATGGGGGTCAGGGACCCACTTGAGGAATCAGTCTGTCCCTTAGCAGAGCTAGTGCACTGTGCTGGGAGAGTCACCCTTGTCAGGATCTGCAGTTCTCTTCAGAGCCTGCAGGCAGGAAAGATTAAGTCTGCTGATGCTCCCACAGCAGCTGCCCCTCCCCCAGGTACTCTGTCCCAGGAAGATGAGAGTTTTATCTATAAGCCTCTGACTGGGGCTGGTGCCTTTCTTTCAGAGATGTTCTGCCCAGTGAGGAGGAATCTAGAGAGGCAGTCTGGCCAGAGCTGCTTTGCTGCACTTTGGTGAATTCTGCCCAGTCCAAACCTCCCAGTCTATGTAGCACTGTCAGGGGAAAACCGCCTACTAAAGCCACAGTAATGGTGGATGCCCCTCCCCCCACCATCCCAGGTCAACTCCAGACTGCTGTGCTGGCTGCGAGAATTTCAAGCCAGTGGCTCTTAGCTTGCTGGTCTCCATGGGAGTGGGACCCACTGAGTGAGGCTGGTTGGCTCCCTGGCTTCAGCCCCCTTTCCAGGGAAGTGGACAGTTCTCCTGTCTCTCTGGAGTTCCAGGTGCCACTGGAGTACAAAAAAACCTCCTGTAGTTAGCTCAGTGCCTGCCCAAACAGCCACTCAGTTTTTTGCTTGAAACCTAGGGCCTTGGTGGCACAGGCTCATGAGGGAATCTCCTAATCTGTGGATTGCAAAAATCCATGGGAAAAGCCTAGTACCTGGGGCTGGTAGCACAGGCCCTCACCACTTTCCTTGGCTAGATTTGTATTTCAAAATGAATATTCTGGTTTAGCAGAGTGGCTCATGCCTGTAATACCAGCACTCTGAAAGCCTGAGGTGGGCAGATCACTTGATGCCAGGAGTTCCAGACTACCCTGGCCAACATGGTGAAACTGTGTCTTTACTAAAAATACAAAAATTAGCTGGGGGTGATGGCACATGCCTGTAATCCCAGCTACTCAAGAGGCTGAGGCATGAGAATTGCTTGAACCTGGGAGGTGAAGGTTGCAGTGAACTGAGATCGCGCCACTGCACTCCAGCCTGGATGACAGAGTGAGACTATGTCTCTAAAACAAACAGACAAACAAACAAACACCAACAATGAAAAAGAAGGACTATTCTGGCTGCCGCGTAGAGATTAGTATGAAAGTTTGTAAAGGGGAAGTCTGGAGGCAGGGAGGCCAGTTAGAAGACTGTAGTTTAGAAATAATGGTGGAGACGGAGAGAATTAAACAGACTTAGGAAAATATGTAAAAGGTAGGAGCAGTAAGACTTCTTGATTGATTAGATTCAAGGATGAGTGGCTAGGGGTCAGACATTTCTGGCTTCAGCAGAGGGGAAGAGATCATGGCATTTACTGAGATAGAGAATGCTGGAAGTGTGCATACGTTATGGAGGAGAGGTTAAGACAACACCATTATCTCGTGTGTGTCGAGTTTTAGGCGACTTAAAGACATATACGTGGAGTTGGTAAGAACCAGGAATAGTGCACACAATGAGTAGCAGGTGATCAGTAAATATTGCTGAGTCGAATAAATGTATGATAGACAGTGGGGTGTATGTTTTTGGAGCTCAAAGTCAGACTTGCAGAGATAGAGATAAAGATTTCTAAAATGATAGCATAGAGATAAGAATTGGAGCCAAGGCAGTAGTGAGATGTGGGAGTGTGAAGAGCGAGAAGAGCAGAAGGCTTGGGACTGAGCCTTTAGTAGTGCCAACATTTGAGAAATGGCCAAAGGAAGAAGAGGTTGTTAAGGAGGCTGAGAAGTAGCCAGAGAGGTAGGAGGATATCATGAGAGTGCTGTGTCATGGAAGCCAAGGGAATAGGCTATTTTCAGAGGCGAACATGTTAAATGCCTCAAGCAGATCAAGCAGCATGAGGACTGAAAAACGTCTTTTGGATTTAGAAATAAGGAAGTCATCCATGACTTGGTCACATTGGAAAGGGATGAGGGCTAAAGCCAGATGGAAGTGGGCTAAGGAATCGGTAAAGACTGAGAAAATGAAGTCAGAAAATATGGACAAATAACTTGTAAGAGAATATTGGCTATGAATGGAAGAAAAGATGCCAAAAAATAAGATAAGTAAAATAATACAACAGTTCTTTCTTTTTTCTTTCCTTTTTCCTTCCTGAATAATTCAGTACCAAAGCCATTGGGTGGGCTCAAACAAGAAAAATGTGCACATGGAGGTTTGGCCTGGTGTGAGATGTTGGCACACAAGCAGGGTAAGGAGCGCATCTGTCACACATTCAATTAACATTCCTGTGTGTAACTAATCAGCCATCATCACCACCATCCACTCCTCTCTGTGGATGCCCTTCTCACATCCCACACTAGGTTTCCCATCACACATGGACACTTTCCTGTTTACCGTGCTCAAACTCAGATACACCACTTGCATACATTGATGCCCTCTTCACCCTGAGGCCCTATGTTCCACGTGTAGCCTTCCCTAGTGTGGACGCTGCTCGTCCCGCCTGGGATCTGACATTCCTCACCAAGCCCCTTCTCTGAATGGACAGAGTCCTCACCCAGCCCATGCTGTGACATCCATGCCAGACTACTCCCATGCATGGATGCCCTGTTTGGCTTCCAACATCTCACATGGGGCCTTCCCCTCCTCCACATGGACATACTCCTCATCCTGCTTGGACTCCAACTTCTCACAGTAGCCTGGTCTTCCATGTGGATGTCTCCCTTGCTTTGCCCCACCTAATGCCTTTGGGATGGAATTATTCAGGAAGGGAATTCACAGAGAATGTTCTCTTAAACTTGTCCATATTTGGTGTGTGTGTGTGTGTGTGTGTGTGTAATAATAGGTATGTTTCCTAACTCTCTCCAGTAAGAAGGTCTTGGAACAGCAATCCCCACTCCAGCAAGCAATACAGCTAGAGCCGATACGTTGGCTTCAAAACATCATTCTCCACTCAAAGCATTAAAAGGAACAAGGTCTCCATGCAGAAGTAACTGACCCAGAGCTGGGACAAGGAAAATATAACATGAGCCTGAAACAGATTTTTGGACCATAAAGTAAGGAGTGCAAAAAGAAGAATATTAAAATGACATATTTTGGCTTTCACTGGCCAAATGTTGAGCTATTTAAGCTTCAAAATAAATGAGACATTGAATAAAATAAGAAATCATTAGTTCAGAGTGATATAAATAAATAAATAAATTGCAACTTTGATGAGACGGTAAGTTTCAAAGTACCTCTTCCGCAAAGAACTTTCTCCACAAAATACGTATTGATGGTGGCAGTGGGAAGTAAATTCACAGTGAAAAAGTAAGTTCACCACCTTAATGAAGTGATCAAAGTTAACATCATTGATAAGGGGACAAATAAAAATCATGCACCCCTAAGAGAATGCAATGAGAAAAATGCAACATCACTTCTGTGATATTTCTACCAAAGACCCATATCCAGAATTGAATCATGGAGAACAACAAACTGAAATTGATAGACCTTTAACAAAATAACCGTTCATTAACCTTCAAGTACTTCAATGTCATATAAGTAGACGAAAAGCTGAGGAACTGTTCTGAGTGAAGGAGATTAAAGAATAATGACAACTAAATGTAATGTGTGATTCTGAATTGGATGATTTTGCTATAAAGGACATTATTGGGACATTTGGAAATGCATGAAGGATCTGAGAATTAGATGGTAGTAACACATCAGTGTTAATTTCCTGGTTTTGTTGGTTGTATTGTTATTATGTTGGGCAATGTTCTTGTTTGTAGGAAATATACACTAAGTATTAGGTTGTGATTGGGGCATAAATTTGGCATTATTCTTTCACATGGTTTAAAAAATATTCCTTATGCTATCCTTGCAATTTTTCTTTAAGTTTAAGGTTGTCTTAAAATTATATATATATTACTCACACATACACATACTTTCATACAACAACCTCATTACCATGTGAGTGGCTCTTCAGAGTTTTTAACATAGTTTCATATATAATATATTAATTAATCCTTATACAGTACACTGAAGTATGAGGATAGTTATTATTACTCACATAAGTGAGGATCCATTGTCAGAGAAGTTAAATGTCAAAGACCATGCAGTCAATAAGTGGCCAAGCATGGACTGGGTGGAAGGGGAGAAGCAGAGGCAAAGTCCTGGGGCACAGGGTTCTCTCTAAGGAAAACAGGTGTAGATGAGAGTGTCAAGATAAAAGTGTGATGGGGGGAGCTTGACAGTATCAGGATAGAAGGAAGGTAGATATACTTTAGAGAAGAGTAGATGAAAGAGATATAATTACTAGCATAGAGAGGTTAAATAACTTATTGAAGATCACATAGCTAGAAAGAGGCTGGGCTGGAGCTCAAAGGGGTTTGACTGTACATTTCACAACATTCAATTTGTCAATCACCAGAGAGGCCTTGGTGATTCTAAAAAAGCATGTTCAGATGAAAGATGATGGAAGCCTGAAGACAAAAGGTTAATGGGAGAGTGATTGATGGAAGGATGGAGAGTGGCAATGTGTGAAAGTGAGAGATAAGACAGAAACCTGGAGTGGTGAAAGAGTTGACTGAAGAGTCCTGAGCAGATCTGCACATAGAAAGCAAAGACCAGGGAAGGGGGAAAGCCTGGAGATACATGAGAGCAGTAGGTAGGAGTTCCATTAAAAAGAGCTCTGAACACTTTTCTGGGGAGCCTGCTTTTATGTCTGTGAGTGATTGGCAGCCACTTCAAACAAATGAAAGCCAAGAACAGGTAGTGGAGTAGAGTAGTTAAAAGCTTAGCCAGACTGCTTGGATTCCTAGTCTGCCTCTACCGTGTTTAGATGTGATATTGGGCAAGTAACTTAATCTCTCTGCCTCATTTTTTTAATATTTAAAATAGGGAATCATAAAATCACCTATTAATATGTATAAGAAACCTGGAAAGTACCTCAGTCCTGGTAACACTCAATAAATGTTAACTGCTATTACTTTAGAGGAGCTAATGTGTGAAGACTGAAAGTTTTTTCAATAGTTGAAGTGAGAGCTAATGAGCTCTTGAACTAAGGCTGTGGTAGAAGGATTTCAAGCAGGGGCTGAATTTGAGTCTTATGAGGAGATAAAACATGGCAGGGCTTGGTAACTGATGGAAGGTTTGGAGAAAAGGAGAGGATTTGTGATACTGGGTGGATGATATTGCCATTCCTTAAAATGGGAATTGGTGAGTTGAAGATAGTGGATTCAGTTTGCGATGCATTCGGATTGAGGTGCCTGTGTATGTCCAGGTGGACATGCCCCCCAAACAGTTGGGTACATGAATCTGAATTATTAGAGGAAGTGATTGGCTATAAACTATAGATAAACCATGAAACTGAATGAGGGATTAGGACAGAAAGTAGAGCTGAAGATTTGAGGGATGGGAGGCAGGTTGGCACAGATTTTATGAAAATTTCACTTAGAAATAAACTAAAGAAAGCCAAGGAGGGAGCGCTTGTGGGTTAGGATAAGGTAGAGATCCAACTTAGGTAAGGGGAAAGACACAGTGTTCCAATTGCAGATGGTAACATGGCCATTGATAGTGAAGGGAAAGGTCATCATTACATGGTGGGAAATTTTAGAAACTTTAGATACAATTTCCATCAGGTTGACCCAGACACTAAGCCTTTGTAATTGATTATGTCCACACACAACAGCCATAATGTTTTCTATTGAAATATTTTGCCCAGGGCTAAACAGAAAGTTGGACTGGGCAGAACTATTGTTGCAATCAGCATGGTTTATGTCTAATCCCATCTTCGGTTGATCGTTATGCCTCAAAAGTCCTGGTGGAGCACATCTATGTGGCACTGTGCCTCCCTAGCAGATGGGGATGAATGCAGTTATTCAGTGATTTGGTATGTGCATCAATTTTAATGATCAAGGCAGGATTTTCTGTGCAGAATGTCTAGGCATGGGGGTAAAAAGATAAGATGCCATTACATCTCCAGCATGAATATGGAATAATGCCGAAACTTAACTATTGCTTATGCAAGTTAAAAATTTGTTAAATTTCACTCTGGATTTGTGTTCATCTGGAAACTTATGATAATGAAGATTTCCTGTACCAATTCAGCTCTCTAGAGCAGAACATATACAAATCCATTTAATAACCTAGACTGACTTCTATCTCTGAACAGATGAATCTGGTGCAAAAGAGGGGAATGTAGATCTTTGCATGTACCTTATACCCCTGTAGGAGACAGCACAATTTTGCAGTTGCTCTAAAGGTAAGGGGAAATACAAAATTAAAGGAAAATATATCGTAAATGTCAGTACATCAAATATGTTGAAGTTTAAAATATATAAACTATTATAAAATCTTGACCACAGAGTCAGAATTCTATGGCTGTATCTACACATTCAAGGTGAAAATGAGAAGAAAATTTTCAAATAATTCCAGGAAAAAATTTTACTCAATTACCCTGATTTTTTATTAAAATTCTATTCTGCATAAAGCATTTTTTATTTTGTTTTCAGTATATAGGTTTATATATGTAGATATTTATAATTATGTATGGTAGTGTATTTCAGTCATTTATTACTCCATGACAAATGACTCCAAGGTTTAGGACTTGAAATAACCATTTGTTTTGCATATAACTTTGTGCGTTTCTGCTGAACATGGTGCCCACTGGGGTGGCCAGAGTGGGGGGATCCACCTCAAAGCCTCTGAGGAGGCATCTTATCTTGTATATGGCATGTTAGTACTTGCTAGTCTGTTGTTGGTGCTCTCTCTCTCAATCTCTCTCTTTCTCCCCCCGCCCCCACACCCACATGCTATCTCAACCTTAGGGGCCTTTCTCTGTATTCTGGGCTTCTCATGGAATGATGGTGTCAGGGTAGCCTTTTGGCTTAAAGAGACAGGAAGCAAATGATTCCAGACTGTGGATGGTTATGCCTGCATCTAGTGCAACATCAGCTCTACTGTATTCCATTGGTCAAAGCAGAAGGCATTTCCAGTTCAAGAGGGTACAGAAATAAATAAGAAATTGCCTCCAGGTGATATGTGCACTGAAGCTAGTGAAGAGTATTTCTGAGCATGGCTCTGGAGACAGAAAGACCCGGATTCTAACCTGACTTTGTCACGAGCTAGCTGTGTGGCTTTGGGAGCGACTTCATTCTCTCAGCAATAGTTTCCTGATCTGTAAATTTGCCTAGTGTAATTCACTGATTTCACTATGTTGTTTCTGAAACTAAAACATACACCACGTGCAAATCCTATAGCATAGTGTCTAGAACATTGTGAGCAACATTAATAATAAAGGTTTAGTGAGTTAGTTGGTTCATTCACAAAACAGGTGATGGCTCTTGAGTGTACATTGAGGCTTTATCCACATAAACGGCCTGGACTTGGATTGTGGCCACAGTTAAATTCACCAGTGTGCTAATCTGCCATGGATGCATGTACATTTTCTCACTTCAGAAGAGCAATTGTCTACTTTTCTATATGTTTAGAGGGTTGGATTGATTCCTGTATAATAGAGAACTAACTTACTGAACAGTAAACATCACACTAGCTGACAATATGCTGGAAATTGAAAAACAGTTCAGTGAAACGGTGAGTACAATTTGGGTAGTAAGACACTTGGCATTCCATGATTAGGCAAATTTCAAGTGTATGTTGTTTATAGAAATACAACCTCTATGAACTCAAGGTCAGATATTACAGGGCCATGCATTTGGAGGGAGAAAATGGAGGGCTGATCTGGTAATTGGCTAAATTGAACTAAAGGTTCAATATGACACAGTTTTAAACTTTTTTTGTTATACTAGAATTATCATTAAAGACATTAAGCGTAGAAAATTATGAGTTAATTCTGAGAAACCTAAGTTGTTCTTAAAAAGTTTCATGCTTAACAAAAGCCTCAGAAAAGACTCTTAAGATATCTGTTTCTTTTCTGTATGTCAGCTGCTGTAGATATGAGACTGTAGCATCTGAAAAATGGGCACTGTGTTTGTGACAATGAAAGAAGAGCAGACTGTTCAGACAAAGATGAAAAGCACCCAAGTTCTGTTTCTCATCTTGCTGTAGTCCCTGAAGAGCTCCCGAAGTGAAGTTCTTTGAAAGTCAACATATGTGAAGTCCTGTACTTAAATGTGCTCTGCACAGCTCAGAACAAAATGAGAAACAGGCCCTGGGAGGGGTCCGTTTAGAAAGATAGACTGAAGTTTTATATACTCTGTGAATTTTCTACATGTTGTCCCTTAAGAACAAAATAACCTCTCATTTATGCAATCAATTTTCTTCTAAAGCACTCAGTGCCTTATGGCTGACACGGACCTATACTTACCTATTTAATAAAGTTCCAAAACATTCCTAATTACCTAATTTCTGTTTCTTTATATATCCTCTTATCTTTTTTCCTTTTCATTTTCCTTTCTAAAATTTTCTCAAATATCTCTTCATAGTTGTCTATTTCTCTTTTTTTCTCTCTATTTTGTTTTGACTGCCATCTACTCAAAGTACCCAGTACTTACCCTCGGTAATGATGACAACCAAACAATGATCACAACAATAACAACAAAAACAATTGATATTTGTTGAGTATTTACTGTGTATGGGCTACTATTTCTTTCTTCTTCCCCTTTCACCTGCGCTTTGCCCCCCTGGACAGAACATTTCTGTCTTATAGTTTGAACTGTGGGCATAAGTTTGTCTTCTTTCATGATATATCACATTCTTATCAGAGCCATGAACATAAACTATGAGTGTACTCTCTCATTTCGTCCTCATGTTCAAAATGCAGGAGGAAGAAACCTTCTTGGAAGCAGATGACAAATACTCCCAGTGTGTGAACACTTCATCTCAGCATCGTATCTAACAGAGTCCATTAATCCATTGTTTAATCTCATCGTTAATATTTTGTAACCAAGAAAATGAGAAAATTTTCCCTGTGCTTTATTCCTGCATAATCAAGATACCGGAATAATTAACTAGGCAGCATGGAGCACCTTTTATAGATTCAGCTGAGGCCAGGATAAGCTCACTCTGTGCCCTTCGTTTTGCAAAAGTGGAAGTCTAAGCAGTGTTGGGTTGAAGGGCCCTTGAAGAACACTTGAGGAAAGACCTCCTAGTCTGAATTTCTGCCATCTTCTGGATGCCCTGGATGTTGAGAATTTGTTGCAGGAGGAACTGATCAGGGGGACACCCCTTCTTTGTGCTACTTGCATGAATGTGGGTGTTTTAATTCTTTAAAACCAGGCACAACACTTTAGTATCATATTGGAATGAAAACTACAGAAGTGAGAACTTTCTGTTTTTCTCTTAGAGAGCCCATCCTTGATATTTCCATCATCCCTGATATTTTCATAAAATATACTCAGGAAATACATTTAGATCTCCTCTGTGCAAGTACAAATTATGGGACTAACAAGAGGTTTTTTTTTTTTAATCAAAAGCTTTAAAAACTGAAACAGAGGAGGTAATAGTTTCAACAGTTTTCTGAAAATAGTACAATTAAGCCAATTTGAGAGGTTGCATTTTCTTTGCTGTTGCCTGGGCACAATCCACTTCTCCATGAAACTTTTATCTTAGCTGTCAGGACCAGACGTAAGTGCAACTCAAGCAATTTGTATTCCAGGCAGAAACACAAATTCTTCTTTAAAGAGTCAGAAAACGGAAGGAAGCTGCAGTGAAGGCCCCCTGAATGAAATGAACAAGAAACCATGTGGGATGCCTCTTAACACACAGACTTGCTTGGGACCAACCACGGCCATAATTGATCCCTTTGGAGGCTGAAAGAGCTTTGCTTGATTTCAAAGCAGGGAAAAAATGGACGAAGGGAGATGGAAATTAACATGAATTCTATGAGGTGTTTTCTACCTGTTACCTTTACTTTAACCAATGAAGCCAATATAGTTATCCAACATTTACAACCAGTGAAGTCATATTGTCACTAAGTAGTAGAGGTGGAGTTTGAAGCCACATGTGCCTCTGAAGCTTGTGTTTATTCCACTACGTCTTGTTGGTTTGCTGAGAAATGAGGTGTTTAGAATTTCTTCCTTAAAAACTGCAGTTACTATAACACAGAAGCAGGTAATTTTCTAGCTCTAGTTGGATCCTAGAGTAGTTCTTACATTTTAAATGTATGCATGTAACCCAATGTATTAGGCTTATTCATTATTAGATAAACATTTAAATTGGACTATATCGTACCTAATTTTGCTAACACATGTAAGCTTGAATTTTAACTTTGTTCCTGTATGATTTATTATCCTACAGAAATTTCATGTTTTAAAGGCATTTTTAGGTGGGTAGTGTTTTAGATTTAGTTATTATTTTAGGTGTGTCATTTATTGCATCAGAAATTCCCACCTAGTGGAAACTTGACAGCGACATCCAAGGTCTACGGAAGCTGTCAGCTTGCCTGCGCAGCCCTCTACTCTGAGTGAGCATGGGGTTCCTACTCTTAAAAAATGGTTCATCTTCACTTTGGTCCACTCTGACTTATGATGTAACCACCCAAATAAAGGAGTACAGCTGTTCACTAGAATCTGTGCCAGCCGCTATCCATATCATGTGGTTCCTCTATAATGATGACCTGTCACTTAAAATGGGATTTTGCATGAGTGCATCATATAACTGAATTACCCTGTTGCAAACAGCTTATTTTCTCCAGATCTATATTCCAAAAAAAAATAATGACACAATAAATAACATGTTAGAAGCCCTAGTACCTTGACTTCATTTTTGGCTTTACCACAGTTTGCATATGATTACAGATGGTAGAAAATTAAAGTGCCCAGCTTTCAATTTTTTTGACAATTATCATCTTACATGCGCAGAAAGGGACTTACTGAGACACCAACACTCCTCTCTCTGCACGTCATGAGAATGAATCAAGGGCATGGGAGTTAATCTTCAAGGCTGAGAAAACCTGGGCAGCTAAACCTGTTTACGGCATCCCTGGGCTTCAGACTTCTTGAAGCACCTGAGTTTGGAGCTGTGGATGAGTTAATATTAAAATATGGTGTGATCTGTCAGCCTATGTTGTGATAAACTGCTGTTGGAGGAATTGACAAGCAGTCTAAAAGCTTCATTTCAGGAAAAACTCCAGTAACCCTCATCTATTTTAGCAACTCAACATTTGGCATTTGGACTTACTGGATACTTAACCCTCTGCTTTTTATAGCTTCCTCTTTTTATGTATTATATTGTTTCTATTAGGAAATCATTCTTTATCAAATTATTCTGTCTAGAGGAGACTTCTTTTTCACTTTTTGTCATTTCAAATTCATAGATGGGCAGATTAGAGACAGGTGAACAATTTGCAGTGCTCACTTTCTTTTTTGGCATTAGAATTGAGGTAGCTGTGGTTTGCATCCACTGCTTTTTTTTCTATAGGTGATAATAGACATACAACATTAAAAATTCTAGTGTTTGTTTTCAAAAATATTCTTTAAAAGCCAGTTTTCTACAACACACATAGAACAACACTCCCTAGAGTCAAACAATCATCATGCTGCTTTTCAGAACCATTTATAGCGTGACCTCTATTCTTCATCCCTACCCCTTCTTCCAACTTTCCTACACCTTAAGTCACTGTTTGCCTGATTATCGCCATAGGTCCCCATACCTCATTTCTCCATCAATACTAGTACATCTTCCTGAGAAACAAATCTGATCAAGTTAGTCCCCTGAAATACCCATGAGGATCCCCTTTGCCTATAGGTTATTTTCAAACTTCATAGCTTGACCTAAAAGTCACTCATCAACTGGCCACAACCTGCCTTTCTCTGATTTTTGTTGTGTTTTTATGTCATTATATTTTGGTGGCTCTTAGAAATGCATACAAACTAATAAGCTAAAAATGAAAGAAGAAATGAATCAAATCAAAGGGATTGATGATATTTTATTTTCCCTTTTACTTTGCCAAGTAGATGAAATTGCCCTGTCAAAGTGGTATGAAAGTCATTGCTATGTTGATGGAGGCAGCCAAAGGAAATTTTATATGAGTGCTCTGTAATTAAATAGATATGAGAATTTACTTGCCCATTTTCCCTTCTCAAATCCTGCTTTCTGTCTTGGAATCCTGTTGATGGTGTAGCATAATTTACATGCAGATGTTTAAGTTTTTATTAGGATAATATCAGCATTATTATGCAGGCATTGCTTTCATAGAAAATGAGGAAATATATTTTAAAACTTGAGAAGTTTAGAAAAAATGTAGGCAGCTTTGATCGGGTTCCAGCAGAACCAGAAATTAGATTAGGCTAGTTGGGTCTGAGGTAGATGCAGGTAAAAGCAAGACATCGTATTTGATGGGTGGACATAATCCATATGGGGCAGGGAATTTTAAGCAGTGGCAGCAGCATAAAAATGCATGAAAACTGAAAAACAGTGTATATGTTTATATTATTGTAAGTAAAAATGGGTAAAAAAAAATCATAACTGGAAATAGAAATCAATATAGCCAGCCATGGTCTTGAGGACAGTGCATATATAGAAAATCAAAAATGTCAGGGTAAGAGGTCTGAAAATCATTGAGTGGGCAATGGGATGCTATCGGGAGAGTCTCTAAAAATTTAGTTTGAACTGCTCCTTATACATATGGGTAGGTAGGATGCTGCCTTTCTGGATTTATCCTGAACCCAGTCATTTCTAGGATAAAGTGAAAAATTTTGCAGACTCCATATTCCATTGGTGGGGACCTCCGCTCTGAAGAGAAATGGAATCTGCAAAATTCGACTCTTGAATAAACAAGCTTGACAATTAACTGACACAAATGTAAATTCCACCTGAGATGATGCACCTGTGTGACTTCACCAGCGAGCCCATCATCTGTGTTTTCATTCATAAAATGAGTAAGTAGGAGTAATGCATGCGGGTTGTGAGTAGATCACAATATTACAACTGAGGGGCACTGCACAGTTTCAAAAGCTGGTGTCAGAAGCTTCCTGGGAGATTTCTTAGGCAAGCAGAAAACCAAGGTTTTCAAGCATACATTTTCTGAAGGAGGAGGTCATTGGTTGGAGGCTGGGCAACAGCCCATATTTACTACCTTGATAGCTTTTATAATATGCACTGTATTAATTGGTTAAAATAATGGAAATAATTTGTGTTAAAAATTTGGAAACTGCAGGATAAATATTAAAAATAAAACAAAAATTGTATGTAACCCAACCATCCAGCGATAATCACTGCTAACATTTTGGTGTGTACATATACATATACACATACATATACGAGAGACCTTATGCAGGTCAGTTTACTTCCTGCATGAGCAACTTCCTGCATAAGCATCATAATTTGAGTATTGACTGAAAATTTTCCCCTATTATAATATCAAAGTTTGGAGCATACCATTACACTGCTATAAATAATGCTGTGATAAATATAAATTCTTTTGTGTATTTCTTTGCTTCTTTAAGGTGAATTCTAAGAAGTAGAATTTCTGGTTCAAATAGACAATTTTAAGGATGTTAATGAACATATGCAAATTTCCCCCCAGGAGGTTTCTATAATTTACATTCCTCTATTTCCCATGTGCAGGTTCATCTTGAAATTTGAAGGATAATTACTTAATGGATTAATTTATAAGTTCTGTGGATGTGCAATGGCACTGTAATGTATTAAGCCTCAGGGCTGGGTTGTTTGCTCTGCCTGGATGCAGACGGTCACTTTCTTTCATATTTTAGAAATATTTAAATTGATGCTTAATAGACGATAAATAGCATGCATCATACCTTTCGATTAAACATAAAACATTTAGTCTAACTCCTGAAGGTATTGGAAAAATCAGCAAAGCATATGAAAATACTTAATCTAGCTAGTTACACATTTATAATGTAAGAGGTAGTTTTCATGTGTTTATTAAAGTGGAATCAGATTGCAGAATTCTCAATAATTTAAAGGAAATGTTTCCATGGAAGGCACCATATGCTGCCATCTGAATTTTGTATGTTTTACTAATTTAAGGAGAAAAAGCTTAAGAGCTACAGGCAAAGCACAGTTGAGTGTAACATTTATTTTGTTGGCTCATTCAAGAAATATGTCCTTATAGGCACAAAATAAATATTTTTGAATTAAGTTTTGAAATCTAGGAAGAACCCAAAAGGATAAGGCCCACTTTCTGAATTGGAAAAAGAATGCAAAGGGAATGCAATCTCTTTACAGAAAATGGATTCTGTGGGGGATGTGACTAACTCTTAGGATTTTTTTTCTTTTTTGGTGTGATAGTAACTACAGACTGTACTATTATTGGTCAAGAATACCTCATGACTAAATTGATGAATTTGTTCAGTCATATGACAAAATTGCTACTATTCAGGAATCACTGCCATACAGGAAAATCCTAGAGTATCCGAGGGAGCAAATAAATACTTTCCTTCTTTCTGTTGACAATATTTGGCAGCAGAATTCTGGAAATTGTGGTCTAGAGTGAAGAGTCTCTATTGTTTAAATACTGGATTTTAAACATTTGTTATGTGCCTAACTATTAGATTAATTAATAGGCTGGATTTTTGTAAGCATGCCTTGCTGGATTTTGAGGGTCTTAAGAATATATGCTTCAGTTGGAAACTGAATTCTTGTTATCTGCAAGGAAAGTGGAGTGATCATATGCACATAACACTTCCAGAGTTGTACTTCTGTATTGCAAACTGTCAATCAATGTTAGTTGTTTTGATTTACAAGTAATAATACTTATTGTTGATGTTGCTTGGTTGTTTCATTATTATTGCTGTTATTATGATGCAGAAAGTAGAGTCAACTCTTCTATCCTTTTGGAGAATTGCTGACTGATAGAATTTAAGAATGTTAATGAATATTTGCAAATTGTCCCCCAGAAGGTTTCTATAGTTTACATTCCTCTATTTCCCATGTGCAGGTCAATCTTGAAATTTAATAATTACTTAATGGATTAATTAATAAGTTCTGTGGATGTGCAATGGCACTGTAATGTATTAATGCCATTATTTACATTAATTAATGTAAATAATTAATGTATTTATCATCTATTAAACAGGTTAGGAAACTACTTCAAATCAGGGCAGGGGAGAAGTATCTGTGGAGCATTGTTCTAAGAAATTTTATTATGTTAAGATCTACAGCAATAGGCCTCCTGCTGTCTCACTCCTCCAAATAAAATTAACAATGATAATAACAATAACAACACTACACTGCCTCAAACGTTGCTTCTCCCACTGGCTATTGAAAACATGGAGGATGCTTCTCTGGGATGGTGTAATTAGGCGGCTGCCGCACTATCTCTTTGAGTTTATCTTCCTGAAACTAGGGCCAATAAAGTGTATCAGCGACCCAATATTTTCCTGTTCCTATTTTTCCTTCATGACAAGAAGAAGTTAGGCTCCCCAAAACAGGAAAAGTAGGCACATAAACACAAGTATATTATGTAATCTCTAAAAGTAACCCAAATGTCCTCATTTTCTGCCCTCTAAATTTTAAATTATGTAAAATAAGGAAATACCTAGATTCTAACACCACATCTGTTGGGGTTATCTTCCTCTTTAAAGGGTAAACTAGTCTTTGGTTTTATGTAACATTTAGAATGATTGCTAAAAGGACATCTATGGAATTATTGCTCTAGCAACCCTCTTTTTTGCCTAGTCTTTATTTTATTTTATTATTATTATACTTTAAGTTTTAGGGTACATGTGCACAATGTGCAGGTTAGTTACATATGTATACATGTGCCATGCTGGTGTGCTGCACCCATTAACTCGTCATTTAGCACTAGGTATATCTCCTAATGCTATCTCTACCCCATCCCCCCACCCCACAACAGTCCCCAGAGTGTGATGTTTCCCTTCCTGTGTCCATGTGTTCTCATTGTTCAATTCCCACCTATGAGTGAGAACACGAGGTGTTTGGTTTTTTGTTCTTGCGATAGTTTACTGAGAATGATGATTTCCAATTTCATTCATGTCCCTACAAAGGACATGAACTCATCATTTTTTATGGCTGCATAGTATTCAATGGTGTATATATGCCACATTTTCTTAATCCAGTCTATCATCGTTGGACATTTGGTTTGGTTCCAAGTCTTTGCTATTGTGAATAGTGCCACAATAAACATACGCATGCATGTGTCTTTATAGCAGCATGATTTATAGTCCTTTGGGTATATACCCAGTAATGGGATGGCTGGGTCAAATGGTATTTGTAGTTCTAGATCCCTGAGGAATCGCCACACTGACCTCCACAATGGTTGAACTAGTTTAGAGTCCCACCAACAGTGTAAAAGTGTTCCTATTTCTCCACATCCTCTCCAGCACCTGTTGTTTCCTGACTTTTTAATGATTGCCATTCTAACTGGTGTGAGATGGTATCTCATTGTGGTTTTGATTTGCATTTCTCTGATGGCCAGTGATGGTGAGCATTTTTTCATGTGTTTTTTGGCTGCATAAATGTCTTCTTTTGAAAAGTGTCTGTTCATGTCCTTCGCCCACTTTTTGATGGGGTTGTTTGTTTTTTTCTTGTAAATTTGTTTGAGTTCATTGTAGATTCTGGATATTAGCCCTTTGTCAGATGAGTAGGTTATGAAAATTTTCTCCCATTTTGTAGGTTGCCTGTTCACTCTGATGGTAGTTTCTTTTGCTGTGCAGAAGCTCTTTAGTTGAATTAGATCCCATTTGTCAATTTTGGCTTTTGTTGCCATTGCTTTTGGTGTTTTAGACATGAAGTCCTTGCCCATGCCTATGTCCTGAATGGTAATGCCTAGGTTTTCTTCTAGGGTTTTTATGGTTTTAGGTCTAACGTTTAAGTCTTTAATCCATCTTGAATTAATTTTTGTATAAGGTGTAAGGAAGGGATCCAGTTTCAGCTTTCTACATACGGCTAGCCAGTTTTCCCAGCACCATTTATTAAATAGGGAATCCTTTCCCCATTTCTTGTTTTTCTCAGGTTTGTCAAAGATCAGATAGTTGTAGATATGCGGCGTTATTTCTGAAGGCTCTGTTCTATTCCATTGATCTATATCTCTGTTTTGGTACCAGTACCATGCTGTTTGGGTTACTGTAGCCTTGTAGTATAGTTTGTAGTCAGGTAGTGTGATGCTTCCAGCTTTGTTCTTTTGGCTTAGGATTGACTTGGCGATGCGGGCTCTTTTTTGGTTCCATATGAACTTTAAAGTAGTTTTTTCCAATTCTGTGAAGAAAGTCATTGGTAGCTTGATGGGGATGGCATTGAATCTGTAAATTACCTTGGGCAGTATGGCCATTTTCACGATAGTGATTCTTCCTACCCATGAGCATGGAATGTTCTTCCATTTGTTTGTATCCTCTTTTATTTCATTGAGCAGTGGTTTGTAGTTCTCCTTGAAGAGGTCCTTCACATCCCTTGTAAGTTGGATTCCTAGGTATTTTATTCTCTTTGAAGCAATTGTGAGTGGGAGTTCACTCATGATTTGGCTCTCTGTTTGTCTGTTAAAGATGTATAAGAATGCTTGTGATTTTTGTACATTGATTTTGTATCCTGAGACTTTGCTGAAGTTGCCTATCACCTTAAGGAGATTTTGGGCTGAGACAATGGGGTTTTCTTGATATACAATCACGTCATCTGCAAACAGAGACAATTTGACTTCCTCTTTTCCTAATTGAATACCTTTTATTTCCTTCTCCTGCCTAATTGCCCTGGCCAGAACTTCCAACACTATGTTGAATAGGAGTGGTGAGAGAGGGCATCCCTGTCTTGTGCCAGTTTTCAAAGGGAATGCTTCCAGTTTTTGCCCGTTCAGTATGATATTGGCTGTGGGTTTGTCATAGATAGCTCTTTTTATTTTGAGATATGTCCCATCAACACCTAATTTATTAAGAGTTTTTAGCATGAAGGGTTGTTGAATTTTGTCAAAGGCCTTTTCTGCATCTATTGAGAGAATCATGTGGTTTTTGTCTTTGGTTCTGTTTATATGCTGGATTACATTTATTGATTTGCATATATTGAACCAGCCTTGCATCCCAGGGATGAAGCCCACTGGATCATGGTGGATAAGCTTTTTGATGTGCTGCTGGATTCGGTTTGCCAGTATTTTATTGAGGATTTTTGCATCAATGTTCATCAAGGATATTGGTCTAAAATTCTCTTTTTTGGTTGTGTCTCTGCCCGGCTTTGGTATCAGGATGATGCTGGCCTCATAAAATGAGTTAGGGAGGATGCCCTCTTTTTCTGTTTATTGGAATAGTTTCAGAAGGAATGGTACCAGTTCCTCCTTGTACCTCTGGTAGAATTCGGCTGTGAATCCATCTGGTCCTGGACACTTTTTAGTTAGTAAGCTATTGATTATTGCCACAGTTTCAGAGCCTGTTATTGGTCTATTCAGAGATTCAACTTCTTCCTGGTTTAGTCTTGGGAGGGTGTATGTGTCGAGGAATTTATCCATTTATCCTAGATTTTCTAGTTTATTTGTGTAGAGGTGTTAGTAGTATTCTTGATGGTAGTTTGTATTTCTGTGGGATCGGTGGTGATATCCCCTTTATCATTTTTTATTGCGTCTATTTGATTCTTCTCTCTTCTTTATTAGTCTTGCTAGCGGTCTATCAATTTTGTTGATCCTTTCAAAAAACCAGCTCCTGGATTCATTAATTTTTTGAAGGGTTTTTTGTGTCTCTATTTCCTTCAGTTCTGCTCTGATTTTAGTTATTTCTTTCCTTCTGCTAGCTTTTGAATGTGTTTGTTCTTGCTTTTCTAGTTCTTTTAATTGTGATGTTAGGGTGTCAATTTTGGATCTTTCCTGCTTTCTCTTGTGGGCATTTAGTGCTATAAATTTCCCTCTACACACTGCTTTGAATGTGTCCCAGAGATTCTTGTATGTTGTGTCTTTGTTCTCGTTGGTTTCAAAGAACATCTTTATTTCTGCCTTCATTTCGTTATGTACCCAGTAGTCATTCAGGAGCAGGTTGTTCAGTTTCCATGTAGTTGAGCAGTTTTGAGTGAGTTTCTTAATTCTGAGTTCTAGTTTGATTGCACTGTGATCTGAGAGACAGTTTGTTATAATTTCTGTTCTTTTACATTTGCTGAGGAGAGCTTTACTTCCAAGTATGTGGTCAATTTTGGAATAGGTGTGGTGTGGTGCTGAAAAGAATGTATATTCTGTAGATTTGGGGTGGAGAGTTCTGTAGATGTCTGTTAAGTCCGCTTGGTGCATGTAGCTATTTTAGTGATGTCATTTTCTTACATGACCTTTTTCTCCAGGATAAATTTTCTGATATTTGCAGAAAAATGGTCTGCAGTGGGAGAGAAGGAATCCAATATGAGAAAGACACAAAGAGCGCAAAGAAAAGAGAGAAAGGGAAAGGGAGGTGGGGGGTGGGGGAAGAGAGAGAGAAATTCATGACATTATGACATTCATGATCCTGGTTCTAGCCCTAGTTGTTCCTGAGGCCAAATACATCCCCAGTCTTTCTTGTTTTTGATTATTCAACCCTATCTTGGATTCCCTGAGTGAATCAACTTCCTTTGGATGTTTAAGCTGGTTTGGGTTTGCCTTGGATTTCTAATAGTGCAACAAAATGAGTTTCGACTTCTCACTGTCACTATACTCCCTGACTCCTCCTTGGCATTCACATTCAGGCTCTTGTGAGACTGAGGCTAAGAGTTTTCCATCACATGAGCTGTACTTATTCTGTCAAGCATTATACCCAATACTCCCAGCCCAAAAGACTGATTGGGCTCATTACAGTACAGCATGAGATGTGTATTATTGATCAGTTCAGCCCTTGGTGCTGGCAGAGTTAAGTGCCCTAATTCAAACAGCAATGCTTATCCAAAAGAGAAGTCACACCCTAACCTAGTCTATATTTCAAAAGCTGAAAGGCTTTATATTCCAACAAATGATCATATGTTATATGTGCCCTTTTGATTTCTGCCAATTCTCCATTTACTTATTATTCTCTTCCATTGGTCATATGGCAATAGCACTAGCAGTTTTTCCCCCTTTAAGGTAATTATTACTTCCATAATTTGGATGAAAAATTGTATTTCAAATTAAATTTAAAACCCATAGGTCAGGTCAAGTATTGAAATTTGGAAGTATCTTAAATTAAGTCTGTTGGAGATGTCATTACTTTGGGTTTGGAATCCTTTAACATACTCAAGTTAACTATCCATATAGTTCTTAGCTGTAGGGGCTCCATCTCTGTTTTGCTAATGTAATCATTATTCAGGAAAAAGTGATGAATTAAGTAACAGCTTCATTTTATATATGTTTGTTGTTTTTTGCCTAATAATCTAAATAGCTGGCTCCTCGATTCTCTATCTTGACCTGTACAAATAAAGCAGGCACTGCAGTTTGTTAGATGTGTTAAAATGCAGGGCTGGGTCTAATGTGTGGTGAATAAGACAGCTAAGATGCAAAATTTAAGGAGACAGTCACTGTTAGGATCATATAAGGCATCTCTCTTGCCTCACCCTCATACTGACCCTGTTGAAATGCTATGAGCTGGTTTAGAAGTACACAGGCATCAAATTAGAAAATTAGACAGCATAGTACCAACTCAGGGATTAAAAATAAATCAGAAAAAAAAAAACCCAAGAACTGATTCTTCAGCAGAGCTGCTAGGTTTACCTCCTTTCCTCCAACAGGAAGTGCATCCACCTACAGTGTCCAGCACAGGTCTGTCCCAAGAAGTATCATATGACATTAGAAAGAGCACTGACACTCAAGCTCATGTCCTCAAGTGAGTTATTTTTGACTCTGCAAAACGAAAATACACAGATGATCTCCAAGGTCCTTTTCAGCCAGGTGGTTCTGAGTCTAAGAAATGTCTTAAAAAAAAAAAAAGAAGAAGAAATGTCTTCATTGGTGGTTACTCATCATCAAGTTTTTGATTAGTTTTGGGGGCAATATAGAGGAACTTGCTCTGGGTAACTATGTGAGTGAGGTTTGCTGGCAGCCTATCCTCTTTATTTTGGTTCCCTTTTTCTTGTTAATGACTTTCTTTCAGCTCTTCCAAACTTCAGGTGCCTTTGTGGGCTCCTTATTCCGTTATTCTTGCAAGGGATCTGAGTCCTGTTTTCATCAGTATAGACATGACAAATGACAATTCGAACTTGTATTCGTCTACAAAGAATATACAACTTGGAAGGCAGAAGTAAGTTAAGTTATTAATCAGTGGATGGAGTGGTGGGCAGATTGGACATGGATTTAGGACAGGTGAGCTCAGGACAGGCTGGCTCAAAGTTTAGTTCAAAATGATAGCAATTTCTTTTTTCTTTTTTTTGACTGGATCTTAGTCTGTCACCCAAGCTGGAGAGTAGTGGTGTAATTATGACTCACTGCAGCCTCGATCTCCCAGGCTCAAGGGATCTTTCTGCCTCAATCTCCTGAGTAGCTGGGACTACAGATGCATGCTACCATGCCAGCTAATTTTTTGTATTTTTAGTAGAGATGAGGTTTCACTATGTTGCCCAGGCTGATCTTGAACTCCTGGGTTCAAGCAATCTGCCTACCTCAGCCTCCCAAAGTGCTGGGATTACAGGCATGAGTCACACCTGGCAAATAGCAACTTTTGATGCAAGGACAGACTAGATCCCCTCTGACCCAATCCCAAGAAATGGCAATAGAGCTCTGGTAGCCAGAGAGGTAAGGCTCACCTCAAATCTCCACAGGGATTTGTAGTAGCTTACTGGGAGGAGAGCTGCTAAGATCACCATAATGTCTCATGTTTTGACAATATAGTATTCAATTTTAGCTCTATTTTATGCAGTTAAATATTGTTGACAGGATTTCATCCTTTTGTGTGGCTGAATTGCATTTTATTGTGTATATATACCACATTTAAATCCATTCATCTGTTGTTAGACATGGGTTGATTCCATATCTTGGATATTGTGAATACCATTATAATAAACATGGGGGTGCAGATGTCTCTTTGATATACTTATTTCCTTTCCTTTGGGTAAATGGCCAGTGGTGGGATTGCTGGAGAATATTGTAGTTCTATCAGTAGTTTTTGAGCAACCTCCATACTGTTCTCCCTAGCTGTACTAGTTTACATTTCCACTACAAACAAGTTCCTTTTTCTCTGCATCTTTACTATCATTTGTTATTTTCTGTCTTTTTAAAAAATAATAGCCATTCTAACTGAGGTGAGATGATATCTCACTGTGGTTTTGACTTGCATTTCCCTGATGATTAGCGATGTTGAACATTTTTTCATATATTTGTTGTCTATTTGTATGTCTTCTTTTGAGAAATGTCTGTTCAGGTCACTTGCCAATTTTTAAATCAGACTGTTTAGTTTTTTTCTATTCAGATGTTTGAATTCTTTGTATATTCTGGATATTAATACTCTTTTGAATAAATAGTTTGCAGATATTTTCTCCTCTCTGTAAGTTCTCTTTTCATTCTGTTGATTGATTCTTTTTCTGTGCAGAAGCTCTTTAGTTTGTTTTAATCACATTTGTTTATTTTTGCTTCTGTTGCCTGTGCTTTTGAGGTCTTACTCATAAAATCTTTTTCCAGACGAATGTTTTGAGGTGTTTCTCCTATGTTTTCTTTTACTAGTTTTATAGTTTTGGATCTTACATTTAGGTCTGTAATCCATTTTGAGTTTAATTTTGTATAGGGTGAGAGGTGGTGGTCTAGTTTCATTCTTCTGCATATGGATATCCGGGTTTCATAATACCATTTATTTACAAGACTATCCTTTCTTTAATGAATGTCCTTGAGGCCTCTGTAAAATTTCAGTTGGCTATAGATGTACAGATTAATTTTGGGGCTTTCTGTTTGGTTGCATTGGTCTATGTGTCTGTTTTTATGCCAGTATCATGCTGTTTCAGTTACTATCGCTTTGTAATATAGTTTGAAGTTTGGTATGCTTCCAGCTTTGTTCTTTCTGCTCAGGATTACTTTGGCTATTTGGAGTCTTTTGTGGTTGCATACGAATTTTAGGATTTTTTTTTTCTATTTCTGCGAAGAATGTCACTGGTATTTTGATAGTGATTGCATTGAATCTGTAGATTGCTTTCAGTAGTATGATCATCTTAACACTATTAATTCTTCCTATTTGTGAACATGGGAGGTTTTTCCATTTGTTTATATTCTCTTCAATTTATTTCATTAGTATTTTATAGTTTTCCTTATAGAGGACTTTCAACTCTTTGGTTAAATTTATTTCTAGCTATTTTATTTTATTTTAATTTCTGGTAGCTATTGTGAATGGGATTGCTTTCTTGTATTCATCAACTAAAATAATAAGCAAGATGAGGTCATATGTCTCTTTTCTCACCTGGCACAATGCCAGGCAGGTAGCATGTGGTCAATATTTGTTCACGTTCATTGAATGTCATCATGGTTGATATGGTTTGGCTGTGTTCCCACCCAAATCTCAACTTGAATTGTAGCTCCCATAATTCCCATATGCTGTGGGAGGGACCTGGTGGGAGATAATTGACTCATGGGGGTGGTTCCTCCCATACAGTTCTCGTGGTAGTGAATAAGTCTCATGAGATGTGATGATTTTATAAGGGGAAACCCCTTTCACTTGGCTTTCATTCTCTCTCTTGCTTGCTGCCATGTAAGATGTGCCTTTCACCTTCTGCCATGATTGTGAAGCCTCCCCAGCCATGTGGAACTTGAGTCCATTAAACCTCCTTTTCTTTATAAATCACTCAGTCTGGGTATGTCTTTATCAGCAGCATGAAAACAGATTAATACAATGGTCTATCTCTCTTACATATGTATATGTCTCTTGTATAGTATACTATACTATTATTGTTGTTCTTGCTTATAGATATCATATTATTCATTTAACACTTATTTTTCTTTGAAGGAAGGTATGTTTGAATTTATCTCTCCTTTAAAAAAAATCAATATTGAAAGAACTCTACCAGCTTTTGAATCCTGTGCCATTCAATTTAATGATCTAGAGATTTTACTCTCCATCCAGAGACAATCTAGTGTGTCTTTCCCAACCCGCTCTACCTGTATTAGCTGGCATATGATTTTTTAAAATGGAAAATATGGTTTCTTTAGAAGCTATGCTTGGGCCAGATTTCACACATCAATATCAACTGACATTTCAGTTATCAGCAGGGTGATTCTCAACAACTCCAAAAGTCACACCCCTCTTTTGCCAAAAATAAATGTAAAAAAAATGAAATAAAGTGAACAAAAGTATTTCCTAACATAGGGTTTCAGTCACCTTTAAAGTACCACGTGGAGTTATAACCACATGACCAAATGTTCCTTCTAGTAAATAACTTGCAGCAGAATTGAGTTCCGAGTGTTTGTTTCAACCATGCAGTGCATATACCATCTGGCACATTTCACATAAAAATGAAACTGCTTTCATGGCTGAGTAGATGCCAAAATGGAATTGTATAACAGTAATAAGGCCTTTTCTGGTTCATGAATATACCTTAGGTGATGTTTCAAGCATGAAACTATAGGTGATGGTAAAATAGTCATGTTTTCTCTCTTCAGAAGCAAAGCATATTGTGAAGAAAAGGGTGAAGTTGCTCACTTTTATGAGCTTAGATCCTAGATATGATTTTTCATATGGAGAAAAATAATCATAGATAAATTCTTTGTCTATGATTTTTGAAATGTCATTCAAGGCTTTAATTTAAATCTGGGTTTATTCCTCTTCAAAACATCTGGGTGGTGAGGGAAATAAAAAATTCAGACTAGAGACTGGATTTTTTGACTTCAGAATGCAAAAAAAGTTAAATGTCTAGAGGTTTTCTGTTTTTGAGAATATATCAAGCACATAGATGATTGACAGAAATCCCCCTTCATTTCCATTACTTTAATGTCATGCTGCCAAATCCCAAGCCAAGATGACTCCTTTCTACCTTCCCTAAGTGCTCTATACACCTTAAGAAAATGAAATTTCCCGATGCTAACCTCCAGGGTGCTGATGTAGGTTTAAGAAATTTTAGAATGCTGTATCAATTCCAGAGGAACATATCACATTGATTGAGGAGTTGCCAGGGATGGGAATAAACCTTCATAGTTAAAGATATTTGTAGAAAATTTTGTGCATTTCTGCCATGTTGTACAACGTAATAGTATATTCTCCTCTGTCTATAATAATTTACTTTCTGGCAAACTTGGGACCCAACATTTGTCATGGTTGATGTTCAGCTTTATACTAGAGTGTTCTGTTAATACATCTTTATGTATCTCATACATATTTGCCTTCTTTCCAGCATAATTTTAGGCCCAGTAGAGTTTAGTAATAAACCTTTCCCTATGTTATCAACACCAATATCTATAGCATCAAAGCAATTTTCAAATCATTCTAGTCATTTATTCCAAGAGCTTGCTGTACTACAAACATAAATGCAATCAGAAATGGGCACACATTTACCTTTCTGGTCAACCTGCCTCCAGTGTATACATACTCGTCCCTTTGCATGCAGTTGCAAAGTCATTAATATCTGAAACAGCACATTCTTATATGACATTGTGGAAATTTGTGTCATATAGCTGTGAAAGATGCTTGGAAACTTATGCTTGCAAACCAGGTTTCTTATTTGCTTCATAGTTGAACACTGAGAAGCTTGTTGAGAGATTGCCCCACAACACTTATTTGTTTCTTTCAAGGGAGGATATTTCACCCCTATACCTGCAGACATTTTCTGGTACCTGCTGCTGGAGAGAGCTGCACGTGCTGGTTCTCTCCAGCACGTGTCCACACAGTGTTTGAGACTGTAAACATTATTAAAAATGTCTCTGAGCCAAACACAAATGGACTGAGGCTTTTCTTAACTGGCAATCAAATTTCAAACTGTGTGAAGCAACTGGGCTGTGGGTGAGTAAACAATGAGAATTTAGTAAATGTTCTGTAGGAATTGGTTTAAATCTCAGAGGTCTTTGAAAAACTATCGCTTGGACTTTATTATTATTATTTTTTATTATACTTTAAGTTTTAGGGTACATGTGCACAACGTGCGGGTTTGTTACACATGTATACATGTGCCATGTTGGTGTGCTGCACCCATTAACTCGTCATTTAACATTAGGTATATCTCCTAATGCTATCCCTCCCCCCTCCTCCCACGCCACAACAGGCCCCGGTGTGTGAAGTTCCCCTTTCTGTGTCCATGTGTTCTCATTGTTCAATTCCCACCTACGAGTGAGAACATGTGGTGTTTGGTGTTTTGTCCTTGCGATAGTTTGCTGAGAATGATGGTTTCCAGCTTCATCCATGCCCCTACAAAGGACATGAACTCATCATTTTTTATGGCTGCATAGTATTCCATGGTGTATATGTGCCACATTTTCTTAATCCAGTCTATCATTGTTGGACATTTGGGTTGGTTCCAAGTCTTTGCTATTGTGAATAGTGCTGCAATAAACATATGTGTGCATGTGTCTTTATAGCAGCATGTTTTATAATCCTTTGGGTATATACCCAGTAATGGGATGGCTGGGTCAAATGGTATTTGTAGTTCTAGATCCCTGAGGAATCACCACACTGACTTCCACAATGGTTGAACTAGTTTACAGTCCCACCAACAGTGTAAAAGTGTTCCTATTTCTCCACAGCCTCTCCAGTGCCTGTTGTTTCCTGACTTTTTAATGATCGCCATTCTAACTGGTGTGAGATGGTATCTCATTGTGGTTTTGATTTGCATTTCTCTGATGGCAAGTGATGATGAGCATTTTTTCATCTGTCTTTTGGCTGCATAAATTTCTTCTTTTGAGAAGTGTCTGTTCATATCCCTCGCCCACTTTTTGATGGTGTTGTTTGTTTTTTCTTGTAAATTTGTTTGAGTTCATTGTAGATTCTGGATATTAGCCCTTTGTCAGATAAGTAAATTGCAAAAATTTTTTCCCATTCTGTAGGTTGCCTGTTCACTCTGATGGTAGTTTCTTTTGCTGTGCAGAAGCTCTTTAGTTGAATTAGATCCCATTTGTCAATTTTGGCTTTTGTTGCCATTGCTTTTGGTGTTTTAGACATGAAGTCCTTGCCCATGCCTATGTCCTGAATGGTATTGCCACGGTTTTCTTCTAGGGTTTTTATGGTTTTAGGTCTAACATTTAAGTCTTTAATCCATCTTGAATTAATTTTTGTATAAGGTGTAAGGAAGAGATCCAGTTTCAGCTTTCTACATATGGCTAGCCAGTTTTCCCAGCACCATTTATTAAATAGGGAATCCTTTCCCCATTTCTTTTTTTTGTCAGAGATCAGATAGTTGTAGACGTGTGGCATTATTTCTGAGGGCTCTGTTCTGTTCCATTGGTCTATATCTCTGTTTTGGTACCAGTACCATGCTGTTTTGGTTACTGTAGCCTTGTAGTATAGTTTGAAGTCAGGTAGTGTGATGCCTCCAGCTTTGTTCTTTTGGTTTAGGATTGACTTGGCAATGCGGGCTCTTTTTTCATTCCATATGAACTTTAAAGTAGTTTTTTTTCAATTCTGTGAAGAAAGTCATTGGTAGCTTGATGGGGATGACATTGAATCTATAAATTACCTTGGGCAATATGGCCATTTTCATGATATTGATTCTTCCTACCCAAGAGCATGGAATGTTCTTCCATTTGTTTGTATCCTCTTTTATTTCATTGAGCAGTGGTTTGTAATTCTCCTTGAAGAGGTCCTTCACATCCCTTGTAAGTTGGATTCCTAGGTATTTTATTCTCTTTGAAGCAATTGTGAATGGGAGTTCACTCATGATTTGGCTCTCTGTCTGTTATTGATGTATAAGAATGCTTGTGATTTTTGCACATTGATTTTGTATCCTGAGACTTTGCTAAAGTTGCCTATCAGCTTAAGGAGATTTTGGGCTGAGATGATGGGGTTTTCTAGATATACAATCCTGTCATCTGCAAACAGGTACAATTTGACTTCCTCTTTTCCTAATTGAATATGCTTTATTTCCTTCTCCTGCCTGATTGCCCTGGCCAGAACTTCCAACACTATGTTGAATAGGAGTGGTGAGAGAGGGCATCCCTGTCTTGTGCCAGGTTTCAAAGGGAATGCTTCCAGTTTTTGCCCATTCAGTATGATATTGGCTGTGGGTTTGTCATAGATAGCTCTTATTGTTTTGAGATACGTCCCATCAATACCTAATTTATTGAGAGTTTTTAGCATGAAGGGCTGTTGAATTTTGTCAAAGGCCTTTTCTGCATCTGTTGAGATAATCAAGTGGTTTTTGTCGTTGGTTCTGTTTATATGCTGGATTACATTTATTGATTTGTGTGTGTTGTACCAGCCTTGCATCCCAGGGATGAAGCCCACTTGATTATGGTGGATAAGCTTTTTGATGTGCTGCTGGATTCGGTTTGCCAGTATTTTATTGAGGATTTTTGCATCGATGTTCATCAGGAATATTGGTCTAAAATTCTCTTTTTTTGTTGTGTCTCTGCCAGGCTTTGGTATCAGGATGATGCTGGCCTCATAAAATGAGTTAGGGAAGATTCCCTCTTTTTCTATTGATTGGAATAGTTTCAGAAAGAATGGTACCAGCTCCTCCTTGTACCTCTGGTAGAATTTGGCTGTGAATCCATCTGGTCCTGGACTTTTTTTGGTTGGTAAGGTATTAATTATTGCCTCAATTTCAGAGCCTGTTATTGGTCTATTGAGAGATTCAACTTCTTCCTGGTTTAGTCTTGTGAGGGTGTATGTGTTGAGGAATTTATCCATTTATCCTAGATTTTCTAGTTTATTTGCGTATAGGTGTTTATAGTATTCTCTGATGGTAGTTTGTATTTCTGTGGGATCGCTGGTGATATCTCCTTTATCATTTTTTATTGCGTCCATTTGATTCTTCTCTCTTTTCTTCTTTATTAGTCTTGCTAGTGGTCTATCAATTTTGTTGATCTTTTAAAAAAAACAGCTCCTGGATTCACTGATGTTTTGAAGGGTTTTTTGTGTCTCTATTTCCTTCAGTTCTGCTCTGATTTTAGTTATTTCTTGCCTTCTGCTAGCTTTTGAATGTGTTTGCTCTTGGCTTCTCTATTTCTTTTAATTGTGATGTTAGGGTGTCAATTTTAGATCTTTCCTGCTTTCTCTTGTGGGCATTTAGTGCTATAAATTTCCCTCTACACACTGCTTTGAATGTGTCCCAGAGATTCTGGTATGTTGTGTGTTTGTTCTCGTCGGTTTCAAAGAACATCTTTATTTCTGCCTTCATTTTGTTTTGTACCCAGTAGTCATTCAGGAGCAGGTTGTTCAGTTTCCATGTAGTTGAGTGGTTTTGAGTGAATTTCTTAATCATGAGTTCTAGTTTGATTGCACTGTGGTCTGAGAGACAGTTTGTTATAATTTCTGTTCTTTTACATTTGCTGAGGAGTGCTTTACTTCCAACTATTTGGAACTATTTTGGAATAGGTGTGGTGTGGTACTGAAAAGAATGTATATTCTGTAGATTTGGGGTGGAGAGTTCTGTAGATATCTATTAGGTCTGCTTGGTGCAGAGCTGGGTTCAGTTCCTGGATATCCTTGTTAACTTTCTGTCTCATTGATCTGTCTAATGTTGACAGTGGGATGTTAAAGTCTCCCATTATTATTGTGTGGGAGTCTAAGTCTCTTTGTAGGTCTCTAAGGACTTGCCTTATGAATCTGGGTGCTCCTGTATTAGGTGCACATATATTTAGGATAGTTAGTTCTTCTTGTTGAATTGATCCCTTTACTATTATGTAATGGCCTTCTTTGTCTCTTTTGATTTTTGTTGGTTTAAAGTCTGTTTTATCAGAGGCTAGGATTGCAACCCCTACCTTTTTTTGTTTTCCATTTACTTGGTAGATTTTCCTCTGTCTCTTTATTTTGAGCCTGTATGTGTCTCTGCACGTGGGATGGGTTTCCTGAATACAGCACACTGATGGGTCTTGACTCTTTATCCAATTTGCCAGTGTGTGTCTTTTAATTGGAGCATTTAGCCCCTTTACACTTAAGGTTAATATTGTTATGTGTGAATTTGATCGTGTCTTTATGATGTTAGCTGGTTATTTTGCTCGTTAGTTGATGCAGTTTCTTCCTAGCCTCGATGGTCTTTACAATTTGGCATGTTTTTGCAGTGGCTGGTACAGATTGCTCATTTCCGTGTTTAGTGCTTCCTTCAGGAGCTCTTTTAGGGCAGGCCTGGACTTTAGACTAACTGTTCTTTCTTCCATAACATTCTATGCAGGAAGGAGATAGTATTTTTCAGCTTGTAGCATTTAGAAAAGAGTGAAACATTTTGTAAGGCTTTTTGCATAGGCATTTATAGCTGGGCATGAAAAATAGCAATGCCAAATTTTTAGTAATTTAGTTACAAGGCTTGTCATACATATCTGACTTCTGGTTATCACTGTTGAGTTTTTTAGTTCAATTAGGTTTTCAGGGTATAAAGATTATAGCTGATTTGCAGAGCCTTGTCGTTATGTCATTTTTCTAGGATTCTATCCATTTTAGAAAATCTATTCCATTCGTGTGAACAGAAATGACCCTGCTTAAAAGCAGGAGCACTGAGAGTCCATTATACGTATGCAGAGAGCTACCATCTTGCCTCCTTTTGTAACTTGGGGGTGGCCTTGTTGATGATGAAATGCCCAGCATAAAGTTGATCCTGTGGGGATGGCATCATATCTGTGAATCTGTAGATTGCCATGTAGATGAAATGGCTGGGTTTTCAGCTAATTTGTACTGATGGAATCACATCCGCCTGAGCACCAGAAAAATCTAATTGTGGACAGAGGAGAGTAGGCATGTAATATACAATGTGGCATGAACTGAAAGTGATTTAGCAGTGAAAATTATTTACTTATTATTTTCCCTGCCACCTTCTCAACTGATATGCTGCATTAAAGACAAGCTTGGGCTAATCTGCTAGGATTGATAAAGAGTTTCCAAATTCTGAAGATTGCATCAGAGCCTCATTCACTAGCATTTACAAATTTTAGATTCAATATCTCAAAATGTGCAGGGAGTGTGGGAGATGAAACAGATTGTGGAGGTAGAGTATTGCTTGAATTTTGTCAGCACAACATCTAAATAAGGGCATAAGAAGAGAGAACCACTGTCAAACCATTCAGTGATATACAGAAACTCAAATCTCTATATGTCAATCTCTTGGCATTTGGCACAAAAATTATTTTCTAGTGGGCGGAATCTTTCATTTTTTTAAATCAGATGTTTTAGAGATGTGTATTCCCAGAATTAGACTAAAGTTTCCAAGTATCATTGTAGGATTTCTACCAACTATTTATTAAATATGTCATTATTCATTGATTCACTCATTTGGTTAACAAATGTGTATTGAGCACTTAACCAACAACTATTTCCAATGCTGGAGATCTGCTGGTGAATAAGTCACACTGGTCCCTTCTGTCTTAGAGCTCACACTCTGAATAAAAGGAGCCTCCGGGGAGAATTTTTGTTCTGAGATGATGCTTGATAAGCTAACCTCTAGGAATACTCTCTTCTCTAACATTCTGTTGGTAGTAATCTGGGATAGCCAGCTTTGCATGCATAATTCTATTAATCCCTAATTTTGTTGAGTACTTTATATTTACTCTAAAAAGTACTTTTATATGTGTTTTCCCATTTGTGACTAATCTGCTCTTTAATCCATTTGTTGATTTTCTAATTTCAGTTTTTAAAATATTTGTTTGATTTTTTTCTAGAAGCTTTATTTAATTCTTTCCCAAGTATGTTTCATTATTTTCAGTCTACTCTTTCTACTATGCTTGAGACAAATACTTTAGTTTTTATAACTGCTTTAAGGATAATTATTTAGGCTACCCATTTGATAATCCTAATATTGGCAGTCTTTCGGAGTCTGTTGTTTTTGTTTTCTGTGAACACATGTTTTATGGAACATAACCTGTAGGAGTTTTTTGAGGACCAGTTTTAAGCTGCTTTCCTCTAAAGTTAATTTTATTTTGTTTATGAAAAGTAAACACTAAGTTCAAACTAAATTTTAAGCTTTATATCCTCCCCACTATACTTATAGTGTATATTCTGGCCACAACCCATGTGAGTTCCAGTTTGTAAATATAAATTTTCAGGGAAAATTTTCTACCTCCCAATTTCTTTCACCCAGAGCTGATGATGAGAGCAAGTGTCCTCCTTGTCTTCTTTAACAGAGACTCCCTGCCTTGGTTTATCTCCTTTCACTGAGGTTCTTGTGTTCTGCAGGAGCTGGCTTGATGTGAGATTGTCCTCTAAAGCTGTAACATCCTTCCCTCGGGTCTTTACTGGTTTTTGTATCATCATGCTTCTTTTCAGATGTTACCTCTTTAAAAAGTCCTGCCCTGGCTGTGGGAAGTATACTTCCTGGTCATATGATCCGATCTTATTGTCTTCACGCCCTTATTCATTCCTGACACTAGCTAGTTATCTAACTGATTAATTTTGACCTATAACAATAAACTTGCAGCTGTGCTTACTTGCTTACTTGCTTTCTTATCTCTTTATGGCAGCTTCCATATCTGATCCTAGGTCCCCAACTTGAATCTTTCTGTTTTTGACCCTTGCTATGCTTCGCCTTGATCCTCTCTCATTAGAAAAAAAAAAAAAAAGTAAAAAATAAATTTAAGAGGAAAAACAAAAACAAAATCGGCCTTTTTGTCAAATACTTTAAAATACAAGCATATTCATTATTAAAGCAGCATAATCTCATTAAAGCAAATGTTGAAAATAAATAGAAATATAGATTAAAAAATCACTACAGTCCAGCTACCTAGTCACAGTTACAGTATATTTCTTTTTATACATGCTTAATTTTATTTTATACAAGCTTAATTTTATTTTTCTCACTATATATACAACTATAGCATACATACAATTTTGAATACTGATTTTTAAAAATTATTATTTTATATTTAAAAATGCATTTAAATATAATCTGTGATGGCTGTATAATTTTCCAGCTAATGAATATATAGTTTGCTCAGCCTTTGATCTATACTGAATGTTTGCACTGTTTCATAATTCACATTTTAATAAAAAATTTGTAGACCTATTACATGAGTCAGATCATGTATCATGTTGAATCACACCCCTGGGAAGTGAAACAATCTAGCAAAATCTGTTACTAGTTGAGGCCAGAGTTGCCTGTGGGACACTCTTAGGGAACTGCCTGGGAGGCAGGCTGAGGACTGAGATGGTCACATATGCTGAGCTGACTGTGTAAGACATAAGCATATGCAGAGAGTCTTCCTCTATAAAGATTCATTTGCGAGATGCAATCACAGAGTATAGTAGGAATTCATTCTTCGGGGCAAGGGAAACATATCTATACTTTCCTAAGCAAAATTTTATAGTCTAGACAAATTCCCAAATTCCAAACTATTGTAATGTTCAAATGCAAATAAAACTAAAACTAAAAGTAACTGCAAATTCCTTTTATGTCACTAGTAAGATCCACAAGTGTTATGTTCATACTTGCAAATTTGTCAAGGAATGCAACATTTTAAAGTAACATTACTTCTGTATCAGGGACATCATTGTTGCTTGAATGTTCATTTAAAAAGTAAAGATTTATGATTCTTAAAAGTGTGAGATTAGGTTTGGCACTGATTCTCCTTTGTGTGGTACATCTATTTCAGTGACTATAAACTTCATGGGATGCACATTGTGAGAGTAAGGTTAGATTCGTTTATATTTATCTTGGGAATGTTCTTAAGGGTGCCATAAGTAAACATGAGTTCTTAAAAAATGAAATAATTTTAGTATTTCTCTGAAACTCTGCTAAAAAGTAGAAAAATTAATTCTAGAGAAAGCAATAATTTGGTCCTGATGGACAAAAAGGAATACAATTATGTATTATGAAATATCTTTGCTATACCAACATGGAAGTGACATCATATTCCTTTTAAAATACCCTTCCGGAGTAGTATAAATGAAAACATATTTCCTTCTGACTTCTTTCCTTTTCACTGCACTTCACCCTGGCTTTGGTCTTTCTGCTCTTATCTGCCATTTCTTTTGTCCCTTCTTCTCCCCTCAACCCTGTCACTTTGATCTGCGTTTCCTCACAATCTCCACTCCATTCTTCTTTAATTTGAAACTTCCTGCCTTATTTCTCTAGCATCTTTATTCTACTGAACTTGAATCCTCTCTTTGAATCGAATAGTCACATTGACTGTGAAAAAGGAAAACAATGTCAGATGTTGCCTTCTGCCCATAAAGAACAAAAACCACAGATTGAAGTATTAAAAACTTTTTTTCATCTTAAGAAGAGTTTTGCTAGATGTCTTTGATTGGTGTTTTTTTTTTCCATAGACTATCTGATTTTGAAGAATAAAAAAAGATGGCGAAACATAGTACTGTTTACACTTATTGATATTTTTATTTAAACAGCTTCTCATTGAGTAAGTAAACTTACAGATGTGACTTCTCTATTATATTAAGGGAGCAGACTGATTAGGTTTGATCAATCATGAAGGAATGAGATGACAACTGAGATAGTCCTTTGAAAGTTAAATAATAAATAATACCTGATATCAGGGATGGCACTTATGTGTCACTCATATTCCCACTCCTGAGCTTGGCAATGGCCCACATTCCTTCTAAGCTTTACAGGTAGTTATTGTAATTTAACTAGATGTGTTCCTTGAGTTGAAATTAATTTGTCCTCTTTGCTTTATACCTCATGACCTCCAATTTCACAGCTGGTATGGCACATACAACCTATGAGTTAGGTCTTATTTTAAGAATTTTACAGGAACTAGTTTTGAGACTCAGAAGGATTAAGTAACTCACCAAGGTCACGTAGCTGGTAATAGAAATAATTCAGGTTTTCTGATGGCAAGATCAGAATCCTGTTTTCTATATCCCAGTTGCTGAAAAAGCTAAGCAACTGAGCTAAGTGTGCCTCAGATATCTCCTAAAGAAATAGCTAGCAAATGGTAAAAGAATAATCCAATTGTGTTAGGGAAAAGTCTTGTCCTAGAGTCACAGCAAGGTTAAGTAAAATGGGCCACCATCTACTTGGGGTGCATAGGAAATACCAAAAAAGAAACCTAATATTTCCCTGAAACTCCATCCCCCATCAATGCATACTCTTTGCATATATACCTTTCTGGACTCACACACACACACACACACACACACACACACACACACACATATAGAGAGAGAGATTTTGGAGACCGATTTCCTTCCTTCCTTCTTCCTTCCTTCCTTCCTTCCTTCCTTCCTTCCTTCCTTCCTTCCTTCCCTCCCTCTCTCCCTCCCTCCCTCCTTTCTTCTTTCTTTCTCTCTCTCTCTCTCTTTCTTTCTTTCCTTCTTTCTTTCTTCTTTCCCTTCCTCCCTCCCTTCTTCCTTTCTTTAGCCTCTTCCCTCCCTTCTTTCTTTACTTCCTTATTTCCTTTTTTCTTTCTCTTTGTTTACCTCCCTCCTTCTTCCTTCCTGCCTTCATAAAAAATCTAGCCACCATTCATGAACCAAGAACCTAATTCATAGTACTTGATGGAAATGGGTATATCAGATTATTTACTGTCACATTAGAAATCCACAACAGCAACTTAAGGGAGGGAAAGAATCAGAAAAGGGACATTATTTTAAAACTGGGTTGGTTACTGAAAGAGCAGGCGTATATCTGAGTGACTTAACCCAAATGCCCATCAATGATAGACTGGATAAAGAAAATGTGGCATATATACACCATGGAATACTATGCAGCCATAAAAAAGGATGAGTTCATTTCCTTCGCAGGGACATGGATGAAGCTGGAAACCATCATTCTCTGTAAAGTAACAGAGAACAAAGCACCACATGTTCTTACTCATAAGTGGGAGTTGAACAATGAGAACACATGGAAACAGGGAGGGGAACATCACACACCAGGGCCTGTCAGCGGGTCGGGGGCTACAGGAGGGAGAGCATTAGGAGAAATACCTAATGTAGATGACAGGTTGACGGGTGCAGCAAACCACCATGGCACGTGTATACCTATGTAACAAACCTGCACATTCTGCACATGTATCCCAGAACTTAAAGTATAATAAAACATAAATAAATAAATAAATAAATAAATAAATAAATGAATAAAAAGGCCACTGTAATGCATCTAAGAGTCATGGAGTTTTCAAGTTTAAAAGAGACTGGCCCTACAGCAATCCAGTGAAGTTTCTCCACTCCTGATCCTTTTTTCCTCTTCTATGTCCCCATTTCCTTCTGCTTTTCTCACATAGTAAACAGCAAAAAAAAAAAAAAAAAATGCTGCTTTTTCCAAACTATCTGGGCAGAGACTTTCTCCTCCAGCATTTAGAGTAAATGTTTATTGGATTGAGAAGTTATTTGTCTCTGCAATGGTGTTGAGAATTTATTTTAAAAATTTTGTCTTGGTGGGAATAATGACTACCTAAGAAGGCTGCAAAACATCCTATACACCATATTTTATGCTAATGAGTCAGTACTATTTTCATGTAATTTAATGAATCTTTCATCAAAAATTATTTGTAGAAATGGGTTGTTTAAAAATCAATTATGTGAAAATTAAGGTCCTTTCTGCATCTCCTTCTCCTTGAAATCAACAAATTTGGAAATCAATATCTATATTATTCATCATCTTCTCTTAAAGAGATGGAAACTAAAATCTAATTTTAGAAGATGAGATTCACTAATTGATCTCTTGAGTAAACTATTGAGGAAATTAGAATACAAATAGGCTTAAAAATGACTTATGTTGTAATACTCATTTATGAAAATAAATATTATCCATAACTCTATTATGTATTTTAAGAACTCATATTATTCATTCCTATAGCTTTGAAGCTCTCTTTCAAAGTAAATATCATATTTGTATATATGAATGGGAAATCAGAATTAAATATTCTTTTGGAAATAAATAATTGTTAGGCTTTCCCAGATTTACAGATACTAACACAAGAAGACAAAATCCAAGGCTTTGCACGCTTATGAGTGCATCTAAGTCTTTCATTTCTGGGAGACTGAACAATATAGAGTGATAAGCCATAAGGGAGCAAATGTTTATTGTGTTTTTTCAAGGTCCTTAGCTGGGGGAGTTGACATATATTCCTCAGAATCAGAAATGTCTTCATCTCTCCCAGAGGAGATTCCTGTTCTTAAAGAGCAGAGCAAGAGAAGTAAATATGCAATATGCACAGGTAATTGGAGAGCCGCAAAACTAATGCTTTAGACAACAGATAGGTCAGTAGATGTTTCTTTTGTTGACGAACAGGCTGGATTTTCTCTTTATTTTCTATATCCCTTGGGAAAAACAAAAACAAAGACAAAAGCATACCCAAGCTACAGCTGCTTAAGTGTCTTCTTGATCAAATTGAGAGTTTGTGTTCTTATTTTCAAGACTCTTTAGCTTTCTATGGAGAGGGTCTGTAAAGCAGATGTTCTGGTATAAATCCATGTGCCTGGAATTATTTTACCCCCTCTAGTAAATCATCCTTCTCCAATCCCTTTCCAGGATGCACTCCTTTTCAGAAACGTGAACACATTTGACCACTATATATTGGGGAAAGCAGAAGGCACCAGCACTAGAGCATTTCCCTGCAGTCTCCAATGCCCATATCCTTAATCTTTAAAATGAGCAAGTCTTCAAACTGAGCTAATAAAAAAAAATGAGCTCACAGAAAATTATTTCACAGTGAAAAAAATGAAAAGTAAAGAAAGTCCTTGAGTAGCAAAGTAACATATAAGGTACTTTAGGACAACATCTACAACTGGTCTGTTTTCAAGGAGCTGCTGTTATCTCCCTGATACCCTCTGTGCCTTCCAGGCACTTTCAGCAGAAGGGGCATGAGATGACAGCTGCCATCTTTGCTCCTCCCTGGCGGATTGATCAAAAGAGTATGTCCTGCCTATCCCTGGTTTTGCCATACCAGCAGCCTTGCCATTCCTTGGCTCACACTACCATTCCAGTCTCATATAATCCAATTTTTAAAAGAATTTTTCTTTAGGGACTATAATGAAGAGTGTCTACTGAAAAAGGTAGAACTTGTGGGAACAAAAGTACTCTCTTAATTGGCCAGATACACTTCTCACTTGCTAGACAACGATCTGACTCTTAATTTCACTTGCACAGTATGGCTGTTGCCACTGTCTGCCGGGTGCCCTGGAAAACCTAATTAGGCACACAGGGGTGAACATTTTACTTTCAGTCAAGGGAATATTCCTTCTGGATAAATCACTGTGGGGCCCTGAAAAATAATTGTGTTTGGCTTGATTTTAAAAGAACTGAATGAGCCCCTCAGGTTGCTGGATTTCATTTGATACTTTAACACAGAATACAATCTACTAGGTATATGATGGGAAATCTCTTTTTTGAGGGCAATTTTTAAAAAAGTGTTCTAAACAACAAGGCTCTGTTTGACTAAAATTAGAGGGTAGCTATGTATCCTCTCTCACTTTTCTGTAGTTCCCTTTATATGATGAAAGAAATCGATATTCCCCCTTCCCTTCTTGTAAGACTGAATGTTTTGCAAATGGTACCATCTGTTCAGCAGGAGATACTCAGGACACATATTTTTTGAAAATCTAGCTTGTAGCTTTATTTGCCCAATCTTACTGTATATTCATTTCATGTAAGTTTCTTCCATAGGAGTGAGTACTTAGGGAGAGCTATAGTTATGCCTGGCCACAGAAACTTTCTAATCTAATTCACTTTGTCTGCTTAGGACTCATCCTTCTCTTGTGCGGCTACAGTTTGCTAGCCCCTGACTTCTCTAGCCTTGCTCAGCTGTGGTTAGAGAAAGCCTCTTTCCCTAGGCTTGGCCCTACCAAGCATCTGTTTGGTGCTGAGCAGACCAAAGAACACATGGGGTTTCCAGCTAACTCTGGACCTCCAGGGTTAGCTATGTTTGTGTAGTCTGATATTTACTGTGACTGAAATAAACTCACAGCTGCATCTTCACAGAGCCTGGCCTTCACTAATCCTGGTCTGGTCTCAGGTTCTGGGTTAGTATTTCAGTTCTCCTGCAGGAACTGGAAGGCTGATTCAACTCTAGTGTGCTTGGATAGTGCTCTCACCTTCTCTGGTCCTGCCGATCATCTCCCTGAGAAACATGGACTTTGTCCTCACCATACTCTAGACCAGATCTCAGTTAGTTGCTTTCCACTTCCTGTTTTTCTGCACTGAATGACAGTGTTTTCATACCACTTGCCTTCATATATTGCCTGGAACCCATGTTTATGCCTTTAAGCTTGTGTATTAAACAGAATTGGCTTTAGATTTTGATGACAAACTTTCTCAAGCCCAAGTTCACCTACCCTCAGACAACTGTGCTGGGCAGGTGGATAATCTTACTCAGTTTTTCAGGCTGGTTTCAAATCATTTGCTCTTGTTTCTCATGTCAAATTCTGTCATCCCAGTGTGCCTGGAAGCCATACTCTTCTAGCTTTACTAATTCTTAATTTTTTTTTTGTTTTCACTCCTGATATTGCCTCAATGTCTGTATGAGATTGATGGTGGAATGGCTGGTGATGAGGGAGGAAAGAGGACAAATGCATTTAATGATTTTATCCAAAGAGCATCACAGAGAATAAGAGAAAATGGCTGACTAGACACAGCCAGAAGGACCTCCCAGCTGGGACACTGGGAAGACTGCCACCCACACTCCAAACAGATATTCAGAAGGAAGGCGTCAAGAATGGATGGAGGGAGGATACAGATGCTAGGCTGAAGTGGGAGGAAATGAGTAACCCAACAGGGGCTACCAAGCACCAGGATTTGTTTCTGACCCCTAATGAACACCGAGGAAGGGAGAATCAAAGAAGATAAAAGCAAAAAAATCCCATCCAAAGGATAGCAACTTCAAAGACTGAGGGAGTTTCAGCCCACGCAGATAAGAAAGATCCAGCACAAGAACTCTGGCAACTCAAAAAGCCAGAGTGTCTTCTTTGTGCCAAACAACTGCACTAGTTCCCCAGCATTGGTTTTTAACTAGGCCAAAATGGCTGAAATGACAGAAATAGAATTCAGAATATGGATAGGAATGAAGATCATTGAGATTCAAGAGGAAGCTGAAACCTAGTCCAAGAAATCTAAGGAACACAATACAATGACATAGGAGCTGAAAGACAAATTTTAGACTTTAAGAAATAACAAAGCTGTTAGAGCTGAAAAACTCACTTCAAGAATTTCAGAATTCGATCACAGGTATTAACAGCAGAATGGACCAAGGTAGGAAAAGAATCTCAGAACTTGAAGACTGGTTCTCCAAAATAGCTCAGTCAGACACAAATAAAGAAAAAACAATAAAAGAATGAACACAATTTCTGAGAAATATGGAATTACATAAAGAGACCAAATATACAATTCGTTGACATCCCTGAAAGAGAGAGAGAGAAAGAAAACAACTGGAAAACATGTTTTAGAATATCATCCATGGAAATTTCTCCAACCTCACTGGAGAGGCCAACATTCAAATTCAGGAAATGCAGAGAATCTCTGTGAGATTCTATACAAGATGACCATCCCCAAGACACTAGTCATCATATTCTCTAAGGTAAAAATGAAAGAAAAAATGTTAAAGGTAACTAGAGAGAAGGGGAAGGTTACTTACAAAGGGAAATCCATCAGCAGACCTTTCAGCAGAAATTCTATAAGCTGGAAGAGATTGAGGACCTATACTGAGAATTCTTAAAGAAAAATAATTCCTACCAAAAAATTTCATATCCAGCCAAACTAAGCTTCATAGGTGAAGGAGAAATAAGATCATTTTGCAGACAAGCAAATTCTAAAAGAATTCATAACCACCAGACCTGCCTTACAAGAGGTTCCTAAGGGAGTGCTAAACATGGAAAGGAAAGACTATTACCAGCATAAATAAAGGGAGATATTTATGGGAATAAATAAAGCCAGACACCTACAACCGTCTGATCTTCAACAAAGTCGACAAAAACAAGTAATGTAGAAAGGACTCCCTGTTCAATAAATGGTGCTGGGATAACTGGCTAGCCAGATGCAGAAGACTGAAACTGGACCCTTTCCTTATACCATATACAAAGCTCAACCCAAGATGGATTAAATACTTAAATGTAAAACCTAAAACTATAAAAACTCTGCAAGATAACCTAGGAAATATCATTCTCTACATTGGCTCTGGCAAAGATTTCATGATGAAGACTCCAAAAGCAATTACAACAAAACAAAAATTGACAAATGGGATCTAATTAAACTTAAGAGCTCCTGCACAGCAAAAGAAACTATCAACAGAGTAAACAGACAACCTACAGAATGGGAGAAAATATTTGCATGCTATGCACGTGAAAAAGGTCTAATATCCAGGAATCTATAAAGAAACAAACTATAAACAAACTAACAAGCTAAAAACAAATAACCCCATTACAAGATGGGCAAAGGACAGGAACAGACACTTTTCAAAAGAAGACAAACATGCAGCCAACAAGCATATGAGAAAATACACAGCATCACTAGCCATTAGAGATATGCAAATCAAAATCACAATGAGATAACACCTCACACTAGTCAGAATGGCTATTACTGAAAAGTCAAAAAATAACAGCTGATAGTGAGGTTGCAGAGAAAAGTGAATGCTAGTGGGAATGTAAATTAGTTTGGCCAATGTGGAAAGCAGTTTGGTGATTTCTCAGAGAAATCAAAACAGAACTACCATTTGGCCCAGCAATCACATTATTAGGTATATTCCCAAAGGAATATAAATTGTTCTACAATAAAGACCTGCACATATATGTTTATCACAGCACTATTCACAGTATCAAAGGCACAGAATCAGCCTAAATGCTCATCAACAGTAGACTGGATAAAGAAAATGTGGCACATGTACACCATGGAATACTACACAGCCATAAAAAAGAAAGAGATAATGTCTCTTGTAGCAATGTGGATAGAGCTCGAGGCCATTATCCTAAGTAAATTAACACAGGAACAGAAAACCAAATACTGCATCTTCTCACTTACAGGTGGGAGCTAAATACTGAGTACACATGAACACAAAGAAGGGAACAACAGATAATAAGGCCTAGTTGAGGGTGGAGGGTGAGATGAAGGTGAGGATAGGAAAACTACCCATGGAGAACTATGCTTATTTCCTGGATAATGAAATAATCTGCACACCAAACTCCTGTGACATGCAATTTACCTATATAGCAAAACTGCACATGTACCCTTGAACCCAAAATAAAAGTTTTTGAAAAAACAAAAACATAAAAAAGAGCATCACAGTGGAGGTAAGAAAAGTAGATTCTCATTCCATTATCTCTTACTTAATAATTGGGGATCTTAGGCACATAACGACAAGTCCTTCACTCCCAGGGCTGGCCTCCTTAGCAGCAAACATGCTTCCTGTCTAATTGTTTCACCTTCTTTGTGGGGAGTGAGAAACATGATGATTTTGTTTTGTGATACTATTCAGGCAACATTATAACATGGGTATATTATAAGTTAAAAGACTTTTACAGGGGACATAAGGAATATTGCTTCTCAAGTTCTACCAACTGACGTACAAACCAAGACACTCATAACACAAGGATTTTGTGATGAGCATTGCTGGTAGGCAGCTGACTGATCATTTAGTCTTCCTCAAGTGCCATAATAAAATATCTTGTACTGGCTGGCTTAAACAACAGTCATTTATTTGTCATAGTTCTGGAGGCTGAGAAGCTCAAGATCAGGGTGCCAGAGTGGTCAGGTTCTTGGTGATGGTCCTTTTCCTGCCTTGCAGATGGCTGTGTCTTGCTGTGTCCTTACACAGAAGAGAAAAAGAGGGATCTGGTCTCTTCTTCTTCTTATAAGGGCACTAATTCCATCATGGGGGCTCCTTCTTCATGGCTTTATCTAAATCTAATTATTTTCCAAGGCCCCACCTCCACATGCATCACATTAGGAGTTAGGTCTTCAACATATGCCTTTTTGTGGGGAGGACACAAACATTCAGTGTTTGTGAACACTGATCTAAGCCACTCATCAGCTGAGTTGTGTACCAGCTGCTGAGGGACACTTCTATAGGGAAGCTTAGTACTTTTTTCCACATGCATGATCTGTGCAGAGTTTGTTTTGCTTGATTATTCTATGTTTATTTTTTTCTCTTTACCCAGGGAAATTTCCTTGCCTTGTAGGCATAAGTAAATCTCACCTATATATTGTAAAGTAGATGTAGCCTACTCTTAACTCCTTCCTCTGCAGTATTCCCCTACAACACCCAGCCAGAAGTGACTTCACCTTCCTCTGAATTACCATTGGATATGGTTTTGGCTGTGTCCCCACCCAAATCTCATCTTGAATTGTAACTCCCACAATTCCCATGTGTGGTGGGAGGAATCTGGTGGGAGGTGGTTGAATTATGGGGGTGGGTCTTTCCTGTGCTGTTCTCATGATGGTGAATGAGTCTCATGAGATCTGATGGTTTTAAAAATGAGAGTTTCCCTGCACAAGCACTTTTTTTGCCTGCTGCCATCCATGTAAGATGTGACTTGCTCCTCTTTGTCTTCTGCCATGATTGTGAGGCCTTCCCAGCCATGTGGAACTGTGAGTCCAATTAAACCTCATTCTTTTGTAAATTGCCCAGTCTCAGGTATGTCTTTGTCAGCAGTGTGAAAATGGACTAATACACCATTGCACTCAGTCACTGGTCTAAATCATATAGCATGCTCCATGCCATTTATTTCTTTGTCCTTGGTGCATGGAAAAGTCGTTGTAACAATATGAACATTAAAAAAAAGTCTGTTGAATGAATGAATGTTCTATTTTTAAAATAAGCTTTTAATTTTAGAATAGCTTTAGATTTACAAAAAATTGAGAAGCTAGTATAGACAGGCATATACCCCATAACTGGTTTCTGCTATTATTAACATTACACATAATATGGTACATTTGTCACAATTAGTGAACTGATAACACAATATTGTCAATAGGAGTCCATACTATGGTTAGATTTCATTTTTTTCTGTTTTCCCTCAAATTTATTGAGATATGATTGACAAAAATTATATTCAAGATATACAAAGTGATATCTTGATATACATATACATTGTAAAATGATACTATAATCAAGCTAACTAACATTTATTGTCTACCTAGTCACCATTTTGTGTATGTGTGTGTGTGGTGAGAAGACTTGAGATCTACTCTCTCAGTACAAAGAGTAGATCTTTGCAAGAATGTAGATCTTTGCTAAAGGGGAGACGTTGGTCAAAGGGCATACACTTGCAGTTACAAATTTATAAGATGAATCAGTATGCTGGAGACCTAACATATAGCATAGTGATTATAGTTGATAACAATTAATTATGTACTTGAAATTTGCTAAGATATCTTTAGTTTTTTTGTTTTTTTGAGACAGAGTCTCACAGTATTGCTCTGGCTGTAGTGCAATGGTGCGATCTCGTTTCACTGAAACCTCTGCCTCCTGGGTTCACGCAATTCTCCTGCCTCAGCCTTCTGAGTAGCTGAGATTACAGGCGCCTGCCACCATGCCTAGCTAATTTTTTGTATTTTTAGTAGAGATGGGGTTTCACTCTGTTGGCCAGACTGGTCTTGAACTTTTGACCTCGTGATCCGCCTGCCTTGGTCTCCCAAAGTGCTGGGATTACAGGCGTGAGCCATCACACCCAGGCCATCTTTAGTTTTTATCTAATGTCTTTTTTGTCTTTTAGCATCCCATCCAGGATAACACGCAGCACTTAGTCATCGTGTCTCCTTAGGCTCCTCTTCAATCTGATAGTTTGTGAGACTTTTCTTGTTTGTTATGACCTTGATTGTGTTTTGAGGAGTACTGGTAAGGTATCTTGTAAAGTGTCCCATAATTTGGGTTTGTGTGCTGTTTTACTCACGATTAGAAGAGGGTTATGGATTTTGGGGAAGGAAACCACAGAAATAAAGTGCTATTTTTATCACATAATGTCAAGGGTACATACTGTTAATGTAACTTGTCACTGTTGATGTTAACCTGGATCATCTGGCCTAGGTAGTGTTTGTCAGGTTTCTCCACTGTAAAGTTACTCTTTTTTTAAAACTCCCCATCTTGTCACACTGTACTTTTGGAAGAAAGTCATGACGTGTAGCCCATATTTAATGGTTGGGGAGTTATGCTCTACCTCCTTGAGGGCAAGTATGTCCACAGAGTATTTGGGATGCTTCTGCACAGAAGATTTATTTGTTCTCTTTATTTATGGATTGATTCAGTCATTGATTTAAGCAGTATAGACTATGAGTGTTTTATATCCTGGTTAGTAACACAATCTGTTTTTTTTTTTTTTTTCACAACTAGATCAAAACTTCCTAGGTGCTTAGAACTGATTCTTGCTTCTACATCTCCCTGCTTGCCTGATGCAAAACAGATTACCCCCAAAATAGACATTTGTTGGTTGATAGAACTAAAGTAAGAATTAAGTTCCCAGTATCTGTAATGATGTCCCAAAGCAGTGTAATTGATCTGTTGACATTATCGTACTATATGTAACTGCCTTTCTGAAAATGTTATCTGAGGTTGAAAGACCCTTAGAAATCATCTAATACAACCCTTTCGTTTACAATGGTAAAATTTAGGACTGGAGAGGAAATGTATGGACCCATATGTGAGATGAGAACCTACTTTCCTAATCTTCATTGTGATGCTCTTTAGACATAATGCATGCTGTGATAACTACTACAGTATCTAGTGGGTGTAATGTGCTCACCACAGGCTAGTTGAATTTGTGGCTGCAGGCAAAAGTGAGCCATCAAAGAAATTTTGTCAGTTCTGTTTTTGTTTTGCAAGGTGGATTTATACTTTTAAAAGATCTCTGAGGCATAAATGCCAGAAGGAGAGTGGATAGGTTTAAGAATGATGATGAGGTAACCTGCTCAGATAAGAGTAGACCAGATAAGAAACTCTGAGGACCAAGTCAGTGGCAGTGGAAAGAGAAGAGCAGATATATCAAGAGACATTTTGGTAGCATAACAGGTGTATTCTGGCTGCCAAAAAATTAGAGGGTAAGGAAGTAAGGGGTGATAAAGGTGACTCTGAAGTCCTTGGTTTGGGCTTTCCATTATATGGAGAGTGATGTCACCAATAAAGGCATAGCAGGTTTGGAAAGAAATAAACTTGTTAGATGTGATGCCTGATAGGCCGTTAGTACTTCTGGTAAGCAGCAGGAAATTGTATCGAGTTTAGGAGGAAAGCTAAAGCCCATGTGATTAATCTAAGAGTTAATGTCAACTGGTTGATGAAGCCATTGGAAGTGATGAGATCACCAAAGGAATGTAGAAAAAAAGAGAACTGAATTACCTGAATTTACTAAGAATAGAGGACAGAAAAAGCAAAAGGAAGTAAGAAGAAACAATTAGAGAACCAAATGTGGAGTGATTGGGGAAGCCTGGTAAAGAGGGAGGATGATTTGTGTTAAACTCTGCAATAAGATCAAATAAGAGGAGAATTCAAAAGAGGCTGGCAGTACTCAGCCTCTTGGGTTTCAACCTCAGATATCTTTTTCAGAAAGGCAGTTAAAGATACTAAGATAATGTCAACAGATCAATTAGACTGATTTAAGATATCATTACAGATATTGGGAACTTAGATCTTACTTTAGTTTTATCAACCAACAAATGTCTATTTTTGGGGGCATGTACTCAGGTAAGTGGTGACCTTAGCAAGAGTCCTGTCTGTGTAGAGCCGAAAGAGTTGGATATTGCACAAATAAAGGGCAAGATAGATATACAGCATTTTCATTATGGTTCTTACTGGCTCAATTTCCCTTCATTCCAAAGGTTAGAGATAATTGTATGAGAAAGGATTTAAGTTAAATAAGAAGAATGTCTTGTTTTTATGAGACATAGGGATAGGTTAATAGGATATTTGAATCATTTGGGAAACTTTCAAGACTAAAGATGTGGGCAATTTAAGCTGGAATAAGTTAGTCTTTCATGAATAAAGAATGTCTCTAAATTTCCCTCTAAGTCTTTGGCTTATTCCTTAAAGTTGTACATATAAGACTACAAGGGGATAGTTTTTACTTTTGCATGTACTTATAGGATAAATTTGCCCTGTCTGAAAATATTGAATTTTCTAACTTGTTGATTTATTCGGAGGTTTCTGAATATTTCAGTATGCAATCAATTGCACTTTTAATAAACCATAAACAATGTTTACTGCTTTATTTATTGAATTTAATTAAAGTGACTTGATGGCTAACTAGTACAGTGCTTTTGACAGGCCCCAGACACGGGGTCTAATTACTGGAGACAACAATACAGAAAGATGATAAGATGATTGCATTCTTGAAAAATGGAACAAAACAAAGCAAAATAAATTTTTGTTTGTTTGTTTGGAGGCAGAGTTTGCCTGAAAAATAGAAGGCCAATGTTGTGAAAACTTTCCTGTGGCTCTCTGTGTTTTCAAGCAGGTGCAGGCGACACAAGACTCCTTTTAGAGAATAGCCTTCACAACTCCTCACAGCCTCACTGCTGGTTTTGCCCAGAGGTGTAAATAGATTCAAAGGTCATCTGCTTCTTAATATCTCATTTCTCTCCTTTTGGAGTGGTTTCAGTTTGAATTAGCATCATTAAGATGAGGCAGCTCCCCAGTCAATCTGAAAGAATCAAAAGAGCCCTTATACCCCCTACAGAGCCTTTTGCAATCCTCTGGGTCTTAACACTCCAAATGATTTGATTATGTTTGTTTATATAATAGTTGCAATATTGATTCAAACTAGAGGTGGCCAGGAAGGGTCAAACTGTGCTTTATGTTTCCCTTCAGTTGTATATATCATAGCCTATTACTTCCACATCATCTAGAGGAAAGAATTGCCATCATCATCTTTCTAAAACCAAAATGCATTGCAAAAAATTTTATAGACCTTTAGAGAGCTTTGACAAAATTGGTTGGCACAGTAGTAATTTGGTTTTCATGAAATAGTTTTCTTTCATGAATAAATAGCACTGTGTTTACACACAGAGTAAAGCTCACTGAAAATCTTTCTATTTGTTTTTAACAAATTCACTGAAAAATTGACAAAGGAAACATTTATTTTAGACACTGCTAGACAATCCAATAAAGATCCTGGTGAAATAAACTTTTGAGATTTTTTTGGCCGACAGACTGAAAGGTTGTTTTCAATACTTCTTTATGTTTACACATCAAACACCCATAGATGTATTGCAATCTATAATATATAACCCTCACGTTAAAGAAGACCTCTAGCATGAAGGACCAAGTCGGTCTTTTGTACTTGCACTTGGTGTGAGTCCATCGGTACTGGGGGAAAATTATGCCCTAGTAAACAGCTTTGGGTTCATTCCCATTTGCAAGCACTCAGTATAATGTTCCACAAAGAAGTTCAATTAAAAGAATCCACACACTGTTGGTGGGACTGTAAACTAGTTCAACCCTTGTGGAAGTCAGTGTGGCGATTCCTCAGGGATCTAGAACTAGAAATTCCATTCGACCCAGCCATCCCATTACTGGGTATATACCCAAAGGACTATAAATCATGCTGCTATAAAGACACATGCACACGTATGTTTATTGCCGCATTATTCACAATAGCAAAGACTTGGAACCAACCCAAATGTCCAACAATCATAGACTGGATTAAGAAAATGTGGCACATATACACCATGGAATACTATGCAGCCATAAAAAATGATGAGTTCATGTCCTTTGTAGGGACATGGATGAAATTGGAAATCATCATTCTCAGTTAACTGTCGCAAGAACAAAAAACCAAACACCGCATATTCTCACTCATAGGTGGGAACTGAACAATGAGAACACATGGACACAGGAAGGGGAACATCACACTTTGGGGACTGTTGTGGGGTGGGGGGAAGGGGGAGGGATAGCATTGGGAGATATACCTAATGCTAGATGACGAGCTAGTGGGTGCAGTGCACCAGCATGGCACATGTATACATATGTAACTTACCTGCACATTGTGCACATGTACCATAAAACCTAAAGTATAATAATAATAATAATAATAATAATAATAATAATAAATAAATAAAGAAATAAAAAAGAATCCACACAATATCATATGTGCATGTGATGATTAAATGACCCAAAGCTTTTCCATTTCTGGGGACCTCACAATGTGTGTCATCTTTGGATTTTTCACTACCTCTAGAGAGAGCAGGAGACAAGCATGTCCCTGAAGCACTAGGTTTTCAGCAGGAATGTTCATGACTGGGTTGCCTCTGACTCTGGCCAGGGACTCATTAGTTGTCTTTGGCAGGTGTTTGTGCTTGTGTACAGGGAAGGGAGAGATAGGCAAATGACCCTGAGAAAAATTAAAGAGAAAAAAATGCAATGTAGCACTTTGCTGGAAGATCCATACATAGGGAAAGTCAAAGGATAAAATAAAAGTGAGTTTTATGTCATTTTATTCTGAAAATGCAATTTTTGTATTTACTAACTTCCACAATAATGCAATAGTTTTGACATGACAGTTATATTACAAAAAGGCAAATATGATTTAACTAAAATGGCATTGTACTAGCTTTAAACAAAGCAAACATTTGACAAAAGGTGGAGAAAAGAGAAAACCTCTTTTGTTGCCCTACATAAATCCTAATACACTGGAAACAGAAAATCCCTTTAGTGAGAGGGTAATGAACTAATAAATGAAAAAAGAATTCTCATTGAGCTGGAATATTTTTATAAGTATAAGCATTGCAAGGATAGAAATTGTGTCCGAGCTCATCTTACTTTCTGTAGTACCACATGATGTGCTATATATTCAATGAATAGTTTTTTTCTTTTCTTTTTTCTTTTTGAGATGGAGTCTCACTCTCTCGCCCAGGCTGGAGTGCAATGGCGTGATCTCAGCTCACTGCAACCTCTGCCTACCAAGTTCAAGCGATTCTCCTGCCTCAGCCTCCTGAGTAGCTAGGATTACAGATGTGTGCCACCACGGCTGGCTATTTTTGTGTTTATTTTTTTTTTTAGTAGATACGGGGTTTTGTCATTTTGGCAAAGCTGGTCTTGAACTCCTGACCGCAGGTGATCTTCCCGCCTTGGCCTCCCAAAGTACTGGGATTACAGGCATAAGCCACTGCGCCGGTCTCAATAAATATTTTGTGAATGAATAATTTTCAGTCCAGAAAGTTTAAGTGTTCTTTCCTTGTTTAGATGGACTTTTCCAGGACAGATTCCTTTCATACACTGAAAGGGAGATTGGAAACCAGATGATAGAGTTCAAGGGAACTAAGATCAGAAAAGGGGAGAGGACCAGGGCCAGGGAGTACACAGCAGGCTGGGTGTTCTGAGAAACTTGTTATTTTGGTGGGGTAGTTCTAGGTCTAAGAAACTCCTAGTGTGAAACCAAGTGACCCTTGGCATGTGATGCCTAGACCCAAGCAGCTCCAGCTTTGGTCCCACTTTGTTCTGAAGAGCACTTCCAAGTTCTCAGTGGTACTTTCCGATAAAGATCAGTTTGGCGATCCTATCTAATCCACCACTCCCTAAAACTACTGAACTTTAGTGCTGGCTTGGGGAAAATTTTCGGTGTCAAGGGGAAAATTTTCCAACATCCTCCCAAATCCCATCTGCAATTTTAAAAACCTTTCTCTGGCATTTAAGTTTTATTCAATAGAACTTCATTAAAGTTAAATATCTGGCAAAACAAACTTGCCGAGTTGGAGTGAAGCCTGCGTTGTTTCATTGCAGCCACATGCTGATGCTTGAGACCATTTGCAGGGTGAAAAGAAATCTGGAGAGTTTTATATTATTAGAGCAGTGCAAGAAGAAATTTGAGGGCTCAGAGAATTCAAAACCTTCGAAGTTTTGCCCAGATCTCACCATAAATATTGAGAGTGATAACAAGACAAACCACGAGGAGTCATTTAGGCTTAGTAGAGGAAGCTGAACATAACTTCCTTTACATTAATGTGCTGCGGGTTTCTTAAAATTCCTGCTGATCTAATAAAGAAAAAATAAGTTTGCTTTATTCCTTAGGGGGTGCTTGCAAAAGGGAGAAAAAGCTCTTCATGCCTGTCTTCAAACTATAACCTTCCCTCCTTCCTTCCCTCCCTCCCTCCCTCCCTCCCTTCCTTCCTTCCTTCCTTCCTTCCTTCCTTCCTTCCTTCCTTCCTTCCTTCCTCTTTTCCTACCTTTCATTAATTCCTAAACACTTTCTGAGAACCTATTGTGAAGATGTTAGGTAGTCTGAGGCATATAGGACACAACTCTTACCTTCATGGAAATGAATATGCAAATGATATTCAAAGTATGCTGGAATGTGTAATGTCCTTCATTCAGAGCTTGCTTGCAAGGGAGGCCATGGAGAGGGGCCCTTGGAGGGGGGGAGCTCCCGCATGAAGGGTAGGCCCATGGAAAGTGTGGCAAGAAGGCAGCTGGACCACAATGTGCGTGAGATTTGGTATTTTTTAAAAAGAAATGAAATAGAACACTAAGTTCATGACTCTGGCATCCTATATGAACTATGAAAGCTTATGGTGAGTATATTTCAAAGGAAAGAAAATTCAACATACAAAGAATGGGAAGCTAACATTACCCTGGTGGCTGTGCAGATTTCATCTTCATTATTTCAATTAGCCCTCACGATAAGCTTATGAGGCATGCATTTTTCCTATTTCCTTTTTAGTTGTAGAAACTAAGCCTCAGAGATTCCCAAATTGTTTAAGCTAAACTGTGACTGTAAATTCTGTTCTGTCTGACTCTGACATTTCTTTGGGATTGGAGAGGCTACAAAACATGATGGGGAATCTGAAAAAAAAAATTAAAAAGGATTAGACAAGGATCTCTTTTGGTACCTTCTCACAACATCGGGAATATGATGAAAATGGCTTTCTTATTTCTGGTGCTCTGTTGCACACAACAAATCCCTTTATAATAAGAATTAGATGAGTTCTTGTAATATCTTTTAGAGTAGCCAAACAATTATTTTCCATGGCAATCTTCAAACTTATTAAAATATCAACCATCCCAGGGAAGATTCAGATATAACTAGATAACTTCAAAACAGAAAATGAAAACCACTCAAAGAAACATTGTTATGAAGGCCATATAAATCAAATGTCATATATACCTTTTATTAATAAATAACGTGAACCATTTACTACCTTCTCAAATAGTTAAGTGAATATTTTAGAAGACTTTCTAATTGCAATGTCATTGCCTTTCCATTCCTTAGTGCTTAGCCCTCTCATTTGAGATCTACTGGAGGGCAACATTTACAAATTAGAAACATAATTGAAATCTACTGCTGAATAAATTGATGTTTACCACTACATAAAATTAGTGCAATCGTTTTAAATGGTATGGAATCTATTTTCTTTTCACTTCACTGGCTTCTTGTATGATGGAATTGTAGCTGGAGATGACTCTCAGAAAAACAAACTTTCCCCTTCGATATTCTCCCAAACGAGTACTATGAGAAAAGGAATGGTGACATTACTGGGGAAGCACAGGATGCTGTGGCCTTCCATGATGATGGGTCCTTCCTAGTTCTCTTAATTTTGAATCAAAGTGGACTAAAGATATTGTTGGGAGACTAACTCCATCTGAACAGATGACAAAAACATGAATAATTGAAAGATGTGAACAGAGTGAATTTACATTGGACCAGTACAAAAATAATGCTGAATTCATAAGTGTTAAAAATTACTCGTTAAATTCAAAGTTTTTAAAACAAATGACTCTGCAAGACACTATTAAGAGAATGAAAAACATAAGCCATAGACTGGGAGAAAATATTTGCAAATCACATACCTGATAAATACCCAGAATATTCAGAATATATATATCTAGAACATACAAAAACTATTAAAATTAAACAAAAAGAACAAACAATCCAATGAATAATGGCAAAGATCAAATAGGCACCTCCCCAAAGAAAATATACAAATGAAAAATAAGCACACGAAAAAAGATACCCAACATAATTTGCCATTAAGGAACTGCAAATTAAAACAGCAATGAAAAATATTACACATATATTAGAATTACTAAAATCCAAAATCTGACAATATCAATTACTACTAAGGATACTGAACAACAGAAAGTCTCAATCATTGCCGGTGGAAAATAAAAATGACACCACTGCTTTGGAAGACAGGTTGGTAGTTTCTGCCAAAACTAAAATCTTACCATATATGCTCTTAGATATTTACACAATTGACTTGAAAATTCATATGCAGGGATGTTTATAGTAACTTTATGAATAATCACCAAAACTGTAAGCAACTAAGGTGTCCTTCAATAGGTAAGTAGATATAGTCCATCCATACAATGGAATATTACTGAGTAATAAAAATAAATGAATCATCAAATCTCGAAGAGACACAAAGAACCTTAAATGCATACTGTTAAGTGATAGAAACCAGCTTGAAAAAAACCATATGCTCTATGATTTCATTTTTTATAGATATTCTAGAAAAGACAAAACCTTAGACATTATATAGTTCAGTCATTGCCAGAGCTTTGGGGAAGGAGTAAGATTGGTTAGATAAAACACAGGGGGTTTTAGTGGTGGTGAAACTATTATATATCATACTGTAATGGTGGATATATGAAATTATACATTTGTCAAAACTCATAAAACTGCTTAACACAAAGAATGAACCCTAATGTAAACAATGGACTCTAGTTAATAATAATGTATCAATATTTGTTTATCAATTGCATCATACTAAGGAAATATGTTAATAATAGGAGAAAACATGAAAACAGTGAGCAGCCAGGAAAAGAGGCATATGGTGGTTCTCTGTAATTTCTGCTAGATTTTTCTGCAAACATAAAGCTTCTCTAAAAATAAAATTTATTAATTAAAAGAAAAGGTGCAGACCTAAATAATTTTGGAAATGAGGGGAGACTAAGAGTAAAGATGAAAGGAACTATATATATATACTGTAGTCTAGTTGATAAAGTTGCTCCTCCTGGCAGTACAGATGAACAATTCTGAAACCACTATGCATGTATACTAGGATTGAACAAATAGGTAATGTATGTCTGGATGGCAGGAGAAGGTTTCTTATTGTTGTTATAGGAAGTTACAAGTAAGCAAAGGGGGAAGACAAGAATAAATCATTTAGTACTGGATTACAGTTGGATACCTCAATATGAACTCATACTTAGTTCAATATAGATACAAATAACTAAATATAGAAATAATAGTAGATATCTATGTATACATGAGTTAGTGCATATACATATATTTCTGAGCTCCATTTACTGAGAGGACCTAGAAGCAATGACAATGCAGATGCAATGAGCACATCCAGAGCCCAGACCTTGGTTTAAAATGCCATTCTCTATGTAAGGAAACCAGGCCTCCTTGGAGAAGTGGCTAACTCTAGAGCAGGGCCAGGGAATACACAAAATAGGCTTAGACTATATTATAGTAACAGAAAATAAAGAAAAGCTAAAGAGAAAATCTAACGGGGCTATGTCAAAGGATCCAGAAACCAAGAAAGAACTCTCGATGGCTAAAGTTGGAACAATTTGAGCAACAAAATTAACAACATAGTATTAGATTGTAATCAAGGTATAAAATAAATACCTATGAGTTCATAATGATATAAATATATGATTCAATAAACAAATAAATGAGAGGCAATAAACAAATCTTATTTGTAAAATTTCAAATAATTTATGTAGACACTTTACTCTCAAGAAGGTGAAGCATAATTCTCCCACTCCTTAAATGTGGGATAAATATAGTGACTGTCTTCCAAAGAGTACAGTATGAAAAATGTGGAAAAATAGTTCCTTTGCAGTGCAGAAACCTGAGAAACACTATCTCAACCATGTGATCAAGCTTAACATCAACATTGATGTCACATTGATAATGGGTGCCCTTGACATGATGTGATAAAATTGACACTTTACCTCTGTATCTTTCTCCCCAAAACCCACATCTCCACTCCAATCATGAGAAAAACATCCAACAAACCCAAATTGAGGAACATTCTACAAAATATCTGATCAGTCTTCCTTAGAGACACCAAAACCAAAGAAAACCTGAGAAACTGTCACGGTCTAAATAAATTTGAAAATTAAATATAATGTGGTATAGCAAATAGGATCTTGGAACAGCAAACATCACATTAGATAAAAACTAAATAAATATGAATACAGCATGGACTTTACTTAGTGATAATGTGTCAGTGCTGGTTATGACGTTACTTGTGAAAAACACACCATATGAGATCTTAACAACAGAGGAAAATGGATGCTGGGCATGTAGGAAGTCTCTGTAATATCTTTGCAACTTTTCTGTAAATCTAAAACTACCCTAAAATAAAAAGCTTATTAAAAAATATATTTAAAAAACCAAAAAAGAAGAGTATGAACATAAGAATAACCTGAATCTGGGACGTAAAATGGCTAGAAAGTGATTGCGATAATATCAATACAAAGGAAAATAAAAAATATCAAGATGGAAGTATTTACAGAATTGTGGAATGACTGTGAACACTTTGGTTTTAAATCTATTTGGGGATATATGACAAGTTTGGAAATTATCCTTGGTATATGTTAAAACAGAGTTTAAATGGCATTCTCTTTTTTTAAAAAAATTTATTTTATCTTGAGGGAGTGCACTTGCAAGTTTGTTACCTGGATATATTGTACGAAGTTGAGGTTTAGGGTATTAATGATCCCATCACCCAGGTACTGAGCATAGTATTCAGTAGTTAGTTTTTCAGCCCTTGCCCTCTCTCTTGCTTCCCCCCTTTAGTAGTCTCCAGTTTCTATTTTTGCCATCTTTATATCTATGAGTACCCAAAGATTAGCTCCTACCTGTAAGTGAGAACATGTGGTATTTGGTTTTCTGTGCATGTATTAATTCACTTAGGATAATGGCCTCCAGCGGCATCTATGTTGCTGCAAAGAACGTGATTTCATCCTTTTCATGGCTGTGTAGTATTTCATGGTGTATATGTACTACATTTTCTTTATCCAATCCATCATTGACGGGGACCTAGGTTGATTCCACATCTTTGCTATTGTGATACATTCCCTTTTTTAAATTTTAACACCATTACCCTATTTCTGGTCTTTTTACCTTATATATTCCAAAATTACATTTCCATTTTTATCTCTCACTCATTTAAACAAACCTATCTTCCAGGCAAACTGGTCTACTCACCGCCTGTTAAATATGCATGAAGGTCCTTCTGCTTGAGTTATTCTCTTCACTTGAATGTGCTCTTCTCTTGCAGTTCCAATCATCTATCCTGAAGTTCTTACCATCCAAAAAGAATTCCTGGGCTTGCCTTGATTTCCCCAGATAAAAGGGACCCCTTTCTTCTCTGACCCACGAAGTCACTCTGTACTGCTCACATCAGCTGTATATGGCTTTGTATTGTGGTATATGTTACCTAGCTCCCCTATTGGCTATTAAACACTTAAGAATGAGGACCTGGTTTTTACATCTTTGCAGTTCCTTTGGTTCTCTTCATAGGTATTTACAAACTATTGATCTAGTGAATGTTATCAATGTTGGGCAGTCGTTTTCAGTTAAAGAGAAAAATGAAACCATATCAATTGGACTAAATTAAATATAAAAATTTTGATTATTCGTAACAGAAGCCATTTGCTGGAAAGGGACTGCTACATTTCCCCCACATCTGTTATTATTGTGGTTTCTCCATTTGTAGTTGAAAATGCAGAGTCAATGCACGTCAGGTAATGCCTCTTGTGTGTGAGCCATTATTACAATAATTAATAACAATGGCAGCTCAGTTGATAGGAACTTGGCAATGTGTGTACCCTTATCTTCAAAGCTCCAAATGGTTTGGAATTTGGCTTTTTGTAAAACCGTTTAATAAGAAAGTGTGTGTTTAGAATCTATTCCCAAAGACTGACCCTTATCTCTGAAGTCCTTAATGAGAAAGCACCTGACAAATTGACTGGCTCACTCCACTCCTCCACATAATTTCCCTTCCTACCAAGTGAGTTTCTTGCAGTCTGTACTTCTAACTTAGAAAGTGTTGAATGATGAACAGTCTGAGGCCAATGTCTGACGATTCAGAAAGCTGTCTTCAAGAGGTGATTTCACAAAGTAAAATTAACTTACTGAAAAAGTGGAAAACCAATCAACCTTTTTTTATTGGAGCAATTAACTATTTGATGAGTTTCACTTGACTGAATTGAGTGATGGTTTTAGTACTTCCTAACTGCCTCAAAAAGGAATCTTGATGGTGACTGCAATTTTTTTGTTTAATGAAATATAGTTCCACAAAACAGCAAATGCAAATAGACAGAAATCAAATGTATCATCAATCAACACAAGTATTATTTAAGTCTATTCATAAAACTTATAATTAAAATTTATTATGTATTTATTAACAATAAATATTCAATAAGTAGCTAACGTTGGTAAGGTTAATATTGTGACAAAAACACAAAAAATGTAAATGAAAATATCTGGCCTCATTTCACTGAGAATATATTTTAAAATATAGGCAAACTTTTTCATGTGAAAAGAACTCACCCAAATGTTGCTAGAAAAATTGTAATCGCTGACTCTACTGTTATTATCAAGAGAAATAATTAGTAGTTTATTACACTACAAAAATATTTCTATTGTGGGAGATGGAAATTTCAAAATGATGTGAAAGTTTAGAACATGTTAGGTAACTTTTAAATCATGTGTTCAAAAATATTTATTCTTTAAGGAAAACGCTCAAAAATAAGTTTAAGGGGTTAAGAGTTTAATGGGAAATGGAGAATTGATAATGTGAGGACTACTCATTCAAGAAGCTTGGCTGAAAAGAATGAGATCGGGAGGACAGTATGTAAGAGGGATCACAAAGTAAAGGAAACTTAAAAAGGTGAAAACAAAAAACCAATAGATAAGCCTGATCATTTTAATAAGCTGAGAGATAGTGTCAGTCATGAAGAAGAGACTAAGAATTCCGTGAGAGAAGGAGAATGGAGCAGAGTGGAAGGTGTCAAGGGCAAAAATAGACAAGTTGTCCTTGAATAAAATGATTCCTTGTCCAGGAGACTGGAAGGAAGAGGAAAAGATGGGTGGAAACGCGGACCCTGTTAGAAGTTAAGCACTTGAGAGGAGAGTAAAGATTTGGAATAAAGGCCAGCCAGATGAGAGAGGCAGAAAAACAAAGGATCAATAAATAAATACAGTGCTGAGCCAGACTGGAAACCCCACACATTGTAGGGGCACTAATATGTATGGTGTTTTTATGATATTCTTTTGCCGTGCTCAACCATTTGGGTAAATAATGGTAATAGTAACGTACTATGATAAGAACTTTACTTAGATTAGCTCATTTAGTCTTCACAAGTAGCCTCTGAAATAAGCACAATTATTATTTTCATTATATCAATGAGGAAATTGAGGCTTTCAGTGAAGAAATTTGCTTAAACATACATAACTGGTAAGTATTAAAACCAATATTTATTCGAACCCAGGCAGTCTGGCTTAGAGAGTAGGTTTATGCTGGCTCGATTATATTTGTAGGTATATTGTTTTAAATCAGGGACTTGAGTCGTCAAATGCAAACAAAAAAACAACCAAACAAACAAAAACACTAAAAAAAACAAAACAAACAAACAAACAACAACAACAAAAACCAACCAGTAAGGCAAGGGGATTCAACTGTTATGATGGCTCATAGAACTGTTCAGGGGACTAACAATGCAGCCCAAGCTGAATAAGGAAGGATTCCACGAAGGATATCTCACTGGTAACCTATGGAGGACCCAGAAGATTATGAGCAGAGGACTGGATGCTGGAGGTTTCCTAGGTGATGTATTTCTAAGTGGTGATAGGGTTCAGGCTGGCACCACTGGGTATGAGTAGCTGGAGTGGATGATGTAGAGAGGAAATGAAAGACTCAGGAGGATTTGAGGAGCTAACAGAGTTATGATGAATTCTTATTTATAAAGAAGACTATGTGCTAAGGAATATTTATTTCTGAAAGATTGCTTTCATTTAGCCGATATTTATGTACCTGCTTATAATACAGGCGGGGTTCTAGTTGGTCAGGATACAACAGTGGGCAAAAAAAACAAAGCTGTTTCCTCATGTAGTTTACATTCTAGTATTTATATGCCAGGTAGTGGTAAGGGCCTAAGAGGAAACATTAAGCAGAGGAAGTGTGATGGTTAATTTTATGTGTCAATTTGACTGGATTATAGGATGCCCAGATGTCTGGTTAAGCATTATTTCTGCATGTTGTCTGTGAGGGTGTTTTTGGAAGAGATTAGCATTTTATTCAGTGGATTGAGTGAAGTGGAGTTGTTTTCTCCAATATGGATGGGCATAATTTAATCAACTGAGGGTCTGAATAAAACAAAATGGTGGAGAGAGAGGGAATTTGCCCTCTCTTCCTGATTGCTTGGACTGGGACATTAGTCTTCTCCTGTTCTTGGAGGTCTGATTCTCAGGCCTTCAGACTTTGAACTCTTCTGCACCATGGACTCTGGCTTTCAGGCCTTCGAAGTATGCCACTGGCTTTCCTGTGTCTCCAGTTTGCAGACTGCAGATCATCAAATTTCTTACCCTTCATAATTACATGAGCCAATATCTTATAAGAAATTATCTATCTATCTATCTGTCTGTCTGTCTGTCTATCTATCTATCTATCTGCCTATCTATCTTTCTATCTATCTATCTATCTAGCTATCTCTATCCATATCCATCCATCCATCCATCCATCCATTTGTTCTGTTTCTCTGGAGAATGCTGATTAATATAAAAGAAGAATAGGGCTGAGCATGATGGCTCACTGCAATCCCAGTACTTTGGGAGGCCAAGGGAGGAGGCTAGGAGTTTGAGACCAGCCTGCACAACAAAGTGACACCTATCTCTACAAAAATAAAAAATTAGCCAGATATAGTGGCTCATGACTACAGTCCCAGCTACTTAGGAGGCTGAGGCAGGAAGATCACTTGAGCTTAGCAGTTTGAGGCTGTAATGAGCTATGATTGTGTCACTGCATTCCAGCTTGGGTGACAGAGTGAGAGACTGTTTCACACACAGACACACACACACATACACACACACACACGCAAATAGGTATTGTCAGGGTAATGGATGTGACTGCTATAAAGGGTGATCAGGACCCAATGAGAGACCTGTGTAGCTTAAAGGATTGAGTAATTATTTAAAGAGATGTTGAAGAGTGTGGGGGGAGATGTCCTGTTTTGTTGGGGTCTGAGCATGAGTGACATCTGTGACCAATTAATTTCAAGATGCTCTTCAGATATCCAAGAGTGATATTGACTGTTAAGTAAAAGTTGAATATAAGATTCTGGATTTCATAGAGAAATTCATAAGTCTGGGTCTGAGATATAAATTTGAAAATCATACAGATGATACATAAAATCATAAAAAATGAATGTGATCCTTAAGGACGAGAGGACAGGTAGAGATGAGAGATACTCAGATGACTCTATGCAGAGACACTACTGAAAGATAGGGATATGATAAGCATCCAGAAAGGAGACTGACTGAGAAAAAGTCACCAGAGAAAAAGGAGAAAAACCAAAAGAGTGATGTCAGAGGCTGTGTGAAGAATGCATTTTAAGATGGAGTGATTAATATTCAAATATTGCTGAGGAGTAAACGAAAATGAAGACTGAGAACTCACCAGTGAATATAGCAATGAGGAGGTCATTAGTGGCTTTGACGGAGCAGCCTGATTGGTGATGGGTCAGTAGAGAATGGAGGAAATGAAATGGAGAAAGTAGCAACACATCTTCCTAGGAATGTTTCCATCAAGCAGAGCAGAAAAATATGACCATCGGGGAAGAAGGTAAGACCCCAGGAATTTTTTAAAGCTTAAGGTGAAAAAAATTGCAGCATATTTGGGGGTTGATGGAAGCTAACTAGTAGAGAAGGATAAACTGATGATGCAGGAGAGAGAGGGACAATTGTTGGAGCATTGCTGAGACATAAATGAGAGGCAATGAAATGCAGACACAGGTAGAGGGGTTGCCCTTGGGAAAACAAACTATCCATCTATAGTTGCAACTCTAAAGTTGTGAAGAGGCTGGAATGCTAACTGATTGGTGTCAGGGACACTATTTATTCTGGACCTTCACTTAGTACTGCTAAGCATAGTATAAATCTCAGTAAGTAATGGTTAATAAAGTTGAACATAGAAACTTTATACAGTGAATTGCATTTCAGCTGTCAAGGAGAAGACAACTGAATCACTGAATGAGCAATGCTAATAAATTATGACAGTTAAAAATCTGTGTGGTAAGCTATGAAATCAGTATTTAGTGTGACTTTCACTTTCAGAAGTGAGATTCCTTTATTGAAAACTACAGTCTGTGAAATGGGGGTTATTACTTCCCCCCAACCTCCCATCTCTTTTGCTGATGAAATAAATTTGGTTTTCACCCACACTGGTGTTCTACTAATTATATTTTATGGTTGTTTAAAATTTCTTCCTTGTATCTTACCTCTGTACATAGAACCTACTTTTGCAAACAGAGGAAAGCTATATATTCTTTTACCTTTTTATTTTCAGAAAATGAGGTGTGTTACAGTGGAGAGATATCTGAAATAGGAATCAGGGCTGTGTTTCTTGCCCTGGATCTGCCACTAACTCACTGGCAATTGGCTTCCTCTCTGGAAAATGAAGTAGTTGGTCCAAAGGATCTGTAAAGTCCCTCCTGGATCCAAAAAATGAAATCATAATAACAATCTAAATAATTCATAAATTCACAGCTGATGCCCTTTATTTTTATATGCCCATAATATTCTATGTCAAGAAAAGTCACATTTATATTGTGATATTACCAATCACCCATGCATTAATATCTTACAGGGTTGTGGTGAAGATTAAAGAGAAAATGTGAAAGAAATTCACAAACTGTAAAGTGAAATAATGTCAGTCATTAATAACACATAGGCACTGAAATATTACATCCATTACTATCTTCCAGACTCTGCTTTTACTATTTGGCTTTTTGGATATCCAATAAAGTTCATATCCAAGGAATGCAAATGGGGAAGGAGGAGGTTTTATTTGAAGAAAGCCTACAATTGCCTTTTTTACTTTCTTGTTGAAAATAGCCTTAAGCTACCACAGGAGTAAAAAGATTTAGGGAAAGGCATTGAGGTAAGTGTAATGACTGGATGTACTGGTGTTAATTTAGCCTCAAACATTACATCTGCATCAGAGTAGCATGGAAAGCCTATTGTCAGGTTTTATAAAATGTCCAGCACTATTTGAAAAACAAAAACTAGGTAAATTAAAAATTATAATTAATTAATGTGATAATTTAAAGTTTTAAGGCTAGATTAACAATCTACCTTAATCTGTTATCATAGCTACACTTTTACTTCCTTCCCAAGTTATTCCTTTCTGCATATGTCTCATGTATTTTTCTATTTGTATACATTCCTTTATTCCTTTTTAGGAAGAAAATTTAATAATGAGCATAGATCTGGCAGTCTGTATTTTTTTTTTTTTTTTGGTAATAAGAATTGTGCCTACCTGCCAGATAAATTGTTGAAATGGGTATGCTATCACACCAATGATAGCAATGACCATAGATCTTAGATTTGTATGGCACTTAATTTTTTCAGAGCAGCTTTACAATTATCTCTCTTATTTTTTCCAACAATACCACTTATGAGCCATATGACCAGACAAACCACTTAACCTCTCTGTGCCATAGCTTTCTTACCTTTAACATACGAGTCATATTAGTACTTCTCTCAGAATTGTGTGAAAATTAAATAAGTTAATCTACAAAAAATATTTAATTTACAAAATTAAATTTATTTAATTTATTTAATCTACAAAAAATAATTATATGCTTAGCATATAGTAAGCACTCAATAAACATTTATCATGAGTTGTGAATGTCAAAAAATGTTGATGATGATGATAATGATGATGATGATGACTTTTTACCAGTGGTTTAGAGATTATAAATGTATTAGGTCCAAGTGCCATTTTGCACACTGATGAATAGTGCCACTGATTCACCAACCATAAGGGTTATAAACTGCGTGCCTAAAAGCTGTCCAGCAATAATATGAGTAAAACGTATTAGGACTGATTTTGGCAAATCGAGTAGCCTGCACCTCTAAAACCAGCAAGCCCTACTCAGCCCCAGGCAATGTTGCCATATGGAGTACAATCCTAATATTGCCATGTTGTCCAATTTCTCTTAAAGGTAGAAATTTATATTTTTATTTAATCTTCTAACTTAAAAAAAGATTGGCAAATTATTTGAGTTTTTTATAAAACATGGTGTAGGCCAAACACACACCAATCCATGGAAGGACTTAGAACTATGAGAGGCAGCTTCCTGATGGGTTTTCATCACTGTAGTGCACACAGTAGGTCCTTGATGGAATCTTGATTGACTGTAAAAATTGAGGAATCATAGTTAATTGAAAGATTGAGGCAATATTCTAAAATAGATGTGAAATCAGTATGTTGAAGTGATATCTGCACTCTTGCAGCTGTTCATTGCACTGTTCATTGCAGGACTATTTACAATAGCCAAGATATAGAATCAACTTCAATGTCTATCTATATATCAATGGATAAAGAAAATATGGTATATATACACAATAAAATAATGCTCAACCTCAAAATAGAAGGAAACCCTGTCATTTGCAGCAACATGGATGAAACTGGAGGATATTTTGCTAAGTGAAATAAGCCAGGCAAAGAAAGACAAATACTACATGATCTCACTTATATGTGGAATTTTAAAAAGTAGAACCCACAGAAAGAGATAGTACAATGGTAGTTACCAGAAGTTGGGGATGGGGTGGGGGATGGGAAGATGTTGGTCTTAGGGTAGAAAGCTTCAGCTAGCAGGAGAAATAAGTTTTTGAGATCTATTGCACAGTATGGTGACTATAGTTAATAATGTATTATGTATTTCAAACTTGCTAAGAGTAAATTTTAAATATTTTCACCACAAAAACTAACTGTGTGAAGTGATGGATATGTTAATTAGCTTGATTTAATCATCCCACAATGTTTACATACATCTAAACATCACATTGCAGCCATAAATGTATATAATTTTTATTTGTTAATTAAAAATAATAAGAAATGTGTTAGTTTCATAATTTGAAATTTTCCAGATATCATCCTGTTATTGATTTTTAGTTTTTTAAATTGTGGTCAGAGAAAATGTTCGTATGACTTGAATCCTTATAAGTTTATTAAGATTTGTTTTACGGGCCAGAATATGGTCTTTCTAGGTAAATGTTTTATGTCTACTTAGAAAGATTGTGCATTTGGTTGCTCTTTGGTGTAATGCCTTATAAACAGCAAGTAGGTGAAAAAAAATAGCCATGTGAGACTCTCAAGGGGAGCTGGTAATTGACGGATAGGAAAATATAAAATAATAGCTAAAGATCAAAGAGGCACCATCTGGGTAGTGTGGACACCATCCCCAGAGGGGTCTTGGGATACAGTAAATTGCGTTCTTGTAGATTTCCTGATTCTTTGGGAGAAAGGATGATGGGCAGGAAAGTAGGCAAGAAGATGGGAAGTGCCGCAGGAGGAAAGAGCAAACCCCAAAATAAGAGATCAGTTCTTCCTAGATCCCTAAGTCATGCTTGTCCATTTTACCAGGCTATTTCTTTTTTTTTTTTCTTTTTTTTTTCTTTTATTATTATTATTATTATTATTATTATACTTTAGGTTTTATGGTACATGTGCGCAATGTGCAGGTAAGTTACATATGTATACATGTGCCATGCTGGTGCGCTGCACCCACCAACTTGTCATCTAGCATTAGGTATATCTCCCAATGCTATCCCTCCCCCCTCCCCCCACCCCACAACAGTCCCCGAAGTGTGATGTTCCCCTTCCTGTGTCCATGTGTTCTCATTGTTCAATTCTCACCTATGAGTGAGAATATGCGGTGTTTGGTTTTTTGTTCTTGTGATAGTTTACTGAGAATGATGATTTCCAATTTCATCCATGTCCCTACAAAGGACATGAACTCATCATTTTTTATGGCTGCATAGTATTCCATGGTGTATATGTGCCACATTTTCTTAATCCAGTCTATCATTGTTGGACATTTGGGTTGGTTCCAAGTCTTTGCTATTGTGAATAATGCCGCAATAAACATACGTGTGCATGTGTCTTTATAGCAGCATGATTTATAGTCCTTTGGGTATATACCCAGTAATGGGATGGCTGGGTCAAATGGAATTTCTAGTTCTAGATCCCTGAGGAATCGCCACACTGACTTCCACAAGGGTTGAACTAGTTTACAGTCCCACCAACAGTGTAAAAGTGTTCCTATTTCTCCACTGCTCAAGGAAATAAAAGAGGATACAAACAAATGGAAGAACATTCCATGCTCATGGGTAGGAAGAATCAATATCATGAAAATGGCCATCCTTCCCAAGGTAATTTACAGATTCAATGCCATCCCCATCAAGCTACCAATGACTTTCTTCACAGAATTGGAAAAAACTACTTTAAAGTTCATATGGAACCAAAAAAGAGCCCGCATCGCCAAGTCAATCCTAAGCCAAAAGAACAAAGCTGGAGGCATCACACTACCTGACTTCAAACTATACTACAAGGCTACAGTAACCAAAACAGCATGGTACTGGTACCAAAACAGAGATATAGATCAATGGAACAGAACAGAGCCGTCAGAAATAATGCCACATATCTACAAGTATCTGATCTTTGACAAACCTGAGAAAAACAAGAAATGGGGAAAGGATTCCCTATTTAATAAATGGTGCTGGGAAAACTGGCTAGCCATATGTAGAAAGCTGAAACTGGATCCCTTCCTTACACCTTATACAAAAATCAATTCAAGATGGATTAAAGACTTAAATGTTAGACCTAAAACCATAAAAACCCTAGAAGAAAACCTAGGCAATACCATTCAGGACATAGGCATGGGCAAGGACTTCATGTCTAAAACACCAAAAGCAATGGCAACAAAAGCCAAAATTGACAAATGGGATCTAATTAAACTAAAGAGCTTCTGCACAGCAAAGGAAACTACCATCAGAGTGAACAGGCTATTTCTAAATTAAGGTAACAACTGCACAGCTTTTTACAATATACAGAACATTAGTTGAGCCTTGCTTGCAGGTGTCAATATAGTATTTGTCTCTACTACAAATTCAGGTGGTGATTATTGATGCTCTGCCTGTGATTAGGAAAGTAGTAGAGTTTGAAGCTACCATTTTAGAGCCAAATAAATGCGGTTCTCTGACTTCATAGGCAGGAAAAAAAGCTTGTCAATGATGCAGGCAAATGACTCACTTTTGATGTGATTCCATTTTATGGAACCTTCAATTCTTTATGACTTAAAAAAACCGTTTTAAATCAGTTAAGTTCTATTTCTTTGATGATTCTTTATCACAGAGGGAGACCCTTAGATAATTGCAAAGGGATGAGTCATAATGAGTTTTCATTGATGCATGTTGCCTCTCATCACCAATTCCACTGATACCCTATAGGGAGAATAAAGAGCCTCTCATCTCACTATTTGATGGCATAAAAGGGCCTACATCTGACACCTAGAGCTTTAGCCCGCCCTTTCTGAACCAGATAGACTTGCCTAGAGACAGAAGGGAAAAGGGCTTTGTTCCCTGACCCCTCCTCCCTAGGAAAGCTCTAATCCAGTCAATTTTATTCCTGATGGATTAGAGAATACCCAGACACTGTGCTGCATCATTATCCTTCCAGACATTTGTCCCACATTTGCACCTGCTCTCACTTCCTATTCCATTGAGACAGAAGACTTAAATGTGGTCCAATCCTATGTTGACTGTGAAAGGTTTCTTTGTTCTTGTAATATTAGCTATTCCATCATCAGTTCACCTGGGATTTAACCATAAGACAGAATTTTACCCTTTGGTTCCACAAGTAATTGAGAAATGAGTGTTTAAAAAAGGTGTAAACGACATAGGAATTTTTTTCCTTCAATTTTTGAATCCTCAAATCCTACAGCACCTGATGACTACAAAGCACTCAATAAATGTTTGCTGAACCAGGCAGGGGACTCCGGAAATGTTTGTGTATGTGTACATGTATGAGTTTTGAAGATACACTTATATTTAGATAACTTTATGGATTTGGAGGAGTCTGATAAGGATACTATTGAATTAATACGATACTCCACTGATATAGAATAGTGAATCCTGGTAACTATAACTATCTTCCAGAATTCCACAAGTAAGTGAATAGAGGCTTTTAAATAACAGGAGAGAGAATAAGCTGTCCCAAAGCCTATGTACTTGCAAGATATGTACACAGTGCCAAAATTACTGAATTAAAGAGCTTGGTCTTTTAGTTTTAATCTTTACTTTGTTTTATTTATCTGGATTACTGAGAGTTTCTTGATTTCCCCTAAAATTTTGCACTAGATACTTGTTTATGAGCTTAGTGTGTCAACTACTGAGCCCCAATGTCAGTAAGCTTCTATAGAGTTTGTGTAACCAATGCTTTAAGTACCTGATGGTACAGATGAGCTGTTGCATTTGTAAACTCATCTTCAGGAATGACATTCTTGAAGCTTGTTTAAAATGGTTTTTGCAGTTTTTACTGCTTTTTACTTAGAATTAAGCATCCAGTGCCATCATACTGTAACTGCCATTGATAAATCTTATTATTATTATTATTTGTTTTTTGGAGACATGGTGTCACTCTGTCAACCCAGAGACAGAGCCCTTCTCCTTTCTGTCTCTATGTAAGCCCATCTGGTTCAGAAAGGGCAGGCTAAAACTCTAGATGTCAGGCATAGGCCTTTTTATGCTATCAAATAGTGAGATGAGAGGCTCTTTATGTTCCCTGTAGGATTTATGTGTGGAATTAGTGATGAGAGGCAATATGCACCAGAGGAGTGCAGGGCACAATCATAGCTCACTGTATCCGCAAACTCCTGGGCTCAAGTAACTCTCCCACCATCACTTCCTGAGTAGCTGGGACTACAGGGACATGCCACCATGCTTGGCTAATTTTTTTATTTTTATAAAGACAGGGGTCTCACTATGTTGCCCAGGCTGATCTTGAACTCCTGGCTTCAAGTGTTCCTCTATCTATCAATGAGTTTTCACTGATGCTCAAGATCAAAGAGGCACCTGGCCTCCCAAAGTACTGGAATTACAGGCATGAGCCATGCCAATGACTGATAAATCTTAAAATGAAAATCACAAACATATATCTGCCAGAAAAAATAGGTGGATGGAATTTGTCAACAACTGTTTAATTATTGATTTCTATGAGTTTGATTTTATTTTGCTATCTAGTGTGCTTTAGGCAATAAGTTCTCATTAGTCATCAGCATTTGGGGGTCAAAATATCAGCCCCATTAACCTTCCTTTTCAACTACATTGAAACATATATAATGCCAGTCCCTTTGGACCACTCTATGATAGTGTTTTTAAGCAAAATATTTGCTACCAGAAAGCAATATATTTAGTTACTATTTTACAAAAGTCACATTTTCCACAAATTATTTAGTTCATAGAAATGTTTTTACCTTTTAAATTGTAAGTACCTCTGAATGCTTTCAACAATTAATGGTATTCAGTGGTTTCATCACGTGGATGAACTTTCTGAAAGTCTATAGATGAGAATGTTTTTTTTCTCTCTTTTCTAGTCATAGAGGTCTAGTAGGTAACAGTTCAGTGCTGGCTAATTGTGCGTCAGGAAAGTCAACAGGTTAAGGGAGTTAAGGGATCAAGTTCAGAGAGCACAAGCAGTCTCTGTAGACTTGGGGAGGTGAAGTTAGAGATCTTGCTGACAAAAAGTGTAACGTACTAAAATAGGCACAGGTCACAGCAAATGACAGAGGCATATTTTCTTTCCTTTGTTGGCTTGTTTGCTTTCTTTTAGGGCTTCTTTCATACCCCTAGAGAACATGATGATTTGCGTCATCTCTGTTGTAGTGGAACAAGCATATGTTGAGGACTCAAAAGACCTGGTTTAGTCAGATGACTCTGCCAGTGTCATCTTGGGGTAGTGACTCCATCCTTTCAGACTTGCTTTCCTTATTTACAAAATTAATGCTTTAAAAAAAAAATCCCTTCAAATCTAGACTTACAGAGAAGCCCAATACATTTAAACAGATAAAAGCAGAGCTACTCTGTTGGAAATGAGGTAGGGAGTCATCCCCAAACCTGGCCCACTGAGTTCTTCCCTTCGATCCTATCTTACTCCTCCAAGTTTGGCTGAAAAATCTTTAGGCCTTAGGTGAGCATCCTTAAACAACATGAGGGAGATAAAAGATTGAAAGCCATGAATACAACCTTAAGGGATGAATCAAAATTCATTTTGTTTTCATGTTCCTTCTATCTCTCTTTCTTCTTTTGCCTTTTGCTCCCTTTTTTCTTTTGCTTCCTCAGAAGTCCTGAGTAATTGCTTTTATGCAATTTTGTTTATTTTATTCTAATTATTTTTTCTCTGTGTGTCACATTCACTAACTCCCATTGGCATGTATATGCAAAACCTGTGTTGCCAACGCTTTTTTTAAAAAATACTTTTTTTTTGAGACTGAGTTTTACTCTTGTCTCCCCGGCTGGAGTGCAATGTTGCGATCTCAGCTCACTGCAACCTCCGCCTCCTGGTTTCAAGCGATTCTCCGACCTCAGCCCCCTGAGTAGTTGGGATTACAGGCATGCGCCACCATGCCTGGCTAATTTTTGGGTGTTTTTTTAGTAGAGACAGGGTTTCACCATGTTGGCCAGGGTGTTCTAGAACTCCTGACCTCAGGTGGTCCACTCACCTTGGCATCCCAAAGTGCTGGGATTACAGGCCTGTGCCACTGCGCCCAGACTAAAAAAATACTTTTAATTTTTATGGGTGCATAATTGTTGTACGTATTTATGGGTACATGTGATATTTTGATACAAGTATATAATGTGTAATGATCAGATCAGGACAACTGGGATACCCATCACCTCAAGTATTTATTATTTCTTTGTGTTAGGAACTTTCCAATTCCATTCTTTTAGTTATTTTGAAAAATACGATAAATTATTGTTAACTATAGCCACTCTATTGTGCTGCCAAACGCTAGATCTTATTCTTGTATCTAACTGTATTTTTGTACCCATTAACCAACCCCTCTTTATTCCTCATGCCCCACTACCCTTCCCAGAATCTGCTAATCATCATTCTACTTTCTATCTCTCTGAGTTCAATTGTTTTTTAAAGCAGCCACACGAGTGAGAACATGTGATATTTGTCTTTCTGTGATGGATTTAAAAACACTTAACATAATGTCCTCTATTTCATCAATGTTTCTTGGAATGATCAGATTTCATTCTTTTTTATGGTTGAACAAGATTCCATTGTGTATCTGTAAACAACCTGTCAGATTTGGTATTTGCTGAGGTCTGCTTTCTGATTTATAAATGGAGCCTCTAGCTATGTCCTCACCTGGGTGGAAGGGGCAAGACAGTTCTCTGGGGTCTCTTTTATAAGGACACTAATCCTATTCACAAGAGCTCTACCCTTGTGACCTACTCACCTCCCAAAAAGCCCCATCTTTTAATATCATCACCTTCAAGTTAGAATTTCAACATGAATTCTGAGGAGGACACAAACATTGAGACCATAGCCACAATTTAGTTTAAAATATTTCTTCTGATTTAAATGGCAATTTTTACATTGACATATGGCTTATTTTGGAACTGTATTTCTTAGTTTCAAAATATGATTTTTCTAGGTATATTTTGTTATTAATTTCTTCTCCTTTTTTGAGACAAAATCTGGCTATGTCACCCAAGTTGGCGTGCAGTAGCATGATCATGGCTCACTGCAGCCTCTACCTCCTAGGCTCATGAGATTCTCCTGCCTCAGCCTCCTGAGTAGCTGTGACTACAGGCACACATCACCATAGTTATTAGCTTCTAATTAAATGGAATTGTTGCCAGAGACCACAGAATGCGATTTCAATTATTTAAAATGTGTTGATGCTTGTTAATTACCCAGAATATAGTTAATTTTTACAAATGTCCTATGTATTTTAAAAAATGGTTATTCTGCAGTTTTTTGGAAAATTGTTCTATATGGTATATGTTTAATTGATCAAATTAATTAATTATGCTATTCAAATATTCTATATTTTTACTGGATTTTGTCAGCTTGTTCTATCAATTACTGAGAGTGATGTGCTAAAAAATCCTCCAATATGATTATAGAATTGTTTATTTCTTCTTTTAGTCCTATAGAGATTTTGCATTAAAGAATGGAAGCTTTTTTTTTTTTTTTTTGAGACAGAGTTTCACTCTTATCACTCAGGTTTGAGTGCAATGGTGCAATCTCAGCTCACTGCAACCTCTGCCTCCCGGGTTCAAGCAATTCTCCTGCCTCAGCCTCCTGAGTAGCTGAGATTATAGGTGCCTGCCACCACGCCCGGCTAATTTTTGTATTTTTAGTAGAGGCGGGGTTTCACCGTGTTGGCCAGGCTGGTCTCAAACTACTGACCTCAGGTGATCCACCCGCCTCGGCCTCCCAAAGTGCTGGGATTACAGGTGTGAGCCACCGCCCCTGGCTGAAGCTATTTTATTAGGTGGCAAAAATTTAGAAATTTGATATCTTCCTGGTAAATCAAATATTTTGTCTTTATGGTGTGTACTTCTTTCTCTCTAGTAATGCTTTTTCTCTTAAATTTTACTTTGATATTAATGTGATGACGCAAGCTTTCTCTTGGTCGTAATCTTCTATCCTTTGCTTTTCAAGTTTACTATATCCTTATTGTCTTATGTAAGACATATAAAATTATTTTAAAATGCAGCCTGACAACATATGTCTTTGAATTGGAATATTTAGTTCATTTGCTTTAATTACTGATGTACTGTGGTTTAAATCTTACTGTTCTATACAGTCATGCATCACTTAACGACGGGGATATATTCTAAGAAGTTTGGCCATTTCATCATTGTGCGAGGTGTGCTTACACAAACCTAGGTAGTATAGCCTACTACATACCTAGATTCTATTGTATAGCCTATTGCTCATATGCCACAAACCTGTACAGCATGTTACTGTACTGAATACTGTAGGCAATTTTAACACAATGGTATTTGTGTATCTAAACATAGAAAAGGTGCAGTAAAAGTATGGTATAAAAGACAAAAAAAAAAAAAAGTACACCATATAGGGCACCTATTATGAATGGGGTTTTCAAGCCTGAAAATTGCTCTGTGTGAGTCACTGAGTGAGTAGTGAGTGAGTGTGAAGTCCTATGATATTATTCTATGCTAATACAGACATTATAAACACTGTATACTTAGGCTACACTAAATTTATAAAACATATTTTCTTTAATTATACTGTAACTTTTAAAATTTATATTTTTTTAATTTTTAGGAACTTTTTGACTCTTTTAATAACACTTAGCTTAAAACACAAATACACTGTAGAGCTGTACAAAATTATTCTCTTTCCTTATATCCTTATTCTATATCCTTTTTTCTATTTTTAAATCTTTAAATTTATTTTTTGCTTTTTAAACTTTTTTGTCAAAAATGAAGACACCACATACACTAGTCTAGGTCTACACAGGGTCAGGATCATCAATATCACTGTCTTCCACCTCCACACCTTGTCCCACTGGGAGGTCTTCAGAGGCAGTAGCAAGCATGGAGCTGTCATCTCCTCTGGTAATGATGCCTTCTTTGGAATACCTCCTGAAGGACCTACCTAAGGCTGTTTTGCAGTTAGCCTTTTTTTTTTTTTGTATAAGTACAAGGAGTATACTCTAAAATCACAATAAAAAGAATAGTATTAGGGAATACATAAGCCAGTAACACAGTCACTTATGACTATCAAGTACTATGTACAGTACATAATTGTATATGTTATACTTTTATATGACTGGCAGTGGAGTAAATTGATTTACACCAGCATCACCAGAAACATATGAGTAATGTGTTGCAGTATAATGTTACATTGCCATTATGATGGCTACAATGTCAGTAAGAAACAGGAATTTTTCAACTCTATTATAATCTTCTGGGACCACTGTTGTATATATATGTGGTCCATCATTGACTGAAACGTTGTTATGTAGCACATGACTGTATTCCTTTTTCTCTCCTTTTTTATCTGTATCATTCTATTATTTTTCTTCAGCGTGTTTAGAGGATGTACACTCTTATACTATCTTCTCAATAGTTATCTACAGACAAGAGTATATGTATGTATCACTCTTGCATATGTATCTATAGACAAGAGTATATGTATGTATATATGTAAGTATATACACTCTTGTATATGTAAGGACATATACTCTTGTCTGTAAATAACTATTGACAATGCAGTCTACTTAGAACACTTAATTCTTTCCCCTTCCAACCTATGTGCCATTTTTGTATTGTGTTTCATTTTAATGTATATTTTAATTTCAAGACATTACTAATATTGATGTACTCAGTCAATATCAATTTATATTTTCCTGAATTTCAATGCTTTCTTTTCCTTCCTTTATTGAAGATTCCTCATCTGAGACAATTATCTTTCACTATTTACTTTAATGTACCCTTCACTAAAAAGTACCCTTTACTATTTACTTTGATGTGGGTCTGATGATAATAAATTTTATCATATTTGCTTTTCTGAAAATCTGTTTATGGTTATCTTAATTTTTAAATGATATTTTCCACTTGGAATATAATTTTACATTATCTGAGCTTTTCCCTCAGTATTTTGAAGATATCCCAGGTCTTCTCAATTGTACAGTTTTTGTTGAGGAGTCAGAGATTACTGTAATGGTTGATCCTTAAAAGATAATCTCTCTTTTTTAACCTGTTTTTAAGTTCTTTAGTTTTGTTTTAATATTAGTAGTTTTAATAGAAGGTGCCTATGTGTAGTTTTGTTTTGCTTTATTTTATTTTATTTTATTTTATCTTGCTTGAAGTTCTCAGGGTTTCTAGACTCTGTGGCTTAATGTTTCTTATTAATTTTGAGGATTTTTCAGCAGTTATCTCTTCACTGTTGCTTCTATCTCATCCCCTGTTCTCCTCTGCCACTCCGAATCTGTGTATGTTAGACTTTATGACTATTTTCTATGTGTCTGTTTTTTTCCCTTCCTTTAATTGTTTCAATGGTCTGCTGTCTTTATATTTCCTTTGAGGCATTTTTTTTTTATTCTATCTTCTATTTTGCCACTATCCCCTTAGGCATGTCTAATGTGCTCTTAAACCCACTGATTTCTTATTTTTCGTTACTTATTTTTCAGTTCTAGAATTTGCATTTGGTGCTATGTCAATAGTTTTTAGTTTTATGCTAGAATTTTTATTCAATTTTTTATTGCTCAAACACAGTAAGTATAGTTATTTTTTTACGTCTGTATTGACAATTTGAATATATTGAGCCCCATGGGTCTGTTTCTGTTGTCTACTGCTTCTATTGTTTCTGTTCATATAGTCTTATCTCCTCATCCTTATATGCCCTGTTGTTTATGATTGTATGTGAGGCATTATATTTGCAAAATTACGTGTAGAAACAATGTATGGCCTAGAAAATGCTATCTTCTTTCAGAGAGGGACTTATAATTTGCTTCTGCCAGGTACCTGAGGGCACTGGCAATTTAGGAACACTTTAATTCCAATCTTAGAGATCAAGCGTATTTGAAACTGAGCTTTTTAGTACCTACAAAGACCTATGTACTTCCTCCTTGGAGTTCACCTTTATTCCTAATTGTAAACCCAAGGGAAAAGGTAGTGACCAGGGCCACTATTAGTAGGTTATGATTTCCAATTTCTATCCACTTAGCCCCAGAAGATGACCCAAAACACTCCTCACTTCCTTGGCCATCCTCTCTGAAATTGACAAGTGTTGCCAAGGAAAAGGAGCTTGAAAAGCTGGGCTTACCTTTCTATGTATCTACACTCCTCCATATCGAGTTTTGACAGTTCTTCACTATTTCGTTAGCTTTCTAATGTCTAGTAGTTTTAATTATTCCAAGGGGGAAACTTGGTTTAAATTATCCAGTCTGCTATTAACAGAGGTCACTGTCTCAATAAATATGTGCATGTAATTTTTTGTTTTATAGGTTATTCCTGGAGTGTCCTAATCCCTGCATCAGTACTTATAGAAATACATGGAGTGCTAGGCATTCAGTCTTCCCAAGAGCCATATCAAAACGTTATATTCACATTGAAGAAAACTTAGTTATGGGGCATAAGTTCTATAGGCTGCATCTAGATTCTTGAGAATTCCTGGAAATGAGAGGCTTTAGCCCTAGTCATCCTATTCTGAAATGATTACATAAGCCCTCCTAAATGAGTATGTAAAACTGTGAGGTACAACCTGTTCCTGTTCCAGACTACCCATTCTTCCAAATTTCCTAAGGTCTGTTTATGTGCAATAAGTTCTGTTTCCTTCAGAAGCCAAGCTGAATATCTTTTCAAGGGGGCATATAGTACAACTATTTCAGGGCTATCCTTTATAGATATAATAAGGAATAGCACGAGAATATCTACTGAAATCTGTCCCAGCTAAACTTCTCACCCCCCTTTCTACTATCATTGGCTTTAATCCCCCACTGGTTTATGAAACTCTCAATTCACCTTATATTCATGCCAAGGATCCACAGATAATATAGTAGTCTCTGTGTGCCCACCCTGGTTTTTAATGAATCACTAACATCCTAGTTAATTTTACCAGAAGAGATGACAACTAGTTCTTTTTTTTTTTTTTTTTTTTTGAGACAGAGTCTCACTCTGTTGCCAGGCTGGAGTGCAGTGGCGCGATCTCTGCTCACCGCAACCTCTGCCTCCTGGGTTCAAGAGATTCTCCTTCCTCAGCCTCCCAAGTAGTTGGGACTACAGGCGCCCACCACCACGCCCAGCTAATTTTTTGTATTTTTAGTAGAGACGAGGTTTCACCATGTTGGCCAGGCTGCTGGTCTCGAGCTTCTGACCTCATGATCTGCCCACCTTGGCCTCCCAAAGTGCTGGGATTACAGGCATGAGCCACCATGCCCCGCCTACAACTAGTTCTTTAAGTGGCTTTCACCACGGGTATTTTCTCCTCTGTGACTTTTGCTTTAGCTGAGAGAGACTTATTTCTGGTACCCAGGCTCATCTTTTTCTCTTTATTTCTTGGCCAGTTTTCTAAGAGTCTTTCTTCCAAAATTTCTCCAACACATGCTTTTTACAAACTCAAACAAAACAAAAACATGAACAAACCCAATACAAAATACAGCCATTCTCTCTTATTTCCTTTCTTGTCCCCTATGTTATTAGTAGTCAGTTCCAAAAGCATGACATGGAGGCTGAGGCATGTAGTGCTTCAGTGTAATCTCACCTGGGAGATTCCATCACTGTTTTTAGCATCAAATACCATCCATTTGCAAATGATTGATATTTATATCTTTAGCTTATACCTTTCTTCTGAACTCTAGACCTGAAGTTCAACTGCTCTTTCACATATCCTTTAGATATTTTAAGATACCTTACACTCAACGAATCTGAAACAAATATGATGTTCTTTCTCCCAAGTTGGCTTTTTTCCAGTCATTCTCACTTAAGGAAACATTATTGCCATCTGTCATCTTTTAAAAAAACTGTATTTGAAGTTTTTTTTTTATTGAATAGACTATTTCTTAGAGAAATTTTAGGTTTAGAGAAAAGTTGAGCAGAAAGTACAGAGAGTTTCCATGTATACCCTCTCCTTCTGTACTTAATTAACCTTATTATTATTTTGCATTGATGTGGTACATTTGTTATAATTTATAAACCAATACTGATACATTATTATTAAGCAGAGTCTATAGTTTACATTAGGATTTACTCGTGGTACTGTATAATTCTACTGGTTTTGCCAAATGTACAATGTCATATATTCACCTTATATTGTCATTCAGAATAGCTTCACTCCCCTAAAAATCCCCCATTGTCCACTTATTTATCCCTCCATCCCTTCCCCAAACCCTGAACTATGGCAATCACTTTTTTTTTTTTTTTTACTGTATCCATAGCTTTGCCTCTTTTAAAATGTCATGTAATTGAAATTATAGAGCATGTAGCCTTTTCAGATTAGCTTCTTTCACTTAGCAATATGCATTAATGTTTCCTTCATGTCTTTTTGTTCCTTGATAGATCATTTCTTTTTATTGCTAAAGAATATTCTATTGTATGAATGTACTACAATTTGTGTGCCCATTCACTTACTGAAGGACATCTTAGTTGCTTCCACATTTTGGCAATTATGAATAGAAGCTGTTATAAACATTAGTGTATAGGTTTCTGTGTGAACATATTCTTTAGCTCATTTAGAAAAATACCTGGGAGTGTAATCCTGGATCATATGTTAAGATTATGTTTAGCTTTGTCAGAAACTGTCAACCTGTCTTCCAAAGTGGTTGTGCCATTTTGCATTTCCACCAGTAATGAATGTGAGTTCCTATTGCTACACATTCTTGTCAGCATGTGATGCCAAAGCTTTGGATTTTAGCCATTCTAATAGGTGTGTAGTGTTATCTCATTATTGAAATCCTTTTACTTTTATAAAGCAGAGCCTTTGTCTCTCCTTGACACTTTTCTCTCCCTCAATTCCTATTGTCAGTGTTCTGTAGATTTTCCTTCTGTATGTCTTTACATTTCACCTACTTTCTATCTTCATAACTGCAACCCTAGTCCAAACTATTATTATCTCTGAATTACCTTAAAGCTCCCCTGCCCCTAAATAATGAAACCAAAGCAACTTTTTCAAAAAGTAAATCTGATTATGGCACTTCATCCCTGACTTCTGGAAACTTCCCACAAGATTCACATTGTGCTTAAGATAAAACCAAAATTCATGTCATGACCTACAATGTGCTGCGTGGCATGGCTGTCTGCTACTAACTTCTTCAGTCTCTTCCTGAACCATGCCACTCTCCTGCCATCTCTGTACTAACCCGCTGGTCCTAGTGAGAACCTTGAGAGCAGTATCTTTTCTGCTGGTTAGGATTTTCATCCTTACTATGCCCTGCTCCACTCTACTCTCTTATCTAGTTTATTTCTATACATCCTTTCTCTCTAAGCACAAATGTTACATTTTAAGGGAGACTCCTGTGAATTCACCGAAGAGGTGGATTCCCATTATCCTTACATGATCCCATATATCTTATGTGAAAATTGTGACATTATATTTGTTTTTATGATTATCTGATGCATATTTGTCTCCCATCCTAGACTCTGAATTTGAAAAGAAGTAAGGATTCTGCATGTTTGTTTGTTTTTTAATTATTCATTTAAAATCCAATAAAATTTAAAATTAGTGTATCCTCTACAACTAACATCTTGCTTGGCACCAAGTAGATGCCTCATAAAACATTGTTGAATAAATGTTTTGTCCTAGCTGAGAATGAGATTGATTAGTCAGAAATCAAAATATAGGGGATTATAAGCTATACAGTAAGAAAAATCTAAGTAGATACAAAGTAAAAGAGAAAAAGAAGGAATTTTTAAAAACTATAATTACAGTTGCATGGCTTTTTCATTTTGTTCTCACACATAAGAGACCAATAGAGAGGTAACAGTTACTTAGGGGAAGATTGAGGTATCTTAAAAATTGTGGCAGTCTTTTAAAAATATTTGTTTATTTGTTTATTTTGAGATAGAGTCTCGCTCTGTCACCAGGCTGGAGTGCCATGGCATGATCTCAGCTCACTGCAACCTCTGCCTCCCAGGTTCAAGTGATTCTCCTGCCTCAGCCTCCGAAGCAGCTGGGACTACAGGTGCATGCCACCACGCCCAACTAATTTTTGTAGTTTTAGTAGAGATGGCGTTTCACCATGTTGGCCAAGATTTTCTTGATCTCTGACCTTGTGATCTGCCTGCCTTGGCCTCCCAAAGTGTTGAGATTACAGGTGTGAGCCACTGCGCCTGGCCTATTTTTTTTTTTTTAAATCAAACTGCTTTTCTTTCCTTATAAATCTAGGAGGTTTTCAAAATTTTCTATTTGGATGAAATGCAAAACCTATAGTTTTTATTGGCCCTATCCCTGGATGCATTAATTCTTTCTTAATCGTGATGCCTCTCTACTTGTATTATCTCCAGGTTGAAAGAACACAAGCATACGTGTCTGTGGCCCAACAGGTTACAAGAACGTAATAGAAAACAGCCCATTGTCATCCTTTAAAGCCCGCTCCCAGATGTCTATCCCACACACTAAAGTTATTTGTAAGTGCTGAAATTTTAGCTCGACCTGGGACCACATTGTGCCGGAAGTGTATTTCTTTCTCACTGTTTATTTTTTAATTAATTTATTTAAATGAACAAATATCTTTCTTAATAAAGGATCTGCACTTCCTCTGAGATCTGTCAAGTAGCTAACATAGAGCCCTGTACCTTTAAGAAGCTTGTGGATTATTAAGGCATTGGGAAATAACTGTGCTTTGGGATTATTTTCCCTTTTGGGAATCATTATATAAAACCCTTGGATGTGCATCTTTAAGCTCTGATATAGGTGGAGTCACAGTGGAGTCTTCTGGTAAGGCTGGCTCAGCCTAAGGCTTGTGCATTCATGTCCAAAGCTTAATTTCCTGCTGGCAGTGGGTGGGGATAAACTAGAGTGCAGAAAACTATTGACGAAGACTTTGGGAAAACATTGTTTACTTCAGTGGAGGCTGGTATTCACTCAGCCATCCATTTATCCATTCGTTTAAAGTTTTTTAAAATTTTGGGGGGTACTAGATGTGTACAGAGCATGGAACAAGCCATGTGGACACAAAGAGGGATTTATTTAGCATATAAATTATAAAGCTCCAACATGTGCAGTATGAGAAAGAGAACTGAATTAAGAGTTCTCTTTCCTGAATTACCTGATCCTAAGATCAGGTAACATGGCTCCCCATAATTTGGCCCCCATTCTACCAATTTGATCTTATTTTCTGTTTTTCACTTGGCAGGTGATTTTCCATTTACACTGAGAGGAGCTCGAGGGAGGGCCTGGTACTGTGAGGAGAGGGTTGTCAGAGGCCACTCAGCAAGCAGTCAGGTCACTATCTCTCATTTCCCTCCTCTCTTTATGGTAGTAGCTCCAATACTTTTTGTTTTACATACTGCACTCCTCCATCTGATTTCACTGAAGGTTAGTGACTAATATATTATTATTGTTTTAGGATAAACCATCTGTTCTGATCAGTCTGCCTACCTGATTGTCTCCACTCTTTAATAACACACGTTACAATTGTTTGTTTGCCTTTGCTTATAGTTTCTTTTTTATTCCTCCATCTAGGAAAGCCCTTTCCATTTTCTCCATCTATCCATCTATCTGTTCATGCCCTGAACCTTTTCCAAGGCTCAGTTCCAGGGGAAATTCTTTACTGACTTTCACCTGGGTCTGTATCTTGCATTATTTCAATCACCAAAATGCTGTGCATAACTTTAGGGTCATATCATGTCCTTAGTATATATTGGTTGAATAGTAGTAAAAGGACATAATACAAAGGAACCCAAGATATTAATATTATCTGAAGGACAGCTCCTGTGAGTTCAGTCATAGGAAGTATAAATATTTTTACTTTTTAATGTGACTTTTGGAGATTTTATGCAATTCCATTTTTTTACTTAAAATGACAAAAAGAGAAGGGGAAGGAATATAGGAAAAGCTAGGCTTTCTCAATGGAAAGTGATTCTAATCTTCAAAAGTTGTGCCACACTCAGGGCTTCTGAGTGTTTGTTTAGCTTTAAAGAAGGATATTAATCCACCACCCTCACCAGTGTGGCAAATATTAGAACTCGTCTTAGAGTCATATAAGTTCTAAAGAAAGATTGTCTTTTGTTGCAATCTAGTTTCTTAACAACTAAGTAAACCTTTATTGTGTATCTAACTACTCAGAGGAAGTACTCTGACAGAGCACTGCAAGGGATATGAAGTTGAATGAAATTTGGCTTCTGCTTCTAGGAACTCACAATTCACTGGAGACTGTCACAAAGAGAAGAAACACTACAGCCTATTGTGAGAATTAGAGTTGAGGTAGAACGTGCAATAGGGAAAAGAGAATCAAGAGGCTAGCTTTGTCTGAAGGGATCCTTAGCAGACCTGATAGAGGAAGCATTGCTTAAAGACTGTAGAAATTCAATAGTGGGAAATGAGGTCAGAGTATTGAAGGCTCAGGGGACATCATGGGAAAGGCACAGTCAGGAAATTGTTGGAAATGTTTGCAATGCATGCATATGTGACCACAGCACCAGCCCCAACAAGGATGGCATAGTAACAGGCAATGTGGGAAATCTGCTGCATCCAATTCATCAAGCATATTCATTTTATGTGTCATCGGGGACCATTGAATGTTTTGGGAAGGGGAATGACATATAAGGTGATAGGGCTTAGGTTTAGAGCTAACATTGGTGACAGGGTGAAAGAGGAGAGAGCACTTAGGAAATTCTTAGAATGCCCCTGATAAGCTTTAATGATGGCTGGACCTATGACAATGTCAATGAGACCAGATTGAAGGACTGAGAATAAGAGACACCTCAAAAATCAATTGATAGGATTTTATGCTTGGATGGAGAAGGGAAAGAAAATACTTCAATAGAAAGATAAAGTACTTAAGGATGTCTCCAAAGTTTTGAGCCTGAAGGATACAGGGGGGAGGGTGATTCTATTTACTGAGATACAGAATATAACAGAGGAAGTTTGGGAGTAAAGAGGAAGAACTAGTAGAATATGGTGTGTTCAGTGGTGTATACATTAATTTTCAAATGCCTATAGGTTATCCATGGAATGATGTTCCACATGTAATTAAAGATGCATGGACTGAATCAGAAATGGGGAGCATATTTGGTAATAATTATTACAGAGTAATAATAATTAAGTTATAGAGGGTAGAAGGCAAAGAGAGAGCCTAGAATCCTGAGGTATATTTACAGAAAGTCTGGCTGAAGAATAGGGGCTGGCTAAGCCCAATTATGAAACTAGGAGTATTTCCTATCAAGAAAGCTAAGAGAATGAGTTATGAATAGAAGACAGAATGAGTAGATGAAGAATGTGAAGAAGACTTGAATTTGCTAATCAGGTAGATATTAATAATATAGAAAAGCAATTTCCCTAGAGAAATGAGGGAGGAACTCAGATTACATGAGGTTGAGGAGTTAATAAAAGGCAAGAGGTAAGACAGGAGCTTGAGAAGGAAATAGGTCAGAGGGCGAATTCTGGGAATATGCCTAGAATGCGTGTGTAGGTGGAGAAGGAATGAAGGGAGCATCACAGAGAATTAACGACACATAAAATTAGTTATCATCTTGCTGGAAAAACACATAGACATAAGCAAATGAAAGTAGTAGATCTCTGGTTAAAAAAAAAAAGAAAACAGGCTCAAAGGATAAGAAGAATGGAAAATAGGTCAATTTAACATCAGTGGGCATCAGATAACTGCTAGAAAAGTATATCTGGCTCTAAGTAGTTTTGATCACAGCAGTTTTGGTCACATGTGGTGTGCACACGCTTGGAGGGAAGCCAACTAGCAATAAGGTTATCTCCAAGGAAGGACTGAAGAGGGGCTAAACAAGGGAGCCTGGGCACCAGCCACTCCTGGTATTATAATGACATGATAATGGCAGGAAGTGTGGGTCTGATCTGGTTCCAGCACAGAAACCTGGGGGGACGTCCTGGACAGGACCCAGGAGAAGTAAAGACAGAACAAAGGAGGGATGCTTGTAGAGCTTTGCAAAAACACACAAATATAAGCTTGTATTCTGAGATTTTTGTTGGTACTGCAGGCTTGTTACCTTACTCTCTGTTTTGGGATGAAATCAGTATTCGATTAGAAGTCATGTATTTATGAAATAAGGTCACTAACTGTCTTACTAGTCAGTATTACTGATTGGAGGAAACCTTGAATTATAGAATGGGAACATGTGATTCTCCTGGTAGTCTGGATAAAGGACCTGGGCTCAGAGAAACCGAAGAAGCCTATTTCTTAGGTCACTCTCCCTGCTGTGTCCAGGAGTAGGGTCAGGGCCTACTCATTTGAAGGGGTAAAAGGTCATCAACAGACGGGAAGAAGTTGAAGTAATGAGAGGCTGAGGAAGGATGGCTGATTAAGCCTAGCCACTTAGAATGAGGAAGGAGATACATGGGTGAAGAGCAGGTCATTGGATTTGGAGTGAAGAAAAAAATGGAAAGAAAAAGACATGGTCAAGGAGTGATTTAGGAAGTCTTTGAGGTTGAGGAAGTCTTTGAGGAAGGAAGCTAAGAAACCCATTGGCCTTGAATTTCTCTCAATCTGTTGGTGTGTGGGTAAGGGACAGGGGACTTGAGAAGACCTGGAAAAGGATTTCAACAGCTTCTACAGGGAGTTCAATGGATTGTCTATGAGTGGGTTGATAGGACTCAGGAGCAAAGAGCTAGGATTGTAAAAGGTGAGTGTGGGCAGCTGAAGACATTGATAGAGGCCAAAAAATGGCCAAGAGACTGATAGGATAAAGGTCTGGAAGCCAAAGGATGGGCCCAGAGAGTGGGACAATGATGCAAGGATAGAAGGACTGCATCCCAGTGTTCGAGCCAACACTGAAAATATATATCGCATTCTTCAGCTGAGTTGAGTTCTCTGAGTGACATCTGATTCCTGCCATCACGAGGATATGCAGGAATATGGAAATAAAATTCAAACCTCCAAAACAGTTGTCCAAATCACATATCATAAGGGTTGCACATGCAATTTTTAAATATCATAATAGCCACATTAAAAAATGAGTTAAAGAGAAACAGCTTTAAAAATATACTTTATTTAACCTAATATGTCTAAAACATTATCATTTCAACTTGTACTCAATATAAAAATAAAAACTGTTAATATAATATTTTACTTTCTTTTCTTTTTCTTTTTTTCTTTTTTTAAGACGGAGTCTCACTCTGTCTTCCATGCTGGAGTGCAGTGACACAATTACAGCTGTCTACAGCCTCAAACTCCTGGTTCAAGTGACCCTCCCATCTTAGCCTTTCAAGTAGCTTGGATTGCAGGCACATGCCACCATGCCTGGCTTTTTTTTTTTTTTTTTTTCGTAGAGACAAGGTCTCACTTTGTTACACAGGCTGGTTTCAAACTCCTGGGCTCAAGTGATCCTCCCACCTGGGCCTCCCAGGGTGCTGGGATACATTCTTTTTTTCTTAATAATTTTTGAAATCTTGTGTGCATTATTTCACCTTCAGCACATCTCAATTTGGATGCTAAATTTTTATCAGATACTTGACCTACATTTAGATTTTATATAACTTGCTGTTAAAAAAGTGGATTCATACATGGTTGTTCCAAGCATAATTAAAAGTATTCCAGCAACATTAGAATTCATGTACTATTTTACTGAGATTATGAGGTGAGATTTGGACTCTGCTTTTTTGAAACACAAAACAATGAAAGAATGAAAGCATCAACATTTGGTTCTCATTGTTTGGGAAAATGCCAGGAGACGTACATAGACCAGCATTGCCATGGCCTGCCAGGAAGAAAGCTCTGTGCTTTCTTTCATATTCAGGTGATTTATAAAGCTGATCTCTCTTCTAAAGTATAGCCCTGTCTTAATCACTAAAACACAAATGATGACTATAATATCAAACTATTCTACTTTCTAACTCCTTTTGCTAGAATGTGGGCCGTTGATAAGAGGCTTGTTAGAATTATCTTCCATTTTTATTATTTTAAAAAACATTTGGCTCTTACTCATCCATCAATTAGAAAACTTGAAAGAAACTGGTGGAAAGAAGAATGAACCGCATCGTTGTTAGTGTGATTTATACTCCTGTTCTGTCTCACCTGTATACAGCTCATAATCAATTAGTACATAAAGGTGATTGAGCTCTATGGGAATATTTAGATGAAAGAAACTCTGTAAATGCCAGGTATTTATTATCTTCATTATGGCCATATAATGTGGTAATAACAGAAATGTTACAACTGGTTTAATGGAGCTTTGTAATTTGGAGCAAGTCTTTAGAGTTATTATTGTGAACTTATTTCTTGAATTTTTAAAAATTATTTTATGCATGTTGCTTCATCTGTGAGCTTCTTCATGTAGTCACCAGACACTGAGTCAATCTCCTTTCTTTTAGAGGTATAATAACTGTCCTCCATTACAGTTTACAAAGAACATTTGCATATATTGTATGTTATTAGTTCTTGTAAAGTAAGAGTGTGTGACTGACCCTACTTAGAGATAAAAATAAGTGAGGCCTAGAAACACACAGTTAAAATGACACAATTAGTAAATAGCTCTGTGAAGTACTTGTTCTTTTTCGCCACAAAATAACAATTTTTAAATTATGTGTTAATATTCTAGAAAAGCACCACCACAGAGTGGCTAAAAGGACAGGCTCTGCATTGTCATAACCCTAGTTCAAATTCCACTCTGCCACTTGCTAGCAATGTGATCTTGGCTAAGGTACTTTCAAAGCTTATAAAATGGGGAAATAATATAGTTAAATGAGTTTTTTTTTAACATTGGACTGAAAATATTGATCAATCTTGATGTTTAGTTGAAGAATACTGATATTCACAAATATGGCATATTAAATAACTGGAACTATGAACATTAGGTATAAGCACCACAGTAGCGTGAATGGCTGTGCCATCTGCGTGCTTATTATCGCTGCCAACATGGCCTAAGCCTCTCTGCTCTTACCCACTCCTTCCAGCCCCACTGGCCTCTTTTCGAAGCCTTGAATCTGCTAAACTCTTCTCTCCCATAAAGCTTGCGAATGGACAGGCCCCTCTGCCCAGAATGCTGTTCAATAGACTCTTTGCTGGGTCTCTTACTTTTTGCCTTCAGATCTCAGGTTAAATGTCATCACCTCAGAGAGACCTTTCATAAGTATCTAAGGAGACTTCCCTTGAGGGTCAGTTATCCCCTATTCCTAGTCTCCGTCTCTTTAGAGCCAATATTACGGTTGTTATTACATTTTATTATTGATGGAATTCATTTGTCCACATAAGATTTGTGCAGTAAAATTCTAAGAACTGTATACAATGTGAGTTTCTGTTTGGATATGTATTTAATTTTGAATTATGTAATAATAACCTAGTGGTTTACAATATGTATTTTACTCCTGTCGAAAGTCTGCTTATGGCATAACCATTGGATATTTGTATATTATTTGGTCACATGGATCACACTGGCTTATTTAACCACTTCTGTTTTATAGTGTATCTTCTTTTCACGTTTTAACATTATTTTAAGAAACCTTACTAGGAACATGTTTGTAGATAAAAATTTATACCTTTAATTATTTTTTTAGAATTCACTATAGGAAGTGGAATTACAGGATTAAAGATAATATGCCTTTTAAAGACTTGATACATGTTGAAAAATTTCATCTTTCTGGAAAGATTACAATTTGAATTCCTGTAAGTAGCATTTGAGACTACCTGTCTTACATACTATGAGCAGCACTGAGTATTTATTCTTCAAAAATAATGCAATTTTATAGGCAAGAAGTGGCACTTTTAAAAATCATAACTTGCATTTATTTGGTTTCTCATGAGTAATCATATTTTTATCTGTTTTAAACATTTGTATTTATTTTTCTAGCTATGCAATTTTTGTGCATTTTCCCATTCTGGTTTTTTTATTAACATGTAGGACCAATTTTATATTAAGACTATGAAATACTTGTCTATAACATTACTGCAAAGCCTTTTCAAATTTATTGCTGATTTTTCATTTTGTTTACACTTTTGGTTGATAATCTTTGAACAATTTTATTTATTTATTTTTATTATACTTTAAGTTCTGGGATACATGTGCAGAATGTGCAGGTTTGTTACATAGGTATACACGTGCCATGGTGGTTTGCTGCAGCCTTCAACCCATCATCTACATTAGGTATTTCTCCTAATCTTTTAAAATTTTTGTATACTCAGTGACTAAACTTTGCCTTTATAGCCTTTTCCCTCTACCTTTATATTTAGTGTGACTAAGTTAAATATCCTCACATGTGACTAAGTTAAACGTCCACCTAAATTTTGTCAAACATACTTCTTTTTTATTCCCACTTATTATTTAACCCTTTAGGCATTCTAAAATATTTCCTATGGTATGGTGTCAATGATACAATTTGTCTTTATTTTTTTTTTAAAAAGAGTAACTCAATATTTTCTGAATTATCCATCTTCTTCCTCATTGGTTTATCATGCTTTTTTAAAAAAATCACATATTCTTTTATCATGTATTCAAGAAGGCTAGCTGGAAACCTACACTGGTGCCTTTTTCTGTAATTATTGCAGGTTTAAGGTATATTTTAGTACCCAGTAAAAAAATTTCTCCTCCTTGCTGTTGTTTGAATTTTTTTCATCTGTTATTACTTGTTTATTCTTCTAAATAAAGAATCATCTTTTCAACTCTAGTCAGCTAATAATGGCCCTCAAAGATAAACAGGTTTTAATCCCTGGAACCAGTAAATGCTACCTTATATGAAAAAAGGGTCTTTGCAGATGTGATTAAATTAAGAGATAATCCACAGTCCTTTGAGTGGGGGGATTGTCCTGGATAATTCTGGTAGGCTTTAGATGTTATCACATAAGTCCTCATAAAAAGGAGGCAGAGAAAGATTTGACCATAGAGAAGAGGGAGATTTGAAGATGCTTTGCTGCTGGCCTTGAAGATGGAGCCGAGGGACCCTGAGCCAAGGAATGCAGGAAATGCAGCTCTAGAAGCTAGAGAAGGTTAAGAAAACGAATCCCGTTAGACCCCACCCAGGAAGTGCAGTCCTGCCAACACCGTAATTTCAGCCCAGTGAAACTGATCTGATCTTCCCTTCCCTTCCCTTCCCTTCCCTTCGCCTCCCCTCCCCTCCCCTCCCCTCCCCTCCCCACCCCTCCCCTCCCCACCCCTCCCCTCCCTCTTTCTGTCCTTCTTTCTTTCCTTCTTTAAGATGGAGCCTCGTTTTGTTGCCCAGGCTGGAGTGCAGTGGCACAATCTCGGCTCACTGCAACATCCGCCTCCAGGGTTCAAGTGATTCTCCTACCTCAGCCTCCCAAATAGGTGGGACTACAGGCACACACTACCTTGTCCAGCTAATTTTTGTATTTTTAGTAGAGACGGGGTTTCACCATGTTGGTCAGGCTGGTCTTGAACTCCTGACCTCGTGATCCAGCTGCCTCGGCCCCGCAAAGTGTTGGGATTACAGGCGTGAGCGACTGTGCCCGGCCTGAAACTGATTTTGAGCTTCTATCTTCAGAATTGTATGCGAATAAATGTGTGTTCTTTTAAGCCATCAAGTTTGTGTTAATTTGTTACAATAGCCATAGCAAACTCATACATCAATTTAATAAAAATTTTTCCTGAGTTATGTGTTTTTGAATTTCAGTTGATGTCACCTGCTAATATTTAAAGAGTTTACATATTTAAATATTTAATATTCCTTTCCAAGAAAACATATTTTTTTCTTTTGAGAAAAAAGTTATAGACTTCCTGAGAAATTTCTTGTACTAATATTTCCAATGAAACAGATTTTCATTTTTCAGAGAATCAGCAGCATATTTTTTATAAAGTAATTTTCTTGTGGATAAACACAGAGGGAAAATGAATGAGTATTATTAAGATTGGCAGGAGATGGGCATTTAACTTAGGTGAACTTCTACAATATATAAGAAGCAACAATTGGGCTCCTTAAACAAGGTTAGCCTAAATAAATACAATTTCACCCAAATTCTTTTTGAAATACTCTTCTGTGAGCTGGTTTTATTCACTATATGATTACAGATGATGAATAAATGTAAATATAAAGCTGTCTTATCTCTCTAAAATACTACATGGTCTTCTACACTGGTTCAGAGTGTACACAAAACAATTCTTAAAGACTGAAATAATAGTTTCATGACCACCTCATAACTCCGAGGTTTCTAGACATTTTATACCTACTCATCTCTTATGGGAAGCATTTGATATTTAATTGTCCTGATTTTGATAACCAAGTTTCAATGCAGATATTTAAAACGATTTGTATTTCAGAAGTATGTGCAAGAGGAAATTCTGACATGTCAGAATGGGGTTAATTACTCACCAGAATTTCCTCTTGCATATACTTCTGAGACACCTATTTTTAATATGATTTAATGAGACAATTTGGACAGATCACTTTTCTAGTACAGGTTGAGTATCCTTTATCTGAAATTCTTGGGACCAGAAGCATTTGGGATTTTTTCAAATTTTGGAATATTTGTATGCACCTAATGAGATATCTCAGGGGATGAGACCCAAACCTAAACACAAAATTTATTTACGTTTCATATGAACCTTACACACATAGCCTGAGGATAATTTTATTAATATTAATATTTGAAATAATTTTCTGCATGAAACAAATTCAGATTTTGGAACATTCGGATTCTGGGTTTTTGGATTAGGAATGCTCAACCTGTGTAGGTGGTTTTAGTAGGTGTTTCTAGTAGGTGAACGTCAGAATCCCTTTATAAAACTTTGAAGGCTGAATGCAGTGGCTCACACCTGTCATCCCAGCACTTTGGGAGGCCGAGGTACAAGGATCAGTTAAGCCCAGGAGTTGGAGACCAGCCTGAGAAACATAGCGAGACCTCATCTCTACAAAACCTAAAATAATTAGTCAGGTATGGTGGTGTGTACTTGTAGTCCCAGCTGCTTAGGAAGCTAGGATGGGAGGATCAAGGCTGCAGTGAGCTGTGATTACACCACTGCCTTCCAGGCTGGGTGACAGAGCCAGACACAGTCTCAATAAAAAAATCTTTAAAAAAATGCAAATGCCTCAGTCCTCCTCAGAATGTGCAAGAGGGCATATGCAACATCTGTATTTTTGAAAAGCTCCAGACATGATTCAGATGTGCACATAAATTTTTTCACCATTGATTATAGTGCAAACCCTTAGGAGACACAGATTTTTCTAAACTGTTGAGTAACCCAAAGGTCCATCATTTGTCATCTTGGTGAGGTCATTCTGTGAATGTGTCCCCTTCTCTGAGCCAGAAAGAGAATCCAGCACTCCCAAGTGCAATGTTTCTCAAAGTTTTCTTCTATACGGTAAATCGTATTAAGGGACAGACAGGGCAACTTGAAATATTTAATCAATTTTACTTTATTTTATGGGGAAAAATTTTATGGTAGTGCAGCATTTGTGAATTGAAGATTAAAAAATTCTCCAGTATATCTCTTTCAAATGTCAAGAGTATATTGTTTCTGGTTTATACTAGAGTATAATATTGTGAATGTATATGTGAAGGGAAAATAGAAAATATTCAACAAAAATAGTATTCTTGAGAAAGGAAAGCATGCCATCTTTTCTTCCTTCCTAATCCTAAATCTCTTTTAAGAAATCATTAAAACCCAGGCTTCTCCTTAAAGACTTCTAACATACTGAATTTTCATGGCAAGCTCTCCCTTTTTAAATTGTGAGACATTCACAATTATTTTGGTGCCTGATATTATGGTTTCCATTGTTCTTGAATTATTTCATTTTTAACTTTTCTCAACAAATGATGAGGTTCCTTAGAGCTGAGAGCTTTATTAGCTTTTACAATGTTGAGAATATTATGCAGCACGTCTTAGGTCCATGAAACCTATATATTGAATAAAATAATAACATCTTTCTCCACAAAGAAATAATTTTTTTAAAGTTTTAACTGAACGAACCGTCACTTACTTATTTTTTTTTTCCATTTAGTTAAAACATTTAGGAAAACTAAAGGGAGTGACTCTTTTCTTCATGTCATTAGTCCTCAAAAATTTAATTGCTATTTGGGATGGGTTGAAGACTTGTCTGTTTTAGAAGAATGCACTTCAAAAAACTACTGTACTCATCTGTAAACAGCAAAACTAAACTTTTAAAGTATATTAGTGTTCTTCTGGTATGCCTATATATATTCTTATGCTTATGTTTATTTATATGTGTCTGGGGAGGTATAAGAGGAGAGCCTTTCTTTACTATAATCATCAAAGCAATAATTAAATGTGAAACATACAACAGCTGTGTGATTTAAGATAATTTAAATTCATATATGAAGGACTTTGCTAAACATAATAGTAATGTATTACCTAGGTGGATGATTACTTGGCAACATGGGCTGAATTTAATATTTATCATAAATACAGTATTTGTTAAAGAAATGGCATCATACATACTCTCCTCCACCTTTATGAAAATGGAATTAAAATGTCTTTAAAGAATGCAACATTCTTTCCATTAAACTTCACAGAAAAGCTCAGTGAAAATAGGCATTCACCACAAGTTCCTGTCTCCTTATCTTTCTTTCCAGCTGCTCTGATTCTCCTAAAAGTCAACTTCTCTTGGTGGTTTCTGTGACTAGGTAATAAGACAAGTGATTTAAATCACTGATTACTCTCTTCTGGCTTTCAAACCATTCTAGCATGCTTCTAGTTAGAATAATGATTGCAGTGATAGGTCGATGTGAGAAGATGGTAATTTTACACATTAATGGAATAGAGCTTCTGAGATTTACATTTAGCTCTTGCAATAATAAAAAGTGCTAATAGTAGAGGAAATATTTATGAATATCTGAAATATATATGTGCCCTTTAGCGAGATTAGAGGACTACACAGGCCTTGTTGGGATTCATTATGCTGCAACAAAACATTTATTTCTAGTATCAGTAATTGGTAAACTTAGATTACGCTGGCTTTTTTCTATTTAATTCTCAAAATGTAACATTTTGATGAAGTCAACTAGGGCCTTTCAAAGGAAATTTACTTAGATCTATAAGACAAATTTTAAAAATAGTTGGAAGTCGCTGCTTCTCCATCTTTCCTCCCACAGCTGCACAAATGCATACAGACATGCTTGTATTTACTACTTCTGTCCACGTTGTCTTGTTGACCTGGTGACTTGCTCTGACACGTCTGGTAGCAACTCTGACATAGAAGAAGATGTATACTTTTTAATTGGGAGTAACTAGGCTCTCAAATTCTTTAGTGAACCATTACTTAGCATAGAGTCACTTTGGAATCAATTAAATATGAACCTTTGTCACATCAGTATTCATAGAAAAGCACTTAGGTGATTAAAGACCCTTGGCCTCTAAATATTTGACTACTTACCAACACCAGTCATTTAGAAAGCCTTATTAGTTTTTTTATAATATTTTCAGGGATGGCAAGCATGAAAAAGTAAAACAAAATTAAAGGAAACATAACTGCCTTCAAATGCATGTTCCCGGAGCATCATCATAGCTTGTGCTATTCTAAGGTGCTACTATTCTCTCTCTAGCTCCACATATCTTCTGCTGCTAACCTCTGGGGCTTCCCAGGCTCTCTGCTTCTATACTGTGGTATTTCCTCATGTATAATAGCAATACCTGTATAGCAATACACGTATAAAGTTATAAATCTTCATCATCAAATACGCATAAATAAAATGTGTATTTTAGTCTAATCCCACTTAAATACATTTTACATTTAGTAAATAAAGCAAGTCATAGCCTAGTTAGTATTTCGGAAACTGAATTAAATTTAAACAAACTTTTAAAATATCGGAACACACTTAAACCATGTATATGCAACTGATGTTAGTTTTAAATAATTATTTCTAATGATACTAATCATAATAGCTACTATTTATTAATGGAATTATATGCTAAGCTATGTGGTATATATGAGCTAATTTCATCTTCATAACACCAATGCTATGAGGCAGATGTTCTCAGCCCTATTTATGCAGGAGAAAACCATGGCTTGGAAAAGTACTAAGTCATTTCAGTAATCTGTAGAAGGTTGTACAAGTGGTCTAGTTGGGATTAGAATCTAGGTTTTCTTAACTTCAAAGCACTTTTTCTTGACTGCCAAGCCCAAATAACTCCTCACACAGGCTCCCTAAGGATCCACAAAGAATAGTGGATTCCAGTCCCTTAATATTTAAATACTGTAACATGTAATCTGTATGTTGAGAAATGTGTATAACCTTGTGATGTTTGGCTACATTTTCCAAAATGTTTCGCTGTGCTTTATTTGGATAATTGCAATGTCTTTTAAAGAACATTTCACATCATACATGCACTCATTTAAAAGGAGAAATAATCTTTAATTTGGAACAAGTAATCTGTGCTTCGGGCTTAATAAGAACAAATTTTTTTTTTTTCTGTTGTCTGAGAAGTCCTCTTATTGTCTCAGTTCTATAAAATCACAGCTAATATCACACACCTTTGTCATTCAGAATGTTAAGTATTATTAGGCACTGAGGGAGATCTCTGCTTGAATTCTGTAACTTTATTTCACTCTGTAATATCAGGAAGTCCCGTTACGTTCGGGGTAGTGTTGTTAATATATTGTTCATCTTTCCCCCCTTTCTCCTCTCCGTGTGCAGTTTTCTTCCATTTCATGCCTTCCATGTGTTGTAAAGTTAACTACATGTTAACTTTACATGTAGTTTATCGACTGGGTATCTACACATTTATTTGAATTCTCTTGTGGCATCTGACCATCTCATAGAGTTCAGGTGGAGAAGACAAGTACTTTTGCTCAGACAGGACACTAGCAAAAAGGATGAGAATGTTTCAAGTCAGTCAGAGGTTGCAGTAAAGTAAGGTGAGGGTTCTGCTCAAATATTTCTATTTTCCCTGTGGAACACAAGGCAATATTGAGAACTTAGTGTGAAGAGCTGGGAAAGCAGGCTTAAAAGGGATCACAGCATCTTAGAGTAGCTGCCACAGGGAATGTGAAGAAGGCCGACTAGGGACAAGGAAAACAATAATGAACAACCCACTGGCTCCCAGAGCCATGTAGCCTGTGCAGGTTTGCAATATGACCGGGATATAATTTCAGGATAAAATGCTGATAAAACTGCCACTGGTCTGCTAATGCTTAAATACGCCCAGATAGTCATTTGAGAGACTATAAGAAACACACCATTTTTCTCAGTTATATTATTCTATCAAATTAAATATATGTAGTAAGATGATTTTTTATAAGACTATAAGAAAAACTTTGTCAATTTTAAATTTTAACATAATGTCAAAACTATGGCATATTAATGCAATTAAACATTTTATATGTTAAAAGGAATAAGACAGGACTATATGTATGTACATAAGAAGATTTCACAATGATATTAAATCAAACTGCAACATAGAATGTATAATATGATCTTATTGTAAAGGAGCTGTGGTTAAAATATACCCTTGAAATGTTACCAGTCTGTTAACATTAGATAGCAGTTTACAGGGCATACTTTGGAATTGAACACGGCTTTATAAAAATCCCTCTGTTTCTGTGGCTGAATGTCTAATGTTACCTGAAGGGTGTATGATCAAGTGGGAGGTTGCCCACCTTAACTCTATAGCATATATCAGCAGGACTCTGGATGGAACCATTTCTGTGTGTAGAGTGTAGCTTGGAGCCTCAGTTTGACTGGAGCAGTTCAGTCTTTTTGGAAAAATCCATACTTTACCAGAAACTGGAGGAGTCCCCAGATTCTCAAGTTTAGTGAAACATTGTGGGAGGAGGAGAAAGGAAGATTTATTGATTTTCTGGAGGTCAAAGTTTCAGTTCTTAATAGAGGAGCTAGAAGTAGTCCAGAGGTGACTTATCCCTCTGAGATCGGCTGCCATACACACTATGTCCTTGGAGGTACCCTCCCTCAATGAGAAGCCCTCACAGCCAGTGCAGTGCCTGGGGCCGGGCCCACTACTTTACTTTGTTTCTAGGATGATTGTTTTGTTCAAAAAATATAACTCCTGAGGTCACATGGGTAGCAACCTGTTGACACCTTGTAGATCCCAGTATGGGACAGGTTCAGAAATAAACAAAGGAACTTATGTTTTCTAGATATGATAGGCAATTCAATATCAACCCTCTCTCTGAGATCAAGTGGATAATAGATAAAATATATTTTGAAAATTTCCTTGAAGGTACTGAAAACCAACCAACCAACCAGATGCTGAATTACCAAATTAGAATTCTGAAGACAATGGAGCATAGGGAGGAAAGGCTGGCACTGTGGGTGTTTTATCTCAAAGGGTAATATATAGATGACTGAGAATGCAGGATGGTCAAGAGCCTATTCATTTGTAAGGGACTATTGAGAGATTCCAGATAAAATACAGGATACCCAGATACATTTGAATTTCCAATAAACTATGAATAATTGTTTAGTATATTCCATGCAATATTTGTGTAATGTGGATGAGGGAAAAAGCTTATGTATACAGGAATCTCTGCATATCTGAGAGTGCAACAATAAAGTGTTGGTATGTTTTATTGCTATGTAAGGTTTTAATTTGTGATAGACTAATACTTTGATGCCCATAATTTGTTATGGCAACTACTAGTTTTGTTCTTTTTTCCTAGTGTGAAAGGAAAGATGCATTGGTAAAGCATGAAAAGAGGGTAGCTGACTTTGGCAAAAAAGGAGGGGGAATTGGGATAAAATGGAGTGTTTAAGTTCGTTGCTTTTTCCTGCCTTCTACTCTGCTAATGGACATGCGCGCACACACACACACACACACACACACACACACACACACACACACACACACACACACACACACACACACACACACACACAATGGGAGTGGAGACAGAAGAAAACCAGATTTGCCCTTGTTTGAGAAGATCTAAGAGTAAGGAAATCTGTAAGTAATTCTTTAAGGGGGAAGCTAGTTGAAGTATTCAAGGACAATAAGGTATGAAAGAACAGGAGAAATGGCTCTTTGGCTGTGGAGATAGGAGAAGAAGGATATAGGAGAGCATTTCCTTTGGGGTCTACAAGGAGTAGAGAGAGTTAAATTGTTCCTGAGTGGGATATAGAAGTAACAGAGAGGAAGGGCCAGGAGGCCTGCGAAGAATTTGTAGAATCATAGCGTGAGGGTAAAATCATAGAAGCAGTGAGGAGCAGACAGCCCACTTCATGGATTGTCAGCCTATGTGGTGGAAATCTCCAAAGAAGCCCTATGTAGAAAACACCAGCTGGGCTGAAAGCTGAGGAAGCTCTAGGAAGTGTAGGGACAGATGTGAGCGACAGACCTTAGAGTCCTGCTGCCTAACAATGGCTCCAGTTTAAAGAATGATCTCTTCCTTCTTACTAACCCTATTGGGCAGCAGGCTCGCAAACCCATAAGAACACAGAACAAGTGAGAGAATAGTGGAGGCAGAGAAAAACCTGGGAATAAACCATAAGCTAGCATGTGACTGAATCATAAACCTGAGTGCATCAGGAAATCGGTATATTTAATCCCGAAATTGATCACAGTACATTAGGTAGGCTGAAGTTTCAGAGCTAGATACGAATTCATTATAAAAGTAAAGATAACTCATTTTTATTTCATATATTTAAACTTTTGACTATACATTTTATCCTTATTATAATAGTAAATGCATAGAAAAATAAGAAAAATCATATCAAATCGTTAATGGTGATTTGGAAGCGGGGTGGGTAGAGTAGAATGGGAATGTGGGATTATAGCAATGAGAATATTCTAAATATACAATGTTCCCATTAGTACATTGTATATTTCTCAAATGTTTGAACTTTGTACAAAATGAATAACGTTTTAGTGAGAAAGAAGTCCTCCCCCAAACAATACAGATTAACATTAATGTGTGAAAATGGCCTGATCATATACCCTTATGACCTTCTTGCTATTAGGTCCCTAAAGTACTAGCCTAAATCTGCTCTAGAAATGACAAATCTGGATAAGACAGTAAATGTTATGTATGGCCAGATTCACTGATGAGAAGACACAAGTTCAAGGCACCACTGTTGTCAATGCTAAGACGACTGAGTCATTTAATGTGGCACTGACTCTTTGGAAAGCCCATGGTGAGAACCTCTGACTCACAGTTAATTCAGGTGGAGCGCCTCAGCTAATGCAGACAGAAGAACAGATCTGTCCTCTTGCTATGTGCATCCCCAGAATAAATGTTTTTCCTGCTGACACCAATTGTCTGAGGGCAATGAGCAGGTAAGGCAGAATTATTCCTTTTCCATGGAGCTGGAAAGGATGGTTCCCTACACTGGAGAAGCCTCTGGGCTAAGCCTCAGTATAAAGGATGCCGTTCAGCCCTGTCAGCTTCCATCTGCTGGTGGAGACACTCTTGTGTCTTTCACTGCCTGACAGTCCATCACTGCAGAAGAGCTGGGATGAAAGCGTATGCTGCAGAGACTCTCATTTGTAACAGGTGCAGACTAAGAAAGCTCAGGAAGGAGACACAGCTGGAAAGCTGAAGCAGGTGTCTCCACGTGGAGAAGCTGCACCAGGAAAAGTGGAAATGGAATCAATACTGTTAAAATCTGGGTTTGTGATCAGAAGATTAAATGGAGAAACCATGTTTCAACACAAAGGAGAAATCCTAAGAGATGTAAATCATGACTGAAAAGATAAGAGAGACGGAGGGCAGCCCTGGAGAAATAACATGGAAATTATCATCAGCATTCCAGAAGGAGCAAAAGGAGCAGATGGAAATGGAATCAATAATCAAAGCAATAATCTTCAGCTTCCAGATCTGAAAAAAAAGATCAAAAGGGCTGACTAAATGCCATGCAGAGGGGATGAAAAGATCCACAACTAGACATATATTTGCAAAATTTCTGGCCTCTGTGGATAGAGAAAAATATATGTATTTCTCAGACAGTTAGATAAGTTTACATATAATGGGAAAGAAACAAGTTTGATGTTGACTTCTTATATGCCACACTCAAAGCTAGTGGAATAATGTTTATAAACTTGTGAAGGAGAAAGCACTGTAGTATAAAATTCTACTTTCTGAAAGGTTATCATTCATATAAATTTCCAGGATATGTAGAAACTCAAAGTATTCTACTTATTTTTCCATTCAAAATTACTTAAGGATATATTCCAGCATAAATAATAGTAAATTTAAATACAGATCTAAAACAAGTAGAATATAAAGAATACAATAAATAGGTAGTGAGCAGTGAATCCAGGAAAGTATGTAGGTGAGCCTATGTGGGTGAGGATAAAGTCATTGCAAAATGTAATGTTGGTGTTAAATACACAAAGAAGAGAAGAGGCATACGCTAAGGAAAAACTTAAAAATAATATGAAATTAAATTTCTAAAGTAACTTGAAAAAATCTAGGATTTAGAAATGGTGCAAGGGAGTGGGAAAGTGAAATATTAAGATTCTCTCATTATGGGGAATGATCAAAGTGTTATTATTTTCAACGAAACAGCAGAGAAGTATGGGTTTTAATAAGAAAGTTAAACACATTTTACTATTTTCAAATTGTTGGTAGGGGACAATTTAAAAACAAATCAAAATAAACAGAACACAACAATAATTTGATTAAACCCATAGAAGTAGAAAAACATAAGAAAAAAGTATACTAAAAATTAACACAAAACAAGATGGAAATGAGAGCAAACATATCACTTTTCAGTATAAATATAAATAGAATAAAAGCTTGAAAGAATAGTATAAAATTTAGTCTAGGTCACCTGTGAATATAGAGTGAAATATCCTGATTATAATTTTAGAAAATAGAATTCAGCAGTGTTCTAAAGTAATAATAATAATAATATGCTGCAGCCAAATAGAGTTTATTCCAGAGATGCCAAAATGTTTCAAAATTAAGAGCTAGTGTGAAATCATAAAGAGAAAACATCTCAGTAGCGATAGACTATGGTAAATAATTGAATTAAAATAACCGATTTTAAGAACAAAGATAATTTGGGAATAACAATGGTGAGAATTCTTTTACAGAAAAAAGGAAAATAAACCCTAATGAATGATAAAATACCAGTCACCAATGTTAAAACCAAATACAAGAGTGTAATCATTCCTAAAAATAACTATTCTCAATTTCATTTTGCATTTATAGGTCAAATGGTACCAACCTTTGGAAACAAGAAATAAAATTATCATGATTTTCATATGAGTTGTTTGTAAACCTAGACTATCACATGAGTTAGAAAAAAGTCAATTATAAATGATAAGAGAATACAGTAAATTACTTAGATACATAATAAACATATAACTTAATGACTTTCCTTTATAGTGACGGAAACATGTTAGAATGGAAATTTTCAAAATTATTCTAATCTTAATAGCAACATTATTCATAAACTTCCCAGAAATAAACTAACATGAATTAAAAAAAAAACTGCTTAAAAAAACATTCATTGAAGAAAAAAATGAGAAGTGACCATGCTCTCAAGGGGAATATGCACTAACAAACATAGAAATGCTCCAAAATTATTACATACATTTAATGTGTTCCTATAATAATCCCAGTGGTATCTCCTGAGTTCGTTTCTATAGTTCCCTAGATATCATTAGCTTCTTGGCAGAAAACAGATGGCACATTAAAATGGAGTAACTGAGGAAAGTTTATTGAAGGGATGATTTACAAAGGTTTGGATAGGTTGAAGAGGGACCCACAGGAGACAGTGAAGCCACTTGGAGCTCACATTACCATTCCCAGGCCTAAAGGGGACAGGAGAGGAAGTTGCAACTAGAATTCCAACCACAGCTGCAGGAGAGGATCACTGGAGAACTGTGGCCTACAGGAGGGAAGCCAGGAGGGACTGGAAACCCTGCTGGGAAGGAACTGAGGGAACAAATAACGTGCCTGCCCTTCAATTTTCTGTCAGCGCCTCTCATTGGCCAAACTCAAATGGAAACAAGAGGCAAGAGATTCAGGGTGAAACAGTCCACAGATGTCAGAATCCCAACATACAGAGCAGAAGGGTAAAGAGAGGGGGGAAACTGTAGAGACAAACATGGACATCAAATGCCATGTTAAAGAACCATGTATAACATTGCTAAGAAAATACTGAAAAAGATATGTAATAGAAGGGGATTTGTCCTACCCCACATATTAAAACTGTCAACAAATGTACTGATTAAAAAGAGGAATGAGCAAGTAGATCAACAGAGATGAACAGAGGGCCCTAGATAAGCTTGAGTATACATGAGAATTAAATATATGCTAGAGATTCTATTCCATTCTGTAGAGAAAAGAATGGCTTATTTGATAAATACTTTTTTGACTATTTGATAATATTTGATAAATATTATTTGATAAATATTTTTTGACTATCAATTTAGAAGGAAATAAAGTTTGATATTCAACTTATATAATATAAAAGTAAATTCCAGATGAATGAAAAACCTCATTAGAAAAATAAAATATGATTTATCAGAATAAACCACACAAGAATATTTTGAATAATTTTTGGTTGTAAATAATGTAATACATATCATAAAGGCAAATATAATAGATTTGAGCAGATAAAAATAAAGTTTGGATTGCAAGAGATAACATACAACAAACATAGCAAGAATATATTTGCAATAAAATAACAGGCAAAGGTTCAATTCTGATAAATTAAAGTTATTCCCTAAAAGTAAGAAAAAGTCACACCATTAAATAGAGAAATGGGCAAATTGTATGTACAGGCAATTCCAGAACAGAAAATATAAACAATAACTATATGAAGAAATGTTAAATATAACTAATAGAAAAATTTATAACTTAAAACTAATTTAATCAAAATAAAAGTTTTTTTAAAAATTAGTAATATCCAATCATGAGAAGGAGGGAGATAAATGCATTTCTTTATCAATCAGAATCCAAAGCAGTCAGGAAAAACTCAAACCACTCTCTGACGGAGCTGCAACTATCTCCAGGACTTGCTGCTATTTATGATGAAAACATACAGACAGACTTCTTTTTTTGTTTAAGTTACTTTGAATTAGGATTTTAATACTTGTAAAATAATTTTATATATTTATAATTTGTAAGTATACATTTGTGAGTGTGTATCCATATTTAAAGTATTGGAAGGTTCTGTCAAATGCAACTAAGTTAATCTAAATGCAATTAAACACAACAAATCTAAATACAACTATGTATATATATTTATTTAAATGATGGCATCCTATAGGTATTCAAAGCAAATCTCACAGTTGTAATTAAAACATGACATGTCTGTGCTGAGATCAATAGGATATTCTTATGAGGACTGATTTTGTTACTTTACATTAGTTATTTTTGGTTTCCTATATCAGATTTCTTACCAGTTATTGGTTATCTGACATCTATTTATCTATACTTATATAGTATAAAGCCCTGAAATACCATTATATTCACTATAGGTTAAAGAAATATTTACTGAGTAGAACACTTTTATCACTGCCTCCCAAACACGAGCTTGTAGTGGACAATTAATAGTTTGTTTGCTCAGCACCTTCCCACCTACTAAGAAGGTCTTCTCTTGCTCCTGTCCAGGAGGGACATGGCAGCTGCTGAGGTCTTGTGGATCCCAGGTAATTCTCTTCTCCTGCATTATTTTTTTTTCTGGTGGAAGAATAGGCCCATGACTCACACTGGGCTTGGGGAACTAGAGATAGTAGGGGCCAATTCTCCTTTTGCCAGTGAGGCTGCGAGTGTTCTTACCAAGTTCATCATCACTATGAAATAATGAGGCTGGCATATCACTATGAAAAGTAGAGACAATGGATGGTGAGCAAGAATCCGGGTAACATTTTTGGTTATCTGAGCTTCATTACTTAATGCACAATTGAAATATGAGTTTCAGTCACTTGCAATTAACAGACACAAGTAATGCAATCTCATTTATAGGTTTATTTCTCTTGAGATGAGTTTTGCAGAAAACAATGTTGTTTACCCTGCAGAATTTAGTAATGGATTGCCTAGCAGCACTGAATTAGGGTTGGTCATGGTCAAAAGCATGGAACTCTTCTTGGAGGGGAGTTATTTGCAAGTTGGTGAAAGGAGGGTCTATAGTCAAGGACAAGGAAACATTTAAGTCCACGCCACCCCACTTCTTTGGCCCTTAGATGGAAGTTCTCCTCTGCCCCGCCCCAGGACTCCTAGACCTTCTACTCTTTCCTTTCACTGATGCCCCCACCAGCTGTCCCATTTGCTTCTGTCATCCCTATTCTTGTTAGCTTGTGGAGCAGAAGATCTTCTGAAGGAGCTGCATGATGGTGAACAAGCAGCCTCACTTCATCCAGGCCCAAGTTTTCTAATTTATAAAATGGAAGAAGTTGGCAATATTATTCTAACATTCTTTTTAACCTGAAAACATATTTCAGTGAGTTCTGGAGTGGAAAGAATGATTTAGAATGAGTGGCACTTTTCTAAAAACAGGTAAGTTTCAAAAGGCTTCTAAATGATGTTTTAAAATAAAACAAAGTGTGGGATTAGTTGAGTCAGGCCAACTTGGAGATGTGAAAGAACTAACTGCTAGGAGCAGCAAGAAGGTAAAAGCACCTGCAGCACTATGTATGGTATGTATGAGCCAGGGCTATGGGAGACGCAAGATGACAGAAGCTTCTCTACTCCTAAGTGATTCCAATGGGTTGAAGAGATTTGTTACATAAAATAGACAAGAAAAGAAATTACACATAAATAAAATATCCTTCTTATTTACAAGCTTCCAATTACTCAACATTTAGAATCAGAATGTCTCAGTGTGGTAAACTACCCAATGACATAAACTTCCAATTATTCAGGTCAATTTATATTTTGTGAAGGTATTGGACCAACTTGGAAAACAACATAAAATAGCATTATTTTTGTGGAAGTATTTGGACAATTAAAAAAACAGAAAAATTTGTAACCTCTCTCATCCATAAATAGTAGACGATGAAGAAATTTTGAGAAATAAGAAGTTTATAAGAGAAAATAGAAGCTCTATGAAATGTCAGTAAAGAGCTATGGAAGAGGATTATGTGACATAGAGTAGGAATATTGTAAGTTGAAAGATAATTTGACCTTTTTAAGTCTGATAATTATTTGAGAATAATAGCCATATAATTATCATTTGACTAACATATTTTTGTATTTGATTAAAATACACTAAAATTTGACCAGGCATGGTGGCTCATGGCTGTAATCCCAGCACTTTGGGAGGCCAAGGCAGGTGGATCACTTGAGGTCAGGAGCTCAAGACCAGCCTGACCAACATGGTGAAACCTCGTCTCTACTAAAAACACAAAAATTAACTGGGAGAGGTGGTGTGCGCCTGTAATCCCAGCTACTCAGTTGGCTGAGGTAGGAGAATTGCTTGAACCTGGGGGATGGAGGCTGCAGTGAGCTGAGATTGTGCCACTGCATTATAGCCTGGATGATAGAACAAGACTCTGTCTCGAAATAAATAAATAAATCAATAAATAAACAAAATACACCAAAATTTTCATACTTAGTATTTTTTTTTTCATTGCTTAAAACCATATAGAATACATGGTGCATTTGCATACTGGACAGGAGATTCAGCAACCTGGGTAAACAAATAGAAATCTGGATTATCCAGGAGAGTTAAGGGACAAAATGGAAAAATACGTGTGGGAGGCACTGCTATACAGAATAGCCATTTGCCCTCATTCTCTGCTGACAGATTTTTTTTCAGGCACTCACACGAGTAGCAGTGTGCCCAGGGGAAGTGGGCTCTTTTTCAGGCTGCATAGGGTAAATCACGTTTAGACTTAAACAAGGCGAGATAATCCTATTCACTTTCACCAGCAACTGCGTAAGGAAGGGTAGGGCAGGTGACTCAGTTCTGACCAGCGACTTAGAAGTGAGTGTCTTTTGGGGAATTCTGGGAAATATTTTTCTTCTCGTTCAAAATAGACATATGTAGTCTGGGCGTGGTGGCTCATGCCTGTAATCCCAGCACTTTGGGAGGCCGAGGTGGATGGATCACCTGAGGTCGGGAGTTCGAGACCAGCCTGACCAACGTGGAGATACCCCGTCTCTACTAAAAACACAAAAATAGCCGGGCGTGGTGGCGCATGCCTGTAATTCCAGCTACTTGGGAGGCTGAGGTAGGAAAATCGCTTGAACCTGGGAGGCAGAGGTTGCAGTGAGCCGAGATCGCACAATTGCACTCCAACCTGGGCAACAAGAGTAAAACTCTGTCTCAAAAAAAAAAAAAAAAAAAAAAGACACATGTAATAAGAGACATCTTCCCCATTTATTTTCTGCCCTTGGATGCTTTCACAGGAAGAAATGATGTTTGTCAACATGGTAGCCATCTTATGATCCTAAGGATAAAGGTGAGAACATTTCACAGAATATGACCCATGCCCTGACACTGAAGAGCTTGTGACTTTGCTAATCCTGAAAATATGTGACTTTAGTCTCATTATTTGAAATAGCTACCCCATCTTGTCTAAGGTATTTTGTTATTTGCAGGCAAAATCATACTATAGGATACAAAACTGACATAATCCTGTTAAAAAGGGCTTGCACTATGGAATCAAAGTCCTGAATTTGAATCTCAGCTTCATCAATTAATATCTGTACTACATTTTAACTGAGTAACTTAACCCTTCTAAGCCTCAGTTTTTTTATCTCTAAAATGGGGAAAATAATGGAGTCCAACTTACTGGATGGTTGAAAGGATTAAATGGCATGCTGTATTTAAAGCAGTTAACACAGGGCCAGCTGCATGGAATTTAGCTATTTTTAAAATTAGAGTTTGGTTATGATTAGGAGTGTTATGACTGTAACACATGCAGCCCTGTGGCAGCTCTATCAAAGCAAATTAGAGAAAAGTAAGCACTCTCTTCAGGCTTGCTTGCTCCTGACCAGCATGATTCCACTCACCAAATGGCCCTTTGGTTCTCTCCTTAATTGCTGCAGGAGACCAAAGAACAAAGGAGGACTCTGCACCTGCTGTTCATTGGAGAGGATGAGCAGAGCCCAAAGGTTGGCTCTGTGGGAGATTGTGCCTGTTGGAATGAGTCATTAAAATGGAGATTGTGGGTGGTTCTGGGATTGAGCAAGATACGAGGGCATTTGGGGGTGAGCTGGAGGTTAAGCCTTTGAGAGAGTCAGAGGACCGAAAAGATTGAGTTAGGAGGGTATTTGAAGAATTGACTGAAAACTAAAGAGATCAAAGCGAGATTTGGCAGTTGGGCAAAGGAAGGGAGGGCATTTCCATAGTTATTTAACTACCCAGATTGTTCAGTTTTGGAAGCTGGGTCTTTCTTCCCCACTTTCACTTTTGAGTTCAGTCCAGGGTAAATAGTTGGGAGTGAAATGACACAAGGAGGGGAGATTTAAAAACAATTCTTTCTTTCATCTCTATGCCCCTGAAACCTTTTTTCTCATAAGCTCTTGAAATATGTTTACCCCAATAGAGCCTCTTGGCTTGCAAAGCTTACACTGCTAAACCTGCTGCAAGGAAGTCAGCACTGTGAGAAAGTGTAAGCTGGAGCTCTCCAACCCACAGCATTTGCTTCAAGGTGGGATTTAGTTAGTGACTCTGAAAGCCCTGTGGCAATAGGGGACCACCCAGTGCCTGCCTCTAGTCTGCATCAATCTGTCTGCCCTTGAGGTTGTATAGGAATTAAAGGAAACTAGCTGTTTGGCTGAACAACCTCTAGAAATATGATAGAGCATCCCACAATTTCAGTACTCCACTATGAAATCTAGCTTCTGATATTCCTCAGCCATTTAGGCCACCTCCAGATTGCATAAGAATCTCTGGAGCGATTGTTAACAATGAAGAGCTCAGTTCAGAACATTTGTGTGTGTGCGTGTGTTTGTTGTTGTTGTTGTTGTTGTGTTGTTTTTAGAGACAGTGTCTCACTCTGTTGCCCAGGGTGGAGTGCAGTGGTGCAATCATAACACACTGCAGCCTTGTACTCCTGGGCTCCTGGGCTCCTGGGCTCAAGCAATTCTCTGACCTCTGCCTCCCAGGTTGCTCGAACTTCAGGTGTGAGCCACTGTAGCGAGCCAAAATCTATAGTTTTTAACAAGAATCCTTGGTGGTTCTAATACTGGTGACTCGTTAGCCACATTAAAAAAAATGCTGAATACCAAGCTGGCTTTAAAATGTCTCTCTCTTCCTTCTTTCCCCTAACTCCCAAGATATGCAGCAACATTAGATACTGATTTTGAAAAACTACTGATATGGTTTGGAGTGTCCCCACCCAAATCTCATGTTGGATTGTAATTCCCAATGTTGAAGCTGGGGCTTGGTGGGAGGTGATTGGATGGTTGGGTGGATTTCTTTAGCACCATCTCCTTGGTGCTGTTCTCACGACAGTGAATGTGTTCTCATGAGATCTGGTTGTTTAAAAGTTTATGGCACCTCCCCCTGCTGTCTTGCTCCTAGTATGTCCATGTGAAGTGCCTACTCCCCCTTTACCTTCTGCCATGATTCTAAGTTACCTGAGGCCTTCCCAGAAGTCAAGCAGACAACACCCTGCAGAACTGTGAGTCAATTAAACCTCTTTCTTTATAAATTACATGGTCTCAAGTATTTCTTGATAGCAATATGAGAACAGCCTAATACAATTACTACAAAACGTTCTTTAAAAATTAAACCTAACTGGAAAATGTTCTGAAATTAGAACTTTATCTTGAAAGACTGGGCTACTATTAGAAGAAACATGCCTCTCCTAGGTAAAGCAGACACCACAGAAATACTCCAAGACCAACTGATGTGGTCCCCTCAACCTGTGGTGCTCCTTCATGGGGAGAGCTCTCTTTGAAGTCAATGGGAACTGTGTCAGATACACTTTGCAGGACAGCAAAGCAAGTAAGCAAGATGTGAGACAAGTGGCTCAGAAAAGTCACTTTTAGAACATGTTAGTAAATTCATGAAATTTAGTAGTAATTTGTTTAAAGACAAGAAAAAACTTTAGTATTAAAGAGGGTGGCAAAGGAATAGACCCATGCTTTTCTCTGTATTGGAAGGCCTCAGTTGTGGCATTAAGGTTGGATGCACCATGCAGAAAGACTTGGTATCTTGCTTGGCAATGTGTTCCTGAGAGAGCTAGGAAGGAGGGTGGGAGAGGAGGGACTTCCAGGCTAAAGCATCATGACGAGACTTATGCACAGGGAGCCTTCTCCTACAAATTTCTTCATATATGTGATGAAATGGGCTAAATGGGTGCCAAAATATAGATTTTTAAACATTTTTAGATATAGACTCATTTTACTGAAGCTATGGAATCTCTCTCCAAGAAGAATGCAAGTAAGCCCACGCACGCCTGTACAATTTCCATTCCATTTCAAGGATTCATGGACCTCCTGAAACTCATCTGTAGACCTCAAATGAAGAATGTCATCTCTAGAATAAATATTGAGGACTCTGGTGGTGGGAGTGAGGGGTGGGGTAATCCAACAAAAATGAGATTTTGGCCCAGTAGAGCAATGACTTCACTACTGGCTCTCTCTAGAGCCAGAACTTGTTCAAATATGGCTCCATCTCCTCAACCCCTGGTGTAGCACATGAGGCAGTGGGCTTCCCTCCCGGTGCCAGAGTTTGCACAACTCCAAAACAGGGATGATGATTCAGATATGGCCACTATGAGGCACTCATTCAATGTCAGTCAATATGGGTAAAGTCCCTATCTGGCACACAGAGGCTTGCTGCTACTATCATTATGTTCCCTATTCTAATGAATGGTGCCAACATCAACCACTTACTCAGCCAGTCTTTCTAGAAAGCCTAACATTATCACTTAAATTCTTCCTCTTTTGTAATCCTATATTTTGTCAAATAGATTAAAAGCTCTGTGAGGATTGATTTTGCCATTTTAGACCCTTTGCTTCCTACAGAGCAGGTACTCATTTAATAAAAATATGTTGAAAGAATGAGTTTGTGAAATGAATTTTCCTAAGCCTCTGTAATGTCCTTCTAATCTTTTCTTTCCTTTATACCTTCATTACTACTGCTTTAATTCAGAACCTCCTCAGTACTTATCAGGACTTTCATTACAGACATTGCCTACTAGAGTATTTGTGGAACCTGGATACACATTAGAATCACCTAGAATCATGGATTTATGGACCCTCTGAGATGTATAGAATCAGCAGCTCTGCAGTGATAGCAACGAGGAAAGTGCACAACTTTCAAAATTTTCCCAGCTGACTTTTAAGTAATGCTAGTTTTAGAACTACTTGGTTTATTTCCTTATCCTATCATAATAGACCCTTGTCTATATTTTCCCAAATATTACGCATCACTCCCCCGTATGCATCTCACACTCCCAGCATACAAAACAACTGTCCTATTTCCTATTGTTCCATTCTCTCATGGACATTCCCTCTGCTTGGTGCACTTTTGAACTCTGCAAGTAGAGGCAAATCTTTTGTTTGCTTTGATTAAAGTTAAATGCTAAAAACTATTTTATTTTCCTGATTTCTGCCACCTTAGAAATCTCCAGCAAAGTTCTAGTTTTTGGTCTTAAATATTTGGCTCATTGGTGAATGATGGTCATACTCTGAACCAAATAACCATTTTTTTTTGAAACTGAAAACGTAATTCACATACCATAAAATTAACACTGTTAAATTATACAATTTGCTGATTTTAAGTATATTCACAAAGTTGTACAACCATCACCATTATGTAGTTGCAGAACAGTTTTTTTTTTTTTTTTTTTGAGATGGAGTTTCACTCTTGTCTCCCAGGCTGGAGTGTAATGGTGCGATCTCGGCCCACAGCAACCTGCACCTCCCGGGTTCAAAGGATTCTCATTGTCTCAGCCTCTGGAGTAGCTCAGATTACAGGCATCCGCCACCACTCCTGGCTATTTTTTTTTTCTTTCTATTTTTAGCAGAAATGGGTTTTCGGCATGTTGGCCAGCCTGGTCTCAAACTCCTGACCTCAAGTGATCCTCCTGCCTCCACCTCCCAAAGTGCTGGGATTACAGACGTGAACCACCACGCCTGGCCCAGAACACTTTATATCACCTCAAAAAGAAACCTCTTACAAATCACTCCCTGTTTCTCATCTCCCACCTCCAAGCCTCTGGCAACCACTAATCTACTTTTTGTCTCTATGGATTTGCTATTCTGGACATTTCATATAAATGGGATCATACAACACATGGCCTTTTGTGTCTAGCTTTTTTCAGTTAGCATAATGTTTTCAAGTGTCACCTTTGTTGTAGCATTATCAGTACTTCAGTAATTTCAATGGGCAATTATATAGGTTATACCACATTTTGTGTATCCATTCATCATTGACATTTGGGTTATTTTAATCTTTTGACCATTATGAATAGCATTACTAACATGTAAAGCTTTTTGTGTGATTTTATGTTTTTGAATGTCTTGGATATATACCTACTAGTGGAATTTCTGGGTCATATGGTAATTCTATGTTTAACTTTCTGAGAAATTGCTAAACTGTTTTCCAAAACAGCCATACCATTTTACATTCCCATCATGTAAATCAACAATGAAAAAATGCGAAATACGGAGGGTTTCAATTTCTCCTCAATCTCATACACATGTTATTTTCTACTTTTTTTTTTTTATTATAGCTGTCCTAGCAAGTGTGAAGTTGTATCTCATTGTGGTTTTGATTTCCATTTTCCTCATGACTAATGATTTTAAACAACTTTTCATGTGCTTATAGACCATTTGTAAATCTTATTTAGAAAATTGGCTATTCAAATTCTTTGCTTTTTTAAAAATGGGGTTATTTGTCCTTTCATTATTGAGTTACAAGAGTTCTTTATATATTCTGCATTTGTGTACCAAATGAAATATATGACCTGCAAATATTCTTTCCAATTCTGTGGGCTTTTTACTTTCTTAATAGTATCCTTTGGAGTACAAAAGCTTTTGCTTTTGATGAAATACAATTTATTTGTCTTTTGTTGCTTATGCTTTTGGTGTCATATTTAAGACACCCCATTGCCTAACCCAAGGCCAAAGATTTATGCCTTTGTTTTCTTTTAAGAGTTTTACAGTTCTTACATTTAGGTCTTTGATCTATTTTGAGTTAATTTTTGCATGTGGCATGAGGGTAGTGGTAATTGATTCTTCTGCATTTGGCAATGTACCAGCAATATCTGTTAAAAAGATTATTCTTTTCATATTAAATTGTCTTGGCCCTTTTGTTGAAAATCAGTTGGCCATAAATGTGAGGGTTTATTTCTGAAACTAAATTCTGTTCCATTGATTTATTGGTCTATGTCTATCCTTATGTTGATACCACTCTGTCTTGATTATGGTAACTCTGTAGTAAGTTTAAAATCTTAAAGTTTGAGTTCTCCAACTTTGTTCTTTTTCAAAATTGTTTTGACTGTTCTGAGTCCTTTGCATTTCCATATGAATTTTAATATCATCTTGCCAATTTCTGCAAACGAAGGCAGCTAGGGTTTTGATAGAGATTGCATTGAATCTGTAGAAAAAGTTGAGGAATACTGCTATCTTTATAATGTTAAATATTTTCATGAACATGGAATGCCTTTCCATTTATTTGGTCTTCTTTAATTCATTTCAATAATGTTATTTTAGTTTTCAGTGTACAAACCTTGAACTTTTTCTGTTAAATTTGTTCCTAAATATTTTAATTTTTGATGCTACTGTAAATGGAATATTTTATTATTTTATTTTCAGATTTATTCAATACTAGTGTATAAACAATTGATTTTGTATATTTGATGCATCTCGCAACTTTGCTAAAATGTTTATTAGTGGATTCCTTAGGATTTTCTATATGCAAGATCATGCCATCTCTGAAAAATGGGCTTTTAATTTACCTAGAATTTTGGTTAATATGGGCCCTGTGTCATTTACTGCTTTAAGATCTTGATGAAATTGACTAAATTTCATGAGAATAATTTTCTTCACCTGTAAAATGATAATAATAATCCCAAAATCCAGAGTTGCTGTGAGAAATACATATAGTTACAAAATAACCAACAGTACAATGATTTAATGCATGAATCATTCACATTGGTTTTTTATAGCTAAGAATGAATGGATCATTTTCTGAATCATTTTTCCAGCCTTACTCACTTTTGGGGTATTTTAGTTAGAGAGGGATCTGAGAAAAAGTACATTAGGTAATGTCAAGTCATTTAGGGGGATTGGAACAATAGGAAATGAAGCTTCAAAGACAGATTGAAATTCTCTTTAAATATTTTACTAGCCATGATGAGCATTATTCTATGGGAACAAGAAACTATTAAATGGTTTCTTCTGGGGAATAATAAAATCAATGTAGAGGATATACTGAAAGAGTGAGAAATTAGGAGCAGGGGAAAAGGTAGGAGGCTATTATAAGAGTTCAGTAAAGATTGATGAGAACTTTAAGTCAATGTCTGGGAAGATGAAAAGGAAATAATATACTTTGGAAATAATATGTTTCAGTTGCAGGAAAATAATCATAACTTCCTGGTTCTGGATTATAAACCATTAATTTCAAGAGGGATTACATGAGGAGAACATCTGGGGACAATGATGGCTTCCTTTTTGGAAATTCTGCTTAAGGACCTGCAGAGTACTCAAGTAAATATGCAAATAAAGTGATAGGGAATCAGTTTAAAATTTAGGAGACAGAGTTGAAGATTCAAGACAGAGTTTTCCATTTGCTCTGTATGACAACTCACGGTCTCCACTTGTATCTTTCCTCAGCATAGATCCCCGCATTCATAATTATCATAACTTCCTTGTGAATAACCTCAACTCCTCTGTCTTCCCTTCTTTTCTTTTTCTCTTCCTCCTCTTCCTGTCTCTATCTCCATCTCTCTGCTTCTCTCTCTCTCACTCACTCATCCTGCAAAACAAAGTGCACTAACACAGAAAACACTTTGCACTCCTCACATCTGTACCAGAGACTTCCTTCTCCTTTAACCTTTCTTCTCCTGCTCCCAACTGAACTAATTCCCCTCCAAGACTATAGTACACTTGTTGTTTTAGAACATCATTTTTTTGTTGTTGAATCTCCTATTTCTTGAATTATATATACCCTTGTTTCTTGCTTTAAAATAGCATAGAAAGTATGTTACTAAATATTTGTGTGAAAATGACAATTTTGCCATAATTATTGATAGTTTGACTTTGTTTAGAATCCTAGCTTGAAAATCAGTTTCCCATGGAATTTTGAAAGCATTGAGACCATTTTAGGATTTAGGATTGCAGTTGAGAAACCTGACATCATTCTGATGTCTCATTGTTTATAAGCCATAGTTCTGCACTGAAGGGCTACTGAAGTCCATTTGAAAATATTAAGAGGTTTTATTCCCTATCTTCTGTTTTACAATGAAATGTGGATCTTTAAAAATGTATTCCATTGGGCATTTGGTGGTCCTTTCAAACTAGAAATTCATTTCCAACACTTTGGGGAAATTATTCTGTACTATTGATTTGACAATGTCTTCCCTTCCATTTTCACATCTGTCTTTTTCTGAAACTCCTGTAATATGGAGGAAAGACATCCTTGAATGATCTTCTAATTCTCTTATTTTTTTCTCTCCGATTGCCTTTTTGTTATAATGCCTGAAAGACTATTTTGACTTTAACCCCCATTCTTTCAAGTGATTTTTTCCACACAATTAATTTTACATTTTGACTATTATGTTTTTCATTTTAAAGTTCTTTCATTTAAAAAAAATAATTTAATAGCATTTTTTATGGATGCAATGATTTTCTTATCTTTCCACTTATGTTCGCTAAATTTTAAAAAGTAATTATTTTTCTCCCTATATATCTGTACATCCAACTTCTTTTTTCTGTATGTTTATTTCTTCTCTCACATTCATATTCAGTCTGACCCTCAATTTTGTTTGGCTTATATGATATTTATAACACAACTGATTTCATATTTTTACAAAATCAGAAATTTTGACTTCTTTTAAAAAATTGAAAGATCTGGCTATGGTAGGGCCATGTTTTTTCTTGCTGAGTAGAAAACATGTATTCTTGTGGTATCCTTTTTTAGGTAAAATATGTATTCTTCTAGTATCCTTTTTTACTCATTTAGCTATCAGACCCTATAACCATTTAGGTGGACCACCTTCTTTCCCTGTGCTTCTCTGTTACTCATATGTCTCCAGTCCACGCAAAAATCCCCTGATTTATACTTCTGGAAACAGCTCACCTTTGAAGATATAATACTTGCTCTGATTTGCTTTCATAAAATTGTCTCTTGTCATCAAATCCTTTGGCAAAGCAGTTGCTCTTTTAGCAAGACAATGAGCACAAGTTTTATGACCATTGAAATATACTGAAGACAGGTTATTATTTGATATGCCCCAAGGACGTTCATTAGTGGTATTTGATCTCATAAATCTACTCTTGTATGAATTAAAGAAAATGTAAAGCTTTGTGTTTCTCATATGTCATTTTATGAGGGTTGAGTCAATTAATTACTAAAGATGGGATTTTCTTTTTATATGTGGATATGGTGACTTAATTAAATGCCAATAACTTGGGGCTTATTTATAATATGATAAATTATTTTTTCTTCAGGTTTTTAAATGAAATAACTGATTTAATTAAGTAAATGCCCATCATGGTTAAATATAACAATATGTCATATCTTATGGAAGACCATTTGGCTGAAGGTCACAAGAGTTCATCGAGTCATCAGCAACCACAAATATTTACTGAGTATCTACTATGTGTCAGGACTCTTGAAGGTGCTGTAAGCAATCAATCAGTCAACTGAATAGGTAAAGGCTTAGTTTTTGCAGAACTTGTAACACAGAAGAGATAAAACAGTAAAAAGTATTTTTAAAAAGTTAGCTTCTGTTAACTTCATGGCATTGGGAAAATCTTTTATGTTTCTGAGACTTCATATTTCTAATGGTTGAATTCTAATTTTCTTCTACATCTACAAGTTAATGTTCTGCTTTAGATTTTAATTTGTTTTTAACCATCTAAGAAAGAATCTTAACTGAGACTGGATGTTGCATAAGGGTAACATAAAAGTGAAGAAGATGACGTTTTATGGTTTGTCCGTGAATGTGTCTTAAGGAACAGTCTCACATTGATTTTTAAATTGTCCGAGTCTGTATGATAGAATTACCTTTAAATTTGTTTAGAAATAGTCCATGTTTAAAAAAAATGTACAAAAGGATCTTGGGTGTGTTAAGTTTAGCATAACTGTTTGCCACCCATTCATTACATGTATTTTGAGCATCCATTACATTTTGAGCATTGGAAATAGGGTTTAATAAAAGACAAATTTTCTGTCTTCATAAAATCTACATTTTTACATAGAAAAATTCTCCCATAAACAGAAAAAGTAAAAAACACTTCAGGTGGTTTTAAGTACTATGAAGAAAAATAAAGCTAGTAGGAAATTAGAGAGTAAGAGAGAAAAGGAAGAGTCTATTGTATAAAGAGTAATCAGAGAAGACTTCTCTGAGGAGATAATTGTAATGTGGTCAAATAAAATGCAGGAAGAGCAATTACATTTGAATTTTTGATAAATGGCAACTTTTTAGCATGAGTATGTCACATGCAACGTTTGGGACATAGAGTATACAATTACTTATTGTTTATTTGAAATTCAAATTTAATTATAATACAAAGTCTTGTGGCAGGAAGATCACGGCTGTCCAAGGAATAGCAGAAAAGCCATTGTGGCTGGTGTGGATTGAGGTAGGAGCTGAATGCCAGTTTGCATTGGAGATACAGGCAGAAGTCACATCATGGAGGTCCATTAAGCCACTGTAGATAAATTGGAGTTCATCTGATGGAAAGCCACTAGGAAATTTTGCAAGAAATAATGAAATCTAATTTACGTTAAATTAAAAATAAACAATGCTATGGCTGCTATATGAAAAGGCTGTGTGAGGATTAGAGATGGAGCTAGGAAGAAGTGTTAGGAAATGAATACAACAGACCACGCTGGAGATGAAGGTTTGGAATGCAGTGTTATCAGTGGAGACTATGCACAGGAGTCTGAATCAGGTTATATTTTACAGGAAAAACTCACTTGCTCGTGAGTCGGACATATGTGAGAAAGAGGAATAAGGGGTGCATTCTTCAACTTTTGTCTTGAGAAACAGGATAATTGGTAATAAGTTAGTTTTGTGACAATTAAAGGGAAGCAAATTGAATTTACTTAAGCAGATGTTTATTGAGACACACATAAACACACATACCCACCCCTTGCACATTCCTTGCCAGGGTGATCAAATCAAGTGACTCTTCCACTTTATCATTATCAACATCATTATCATCATTTTCATGTGCTTATTATGCCAGGGAGCATTACTAGGCCATATATCTATTACTCAGTTAATTATCACAACAAGCCTATGATAAAGGCACTATTATTATAATCATTCTCATATCACAGATGAGAAAAATGAAGCCCACAGAGATTAGATAACTTGCCCAAAGTCCTACAGTTAGTTAGACCATGGTGAGGTGTGGGTCCAAAGACAACCTAATGGACTCCAAAACACTTTCACTTAATAACTATGTTTTGCAAAAACAAAAAAAGAAAAAGAAATCCAGCACTTTGAACCATTCTAAATATGAAGAAGAATATTTATTCAACTGCTAGACTCCTACTATTCAAGCATTCAAAAGATAGGTAAGATATTTAATTAGAAAGTAAGTAACAAACATGAAAAATAAAATTTTCTAAATGACAAAAAAGATTGGGCAAAATTAAGATCATATCATTGTTCTTGGATGGGAAGATAAAAATTACAAAGAAGTCAGTTTTTCCAAATTAATGTATAGTGGAATTTCCATTAAAATTATATATGTATATATTTTTATGTGTACTTATTTGTATTTCAACAAATCATAAGACAGATAAACCACAATCTAACTTTATCAAAAAAAAGAAAGCAAAAATGTAAAACAGAAAAAAAAGTAAAAGTAATTTGGAAAGAGTGAAAATTAGAAGATCATAAATACTGTGAGATAATGTATATTTTTCCCAAAATAATTCATATAAATCTGAAAATGCTATTGCTATAGAAAGATTTCCAATATATGCATTTAATGATAAGAATAAAGTGAGAAACAGTGACTATAACTTTTCCTGGGCAAAAAGGGTGAAAACACTATGGTGTATTCATATTCACTTTCATTTTCATAAAGAAACTGAAAGGATATGCAACAAGAAACTCACAAAAATTTAACTGAGTGAGGGACAAAGAGAGCAATCAGACTTTCTACTGTATTGCTTTCATATTGAAAAGTGTGAATGTGTTACCAATTCAAAATTTTTAAAAATAATATTAACACGCTATATTTTGGAAACTGAAAGGCAATTACTTTTGTTTTTTTTTAAAAAAGGCATGCTTTGAGCACCAACCATACAAAAATTGACTAGGTTTACTACAAAGCTGCTTTGGTTGGGAAGCCATATGGTTTTGATCAAATAAATCTCTGGATAATTTTCATAAGTCTTTCATCACCTTTTGATTCTGAAAAAAAATCCTTTTGACATCATAGTCTATGTTTGGTCCAATTCCATATTACTAGCTTGATTTCCTTTCTCTTAGTTTCTGAAGCAATTTGCTTCTATGCCTGTGCAGAGTTTCAGTCCAGAGAAAAAATAGAAAAATTATTAACTAAATTGGATGCATTATTTATCTGTTCTGCTTCATACTCTCTGAATCTACACTTCTATGTTAGATTTATTTTTAAAAGGAATATAAATATTTCTAGGCTTAATGCTTTGAAACTGGATTTGGTAGCAGTTTTACATGTTTAATTACCTTTTCTATTCTATAATGAGCTACAAAATAGGTCTGAATAGGTTTTAACAAGCTTGATCATACTATTTTCCTCCAGAATGATTATATTTTGCATAACAATCTCTGTAACTCTAATATCTGGCTAGTATCTATATTCAGGATGGAACCTCCCTTTCATGCATTTTACTAGCAATGCATTTTTTATCTTATTTCCTATCATTTTAGTTTATCAATACTTTAGCTGAGTTTGAAGATTATATAATTTACTTTCTTTATTTTTACTTTTATTTTCCACTATTGATGGCTAATAGTTTGGAAGATGATTATTATCTTTTACCATTTCTTGCACATTATAGCATCACCATTAGAGTTGTTTTCTTCCTTGAGGGACAGAAAGATCATTCTTTACTTTCTCCCAAATCCTTATTTCCTATAGAGCTTTTTTTCCCCTCATATTCATTTCCAACATGGTAGCTCCTAATACTTCTAAATTTCATCCGGGAGTGACACACTCATTACTTCCTAAAGCTGATAACATTTGTGAGACATGGGAAAATTCAGTAAATGGTTAAATTGACCTTAAGAACTATTTCCATTATGGAAGTGTGTGCTACAGTTCATTTCAGATACTGATGGTATTAATACAAGTCATCTCTGCTTAATATTAGAAACAACCAAAAATTATTTTTAGGTATTGTAACATAAAATACCTCTCCTTGCTGTGGAAGATATAAGATCCCAGTGGATTATAATAAAATAGGCATTGCTAACTATGATTTTCTGAGGAATTTGTCTCTATTCAAAGAAAATGTGGCAAAGTCCTTTAAGGAAATACTCAAAATGTGTGGATTTGGACTATATAGTTGCCATAAAAGAGACAGATACAAAGCATGGTGTTGGTATTAGAGGCATCTCTCTTACATCGAAGAAGAAAAATATCATGGGAGGCTTTGAAGAGAAGGCGACCTGAATGAATCATAGAAGGATGTGGAGGAGTTTGTCAGGTGGAGAAAGTATGATGTGAAATGCAATGCATGCAGAGAAAAGCATTGTGTATAAAAATGGGAAGACAGAAACACTCCGGTACTTTTGGGTAACAGGATGTAAACATGATGAGATGCTGGGGAGTGGCCTCAAAGATCAAGGAATTCAGCCACATAAGAGACAAATCAAAGAAGTCCTTGTAATCTATTTTAAGGACTTCTTAACAGATTAATAGATTGTTGTTAAAAATAACAGTTAATCTGCAAAAACTTTAACCTTGATTGGGCCTTATACTGACTTAGAAAACCAACTAACTCTGTAATGTACTCTACAGTGTAAATAGAATAGACAAAAGAATAGACAAAAATGAACGCGTTCTCTCTACTTGATGTATTTACTCTCTTACCTTCCATTCACTCCTCCTACTGTCATTTGGCCCTGCCTTTGCTACATCACCACAATCATTTGGGTCATGAATGACCTTTATTTATAAATTAAATGCCCATATTTCAGTCCTTTTCTTGTTTGGTCGTTTGGGAACATTTAACATTATAAACCACTAACTGCTCCTTTAAGTGCTCTCTTCTCTTGTCTTCCAAAGATCTCACTCCCCTGATATTCCTTCTGTTTCTCTAGTCTCTCATTTCAGTCTACTTTGAGAGCTCCTATTCTATTTAACTTTTAAATGTTGGTACTTCTTGGGGTTTTAGGTCCTTTTCTCTTTTTACCACGTACTCTTTTTTGGGTAGAGCCCATCCACTTCCATGATTTTAAATTATAATTAATATCTATATGCAAGTGATTTCCAAATCTTCAACTCCATCAAATATTTTTCTTGTGACATTCATCTTAGTATATTTTCCTGAACATCTCTACTTGGATATTCAGTACCGCAGGCTCAACATGATCAAACATGAAGCCGTCACCTTCCCATATCTGTTCTTCTTTTCTCTTAAATAATATGTCTGTTCACTCCACTGTTCAAACCTCAAAACTGCCATTTAAACCTCCCTATATGTTCCACAGCTGTGCCTATTAATTATACCTCCTAAGTATTTATCTAATCTCTGTCTCTCTACAATCCCACTGCCATTAGACAAGTGCCTGACTTATCACTGTAGCTTCCCCATCTCCAGCCATCATGCTGACAGTGACTTTAAAAAATGCAACTTAATCATGCCACTCTATGGGTAAAATCCTTTGGTGGTTCTACATTTTCTCTGTGATAATGGCTGTTCTTCATGCTAAAATTACCTATCTAGCATATTGCAATCATTAATTTCATTGGCTGTTTATCCAAGTAGACAGTAAATCATTTTCTATAGAATAGAGACAAAGTATTACTAGCCAATGCATATATATGTATGTGTGTGTATGTGTATATATATATACACACACACGCACACACACACACACACACACACACACACATATATATATATTCAAACCTACTATAATCCCTTAACTGTAATGGTTGCTGTATAGAGAAGAATAGAATCTAGAGTATTTACCCTCTCTAATTTTACCATCTAGCTGGGAGCAAAACAAGATGTAAGGTATACAATAAACCAAGACCTTTCAGGAAGTAAACTGTGTAGCAGTGCCGGTAAGTGAAGAGATGAGGAGAAATCCAAACTAACATATTTGAAGAAATATCACCAGAGGTGGGATTGGAGTTAGGTCTTGGAAAATAAATAGTATCTGAAAACATGAAAGAAGAATAGAGCTGATTTCACAAGTGAGGAATAATGTGTAAAAAAATAAAGGGTATTCAAATAGGAAGAGAGGAAGTCAAATTGTCTGTTTCCAGATGACATGATTGTATAACTTAGAAAACCCCATCATCTCAGCCCAAAGTCTCCTTAAGCTGATAAGCAATAAAAAATAATTTTTTAAAATAAATAATCTTTCAAAGCAAATTTCTTACCCATAGTTATGATAATGCTCTTGCTATATATCTCTAGAATAATAACCTTTAAATAACTTTAAAATAAATGATTCATTTTTGTTAGAGGCAATAAAATAAAATGAGATATTTAACATTTAATTTACAGTTCTATATGGATTTTCAGATTCTGCTTTACTGTGAGGACTGTTACTATAGTAAAATAAATCCTAATGTAAAGAATGTGATGGGGTCTTGTGTGTGTGTGTGTGTGTGTGTGTGTGTGTGTGTGTATATATATATATATAAATATAATTAAATAATCTGGTATAATCTAGAATTCATTTTTTAAAAGAGATCAGAAAAATGCTGCTTGAAACAGGTGTAAGCCACGGATGATAAAGTTCTTTGTTGCCCAAGGATGTTAAATGGATTGTACAGTAATGTGAAAGTGCCAATCCTATAGTTAAGGTTGAAAAAGTCATTTCCACTTAAAATTCCTATTTCTTATATGTATATATTTTAAAGTCTTGTTTGCTGAAATTTTTCATGCTTCATCTAAATTTTAGCCACATATTATGAGGTTACACAAAACTTCATTTGGCCAATTCTGAGGCATCCAAATGTGAAAGGCCATTGTTCAGTTAGAGAATGATTTTGAAATAACTTTAAAATTTGATCATCTGAACAGATTTGGCCTTTAAGCAGTGCTTTTACTTGACTTGGAATAATTTGGACTGGAAATAGCAAAAAGGTGCCTATTGAAAGAGGTGTCCTGCTCGTGGGGATAACCACTGGCTCATGCAGGATACTACCCTAGCATACTCCTTGGGGCTTCTCCTGTGAAGATCCACATCAGCAACTGTGGAACACTGTCTACTGGGAGATGGCAGATCAGAAGCTCTTCCTGTGGTCAGCAGTGGCCCAAGCAGCTCAGCATTTCTGATATAATTGTGATCTGTGTCCCCACCAAATCTCAATTTCATGTCAAATTGTAATCCCCAGTGTTAGAGGTGGTGCCTGCTGGGAGGTAATTGAATAATGGGAGTGGTTTCTTATGAATGGTTTAGCACCATACTCTTGGAGCTCTTCTCGTGATAGTGAGTTCTCCTGAGATATGGTTATTTAGAAGAGTGTAGCACCTCCGTGTTCAGTCTCTTTCTTGCTCTTGCTCTGGCCAGGTGAGGGGTCTGCTCCTCCTTCACCTTCTGCCATGACTGTAAGTTTCCTGAGGCCTCCTCAGAAACTGAGCAGAGGCCAACATCATGCTTTCTGAACAGCCTGTGAAGTAATGAGCCAATTAAACCTCTTTTCTTTATAAATTACCCAGTCTCCGGTACTTCTTTATAGCAATGCGAGAATGAGGTCTTTCTAAAGTTAGTCCAATCCACCCCATTGTCTTCTGTGCAATGGCTCCAAGTTACAATTTCGAACGTACCAAATTGAACAATTCATTGTGTTATCCTGTGGAAATTAAGCATGCACACTCAAACACACACACACACACACACACACACAGCCATAGCACTTAGGATCATCAAGGTGTGTTAGGTCAAAGCTATGGTACACATATTGTCCTATAAAGAGGGAATAAGTAACTAGATGTTGGCTAGACTAATTAAGGATGAGGTGAGAGAAGCACTTTCCAAATAGTTTCCAATTGACAATAGTCCACAAGGGATTCGGCATCAAGCCTGATGCAACTTACCTATTTATATTCATACATGTTAATGTGGGATCCCTCTCTCCCTACAATATAATTTAGCTCTTACTATATGCATAATTTTATATTTTTCTATTTAAAATGCACGGTCATGATGATTTTGCCATTTATTAAATATTAAATATTATTAAATATTAAGTTTTAGATGTTTAATGATTATATTTTTATTATTTTTTATTGTTAATTACATCATTTCAGTTTTGTTTTGGTTTCTTTTTGCTATTATAATTAACTCTGTGAATAAAACACCTGTTGTAACAACGTCATTAAGTGCCTTGGAAATTCAGTGCTTAAACAATGACTGGCAGGTGTCCAGCTATGACTGCACAGGAACTTTGTCTCTGATGGGACAACACCAAGGCATGACTTCAACTCCTGAGTTTCCCTGAAGAATCAGCTGACACTTGCCTGGAACTTTCCCTGAAATCGCACCCTTCTTGGCTTCCTCTCTTTTTCTGCTTCTACTTCCTTCACTTGTTTACCACTTTCCCATGGGAGCATTTCCTTACTAAATCACTGGCAATAAATCCCTTCCTGGGGTCTGCTTCTGGGAAAACTGCCCTAAGACATCTTTTCATAAACTTATGATTATTCTCATAAGATAATGTCTTAGAATTATTCAATCACAAGGTCTATACCTTTTTAAAGTGTTTGACAGATACTGCCTATTTGCTCTCTGGAAAAGTTGTATGGACTTAAGTTCCTGCCATCAACATACACATGCTCCTTCCATAGCACCCTCTGGAGTATTATCAACTATCATTTGAATAAATCCTTGTCTTGTTAATAAGTATATTTTATTTTCAGAATTATTTTGGGGGCTCTTTGCTGAGAAGCTTCTGAAAAGAATTTGATCAAACTTTTTTGAGATTGTGAATGGTTACGGTATGATGCTTCTACCATTCCTGGGAACAAAAGGCTTCATCTTCTCTGGATGTAGAGGTGGGCCCCTAGTGGCCATATATGTGCTATGTGGAGACTCTGATCCCATGTTATATCTAATGGGACTTGGAGTAGACATCTGATTAATTTGGGCCCATTGGATCCTCTTTTTGTGAATATGAAACTGAGAGTTAAAGCCAGAAAGTCTAAAAAGCCACAGAGACCAGAAAATATAGGGAGTGGGACTATATTTATAGCAGCAACCTAAAAAGGAGATCTGCCAGTTCACATGTAACAATGGACTGGAATAGTGGGCTTAAAAATGGATTCATGTTCAAATATGGAAGTATGATAATTAAAGGAATTGGTGTGGCTGAACAGAGAGTAAAAAAGGGACTCCTCAATAAATGATACTGGGAATACTGTTGAATGGAAAGGTGAATATGAATCTCTACTTCATAACATACACAAACATCAAATTCAATTGGAACAATAACAAATAAGAGAAGTAAAATTGTAAAACTTCAGAAAAGAACAAGGGAGAATAAAGGCACATCCTTGGGGTATAGAGGAATTTTTATACAAGACACAAAGAGCTCTTATGATAAGGAAAAGACTGAGAAATTTGCTTATATTCAAATGCAAAACTTCTGGTCTTCAAAAGTGACCATTGAGAGAAAGAGATAAGCCAAAAACTAGGAGAAGCTATTTGATAAACATCATAACCAAGATATTATTAATACCCATACTATATAAAGAATGCCTATAAATTTAAAAAGACAACATTGTAGAAAAATGGGCAATAAGTATATACAGATCCTTTTTGCTAGGGGAAATATGCATGACCCACAAACATATGAAAATATGCTTAGCCTCCTTAGTAGTCAGGGAAAGGCAGATTAAGTATAATAAAATAAGATTTTCATCCACCATAGTGGCTAAAATTTATAAGTTGGATAGAACTAAATATTGATAAGTATGTTGAGCAATGGAAACTCTCATGGGCTGTGTTTCAGAGTGTATTGAAACGAGCTCTTTGAAAACCTATTTGAAATTATCTTTTAAGTTTTAAAATTTCCATACCAAAGACTTCAAAAATTTCACTTGTAGATACACAGACCTTACAGAAACACGGGCACGTGTATACCTGAAGATGTGTATAACACCATCCTGTGCAAAATTTTTGTAATAGCAAAAAAGTGGAAGCAGTGCAAGTGTTCATCAGCAGTAAGATGGCTATACTATATTTTAATATATTCATATGTTGATAGATCATAGAAAATGAAGCCACAGCTACATGCATCAGCACATATGAATATCAAAAATAGTGTTTAGTATAAAAGCATAGACTATACACAGTAAACATGTCAGCTGGAAATTAGAAGTAAAAGAACACATATATGTGTTCATGTATGACACACACAACTAGAAAGACAAGTAAAACAATAATAATTAACACCAAAAATTAAGATTGCGATTAAATCAACCTAAAGAGCCTGAGCAGAATAGTCATACTGCTGGGCTGAGGAAGTAGAGGATCAAATTTCCAGTCTGCTGAAACTGCAGGTATGGAACAGCATACCTAAGAAGAGGAGCTGAACAGTGAGGAAAATCCAGAAGTTTGTGGGAGTTCCTCATATATAATTGGCCAAGGATTGGGCTGCACGTATGCAGGGGAGTATTCACAAGACCTAGAAGAGATTTCCTGCTTCAAGGCTGAGAACTAGAAGAGGTCATCTCATATTAGAGGTCTTGCAGTTTAGGAAGACATTGGAGAAAACCCTGTTCCAAGCTGCAGACAGCTAACTTCTTGTTGTATATTCACATGGTGAAGAGCAGAGCAAGAGAGCTCTCAGGCATCTCTTTAACAAAGGCATTAATCCCATTCACGAGGGCTCCACCCTCATGACTTAAATTATATCCTAAAGGCTCTGCCTCCTAATATCATCACACTTGGGGTTAGGATTTCAACATACAATTTTGAGGGGACATAAACATGCAGTCAATAACAAAAATAATAGACCAAAATACAATCATATCAATAATATTAAATGAAAATGGACTAAAAACTCCAATCGAAAGGCGTAGATTGTCAGACTAGATAAGTATCAAGAATGAGCTCTAAGCAATCAACAAGAGAGATATTTTTGTTTAAAGTAAAAATTCAGAAAACTTTATTTATTCCGCTGTTCAGTCTCTGCTTTCAAGATGTTGCCTTAAAATATAAATCATCTTTATCTACCCTTAGCTATATTAACACAACTTTTAAAAGTTATGCCTCTAATTCCATCCTCTTTGAACTGTATTACCATGATACTCCCAAATACACACTTTTAAGTTAGTTGTCACCTTGGATGAAACATACCCAAGGGTCACTTTACCATTCTACCCATAAAACAAATTTCTGCTCTCAATTATTTTCTGTCAATAAAATTATCATTTTTGCTAATTTTCTAAGTTCAAAACCCTGAATTCAACTTATATTCCATCATCTTTTAATGACTAAATCACATTGCATTTTTTTCAAAATGTCTCTTTTCACAGCCACAACCATTTACATTATTATTACCTGTGTTTCATAGAGTAGCTACGAAGTGTTTAAGCAAAAATAGTTATTTGTATGTGCTTATTCTGCACACATTTTAATTTTTACTCATGCTCATCTTGACATTTTTTCTGTTAATGGATGGAAGTCATTAAAAGAGCTCCTGATAACTGTTATTAGATTTTTACTTGATTTCCACTGAAATTCAAACTCATGGAGTTTATAGTCACTTGGTGCTGGAACTCCCATAAAATATTTATTATGGAAAAAACATTATACCAGCATAAGAAGAAACACAAATGTATCTCCAATTCCTTTGTACTTGAAAACTACACTGTTTAAATTATAAACTTTTAGAGATAAATTTTTGTATTCTGCTTCCAAATTAAACATATATTTCATTTCTCTTAAAAGGTCTCTGTACTTTATTTTTAACTTTTATATTTCATCAAGTCAGTGTAACATGATTTAAACTGTCCCTCATTGTTAAACATTGGGGCTCTTTAATAATTTTTTTTCATCACATATAATTCTGCAATGCTTATTTTCTGCATACTTTATTTATTATGATTAATATGAAGTAAACTCTCAAGAATTAGATTACTGAGTCAAAGAATACAGACTTTTTTATGATTCTTGATTATATTTTACCCAAATTATTTCCAAATGTGTTGCAATCACTTTTGAACTGGCCTAAAGCAATGTGTCTTGAATGCCACTCTGATTAATTCTTTTCTATAATAATTTATTTTCAAATGATTTTGAACAAACAGAAAAGTTGCAAGTTTAGAACAAAGAACTATATCCTCCCTGCCCCTCCAACCAGGTTTCTCAGCTATTACTATTCCATTGCATCTGCTTCATCACTTTCTCAATTTCTCCATTATCATTTGTTATTTTTTTAGACTATGTTTGAGAGTAAGTTGTAATCTTAATGCCCCATTGTCCCTAAACACTCCAAACAAAGTACATGACCACATACCTATTTCCAAGTCAGGAAATGAACAATGATACAACACTACCCTCAAATCCACAGACACCATTCAAATTCTATCAGGTGATCTAAAACAGTTCTTTTTTCTTTATGTTTCAGAATCTTAACCAAGAACAAACATTGTATTTGGTCATGATTTATTTTCAGTCTCTTCTGTCTTGGAGCAGGTCTCAATATTTTCCTGGATTTCATATCATTGATAGTTTTAAAGAGTACAAGCCTTAGATTCTGTAAGATGACATTCATCTTTGGTCCATTTAATGTTTCCTAATGACCAAACTCAGATTCAGGTAATCATTTTTGGCACAAATACCACAGTAATGAAGCTATGCTTTTCTTAGTACAACTCAGCAGAGAAGAGAAAGTCTTTTCAACACATGGAACAGTTGGACACACATATGCAAAAAGATGAGCTTCAACCTTTACCTCACACCATACACCAAAAGTAATTTGAGATTGAAAATGAACATAAAAGCAAAACTATAAAGCTTCTAGAAGAAAACATAGGAGAATGTTTTTGTGAATGGAGTAGGCAAAGATTTCTTAGGACACAGAAAGCAAACATCATAAAAATAAATAATAAACTAGATACTATTAAAATTTAAAACTTCTGTTCATAATAGAGATAGCTTTAAGAAAACAGAACAGGCACTGTGATAAAACATTCATAAAATGTTTATCTGACAAATGACAAAAACAGCAAGAAAAAATTGACAGAAGACCAATAAGCATTTTGCATCACAAAGACATGAATGACAAGCACATGAAAAGCATTCAACATCATTGTTCATCATACAAATAAAAACACTAAAATGAGATACTACTACACATCCATTAGTAAAGATTCAATAAAAAAGACTGGTATTAGCTAATACTGTGGAGGATGCAGAGCTATCAGAACTGCCATTTTTTTTTCTTGGAAGTGTTAAAATCTTTAACAGTTTATAAATATTACCTTTAAGAATTTGCAATCAAAAACAACAATAACAACATTTTATGTCAGCTTGGGAAATATGATTGTATTAAAAGTTAATTTTTTTAAGTATGGTGAAAATCCTGTAGTTACATAAGAAAATATCCTTATGTTTTGGGGACATATACTGAAGCGTATAAGAGGAGTAAAATGTCATGATGTCTAGATTTCTTTGACTGATAATTCATCAATAAAAAAATAGATTCAGTTAACATGTTAAAATGTTATTAATTAAAAATCTAGGTAATGAGTGTATCAGGAGTTTGTTATACTATTGTTTATACTTTTGAAGTTCTCATAAGAAAAATTAAAATTTAAAAGAGAAAAATTAAATCAGGATAACATGATAGAAAATGATAGGTTCTATTTGCTGTTTCATATAAGGTAATCAGAGAAGGTATCTTTGATAAAGTGACATCTGAGCAGACACCAGAATCAAGTGAGGTAGCAAGCCAGCTCTGTTTTGGAAGAAAGCACATTCCCGGCAGAGTACAAGTTGAGAGGACCTGAGGTGGAAATGTGCTTGGCATGTTCATGGCTCACTTGTGCATTTTCAGACAGTTGTCAAGATAGCAGGGGGCTCATTGGTCTCACACAGTCAGATATGCATGTGTGGAAGTTGGCTGAGGCTATGAGTCTTTCATCCCCTACTAGTCTAGACCAGAATTTTTTAAATGATCAATTTTCAAAATTTTTGGTTCCAGGCTCCTTTAGTCTCTTAAAAATTATTGAGGATACCAGAGAACTTTATTCTGTGTGAGCTATATTAATCAATATATATTACATGTATTAGAAATTAAACTGACAAAAGTTAAAAGCATCCAATAATAAACTCATTGAATGTTAGCATAAATAACATTATATGAAAAAATCGTATATTTTCTAAAACAAAAAAAAATTAGCGAGTGGCATTGTTTTAAATTGCTGCAAATCTTTTTAATGCAAATCTCTTGCAATTATTGCAGATTTCTTTTCTTCTTAGAAGTCAGTTGGATTTTCATCTCTGCTTCTGAATTCAAGCAATTGTCATAGGTTATATGGGTTGAAGTATTCTAAGAAAAGTCAGCCTCACACAAACGTGTGAGGCAAGAAGAAGTATTTTATTAGCTTTTAAAGATGATTATAGATATTCTTTGCTACTATGCTAAAATTCTACAGGTGTTAGATTCTCAAAGGTAAGTTGCAATGATAAATCTGCAATCATATCAGTGTGCTTTTAATACTCCGTTATGCTAAAATCCATTGGTCTCTCTTACTCTTTGAATGTTATTTTGGGACATCATGCATTGGTCATTTGGAAAATATTAGGTTCCCTGAGTTATACAGATTATCAAAACATTGATGCATATTATTATATAATATACAAAAATTCAATTTGTTAATATTGCCACCATTCTCATTAGTATAGTCCCTAAGTATTGGAAAGCTATGTATCTCACTGTAGTAAATACAAGTATTCCAAAATTCTAATTTTCCCTTGTAAACTCAAAATGTTATGACCAGAATCAAATCCTGTCTGTTTTTATACTTGAAGTGACAGCTACTTTGTTCATTTTTAAGGAAAATACTCTTCCAAATACTCAACTCTGAATAACTGTAGTTTGTCAGATATGTTTTCAAGTCAAAATGTGATTTCATAAATAAACCAGCTAGTTAAGCTCACAACAAAAAGAATAATGTGAGTACTTTTCCATAAGAGAAGCATTGAACTTGGTCTTGGTCAAAGCAACTTACAACTTTCAAGGACTAGTGTGGAGGCAACTCCACCTTGGATGCTAATTCGCCATGGTGACTTCTGATTAACCCCAGTTCCAGGAGTACCTCTAAGATATCTATTTTATCTACTGTTCCTTGTGTAAGAGCTTGTATTTACCATAAATCGTGCCCTCAGGTCAACTAGTAGAGAAATAGATTCCACCTGTTGAAGGGAGAAGACAAAATCATATTACAAAGGGGTATATGAAGGGTATTGTAACCAATATACCCTTCATACCCTTTTGTAATCAATTACAAAAGGGTATATTACAAAGGGATTCAAGGAACTCTGTGATTCATTAGGGCTCACTAGGTAAAGGTGAAAGCTATAGAGAGCAATTGAATACCGAATATAACTTGAAGGCAAGAACCAGCAGGATTTCTTGATGGACTGAATATAAATTTTGGGAGAGAAATGTGTAAGGGATAATACCTAGTTCCCGGCCTAGCAAGGTGAGTGAGGTTGCCTTTTATTGACAGGTAAAAGATGAGAAGAGTGGATGTGTAGGAGAGATTGAGTTCATTTTAAGACATAGTAAGTTTGAGATGACTATGAGATATACAAGTGAATATATTGTATAGGCAGTTATATACAAGTCTATACTCTAGGGGACATAGGGAATAAACAAATTTTTGAATTTTCAGTGTATAGGCATAATTTAAAACCACTGAACTGGGCCAAGTGCAGTGGCTCATGCCCATAATCTCAGCATTTTGGGAGGCCGAGGTGGGAGGATCCCTTGAGGCCAGTTCTCAAGACCAGCTGGGCAACACAGGGAGACTTTGTCTCTACAAAAAATATATTAAAAAATAGCCAAGCATGGTGGCTCGCACCAGTGGTCTCAGCTACTCAGGAGGCTGAGGTGGTTGGATCGCTTGAGCCAGGAGGTCGAGGCTGCAGTGAGTCATGATCATGCCACTGCACTCCAGCCTGGGAGACAGAGACCTTGTCTCAAAAACAACAACAACAAACCATTGAACTAGATGACATCATTTTCTAGCAAGTGGATATAAACATGGAAAAGGGACAAGGTTGTCCAGAGGAATACATACACACACACACACACACACACACACAGGTTTTAAATATATACATATATACACGTACACCAAGTACATATGCACATATATATGTATATTATGTGTGTGTATGTGTATAATATTTAGGAATTGGCTCACACAAATATGGAGGCTAAGTCCCATGATATGTGTTCTGAAAGCTGGAGACCCAGGAAGCTGGTGGTGTAAGCCCCAGTATGACGGCATGAGAAGACTGATGTTCTAGCTCAAGCAGTTAAGCAGAGATGGCAAATTCTTCCCTCCTCTATCTTTTTGTTTTATGCAAGCCCTCATTGGATTGGATGAGGCCCATCCACATTGGGGAGGGCAATCTACTTTACACAGTTTATGGATTCATATGCAAATCTCACCTGGAAACACCCTCACAGATACACCCAGAAATAATGTTTAACCAATTATCTGGGCATCTGTGGCCCATGTAAGTTGATATATAAAATTGCCCATCACAGAGTAAGCTGTGGTTTCTCCATCAAGAGGTCTGCAAGCTGAGGAGCCCATCAAAGGGAACTGAGATAAACTAGTATGAAAATTATATCCAGTTAAATTAAGCACTATTACTATTTAAAATTAATTTTAATAATATATATTTTCAAATCTTTTCTGTCTGAGAAATAATGACATTCTTAATCCTATGTGGTTAAAAGCAATATCTGTGTCACGATTTGCTCTGGTTTCTCTTCTTTCTGAGACCAGAGTATGCATTATCCCACTACTTATTTGAGTAAATTAAGGGAATTCTTAGCCACATAGTGTGCAATTGCCTAGCTTCTGGACTTTTTAAAAGAGAATCCTTATCCACCATATATTCTGGGCTTTATCATGGAAAACTTAAGAAAGTTCTGTTTTCCTACAAAACACTTTGAAAAACTTTTGTCATATTTTTCCTCCTCCTTTCTCCTCTTTTTAATTCAGGCAATTTATTTTCAAAGGGATCTTTTCCCTGCCCTTTCTCTGGCTCTAAACTGCAAAAAAGTTATCCTAATTGTTGTCAAAATCTTTGGGCTTAATGATCCTTTCTATGCAGTACAGCAAACATACTCCTTTTATTAAAACCTAGAATTTTGCATCTTAACTCCATGTAAATCACATTCACCACATGAAGATATCAGAGAAACAAAGCTAGGACAAGACAAGTACCTTCTGACAACTTTGGGATTAGGGAGTTTTCCTTTTATGATCACGGACTTTGAAATCTTGTCTGTAGATACGTGGTTTCCATTTTTTTGAATTGTTTTCTTGTTGAATTCTCCTAGTGTATGTAGTAGATTTATATCTGAAAAATAAGCTGGCCTGCCACAGCTACGGTAAGGGGAACCAATGAAAGAGGCTATGTGAGGGGCTCCAGTATTTCACTGGATGAGCAGCTGCACCTGCAGAGGTCTATGGACCCGAACAGAGCCTGAAAGAGGAGGAGGAACTCATCTTGCAGTCAGGGTCTAAATCTTTTGTCAGTTTTCAACTAAAGGCAGGGGAGGGTCCATGTAAACAGAGTCCTTATAGAGGGATCTCCTAAATAAGTATCTCAAAGAATAGCTTTACCTTTTCCATATTTACTCCAGGTCTCCAACATCCTTTTTTTTTTTCGTTGCCCAGGCTGGAGTGCAATGGCGTGATCTCGGCTCACTGCAACCTCCGCCTCCGGCTCCCAGGTTCAATCAATTCTTCTGCCTCAGCCTCCATAGTAGCTGGGATTACAGCGCCTGCCGCCACGCCCGGCTGATTTTTTTGTGTTTTTAGTAGAGACAGCGTTTCACCATGTTGGTCAGGCTGGTCTCAAACTCCTGACCTCAGGTGATCCACACACCTCCGCGACCCAAAGTGCTGGGATTACAGGCGTGAGCCACCGCATCTGGCCCAACATACATTTTTTTTTTTTTTTTTTTTTTACTTCACGGGAATCCTAGATACAGGCCATAGGTTTTTCTTTTTGTTCCCCTCTAGCTAGTTTTAAATTCCAAGTGACATCTTTCCCTGTGGGAAATCAGCAAAGACAGAGCTAAAGCTAGAGATTAAAGTGGGAGGAGCAGGCTTGAAGAGAAAATGAAAGGAAGAGATAAGATTAAAAATCAACATTCTATGCAAAAAAGAGCCCAGAGCAAAGGGCCTAAGTGGCCACTTCCCCCATCTCTGTCATAACACCAGGCTGATTCCTGCATCCCGGCTGCCAAGTTCTTTATGGGTGAGTAGCTCTTCCTGAAGAGAAATCTTTGCATTTAAGAAAGCCTCATTGAACAATAATATATGCTCTTTTTTTTTTTAACTTATCTTATTAATTTATGTAATAGGGAACTGAGTGCCATTAATTCACTCCTGGATAGGAGAGTTATTAATACTGAATGTGATCTGGTCTTTTATTTATGACCACTTTTCTTTTAACTCTGCGCTAGAATTAACTAAGCACTGCATTTCAGGTATTGATTTGGAATCTGAAAGTTTAATTTATTACCTCAATCAATATCAAAGGTATTTAGACAGCATTTGCCTTACCCTTATGGAATGTCATTGTGTGGCTCTGCTCTGGCATCTCTCTTCTTTTTCTTTTCTTGGCTTTCTTTGGGTGTTTAACAGCTCCCTCAGGGCATTGCCAATTATTTATGACATACTTCTCCTTGTAAGATCTAGTTGGAAAACCTGTTCCTATGGAAACTGCTGTTTTCAAACAGGATGGCTCTAACTTCAAAACAATATCATCAAATATGCAACAGCACATATATCTTTTAATGACAAGCGTATTCTAATGATTTGTAAAACCAAATCTGAAAAGCTGAACAGGACAAAATGTATGGAAAGCCCATCTGATTGGGTGGGAGATGAAGAGATTATCTGAAAAGAAAAAAAACCTTCTGGGAATTAGTTTGACTTGGTATATTTAGGGAAGTCTGGTGAGAGGATAGCATAGGCTTTGAAATTATGTTCAGCAGGGACCTGTGACTATCTTGAACTAAATTTAACAGAGATTGACTAGACCTGGGTTTTAACATTGCTGGTTTAGTGTACCCTTTAGTAAATGACTACCGAAATCTATTCACTCAAAGCCCAGTCTCTGGCAATCCAGCCCCAAATATTACATTTTATAACTGGAGTTTTCATTAGCTTATTACCCAGTCCTAGTTTGCTTTCCTTGTCCTACTGTTTATTCATGTCAAAGTCAAGGAAATGAAGGATAATGCTACCACTGAGTGAGGCTCCTCACAGAGTGCTTTGTTAATCAAGTTACAAGGCAAAATCACTCTATATCCTTGACTGATATTTTTTCTTTTGTTTGTTGAGACAGTCATTTTCTCTCACTGCATTCAAAACCAAATGTTGCTAGTTACCATGGCAATATTTTTGAAGTCAGTATCACTCTAATGTTCCCTCATGACCTATTATGATATAGCTTGGATTTGTTGTAGACTTCATTTGTCCATCAATCATACTGGAGAATTCTGAGGGAAGGAGAGAAAGTACTGAAGAATTCTGAGGGATGGAGGAAGGGGGGTGGGGGGAGAACAAATAACAGAATTACATTATTGCATAAAAATGTAAAAATGAGCCTACATAACTTCAGCATAGCATGTTGTACTGAAGGAGACAAATCGTTATTTTAATCTTTATTCAGTTGTAATGCAATATAAATAAATACAGGCACAAATTATTAATTAAGTCTACTGTCAAGTATATGCTTGTTCCTTGATTTTAAGCCAAGAGACTTAAATACTCAGGGCAAAAATCAGAATATTCAGATTAAATGTGTGATGTTAGAGTTCCTGTTGAGGAGTTCACAGTTAGAGACTTTGGCTTGCTCACTCCAGGACTTGATTCATGAGTGGCAGCTTCTCCTTTATTGTACATCATTTCTGAGAGAGGTCTAGAAGCCTGGGGGCCCTTGGGAAAAAAATAGTACAAAACATAAAGCAGTACCATGAGATTTCTACCTGCTCCCTGCTCCCTGATCCAAAGGCAAGGTTCTTAGAAGAGGAGGAAACTGATTATGTATAATCAGAATAAGCTTGATTTTTTTCCCGATCCTATAATTTTTACTGTCAAAATTATGGACTTCACTTCTGGCTCTCACCTCCCTGAAGCCTAAAGTACAATTTGTGATAATTGGTAAAATTTAAGAAATCAAATGGGAGATGAAGAAAGTCTTATAAAACACAGGTGTAATACATTCCATAAACCTATATGTAGTATAGGTGTGGTAGAATTTTTCGGCAGAATGACTTCTTAGGGAATAATAATGAAACAAAAAAGATTGAGAACCACTGGTCTAGGGCAAGTCCTACGTTGTATAACAGGGCTGATATGGACTGGGTAGGGAAATACTAGGTATAAAAGTGTGGGATCCCTGACAAGAGTTCTACCCTCAAGCCTGGACTTATGGCCCTAAATGAGAATGTCACACCCCCATTTTCCCGCTTGACTGTTGCCTTTTGGCCCATCGTGCCCCGTATCCTCTGCCCATAAAAACCCCAAACTCCACTGACAGAGGAGCAGAGTGGCATGGCAGAGTAGGAGAGAAGAGAAGAAGTGTCTGAATATTGAGAAAAGAAGAGGCAGCTGGACATCAGAGACTATGGTTTGATAGGAGTTCGTCAAACTTCAGGGGAAGATTATCTTTCCACTCCATCCCCTTTCCAGCTCCCCATCCTACTAAGAGCCACTTCCACCACTCAGTAAAATCTTTGCATTCATTATCCTTCAAGTCCATGTGACCTGATTCTTCCTGGCTGCCAGACAAGAACCTGGGTACCAAGAGGGCAGGGTGTAAAATGCTGTCACCCTGACCCTCAACTGAGCTGGTTTAACACTTAGCTATCTGCGGATGGCAAATGTCAAAAGAGCACTGTTTGTAACACATGCCCTCTGGGGCTCCAGAGATTGTGGGCAACCCCCAGATGCTGCCATGGGCCAGTATGGGGTTTGTTTTCACTGACACCCAAATGCATTCACCCCAGCTCCTGCATCCATTTACCTGTGTGCTCCCCCTCCAACAAGGGCTTCAAGCATGGTGGCCAAGTAAATGAGCCACCCCTGTCACAAGTCCCACGAGGGGGTCAGGGGAAACTCTTCTGTCTCAGTGCTAGATAGGTTAGCTGACCTGATTTTCACAGCTACTTTGTGCCAATATAGCCCTCTGTCTCAAATCTCTTGAATTCCTCACAAAATTTCTGCATCCATTCAGCAAACATTTATAGTTTGTCTGCAATGTGCTGCAAAGTGTGTTAAGATTTTAGGATACAAAAAAAAAAAGTTGTCTCTAACACCAAGGAGAGATTGAAAGACATCTGATGATTACAGAGCAATGTGATAAGGGCCAGAACAGCAGTAAAGTACCATAGAGATCCCCTGCTGTATCTGGCACTCAGGAAGAGCTAATTAAATTCCTAAGTTGAACGAATGTTAATATGACTCACATTTCCAGGAGTTTGACATTGGTTTTCTCATGTGAACTTGTTCTTTGGGAAATACACTATGTACTTCTTTAGGGTATAACAGAATCAGGCAATATGTACTTGTCCTTAATAGCAGCCAGATAGTTTCTACTTGGCTGTGGGTATGCTCATGTCATTGAGGTTGGTTTTCTCACCTATTGATGTCATAGGATTTCTCTGAGAATTAAAGCTCTCTTTCTCACACAGACTCATAAAATCTACTCAAACTTAAGAAGGCACACGGGTGTTCTTCTGGCCAACTAAAATGGGGCCTGAAATCCAGTTCATTGTCTTGTCATTATTTTTATGACCTGACTTTCAGTAAGCAGGGGATCAGCTACTTTGTTGAGCAGCTAAATTTCTTTGCCACCTAATTGTGCTCTGGTGTCTGAGGCCTACTCCTTGGAGATAAATTTTTGAACTCAGAGGATCTAACAGTGAGTCTTCAGCATAAACTTTGTAGATTGGGGTAATGAAAATCATTACATGTTAATCCCTGGCTTGTGGCACAAGCTGGTGGGGAGGCATGTGTACTTTCCATTGAGTGCTGGAAGAATAAGAGGAAACCAGGTGTTCCCATAGGAGTGATCTGTTCAGCAAGTGGATATCTGAAGGTGAATGTGGACTGTGGCTTTTGTGGAAGGCTTGTTGTGTAGAAATAAAGAATACCTAAATGAGAACAAGCAGCGGCTATTTATTCAGAGCTTGCTACAACAATGGAGTCACTTGCATTTGGTAGAGACTGAAAGACAGGTCAGGAAATGGTAAAGCTTTATAGCAAAAAAATAAAAAAGAAGAAAAGGAGGACTGTATGTGTGCTGTGATTAGAGGTAGTTGGCACAGAAAAGCTGGAGGTGTGCTAATTAGAAATGTGGCATTTTGTATGATTGGTTTGGGAAATATGTTTGCCACTCTGTGAGTTGTTCTGAGTTGGAGACAGAAAAAATTAGGGAATCTGGCAGTTGTTGAGCACGTCTTGATCATTTTGGGCCATGCAATTACTGCAAAAATCATGGTGTGGCTTCTTGAACTGGTTGTTGCAGAGGCTGCTGGTCAGAGTTCTATTTTCATACATGGTCTGGTCACTGTAAGTCTGTATATACAACCTCTCATTTGATATGCACATTACTTTGCAATAGGTGACATATTAAGCTGTTATCAGTCACTTTAAAAATATAAATTTAAAAAATGAATAAAAATATAATACAAATATGAAAATAATATAGGACACTTCTAAGAAATAAGTTGGCCAAGAGAAATAAAGAGAGGCCTAGCTTGGATGTGTCAATAAACCGGGGAATAACTAGGACATGCATTTCCTGAGTTATTTGGAAATTGTACAATTTCTTCACCTCTATTCCCCCAGAGTGATTAAAACTAAAAGTTTAAAATGAAAAGATCTCATGTACTTATTTCCCACAACACCCAGCAAAACACATTTGGGAGGGTTGTGTCATTATTGACAGCTGTCCTTGGAGACAGGAAAGTGGAAAGAGGCAACTCGTGAGGTAGATTTAAAAGCTGGCTGAATCCTTGGAGCGAGAGTCTGGAAATTAGGGAAGAGGGAAGGAAAATAAGTATTTGTTGAAGACCTGTTTTGTGTCAGGTACTATGCCTAGAACTTAACAAATACCCCATTTAGTCTTTATAGGCAAGCTGCAAGGTAAATGGTATTCCCATTTTAGAGATGGGGAAAATGAGACATACAGAGGGTAAATGATTTGCAAGTTTACAGAGATTGTAAACATAGGATCTGCTATCACTATGTCTGCCTCAACATGACTTTGCTATTCCAGGAGACTCTTGCCCGGGAAGCTGAAAATTGTGATTAACTTTATTATTCATTCCAGGGATTTCCTGGCCCATTCACTATTTTATAGAAAGTGCCTATGGTGGCCGGGTATGGTGGCTCATGCTGTAATCCCAGCACTTTGGGAGGCCGAGGCAGGCGGATCACAAGGTCAGGAGATCAAGACCATCCTGGCTAACACAGTGAAACCCCATCTCTACTAAAAATACAAAAAAAAAAAAAAAAAAAAGGAGCTGGCTGTGATGGCGGGCGCCTGTAGTCCCAGCTACTCAGGAGGCTGAGGCAGGAGAATGGTGTGAACCCAAGAGGCAGAGCTTGCAGTGAGCTGAGATCCACCACTGCACTCCAGCCTGGGTGACAGAGCAAGACTCCGTCTCAAAAAAAAAAAAAAATTGCCAGTGGTCTGTTTACTTTCTAACACTCTGAAACTCTCACCTCAAAATCCCCACTTTGTTGTTTCTACCAATCCAAGGCTGTTATACCAAGATCTTTACTCCATCCCAATCAAACCCCCACACTAAAAAATCTGCCTTAAGCCAGACTTCAAAATCTCAAGGAATCAGACCTTGCTTTGCCCCCTACAAGACTCTTATTCAGTAGAGTTAGCAATACATTCCGTGTTGTCTTATCTGGTTGATTGGTTCGTTCAACATTCATTTGACCTATCTGTAGTACTAAATTGTATAGGTTCTCTCCTTTCCATAATTTATTGATACATCCTTTATTGATATATTTTCTTTGTCCTATCTCCACTTTGTCACTTGGATTTACTTGGATGTGCCCATGCTGACACAAAGACAGACAGGCACACACACACACACACACACACACACACACACGAACAGCCAATACCCTCATCTATATCTCAGTGTAACTTCAAATATGAAGGTACCATGCCATTATTCTCTCCTTTTCCTGCTTTACGTAGGTGAAATCTTAACAGCAGTGGACCATAGCATCTGAGAAGAATATTATATATATTAATATGTAATATATGATATAATATATGTAATATATAAATATATATTATATATAAATTATATATGTATATATAAATCTTATATATTATATATAAATTATATCTGTATATATATATAAATTATATAGGTATATATAAATATATATATAAATTATATATGTATATGTAAATGTATATTGTATATAAATTATATATGTATATATAAATATTATATATAATTTATATATATAAATTATATATATATGATATTTATATATGATATATAAATATATATCATATATAAATTATATATGATATATAAATAATATATATTACATAAAAATTATATATGTCTATATAAATATTATATATTATATAAAAATTATATATGTATATATAAATAATATATATTATATAAAAATTATATATGTATATATAAATATATAATATATAAATTATATGTATATATTATATATTATATATAAATTATATATGTGTATATAAATATATATAATTATATATGTGTATAGAAATATATAAATTATATATGTATATATAAATATATATAAATTATATGTGTATATATAAATATATATAAATTATATGTGTATATATAAATATTATACAATATACATAAATTATATATGTATATATAAATATATATAAATTATATATGTATATATAAATATATATAAATTATATATGTATATATAAATATATATAAATTATATATAAATTGTATATGTATATATAAATATTATATATTATACATATAAATTATATATATGTATATATATCTCTCTCCAATTTTCTCATGTGTATGATAGAACACAACACTACAACACAGTCACATCTAAATTGTAGAGCTGACCTGGTGCAGTGGCTCACACCTGTAATCACAGAACTTTGGGAGGCTGAGGTGGGCACACCACTTGAGGTCAGGAGTTTGAGACCAGCCTGGACAACATGGTGAAACCCCGTCTCTACTAAAAATACAAAAATTAGCCGAGTGTGGTGGTGTGCGCCTGTAATCCCAGCCACTCTAGAGGTTGAGGCAGGAGAATCGCTTGAACCTGGGAGTCGGAGGTTGCAGTGAGCCGAGATCATGCCACTGCACTCCAGCCTAGGTGACAGAGTGAGATTCTGTCTCAAAAAAATAAAATAAAATAAAATAAAAAGAAACTTTCAACACAGTTCATGAATGACTGCTTGAAGACCAGATCAAGTAGGATAGAAGGAAGCAGAAAGCTACTGAGGAAGAAAAAAAGTGACATAAGTTTCACCTTAACCTTTTATGTTTTATAAAATAGGTGAAACAGTTTCAGTTCTGTTGTCTGGAACTCTTACTCCCAATAACAGAGTGGGAAGTAGAGTGGAAGAGTCAGAAGTTATTGACAATATATAGATGGGAACCGTAAAAATTACTGGGTGATGGAAAGTTTTGAGAGACTAAAGTTGGTTTTTGAGGAAATTGAATATTTAAACCAAAGTAAAAGTTTCTATATTTCATTGCAATCTATAGTGCTACAGGCTGTATATTTTTGCAAAATCAGACAAATTACACAGAGCTTTCAGGCAAGGGTGGGTTACAGTTTGCAAGGAAGAAACAGAATATTTGACTCTAGAGGCTGCCCTAAAGAGCCGTGTTGAATCAGAACAACTGAATCTGAGTTATAATCAATTCCACAGTGTGAGTAGACACAAGTATCAAAAGTGGTTTGTTTATGCTGATACATTAAGGACATAAAATTATATTTTGGACAGAAAAGAATCAGTGGGTAATATCAGGTAATGAGTTTCTAATATGATAACATTTCAAGGTTGTTTTGAAATCCATTGCAGGCAATGCATAATCCAAATAGGAAGAGAAGACATTAAGCGTATGAGGTGAGACGTTTCCCTTTGTGGTGTGCAGTGGGGACACAGGAGCAATCTTCTCCAATTTGCAGCCGGAGAATACTTGTTTCCTTCGAGTGATCAAGGAGGGAACTGAATAGTAAGTAACCATTCAAATGTCAAACAGAATTGCAGTTTTGAATCTTCTAGTATTTTAATCCTTAGAAATTGCAGGTTTCTAACCTCAGTGTAAGTCATGGCATCAAATCCTCATCTGTCCAATTTCTGTTTTCAGGAAGAAATTATGCAGTTTGTTTTGAAAAAATTAGGTTGTTTTACTTTTTATTTTTTCAGTTTGATATTCACATACAGCATTGACTATTTTGATTCTTAGTGTAGCGTAAGTATTTTTTATAGTGCTGTGATTTTTATTTCAATTAATATGAAATTTTTGCTGCTCTCCATACTCGGTCCTTATCCTATCCCCTGCTTTTTAAAAAATTAGCATTGTATAAGAGGGATAAAGCAGTAGGCTAATATATATCGCTAATAACCCAACAGGAATGACAGTTGATGAACTGGCTTCATGAAACAATTGGCATTTTATTCAGTAAAATAATTTAGGTATGTAGGCTTCATTTATATTCAAAATATTCCAGTCAGATGTATGATTTCCTCATGGCAGAACTATGAATATTAAATGATTACTTGTGCTTTTAGCTTTATTTTCATTTCAAATAATGAGAATTACATCATTCAGAAACCCAGGAAATCTAAACTAAAATCTGCAGATCTGTCTTGGTTATTCCATGAAAATATGAATTTATTATAGGATTATAAAAAAGGAAGAGTGTACTTTAAAACTTAACCTATATTTGTAAAGTGTATGAGACAAAATAAGCAGATTTTATTTAGTGTAATTACAGAATTTTCAGTCTTATTTTTTTCTAAGAAATATATGTCCTTCTCCCTTCTTGAAGTTCCTGCAGTGTTTTTAGGGTTTATAGTTGACGGGGGCACATAAACAGAGGTGATTATAAGTCCAATGTCACATCCATTAATTTCTCTTAACAAAATAGTGGAAAAAGCAAGCTGGAGAAACTTTGCTTTACACCTGAGAGAATTTCTAGAGTATTCAATACCTACATTCCCAGAGGAAAGGGAAAAGGAAGTTAAAAGGAAAGAATGCAATGATTAGACTCAATTATCCATTACATTATTGAGTTGAATGTGATTCAAATCATTGTGCAAAGTATGAAAATAAGTACAGTTTGTGCCAGTCAGAATGGCAATTACTAAAAAGTCAAGAAACAACAGATGCTGGCGAGGCTATGGAGAAATAGGAATGCTTTTATGCTGTTGGTGGGAGTGTAAAATAGTTCAACCATTGTGGAAGGCAGTGTGGCGATTCTTCAAGGTTTAGAACCAGAAATTCAATTTGACCCAGCAATCCCATTACTGGGTATATACCCAAAGGATTATAAATCATTCCACTATAAAGACACATGCATACATATGTGTATTGCAGCACTATTTACAATAGCAAAGACTTGGAACCAACCCAAATGCCCATCAACGATAGACTGGATAAAGAAAATATGACACATGTACACCATGGAATACTATGCAGCTATAAAAAAGAATGAGATCCTGGCCTTTGCAGGGACATGGATGAAGCTGGAAGCCATCATCCTCAGCAAACTAACACAGGAACAGAAAACCAACCACCGCGTGTTCTCACTCATAAGTGGGAGCTGACCAATGAGAACACATGGACACAGGGAGGGGAGCATCACACACCAAGGCCTGTCAGTGGGGTGGAGGGCAAGGGGAGGGAGAGCATTAGGACAAATACCTAATGTACACAGGGCTTAAAACCTAGATGATGGATTGATAGGTGCAGTAAACCACCATGGCACATTTATACCTATGTAACAAAGTGGTACATTCTGCACGTGTATCCTGGAACTTAAAGTGAAAAAAAAAAAAAATTCCATTGTATGTGTTGAAGAGTACATTTTACCTGTGACTATATTAATGGTAAATTAAGTATATTGTTTAGATATAATTTATAAAGAAAGCATTAAAAAAAAAAGTACAGTTTGGTCAGTGCTTTCAAAGATCCTCTCCTCCTTTCCTAGTAAGACCCAGATTTTCCTTTGGGGACCCTCCTCTCCTTCCTTTTGTAGCAACGAAATAACCCTAAGCCTAGTTTCAAGGATGTGCCTTAATTTGTCTAAACCAGGGATTGGGAAACTTTTTCTCTGAAGGGCCAGAGTGTAACAATTTTAGGTTTTATGGAGCTGAATAGTCTCTGTCACAATTTACCTCTATCCTTGTAATAGCCACAGTGGGAACATAAACAAATGGGTATGGCTGTGTTACAATAAAACTTTATTTACAAAAGCAGATTGTGGGCCAGATTTGCTCCCTTTGCTCTATGCAGTTTGTGGCAGTGCCAACCCCTGAACTAAAACAAACTCCAGTGCTACAGTGACCGGTTTAGGCTGGAGCCAATCAATGCATGACATTTATGTGATTAAAGAGATTCTTGGCAAAGTGGTTCAGTCAGCAAGAAACTCAAAATTTCATTTTTCAATTATTATGGGATAATATATCCTGTATCTGTCATAGGCGAAACAGAAAGGTATAGTTGCTGCCAGCAGCCAACATATTACCATGAGGGAAGTCATCTCTGAGGACGAAGCCAACACATAAAACTGAGTGGAAATAATTGAAGAGTCGCAGATATTTGGACCTCAGCTTCTGCTTTAACCATGCCTGAAAGTCTGTTCTATTTCTCAACTTCTCAGTTAAATATTATGTTGTATTAGCAGCATGAGTGAGTTTTATGTTACTTGTAACTGAAAGATTCTAACTATTACAGACCTACACGTACATGGAGTAAAACAGTATGAGTGCTACAAAAGAATTGCCAAATGTCATAGAGGCTCAGGAAAGAGAAAATCATAATTGGTTCTAAAAGAGTTTTATTACATGATGGCATTTGAGACAAACTTTTTAGATTAGATTTTGCAGCAGAGATGAAAGATAAGCAGCATGACAAAATGTTCACGGGTGGCAAAGAGTGGGTTGAATTCGTGGATAGTCAAGTATTACAGTACGATGGAAGCACAGAATTTCCAAGGAGGAGCAGTGGGGAATTGACCTGGAGCCAGTGCGGGGAATTGAGTAATGCTTCAGATGGGAAATCGTGAAGGTGAGTAAGAGGGTCTGGCAATGAAAATGAGATTTCCAATAGGACCCAGAAAATTTCTGAGTTTCTGCCTTGCAATGTGGCAGTATTGAAAATTAATCAGGAAAATAAGCTGGATATGAACCTTCTCCAGGCATAGGTACATTTCTGGGGAACTGAGGACCTATAAACAAGCACCAAGTTTTATCTCCCAGGGTCCTTTTGAGGGAAAATACTGATGTAGTTAGTAGAAATATTGAAAAAGGAACCACTTGGGGGTGATTGAGATGATACCTCCAGCAACAAGTTTAAGTGACAACAGATTGTCACTAAATTATTTTGAGTAGGGCAGATTAGTTAACTACAGGGCTTTTGTTTTGCAAAGCACTGTATTCAAGTTTGGTATCGGTGCTGATTGGTTTATACACAAAATAAGAGCCGGATTACTACCAGCACTTTCTCTGTCCTTCCCCAAAGGAGCCTTTGGCTTCTCCTAAACAATGGCCAGCCAACATTGAAAGCGATTATCATTTGTAAGAGGCACCAAATTATCAGTCAGTTCCATGTGCTCTCATGTCACTATCCCATCTTGCCTGCGGGTGCCCACTGAAAGGATACTGCTTTTCAGGAGGAAAATACTTGAAAATCTGGATCTATTGGAGGACAGACCAAAAGAATCCTGACTGTTCAGTCACATTATGGGAGTTATAAATCCGCTATGTGCAGACACTTGCTATTTTAGGTGAGGAGAATTTGAAGATGCCTGAAACAGTCCCCACTCTCAGAAGCTGTGAAAGTTCCCTTTTGCTGAAGTCCACCCACCTTCCAGCATACCTTACTCTCTTCCATTCTTCTCAACTTTCTGTAATTTGTCACTTTATAAATTAGCATCTGGCTCTGATCTCAAAAACTGCAGTGAGACAAAGCCTGGGGTTAATTCTCCATTTCAGCTGCCTTGATTAGCTACTAATTAAATGTTTTGTTAGAAAACCACCCTTAATAAGCAACTAGATTATATTAATTATCTGTTCCTTAGATCTTCCAGAACAATAGTTTCTCACCCCGACTGTCTATTACAATTATCCAAGGGGCTTTAATAATACTCAGGCTAAACCCCACCCTCAGAGATTCTGATTTAATTAGTTTGGGGTGGACCTGAGCATGGGTATATTTTTAAAGCTCCCCTGGGTAACTCTAACAAACAGACATGGTACAGAGGGACTATTCTGGACTTTTATTCCATACTGTCAAGAAGCCTCTTGGAGCCAGCCTGCTTTTCTCTAGTGTCACTCTGAGAAGGCGGTTGTTAAATGGTTTAGAATGTAGCCAATCCTTGTGGCTCACCACTCTTCCCAGTACCCTCTGGTTTCTGGACAAGGCTTCTTAAATAAAGAGGTGCTGGGTGAACTTGGTTGACACCTGAGGAGGAAGTGGAGCAGCTGAAGAGTTGCCCTGTGTTGCTCTCCTCCATATAGTACTCGGAATCTCTCTCAAGGCCAGAGGCCAAGGGGAAAAAGAGAGTGAGCTAATACCTTACATAGGAACAGAAATGAAAGCTGCTAAAAACAGGCTATTCATGAAGTGTGGGGGAAGGTGGAGGGGCAGAAAATAAGAACTTTTGTGGAAAGTTGCATTAAGCTTTAAATTTTATGACAGCAACCTCCTTTGGATTCCAGGGGCCATATATTTTGAGGGGTATGGCTATTTCTTATGTTTCATATTTTAAAAATAGCCAACTAAAAATTAAACCTGCCGCTGAATTTCCTGAACGCACAAGTTCAGTTCATCCTGCAAAGAAAAACCTCCTTGTTGGCAGAAGGCCTTGTGTCTCGGTAGGTTCTGTGGTTCCTCCTGCATCAATCTTTGTTCTTTCCACACACTTTCCAGGATTAAACCCTAGGCTTCATTTGAGGCTCTTCCTCATTTCCCTGGAGTTTTTTGCTTCTCATCTCTGCCACATTCTGTGTTCACTCCATATGTAAAAATTGTCAGGATGCTAATATTCTCAGTAGCTCATTATAAAAAGAAAACCAAATGGTCATTTTACAATCCCCTGTGAAACCTTAGGTGTTAGAGTAAACCCAATTGGCCCAACAGTGTGTTTCAGTTGACAATTTTTTTTGCTTTCATTCCCAGCTGTCTCTCTCTCCTGGTTGAATGCAGTAATTTACAGCATTTTGCGTTTTAATAGAGCTCTCACAGGACACTCTTATAAAAACCACAGAATGTAAGATTTTATTACAAATTTGTGCCATAGACTTAACAACTTTGACACCTGAGTTCCTTATGTAGTCAGGTCAAGTGATATGGTTCATGATGAATTGATATTTCTTGTCGGAAAATAGTACTGCTGTCTCTACTACTCCATGCCCCCAACAAACAAATACTTTTAAAATTCTATTTTGTTTATTTTCTCTATTTATTCCCTTTATCCGCAATCCCATTTTCCTTTTCAACTGCAAGAACACATTCTAATGTGTTTAATGTATATCTTTTGTTTGTATATGTTCTTGCAAAACCTGTCTTTTCATTGTGATCATATGAACTTTGGATTTAATTTTTAATTTTGTTTATAGATTTTTTTTGTGTTCTTATTTCTACAAGAATGCTCTTTTCTCCCTGAAATGAAAATCCTTAGTAATCCTTAAGTAAAGGAAGGGGAGACTCAATACTTATTAACCTTTGCTAGGAGTTCAATATGTTCTAGTCTCAAGAACAACAGTGTTTGCTGAGAAAACTCATCATTAAGGGGTTACTTCACTCTTGCGCTCGTGTCTCTAGGGCCTGAGCATGGTGTCACCCTTGTCCAAACACATAAGAACAATAGGATAATGATGCTCTTGCAGGTGGCACAAGTGTCCAGAGACTGGTAGTCTATTACATTATTTGCGTGGAAGTGGTTAGAGAACATTCTTTTCTAAGTCTCCAGCATCAGGCAGAATTCCCAGAATCACCATAGCTTTGAGATGAATTTTAGGAACACGATTTCTGGTGAATAAAATAAGAATTAGGAAGAAATCCCTGTTCTCCTTCTTTTATGTTCTTCTCATTTGTCTTTTTATTTCCTCCTACACCCAACCATATTTTGTTCACCACTTGCATTGTTTAATTGAATTCTCTAATAGGTAGCCAACGTGCACCTTCACTCTACAGACAAGTTCATGGAGCAGAAAGGCACTGGGCCAGGGCTTTGGAAACCTGGACACTAGACCTGTTCTCTCACTGACTTTCATTGTGAACTGGGCAAAACACTTACCTGATAGGTCTCGATTGCGTTTTTTGTTGATTAAGTTGCTTATAGCCTTGAGATCTCTTCTGCTTCCATGGTTCTAGTATGTTCATTTCGGGTCTCTATGAATATAGGGGGTATGTATGTGTGTTGATAGTAGCATCTGGGACTGAGAAAGTTAAAAGCGTGGGTTGATATTTGCCCCATTATCATGGGGCAAAGATTCTGTGAACGTTTCTGAGGGCCCTTTGTTATTTCATCCAGTTTTATGTTCTAATTACTCCCACTTACTCAAACTATATTAAAAGTGGGAACCAACTTCATTTTAAGCAGAAGAGCATTTCTTGTAAGTATAAACAATAGCTCTGACTATAACAAGCTTCTTCGTTATGAGAAATAATCACTTATTAATAACCTGTCTTATGACTTGCACTGTGATTAAATGCTCTTTCAGAGTACCTTGCCACATTGTAATTCACTGGGAGTAGGAAATGAAATAAGGAATTTAGTTTGCTGAATTGGAGTGAGGGCCGGCATCAAAGGCCTTTTCACTCCAAATCTTCCAGTGCCAGCCTATTCCCTAGGCTACTGGGGCCTACCAAACTGAGTTTCTAACTTTATAAGAGACATACAAGGTTGGACATACTACATTGTTAAATGCTCAAGTGATATTTTTAACTGAGAGCTAAAGAGCATAAGCATTTTTAGCAATAGAGATAAACTAAGAAAATTTCTGGGACGAGTTTTCAAAGCCGAAGTATCAGAGCAGTTATTAAAACAAATGAGTAATAGTAATCACAGTGCCCCCAATTTTTATAGCAGTTTATATTTTCCAAAAGGCATTGGTATATATTGTTTTATTTGCTCCTCTCACCCACCCCAAAATAGGGGTAGAGAAAGCATTATTATGCTCCTTCAGTTCTGAGGTCCAAGAGGCCAATTGATTTGTTCAACTTTGCATAACTTTACAAGAGAGGAACTGAAGCCAAACACCAGATTGTTTGACTTCAAATCTACTGTGCATTTTGTGTTATAAATTTAGGAGAGCTGTGAGGATTGGGCGCTGGAAAGATTACTGTAAAAATAACTGGCACACAAATCCTCACACCCCCATGTATACAGGCATACACGTTGATGCAGAATTGTTGGAGCAAAAGTAAAGAATCAACAAAGGTAACGTCCAAGATCCAATCTGGAGCCAACACTAGAGTGAATCTAAAGCTTCTACTACAGATTTCCTCTCTCTGTGAATCCCAGATCATCTATGATAAAAGGAAGGAAGTGGTGTCATCTTGTTGGGGATGAAGACTGAAGGAAGAAGAGATTCCTCATGATGACCAGGAAGAAACCTAAAAAAAAAAAAAGCCTAGTGACTCTAAGGAAAACCTGAAATCTTACCTCCATTGATAAACACAAACCCTAATTCTCCAGCATAGCTGAAAAATCTCTATATGGCTGGGAGAGCAGAGCTCAGGATAAGAACTTCGTCCTTTAGGGCGTTCTTGTTGCCTGCCAGGCCCTGGGAACCCTGCTCTCTCTTTAGTGTTCTGTCCTGAGATGTAATTCCCAACAGAACAGCTGAAACCCACAGGGAATATTTAGATAAGACTTTAGCAAGGCTCTGGGTTAGTAAACAGATGGTAATATAGAGAGAAAAAAGTGGTGAGAGAAACTTGATTCTTCTGAAGCTCCTCTCTCTTAGTTTATGGCAGGGATGGAGAAAGTACAGCCTGAGAACCAAATCAGGCTTGCTGCCAGGTTTTCTAGAAGGCACAAGCTAAAAGTGTTTTCTACATTTTTAAACAGTTGAAAAAATCAAAAGAAGAATTTTGTGACATGTAAAAATATGTGAAGTTTTAATTCCAGCCTTCACAGCTGTAATGGAACACAGCCATGCCCATTTGTTTACACATTTTCTATGACCATTTCTAAATGGTGAGGGCACAGTTGGGTGGTTGTGACAGAGTCCTCCAGAGCCTAAAATATTTATTATTTGGACTTTCACAGAAAAAGTTTGCCAACCTGTAGTATATGGCCTCTCTTGGCCCAAATTGTAGACCTATTTTCCAATTTTTAGTCAATAGAAAATATTCTGAGGGATTCACACCATTGGATTACACAGAGAAAAGAGGAAAACATGAACTGATAGCTACAAACCTTCTACATATGTCCTAATCTTGTATAAAGAGAGACATTGCTCCTGATGGAAAGTTAGAATAGTGATATAAAGAAGGAGGGATGAGAGTTAAAAGGAGATAATATTATCCTGGCATTGAAAGAAGACGTAGAGAATCATTGTTCAAGTTTACAGTCAATGCTGTGAAATAAATTATCTATTATTTTTAAATTGTTAATTTCTTGGAAGGAAACAAAAACTAACATCCTATTTTCCTAGGAAGACCTTGCTATGGACTGCATTGGGACCCCCAAAATTCATATGTTAAAGCCCTGATCCCCAGTGTGATTGTATTTGGAGAAGGTGCCTTTGAGAGATAATTAAGATTAGATGAGGTCATGAGGGTGGGATCCTCATGATGGGATTAATACCTTGGTAAGAAAAGATACCGGACAACTTGATCTCTTTTTATGACATGTGAGAACACAGCAAGAAGGCAGCTGTCTGCAAGTCAGGAAGAGAGCCCTTACCAGAACCCAATGATGCTGACAACCTGGTCTTAGACTTCCAGCTTCTAGAACTATGAGAAATAAATCTTTTTTTTTAAGTCATCCAGTCAATGGTATTTTGTTATGGCAGCTTGAGCTGAGTATTATAAACCCCATGGCAGGAAATGGAAAGAAAGAGGTTTGAAATCCCTCTGTATTTGATCTACTAGTTTGAAAGCAAGGAAAGAGAGCTAAGCAGAGGGCCTTTCTACTAGTTTGAAAGCAAGGAAAGAGAGCTAAGCAGTGGTATCAGGCACAGTGGCAGTGTGGTTACACTAGCAGCAATACAGTGTGGTGTAGCAAAGGCTGGACCCCAGCAGTATAAGTCATGCATTGGTACACAGAACAGTGTGGTAGCTGTTCCAACAAAGAAGACATTCAGGGTAGGGTAGCAGGGGCATTTCTAGTCAATAACAGGAAAGCAGAGCAGCTGCTTAAGACTCAGAAGTTAGCCTAGAGTAGAGGCTTGCACAGTTCAGCAAAGGGAAGTCAAGCAAGTTCTGGTAGACAGCATGAACTGGCTGTTGGTTAGCAAATATATGTCAACGCTTAGCAGATAAATATGAAGGTGTATGTGTGTGGGTGCTTTGTAAGGACAGTAATGAAGGAACTATTGTCCTTTGGGGTTTTGAAGGAAAGCTCTTGGTGTGGTGGTCTGTGGTGTGTTAGTTTTCTAGTGCTGCGTAACAAATGAGCACATGTGCGGTGTCTTGAATCGGCACAGATTTACTATCTCACCATTCTGGAGGTTGGAAGTTTAGTAGGTTCAGCTTAGCGTTAAGAAGGCCAAAATCAAGGTATCAGACAAGCTGGTTTCCTGTTTGGCAGCTTTAGGGAACAATGACCTCCAGGCATACTCAGGTTCTTGTCAGAACTCAGCTCTGCAGGTTTATAGTTCTGAGGTCCCTGCTTCCTTGCTGGTTGTCAGAAAGGGCTACTCTCAACTCCTAGAGGTCGCCTTAATTTCTTCATTCTCACATGGTCCCGTCTACCATCTTTGAGGAACAAGAGCATGTCAAGTCTTTCTAATGTTTCTAAATTTCTTTTATGCTTCTAAGTACATATGTGATTACATGGGATCCATCCCAATAGTCCAGAATAATCAATTTTAAAATTAACTGATTAGTAACTGATTCATAGCCTTAATTACATTTGCATAGGCCAGTTGGCCATCTAACATAGCATGTTCATGAGACTGACATATAATATTCAAAGGTTCTTGGGATCGAGGTGTGTAATATGTGTGTTGTGAGTCATAGAGTAGAATTCTGTCAATCAATGTCGATGTGTACAAGCGGCCACAAAAGAGAGTGGCACATTTAGGGTTGCCTGTAGAGCAACCTCTCATAGATCATGTTCCAATTAAATAATCAGAAATTGTTAGTGGGGTTTTGACTTGTCCAGTTGCTAGATTAATGTATGTAAAGAGAATTGGACTTTCCCACGCTCTGCCTAGGAACTTATGCCCGTTAAAATTTGTGTTACAAATAGATATAGCTTGTTGATTTCTTTTTATCATCAGAAGGGTAACTTTTAGATAAAAAAAAAAAGATGAACATACATGGTACCTGGAAGTCTCTAACTTACTGGAACTTTTACTGGGGATTTCTGATGTTCTTTTAAAACATCCCATCCCATCCCCCCTTTTTTTCAACAATAGAAGATAATTTGGCTGAGTGGTTGGGGCTTGTTTTATAATCAGACTTGCATTTGTTTTGATTTTTAAACTTGCATGTACCTGATTTTATTTACTTTTTCTCTTTATTGTGTTTAGTTGACTGGAACTAATGTTTCTTGAAAGATCTTGAGTCAATTCTGCCATCAAAATGATTTGCTTTTTTGTGTGTTTAGCTTAAATTGAGTTTAATTTCGAAGTCACTGAGAACTTGTGTATGAGCTTGTTTCTTCCCAAGCATATTCCTTGGTTCTTGTTTGGCATTGTCTACTTTTGGCATAGTTTTGACTTTTCCAGAATATCATATGGTTGGAGTCATACAGTAAATAGCCTTTTTGAATTGGCCTCTTTCACTTGGTAATATGCATTTAAGGCTTCTTGGTGTCTTTTCACAGCTGCTTTGACTTTTAAAGCTGCTTTCTTCCTTTACTATATTTATTTTGATATCAATTTGAATTGCTTATCTCTTATTTGGAATTTAAAAATATTTCACCTTGTCTCATCCATTTTTTCTCTTTTCTTTGGTAATTATGCTATTCAATTTTCTTTATAACTTTTCTTAGTATTCTAGGTAGTAAATACCTAGAGTTTTCTAGGTAATTTGGGGGGAGGGGCTAGTCTTTATTTATTTTTCAAATAGCCTTTTTGTGATATTTGAAGGTTAACAATTCCTATTAGCCAAACTCATGCAGACGATAAGAATTAGAAGATCACCATTGACAACCTCAAATATAGTAACTGAGTTTGGCAAGGTTTTCCAGTGGATACTAAACTTTTAGGTGGAATGTGGTTGGAATACAAGACATTTAGTCAAACTCAATTGATTCACTCCACAAATTATTTACTCATTTAATTCTAGAAGGAAAATGTACTCTTGTAAATAGATCTGGCAGTCAGTCCCTTAACCGAGCAATCAAACTTAACGTCACTATTAGTGTGACAACCTGACATCTTGTGTCTCCTAATGGGATATAATAAAAAGTACCAACACCATCTATGTTATTCTTTCCAAATATATTTAACCTGAATCCATTAATAAGAAAGCAACCAGAAAATTCAATGTGGTCTGTTCTTTATAATAACTTGCTTGGACACCTCTTGATAAAAAATCAATATCTTGGCTGGGCATGATGGCTCATGCCTGTAATCCCAGCACTTTGGGAGGCCGAGGTGGGTAGATCACTTGTGGTCAGGAATTCGAGATCAGCCTTGCTAACATGGGAAACCCCGTCCCTACTAAAAATACAAAAATTAGTCAGGTGTGGTGGTGCACGTCTGTAGTCCCAGCTACAAGAGAGGCTGAGGCAGGAAGGTCACTTGTACCCAGGAGGTGGAGGTTGCAGTGAGCCAAGATCGCACCACTGCACTCCAGCCTGGTGACAGAGTGAGACTTCGTAAAAAAAAAATAAAAAAAATCAATGTCTTGAAAAACAAATAAACATGAAAGTACATGATATCTAAATTAACAGAGGCTAAAAAGGCATAAGAACCAAATGCAATGCTTTGATATTCATTAAATCCTCTATATTAACAAGTTATAAAATACATTTCTGAAATAATTGGGGACATTTTAGATAGTAAATAATACTGCTATTTTTCCTTTGCATAATGGTGTTCTTATCCTTTAATTATGAGTTGCATAATTAAATAGTTAAGGGTGGAGTATCATTGTTTCTGTAACTGATTTTCAAATTGTTTAAAAAAAAGTATGACATACCTTCAATACTTATACACACAGAAAAAGAAAATGTGATAAAATGCTAACAATTCGTGAATATGAGTGAAGGATATTCAGGTATTTATTGTACTAGTCTTTCAACTTTCAATTTGAGAATTTTCAAAATATGAAGCTAGGAATAAAAATATGAAGCTGGGAATAAAAATCGTATAACCAGAGGTGGATGTAATGAAGATCTTCAATAAGATGTACTGGCCCGAACTGTTGACTGTTGCACCTGCTGAACCTAACCTGGTTCAGGACTGCTCGGCACGAGGTGGGTAATTAGAAGCTTTCAAATACACTCTCTTCTACTACTGAGATGACTGGAAGAGAGTTTACAGGTTACTAAAGAGATCTTCCATCTGATGAAGAGTAAATGTGTTACTTCCTTTCCACCCTTTATTGTGTACCTTCAAATGATGTTTAGAAAGCTAAACAAAATTTGTCTTTGATTCATTCTGTATTAAAACCTGAGCAAAAACTGATAGTCCACTTTCAGAAGTGTGCTTTCTTAACTGACTTCTTTTAGGCATGGAGTACTAGCCTTCTTCTTCCAAATTACCCCTCTGCTCATTTTTTCTTTGTTGCCATAACCCCTCTGTTTTCATTTGCTTTTTCATGTCTGACTCTGCCTCAGCCTTGAGGATTGCCCAAACACTGAGTTTATCAGGCTGTAAGGTTATCAAAGTTTACATTTGAGAACATGTATAGAACTTTTCCCCATCTTCACCATTTGGCTTATTTTTTCCCAAATTTCCATGGGACACTAAAATTAGGTTAAATCAACAATTTGAATTTACTCTGTTAGAGAAATATCATGAGTAAGTAGAATATGAAAGGTGAGATTTGAGTATTTTACAAATTATTGACATAGTAAACCCCTAAGAAATTATGCAAGACATTTAGCTATCACTGGAAAAGGCCTTTTAAAGACCCATTTTCTCCAGATCTACACTGACTTAAGTGATGCCAATGAAACAAAACTTTCAAAGAGTAATATATACATATTATCTTCTTTTGTGGTACTGGTGGAAAAAGTGAAGATAGCAAGTCATTTAGATCTAGAAATCAACTGTAAGGAGTAAGGACTTAGAAGGATAGAAAAAGTAATGAAAAAAATTGAATGACCCACATTAGGACTTTAAAACAGTGGGACTGAGGCTGACTAAAATAAAGAATCAACTTATCTACCCATACAAGATTTAAATCAACCTTAAAATAAGCTTCACTGTCTCATCATTTTTTATTTGAATGAAAATACAGAGGAATGCATTTATAAAACTGGGAGAAAGAAATGGACATGATTTTTATGTGTTGTCAATTGTTATATGTGGATATTCCCCTGTGAGCATGCTGCCTAATGCATTTTCATGATGTAATTTATTTAATGTTTCTTGAGATTTAATTTTGTCAGTAATATATTCAAAATTCATTTAATGTCAAATTGCGTTCATTTAAGGATCTAGTGAGCCCTCCTGTATGCTTATAAACATGGAATTTCATCCATTTAGTCAGTCTATTCTTAGTTTTATACTCTAGAAAAAATAAATATCTTACTTTCATGTACCATGAAATAACAAGATAATCATACCAGTGCTGCATTCTCCTTATACATAACTATTTGTTGTTTTTCACTGCAAGTATTGCATGCTATTTTAAGCCAATTCAGTTAAGCAACTACTTTTGAAGTGGCTATGGGAAAAACCGGGTGCTGGTTTATGTAATGCTTTCATATATGAACATGACATAACTTGAAACATCAAATAATTTTCAGTCTTACATGAGGCATAAAGCTGAGCATCTTCCACTAGGTAATGAACCCAAACTGGAATATCTTTTGCATAATTCTAATTTCTGTAGACTCAAAATTTAGCACTGACTTAGAGGAACACTTAGAAATCTTTCAATAAATGTTTGTTGAATCAATAAGTATACTGTATATAAATAAATAGAATGCATTACCATATAGAGTGATAAACAAAATTCTATGAGAATGACAACAGGGTAATGAAAGATTACACTTGGTTAAGATAAAAGAAAAAACTTTGCAGAAGAGGCACCACTTGAACTGAATCTTTAAAAATAAGTATTTTTGACTGGGTGTGGTGGCTTATGGCTGTAATCTCAGCACTTTGGGAGGCAGAGATGGTGGATCACCTGAGGTCAGGAGTTCGAGACCAGCTTGCCCAACATAGTGAAACCACATCTCTACTAAACATACAAAAATTTGCTAGGCGTTGTGGTGCATGCCTGTAATCCCAGCTACTCAGAAGGGTGAGGCAGAAGAATCGCTTGAACCTGGGAGGCAGAGGTTGCAGTAAGCTGAGATACTGCCACTGCACTCCAGCCTGGGAGACAGAGTGAGACTCTGTCCCCTCACTTGAAAAAAAATTAGAAAATGGGGATGTTAATGCAAGGTGGGACACTGCCCATGGAAACACAAGTATGCACAATGAATAGTGGAAACTGGAATGATGCAGAATGCATTTGGCATTCACTCACTCAGTGGGTGAGTACTCACACACAGTGAGTACACAATGAGTGTTTGTTGAATAACTGCACAAATATATGCAAATGATGATGCCATCAATCCATGATTCAGCTTGGCTATATCAGTAAAAGTACTCCAGAAGAGTTTTTTTAAAAAAATATATTGTGTGGTCTCATAAGATAGTTTTCCTGAGACATCGAGATTAAGCTGTTCATATGTGTTTCTTCAAAATAGTTTCAAACTTCTTCATTTTGTTTAGAAGGAATGTATGAGTAGGTTTTAATTTCCAATGGATGGTTTCGTAAGTGTGTCCAAGTGCCTATAGAAAGTACCTCTTTTCTGAAGGCTACCTGAGTGTATTTCATGCTTCAGGAAAATAAGATTACTCCTAAGAATGGAGTACTCTTTGTCTTAGACATGAGAAATCACTGAGGCACTGAATGACAAAGTCCTCAAAACATGGGGGAGACTGCTGCTTGGCAGCCTGGTTTGTTGTAGGAAACAGAATTTTGAAAAAAATCAGGTGGTCCTGGCTTCAAATCCTAATTCTGATTCCTATTAACATTGCTATTCTCAGACAGTTGCTTAAACTCTTTGAGCTTCATTTTTTCCTCTTTCGTAAAATGGTACAAAATGCCTTTCAAGACTGTTGTGAGGATTAAATGAGGTAATGTTTATATCAAGCATCTGACCCCCGGTGAGTGCTCAGTACTCCCTAGTGGGCAAACTCTGAACCAATTATGTCAGATTGTTTCTCTTAAAAAATGGAATACAAACACATTGAATTCTTTCCATGTTGCAGTTCTGTCAGTTTATCCTTGTACACAATATTTCTCAAAGATGTTTATAATTTATCTGTCTCTCCAGGGTCTTATTCAAGACTTTGTATGCAGGAGGAACCTAATAAGTACTTCTTTAAAATAATTTCTATCAACACTTCATTCTGAGCTTACTTTGATTCCAAACAACTCTGAACTATATCAATATCACTGACAAGTTTCATCTGTATATTGAATTACTGATTTGAATTGATAACGTGTCAACTCTGAAAACATTATCCCCAAAGCCTTATTAAGTAAGCAAACACCAATCTTGTGGTTTGCTGTTTAAAAAAGTAGAACATAAAAACTTCTCCCTTACATAGGGTTCTATTGTTTTATGGATTCTGCCAACTGTAATTTTCGTGTGTTATTTAGGTTATAATCATGTGTTGCCAAAATCAGCAAGAAGCAAGCAGGTATTTACAGTACAGTGGGTCTCACTTAAATTTGCTGCTGACCTACTTGCTCCTTGGTTACAATATTCTCCTTTCCTAATATGTGTAATTACCTCAATCCCTAATTTTAAAATTGCTTCTTTCTTTTGAGCTCTGAGGGTGTCCTTATGCAACAAGAGACTAGAGTTCCTAGAGGTTAGGTGAGCAGAAGCCAGTACATTGGAAATAAGAGTGACATTTTTCTCTATTTTAAACAAAAAGAAGCCTCTGGTATTTTAGCACAAAAGCAAAATTATTGGAATCTGCTCCTTTAACATATGGTAAGTAGCTGGTACCAAAAGGCAGGGCTCCTCTGGAGGATGAGTGAGTCAAGGATATTTTGTTCGATTTATAGGACAATATGCTGCTTTTCCATTGTTGGACAGAATCCTCATTTCCAAAAGTGGAATAGAGTGCTGCTTACAAAGGAAAAACAAACATTTTCAGCTGGTTAGATTTGAGATGTTGAGTGAAGTTCATTTTAATGCCTGTAGCACTTTTATTTGATCTTGGAGGAGTTTTCAGATTCTTGAAGCTTTTTTTCCTCAAGACTTTGTTGAGATATTCAAACAAATATTTAAAACTATATTGGAGGCAGTATATTTAAATATTCTTGCCCCTAAATATTTTCATTGGTGTTGCCAGTTGAACATAACCTTGTATTTATTAACATTGAGCCAAAGATTAATTATGTGAGAAACGAGTATAAGCATCTTTCTATCATTTGAGATAGTTGGATGGGAAGGTGGGGATAGGAAGGAAGAACTGTTTGCAAAAAAAGTCCTCAAAGCCGCTCTGAAGGGAGTAAGAGGAAGTAAGAGGAGTTTAAGTATAGAAAAAATATATATTAAAAAAACAAGCTTGAGGAAGCTCAGTACAATGGTAAATGCAAACCCACCCAAAGAAAAGAAGATAGGGTTATGCCATCTGCTTTGTGTGGTCTGTTTGTCCTGATTTCCTCACCTATTTATTTGCAACTTTTTATATCTTGTGTCTTTCCTATATATTTAAAAACCATCTTAAAACCAAGAATAAAGCAGAGACACAAATGTATAGTTATAAATCAGTTCCCATTGTTGGATAAAGTAATTAATAAAGAAGGATTAAACTCTTTCCTATTTGTTCTCTAAAAGTATTTTAGACATAGGCGTTTTTAAAGGCACCTTGAAACACACAAAAAATGATGTTCTCCATTTCCTTTCCCAAGAAAAAGAAGAGTGTTATATTTGCTTTGTCCCTGGATACAGGTCAAGGGCAAAATGTTGCATCATAATTTTGTAGAAGCAATTTCACTACACTACAAGTGTAGGGCTTCTGGTGAAATGATTGGATAGGTGGGTAAAATCTTGAGAATCAGGAGGATAGAAAATTAGCAGTTCCCAAAGTGTGGTCCCTTGATCAGCAGCATCAGTATTATCTGAGAACATGTGAGAAATGCAAAATCTCTGGTCCTACCCAAGTCCTACAGAATCATGAACTTAGATAATTCTGATGTGTGCTTAAGTTAACCATCTGAGACTACCCATTTTCAGTATGAATGAACTCAGGTGGGCTTTTCCCTCTGTCCTACTTTTAAAACTCATTTAAAAAATAATACAAGCTTGTTAAATACAACCTGAGAATTAAAAAAATAAAAAAAGATGAGAAAGCAGAGGAGGAAGTGAAGGAGGAGAAGGACAATGACAAAAGCCTGTAGTCCTACTATCCGAATGCAAAAATGGACATTTTTATGATTTTCCATTATTTGATTTTATTCTTACAATTTTTTTTCACTGTACTAAAAATGTTTAAGCATCTCTATGTCAAGGCCTGCATTTAAAATTTAACAATTTTTTTTTCATGCTATTGCCTGGATTTGTAAGTCTCATTTATACATCATCAAAAAATTTTATGTATTTATCTGCCTATTGTTGGACATTTATGTTTCACAATTATGGATAACCCTCTAGTAAATATATGTGTGCATAAAGCATTTTCTACATTTTTAAGTGTGTCTTTAGTAGTGTCCTGTAAGTAGACTTCTGGGGCAAAATAAATGATTATATATACTTTATTAAGTAAATGATTATATTTACTATATTAAGATGGTTTTATTGGTGAAAATGTGAACTTGTCCTGACTTTAAGATCCACTTATTTCTGAGGCATGTAGCGTTAGCTCACATAGAAGGCGTGAATCTTCAGTGCTTTCTTTTCTTTCTTTTTAGCCTATTTACATTTCTCTTTAAGTTTGTAGCAAATCCTCCTAAATTTTCTCCCAAGCCCAATTCTATTCTAAGTTTATAGTACTGCCTGTATCGTCCTCGATGTGCAGGTCTTCAAAGGGAACTTTGAAGGTAAATTGGATGCAAGACCAGAGTGTCAGTCGATTTTATGTGTAACTATCTCTGGACCTGACCTAAAAGTTCTCAGATTATTTTTTAAGCCTCCTTTAAAAAAATGTTGACATATCCCTCCTTTTTCCCCATCAGTTTACTTTCGTGTTCATAGTTAAAGTTCCATGGTCCTGCTTTAACGTTCCATGGCCTCTAGTCACCTTTCTTCAAGTACACTGAAGCTCCACTTACCAGCTTCTTTTTTATTTTTATTTTTTTTTGTAGTCTTTGCTTTTTCAAGATTCTGTGTGACCCTTTTCTTACTCTCCTTTAAATTTATTTGCAAAAGAGATATGTTTGTAGTTAGGGGAAGGCTATGTACTTAGTACTTATTCTCTTATCCTGGGTCTAATATTTTTGCCAGACCCACCTATCCATTGGTGAGTTTGCAACCAACGTGGAATCCCACAATTGTCTTGTTTCCATGTGTTTTCCTAATTTTCCTCATTACTTCTCTGTGTTCCTATTTTTCAACTTCCCTCTGCTATGCCCAGGTGATTACTCCATTGTTCATATTTTACATAGGAATCAGAGGGAAAACGATGGGCAAGCGTTACTGTGCTCCATGCCATAGAATTCTTATTTTGAGACTTTACCCAGGCTTACCTACTCTAGAGCTATGTGGCTGTGAGTTGGAAATCTGGAGCAAGAATGGAGTATTGAGCAAAAGGCCCTCTGCTTATTTTTCTGTAAATAGTTCAGAATGGTTGCCAAATCGATAAACTTTTTTTTTTTTTTTTTTTTTTTTTTTGAGATGGAGTCACGGTCTGTCACCCAGGCTGGAGTGCAGTGGCGCAATCTCGGCTCACTGCAAGCTCCGCCTGCTGGGTTCACGCCATTCTCCTGCCTCAGCCTCCCGAGTAGCTGGGACTACAGGCGCCCGCCACCACGCCCGGCTAATTTTTTGTATTTTTTAGTAGGGACGGGGTTTCACCGTGTTAGCCAGGTTGGTCTCGATCTCCTGACCTCGTGATCTGCCCGTCTTGGCCTCCCAAAGTGCTGGGATTACAGGCGTGAGCCACCGCGCCCGGCTATCGATAAACTTTTGAAGTCATCTTTCCTTTGCTGATAAGAATATTTAATGAAACTGCATTCAGTTTTTCAGTCTAGCGGGGAAGCCCATTTTAATGAATTTACTTCAGCAGAAGCCAAAGAGAATGTAGTTTTGAAAGTGTTTAATGTGCACCCAGGGAATAGCTTATATGCCTAGAGAACACTATTAAGGTACAACAGGAATTTGGGAAACTGGCTCAGTGTTAGGCTTATATGAGTAATCCAACCAGCATTTTTGTGCCCTACTTCATTGTTTACAGCCTCCTCAATGCACTGCTTTCTTTGTACCATGTCTCCAGATTGTATACCCCTAGGAAGAACCAAATGTCAAATTGTCTTTCAAATGAGTGGTTACATAGTTCATTTCATGTTTTTCCCCTTAAATGAAGGCTGAGAGAGCCAGTGAGTATGCAGAATGAGAGAGATAGCTTCTGTTTAAAATAAAAGATTGATAAGCTAAGTGACACCTTCCCTAACACTTACAAAAAGTAAAATCTTTTTGTAATTTTTATAATTAACTAATCAATGCATACCCACGTATTAGTAGTAAGTAAAGGGAACTACATCTGTGGACTTAAGTTCAGAAGAGGTCTGCTGGTGTTTCAGAGAACAAATAGTATTAGGCAAGAGCAGATTGAAGTAACTGAAAGCCCAGTCGAAAATCAATTAATTTATTGTTTCGACAACAGCCTTACACAAATCTATTTTAGAAAGAGTTCTTTTAAAAACAAGGGCACTTAAATTTAGTGGAATATAGAGATTGGGATCTGAAAATGGTTTCATTATAAAACAATTAGAAATCTTGTAAAATATATAACAACCATCTTCTTAAATGCATAGATGTGCTCATAATAGCATAAGGAAAACTGACAGAGGCCAATATTAAAAAGAAAGTTTAAAATCAGAAAAGCATGAGCCAAGAAGCTATGGTTGGCCTGAGGGAATTTGCCAATCCTTGCAAATCTTGGTGTGTGATGAATGTTTAAGGACTGGACACAATACCTTGTGTCTCTGCAAGACTGGACCTGACACCCTTGCATAATGCCAGAACTTCTTTGGAAGTTTCTTCTTCCTTTTTTAGAGTTCAGCTGCTCACTACTTTGTTCATTAAGGAGATTCTGGAGCAAAGGAGCTAAAGCCCCTAGTTTCATAATCCCTTCTATTTTTAACTCACAGCTGGCATAAGTAATAGCAAAGATGGAGGATGGGATTATATGCAGCCTCACACCTAACACCAACAATATGTTCTTTCCAACATCCAGGCAAAATGCATTTGAGAAGTCCTGCCCTCTCAGACTCATTTACCACTTGCAATGCTTTTATCTTGGAGACTTATATTCTTTTCTGCCATGACCAATCATGCCTACCCGGTTCCATCAGACATGTCTATATAAGGCTTCAGCTTAATTGAGGGGTGTAGGATTTAAGTATTTCTCACTGAGCTTCTAGGTCCCAGGGAAATCAAGGATTATCCAGTTTCTGTATCTCTGAACATGTCAAATATAATTATGTTGGCTTTGTCTATCCAGAGTACATAGGAATCACTGGTTGTAGAACCAGTGAGGATGGCAAAAAATGAACACTGCACCAACTTTGTATGAGAATCTCATGTTAACCAGGATAATATGTTATGGTTTATACACATGGCACTTTGTCTAGCATATTGCAAGCATCCTCTTAGGTAGTGTTTGACACTTTTCCTCTCCTTTTCCTACGTGAGTTAAAGCTGGGAGGGATGGTAGACAGGATTCCTACTTTGTCATGCTATGACTGTCCAAACACCACTAATTTTGATTGTACTATAAGAGGTTCAAAGAAAGATATTGTTGCAATAATAATGGTGAGTCACTGTGAGCAGTCCCATGTGTGCTTTCTTGTAGTTAGCTGGGTGTTTGAAATGGCGGTGAAGAAAAGAGGCAAAGAGAGAGAGATGCAGGTTTTTGCCTTTGGATCAATGAGGCTGCCTAGCAAGTATTCTACCCGAGAAGAAATGAGGGTGTGTATGTGGTGGTGGTGGGAGTGGTGGCATTATTACACTTTTTTAGTCATAATGCATTCCTCATTAAGAGGGAGAAAGAAACTAAGGGTGAAGAAAAGGAGCAAAGAGATTAAGAAGGAGCGACTGGGTTGATACATTGAAAGCCTTTATATCATTTAGCTACTGATTTATTCGTTCAGTAATGCATTCATATTCAATGTGGTTAGGAAAGACTGGTGGAACAATCTATTGGGAACCTCTGCATCGTGAATCACTAGAAACTACAGTCTCACTATTCTCTTTACATTCTTTCTGAAGACTCTCACTCTTTCCCTAGCTAGGCTATTACTATGCCACTGCTATTATTGTTTAGCTCCTTCTCACGGCAGTAAATAAAAACCTGCAAATCTGAATCTAGACAAATAATTTGTTCCATCACTCCTTTCAGTGGGTTCCCCAGTTAGATAGTTTTACTAAAGGAATATGTGTTTAACAAACTTTGACATTTAGGTTTAGCGCATGAATTAGCCATTCTGGGCATAGCTTTGATCTACATAGATGCTAGCTCAGCACCGAGAGGCTGTGTGGAATGTGATTCACCAAGGCAGTTCTGGGCAGAGCCAATGAACTGGAACATTTCTTCTTGACCTTTCTGGCCTTGGGTATCCTCTTGTTGCACAGTGGTTACAATCTCAGTGATCAGTGCTTAACAATTCTGCAAGTATACACTGAAATACTCAAATCCTCCTTCAGATTGACTCTAAATATTAACAAAAGGGTTTCCCAAAGGTAAAAAATAATTTTGCAATTTAACAATTAATACAAGCTCGTAAAGCAGTACAAATTACTATATTTTTCCAAAAAGGTTGAAAGAATTAAAAAGCTATCACAGAGTGGAAAAGCTTTTTTAGGTCTGATGCGTAAAATGGAAGGACTTTAATGTGCATTTATTAGAGGAGGTGTAGCCATGACATTTGGAGTCAGACATATTTGGGTTCAGATGCTTGTTCAAATTCTAGGTCTTATTTTCCTCATTGGTAAGATGGGGATAGAAATAGGAAACATGTAAGAGCACTCTGAGGACCAAATGAGAATGTGTGTGAGGTATTTTGTAGAGTGTCTTGCTCTATCCAGCCACATAACAGAGCTAGTATTAGCATCATTATTAATATGCTTGTTTACAATCTATGGAGTACTGCCTTCCTGACGGGAACACTCAACAGTACGTCATGCATTCTCTCTATAAACTCAACTTCTCAATTTCTGCAGCAGGAAAGAATGTCATGTTTAAAAATGAAACCACAGCACATAGCTTTGCATGGAAACCGTGAGTCTGAGAGAACAGGCTTACCTATTTAGCTAAGGCTTTACCAGGTCAGAGAGTTTCAGCGGGTTCACTGTTCAGAATTTTTCCTCATGCATGAACAAAGACTGAACATCAGCACTATCAGCACTGTCTTCTTAGCGTACCAGAAATATTAAAGACAATTTTGCATCTTTACTTATTCCATCAAATCAATAAATAGTTTAGATTTTTCTTAGGGGTAAAACTTTATTTTACTAAAGTTTTAAAAATCTAAAAAACTTAATGTTTTTAGATTTTTCTTATGGGTAAAATTTTATTTCCCTGCTAGGGGGCTACAAAGGGGTTGGAAATATACTGGCCTCCACTTCTCACACCATTAGCACATATATGATTTTTATTTTTCCTACTATAATTACTACTTTTCAGGTGTTATCTGTCATAATAGTTGATTACACCATTCACAATAGTCTAACACGCCATTCACAGAATGCTTCTTTGAGTAAGCCACAGTGATGATGGATATGCAGAAGACAAAGCCTCATCTAGGGTTACATGGTCCTTCCATTTCCAAATAGGAAAGAAACACTTACAAATGGGAAAGCAGCTGCCACCACATCGTCAGCAAATTGCACACCTGTCTCACCATGCTGAGGTCACTTTAATTTGATTATACACCATTTTAATAATCAGGAATGAATCCCATTACTAACAACAGTAGCTGTCAGGTGCTAAAGTTGTAAGTTCTTTGGGAAAAAAAGGTAGGCAGGCCTAAAAGATATTCAAGGTATCAAAAGCAGCAATGGTAATTTCAACCTACAACTCTTTTCCTGGGGCATAGGCTGATATAGTGTAATAAATGTGGCAAATGATGTTTTGGTGGGGATTGAAATGATTTTGGCTTACTTCTTTGACCCTGAAGTAGTTAGTCTAATTTGGACCGGGAATCTGCACCTTCAATACATCCTCTTACTAAACTCACATACCGTCTATAATGACATTCCAAGACAGTGGTATAATTTTGCCCTCAAAAGAGTGAAGCTTTATTGATCTCCTATTAAGGGACCGGAGGAATTCAATGATAGCACAGGAAGGCTATTCCTGTCACTTGTGCTTGCTTCTGTCTGCATAGGAATCAAACCATGAGAGAATGGAGTTTGAAATGCTATTGGGAAATATTGTCTATATGAAAATGTCCACATGTAAGAGGCAAATGGATTCATTCATGGCATATATGTTTCCCAAGTGGAGTGCTTCCCAATCTTGTTTCATGTCAAAGCTCATATAGAAGATGATAATATTCACTTGGATAAATCAAAGAAATTTTTGGGATATATAGGGCATTTATAAAGAGAATTACATCTCTTTATAAAACAAAGTCTTAGTGAAAATACTGTCTTTATTTGGAAGAATATGTCCAAATAAAATCTTGGAATTTTAAATGAGTAACTTAATTTTGCTTCAGTGAACATAACTATTATTATATATCAGGTTTTCATATTTGAAATGATGACAAGCAATTTCTGATTAAGACTTTTCAAAATGATGATGTCTTCATTTTCGATAATTATCAACAACAAACTTTGTTTCTACAAATAGTTGATACAAATGTAAAACCATTCTCATAGCAATTCAAAAATTTACAACAGTTGAAATTAGACTTAAAGTATATAGTATCCCCTTTCTTCCATTGACAAACGCAAAGTTCCAATTCATTGTGATAGTAAACAAGTATTTTGAATCGAAGTATTTTAAAATAATAATGAAGCTCTGATTTGCAAAACGTGCATGTGTTGTTAGAGCAGTGACCCTATAGTTAGTGTGGATACCACTACAAGGACACAAATAGGCAGGAGTCTCTGGGTTATGGGAAGACTTCTATTATTAACTAACTGCATGGAACTGCACCCATGGGGAGTTTTCCTTCTTCCCTATTTGGCTGTAGGTTGGGTTGCTGCTCTGTATGGTTCTCCTTGAGTGTTTCCAGCAGTGACTTTGTCCTTTTGTCTGGGGGTGCTCCTCAGGAGCATCAGGGTACAACAGTGAGTGCTGAGTGTGTTTGCGTTGCTCACTACCTGAGGAGGTCATGGAGAATGCTCTCATTTCCCGCTCTTCTTGGGCTGCTCTTAGAAGAGCCCCAGATGAAGAATCTCATGGCAAGAGGCAATTAGCTGTGTGACTTTAACCAGCTTCATACCCTCCTAAAGGCTGCACAGAGCTGTATAACTCACAGCACTACTATAATTCTTTTGTGGGATGCACAGCTTGCTAGCTTTTTATGAAGATTTGCCTTAGGGCCTGGGATAGTTGATTGAACACCTATATAGACTAAACTGGATAACAGTGAAGTGTCCCTTTTTTCCTAAGGAAGATGATTGTAGGAGAGTGCATACCATATCTATCTGATTAATTATTGTATTCTCAGTTCCTAATGAATAGAAGGAGCTCAATAAATATGTTTTTAATGAATGAATGAATAATGAAAGAAGTAAGCTTGCCCTGATTGTTAAAACTAATCAAGGCAATGCAGTTGGGAGAATAAGGAACCTTGAGAGCTGTGAACAATGCTACTAGAATAATAGGTTAATTTATTAATTCAACAAATAACTATTGAATACTTACTATGTCCCAGGCACTTTTCTGAGTGCTAAGGTCTCAGTGAACAAAAGCATCATAAATTCCTTGTGAAAAAAAAGTGAGAGAACATAGAAATAAACAATATAAACAAGTTCAACATATATGTGTTGGATGTTTTTGAGAGGTTTTAAAAAATAAGGCATTGAAGAGGAATAGGGTGGAGAATTTAATTAAAAAAAGGAATTCTGGGAAGATGTCATTTGCATAAAGAGCTAAAAGCAAGAGCAAGCCCTGCGGTGTGTGGGGGAAATGCATATCTGGCAGAGGGAACAGCAGATGCAAAAGCCCTGAGGCTGGAGAATACTGTTATGCCCAAGAAATGATAAGGAGGCCAGTCTGGGTGGAATGGAGTGAGCAAAGAGGAGAGGAGAGTAATAAGAAATAGTGGTCTCCATCACATAGAACCCTATAGGCTCTATTAAAGATTTTTTTTTTTTTTTTTTTTGAGACAGGGTCTACCTCTGTCACCTAGGCTAGAGTGTAGTGGGGCAATCTCGGCACACTGCAACCTGTGCCTCCCTGTAACCTCCACCTCCCTGCAACCTCTGCCTCTTGGGCTCAAATGATCCTCCTACCTCAGCCTCCCAAGTAGCTGAGAATACAGGCATGCACCACCATGTCCAGCTAATTTTGTTGTTTGTAGAGATGGGGTTTTGCCACGTTGCCCAGGCTGGTCTCCAAATCCTGACCTCAAGTGATCCGCCCTCCTCCACATCCCAAAGTGCTGGGATTATAGGTGTGAGCACTGCACTTAGCCTATGTTAGAGATTTTTAAATCTCAGTGAGATGTAGGATGGGTATGGTGGCTCAAGCCTGTAATCCCAGCACTTTGGGAGGCCAAAGCAGCAGATCACTTGAGGTGATAAGTTTGAGATCAGCCCAGACAACAGGGCGAAACCTTGTCTCTACTAAAAGTGCAAAAAAAGTTAGCCAGGCATGGTGGCACACGCCTGTAACCTCAGCTACTCTGGAGGCTGAGGTAGGAGAATCGCTTGAGGCCAGGAGATAAAGATTGCAGTGAGCTGAGTTCTTGCCACCACACTCCAGGCTGACAGTGAGATTCTCTTTAAAAAAAAAAAAAAAATCTCAATGAGTTGAGAAACCACGGAAGAAGCAGAAGCAGAGTTGGTGAACAAAGGTGTGACATGTTCTAGCCTTGAACAGGACCCCGTTGGCTGCCCTGTTGATAATTAACCAAAAGAGCAAAAAGACAGAAGCAGGAATGCCAGTTAGGAATCTTCTGCCATAATTCAGACAAGAAATGGCAATAGCCTGGAAGAAAAGAGATACAGTTCAAGTAATGAGAAGGAGTCAAATTCAGGATATATGTTAAAGGTAGAACCAACAGTTACTGACGAAGTCAATGTGGGATATGAAAGAAAAGTATCAAGGATGGTGTCCAGGTTCTTGTCCTGAGCAACTGAAAGAATTAAGCTGCCATGAAGACTACCTTTGGCTTAATCACTATAAACCTACTGTATTAGTCCATTTTCATGCTGTTGATAAAGACATACCTGAGATGGGGTAATTTATAAAGAAAAAGAGGTTTAATGGATTCACAGTTTCATGTGGCTGGGGAGGCTTCACAATCATGGCAGAAGGCACAAAGCACGTCTTACATGGTGGCAGACAAGAGAGAGAATGAGAGCCAAGTGAAAGGGGTTTCCCCTTAAAAGACCATCAGATCTCCTGAGACTTATTCACTGCCATGAGAACAGTATGGGGGAAAGCTCCCCCATGATTCAGTTATCTGCCACCAGGCCCCTCCCACAACACATGGGAATTATGGGGGCTACAATTCAAGATAAGATCTGGGTGGGGACACAGCTAAATCATATCACCTACCTAATGAAATTACTTATTAAGATGGAACTTACAGAAACAAGCTTTGGCTATTATTTCTAGTACTGTCTTCTTCTTTTGAGAACTAGTTTATTAAGGATGACATACACATAAGTATAAAAAGTGATATAATAAACCAGCTTCAATAGTGATTAATGTTTTGCCAGTCTTTTATCTTCTATTTCCCCTCCACAAACTTTTATTTCTCAGAACTATTTTAAAGGAGCCTAGCTATCATGTTAGTTTTCTCCTAAATCATTAGTATGCTTCACTAATTGACAATAAAATTTTTCTGTACCCCTACTGACATTATCTACCCAAAAATGTTAACAACTGTTTTTTTAACACCATCTAATACTCAAGCCATGTTTAAATTTCCCTAATTGTCTCAAAATTATCCCAACAGTTGGTTTGTTCAAATCAAATTGCAAACAAAGCCTCACATCATGTTTGATTATTAAGTTTTTAAAGTCTTTTTAATTTCACAACAGTCCTTTTCCTTCTTTCCTCTCCATATCTCTGATTTATTTATTTATTTTTATTTTTTGCAGAAACCAGACCATTTGTCTTGTAGAATGCACCATATCATGAATTTGGCTGATCATTCTTTCAGGAGAGGAGTTTTAAAAATAAGTCTTTCCTTCCTTATTTCTTTTAAACTGATTTCTTTTTTTCTTTTCTTTTTTTTTTTTTTAAGAATCCATTTGATTCAACTTCGGCAGTTTTGGACAAAATAAACATAGGTGGCGCTTATTACTTTCTATTGCACCATTAAGTTCTGCATCTATTTATGACTATTGCTTAGAACCACTATTAGTAAAATTGAGTTTACAAAAGGATGATTTTCTAATTTTACTAGTCTTGTACTTATTATCAGGAATTTTATAGAAAAAAATTCTGTTATCAAATATTTGATTATCCTGAAATACAGTAGGTAGAGGAAAAGCATAAATATTGATTCTTTTTTATTAATCTGTAGAATTTTCAGTTGGTCCATTATGGTAAACAATGACTTTTATTTTTCAAAAAGTGTTATTGTTTTGAACTCATGAGTTTTTAAAAATATATTTGATGTGTTGCAATCCATTGTAATTACTCTTTTTTTCTTTTCTTTCTTTTTTTTTCTTTTATTTTTCATTGACCCTCTTGTAGGCCAGTGGAAGCCCCTTTAATTTGGCTCCTCTGTGTCCGTGACATGAACTCATTAGTCTTTGATAGCTTCCTTGCTTTCTGACACAAGATGGCCAGAGTTCATCTTGTATATTTCCTGCACTAGGCATGGAATTAGCCCTTTCTCTTATGAACGCTTAGTTTCTGTTAGTGCAAAATGATATTCAGAGACCACATGCTGTGTGCTAGGGGACCACAAGGGTATAGACTGTCATTGCCTCTGGAGCCAGCACGTAACAAGAAAAAATAAAGTGTATTGAATCTGAGGATTTGTACATTCTGACAGGCCTCACTGCAAACTTAGTATGTATTGGCATTTTGGTCAGGATCTGCGTGTTTCTATGTGAATAGCATCTTAGCCCTGGTCACTAAGCCCCAGTAATATACCCACAAATGCTACCAGTCACTGTTAATTCAAATACTTTTGGGAGTAGTTACTGTCTTTGTTTGACAAACATTGAAATATGCTTCAGGTTTATGCCCTCTTTTGGCTTTATATCCATGTTTACCAAAAAAAAAAAAAAAAAAAAGTAAGAAATACTTTGAACAGAGAATTTAAACACCTGGAAATTAAATGAATAGAGAATTGTTTTTAACAAAATTGCCATTAGGTTTTATATATTAGCCTAGTGTGAATTTGTTTGATATTGGTACTCATCAAAAGACCGATGAGGGTATACTAATTTATTTTATTTCAATTTCTAAATATGCAAGACTGAGAAACAGAACTCGGTTTTTGGTGAATTTAACAAGGTAATTTTACTTCAGCAGGGTAATTATATTTTCCCTGATGACTCCCCATTTGGCTTTCGTTGTATATATTTTTATTCGCTTCATTCCTGTTGAAGAGTTCCTGGTGATACATAAACATTCTAGAAGGAGTAAAAAGGTTAACATAGTGTTTGGAATTTCCCATTTGCCTATTTTTAATTAAGAGCTAATTCTACCCCAATTGCTCTTTGGATCAATGGCCAGTTTCCCTTAGGTTTCAGTTAGTATTCCTTTGGCTGCTGGCCAGAAAATCCAACTGAGCCGGCTTAAACAGAAAGGAGAATTTATTAGGTCACAAAACTGACAGTCCAGCATTAAGACAAGCTTTCAGCATGGCTTAATTCAGATACTTAGAGTTGTTAGGAACAAGTTCTCTGAGTCTGTTGTTCGCACTTTCCTCAGTGATTGCTGACATTTTTAGGTTGGTTGCATTGCGATAGCAATATGGACATAGGAGCACCAAGCTTTACCTCTTCCAAATCCCAGTTGCAGAAGAAAAAAGAATTTGAAAGCCTATAGATTTCACTGGCTCTGATTGGGTTACCTGCCCATTCCTTAACTAATCTATTTGGCCAAAGAGATTGAATCCCCTGATTTATTTAAACCAACCAGAGCCAATTTATGAGGAAAATTACATGGGGGCTGGAGAGGAAGGAATGGGGAAGGGATAGTTTTAGAAAATGGTTATTATTTCTTGGGATGGAATGGATGGTGGAAGCAAGCAGTAGCTAGATGCAACTTCCTGAATCTGATTTTTAAAGTTTTAAAGACTTGAGAATAAAATCTAGAATGACAAAGGAGCCTAGTGTTTGAAAAAGTCAATTTACTTCAGTTTCAAAATTAAGGATATCTATGGCCTGTAGGCATACCATGCCAGGGATTTTCATAAGCAATTGATATCATTTTTGGAAATGGAATAAGAACTACCCATTCGTTCTGAAAAAAGTGAATACTGGTAATCTGGAAATCTGTAGTATGTATATTTAATATTCCCCCTTACCCATACCATAGACTGAGTTGTAGTCATGCGTTAACCCCTGGGAAGCTCCTTTAGTTTGATACTAGGTTTTTTTTTTATTATTTCAACTTTTAGTTTAGATGTAGTAGATACATGTACAGATTTGTTACATGGGACTATTGCATGATGCTGAGTTTTGGAGTACTTGGAGTATGGATCCTGTCACCCTGGTAGTGAGCATAGTACCCAATAGGTAGTTTTTTAACATACCCCCCCACCACCCTCTAATAGTCCACAGTGTCTATTATTACCATACTTATGTCCATGTGTGCACAATGCAAGTCTTTAAGGAGAGTCAATTGACCTCTGATTTTTTCCTTTTGTTTTGCTTACTTACAAATAACTGGATAATAAATGAACTATTCTAATGATAAGGAAGCAAAAATAAAAAGAAACAGTGGTTATATATAACGATAGCTTTATAATAAATCAGAAGTAGTAAAAATAAGAAATTAAAGCCACATAGTGCATTGGTATTTGCTTACAAAGGAAATGGAACATACACCTTGATCTTTAACAGGTAAACTGGAATTGTTCATATTGGAAGAGCTTAAAACTTGAGAGAAAAAAGTAGAGCAAAATTTAACCTGCTAAGAATGATTATTCCTAAGACATATTCTTATAGTAAGGACAATTTTATTTTTAGAAAAAAAGTGACAGTGAGAAATTGTTGATGTTGACAATAAAATAAGTCAAACAGGGTTTCTATGGCATTAACTATGTAATTGACAACTTATAAGTGATTTCCAACAGTGGGGTGAAGTTGTTAAATGTATTATCTTTATTGAAGGGATAAGCAGAAATTTGGCAAACCACTTTTCTGAAATAATGAAATCTTTTTCTCTCTCATAATAATATTGTATCCCTTATGAAGTTTTTCACTGTTATTTTAGTGTTCTTTATTGCCATTTGTTTCCTCCATCCTGGATTGTAGATAAATATTCTGATTCAAAAGAGGCTAGAGAGATATAATGGCCTGGGTTGGGGACAACTTAAATGAACACTTATAAATGTTTTTTATAGAACTATTTCGGGATTAGTCCAACATAATGTACTTTCTCTGAGAAGACAAGTGATAAGCAAGCAGACTAGTTTGGTTTGTATGTCCCTTTTAAAGACATTCTGATGATACCATATCCTTCAGGAAATTTAGGCTGATTGTAGAAGAAGATTCTGTAAAATGCTACCAGATCTGCTATCAGGAATAAAGATCTTATTCCCCCAGCTGTTGAGAGTGTTGCGGGACAAGGGCACTCAGCTGCTAGCCCTCTTTGGGGACTGCTTTGAATGAAGAATATTGTCTTGCCTAAGGTCATACTTCCTTCCAAGGGCAGGCCACACCCAAATACAGATCAACAAAGGGATATAAAGGTCCAGTCCTTTTGTTCTAACTCAGGACAACTCTGAAGCCCATCCCACCTCCAGAAATCCTTTTGCACATTGGCTGAGGACTTTCTTGGAACTGCATTGCAGCTCAACTTTACCCTCTGAATATCTTGCCTTCTTCTCTTCCTTTCCACTATTTTTGACCCCAGGAGAACTCTCTATTCAATGTCCTATAAGTTAATCCCTTATCTCAAACTCTGCTTCTCAGAGAACCTAGCATGTTACAGCTGGTATTAAGAGTGGGTGAAGAAAACAGAGGAGCTATTGCCAAGCTCCACTGATGCTCTGGACAAAGTAATCAGTCAGCAAATAAAAGTTAAGTGTGAAAGCTAGAGGACCTGCTGGGTAGCATATGAAGAAGTTCTTACTTCCTGTAGCAGAAGGGAAGAGAAGATGAGGACTAGGTCTGAGACTTAATCATAAGAACAATCAAGCTAAAGTTTCAATTCCCAACCAAAGCAATGTCTGAGATCCTGGCACATGGGATGAGGCTGTCCGGATTGATGCCTGATTATGTTGAGTTTCAAGATTCTCCTTAACCCTATAAGCCTGAGAAAGAAGTTCACTTGTTTTCATAAAGGGATAGCACACCTACCTTGCTAGACCATGAGGCAGAGGCCTCTCCATCACAATATAACAGGTATTTCCCTCTTGTATATGCTCTTAAACACCATTCCTGGGCTTTGAGGAAATAACTATGGCAAAGTCACTTTATAACCCATCTGGGGAAGTATTGAGCCTACTAAGGGAAGAAAGGAACTGTCTCTCAAAGGAATGAAGGACCTAGCTAACACGCACTGGCAGAAGCTGGGACTTACTGTCCCAGAAGCATGGGACTGGATTTTGAGCGTGCTGGACCAAAGGTGGTGGGACTAAGTTTGAATAAAAAGGGGTTTAGGTAGGTTAAAGCACTTTCCAAAATATATATTTGGTCACCCTTCTGAGTGTCCCTTGAGTGAATACACTGCTAGTATAGCTCCTAAATATATTAATTGGAAGAAAGCAGTGATCTAAACTAAGTGATGCAGAAATACTAGAATTTCCACAGAAGATGGTAGAAGAATGAATTAAAAGGCTCAGATAAATGAGCATGATAGAATGCATTCAACAATTACTGTCAATAAAACCCACCAAATATTCCACAGAAAGGACTTGAAGGTATGTTACTTACTAAAGCAATAAGAATGTAATAAGAATGTACTGGAAAAAGGGGCACTAATACTACTTAGATGGTCAGTAGTAGCTCTCCTCTGTGGGCCAGGACTGAGAGTAGGTGATACCATTATAGAACAGGAATCACTAATTGCAGCAGGGATGACTGGACACCTAAGCAAATAGAGGCTATTAGTTGTATTATTTTTTGGAAAAAGATGCCATATGGATTTTGTGGCTTGCCCCAGTAAGAGAACCACTATACAGACTCTCTAGGATTTTGGAGCAAGACAATGCATGATATGCTGTATAATATTATATACCTTTTGAAGAAACAACTTCTGACATTCTCCTGGGTCCTGATAAAGACAGAGCAGCTGATTGTGGGACACCAAGCAACCATGCAGCAATAACTTCTTTTTATGAATGTGCTTCTTTTAGACCTACACTATTAGTCCATTCTCAAGCTGCTATAAAGAACTGCTTGAGACTGGGTAGTTTATAAAGGAAAGAAGTTTAATTGACTCACAGTTCTACATGGCTGGGGAGGCCTCAGGAAAATTACAATCATGGCAGAAGGAATCTCTTCACAGGGTGGCAGGAGAGAGAATGGGTGTAAGAATGAGGGGAAATGCCAGACGCTTATACAACCATCAGATCTCTGAGACTCACTTGCTATTATGAGAACAGAATGGGGGAAACCACTCCCATGATTCAATTATCTCCACCTGGTCCCACCCTTCACACATGGGGATTATTATAATTCAAGGTGAGATTTGAGTGGGGACAGAGTCAAACCATATCACCTACCAAATAATAAGTTGTGAGAACCAACAACAAGTCATTGCATAATGTGAGCAATAACTGTGGGATCAATTCTGATTATGACTGGGGGATAGAAACAAGCTGTGCAAGCAGTTACTCAGAGGCCCAAGTTATTTACCACTGTTCCTCCAGTGTCTCTCCCTCAGCTCCTATTTCCTGCCTCTGTGAGACTGCCATACTGTCACAGAGGCAGTAAAAGGTCTGAATATGGTTCATCAATGGGCCAGTTCAGTAATGCAAACCAAAAATGAGTGGAGGCCCCCCTAAAGCCTCTCTCCAGTGTGGCCTTGAAAGAGATGAGAAAAATGCTCACAATGGCAGAGCTTTTGTTGGTGCATATGGTTATTAACTTTGTGTAGAAATAAAAGTGGTTTAAAGTTAGAATACAACGGATTGCTGAGCATGAATATCAAGATCAAAATCATATAAGAACAAATATTAGAAAATTGAGGACAAGGAGGTCTGGATTAGAGGCATGTGAGTGGACATAGGAGAGTGGACACAACATGTGAAGATTGTCATATTTTATGTTAATACCTAGTAGAGAGTATTCATCAAAAAAGAGACAATAAAAAGTCAGGTAGACAAAATGTCTTAGCCAACTGATGTCAGCTAAGTTCTGTCATCGGCCACAGTCATGCTGTCCCAATGGTCATGTGGATGAAATAGCCTTGGTGACAGGCATAGAGACATGCATAGGCCCAGCAATTTGAACTCTTATATATTATGGTTGATTAACTACTGATATTGCTGAATGGCCAACTGTCAGTGACTGAGACCAACAGTGATCCCTCAACATGACATCATCTTTTGAGGTCACCAACTAGCTACTTTAACTATCTTTGACTTACCCTTTCTTCTTTCTTTCTTTCTTTCTCTTTCTTTCTTTCTTTCTTTCTTTCTTTCTTTCTTTCTTTCTTTCTTTCTTTCTTTCTTTCTTTCTTTTTCTCTCTCTCTTTCTTTCTTTCTCTCTTTTTTGAGATGGAGTCTCACTCTGTCACCCAGGCTGGAGTGCAGTGGCGTGATCTTGGCTCATTGCAATGCAGCTCCGCCTCCCGGGGTCATGCCATTCTCCTTCCTCAGCCTCCTGAGTAGCTGGAACTACAGGCGCCCGCCACCACGCCTGGCTAACTTTTTGTATTTTTAGTAGAGACGGGGTTTCACCGTGGTCTCGATCTCCTGACCTTGTGATCCACCTGCCTCGGCCTCCCAAAGTGCTGAGTTTACAGGCGTGAGCCACCGTGCTTAGCCGACTCTTTCCTTTCTGGAAGGGGCAGCGATTTATTTTGAAAAGACCAGACATGAATTCCCAATAAGAGTTTGCCTTTCCTGAGCCAGCAGCAGTAACTTCATGCTTACAGAGTTTTTAATCTACCAGCATGACATCCCACATAATATTGCTTCTGGTTAGCTAATTTTCAGTAAAGGAAGTGTGAGAGTGAGAGTGGGCCCATAACAGTGGGACTATTGCCCCATGCCGAAGCGGACAGCTTGATGGTGTGATGGAATGGCCTATCGATGGCATAGCTGAAGCTGCAGGTCAGAAGTGATAATAAAAAGATGAAGCAACATCATACAGGATGAAGTGATTCAATTTAAATTAAAGATTTGTAGATAGAATAACAGGTGGAATAGATGATTCGTAGGTACCAAGGGTTAGAAGCAGGAGTAACTCTCTACTTACTATCCTTCCAATGGCCCACTTAGGAAATTTGTGCTCCCCATCCTGAAACTCTGGGCTATGCAGGTTTATAAGCGAATATTCATAGAGAGGGGAAAGAATTCTGCCAGCAGTCATAGCAAGGGTTTCATCAAACTATACCTATGGCTGCTGTCTATGTCCATTGCACTTCTCATGCCAAGGGAGCAGTGGCAAAACTGGAGTCCCCATGCTGTAGGAGCAAATGATTGTGATCATTATGGGAAACAGGGCTGCTGTTACTCAGTGGGACAGCGAAGATAACCTCTAGAATCCAAGTGACCACTTGGACATCTCTTGGTAAAACTTTGACCAATTTTGATGGAAGGACAAATTCAGTAACCATGACCTGAGAAAAGCATAGTTTTTAGGGGCTTAGCAAACCCCATCAGGGATGAGGGTCTGGGTCATGCAGCTACATCAATAAGATCAGCCTTGTGCAGGATGAGGGTGAAGGGAATTTAGACTGGGAGGAAAAGGAAGACAATGTTAGTACCTGTGGCTCTAAGACCAGATACAGCAACAGGGGCTATAGGCCATTCCAGTAAATTTCTCCTTCTACATTTCCCCCAGGAAGGTAAGAGCACTGGAGCCCTGCAGGAGCTGCTCTCAGAAAAGAAGAAGATATGAAAGAAAAGTGTCCAGATGGCACATAGTATGAACTGTTGTGGTTGTGGTGCACTGCCTTGACCTCCCCTCTTTAGAAATTAAGGATTTATTTAATCAGTTCCTGAGAGTTACTAAAAGACAGCAATCAGTTATCAGCCCTCTTTGAGAATTTCTTTTGGAAGATTGAGCCAGGAAAAACACTCTTTCACTGAAGGTCTGTGATGGTTAACATTAAGTGTCAACTTATTGGATTGAAGGATGCAAAGTATTATTTCCAGATATGTCTGTGAGGGTGTTGCCAGAGGAGATTAATATTTGAGTCAGTGGGCTGGGAGAGAAAGACCCACCCTCAATGTGGGTGAACACCATTCAGTTGACTGCCAACATGGCTGGAAAAAGCAGGTGGAAGAAGGTGGAATAAGCTGGCTTGCTGAATCTTCCAGCATTCATCTTTCTCCCATGCTGGATGCGTCCTACCCTTGATCAGACTCCAGGTTCTTTGGCCTTTGGACTCTTGACTTTTGATTGCCAGGGGCTCTCGGGCTCTTGGCCACAGACTGGAGGCTACACTGTTGATTTCTCTACCTTTGAGGATTTGGGACTTTGACTGAGCCACTACCGGCTTCCTGGCTCCTCAGCTTGAAGACAGCCTATTGTAGGACTTCACCTTATGACCATGTGAGCCAATTCTCCTTAATAAACTTCCTTTATATATATATATATAGTATATATACGTTTATACGTATATATACGTATAAACGTATATACGTATATATACGTATATATACTTCCTTTTATAAACTTCCTTATATATAAATATATATTTTTCCTTATATATAAATATATATAATAATTTATATATAATTTCATATATAATATATATAATTATATATATAAATATATATATTCCTTTTATATATATATGTATATATATAAATATATCCTCTTAGTCCTTTCCCTCTGGAGAACCCTGACTAATACAAGGTCCTTCCAAGGGCAACTTGCATCCATTGTCTAACCAACATGGAGGTATGAGAGTCTGACTCCTTCACCCCTACTGAAGATAACTCTGAAGGAGCATCCAGCACTGGAGTTTCCTGTGGGGTTGACTGAGATTTTAGTGGGGCTACATTGCCTCTCCACTTCCTTCTGCCCAATCGCTCTTCCTTTTATTTTTACATTTCACAAAATTGCCCTCTAGTTAGTAGATAACATTTTCTTAATTTTCTCAGCATTTTCTTAAATATCACAGCACTGAAGTCAGAAAAACTTATCTTAATATTATCTAGTAAAGTCTGAGAGAGCATGAGTCTGTATTCTCCTATGGGAGAAGGTTCAGGCAACGTTAGGCTGGGCAGGAAGGCAGGAGATGGATGTGCATGAATCTGGCAACAGGTTATACAAGGGCTTCTACATTCCCTTATGTTAGCCAATGCACTCTTCTGGTGTGGAGAAGTACTTTTTGGGAATGTTAGGAGTATCTTCTATTGTAACTTGATCGTTTTTTGGGATTAGAAAACCCAGCCTCCTACACTGCCAAGCTAAGCGTTTTGTATTTAGTAGCCCCTTTGAAAATGTTGGCTAAACGCGTACATGCATGATCGTAAGTGGGTAATTAAGTGATTATAAAGAAATTGTGTTAAAATCAGTGTCACAGTCTACTTTCTTCCTTGAAAAATGATTCATGCTAATTAAATAAAAATAATTAATTTTGTTTAATTCAATTTAGTGACTTGCTTCTCAAGAATTCATTATTTAGTTCCTAGCAACTCCACTTATTAGTTTTATATTCTTGGGATAATATTCTAACCTCCCTGAGCTTCACTACTCTAATCTAGAAATTAGAATAACAATAGGATCTTCCTTAATAATGTGAGATTTGAATGCAATAAAGCCATCAGCACAATGCCCCTTGTGGAGCAGGCATTTTATAGGGCTTACTATTGATATTATTAGTGTTAAAACAGTGTTAAGTGCTTGCTCTTGCTACGATTAGTGTTAAACAGAGGTGGAGGCCACTGTAAGGCCAGTGACCCCTCCAATGGCACCCTTCCGTCATGACCTCATCCCTGTGTCTCTTGCTCTTTTTCTGCCCTTGAGCTGGTAGCTCAACACCCTATCCAGTGTATGGTTCCTCTCAGATGATTGGTTTTGCTCTTTTCTAAGGATTGCTTTTCTCTTAGTGTGACATATTAAGTTCTTCTCTGAGGGCAATGGGTTCTTCCCAAAGGGCTCAGTCTGCTTTATTTTTATATCCTATAATGTCATAATGCCATTTTCTAAACAGTATTTTTCTTTTCATAAAAGCCTTTTGTCATTAAAAAACGAAAAGGCCGGCTGGGCGCCATGGCTCACGCCTGTAATCCCAGCACTTTGGGAGGCCAAGGAGAGCGGATCACGTGAGGTCAGGAGTTTGAGACCAGCCTGACCAACATGGAGAAACCCCATCGCTACTAAAAATACAAAATTAGCTGGGCCTGGTGTAATCCCAGCTACTCAGGAGGCTGAGGCAGGAGAATCGCTTGAACCTGGGAGGCAGAAGTTGCGGTGAGCCGAGATTGTGCTGTTGCACTCCAGCCTGGGCAACAAGAGCGAAACTCCATCTCAAAAAAAAAAAAAAAAAAAAAATGCCAAAGTGCCAGGATAAGTGACACTCAGCTCAAAGCTTTTGCATTGTCCCCAGGGGATTAAGTTGACTTGGGTTATTTGGACTAATGAATTCAGACACTTTTTCTAAGGAGGCAGCACAAACAGAACTGAAAAGTTCTGGAGTCAGAATTACCTGAGTTCAAGTTATAGTTGGCTTGTAATGATTTCTAAATGATGATTCTTTTCTTCTTTATATCGTCACAACCGCATGTGTGTGCGCAAGCTGCAGGGAGGGGATTAGGAGTACTCCTATTATGTCCATTTATAAAATAAGGAAATAAAGGTTCAGTGATCACTCACCAATGTTATTATTAGATTATTATAGCTATATTTCAAAGGGCTTATCGTTTTGAATTAAGTGTAACAATGAAATGTGAGTGTAGGGATTACTGGGCACTTTTTACATACTTGACACTATTCTCAGCCCTTTTTACCATATATATTATTTAATCCCCACAACAACTTCCTAAGGCAAATCCTATCGCAGTCTTTATTACGTAGACAAGAAAACTGAGGCCCACAGAAGTTCAGGAATTTGCTTTAGGTCCTATAGCTAGTATCTCTGACTGATGAAATCAGGGTTCAAAGCCAGATGCCCTGATTCCACACCTCTGATTCTTAACTAATACACTGCTTTCTGTCATGGTCACTTCTACTTCTCACCAGTAAAGTGGGGTGGCTGAGAGATCTTATTCTTAACACCTTAAGAATCAAAGTTAGAAATAAAGCAAAAAGAAAAAGAAAACAAGGAGCCCTTATTGGTTGGGAGGCTTTTCCTGCAGCTCTGCTTTTCTTTGCAACACAAAATGGGGGCAAGGCTTCAAGTAGAAGAGACAATAAGCTTACTTTAGAATGTAGGCACTATGAAAGCAGATATTAGTGTCTGTTTTGTTCCCTTTTATCCCTAGCACTAGGAAGTGCCTGGCATGCTATATCTCGCAAGTGAGTAAATGAATGAAGTCATGTAGTATGTGCTTCTGTTAAAGCCCGCCACTATAACCTGGGGGATACTTCTGGGATGTTTCCCATGGAAATATTGCAACCACAAGTGCATTAAAGCATAACTAAAGAAGGCCCTTGACTGACATGTCTTGAGGTAGAGAAAGAAATGTCTAAGTGAGCCAATCCTCAGTTATCCTCAGAAGCTGGAAACCTGATCTCCTCTCTAAATTTTTAAAAAAGTGCTTCTGTATTTGAGGCACACACTCCAGAGCGTGAACTGTGAATCTGAAGTCCTCACCAATTTTTTACTTCCATGTCTTTAGCGTTTTAATTTTTTTTCTATTTCAAAGAACAGAATGTGTTTCCTAAACTCAGGACTTATGCCAACATCTTAAAAGTTTGTCACCGGATTTTAAGCCTCAATTTTCTTCTTGAGCTACTTTAAAAAAATGTGTTTTTCTGTCATCTAAGTACATCTTCAGATATTTGTATCCTGGAAGGGTAAGCAGCTAGTATACTATTGGGTCATTAAACATTGGAAATTCTTTCTGTTTCTCTGCACCTGCAAAGCATGGCTTAGCTAGATCCCCAGCTTGTAAAAATGGAGGTATTGCTCTGTCATCCTCTGGTAATTAATATAACAAAAAATAAGTCTGATGTGAGTATAATTTTTATTTTTCTTTAGGATGTAAACATTTCTTTTCTCTGAATGTTTAAAAAAGAAGAAGCAGAAACAGCAGCAGCAGTGGCAACAGAGACTGTTATGTAGAATCCACAGTTTAAAATATTTACTAGCTTATCCCTTATAGGCAAAGTTTGATTATTCCTGTTTCTGCATCAAATATTTGTTTTGCTACAGTATCCACTCTGTTCTTTACTGCCTCAGCTCAATTTTTTAGTTTAGTTGTCATATTTTTTTTCATCTGAAAAGCTTCTTTCCTTGTCTTTGGTTTATCTTTTTTTATGGATATAATAATTGTTATATTTTTCTAGATGCAGTTCTTCTTTCCCCAGCTGCAATACAAACTAGAGGGCCAGTTTTAGGTAGAAAATAAAAGAAGCTTATTTTAGAATATTAGCATGAAAGAGTGGGAATTTGTATCTATTTTGTTTCCTGTATTATCCTTAGTGCCAGACATTGAGAATTAGGATGTTGGCTACAAGAAAGGAACTTTTTTATTTTGGCAGGAAAATTAGCTTTGCTGCAAAGGTTGTGTGTATGTGTCCATATTTATACTTGCAGTTCCTGCAGTTGTTTAAGTGATTTGTTTGCTGCCACCTGATCTATGGCCTATCCCCACCCACTACCCTAAGAAATGGAAGGTTGGGATGCTTGTAATCCATCAAAAAGTCTTCTGTTCAAGGGAAGAATGGAAAGAGCTATCAGAGAAGTTGGGATTTGGCCTAACTCCCCTACCATTTATGGGTGTGTGTGAGATCTCACACCTTCTCTAACTGACATGATGGCTGTGTTTGTATGAGTCTGGAGTGGCAAGGCCCATTGCTTTCCTGTGGGCTGGCCACATTAGTTGGAAGGATGAAAATGAGTGCTGCAGTGAGTTTCTATGTATTTGGGTGGGCACTGGGGCAGTTTCTGAAATCTTATTCATTTCTTGAATTTGCACAGCTCCTGGCAGTTTTAGCTCAGTAGTTTCCAGAGCTCTGATGGAAAGCCCTGCTCACTTAGAAGCCAATAGGGTACCTTCTTTACCTCCATCACTTTGATTGATTTGACAAATGGTTATTATTTTCCATAACCTGATCTTACGTTTACTACATCTTAAATACATCCTTTAAAAATATTTGTATTAATGACAAGTATCTTTCCTGTTTCTCAGCACTAATAAAGTTTTAAAATACGATTTAAGTTTTTATTTTAGTCATTTCAGAGAAATTTGGGGAGGAGGAAGAATTGGTTGATTGGCTTTAAATGGCCATCCTTAGACATATACATTTCAGTGTATTTTTGCAGAATTAATTCTTTCAACCCTCAGACAACCTTGTATTATATTTATTTACATTTTTACTTTCCTTTGATATGGCTATGTCAGGTTCACATGGCTGGTAAATGACCTTGGCTCACACTCTGTCCTCTGCTCAGATTTATGCAGAGGTGGCACAGGCCCACCGACCTGCTGTATTGGAACTCATCCTAGGAATGTCCCTTACCTGAAGCATCTACTGCATTACCTTTCCTTACATTATCATTATAAAACCATTGGATATGAGAATCCAGTTCTTACAATTTAGTGAGAACATTAATTTTCTTTACTGCAACCAATTTAAGAAAATTGATACAGACTACATTGGGGTATGTACCTTCTGATCTGCTGGTATCCAACATTCATCCATTTGATCTCCCTACAGCTCAAATGCATCCTAGTTTTGCAACTTGGAGTTTAAAAGGTGAGTGATTTGTATCCATCAGCTCAGCAGTGACAGCAGGGCTAAATCCATCACTTGGTATTACTTGGTCTTCCTGCACAGGCTGCCAAATGCCTTCCAAAGCCACTGAAATTGATGATGACAATCTTCCACATCCTTCATTTGTAGTTTACACTGTGACTCTCTTCAACTTCAGTCTCTCAAGGGATTAAGTTCTGTCTGTTTTGTGTTAGATTTTGCAGTTATAACCTATTTCATCATTTGAAGTTGCACCTTCAAAGAGCCTTTTCTTGTATCTGAGAATTAGCCAAACCACTTACAGGGAGTAATACTTTCTTTTTAGATTCTGTTGCTGTCTATTGTTTTCTTTAAACTGACCAGGAGGGGTATATTATAATTTGGTAGTGTCAAATGCTTTCAGTGTGTCTGCTTTGATTTGATCATCTCTCCATTTTGCTGGGTTTTATTTTACAGTGACTTACATTTCCAATAAGTTGCTACATGTATATAAAATCCTGGGCCAACTCTGCTCTTTTGGACTGGTTATGTTGAAAGCATGTCTGGCAGTAGGACATCAAGTAGCACCTGCCTGGTTAACAGGAGTAGGCTGGTCACAAACAGTGGAAGCAGAGATGCCTGAGTACAAGACACTAAGGAGAATGTTAGCCTGTAATATCAATGCAGGCAGCTATTGTCTGTGGCACTAATGAGAGATGCGCTGTTTATTTTCAGCAAAAGCCTCACACAATTCATGAAGCAAAGAGAGAAGGAACTCCAAAAAGGCAGGAGCTACTGAGACTAGTTAAGGCTTTCAACTAGAAGCACGTCCTTAGTGTGAGATGCCTTCAGTTCACTTATCCAGTACCATAGAGAACAAGACCTTTTGTTTTGTTTTTGACTTATACACATTAAATTGGCCCTAAAGTTGTATGGTTGAAAGTGGAAAATATTTTTAAACTTGCCATTATTTTTTATAAGATTTTTGGTTGCTTTTGAATTTGTTCTGTAAGGTTAATTCATAACTAGATTTTTAAACTTTAAAATCCGTGAAGTTTTTCTACTCTATTTACCTCATTGATGCCCCATTTCTCTGACTACATATAGGATTGATATGAAGGTAATGCAATAGACAAAACTATGCATGTCAAATTCCAACAGCATCAATTAGAATTTTTACTATCTGTGTCATTGGAAGCACACATATTTTATTAAAAGTCTTCTTTATCGAAAATTCTTAGAAATCCACTTACTGGTCAAGGTGACGCCAACATGAATAAAATCTGTGCCTAACTATGAGGGACAGTTCTTCTTAAAGGTGAAATGTGTATAAATGATTGAAGTATGAAAGGTAGTGTTTCATAACATTTTAGTTTGAATATATTTTATAGATAAAATTTATAGAGACATATATAGAGAGAAGATAGACTATAATGGGATGATTGTGTAGAAAGTGAACTTTACTCAATGAAATAAAAAAGCATCTTAGGTATGTTTCTCATTTGTGACAGTGGAGTTGGCTTCAGGCAAGAGACCCACAAGCCCCATGGACACTTATTCCATGACAAGCTTTTATTCTGTCTCCAGTCTCCTCACTGTATCCAAGTCCAGCTCCTGAGGTAAGTTGTGCCAGGCACATAACATCCCATAAAAACAGTGATCAAGAAGAAGTTTTCAGCTCACAGATAGTCTTGTATCTGCAGCTATTGCTGCTTCACACTGACTCTTGTGATAATTTCTTATGAATTTCATCAGAGCTGCTTAGGAACCCTTATTGGGAGGTTGATTCTGAAGCTACTTGCTTCGCTGGCTATATCTTTGTTATTCTCCACTTGAAAATATCTGGCACAAATAAAGCATTTGACAGTGATAGAGGAAGAAGCCTTTTCCCCCCCACATCTACATTGCTATTGTTAACCCTAAATTCCTCCCTTGTAGTTTTTCATACAATTTTTTTATCTTTTAATTATTTTTTTTGAGATGAGGTCTCACTCTGTTATCCAAGATGGAGTGCAGTGGCACAACTGTAGTTCATTGCAGCCTCAAACTCCTGGGCTCAAAGTGTCCTCCTGCCTCAGCCTCTCGAGTAGCTGGGTCTACAGATAAGCACCACACCATCCAGCTAATTAACACATTTTTTTTTAAGAATGAGGGGTCTTACTATATTGCCTCATGCAATCCTCATGCCTCAGCCTCCCAAGTAGCTGGGATTATAGGTGTGATTATAGGTGTGAGCTGTCACGCCTGGCTTGTATCTTATTTTTTGTATGAGAATTTTCTCCTTCAGTGCTTTTCATTACTCAATAAGGTGTCATACTTGGGGTGATTTATCCCATTATGGCTCCTTCTGCAGGCACATTCGCTTTGGACTACTGCAAATTTAAAAAATCTCTGAGCAGCTTCTGTGGAAGGAAAAGCAATTCTAATTTTTAAAATATCAAGACATCAAAACTGAAACCCTGTGTGGTTAATGGAAGTGGAGTGGCTACACATAGAGCATGTAGAAAGTTCTTAATAAGAACTCACTGAGGACAAGTCATATACTAAATATGTTGATAGTTATCCATGCTTAGGCTCTGGGTACAATCTTTCAGTGGTTCCAGGCATCTTGTAGAGTAAAGGTAAGGTTTCTTGTTGTGATATTTAAGAGACTCCATGATGCAGCTCTGGCCATCTCTTCTGCCAACACATTTGAGAACTAGTTTCCTACATGCCAGGCTATTTCATATTTTTGTGCCTTTCCCTATGTTGTCCCTTTACCTGGGAATGTACCTTTCTTCCATATTTTCATCAAATCAGCTTAGGTATGATGTTTTTAGAAACATTTGCCAGACATCCTCTGGACCAAGATGGACTAAGTAACCCTTGTTTCTATCCTCCACCCCAGACAGCATCCCATTCCTACTTCTTAAATGGGAATCATGCACAGTATTACATAAGAATTGTTTGCACTGCCTGTTTCCATTCCTTCTTTGTGTTTCTGGAAACCAACCCCGTGTCTGACACAGAGTACATTTAGATATGCATTTGTTGCAACTCCACATACAGAGCAACAAACAGATGAACAACAGCCACAAATAGACAAATGCCAGCGTAATCAGAAAGAGTGCAAGGAATGAAAACTCATTTCAACTTTAGTGTAGATAAGAATTCCATCATGCTTACCACTACAAGACTTCTCTTCCATACACGTGGATTTTGGCCATTTCTCTCCTCAAAAGTGGCATTTCTGTGCCCTTCATTGCCTACTGGATAAAATCAAAATGCTTTAGGAAGGCACAGAAAATCTTCTGAGTTACAGCCTTTAATTTTCCTGTCTCATTTCCTTCTACTCACTCTGTGCCTTCAAGTTTTACCATTTCCTAGCTGTATGATTTTGAGGTAATTACTTCTTTCAGTGTCTCAGTTTCTTATTTATAAAATGGGAATAAATTATATCAATTTTATAATATTAAGTGATATAATTATATAAAATACTTGCTCCAGAACCTTTGTTCAAAATGTTAACTATTATTAATGTTAAAATTATATACATAAGTAAATATACATAAAAATATATAAATATATATAATATATAAACACATATTTATAAATAAAATATATATTATATATTTATGTATATAATACATATTTATGAATAAATGTACATATTCCAAAACATTTTACTTCATGCAAACATATTTATAAGCAGATCTTGGATGTATTTGTGCTTTTATGCTTCTATGTTTCAATTATTTTTATTTTCCTATTCAAATAATAATTAGCATTCAAGATTCAGGCTTCTGGACTTAATTTAGAATCTAACTGCTTTGTAACGTATTCTCTGACTATCCAACCTGATATAATCTTTCTCTCATTTTTATAGAAATTATCATGTTTACAATAGATATAAAAATTATTAAACTCATTCATGTACTCATCCAAAAAATATTTACTGAGCACTTGTTGTGTGTAAGTCACTGGATTAGCAGTGGAGATAGGTGGTAAATAAGATACCACCATCACTGTTTCCAGGGAATTTGTGGTATAGTGGTTTGTAGAATGGAATCTGGAGCCAGACTGCTTAGATGTGTGTCTAGGCTTCACCACTTACTAACTAAGGGGCAGGTTATTTAAGCTCTCTGAGCCTTACAAATAGAAATTGCTTAGAAGATTGTCTAGCTCACGGTAAGCATAATTAAATGTTAATTATTGTCGGTATATTACTGTTGTGGTTATCTAATGACCTTAAACAATTATACAATTCATTTTGATTACAATTGTGATTACAAAACTATATTTTAGTATTTAAGAGAGAATTCAAGAAATCTGAGAATATGCCTGAGACTCAACTGACAGCTCAGATAAGGTGGATGGAGAATATCCATGATGATGAAATATTTTCAATGGTCTTGGAGAAAAAAATGGAGAATTTATTGAAATAAAAGCTGACTGTAAGAGTTTCATTTCCAGTAATGGCTAACTAGATAATTTGGAGTAATCCTTACAATATAATGACAAAAGAACTGGTTAAAATTAAAAAAACAATTCTTTGTATAAAAATAATCTACAAGATAGTAAGATATTACCAGGCCAAGAAAAGAGGGCTAATAATAGCCAACAAAATAAAGCAGAGCTACTTCTCTCCAGGGGGAGTTTTTCCAATGCAGGTTAGCACTAGGGATCCATAAGAGATAACTAAGGAACTAAGGAGTCATAGTCCTGGGACCACCAGGAGCAAAGGTTCCAGAAAATCACCTGTTCCCTCTCTTCATCTGCCATTCTTAGGTAAGTTGCTAACAGGCACCAGAACTTTGAGACAAACTCCTAGAACTGAAAGAAAAGTATCACATTTTAGTCCCTTCCAAAGATTGACATCTTATGTTAGAGGGCCCCTGTTCTGGGTGAGGACTGAAAATGTTACACTATAGAGTGGGAATAGGAATGGTATCCTGGTCATCCAGGTATCCCCTAAAATTCTGATGTCTTGAGCTTGGGTGGTTAGCTTCCCAGGAATCTAGACAAAAAATAGCTAAAATGGTTTCTGATATAAGATAATACCCTAGGCCTTAAATTAACTTTTGATATAACTTATCAAATACAGCATCCAGCAACCAGTTAAACTTTATGAGGCACACACGGCAATGAAATATCAACTAAAATCAGCAGAAACAATCACCAACAGAAACTCCCAAGAATGAGAACATGGAAATCATCCAAACAGAATGTAACGGCACTATGTTTATTATATTCTTGGAAATAAAAACTAAATAAGAAAAGTTTCTGCGAGGCATTGGAAACAACAAAATACGACACTGCAGATTTGAAAAGAATCTAACTGGAAATGATGTAACTGAAAAATATGACTGATATTAACCTCTCAGAGATGGCCCTTGTGGCAGATGCGACACAGCTGAAAAGAGTATTAATGAGTGAGAAAATAGGTGAGAAATTCAGAATGAAACAAGGAGAATTAAAAAGACAGAAATATAGTTGAGGAGGTACTTATAATGGATAAAGTAAGACTGTCTAAAACGTATTCATTAGTTAGATTCCCAGAGTAGAGGAGAGAGAAGATGAGGAAGAAGCAACAGATGATGAGATGATAGTGGCCAAGCTTTGAAAAGTAATTAATAGCAGGGAGAGGTTCCAAGATGGCCAAATAGGAACAGTGCCGGTCTACAGCTCCCAGCGTGAGCGACGCAGAAGATGGGTGATTTCTGCATTTCCAACTGAGGTACCAGGTTCATCTCACTGGGGCTTGATGGACAGTGGGTGCAGCCCACAGAGTGTGAGCTGAAGCAGGGTGGGGCCTCGCCTCACCCAGGAAGCACAAGGGGTCCAGGAATTCCCTTCCCTAGCCAAGAGAGGCTGTGACAGATGGTACCTGGAAAATCAGAACACTCCCACCCTAATACTGCGCTTTTCCAATGGTCTTAGCAAATGGCACACTGGGAGATTATATCCCGTGCCTGGCTCGGAGGGTCCCATGCCCATGGAGCCTCCCTCATTGCTAGCACAGCAGTCAGAGATTGAACTGCAAGGTGGCAGCGAGGCTGGGGGAAGGGCGTCCACCATTGCTGAGGCTTGAGTAGGTAAACAAAGTGGCCAGGAAGCTCGAAATAGGTGGAGCCCACTGCAGCTCAAAGAGGCCTGCCTGCCTCTGTAGACTCCACCTCTGGGGGCAGGGCATAGCTGAACAAAAGGCAGCAGGAACTTCTGCAGACTTAAACGTCCCTGTCTAACAGCTTTGAAGAGAGTAGTGGTTCTCCCAACACAGAGTTTGAAATCTGAGAATGGAGAGACTGCCTCCTCAAGTGGGTCCCTGACCCCCGAGTAGCCTAACTGGGAGACATCTCCCAGTAGGGGCTGATTGACACTTCATACAGCCAGGTGCCCCTCTGAGACGAAGCTTCCAGAGGAAGGATCAGGCAGCAATATTTGCCGTTCTGCAGTATTTGCTGTTCTGCAGCCTCCGCTGGTGATACGCAGGCAAACAGGGTCTAGAGTGGACCTCCAGCAAACTCTAACAGACCTGCAGCTGAGGGTCCTAACTGTTAGAAGGAAAACTAACAAACAGAAAGGGCATCCACACCAAAACCCCATCTATACGTCACCATCATCAAAGACCAAAGGTAGATAAAACCACAAAGGTGGGGAGAAACCAGAGCAGAAAAGCTGAAAATTCTAAAAATCAGAGTGCCTCTTCTCCTCCAAAGGAATGCAGCTCCTCGCCAGCAACAGAACAAAGCTGGATGGAGAATGACTTTGACAAGTTGAGAGAAGAAGGCTTCAGGTGATCGGTAATAATGAACTGCTCCGAGCTAAAGGAGGATGTTCGAACCCATTGCAAAGAAGCTAAAAACCTTGAAAAAAGATTAGATGAATGGCTAACTAGAAAAAACAGTGTAGAGAAGACCTTAAATGACCTGATGGAGCTGAAAGCCATGTCATGAGAACTACGTGACGCATGCACAAGCTTCAGTAGCCGATTCGATCAAGTGGAAGAAAGAGTATCAGTGATTGAAGATCAAACGAATGAAATGAAGTGACAAGAGAAGTTTAGAGAAGAAAGAGTAAAAAGAAATGAACAAAGCCTCCAAAAGATATGGGACTATGTGAAAAGACCAAATCTGCATCTGATTGGTGTACCTGAAAGTGACGGGGAGAATGGAACCAAATTGGAAAACATTCTTCAGGATATTATTCAGGAAAATTTCCCCAACCTAGCAAGGCAGGCCACCATTCAAATTTAGGAAATACAGAGAACGCCACAAAGATACTCCTCGAGAAGAGCAACTCCAAGACACATAATGGTCAGATTCACCAAAGTTGAAATGAAGGAAAAAATGTTAAGGGCAGCCAGAGAGAAAGGTCGGGTTACCCACAAAGGGAAGCCCATCAGACTAACAGCGGATCTTTCAGCAGAAACTCTACAAGCCAGAAGAGAGTGGGGGCCAATATTCAACATTCTTAAAGGAAAGAGTTTTCAACCCAGAATTTCATATCCAGCCAAACTAAGCTTCATAAGTGAAGGAGAAATAAAATACTTTACAGACAAGCAAATACTGAGAGAGTTTGTCACCACCAAACCTGCCTTACAAGAGCTCCTAAAGGAAGCACTAAACATTGAAACGAACAGTAGTACCAGCCACTGCAAAAACATGCCAAATTGTAAAGACCATCAAGGCTAGGAAGAAACTGCATCAACTAATGAGCAAAATAACCAGCTAACATCATAATGACAGGATCAAATTCACACATAACAATATTAATCCTAAATGTAAATGGGCTAAATGCTCCAATTAAAAGATACAGACTGGCAAATTGGATAAAGAGTCAAGACCCATCAGTGTGCTGTATTCAGGAAACCCATCTCATGTGCAGAGACACACATAGGCTCAAAATAAAGGGATGGAGGAAGACCTACCAAGCAAATGGAAAACAAAAAAAGGCAGGGGTTGCAATCCTAGTCTCTGATAAAACAGACTTTAAACCAACAAAGATCAAAAGAGACAAAGAAGACCATTATATAATGCTAAAGGGATCAATTCAACAAGAAGAGCTAACTATCCTAAATATATATGCACCCAATACAGGAGCACCCAGATTCATAAAGCAAGTCCTCAGAGACCTACAAAGAGATTTAGACTCCCACACAATAATAATGGGAGACTTTAACACCCCACTGTCAACATTAGACAGATCAACGAGACAGAAAGTTAACAAGGAATCCAGCAACTGAACTCAGCTCTGCACCAAACAGACCTAATAGACATCTACAGAACTCTCCATCCCAAATCAACAGAATATACATTCTTCTCAGCACCACATTGCACTTATTCCAAAATTGACCACATAGTTGGAAGTAAAGCACTTCTCAGCAAATGTAAAAAAAACAGAAATTATAACAAACTGTCTCTCAGACCACAGTGCAATCAAACTAGAACTCAGGGTTAAGAAACTCAGTCAAAACCACTCAACTACATGGAAACTGAACCACCTGCTCCTGAATGACTACTGGGTACATAATGAAATGAAGGCAGACATAAAGATGTTATTTGAAACCAATGAGAACAAAGAGACAACATACCAGAATCTCTGGGACACATTTAAAGCAGTGTGTAGAGGGAAATTTATAGCACTAAATGCCCACAAGAGAAAGCAAGAAAGATCTAAAATTGACACCCTAACATCACAATTAAAAGAACTAGAGAAGCAAGAGCAAACACATTGAAAAGCTAGCAGAAGGCAAGAAACAACTAAGACCAGAGCAGAACTGAAGGAGATAGAGACACAAAAAAACTTTCAAAAAAATCAGTGAATCCAGGAGCTGGCTTTTTGAAAAGATCAACAAAATTGATAGACTGCTGGCAAGAGTAATAAAGAAGAAAAGAGAGAAGAATCAAATAGACACAATAAAAAATGATAAAGGGGATATCACCACCGATCCCACAGAAATACACACTACCATCAGAGAATACTATAAACACCTCTAAGCAAATAAACTGGAAAATCTAGAAGAAATGGATAAATTCCTCGACACATACACCCTCCCAAGACTAAAACAGGAAGAAGTTGAATCCCTGAATAGACCAATAACAGGCTCTGAAATTGAGGCAATAATTAATAGCCTACCAACCAAAAAAACTCCAGGTCCAGATGGATTCATAGCCGAATTCTACCAGAGGTACAAAGAGGAGCTAGTACCATTCCTTCTGAAACTATTCCAATCAATAGAAAAAGAGGGACTCCTCCTAACTCATTTATGAGTCCAGCATCATCCTGATACCACAGCCTGGCAGAGACACAGCAAAAAAAGGAGAATTTTAGATCAATATCCCTGATGAACATCGATGTAAAAACCCTCAATAAAATACTGGCAAACCAAATCCAGCAGCACATCAAAAAGCTTATCCACCATGATCAAGTTGCCTTCATCCCTGGGATGCAAGGCTGGTTCAACATATGCAAATCAATAAACATAATCCATCATATAAACAGAATCAGAGACAAAAACCACATGATTATCTCAATAAATGCAGAAAAGGCCTTTGACAAAATTCAACAGCCTTCATGCTAAAAACTTTCAGTAAAATAGGTATTGATGGAACGTATCTCAAAATAATAAGAGCTATTTATGATAAACCTGCACCCAATATCATACTGAATGGGCAAAAACTGGAAGCATTCCCTTTGAAAACTGGCAAAAGACAGGGATGCCCTCTGTCACCACTCCTATTCAACATAGTGTTGGAAATTCTGGCCAGGGAAATCAGGCAAGAGAAAGAAATAAAGGGTATTCAATTAGGAAAAGAGGAAGTCAAATTGTCCCTGTTTGCAGATGACATGATTGTATATGTAGAAAACCCCATCATCTCAGCCCAAAATCTCCTTAAGCTGATAAGCAACTTCAGCAAAGTTTCAGGATACAAAATCAATGTGCAAAAATCACAAGCATTCCTATACAACAATAACAGATAAACAGAGAGCCAAATCATGAGTGAACTCCCATTCACAATTGCTTCAAAGAGAAGAAAATACCTAGGAATCCAACTTACAAGGGATGTGAAGGACTTCTTCAAGGAGAACTACAAACCACTGCTCAAGGAAATAAAAGAGGATACAAACAGATGGAAGAACATTCCATGCTCATGGGTAGGAAGAATCAATATCGTGAAAATGACCATACTGTCCAAGGTAATTTATAGATTCAATACCATCCCCTTCAAGCTACCAATGATTTTCTTCACAGAATTGGAAAAAAACTACTTTCCAGTTCATATGGAACCAAAAAAGAGCCCGCTTTGCCCAGACAATCCTAAGCCAAAAGAACAAAGCTGGAGGCATCACACTACCTGACTTCAAACTATACTACAAGGCTATAGTAACCAAAACAGCATGGTACTGGTACCAAAACAGAGATATAGACCAATGGAACAGAACAGAGCCCTCAGAAATAATACCACACATCTGCAACCATCTGATCTTTGACAAACTTGACAAAAACAAGAAATGGGGAAAGGATTCCCTATTTAATAAATGGTGCTGGGAAAACTGGCTAGCCATATGTAGAAAGCTGAAACTGGATCCCTTCCTTACACCTTATACAAAAATTAATTCCAGATGGATTAAAGACTTAAATGTTAGACCTAAAACCATAAAAACCCTAGAAGAAAACCTAGGCAATACCATTCAGGACATAGGCATGGGCAAGGACTTCATGACTAAAACACCAAAAGCAATGGCAACAAAAGCCAAAATTGACAAATGAGATCTACCATCAGAGTGAACAGGCAACGTACAGAATGGGAGAAAATTTTTGCAATCTACCCATCTGACAAAAGGCTAATATCTGGAATCTACAAAGAACTTATACAAGTGTACAAGAAAAAATCAAACAACCCCATCAAAAAGTGGGCGAAGTATATGAATAGACACTTCTCAAAAGAAGACATTTATGCAGCCAACAGACATATGAAAACATGCTCATCATATCTGGCCATCAGAGAAATGCAAATCAAAACCACAATGAGATACCATCTCACACCAGTTAGAATGGTGTTCATTAAAAAGTTAGGCTACAACAGGTGCTGGAGAGGATGTGGAGAAATAGGAACACTTTTACACTGTTGGTGGGACTGTAAACTAGTTCAACCATTGTGGAAGACAGTGTGGCAATTCCTCAAGGATGTAGAACTAGAAATACCATTTGACCCAGTTATCCCATTACTGGGTATACACCCAAAGGATTATAAATCATGCTGCTATAAAGACACATGCACATGTATGTTTATTGTGGCACTATTCACAATAGCAAAGACTTGGAACCAACCCAAATGTCCATCAATGATAGATTGGGTTAAGAAAATGTGGCACGTATACACCATGGAATACTATGCAGCCATAAAAATGGATGAATTCATGTCATTTGTAGGGACATGGATGAAGCTGGAAACCATCATTCTCAGCAAACTATTGGAAGGACAGAAGACCAAACATTGCATGTTCTCACTCATAGATGGGAATTGAACTATGAGAACACTTGGACACAGGAAGGGGAACATCACACACTGGGGCTTGTTGTGGGGTGGGGGGAGGGGGGAGGGAGCATTAGGAGATATACCTAATGCTAAATGATGAGTTAATGGGTGCAGCACACCAACATGGCACATGTATACATATGTAACAAACCTGCACGTTGTGCACATGTACCTTAGAACTTAAAGTATAATAAAAAAACAAAGAAAAGTAATTCATAGGCCCAAAAAAGTCAAATGGGATAATAAAATATTCTACATCTGGATACATATAGTATAAGTGCATAAAACAAAACAAAGATAACAATCTTTAAAAAAACATACAACAGAGAGAAATGTAGACTATTTTCATGGGCATAACAATTACACCAAGTTTGACTAATTTATCAACATTTTTAAAAAGTGAAATTATAATTTGTCATGAATTACATAGAAAGAAAATCTCTATCAAGAAAAACTGCAAAAATTCATAATCTGCAAACTCACATTAATAGAAATTCTAAAGAGGGTTGTTCAGATAGAAACAAAATATTCCCAGATAGGAACTTAGGATGCAGGAAGAAATGAAGAGGAAGAAAATGGTAAATTTTAGTGAAATCTAACCTAGCACTGACTTACTTGTGAATTTTAATAGAGAATGAAAATATACCACAACAATAGCGTATATGTTAGAGGGGGTAAATGTATTAAAATATGGAGCATTAACTGGGATCAGCGTAAAAGTACAAATAATATTAGCCTTTCAAAATAAAGTATTCATACAAACTAATTGTTAGGGTAGTCATTAAAGGAATATAAATGTGTGTGTAATTCCAAAATATGGAATACATGAAATAATATAAAACAGTTGTGGTGGCTTTGCAATGTGTCACTTGGCTAGGCTAAACTACATTTCCCAGTGTTCCTATAAGTTTCTGGTTAGGATATCCCATAACAGAAATTCTGGTGACGGATTTGGAAGGCGGAGCAAAGCACCAGCCTTTATGTAGCTCACACATGTTGCCCTTTACCTATTGTTCTACCCCATTGACTTTACTCAGTGGCCAGGCCTGAAATTGCTCCAGCTTTCTTTGGATCCTCCTTCAGCTTCTCTGACTCTTGAGCAGGGGATGTGTGTAGTTAGCTCCATAATGAAGGTTCCTGGCTTCTGCAGGACACTATTAAAGCTCTAGACAATGAGAATTGAGACAAGTTTCAGTCTTTGCTGTGGACTGTAGCTTATGATTATTGGTCCTAACTTGTTCTTGCTCTCTCTACTTTACTTGCATATTTCCTTCTCAACTGCCTGCTGCATAGATTTCAAGCTCTAGCATTAAATGTGAAGATGACAGCCTTATAGAGACTACTTAACCAACTCTCATAATTATACAAGGTCAAATCTATATAAGAAATTCCTTTAACTCTATAATATATCTATCTATATCATCATCTCTCCTAATGATACTGACTCTCTAATGGAACCTTAACTAGTATAGTAGTCAATTATATGCAAAAAAGAGGAAAATAAACATAGAACAATAATTACATATAGAGGTTACATTGTAAGATGGTAGGTATAAACTCAAATATACTAGTATACTCAAAATACATTGCACAAAATATTAATAGTCTAAATACTCTATATAAAAGGCAAAGGTTATTGCAGTGGGTTTAAAAACACAAAACTCAAAATGGACAGTGTTCACAAAAGACACATATGAAAGATATGACATGGAAAGACTGAAAGTAAACAGATGGAAAGAGATTTGCTTATTAAAAGGATGCTGGTTTGATGCAATTATATCACACAAAATAGAGCAAACAAATTTAAAGAATCTTTACTAGAGGTAATGAGGGATACTTTATAATGATAAAAGATTCAATTCACAAAGAGATGTGATGATTAAATTGTATGGCAAAAAATACATATAAAAATAATTAACATAATTGAAGGAAAATATACAAATTGATAATCATTATAGGAGATTTTAATATAACTTTTTCCATAACTCATAGAATAAGCAGACAAGAAAAGATATTCACTAACACATACACTGAGTAACACACTTAACAAACTTGATCAAATTTACATACATAGAACCTTATAAGCAACAATCACAAAATATGTAGTAATTTTAAGCATACACAGATATTTGCAGAAATTGATAGTATGCTATTCCACTGGATAAAAAGAGGGACTGAAATTCTACAGAGTATATTTTCTCATCACAAAACAATTTAGAAATCAAAAAGCAAAAGGATATATAGGAAACCCCAACATATTTGAAAGTAAGCAATTATTTTTAGATAAATCATGGATTAAAAAAGAAATTAAAGTGGAAATTAGATAACATATTGAAATAAAAGTCAAAATGCTAAATCTCAAGCTTTGTGGGGTGCAGCTAAAGCCATAAGTAGAAATTGATCGCATAAGGAATAATAAACTTATAGAAAGTAGAAGGAAGCAAACAGCAGAGAAAACAACACAACTTACTCCATATAATACAATCATATAATAGAGATTTTAAGGGAGGCCATCACCAGAACTACTAAAGAAATTTCAAAGAAAACATAAGAATCTTACACAAAACAATGCTAATAAATATTAACATTTATATGAAATGAACACATTCTAAGAAAAATACGACTTAACTCTGACACAATAAAAAATAAATATTTTTAATCATATATTTTTTAAAGAACTCTGATTTAAAATCCTTCACACACACACACTCACCAACACAGAGAGGCCCCAAAGCATCACCAGAAAATTCTAACAACTATTTTAGAAGTATTTCTAATTCTTATACAAATTCTTCCAGGATTAAAAAACAGATGAAAGTTCCTCAATTCATATTTTGAAGGCTACATAACCTTATTTCCAAAACCTGAAACATTTTACAAGAAAAGAGAGTTATCAACCAATTTCTGTCATGAACGTAGATATTAAAACCCTAAATACAATATGAGTAAGCCAAGTCTATTTATAAATAAAAAGAATAATAAATCACAACTAAGTTCAATTTGTTTCAGGGTGCAAAGTTGGTTTTACAACATATGAAAAAATGTAATTATCACATTATCCTGACAATGAAGAAAAATCATGAGATTATCTCATTAGCTACAAAGGAACATTTGTTATCATTCAATATCCAGTTATGATTGAAATTCACAAATCAGGAAAACGAGAGAGCTTTAATAAAGTGTATCTTACAGAAAACTGAGAGCTAGCATTACATTTAATTGCACAACCTGGGAAATATTTTCTTGGTGGCCAGAAAACAGAAGAGTGCTCGCTATCATCATTTAAACTTCCAATATTGCATTAGAGGAAACTAAATGTGTAACTACTGTGAAAGAAGAACTAACAGTGTAAAACAAAAACAAAAAACCTAAATACCACTTTACAACTTACAACTTGGCAAAATTTTAAAGTTGAAAACATCAAATATTGGTGAATTTGTAGAGCAAAAAGAACTTTCATAAATTAATAATGAGGATATGAAATGGTAATGGTCACTTTGGAAAGCAGTTTGACACTATCTGGAAGACATTAAAAACACACACATTATATGATCTAGCAATCTCCGTTCCATGTATGTATAAGAACTGGGAAACATGGACAAGAATGTTCAGAGTAAGGCTGTTCATTATACTCTCAAAATGGAAATGCCCAAATGTTCATCAATATTAGAATGGGTAAACAAACTATTGAATATTCATTCATAAAAATACTAGACTTCAATATATGCAGTTACATGCAAAAGATGAATAAACCTTTACAATATAAAGTAAAAGAAGCCAGACTTTAAAGTATGATTCAATATACAAATTTCAAAAACAGGCAACAGACTAAGCCATGGTGTTTTGAGATCTATAATTAGATAGCGACACTGCAAAAAAAAGTGAATTTCAGAATATTTAGTAGTATGGTTACAATGGGGAGTAGGGAGGACATTATGATGAAGAAGGACCACCCAGGGGGCTTCCAGATGCTGGCCATGCACTGGTTCTTGATATTGGTGGGGCAACCAGGATGTTTATTTTTACAATTTGTTATTTTGTATATTTGTCTTTTGGCATTTTCTGTCTGTTATATAACTATAATTTTAAAGGCTGTGTAGAAAGACCAAAGACATAAAATAAATAACAACTGACAAGGAAGAAATACTAATCTCTGTATTAGAGAATAACATATGGTTATGTATGTTGAATATTTTTAGAAATCTAAGGAGTCTCTAGCTCCTGGAGTGGCTAGGAGGGAAACTGAAGAAGTAAGCAGAAGGCAAGTACAGTGGGAAAGTGACTTAAACAAACTTAGAATTAGCTTGAAAATGCTGTTTTAAACTTGGCTTGAGGTGCCAAGACTTTTCTCCTTAACTGGATGTTAAATGCTTCTAGTTTCTCTCTGGCTACAGTCCCTAGTAAAGGGGCCTTTTTCATGGTATGGTCTCAATAACCATTTGTAAATTGAGTTTACTAAGAAACAGGAGAAAGGCAAAGCAAGATGGCTGAATAGAAGCCTCCAGCAATCGTCCCCCACGATCTCCACAGGAACACCAAATTGAAAAAGCAGCCACACAAGAAAGTGCCAAAAGAACCAAAAATCAGATGAGTGATCACAGTACCTGGTTTTAACATCATATTAAGGAAAGAGGCACTGAAGAGGGTAGGAAAGACAGTCTTGAATCCCCTACAACATCCCTCCTCCATCTCCCGGCAGCATCTTTGTGGCACAGGAAGATAATCTGTGTGCTTGGGGGAGGGACAGTGCAGCGACTGTGGGACTTTGTATTGGAACTCAGTGGTTTCCTGTCACAGCAGAAAGCAACATGGGGCAAAACTCACCCAGTGCCCACAGAGGGAGCATCTAGACCTTCCCTAGCCAGAGGCGAATAATCCATCCCAGCAGCGGGAACCTGAGTTCCAGCAAGCCTCACCATTATGGACTAAAAGGCTATGGGGTCCTACATAAACTTGAAAGGCAGCCTAGGCCACAAGGACTGCAAGTCCTGGGCAAGTCCTGGTGCTGTGGGTTTGGAGCCAGTGGGCTTAGGCTGCAAGCAACCTAGTGAGACACCAGCTGGGGTGGTCAAGGGAGTGCTTGTGTACCTTGCCCTAAGCCCAGGTGGTACAGCTTACAGCTCCAGGAGAGGTTCCTTCCCTCTGATTGGGGAAAGGAGAGGGGAGAGTAAAGAGGACTTTGTCTTGCAACCTGGATACCAACTCAGCCACAGTAGGATAGGGCACCCAGCAGAGCCCAGAGGCCCCCATTAAAGGCCCTAGCTCCAGGACTACATTCCTAAATGTAGTCCTATCCCCCTGGGATAGAGATAGAAGGGGATCCTCTACCTTGAAGAGAAGGGACCCAGTCCTGGTAGGATTTATTAGGCTTCTGCTGTGTGAAGAGCCTTTGGACCCTAAATAACCAGTGGTGGTAGCCAGGCAGTACTCAATGTGGGCCTTGGGTGAGACTCAGAGGTGTGCTGGCCTCAGGTGTGATCCAACACATTCCCAGCTGTGGTGCTATGGGGAGAGTCTCCATTTGGTTGAGGAAATGAGAGGAAAGAGTAAAGAAGACTTTGTCTTGCGGCTTGGATACTAGCTTGGTCACAGTGGGGTAGAGCATCAAGCAACTTCCTGGGGTCCCCAATTCCAGACCTTGGCTATTGGATGGCATTTCTGGACCTGCTTTGGGACAGAGGGGAGCCCACACTTCCCTGAAAAAAGAGACTCAGGCCTGGAAGCATTCACCACAAACTGACTGTTGAGCCCTTTGGCCTTGAGTGAACATTGACTGTAACCAGGCAGTACTTGCTATTGGCCAGAGGCAGTGGTGGTCACAGGGAGAGATTTTTCTGCTCGAGGAAAGGGGAGGGAATAGTCAGAAGGACTTTGTCTTGTAGCTTGGGTGCCAGCTCAGCCACAGTAGAATTCAGCACCAGGTAGATTCCTAAGGCTCCTGATTTCAGGCCTTGGCTTCCAGATGGCATCCTCAGACTTGCCTGAGGCTGGGGAAACTCACTGCCGTGAAGGCAAGAACACAAGCCTGGCTGTATTTGCCACCTGATCACTGTAGAGCCCTTGGGCCACAAGCGAACACTGGCAGTAGCAAGACCGTGGTTACTGTGGGCCTTGGGCAAGACACACACACACACACACACACACACACACACACACACACACTCACTATTTGTTTGGGGAAAAGTATGGGAAAACAAGAGTCTTTGCTCGGTAATCCAGGGAATAGTTCCAGATCTTACCCAGGACCACCAAGCCAGTACAACTGTGAGTCTGCAAGAGCCACAGCATTACTGAGCTTGGAGTGCTCCCTAAAGCAGGTATAGCTATAGTGACCAAAGATTTAGATCACAATGCCCAAGTCCCTTCAAATACTTGGAAAGCCTTCCCAGGAAGGCTGGGTAAAAGCAAGCCCAGACTGTGAAGACTACAATACATACATAACTCTTCAGTGCCCAGACACTGACAAACATTTACAAGCATCAGGACTATCCAGGAAAACATGACCTAACCGAATGTACTCAGTAAGTCACCAGTGACCAATCTTGGAGAGACAGAAATGTGACCATTGAGATGGAGAATTCAAAATAGCTGTAAATGTACTTAGTAAGTCACCAGTGACCAATCTTGGAGAGACAGAAATGTGACCCTTGAGATGGAGAATTCAAAATAGCTGTTTTGGGAAAGTATAACAAAATGTAATACACCAAAGAGAAGAAACTCAGAATCCTACCAGATAAATTTAACACCAAGTTTCAAATTATTAAAAGGAATCAAGTAGAAATTCTGGAGTCAAAAAATGCAATTGACAGGCTCAAGAATGCATCAGAATCTCTTAATAGCAGAATTGATCAAGCATAAGAAAGAATTAGTGAACTTTAAGGCAGACTATTTGAAAGTACACAGTCATAGGAGACAAAAGAAAAAATAAAAGGAATCAAGCATGCCTATAAGATCTAGAAAATGGCCTGAAAAGGGCAACTTTAAGAAGTATTGACCTTAAAGAGAAGGTAGAGAGAGAAATCGGATTACAGAGTTTATTCAAAGGGATAATCACAGAAAACTTGGCAAACCTAGAGAAAGATGCCAATATTCAAGTACAAGAAGATTGCCTAACACCAAGCAGATTTAACCCAAATAGGACTGCCTCAAGCCATTTAATAATCAAACTCCCAAAGGTCAAGAATAATGAAAGGATCCTAAATGCAGCGAGAAAAGAAACAAATAACATACGATGAAGCTTCAATGTGTCTGGCAGCTGACTACTCAGTGGAAACCATATAGAGAGGAGAAAGTGACATGACATATTTGAAGTGTAGAAGGAGAAAAACTATTATCTTAGAATAGTACATCAGCAAAGATATTCTTCAAACATGAGGGAGAAATAAAGACTTTCCCAGAAAAACAAAAGCTAAGAAATTTCATCAACACTGGGTGGGTCTGTCCTACAAGATATGCTAAAGGGAATTCTTCGAGCTGAAAGAAATGGACATTAATGAGCAAAAAAAAAAAAAAAAAAATCATCTGAAGGTACACAACTCACTGGTAATAGTAAGTGCACAGGCAAACAAAATTGTGTAACACTGTAATTGTGAATAAACTACTAAAATCATTAGCAGAAATTCTAAAAATAATACCTGTAACAAATTTTCAGTATAATAAAATATAAGTAGAAATAACAAAGGGTTAAAAATCAGGTGAATGCAGTTAAAGTATGCAGTTTTTATTAGTTTTCTCTTTACTTGTTTGTTTTTCTGTTACCCAATTAGTGATAAATTGCCATCAGTTTAAAATAAGGGATTATCAGATATTATTTGCAAGCCTCATGGCTACCTCAAATCAAAAAACATACCACAGATCCACAAAATATATAAAACATGAAATTAAAACATGCCATTTGAGAATATCACTTTCACTAAAAGGAAGAGAGAAAGGAAAGAAAGAAGTAAGACAAGACCACATGACAACCAGAAAACAAATAACAAAATGGCAAGAGTAAGTCCTTACTTATCAATAATAACATGGAATGTAAATGGAATAAACTCTCCAATTAAAAAAATAGAGTGGCTGTATGAATAAAAAAATGAGACCTAAACATCTGTTGCTTACAAGAAACACACTTCACCTATGAAGAGACACATAGACTGAAAATAAAGGCTTGGAAAAGGATATTCCATGCCAATAGAAACAAAAATGGAGAAAGAGTAGCTATACTTATATTATACAAAATACATTTCAATGCAAAAACTAGAAAAAGAAATAAAGTAGGTCATTGTACAGTGATAAAGGAGTCAATTTAGCAAGATGATGTAGCAATTGTAAATATATATGTGCTCAACTCTTGAGCACCCAGGTTTTTAAAGCAAATATTATTAGAGCTAAAGAGAGTGACAGATCCCAGTGCAATACTAGCTGGAGACTTTAACAACTTACATTCAGCATTGGACAGATCAGTCAGATGGAAAATCAACAAATAAACATCAGACTTAATCTGCATTATAGGCCAAATGGACCTAATAGATATTTATAGAACATTTCATCCAATGGGTGCAGAACACACATTCTTTTCCTTAACACATAGATTATTCTCAAGAATAAATTATATGTTAGGTCACAAAACAAATCTTAAAAATTTTTTAAAATTGAAGTCCAATCAAATATCTTCTTTGTCCACAATGGAATAAAACTGGAAATCAATAATCAAAGGAATTTTGGAAACCATACAAACACATAATAGTTAAACAATATGTTCCTGAATGACCAGTGGATCAATGAAGAAGTTAACGAAGTTGAAAAATTTCTTGAAACAAATGAAAATGGAAACACAACATACCAAGAGGTATGGGATACAGTGAAAGCAATATAAAGAAGAAGGCTTATAGCAATAAATGTCTATATAAAAAAGAAGAGAAACTTCAAATAAAACAACTTGATGATAAATCTTAAATAACTACAAAAGCAAGAGCCAACCAAAATGAAAATTAGAAGAAAAGATAATAACGATCACAGCAGAAATGAAAGTGAAACAAAGAAATCAGTACAAAAGATCAACCAAATGAAGAGTTGGGTTTTATGAAATTGAGAAACCTTTCCAGACTAAGAAAAAAAGAGAGATCCCAATAAATAAAATCAGAGATGAAAAAGGAGACATTACAACCAATACTACAGAAATTCAAAAGATCATTAGTGGCTACTATGAGTAATTATATGTCAATAAATAGAAAAATCTAGAAGAAATGGATTAATTCCTAGACACATACATCCTACCAATGTTGAACAATGAATAAATCCACAACTTAAATAGACCAATAACAAGTGATGAGATGAAAGCCATAATAAAAGTTCTCCCAGCAAAGACTAGGACACAATGACTTAACTGCTGAATTTTTCAAACATTTAAAGAAGAGCTAATACCAACTCTAACTATTCTGAAAAACAGAGCAAGTGGAAATACTTCTGAACTCATTCTTTGAGGCCAATACTAGCATGATACCAAAACCAGACAGAAACACCTCAAAAAAGAAAAGTACAGGCCATTATCCCTGATGCGAATATCCTCAATAAAATATTAGCAAACTGAATTCAACAACATATTAAAAAGACAATCTATTATGACAAAGTGGGATTTATCTCAGGGATGCAAGGACAGTTCACCATATGCAACTCAATCAATGTAATATATCATATCAACAGAATAAAAGACAAAAGCACCTGATACTTTTGATTGATGCCGAAAAAGCATTTAATAAAATTCAACATCCCTTCAGGATAAAAAATCTTAAAAAAATTGGGTATCATGTATACATATGTAACTTACCTGCACATTGCGCACATGTACCATAAAACCTAAAGTATAATAATAATAATAATAATAATAATAATAATAATAAAAGAAAAAAAAAGAGGAAAAAAAAATTGGGTATAGAATTTTAACATTATAAAAGCTGTATATGACAGACCCTCAGCTAGTTTCATACTGAATGGGGAAAAACTGAAAGCCTTTGCTCTAAGATCTGGAACAAGACAAGGATGCCCACTTTCACCACTATTATTCAGCATAGTACTGGAAGTCCTAGCCACAGCAATCAGACAAAAGGAAGAAATTAAGGACATCTGCATTGGAAAGGTAGAAGTCAAATAATCCTTGTTTGCAGAAGATAAAATCTTACATTTGTAAAACCCTAAAGACTCCCCCAGATAACTATTAGAACTGATAAACAATTTCAGTAAAAGTTGCAAAATATACATACAAAAATCAGTAGCATTTTTATATGCCAACAATGAACAATCTGAAAAATCAGGAAAGTAATCTAATTTATAATAGCCACAAATAAAACAAAACATATAGAAATAAGCTTAACAAAGAAGTAAAAGATATCTATAATAAAAACCGTAAAGCACTGATGAATGAAATTGAAGATGACATTCAAAAAATGGAGATATTGCATGTTCATGTATTAGAAGAATCAGTATTGTTAAAATGTCCATACTACTCAAAGCAATACACAACATCAATGCAATCCCTCTAAAAATACTGATGACATTCTTCACAAAAATTTAATAAATAATCTTAAAGTTTATGTAGAACCACAAAAGACCCAGGATAGCCAAAGCCACCTTGAATAAAAAGAACAAAATTGGAGGAATTACACGACCTGACTTTAAATTATACTACAGATCTATAGTAACCTAAACAACATAGTACTGGCATAAAAACAGACACAGAGACCAATGGAACAGAACAGAGAACCTAGAAATTAATCCACGCATCTACAGTGAATTTATTTTCAACAAAGATGTCAAGAACCTACATTGGGGAAGGGACAGTCTTGTTAATAATTGGTGCTGGGAGAACTAGATATCCACATACAGAAGAATGAAACTAGACCTCTGTCTCTAACCATATACAAAAATCAAATCAAAATATATTGAAGAGTTAAATCTAATACCTGAAACTACGAAACTACTAAAATGAAACATTGTGGAAACTCTAGGATATTGGTCTGGGCAAAGATTTCTGGAGTGATATTCCAAAAACACAGGCAACCAAAGCACAAATGGACAAATGGGATTTCATCAAGTTAAAAAGCTTCTGAACAACAAAGGGGACAACAAAGTGAAGAGAAAACCCACAAAATTTGAGAAAATACTTGCAAACTATTCATTTGACAAAGGATCAATAAATAACCAGAATGTATAAAGAGCCCAAACAAGCCAATGGGAAAAATAATCGAATAATCTGATTTAAAAATGGGTAAAATATCTGAATAGACATTTCTTAAAAGAAGACGTACAAATGGGAAACAGGTATATGAAAAAGTGCACAACATCTTGGATTATCAGAGAATTGCAAATCAAAACTACAATGAGATATCATCTCATCCCAGTTAAAATAGCTCTTATCCAAAAGTCAGGTAATAATGAATGCTGGTGAGGATGTGGAGAAAGGGAACCCTCATGCAGTGTTGGTGAGAATGTAAATTAGTACAGTCACTATGGAGAAGACTTTATAGGTTCCTCAAAAACACTAAAAATAGAATTACCATGTGATCCAGCAATCCCAGTGCTAGGTATATATCTGAAAGAAAGGAAAGTAGTATATCAAAGAGATATTTATATTCCCCTGTCATTGCAACACTGTTTACAATAGCTAAGAACTGGAAGCAACATAAGTGTCCATCAATAGGTGAATTAATTAAAAAATGTGGTGTATATATATACAATTCAGCCATAAAAAAGAATGAGTTCCTGTCACTTGCAACAAATGGATGGAACCAGAGGTCATTATGTTAAGTGTAATAAGTCAGCCACAGAAAAACAAACTTTGCATGTTCTTATTTATTTGTGGGAACTAAAAAAATGAAAGCAATTGAATTCATGGAGATAGAGCCAAGAATGATGGTTTCCAGAGGCTGAGAAGGACAGTGGTGGAGCAGGGGAAGTGGCTATGGTAATAGGTACAAAAATGTAGTTAGATAGAATGAATAAGTTCTAGTATTTAATAGCACAACAGGGTGGCAAGAGTTAACAATTTATTGCACATTTAAAAATAACGAAAAGAGTATAATTGGATTGTTTATAACAGAAAGAGAAGATATATTTTTAAGGTGATGGATACCCCATTTACCCTGATGTGATTATTATACATCATATGCCTGTATCAAAATCTCATGTATCCTATAAATAAATACACCTACTCTGTACCCACAAAAATTAGAAATTAAAAAAATTAAAAATAGGTCCACTGTAACCATTGTATTTGTTTAAAGAAAATCTTTTTTCTTTGATATTGTAATATAGGCACAATAATAGGAGTCTTCTGGAAATTACTGAGATTATATTTGTAACTTTTTCTGTTTACACAAAAACATAATTAGCATAGATATGTCTACATATCTAATGCAAAGTGTTAACTATAGATTAATACCTTTGTGGTATTCAGGCTACATGTAATTTTAGCACAAAACATAACCAAATAACCAAACAAGCAAAATAAATGAACAAAAAATAGATCTTAAAGTTTGGCCTGAATTATTTAGAAAATTGCTTTTATTCTTCATTTCATACTGCATGTATATAGACACAGAGTTAATTGATTATAAAATGGTTTTGAGTCAGTCCTAAGCACTCTTACTGAGTAAATTACTTCAAACCAGTTAATTCCAATCTAACATTTTAGCAACACTCTCATGATTTTCTAAAGAAGAGATGCATGAAAATTCATAGTGATGTTTATAATGTACACTAAATATTATTAGAATGTTAATGAAATATTAAGGATGTGACCTGAAATAATAACACAAGAAGTACTAAACTGTTAAATTAGCATTGCAATATTGTCTTTACAGTTGTTGAATATTCTGTGTAACAAAACACATTTAGCACTAGAAATTGTAGCTATAATGCTTAATAAAAATATTTTTGTATGTTTGAAACCTCATTTATAAAGTTGTAGAGTTACAATCTGTATTATTTTCCTTCCAATTTATTTTCCACAGAGAAGGTAAGATAATTGCAATAGAGGAAGGAAAAGAATAGCTTACTAAATCAAATACTTGTTATATAGAATTATAGGCAATTTAAAGTAATCCATAAAAAGCATATATTTTTGCCTAGTATTACTTAAAATTCACCATTAAAAAACACATGTACATAGATAGATATATAGTCACAGCTAATTGAAATGTTGTATATAATGGCTTCATATTGCTCCATTTCCTACTTGGGCATTTAAAACAGCAGGTTTCTACAGAGATCTACACTGGAAATCAGAGTTTTTTAATTCTGAAGGAGCAGTAGCTGATTGTCTAAAGATATGCCTAAAAGATTTCACTGAACACTAGGCCATGTATGAGTTTCCTGAGTTAAATTATTCTATTCTGGGTTGTGGCTCAAGACAGGGGAACTGAAATCAGATCACTGTCCAGAAATATTGTAAAGGGCCCAATGATAACTTTTTGATGTCATTTTCAAGTGTCTGTGAGAATTAATTGGTAAAACTCAACATTGATGTTCTATAGTTTGGAATTAAAGGCACTGTACAATTGAGCTTGGCCTTTATTTCCAGTTTTCATATCCTCTCTTATTTGAAGCCTTCACTCTTAGATGTTTACCTATGTTTGCCTCCTAGGTTGTAACTTTGCTTATGAAGCAGCATTGTCTGGGGTAAATACCTGAGATTCGTTGCCTCATGCCAAGGAAATCAAGGACACGGGCACACACGAGGAGTGAGTTTAAGAGCGGAGGTTTAATAGGCAAAAGAAAGAGAAAGGAGAATAGCTGTCTTTTCTGCCAGATAGAGGGGCACCCCTGTGGGACCTCTCGCTGGCGGTGGAGTGCACTGGATTATATAGGCAGGCTTAAGGAGCCTCTGTGTCTTATTTACATTGGCCCACAGATTGGTTGAACCAGGTGTGACATTTACATCGCTGTGGGGAGGTGGGCCACCCCACTCTAATCTTCTTCTTATGCAAAGAGACTTTCTACTTGGCTAGTGCCGTGTTGTCTGCTCCCTACTGCACACATGATTGGAAAGGAAAAGGGAAGATGGAGCCGCCATTTTGAACATGCCTAGTCCCAGGTAGCCTTTTCCTGTTGGCACAACTGCTGGCGTTCACCTGTGCAAGCTTCCAGCTTGCTCATCTATGTCTGAAGCTTGATTTTACAGGCTGCTTTTTGTTAGAAAAGAAAATGATTTGGGGGCTGCTTTTCATTAAAAGAAAAATCTTACCAAGGACTTCCTTACCCTCACTATCTGCCTAAATAATTTATTTTTAACTCATATATCACTTATGTACTTACAGTCACAGGAATGTGAATACTCCTCTTATTCACCTACAGGAGTTGATCTTGCCCTCCTTCAAAGTTCACATTAAATTCTAATTTTCCTATGAAGCATCTCACGATTTCTCTCTGAAGAGAGTAAGCCCTAAAGTTTTCTGGTATTTTATTCCTTCGTGTTGCAGTCTTTATTCACAGCCTAGTGAAATCATAAAATTCTCCCAAATGAAAGATATATTCCCTAAAAGCAAAAATAACCACCTTTCTTTCAAGCCTCTGCACAAAGCCTTGCTCATGCTTGTCCAGACCTGACTTCTTAAAGATTCCAATCCTGACTTGGTGAAGTTCTCTAGATTACACATGAAAACAGTAGTCCTGGTAGATGCACAGTGGATCAGTTTGCTTCCACTGGGTAAGGCTGCAGTAACAATCTCCAAATCTCATTGATTCACAGTATAGGTATATTTCTCATGAATGGTATTTGTTGACTACAGGAGCTGCAGTGGTCATAGGTCAGGTGGCTCTTGTGTCTTCTTCATTGCAATATCCAGGTTGAAGAAGCAGCCCCTAATTTTGATTTACCCATCTTGTAGCAGAGAGAAAAAAGCAAAAGTGCTATCAGAAGCATGGAATGGTTTATAAATCCTATGCTCAGAATGGGCAAATGTTTCTTCTTCTCCCACTTCATTGACCAATGTAAGTCAAATGGCCTAGCTTAGCAATGAGGCAAGAAGTAAATTCTGCCTACAGAAATACACTGAAAGCTCACGGCAACCTGTGGGGATGTATAGTCCTCTCATAGGACAGGGGAGCAATTGTACAGTCTACCTCATTTTACAGTGGTGTTGTTCTTGTTCTTTTCCTGCATCTGGACTTCTTAAATGTTGGCCTTCACTTCTTATCTAGGACTTATACTCATTTTGACTATTTTTATTAGCTGTTGATTTTTGAATCAATTTTTGGATTTATATTCTGCCTCTCCATCTGGCTCTATTTCTGCTAGGTGATCACAGGTTAAGATACCTGTATTTGGCCTGACTGTAAAGTATTTATTACTCATACACTAAATACTTTATCAGTAACTATTGCATAAACTCCAGAAAATGTTCAATAACTATGTATTAAATCATTGGGTAACAAATTATTGTTTATCCATTGACATTAATTTTACTTTTGGACCCAATGCCATGAGACTTAAGGGCCCATCTTTGCCTATAGCACTAAGCTTAGAGCACCTGCTTTAACAAGGGTAACCTTTGGAAGTGTTGAGGTTGGCAACTATGAGATTCTAAATGAACCAAACTAAGCAAAATAATTTACCTCCACCACTATCCTGGGAGTTTTTCTCTACTCACAGAACTTGAGAAAAAAAAAAACAAAACTAACCAGAATATGCATTTTATACTTGGTAGCTCTTTCAAAAAGTTTTCTTGATCAAGAGATAAATTCTGGACAGAATGACTTTTGTAAGTTCACAGTGGGGAGAGAAAACTGAGAATTAAGCTAAGTGCCTGCTGAATTTAAAGTGGGCATAATTTTTTGTGTGTGCCTAGGTTTTCGCTAAATTTTTCTGCAATTTTAAAATGTTTATGTTATAGGTACAGTAAAAATAATCTATACTTATGATAGTAAAGTTATTATTGGTTCTGAAGTTATTATTAGCTCCATCTTTATGAGTTACAGGTTTACATCTACATTTCTATAGTTGCTTTTCCTAATTAACAGGATCTAAACAATATTACATTATATAGCATGGCATAAGATGTGATATTGGTATTGGTATGTAATTATACATATTGTCAACTTATTTTCTTTCAAATACCATTTACTGATGTTCTACAAATGAAAATATTGTAATTTAAAAGCAAATCAGAACCTCGTCAATAAGAACCTAAACATTAGAGGTATACAGTGAGTAAAATCAGAAATTCTGTTTTCCTGGAACTTACAGGGTATCAGGGAAGTTGGCCATTAAAAATATGACCCCAAAACAAACATATAATAAGACATTTTGATAGGTTTCCTGAAGGAAAGAAACAGTCCTGCATCAGTGTATAACCAAGGAATATCACACAGACATGATTGTCAGGGAAATTTCTCCAAGGGAGAGTCTCAAGATATGGTCTACAGAGTGAGTTAGAGTTAAGTAAGAACTTTGTAGGGTGAGTGTGAAGATGGCATGTCTCTTTACACCTAGGAATAGCATGTGAAATGATCCTGTGGCTGGTGCTTGCATGGTGAGCTCTAGGAATCAAAAGGCCAGGATGGCTGAAGAATAGAATAGGAGAAGTGTAGGGTGTGAAATGAGGCTGAAAAAGTTGTCTGGAACGAGCAGAGACTAGAGCCTGCTTTGAGGATTCTGGTTTTTGTCCTAGGTTCAATAGGGAACCATTGAGGATTTTAGGCAGGAGTCTTACCAGGTCACATTTAAATTATTAGGTTTGCTTCAACTTTAGGGTAAAAAGTTTCTGAGGAATGGTGGGATGAGTCAAGTGGATAGAACGACACTATTAAGGAGGCGAACATGGTAGTTTAGGTGAGACTAGAGCATGTAGAGTAGATGTAGAAAGGAGTGAATTAAAGAGATAGAGGGAGAATTCAGAGATGATTCCTGTAATCTAGACTTGCTCAATCACATGAATGATAGGCCTGTTTGGTGAGATATGGAACACTAAAGGATAACAAGATTTTATTTCAATCAATTTTAAAACTTTCTCTCAGAACTGCTGAATTTGTGGTATTATTTTAAGACATCCAAGAGCAAAAGTGTGAGTAAGCTGCTTGATGTTAGTTTCTGGTCCCAGAGGTACAAATTTGGAAATCATCAACATAGGCCTTAAGGAGTTTCCATATATATAGTCCAGTTACAGAATGGCAAATCTGCAAAGTATGAATCTTAGTGGCTAGAGAGATGGGAGGCACACCTGGAGAATGAGATATCATGGAAGTCAAGTGAAGAGATCACTCAGAATAAGAGAAGCCTGCTCGATAGTGTCAAATGTCATATAGAGATCAAGTGTTATGTGAATAGAAAATTTCACTGGATTGCACAATTTGAAAATCATTAATTTTATGAGAGTGGTTTTGATATGGTGAACTGAGTATGACAGATTTCAGTGGTTGAAGAGTGAATGATAGGTAAAGAAATGGTTACAGTGAGTTTAGATAAATCAAAAGAGAGAAAAAAAACTTATCATTGTAGCTAGAGGAGAATACTAGGATTAGGGGTTTGGTCTCTTAAATGGTAAGAGAGTCTTGAACATATTTAAATACTTTTGTAATAATTCATTTAACTATTATTAAGAGGTTAGAAAGGATACTTAAACATAAAATTCATTTGTTTCCAGAGTAGAAAACCCGCATTCCACAGAGTGAAGGTATATTAGAAACTACCATTGTATACAATTTGTATCTATATCTGTAAATTTAATATAAATTCACGGTGCATTCTCAAATTTATTTTAAATTTATGGTGCACACAGACAAATTTTTCATTATTTTTATTATACATTTGTGAGGCTTCTGAGAAATCTGGAGGGAAAAAAGCTTTTTCCAAATTCATTATAGAAGTTTTATATGTCAAAGTAAGCCATCTAAAATTGCAAAATGGCCAGCACAGGGGCTCACACCTGCAATGCCAGCACTTTGAGAGGCTGAGACAGGTGGATTGCTTGAGCCCAGGAGTTCATGACCAGCCTGGGCAGCATGGTGAAACCCTGTCTCTACCAAAATAAATAAATAAATAAATAAAAATAGAAATAAAAAAATTAGCTAGGTGTGGTCACATGCTCCTGTAGTCCCAGCTACTCAGGAGGCTAAGGTGGATCATCTGAACCTGGGAAGGTCGGAGCTGCAGCAAGCCATGATCACATCACTGTACTCCAACCTGGGCAACAGAGTAGGACCCTGTCTCCAAAAATATATATATAAATAATATTGCAGTTTAAGAAGTAATTAACTATTCTATTTTCTTTATCCCAAATTATTCCCAAAATATTCAAGGACATGACCTCATCTGATTTTTTCTTAGCTCCTGACATTTTTCTATATCATAAAAGCTGATTAATTAAGAAAGCAGATTTCACTTTATTCTTGCTAATAGAGGCAGTGAAGTAAGTGAAACAGGCAAATGTTGATTTCAGCTTCCTGGAATATGAAGGGACAAAGTAATCATCATTCATTTTTTTAAATGACCTCTCAGACACTCTTCACTTTCTAATTGTTATAAGTCTCTTAATCCTCCTCATGCAATGGACATATCTTTTGACTTCACCAGTACAATACCTGCCCTATGAAAATAAGAGAGTAAAGGTCTGGATCTGCACATGTTGCCTAGTTCTTTCTCTTCAGGGGGAAAAAATATTTAAGAATGAAACTTGATAGAAAGAAACAACTAAAAATAAACACCACCTTGATATCACTTATTTGGATATCATTGCACTTTTCTATTTGGTTTTTGTGTCTTATCTCTTGCTCTTTTGTACACATGCATAGCTTTTATTAAAAATGGCTCACATTCTGGAGCGCCTCTGCCCGGCAGCCCCATCTGGGAAGTGAGGAGCGCCTCTGCCCGGCCGCCACCCCCTCTGGGAGGTGAGGAGCGCCTCTGCCCAGCGGCCACCCCGTCTGGGAAGTGAGGATCGCCTCTGCCCGGCTGCCCGGTCTGGGAAGTGAGGAGTGCCTCTGCCCGGCCGCACCGTCTGGGAAGTGAGGAGCGCCTCTGCCCGGCCGCCACCCCACCTGGGAGGAAGTGAGGAGCGCCTCGCCCGGCCGCCCCGTCTGGGAAGTGAGGAGAGCCTCTGCCCAGCCACCCCATCTGGGAAGTGAGGAGCGCCTCTGCCCGGCCGCCCCGTCTGGGAGGTGAGGAGCGCCTCTGCCTGGCCGCCCCATCTGGGAGGTGAGGAGCGCTTCTGCCCGGCCGCCACCCCGTCTGGGAGGTGAGGAGCGCCTCTGCCCGGCCGCCGCCCTGTCTGGGAGGAAGTGAGGAGCGCCTCTGCCCGGCCGCCCCATCTGGGAAGTGAGGAGTGCCTCTGCCCGGCCGCCCTGTCTGGGAGGTGAGGAGCGCCTCTACCTGGCCGCCCATTGTCTGGGATGTGAGGAGCGCCTCTGCCTGGCCGCCCCGTCTGGGAGGTGAGGAGCGCCTCTGCGCCGCCGCCCTGTCTGGGAGGTGAGGAGCGCCTCTACCTGGCCGCCCATTGTCTGGGATGTGAGGAGCGCCTCTGCCCGGCCGCCCTGTCTGGGAGGTGTACCCAACAGCTCCGAAGAGACAGCGACCATAGGGAGTGGGCCATGAGGACGATGGCGGTTTTGTTGAAAAGAAGGGGGGGAAGTGTGGGGAAAGGAAGGAGAGATCAGATTGTTGCTGTGTCTGTGTAGAAAGAGGTGGGCATAGGAGACTCCACTTTTTTCTGACTAGGAGAAATTCTTCTGCCTTGGGATGCTGTTGATCTATGGCCTTTCCCCCAGCCCTGTGCTCTCTGAAACATGTGCTGTGTCAACTCAGGGTTAAATGGATTAAGGGTGGTGCAAGATGTGCTTTGTTAAACAGATGCTTGAAGGCAGCATGCTCTTTAAGAGTCATCACCACTCCCTAATCTCAAGTACCCAGGGACACAAACACTGCAGAAGGCCGCAGGGACCTCTGCCTAGGAAAACCAGAGACCTTTGTTCATGTGTTTATCTCCTGACTTTCTCTCCACTATCATCCTATGACCCTCCCATATCCCCCTCTCCGAGAAACACCCAAGAATGATCAATAAATACTTAATAAAAAAAAAAAAATTGCTCACATTCTAAGAAGTGTGATTTTCTTACTGGAGAGTTTTAGATCTAGTCCTAGATCTTTAACTTTTGTTATTCTTTTCTTGTATCACTTTGAATGAGATTTTCAATTTCAAAGAAATTATAGTTTTCGGACTAATGGCAGACTGTATGCCAAACACACACACACACACACACACACTCCACTTTGTATCTTGTTTTAGAGTAGATATGCAAATAAAAATATATGTAATTCATATGATTAAATAATATTCTGATTTTAGTAATGCTAATTGTGATAATTAAAGTGAACTTTATGTTTCATTGATAGAATGCACATAATACATTTCTACAAGATTGCTTCATTTACATGTGATAGAAACAGTATAATAAAATTAGCAAATATGTGATTAGCTATGAAGTGCTATTTTATGGATAATTTACCTCTGGCTATTTTTTTCACTGATATTTATATTTCAAACAGTGTCTGTAGGGTAAAGAAAGGAAGATGCTTCATTGCTATTTTAATCAGCTGTAGAGGATGATGAGTGAGAGCTTCTTAGCTAAATATTAAAAGAATTAGGACTCTCAGATGGGGAAATATGAAGTGCAAAACAAGTGGCTATATACGTGTACTTGGAAAACTTACAGGAAGAAACTATGTATAGGTGCCTCTAAACTAAATAATTTGGGCTAATGGATACCGAATTGGGATACATTTACATAGACGATACATTTAAACATTCTTGGGAGAAATAGAGTTAATTAAAGTTGCCACATTGCAAACACCCATTTATCTCTCATGACAGCAGCTTCTGTAGAATTAAAGGTAAATGGTGCCCTCTAGATTGGGCCATAGCATTGCATCAGCAGCATTCTCTGCATGACAAGCAGAATTTAGGGCATTCTTTATAACACAAATATAACGCTTATAGACTTAAGAATTGGTCCTAAAGAAGGTCAAAGGGAAATCTCTGCAATCATTGCTTCTAAGCATCAGAAAGTTTCATCTTACTTTCAGGACTGAAAGCCGGTGTTGAGTTAACTCATTAACTCATTGCCTGCACTTTGGGTCAAGGTTCTGTTAGCTAAGGAATCTGATGGGATCCCATCACATCCTGTAAAAAATTATTGTAAGATATTCAAAAAGAAAGACAATATTTCAATATGCCCAGAAAAAGAATTAAGGCAGTTTTTCTCTGTGTCTTTTTTCTTCTTCACTATATTGATAGATGTACCTGCACGACATAAATTCTTTGTGTCAGTGTGGTGGTAGCTATCTCCTGGAGCAAAGTGATGATTTCAAAATTCAATTATATGTCTGGCATTCAGTTGATTTGACAATAAAAATAGCAAGTAGCTCATATGAGTGAAATTGTGTATGCCTCTTCTAAACAATGAAAGGTCTGAATCAGTTTCCTGTTGAATAAATTTTTAATTTTGACTATATCAGTCTAAAATATATTGAGTGCCATTATTTACATACTGAAATTCTTATCTTTTACTATGGAAGTGGAAAAGAATCATTTTGCAAGGTTTTTACACTCCTAATTAAAAAAAATTTCAAGTCCTAATTTAATTTGTCTTGATGGAAATTTAAGCTTTAGCCATGTAAAAACATGGAGACATAATGAGATATATAATAATGAGTTATACACTAAGGTAGAGTTGAGGGGACCTTGGTCATTATCTAGATCTGTACTGTCCATTACAATAGTCACTACCATCTGTGGCCTTCAAGCACTTAAAATGTGACTAATCAAAATTGAAGTGTGCTATAAATATAAAATACATACCAGATGTGAAGTATTTTGCATGAGAAATGTAAAATTTCTCAGTAATAATTTTATATTATATTTTGACATATTTTGGATACATTGATTAAATAATTATTAAAATTAATTTTATCTATTATTTTTCCTTTTTCAATTTAGGTTCTAGAATATTTAAAGTTACATATGTGGCTCACATTATATTTCTGTTAGGGATCACTGCTCTAGATCAACCTTCTCATTTTACAAGAAAATCAGTCTAGGTACTGATTGACTAGATTCCCTAATTTCCAGTCCAGTAATATTCACAATGTACTGCATTTGTTCAGGGCTTCAATATGCTTCATATATATTGTATCATTTGATTTTGATAGCAACCTGGTAAGGAACATAGATTAGGAATTATAAGCTCCAATTTATATAGTAGGCACAGAAATTCAAGTAAATTGGTAGAGGTCACATGCTTATTAAATAAAAGACATGAGTCTGGACCTAATTTTTTATGATTCCCAGGTAGTTTATTATCACAAGGCATTATGAGTGCAGGGATCACTAGAGGTGGAACAGCCTATTTTGTTTATTTTAGCCTGTCATAAGTGAGGAATTAGTAAAAGAGCATCCAGAAATGCCTTATAAAGTCCCTATTTTTATAGTCACTAGCAGTGACTATAGAAAACTTTTGTTTTATTTTCTTTTATGTTGCAGATAAGACATATTAATTTCATAAAAATTATGATTTTATCATTTATTTCATTTCAGGACAATAATGGGAGTATCATACAATATTTGTTATGTAAAAATGCGTGACATCTGATAGGCCTGAGATTCAAAACTCAGATGTAAAGGGAATTTCCAAATCAATCTCTCTCAGTACTATATAACATAGCATTCTTTCATAATACATATAACACTTATACTAAATTAATACATGATTATTTCAAGCTATTTTGGCATATTTTAGTCGATTTTAATGGGAATGTACATTCTGTCTCATACCATTTTTGATACATTATAAAAACTAGAAGAGGTGAACAAGGCTTTATTTCAACAATTATATGATAAAATTTCCAAAATATCTTTGAGGGTAACATGGTGGGATGTGAATTATTTGATTAAAATCTGAATTTCTGGCTTTTCTTTAAAAGTCAGAATAACTACTAACTTCAAGTAGCATAATCATGGAGTAATTGCCTGGAGCAGAGTCACAGCTGTCCTCTATGAACATTCTCATTTGATACTCTCTCTACTAGCTACTGCGTTACAAGTATTCTGCTTCCTTGTCTGCCTGATCCCATAATGTTTGGGTTTGTAATCTCCAAAAAATGCTCTCAAAAGCACTTTCTAACTCCCAGTGCCCATGATCCATTTATGATCTTGCAATTCTCTAATTGGCTTGCTCGCATCATAATTGAAAGCTGTTCAATGACTAGTTAGATAATACTGTCATTTTTTTCACGTCATGCATATAACCCAGTGTGCTTTTTCCAGCTTCAGATTTATTACTTTTATGTGTTTACTGAATGCATTATACTTACATTTTCATGTTTATTAATGCTGTTCATACTCTTCCGCCAATGCTGCATTTTCAATATATTTCATTCTTTTGTACAATACATAGTTCCCTATTGACCATTTTATAAAAGTGATGTGCATTAGCCTGGCTTTCAAGATTCTGTCTAAATAGTCCCTGACTCACTGTTCTTCCTAGCTTTCTCTGTATACTCCAACACAGAGATTTGAGTATAGCCATATAGGTCTCCTTCTTGTAGCTCCCAACTGAGTTGTGGTTTAGTGCTGTGGTTCTCAAATACCAGACAGTGCCCTTCTCACTATATGTCAAAGTCTTGTTCACTTACATATAGATTTCTTTGTCCCTATCCCAGATTTGCTGAATCAAAATGATTGGGAATGGGGATTTAGACTGCTGCTGCATCCACATGCTCCTTAGCATGTACCCTGAAACCAGAAGACTTAGATTTTAACCTTGTCTTCTATATTTATTAGCTTTGTGACCAGGGTAAATCACTTAATCTTTCAATGCCTCTGTTTCTTGATCTATAAAATGGAAGCAATAATAGAACTATGTTAGAGGGTTGTTAAGTGGATTAAATGAGGTAATATCTGTAGAGTGTCTATAACGGTTTCAGGCATAGTAAGCGGGATGTAAGCATGTGTTATGTAGATAAATCAGAAGTTCTCTCATATGATTTTGAAACAAATAAGGTTTGGAAACCAATGAAATTGAAACAAGAAGGCTCTGTAATGCTTGGCCTATTGTTCATTAAAGATCTGTTTTCCTACTTCCCATTATTCTCAGCAGGAGAAGTGTCATCTGACACTATGTTGTCATCTAGCGTGCATGTCTGATGGGTTTTATTTTAAAATACATGTTATCTGATAATGAATTATTTTTGTTTTATTCTCTTTTATGTAGCATTATATTAATTTCATTAAAATTGTGTTCATTGTTAGATTTTATCATTTATTAATTTCATTTCAGGATAATGGAGTATCATAAAATATTTGTTATGTGAAAGGACATGACATCTGATAGGCCTGAGATTCAAAAGTCAGATGTAAAAGGAATTTCCAAATCAATCTCTCTCAGTACTATACAACATAGCATTGTTTCAGAGTACATATTAACACTTATACTAAATTAATACATTCTTATTTCAAGCTATTTTGGCATGTTTTTGTCTATTTTAATGGGAATGTGTAGTCTGTCTCATCAAGTAGATTGTACATTCTCCTAGAAAAGAAAATGTTGTCTTGATTCCTTTTGTAACTTTTTCACAGCAGGCATTCAATAAGTGGTGTTGACAGCTTGACTCAAGTTTAAAGAGAAGCAGGAAAATTCAGAGAGTAGAGTCAGAAGTTTAAAGTACATTGAAAATAGAGTGCCCGAAAAATCTTAGTTCACCGGAAGAAAACTAGCAAAGCTACAGGAAACAGAGAAACAGAGAATGCCTTCAGGGCTATAATAGGAAATGTGATGTTGAGGCAAGTGGAAAATTTAGCTGTTAAAAGATATATGCAGGTGTGTCTTACCTTTGGAAAACCTAATATAAGCTTCTAAGATTTAAAAATAACAAAAAGAAAAGCTAGGTAAATTAGAAGTTTTTTTCCTTGGCAGGGGAGGGGAATATCAATCATATAAATATTATGATTGGGTATCTACTATGTGTCCACAACTTTGCATTAAAAAGTATGGATGTTTTATTAGCTTTAAAAATAGTCACTTAAATGAACTTGGTTATACTTAAAGTGGGATTCAGTTTATAAAACATTTATTTTATTCAAGGTTTTTTGGTAGCACAATTATTTTTAAAATTAAATGAACCACTATGTTAAATAAAGCTAGGTAATGACTTAATTAGAAGACCTGAAGCTCAGAAAATATTGAATTTACCATAATAAATAGACACCACCCTATCTTTCATGAGTCCATCTAAAACAAGGTTTAGGCAAACAAACATGCAAACAAAAAGAGAAAATAAACACACCGCAGATTATTTTTGTTGAAAGCAAATGAGGAGCTATGTGGCCTAAGTTTGGATGGAATGTTTATTCAGTTGGTTGACAATCAATGTAACTTCAAAGCAACCTGACTATATCAATCATGATAATAGACAGCCTCCCTTCAGTGCAGTAAGATGGGATACCATGGCCTTTGCTTGTTTTCTATCTCATCCTCCTTAAGTTAGAAACTCTATGGGTCTTCAAATGATCTATGTAGTTTACATACACATATATGTGTACACACATACACATATATAAACAAAATTTTAACTATACTTATATAGCAATTTTATTTTTAGAAATGAAACAGGAAATAACATATACAAAATAAAATAACTTTTAGTTCAATATAGCTTCCTAGATAATAAGACTTACTCTTCCTACCAGCCCAAATCTCATGAAAGCATATAGAAAAGAAAATGGAATACATAGGAATTTTAGAAACCTGGGCATGAACACCAAAAAAGTAAAAGGGTGACACATTTTTAAAGAAACAGAACACATGATATCAGGTTGACAATGAAATGCAAGATTGCTGAAAAATGCACATTGAGGAAAGAGAGGTGCTCAAAAAACTGCTTGTTCTCAGAGGTAATAAGCTTTAGAGAAGGAGACCATGTGTGGTCTGCTTGGTAATTCATTTAAAGGCTGTGTAATAGTTGTGCCAATTGTATTAATCAGGTTCCTAAGAGTAAGAAATAAATGCCTGTTTCGAGTGAATCATATAATTATTTGGATAGCTAACAGAATTATAGAAGGCTGGAGGACCAGGCTGGGAACTCGGCTGCCAGGAGCAACAACCAAATATAAGCCACAGAAGTGACCTTATTACAAAATTTCTGGTACCTCATTCCTCATTCAGGTAGAATTACAATAATTTGCCACTGAGTCACTTGTAATCCAGGACAGTAATTTTGCAGACATGGGCACAGGTCTTTGCTTTCAGATAATCAAATCTCTAAAACATCAAGGGAAAAAAAGAAATAAAAATTTAATTAATCTAGGTGGGGAGATGCGGTGAAAGATGGCGGAATAGAAGGTTCCACAAGGACACCAATTTAACAACTGTCTACACAGAAAAAAAAAAAAAAACACCTTTATAAGAACCAAAAAATCAGTGAGCTCTCATGGTACCTGGTTTTATCTTCATATCCCTGAAAGGGGCACTGAAGAGACAGAAAAAACAGTCTGGAATCACTGAAGCCACTGCTCCCCCCACATCCTCTGCAACAGTGGCGTGGTATAGAGACCCTCTCTGGTGCAGCAGGAGGGAGAACACAGCAATTGTGAGGTGTTTAACTCAGTGCTGTCCTGTCAGAGCACAAAGGTGAACTAGACCAAACTGAGCTGATGCCCGCCCACAGATAGAGCATTTAAACCAGCCCTAGACAGAGGGGAATCGCCTATCCCAACCATCTGAACTTGAGTGCCCCCAAACCCCATCACTGGGGGCCAAAGTGCTCTTGGTCTCTAAGTAAACTTGTAAGGCATTCTAGATCACAAGGATTGCAACTCGTAGGTGAGCCCTAGGGCTGAACTAGATCCAGAGACAGTTGACTGCAGGGGCACCTGACATACTGAGACACCAGTTGGGGCAGCCAAGAAAGTGCTGGTATCTCCCTCCCCTAATCCCACAATGCACAGCTGAGGGCTCCAGAAGAGACCCCGTCCTGCCACCTGAGGAGAGGAGAGGAAAGAGAGGGAGGACTTTGTCTTGCATCTTGGATAACAGCTCAGCCACAGCAGGACAGGGCATCAGTCAGAGTGGTGAGGTTCCTGTTACAGGCCCCAGCTCCTGTACAACATTTCTAGACACACCTTGGGCCAGAAGGGAACCCATTGCCTTCAAGGGAAGGTCCCAGTCTTGGCAGCATTCATCACCTGCTAACTGAAGAGCCCTTGGGCTGCAAATAACAAGCAGTGATACCAAGGCACTATGTTGAGGGCCTTAGTTGAGCCTCTGAGACTTGCTGGCCTCAGGTACCAGCATGGATACAGGAGGCATGCAGTACCAAGCGGACTGTTGGGGCCCCTGATTCCAACATTTGACTCTTGGACGGCATTTCTGGACCTGCCCTGGACAAGAGGAGAGCCAACTGCCCCAAAGGTTGAGTCCCAGGCCAGGCAGCATTCACAACAAACTGACGTAAGAGTTCTTGGAACAAAAGGGAACATCAGTAGTAGTCTGACAGTACTCCCAATGGCCGGTGGTGACAGTGGCTATGGTGTGAGTCCCCTCAGCCTTTGGAAAGGGGAGGGAAGAGTGAGAAGGACTGCAAATTGTGGTTTGAGTGCCAGATCAGCATCAGTAAAAGAGAAAACCAGGTAGACTAAGATTTTTGACTTTAGTCTCTGAGTTCTTGGTGGCATGTTTGAACCCACCAAGGACCTGGGGGACCTTGCCACCCTGAAGGGAAGGACACAGGCCTGGCTGGCTTTGCCACCTGCTGATTGTAGAGCTGGAGGGCCTTGAGTGAATATAGGCATAGCCAAGGGGTTATTACAGCAGGCCTTGGGTAAGACCCAGTACTATGCTGGCTTCAAGTCAGACTCAGTACAGACACAATGGTGGTGGCCACTCGGGTGCCTGTCACTCCACCCCCAGCTTTAGTTGGCTCAGAACAGAGAGAGAGACTTCATTTGTTTCTGAGAAAGTGAGGGAAGAGAACAATAGTCTCTGCCTGATAATCCAGTGAATTCTCCTGGAACATGTCCAAGATCGTCAAGGCAGTGCCTCCACAAGTCTAGAAGAACCACAGCCTTGCTACTGGGCTTGGGGTGCCCCCGATATGGTTTGGCCGTGTTCCCACCCAAATCTCATCTTGAATTGTAGTTCCTATAATCCCTGTGTGTGGTGGGAGGGACCTGGTGAGAGGTAGCTGAATCATGGGTACGGTTTTCCCCATGTTATTTTCATGATAGCGAGTAAGTTCTCACAAGATCTGATGGTTTTATAAGGTGCTGCCCCCTTTGCTTGACTCTCATTCTTCTCTTTCCTGCCACCTTGTGAAGAACGACATGTTTGTTTCTCCTTTAAGAAAGTGTTCCCATTTGGTCTCAGTTGCTTCTCTATTAAAATAAGGGTTGGACTAATTTTTTTCTATAATATTTCTTATAGTATTTACCTTGTCTGATGCAGAAGTGACTTCCCATGTCATCTTATTCAGTTGCACTGTGGTATAATTTTGTTAATAGAGAGGGAATTTTGTTATTAATTCAGTGCTGACTCACAATTTTCCCCTGCCTTGTCTAAGGACTCCTGTGCCATTAAGAACTTTCATTAGTAACTTTTTAATTTGGTTTTATCCCCAGGGAATCATTTTACTTAAAATTCACTTGGCCTTTGGTTCATTTCTAATTATTATGATTACTCTTTCTTTTCTCTTATTATTTAAAAAATCTGCCCCTATGTGGAATTGTTTTCTTCCTGTATTTTTCATTCAACACATTGATTAGGATTAAAGCATGTGAGTCCTTCAACTGACCTCTGTAGACTAGAGAAAACAGGGGTGGCTCTTTTAGGATGATCTATTTTTTGGCAGATACAAAATATATAATATATTAAGTTTGCTCTCAGTTTTCACCAGCACTGTTAAGGCTGTGAATTCAGAGACCAGAAACAAGATTTTCCACAGTTCTTTGAGCAACTTCAACAATTTCACTTCACTATATACTGTCATACTCTTAACATTATAAAATGAAACTCTTTAACTTACATAATTTAACTTATAGCAATTTATAAAATGAAACTCTTTAACTTACATAATTTAACTTATAGCAAAAAAAGGCATTGTAAGATATATTTTAATAAAATTATTTGATTATTAGAAAGATGATAATACACATTAAATAAATGCACTATATTTTATGATCACCTTAATGAGAAAATGTTGCATCTATTAAAAAGAACGGAATGTCATATATAAACAATAACCATTAGAAAGAAAAGAAAAATGACAGAATGTGTAAATTAATAGAAAAGCAATATTTTATAAAAGGTATCAGGAGACATGAATCTTCAAAATGAAAGACCCATTGAGTTTTTAGCACAATGAATGAAAAATAATCCATTCAAAAGCATATACGAAATTTCAGAACAATAGAGACAAAGGGAAGACCTTAAAAGCTTCCAAAAAGGGAAGAAGAAAGCACATCACATAGAGAAGGTGAATATTTACTTTTGGTCAGTAAATTCCACAGCTTGGAAATGTGACTTAATTCCATGTTCCATTTCATGGAGGAAAAGAGGGAAGGATTATTGACATAAACTTTCTCTCCTAGGTTGGCTCAATATTCAAGGCAAGTCTGAGCCTGCAAGTAAGGGTCAGAGAGTGTTAAAAGCTTGATGAAATGAGTCAAAGGGACAGAAACACCTACTAAGTACAGGGCTGACCTGGGAGCACAGGGGCTCGAAATACAAACAAAAAGCAGAGTGAAGCAAATTTTATGAATGAGGTTCTAGCTAATATTGTAGGGGCAAAGAGAAAGGTGACGTGTAAGTCAAACTACAGTGAAGCGAAGCCTCGGTTCATTTAGTATATTTTTAAAGTGTGTGTGTATGTATGGTGTGTGTGTGTGTGTGTGTGTGTGTGGTGTTTAGGTGTGTGTTGGTGTTTTATCAGACAAAGAAACCTGTTGAATAAATGAGTATGAAGCAGGATTTGTCCCTTGGTTGGGTTTGAAGAAAGTTGTAAATCTTCAGAGCAACTTAGAAAGGATGGGGAGTAGGAACTTCCAGTACTAAAATTGGGACCATCTCTCGGAAAAAGGGATGATTTGGTCACTCAAAGTGAAGTTCCAGGGAATCTGAGGATGAACAGATAAATGCAGGACTGATACTAGGACAGGAAGGAAAAGAACAGGGAGAAGAATAAAAGTAAAATGGGACGAGTTCCAGAGGTTGGAAGCATGGTTCGGGATAAGGTGGTCATTCAGTGAGCCCTTCAGTTCAAGGGGTGAAAGGCTGAGACTGGAGCTGACATGGGCAGATACAATATGGAGTATGCTCAAGAGAGTGTGGAAAGCTCATGTCTGCCCTTTCTCAGCTTTAAATATGTCTGTATATAAAATAAAATAAACACAATTTCATATCTACATTTTCTCAGAATTACTTAGTGGCACACATGAGTTTTGTCAAAAATTAGGTTATTCTAGACATTAGAATTCATGAAGTTTGCATTTTGATTCAGCCTCTTTGGACCTATGTACCATAGAGAACCATCACCATCATTAGAAACCACATTCCCTCATCAAGATGCTGCAATGACATACGCATTCTGTGCTCTGTCTCCCTCTGGTGCCCTTCTCCGGTCCATGCTTCATTACCTTTTGAAATTCCCAAGGACGCAGTTCATTTTCATAAGTACAAGATGTGACAGAAATTTAACAAAGGCCCCACGACATTGGCTGCTGTCAGAAAAATGCCTAATTGGTCTATCTACCCTAAAGAGTATGCTTAGAATGCAGCCCTAGGCCGAAATCTCAAAGGCTGGTTTTGAAAGATCTGCTGAGCTAGGAAGTCTGGCATTCTATGTCCTAAGAAGAGAATGTTAAACTAGAAATAAAAGCTCAATTTGAAACTAGATTTTAGCATTTCCCTTTTTTTCTCATACAAAGTATGAGCTGTTTTTGAATATGACTGCTACGTTTCCATTGTCAACACCGTGAGATCTCATGACATATTACTTCATCATTGAATTCACCCCAGCAGTTCATTTTGAAATACAGGGTAATTACTCTGTACACAGGGTTTTCATTTCATGTCCCACATGGTATTAGCTGAAAATAATATTTTTAAAATTTAGGTATCTGGAAAAGTAACAAAGGAAATGAAATATGGCTTAGAAAATCAGGTTAATGCCAAGCAGGTTAATATCTTTGAGGGGAAATAAATGATAAAAAAAATTAAGTACTCAATGGAAAATTAGAAGCTGCAGAGAAAGAATACTGCCGGGTATATAGAAATGAGAAATAATAAACTAGATATTAAAATAAAACACTTTTAACAAAGGGCAACTTTAAGTTAGGCTTTCATATCTCTCTGTACGGTTGAGCCTATTGTTTTCAAAGTCACAGATAAAACAGACTACCATTTCTTTAAATAGATTCTAGTCTGGATAACCTTGGAGCTCTTAATCCATTTGCATTTTGCCATCTGCTTTGCATGCTTCTTAACTTAATATGCATATCTCAGAATTGATTCAATTTACAAGCTCCTTCAGGAAGACATGTGCTACTATTGTATTGCAGAACTGATGATATTCAACAGTCTGTACAACATAAATCTAAAAGGACACCATGGAAAGAATACTAGACAAAGAGTTAGGTGACTTCAGTTCAATCAGATCATGATTACTCACTCTGTGACCTTGAACATCTAAACACTCCAGGCTTCAGTTTTCTCACATGCGAAATGAATGTCAGCCTCTCTAAGTTTCCTTCTAGATCCAAAATTCTCACAAATATGTCACCTTCCTATTGAAAGAAAGGCTGGTAATTTCAATTAAGAAACAGACATTAACTGGTGCCTTTTTACCCCTCTTTTGATATGTATTTTTAGAAAAGACTTTTTTTTTCCTTTTTTTTTTATTATTATACTTTAGGTTTTAGGGTACA